>NW_024063392.1:6847500-9340000 GCF_006381635.1 Hibiscus syriacus | reverse complement strand
ACCTATATGCATTTCAACTATAGTATACTTTTCTGTTGGTAATGCACCCATATGCATTTCAACTATAGTATACTTTTCTGTTGGTAATGCACCCATATGCATTTCAACTATAGTATACTTTTCTGTTGATAATGAACACATATGCATTTCAACTACAATATACTTTTCTGTTGATAATGCACCCATATGCATTTCAACTATAGAATCCTTTTATGCCAATAATGCACCCATATACATTATTATTTCCATTCATTTTAGAGCAATTCATACTCTAAAACTCATTCACAATATCATTTCCATGTATTCAATAAAACATAATAACTACGGTAAAACATACATTAACAGTTAAATATTACATCTTGAATAATTTCTAATCATTTTCATCTAGATTGCATACAATAAATGTACTCACCTGGCTTGCCTTGCTTTGATATCCAAAACTCACCAACTACTACTCCAGAACTTGGCCTTTGCCTTTTATTTTACTTAATTCAAGAGGTTAATTCCGATCTACACCATTATCCAATAAGTACACATAACATACCAATATTAGTATACTATTTAACCTTGTACCTTAAGAATATTCAAAATATTATTATCTCAATTTCTATAACAATTACAACCTAAGTGGTCATTCCAAGTTCAGTAGTATCGATACTACTACCCTAGTACCAATACTTCAATACTATGGTACTGATACTTCAATATTATGGCACTGATACTTCCTCTAGGTATCGATACCAAAATTAGGATCGATGTTGCCTGGTTTCGATACCCTTACCATGGTATCGATACTACCCTACTATGGTACCGATACCCCCTTACGGTATCGATACCGATTTTAAATTCGATGTTTTCTTGGTATTGATACCCTTGCAATGTTATTAATATTGCCTCAATGGTATCAATACTGATTGAATCAGTATTGATACTATCCAGCAAATTCATCTCCTTTTGCCTATAGTATCGTACTGTTCTATTAGTACCGATACCCTTACCCAGATTTTTCAATTTTTAACCCGATTATTAGCCAAATGGGGCAAAATTTCTTTATATTTACACCCAACAATGCTATTTAACTTTTCTCTAATTATCCATATAAATTTTCCTTCGTCTAGTTTCATAGAACATCTAACATCTACCAAGAACATTAAGTTCTAAGAATCAGACCACTTTCTCTAATGTGTTTTTACTCTTATCCAATGCTTCTAATCTCTCATTTGCCTCTATAACAAGTCAAATCTACCATAAAACAACCATAAACACTCTTATATTAACATATCATTTAAAAACCCATTTTATAAAATCCCCTATATTTCTTCCATTTCTTAATTTCAATATCATTTAATCATTCCTTAAGCTTCTATACCACTTAAGGTTGTAAAAGCAACTCATAATCAACAATAAAAACTAATGAATTAAAGCTTACCTTTGGGAGCTATGGAGGAGTCTTATCACGTGAAAGAAGAAGAAGAGGAAATAACTTTTGTTGATATCTACTTTCCCTTTTTTCCCATAGCTTTAATATCTTATAAAATAAGAATTTTAAATTCATTTTTCTTTAAAGGACTAAAATGCCCTCTAAACCATCCATTGTTACAATTTAGTCTAATTCACTAATTCAATTCATTTCTATCTTTTATCATTTAATTGAAAATTTTCCTCATATTTTAAATCATTTCAATAAAGTCCCTAATTCGATATTTGGGATAATACAATTATTTTCTTATCACTTTTCGCACACAATCGGATTTTCTAAAAGCAATCTCGGAAGGGTCATGGATGATCTTTGGTCATTACTTGATGGTATAACCGTGGACAATGGACGTCTGTCCTTCAAAGTCGCACCCTAATAAAATCACTACTAGGATTAGTCTTCCTGGACTGCCTCTCACTTTATATAAACGAATCTTAATTACTAAAATTGGGGAATGCATTAGATTAGTAATTGTATTAGCAATCAAAATCGTCTATCAAATAGAAAATGGAAGACGGGGTTGATCTACCCATATGGCTATCCGGATTGATCACGGTAAACCTCTCATTTCTAAAATCTTGATTAATGGTTACTTACAAGCCGTTGAGTATGAGGATTTGCCTTCAATTTGTTTCAAGGGTCATAAATATGGCCATGTTAAAGATAATTGCCCCTCATCCATAGATGCAACACAAGTGGTGAAACCCTCCAGCTGCCCTTCGCCTCCTGCTCCAGAGAACTCTAACTTTAGGCCTTGGATGTTGGTGCTAGAAGGCAACGCAAAAACACTACGAAACAGATGGATCCTGGCTATAGTACCAAGGAGAACCTTACTACCGGCTCCCGATATAGTCCTATCTCCAAAGTACCAGATGGCAATAATAATGTTTAATACAAGAACCATTCCCTTGTGATCGCTGCCTCTTCCAGCCATGCTTCAAGATCAGTTCTAGCTAAAGTTTCTTTTTGCCAGAGTAGGGAAAACGTGTTGTTGAAGTCGGGAATCCCAAACCTAAAACAATACTCCTCCCCGTGAGCCCTTTGTTGCTCGACTCTAAGAATCTTCCTCGAAAACCCTACAAACTACCTCTCGTCGAGCTTCTAGTGTTAATAGGGCCTCTCATGATAATCACGCTTTCCAATATGGCATGAACCTTGACCCTTCCTCGCACATACTCTAGTTCTAGATAAAAACTCAAACCCGGATGTTGTGCCCTCACAACAAGGTACTCACTCAAATGTCCACTCGAAAGCTCGTCTTGAACCCCCCGGATAGTAGTACTGTACAAAAGCAATATGAAGATACTCTACATGCACCGTACAAAACCAGGTTGTGGTGACTTTCAATGCTCCTCTGAAAAGGATCATGATGCCCCTGTGGATGGAAATGATATCTATCTGATGGCTCTCATCATTGTTGTTCTTCTCCAATTATTTTTTAATGTTTAAAATCTTTATTTGGAATATCCAGGGTTGTGGTGACCCTAATTATTGAGTAAAATTTAGAGTATACAACTCTAAACTTATTAATATTGGACCCAAACAAGTAAACAAATTACTTGTATTATACCAATAATAAAAGACAGTACAACACTTTCCAAAGACCACTCACAATTTGAAGAGAAATAAACACTCAATAGAAAGCTCACAACTTATACTCAAGACACTACACTTAAATTTTTGGTTGATTCATAACTCAAATACAAGGGGGTATTTATAGTTCTCACCATGAAACCTACACCATGCAAATATTAAATTAAAAAATATTTATAGCCATACATTTTTACCACCTACTCCATTAAATTGATGTAAGCAATGACATCTTCACCTAAATTGATGTAAGTAATGACATCAAATTTATTTGGGTAGGTTGTGCTTTGTAATGGGCTAGGGTTGATTTTTAACAATCCCCTTCAATACCAGCTCTCACTATTTTCACTATGCCTAGCTGACAGCGAAATATTTTGAACTTGCCTGAACTTAAACTTTTTATGAACAAGTCTACAACTTGATCATCAGTATTGATCTATTTCATCTTGATTTCTTCTTGCAGAACTTTTTCTATGATAAAGTGATAGTGCACTTCAACATGTTTAGTTATTGCATGAAAGACTGGATTCTCTGTTAAACAAATTGCTGACTGATTGTCACAATACAATGAAACTGTATAATCTACTGGTTGATGTAGATTATTCATCAACTGTATCAACCATGTACTCTCTTGAGCTTCCATTACTACTGCTCAATACTCAGCTTCAGTGGTTGACAATGATATCGTCAGTTCTCTTGCTACACCAATAAATTGTTCTGGAGCCAAGCTTAAACACATACACATTTGTTGATCTCCTGGTGTCATGATCTCCTGCATAATCAGCATCACAATAACTAATTAACTTGCAGTCTTCACCTTTTTTGTACAAAAGACCATAGTCAATTGTACTCTTCACATATCTTAGTATTCATCGAACTGCTTCCAAAAGAGGCTTCTTTGGATTTTACATATACCAACTCATCACACCAACTGCATAAGAAATGTCAGATCGGGTCAAGGTTAAGTAGGTCATACTACCTACCAATTGTCGATACATTGTTGCATCATCCAAATCTTTTCCTTCATGTGCGCATATTTTGACATTTAGTTCCATTGGCATTGAAGTTGACTTACATTTGAGCATTCCAAACCTCTTCATCAAATCTTTAGCATAGTTCTATTGACATAGAAATATTCATTCGTGTGTACGATCAACCTCTAGACCAAGGAAGTGCTTAAGTTGTTCAAGTTCCTTCATCTGGAAACGAACTGATAAATTCTCCTTCATCTGAAGAATTTATGCCTCATCATCACCGGTTATGATTAAGTCATCAACGTACACTAGCACGATAGCTAGCTTACCTTCATTGGCTTTGAAAAACAAGCTAGAATCTACAGGTGTTACTCGATAACCACTTTTCGTTAGAAATTCAGCAATCTTACCATACCACGCCCTAGGTGCTTGTTTCAATCCGTAGAGTGCTTCTCGCAGCTTACACACATATTCAGGATTATCTTGACTCTGAAAACCCATTGGTTGGGTCATGTAGATCTCTCAATCTAGCTCTCCATGAAGAAAAAACATTCTTCACATCCATCTGCCATAAATTCCAGCCTTTATTGGCTGTAAGTGAAAGTAGGACTCGTACGGTTGTAAGTTTTGCCACTAGACTAAATGTTTCATCATAGTCTAGTACATACTATTGAGAGAAACCACGAGCTACCAATCGTGCCTTGTACCTCTTGATTGACCCATTTGAATGGCACTTTATCTTGTAAACCCATTTGCAAGATATGAGTTTCACATCTTTTGTCTTTGGCATAAGATCCCAAGTTTGATTTTGCTGAAGTGCATCGATCTCTTCTTTAGTAGTTGTCATCCACTCAGAACTCTGCGATGCTTCTTCGAACGTCTCAGGCTCTGTTTCTTTTTCAATTATGGATGCATTGGCATATTTGAGATTTGGCCTTCGTATTCTTGTTGACCTTCGGAGTTGAGATTGTGGAATTGATTCATCTGAACTTGTTTGGAGTTGAACAGTATGCTCCTCCATCTTTTGTTGTAGCTTGTCTCTAAATTCTCTCGAATCTAGCAACACCTCATTCTCTGAGGACCACCAAGAAGATGCTTCATCAAATACCACATTTTGTGACGTGTAGGATCTTTCACTCATTGGCTCACAACATTTTCACCCCTTTCTCTGGCTGTCGTATCCCACAAATATACATCTAACAGCTTTCATGTCAAACTTGCTCTGTAAATGATCAGGAACAAACACATAACATACACAACCAAAAACTCGAAAGTAGCTAACTGTAGGTTTTATGTTCCATAGTTTCTCAAAGGGTGAAACAAATCCTAACATTGGTTGAGGAAGTTTGTTGATCACAAAGGCTGCAGTCTTCATTGCTTCAGCCCAAAACCTTTCAGGTACGTTTTTTGCATGTAGCATACTTCGACAAATTTCTGTAAGATGCCGGTTTTTTCTTTATGCTACACCATTTTGTTGTGGCGTGTTGGCACAAGTGTACTTATGACGTATTCGACATTCCCTTAGGTATTGAGAGAACTCGTTTGAGCTATATTCTCCTCCGTTGTCTGTGCGCAAGCAACATATCTTCTTTCCCACTTCTCCTTCAGCTAACTCTCTGAACTCTTTAAACTTTGAGAATGTGTCAGATTTTTCTTTCATAAAGAAAACCCAAACATACCTGGAGAAGTCATCAATAAATGTTACCATGTACCACATACCGCTAATTGACTCTTGCTTAACCGGTCCAAACACATTATAGTAAACTAACTCTAACGGTTCTTTTTCTTTAAACTTTGACTCATCATATGGTAATTGGTGTGCTTTACCATACTGGCATCCCACACAGACCGTGTCTGTTCTCACGTCTAGTTGAGGAAGCCATTTAATCATCGACTTCTTCACCATCACACTTAGCTTGGAATAGTAAATGTGGCCTAACCGCATGTGCCATAGACCGATGTCTCATTTTTTCTTGTCATATCTTCATATGCAGACTCTACTGACATCACGTAGATTGACTCCAAAAGTATCCCCTCCATTGTTAGTGTTTCTGAGATTTTAAGGTCACGATAAACCTTCACGTCTTGGGGACCAAATAAGACATAATGGCCTGATGATGTCAATTGAGCCACATATAGAAAATTTTTCTTCATTCCTGGGACTTGGTAAATATCTTGAAGTTGCACCTGGTTAGAATTATATCGAGGCGTAACTATCGTCTTACTGATATGAGTTATTGGTAATCTTGAGTTGTCAGCTATCACCACCACACGACCTCCCTTGTACTCAGATAGGTTTTTGCAACTTCTGTTTGTCACCCATCTTATGATTTGAGCAGCCTGAATCTAAGATCAATCATTCTTGTAGTCAATTTGTTTTGGTGTTGTTACCGTGAGAGTTAATTTTTCTTCTTCCATAATGAATAACGCTTCCGCATCCCAAACATATTCACTATTCTCCTTCGAGCTGGAAGTAGCAGTATTACTTTCAACATGTTTTTTCTTGGTCCAACAGTCTTTTGCCATGTGACCCATCTTCCAGCAGTTGTAACACTTGCCATCGAACTTTCTACTATTACCGCGGTTCTTGAAAGCTCCCCCTAAATGAGAGCCTCCCTTTCCTTGGTAATTTTTCACCTTGTCACCATCTTTTTTAGATCCACTGCCAGTATATCGCTGAAAAGTGCCTCTACTTTTGCTAGTGTAGAATGCTTCCTCTTCACCCTTCAGTGAGACTCCTCCCATTTGCTTGGTCGTGGCTTCTTGACCTGCAAGCAAATTTTCGAACTCAATAAGCGATGGTTGTGTCGGCCATCCCTGTACAGCGGTAACAAACCCTCAATATTCGGGTCTCAAACCATGGATAATTATTCTCCTTACCCTGGTTTCTCCAATAGGAGCTGTCGGATTTAACTCTGAAATTTCACGGTATATCGACTTTACCTTGTGAAACTATTGAGCAATCATCATGTCGCGTTGTGCCATCGATAGTAACTCATTCTCATGAAGTTGCAATCTTGAAACATTATTCTTTAAAAAGAGTGTAACAAAAGTGTCCCATGCTTCCTTTGGTGTTTTAGTATCCCGGATGTGCTACAACATTTCTTCTTCAATTGTGGTCTTTAAAGCAAACATCGCTTTGCCTGCTTTACTTTGCCACTTTCGCAAGATGTCATTGGCATCTTCTGTCGCCGGTTGTGTAACTTCACCACTACCGACAACCTCCCAAATGTCCTGACCTTGTAAGTATGACTTCATACATGTTGACCATGTGTTGTAGTTTTTATTGTTGAGTTTCTTTATTCCTCCAACTACTTGAAGGTCACCCATCTTAACGGCAAGGATTTGACTACACCCGAACAAGCTTGAGTAATACACATGTAGAGTATTAAATTACTCTAAACACAAAGAAGCTCCACAAGGTTTGTAATAACCTCGACAATAATATCAAAAAATCTTTTCTGATATGGAAGATAAGTTAAAACTGCAGCCACAGAGCATACTCAGAATTTTAAGAGACCTTATAACGTGGCTCTGATGCCAATTGTTGAGTAAAATTTAGAGTATACAACTCTAAACTTACTAATATTGGACCCAAACAAGTAAACAAATTACTTGTATTATACCCACAATAAAAGGCACTACAATACTTTGCAAAGACCATTACACTTTGAAGAGAAATAAACACTCAATAGAAAGTTCACAACTTATACTCAAGACACTACACTTAAATTTTTGGTTGATTTATAACTCAAATGCAAGGGGGTATTTATAGTCCTCACCATGCAACCTACACCATACAAATATTAAATTGAGAAATATATTTATAGCCATACATTATTACCACCTACTCCACCTACTCCATTAAATTAATGTAAGCAATGACATCTTCACCTAAATTGATGTAAGCAATGACATTAAATTTATTTGGGTAGGTTGTGCTTTGTAATGGGCTGTGGTTGATTTTTAACACTAAATTCGTCACTGTTGCCAAGCAATTCATCCACGATAATTTTCAAACCACGTATAAGTGGCTCTTTCATTCATTGCATCATTTGGTTTTCCTTATTCTCACATAATTGAAGCTATGAGGTTCTCTGGAGGTATTTGGATCTATTGGTACACTACCATCCATGTTAAAGTTTTGATTAATCATTTTCAGTTCATCCACTTCCGCCTTCTTAATACTAGCTTGGGTGCCTCTTCCCTTGCTACTCTTGTATATGCTAGTCCAAATACGACGTATAGGAGAGTAATTTGGAACCATCTCAGGTCTCTTGCTCTATCTATTCACTACCCCTGGATTTTATTGGGAGATTTCAATGTCACTCTACATATTTTTTATCGCAAAAATTGTGCCCACTCATCCAGCTTTATCTATGATTTTGGTCTTTATGATATTGGCTACCAAGGCCCAAACTTTACTTGGAATCGGGACCATGCTTATGCTCGTCTAGGTCGTGTTCTTTGTAACAACTTCTGAGATGAGCATTTTCCTACAGTGGTTGTTCATCTTCTTTTGCGGGTTCGTTTGGACCATAGACCCCACCTTTTATGCTCTGAGCAGGGTTTAAAAAAACATTCTGCTACTTATCCAGACCTACATCAATTCTAGTATTTTTTTTCTAGCTGGCTCTTGCACGAAGATTTTGATCGAATGATTTGGATAGTTGGAAGCCTGCGGCTAGCTTATCCGAAACTATCTCTAATTTTACGGTTGTTGCGAGAACTTGGAATGCTATTGTCTTTGGTAGCATTGGAACTAAAAAGCACATGGTTATGGCTTATCTCAGGGGGAATAAAAAATCTCTCTAAAGACGGAATTTGATAGCCCTCCGTAAACTTGAATTTGAACTGCAAGCTGAGTTAGAATCATCACTTGACTAGGAAGAGCTCATTTGGCAGCAAAAATCTCGATCTTACTAGAGAGACAATATACATTAACCTTATATATTTGCCGAAACAATATTACACTTGTTTATTTTATTTTCTACAAATTTTCAACATTCTGATTTAGTTCCCGAATAAAGAGGACAAGAGATTTCCCTATTTTATAGGGTCTTCTCGAACTTCCAAGCTCTTACCATGCTTTGCTAGGAGACGTCAGACAATGTATTTTATCAACTTTTTACCTTTTTGTTTACCTCTTCGTATGATACACATATCCCACACATAATATTGAATTATACTTCCAGATTTATTCAAGTAGTAACCTGTAGACACCCGTTTTTGTCCGGGTTTTTTATCGTTATTTTATTATTATTATTATTATTTTTTATTATTATGTTTATTAATTACATATTACAATTTTTGCAGGCCAAAGCCCAATATAATGCAAGCCCACTATCAGCTAACCCATTACATCAAGCCCACTGTTGACCCAGACAACCCAACCCATCAGATTAGGGTTTCAAACCCTAAAACAGATTAGGGTTTCAAACCCTAAATGTTCTAGCCGCCTCATTTCTGGCCGTTGGATCTGGACCCATCCAACGGTCCAGATCACGCAGAGCTTAGGGTTTGAAACCCTAAAATAGCTCCAGCCGCCGCCTGACGTTCCAGCTTCTCAGCCGAGCGTCCCCTCGCCGACAGCCTCTGACGCCGGCTGCCTGCATCCACAGTGACCGAAGGTCCCTCCATCAATCTATTAACAGTGAAGAACAGCAAAACCAATCAAAAATATATATCATCAACAGTGAACCCATTTAAAAACAAATTAAATCCCGAAAGTTCAGGATTTCACCAGCTACCAAATCAACCCATAATTCCCCTAAGTTCTAGACATCATCATTCAGCAACCACAACAAAAAGAAGGGATACATGCAATGAAGGGGGGGTCATTCAGGGGTGAAAAAAAAAGGAAAGAATCGGTTTGAAAAAAAATCAAGACCTATTCGAAACTACAACAAAAATGAAATAAAAATAGAGAGAGAGGTATCTCACCGTGGTTTGAGGCCGTGGAAGCTTGAAGGTCACCGTGCTTTTTGTTTCCTTCGAAGGTAACTACCTAGATCTAGGGATTTAGGGTTGGTTTTAGGTCGAGTAAGGCGTTTTTTCTAGTATAGGGAGAGGAGATGATCATTTTGGGGGTCACTTTGACTCCCTCCGGTCACCGGCGCCGCCGTGCGCTGCCGCTCGCCACCGCGAGCTCCGCCATGTTTCCCCTCCCGGCGAGGAGGGGTTGAGAGATTCAAATCTCTCCCTTCTCTGTTTTGGCTGAATAGAGAGGCAAATGAGGGAGATGAGGGTTGAAGCCTCGTTTTGGGCTTAAGTACGCGGGCCAGAACGGTGCCGTTTTGGCACTGTTCAAAACGACGTCGTTTAGAGGGGCCAGGGTGCGTGTTATCAGCGTGTGGATTAACTACACGTTTAGTCCCCGCGCTTTGTATATAATTATTAAGCCATATAATGAAGTTATATTATTTGATTTCGAGCCTTTATTTTTCCTTCCTTACATTTTAGTACTGCTATTACTTGTTATGCTATTCTGGTTATATGTGACTTTGGTCCCAATATTTATAATTATTTCAATTTAGTCACGGGTTTTTGTGTGTTGCTTATTTTGTGAACGTTCGAATTTGTATATGATATTTATGTATCTTACATTTTAGTCACCATCCTAGGTATTATAACATTTTTTGGTTTTATTTGGTTCTGGTTTCAATATTTATAAATGTTACATCTTAGCCACTGATTTAATATTTCATGTATGTTTCTTTGATATTCGAATCTGGCCATCCCATTTTTAAATATTTTATTTTAGTCCTATTAATGTATGTTATGTCATTTTTGTGAATATTTGACTTTTGGACATTATGTTTGTAATAGTTTCATTCTAGTCCTAAGTTCTTGTGTTGTGACATTTTGTGGATGTTTGAATTCAGCCATCATATTGGCAAATGTTCTATTTTGGTCACTATCTGACATTTTATTTAATTACTTTTTGATCCTCCATGTTTCTGTGAAATTTCAATTTAGTCATAAGCTTTACTTTTGGGTTATTTTCACTTCTAGTATTTGACTGTTTAATGTTTGTGATATAGGCTCTAAATTATTTTTATTTTATATTTAGTCCTTTAAATTTCGGTTAGTGCTATTTTGGTCCATTGACTTTCTGTTTTTTTGCTGTTTAGCCTCCTAAGTTTATGTTTATATTATTTTAGCCCCTTAAATGTTTTATATTTATTTTGGTTTGTAATATTTACTAATTTATTTTTAGACATTTATGTATGGATGTGTATTTTACTCATTAGTTAATTATTTTGGATTATGTAAATAATGTTTTCAATTTCATTTAATGTAAATATTTTATTTTGTATTTCCAATTACATTTATTTTCATTATATCTTTATCTATGTAAGAAATATTCGATTATATTTTCAAGAACACGTATGCGTAGAATGGGCGTGGAAAGTACCACTTGGTCGAAGTGGTACGATCCGATACGGCATTTTAACGACATAGGAACTTGCAACAAGTCGAGTATATTTTACTAATTAATTTATTCAAACGATGCAATGTGTGTTATTTTAAATGACAATTTACTTTATTTTATGTGAATGTAAATTTCAAAATTTTTAATTTGTATTCAATTCACTTTTTCAGTTAATCAATTTATTCGTATGTAAACATTGTTTTTTATTATACTCGATTTGTATTTTTAACATAATCAATGGTAGAATATTCTTTTACGAATGAGAAATAGTTCGAGTTAGTTTTCCCGATGGAGGATTGCTAATTTCAAGATTTCCTTTCGAGTTAAAGAATTTTCTTTAATTAAATAATTCGAAGCAAATTAATTAATGTTCGATAAATGGATCATAAATTAACTTTATATTCGATTTGTAATTTCCACCATTATGACAATGTGTAAGCGACACAATACCAATTTTGGGCGCTGTGGGGTGCTAATTCTTCCCCACGCGTAACCGACTTCCGAATCCATTTAAATGAATCTTTGGTAACGCATACCGAATTTTGTCTAAAAAATGATTTTTTCTTAAAATTGTTTTAAAAGACGTTTTTAGGTATTCGACCTACCTAACCCAAAGGTCGATGGCGACTCCATTTTTAATTTAATTCAAATCAATTCAAAATCACTCATTTTTTTCAATTTAAAGTCATAATTGTTTTTTAAAATAATATAAGCTCTAGACACGAGCTTCGATCCAAATTAGTTGGGGTGAATGCTTTACTCTCGTAAGAATTTATTCTTCGTATGAGTTTTAGCAAATAACCCATGGGATACATACCTTATACTTTCGTAGGGATTTATTCCTCGTACGGGTATAAGACAATGAATCCCCTCGAATTGAACTCGTTCCGTTTGAAACCTGTAATGGGTGAGGATCGAGGGTCTGGCAGCCCAAGGGGGCACCGACATCAAGGACAGTTCGAGTCCCTTTTTTCCGTTAGAGCCGAAACCAAGCATATAGTGAACCGTCGAACGATCACCCTAGGTATAGTTGTACCGAACCTTTGTCCGTTAGTAGGTACCCAAAATAGGTGTACACGAAGGAGGAACGATTCTAAACCTTAACCTTTTAAATTTGTAGAATATTTTTTTCCGAATAAAGCATGCGAACTAGATACCATGCAGTTAGGACCAATTTCTTGAATGAAAATAGATCATTTTGGGTAGATAGCATGTCCGGGTAGGATTGTTATTTAATTGAAAGCATGTTTGGGTAGATATCATGTCGGGTAGGTGTTATATTCATCTTTGAATAACATTTTTATCCGTATCAATTATTTTGCATGTACTAACTTATTTTTCTCTTTTGTTTGTGTATACTAACTTATTTCTTCTCTTTTGTTTGTGTCATTTTGTCATTTGCATTGCATTGCATTGCATCATCATAATGTAAAAGTGTTGATCCGTAAGGGGATATTCGAGAGAAACTTTTCACAAGAAGAGATAAAAGTTTTCAATCAAGCGATCGCAAATACAGACATGCATCGAGGGCTAAAAAGAAGTCCAGAGTACAAGAATGAGATTTTCTCGAAGATCGTGCATCATTCGAGACTGATATGATAATCCACTGATCTACGGAGTAATCCAGCAATAGATTCTCATCCACAATTATTCCATCGTTAACCATCAGGGAGTGAAGCACAAACTTCAGCATAGACGAGGTATTGATGGAGTTAGTTTACAGAGCATTGAGGGGCATCGGTTCCAAGTACAAAGATCCGAGACGAAGCAGTGAGCTCGAAGATCGTGCATCATTCGGTACTGAGATGATGATCCACTGATTCAAGGAGTAATCTAGCAGTGGAGTCTTATCTACAATCATTTCATCGTTAGTTATCAAAGAGCGACACGCCGACCTCGCTACCCCCGAGGCATTAACGGAGTCAGATTACAGAGCGCTTGAGGGGCATCATTATTGAGGACGAATATCCGATATGAAGCAGTGATCCATTCCAGGCTCACCATCTAAGCGAAGACATGTCTGTAAAGTGGACTGTCTTGTAATGTGAAATTTTTTATCTCTGGTGGGAATTGTTCTACGGTATTTATCGTTGGGATCAATATTTTGCATCCGCATTTGTATCATTGCATTTTATTCAACATTCATTTAAGCATTGTTACGTGCATTAATCATACCTTGTGGGAAACTTTGAGGAAGCGTTTCTAACTGTGCAACTGCATTCACACAATATTGAAAATGGATGCAAAATTTGAGGAATTGAAGAAAGAGCTGAACGAGAGTTTGCAAAAGTTGCAAGCAGAGTGGAGGTTAAAATGGAGCAGATGCAAAAGACCACCGTGGATCGTATCTTGCAAAACCAAAAAGACCTAGTTGACCAAATGGTAGCAAAGATGGCTGAGCTCAACCAAGAAAGGCAAAGAAAAGATTTCATTGACCCGTGAAACAGTTGAATGTGTGAAGGCACAGGCTAATTCACAACCACTTATCTCGTCTAACAGGATTCCTAGTCACCAAGCGACGAGAAGAGCCAAGAACGAGATCCCAGAGAATTTGAAACAGTGGTGCAGAGAGACATTTCAGGGAATGAGAGGACAAACCTCTCACAACGGGATGGAGGCAACAGAACTAGTACTAGTTCCCGACTTGGTGCTCCCGCCCAAATTCAAGATGCCCGAGTTTGAAAAGTACAGGGGAACTAGTTGCCCCAATGCCCACCTCACGATGTTTATTCGAAAGATGACTGGATACACTAACAATGATCAGATGTTGATCCACTGCTTTCAAGACAGTTTGATTGGACCCGCTTCAAGGTGGTACCACCAACTGAGTCGTTCTCAAGTCCGCTCCTGGAGAGATTTGGCTAGTGCTTCTTTGGGCCAATACAAGCACATGATTGATATGGCCCCCGATCGAACAATGCTTCAGAATATGGGGATGAAGAATTATGAGAGATTTCGACAGTACGCACAACGATGGAGGGATATTGCATCTCAAGTGCATCCACCAATGACTAAAAAAGAGTTCATCACTCTATTCATCGATACATTGAAATCTCCATATATCGACTACATGATAGGGGTTGCCACTAAGAGTTTCTCTGACATTGTCATGTGTGGAGAAATGATCGAAAGAGCAGTCAAGAATGGCCAGATAGGAGGCACTAGTCTTTCCGACAAAGAGGAAAGAGATGAGATTAACATTGAAGGATCTTATCTAGCTAATCTGGGGACCAAACCTCATAAGACATTCCGTCGCATCAATCCAATCCCAATGACATATGAGGAATTGCTCCCAATGCTAGTTGAGAGGAACCTTGTGACTCCAGTTCAATCCAAACCAAGAGAGACCCCATATCCTGAAGGCCATGATATTAACGCCATATGCAGCTATCATGTTGGGAGCTCGGGGCATACCACGGACAACTGCAAGACACTAAAGCACAAAATCCATAATATGTTTTATTCAGGGGTATCCTAATACTAAGCCAGAGAAGTCATTGCATCAACCACTTGCATCCATAGAGATTGTTTTGTTTGAACTCGTTTTTGTTCTTTCTTCAATATTTGCTTAAATATTTTTAATCTTTGATGACTAAAATGATGTTACCTTCTAAGGTTAAATAATTGAACAAATTTTAATCTTTAGTTCTTTGAGTATCGAATGAATTACATATTCTTTTAATTCTTCAAGAATTATAGATTTTTGACATATGGCAAGATTAGACCTATTTTATTCTGTCTAAACCCAAAATAAAATCTCTCAATTTTTATCCGAAATAATTCCTGGTCACTACCAAATAACCAATTTTTGACATTCTATCTCTTTGAGACCTTGAAATATTCTTTACACCTTGAAACACTGTATTTATTTTTTTGAGACACAAAAGTCATACCCATACCTTTCTTTGAGCCAATAAAGCCACCATCGTCTTCTTAGACGTAAAACCAACATTTTCTACCAATAAAACCTACAGACATTGAGTACAAGATGTTCAATTGAACATAAACCTTCCTACAAAGAAGACACAGTGTGGGGCATCTCGCATCAATTTTCTGAAGACGAGCATGAGCAATTGAGACATGTTGAGAGCAAGAAGCGAAGAGAAAAATAGAATTCATTCAAAATAATTCTATCATGCATTAATTACTGTTTTCATTTAAATAAAAATTAATCCTGAAAATCTATCCCCTGGGGATATCTCTTCTGCAAGACTTCTGTGTATGAGATGATGAACGGCTTTCTTTCTTTATCCCTTCACAAAAGGAGAAAATATATCCCTTGTGTCCCCATTTGAGCCTGAATGATATTTTCTTCTGATTCAACCCTAACCAAGGATCACCCTCCACACTGGGGGGGCAAGTTGGAGGAAATCTGCGCATGAGTAAATACATTGATCCAGATGAGATACTGAAAAGTGAACCAAACATCAAGTGCGAAGATCCAATCAAAAACAAAGAAAAATCAAAGAGAAAAGAGCAAAGAAAAAAAACAAAGAGCAGAGAGAAAAAAATCAAAGCAAAAACAAAGAAAAATCAAAGCAAAAATCAAAGAAAAAGCAAAGAACAAAAAGAGGACAAAGAACACAGACAAAGAGTCTCCTGAATCAAATGACGCATTGAGCTTCAAACCGTGAGATTAATCAAACACAATCACTCTAGAATCACTTGACTCGAAGATCATAAAACATCAAGAGAAAGACATGCGAGTAGATCCAAATTGAGCAAGACAAGATTGAAGGCATCAGAGTTAATTGATCCTTGGTTCAATCACCTTTAAACACTTGTTTGGGCCTTTTATCCCTTTCTTTCATAACCCTGAACCATGGCCTACATTACGTGCCTTAAAAGTCCATTCTAATCATACATAGATTTCTAAACAGAAGAGACTATCTTCATATTTCATCCCGTCCGTCAGGATTAATCTTTTATTTTCAAAAAAAAAACAAAAAAAAAAGTTTTCTAAAATTTTTAATGCATGATAGAGAAAAATAACAAAGGGGGGTTAAAGACGTAAAATTCTGAGTAACGTCTTGAAACCAAAGTAGGATTCGAGTTGAAAACCTGAAAGGGCGGCTCGAATATGAAGATTATTACATAGGAGACGATTGCTCAAATCCCTTGATGAGGCATCACACAACATGAATGAGAACATGAGAGTTGGGAGTCAGAGAACACTTCCAATAACTGAGTACAGAAGCTGCTCCATCAGATCAGAGAACATCAAATAAATGAGAACACTATACTTTTGACCAAATAACCACTTGAGACTTTTTATCCTTCCTTACTTAACCATCTCTCAAAGATAGCATTGATCTTGACACTTGTCAAATAGCTATAATTTATTGAAGGATTAAAAGAGTAATTATTTCTTTGATATCCAATGAACTCTTGTCCTATGATTTGTCAATTGTGAAACCTTGAAAGGAGCAATATTTTCAAAACTTTTGATTAAACATTTTTCAAAACTATGGATATTTTCAGACTTTTGAAAATAAAAGAAGAAGAAAAACATTTTCAAACAAGATAATCTCTTTGGAGGTGTATTTTGGAATTCAAAAAAATATCTATCTGAAGCTCAAGATCGAAGCTGGGGCAAGAGAAGCTAAATTTTAGGGCAAAAATTGATGGAATAAACAAATGGTTTCAGGTCAAGGTTTGTAAGAGTACACATTGGTGGAAATACAGACAAATTGAATCAATGATAGAGTGAAGACTGTTCTCGCAACAATTCTCCTTCCAGATTGAGAACACATACATACATACATACATACACATACATACATGATACATAAATTTGCATCAAACATTTATCATCATGTGTATTAAAGACATTTTTCTCCTCACTTGAGGACAAATTCAAAAAAATCAATCAAATAAATTTCATATTGACATCTATCATAACATCCAAGATAGTTAGTAAAAAATGCATCATTCTGATCTTTTCAGGAAATAAGAGCTCTGAAATAACCAGATGTTTTCAACTTGAAAGAACAATGCAATCCACATATTTGGTTTCCTGAAGTCAACAATCAGATCTTCTGAAGACGTTTCCTCAACATGCAGGAATCAATAGACAGACTATGAGCTCTTCAGATTATCTTATTAAAAAAACAAAGTGTCGTCTCACTAGAGACAGTTTTCTTAAAAACAAATTTTGTCTCGCTTGAGACAACTTTCTCTTTAAAACAAATTATGTCTCGCTTGAGACATTTTCCACAAACTTTGAGATTTTTCTAAAAACAAATTTTGTCTCGCTTGAGGCAATTTATTTCAAAACAAATTTCGTCTCATTTGAGACATTTTTTCCTTTGAGATCCAAATTTTGAATTTGTTTCACATTAAACAAAGTTGATCTCATTTGAGATCGTATCTATTTCAAAACAAAATTTTTGTCTCACTTGAGATCGTTTTCTCAAACTTTGTCTCGCTTGAGACAATTTCTCTAAAAACAAATTTTGTCTCATTTGAGACTGTATCTTAAAGCAAATTTTGTCTCGCTTCAGACATCATTTTCTCTCATAATACAAATTTCAAGGGTGTTGTACTTAAAGCAAAATTAATATCACTTGAGATTCTCAAAGTTGATTTGTCTCGCACGAGACAGTTTCCCCTTTAAACAAGTCCTGAAATTGTTTCATTTGAAACAAAATAAACACTTTTGAAAACACCTTTGAGATTATTTCCATATAAACAAAATCGACAATATTTGAATCTTTTAAAACGATTTTTTTTTATCTCTTAAAGACAATTTCTTTTGAGGAAAAAAATCTTTGAGTTTGTTCCTCTTGAAAAAATCTTTGAGTTTGTTCCTCTTGAAAAAATCTTTGAGTTTGTTCCTTTTGAATAAAAATCTTGGAGTTTGTTCCTTTGGAATAAAAATCTGTGAGTTGTTTTGTTTAAAAAAATCTTTGAGTCTATTTACTTTGAAGCAAAGTTTTGTCTCTCTTGAGAAAATTTTGTGAAAAAATCTTTGAGATTGTTTCTTTTGAAACAAAAATCTTTGAGTTTGTTTCTTTGGAAACAAAATTTTGTCTCTTTTAAGATAATTTCTTTTGAAACAAAAATCTTTGAGTTTGTTTCTTTGGAAACAAAATTTTGTCTCTCTTAAGATAGTTTCTTTTGAAACAAAAATCTTTGAGTTTGTTTCTTTGGAAACAAAATTTTGTCTCTCTTAAGATAATTTCTTTTGAAACAAAAATCTTTGAGTTTGTTTCTTTGGAAACAAAATTTTGTCTCTCTTAAAGACAATTTCTTTTGAGAAAAAAATCTCTGAGTTTGTTTCCTTTGAAACAAAATTTTGTCTCTCGAGACAACTTCTTTTGAAAATACCCACCTTTGAGATCGTTTAGACAACTTCTTTTGAAAATACCCACATTTGATATCGTTTCTATTAAAACAAATTTTGTCTCGCATGAGACAGTTTCCTTTCAATGACATCTTTGAGTCGTTTCCCTTCAAACGAATTTTGTCTCTTGAAACATTTTCTCTTAAAACAAGATCATCTTTGAGTTTGTTTCTCTGGAAACAAGGTTTTATCCCTTAAAACAGTTTCTTTTGAAGAAAAATCTGAGTCTGTTTCTTTGGAAACAAAATTTTGTCTCACTAAGATACAATTTTCTGAAAAACAAAGTTTTGTCTCTTATGACAATGTCTTTTCAAAAAAAAAAAAAATAAAAAATCATTGAATCTCTTTCTTTGGAAACAAAATTTTGTGTCTCTCGAGACAGTCTTTGAGAAAAATCTTTGAGTTTATTTCTTTGGAAACAAAATTTACCATCTTTGAATCTGTTTCCCTTGAAACAAAATAAACATCTTTGAGATCGTTTCTCTTGAAATGAATTTTGTCTCATTTGAGCCAATTTCTCATGAAACACCGATCTTTGAGAACGTTTCCCTTAAAAAACAAATTTTGTCTCGGTTGAGACAATTCCCTTTAAACGCCGTCTTTGGGTTGTTTCCTTTGAAACGAATTTTGTCTCTTTCGAGACAGTTGCTTTGGAAAAACTTATCTTTGAGTTTATTTCACTTGAAATAAAGCAAATATCTTTGAGATCGTTTCTCTTGAAACGAATTTCGTCTCCCTTGAGACAATTTTTATCAAAATCCAATCTTTGAGTTTGTTTCTATTGAAACACATCTTTGAGTTGGTCTCCTTTGAAACCATTATCCTAGAGATAACCAGCCATCCTCGTCACGTAGGAACCGTGTTATCACCTTTAGATGGCCAGAACTCTTCATCACGTATGAGCCGTGTCATCCCCAGACCAGATCTCCTCATCACGTAGGAGCCGTGTCAACCATAGATAACCAGCCGTCCTCGTCACGTAGGAACCATGTTATCACCTTTAGATGGCCAGAACTCTTCATCACGTATGAGCCGTGTCATCCCCAGACCAGATCTCCTCATCACGTAGGAGCCGTGTCACCTTTAGACGACCCAAACTCTTCATCACGTATGAGCAGTGTCGTCCCCAACAACCAATATTATCCAATTTCTATGTATAAATGGAAGAGAACCAGACAAAAACGTGTTGTCTTATCATCTTTGCCCTATTCTTGTTAACACAAGAATGTGCAAAGAGGGGCAGCTGTAGACACCCGTTTTTGTCCGGGTTTTTTATCGTTATTTTATTATTATTATTATTATTTTTTATTATGTTTATTAATTACATATTACAATTTTTGCAGGCCAAAGCCCAATATAATGCAAGCCCACTATCAGCTAACCCATTACATCAAGCCCACTGTTGACCCAGACAACCCAACCCATCAGATTAGGGTTTCAAACCCTAAAACAGATTAGGGTTTCAAACCCTAAATGTTCCAGCTGCCTCATTTCTGGCCGTTGGATCTGGACCCATCCAACGGTCCAGATCACGCAGAGCTTAGGGTTTGAAACCCTAAAATAGCTCCAGCCGCCGCTTGACGTTCCAGCTTCTCAGCCGAGCGTCCCCTCGCCGACAGCCTCTGACGCCGGCTGCCTGCATCCACAGTGACCGAAGGTCCCTCCATCAATCTATTAACAGTGAAGAACAGCAAAACCAATCAAAAATATATATATCATCAACAGTGAACCCATTTAAAAACAAATTAAATCCCGAAAGTTCAGGATTTCACCAGCTACCAAATCAACCCATAATTCCCCTAAGTTCTAGACATCATCATTCAGCAACCACAACAAAAAGAAGGGATACATGCAATGAAGGGGGGGTCATTCGGGGGGTGAAAAAAAAAGGAAAGAATCGGTTTGAAAAAAAATCAAGACCTATTCGAAACTACAACAAAAATGAAATAAAAATAGAGAGAGAGGTATCTCACCGTGGTTTGAGGCCGTGGAAGCTTGAAGGTCACCGTGCTTTTTGTTTCCTTCGAAGGTAACTACCTAGATCTAGGGATTTAGGGTTGGTTTTAGGTCGAGTAAGGCGTTTTTTTCTAGTATAGGGAGAGGAGATGATCATTTTGGGGGTCACTTTGACTCCCTCCGGTCACCGGCGCCGCCGTGCGCTGCCGCTCGCCACCGCGAGCTCCGCCATGTTTCCCCTCCCCGGCGAGGAGGGGTTGAGAGATTTCAAATCTCTCCCTTCTCTGTTTTGGCTGAATAGAGAGGCAAATGAGGGAGATGAGGGTTGAAGCCTCGTTTTGGGCTTAAGTACGCGGGCCAGAACGGTGCCGTTTTGGCACTGTTCAAAACGACGTCGTTTAGAGGGGCCAGGGTGCGTGTTATCAGCGTGTGGATTAACTACACGTTTAGTCCCCCGCGCTTTGTAATATAATTATTAAGCCATATAATGAAGTTATATATTATTTGATTTCGAGCCTTTATTTTTCCTTCCTTACATTTTAGTCCTGCTATTACTTGTTATGCTATTCTGGTTATATGTGACTTTGGTCCCAATATTTATAATTATTTCAATTTAGTCACGGGTTTTTGTGTGTTGCTTATTTTTGTGAACGTTCGAATTTGTATATGATATTTATGTATCTTACATTTTAGTCACTATCCTAGGTATTATAACATTTTTTGGTTTATATTTGGTTCTGGTTTCAATATTTATAAATGTTACATCTTAGCCACTGATTTAATATTTCATGTATGTTTCTTTGATATTCGAATCTGGCCATCCCATTTTTAAATATTTTATTTTAGTCCTATTAATGTATGTTATGTCATTTTTGTGAATATTTGACTTTTGGACATTATGTTTGTAATAGTTTCATTCTAGTCCTAAGTTCTTGTGTTGTGACATTTTGTGGATGTTTGAATTCAGCCATCATATTGGCAAATGTTCTATTTTGGTCACTATCTGACATTTTATTTAATTACTTTTTGATCCTCCATGTTTCTGTGAAATTTCAATTTAGTCATAAGCTTTACTTTTGGGTTATTTTCACTTCTAGTATTTGACTGTTTAATGTTTGTGATATAGGCTCTAAATTATTTTTATTTTATATTTAGTCCTTTAAATTTCGGTTAGTGCTATTTTGGTCCATTGACTTTCTGTTTTTTTACTGTTTA
The DNA here is from genome assembly GCF_006381635.1 of Hibiscus syriacus. NCBI lineage: Eukaryota > Viridiplantae > Streptophyta > Magnoliopsida > Malvales > Malvaceae > Hibiscus > Hibiscus syriacus. The sequence continues at coordinate 9,318,008 of NW_024063392.1, read as the reverse complement.
GCCTCCTAAGTTTCTGTTTATATTATTTTAGCCCCTTAAATGTTTTATATTTATTTTGGTTTGTAATATTTACTAATTTATTTTTAGACATTTATGTATGGATGTGTATTTACTCATTAGTTAATTATTTGGATTATGTAAATAATGTTTTCAATTTCATTTAATGTAAATATTTTATTTTGTATTTCCAATTACATTTTTTCATTATATCTTTATCTATGTAAGAAATATTCGATTATATTTTCAAGAACACGTATGCGTAGAATGGGCGTGGAAAGTACCACTTGGTCGAAGTGGTACGATCCGATACGGCATTTTAACGACATAGGAACTTGCAACAAGTCGAGTATATTTTACTAATTAATTTATTCAAACGATGCAATGTGTGTTATTTTAAATGACAATTTACTTTATTTTATGTGAATGTAAATTTCAAAATTTTTAATTTGTATTCAATTCACGTTTTCAGTTAATCAATTTATTCGTATGTAAACATTGTTTTTGATTATACTCGATTTGTATTTTTAACATAATCAATGGTAGAATATTCTTTTACGAATGAGAAATAGTTCGAGTTAGTTTTCCCGATGGAGGATTGCTAATTTCAAGATTTCCTTTCGAGTTAAAGAATTTTCTTTAATTAAATAATTCGAAGCAAATTAATTAATGTTCGATAAATGGATCATAAATTAACTTTATATTCGATTTGTAATTTCCACCATTATGACAATGTGTAAGCGACACAGTACCAATTTTGGGCGCTGTGGGGTGCTAATTCTTCCCCACGCGTAACCGACTTCCGAATCCATTTAAATGAATCTTTGGTAACGCATACCGAATTTTGTCTAAAAAATGATTTTTTCTTAAAATTGTTTTAAAAGACGTTTTTAGGTATTCGACCTACCTAACCCAAAGGTCGATGGCGACTCCATTTTTAATTTAATTCAAATCAATTCAAAATCACTCATTTTTTTCAATTTAAAGTCATAATTGTTTTTTAAAATAATATTTAATTGTTTTTATAAAAAATGGTTATGACATAACCAATTTGATATTATTTAAGTAAAGTATTGAGTTCAATTTTTTATGAATATATAAAATTTCAGTTGAAAAACTCATATACTAAAATTAACTGTGTAACTATCCGAATTAGTGAATACATAATCCTAGAAGTGAAAGGACAACAAAGAAAGAAAACATTGTTGTGGTTATGATCTTGAAAAGCATTGCGACATAATTGTCGCATTATGTTATCATCGTAGTTTAATACTCTCGATACAAACAAGAATAGAGGATCGATCCCTGGTTCTTGCCAACTGGTATCTCCGGGCATTCCACAGGCTTTCATGTCGATTGACACGTTTCCGTCCTTCTTCTTCTGTCATATGAGATCAACTAAAAGTTCATCCACCAAAATATTCATCACCCATCTCTCAACTCCAATTGCCAACTCTTCTTCTTCTCCCTGAAACTTGCAATTCCTCCACCTTCCCTCCCTTTCCATTTCCATAGCACAACCCTCCCTTTTTGTCGTCTCCTTCTGTTCTCCATCGATCCATGCTTTTACCAACTTCACCGTTTTACAATATTCCAGCTCTTCATTTTCATTTTCTTCTCTAAACAGATCCAGAAGCAGTTTATCAACACAAATATTGCTTTCATTGCTCGTTGATGGAATTGTTTCTTTGACACGATTCACCAGCTGCCATGCCTTTTCTTCACTATATTCGAAATCAAGCACCGACACTGGACTGTGCTGCTGTTCTGTCTCTTCACTTGCATACTGAAAGTTCGACAAAAAAAATGGAGATTATTCAATCACCAAGAAGCTTCCATGTTGCAACTTAAAGTGTTAATATCAACTCTAATGGCTTATCTTTTGTATTATTTGTCTTCGGAAACGGACAAATGGGAAGGATTAAACAAAACAGCGGATGAAACAAAAAAGTCAATTGGATTTAACTAAACGACAACATAAACACTGGCTGGTAACGTAAATGTAAGGCATCCAAGGACCCTCATCAGCAGACACATGAAGATTTTATTAAGATTTTACTTACTTTAGGTCGCATATCTGTGTTGGCTTCTGTCTTTGTTGTTGTTTTCGTCTTCATGGGATCCTTGCCGACACACGGTAAGAATTTTTTACCCACCATGTCAACTTCGTTTTCACCGTATTCATCGGACGGTGAATATTCCGAGGTCAAATCGCTGTCGCACCAACTTGAGCCATTGCTGCTGCTACAAGGAGTGTTGGATTCCGTCGTTGTGGAGGTGGTGCTGGTGGTGGCGGAGGTGCAATGATGAGGGGAAGAAGAAGAAGAAGAAGCAAAATCCGAAGGCCGAGGGTTTTCCTTTACTAAATCACGGAATGATTTCCAGCGTATGATGCCTTTGACTGTCACGGTAACTTTGTCCTCGACGTCGTTGAGCTGTGATTGTGAGTTCCTTCTCGACAATCTACGTGAAAGGCTTCTTGGCAGTAAGATCGAAGGAGGTTTAACCGATGAAGAGAAATGGATGCTTTTAATGGCGTTGATCATTGCCTGGAATGCTGACATTGTTGTGGAGGCAGCTTTTGATCGGCTTCTTTGAAAACTTTGTCCATGGTTTAGATTTTCTCGGGAAACACCATAATTCTGGGAAGATTTTCTGGGAAATGATTTGAACCCATTTGAGGAACAGGAGTTGGAATCATCGTGGAGGAAATCTTTTAGCAATCGGGGACTTCGTTCTAATGGCGAATTTTGCTTTCTCTGCGTGGAGTTAGGGTCCAAATCAGAACATGAAATGGTCGAAGATGCCGCCATTGCAGCAAAAAATAGAAAACAAGCTTTTACGTGAAATCAAAAAGAAAAGAAAGAGAATGAAAACTTTATGGAAGTGGCAAGTGAAGAGGAAGAAAGAGGGGTAGCTTCTAGGGGTGAGAGGCAAGGGAGCTCCATGGAATAAGCTTATTTATATAAGGTGAAGAAGACGTCATGGTTTCTTAGTACTAAAATAAAAATTAATATTAAAATAAGGTCAAATAATGGTTTTAGTCCCTCCACTGTCTTAAAATTTAGTATTTGATCTCTTTACTCTAATAATATTATAAAAATAAAATGAATTCAAATTTTCGATTTTAACTAAAAAGAGAGAAACGGCAAAGGAGGATGTTTCTAGCATGGTACGTTAATGTTAATTTAAGTGAATGAATACGAAAATATAAATCTATATAAAACTTGATAATCAAAGAGTCGTTTTCGACGACATTGTTTGAGTGATAATTAAATGAGATGGTTTTGTTTTATAACTTAAATAACTAATGTGCAGGGGAAACCACATGCAATGCAAGGGGGGTCCATGAGCTCGTGAACCGTATCTTGTTGATCCATCTAATTCCCGGTTGCTGAGCTAATGATACCAGACACTGTGGGTCCTTTGAAATAGATACTCTTCGACTACGATAACACTTGAGCAGATCTCTTGGAGGATCTTTGCCCCCGCCCCCCCCCCCCCTCTCTCATTAGCACCTATCATGGACCAAATTGTCCATAATTCGATTGGTTGATATTATTATTATCATTTAAAAAAAATTGAAATTTGGAGTATAAAGTTCTTTAAGACAAACATATGTCCCTGGTTATTACATGAGTGAAAAATTTCAGGGTTGTTTGCAGATTCTTTAAATCAGACATGTCGCCATCTAAATTTATGATGATACGGAGTTACACGTGCGATATCTTAGTTCCTTCGATTTGTGGACCCCCTTATCTATGCAGCATCCAATGCTGCCCCGACCCGAACACATCGGGCTGAGACCTGACCCTGTTAACATATTATTTGGGCTTCCTTTAATGGCCCCATCTTGCTTTTCTTTGAATATATTAGTATTGAGATCGTCGGTATACCCCATGATGCAGTGAAAAAATTATTAGATGGTCTCATCAATAATCCAAGTACGAAAAACGATTTCAGGAGGAAATGATGCGAAATTCACCTGGAGTTCCTAGAATAACAGCAAATCAGCAATCATATCACAAACAAATCGAATCTTAAGCCTCCACAAAAAATATCTCGGCCTCTACTCAATTCACCCAGTTGAGCAAATTTTTTCTTTTCCCAAAATTATTTTGAGGAAAACGTAAAAAGAGTAAAAATGGCTGTTAGACCATTCTTTTCTTTTTATAATGTTGTTGCCCTAAACGTTAGAGTTTAATTTTGAGTTTTATTAAAATAAATATAATTACTCTAATTATATCCTTTTTAATATTTTATTTAGCATGTTAAGTATATATATATATATATATATATATATATATATATATATATATATATATATATATTAATTAATTAATTAATGTAAATCATACATTTTATTCATTTACAATAAAATTGTACATGTGTAACTCATTCATTATTTGTTTATCTCAATCTAGGGGTGTGACCATGTAAGTTCTTATAACGTTAGTAGTAATATTAGAATCATTCTAATATTACAAACAATGAGTGACATCTAGCAATATATCATGGTCATCTAAGTTACAAGAAGTCATGATTCGACATAACCTCTTCGTGATTAACTCATTTATATAGTATATTCTTTTTTCCTTTATATGTTGTGGACTATAATAAACAAACAACTTATGACATCTTATATTAACATGTTCGAACTTAACCAGGCATTTCTCGTCTCACTCTATCAAGTGGCAGGTGATATAACTCCTATTATGTAAGAGGGATAAATCATATCTTGATCATTCACACTCCAATACTTATATCATGATATGTTCAATATCAATCTTTATAATACAACTAGTTACGTAATAAGTTTGATTGTATCAAAACACACGATAATATATGTTGAGATAGTAATGACTTCAAGTCTGAGGATTATACATGTAGTCACCACCATGAGCAATGTTGTGACCGTCATACAATAATCTAAGACATATGCTCATAGCGAGGTCAATCCAATATGTTGTTCTCTAACAACATATTCATGCATTGATTGTGACATCTTTATGTCAATGACAACTCATTATCATCAATCAACAAGATATTAGCCTTAAACGTATTATTATTGTCAATGCTCATAATAACACTTGACTAAGTATCTTTCAATAATAATCATACTATTATATGGACATTATTATTTTTAGTTTATTTATTACACGAAAATATAACTAAAAAATAACGGTAATGCCTTTATTCAATAAATCCGGTAAATAAAGTATGTCAATATAATCATCACATGATTAGTCTTTGGGCTTACTCTAACAATTAATGATTAGTATTATTTTTTTAAAACAACTTTTTTTTTTCTGTTTAAAATGGGGCATTTGCAGAATATGTTAATGAGTTGGTATTTCTTCTTTTATTTGCAAATTTGTTAGTATTTATGTTGACGCTTGTATTACAGTTAACAGCGATGCATTCCTCCATAGTGTTATTAAATGTCCAATTTAAAAGTCAGTTGTTTTTCCAACTTCACCAGTTATTTATTCTTTTAAACGTGAACATTGTACCACTAAGAGAAAAGGCTAGAAATCCAAATAAAACTTTTTTAATGGGCAATATGAGTTACACCATATATTTAGAAACTCGATCCATTGAATGGTAGAATAATTAGGGCTGCCGTCGATATGGATTGTGGGGTAAGTAAGTTGATATATTTAGAATGTGTAGACACTCATTTTCGTCCGTATTTTTTATTTTATTTATATATATTATATAGTTTGAAGTCATTTTGAAAATTATATAATATATATATTTTTTTAAAAAAACATTTTGAAAATATATAATATATGGTTTTAAAAACATTTTTTGAAAAATTATATAATATATAGTTTAAAAAATATTTTTTTGAAACTTATATAATTTTTTTTGAAAACTATATAATATATAGTTTTGAAAACTTTTTTTAAAAAAATATAATATATAGTTTAAAAATATTTTTGAAATATATATATTATATAGTTTATATTGTATTATTATTAGTATATTATTATTATTTTATTCATTTAATTTAATTTAATTTAATTTATTTTATTTTTCTGGTCCAGGGTCCAATAACTCCAAGTCCAAGTCCAACAAAGGTCCAAATGGGCATGGGCCCAGATCAAGGTTCTGACCCGCATGACCCAGAAGGCCACTAAACCCGACCCAGTGAACCTAGCAGATTAGGGTTTCTAGAACCCAAACGTTAGTGCCGCATGGTGGTCAAACCAAGAAGACTCACAAACGACCAGAATCACACCGGCCGAGATTTCAGGCCAAGGGAATCGAGACTAGCCCATCCCGAAATCCTTGGCCAACGACGGGTTGGTTACCATGATAATCGAAATAGAGGGGCATCGGTGGTGGGTATAAATACCCCACCACAGATCGAGCCAAGGACAAAAACGGTGACAACATAGCACCAACACTAGCATCGAACACGACAAGAACTAGCAGTAAACATCATCGAACAACCATATACCAAACACAAGCCAACAATGAAACCAACCATATCAAAACCCAAAACCAAGCACAACAACCCACGAAATCACAAAAAAATCCCATACAAGTCGATACTACACTTCACAAAAAAATCAAATATACAAATCACAAAGAAAACCACTCGCACAAGAGAGGCTTCGGTCGTGGTGCTCGTCGGAAGAGGAGGGGTCACCGGAAATAAGAAAGGTTAAGGGTAAAAATCAGAACTTTAAACCTAGATTCAGGGGTTTTTTGGGAATTTGGGCTTCGGGTTTTTATTTAGGTTGTAAAGGGGTTATTTTGGAGAAGTTTCATTTTTTCTGGCCGCCAGCGGTGGCGGCTGGAGCGGAGGTCGACGGTGGTCTGCCATTCCCTCCGGTGAGGGGCTTTAGAGAGAAGCGAGAGAAAATATTTTCTCTCTGTGTAGAGAGAGAAAAAAATTTTGAAATGAGGGGGAATGGCCTTAGAAGGCCGGTTTTAGGGGTTTAAATACACTTCCCCATACGATATCGTTTTGGGGAGGGGGTTTGTGTGTAATTTGTGAGCGGGCAAATCCCACTCTTAATCCTTGTAAGTCGCATTTTTTTATTTTAGCCATTGAATTTATTTCGAATACTTTATTTCGGATTGTGAATTTATTATTTTTCACATTTTGATCCCTTTTTATTTATTTATATTTTTATTGGTTTTTTATTATTATTTATTTTCGTAACATGTCTTCCATTTTTTTATTCTTCAATATTTAACTCTTTATTATTTATTATTTTTTTTATTTTATTTCAATATTATTATTATTATTATTATTTTTCTCACTAAATTTTATTTATCTCTATTCACCTATTTTATTTATTTTATTACTATTATTATATTATTATATTATTTTATATTTTGTATCTATTTTTATTTATTCTTCTTTTGACTTATTCTTTTTATTTTTGTTTTCTCATTTTTTTTTATTTTTTCCTCTTTTTTTAATTTTTTTTCAATTCTTTTTTCCTTTTGACTTTTTTATTTTATTTATTTTTCTATTTTATTTTTCCCTTTGATTTATTATTTTAGTATTTCATTTATTTTTATTTTTTATTTTGTTTTTGTTCTTGGATTTATTTAATATTTATTTAGTTTTTTATCTAACATTTTTGACTTTCTTTTTAAGAATTCCAACAAATTAAAGGTAAGTAATTTGAATCGGGTTTTTAAATTTCAATTTAAATTTTTAATTTTCACAATTAAAGACAACCGACAAATTAATTGGTACCGAAAGGATGGTTCAAGGGTGCTAATCCTTCCTTAACCATAACCGACTCCCAAACCCGACATTTCTGGTAAAATGCATATCAGGTAAGATGGTGTTCGATCTACCTAAATATCATTTTAAAATGATCGGTGGCGACTCTAACCCAATTATTCAAGTCGAAGCCAATTCTGGGCCCAATCGAAAGACGACTGCAACAACTTGGCGACTCCACTGGAGACAGGTAAGTGAGTCAGGCCGAAATTAATTTTCGGTTGTCTTTTTGAGCGAAAATTACAAATATAAATTTATTTATTTGATTCTAATTATTTATCTTTGATTATTTTTCAAATAAATGGTTGTACTGACGTTTTTCTCAATGATTTCAGATTTTCAAAATTTTCATCTCAAGCTCTATACCCGAGCTTCGAACCTTGTTTAAGTGGGGGTGAAAGCGATGCCTTCGTGAGAATTTATTCTCCGCACAGGCCTAGCAAGTCACATTCGGGATTCATATACCTTATGTCTTCGTGTGAATTTATTCACCGTGTGGGCATAAGGGAATGTATCCTCTCGAGTTTAACTTAGTCCACATAAGCTTGTAATGGCTTAGGACTAAGGATCTGGAAAGCCCAAGGGAGCACCAGCAAGGAGAACTCGGGTACCTTCTTTAGAACCTAAATTGGGAGACTATATGGAATTAGAGCCCACCCCAAAACCTCATTTCAAACCCTAGGTTGCTTTAAGATTATTTCCTACTTTATTTTTCTGTTCAAAGCATATGAACTAGAAATTTATGAGGTTAGGACAGGTTCAAAATTAACATGTGGGATATAGATCATGTCTGGGTAGGAATAATAAGCATGTGGGGTAGATATCGTGTGGGGTAGGACTTTTATTTTTCATGATTGTTTTGATTATTATCTTTACCTCACTAACTCTTTTCATTTTTGTTCTCTTTTATTTTATTTTCATCATTTGCATCATTCAAAAGAGGTGTTGATCTACCAAAAACGTGTTCGTTAAACGTAAATAATCTACATTAATGAACAAAGGGGTTATAATACAAGAGATGAAAAGCTCAGAAGTCCAGTTATGGTCAGAAAAGACTTGTAATGGACCGGGTTTACACCAAGCACATCAAAACTCATCTTTTCCAAAAGGGGATGGCGAAAGTTGCAGGGCCAAGAAAAGAAAAAGGTTACTGACCCAGAGAGTCCTTTCGAAGACTATGAGAACAAGGTGGCGAAACCCTAGCTAAGCTAGAAACAAGAAAATGAACTTCAGATAGCTTTTAACGATGGAGGGCTTCAATGGTGTTTCCGTTAGAGAATAGACTCAACAGAGAATGAAAACCGGAGATGTAGTCATTCGAGCCTTCTTGGGATAAGTACAAAAAGCATATCGTCACATGTACGGTTTAGCCAGAGAAGCCGGAGCGGTTTTGACAGGGTATTTAACTCAACCTGTCAAAAGTTGTTCAGGGTCTATACCTTTAAAATGTTTTTTGTCTATTAAAACATAACACTTTTATCCCCAATAAGGATTATTTATAATAATAGACACATTTTTGGATCAATGCCTTGAACATTTCATACATCATGCATTTACACATATTTTGCATTTTGTTATTTTCATTTCTTTGCTTTCGCATTAACTAACAGAATAATATATCATCAAAAGGAACAAATACTGGATACACTACCTCAAGCATTGGACACACCCCATCCGTATAACACCCACTTGAAAAAGAAGAAGATAGAAGCAAAAATTGCTCAACTCGAGGAAAATATGTTGAAGTTACAGAGAGAGCTAGAAGATAAGATAAACCAGAGCAGTCTGAGTACTCTGGATACAATCATGAAAAGCCAAGAGTCATTGATCAATCAAATTATGGCCAAGTTATCTGGTCGACATCAAGCGAGTGCACCTGGGGCGGGTTCATCGGAAGGGGTAACTATACCACATACCACACAAGTGGTTGTCTCACTCAGAATCTTACCGGAACTTCAAGAGACTCATCCGCTGTAAAAACGAAGACCTCATCTGCTGTAAAGATACAGACTATTGTATTTAACCCTGAGAACAATCCAGGTTATTACCATATACCGGATTTGGATGAAGAGGACCAAAAAAAGAAGATGAAGGATAAAATCAAGCAATTGGAGGACCAAATGAAGGTAGTTAAAGGAGATCATGACTACCATGGAGTCGATGCCGCAGAACTTAGTCTAGCCCCAGACTTGGTTCTTCATTCGAAATTTAAGTCCCCGAAATTCGAGAAGTTTGACGGGAACAGTTGCCCATCCGCTCACATCACCATGTTCTGTCGAAAGATGATAGGATATAGAGGAAACAACTAACTCTTGATCCACTGCTTCCAGGATAGTCTGTCGAGCTCAACCATCTAGTGGTATAACCAGCTAAGTCGATCCCATATCAAGACTTGGAAGGACTTAACCAAGTCATTTTTGGAATAATACAAGCACATCAATGACTTGAGGCCAGATCGAGTTATGCTACAAAGCATGAAAATAAGCATAACGAGAGTTTCAGGTAATACGCACAAAGATAGAGGGATTTGGCTGTGCAAGTTCATTCACCTTTGGATGAAAATGAAAACATGAAGCTTTTTTTACAGACCCTGAAGGCTCCATATTTTGGACACCTGGTTGCAATCAAATCAGGAAGCTTTTCAGACTTAGTTATGGCCGAAGAAATGTTTGAGCCGGCCATAAAGTAATGCAAAATTAAGGATGTAGAGGCCAGTAAGAAACCTCCTATAACGGAGGGAGATGGAGAGATTAACAACATCAATCACGTCAATAAAGGTGTTACATTCTCTAACCCAAAATCAACTGCAGTTGTACCGTTAGGTACTTCTAAACAAGATTCTAGAGAACCTAGGAAGGAAATGGAGCATTTCGACCCTATTCCGATGACATACAAAGAGCTTTATCAATAACTTTTTGACACCCACGTAGTGTCATGAATCCCCCATACCCCAAATAGTATGATGAGAATTCTCATTGTGAATATCATGGCGGTGTCCCAAGGCACACTATTGAGAACTGTTACGCATTCAAGAGAATTGTGTAGAAGATGCGTAACAAAAACTGGATCGACTTCAACAACTTGGGGGCATCCAAGTGAGGAAGATCATTTCATCATTTGAGGCATTTTGTTTGAATTTTTTTTCCATCTTTTCTAAATTTTTGGTAAGGACATTTATATAAATTTATGTTACTTTAAAGATGACGAGTAATTAATCAAATTTGCAGACTTGAAATTCTTTGAATATCAACTGAATTAAAAACTCTGTAAATGATTGGATTTATAGATCTTTGACAAAGTAACACGATTAAAAAGTGGTAAAACAAGGACTTTGATCTTACTCAAGAAGATATGCTCAAACACCGTACCTTTCTCTTACAAATAACTAATATATCCTTATTCTCTCATAAGGAAATAAAAAAGAGGCTTGGCATTTAGGTGTGTATAGGTGCGGACAACATGGGCATCTTTTGCATAAACCATTACTATACTTTTTGTTTAAGATGTTCAATGATGATCATGATCTTTACAGATGGAATAGTCGAGCAGGTGAATCTAGTCTAAGCCAGTTGCTTGGAAATTGAACTCTAAAGATGAAAATTTTGACCTTCATCAAACACCTAGACTATAACAGGTTCTTCTTGACAATCTTAAGAAATTAAATCCGTAAAGCTGAGCTATTTTACTAAGGCAATTGGTTATAGAGGAATCTCGAAAGCCCTGGCTTTATGAATAGATTACGTCAAACCATGGCATTGCTCGGACACTTGACAACTTTTTGACACCCACATAGTGTCATGAATCCCCCATACCCCAAATAGTATGATGAGAATTCTCATTGTGAATATCATGGCGGTGTCCCAAGGCACACTATTGAGAACTGTTACGCATTCAAGAGAATTGTGCAGAAGATGCATAACAAAAACTGGATCGACTTCAACAACTTGGGGGCATCCAAGTGAGGAAGATCATTTCATCATTTGAGGCATTTTGTTTGAATTTTTTTTCCATCTTTTCTAAATTTTTGGTAAGGATATTTATATAAATTTATGTTACTTTAAAGATGACTAGTAATTAATCAAATTTGCAGACTTGAAATTCTTTGAATATCAACTGAATTAAAAACTCTGTAAATGATTGAATTTATAGATCTTTGACAAAGTAACACGATTAAAAAGTGGTAAAACAAGGACTTTGATCTTACTCAAGAAGATATGCTCAAACACCGTACCTTTCTCTTACAAATAACTAATATATCCTTATTCTCTCATAAGGAAATGAAAAAGAGGCTTGGTATTTAGGTGTGCATAGGTGCGGACAACATGGGCATATTTTGCATAAACCATTACTATACTTTTTGTTTAAGATGTTCAATGATGATCATGATCTTTACAGATGGAATAGTCGAGCAGGTGAATCTAGTCTAAGCCAGTTGCTTGGAAATTGAACTCTAAAGATGAAAATTTTGACCTTCATCAAACACCTAGACTATAACAGGTTCTTCTTGACAATCTTAAGAAATTAAATCCGTAAAGCTGAGCTATTTTACTAAGGCAATTGGTTATAGAGGAATCTCGAAAGCCCTGGCTTTATGAATAGATCGCGTCAAACCATGGCATTGCTCGGACACTTGGCAATTCGGTGTTTAGTCCACTGCTATTATCTGGCCGAAGACTTTGTGATGAGATGAACCCTTCAGTTAACCTGATAAAAGTGATTATAATATTAAGCTGTCCCTCTAAAGCAATTGGTTAAACTCCCCGGCTTTATGGATTCAGCTAACTAGATAACGACAAATTAAATCAAATTTATCTAAACAAGGAGTTTTCGATAATGATGAACTAAGGGAGTTAAGGAACACATGTTATAGTCAATTTCACACGAGCACTCAAGAATTTCATTTTTAGACCAATATTTTTGCACTACCTTTATTAGAGGAGCATACGAAGCTCGAAAAAATGGAAGATTTCAGTAGACCAAATATAGAAGTTCTAGTAATTCATTATACTAGTTGCGTCATTTTTTCTGCATCCGATTAAAGTGCCAAGCCAAGAAAAAGGCATGTTGCAATGACCGGAAAAAATGACATTTTTTGGTGGCCAAAATCCTTGGAAAATATGGAACCAACCTAAAGCCAACTCATTCATTTGAATATTTTTCAAAGAGATATAACTCTGAAAGCATTAAAAGAGCTATTGATTCCTTTCATATTCTTTGAACTCGTGTTTATGATTTGATTCGATTGCGAGCCTGAATTAAGGAGCAATATTTTATAGAATTTTTATATACTCATATCCTTTTCCCTCCTAAAATAAGAGAAAGGATACAAACATTTTCAAACAGGACAATCTCAAATATGAAAGGTCCTTGAAGTTGAAACCTGAGAAGAAAATGGGGCACAATCGATTCCCAGGACCAGATCGACAGACAAAGCACAAGACTCCATCCAGAAGATAAAACAAAACTGATTAATATTGCATGCATCTTAGACATACTTAAAAGCATCACATTTATCATTTTTCACATGCATAATTGTTGCATCTTTTAGAGTCAAGTTTCGACTTCAAGACGAAATGTACTAGATTCAAAAGCACCTGCAAAGATCAATGGTGGTTGCTTAACTCAGCAGTGAGAAGATACACCCCAACCGACTTGACATATTGAAATATCGATAATCAACTTCAAATGGGTTCGAGAGCTCATTCAAAACGGATCCAGTACAGAATAACTAAAGGCGATAAGGGTTATCTGTCAACCAATACCTTCGAGTTCGATTACACTCAGCTCAAAGGCACATCAAATTTAGAGCATAACTCAAGGCGATAAGGGCTATCTGTCAACCAAGACCTTCGAGTTCGATTATACTTAGCTCAAAGGCATATCAAATTTATAGAATAACTCAAGGTGAGAAGAATTATCTGTCAACCAAGACCTTCGAGTTCAATTACACTCAGCTTAAAGGAATATCAAATTTACAACATAACTCAAGGCTAGAAGGGTTATCTGTCAACCAAGACCTTAGAGTTTGATTACACTCAACTCCAAGGCACATCAAATTTATAACATAGCTCAAGGCGAGAAGGGATATCTGTCAACCAAGTCATTTGAGTTCGATTACACTCAGCTCAAAGGCACATCAAATTTACAGCAAAACTCAAGGCGATAAGGATTATCTATCAACCAAGACCTTCGAGTTCGATTACACTCAGCTCAAAGGCATATCAAATTAATAGCACAGCTCAAGGAAAGAATGAATATCTGTCAACAAAAGACCTTCGAGTTCGATTACAATTAGCTCCAAGGTATATCCAATTTACAGTATAACTCAAGGCGAGAAGGGTTATCTATCAACCAAGACCTTCGAGTTCGATTACATTAAGCTCAAAGGCATATCAAATTTATAGCATAACTCAAGGCGAGAATCTGTCAATAAATACCTTTGAGTTCGATTTCATTCAGCTCAGGGGCATGTCAAATTTACAGCATAGCTTAAGTTGAGAAAAGCTATATGTTGACAAAAACTGTCGAGTTCGATTCCATTCAGTTCGATGATACATCAACCACATGGTAGCATCGAGAAACTACTTTCTAGTTGAAGCTGAGGTTTTCAAGACAAGAAGAAGATCTGAGGAAATCTCTCAGATTAGTACAACATAACTCAAGGCGAGAAGGGTTATCTGTCAATGAAAATTTTTGAGTTCGATTCTATTCAGCTCGATGACATATCAGCTATTTCCCGGTTAAAGTTTAAACCGAGGTCTTTAAGTCGAGAAAAGGGACATGGGTTAGATGTGCTTTAGTGACAAGAAACCATTTTCCAGTGCTATAGCTTAAGTTAAGAAAAGCTATCTGTCAACGAAGATTTTTGAGTTCGATTTTGAGGGCCTGTCAACCACATGGTGGAGTCAAGGAACTATTTTCCAGTCGAATTTTTAAACCAAGGTCTTTAAATCAAGAATAAGACCGAAGTTTACTATAATTTGGCAACAAGAAGCCGCATCTTGATTCAAATCCCGAACTACGACTTCAACTCCATATCATTTCAAGATAGACTCGACTTCGCGATAGAGGAGTCATCCGCAACTCAATTCCATAGGGAGTTTTTCTTAATTGAAATATCAGAATTAATTTTTTAACTCCACCAAACGAAAATTGGTGTTCTTTTGTCTTTGTCCTATTTTTCGTTCCACAAAAAAGGACAAAGAGGGACAGTTGTAGACATTCATTTTTGTCTGTATTTTTTTATTATATATATATATATTATATAGTTTAAATTCTTTTTGAAAATTATATAATATATAGTTTTTAAAAAAACATTTTGAAAATATATAATATATTGTTTTAAAATTTTTTTGAAAAATTATATAATATATAGTTTTGAAAACTTTTTTTAAATATAATATATAGTTTAAAAATATTTTTGAAATATATATTGTTGAAAACATTGTGATATTTCGATATAACAAATTAAATTAAATGAATTTTAAGATTTTCCAAAAGATTTTTCGAGTATATTAGATATAATTATTCGAATATCAAAAATATTACTCCAAATCTTTCAAATATCATTTTTAATCCTTACTCAAGTGTAAAATTAAGTTTTAATCTTAAAATAATTTCAAAACAATTTTACAAAGTATTTCAAACCGTTTCAAGCCAAAAATTCCAGATTGTCTAGAGGGAACCGATTTCCCCCTGAATGGTTTGGCTCCGAGAAAAACAGAATACTCGGAGGGAACTGATTCCCCCCAAGGGGGTACCAATTCCCCCTGATCAACGGTCGAAATATTTGAGTTTTACACTTAGGGAACCGATTCCCTATGAGGGGGTATCGATTCCCCCCACGCTCCAAGCTATTTTATTAATTGATTTCATACTAAAACGGCTCCATTGACTCCACTAATCATCCCCAACGTTTAGAATCAATTGAAAGAGTATTTAAACAAGCTTAGAATCCATTGATCAAAAACAAGAAAACACAAGAAACAAGAATCAAGAGAGAATCAAAGAGAAAGCATCAAACCTCAAGGTTGAGCATTTCAAGCTTATTTTTTCATTCAATATTCATTTTGCTTTCAAGAACACTACTTGCACTCAATTGTATTCATTTTTTAGTGTTCTTTTCTTTGTTCTAGAAATTGTGCAAATAATCTACCTTGTGAGGATTTCCTTGTAAGTTTGCAAATTTGTAATATTCTCTTTGAGAAAAAGTGTTCTCAAGAATTGAGGTATATTCTTGAGGGAGTTGTAAGGTTATCTCTTTGGCCTCAAAAGAAAGAACAAATTAGTGAATTTGTTGGAAAATCCTTAGTGTGGATAACTAATTTAGTGGACGTAGACTTTGGTTGAGAAAGTCGAACCACTCTAAATCGATGTGCAAATCTTTTCAATTTTCTGTAAAAGCTTCCACTAAAATTTTAATTGCCAATTCACCCCCCTTTTTGCCAATTCCATCGATCGATTAACTCAACAATTGGTACCAGAGCCTCACTCATTTGAAGGTTTAATCACCTCTTGAGTCGATTCGGGAAGAGTTATATCGATTATCAAGTCATCAATGGCCTCTACTTCAAATGTCGACTCCGGTCTCGATTCGATGCCCGTCAACAAGCCTACTTTCTTCAATGGAGCTAACTATGCCTATTGGAAGAACAGGATGATGTATTTCATTCAAGCAAGTTACATGGGAGCATGGAATATTGTAGAAGACGGATACATCAAACCCTCTTCTCAACTGAGGTTGTGGAGTGAAGGAGAGACAAGATAATTCCAGCTCAACTCCAAAGCTATTCATATAATCTTTTGTGCTCTTGGACCGGATGAATACGGGAGAGTTTCATCTTGCACAACCAACAAGGAGATATGGGACAAGCTACAAGTCACTCATGAAGGCACAAATGAGGTAAAAGAATCTAAAATTAGTCTTCTAACTCATAGCTATGAAAATTTCAGGATGAAACTGGATGAAGATGTCAAAGCTATGATGGATAGATTCTCCACGATTGTCAATAGTCTCAAATCATATGGAGAAATCATTCTAAATGACAAGCTTGTAAGGAAGTTAGTCTACTTTTTTCCAAAAGCTTGGCAATCAAAGAAGACGGCGGTTATCGAGGCCAAGAACTTAAAATCCTTGACTCTCAATGAACTTATTGGCTATCTCCTCACGCATGAAATGATGCTTAAAGAAGAGGAAGACCTTGAGAGAAGAAATGATCCAAAGAAGGAAACGGAGAAAAAGAAGAACGTTGGAGTTTCTCTCAAATCAACAAAAGATGAGAGTGATTCAGATGAGGACGACGATGACGAGGAAATGGCATTGTTTGCCAAAAGATTCAGAAAAATGATGAGACCTTACCGAGGAAAAAAATTCAAACGAAATGAAGGCCTAAAAAATGAACCAAAAAAGAAGGACCCTATCATTTTCTATGAATGCAAAAAGACGGGGCATGTCAAATATGATTGCCCACAATTGAAGAGAAAGGGTCAATCAAAGAATAAGCACAAGGCTCATGTAGCTACATGGAGCGATGAAGAAGGTTCCGATGAAGAGGAACAAGAAGTAGCAAACTTGTGCATGATTGCATTCGGGGAAGATTCTAAGGTAACCTCTAACTCATTTGAATTAGATGATTTATCTTATGATAAGTTATTAGAGGAATATAATGGGTTGGCTTCAGATTATGAGAAATTGTTTTTAAAATATAAAAATGATGTTTCAAAATTGAAAAATGAAAATAACTCATATCCAAAACCAACAATAATTTTAAAAGTAAAATTAGTGATTTGCAAATCAAACTAGAAGAGTTTGAAAAGAAAAATTTCGGATTTGCAAAATTTACTTTCAAAGGTTAATGATGATCATCAAAAGAAAATTGATGATCTTAAAGCTTCTTTTAATAAAGTTGGAACAAAACGTTTTGAAAATGGAGAAAATTCAAAATCCAACTTTGTTAGAAAAGGTTTTAAAAACTACAATCATAGAGGTCCCCGAAGAACCTCTAATGGAAAAATCGTTAGAAGTATATGGGTTTCTAAAGGACTCGTTACTACTAAAGATAAGGATATCCTACACAAATGGATGCCTAAGGGACTAGGATTTTGGAAACTAATGAATATGGACCCAAAAGAATGTGGGTACCAAAAATTAGAAATTAATCTATGTTTGTAGGAAAAGGAGCATTGCTACAAGGCACAGGAAACAAATTCAAACTCATGATACCTTGATAGTGGATGCTCAAGACACATGACTGGAGACAAAAGCCGGTTCATAGAACTTAACGCCAAAAATAGAGGAGAAATATAGGTACAACAGGTAATACCTCTTCCATACAAATTAGAAATGTTTTATATGTGAATGGATTAAAGCATAATCTTTTGAGCATTAGTCAATTTTGTAATAAAGGATTCAATGTCATATTTGAAACTAATGGTTGGAAAGTTATTGACATTGCATCTAATCAGATTATGCTTGTTGGTCATAGAATAGGAAACATATACATGGTGCATTTAGACTCTATAGATATGACTAATTTATGCCTAGTTGCTAAGGATGAGCATGATAGTTGGTTATTACATAGGAGACTAGGACATACTAGTATGAGTTTTTTACAACGGTTAGTTTAAGGAGATTTGGTTCGAGGGATGCCTAAACTAAAATTTGATAATGATAAAATTTGTGATGCTTGTGCTAAAGGAAAACAAAAGTGAATTTATTTTAAATCCATTAATGACGTATCCACTAGTAGAGTATTACAATTGAGTCATTTAGATCTTTTTGGGCCATCTAGAACCACTAGCTTGGGTGGAAAACAATATGCATTTGTATTGGTAGATGACTATTCTAGATTTATTTGGGTTCTATTCTTAAGTACTAAAGATGAAGCATTAGAAAAATTCATCACGTTTTCAAAATTAATCCAAAACAAAAAAGGTTACTCTATAACTAGTGTTAGGAGTGATCATGGAACTGAATTTGAAAATCTTGGATTTACTAAATTTTGTAATTCTAATGGTATTAGCCATAATTTTTCAGCACCTAGAACCCCTCAACAAAATGGAGTTGTTGAGAGGAAAAATTGAACTTTAGAAGAAATGGCTAGAACCATATTTTGTGAAAATAATTTGCCAAAATATTTATTGGCGGAAGCCACAAATATTGCTTGTTATGTTATTAATTGAGTAATGATTAGGCCTATTTTGAAGAAAACTTCATATGAACTTTTTAAAAATAAAAAGCCTAACATTAGCTATTTTCATCCTTTTGGATGTAAATGTTTTGTTTTAAACAACGGTAAAGACAATCTTGGCAAATTTGATGCTAAAAGTGATGGAGGAATTTTTCTGGGTTATTCCTTAAATTCTAAAGCTTATCGAGTATTTAATAAAAGAACTTTAGTTGTAGAATAGTCTATACATGTTGTTTTCGATGATAATCTCCTTCCGAGTAAGGATTCTTGTGTGAATGATGATGTAGGCATTATAAATACAAATGACGTTAGACATGACGTTGGAGAACCATCATCAAAGGAAGAAACAAAAGATGAGGAAACTCATGATCCTCTCGAGAATCCAACCATTGAAGAAAGGGAAGTATCTTATCCAAGAGAGTACAACTATTCAAGGATGGTGAGATTATAGGTGATCCATCCAAAGGGATAACAACTCGATCTTCTCTTAGAAATATTTGTAATTATGTTGCATTTATCTCATGCATAGAGCCTAAGAATATTAAAGAAGCATTAAATGATGAACATTGGATTATGGCTATGCAAGAAGAGTTAAATCAATTTGAGAGAAGTATAGTATGGACATTAGTTGAAAGGCCTAGTAATAAATCTACTGTAGGTACTAGATGGGTATTTAGGGATAAGCTTGATGAAAGTGGTAATATAGTAAGAAACAAGGCTAGACTTGTTGCTCAAGGCTATACTCAAGAAGAAGACATAGAATATGATGAAACATACGCTTCCGTAGCTAGGATGGAAGAAATTAGAATGTTATTAGCATTTGCATGTTTTCATGAATTTAAATTATATCAAATGGATGTTAAAAGTTCATTTTTAAATGGTTTTATAAAAGAATAAGTGTATGTTGAACAACCTCCTGGTTTTGAAGATTTAAAATTTCCAAATCATGTTCTTAAATTGACAAAAGCACTTTATGGTTTAAAACAAGCTCCTAGAGATTGGTATGAAAGATTGTCACACTTTTTAATTGAAAAAGGATTTTCACAAGGGAAGGTTGACACTACATTGTTTTTAATGCATAAAGGTACAGATTTATTAGTAGTTCAAATTTATGTTGATAATATAATATTTGGTTCTACTAATGATGTTCTTTGCCAAGAATTTTCTAAGTTAATACAAAGTGAATTCGAGATGAACATGATGGGGGAGCTATCATTTTTCTTGGGACTCCAAATCAAGCAAAGAAAAGATGTCATCTTCATCAATCAAGCTAAATACGTCAAAGATATGCTCAAGAAGTTTGGACTGGAAAATAGGAAACCTCATGACACTCCAATGAGCTCTTCTACAAAGCTTGACTTGGATGAAATAGATAAATGTATGGATGTTAAATTATATAGGTCAATGATTGGCTGTTTGCTCTAACTAACTGCAAGTAGACCAGACATTATGTTTAGTGTTTGCTTATGTGCTAGATTTCAATCATGCCCTAAGGAATCACATTTACTAACTGTTAAGAGAATCTTTAGATACCTTAAGGACACTCCTAGTTTAGGACTTTGGTATCCTAGAGACTCTAGCTTTAGCTTGCATGCCTTCTCTGATGCGGGTTATGGAGGATGCAATTAGATAGGAAAAGCACCTCTGGTACTTGCCAATTCCTTGGAAATATGCTGATTTCTTGGTTTTCAAAGAAATAAAATTGTGTTGCATTATCTACCACCGAAGCAGAATACATTTCAGCTGGTAGTTATTGTGCACAAGTTTTATGGATGAAACAACAATTTTTTGATTATGGAATTGAAGTAGGTACCACTCCTATCAACTGTGACAATACTAGTGTTATTTGTCTCACTAAAAATCCCATCCAACACTCTAGAACTAAGCACATTGAAATAAGACATCACTTCATTAGAGACCATGTCGCTAAGGAAGATATAGTTCTAGAATTTGTTGATACTTTGCATCAATTAGCGGATATCTTTACAAAGCCTTTAGACAAGGAAAGATTTTGGACACTTAGGAGAGAATTAGGTTTAACTGACCTATCTTCACTTAGTGTTTAAAATAATTTTAGCACTTTTATGAAAAATGGAAAATGCTTATAATTAATTTTGATTGCATTCTTTGCTATTAGTTAGGGGGAGTTCATGATTCTTTGTGAAAAATTGATTATATGTTCAAATAATTTTTAAATGATAGATTTGATTGATTGAACATTGTTAATTTTTCATAATATGAGTTGCTAATACCACTAGAGTAAATTAATTTAGCATTTTGAGTGTTTAAAATCAAATTTTAGCAATTTTAGTGCAGCGGGAATCGATACCCCCTTGAGGTTTCTGGTTATATCACGCCCAGAAAACCCTCTCTCTCAAAACCTCTCTTCTTTCTCTTTGCCGCTGTTCTCCTCTATACTATCTCCCTATCTCTATATTTCATCAAAAACACTATTTTTAATCGAAATTACTTCAAATATCAACTCCTAAACCTATTGGAATCATAAAAATTGTGCAAACTTCATTTAATCTCACTCAAATCCGAAATTCTTAAAGGTATTTTTCTAAAACTTCTATTTTATCAATTTTTGAACATATAACTAGTTTTAATTAGTTTTAGATTGAAATAGTGATCGGGCATTGATTGTTTAATGTTTAGAAACTAGATTTTACAACTTATTTCTTCAAAATATCATAATTTTTCAATTAATTCTTGAATTTTCGAAATTAAAAAAACAAAATTTTTTAATTAATTTCAAACTGTTGTGTTTTGATTTAATTATGTTGTTAGTATGAAAACTATATGTATATTGATTTTCAAAACTTTATTAGTTTTCAAAAACTTTGCCCATTAGGATTGGTTTAGAGAACCTTGAGATATTGAGGACTCAATTGAGTTTTGGGATTGATTATACTACATACTTGTGTTTTAAAATTGCAGGTTATTCTTTCCATTTCGATTACCTTAAATCATGTCTCACAAACGTTCTAGACTTTCTTCTAGTCGTTCTAGCCAACCTCCAAACTCACCTCCAAATCCTCCACCTATCCAACAAATTCCTATTCCTAATCCCGATGATCCAAACATGACCATTCGTAATCCTTGCTTCAATGAACCCGGTCGTAGACAAAATCTCTATTTTAGGTTTTGTCAATACTTTGAGTCCTACAAAATCCAGGAAGAATGCATTACATCTCTTTAAGCCATGTTAGACATCAATTTTCGACATCTTCCTACTCTTCAAGAGTGGAAATTTGACAAACTTTTTGAGCTTGAACCAATAGTCTACCATCAACTCGTTCGTATCTTCTACTCTAATTCCATTTGCATTCAAAACCGAGAGAAAACCTTTACCACAGAAATTCGATCCTATCTTCTAGTACGATTCTTTCATCTTAACCCGAAATACATAGCCAAAGCATTAGGATTAGAAAATGATGGGTTAGACAATGGAAAACTGACGATAGGATGTCAGTATAAACGAAGGGATAATATGAGTGTGTTGGATCTTCACGACCATTTTCTTCATCTCATGATCTCTTGGTGGTTTCGACCATCCAGAGGCTGTTACTCTACTATCCGAGACATGGATTTATTTTGGCTACATTGTGTCCAAAATAATCTTAAAATCAACCTTCCACAGATTATCTTTTCTGAACTTGTCAAAACCATAAATCTTGTTCCCAATAAGAAATTATGTTCTTCTTTAGTTTACGGTTGTATTCTTAGTAATCTGTTTAAGAAGGCTGGGCTTAGAGTTGGTCCTGATGCTTCCTTTCCCCTCAAAAATCAAATCGACCTATTTTCTTTAACCAAATCGGGATGGAAGATCAATGAAGAAACTGGTCTTTGGGTTAGTACTCATGAACAACCTCCGGAAGCCGACGACTCCGACGATGAGCAAGAACAGCACGAGGAACAAGCACAACCAGAGGAACAAGTACAGCAAATGGCTTCATACTTTCGATCATTTATGGAAAACATTGATTTGAGGCTTGCATCCATCGATTCAAATTTGACTGCTACCACCGAAAAGATGAATCGTCGTTTCGACAGTTTGGATGAAAGGGTCGATTCACTTTCACGTGATGTTACCAATATTTGGTCACATTTATCTCCTCCTGATGCGTTGATGGATGATTAGGCCCTGTTTCTTGCTTAGCATTATTGGATCAAAACTTTAAACTTATTGTTTTCAACATTTTGAATGACTTTGGATTATTTTTACTTTAATTATTGGATGTTTGAATTTGGTTGATGGATTATGGATGTTTGAACTTATATTTCTATATATTTGGTTTGGTTAAATTTATTCATTATTGCATCATTTACATTGTGTTATATATATGACCAATTTTACCATGTTACATTGTTTATGAATATTGATTATGAAACTAATGGCTAATATTTCTCTTGATTGTGATCTTAGCAGCTTAAGCTATATTTATAATCAATTAGCTAAATGATTTCAAAACCTTTTTTAAAATCTTTTAAAGGTCTTTTTGATTTAACAAAAAGGGGGAGAAATGTTAAAGTGCTTTTAAATGGGAGAAGTGTTAGAGTAAGGGGGAGTAATTTCAAAACTTGATTTCAAAATCTTAAAATTACTAAAATGTTTTGTTATATCAAAAAGGGAGAGATTGTTGAAAACATTTTGATATAACAAATTAAGTTAAATGAATTTTAAGATTTTCCAAAAGATTTTTCGAGTATATTCGATATAATTATTCGAATATCAAAATATTACTCCAAATCTTTCAAATGTCATTTTTAATCCTCACTCAAGTGTAAAATTAAGTTTTAATCTTAAAATAATTTCAAAACAATTTTACAAAGTATTTCGAACCGTTTCAAGCCAAAAATTCCAGATTGTCCAGAGGGAACCGATTCCCCCTGAATGGTTTGGCTCCAAGAAAAACAGAATGCTCAGAGGGAACCGATTCCCCCCCAAGGGGGTATCGACTCCCCTCTGATCAACGGTCAAAAATTTGAATTTTACACTTAGGGAACCAATTCCCTATGAGGGGGTATCGATTCCCCCCACGCTCCAAGCTGTTTTATTAATTGATTTCACACTAAAACGGCTCCATTGACTCTATTAATCATCCCCAACATTCAGAATCAATTGAAGGAGTATTTAAACAAGCTTAGAAGCCATTAATCAAAAACAAGAAAACACAAGAAACAAGAATCAAAGAGAAATCATCAAACCTCAAGTTTGAGCATTTCAAGCCTATTTTTCATTCAATATTCATTTTTCTTTCAAGAACACTACTTGTACTCAATTGTATTCATTTTTAGTGTTATTTTCTTTGTTCTATAATTGTGCAAACAATCTACCTTGTGAGGATTTCCTTGTAAGTTTGCAAATTTGTAATCTTCTCTTTGAGAAAGAGTGTTCTCAAGAATTGAGGTATATTCTTGAGAGATTTGTAAGGTTATCTCTTTGACCTCAAAAGAAAGAACAAATTGGTGAATTTGTTGGAAAATCCTTAGTGTGGATAGCTAAGGTAGTGGACGTAGACTTTGATTGATAAAGTCGAACTACTCTAAATCGTTGTGCAAATCTTTTCAATTTTCTGCAAAAGCTTCCACCAAAATTTTAATTGCCAATTCACCCCCTCTTGGCTAATTCAATCGATCGATTAACTCAACATATATATTATATAGTTTATATTGTATTATTATTAGTATATTATTATTATTATTATTATTTTATTTTATTTTATTCATTTAATTTAATTTAATTTAATTTATTTTGTTTTATTTTTCTGGTCCAGTGTCCAATAACTCCAAGTTCAAGTCCAATAGGGGTCCAAATGGGCATGGGCCCAGATCAAGGTTCTGACCCGTCTGACCCAATAGGCCACTAAACTTGACTCGACGAGCCCATTAGATTAGGGTTTCTAGAACCCAACTGTTAGCACCGCATGGTGCTCAAACCATAAAGGGTCACAAACGACCAGAATCACACCGGCCGAGATTTCTGGACAAAGGAATCGGGAGTGACCTATCCCGAAATCCCTGGCCAACGACGGGTTAGTTACCATGATAATCAGAACTGTTGAAAACATTTTGATATTTCGATATAACAAATTAAGTTAAATGAATTTTAAGATTTTCCAAAAAAAATGTTTTCTAAGTATATTCGATATAATTATTCGAATATCAAAATATTACTCCAAATTTTTCAAATGTCATTTTTAATCCTTACTCAAGTGTAAAATTAAGTTTTAATCTTAAAATAATTTCAAAACAATTTTACAAAATATTTCGAACCATCTCAAAGCCAAAAATTCCAGATTGCGCAGAGGGAACCGATTCCCCCCCAAGGGGGTACCGATTCCCCCTTGAATGGTTTGCCTCTGAGAATTCCAGTATGCTCGGAGGGAACCGATTCCCCCCTTTGTAACGGTCGAAATATTTGAATTTTACACTTAGGGAACCGATTCCCCTTAAGGGGTACCGATTCCCCCCACGCTCCAAACTGTTTTATTAATTGATTTCACACTAAAACGACTATATTATCTTCATTAATAATCCCCAACATTTAGAAGTGATTCAAGGTGTATTTAAGCAAGCTTAGAAGCCATTGATCAATAACAAGAAACATCAATCAACTAGAATCAAGAGAGAATCAAAGAGAAAGCATCAAACCTCAAGTTTGAGCATTTCAAGCTTATTTTTCATTCAATATTCATTTTTCTTTCAAGAACACTTATTGTGCTCAATTGTATTCATGCTTGAGTGTTCTTTTCTTTGTTCTAGAATTGTGCAAACAATCTACCTTGTGAGGATTTCCTTGTAAGTTTTCAAATTTGTATTGTTCTCTTTGGGAGAGAGTGTTCTCAAGAATTTGGTGTATAATTCTTGAGGGTTTGTAAGGTTACTTTTTGTCCTCAAAAGAAAGACAAATTAGTGAATTTGTGGAAAATCCTTAGTGTGGATAGCTAAGGTAGTGGACGTAGACTTTGGTTGAGAAAGTCGAACTACTCTAAATCACTGTGCAATTTCTTTCAATTTTCTGCAAAAGCTTCCACCAAATTTTATTGCCAATTAACCCCCCTCTTGGCCGATTCCGTCAATCGATTAACTCAACAATTGACATCAGAGTCTAACTCATTTGAAGGTTTAATCACCTCTTGAGTCGATTCGGGAAGAGTTACATCGATAATCAAAGTCATCAATGGCCTCTACTTCAAACTTCGACTCCGGTCTCGATTCGATGCCTGTCAACAAGCCTCCTTTCTTCAATGGGGCTAATTATGCCTATTGGAAAAATAGGATGATGTACTTCATTCAAGCAAGTGACATGGGAGCATGGAATATCGTAGAATAAGGATACTTCAAGCCTCTCACTCATCCAAGATTATGGAGTGAAGGAGAGACAAAAATGTTCCAGATCAACTCCAAAACCATCCATATCATATTTTGTGCTCTTGGACCAGATGAATACGGAAGAGTTTCATCTTATAAAACTGCCAAAGAAATATGGGACAAACTTCAAGTCACTCATAAAGGTACCGATGAGGTAAAGAAATCTAAAATTAGTATTCTAACGCATAGCTATGAAAATTTCAGGATGAAACCAAATGAAGATATCAAAGCTATGACGGATAGATTCTCAACGATTGTAAATGGTCTCAAATCATATGGAGAGATAATTTCAAATGAAAAGCTTGTGAGGAAGTTAGTCTACTCCCTCCCAAAATCGTGGCAATCAAAGAAGACGGTAATCATCGAGTCTAAGGATCTAACATCCTTAACTCTTGAAGAGTGAATCGGTTCACTCCTCACTCATGAAATGATGCTTGAAGATGAGGTGGACCTTGATAAGATTGAAGAGACACCAAAGGAGAAGGAGAAGAAGAAAAACATTGGAGTTGCTCTTAAATCCATAAAAAATGAGAGTGATTCGGATGAAGATGACGATGACGAGGAAATGGCATTGTTTGCCAAACGGTTCAGAAAAATGATGAGACCTTACCGAGGAAGAAAATTCAAACAAAATGAAGGCCTAAAAAATGAACCAAAAGAGAAGGACCCGATCATTTGTTATGAATGCAAAAAGCCCAGGCATGTCAAATAGGATTGCCCACAACTGAAGAGAAAGGGTCAATAAAAAAAGAAGCACAAGGCTCATATGGCTATATGGAGCGATGAAGAAGGTTCCGATGAAGAGGAACAAGAAGTAGCAAACTTGTGCTCGATGGCATTCGGGGAAGATTCTAAGGTAACCTCTAACTCATCTAATTTTGATGATTTATCCTATGATGAGTTATTAGAGGAATATAATGGGTTGGCTACAGATTATGAGAAATTGTTTTTAAAATATAAAAATGATGTTTCAAAAATAAAAAATGAAAATAAACTCATATCCAAAACCAACAACGATCTTGAAAGTAAAATCAAAGATTTGCAAATCAAACTAGAAGAATTTGAAAAGAAAAATTTGGATTTGCAAAATTTACTTTCAAAGGTCAATGATGATCATCAAAAGAAAATTGATGATCTTAAAACTTCTTTTGATAAAGTTGGAACAAAAACGTTTGAAAATGGAGAAAATTCAAAATCCAACTTTGTTAGAAAAAGTTTTAAAAACTACAATCATAGAGGTCCCCAAAGAACCTCTAATGAAAAAATCGTTAGAAGTATATGGGTTCCTAAAGAGCTCATTACTACTAAAGATAAGGATATCCTACACAAATGAATACTTAAGGGACTAGGATTTTGGAAACTAATGAATATGGACCCAAAAGAATTTGGGTACCAAAAATTAGAAATTAATATATGTTTGTAGGAAAGGAGCATTGCTACAAGGAACGGGAAACAAATCCAAATTCATGGTACCTTGATAGTGGATGCTCAAGACACATGACCGGAGACAAAAACCAGTTCATTGAGCTTAACGCCAAAATAGAGGAGAAGTGACTTTTGGTGATGATTCAAAAGGTCACATTGAAGGTATTGGTACTATTGGTAATACCTCTTCCATACAAATTAAGAATGTTTTATATGTGAATGGATTAAAGCATAATCTATTGAGTATTAGTCAATTTTGTGATAAGGGATTCAATGTCATGTTTGATATTAATGGTTGTAAAGTCATTGACATTGCATCTAATCGGATTATGCTTGTTGGTCATAGAATAGGAAACATATACATGGTGCATTTAGATTCTATTCATATGACTAATTTGTGCCTAGTTGCTAAGGATGAACATGATAGTTGGTTATGGCATAGGAGACTAGGACATGCTAGTATGAGTGTTTTGCAATGGCTAACTCAAGGTGATTTAGTTCGAGGGTTGCCTAAGCTTAAATTTGACAATGATAAAATCTGTGATGCTTGTGCTAAAGGAAAACAAAAGCGAGTTTCTTTTAATCCATTAATGACGTATCAACTAGTAGAGTATTACAATTGATCCATATAGATCTTTTTGGGCCAACTAGGACTACTAGCTTGGGTGGAAAATAATATGCATTTGTCTTGGTAGATGACTATTCTAGATATACTTGGGTTCTATTCTTAAGTACTAAAGATGAAGCATTAGAAAAATTCATCACGTTTTCAAAAGTAATCCAAAACGATAAAGGTTAGTCTATAACTAGTATTAGGAGTGATCATGGCACTGAATTTGAAAATCTTGGATTTATTGAGTTTTGTAATTCTAATGGTATTAGTCACAATTTTTCAGCACCTAGAACCCCTCAACAAAATGGAGTTGTTGAGAGGAAAAATTGAACTTTAGAAGAAATGGCTAGAACCATGCTTTGTGAAAATAATTTGACAAAATATTTTTGGTCGGAAGCCACAAATACCGCTTGTTATGTTGTAAATCGAGTAATGATTAGGCCAATTTTAAAGAAAACTCCATATGAAATTTTCAAAAATAAAAAGCCTAACATTAGCTATTTTCATCCTTTTGGATGTAAATGTTTTGTTTTGAACAACGGTAAAGAAAACCTTGGCAAATTTGATGCTAAAAGTGATGAAGGAATTTTTCTGGTTATTCCTTAAATTTCTAAGCTTATCGAGTATTTAATAAAAGAAACTTTAGTTTTAGAAGAGTCTATACATGTGTTTTCGATGATAATCCCCTTACGAGGAAGGATTCTTGTGTTAATGATGATGTAGGTATTATAAATACAAATGACGTTAGACATGACGTTGGAGAATCATCATCAAAAGAAGAAACGAAAGATGCGGAAACTCATGATCCCCTCGAGAATCCAACCATTGAAGAAAGGGAAGTATCTTATCCAAGAGAGTACAACTATGTCAAGGATGGTGAGATTATAGGTGATCCATCCAAGGGGTAACAACTCGATCTTCTCTTAGAATATTTGTAATTATGTTGCATTTATTTCATGCATAGAGCCTAAAAATATTAAAGAAGCATTAAATGATGAACATTGGATTATGGCTATGCAAGAAGAATTAAATCAATTTGAGAGAAGTAAAGTATGGACATTAGTTAAAAGGCCTAATAATAAATCTACTGTAGGTACTAGATGGGTATTTAGGAATAAGCTTGATGAGAGTGGTAATACAGTGAGAAACAAGGCTAGACTTGTTGCTCAAGGGTATACTCAAGAAGAAGGCATAGACTATGATGAAACATACGCTCCCGTAGATAGGATGGAAGCAATTAGAATGTTATTAGCATTTGCATGTTTTCATGAATTTAAATTAGATCAAATGGATGTTAAAAGTGCATTTTTAAATAGTTTTATAAAGGAAGAAGTGTATGTGGAACAACCTCTACGTTTTGAAGATTCAAAATTTCCATATCATGTTCTTAAATTGACAAAAGCGCTTTATGGTTTAAAACAAGCTCCTAGAGCTTGGTATGAAAGATTGTCAAAATTTTTAATTGAAAAAGGTTTTTCAAAAGGGAAGGATGACACTACATTGTTTTTAAAGCACAAAGGTAAAAAATTATTAGTAGTTCAAATTTATGTTGATGATATAATATTTGGTTCTACTAATGATGTTCTTTGCCAAGAATTTTCTAAGCTAATGCAAAGTGAATTCAAAATGAGCATGATGGGGGAGCTCTCATTTTTCTTGGGACTCCAAATCAAGCAAAGAAAAGATGGCATCTTCATCAATCAAGCTAAATACGTCAAAGACATGCTTAAGATGTTTGGACTGGAAAATGGCAAACCTCATGACACTTCAATGAGCTCTTCAACAAAGCTTGACTTAGATGAAGGAGGTAAATGTGTAGATGTTAAATTATATAGGTCAATGATTGGATCTCTACTTTATCTAACTGCAAGTAGACTGGACATTATGTTTACTGTTTGCTTATATGCTAGATTTCAATCATACCCTAAGGAATCACATTTACTAGCTGTTAAGAGAATCTTTAGATACCTTAAGGACACTCATAGTTTAGGACTTTGGTATCCTAGAGACTCTAGCTTTAGCTTGCATGCTTTTTCTGATACGGATTATGGAGGATGCAAATTAGATAGGAAAAGCACCTCTGGTACTTGCCAATTCCTTGGAAATATGCTGATTTCTTGGTTTTCAAAGAAACAAAATTGTGTTGCATTATCTACCACTGAAGCCGAATACATTTCAGTTGGTAGTTGTTGTGCACAAGTTTTATGGATGAAACAATAACTTTTTGATTATGAAATTGAAGTTGGTACCATTCCTATCAAGTGTGACAATACTAGTGCTATTTGTCTCACTAAAAACCCCATCCAACACTCTAGAACTAAGCACATTGAAATAAGACATCACTTCATTAGAGACCATGCCACTAAGGAAGATGTAGTTCTAGATTTTGTTGATACTTTGCACCAATTAGCGGATATCTTTACAAAACCTTTAGATAAGGAAAGATTTTGGAAACTTAGGAGAGAATTAGGTTTGCCACCTATCTTCACTTAGTGTTTAAAATAATTTTAGCACTTTTAAGACTAAATGAAAAATGCTAATTTTTTATTGCATTCATTGCTATTAGTTAGGGGGAGTTATGATCTTGATGAAAAATTAATTTTATGTTCAATATCGTTTAAAGAATAATTTGATTATTTGAACATGATTAATTTTCAATATATGAGTTGCCAATACCACTAGAGAAAATTAATTTAGCATTTTGTGTGTTTAAAATCAGGTTTTAGCATTTTGGTGCAGATGGAATCGATACCCCCATGAGGGAACCGATTCCCCCTTTGAAGGGGAACCGATTCCTCCCACAAGGGAATCGATACCCCCCTGGGGTTCTGGATTTTAACACGGGCAGAACCCTTAAAACCTCAAACCCTTTTCTTCTCTCATTCACGCCGTTTTCTCTTTCTATACTCTTCCTATCTCTATTTTGCCAAATCAACGATTTTAAATCAGAATTCACTTCAAACTCATCTTCTAAACCTACTAACATCATTAAAATCGTGCAAACAAACATCAAAATCCACTCAATCTTATCTTCAAGTAAAATTTATAAACTCTCTATTTCATTGATTTTGAACATAGAACTAGTTTTAATTAGTTCTAGGTAGAAATAGTGATCGGGCATTGATTGTTTAGTAATTAGAAACTAGATATTACAACTAATTTCATCAAAAACAAGAATTTCCAAAATATTTGAAATTTTCGAAATAATAATAATAAAAAAATTGTTTTTCAAATTATTGTGTTTTGATTGAATTAGGTTGTTATGAAACTATACATATTGTTTTTCAAATCTTATTTTTCAATAGTTTCAAAAACTTTGCCATTAGGATTGAATTAGAGAACCTTGAAATATTGAGGACTCAATTGAGTTTTGGATTGATTGAATTGCATACATGTGTTTTCTAAATGTAGGTTATCCATTCTATTCCGATTTCCTAAACCATGTCCAATCCTAAACGTGCTGAAATTCCAATTCCTAATCCTAATCCAGTTGATCCCAATATAACGATCCAAAACTCGTGCTTCAATCATCCTGTTCCTAGAAATCATCGTTTTTGGTATTATCAATATTTCGACTCTTACAAAATTAGAGAAGAACGTATCCCTTCTCGTCAAGCTATGTTAGATTAATTTTAAATATCTTTCATCGTTTTTGGTATTATCAATATTTCGACTCTTACAAAATTAGAGAAGAACGTATCCCTTCTCGTCAAGCTATGTTAGATATTAATTTTAAATATCTTCCCCTTTTACAAGAGTGGAAATTGATAAACTCTTTGAGCTTGAACCCATTGTCTACCATCAACTTGTTCATCATCGTTTTTGGTATTATCAATATTTCGACTCTTACAAAATTAGAGAAGAACGTATCCCTTCTCGTCAAGCTATGTTAGATATTAATTTTAAATATCTTCCCCTTTTACAAGAGTGGAAATTGATAAACTCTTTGAGCTTGAACCCATTGTCTACCATCAACTTGTTCATATCTTCTTTCTAATGCAGTTGTGTTAAAAACAGAACTGAAACCGAAACCATAGAGTTTGTTCCTACCTCCTAGGACAATTCTTATATATTGACTCGGCTTACATAGCCAATGCATTCGGATTAGATAATGATGGTATTTCAAATGAAAAACAAATCTTAGGATCTCGTTATAAAAGAAGGGATAGTGCAAGTGTCTTAGACCTTCATGAACGTTTTCTTCATCTAATGATTTTATTGGGGTTGACCATCCGGAGGTCGTTATTATACTCTTCGTGCTTTAGATCTTGGCGGTTATATTGTTTCCAAAACGTATTAAAATAAATCTTCTTGAGATTATTTTTACTGAAATCGTGAAATCGTAAACTTAGTGCCAAATAAGAAACTTTGTTCCTCTAGTTTATGGTTGCATTCTGAGTAATCTTTTTTCTAAAGCCGGGCTTAGAGTAGGTCTAGATGCCTCATTTCCTCTAAAGAAACAAATTAATCTTCTTTCTTTAACGAGAGTGTGATGGATAAAGGATAAGGAAACCGGTGAATGGGTTCGATCGTCTGAAAATACTCCGGAGCTAGTTCCTCACGAGCTCAACCAGAAGCTGACGACGATCCCGAGCTTCAAAATTAATGTGAGACATCGATGAAGCCGAAGATGAGCCTGAACAGCCTGAGGAGCAGCCCGAGGAGCAAGCACAACAAACGCAAATGCCTCCATATTTCAATGTTTTTATGGAGACATTCGATTTCCGATATGCTACCATGGATTTGCGCTTTACTTCTATAGAGTCCATTTATCCACAATGGGAGCTCAACAATTAAATCCTCCGAGAGATGCGCACAAACAACGCTTCGATGAATGAACGTATTGATGCACTCTACACGAGATGGCCGCTATGCGAGCTCGTTTCTTCCTCCCGATCCGGATGTTTAATTCTGTGTTTAGCTTTAGAACTTGAACTAAAAGATTATTGTTTCAACATTTTGAATATTTTGGATTGTTTGATTTTGTGGATTGTTAGACTTTGGATTTGTTTGGATGTTTGAACTTATATATTGTGTGGTTAATTTATTCATTATTGCATCATTACATCATTTTAGCAATATGACCAATTTTGCCATATCACAATAATTATGAATATTGATTATGGAACTAATGGCTAACATTTCTCTTGATTGTGATCTTAGCAGCTTAAACTATATATATTCAATTGGCTATATGATTTAAAAACCTTGTTTTAAATCTTTTACAAGTCTTTTGATTTAACAAAAAGGGGGAGAAATGTTAAGTGTTTTAAAGGTGTTTTAAAGGGGGAGAAGTGTTCAAGTAAGGGGGAGTAATTTTTCAAAAAGTCGTTTTTGATTTCAAAATCTTAAAATTACTAAAAATTTTGTTATATCAAAAAGGGGGAGATTGTTGAAAATATTTTGATATTTCGATATAACAAATTAAGTAAATGAATTTTAAGATTTTCAAAAAAAAAGGTTTTGTAAGTTATTCGATATAATTATTCGAATATCAAAATATTACTCCAAATCTTTCAAATGTCATTTTTAATCCTTACTAAGTGTAAAATTAAGTTTAATCTTAAAATAATTTCAAAACGATTTTACAAAATTTCGAACCATCTCAAAGCCAAAAATTCCAGATTGCTCAGAGGGAACCAATTCCCCCCCAAGGGGTACCGATTCCCCCTGAATGGTTTGGCTCGAGAATTCCAGTATGCTCGGAGGGAACCGATTCCCCCAGGGGTACCGATTCCCCCCTGTGTAACGGTCGAAATATTGAATTTAACACTTAGGGAATCGATTCCCCTTAAGGGGTACCGATTCCCCCCACGCTCCAAACTGTTTTATTAATTGATTTCACACTAAAACGCTATATTATCTTCATTATAATCCCCAACGTTTAGAAGTGATTCAAGGTGTATTTAAGCAAGCTTAGAAGCCATTGATCAATAACAAGAAATATCAAGCAACTAGAATCAAGAGAGAATCAAAGGAAAGCATCAAACCTCAAGTTTGAGCATTTCAAGCCTATTTTTCATTCAATATTCATTTTGCTTTCAAAACACTTATGTGCTCAATTGTATTCATTCTTGAGTGTTTTTTTTCTTTGTTCTAGAATTGTGCAAACAATCTACCTTGTGAGGATTTCCTTGTAAGTTTGCAAATTTGTATTGTTCTCTTGGGAGAGAGTGTTCTCAAGAATTTGGGGATATAATTCTTGAGGGTTTGTAAGGTTACTCTTTGTCCTCAAAAGAAAGACAAATTAGTGAATTTGTGGAAAATCCTTAGTGTGGATAGCTAAGGTAGTGGACGTAGACTTTGGTTGAGAAAGTCGAACCACTCTAAATCTGTGCAATTTCTTTCAATTTTCTGCAAAAGCTTCCACCAAAATTTTATTGCCAATTCACCCCCTCTTGGTCGATTCCGTCAATCGATTAACTCAACAAGAACTGAGGAGCACCGGTGGTGCGTATAAATACCCCACCACATTTGAGCCAAGGACAACAACGATG
This sequence comes from Hibiscus syriacus, assembly GCF_006381635.1. Taxonomy (NCBI): domain Eukaryota; kingdom Viridiplantae; phylum Streptophyta; class Magnoliopsida; order Malvales; family Malvaceae; genus Hibiscus; species Hibiscus syriacus. Next base: position 9,283,157 of record NW_024063392.1, on the reverse strand, counting down.
AACATAGCACCAACACCAATATCGAACACGACAAGAACCATCGTAAACATCATCGAACAATATACCAAACACAAGCCAACAACATAGCCAACAACGAAACCAACCATATCGAAACCCAAACCAAGCACAACAACCCATGAAATCACAAAAAAAACCCATACAAGCCGACACTACACATCACAAAAAAAGAAAATTAAATCACAAAGCAAACCACTCGCACAAGAGAGGCTTCGGTCGTGGTGCTCATCGAAAAAGGAGCGGTCACCGGAATATGAAAGGTTAAGGGGAAAAATCAGAACTTTAAACCTAGATCAACACGATTCGGGGTTTTTGGGGATTTGGGTTGTTATTTAGGGTGTAAAGTGGTTATTTTGGTGAAGTTTCATTTTTTTTCGACCGCCGGCAGTGGCGACCGAAGCGGGGGTCGACGGCAGCCAACGTGGCAGGCCATTTCCTCCGTGAGTGGCTTTAGAGAGAAGAGATAAAATATTCTCTCTGGGTAGAGAGAGAAAACAAATTTTGGAAATGAAGGGGAATGGCCTTAGAAGGTGGTTTTAGGGGTTTAAATACCCTTCCCCATGCGACGTGTTTTGGGGAGGGGTTTGTGTGTAATTTGTGAGCGGGCAAATCCCACGCTTGATCATTGTAAGTTACATTTTTTTATTTTATCATTGAATTTATTTTTCAATACTTATTTCAGATTGTGATTTTTTATTTTTCACATTTTGATCCCTTTTTATTTATTTATTTTATTTTTTATTGGTTTTATTATTATTTATTTTCGTAACATTCCTTTCATGTTTTTATTCTTCAATATCTAACCCTTTTTTATTCTTTATTTTATTTTATTTTATTTTATTTCATTATTATTATTATTATTATTTTTTTTCTTACTAAATTTTATTTATCTCTATTCACCTATTTTATTTATTTTATTACTATTATTATATTATTTTTTATTTTTTATTTTTTTCTATTCTTTTGACTTATTATTTTATTTTCTCATTTTTTATTTTTTTTTTTTCCTCTTTTTTAATTTTTATTCAATTTTTTTTCCTTTTGACTTATTTATTTATTTATATTTTAATTTTCTTTTTTTCCTTTGATTTATTATTTTAGTATTTCATTTATTTATTATTTATTATTTTGTTTTGTTCTTGGATTTATTTAATATTTATTTAGTTTTTTTTATCTAACATTTTTTTACTTTCTTTTTAAGAATTCCAACCAATCAAAGGTTAGTAATTTGAATCGATTTTTTAAATTTCAATTTAAATTTTTAATTTTAACAATTAAAGACAACCGAATTAATTGGTACTGAAAGGGCGGTTCAAGGGTGCTAATCATTTCTTGACCGTAACCGACTCTCGAACCCGACATTTCTGGTAAAATGCAGATCAGGTAAGATGGTCTCCGATCTATTTAAATATCATTTTAAAATGATCGGTGACGATTCTAACCCAATTATTCAAGTCGAAGCTAAATCCAGGCCCAACCAAAAGACGGTCGCGACAGACTGTAATGTTGGAGCATCGGTTGCATGTCTTGGGGGCTCATTGTTAGCTGAAGGCATTTTCACACTCCCATTGGCTCCAAGAGATTCTCACAATTTGCATTTGGAAAGAGGCATACCAGCCTTTGATCTAATGCGTGGCACTAGTCTCCATGCCTGATCCCTTTTATAGCTTACAGTGGGTTATTTTTTTTATCTTTCAACTGCTTTTGATTTTTTCGTACCTTATGTTTGGTTTCCCAGGAAGAAATATGGGATTAGTTTTTACAGATACAACTTTATTTTGCTGAACTGGACCCGTTACTTCGTCCGGGTTGATTTTTTGGTCATTTCTGGACCTCCTGACCTGAGCAGTGGCCTAAGAATGAAAAGGAGTGGGCAGACCTCCGGGCTGTGGCAAGAGCATCGTGCTACGACTTGATTACCGTCAATGGAAGCACGGTCATTTGGAGAAAGCCTGATACAAATTTATGTCCACCCATCCCAAATGAATGACCCAAGTAATTCATAGTAACAGTCATGGAAGTCTCATAGGATTTGCCTTTTAATTTATGATCGCCATTTCCGACCTATGATAAGAATCGTCTCAAATATTTTCGGGGCCCTAAACAAAATTAAAAAAAAATAGACCCTTATAGAATAAAAGTATTTTTTTTTACTTTGAACAATTAATTTAATATTACACTAATAAATCTTAGAGAAGTGTAGGTCTTAAATTATAAAAGTAAAAAATTAGATTGAAAAAATTAGGAGTCTCAATTATAAAGGTAAAAAGTGAAATTAAAAAATTAGGCGTTTCAATTATAAAGGTAAAAAAGTGATATTGAAAAAAACTAAGGGCCTCAATTATAAATGTAAAAAAGCTATATTAAAAAATTTAGTGTTTCAATTATAAAGGTAAAAGGTGAGATTGAAAAAATTAAGAGTCTCATTATAAAATTAAAATGTGAGATTAAAAAAACTAAAGGCTTCAAATATAAAAATAGAAAGTGAGATTAAAAATAATAATGGACTCGGGTAAAAAGTGAGATTGAAAAAATTAGGACGCTCATTTACAAATGTAAAAAGCGAGATTACAAAAATTAGGGACTTTAATTATAAAGCTAGAAAGTGAATTGAAAAAATTACAAGTCTCAATTATAAATGTAAAAAGTGAAATTGAAAAAATTAGAACCTCAATTATAAAGATAAAAGTGAGATTAAAAAATTAGACGTTTCAATTATAAAGCTATGAAGCGAGATTAGAAATTAAAGGCCTCAATTATAAAAGTAAAAAGTGATATTAAAAAATTAGAGGACTCAATTATAAATATGTGGGATAAAAATTAAAGACCTCAGTTATTAAAGTAAAAGTGAAATTACAAAATTAAGAGCATGAAAAAATAAAATTAAAAAATTAAGAACCTTAATTATAAAAATAAAGTATAATTGAAAATTTAGGGGCCCAAAAAAATGGGACCATAAAAATGGCTCCTCCTGTTCTCCCTAATAGCCATCTCTACATATGATGTTGTTGCGGCCGTCTTTTGGTTGGACCCAGAATTAAGCTTCGACTTGAATAATGTGTTAGAGTCACCACCGATCATTTTAAAAAATATTTATGTTGATCGGATACCATCTTACCTGATATGCGTTTTACTATAAATAGGTCGGGTTCGGGAGTTGATTACGGTCATGAATGATTAGCACCCTTGAATCGCCCTTTCGGTACCAATTAATTTGTCGGTTGTCTTTAATTGCGAAAATTAAAATTAAAATTTAAAACATTCGATTCGAATTATTTACTTTTGATCGGTTGAAATTCTTCTAAGAAGGTCAAAAAATTTAGATAAAGAAAGAAGAAATAAATATTTAAATAAATCAAAGAAAAAACATAAGAATGAAAATAAAAACTAAAAGAAAAAAATAAATCAAAAGGGAAAATAAAATAAAAATATATTAAATAAATCAAAAATAAAAATAAAAATAAAAGAATAAAAATAATAAAAGAATAAATCAAAAGAAGAAAAAAAAAAAAGAATAAAAAATAGAAAATAAAAAAGAAAATTAATCAAAGGAAAAAAGCGAAATAAAACAAAACACAAAAAATTTAAAAAAAACATAATAAATAAAAAAAAAAAAACCGAGAGATCTAACCTCCAACATCAATTCACCAAATATAGGAAAAAAGCTTGGTGAGAGAGAGAATGCAGGAAAGACAAGGGCCTAGGAAGAAAATAGCATAGAAAAATTGTTAGGTAATATATAATATATATATATAGATATATATATATATATATAGTATTTAATAAATGAAATAAACAAACAAAAATATATAAAATATAAACATATAAATATTAGGTAAAAAATAATAAAAAAATAATATATATATATATATATATATATATATATATATATATATAAAATATAAATAAAAAAACTTAGAATAAATAAATAAAATAAGTAAAATATATAAAATATATATGATAATAATAATAATAAAGAAATAAAGAAATAAAAAAATATATAAATAATATATATACTCTAATAATAGAGACAAATAATAATAATAATAATAATAATAATAATAATATAATAATATAATATAATATAATTTAAATAAATAAAAAGAAATTAAAATGGAAAGGGACTAAATAGGAAGAAAAATGAATTGGGGGTCGAATTTAGAAGTTAATTGGCGTGAAAATTGATTTTGGGGTTCAAATTGAACCTTAAAAATAGCGAGGACCAAAATTGTAGTTTACCCGTTTTAAAGAAAAAACATGCAGGTCAAGAGCGTAAATCAGGTCAACACGCGGGCGTACGGGTCGGTTTGTGGGTCAAGTATAAAACTTAAAATTTCCACTTTGTTTTTCATTTGCCAAGCTTCAAAACAAAAGCCCATCCCCTTTTTTTAATCATCTCTAGTGTTCTTCACTTGTGAACACGGCCGAGCTTCCACAAAATTTCTAGAATCCGGCCATCGGCGGCAAAACCCAAACTTTTTTACACCGTTCAATAGCCCAAACCACCCTTCTTCTATTTTTCGAGTAATTATGTATTTAGTCATTCATCTAATTTTTTAGTTTTATTTTAAATATTTTTTAATTATGTTTCTAAAATTACACTTAATATTGTATTTTTTTATTTTAATAATTTGTTTTTAAAAATAAATAAATTATTTATTTGATTTTTTTAATTTTTAATGATGATATGACACTATTTTATATTAATACATCAGTATCATTGTTAATAATTTTAACGGTGGAAATCAAAATATAATATTAAAGATGATTTTAGGATAACTGAATAATTAAAACCAGACTGCAAGAATAGATAATTGATTAAAAACTATCTTTTTAATTTCATAATTTTTATCTTTTGTTTATCTAATTTTAAAAATTAGAGTTATAACATTGTCAACATACTTCTGTTAAATTTAAAGCTTCACTTTCTAATAATTTAAAATAAAATTAAAATTCGATTGAAAAAACATCTAAATTTAACGAATTAATAACATTATTACAGAATTTTAATTTTAAATTAAGCAAATAGAGTATATTACTAAAAGTAAAAATATAAGAATAGAATTTGAAATCTGTGAAGAGTACAAGGACAGAGGAAAGAATTAGAAATTAAATGCCAAAAGAACGCTCAGATTGGTCAAAGCTCCGCCGAATATTCGGCGACGGATAAGTATGTCTAAAGAAAATAAGCCAAAATCCGCCGTTAGACCTTGCCAAATATGGAATACTTTATCAAACAAAATTCCTCAAACCATGATAGTTGGATCTCTAACGATAAAGAATCCACGGCTCAAATTTGTTCTTTGACTGAAGTTCACAAGATGAGGCTGGTTTGGCAAATCAGGAAACCTATATATAGTGGCTTATGTTTCTGTATTTTCTATGTTTTTTTCCTTCCTTTCGTGTTTTCTAGGAAACACAAGAGGCAAGAAAAAAAAAACGAGAAATTCTGGATTTTTAACAAAATAAATATTTTAAAGTTTTGTTAGGATTGATTTATTCATTTCCGGGTAATAGCGACGAAGGTGGGAGTAGAGGAGAGAGATCGGATTTTCTCTCCTCTTCTACGTTTATATATCATTTTTGGCGATGAAGGCCAAATTCTTTGATTTTATTCCAGGAAACTAGGGCATGGTTTTGGTGAAATCCAAAATCAGGAATGTGATGCGTCGTCTGAAGATATCAATATTCTAATTATTTTGATCACGTAAGTTCTTCTTTCCCCCCTTTTTCCAAGGACCCGATCGGCGTTAATCTCTGTTTGTTTGGTGAGAAAATGGAATAACAACAAATTAACATATCGGATTTTAAGGGTTATTTTAAGCTACTTCATTGAAAACATTGTTTTTATTCACATCCCTTTGATATGCAATATGAGTTTTTTCTTCTTCTTTTAATACTAAAGATCAATATATGAGGTACTCTATTTCTATGAGGATGCTTGTTTTATTTGGGCTTTTTTATGTATTGTTTATTTTGATAACACTGTACTTGTCTCTTCAGGGCGGGGATTGCGATACCAGGAGGTAAAAATTGATCAAGAATCAGAATTTGATCTTCCTGGGGTATCCAATTCATTTGAGAGGAACAGCTCTGGTCTAAGCTGCATATGGATTCTACTTCATCAGAATCTGTAGCAAGCTCGTCCAATGTAGCTTCTGTTAATGTAACAGAGAAATCAGGTCTCGATCTACTGCCTAATGAAATGCATGAAATGAGAATTAGAGATGCGAAGACTGGTGGCCATGATGATAAGGTGATTCTGTGGTCTTATAATCTTCTAAATGGTTACGTTTTAATCTCCTCTTCATATCTATCTATTTTTTAAATTAATACCAAGTATGCTGAAATGCGTTCTGACAAGTTTTTGAATCTTGGTTGGGAAATGGATTTGAATTGATGAGAACCATCTATTTATTCCTAAAGCTATGGCTTAGGGTTCTTAAAGCGATCCTGTTACCAGCTTTCTACATGATGTTATTTGATTCTTTCCAAATGATTTAAAGCTGTCTAAAGTTTTTCTAGCTTCCATGTTCACTTCTAAAACTATTGTATTGCACAGGATGTTGAGGCTAATATTATTAAAGGTAATGGAACAGAAACAGGTCAAATAATTACAACTGTTGTTGGTGGTCGAAGTGGGCATCCAAAACAGGTGATTTCATTTTGGTTGACATTTTGTTGCACATGATTAACTGCTCATATAGGATGTGAATTATATTTACCAGCTTTTGTGTGAACTAATGTTGCTGGATACCTTTTCTTCTTGAAATATTCCCTTTGCGTTTTCCTTCTTGTTGGAGTCGGAATTAGTTTTCTCTGTTGTGGTTGTTTCTTATAGTTTATACGTAAAAAAATGTTTCCGAAGCCATTTGTCATGTTAGAATCTTGGTTTACATGCATGGTATTTAATTACATTTGATTATTCTGTTTTTACTAAGCAGCAATTAATGCCTAACAATGTCTCTTTTTCTATTGGGCTTCAGACAATCTCGTATATGGCTGAGCGTGTGGTTGGAACTGGTTCGTTTGGTGTTGTCTTTCAGGTATGAGTATATTGACATGTCACCATCTTCATGTCTATAACCATTTTCTCTTGGTGTTTCAGCATAACGAAAATGTTTTTCATAGTTAATAGCACATATTTTTATGTTTATTATGTAGGCTAAGTGCTTGGAGAGAGGTGAATCTGTTGCTATAAAGAAGGTTCTGCAGGATAAAAGATACAAGAATAGGGAACTCCAGATTATGCATCTACTTGACCATCCTAATACAGTCCAATTGAAGCACTATTTCTTTTCATCTACTGACACAAATGAGCTCTATCTGAACCTTGTTCTGGAGTATATACCCGAAACAGTTTTCCGAGTTTCAAAACACTATTGTAGAATGAATCGCCACATGCCAATGATTTTTGTGCAACTGTATACATACCAGGTGATCCTTGACCTTGCCTAATATAGCTGATTAGTAGTGGCTTGTGAAATAGCACTCTTTCCAACTTCTGATATAACCATTGTGTGTTTATATTCTAAGTGCACCATTATGACAAGCTAAACTGCTCTCTTTTTTTTTTTTAGATTTTCCGTGCTCTAAATTATTTACACCATGTGGTTGGAGTAAGCCATCGTGATATTAAGCCACAAAATTTACTGGTAAGACATTTCTGCATTTATGTTATAAACTGGAGGTTGATTAAGAGATTCTTCAATCTCTAGTCTTGTTTGAGAGTTGACAAATTCTTTTTCATCTTGAATGCACTACAATGTGTGAATCCGTCTGTGTTATGATGGTTATTCGTAATGCTTGTCCAAGGATTTCTTTGTGCATGCGCGTGATGTAATGTGTCTTGTATGATATTGATCTTAAAATGACTTTGGTTTTATCAATGCTAAATCAAATCTGAGCAAATGCTTTGATGAATTTGCAGGTCAATCCCTACACTCACCAGCTGAAGATATGTGATTTTGGTAGTGCAAAGATGTTGGTATGTTGAATCTTTTGGGAAGTTTGAAAATCCCTTTTTCTGGTCTGTGAAACTTTTGATACTTAGTCTGCAATCTTCAGGTGCCCGGTGAACCAAACATATCATATATATGCTCACGATATTATAGAGCTCCTGAACTGATATTTGGGGCTACGGAATATACAACAGCTATTGATATGTGGTCTGTTGGCTGTGTCATGGGTGAGCTTCTCCTCGGACAGGTGAGTTTTTATATATAGGGCGTTGGCATCCTGAAATTCTTCATTGAAGCACATTGAGCAAACCTATTCTTCCATCTGTTACCATCTGCATCCTTTTAAGTTTATATCCAAGGCATCCATGGCTTCTAAAAAACTAATTTCTATTCAATAATGCTATGTACTACACCATTTGCAGCCAATGTTTCCCGGTGAAAGTGGTGTTGATCAGCTAGTGGAAATTATTAAGGTCGATATCGATGGTTTCTTTATTACTCTAGTTTTACTTTTCTTTCTTTGTGTGTGTGTGTGTGTGTGTTTTTTTTTTTTATATTTTCACTTCCTTTTGCTTTACAATATCAGAAACTGGGAACACCAACTAGAGAAGAGATTAAATGTATGAATCCAAAATATACCGAGTTCAGATTCCCTCATATCAAAGCACATCCATGGCATAAGGTGTGTTTATGGGATCATCTTCTAATTACTTTTTACACACACATATATGTTGTACAATGAATACAATAAAAGCAGAAATCTTACCGGAGCTACAAATTTCAGATTTTTAACAGGAGAATACCCCATGAAGCAGTGGACCTTGTGTCAAGGCTGCTTCAGTATTCGCCAAATTTACGTTGCACTGCTGTAAGTAGTTAACATTGTATCATTGTTGTTTTGAGCTGCATATGCATTTATGCTTTTATTGATATGAAGCTCTATAGGGAATTTCAGTAGTGTAATTAATTATCCCCAACCCTTATGACCATTGTATATTATTTCCTGGCTTTTCAGTTGGAGGCTTGTGCACCCTTTCTTTGATGATTTGCGAGACCCCACTGCATGCTTACCCAACGGCCGAGCTCTACCTCCTTTATTCGATTTCACCGATCAAGGTAAGCCACCTTGGTGAACCTTTTTGACATTTTTTTTCGCTCTCAAATGACACATTTCGACTACAGAACTGGCCGGCGCATCTGCTGAACTACGTCAACGTCTTATTCCGGAACATGCAAGGACATAAAAGAACAAATGAGACGGCATTCATAGGCAAATTGTAATTTTGGTTTTGGATGATTAGTTGCGACGCCCCCACCACCCTATTTCCTGTTTATTCATTGCTGAATATAAAAGCCAAGCACCTGGATATATATCCGCATACCCTATAAATGGATATGCTGATGTGATGAAAAAAGAGCTGATATATGCCAAATAGGTTTTTGGGTTCTTTTCTCATATAAATATGTGCATTGGCTGTCATACAAAGTAGCTTATTAGCATTTATTATTCCTAAAAGCCTTAACTTTGTAATACATTTTATAAATTCCTACTTGTGAACCCAAATGAACATGGATAATTTTTTTCTAATATAATAAACTTAAAATTCTTTATGCTTTCATTGTAAATAAATAAGCACATCACATTTAATTTGATGACACCAAGGACATAGTGATAGGCATGTTTATTTGGCAATACCATTTTCACTAAGGGAGCTTCATAACTTGGAAACGGGTGAGTTATGGAAGGTAGCACTAGAAGTAAAGGTCGGAGGTTCTGCTGTGAGGCGGGCTAATATACGACTAAAAAACGGCGTGACTGGTTAAATAGATGACTGGTTAAAAGCGCTACCAGAAATGTTATATGTTTTCACCAGAAATGTTATATGTTTTCACCAGAAATGTTATTTGTGTTGGTAATAATAATGGTAATAATCGGGAATATTAACGTCGTATGTAAAAAGCACCAAAAAAATATTGACTTTAACATAACTGATTAATTACTGAAAATATTATCAACCATAATAACATAATAGGTAGTGCTTATGTAACGTAATAGGTAGTTTCTTTTTAAAGCTGATGGGGCCTTAGAAATACGACGATAACAAAATATGTTAATTACTTGATTTGTTATCAATATTAACAACATATTTGGTAGCGCCTAAGATGTTACCAAAGTTTAAGCTGATGGAGACTTAGAAATCCAACGATAACAAAATAGGTTAATTACGGGAAACATTATCAACCATAATAATATAACAAGTAGCACTTATGTGACGTAATAGGTAGTGCCTTTTAAAAGATGATGGGACCTTAGAAATCCGACGATAACAAAAAAATTGGTTAATTAATTGATTTGTTATCAATATTATCAACATATTATGTAGCGCCTAAAATGTTACCAAAATTTAAGCTGATGGAGTCTTAGAAATTCGACGATAACAAATAGGTTAATTACTAGAAACATTATCAACCATAATAACATAACAAATAGCACTTATTTAATGTAATAGGTGATGCATGTTTAAAGCTGATGGGGTCTTAGAAATCTGACGATAACAAAATATGTTAATTACTTGATATGTTATGAATATTATCAACATATTAGATAGCGCCTAAAATGTTACCAAAGTTTAAGCTGATGGAGCCTTAAAAATCCGACGATAAAAAATAAGTTAGTTATTGGAAATATTATCAACCATAATAACATAACAAGTAGCGCTTATTTAATGCAATAGGTAACGTCTGTTTAAAGCTGATGGAGCCTTAGAAATACGACGATAACAAAATAGGTTAATTACTTTATTTGTTTTCAAAATTATCAATATATTACCGTTTACATTGTTAATCTATTACTTTAAAGTAATAGGTTTCAAAATTATAAGAATCGATATTTATAAGACATTATCGATACTTGTACATTTACGCCTATTTTCATTGTACTGATAGAAACGTTTACCATGTACATTGTTAATTTACCTATTACTTTAAAGTAATAGGTTTCAAAATTCTATGTATCGATACTTTATACATGTGCATCGATACTTGATGTTTATGCCTATTATTTGTAATACCCCAAACACCGGGTCAGTGATTAAAATGTAAAATTTAATATTTGGTGGTTTAATTTAAATAAATTAAAAAGTTCAAGGACTAATTTTGGGATTTGTGTGAAGACCTATTAGAAAGAGGGAAGAGTGGAAGGACATTATGTTCTTTTTGTAGGAAATGAATTTAAAATTCATTTCCAATGATATTTAAGCATGTGGGACTTGAAAGGGGAAAAAAAAAAACTGGAAGCATTTATCTTCTCTTCTCCGTAACTTCATTTCCAAGGTAAGTTAGGTTTCAAGTTGATTGTTTCTTTATTTTGTGAGTTTTTTTTTTTTGAATCTTTAAGTGGTATATAATCTTAAGGAAAGCTTAAGGATAAATAAAACAAGATTTTGGTGAATTAATGATAAATTGGTGAAATGTTTTTAAGGGATTTGATGAAATGAATTAGAATTTGGATTTCTAATGATGTATTTGACTTGTCAAGGGTAAAATTAAGAAGTTAGAAGTATTAGAAAAGATTAAGAACATGTTTGAATATTTGGTGTGTTTTTAGTTCTAAGTGTTCTATAGAGAAATTTAGATGTTATAAGGGGAATTATGGAGGTAAGTTAGCTAAGATAAATGATAATAAGTATGAGGGTATGAATGGAGATAAAAGATTAAGATTTAGGTGAAGAGTGGGAAAATTTCGAAGTGAAAGAGGTCAAACCTGAGTTTGGGTATCGGTACTAGAAGAATAATATCGATACTATAGGGTTAAATTAAAAAAATGGTATGAAACAAATGAACAATATCGATACTGATTGAAGTAATATCGATAATGAATAGGGTATCGATACCAAAGGTAAGGTATCGATACTGTAAGTAGAGATGAAATTCTAGAATGCCAAAATGGTATTGATACCGAAGTGGGTATCGGTACCATAGAAGAGAGGTATCAGTACTGTAGGAGGGGCACCGATACTATTCAGAGTGAAATGTTGAATTAGGTGTTTCATTTCGTTTATGTAAGTGCAAATTGGTTATTCGTTAATGAAAAGTTGGTATTGATCTTAGACATATTGATGTGTAGATTGGGAACGACAGTGTACTGATCGAAGCGATATAGCAAAGAGATTGAATGAAAGCTAAAAAGGATTTCGTTTAGGACTTACATGAGGCAAAGGTGAGTGCAACTCATTTGTTTTATATTAGATTTGAGGACGGCTTGCGATAAGCCAACCTCAAAGTTTTTGATAAAAGATCGTTTATTTATTTTATGTAATATTTTATTATGTTTTATATAATGTATATTTTTAAAAGTATTGTTTTGATTTTATATGTATATGATTATGTTTTATATGAAAATGTTCTATGTTAAAATGTGCTAAGCGATAATGTTCTACCTGAAATTACCCTATGTAAATGTAGTCTATGAGAATAAGACACACTTTGAATAATAAAATGAGAAATAATTATATGGTTAAAGCCCAAGGTATATGTATGAAATTAGAGGTATATTGACATGCCAAGAGTCAAGGGTTCTACGTGGTCCTTTGGGATAAATCTATGTGGTCCTTCAGGACAATTCTACGTGGACCTTCGGGACAAATTCTAAGCGGTCCTTCGAGACAAATTCTACATGGCACTTCTTTGCAAATTATATAAGCAGCGGTGACTGCATTAGTACACAACCTCAATGTACTCATTTACCTAGAGTTCTCAGTAATATGCATTGGGCTATTAGAACAAAATGATATAACTTGAACAATGTGTAAAAGTATACATTTTTTTTCATGAAATGTAAATTGAGTTCAGTATGAAATGTTTTCTATGAGATGAATCAACAAATAGTTTACAATGTTTTGTTATGCTCGTATTTTTCTCACTAAGTTAACGACTTATGGTGTGATTGTTTCACACGTAGGTTCAAAGAAATTCGAGGGCTAAAGCTAGTAGAGTACAACATACTATCGAAAAGGATCATATCGTAACAATTTGAATGTAGGTCTCTTATTTTTTGATTTTGTTGGCATGTATTATAAAGTTTTAAATTGTAACGCTCTGATCCATTTTGTACACTACTTGAAGTTTATGAATATATATATATATATATATATATATATAATATTTATTTTATTGTAAATTGTGAGTTTTTAATATTTACCTTTCGTATGAGGGTTTCATCACATAAATCAAAATAAGAGTTTTAAAGATTTAACGAATTTTTAAAGAGTCAAAGTTTTGAAAAGTCAGCGTGACACCTCAGATTCGTATCCGGGTCGAATACGGGTTGGGGTGTTATATTTATTGGTATCAGATCTATGGTTTAATTGATTTTAAGTTCAAAATGAAATAATTTTTTGTTTTAAAAAGTGTACATGCCAACTAAAAGTTAAAAATATCTGATCTGAAAAGGTAATTAGTACGTTGTCTTACTGATATAATAGTGATCTTATCTTAATAGATGTTAGATGATGAGGGCTCCTGAAGTGAAGCGGGAGATGGACATGAGGGAAGTAGTAATTCACCTGCCCCAGTTGGGCATGGTGAAGAGCAGGCACATCAGGGAGTGCCTGTGCAAGATCAAGGAATCTTTTTCAAGATGTTGAATACGATTTTGACACGTTTCCAACAATCTACTCCCTCAGCTCATATGATGAATGTGGAAAAAGAGCTTAAGAGCCTAGGAGTACCGAAATTTAGAGGAGAATCTGAGGAAGGTCTTGTTTCTGTGGACCTTTGGTTAAACGATGTGAAGATAATGCTAATCTTCATTGTTCTGAAATGGAGAAGCTGGATGGAGTAATATCATTGCTACGAGGATAATCAACGATATGGTAGACTAACGTGATGGTGAGAGGTAGAGGACGAGGCCGATGAAGGAATTAGTCTGAGTCGACCACTCAACCTGAAATGCGCTCAACTGCTCGAGTGTACAACCTTAAGACTAGTGAAGATCGTGATGATCCTGAGATCATTGTAGATACTTTCCAGTTAGCTAATAAACATGTTTTAGTTTTGATTGACATGGGGTCAACTTATTCTTATGTTAGTAGTAAATTGGTGAGTGAATTGACAATTTAGTTAGAAGCTATAAGTAGTGAGGTGATTGTGACTAATCCACTAGGGTATAGTGCTCGGGTGAATCAAATTTGTCGAGGGTGTCCTTAAGGATTCAGGGAATTGAATTCCCTGCTAATCTAAGGGAATTACCCTTTAATGAGTTAGAAGTTATTCTAGGTATGGATTGGTTGTATCATTATCATGCCAATGTTGATTGTCGATTGAAGCGAGTAGTGTTGAAAAACTCTAATGGATCAGAAGTAAGTGTAGTCAGTGAGAGATTCAATCATTTAGCTAATGTGATATTTGTAATTTAGGCCAATAAGTTAATGCTACAAGGATGTCAAGCTTTCATTGCCAATATGATCGATACTCAAGCCAAGGAGAGAAGATTGGAAGACATTCCGACCGTTCAAGAGTTCCCAGAAGTATTTCCTGAGGAATTACCAGGATTACCTCCAAATAGAGATGTGGAGTTTCCAATTGAGGTTATACCGAGAACAACACCTATTGTGATGGCTCCTTACAGAATGACCTCAAAGGAACTGAGTGAGTTAAAGGCTCAATTGCAAGAGATTTTGGATAAAGGATTCATCAAACCTAGTTTATCACCTTGGGGTGCGCCGGTACTATTTATAAAGAAGAAAGATAGTTTGATGCATCTCTGCATTGATTATCGACAGCTCAATAAGGTGATCATAAAGAATAAGTATCATCTCCCAAGAATCGATGATTCATTTGATCAACTCAAGGGAGCTTCAGTGTTTTCCAAGATTGATTTGTGTTCTGGCTATCATCAGTTGAAGATTCAAGAAAAGGACATTTCAAAGAAGACTTTTAGGACTCGGTATGGCCATTATGAATTCGTAGTTATGCCATTTGGATTAACCAATGCACCAGCTGCGTTTATAGACCTCATGAATAGAGTATTTTAACCCTATCTCGTTTAGTTTGTGGTCATAATCATTAACGATATTTAGGTTAATTAAAAGACAAATGAGAAGCATGACACCCATCTACGGGTGATTCTTCAAACACTACGAGACAAGAGGCTTGATGCTAAGTTGTCTAAATACGAGTTTTGGTTAACCGAAGTGGCATTTCTTGGACATGTGGTTTCTAAAGAGGGGATTCAGGTAGATCCTCAGAAGATAAAAGCTACATTAAATTGGGAACTCCCAAGAAATGTTTCTGAAGTACAGAGTTTCTTGAGCTTGGCTAGATATTATCGAAGGTTCGTAAAGACTTTTCTATGTTTTCCTTCTCTTTGAAAAAGTTATTAAAAAATTCATTCATTTCGACAAACAAATACCAGGGGAGTTTTGAAACTTTAAAGAAGGTTCTAATCGAGGCTCTAGTGCTAGTGCAACCAGAATTGGGAAAGGACTACACGATTTGTAGTGATTCTTCCCAAAATGGGTTAGGGTTTATTTTAATGAAAGATGGAAAAGTAGTAGCCTATGTTTCAAGACAACTTAAACCACACGAGAAGAATTGTCCAACATGATATTGAGTTAACAGCGGTGGTGTTTGCACTGAAGATTTGGTGCCACTATTTATATGGTGAGCGTTGTTATATCTACACAGATCACAAAAGTTTAAAGTACTTGTCGACTCAAAAAGAGATAAACTTGAGGCAAAGGAGATGTATTGAGCTACTTAAATATTATAATGCTATCATAGATTATTACCCCGTGAAAGCCAATGTGGTCGCTGATGCACTTAGCCGAAAGACTTTTGCATCTTTACGCATGTTAGATGCACGATTTGCGTTAAAGGATAACGGTGCTCTGATGGCTGAATTGAAGCTAAAACATTTAATCATGGATCAAATAAGGAATTTCAAAGGAAAGATGATAAGTGTTTAATAAAAATAGAACAAGTGGAAAAACGTGAAATTAAGGACTTTGTGGTAAAGTCAGATTATGTTTATATTATAGAGATAAAATTATTATTCCAAGTAATGAAGAATTAAAAAGATATATACTCTCTGAAGCACATTGTAGTCCGCTAACTATGCATCCAGGATGGAGCAAGATGTACCAAGACTTGAAAGGAAGATATTAGTGGCATGGCATGAAAAGAGTTATTACAGAGTTTGTTGCAAAGTGTATAACCTTCCAACAAGTGAAAGCTGAAATTCAAGTACCTTCAGGACTTTTACAACCGATCTTTATTTCTCAATGGAAATGAAAAAAAGTTGCGCTGGATTTCATAACTGAGTTACCTTTGACACCGAAAAAAAAGGATTCAATTTGAGATCTATGGGAGAAATCACAGAGTATAAGAGGCGACATGGGAACGTGAAAAGGACTTGAGAAGATAGTTTCCTAATCTCTTTGTATAGTGAAAATTCGAGGACGAATATTTTTAAGGGGGAGAATTGTAATACCATAAACACTGGGTCAATTATTAAAGTGTAAGAATTTAATATTTGGTGGTTTAATTTAAATAATTAAAAAGTTCAAGGACTGATTTTATGATTTATGTCTAAGACCTATTAGAAAAGATGGAAGAGCGGAAGGGCATTATGGTCTTTTCGCAGGAAATGAATTTAAATTTCATTTCCAAGGATATTTAAGCATGTGGGACTTGAAAAAGGGGAAAAAGAAAAATATGGAAGCATTTATCTTCTCTTCTCCGTAACTTCATTTCCAAGGTAAGTTAGGTTTCAAGTTGATTGTTTCTTTGTTTTGTTAGTTTGTTTTGAAGCTTTAAGTGGTATATAATCTTAAAGAAAGCTTAAGAATAAATAAAACTAAGATTTTGTTGAATTAATGATAAATTGGTGAAATGAGTTTTTTAAGGGATTTGATGAAATATATTAGTATTTGGATTTCTTATGATGTATTTGACTTGTCAAGGGTCTAATTAAAAAGTTAGAATTATTAGAAAAGATTAAGAACATGTTTGAATATTTGGTGTGATTTATAGTTCTAAGTGTTTTATGGAGAAATTTAAATGTTATAAGGGGAATTATGGAGGTAAGTTAGATAGGATAGGTGATAATAAGTTTGAGGGTATGAATGGAGCTAAACGATTAAGATTTAGGTGAAGAGTGGGAAAATTTCAAAGTGAAAGAGGTAAAATATGGGTTTGGGTATCAGTATTGGAAGAACAGTACCATACTATATAGTTAAATTGAAAGAAATGGTACGAAACGAATGGCCAATATCGATACTGATTGAAGTAGTATCGGTACTGAAGTTAAGGTATCGATACTGTAAGTAGATATGAAATTCCAGAATGCCAAAATGGTATTGATACCAAAGTGGGTATCAGTACCATAAAAGAGAAGTATCGGTTTTATAGGAAGGGTACCAATAATATTCAGCATGAAATGTTGAATTAGGTGTTTCATTTCGTTTATGTAAGTTTAAATTGGTTATTCGTTAATGGAAAGTTGGTATTGATCTTAGATATATTGATGTGTAGATTGGGAATGACAGGGTACTGATCGAAGCGATATAGCAAAGAGACTGAACAAATGTTAAAAAGGATTTCGTTTAGGACTTACGTGAGGCAAAAGTGAATACAACTCATTTTCTTTATATTAGATTTGAGGATGGCTTGTGATAAGAAAACCTCGAAATATTCGATCGAAAATCATTTATTTATTTTATGTAATATTTTATTTTGTTTTATATAAAGTGTATTTTGAAAGTATTGTTTTGATTTTATATGTATATGATTATGTTTTATAAGATTATGTTTTATGTTAAAATGTGCTAAGCGAAAATGTTCTATGTGAAAGTGCCCTATGCAAATGTACTCTATGAGAATAAGAAATACTTTGAATAATGAAATAAGAAATAACTATATGGTTAAAGCCCAAGGTATATGTATGTGAATTAGAGGTATAGTTGGCATGCCAAGAGTCGAGTGTTCCACGCGGTCCTTTGGGACAAATCTATGTGGTCCTTCGGGACAATTCTACGTGGTCCTTCGGGACAAATTCTACGCGATCCATTGGGTCAAATTCTACGTGGCACTTTCGTGCAAATTATATGAGCAGTGGTGACAACATTAGTGCATAATCTCATTGTACTCAGATGCCTAAAATTCTCAGTAATATGCATTGGGCTATTAAAACAAAATGATATAACTCGAACAATGAGTAAAAGTATTCATTTTTTTCATGAAATGTATTGAGTTCAGTATGAAATGTTTTCTATGAGATGAATCAACAAATAGTTTACATTGTTTTGTTATACTCGTATTTTCCTCACTAAGTTAATGACTTAGCATGTGATTGTTTCACACGTAGGTTCAAAAAAATCCGAGGGCTAAAGCTAGTAGAAGAAAGCATACTACTGAAGAGGATCAAATCATAACAATTTGAATGTAGGTCTCTTATTTTGTGATTTTGTTGGCATGTATTATAAAGTTTTAAATTGTAATGCTCTGATCTGTTTTGTAAACACACTACTTGAAGTTTATGAATATATATATAGTATTTACTTTATTGTAAATTATGATTTTTTTAATATTTACCTTTCGTATGAGGGTTTCACCACATAAATCAAAATAAGAGTTTTAAAGATTTAATGAATTTTTAAAGATTCAAAGTTTTGAAAAGTTAGTGTGACACCTCAGATTCGTATTCGGGTCGGATACGGGTTAGGGTGTTACATTATCATTATACCAGTAGACTTTTACTGTTTTCATTGTAAATTAACCTATTACTTTAAAGTAATAGGTTTCAAAATTATTAGTATCGATACTTTATATATGTGTATTGATATATTTTGTGGGCAAATTGTTTGAGAAGCATACTAGAATAAAAGTAGATACCTATATACATTTTGCGATGAGTCTAATTCCTATATTAGATTACATGAGTACATTAATACAAGTATGATATTGAGATGGTTCTTATGTGTACATGAGTATATGTATATGTCTATATGTTAAGTGCATTTCTATACACGATTTACATGAATAGATGTTATGTTAGATTATCCTATATGATATACTATATATGACCATGAGCTATGAGAATATATGAGAATGTTATATAGTCTACGCAAGGATAAGTTATGAGACTACATGTGAAATGATATGAGTCATATGAGTACATGTATATGTGATGAATTGGTTAACTATGTGAACATGTGAATATATGTCTATGAGAAGTTATAAGAACAAGATATAAGCCATGTTATGTGATATGAGAGCTAGGGGTATAGTTGGCATGCCAAGAGTCAAGGGTTCTACGTGGTCCTTTAGGACATATATGTAATCCTTTGGAACATATATGTGGTTCTTTGAGACATATATTTGGTCATTTGGAATATATATATGGTCCTTAAGGAGATTTCTATGTGGTTCTTCGAGACATCTATGTGGTCCTTTGGGACATTTCTATGTGGTCCTTCGGGACATTTCTACGTGGTCCTTCGGGACATACCTTTGTGGTCATCCGAGACATTCTATGTGGCACGTCAGTGTAATTATACAAGCTGTGGTGATAGCATTTGTGCACAACCTCAATGTACTCACATATCTTTAGTTCTCAGAAGTGTACATAGGCTAATAAAGAGATAAAACAAATACACCGTATGTGATGTATATGACTTGTTATGTGAAATGTATTATAAGACTTATGTGATGTTATGTGTATTTCTTGGTTAAATTTATTCTATGATGGTTACGAATGTTATGTATAAGAGTACATAATTATAAGGACTAATGATAAGATTGGTAATAATGATAATAATGGTACATGTGTATGTAAGCATTTGTTATATGATTTGGTATGATATTATCGTATTTAATGTACATGCATTGTTAAGTAGTTAAAGTTTCCATTATTTGTTTATATGTCTCACTAAGTCTATGACTTAGCGTGTGAGTATTTCACACGTAGGATCCAAGAAGTCTGAAGAGTAAGGATAAGCAGCAGAGATAACATAACATTATCAGAAATCGGATCAAAAGTAATTTAACAATAGGTTCTTTTGTTATTGTAAATAGTGTCGGCATGTACCTTTAAGTTAAATTATATATGATCTGATCAGCTTTTGTAAACATTTTGATTTAATGTAAGTAAATTATTTATTTTATTCAAACTAAATCTGAAATTCTCCTTTATTTTATATAAGAAATAATTTGAAAGGTCGACGTGACACCTCGAACTTGTATTCGGGTCGGATACGGGTTGGAGGTATTACATACTTTACATTCTCATTTAACATACATTGGGCAAAATAAAAGGATAATTTGGGGAAAACACTAATTGATAAGTATGCTTGGCACACTGAACATTGTTTCGCAGGTTATGTGAAAGAAATTTGGTTTACCAAGCTAATATTAAGTACTACTATGATTTATACGATTTAAATTCGCATTTTAATATTTTTATGACATGCTTATATTTTGGTTACACTTCATTCTTATTATTATGCCTCACTAAGAATATACTTAGCATGTGATAATTTTCACATGTAGCAAAAAGTCAGGAATTGAAGTAAAGAGTACAGAGCAACTCCAAACATCAAGAAATATACTACAATATCAATAGGACATCTATGATGAAAATTCTGACTCAGTTTAGTGGAATGTATTTATGAAATTCCTATTAGATCTATTTAATTATTTTGGAAAGGGTTTATAATAGATTAATTGAATCGTTTTATGCTAAATTTTTAAATATGGATAATATAAACTATATTATTAACTTGTTTTATCTAAAGAAACAAAATTTTACTGGGTTTTCAAAGCGGAAATATTTTAAAAATCATGTGACATCTGTGACTTATGTACGAAAATGTATACGGGAACGGGTGTTACATTTATTGGTATCAGAGCTACATGTTTAGCCGTTTCTGGACATGAAATGAGTATTAATTTTGTTAAAATATATACATGCCACTAGGATGTCAAAAGTTTATTGATAGTTGTATATATACTGTTATGATGCTTATAAGGGAGTAAAGTTACTCTTTATTAATGTAAGATGATTTTGACGGTGTTTAGATGTCGGAAACTAAGGACAAAGGTAAGAAAGTTGATAGTGTTGAAACGAAGGTCGAGATCAAAATCGACCCAAGAGAATCTGACATGACTTCAACATCACGCCTAAGAAGGGTAAAAGCTGCTAGGGATTTTCCTCTATTCTGTAGAAGAAATGTCTCAGCGTTTACAAAGTTTCTACATTGAATGAATCCATTAAGAAGTTTGAATGACTAATAAGAGAATTTGAATAGGACGAGGATCCAGATGAGATTTCTGAATCTAGTGTCGACTTTGAGGTTTCTTCAGGTATGCTTAAATAATTGAGAAATATTTAAGTGAAGCATTAAATTGTTTAAAGCATTGTTAATTTGAGTAAGAGGAAATGAGTAAGTGGTAAATATGTTGTCTGCTAAAAGTCTAAAGAAAGCTGAGTTTTTAGTGAATCAAATTATTATTAGTTTGTTTGAGAGTAAATGTTAAGTTTTATGGACTTTATAGAGTTACTTTTAGAAGGTAAATTGTGAAAATGGATTTTCTACCCATTCCATGCTACAATGAATTAATGCTTAGATTGAGATTGACTCTCGAGGACTTGAAAAGTGTCAAGTTCCTAATGATAGGAAAAAGAGTAAATTTGTTTATTTGTGTACTTTTTAGCATTAACTGCTATGAATTTATTCCTACGAAGTTGTCAAGTCTTCTTATTAAATGATATGTATATTTAGACTTTTATAGTTGAGAGGGAAAATGTTTCAACTGCTCGAAAATATTTTCAATGGATCCAGAAAAGTTACACGGATTACCTCAAAAAGGAAATAAATTTTTTTAAAACAAAAGTATTCTATTCTACTTGATCTCGAGTAAGATGATAGCGGTAAACCCTATGGATCATGGTGCAAGTGTGAGTTGGACATATAGTAAATATTCGATAAAGATCACAGGGGTTATGTTCCCGGTGAATCTGATGGAATTATCATTTGATGAGTTAAGATCATATTGAGTATAGGTTATTTGTCTCAAGAAGTGATTATTTCATAAAGATACAGATGATTTGGAAATTATAGTTATTGGAGAAAAAGCAAAATCATCACCCAAGGTGACATCGATTGCGAAGAAGATGATGTCAGAAATATATATATATATATATATACATACATATATATACATACATAGCTTTTCTGGCTAATGTGATAGATACTCAAATAATTAAAGTAGAATTGTATGGTATTTTCACAATTTCAGATAAATTACCTGGGTTACCTCCAGATCGAAAGGTGAAATTCAAGGTTGATGGTTATCAAAGTATTGAGCATGATTCTATGACTTCGTATCGAATACTTAAATGATTTAAGAGAATTAGAGGCTCAATTACAAGAGTTCATTGATCAAGGTTTTACCAAACTGAGTGTTTCATCTTGGGGAGTATTTATGTTGTTAGTGAAAAAAGATAAATCTATGTGGTTATGAATATATTATTGACAGTTAAATAAGGTATAAGAGTAGATCCTAAGAATACTCATGCTGTAGTAGATTGGAAACTCCCAAAGAATCTTCCTGAAGTTCAGAGTTCTTGGGACTTGCTGGTTATTATCGAAGGTTCGTGAAGAACTTTTCGACATTAGCTTTACTGCTAACCAAGTTTTTTAGAAAGATTTGTCTGTTGAGTGGATGGAGAAGTGTCAAGAGAGTTTTGAAATGCTAAAAAGGATTTTAATAGAGGCACCAGTTTTTATACAACTTGAGTTGGGTAAAAATTATATGGTTTTAGTGATGCATCTCCTAACGGATTAGGAAATATGCTTAAGCAAAAAGGTAAAGTTGTGGTATATGCCTTGATAAAGTTAAATACTCACAAGTGGAATTACCCTACACATGATTTAAAGTTGGTAGCAATCGAGTTTACTTTAAAGATTTGACGCCATTATCTGTATGGTGAGCGGTGTTATAGTTATGCTAATTATAGTATCCTAAAGTACTTGTTGACTCAAAAGGAGTTGAACCTGAGACATAAAAGATGGAAAGAACTTTTAAAGGATTATGATGTGATCATTAATTATCTTCCAGGAAAGGCCAATGTTGTTGCAGAGGTACTTAGTCAGAAAACTTTTGCAGTTTTGCTAGCTATGGATGTGCGACTAGTGTTGAATGAAAATGGAGTTATGGGATGAATTAAATATAAAGTCGATGTTTTTATTAGATCAAAAAAGAGGATTACAAAGGAAAGATGAAAATGTCTTGATAAGAATTGTATAAGTAGAAAATGAAGAGATTAAGGACTTTTGAGGTCAAGTCTGACATATGTTTGTATTATCGTGGGAAACTTTGTATTCCCAATGATAAAGAATTTAAGAAAGGTATTCTTTTTGGGGAATTAAGTCTGTTGACTATGCATTCAGGTGGAAACAATAGGTACCAAGATTTAAAGAGTCAGTTTGGTGGCCTAGTTTGAAAAGAGCCATCACGAAAATTGTGGCAAAGTGTCTGACGTACCAATAGAGGAAAAGTTGAACATTAAATATCTTCCGGATTGTTTCAATCAATCTTGATTCATGAATGGAAAGGGGAAACGAGTCACTGTGGGCTTTGTTACAAGGCTACATTTGACACCTAGCAAGAAAGACTCAATATGGGTTATTGTTGATAGATTTACCAAGACATCTCACTTCATTTTGGTACGAACATATTATTCGATGGATAAATATGATGAGATATACATATAAGAGATAGTTCGACTGCATGGAGTGCCAATATCGATCATATTCGATAGAGATTCAAGATTTTGGAATTTCTTGCATAAAGCTTTGGGTACTCGATTGAAATTTAGTATGACCTTTCATCAGCAGACGAATGGTCAGTAGGAGCATACTATTATGATATTGGAAGATATGTTGAGGGCATGTGTAATTGATTTCAAGGAATCATGGGAAAATATTTTCCTTTAGCAGAATTTGCTTAGAATAACAGTTATTAATCGAACATCAAGATGGCTATGTACGAAGCTTTATATTGGAGAAAAGGCCGAATACTATTAAATTGGTTTGAGTTAAAAGATCGAACTCTAGTTGGCCCTGATTTAATAAAAGAAATGGAAGATAAAATGAAAGTTATCCAAGATAATCCTATGATAGTTTCCAATCGACAGAAGTCTTATGTTGATCTAAAGAGAAAAAGAGATTGACTATCAAGAAGTTGATAAAGTTTTTCTGAAAGTATCGCCTTGGCATGAAGTATTACGGTTTGGACTAAGTATGAGATTTATTGGACCTTATGAGATTTTATCAGTTAGCGTTGTCTCCTGAAATGGAAAAGACCTATAATGTTTTTAAGGTGTTGTTTCTTAGGAAGTACAGATCAGATCCATCGCATGTTATTACATCGAAGGAAATAGAGATTCGATCAGATTTGACTTATGAAAAAGAAACAGTACAAATATTGACTAGAGAAATCAAGAAACATCGTAGCAAGACGATTCCTCTAGTTAAAGTGCTTTGGTAAAAGCATAAAGTCTTTAAATTTGAGGATGAATTTTCTTAAGAAGGAGAATTATAATATCCCAAATATCGGGTCAGTGACTTTATTGTAAGGATTTTTAATTTGGCGGATTAAATGGTAAAGTATAAGAAAAGATTTAGAAATTATGTTTAAGACCAATTAGTAAGAATGGAAGATGAACGTCATTTCGGTTCTTTAAGAGGAAAATATAAATTTAAAATTATTATATTTAGGATAATTAAGAAGAGGAAAAAGGGGAAAGTTGAAAAATAAACTAAGTTATCTTCTCTTCTCATTCTTCATGTGTACCCGTTCTCTCCATAGCCAAAGGTGAGTTTCCTCCAAGTTGGTTTTTCCTTTAGTTTAATGGTTGGGTTTGAAACCTTAGTGTTATAGAGGTTTAAGGAAGGTCAAGGATGATTAAAACTAAGTGAGTAGTAAATTATTTGAAATTAAAGAAAATGGGTTTTTGAATGATATATTGAAATATGAGTTTTTATTGAGGTTTACAAGTAAATTTGACTTATCAAAGAAGTAAAAGAGAGATTAGAAGCCTTGGATGTGATTAAAAACTTGTTGGAAAAAGTAGTGTGATTCTTGGGTTGGAGTGTTCTTTAGAGATTTAGATGTTGTAAAAAGATTAATGAATGAATGTTACATGGGTTAAGTGATGTTGAGTTTAATAGTTTTGTTGGAGGCAAAAGTAAGAGTTTTAAACGAAATTTGGGTTAAAATCGAGCTGAAAAATAGAAAATATGGGTAAGGGTATATGTACTGGAAAAACAGTACTGATACTATAGGTTCAAATTTGAAGAATTACGATGAACAATATCAATATTGATGCAATTAGTATCGATATTGATGTAGGTATCCATACTAAGAGTAAGGTATCGATACCATGGATTCTAAAATGCAGAAATGGTATCGATACTGAAGGGAGTATCGATACCATAGTATAGAAGTATTGATACCATTGTAGGGGAACCGATACTATTGAGTCTGGAAAATTTAAGATATGACGAACTTTGATAGAAATTAAATATAATATTACTTTTGAGTAATATTAAAAGTATAAATGTTAGAGTGTATGCTAACATTGGTATGGTATATGTACTTAATGGATGCTTGTGTAGATCATAACCAAGCTCCAGATTCAAGCAAGAAAAATGGCAAAGATAAAGTTGTCGAGTAGTTGGACATCGTTTCAGCATACTAGTGAGGAATATCAGGTGAGTGCATTTATTGTACTTGTATGAAAGGAGGAAGACTCACAATGAGTTAACCTCGAATGTTTTGTTAAATGTATATTTTACAACCTTTCGGTATATTTTCATAATGTATATAAAAATGATATTATGAATAAGTTTTAGAGTATGAACTTCTCTAAAATGAATGGATGAATATTAATGTTGTGCAATGGTTATCGATGTTACCAAAATAAATGTTTAAATCTATGAATCGGCATAAAAGGTGCCACTAATGAAAATGAATAATGGTGCATTATCGGCATAAAATGTTCCACAAATGAAAATGCATAACAGTGCATTATCGGCATAAAAGTGCCAATAATGGAAATGTATAATGGTGCATTATTGGCATAAAAGGTGCTACTAATGAAAATGCATAACGGTGCATTATCGGCATAAAAGGTTCCACTAATGAAAATGCATAACAGTGCATTATCGACATAAAAGGTGCCACTCATGGTATTCATAAAAGGTGAATGACCATTTCGGCACTTCGGTGCAATGCATGTACTTTACATTCTTGTTTGACATGCATTGGGTACTACTATGATTTATATCTTGGATCCGACCCAATAGCCCATTACAAGTGACCCATTTATAACACAACAGCCCAAGTTTGGGTTAACCTGACCCAACATTACAAGACTCGAATTCGACTCGAGGCCCAGGTCCAGACCTGACCCGAAGCCTGAACCGACCCGTGCAGTAATCCGATAGAAATTAGGGTTTCTGAACCCTAATATATCTCAGAAGCCAGTCGTCGCCGCTTGACTGTCCATTGTCGGCGCATGAGATGCATGCGCTCCTTCGACCAGCATGTGAGCCATCGCCGATGTTTCCCGAAGCTGCAACGTCATCAACCTATCATCCATAGTACACCAACAACCCCAAATCAATCAACAATAAAAAAGTCAGAGAACACATACCCTTAATCCCTAAAAATCAGAATTTCTAACCTACCTAAATAAAAAAATCCATTCCCAAATCAAAGACCCATACCTTGTCAACATCTCATCCATCACCAAACCCACATGCAAGCAACCTTAAATAAAAAACTAGAAAATAGATTAAAAAAACCCCAATCGGGTGAGAAAAAAATAGAGAGAGAAACACCGGAGTATTCAGTGTTGAAAAAAACCAAGAGATCCATTCGTCGAGAACCCAAAACGAAAAAATACATCAAAGAAAAATAAGAAGAGAGGAGAGGGAACGTACCTTGGTCGGAGGAATGACGAGAAACCCAAGGGACATCGGATTTTCGTATTCTTCGAGAGGTAATGGTCTAGATCTAGTGGTTTAGGGTTAGGTTTAGGTTAATAGGTTCTCGGTTTTGGGTTGAGGATAGGGAGAGAAAGTTTTTGAGGTGGTTTCTGCTCTCTGGTCACCGTCGACTGCCGTGAACTCCGCTAGCGACGGCCATTCCATCTCTCCCCAATGAGAGAGTTGAGAGAATCCCTCACTTTCTCTCTTCTCTGGTTTTTGTGAAAGGAAGCAAATGAGAAAGATGAGAAGAGAAAGCTTTGGGCCAAGGGTTATATATCCCCAACGAAATGACCTTGTTTCGAGGGGGACCAGTTTGTAATTTCAGCATGTGGGTTAATTACACGTTTAGTCCTCTATGTTGTGTAATATTTTTGTTTAACCATTAAATGAAATTTTATTTTATTTCATTTTGAGCACTTATGTTTTTTAACTTATATTTTAGTCACTGATGTTAGGTGTTGTATACTTTCTTTGATATTCGAATTTAGCTTTGATAGTTGTAAATCTACTATTTTAGTCACTGTTTTACTTTTGGTTTAATTATGATTCAACCTTCATGATTTTGTTTATTGCAGTGTAGTCCTAAATGTTGTTTATGGTTTATTTTCATTTCTAGTGCTTGTAAATGTTTAATATTTTGATTTTAGCTCTATTTTTTTCTTTATTTACTGTTTAATCTCTTTATATTTCTTTTTATTTCATTTTAGTTCTTTAACTTTATGTTTTAGCTATTTTAGTCCTTTAAATGTATGTATTGCTATTTAGACCCTTAAGTTTGTGTTTTTATTATTTTAGCCATTTAAGTTTTTATTTTTGCCATTTTAGTCCATTAAATTTTTATTTGTACTATTTTGGTCCTTTAAGTTTATGTGTTTGCTATTTTGGTCTGTAATTTCAAATACTTACTTCTTGGTCATTATATTTTGGTTTGTAATATTAATTTGCTTTTATTTTTATTCTTTATGTATGTACATGTTTTTATGTTATGTATTCGTATAGTATGTAAAAAATATACTTAACTCTATTTATTGTAAATATTTTATTTTGTGTATTTCTATTTGATTTATTTCCATTTGATTTATTTCCATTGCATTTCTTTATTTAAATATTATCCAAATATTTCAAGAACAACGATTTGTAGAATGGGCATGAAAAACATCGCTTGATCGAAGTGGTGTAATCCAATATTACGTTCGAACAAATGTGAACATGAAATAAAATTGATTTTATTTTGTTAATTAATTCATTTTGTGTTTTAAATCGAACAACACATTGCATGTTTCTCTAAATAACAATTTATTTCACGCAAATGTCGATTCTCCATTTTATATTTGATTTGCGTTCTTTAATATCAATGAGGAGGGAATATTCTTTAACTGATAAGAAATATTTGAGTTTGCTTTCCCGACAAAGGATTGCTAATTTTGAGATTTTTTTCGAGTTAAAGAATTTTCTCTAATTATTTAATTTGAAATAAATTAATCAAGGTTTGATAAATGGATCATATTTTAACATTATATTCAATTTTTAATTTCCACCATTTACAATAATGTGTAAGCGATTCAGTACCAGTTTTTGGGTATTGTGGGGGTGCTTACCCTTCCCCACACGTAACCGGCTCCCAAATCCTTTTAAAACAAATCTTTGGTAAACGCAGACAAGATTTCGTCTAAAAAAAGGATCTTTCCTTGAAATTGTTTTAAAATATGTTTTTAGGTATTCGACCTACCTAACCCAAAGGTCGATGGCGACCCTTTTCAATTTAATTCCAAATCACCAATTTTTCCAAATTAAAGTCATAATTGTTTTTTAAAACAGTATTTAATTATTATTTTCCTAAAAAATGGTTATGACAACTTGGCAACTCTGCTGGGGACTTTTTTTAGAGAGTCAGGCTGTAATTCGCTTATACATTGTCGTCTTGGTGGAAATTATTGATTCGGGTCTCTAGTCAACTTATGATTCATTTATTGAAGTTTTTAATTGCTTCATTTTAATTTTCATACTAACATTTTAAGTTTTGCTTTCAGATCTGTCCAAGTTTTTGTCGAGTTTTTCTGTTCTTTTCCATTTTGAGTCAAAGGTAGGTACGATCCTCCTCACACACATCACTTGCACTTTCATAACATAAGCTCTAGACAATAGCTTCAATCCAAATTAGTCGGGGTGAATGCTTTACTCTCGTAAGAATTTATTCTTCATATGAGTTTTAGCAAATAACCCATGGGATACATACCTTGCACCTTCGTAGGAATTTATTCCTCGTTTGGGTCTAAGGAAATGAATCCCCTTGAATTGAACTCGTTCCGTTCGAAACCTGTAATGGGTGAGGACTGAGGGTTTGGCAGCCCAAGGGGGCACTGACATTAAGGAGAATTCGAGTACCCTTTTTTCGTTAGAGCCGAAACCATGCATATAGTGAACCGTAGAACGGTCACCCTAGGTATAGTTATATTGAATCTCTGTCCGTCAGTAGGTACCCAAAATAGGTGTACACAAAGGAGAAACATTTCTGAACCTCTCCTTTTTGCTTTAAATTCTATCGAATAAAATCATGCAAACTAGATATCATGTGGTTAAGACCAATTTCTTGAAAATAGATAATTGTGGGTAGAAAGCATGTCCGGGTAGGATTGCTATCTATTTAAAGCATGCTTGGGTAGATATCATGTCGGGTAGTTATTTTATTCATCTATGGATAACATTTTTATCTGTATCAATTTTCTTACCAGTACTAATTAATTTCTTTTCTTTTGTTTGTGTACACTAACTTGTTTCTTCTCTTTTGTTTGTTTCATTTTGCCTTCATTCTTTGAATTGCATTGCATCATCATGACATTCTGCAAAACTGTTCATCCACAAGGGGATATTCTAGAGAAAATTTTCACAAGAAGAGATAAAATTTTTCAATCAAGAAGTTGCATACAGTGGCATGCGTCGAAGGCTAAAAGGAGTCCAGAGTGCAAGAATGAGAATTGCTCGAAGATCGTGCATCATTCGAGATTGAAATGATGATCCACTGATTCGAGGAGTAATCCAGCAGTGGAGTCTTATCTATAATCATGTCATCACTAGTCATCAAGAAGCGACGCAATGGCTTCAGCACCGTAGGGGCATTAACCGAGTTCAGTTACAGAATGCTTGAGAGGCATCAGTTTCAAATACAAAGATCCGAGACGAAGCAGTGAGCTTGAAGATCGTGTAACATTCGAGACTAAAATTACGATCCATTGATCCGAGGAGTAATCCAACAGTAGATTCTTATATAAGATCGTTCCATCGCTAACCATCAAGGAGTGATGCAATGACTTCAGCACCGCCGGGGCATTAACGGAGTTAGGTTACAAAATACTTGAAGGGCATCATTTTCAAGGACGACAAATATCCAAGACAAAGAACCGACACATTTTTAGACTCGACATAAGAGAAGGCATGTCTGTAAAATAGATTGTCTTGTAATGTGAAGGTTTTTATCTCTGGTGAAAATTTGTCTACGATATTTATCGTTGGGATCATTTTTTTTATCTGCATTTGCATCTTTGCATTTTGCATCCGTATTTCATTTTTAAGCATTTTCACATGTATTATTCATAAAAACATGGAATTAATCCATGGAGGATTCAATTAAGTGGTCCTAACCACATTGAGAATAGAACACGATGGATGCTTGTTCAACTAGTTGTAGCACTAAGCTTACCAGAATGATCTGAGAAAAGAGTCCTCATATCCTGAGATTTATGATGTTGATGTCGTATGCAACTACCACATATGAAGCTCCAGACATTCCGTTGAGAACTGTAAGGCACTTAGGTGCAAAATCTAGAACCTGATAGATTCAAGGGCATGGACAATCGAAGAAGAATGGGGGCAGTGCATCTACCATTTGCATTCATGTAGATTGTTTTTTTTAAACTCGTTTTTGTTCTGCCTTTAATATGTGCTTAAATATTTTTAATCTTAATGATTGAATTTATGCTACTTTTTAAGGTTGAATAATTGAACAGTTTTTAATCTTTAGTTCTTCGAATATCAAATGAATTACTGATTCTCTTAATTCTTCAAGAATTATATATTTTTGACATATGGCAAGATTATACCTTTCTTATCATGTCTAAAACCCCAGAAGTAAAATATCTTGATTCTTTACCCGAAATAATTCGTGATCACTACCGAATGACCAAATTTTGACATTCCCTCTCTTTAAGACCTTGAAACATTCTTTGAGACCTTGAAACATTGCATTTATCCTTTTGATACACAAAAGTCATACACATACCTTTCTTTGAGCCAATAAAGTCACATCATCGTCTTCTTAGACGCAAAACCGACATTTTCTTCTACCAATAAAACCAGAAGGCATTAAATACAGGATGTTCACTTGAACATGAACCTTCTTCTAAGAAGACAATGTGGTGCATCTTGCATCAATTTTCTGAAGTTGAGCTTATACGATTGAGACATACTGGGAGCAAGAAGCAAGAAAATATAATTAATTCAAAATAATTCTATCATGCATTAATTGTATTTTTTTCATATGAATAAAAATTATTCCTGAAATTATATCCCCCTGGGATACATCTTCTGCAAGGATTTCTATGTATGAAATGATGAATGACATTTCTTTCTTTATCCCTTCACAAAAGGAGAAACATATCCCTTGTGTCCCCTTTTGAGCCTGAATGATATTTTCTTCTGATTCGACCCTAACCAAGGATACCCTCCACACTGGGGGCAAGTTAGAGGAAATTTGCTTGCATGAGTGAAGACATCGATTCAGATGAGATATCGAAAGGTGAACCAAATACCATGTGCGAAGATCAAATAAAAGAAAAGAGAAAAAGAAAAATAAAAAAGAAAAGGAGAAAAGAAAGAGAAAAGAAAAAAAAAACAAAGAGAAAAAAAAGAAGAAGAAAAAGAGTAAAGAAAAAAAAGCAAAGAAAAAAAACAACAAAAGAAAAAGCGAAGAAAAAGAAGACAAGAAACACATGCAAAAAGTCCCTCGACTCAAATGACACATTGAGCTTCAAACCATGAGATTGATCAAGCACAATCACTCTAGAATCACTTCACTCGAAGATCATGGAACATCAAGAGAAAAAAAAGATCACATACGAGCATATCCAAATTGAGCAAGACAAGATTGAAGGCAACAAAATGAATTGATCCTTGGTTTAATTACCCTTAAACACTTGTTTGAGCCTATTTATCCATTTCTTTCATAAACGTGAACTATGGCCTACATTACGTGCTTTAAAAGTCCCTTCTAATCATACTTGAATTTCTAAATAGAAGAGACTATCTTTAGATTACATTCTGCCCATCAGGATTAATATTTTATTTGCAAAAGATTTTCTAAAAACTTTAATGTATGATAGAGGAAAAAAAACAAAGGGGGTTCAAGATGTAAATTCTGAATAACGTCTTGAAACCAAAGGAGGATTCAAGTTAAAAACCTGAAAAGTCGACTCGAATATGAAGACTATGCAATAATTACATAGGAGGCGATCGCACAAATCTCTTGATAAGGAATCGCACAACCCGATTGTGACCATGAGAATTGAGAGTCGGTGTAGACTTCCAATAAAGGAGCATACAAGGTACCACATCATATCAGTGAACAACAAATAAATGAGAATACCATACCTTTGACCAAAAATAACAACCTAAGACATTTTATCCTTTCCTTACTTAACCATTTCTCAAAGATAGCAATAATCTTAACACTTATCAAATAGCTATAATTTATTGATGGATTAACAGAGTAATTAATTCTTTGATATCCAATGAGCTCTTGTTTTCTGATTTGTCAATTGTGAAACCTAGAAAGGGGTAATATTTTCAAACTTTTGATTAAACATTTTTTAAACAAGACAATCTCTCTGTAGTGGATCTTGGTAGCTGATATGTGGCTCTCAGACACAAAGCTCATGCTTAGAATCAGTGCTGAAGCAAGAAACATCGAATGTAAGGGCATCTTTGTAGATTCAACATCAAATGTTGGGGCATCTTTGGGGATTCAACGTCCTAATGTGAACGATCAGATCTTTTGAAGGCATTTCCTCCACCATCTGGAACAAGCTGACTATCAATATCCTTTAAGTTGTGTCTCTTGAAACAAATTTTGTCTCTCGAGACAATTTATTTTGAAAAAATCTTTGAGTTTGTTTCTTTGGAAACAAAGTTTTGTCTCTCTTGAGACAATTTCTTTTGAGAAAAAAACCTTTGAGATCGTTTCCATTGAAACAAAATTTTGTCTCTTGAGACAGTTTCTTTTGAATAAAAATCTTTGAGTCTGTTTCCTATGAAAACAAAGTTTTGTCTCTCTTGAGACAGTTTCTCTTAAAACCAACCTTTGATATCGTTTCCATTGAAACAAAGTTTGTCTCCCTAGAGGCGGTTTATTTGCAAACACAAAATATTTGAGTATGTTTCTATTAAAACACATTTTTGAGTCGGTTTCCTTTGAAACCGTTATCTCAAAAGATGGCCAGAACTCTTCATCATGTATGAGTCGTGTCATCCCTCGACCAGACCTCCTTATCACGTAGGAGCCGTGTCACCCCTAGATAACCAGTCGTCATCATCGCGTAGGAACCGTGTCATCCCCGACCAGACCTCCTCATCACGTAGGAGTTGTGTCACCCCTGATAACCAGCCGTCCTTTTCACGTAGGAACCGAGTTATCACTCTTCCTAAAGAAGGCTAGAACTCTTCGTCATGTATGAGTTGTGTCATCCCCCGACCAGACCTCCATATCACGTAGGAGTCGTGTCACCCCTGATAACCAGCCGTCCTCATCACGTAGGAACCGAGTTATCACCCTTCCTAAAAATAGCCAGAACTCTTCATCAGGTTTGAGTCGTGTCATCCCCTGACCAGATCTCCTCATCGCGTATGAGCTCTTTAACCCTAGATAACCAGTCGTCCTCATCGTGTAGGAACCGTGTTATCACCCTTCCCAAAGATGGCCAGAACTCTTCATCATGTATGAGTCGTGTCATCCCCCGACCAGATCTCCTCATCATGTGGGAGTCGTGTTACCCTTAGACGACCAGAACTCTTCATCGCGTATGAGCCGTGTCGTCCCCCCAACACAATTCATATCAAATTTTCAAATCAATAAAAAGAGAATCAGACAAAAACTGGTTGTCTTTTTCGTCTTTGCCCTATTCTTGTTAACACAAGAATGTGCAAATATGGGCAGCTGTAGACACCCCTTTCTGTTCGGGTCTCACAAAAAATATATTATATTATTTATTATTATTATTATTATTATTATTATTAATGTTATATTGTTAACAACTTTTGCAGGCTTAAGCTGGAGCCCAATTACAAAAGCCCAGCATCAAATCCAGTGGCTAATCACTCAACCCAACAACCCATTACAAGTGACCCATTTATAACCCAGCAGCCTAAGTTTGGGTTAACCCGACCCAACATTACAAGACTCAGATCCGACCAGAGGCCCAGGTCCAGACCTGACCCAAAGCCTGAACCGACCCGTTCAGTAACTGGATTGAACTTAGGGTTTCTAAACCCTAATATGTCTCAGAAGCCAACCACCATTTGACTGTTCAGCTCCCATCGTTGGTGCGTGAGATGTACGAGCTCCTTCGACCGACTCGTGAACCACCGACGATGTTTCCCAAAGCTGTGGCGTCATCAACTTGTCATCCACAGTGCACCAACAACCCCAAAGCAGTCAACAATCAACAAGTCAGAGAACCCATACCCTTAATCCCTAAAAATCGAGATTTTTAACCTATCTAAATAAAAAAAATCCATTCCCAAATCAAAGACCCATGCCTTGTCAACATCTCATCCATCACCAAACCCACATGTAAGCAACCATAAATAAAAAACCAGAAGAGAGATAAAAAAAGAGACCTCATTCAGGTGAGAAAAAAGTAGAGAGAGAAACACAGGGGTATTCGGTATTGAAAGAAAAAAATCAAAAGAGCCATTTGGTGAGAACCCAAAAATAAAAAATACATCAAAGAAAAATAAGAAGAGAGGAGAGGGAACATACCTTGGTTGGAGAAATGACGAGAAACCCAAGGGACATCAGATTTTCATATTCTTCGAATGGTAACAATCTAGATCTAGTGGTTTAGGGTTGGGTTTAGGTTACGAGGTGCTCGATTTTAGGTTAAGGGTAAGGAGATGAAGCTTTTGAGATGGTTTTTGCTCTCTGGTCACCGCCAGCCGTCGTGAGTCGCCATGAGCTCCGTCGGCGGCGACCATTGCATCTCTCCTCAATGAGAGAGTTGAGAAAATCCCTTCCTTTCTCTCTTCTCTGGGTTTTGTGAAATGAAGGAAATGAGAAAGATGAGAAGAGAAAGCTTTGGGCCAAGGGTTATATATCCCCCACGAAACGACTTAGTTTCGAGGGGGGACCAGTTTTTAATTTCAGTGTGTGGGTTAATTACACGTTTAGTCCCCTATGTTGTGTTATATTTTTGTTTAACCATTAAATGAAATTTTATTTTATTTCATTTTGAGCACTTATGTTTCTGCACTTAAATTTTAGTCACTGATGTTAGGTGTTGTATACTTTCTTTGATATTCGAATTTGGCTATGATATTT
This sequence comes from Hibiscus syriacus, assembly GCF_006381635.1. Classification (NCBI taxonomy): domain Eukaryota; kingdom Viridiplantae; phylum Streptophyta; class Magnoliopsida; order Malvales; family Malvaceae; genus Hibiscus; species Hibiscus syriacus. Next base: position 9,247,533 of record NW_024063392.1, on the reverse strand, counting down.
TTAAATCTATTATTTTAGTCATTGTTTTACTTTTGGTTTAATTATGATTTGGCCTTCATGTTTTTGTTTATTGCAGTTTAGTCTTAAATGTTGTTTATAGTTTATTTTCATTTATAGTCCTTGTAAATGTTTAATATTTTTATTTTGGCTTTATTTTTTCGTTATTTACTGTTTAATCCCTTTATATTTTTGTTTATTTCATTTTAGTTATTTAACTTTTTATTTTAGCTATTTTAGTCCTTTAAATTTCTATTTTTGTTATTTTAGTCCTTCAAATATCTTTATTTGCTAAATAGACCCTTAAGTTTGTGTTTTTACTATTTTAGCCATTTAAGTTTCTATTTTACCATTTTAGTCCTTTAAATTTCTATTTGTACTATTTTGGTCCTTTTAGTTTATGTGTTTGCTATTTTGGTCTGTAATTTCAAATACTTACTTCTTGGACATTATATTTTGGTTTCTAATATTAATTTGGTTTTATTTTAATTCTTTATGTATGTACATGTTTTTATGTTATGTATTCGTACCATAAATAAAAGATATACTTAACTCTATTTGTTGTAAATATTTTATTTTGCATATTTCTATTTGATTTATTTCCATTGCATTTCTTTATTTAAATATTATCCGAATATTTCAAGAACAACGATTTGTAGAATGGGCATGGAAAACATTGCTTGATCGAAGTGGTGTAATCCAATATGACGTTCGAACAAATGTGAACTTAAAATAAAATTGATTTTATTTTGCTAATTATTTCATTTCGTTTTTTTAAATCGAACAACGCATTGCATGTTTCTCTAAAAAACAATTTATTTCACGCAAATGTCGACTCTCCATTTTATATTTGATTCGCGTTCTTTAATATCAATGACGAGGAAATATTCTTTAACTGATAAGAAATATTTGAGTTAGTTTTCCCGAAGGAGGATTGTTAATTTTGAGATTTTTTTTCGAGTTAAATAATTTTCTCTAATTATTTAATTCGAAGCGAATTAATCAAGGTTCGATAAATGGATCATATTTTAACATTATATTCAATTTGTAATTTTCACCATTTACAATAACATGTAAGCGATTCAGTATCAGTTTTTAGGCATCGTGGGGGTGCTTACCTTTCCCCACATGTAACCGACTCCCAAATTATTTTAAAACAAATCTTTGGTAAATGCAGACCAGTTTTCGTCTTAAAAAATGATTTTTCCTTAAATTTTTAAAAGACGTTTTTAGGTATTCGACCTATCTAACCCAAAGGTCGATGGTGACTCCTTTCAATTTAATTCCAAGTCACCAATTTTTTCAAATTAAAGTCATAATTGTTTTTTAAAACAATATTTAATTATTTTTTCTAAAAAAAATGGTTATGACACCTATCATCGGATTTTGTGGAGGTAGCCGCCACAGCGACAGTAGAATATAACTAAACGGGAACAGTAGCTTTGGAATATGGGTTTTCCATTTCTGTCTCTATTATCTCCATATGGCTGTTATTATTCTCTTTACAGAATTTTCGGGTTTTTTTATTAGAAAATAGTATAGGGTTAAAATAAAATTGATCATTTTTGTTTAAATTGATTATTTTTGTTTAAGTTTTATATATATTTTTTAAGGATGAACAAAACGCATCTCGACTCCAAAAATCACTTTTTTTATTATAAATTAATTTAATTGAGTTGAAATTTTGATATTTCAAGTTACTCAGAAAATTGAAAACTTACTAAATATTTTGATAGTTTTATAATTTAGTAGTTCATTTCATTATTTCTTCAATTCCTCCTTCATTTTAAGTATCATTTTTTACAAATTTGAACCACATGCTCCTAAACCATCATATAATACATATATACTTTCAATTTCACATTTTGATAATAACTTTACTATTTTTAATTTAGTCTCCCAATAATCTCTTTATTTCTTCAATTCATTATTTATTTTAAGTTATTTTTTTAATCAAATTTAAACCACATGCTCCTAAACTATCATAAAATACATATGTACTTTCAACTCCTTATTTTGATAATATGATATGAGGCAGCCTGTTGAATGAGGACCTCTTCGATTGTAATGGATCTAGAACGAAGTAAACAATTCCTTTGCAGCAAACTTTCTGAAACTAAGGATGATGTTGTTGGTTGTATGGTTAAGGTTAAGAATGAAAATGGCTAAGAAAGGATTAAGAAAAGAAGGAATTAGGTTGCTAGAAATTTTGGAATAGTGGAAGGTGGAAGATGAATGCTTGGAGAAGATGGCAATTGTTAAAGAACGAATCTAGAAATTTTGGTTAACAAACAAAGAACAAGGAAGAACCTATACTAAAAAGTATAAACCCAAACCATATAGGTTCAATGTTCAAAGGACTTGGACCCGTTAGATAGAAATCTAAGAACCCGAAGTTTCACAAGTTTGACACAACAAGATCAGACTTGAAATGCCAAGAAAATACTTCTAAGAAGAACCAACATTGAGAGAAAAGCTCACAATTTTTTTATTCATCAAATGTCTATAACGCCCCACATGCTACTCACATGCTTGTAGGACACTCTCCCGGTTGTAGGACACCTTTGAGCTGGTTCTGGACTTGTTAGCTTGAATTGAGCTGAAATAGAGCTGAACGGAGCTAAGGTGAGCTGAATTTAGCTAGTTGAACGTGTAATGAGTTTATTTGAGCTGATATGAGCTGCATACACTCCTTTGAGCTTCAACCGAGCTAGGATTAGGACCTTAAGTTGCTGCCCTTTATTGTTCCTATATGAAAAACATAATAACCTCCATCAAAGTATGACAAACTTATTGTAAACATACTAATAAGCTTAAAATACCATGCAATCATACTTATGAGCTATAAAACTTATTAAAAACATAAACTAAGTAATATATATAATGTACACACTTATATACCGAATGAAACTAATACAAATGCATATAATTACTTAGTATAACTAAGGTGGTGTTACACATCAATATGTAACATATTAAAAAGCTTAGTTTCTAAGGCATAAACATTATGGAATGATTCAGAAATTTGTAAACACTTAAGAGAAAGAACTTCCCTGAAATGCTTTGCCTTAGAACGTGTGATAGGTCATGTTGGTAAGACCTCTAGATCAGCTTCCTTTGCTGGCATAGATGTGCTCACATCATAATAAATTTTCTATTTTTCAATTTAATCCCTCAATTTTTCATAATCTCCTTATTTCTTCAATTCATCCTTTATTTTAAGTTCGTTTTTTTACCAAATTTGAACCACATGCTCATATACCACAATGGAATACCTATGTAACTTCAGTTCTTACTTTTTTTTATATAGAAATGTACTCTCTCTTTTTTAGTCCATTAACTTAGCATTTTAATCAATTTGGTCTTATGGCTACAATTGTTTGTAAATTCTTTCTTCCAATCAATTCCTTGACTCCTTTATACTCTAATCAATATTTTACCCTCAACATACTTTCTTTAAAATATAATATTATGATTATATTTTATAATTTTAGATTGTATTTGATATATTAAATAATATTATAATGTGAAAAGAATATTATATATATATATATATATATATGATGGTTAGAGAAAGTCAAAAAATTGGAACAAATACTTGTCATAATACTATAAATAATTATAATAAAATTATTATAGAAACTCGAATAACTCGACTCAATTTCCATAAACTTGACTCGACTCGTAAAAATTTCAAGTTAAGTTTGAGTTGTAAAATATGACTTATCAACTCGAATATCTCGAAATTGTTTTACTTGACTCGATCGAATGCTCACCCCTAATTTCCTCACAGAATTCAAAAAATATAATATTTTATCACTTTTGTTTTTATTTAGATAAGATGTGATCATTGATGGGTAATTGTCGTTAGACTTTTAATAAATTATTTACGTATATAAAATTAAAAAGGATAAACTGCATAAATAGTTAATAATATATGAGTAAATTTTCGTTTTCCCTACTAAAGTTTGAAATATAATAAATTGATCGAAAGTATTTTACAATATATGTCCGAGAATGATTCAAACCAATACGAAACCCACCGACACAAAAGAAAGCAATCAAAGCATTGCCAATTACTATCATCAAAAACAATTTGCAATGTTTCAGGCATGGAAGAATATTGCTGCTTTTGTAGAACGGAGGAGTTTGACAAAATTTTGATCTACTCAAAACAGTTGGTGATCGTCACATTTTCCTTTTTGTTGACATTTTCTAGTGAGATTGATGCATAATCTTTTTCACAACCTATCGAAATGGGATCATTTATATAGTAATGATTAAAATTATTTTCTCAGATCGGGTAATTTTCGATCTATTTGTTCCTTCTGCAAACAATTCTTCTTTTATGTAATATCATATGAATAATTGATAAATATGTTCGGTTGTATTAATTTTTTTTTATTGAAGTCTTTTTTGTTGTTTGGCAACCAATAGCTATTATTATGATCTTTTGATGGAATTTAATCAGTAATTTTCATTAACAAAAGGGTTATCACTACTAATTTTACATTGATGATGTCTCAAATTGAGGGAGGTTATCCAATTAATTACAACACTATTATTGACCTTTTATCCAATTTGATTGTGAAAATAACTTTACTTTTTTATACAAAACACATGAAATTGTTTTCTTTTAGAATGTTGTATAATTGCATAAATTTTTTGAGCAATTTAAGTCATATGAAGGATTGTACTTATTTTCTGGTATTTTATGTGAGCTCAAGGTAAGTTATTTAACAAACAGTAAATTCTCTTTGTTTGACCGGACATAACAGTGTTCCAGCCATGGAAGGATGCACCCACTGTGGAATAGTTGCCAACACCGTCTTTGATTGCAACAATTGGCAATGCTTCGATTGTTTCTTTTTTGTCGTATCATTTTCGGATATATACTATAAAATGATATAGATTAATTTGATACTTTTGAAACTTCAGTGAAAAAAATAAAAATTTACTTAAATATTAATGACAATTTATTTAATTTACTCTTTTTAATTTTATTTATTCACCATGTCACGTCAGTAATCCGTTAAATATCTATCAACAATTAATCCTATGTGACCACATCTTTTTCATTCTAGGTGATCACATCTTAATTAAATAAAAATGAAAGTGACCAAATATTATATTTTGTAATTCAATGAGGAGAATTGTATAAAACTTAAATGAAATTGATCAATCTTGTAGTTTACCCAATAGTAAAGTATGCCGCTTTCTAAGATTTAAATTATAGGATAAACTATACATTTAGTACCTCAACTATTACTTTTATTTCGTTTTAGTCAACCAACTATTTTTTGTTTCAAATTCATAACTAATGTTAGATTTTGATTTTATTTTGGTCACTCACCGTTAAAAAATTAACAGTGATATTGATGTGTCATCATAAAATAATGCTACGTCGTCATTGAATTTGTTTAAAAAAATTATCTCACTAGCAATTCTGTTAATTTTTTAACAACGAGTGATAAAAATAAAACTAAAATGTAACATTAAGTATGATTTAAAAAAATACGATGACTAAAACATAAAATAAAAGTGATAGATAAGATACTAAATGTATAATTTACCCTAAATTATATTCACAAATTTATAGTTTATTCTAATTATTTAATAAATTATGATGAAATAATAGGTTATTGGATTGAAAAATTTTCTCGAAAAAAAATAAAATAAAATGCACGGTAAGATTATAAGAAAGAATTGTACATTATCAACGGAACGATTTAAGTGGTAATTAGATTAATATCGTTTAAGTAAGTTTCAAATTCAAAATTTTATGTACGTAAAAAAAATTCATTGGAAAACTCACCAACCAAAATAAGACGTCGATCTAGATTAATCAAAACAAAATCTTAAATTCGGGAAGACAATAAAAAAGACATTAAATATCTAAATATTTTAATATAGTACTTTTTTCTATATAAGCTGAAAGAAAACATGTGAGTTTATAATTTCATATTTGTTTGAGAAAATAAATTGATTGTTTTTTAAGGGGAAAATTTGAGCAGGTTCATTTGTTCATGTTATTTATTTTTTGTATTTATTTTAAATTCTTAAATTGAATATATTTTAGGGTAAATTATACAAATAGTATCTAACTATAGGGTAATGTTTTATTGAGTCTCTTAACTATTAAAAGTTATAAAATGGTTCCCCAATTATGACACACTATTTTGTTAAGTATATTAACAATTAAAAATTATAAAATGGTCCCCTGACTATTCATATGTTTCAAAGTCATCATTTTTCATTAAAAAGGTTATATGAGTTGGACATTAACATGTTGATTGTGATATGATAAAATTTGATTCTAGAATTGTTTGAGTTGTAGTTTGTGGATCGACTCTCCATTTACATTATATCATCGAGTCATTTCTTTAAATATTATATCATCGAGCTAGTGATTGAAAGCAATGATAGTTCCAATATACAATATTAAAATATGATTTTATCATATCTCAGTTAACAGGTTAATTCCCACCTCATACAACCGTCCATTTTTAATGAAAAAGAATGAGTTTAGAACATATGACTAGTCAAAATGGTCATTTTGTAACTTTATTAGTAAGACTTAAAAAATAACATCATATAGTCAAAGGATGATTTTTTAATTTTAAATTGTTAACAGACTCACCAAATAATGTCTTATAATTATGAGACCATTTTTTTACTTTATCATATATTTTAATTGAATGATGGATAAATTTTATTCTTATTGCATATAGATTTAGTGGTGTCAGAAAAGTTGTGATAAATTGGAAAGTTTAAGGCATATTTTATAAGGGTAATAGTGGATATTTGAATAATGAATTTACTGATTCATATTCTACTATATGAGATCTTTACAACGGTATCTAATATGCTCAAAATGGTTGAGTGATGAATAAGAAATTGATGCTCAAAGAAGGGTACATGTGAATTGTGTTGTGTAAGGAAAATGGAAAAAATCATATATCCCACATTTGTGGGATAATAAGCAAAAGAATGGTTTATATACACCAATCCACTTGATGGTCATTAAATTACTTGGGTTGAGATTGTTCCTCACGCACAGGCATAGATGGTGCAAATTCAAGCTTGTCGAACCCATCGGGATTAAGGGCTCACCTGCACGACGTGTGTGACGTAAATGTTCGGATTGGTCGAGCCCTCTGGGGGCCTACGCATATTTTACCCACCATGAGTTAAATATTTCCCTTAAATGTGACATATTTTTTGAATATTCTGAATTAAAAGAGGATATTATATGGTTTCCTTTAATTCAAATATTAATATGGTATATCTTATTAGTTCATGAATATATTCGATTAAATGCAATACTAATTTATTACATTCAAATTTATTCGGATACTTATTAATGGTCTTACTTTTTAAAATATATTTTCCAATTCTTCTCCCATGAGAAACTCTATAAATACCGTGCAAAACCTACTGGGTTAAATAAAACTCAAAAACTCTTTTCTTCTTCTCTAGTTTTTGGTGATAGCCTAAGGCAAGATATAGTTCATGATCTCTGTAGTTGTGCTACTCTATGTTGATCATCTCATTGTTGTATCCTGAAAGACAGACGACCAAAGATCTCGAGCACAAAAGAGTGGCCGAAAAACTACTTAAGGAAATTATGTAGCTACAAGCCTTAATTAGTTTCTAGATCGTTATTCTGTCGACATTCGAGTTTTTTGTTCTAAATTGTACTTTTTTATTTATTAATAAAATAAAAATTTTCTTTTTCTTTTTCATCTTGGATTGTTATACTAGTAACAATCTTAATACAAATTATATCTTCTATTTTCTGAAATCATCCAAGACAATTCGAAAATCTTGAGGAAAACGTGAAAAGAAAATTAATTCTTTTCTGGGATTTATCTTGCCATTTTAACGAGTTTGCTTAAAGTGGACAAATATGTTTTACTAGAAATTAGCGTTGAAGTAACATTGGTTACTAATATTGGTTATATTTCTTTTACATAATAATGGAAGTAACAGATTCTAACGGGTTACCCAACTTGGGTACTGTGATGATAATTCCGATTTAGAATACAAATATGAATACGAATCAATTGGCAGTGGCAGTTAACCACAGCGAGAGGCCAGCGAAATTTTGTGGACAAAATTTCAAGATATGGTTCTATCTGACCACATTGAACTATACTAAGTTCTTGAAGGAAGATCCTCCTGCTTTTAAAGATGGAGAAGGAGAAGTAGAGGTTGCAAATATTACCACCTTCAATATGGTTGAAGCTTGAAAGAATTCTGACTTCATATACCGGAACTATATCCAGAACAATTTACAGGATTCGTTGTATCCAATGTACTCTTGTTATCAAATGTCAAAGAAATTCTAGGAGACATTAGACTATAAATATCAAACCGAATATGCTGGAGCTAAAACAAATTTAGTTGCCAAGTTCTTAAAGTATACTATGGATGATTCCAAATCAGTAGTGACACAGTGGAGGAACTCCAACTGATTGTTCATGGAATTCTGGCTGAAAAAAATGGTTATAAGAGAATCATTCCAAGTGGCAGCTATTATCAAAAAGTTGCCTTCGAGATTAGATGAATTCAAGAATTACATGAAGCATAAAAGGAAGGAAATAATTATGGAAGAATTGATTGTAAAACTTCAAATAGAAGAGGACAATAGAGGTCATGCTAAAAAACACCATAAAGAAACCTTTAAAAAGACTAAGGAAAAGGTAGTAAAAGTCAAAGACTTTAAAATTGGAAAACATCCCAATAATAGGTCAAAATTAGGACCTAAAGTGGAATTTCCAAAATGAAAAGTTCCAAGGAAAGTGTTACAACTGTGGAAAGATGGGGCACAAGTCAACTAAATACAGACATCCAAAGAAAGTCAAAGCTCACAAGGCAAATATTGTGGAAGGAATTGTCAAAAACGTGGAGGACTTGGATCTATGTGCTATGATCTCTTAATTTAACATGGTTGACTCAAACCCAAGAGAATGGTGGCTTGATATTGGAGTCACATGTCATATTTATTGCGACAAGGATTCATTTTCATATTTGATACCCTGCGACAATGGGGATAAGCTCTACATGGGCAATGATGCAACTTCCAAGATCAAGGGGAAAGGTATTGTGGTCTTGATGATGACTTCTGACAAAGAACTTAAGCTATAGAATTTATTGTATGTTCTTGACATACGAAAAAATCTTTCTTCTAGAACACTCTTAAGTGGTCACAACTTTAGGATGATGTTTGAATCCCAAAAGTTGATTTTGTCTAAGGGGAAATGTTTGTGGGTAGAGGATATGTATCGAATAATATGTGAAATCTCATTACCATCTATGTAATAGCTAAAAGCATGAATAAAAATATCACTACTTTATTCGTTTATATTCTTGAGTCATTTAATTTATGGCATAGTAGGCTTGGACATGTTAATTATGATAATTGGTGTAGGTTAATTAGCTTGGAAAAATCCCTTCGTTTCATATTATTTATAATCATAAATTTGAAACATGTGTTGAGGCAAAATTAACAAGATCATATTTTCAAACTATTGAAAAAAATATATTAAACCATTTTATCTGATACATAGTGATGTTTGTGACTTAAAATTTATTCAAACGAGAGGAAGGAATAAATATTTTATTACCTTCATTGGCGATAGTTCAAAGTACCACTATGTATATTTGCTTAAGAGCAAGGATGAAGCTATTGAGAATTTTAAAATCTATAAGTAGAAAGTCAAAAACCAACTTAATAAAAGGATTAAGATGGTGAGAAGTGATCGTGGTGGTGAATATGTTCAACCATTTGAAGAATTTTGTTAACAAAATACTATTGCTCATTAAGAAACTCCACCATTTTCTCCTCTATCATATAGAGTAGCCGAGCAAAAAAATCATACTCTAAAAGAAATTATGAATGCTTTGTTAGAAAGCTATGGGTTATCACAGAACATGTGGGGTAGTTGTTCTCTCATTTAATTACCTTTTAAATAAGGTACCCAGAAAGAAAAATGACAAGACACCATATGAATTATGAAAAGGTCGAAAACCTTCATACAAACACTTAAAAATGTGGGGGTGTCTTGCCAAGGTAATAGCCCCATTACCAAAAAAAATAAAAATAGGTCCTAAAATTGTGGATTGTATTTTCATTGGCTATGCAGAACATAACAATGTATATTAGTTTCTAGTGTATGAATTAAAGAATCTTAAGATTCACAAGAAACTAAATAATGAAATCAAAGAACACATCATTCTTTGAAGATGTATTCCCTTATAAATCCAAGGTGATTGATCAAAGTTTAATAAAACAAACTTTAGAGACTAACAATGAAGATAGTCCAAATGATCAACAAGAGACTGAAACTAAAATAGAGCCAAGAAGGAGTAAACGAGAAAGAGTGGAAAGATTATTAGGATCAGATTTCCTAACCTTTATGTTAGAAGCTAAACCTCATACATATAACGATACTATACAATCCTCAGAAGACACCTTATGGAATGAAGCCATTAAAAGTGAAATCGATTCCATCATGCAAAATCATACATGGAATTAGTAGATATTCCTTTGGGAATTAAACCAATAAGTTCAAACTAGATTTTTAAACAAAAAATGAAAGAAAATGGAACAATTGATAAGTATCAAGTCATATTGGTTATAAACGGTTACCGAAAAAATGAAGGCCTTGATTATTTTGATACATACTATCTTGTCAAAAATAATATCCATAAGAATGATACTTACAGTTATTGCTTTGCAAAATCTAAAAGTAAATCAAATGGATGTTAAAATAGTTTTTCTAAATAGAGTTCTCGATGAATAAATATACATGGAACAACTTGAGGCTCATATAGTTTCAGTTCAATAAAGGAAAATATGTAGATTGGTAAAGTGTTTGTATGGACTTAAAAAAGCACCAAAATAATGACATGAGAAATTCGATGGTGTCAGATGACAAACGAATTCAAGATAAATGAGTGTACCAAATATGTATATGTCAAAATCACAAACATTGGATATGTGATTCTATGTTTATATGTCGATGACATAATAATTGTTGGAAGTAACAATGAAATGGTAAAATGTACCAATAACATGTTAAATTCATGATTTGAAATGAAATATATGGATTGGTTGATACAATTTTAGGTATCCAAATTAAAAAAGTCATCTGAAGGCCTCATACTAACTCAGCCACACTATGTGGACTAGATTCTTGAAAATTTTAACATTAATGATTTTGGTATAGCCATAACTCCAATAGATTCTTGTTCACATTTATCTAAAAACCATGGTGAGAGTATTCATAAAGTGAAATATACATGGGTCTAATGTATCTCATGAGTTGTACTAGACTTGATATCGCTTCTATTGTGAGCATTTTAAGCAAATTTACAAGCAATTCAGGTGAAACCCAATAGAAAGAGATAACGAGGATATTGAGATATCTAAAAATACTTTAGATTATGGATTGCATTATTCCAGAGATCATGTTTTCCTAGAGGATGTTCTGATGCCAATTAGATATATGATACTCAAGATACCAAAGGTACAAGTTGATATGTATTCAAATTGGGAGGATGAGTTGTATCATGGAATTCCTCAATACTAAAGATTATAACTCGATCCACAATGAAATCTAAGTATGTAGCTATAGACAAGCTTGGAGAAGAAACATATGAAGATATACCTGAATGGGCAAAACTTATGCCCACAGTATACATATAATGTGACAACCAATAACAATTGCTAAAGCATAGAATTTTATATATAACGGTAAATCAATACATATACATCATCGACATAATATTGTTAGACAATTGATCTCAAAGGGGGTTATCTCTATTGATTTTGTAAGATTACGGATCTGGTAACCAAAGGATTAAATCGAGATCAAGTTGAGAAAACATCTAAAGAAACAAGACTAAAGCCCATGAAAATTAAAGGTGATGTGTGAAGGAAAACCCTACCTTGTTAACAGGATATCTCTTAGATCTAGGTTCAAAGGGATAACCTAATTACATAAAATGTGTACGATCACTATAGGGGTTTCTAATATCATGTTTATTCCGATGATGTAAATAATGATTAAAGTGGTATAGGCTAAGTAAGACTTTTAATGACCATTGTGTGCTTCGGTGGGCCGAACAACATAAGTCATCTATTTGAAAGTGAAGTGGGATCTCTTCAAGGAGACTATAGGGCATAGTTCTTTCAAACTCTTGTAGAACCAGGTGATGTTCACGACTATATGGACATACCATGATAACTAATATGTTTGTTAGAAAGATAGTTATCTGAAGTATATCATCATTTACACAAACAATAAAATAGCTCAAAGACATCACCTCTACTGGTTAGCCGGAAAAGTAAACATACTGTCAAGGGAAGTTTCAATGGAGGACACCTATCTATCCTATGCAACTATCATTCGTAGGGTCTATCACCGCATCGAGTCAAATTGTTTTGATAAAATCGTCAATTTAATTCATGTGGGGGATTGTTGGAAGAGTTGTGATAAATTGGAAATTTTGAGGTATATTTTCTTAGGGTAAAGGTGAAGATTCAAATAATTAGGTTATTGGTTCTTATTCTACTCCATGAGATATTTACAACGGTATCTCATATTATAAAAATGGTTTAATGATGAATGAAAAATTGATGCTAAAAGTATGGTACATGTGAATTGTGTTGTGTAAGGAAAATGGGAAAACCATATATCCTATACTGGTGGGATAACAAGCATGAGAATGGTTTACATACACCAACCCACTTACTAGTCATTGAATAACTTGGGTTGAGATTGTACCTTGCATGTAGATATAGGGGTGCAAATGCAAATCTAAGTCTGCCAAACCCATCGGGTTTGAGGGTGCACTCACATGACATGGTCCATGCGGAAGTTTGGACTGTTCGAGCCCTCTGAGGGCCTATGGATATTTTACCCATTATGAATTAAATATTTTTCCTTAAATGTGGCATATCTTTTTAAATATTCTTAATTAAAAAATATATTATATAATTTACTTTAATTCGAATATTTATATGGTATATATTGCATTTCACGAATATATTCTATTAACTACGATATTAATTTATTACTTCTTATTTATTCAGATACTCAATAATGACCTTACTTTTTTCAGAATATAGTTTCCAAATCTTCTCCTAAGAAAAACTCTATAAATATCGTGCAAAGCTATTGGGTTAAACACATCTCAAAAACTCTTTTCTTCTTCTCTAGTTTTCAGTGATAGCCTCAAGCAAGATATAGTTTGTGATCTCTACAGTTGTGTTATTGTACGTTGATCATCTCATTGTTGTATTTTGAGATATAGATGACCAAAGATCTTGAGCACCAAGAAGTGATCAAAAATCTGTCTTAAGGAAATTATGTAGCTATAGGCCTCAACTAGTTTTCAGATTGTTATTCTGTCGACATTGAAGTTTTTTATTCTACACTATAACTTTTATTTATTAATAAAATTCGGATTTTATTTTTCTTTTTTGTCTCAAATTATTATGCTTGTAACAAAGCGTGCATATGTATTTGATAATACATTTATATAATTATATAACAAATATTTGGCGTTCGAGTATAATTTAGTTTACTTGTAGTTAAGGATGTACAGGAGCATGGGTGGAGGCAATTATCCTTAAATTTTTTTTTTATATTTTATATTTTTATGTGTATCTTTTTATTGATTATATGTTTTGTCTCCTTAAAGTTTTATAAATTCATTTTTTTCTAAAATTATATTAGTTCATCATCTAATATAAAATTTTATATACGTCTATGTTTGTATTCTATTGTAATAGGAGATTCAATATTTAAATATATTTTGACTAAATATTCAATTTACGTATAATATTTTATTTAATAAATAAAAATGATGTTTGTATTTATATTTTTGGTATAACCATACATGTATCTGATCTATTGATCGACTAATCCGGATCAAATATTGCAGAGATAAAGGTGACATTCCCAACCTAATTTGCTTCATTCAATGGTCAGGATTCAAACCCCTAACCTTACTTAAAAGATCGAGTACTTATTCTACTAGATCAACTGAATGTTGTTATGTGTATTTAAATATTTTGATAAAAATGTATTTTTATTTAATTTTGCATTTGTAGTAAATTTAATATACATTTTTATTCTTTAAAAAGAAATTTCAAGCACTTTTATTGACGTTGTAGGCAAGAAAAAGTATTAATGAATCCACGGTAGTAGCGCTGGAACAGGAAATCCAAATATATAATTGTACTCATGGAAGAACGACTTCGTCCACGTGAAATGTAAATAAATATTACGTTATTTTACCGAATTTTAATATTTACTTTAAAAATATAATATATTTTAGAAAAATTATGTTGGAGAGGCACAGTTGACAGTACTCGAGTATAAATGACACAAGCGATGGTGTCTTTAATTGTAAAATCGACTTAAAAAAAGTAGCAGACTTGTTTCGTTTCAATTAATAAAATTAGTAAATTAATTTATAAATTCTAAATTTTATTTGATTTAATTATATTTAAAAGAAATTAATATTTAACTCTTCATTAATAAAATGATAATGTCATATTTTAAATTTACTTCACATCACTTAATTAACTACATCTCAGAAAGTTAACAGGCTTTTAAAATTATTATAAAAAAAGTTTAATATACTCGTTTTTTAAATTTTCAAATGTACAATCCCTTTAACCCCATTTTAAGTTAAAATGCAGCCTACACCGTAATATGCGAAAATGAGAAAGAAAACTATAATACAATGTAATCACCATTTTTCAATTATTATTATTATTATATTATTATTATTATTACAACAAATAAATAAAATACTTATTACAAACTCATTTACCCAACATATAAACTCGGGCCCAATTACAAAACCAAACATGGGTCCAATTACAAACCCTAGCCCAAACCAACCTAACCCTAACCTTAATAGCTACTGCAAAAGCTTACGCCGTCGCTGATTCCAGCAAGCATCTCTACCGACGTCGTTGTTCATCGTCGGTAGGGCCGACCATCTTCACTATTTTACCATCATCATCTCAGCAATACAACAAAATGAAAAATCAGATCAAATCCAACCAAACCCCAGAAAATCCGGGGCATTAAAAGGTGCAAATCATCACCAACAATGACGGTCAGAAAGCAGTAGATTATGTTTTAATTTTTTTTATTACATTTATGTAAACTCGGTGTAAGCACCATTTTTCAAATATTAATTATTATATTATTATTATTATTATTATTATTATTATTATTATTATTATTATTATTATTATTATTATTATTATTATTATATAAATAAAATATTATTAAATATTTATTACAAACCCAACAACAAAACCCAAACCCAATACCCAAACTGAAATCCAAACCCGAGCCCAAACTAAAACCCTAGCCTAACCTAACCCTAACCCTAACAAATCTTATCATCAGTCATCGTCGCTGCCAGAGTTAAGCCCCACAGCTGCCGATTGAGCTCGCCCCACGTCTAGTCGCACCGATTGTCATCGTCGCCCTAGTTGAACCAGATCATTAACAATCTCAACTAAACCCTAAAAATTTAAGGCATTTAAAAATCAAATAATCACAAACATCGATGGTCAGAGAATCAAGTAGGGATTAGCTTTTTATTATTTATTTTATTTTATTTTACTTATCTCTGTAAGAAATCTGGTATAAGAACCCAACAAAATTAACTTGTAAGGGACTTTTCCCCACTGATTTTCGAAGGAATAAAAAAAAAGAAAAAATTCAGAGGTAATTTTTTCAGTTTTTAGCAAGTTTCGAATAATAAAAATAAAACGAAAAAAGGAAAAAATAGGTTCGAAGATATCACCTGTGGGGGAAGAGAGAGTTTCATTGAAGCTCGGTTCGTCGGTGGTGAAGAGGTCGAAAAGTCTAGGGATTCTAGTGGGTCATAGTGTCTTGCATGTTGGTTTTTTACCTAGATCTAGTCATTAAAAATATCAAGATGTTTAGGGGTGGTTTGAGTGTGCTCAGCCGTCGAAGGTCGCCGGAGGTAGAAGAAGCCGAATGGTCAAGTTTTTTTTGGCGATTTAGGAGTGTTTTTGGGCTTTCGGTTGTCGAATTTGGTGTTATGGGTTAGAGCGGGCTTTAGAAGTTTGTTTTGGGGTAGTTAGGGTTCGTTCGATCACCACGGGTGGCGGCTAGCGACGTCATCTCAGTGAGGTTTTAACTCTCGATCGAGAGAGAGAAATAAGGGTTTGAGATATTTTTGGGGTTTTTCCTGAAATAGGTTAGAATGAAAAAAGGAAGTGTATTTTATAGAGGAGTTTAGGGGTTATTTGCGTTTAAGTCCCCCATAGTTAGTTGTGTTTTTGTACTTTGGTCACATGCGATGACCAAATTTGTTATTTACCTTTTTACATTTATGTTATGTATTGTTGGTATATGTGCTTTTTAGCCCCATTGTTTTAGCGTGTGTTTGCATTCTAGTCACCTGCAGTGACTATTTAATTGTTTTGAAATATTGTTGTCATAATTGTGTAATTTTTGAATTTTTTATTTATTAATGCATATCTGACTTATTAAAAATGGAAAATCACATTTTAATCATTCTTATTTTAGTGTGCTTTTGCACTTAGGTCCTGAATTTATTTGTTGTTTTGCATGCTCAACTTTTAATTTATTTAAGTTTAGTCCCTTATAATTACATGTTTAATTTTTTCTTTATTCCAATATAATTTAATGTAAATTCAATTTATTCCCTGTATATTTAATTTTTATTAAAATACATGTTGGTTTTTTTTATTTCTTTCTTGCATTTAATTTATTTAATTGTTTGTTTGATATTTAAAATACATACCCATTTATATTTATTTAATTTAATTAGATTTTAGCATTTGTCCCTAGATTAGATATTTAAACTTAAAATTTGATTTAGTAATTAGGGTCTTGCTTTTTTTTTAATTAGGGAATAATTTGATTTGAGTTTTCGCATAAAAGGCTCGATTACTCAAGTCGGTCGTTCGAATCCTTAAATTATTAATCATCAATTAATTTTAAATCTCACCTAATTTAATCTCTTAATTTTTAATAGTTAATTAGGATAATTATTAGAGCCTTGAGTTATGGGTTAGTCCTTAAAATTTAGGTATTATAGATTTTGACCTTAAACTTTAAAGTTTTACATTTGGGTCTCTGGACTTTAGTTTCCTTGTACATTAGTCCTTAAACTTTTAATTAGAATTTTTAAATTAACATAATTAAATAGGTTATTAGTTAGAGCTCCCACTTTAGGTTATATTTCAATCTAGACCCTTCAATTTAAGGAGTAATCTGAGTTGGCCCTTGCCTAAATGTTCAAGGGACCATATCAATTATTCGATTGAATAACTGGATACAAATCAAGTAGGATTACTATTAGAGCCTACGTTTTTAGGTTTATACCTCTAGGTTATTTGATTATTCATAATTTGACATTTTAAGCTAGGGAAAGACTTAATTTACCCTTAGTTTAATTAGGATTAATAATAAATTGTTTAATTGCACCGTCTTTTAAAATCTAAGCTAATGTCCACTTATTAAGGAGACAATAGTATATCTCCTGCAAGTATGCTCAGCGGGTGATTACTGGTGATTCCCCAAATAGGTCGACATCCTTTTCAAGACCACATCATGATTTCTAAAAAATCAAGGTAATGTACGGTTATTAGGTACAATAGTTGATCTCCCGCATTCATGCTAGGGGCGAATGATATTGGCTTTAATAAACGAATATCATTTTTAACTTTGCCTATGTAACGATTCTTAAATTAGATAAAGTTTGAACTCAAAACTTTTTATTCTAAATATAGGGTAATCAACTAGGTACCAATTTTTAGGCGTTATGGGGGTATTAATCCTTCCCCACGCGTAACTGACTCCCGAACATATTTTATGGTTTTCATAGACCCTAAACTTGGTATTTTGATAAAAATAAAAAATTTTATTAAAATCACTCGATTTTTATGGTGTTTCAACCGCACCTTAAAATGATTGGTTGTGACTCTTCACATTTCAAAACTTTTCAACAAAAAAAACCCTAAGTCGTACCAGTTTTTTTCCATCTCGGGTGAAAAACGGTGTCGACAGTCTGGCTACTCTGCTGGGGAATATTTTGTTTTCTAAAACAACTTGAGAGTCGAGCCACGAGTTGGTTACCCAATATTTAGGATTCTGAAAATTATGAGTTTGATCTTATTTAATTTACAGTTCGTTATGTCATAAAAAATTATGTCTGGTTAATGCTTACACTTCTTTGAATTTATTTAGGACTGTTGCATATCATAGCTCTAAACTCGAGCTCAATCTCAGTTTACCTAGGTAGGGGAAACATCACACCTCATGGGGAGCATTAGGCTTCCTCGTGTGGGTCTGACAAATTACCACTGGAAAGCAACCTACGTTGCCTGTCTGGACATCAGTTCCGAGGCACGCTTTTAATGGGATGATCCCCTAAGCATAATTTGATTCGCAAGTCTGTAATGGGCTAGAATCGGAATCAACCTTAGTAGGTTGTGAAGATGGTTTAGGAACCCTTTACTATAACCCAACCTCATATAGAGAATTTAGTAAACCTACCCCGCTAATGCCATGTGGAAAACCTAAGAGAACTAGAACGCATGTGGTTATGACTCTTAATAACCTTTGTATGATTTATTTTTCAGTCTCAGTTTTGAGTCGTATTTAATTATTTTTGCTAAGTTTACATTTCTTTGAATAATCATTTTAACTTACTTGATTCTTTTTGTCCAATTTCTACTGATTTGATTTCCTTTTGTCTTGTCTTGTGCTTTATTGTATTTTTTCATAAACATGGAATATCCTTCAAAGGTATTGATCTCTGAAATAACTAATCTTTTAGAGATTCTTGGAAAACAATGCCAACAACAATGCCTTTCATTGCGTTAGATGGAATTTTAAAGATGCTTTACGTAGATTGAGTAGCGTCAAGAGATAGTCTACAACAAGTTGAACATCTACATGCTGAGTAACAAGTTGGACTCAAGAAGATTCGATGCTGAAGATAATAGTTGAAGGTCACGAACCAACTCGATAAATTTTTTAAAGTAGGTGACGAAGTAGAAGTTTTGAAGATTTTCAATATACCTAAATTTGACGAAAGACGATGCAATACCCAAACGCTCGTAGGATCTGGACAACTTGAAGATGGACTTGATTTTCACTTCCCCAGTGTATCGAGACATTGTCGGTTTCTCAAGAATTGTTCAAGGAATAGTTATTTTTGGGATCAATTCCTTCGTTGCATTTACATCTCTCTTTTTTGCATTCTCATTTCTGTATTTTTGTGTTCGTATGTGCATCTTTGTATTCTCATATATAAATTGTACATTGCATCTCAACATGCATTTAATCACGAAAATATGGGAGTAACTTATGGAGGATTCAATGACAGAATTTCTAATAGGCAAATTGGAACCAGCTTGGTCTTCCTTAAGAAGGATAAGAGTCATGAATGAGAGTTTAGTACGTGTTGGTATAATCAGAAATTCGAAGAGCAACTTATCAAGGCTCAACAAGAGATGATTGATCAAGCAATAAACTTTCATGATGAGTTTAGGGAACAAATGTCCAAATTATTAAATATGGTGAATATCATGATCCATGGGGAGAAGCCACTAAAGGATCTCGCTGTAAAAGTTGTGAATGAGATTCTAAGTGATAGAGGTGGGTTCGAAATGACACCGATAGATAATCAAAAACTTCTTAAAGAACAAGAGATATCTCTATCCATATTCAGATGTTAGACGTGGTCCTATGAGGCATCACTAAATTGATAATGAATGAAGAAGCAAAGAAAGATGAATATTTCCTTATAAGAGATGAACCTCGCTCAAAAAAGAAGAGCAAAGAAGAAGCCCAATAGCAGATCAAGAAAACTAAGTAAGGTTAAACTCTTATGTTTCAGTTCCTTAATCCATCGCAACTATTAAGTCAGGGCAACCAAGTTCAACCTCCAAAGATAACACAAGCTAGTCTTCCATCACGAGGGTCAGATGATAAAAGAAAGTTGAAGAGTTTTCAGTTCCCTCCCTTCCACTATTTGTGTGAAAAGATACATTCTAAAATGCTCAAAGCTGGGCTGATTGCACTAGCCTCCGAAAGAGAAATGGTCCTATAAGGAGGTCCCTTGGATAAATCAGACTGAAACCTCAAGATGACCAAATATTTCTGGTAACCTTGAAGAAAAATTTCAAGATCTTATGGAGTAAGAAATTCAGAGGTGCAAGGCAGGAAAACAAAAGGTTAAAATTCGATCTCTAGAAATCTCTATCCCTAAAGAGATTAATCTGGTCAAATATCTTGAAGGCCACATGGCACAAGATCATGAGAAGGGAAACCCAGACAAGAATGTTTCAGTGTATGTAATCCGAGACAAGCCCATAGGAGGGAGAACAAATTGGTCAGATATAAGACTCACAACATTTCAGGCACCTATATTAGATTTTCTGGTGGTAAATGGGGGATTAGACATTTCAAAGAGTCTGAAAAATACTCCACCAATCGTTGTAGCATTAGATGTTTAAATCCCAAACAAGATTGTCATCTTCGAAGGAAATCGTTTTAGATCCAAATTTGGACTCAACCTTTAACAAAGGAAAGAGGAGCTGAAAAAGCAAGAAGGAGAGAAAGATGTCAGCCTGAAGGAAGGCAATAGTCTTTTGAAACATACGAAGGATACCTTCCAGTTTAGAAAGGTCAACGCTGAACCACGCTTGGTGGAACCAACTAAAGAAGAAAAGATGTTGAAAGATCACGAGTTGCACAACACCATTTTGTCTGAAGATGACGATGTTGGAAAATTTGCACTAAAATCTAATCATGTCTCCCTGAAGAATAATTGAACAATTGGGTTACAAAGGACCATATCACAGTTTTAGATGAAATTTAGAGTAATATTCAAAGTTAACCCCATTAATTTCACTTGGGAGCATTAGGGAATATTTTGTAAAGGGTTGCTATGTAATTCTACTTTTTTACTGCAATTGAAGATGTTTTCTTTCATTTCTCAAGTGGCAGTCATTTTATACACTACATTCTTTATAATTCTTTTATTTTACTTTCGACATTCTTTATTCTTTCATTCATTTTATAAATGTCTATTACTCTTCCAAATTTATACATTCATTCCAAATTTTCTTTGCATATGTCTTAAACATTAATAGCATGAATGTTTCTAAATTTTTAATCATGAGATAAATTTCAAGCAGTCTGTGCTTAGTAAATATGAGTACAAAAATGAGGTAGAGTGTGATGTTTCTAGTAAATTATCGAGGATGGTGAAAAAAAGGATAAAATGATCTTATCTCACAGTGAAGAAGCTGAGATTTTGAATATTTGACAAATAAAGAAAGAAGAGAGATATAATTGGCACTACTTTATAGCATGAAACAATACAAGAGCTGATAGAGCTGCTTCAAGGCATCTTTTCTTGATCTTATCAAACATGCCAAGATTGAATACAGATGTAATAAGTGGCACAAGTTTCTGATAGCCTAAGCGTCTTTGAAATTCATTGAGATATGTGTTGAGACTACATGATAAGGCTGAAATAAAGGAGATATTCATCTAATATCTTGGCAAGAAATTTCTTGATAGAGAAATTCGATACTCGTCAATTCAGAAATCATGATGTGTTTTGGTATGGGCTACCCAAAGACTCAACCCACTAGAGTTCTTAATAAAGTCGCCAACATTGACTAGAATAATATCTCAATAACAAGTGTTGACATTGTGTATATGAGCCAAAATATGATAAAAAGGAGTGCCATAAATATTTTCTAGCAAGACGTGCATCAGATGATTACGAGTCTTGGAGCTTTATTTTTTCAGATAAGGATTTAATGTGTATCTCAAACGAAGATGATGTTGTTCAAAAGATGAATTATGGAAGCTTTACCTCGATGGGCCATCTAATGCTTTAGGATGAGAACTTGGGGCAATGGTGATTGCTTTAGAAAACATTTGTTACCCTTTAATCAATATATCAGACCTCTTTTACACTAACAATATGGTAAAATTTGAGGCTCGCGCTTTAGGGATAATAGTAGTCGTGATAAGGATTTAAGTGCTGAAAACATGTAGAAGTTCTTCATCAGTAGTCTTTCAACTAAGAGGATAGTAAGAATTGCCACAAAAAAATTATCCTTCATCATGTATACATGTCAAAATTCAGTATATACTTTGATGAGGTGAAACTTCATTTTCATTTGGCTTTAGAATAAAATAGTCTTACTTATCGTAGTCGAGATATCATCACTTCAAGCTTCATCGAAAATAGAATTGAGACCAAGTTGAAGCTTGATGTAATCAGTTGAGTCTCATTGAAGAAAAGAGGTTGAAAGCTATGGAAAAATGTGTCAGAAGCAAATAATGCGGGCTTATGATAAGAAAGTTCATATAATATAAGTATGAGAGGATAATCTAGTGATTGAAAAGGTTTTGTCAATTCATAAAGATTCTCGTGGAAAATAGATTTGTGATTAAGAAAGGATCATACGTTGCCAATGAGGTCGTTTCCAGAGGAGTGTTAATTGATCCAATAAATTCAAATTCAGGTTGAAAAGAATTACACCTGTAGAAAACAAAGAATAAAAGAATAAAAAATAAAGTGAAAAAGATAAAAAGAAAATTGAAGAAAAAAAAGAAGAAAAGAAAAATAAATAAAAAATGAAAAATAAATAAAAAAAATGAAAAAAGAGGGAATAAAATTCAAAAGGAGATTTCAAGACGATAATCCACAAATATCGTCTTGAAACCAAAGGAATGATTTGAGTTGAAAACCTGAAAAGACGGCTCAAATGTATTTTGATATTAAGCATCCAATAAATAAAATCATCTCTAGAGTTTGGTACTTTGGGATGAGCTTCACAACTGTAACATTTTGGCAGCATCTGAGGTCTTTTAGACACAAGCTCACCTCTACTCATCGGGGCAATATATAGTTGAGTAATTTTGAGAACTTGATATTTTGAGAGGAGCTTCACGTCTACAGACATTTTGGTAATATTTGATATCTTCTAGATAGAGGCTTACCTCAGTTATCCAAATTATATCAATTTAATGGGTTTAGGAACATTCATGCTAGTGATGTTTGAAGCTTCTGACTTTATTTCTTGATTTTTTTATCATTTCTGTGATTATCAAGACTTTATAAAAATTCCAGTTTTCTCATTTCAAGCCCCAATTTTTTTCATTTACAAGCATATTATAATTATATTAACATAGTTCAAAAGAAATCAAAAGATTTATTGGTATTACTTTGAACTAATCTTTAAATACAGGGAACCCAAAGTAGTCCAAAACCTTGACACTCGTATTCATTTGCAAAAGAGTGTGTGTTAAGGAAAGATATATGAGTTGAATTCATGTACGTAAGTACGTAAGGATAGCTATTCAATCCCTATCAAAGAAATTTCTCCAAGATGTTTTAATTGGGGGAAAATAACAAGACGATTTCTCAATAATAAAAGAGATCCTTGAAGTGGGCGAGGCTTATTCTGCCTCAAATAAAAATGCAAGAGTAATGAGGACATTCCCCTATTTTTGAAACAATAAAGTCTAAAAGATCAAGAGATTCTAGAATAAAATTATTCGTACTTCTTTATGACTTCATCAATGATTAATCAGAAGCAGACAGTCGCCTTAAAAAGAAGGAGCATGGTTATTTTGAGATTTTTCTGATATTTGAACTTGTAACAAAGATTCAAGGCACTCCTATATCAGGCATATTAATCAACCTTCTGAATGGCCTTGAAAATAAGAAATCTTTTCCACTAACATTGATGCTCAAAACCTTGACTGACATGATGTAATTTTCAATGGATGATGCAAGAAGTGAGACCATTCGAAGTTGAAGTTATGGTACTCAAATAAAGATAAGAATGAAAGTACTCACATTGGGGCCATTGCTAAAACCCAGATCATGTTGAGGTAACAAGATTACAACCAGGAAAGTGTTAAGAATGAACCTCACCGCTTGGAACGTCAGGAGTAGAATAAAGATAAGAATGGCTTACTTTGAAAAGCAAACCATTCATGCTTTAGATGGCAGAAGAGTCTTGAAGATACAGCTCTGATAGAACAATTGGCACATAAACAAAAGGTGTCAAGATCATATATCTGACCACAACAAGAATTAAAGAGAAAATATTTCTTCTGAGATTTTCATAAAGAAACAAAAACAAGAGGAAAGAGAAGACGTGATGACATGAACTGATCAAATTGCTCTTCTAAAAAAAAGAGAAGGCTCGCTTGAACTGGCAAGTTGCTGGCCTGATTGGAGTAGCTCTAGTCAAGATTTATCAAGGGGGAAGACCGAGTTTTCCACTTTGAAGTTAAAAATAAATTGAATTAATATTTCTGCATCCATAAAAACATCATTTGTATGAGGAAAGTGTTATATTTAGACACATTTAATTGCATTCATATTTCATAAATAAATGCATGATCCTTTACAGGTTCCCAAGGAAAGTAAGGATTTGTGACTCGATAAGAGAAAATCACAATTCAAATATCAAATAGAGGAAATCACATTTGGAGTGGCAGAGTCTCAAGAGCAGAGGAGCCCAATCCACACAAAAAATCATCATTACTTAGAAGTGGTGCATGTTACCCAACCACTAAGATGTTTACATATGATCTGTGAAAAATGAAAAACGATTTTCAAAGTTTCTTATTTAATCTTTACCAAAAGTGAAATTGTTGAAAAATAAGAAAGTAATTTCCAAAGTTTCTTACTTAGTAAATTATTTCCAAAAATCATTAAGACATTCAGGTATGATATTTTCATTTGATATTTTTTTTGAAAAATGAGAAACCAATTTTCAAAGTTTCTCATATTGATACAATAAATTTTATCTCACTTGAGATTATTTTTCTTAAAAAAACATATTTCGTCTCACTTGAGACAATTCCCCTTGAAACACAAAATCTATAATTGTTTCAGTCGAAAAAAATTATCTCACATGAGATAGTTACTCTTGAAACAAATTTCTTTTCGCCGATTCATTTTCATTCAAAGGTTGAATATTTCATAGGAATTCCAAAGTTAGCAAAGATTTCACAATTCTTTACTAGAGAGAAAGATTTCAGCAAAGAATCAGTCTATATTTTTCATCATTGAAAGAAATGGATCTCAGCAAAAAAATTGATGATTATCGAGTCGTTACCTTCGGGTACTTTAAATACAAATCACTAACATACGATAATATTTTACAGGTTTTAAATTTTTCAAAGAGAGGATAAACAAGTAAACATTTCCAATGGAAGGGTTCATAATGAGAAGAACACATCCGATGAGGGAGAATAAGTTCATAATGAGAAGAACTTATTTAACCTTAGCTTGATTCCATCACATAAGGAGGTGGATCAACATTTCTTCGTTTCTATCATATAAGGAGTTTGAATAGCACCAATACTTGGCTCATCCATCGTATATGGAGTTGGATCAGCATCATCACTTTGTTCGATTCCATCACATAAAGAGTTGGATCAACGTTTCCGAGAGAATAAGTTCGTAATAAGAAGAACTTGTTCAACATTTTGCTCGTCCATCGCATAAGGAGTTGGATCAACATCACCTCAGGTCAACCATTGCAGAAGGAGTTGGGTCAATGTTTACGAGAGAATAAGTTCATAATGAGAAGAACTTGTTCAATCATGTTTTATCCATCACAGAAGGAGGTGGATTGACATCCCCAGCGAAGAGTTTGCATCTTGACAAGCAGTGATCACGTTGAAAAATGGTGTTTTATGTCTTTTCTCTATTCTCATTTCACTGTAATGAGCAAAGAGGGGCAACTGTAATCACCATTTTCAACTATTAAGTAATATATATATTATTATATTATTATTACAAATAAATAAAATATTATTAAATATTTATTTCAAACCCAACAACCGAACCCAAATCCAATACCCAAACCGAAATCCAAATCCGATCCCAAACCAAAACTCTAGCCTAACCTAACCCTAACCCTAACAAATCATATCATCAACAGTCTTTGCCGCCGTCAATGCCTAGACGAACCAGGTCATCATAAATCTCAACTAAACCCAAAAAATATGGGGCATTTAAAAATCAAATCATCATAAACAGTGATGGTCAGAGAAGCAAGTAGGGATTAAGTTTTTTATTATTTTATTTTATTTATCTCTGTAAGAAATCGGGTATAAGAACCCACTAAAATCAACTTGTATGGGACTTTTCCCCACTGATTTTCGATGAATACAAAAATATTTCAGAGGTACTATTTTTTGGGTTTTTAGTAAGTTTTGAATAATAAAAAAATAAAAAAAGAAGAAAAAGAGCTTGAAAAGATCATCTGTGGAGGGGAAGAGAGAGTTTCATTGAAGCTCATTTCGTCGGGGTACGTCAATGGTGAGGGTGTCAAAAGTATAGGGATTCTAGTGGGTCATAGGGTCTTGCATGTTGGTTTTTGACCTAGATCTAGGCATTAAAGGGTATATCAAGAGGTTTCGGGGTGGTTTGAGTGTGTTCAGTCGTGCCGGAGGTAGAACAAGTCGAAGGGTCAAGTTTTTTGGGGCGATTTAGGAGTGTTTTAGGGCTTTCGATTGTCGGATTTGGTGTTAGGGGGTTAGATCAGGCTTTAGACGTTTGTTTTGGGGTAATTAGGGTTTATTCGGCCATCGTAGGTGACGACCGACGACGTCTTCTCAGTGGGGTTTTGGCTCTCAGTCGAGAGAGAGAAATGAGGGTTTGAGATAGTTTTTGGTTTTTTTTTCTGAAATAGGTTAGAATGATAAAAAAAGTATTTTATAGAGGAGTTTACGGTTATTTGCGTTTAAGTCCCCATAGATAGCTGTTTTTTTGCACTTTGGTCACCTACGAGGACTAAATTTATTATTTACCCTTTTTCATGTACGTTTTGTACTGTTGGTATATTTTTTTTAGTCCCTCTAGTTTTAGGGTATTTTTGCATTCTGGTCACCTGCAGTGACTATTTAATTGTTTTGAAATATTATTATCATAATTGTGTAATTTTTGCATTTTTCATTTATTAATGCATATTTGGCTTATTAAAAATGGAAAATCACATTTTAATCCTTCTTATTTTAGCGTGTTTTTGCACTTTGGTCCTGAATTTATTTGTTGTTTTGCATGCTTGATTTTTAATTTATTTAAGTTTAATACCTTATGATTACGTGTTCAATTTTTTTCTTTATCCTCTTTAATTTAGTGGCAATTCAATTTAGTCCCATTATATTTAATTTATAATAAAATACATGTTGGTTTGTTTATTTCTTTCTTGTATTTAATTTATTTAATTGTTTGTTTGATATTTAAAATGCATGTCCCTTTATATTTATTTAATTTAATTAGCTTTTAGAATTTGTCCCTACATTAGATCTTTAAACTTAAATTTGATTTAGTAATTAGGGTCTCGCCTTAGTTTTAATTAGGGAAATATTCGAGTTTTCACATAAAATGTCCTATTACTCGAGTCGATCATTCAAATCCTTAAATGTAATCATCAATTAATTTAAAGCTCACCTAATTTAATATCTTAATTTTTAATAGTTAATTAGGATAATTATTAGAGCCTTGAGTATTGGTTAGTCCTTAAACTTTAGGCATCATAGATTTTGACCTTAAACTTTAAAGTTTTACATTTGGGTCTCTGGACTTTAGTTTCCCTGTACATTAGTCCTTAAACTTTTAATTAGAATTTTTAAATTAACATAATTAAACAGGTTATTAGCTAAAGCTCCCACTTTAGGTTAGATTTCAATCTAGAGCGTTTAATTTAAGGAGTAATCTGAGTTGGCCCTCGCCTAAATGCTCAAGGGACCATATCGATTATTCGATTGAATAACTGGTTAAAAATCAAGTAGGATTAATATTAGCGCCTATAATTTTAGGTTTATGCCTCTAGGTTATTTAATTATTCATAATTTGACACTTTAAGCTAAGGAAAACCTTAATTTGCCCTTAGATTAATTACGATTAATAATAAATTGTTTGATTGCATCGTGTTCTAAAATCTAAGGCAATGTCCACTTATTAAGGAGTCAATAGTACATCTCTCGCAAGTATGCTCAGGGGTGAATACTAGTGATTACCGAAATAGGTCGACATTATTTTCAAGACCGCATCATGATTTCTAAAATATCGAGGAAATGTCCAGTTATTAGGCACAATATTTGATATTCCGCATTCACGCTATGGGCGAATGTTGTTGGCTTTAATAAAAGAATACCCTTTTTAACTTTGCCTCTATAATGATTCTTAAATTAGATAAAGTTGGAACTCAAAATTTTTTATTCTAAATATAGGGTAATCAACTAGGTACCAATTTTTGGGCGGTGTGGGGGTCTTAATCCTTCCCCACACGTAACTGACTCCCGAACCTATTTTTTGGTTTTCGTAGACCATAAACTTGGTATTTTACTAAAAATAAAAAGCTTTATTAAAATCACCCGATTTTTATGGTGTCTCGGTCGTACCTTTAAATTATCGGTGGCGACTCCTCACATTTTAAAACCTTTTCAAAGAAAACCCCTAAGTCGTACCAGTGTTTTCCCACCCGGGCAAAAAATATTGTCGACACTCAGTTATAAAAACCCGAAACTAGCATGTAAAAGCCCCCAGATATTTTTGAAATACAAAAAAAATAATTCCAAGGTAAAATAAATCTATACTTTTCATTTTTTTTAGGAATTTTCGAATCAACAAATAAAAATAGAGAAAGTTGAAGAGTTACCTGAGAGGGGTCGGTTTATCTTCACGGTGGTCGAAGATAGGGAACTGAAATGGCGGGGGAGTTTTTGAGGTATGTAGAGGTTGTATTTGGTGATTTTGACCCTAGATTCGGGTCTAGGGGAGTAGATCGGAGCGTATAGGGTAGTTTGGGGGTTGGTTTAGGAACTCCAGCCATCGTGCACGGTGGCCGGAACGGCAGCCGATGGCATTGACGGTGGGGTTTTGGCTCTCGGTCGAGGGAGAGAAGGGAGAGTTGTGAGAGTATTTTAGGGTTTTTTTAAATAGGTTAAAAATGAAAAAAAGAAGGAAATATGTTTTATAGAGGAGTTTAGGGGTTATTCACATTTAAGTCCCCCAAGGTTAGCAGTGTTTTTGTATTTTGGCCACCTACGATGACCAAATTTGTTACTTACCCTTTTTATGTATGTTATTATGGTATATTTTCTTTATAGTCCCCCTAGTTTTAGCGTGTTTTTGCATTTTAGTCACCTATTGTGACTTTTTCGTACTTATTTTAATTTTAATGACCTAATTTTGTGATTTTACCTATTTTGATTGTAAGTTGATAAAAAAGAGAAAATTATGTTTTACTCACTCTAGTTTAAGCGTGTTTTTACATTTAAGTCACTGATTAATTTCAATTTTACACGTTTACTTTTACATTTATTTCAATTTAGTCATTATTTTAAAATTCGCATACATAGTTGAATTTGGTCCCTGTATTATGTTATTGATTTCAATTTAGTCCCTAAATTAATTATTTTATTAATTAACATTAGTTTCAGTTAGTATTTATTTTAGACTTTATATTTTATTATTATTCATTTAAGTACATTTAAAATTTTCATGTATGCTTTTTTGTCTTAATTTATTTTAATTTTTTATGTTATAAGATTTACCTTAGCTTTTTCCCTATTAAATAATTTGACTTATATACTAGGTTTTCACCTTAGTTTTAATTAGGGAACAATCCGACTTGAGTTTTTGCATAAAAATGCCCGATCACTCGAGTTGGTTGTTCGAACAATAATTGGTAAATTAATCACAATTAATTTATCAAAGCTTTAGCTTAACTTTAGTCCCTATAACTTTTAGTTAGGTTTATTTTAGTTTAAATAATTAGGGTTAGTTAGAGCCTTAAATCATAGGTTTAGTCCTTTAACTTTAGACTATCACCAGCTTAGGTCCTTAAACTTTAGAAATTACATTTAAGTCTCTGGACTTTAGTTTCCTTGCATATTAATCCTTAAACTTTTAATTAGAATTTTAAATTAACATGATAAATTTGGATAATTAGAGCCTCCACTTTAGGTTAGATTTCAATTTAGGCCCTCTAATTTAAGGAGTAATCTGGGTTGGCCATCGCCTAAATGCTCAAGGGACCATATCAATTATTCGATTAAATAACTGGTTAAAATCAAGTAGGATTAATATTAGAGCTTACATTTTTAGGTTAATGCCTCTAAGTTCCTTAATAATTTGACACCTTAAGATAGAGAAAGCTTTAATCTACCCTTAGTTTAATTAGGGTTAATAATAAATTGTTTGATTGCATCATGTTTTAAAACCTAAGGCAATATTCACTTATTAGGGAATCAATAGTATATCTCCTACAAGTTTACTCATAGGGTGACTACTGGTAATTCTTGAAATAGGTCGACATCCTTTTTATGACTGCATCATGATTTCTAAAATATCAAGGCAATTTCTGGTTATTGGGCACAATAGCTGATCTCACGCATTCATGCTAGGGGCGAATGCTATTAGCTTAATAAACAAATATCCTTTTCAACTTTGCATCCATAATATTTAAATTAGATAAAGTTTGAACTCAAAATTTTTAATTCTAAATATAGGGTAATCAACTAGGTACCGATTTTTGGGCACTGTGGGGTGTTAATCCTTCCCCACGCGTAACTGGCTCACGAATCTATTTTTTGGTTTTCGTAGACCCTAAACTTAGTATTTTGATAAAAATAAAATATTTTATTAAAATCACCTGATTTCTATTGTGTCCCGATCACACCTTAAAATGATTAGTGGAGACTCCTCACATTTTAAAATCTTTTCAAACAAACCCTAAGTCATACATGATTTTCCCCACCCGAGCGAAAAACAGTGTCCACATACAAACATACAACCTTTTCGTTTCCAATGTAATTTGCTGTAATACGAAACGATTGAAAGTTCTTCAAACAAGATTGTTAATATTGCAACTACATAAGAGTGGAGAAATGGAATTATGGCCATAAATTTAGAACTTAAACAAAATTCAACGTTGTCCAAAGCACACACCATATGATTCACAGATTTTGTATAACGGAACAACAATGCCATAACATTGTGTTAAACGATCACACTATATGTTCTCTCCTAGCTATATAGATGGAGACTCCATTTAAGAGTTATTTTTGCAGACTCTGATATCATAGTTTATGACCATTCGAAGGAGAGACCACTTCTGATTTATAATTTTCTTATTGTAAATTGTGTTTAGTACTTAAATTATCATTTTTAGTTTGTTTTAGTATCTAAACTTTTATTTTTTTAAACAAAATCATACCTAGCATTTAGTTTTTGTTTCATTTTAGTACCAAACCATTAAAAATTTAATGGACGAGTTTGCCGACCGTCGTATTTGTCAGCCGATGAAACCTAAACTTTTCAGTTTGCCCATTTTCGACCACCTGAACTCTATTTCGACCTCCGTTGTTGAAATGTTGATGCTTTGGTACAGTGGTCGGGCACCACTGAAAGGAAACAATGAATGAAGAAAAGAAACGGAAGCCTATGGTGATAACAAGTAAATGATACTAAGTTTTTTTTTACTAAGAGTCAAATGAATAACAAAAATGCACTTTTAGCTCATTATAATAGGAGGTTTATAGTCCATTAAGCCTTGCTAACAAACTAACTAAAGTGTGACTATATAATAACAAATATTAATCAATTCTATTAACATTCTAACATTCACTCTACTTCTTCAACCTTCGTGATCTTCTTTGTAGTTGACTCGTGAACAAAAGACAAACAAAGTGTTATATGCGAGCAGTAATTCTGATACTTGATTTGATACAACGATATTGTTCTTAATAAAGAAATACGTTTTCTCTTCATTCACCATTTTATCTTTATTTCTTCACCCTTTCATCTAAAGTTCTTTAGAAAATATTTTCCTTTTACTTAGGTGATTTATCGAGAATTGAAAGTGTTATTCTTCTTTTCATTGAATCGTAAGTGTTATGTTTCCTTTCGTTCTACTTTATTTTCTTTCTCATTCTTTCATCTGAAATTTATTCATGAATCAAAACTGCAAAATTGTTCTTCTCTTAAAAACAACACAATTCCATTTCCTGCAATCAACAATTCAATTCAGTTGTATCAAGCAGTCAATAACCAACTCAGCACCAAACCATCAGCAGCACACATAGAAATATGAGTAGCAGAACATGTCATCTAAGAAGATTGAAGCGGTCGATTTAAACCAACAAAGAGTAAAGTAAGAACAACTCTCAGGGTAAAATCAACTTTCAGTAAACTAAAAAGTCCTTCAAGACTATCTCAGATACAATAACCTCATTCAAACCTCAAACCGCAACAATTATACCATGATTCAATAAACTTAAAAATCATAGAGTAATGTGGAGTAAATCTAGATACCTTACCAGAAACTGAAAACAACACGTGCAAGAGACGAGATCAGATTCAATTTGAAGAGAATCACCATATCAATGACTCAATAATCGAACCACAAACAGTAGACTAATCTAACAGTAATCAACTAATAGTATCAACAGATTCTTCTCAAAACTGAAATATGCAACACTTTTTAATATAGGTGATCGATTTACTCTTCGTTGTGATTCCAAGAAATAAAATCGAAGAGAGACGTATTGACTTGAAGCATCAACAAAGAGGGAAAACATGAACCTTTATCAGAAACAAATAGACACGCTGACCTAAAGACCCAAAACTTCAACGAAATAGAAATATTCACCAGTAGTAGCGATGACGACGGTTAAGGAACAGATGGAGGACGAACCAGTAAGCAACAAAAATTTTCGATGGTTGAGGAAACACCATGTTAGGACGAACGTAGCTTAGCGAAGCGGAAGAGAAACAAAATGGTCGCAGGATCATCAACAAATGATACCATGTTGAAATTGATGCTCCAGCGCAGTGGTTGGGCACCACTGAACGGAAGTAGTGAATGAAGAAGAGAAACACAAGCCTATGGTGATAACAACTAAATGGTATTAGGTTTTTTTTACTAAGCGTCAAAATGAATTACAAGAAATGCACTTTTAGTCTATTAATAGGAGATAGGAGATTTATGTAGTCCATTAAGCCTTGCTAACAAACTAACCAAAGTGTAACTACCTAATAACAAAATAACAAATATTAACTAATTCCATTAACATTCTAACACGTTTCACCGAAACACTCTGTCGTAACCGGTTTTCGCCCGGGCACGAAATTTTCCTTGGCGGAAAAAATAATGTGGATAAATAAATGATTTTGATTTTTTTAAAAATGTTTTGGGAGTCGCCATCGACCTTTTGGATTAGGTAGGTCGAATACCTAAAAATCATCTTTTAAAAGAGTTTTTAAGAAAATATCAGTTAAAAGATAAACTGGTCTGCGTTTAACAAAAAAATCATTCTTTTTAATAATAAAAAGGGATTCGTGGTCAGTTACGTTTGGGGAAGGATTAGCACCCACAACACCTAAAATTGGTTAATGACGATTATAAATTGTCTCTATTATTGAAAATTTAAGAATTCAAGAATATATTTAATTCATAATCCTGTGATTTCAAATTTATTAGTATAATTCCAATAAAATATATTGATTTTTATAAATATATTTTTTATTTTTATAAATAAGATATTTATTTACTTAGAAATATCAGAAAATGACTTCTAGTTGCTTTAAGACAGACCCTTTCTTAATATTAAAAAATAAATAAATATTAATAAAATATTTTTCTAAAACTAATAAATTAAATTAATATATAATTATAAAAGTAAGATATTTAGTTATTTAAAAATATCAGAAAATGACTTCTAGTTGCTTTAAGACAGCCACTTTCTTTAATAGTAACAAATAAATAAATATAAAAAATATGATAAGAAAATAATATAAATAAAACTAAATTAAAAAAATGTCAAACTTATATTTCATATGTAATGGGTAAGGGGGGTAGGTAGTAGGCTACCCCAACGCCAGGTTGAGAGCAACTTCGTGAAAGACCTCTGGCAGTTAGAATTATAAATTAAATGTTTTATTAAAAATATAGAAAGGGATCTAGTTGCTTTAAGACAATCCATTTCTTTGATATTAAAAATAAATAAATATTAAGAAGATATAATAATTTTTTCTTAAAAATAAAAAAATGAAGTAATATATATATTTTATAAATAAGATATTTATTTATTTTAAATACCAGAATACGTCTAGTTATTTTAAGACCGCCCTTTCTTAATATTTAAAAATAAATAAACATTATTATTTAATCAAACATATATATTTATACGAATAATAAAATAATAATTAAAGTACTAATTTAAACATATTGAAATTAAAAGGGTAATAATAAAAATTAAATATAACTAAACAGTGAGTAAAATAAATAAAATTAAAATAACAGGAATAAAATGTAAATATCTAATTTAATGGAATAATTCGAATTATTATAAAAATATAATTACTAATAGTGTAATTTAACCTAATTAATTATTCGGGATTAAAATATTAATTATTAAAATTACATTGACTAAATCGGTTATTTTACCTAAAATATATAAAATATGACAGTGACTAAATTATAAATAAAAAAATTAGAGACCGAATTAAAATGATTATAAATTGATTTAAGTGACTAGAATGTAAAGTTACAGAACTATGAGTATTGCGGAAAGGATTTTTCCACGTGTAAAATTACGTAGGGGTCTCTCCCCAAAATGACATCGTTTGGGGAGGGATTTATATACCCCCAAATCGGCCATTTTAGGCCTAAACTCTCATTTCTTTTTTTTCTTCTCTCTCTAGGAGAGATTTCCTCTCTCTTCTCTCTAAGTTTCCCTCGTCTGAGGGAAACCAGTCATCGACCAACGGTCGTGCTCCGGCGCCGATAACGGTGGCCGAAATTTGGAAAACTAGCACAAATCGAAGGTTAGCTTCCCCTAAAGTCGAAACTGAGAGTTGTTTACCTTGAAAACTCTCTAATCATCCTAGATTTGAGGTCGTGACTTCGGCGATTCGGCTCTCGAAAATGGAGATTCCGACGGTTGGGGTAAGTTCTCTTGATCTCTTTTCTTTTCCTTTGGTTTGTTGTCTTGTTGTTGCTATTGTCATGGTTGTGCTTGTTGTTGGTTGTCGTTGGTTGCTTGGTGTTGCTCTTGTTCTTCTTTTTTTGTTCTTTTTTTATTTTGCAGGGATGGTGGCTTTTATAGCCACCACCGACGTTCTGCTCGTACCGGTCCAAAGGAGGTTGCCTAGGTGAGTCACCATAGTTATGGTGGTGACTCACCATAGAGCTCGACGTGTGGAGGGGCAGCTAGCCTCCTGGAGGCTTCGACGAGGGTGGTGTCGTGCCAGCAGCAACGTCGGTAGCGGCTGGTTGGACCACCTGGCAATGGAGGCATCGGCAGTGGCTGTTCATCCTTGATGAGGTGGCGGCGTGGATAACCTAGGGTTATAAAACCCTAGGGCTTCATGGTGGAACTTCTATAGACCGTTGGATCTCTCAGATCCAACGGCTGAGATCGTTGGCGGTTGGGTGCTGGGATAGAAACCCTAATCGGGTTTAGGGTTATAATTAGGCTCCAGTTTATAAATATTTTGGGCCTGTAATATTTGTTTAATAATAATAATAATAATAATAATAATTTTAAAATGGAAAAATTAGTGTCTACAATCTCAATCTCCCCCAAATTGATGATGGACTATTTGATTTCTTCATCCTCCGATCTTCGTGGTCCACCGTCTGATGGGCCTGAAACTGAACTATGTTGGTCAACACTTCATTCTCTCCTGATCAATCATTTGGATTGGTCATCCGTCCACCAGAGCTACGTCACGTCAGCCCGTCAGTTAAGATTTTAACGGTATGTACTAAAATGAAACAAAAGCTAAACTTTTAGTATAGTTTTAAAAAAATGAAAGTTTAGATATTAAAACAAACTAAAACTGATAATTTAAGTACTAAACACGTAGTTTATCTTTTTTTAATCAGTGAGCGAGATAAAGAAAAAGGAATAAAATTCTAATATGTTAGCAAGTTTCATATATTCTTCAGCCCCATCAGTCTTAAGGGTGGAGTCATGATGAAGTATAATCCCATATCGAGTAAGAAAGAGGGGGCTCGAAACTAGACTGAATAAATAAGAGGCAACTATCACACTTGCACCATACTTATCTGGACAAGGTATGGGTGATCTCAGTAAAGCCTATGGCCTAGGCTAGTGACTTCTATTGCACTTGGGATGAGTGCTCGTCTAAGGTTTCCCTAAGTTGGATAGCCTACTTTATAAACTGTGGATGTGGTGGGTTGTGTTCGCGCGGTCCTCGTTCATCATCAATTCAAACTCTGTGTTTTAAATTATTGTGGTCTAGAAGTTAACTCTTTAGATAAATATCTAAAAAAATTACTTATATTTTAACCCTTTTAAAAAATACTTATATTTTATTATCTACTCCTTAAATAAATACAATTATTAAATAAATATTATTAAATAAATATAAATCAAAATTTCTGAAAGAAAGGTTTAATTAAAAATAAATATTTAAATTATGTCTTGTTATTTATACTTTTCTAAAATTTAACCATCTTTAGCCGGACATCTCTGATTGTCGTCATCAAACGTTGCCCTACCTGCCTCGGACCACTTAATGGTGCTCTTATTGTCGTCCTAAATCTTTAAATTGTGAATACCCAAATCCCTAATCTTAATAATTAAATCTATAATACAAATCACAAACAGTTAATTGATGTTTAACTTTGTTATATCATGTGATGACGACTTTGACGGCATTTTTTCTTCCATTCGTTGATGATGACAACAACCGACGAGTTAAGACGACTTTGACGGCTTTTCTTCTTCCATTCGACGACAATGACAACAACCAAAGAGTTTAGAATTAAAATTTTTTATGAGTTTTCTTTTTAAATTTTTTTAAAGAAATTTAGATTTTTTTTAAAAAACTAATAATTTTAAGTATTTTAAATATAATTTTCAAAAAATTATAAACACGGCATCCATCAGGTATTATAAAACTAAACAAGGATATGTAAATCATTAAACAAAAAAATCATTGAAAATTTAAAATAAAAATAGTTAACTAGTGATACTAATTCAATTAAGAAAATAGAGAATGCTAATCTTGTCTTGGCTCATCCAAATTTGGCAGTCAAGAAACATGAGCCTGGTTTCTCTCCGGTTCAACAGGGTTTGAGGACATTAACATCTAAAATTTCTCACATTAATATAGGAATATCCAATCACGTATCTGATATATAACAGAGTAAAAAGTTTCAATTTTTAATTACAGAGGACAAGTTTGTTTTCTTGTCCAATATTTTCACTGTTTCTCGTAAACATTCAAAAAATTTTCTAAAAAATCAAAAGAAAATGGCGTTCACAGGAACATTGGATAAATGCAAGGCTTGTGACAAAACTGTTTATGTTGTGGATATGTTGACTCTCGAAGGAATTCCTTACCATAAAACTTGCTTCAAATGCACCCATTGCAGGGGGAACCTTGTGGTATCTTTCTTCTTTCTAGAAAGTTTTTGCCTCTTTTATTTTTCTTGTGTTTACCATAAAATCTTGTGTCCATTCGTAGATGAGTAACTATTCCTCCATGGATGGAGTTCTCTACTGTAAGACTCACTTCGAGCAACTATTCAAGGAATCTGGCAATTACAGCAAGAATTTTCAATCATGTAAGAAAAAATCCATCTCTTTAGACTTGTTCACGGGTAAGGTCGAATTAGTCGTATGTCCAAAAATATTTTACTTTATCTTATTTGCACATACTTAATTTTGGTTATATCTTAGTCCCCTGATTTAAATATGTTATCATTTATATTATTTTGATCTAAACTATAATGGGTAATTAAGTTTGATTTTAATGTAATTATATCGGTTGAAGATTATTTGGTATTTATATTTATTTAATAAGTAAATATTTATTTGAAGGATAGAAATCTTATGGAATAAAGTTTTTTGGTGACGAAGTAGTTGACTCCATAAATATTGAGTATGTCTTAACAGTTAGAATTATGTGAGAAAATTATTTTAGAGATAATAATCCTTTTGTGATTTATGTAACTTTTGGGATTATGTTGAAAAGGTAAGTTTTGTAGGATATTGGAGGAGTCATTTGGGATACTTCGGATATCGATATAGATACTGAATTTTAGGATACATGTGATATTATATGTTTATCTTTCGTGGTCTCTACATTGATAGTGAATTATCATTCTTCTCATCTTTGAAGCTAGACAAAGTGATCACGTTAAATCTCGTCTCTTGTTCCTATTTTATTTTATATTGATCAAGTTCCTAACAATTTATTACTAATTATATTAATCAATTCCAATAATAGCCTAACTGTTTATCCCCGCCATATCTCTTCTTCTTTTGAATTCTTCATTCTTAGCTATATGAGCAATGCTAACAAGATTAATTTTCTTGATGATCACTTGTGCAGCAAAGGAGAAGAACAGTGAATATGTATGTTTTCTTTCCCTTTATAACATGATCAAATTTTCATTTCAAGCCCAAAACAACACTCACCATCCATGTTCTTCTCCATTGTGTTTATTAGACCAAGGCTCCCAACAAACATTCATCCTTCTTTAGTGGAACCCAAGACAAGTGTGCTGCATGTCACAAGACAGTGTATCCGTTAGAGAAGGTTAGTAAATTTACTCTTTTAAATCTTGGACTCTTGAATTTGCTTTGTAATTCACTGATAATGGCAGTAACGGATCTACATAAAACATAAATTTTCTTCGGTTAATTATTTATTTTATTGATTATATCAAAATTTTCCTCGATCCATGATGTGACATTATGGGGATAGATGTCGATGGAAGGGGAATGTTACCACAAGTCGTGCTTTAGGTGCGCCCACGGAGGGTGCGCTTTGACACACTCATCGTATGCTGCTCTGGATGGGGTCCTGTATTGCAAGCACCATTTCGCTCAGCTTTTCATGGTCAAAGGGAACTACGCCCATGTTCTCCAAGCTGCTTCCCACAAGAGAAATAATAGCTCTTCATCTCAGGATAATGCCGAAACCAAGATGACTCCTAAGATAAAAACTTCACTTTTAATACGCCACCATGGTTTATTATAATCCAACAAAATGTTCCTTTTTTTATAATTATTTTAGAATTTTGATTTTGATTGGGTGATGGATCGTTTGATCATCAAGTTGAACATCTTGTTCAATTTGTTCATGTTTTGTTTTATTAATTGCCTTTTTTGATATTTGTAATTTTATATCATATTTTTACATTCAACTTTTTATAGTGTTGCTTGTAGTGATTTCATTGATCAACTTCGATAATAAAATTGGGTTTTATTGATGTAATTGTGTGGGAAGTTACTAGCTATGCTTAATGTTATTTTCCTTTTTACTTTTAAAGTTTGATTATAATTGAACATTAAAATTTGGAGAAATTATATGAACCCTTTCCATCACCACACTTGTAGCTCCATCCAATTATTGTGCCACATCATCAATTTTTCCACTTCATATTTGAAAAAGTTTCCTTTCCTTTTTAGGTGAAAAAAGATAAATTTAGATTCCACTAATCCTGGCCTATAAAACCACATTCTTGCTTGGTTTTGGATGATGAAACCAAAAGTTTGAGAATTATGAGGCTTGTTCAATGATTCATATATTTTTTATTCTTTGATAAATTTTCCAAAGTGAAGAAAAAGCTCTACCCTTTTCCATAAAGAAGTTTTAAAAGTTTTCACCTTTCGTCAAAGTTTTTCTTCTTCTAGTTTATTCAAGTTGGAGATTTTGAAAACAAGATTAAGAGGAGAGTTCAGAGTTATCAAACGAAAAGCTTGGATCAGATTTCAACTTATCAGGTGATGAGATATACAACTCTTCCATGGAGGAATTGATAATCAAAGTTGGGTCAAAGATTATAGGGTAAACTACATAAATGATCACATAACTAAGGGTCAAGTCGAAATGACCACTTTTTCAAATTTGCATCAATATGACCATGAATTATTTAAATGGTTTCAATATGGCCACCTATCGTTAACATTTAACGAAAGTGTTTACGTGGCAGTTAATAAAATTGGTATAATTAGGGTGCGGGTCCTTGTAAAGTTACGCGTATTCACGACGTTGGCACCCTACTTTTTTCTTCCATTTTGGTCACTACTTGTATGTGATTTGTTTCCTTGGATTTTCATTTAATGCAATTCGATCTTGATTCTGTTTTAAATTTGTCTAATGCCTTAATTCGAGCATAAACTTTAAAATCTTTATTCTAGTCATGTATTAAATTTATAGATTAAATCCCCATATTTTAGAATTAATCATTCGTTAATTCTCACATTTTTTATCAAGATAATATGTTATATAACTTGTTCAAGTTTAAGCAGAAAAATAAAACTAAAATAACTTAATTGCATTTGAACCCAATATCAATTAGTAACCAAGCAAAGCCTTAACCAACAGGCTAAATCCAATATTTAGGAATCAATTAAACTATTTTTTATATTTATATATTATAGTTAATGATAGAAATAAAAATAGACAATTGAGGACTTAAATCTAGGTCAATTGGGAATATGATAACACTTAAATTGCTAAAAAAACTCTAATATATTATTTATAATTAATTTAGATTTTAATATTTTTAAATTAAATTATTTTATATTTATTTATTCATGATTATATATGAATTATATTTAAAATTAAAGTAAAAATATTTAACATACTCGAACTCACAAGCACAATTTAAAATCAAAAGATAAACTTATGATCCGAATCTTAAATATTTTTTCTTATGATTATAATTTAAATATTAAATTAATATTTAATGATTTCATATATATAATCAATAAAAATAAAATGAAAACAAATAAATTTAATTTAAAATATTAAAATCTTAAATGAATTATAATAAACTAGTAGGTTTATTTTAGTGATTAAGTGTTGTCATATTCTCAATTAGCCTATATTATAAGTTCTCACTTATTCGTTTTTATTTTTTATCATTAATATATATATATATATTATATATATATATATATATATTATTATTGATTCTTGAATATTAGATTTAGCTTATTCGTTAAGGCTTGCTTGGTTACTAATTCATTTTGGGTTAAAATTTTCATGCTTAAACTTGAACAAGTTATATAACATATGTATTATCTTAATAACAATTGTGAAATTAGCATAATAGTTAAGGCAAGTTGATTACCCTTAGGTGTCAAAACTTATCTTCATTTATTTCACTTCAATTCAAAAGGGACATGTGTCACCTTTTGATTGGATTGAAAATTTATTAAATTAAATAAATTGCATATACAAAATGTGGAATGTGTCACAATTGAATGGAGAAATAAATTTATTAAATTAAATTGAAATTTAGACCTAATTAAAAATTAAGAATTAAAGTTAATCTTGGTGACCAAATTGATTAATTCTAAAATCTAGGGGATTTAATCCATAAATTTAATACATGACTAGAATAAATTATTTTAAATTTAATGCTCAAATTGAGGCATTGGACAAATTAAAAACAGAATCAGGATCAAATTGCATAAAATCAAAATCCAAAGAAACAAATCATATACAGGTAGTGACCAAAATAGAAGAAAACAAAGTAGGGTGACAAATTAAATGTTTGTAGATATATATGAAATTATTTAAATACAAATTTAAAAATAGTGGTCATCTGTGACCCGGCCCTCAGTTATGTGGTCATTTATGTAGCGTAACCAAGATTATATATGTAAGATCAGATTCAGAGCCGCTCATGTGGCATGGTGATAGCGAATAAAACTTTTTTTTTACTTTGCGAAATTTGATCAAAGAAGAGAAGGAATTAATGAATTATTGAACAAGCCCCGTACTTTTTTAACCTTTGGTTTCATCATCCAAAACCATGTAAGAATGTGGTTTTGCAGGCCAGCGTTAATGGTGAATCTAAATTCATCTTTTTTTTTACCTACAAAGGAAAAGAATTCTAATAAGGAAAGCAAAACTTTACAAATATGAGGTGGAAAATTGATATTTTTTTTATAACCAACTGTGTCTGATCTATTGATCGATTAATCTAAATCAAATACTATAGATGTAAGGACAACTCTCTCAACTCAGTTTGTTATATTTACAATCGGTAGGATTTAAACTTCTCACCATACCAATTGATTGTCAATGGAAAAATTGATGATTTGACATAAAATAATTGAATGGATCAAAAGAAGTGATGGAAAGAATTGATATAAAAGATTTTGCCTATTATAAGCCAATAATTTAAAAATTCAAAGCGATTAAAGTTTTTTTTTATAATGAAAAAAATTAAATTAAATTATAATTCCAACCATCTACTTAAAAAAATCTTTTATCTCATTTGTTTGTTTTCTTCATCCTTTTCTCATTTTAATTTTGTTGCCATTTTCTTTTTTTTTTAGAAAAGCAATATCAGTCTAGTTTCATATTTTTAATTCAAATGCATTAAATTATAAATTATTTAAAACTTTAAAGGTAAATTATTTAAAATAAAGGATAAACTATACTAGTGACCACCTAACTATTGCCCATTTCCATTTTGACCACCATATTTGAAAATTTGTCAATTAGGTCACTCAACTATTTAAATGCATTCAATAAAGCCACTTGTCGTTAATATTTAACGGATATACCGATGTGGCAGTTAAAATATTTTATATAATTACACATTTGGTCATTGTTACTTATATATTCTATCAATTTGATCCTAATTTTAATAAATTAAAATAAACTTAACCCCTCAAATCAAATAGTGCCATGTGTCACTGGTGTCAAGTATAATAACATGTGTCACCATCCAATTGGATGATTAAATTTATTTTAATTTATTTTTAATTTAATATATTTTCTCATCAATCATAGGGTAACATGTCTCACCCTCTAGAGGAAAGAAAATTTTGGGCGCAAAAATGATACCCAAGGAATCAAACGAGGGTTCTGGGTTGAAGAAGCAAGGCTCAACATTGAGCCAAAGTAGTTAGTTGGTTCAAATTTGATTACATATGTTATTTATGTTGTATATTAGTGAAAGTAAATTCTTAATATTTTATATATCTTAAATTAAATTCACATATTAAATTAATTTTACATCTTAACATTAAAAATATATGTTAAGATTAAAATATAATTTTAAATTAAAATACGAATAAAATATATTTTAGGTTATGAAATAAAACATTTAATAAGTTAAGATAAAAAATAGTTAATTATTAAAATAATAAAATATATTTTTAGGTTACAAAGAATAA
The DNA here is from genome assembly GCF_006381635.1 of Hibiscus syriacus. Lineage (NCBI taxonomy): Eukaryota > Viridiplantae > Streptophyta > Magnoliopsida > Malvales > Malvaceae > Hibiscus > Hibiscus syriacus. The sequence goes on along the minus strand of NW_024063392.1, from coordinate 9,204,247 downwards.
AACATATTTAATAAGTTAAAGATAAAAATTTTTTAATTTTGGGATGTAAAATTAATTTAATATGTGAATTTAAGTTAAGATATAATACTAAAATTTAAGTTTACAGTATACAACATATAATATATATAGTCAAGTTTGAACCAATAACTACTTTGGCTCAATGGAGCCTTGTTTTTCAACACATAACCCCATGTTTAATTCCCATGTGTATCATTTAACGCCCAAAATTTATTTCTTTTAGAGGGGTGACATGTTTTACCCTTTAATTGGTGAGAAAAATATATTAAATTAAAATAAATTTAACCATCCAATCGGATAACACATGTCATTACACATGACACCATTTGATTTGAGGGGTTAAGTTTATTTTAATATATTAAAATGGGGACCAAATTGATAGAATATATAAGTAACATTGACCAAAATGTGTAACTATACCAAATATTTTAACTGCCACATTAGCTTCTCCGTTAAATATTAACGACAAGTGACTTAATTGAATACGTTTAAATAGTTGAGTGACTTGATTGACAAAATTTCAAAAATGGTGGTCAAAATAAAAAGGGGCAATAGTTCGGTGGTCATTGTTATAGTTTACCCTTTATAATAAATAGTTTACCTTTAAATTTTTAACTAATTTATAATTATATGTTCAACCCTTTAGAATTTTAAATTTTTATAAAATAAATTAATGGTGATCATCGTTAGTTGTGTTCATTGGTGCTCGTCGAGCGTTGTAGAATTTTCCTTTACTGACAATGAAAATAAAAATAAGTAAAAATATGGAAACATCAAAATATGTTTTCAGTATTTTTATTAGAATTATTTTAGAAATTTAAATATAGGAAAATATTATCTAGAATTTTAACTTAATTTACAGTTTCAAATTCTTCTAACAAAAATATAATTTAATGGTATCTAAAACCCTTAAACTTTTACAAAAAAATCAATATGGTCATTGAATATTTTTTTTATACTTAATGTGGTCATTAAGCTAATTTTTTTTAATAATTGAATTTTATAATATTTTTAGATTTAATATATTTTATATTTAAATAATTTATTAATTATTCATAAAAATAGATAAGTCCTCAAACTTTTTAAAAAATTAATTAGACCCTCAAACTTAATAAAAAAGACAATTAAGTCTATCTATCACATCATTTTTCGTCGTGTATTATCATAAAAACATTGTGAAATATTACATTTTCATGTAAGTATCGTGACAATTTGATTCTATTAGTTAAAAAATTTGATAGAATTTTATCTCAGTTTAAAGGTCATATCAAGTGTAAAAAAGTTTAGGTTACACTGTTTTTTTTTTTTTTTTGGTCAAAAGTTTGAAGGAATTTAAATACTATAATATTTCCTGGAACCAAACGGACTTTAAAATTTCCACCTTTTTAATGTCTCTCGTGCACGAGAAATGGACAAGGCTTGGATTTTTGGTATTAGTGGGTGACCTTGGGCCCACTCAAAAAAGAGTCACAAAAGCCGACAATTTTACGAATGTAGGACACATTTTATGGGGTAATCACAAATGTTTTTGGCCCGACTTCGTATGAGATAATTTTGTTTAGGATAAATTATACCTATGACTTCTTAATTAGTGTCTTTTTTTTCAGTTTGACCATTAATCTTTTTTACTTAATTAATCAATTATAATTATTAAATATTACCAATCAAGTTATCTGTCATTGATATTGTCGGTAGAGATGACGACAATTAAAATGTTTTATATATTTCATCTTTAATATTTACACATTAAACCATTTTGGTCATTTTAATTTAATTAAATAAATTTAATTCTTCAATTAGATAGGACACATGCCAACTCTTACTTAAAAATTTTTTTTTTAATAATTTAATTTAATTTAATTTCTCTCAAATTAGAAGGTGATCCATGTCATCCTTTTGATTGGGGGTGAAAAGAAATTAAAGAAAAAAAAAAGAGTTACGAAGGATCAAACTTGGGACGCAAAATGTGGATTATGTGAGGCTCAGTCACTAAGACAAACTCAATTATTGGTAATAAATTACAACATCTTTTTTTATACCTTATTGTAGTTAATGACAATAGATGAGAAATCTGTCACCTCCTCTTGGTGTAATGATTATCCCGTGGAATGTCTACTGGTAAATCGGAGAATGGAGAAAAATCTCTATGAAATTTTCTTTGAATTTTCTCCTCTCGTCCCCTTGGAATCTCCTTCTTGCGCTGATCTTTGCTTTCTTGCCAGGAAGGATGATTTCTATGGTAATCAAAACCACTCTAGTGGTAGATTGATGCAAGATTTCAAGATTTGTTGATGGCTATGATATGTTATGGGATTTAGACTCTTCTAATCTTCCTTGTGCAACGCGGTTTTATTCCTCACGGCCACACAAAGGACATGGCTATTGTTGGTGTATGCTCCAATGTCTTTTACGAACCACAAGATGGTTTCAAGTCAGGATCTTTGTCGATCTTCGCAACATAACATATCCTCCAGGTTATGAAACATTTTTCAATTTGTTTTGAATCTATTTAGTATGATCGGGTGATTCTTTTGGTTTTTTCTGTTTATAATTTACTATTTCAAAAATGTCTTATTCCATAGATTTATGCATCTTGTAGTGCCTTTTATAGGCTCATCAGGGACGGAGGCAAAATTTTATGCTGGGGGCGAACTTTATATTCAATAAACTAAAAACAACTTCCAAGAAAACTATAGAAGTATTAATTACAAACCTACAAAATACTACAAAGATAATCTTTTTACTTATCAATGTTGAGAATGCTCCAAAATCGTAGGAGTTGAATATGTCAAATAGAAGATATGGAAATCCAGAAGAAGCCGACCACAACTCCACGCTTCTACACTTTGAATTCATAAATCATATTTTTTTTCTCTTTATTGTTAGTCACGATGGGCCTTACTCCTAATATTTTTAGGAGGTTGTTTTTCTTTATTTTTTAGTTGTTTTAAGCCTATAAATAGGCTAGTTTAACTTGAATAAAAGGGTGGCAAATTATTCAGCTTCTTCAATTAACAGTGTCTCTGTTTTGGTTTTCGTTTTCATCTATTGTTTTAACTAACAGTTTGGTATCAGAGTCAGATTCCTTCGATATCAACTGGGCGTGAAAGAGAGAAACGCGAGAGATTGAGAGAGTATGATAACAAATTCATCCTCATTATCGCAACTGCCAATTACTCTGTTTAGCGGTGAAAAGTATCAGTTTTGGAGTGTAAAGATGCAAACCTTATTCAAGTCCCAAGACTTGTGGGAATTAGTTGAAGAGGGCATTGGCGAAACAAATGATGATGCTAAGATGAGGAAAAATAATAAGAATGATGCAAAGGATCTTTATCTACTGCAACAAGTAGTCCATGATGATATTTTTTCAGCCATCTTAAGTGTTTCTTCTTCCAGAGAAGCATGGTTGACGCTACAACAAGTGTATCATTTAATCGCCCAAAATTTTATTTCCTTTAGAGGGGTGACACGTTTTACCCTTTAATTGATGAGAAAAATATATTAAATTAAAATAAATTTAACCATCCAATCGGATAATACATGTCATTACACATGACACCATTTGATTTGAGGGGTTAAGTTTATTTTAATATAACAAGTGACTTAATTGAATGTATTTAAATAGTTGAGTGACTTGATTGACAAAATTTTAAAAATGGTGGTCAAAATGAAAAGGGGCAATAGTTCGGTGGTCATTGTTATAGTTTACCCTTTATATTAAATAGTTTACCTTTAAATTTTTAACTAATTTATAATTATATGTTCAACCCTTTAAAATTTTAAATTTTTATAAAGTAAATTAAAGGTGCTCATCGTTAGTTGTGTTCATTGGTGCTCGTCGAGCGTTGTAGAATTTTCCTTAACTGAAAATGAAAATAAAAATAAGTAAAAATATGGAAACATAAAAATATTTTTTCAGTATTTTTATTAGAATTATTTTAGAAATTTAAATATAGGAAAATATTATCTAGATTTTTAACTTAATTTACACAGGTTCAAATTCTTCTAACAAAAAAATTATAATTTAATGGTATCTAAAACCCTTAAACTTTTACAAAAAAATCAATATGGTCATTGAATATTTTTTTATACTTAATGTGGTCATTAAGCTAAATTTTTTTAATAATTTAATTTTATAATATTTTTAGATTTAATATATTTTATATTTAAATAATTTATTAATTCTTCATAAAAATAAATAAGTCCTCAAACTTTCTAAAAAATCAATAAGACCCTCAAACTTAGTAAAAAAGACAATTAAATCTATCTACCACATCATTTTTAGTCGTGTATTATCTTAAAAATATTGTGAAATATTACATTTTCATGTAAGTATTATGACAGTTTGATTCTATTAGTTAAAAAATAGATAGAATTTTATCTCAGTTTACAGGTCATATCAAGTGTAAAAAAGTTTAAGGTTACACTGTTTTTTTTTTTTTTTGTCAAAAGTTTGAAGGAATTTAAATACTATAATATTTCCTGAAACCAAACGGACTTTAAAATTTCCACCTTTTTAATGTCTCTCGTGACAAGGCTTGGATTTTGGGTATTAGTGGGTGACCTTGGGCCCACTCAAAGAAGAGTCACAAAAGCCGACATTTTACGAATGTAGGACACATTTTATGGGGTAATCACAAATGTTTTTGGCCCGATTTCGAATGGGATAATTTTGTTTAGGATAAATTATACCTATGACTTCTTAATTAGTGTCTTTTTTTTTCAGTTTGACCAACAATTTTTTTATTTAATTAATCAAATTATATAATTATTTAAATATTATCAATCAAGTTATCTGTCATTAACATTGTCGGCAGAGATGATACGACAATTAAAATGTTTTATATATTTCATCTTTAATATTTACACATTAAATCATTTTGGTCATTTTAATTTAATTAAATAAATTTAATTCTTCAATTAGATAGGACATATGTCAACTCTTACTTAAAATTCTTTTTTTTTAAAATAATTTAATTTAATTTAATTTCTCTTGAATTAGAAGGTGATCTATGTCATTCTTTTGATTGGGGGTGAAAAGAAATTAAAGAAAAAAAAAGAGTTATGAAGGATCAAAATTGGGACACAAAATGTGGATTATGTGAGGCTCAGTCACTGAGACAAACTCAATTATTGGTAATAAATTACATCTTTTTTATGCCTTATTGTAGTTAATGACAATATATGAGAAATCTATCACCTCCTCTTGGTGTAATGATTATCCCGTGGAATGTCTACAGGTAAATCGGAGAATGGAGAAAAATTTCTATGAAATTTTCTTTGAATTTTCTCCTCTCGTCCCCTTGGAATCTCCTTCTTGCGCTGATCTTTGCTTTCTTGCCAGAAAGGATGATTTCTATGGTAATCAAAACCACTCTAGTGGTAGATTGATGCAAGATTTCAAGATTTGTTGATGGCTATGATATGTTATGGGATTTAGACTCTTCTAATCTTCCTTGTGCAACACGGTTTTATTCCTCACGGCCACACAAAGGACATGGCTATTGTTGGTGTATGCTTCAATGTCTTTTACGAACCACAAGATGGTTTCAAGTCAGGATCTTTGTCGATCTTCGCAACATAACATATCCTCCAGGTTAGGCAACATTTTTCAATTTGTTTTGAATCTATTTAGTATGATCGGGTGATGCTTTTGGTTTTTTCTGTTTATAATTTACTATTTTAGAAATGTCTTATTCTATAGATTTATGCATCTTGTAGTGCCTTTTATAAGCTTATCAGGGACGGAGGCAGAATTTTATGCTGGAGGCGAACTTTATATTCAATAAACTAAAAACAACTTCCAAGAAAACTATAGAAGTATTAATTACAAACCTACAAAATACTACAAAGAGAATCTTTTTACTTATCAATGTTGAGAATGCTCCAAAATCGTAGGAGTTGAATATGTCAAATAGAAGATATGAAAATCCAGAAGAAGCCGACCACAACTCCACGCTTCTACACTTTGAATTCATAAATCATATTTTTTCTCTTTATTGTTAGTCACGATGGGCCTTACTCCTAATATTTTTAGGAGGTTGTTTTTCTTTATTTTTTAGTTGTTTTAAGCCTATGAATAGGCTAGTTTAACTTGAATAAAAGGGTGGCAAATTATTCAGCTTCTTCAATTAACAGTGTCTCTGTTTTTGGTTTTCCTTTACATCTATTGTTTTAACTAACAGTTTGGTATCAGAGTCAGGTTCCTTCGATATCAACTGGGTGTGAAAGAGAGAAACACGAGAGATTGAGATAGTATGACAACAAATTCATCCTCATCATCGCAACTGCCAATTACTCTATTTAGCGGTGAAAATTATCAGTTTTGGAGTGTAAAGATGCAAACCTTATTCAAGTCCAAATACTTGTGGGAATTAGTTGAAGAGGGCATTGACAAAACAAATGATGCTGCTAAGATGAGGAAAAATAAGAAGAATGATGCAATGGATCTTTATCTACTGCAACAAGTAGTCCTCGATGATATTTTTTCAGCCATCTTAAGTGTTTCTTCTTCCAGAGAAGCATGGTTGACGTTACAACAAGTGTATCGAGGGGACAACAAGATCATAACCGTTAGATTGCAAACTCATAGGGGTAGAGTTTGAAACATCGATGATGAAGAATGGTGAAACAATACAAGACTTTCTCTTTAGAGTTAAGTCAATTGTGAGCCAGATGCGGGATTATGGAAAAAAATGCAGTGATCACATTATTGTCACCAAAGTTTTAGAAAGTTTAACTTCACGGTTTGATCATGTTGTTGTAGCAATAGAAGAATCAAATGATTTAACTTCGATGTCATTCGATGAGTTAATAGGATCCTTGCAAGAACATGAAGCAAGTATCAATCGGCCTGAAGAAAAAATAGAAGAGAAGGCATTTCATGTTAAGGGGGAGTATACTTCAGGAGCAGAATACTCAAAGTGAGTGGACGAACAAGTGTATGGAAGAGGCCGTAGAATAAGCACTGGTAGAGGACTAGAAAGAGGAAGAACTCAAGGAGTTCAATGCAACTATTGCAAAAGATATGGGCATGTTCAAGCAGTTTTTTGGAGGAAACAAAATCAAGCAAATTATATAGAAGAAGCTGAATTTGATGGAGGAGAAGAAGAGGATTGAAGGGCGTTCATGGCATGGGTTGATCCAAAAGCAAATAACCAACATGTATGGTTCCTGGACAGTATATGCTCTCACCACATGATAGGAAATAAAAGTCTACTTTCAGGTCTAGAAGAAAACTGCAAAAAAAATAGTCAGGCTTGGAGACAACAAACAATTACAAGTTGAAGGAAAAGGGATTGTGGTCATGCAAAATAATCATGGTAAAATCAACTACCTTTACAATGTTCTTTATGTGCCTAATTTGTCTCAAAATTTTCTTAGTATGGGACAGTTGTTGTTAAGTGGATTCATTGTTACCTTTGACAATTCTTCATGCCTGATAGCAAGTAAAGCATATGGAAAAGTTTTGGTGAAGGCAAGCATGACACAAAATAAATTATTTCTTGTGGATCTTACAAGGGTAGAGATATATGCATTGATACCAAAAAAGGAGGAAGTTACGGCTTTTTGGCATAAAATATATGGTCATGTCAACATCAATATCTTAAAGATGCTATAGAAAAAGAAGATGGTCAAAGGATTACCCATGCTTGGAACTTTAGATATTTGTGAAGCATGCATTTATGGCAAACAAAGTAAAAAGTCATTCCCCACAGAAAAGGCATGGAGGGCAACAAAAATTCTGGAATTGGTTCATGGTGATCTATGTGGACCAATGCAAATTGAAACTTTTGGTGGGAGTAAGAATTTTTTATTATTCACTATTTCCTTTAGTAGAATGAGTTGGGTACTCTTTTTACAGAAAAAGGATGAAGCATTGGATCATTTTAAAAAATTCAAAAACCTTAGTTGAGTGGCAAAGTGGAGAACCGATCAAAGCTCTTAGAACTGATAGAATAAGAGAATTTACCTCAAAAGATTTATGGATGTTTTGTGAAGAAAATGGTATTCACATGGAGCTTACAACACCTTATACTCCTGAGCAAAATCGAGTGGCAGAGCGCAAGAATCGAACAGTAGTAGAAACGGTAAGAAGCTTGTTGCAAGAGAAGGGGCTGCCAAAACATTTTTAGGGAAAAGCTATAGCAATAGCTGTGTATTTTCTGAATATCTCACCAACAAGAGCTATCCCAAACTGTACTCCATATAAAGTTTTGGACAGGTAGAAGACCTAGGGTAAGTCACTTGAGGATTTTCAGGTTGTGTTGCATATACCCTTATTATTTCTCTAGTTCGAAGAAAGCTAGATAAAAAAACATTAAAGTGTGTTTTTGTTGGTTACTGTAACAACTCAAAAGCATACAGATTATTTAATCCTGTGAGTGGAAAGATTGTTATTAGCAGGAATGTGATATTTAATGAAGAAATGATGTGGGCATGGCACGAAAACAATGAAGGAGTTGTTCAAATTGAAGAACTTATTGATGAAAATCAAGCTGAGGACGTGGAGCCCATTATCGAAAGTGAATCAAACAGTCCTAAAAATACTAGTAATAATTCCAACGGCTCTTCACATGTTCAATCAGGTACAAATACTCCCTCAAGCATGGAAACAATTTCTGAATCATCCAGTACAAGTGACGATACATGACCACCTTTCAAGAAGGATGCATGGAAGCAAGATATGAAGGAGGAACTTGCAGCAATCAAGAAAAATTAAACATGGGAGTTTGTAGTCCAGCCTAGAAATAAGGAAGCAATCGGAGTGAAATGGGTCTTTCGGACAAAATTCAATGCAAATGGAATTATTCAAAAGCACAAGGCATGATTGGTGGCTAAAGGATATGCTCAAAAACATGGAATAGACTACGAAGAAACATTCTCACCTGTTGCAAGATATGAAACTGTAAGAATTCTTCTATCTCTTGCTGCCCAAGTAGGTTGGTCTGTCTATCAATTTGATGTAAGAACAACATTTTTAATGGAGAGTTGGAGGAAGAAGTATTTGTAACACAACTTGCGGGTTTCATAAATAAAGAAAAGGAGGAAAAAGTTTACAAGTTGAAGAATGCACTTTACAGTTTAAAGCATGCACCTCGAGCGTGGTACGGGAGAATTGATGCTAATTTTCTGAAGAATGAGTTTGAAAGAATCAAAACTGAGCCTACACTCTACATAAAGGAAAGAGGTAAGGATGTGTTATTTGTGAGGTTATACGTGGACGATATGATATATATGAGTTCTTCTTCCTTGATGATTGATGAGTTTCAAGTTAGCATGAAAATAATTTTATATGATTGATTTGGGTTGTTGCATTTTTTCCTTGGAGTGGAAGTAAAACAGACGGATGATGGTATATTTATTTCACACAAAAATATGCAACTGATTTGCTTAATCATTTTCATATGTTTGGTTGCAAAGAAACAGGAACACCAATGAAGATCAATGAGAAATTGCAACAGGAGGATGGGACAAAACAAGCTAATGGTCAGCTGTATAGAAGCCTAGTATGAGGGTTAATCTATTTAACTCACACTAGGCCTAATATATCTCACGATGTTGGTGTAATCTCCAAATTTATGCAGAATCCTTCAAGACATCATTTTGGAGCAACAAAGAGGATTTTACGATATATAGAAGGGACTCTTGATCTTGGCATTTGGTACAAACATGGGATAAGATATAAGTTGATTAGCTATACTGATAGTGATTGGGTAGGATGTATGGAGGATCGAAAAAGAACCTCTGGTTATGTTTTTAGTATTGGTTCAGGAGTTGTTTCATGGAGTTCAAAGAAACAAGCATTGGTTGCGTTATCTTTATCTGAAGCGGAATATATAGTTGCTTTAACAACATCATGTCAAGCAATTTGGTTAAGAAGATTACTTGGAGAGCTCGATCAACAGCTAAAGAGAGCAACAGAAGTAATTTGTGACAACAAGGTTGCAATTGCAACGTCTTAGAATCTTGTTCATCATGGAAGAACAAAACATGTGGATATTAAAGCACATCTTATTAGAGAGCTAGTGGCTGAAGGATAATGTTTATGCAATATTGTGAGTCAAAGCATCAACTTGCAGATTTATTCACGAAGCCTCTATCCAAAGATAGGTTCATGCATCTGCGTGGACTACTTAGAATCTACGAATTTATAGTAAGGGGGAGTCTTGAGAATGCTCCAAAATCGTAGGAGCTAAATATGTCAAATAGAAGATGTGGAAATCCAGAAGAAGCCAGCCACAACTCCACATTTCTGCACTTTGAATTCTTAATGCCTATTTTTTCTCTTTATTGTTAGTCACGATAGGCCTTACTCCTAATATTTTTAGGAGGTTTTTTTTAAGCCTATAAATAGGCTAGTTTAACTTGAATAAAAGGGTTTCAAATTATTCAGCTTCTTCAATTAACAGTGTCCATGTTTTTGGTTTTCCTTTACATATGTTTTTCTTAAACTAAGAATCAAAACTAGGCATTCAAAATTGTGTCAGATGCTCTTTCATTAGATTGAAATCATTAATAAGAGAATCTATTGATAAATCGCGAGTAATTTTATTATCAATATATGCTATAAATAACTTGACAAAAAATCATCCTCCATTTTGTTACGCAAGTGAGTGATCTTCACTAGTTTCATGGCCGAGAAAGCTCTTTCAGTGGTCGAAGTAGAAACAGGAAGAGTCAAAACAAGATGAACTAGTCGTATAAAAAATTGAAATTTTAGTCTTTGCTAATACTTGTCGAAGTTTTGAAATTGTGGATAAAATTCTTAATTCAAGGCTCCCTCTAGCTTCTAATTCAAAATGTTCTAATTAAACTTTCAATTGCAGCCTTTCTTTCTCCATAAAGTCTTATGAATAAAATTTATTTGCAAGCTTGCATATATCATCAATGCAAAATGATTTATAACCATCCCTTGGGTCTAGAGCAGAGCTAAGCTTAAGTAGGTCCACCATATCATCTTTGAATCTAATGTTCATTTCTTGTATTTAAGAATATAATGTTCATCTCTTGTATTTAAGAATCAATAGCAAAGAAAAATATATCAACACGGTAATGATGCCCAACTGAGATGACGTCTTGTTGAAGTTAAGACCTCCTTTTCCTTCCTTTATATGTAACATTCATATCAGGAATCTCTATATGATGTTTATCATAAAAGGACATTACCTTTTCAAGTAAAGGATCTCACCTTTCTTCTCTAAATATTTGTATAAGATTTTTGTACTTGATACTAAATGCATAGCATTTAGTATATATTGAGATTTACTTGTAAAGCTTTACTAAGATAATCAGTGATGCTCAAGAGATTTATCATAAAGTGCAAGATGAATATAAACTCAAAAGATGTCATCACATCGTAAACACTATCTGCTTCACATCTTTGAGTCAAAATTTCATCAATTATGATGTTCTTCATAACAGAACAAGTAGCATCAAACATTTTGAGCAACATATAAAGAGAATTTAAATGTGAACCTCACCTTGTATCTCCTGCACGTTATAGAGTGCCAATTGATTTTTTTTTCGTTCCTATGTCTAGTTCTTGAAGGGAAATCATATCTTCAATATAACTTACTTGGGAATCTTTCAATTGATCTGTCTCTTACATGAAGAGACAACTAAATTTATGATGATAGTTAAATATGAGAAAATTTGTGTTATTGGAATCACTTCTTTGGATGGTGTCACCAAGGTCAACTGTAATCTATGAGCAAGACAATGAATGTAATAAGCAAATGGATATTCTTTAAGGAGCAATGCTTGAAAACCATTGAATTCCCCACACATATTGCTAGCTCCATCATATCCTTGACCTCTTATGTCTTTCACATTCAGAAAATAACGTGAAAGAATGTCACAAATTTCCTTCTTTAATACAGACGAAGTAGCTTCCTTCACATGGACTAGATCAAAAAATCTTTCACTTATACAACCTTTTTTATCAACATATCTCAATCAATCTCCATTTTCTCCCTTTTCGATTCACCATGAGCTTCATCGACTATGATACAAAATTTTTGTTCTCCAATTTAATCTCGAATATACTTTTGTATCCTAGACTGAAAAATAGAAAGAATCTCCCTTTGAATTATCAGAGAAAAATACTTTGATATCTTTGGAGCATTGTTCAAAATCGTAGCAATCTCATCATTGTAATAATCCAAGAAACTTGTTAATTTAAGAAAGTTTATGCAATTAGTATAATCTTTTGTTTCATCACTACCCCGTAAAGCACAACCTTGAAAGGTTAACCACTTCACAACTTCTATAGAAACTTTGAGTTTTTGTCAATTTCTTGCAACTTGTTGAGAAATTTGTTTCTCGATTACCTTTTGAATATGTTGAAGAGAATTTCTTAAATCATGATAGCTTTCCATAGCCTTTTTGTGGAGATAGTTTGCATCATTCGCAATATGAATAAGGAAAGCATGATTGGATCTTGAATTAACTTTCTTTCAAGATCAAAAGGCGTCATAAGTAAAAGAATTTGATCCATGATGTATAGTGGGCTTATTAAAGAGAAAAAATAGAAGACAATAAACATCTTTGGTTGGTGAATATTCCAACCAATTAGGAATTAATTTATACCATGAAATCAAAAATCATCGATCATGCTTATCGTCATATTTCGAATCACTAGAAGGAATGGGTTGATAAGGTCCCTTACAGATATAAGCACTACGAATATCATTTTGTTGATTTGGAGGAAAATCCCAAATAGACTTTCATATTTCAAAATCACGCTCAATAGTGGATGCATCAAAGGCTTCTTCACTTTCTTATTCAACTCTTATAGCTTTTCTAGGATGATTATCCACATCCGAATAACTGACATGTGTTGATTCTGGATTTTGAGAGCTCTCATTAACATGAGGACAATCTTTATTAAATTCAGACTCTTTTAGATTAACCAATTTTTCAATATTAGAAGAATCAATATTACTACCGGAATGAGTCTTTCTTTGAAAAAAGAATCGATTTTTGATTACCCATGCTGTGATGTAGATGTTTTGCGCTTCTATTTCTAGAAAACAATACAAAAGAAATATTATCAAAATATAAACATACACATTTTTAAAATCTATTATCAAGGGAATTCAAGCACTGAAAAATAAAAAACTTAAAATTGAGTAAAAAGATTAAAATAATAATAACTTATGATAACTAGCCCTTGCAATTGAATGAAAAGAGAATTCAAGCACTGAAACACGCACTGGAAATCTGGAATGCTTAATTGGGGAACTGTGTTGTTGCGTTGGGAGCGAGAAAGCATAATTACGGCTACACAAGATTTTCGGATGGGATTATAGGAGGCGTATTTAATGGCGGAGGGGTAGATCAAGACTCGAAAGAAAAAAGTGGGATATTACAGATCTAGAAGAAGAAGCATAATATAAATAAAATATAATATTTAAATTCAAATAGGATTAAAATTATAAAGAGATTAAAGGAGTAAGAACTGGTGGAAAGGGAATAAAATTTTGATGAAATTATAAAGGGGTAAACCATAGAAGAGGTCATTATAGTTTCAAGACTTCTTTAAAGACACTAAATATTTTATATTTTACAAGTTAAGCTCCAATTTTGTTTTTAGGGGCGTGAAACTAGATAATTTATAGAAAATATAAAGACAATAACTACATTATATGAAAATTTTAAAATTCCAGGGGGCGGGAGGTCCATCCTTGGGCTCATTCATCGTTGGAGATTGTCGATTCTGAAATTGTCTTATCTTTCAGTGTTTCTTATTTCCTCAATCTATCAAAATACAATGAGGTGTCTTTGGTTAAAGCATGTTTTGTGTTCGGGTACTCATCATCTCGCTTCTACAGTGCTTTGTATTGCTTCATGGCATTATTTGCATCATATATGGTTTTTTTAATGAGGTTTGATATTCATAATTTCTCTCGCTTGTCCTATGTGGTGTTTACGGACTGCTATCCTTTAGATAAGGAGTTCTTTGTCCATCATAATCATCGTTTAGGTGATTCGATGCAGGGTTCTGGTTCTTGTTTACAGTTTCTGGTTTTTAGATTACTTCATTTTGTTGGATTTTAATGGAGCACAGTTCACGGCCCCTGATACTGCTTTGTTGAATCGGAGTTACGCTGATTCACCTAACCAGTATGACTAGCCGACTATACACCCCAATTCTCGTACGGGGAAGGACTCTCGCCCCCACTATTTGCGGGAGGTGGTTACTTTATATCGTGATCACGTTTCATGTGTGGTGGGAATTCAAAGGTTCAATGGATCTTTCCACAACACAAATGCAATTCATGGTTGAGTCAATTAAGGTTCTGCCATGTATCATATTGAACACCTGGATTAGGGATATAACTTTTTTTAGTTTCAGATTATTACACATGTTTATGTATGAGAATGTATATTGTTGGCATCTAATCTTATTATCAGACCATTCGAGGTTAAATTTTGTTATGTTAAGGTATTTGTGTACACAACCAGATCTTTGCAAGTCATTCTGTTGGTTCATGTTTATTGTTCCAAAAACTACGAATCATTGTACGTCTCTGGTTGACAATTAGCTTATCATTGTTTATGGATTATGGTTGGAAATTCATATGTTTATATAAATTTCATTCGGATTTCTACCATTACATTTGTTGTTTTGATGAGAAATTCTCTGGTCATCAACGACATTCCTACGGTATGTCGATGCAAGGTCTTTGACGTTGGCTCGGTGACAGTCATATCTTCGATCCGGTCCTATCGGATTATTTACCTATAACGCTTTATTGTACGTCTCTCTGATGGGAGGATACAAGGTTGAGAGCTCAATGGTTAGACCATAGTTACATAAATCGCTCAATAGCCAACGATCTACGTACTGTACGCTGCGATCCAAAACGCGGTACGAACGCGTTCCAGGTCGTTTCAAAATCGCGATTCGGTACAAAAGCTTATACGATCCAAAATTGGCCATCCAATCGACCAAATTGATGTTCAAATCGCTATTTGAACCCATCTATTCATCGTTCTGGACAATAAAAAAATGCAAACAGACAACCAATTTCATCAATTCGACTGCTCAATTCCATCCACACTCTGACGCGGGAAAGAACGACGTTGACCTGCCCTTGGATTTCTATTCACACTTCACTGCCGAGATGATTCAGTTAATCAATCATATTTTCATTCACACAGAACATAAATTATGGATTCTTTATCTTCTGAATTTAAGTACTATAAATATTTTATTCGCACAGCACAGAGCCACAGACAGTGTCGATTACCTGAGTACATTCCTACAGTGTCGATTTCCTTCACTAAGCCACAAACTCTTCTTTTCTTCTTCAATTTTTGTTTTTTATCACTGCAAATCTGCAATGGCATTTTGGCCAGAATCATCGAAGAGATAGTGAGTATGATGAGAACGAGACTGGAGTCAGTGAGACGCAAGGTTACATTGACCTTGATGATGATGTACAACAAACAACAGCAGCAAATGAGGGTAGTGGCAGTCATTCAGAAAAAGTAACTGAAGAGAAGGATCCTATTAAGCCACTCCTTGATGAAGTAACCTTCATTGGTGCAGGAAATAACAAGAATACGGGAGGTGCTAAATAGTGGATTTGCAATCACTGTAAAGGCAAGTATACAAGTTCGTACACTAGAATTCATGTGCACTTCTTTGGAGCCCCCATTGGGAAAAAAGGCTGAAATTAGAAGATGTCCTGTTATAGCGAAAGATCGAGACACTTACGAACGGTTGCAAAAGAGGGTGAAAGATGCCAAGAAGCTAGGAGTTTCTAAGTCGTTAAAAAGATCTATAGTTACAAAAAGACAGAATTTAAGCTCTAAGAAACCGTTAGAGCAATCTTTTTCTATAATGGAGAGAAGCGCGGTAGATTTAAAAATCGTGAGGGCTTTATGTGCAAACGGGATCCCGTTTAATGTTTTGCGTAATCCACAATTTCGTGAAATGATAAATACAATAAGAAAGGCACTTGAAGGTTATAAAGCGCCATCTAGCGAGAAAGCAAGAACTGTTCTACTAGATGAATGTGTTAGAGATGTGGAGAAGGACCTAACACCATTTAAAGATACATGGTACTCACAAGGTCTTTCTATTGTATCTGATGGGTGGACAAACATCAAACAAAAACCCTTAATCAATGTTCTTGCTGTGAACAGCCGTGGTTCTATGTTCATGTATGCCGAAGATTTTTCTGGGGTGGAGAAAACGGGAAAAGCAATTGCTGAATTTCTGATCAAGTGATTGAATCTGTCGGCCCAAGTAATGTTCTCATTGTCGTCACAGACAACGCAACCAATTGCAAACTTGTGGGATTTTTTGGTCACCATGTTGTGTGCATACATTAAACCTGATTTTTAAAGACCTTGCAAATGAGTTTATTTGGCTAGAGGATACATATAAAAAAGGGAAAATGATTGTCAAATATTTTTTGAACCATGGACAAGCTTTATCTATTTTTAGAGACAATTCTAAGTTAGAGCTACTAAAGATTGCAAAAACCCGTTTTGCCTCTCACTACATTTTGTTGAAGAGGTTAAACACTTGTAGAGAGGCCTTTCAACAACAATTGCTCTAAATTCATGGAGATATTGAGCAAAACAAGGTGATGAACATACTAGAACTATTGCATAGCTTGTTGTGGACACTATCAGAGATGATGATTTTTGGAACGAAGTTGAAAACATTCTAAAAATCATGAAGCCTATTTTCTTGATTGTGAAGTTTTGCGATGGCGAAGGCCCAAAAATAGGCAAAATATATGAGAATATGGATAATATGATTGGAGAAATCAAAGACGTGATGAAGGAAAGTATATATGCATCTTATTTCCCTTAAGTAGAACAAATTCTATTGAAAAGGTGGGAGAAAATGAACATACCTTTACATTGTTTGGGATTTGCTTTAAGTCCTCGATTTTATGACACACGTTTTCGTGAAACGTTAGCACCGGGTGGCATACGAAGAAAATCACCTAACCTTGATAAAGAGGTTGTACAAGGTGAAATGGAAGCTTTAGTCGCATTGTTGAAAATAGAGACGAGGAATGGATGTTACGAGAACAATTTGCCACGTTTCACATGAAGAAGGGTCTTTATTCATTACCTGCAGCTCAATTGGATGTGGTTTCTATTGAAGCAATTGACTGGTAGTCTACTTATGGGGCAGAAACACCGAAATTAGTTGAAGTGGCGAAAAAAAATCTTGTCACAGCCTATAAGTAGTTCTTCAACCGAAAGAAATTGGAGCACCTATTCCTACATTCATAGTGTGAAGAGGAATCGGCTTAACTGTAAAAGGGCGGACAAACTTGTTTATGTTCATTCTAATATCCGCTTGAGTTCAAGGTTTTCTGAAGCATGTAAAGAAGGACCACACAAGAAGTGAGATATGGATCCCGAATCTACAAACTTGGAAAGCTCAAGGATAGAAGATATGGTGTGGAAGATCTGGAGGAGGATGAACAACGATAATGGCAAAGGAAAAAAACAAAGGGTGGAGTAATTTTATTAGTTTTATCATGTCTTTTAAAGTTTTAAGTTTATTCACGACTTTATGAGTTTATGTAATTTATTTTGAGTCTTTTGACTTTTGAAGTGTTAAATTTGTTTTGAATTTTGAAGTATTGAAGTTAATGAATGAAATCTATAGTATTTAAGTTACTCTAAGATATTTGAAATCTTAAAGTTACTTATAAAATTTGATGTAGAAAAATAACAACCTAAGAAACTGGTACATCGTACCGGAGCGGTCCAAAATGAGCCTACCCTCTCGTACCGAACTTTAGGGACCTAGCGAATTGCGATCTCGTTCCACGTTCCTGTACCGGATCGTACCGCGATCCATGTGATTGGATTAGACCTGGCCTTACACGGTGGTGCGTGTACACCATGTTCTATGAGGAAAGTGGGACTGGTGATTCTGAGAATCAAGGGATGAAGTTGAATCCATATCAAACTAATCTCTTGGATAATAGGGATTTCAAATATTGTGGGCAAATTTAAATCCATGATGATAGAGATCTTAACCGTTTCTTGAGATGCAACAATATAGGACTATGTTGGTTTTATCGATAATTGTGGATTCGGTTATCAACCATGCGAAAGTCAACATGCAATTCAAAGGTATCCTAACTTCAAAGGTCATGATGGAATCGACAAATGTCAGAATATTGGTCCAACTTCAAAGAGCACTAAGGCTAACGTGGTTCAGACTGAAGTAGTTAGTGGCTCAGCTCCAAACTTGTCAAAGCATTCTAATGAAAACAAGGAGTATTCTGGGGGCAAGAGTGCCAGGTGACATCTACAAGTACAAAGTTACCAACCCCATCACCACAACCTTGAACTCCGAAAGTGTCGTTGGGACATCTAGCAAGACTAAGACGTTATCGGCGGAGGCTTCTGTCATACCCTAATTTTATCCGAGCATTTTAAATCGGATCGAGCATGATTGAAGGTCAATTTTGAAGATGTTCGTGCATAAATGTCAAATTAGTTCAAGTGCTATTGGTTGTGGGAGCTTTGAGAAATTCTAGCCATGAATGGTACATTTTGTTTAATTAGGCTTAGGTTGGGTGGCCATGTGTTCATTTTGGGAATTTAAAACCTAAATTAAAAATGTCCAATCCAATCCATTACGATCCATTTTTTTACCAAATCAAACCATCAATTACAAATCTTCAAATGACCATTTAGATTCCATTTACAAAATGTAACCATTACACTAAATACAACAATCCACATTCATCAAGTCAATAGCCCATCTATCACCTATGACCCACACCCTATGTGGCCCAATGAACCCAAGTAATTTAGGTTTCCAAGAAACCATAGACAAGGTCCCTTTGCTCTTGTCATCCACATAAAAAAAAACCCATTCACGCACAGTTATCATCTTCAATTGAGAATCCCAAAACAGTGGTCCCCAACGGTTCATCATTCACATAAGTAGCAGAGCCCCTCGTGTGAGCCAAAGGTCCCCTATTCTTGATTATTCTCTACAAAACTGTTTTTTGCAAAAAGGTCTCTGACTTTAACAGAGCCTCACCTCCATTATACGGATGATTAATGGCAGGGAGAACCTCCAGAATGTAATTTTGTTTTTATCCTTTGTAATCGGGTTATATAAACCCCAAAACCAGATTGTGAAGATCTTTCCCCATTTTCGAATAGAAGTAATAGAAAAAACAATAGCAATTTTTAAGACATTTTCCATCTTCCTTTCAATTTCAAGTGGTTTTGTGCGTGTGGGGAAGCTATTCGAAACCAAAATAAAAGAAAAGAATGAGTGAGAGGGGAAACGTGTTACTATTTCCCCATTGTCAAGAGATGAAGACTCAACAAAGAGAAGGAAACAAAGATTTATATGACAGTGGAGCTTGCAATACTAAAATGACATCATGCATGTATATTTAGGCATTTGCGAAAATAGGAGCATACATATTCATTCTTTTATCAAGTCTTGAATGTTTGATAGGAATTCAAAAAGCATAAAAAGACTTCATTTCACAACTTCATGCAAAAGAAAATGATTTCAACAAAGATTTAGCCCATATTTTCACCATTGAAAGAAGTGGATCTCAATAAAGAGTTAATGATCGTTGGGTTATTACCTTCGGGTACTTTAAATAAATATCAATGACATATGATAATCTTTTACATGTTTAAAATTCTTCAAAGAGGAGATAGACCAATCATCTCTAATTGAAGAGTTCATAATGAGAAGAACTCATCTACTGAGGGAAAAAAAGTTCATAATGAGAAGAACATGTTCGACCTTGGTTCTTCCATCACATAATAAGGTGAATCAACATTTCCAATATAAGGGTTAATAATGAGAAGTACCCATTCGATGAGGGGAAGAAGTTCAAAATAAGAAGAACTTGTTCAACCTTGGTTTGCCCATCACATAATGAGGTGGGTCAATATTTCCAATGAAAGGGTTCATAATAAGAAGAACTCATTCGATTAAGGAGAAAATATTTTAACATTTGCTCATCCATCACATAAGGAGTTGGATTAGCATCATCATTGTCACAGCCCCAATTTAGGGGTTAAATTGTAAGTTTTTGAAACCTATAGACAGTTTGAGAAAGTTACATGAAATTCGGGGACCCATACCTAAATTTTCTCATTTTTTGTTGGCAGAGAAAATGATAATTTCCCAAATCTGAAACCGAGCAAAAGAGGGAATAAAAAAATCCCCAAAAATGAAAAGTCTCCACGTCACCCTGATCTGCCACCTTCCGACCAGCGGTGTCATGCACCGCCAGCACCATCGTGATTGATGTCGTCCCCCAATCACAACCCCTCTATTTATTCATTGAAAACCACTATCGATTGACGTGGAGAACCCCGAGAAGCTTTGCCAAAACCCCATTATTATCACCCTTTGATTTCGACCACCACGATTGTCTGTGGGTTGCACCGCCGTCAGCAAACGGAGAGTTATCCCTTATCAAGCAAAACCCCGACGACCGATAGTTGAAACTCACCACCGTTAGTTGTGAATCCAAGTTACTGTTTTTTGTTTCAATCGATTTCGTGTCTATCTACAGCTCTGGTGACCTCACTGCCATAGTCGTTGGCCTCCCCATTTAAGTTCGAACAAAACTTAGCTCGTGGGTCGTCATATCGTCGTTGTTTCCTCCCCTGGACGCCATTAGGTAAGATCAGTTCTATTTTCGATTATTTGGTATGGTTGATGGCTATTTTTGGTAAAATGTTTGGTTGCAAATAATGTGTAGATGCTCCCAGAAAAAATCGGCCGATCACCCCGACCTCCGTCAACGCCGTACGCGTTGCCACGCGTCGACAGTGCGCATGGGGCTTTTCCACGGTATAAGAAATCTTCTAGAACTGATCCAGTCAGTCTGGATCGGCCCAAACCGACCAACCCGGTTTGAACCGGGTCTATTTGACCCAAACTGAGTCAACCCAACCTGACCTGTTGACTTTGATCCAACCCATTGACTTTGACTCGACCCGTTGACTTTGACCCAACTCGTTGACTTTGATTTTAACCAAAAAGTCAAAAATTTCAAAAAGACATATTTTATGTTTTTCGACGTCCTGAGTCTGAATCAGGTGTCTGTTTTGCCAAATTCGCACTTGGTAAGCCATTTTTCAGTTGGTTTTTCGATTAAGTTCATTTTATAACGTAAATTCGTTTGTTATGTATCTGAGACATTATGGGATGTGGAATTAAAGTTTGAGAGCAATCTAATGAAGTTTAAATGTTCGATTGATATGGCTCATAAATTGAGGCAATACTCTACTACCTTTTGTATGCTTTATGGCATACATTGATAGTTGGTAAATGCATGAATGAGTTCGATTAATCTTATGGATACAGTGGATTGAGATAATCAAACGAGTCATGCCAGCCTGACCAGCCAAGTAAACCCGATTTGGGCCTGATTCAGCCCAATAAAAATTAGGGTTTTGTGAACCCTTAAGCAATATGACAGGAGCATCTCAAGTCCAACGGCTGGCCAAAGTCACACTGGTCAAACAAGGAACAACCGGCGAAACGGCCGATATAGTGCACATTAAACTTAGAGCATGAAATTCCTTTAAAAAGGGGATTAAAACAACCTAATTAAATTAAAACAGGGAGAACGACCTCGAAACAAACGAAAATGTCCACGACGGGGGCTCCTATAAATACCTGCAACCGAGATAACAACCACACAAGATCGAACCACAAGGAAGCGTACATAGTAAACCGAAGTAAACCAAGTAAAGTAACAAGAAAAAAACGTTTGAATATACAAAATCCATCACAAAAATTTAAACTTTCGTCGAAGGATGCTACGCGAGGAGGAACACAGTTGCGACGAAACCAAAAGACACCGAAAATCATCGGATCTCATCAGAAAAAGGTAAATATCGAAGCTATTTTCTTAGATCTACGACGGTGGGGGCATTATTTGAACATTTGGACTTCGGTTCTGGATTCACAGGCCCAAGGGGCGGTTGACGATGGCCCGGGCGGTGGCACCCCCACCAGGGAAGGTAACCGGCCAGAGGCCAGGAGTTTGGGGGGATAGGGTTTGAGAGTGTTTCAGAAGAGAGAAAGTTAATTTTTGTGATGTTATAAAATGATTTTTTAAAGTTTTAGGGTATTTATAACGAGGGACTAGGGTGTAAATACAATAATTTTAAATTATTTCTACAGTCCCAGTAAGTTTGAAGTGTAATTCATTTTGGTCACATATTGTAAGTTTTCCCTTGAATTTTAAATTAATTCGATTTAATCCCCAATTTTATTTCTTATGTTTTACGAATTAACCTCCTAACTTTTATTTCTTCCCTTACAGCTCTCAATTAACATCAATTTGACCCCCAATATTAAATTCTTTCCAATTTAATTCTTCTTTAATGATTGTTTTCTTTTAATTTAATATCTTTTTATTTTATTTTATTTTATTTTATTTAACATTAATTTGACTTTTTAGGGCAATTTTAACTTCATAAAAGGTAAGTAATTTGGATCGAACTTTCAAATTTTAATTTAACCTTTAATTTTCGCAATTAAGACAATCGAAAATTAAATTGGTACCGAAAGGGCAGTACAAGGATGCTAATTCTTCCTTGACTGTAATCGACTCTTGATTCCGATACATTTATGGTAAAACGCAGATCAGGTAACATGGTCAATTAAGGTATCTGGTCAACTTAATGATCGGTGACAACTCCAACACATTTATTTAAGTCGAAGCCTAATTACGGGCTCATCCTAATGACGGTTACAACACGGTCCTATCATTTACCTATAAAGCTTTATTGTACGTCTCTCTGATGGGAGGATACAAGGTTGAGAGCTCAATGGTTAGACCTCGCCTTACACGGTGGTGCGTGTACACCATGTTCTATGAGGAAAGTGGGACTGATGATTATGAGAATCAAGGGATGAAGTTGAATCCATATCAAACTAATCTCTTGGTTAATAGGGATTCCAAATATTGTGGGCAACTTTAAATCAATGATGATAGAGATCTTAAATGTTTCTTGAGATGCTACAATATAGGACTATGTAGGTTTTTATCGATAATTGGGGATTTGGTTATCAACCATGCGAAAGTCAACAAGCAATTCAAAGGTATCCTAACTTCAAAGGTCATGATGGAATCGATAAATGTCACGAATATTGGTCCAACTTCAAATAGCACTAAGGCTAACGTGGTTCAGACTGAAGTAGTTAGTAGCTCAGCTCCAAACTTGTCAAAGCATTCCAATGAAAACAAGGAGGATTCTGGGGCAAGAGTGCCAGGTGACATCTACAAGTACAAAGTTACCAACCCCATCACCACAACCTTGAACTCTGAAAGTGTCGTTGGGACATCTAGCAAGACTAAGGCGTTATCGGCGGAGGCTTCTGTCATACCCTAATTTTATCCGAGCATTTTAAATCGGATCGAGCATGATTGAAGGTCAAATTTGAAGATGTTCGTGCATAAATTTCAAATTAGTTCAAGTGGTATTGGTGGTGGGAGCTTTGAGAAATTCTAGGCATGAATGATACATTTTGTTTAATTAAGCTTTGGTTGGGTGGCCATGCGTTCATTTTAGGAATTTAAAACTTAAATTAAAAATGTCCAATCCATCCATTACGATCCATTTTTTTACCAAATCAAACCATCAAATACAATCCACATTCATTACACAATTCAAGTCAATAACCCATCTATCGCCTATGACCCACAACCTATGTGGCCTAATTTACCCAAGTAATTTAGGTTTGCAAGAAACCCTAGCCAAGGCCCATTTGCTCCTTCGCCGACATAAAAAAAAAACATTCACGCACGGTTATCATCTTCATGTGAGAAGCCCAAAACAGTTGTCCCCAACGGTTCATCATTCACATCAGCAGCAGAGCCCCTCGTGTGAGCCAATGGTACCCTCTCCTTGATTATTCTCTACAAAATTATTTTTTAAAAGGACTCTGACTTTGACAGAGCCTCACCTCCATTATACGGATGAGTGATGGCAGGGAGAACCTCCCGTGAGTATGCACAAAGAGAAAAAGAGCGGGAATCAGAAACAAAAAAAAACAAAAAGGGGGATTATAATTTTATCTAAACCCCAAAACCAGATTATAAAGATCTCTTCCCATTTTCAAATAGATCTTCCTTTCAATTTCAAGTGGTTTTGTACATGTGGGGGAAGCTATTCGAAAACAAATAAAAGAAAGGAAGGAGTGACAGGGGAAACGTGCTACCTATTTCCTCATTGTCAAGAGATGAAAACTCAACAAAGAGAATGAAACAAAGATTTATATGACAGTGGAGCTTGCAATACTAAAATGACATCATGCATGCATATTTAGGCATTTACAAAAATATGAACATACATATTCATTCTTTTATCAAGTCTGAAATGTTTGACAGGAATTAAAAAAAGCCAACAAAGACTTCATTTCACGACTTCATGCAAAAGAAAAGGATTTCAACAAAGATTTAGTCCATATTTTCACCATTGAAAGAAGTGGATATCATCAAAGAATTAATGATCATTGGGCCATTACCTTCGAGTACTTTAAATAAATATCAATGACATATGATAATCTTTTACATGTTTAAAATTCTTCAAAGACAAGATAAACCAATAATCTCTAATGGAAATGTTCATAATAAGAAGAACACATCTACTGAGGGAGAAGAAGTTCATAACGAGAAGAACAAGTTCAACCTTGGTTCATCTATCACAGAAATAGGTGGATCAACATTTTCAATAGAAGAGTTCATAATGGAAAGAACCCATCCGATGAAGGGGAAGAAGTTCATAATGAGAAGAACTTGTTCAACCTTGATTTGTCCATCACAGAAGGAGGTGAATCAACATTTCCAATGTAAGGGTTCATAATAAGAAGAACTCATTCGATGAGGGAGAAGAAATTCATAATGAGAAGAAATTATTTAACCTTTGCTCATCTATCAAATAAGGAGTTGGATTAACATTATCATTTTGTTCAGTTCCATCACAGAAGGAGTTGGATCATCATCATCTTACTCGATATATTTCCTTTTGAAACTCAAACTTCAATATCATTTCACTAAAGATTTTATCTCACTTGAGATTGTTTTTCAAAAAAACAGACTTAATCTCACTTGAGATTATTTTCTGAAAATATATTTTATCTCACTTGAGATTGTTTTTCTTAAAACATACTTTATCTCACTTGAGATTGTTTTTCTTAAAACATATTTTATCTTACTTGAGTTGCTTTTCTTAAAATAGATTTTATCTCATTTGAAAGTGTTTCTCTTGAAATGATTTTTTTCCTAACTCAGCGCAATTGTTTAGAGTTTTCCTTAAAATAATTTGCCTCTAAAAATATCATTTTCAATCTCACATGAACAACATTGTTTCTAAAATAATAAACATAAATAAAACCTTAGATGTGCTAATTAAGGGTAATTATATCTTTTCCAAGTCCATCATTTATGAGATTAGGGCAAATCAAGCAAGAAGATTTTCTTATGATGGTGAGCAAATCATTTTATCAAAAGTGGGACAAACCAAATGAGAAGACTTTTAGACATACATAGAGGCAAGTTATTCGAATGAAAGACAAGGTAGTGAATTAATAGAAGATCAAGGAAGAACGTTGGAGCCATATGACTTGCAATTAGATTTGGCAAAATTAGGTAATTATTCTTCTTTGCTTCATTATTGTTTTCACAACCACAAGAAAAATGGAGACTAAGATGATATCAGTGGAGGTCATACCCTAATTTTGTCCGAGCATTTTAAATCGGATCGAATGTTATTGAAGGTCAATTTTGAAGATGTTCATGCATAAATTTCAAATTATTTCAAGTGGTATTGGCGGTGGAAGCTTTGAGAAATTCTAGCCAGGAATGATACATTTTGTTTAATTGGGCTTAAGTTTTGTGATCATGTGTTTGTTCTGGAAATTTAAACCCAAATTAAAAATGTCCAATACAGTCCATTACGATCCATTTTTTACTAAATCAAATCATCCAATAAAATCAAATTAACCAAATATTCAAGTGACCACTTAGACTTTATCTACAAAATGTAACCATTACACCTGTCGTAACCGGTTTTCGCCCGGGCACGAAATTTTTTCTTTATCGGGAAAAGTGATGTAAATAAATGATTTTTTTAAATGTTTAAGGAGTCGCCATCAGCCTTTGGGTCAAGTAGGTCGAATACCTAAAAATTATCTTTTAAAAGAGTTTTTAAGAAAACATCAGTTAAAAGATAAATTGGTCTGCGTTTTAACCAAAAATTCGTTCTTTTTAATAAGAAAAAGGGATTCGTGGTCGATTACGTTTGGGGAAGGATTAGCACCCCCACCACGCCCAAAATTGGTACTCATTAATTATAAATTGTCTCTATTATTGGAAATTTAAAAATTCAAAAATATATTTAATTTATAATCTTGTTATTTTACATTTATTAATATAATTCAAAGAAAATCTATTAATTTATATATATATAAATTTATAAATATTTATTTACTTTAGAAATATCAGAAAAGGACTTCTAGGTTCTTTAAGATAGCCCATTTCTTAATATTAAAAAATAAATAAATATTAATAAAACATTTCTATTAAAATAAATTAATATATATAATTTATATAAAAAATAGGATATTTATTTATTTAAAAATATCAAAAAAGGACTTCTAGGTGCTTTAAGATAGCCCTTTTCTTAGATATTAGAAATAATAAACATTATTATTTAAACAAATATATATATATATATATATATATATATATATATATATATATATATATATATATATATATATATATATATATATAAAACTAAGATAAAAAATAATAATGAAATAATAATTAATGAAATAATCAAAATATAAAAGTAATAATAAAATAATATTGAAAATAAATAATGATTAAAATAAAAGAAATTAAAAATATAGTATTAAAATGTAGAATATTTAAATTTGGTATTCTACTTCAAAATATCATAAGATCTAGAGGCCTATAGTGTAATTTAGACTTAATAATATTAATCGTTGATAAAAAAATAAATATTAATTAAATTATGAGGGATTAAATAAGGTATTTAACCTAAAATATACAAACCATATATATAAACATATATATAAACAATGATTAAATTATAAAAATATAAAAATTAATGGACATTATTCGAAATACCATAAAGCCTAAATATTATCAGTGTAATTTAACCTATATAATTATACAGGATTAAAATTAAATTTGATTAAAATTAAAAGGATTAATCATGGTATTTTACCTTAAGCATTTAAACATACAGGTAATGACTAAAATAGAACAAAATAAAATTTGAAGATAATATTAATATGTTCATAAATTGATTTCAGTGGCTAAAATGGAAGTTTATAAACTTCAGGTGACCGCGTGTGTAGTTTAACTATTTTGAAATTACAGCCAGACCCCTCATCAAAACGACGCTGTTTTGATGAGGGTATAAATACCCTAAAACCGGCCCTTTAGGCCAAAATTCTTTCATTTCTCAATTTTCACAATTTTCATTCTCTCTCTTTCAGAAAGAGAGCTCTTTCAGAAAGAGAGAAAAATTTCTCTCTAACAACCTCCGCCCGGAGGGAGCCCAGGGTCCGGCCGGCAGCCGTCTGCCGTCGCCGACCACCACCACCGGCCACCGTGAATGGTGGCCGGAAATTACAAAATAATCCTAAATCAAAGCTATATTTACCCTAAAGCCCAATTTAAGGTTGTTTTAATCTAAATGCTTACCAAACGTCGTAGATCTGGTATAGTTTCCTTCGATGTTTTGGTTCTCCGGTGGCTTGTGGAGGCTACTCGGTGGTAAGTTTCTTCTCTGTTTCTTATCTCTTTATTTTCTGTTTGCTGTTATGGGTTTATTTTTGCTGCTGTTGGTATTGTTTGGTTGGCTATCGATCTTCCTCCTCTCTGTTTTTTGCTCTCTGTGTCTCTCTGTGGTTATTATCTTCTCTCAGGTTTTCTGCTCTCTGTCTTCTTTTTTTTATTTTGCAGGTGTGGTGGCTAAGCCACCACCGAGGCTTTCGTCGGACCGGTCCCTTAGGAAGCTTTCGGTGAGTCACCATAACTATGGTGGTGACTCACCATAGTTAACAACGTGGACGATCAGAGTCGTGGTAGCAGAGCTTTTAGAGGCTTCGGCGGCGAGGTGGCGTGGCACTGGAGTGTCGGCAGCTGGACGTTGGACCACCTGGCAGAGGCGGCGGCTGGCCTTCTGGAAGCATCAGAGGCGGCTGGAGCTAGGGTTAGAAAACTCTAGCTAAAATGTTTAAACCCTAATTGGGTTTTAGGTCTGTTGGGCCTTCCAGGTTGGGCCTGGAACTGTAATCAGGCCCCAATTTTTGGCCTTGTATATTTGTTTTAATAATATATATATATATATATATATATATATATATATATATATAATAATTAATAATAATATTATATAATAATAATAATAATAATAATAAACTGGAAAAAAATATTGTCTACAGCTGCCCCTCTTTGCTCATTCTTATGTTAACAAGAATATAGCAAAGACGAAAAAGGACAATAATTTTTTCATTTGGCTTCTTTTTGAGTAGGATGGAAATGTTGAAAATATTCTGCCCAGAGGTCTTATGAATGACCTTGAGGTCTTATCATCTTGCACTGTAGGTCTTACAGATGACCCGGAGGTTTTAAGATCAAGAAACCTTTGAAAACCAGTTTCTTAAAATCTTGTTTGAAAACATCCTGCACTGTAGGTCTTACGGATGACCCGAAGGTTTTGAAAACATCAAGCATTGAAGGGCTTACAGATGACCCGAAGGTTTTTGAAAACATCATGCACTGAAGGGCTTACAGATGACCCGAAGGTTTTGAAAACATCAAGCACTGAAGGGCTTACATATGACCCGAAGGTTTTGAAAACATCAAGCACTGAAGGGCTTACAGATGACCCGAAGGTTTTGAAAACATCATGCACTGAAGGGCTTACAGATGACCCGAAGGTTTTGATAACATCATGCACTGAAGGGCTTACAGATGACCCGAAGGTTTTCGAAAACATCATGCACTGAAGGGTTTACAGATGACCCGAAGGTTTTGAAAACATCATGCACTGAAGGGCTTACAGATGACCTGAAGGTTTTTAAAACATCATGCACTGAAGGGCATACAGATGACCCGAAGGTTTTTAAAACATCATGCACTGAAGGGCTTACAGATGACCCGAAGGTTTTTGAAAACATCATGCACTGAAGGGCTTACAGATGACCCGAAGGTTTTGAAAACATCATGCACTGAAGGGTTTACAGATGTGGGAAATAGTTTACTAAGTAAGAAACTATGAAAATTTTTTTTACTATTCAACAATTTCATTTTTAGAAAAGATTAAATGGGAAATTTTGAAAATCGTTTTCTCATTGAAATAACTTGTTGATTGGGTAACATGTCCCAAGATAATGCTCATTCTTGTGGATTGTGTCCATCTATTTTTCAGATGTTTGCGTGATTCCTGCATTTGCGGTTTAGAATACTTTCTTCTTGTAAGGTATTTTTCATCATGAATCTTCTTGTTCATACGAAGATATGTAAAACTTCATGTTTGAATGCACTCAGATGTATCAATGTAATGCATTATCTATTGTGTAAATGATGTTCTTATGAATGCATGAATGTTGATGCAATCTTTATTTGACTTCAAAGTGGCGAACTCGGTCTTCCTTCACTTTATCATTTATTTCCAGGGTTACCTTCGGATATCAGTGTAGCAACCTATGCCATAAAGCTGAAATACCATCTGATTAATCTTGTATATTTGTGCCTTCTTCCTTTGCATTAAAGTCTCAGAATAAATGTTTCATTTATGGAAATCTTGCCGTAATCAGAACTATGATCTTGATGCCCCATTTTGTCTGGATAAAACCGACTTTTTTTTCTGGACTTGTGTAGAAATCCAATAAAGCTTTCATCTTTGAAAAGAGAATCTATTATCTTTAAAGAGATAGGCTATCATCTTTGAAGAAAGATTCTATCATCTTTGAAAAGTGTAGATGTAGATATGTCATACTCAGCAGGGATTAATTAGGAGAGCAATGTCTGTTCTGATTTGACTCTTTCAACACATTATAAGGAGGATGTATCCTGATTCCTTTCATGTCTCCACATCCAATTGGATCTCGAACAAGGCAACTTGTCATTCAACTTTAGTTGGCTCCACTAGTTTCTTGTTGTAAAACATTTGACAACACGTTCATCATTTCTTGTGATTTCTGCACAGATGTTTTGTAAGCATTTAACAATACATTTGTCATTTCCTGTGGCTTTTACTCAAATTTCTCAATCAAATGAAGCTCTTTGCATAGTGTTCAAAGCTTTTGTATGATGTCATAAGACCACTTGAGAACAAAACTCAGTGGGGATACAAGTGAGATATTGGTATGGCCAAAACGTTGGTTAAATTCACGATATATGCTAGTGCCGAGTTGAATAAGAGATACCAACTGATCTTGATATCATCTCGAGCAAGGGCAAGTGTGATATCGATCACGTTTTCTTCCAAAATGAGCATTGTAGAAAGTAGAAACACTTCAACTATAGGATCCATGTACAGAAGGAGGTTTATGGAATTCTTGCTGCTGGGGATGAAACATACAGGATAAACCAAATAGATGAAAACTCAGTTCACTCTCGCTGGTAATGATAACCCTAGTAACAACGGGAATAAGAATAACATAAGCTGAGTCTCTTTATTTGTTCAATATCATCAAGTAAACAAACACTGATATGAAAAACAGCTTCGTGATCTCAACAGCATGATTGAAACTAACTGTCAAGAATCTCAAAGAAATATTTCCAGTCATCACCGACACACAAAATACAAAATTTCAAAGCCGAGATTTTGAGAAACTGAACCCTGGATCAAATGGTTTGCCTGGGGACCATCCTTATTCATGCAACCGTGATGTAGCTTAACAAAGAACATGATGTCGTGTGATACATGATTTAAGAAGATTGAGTATTTGAAACCATTCTTGCTGAGTAGATATTTGTTCAACAATATGATCCTGATGTAACTGTCTGATGAACGAAACAATAATGTATAGTAAGCTCTACTATCACTGTTTCACCATTTTCATTCTTCATTCCTTTATATCTTATTGAAAATATTTGCTCATGTCAAATGATCTTTAACATATGACGATGTGGGCCTTCAGCATGCCCCAACATTGGCTAATACAAACGTTCAAAATGTGTCAACATTCTTGATTCTGATTGAAATGGGCTTTCAGCATGCCCCAACATTTGCTAATACAAACGTTCAAAATGTGCCAATATTCCAATTGATTGAAATGGGCTTGCAGTATGCCCCAACATTTGTTGACGTAAACATTCAAAATGCATCAATGTTCGTGATTATGATTGAAATAGGTTTTCAGCATACCCCAATATTTGCTTCTTGTTGATGTGAGCTTTCAAAATGCCCAAATATTCATACTGACGTGGGCCCTCAGAATGCCCCACATGAATCATTTCTGTCTGAAATGGGCTTTCGATATGCCCCAACATTTGCTAATACAAACGTTCAAAATACATTAATATTCCTGATTCTGATTTGAAAGGGGCTTTCAGTATGCCCCAGTATTTGCTTCTTATTAATCTGAGCCTTCAAAATGCCCCATATGGATCTGTCTGAAGTAACCTTCAAAATGTCCCAACATTCTATTTCTGGTTGAAATGAGCCTCCAAGAATGCCCAAAATGCCCCACTATTCTATTTCTGTTTGAAATGGGTTTTTAAGATGCCCCGCATGAATCTTTCTGAATTGGACCTTTAGAATGCCCCCAACCTTCTAAACTGTAAGGCTTACTTCCAATGCTTGTTTGATTTCAATATCGTGATCCCCACGAGGTTCAATTTTGACAATGTACTGTTGTGGGTACTTGTAGCTTTATTCGTGCCTCAAATCTGTTTATCTTGAATACTTTCATTTTGATGTCACTAAACAGTAGTTGTTAAGTAACTTGAGGAATTCTCTTCATGTTGTCACAAACTTAAGAATCAATTATTCAGACGGAAATGTCTGAGATGTGTGCCTCTTTTGAATGAGGTGCCCATTGGATCTAGAGGGATCTAGTCGGGCAGAGTGGTATAAATTGTTTGGTAATTCATTCCAGGTCGACACAGTGAACCTTGTTTTCAATGAAGGCTATTTCTGGAACATGCTTTTCCATGCAACATGTTGGTTATGATAACTACTCATCTGATTATGAAACGATCTTTCAGGATGATTTCACAGATATTGATAGTTCTTCTGATACTGAGGAAATTCTGAATTCTGATTCTGATGAGGAGAATAAACTGTTATACTTGAAAATGGGGTACTCAGAGGATAAAACTTCAATAGCCATGGAGATATGTGATCCGAATTCATCAATTGCAGAGTTGACAGATTTTATATGTGCTGCTCAAATGGCTAAGGCTACTGACGCACTTCTTCCAGTAGAAGATAGGAAATCATTATGTAATAACCCCAATTACAAGAAAATACGAAACTCGGGCTATGATCTTTGGAAAAGGAAAGATCAGATGAAGCTTGAAAAGAAGCTTCTTAATGAAGACGATCATGTTCATCTTTCAAATCTAATGATTGGTTTTGGGGTTCCTACCGAACCAGATCAGATAACTCAAAGAACACTTTCAAAAGATGCTATTGGGCCTCCTTATTTCTACTATAAGAACGTGGCACTTGCTCCAGTTGGTGTTTGTACCGAAATGTCATGGTACTTGTACGATGTAGAGCCAAAATTTGTAGATTCGAAGTATTGTTGTGTTGTTGCACGGAAAAGAGCTATATTCATAATCTGCTAATTGAGAATAAATTTACTCTTATTCCGCTTCCTCTATGCACCATACATGATGCTTTTCCAAAAAATGATAGCCTTCCTGGGATCCAAGAACAAAGTTGAATTGTTTACAAACATGTATAGGTAGTGTCAAATCGACAGAAAGGATCCGTAAGGCTCTTGAAGCTTATGACGATGAGCCTTCTTCGAGTGTCCAGAAATATGTTCTTGATGAGTGCCGAAAATGAAATCTAGTATGGGTTGGAAGGAATAAAGTTGTTCCACTTGAACCTGATGAGGTGGAAATGCTTCTAGGTTTCCCTAAACCATACATGAGGAGGAGGATCTGCTAAAGACAGGTTCCCCGGTGGTATCAATGTCCTGTTTCTTTTTTCTGGGATCAGTGATGCAGAGGTTGCCTTCTACTATCTTTCCATACCTTTGAAATGTGCAAGAACTGAATGATGATCGGTTGGAGCAATTAATGAGTAGATTTGACGGACTCGACCTTGTTGTCGGTGGCATCCAGTGTAACAACCTTTCCGGAAGAAATAAACATCATCAGGATGAACTAGAAGATTTTTGTTAGTGCATTTTCTTGCAATGACTGCTACAGTGATTGTCTCTTCTGCTGCTTCAAGATAGACATATTCATATCCC
This sequence comes from Hibiscus syriacus, assembly GCF_006381635.1. Lineage (NCBI taxonomy): Eukaryota > Viridiplantae > Streptophyta > Magnoliopsida > Malvales > Malvaceae > Hibiscus > Hibiscus syriacus. The sequence continues at coordinate 9,170,754 of NW_024063392.1, read as the reverse complement.
ACTATTCCCGAACCATGGAAAGGTTTAGTTGATAACAAAACTGGTTATCTTTACTTTTAGAATCCGGTAACCACTGGTATTCCATATGAAAAGTCTACAAATGTAGAATCTGTTCCAATGTCTTATTCTATGTCTATAAGTTCTCAGTTTTAGGTTCAACAATCTTCTGAAAGACATAATGAATATAATCCTAACAAAGAAAGTGATCGGCATGGAAGAAGTAGCAATGATGTATCAAGACTTGAGTCATTATCATGGTATAACCAGAGTGTAGGTGGTGACTTGTTCATTCCCATAATACATCTTAATGGGACTTATAGCTCTGTGATGTAATCTTCTAGAGAACAAGGATTGATTGCTGGGGAAAATAATTTGTCTAGTGATGCTTATCGCCCTCAACATGAGATAAGTGATAATCTTTCTTGATGAATTGCTAATAATGTCACAAGAAAGCGTCATGAGTTCAATTCCCCAAACTTTCGAGCTTCTCAGACCACTTGATTTCAAGAATGCTTTATCATTTTGGTCTGACTTATTCTTTCTACATTAGATGTAGAATAGGCAACAATCTGCTTTAAGGATTTTCCTCATTTGAGACTGTCTTGTTTGAAAAATATTTTTCCTCCTTTCTTTATCGAAGAATGAAAGAATTTTGTAAAATGTTGCCTATCACAGGTTCACAATAGAATCAAATCATAAACATGAATTCAAAAAATATCAAAAGAATTAACAACTCTTTAAAATTTAAAAATTATAGCTCTTTGACAAGTATCAAAATTTGGGTTGGTTTCAGGATGCTTTCTTATTTTCTATGGTTACATCTATTTAAGATGTCACTCATCTCTCGCTCTTTGTGAACCTTGTCACATGCCTCACTTTGAGAACTTGGTATTTTAACCGGATGCGTACAAAATAACGTAACTAGGATTGCAAATTACTAGACCTTCTAGAGTCCTTCCATTTCAATTCTCTGGAATCTTTCATTTAGACTCGTCTAATAAAAGTAGTGCGAAAATATCGGTCTAAAAATGAAATTTATGAGTGCTTGTGTGAAGTTGACTATAACAGGTGTTTCGTAACTCCCATAGTCTATTTGTTAACACATTTGCCATTTTGGCTAGCTGAATTCAGCTTTATTGTATATAATAATATAATCACCTTTATCAGGTTAATTGAAACTTATCTATAAAGCCGGGGCGATTAACCAATTGCTCTAGAGGGACAGTTTTATTGCATAAAATAGGTTAGCTGAATATTATCCATAAAGCCGAGGCGATTAACCATTTGCTTTAGGGGGACAACTTAAGCTTTATTGTATGTAATAATATAGCATAGGTATCCAAATCCAATTTCTTAAGCTTGTTAAGAAGAACCTGTTATAGTCTATGTGTTTTGGTGGAATTCAGAAAATCTCTTTGTTAGAGTTCAATTTCCAAGCAACTGACTTAAACTAGATTTACCTATTTGTAAAAATTGTGTTTATCATCGAATGTCATCAATAGAAAAAATATTCTAATCGGTTTTGTAATGTAATACATCAACGATGCCCCATGTTGTACGCTCCTATATATAAATACCAAGCCTTTTTATAATTTCTTTCAATGGGAGTAGGCTATCTCATATTTGTAATAGGATAGTGTTTGGGTGTATTTCTTCTGAGGTAAGGTCAATGGTCCTTGTTTTTCTGGTTTTCAATCCTGATACTCTGTCAAAGATTATAACTCTAATCATGAAGAGCTTTTTAATCCAGTCAATATTCAAAGAACTGCAAGATTGCAAAATTGACTTAATGCTCATAACCTTAATAAGCAACACAAATTTATTTATTGCACAAAAAGCGGAGAAAGAAACAAAAAAACAAGTTCAAACAAGATGCTGAAAATAGAAAGGTATTACAGTGGTAGATAACACTTCCACTTGTTTATGCATCATTACTCCTCTAATGTTGGGGTGTAATCGGCCCAGGATTTTCATCCTTATTTGCTCCCCATTTCTTGATCATTTCTTGTGTCAAGACCCCCTTGTCAACAAGCATCTCTATTTCTTTTAACATTGACCAACAACTCCATGTTGAAAGCCCTTTCACCCCCAAGTGAAAATTACAGAAGCTATTTTGATCATAGTAATGGGTAAAAGGGTTTGTTGGTACTTTCATTGGTTTTGGTGTAATGTATCGACCTTTAACCAAATGAGGGTATAAGTCTCAAATGGAAGTTTGGAATACTTCCAAAGTTTTTCTTGATCGCATGACTTTCTTTGGTCGATCTGAACAAATACTTGCTCTTTTACTTTTGCAACCATGGGGACTCTGGATACGACACTCATTTACATTATCAGCTTTTGCTTTCTGACCCGTCAGACTCTTGGATGTGACTTTTGAGTTTCCTTCATTGACTATATTTTCAATTAATTCTCCACTTATCACAAGATTCTCGAATTCCTTCGTCGGATTTGCCTGCATTAACTCGAAGAAAGGAGCGGGAAGGGAATCACGAAACATATGTGATATCTCTTTTTCTAACATGGGAGGTTGAACTTGTGCTGCTACTCCTCTCCATCTTAAGGCATATTCTTGAAACCTTTCATTAGCTTTCTTCTTTACTCCTTGAAGATTCATACGTGTTGGAGTTAAGCCTTTAACATACCTATATTGTTCCAAAAATGCATCAGCTAAATCAACCCATCTCTTGATATGATCTTGGGTCAACTGATTATACCATACTACTGCTGAGCCAATGAGGCTATTATGGAAGGAGTGAATTAACAGATCATCAGAACTTAAATATCCTTCCATTTTTCTGCAAAACATTCTGAGGTGGATTAGGGGACAACTAGCGCCGTTGTATTTCTCAAAATCTGGCATTTTAAATTCATGGGGAATAACCAAGTGTGGAACCAAGCTGAGCTCTCTTGCTTCTAATTCTTTGTGGGAGGCATTAACACTTTTCATATTTCTGATTGCTTCATCCATCTTCTTGAATCTTTCCTCATACTGTGAATAATTAACGAGGCTATTCCTTGGGTTCGAGTGGGATGCCCCAGGGTACTTTATCATTCTCGACTCTTAAATCTGACAACATGGTTCTCTTTATCAGTTATTATCTCTTCTTTATCATATGTCATCCCCTGAATAATTTGATTTGATCCATCTGGTACTGAATCTGATGTTTCTTTCCTTATATCCTGAGGTAACCCTGTCAATTGTTCTGGCCACTGATCTTGTAGTCCCTCATAAGATTGCTCCATTGTTTTCATGATGATGGTACAATAATATGAACGAATGATCTCAATTTTACTGTTACAAAACCTTTCATGAATTATTTACATGTTTTTATAATTAATGTATATAACAATACTTAAATAATAAATGTAATGTAAAAGCAAAAATGTATAAATGTAAATATAAGAATGCAAACTGTGCAATGTAAAAGCATACATAAAAGTATGAATACAAAATGAAAATGCAAAGATGTGAAATACAAATACATGTATGAAAAGGTGTTACTCAAGAGTGATCATCTTAGAATAGATTTCATTGAACACAAAAGTTTACGTGAATTAAACAAAACTTTTACATGTAGGGGATGGCTTTTACTCCTAATTTCTCTATTTCCCTTAAAAGCCATTTTTATTTCCACTCATGTTCAGTTGTGGAGTTATCAATCTGCCTTAACTCTCTCATGAAACCAGCTAAGTCCACCAGCTTATGAGCCACATTGTTTGCTTGAGCAGAGGCTTCCTTCATGTTATTGTCTTTTTTCTTCATCTTTTGCATTAACTCTCGAAGTTGTAAACAATATTGTTCATTTTTTCTTGTGAGAGAATCTTTATGTTCAAGAAGTTCTCATACAAGATCTCCATAATCATCTAAACATTTCTTCAATGTCTTGTTCTTGTCTATATTGGCTTTTAATTTAGTATCAATCTCATGTTGATGGATCTGATATGATGCTTCCATATTGGTCATAGCATTATTCAACCTTTGATTGTCGACTTGATATATTTTCTCGATTCAATGACAGTTGTATTGAGTCTTTCTTCTGCAACTCGTAAATCATGAGAAAACTTCTTGGCTCATCCTTCATTTATGTCGCAATTCTTTTTCAGTTTGGTGACCCCTGTTATCCACTCTTCTGGGGTGTTTCCTATGCCAGCATTTTAAAAGGCTTGACTGACCTTCTGGAAATCTTCCTGTATGGTTTCCATTTTGGTGCTCAATTTATCGTTTTCAATCTTCAAATGACGTATTTGAGCCTCAAACCTCAGCAAATCTTCTTCTTTTTGGGCGCCCCTACTGATACTCTTACATTTGAAGACTTTTGGTATTAATCTAGCAGGACCTTCGGTTACCAAACTAGGTCAATCATCTACCATAAATTATAAGGTTCCATGATCCAAAAGACTTTGGACTCGACGTTTGAAGGCACGACAATTCTCAATAGTATGTCCTTGAGCTCCAACATGATATTCACAATAAACGTTGATGTCATACCAATTCGGATATGGAGGTTGGAATGGTTTTATGTAGTACGGAGCCACTTCTCGTGGTTTAAATAGTTTCTCATATAATTCTTTATATGATATAGGGATAGCATCAAAATGAGAACTGTCTTTCGTCTTGGATTGAACTTGAGTTTTAGACCTCGGGAGCAGACTAAACTTCGACGATTTCAAATTGCATGATTTCTTCTCATCTCTGGGAATTTTTACAGTTGTCACCATTTCCTGGGTATATCCAGACGATTTGTGAATATGAATGATGACTGTCCGTAATTTCTCCAATTGGTTAAGATCCAAAGTTTCATGCATATCTGAGATTGCAGGATTATGTTCATTGACCTTTATTTGTGCAGGAATCTCTTTTCCTTTGGCCAAAACAAATATTCTTCCCATCATCTTGGATATTTGCTCTCTTATTTCTCGTATCTCCTTTTGCTCTTCAATGGGCATACGATCTTTGGGTGCATAGCTCTCATCTATCCTCGGAGTTCCCTCATGATGCCATTCCTTAGCCGTGTCATATTTTGTTTGATCATAAAACTTTTTTTTCCATTTATGAAGTCTTTCCAATTTGATGAACAGTCTTTCAAGTCAACACCTTTTGGTTATGCCATGATCATGCAATACAGACAAAAGAATATAAACAAATTAGAGCAATGTAACATGCATGGAAAAAATAAGAAAAAAATAGAATATGTAGTACCAACTAATGGAATGAAAAAGATTCTATCTATCAAGGTATAAATCCTAACCTCATGTTTTCTAGTTTCATGCGTTGTTTGGAAAAATTAACCTAACTGCATGATTTCTAGTTCGCATGCATTTATTCAGAGAGAAAAATAATAAATTAAATAAATTAAAAGCTAGAGCTTATTTCTCCTTTGTGTACACCTACGGACAGAGGTTCAGTATTGTCTTAGATCAGTAGGGTTTTGGTTCTAAGAGTAAAGGTACTCGAACTGTCCTTGTTGATGCCCCCTTGGGCTACCAACCCTCAATCCTATTCCATCACAGACTTAAGCGGACCGAGTTCAATTCGAGGGGACACATTTCTTTATGCCTGACACGGAGAATAAATTCTCACGAAGACATAGAGCATATGAACCCCGAAAGCTACTTGCTAGGTCTGACACGGAGAATAAATTCTCACAAAGACGTCGCTTTCACTCCCACTTAAAAGGGATAAATCTCAGTTATAGAGATTATGTTTATGCAATGCAAGTGTTGTGTGTGAGGAGAAATATACAGATTTCTAACAAACAATTAAATAAAAATGAAATTTAACACCTTTAAATAAAATAAAAACAATCATAAAGAAGAATATATAAAATATTACAAAAATAATAAGTATATGTATAAAAAATTTGAAAGGAAAGAATTATAAATTAAATATATGATTTTTTAATTTCTAATTAATGGAGACAATTTATAATTAATTTCAAAGCTTGACTTTCCCCAGCGGAGTCGCCAAGCTGTCGTAACCGGTTTTCGCTCGGGCACGAAATTTTTACTTGGCGGGAAAAGTGATGTAAATAAATAAATTTTTTTTAAATGTTTAAGGAGTCGCCATCGGCCTTTTAGGTCAGGTAGGTCGAATACCTAAAAATTATCTTTTAAAAGAGTTTTTAAGAAAACATCAATTAAAAGATAAATTGGTATGCGTTTTAACCAAAAATTTGTTCTTTTTAATAATAAAAAGTGATTCGTGGTAGATTACGTTTGGGGAAGGATTAGCACCCCCACCACGCCCAAAATTGGTACTCATTAATTATAAATTGTCTCTATTATTGGAAATTTAAAAATTTAAAAATATATTTAATTTATAATCTTGTTATTTTACATTTATTAATATAATTCAAAGAAAATCTATTAATTTATATATATATAAATTTATAAAATATTTATTTACTTTAGAAATATCAGAAAAGGACTTCTAGGTGCTTTAAGACAGTTCATTTCTTAATATTAAAAAATAAATAAATATTAATAAAACATTTCTATTAAAATAAATTAATATATATAATTTATATAAAAATAGGATATTTATTTATTTAAGAATATCAAAAAAAGACTTCTAGGTGCTTTAAGACAGCCCTTTTCTTATATATTAGAAATAAATAAACATTATTATTTAAACAAATATATATATATATATATATATATATATATATATATATATATATATATATATATTTATAAAACTAAGATAAAAAATAATAAAAATAATAATTAATGCAATAATCAAAATATAAAAGTAATAATAAAATAATATTGCAAATAAATAATGATTAAAATAAAAGAAATTAAAAATATAGTATTAAAATGTAGAATATTTAAATTTGGTATTCTACATCAAAATATCATAAGATCTAGGGGCCTATAGTGTAATTTAGACTTAATAATATTAATCGGTGATAAAAAATAAATATTAATTAAATTATGAGGGACTAAATAAGGTATTTAACCTAAAATATATAAACATATATATAAACATATATATAAACAGTGATTAAATTATAAAAATATAAAAATTAAGGGACATTATTCAAAATACCATAAAGCCTAAATATTATCAGTGTAATTTAACCTATATAATTATACAGGATTAAATTAAATTTGTTTAAAATTAAAAGGATTAATCATGGTATTTTACCTTAAGCATATAAACATACAGGTAAGGACTAAAATAGAATAAAATAAAATTCGAATATAATATTAATATGTTCATAAATTGATTTCAGTGGCTAAAATGGAAGTTTATAAACTTCAGGTGACCGCGCGTGTAATTTAACTATTTTGAAATTACAGCTAGACCCCTCATCAAAACGACGCCGTTTTGATGAGGGTATAAATACCCTAAAATTGGCTCTTTAGGCCAAAATTCTTTCATTTCTCAATTTTCATTCTCTCTCTTTCAGAAAGAGAGAAAAATTTCTCTCTAACAACCTCCGCCCGGAGGGAGCCCAGGGTCCGGCCGGCAGCCGTCTGCCGTCGCCGACCACCACCGCCGGCCACCGTGAATAGTGGCCAGAAATTACAAAATAATCCCAAATGAAAGCTCTATTTACCCTAAAGCCCGATTTAAGGTTGTTTTAACCTAAATGCTTACCAAACGTCGTAGATCTGGTATAGTTTCCTTCGACGATTTGGTTCTCCGGTGGCTCGTGGAGGCTACTCGATGGTAAGTTTCTTCTCTCTTTCTTTTCTGTTTGCTATTATGGGTTTATTTTTGCTGTTGTTGGTATTGTTTGGTTGGCTATCGGTCTTCCTCCCCTCTGTTTTTTGCTCTCTGTGTCTCTCTGTGGTTACTGTCTTCTCTCGGGTTTTCTGCTCTCTGTCTTCTTTTTTTATTTTACAGGTGTGGTGGCTTTTATAGCCACCACCGAGGCTTTCGTCGGACCGGTCCCTTAGGAAGCTTTCGGTGGCAACAACGTGGACGATCAGAGTCGTGGCAGCAAAGCTTCTAGAGGCTTCGGCGGCGAGGTGGCATGGCACTGGAGCGTCGACAGCTGGACGTTGGACCACCTGGCAGAGGCGGCGGCTGGCCTTTTGAAAGCATCAGAGGCGACTGGAGCTAAGGTTAGAAAACCCTAGTTGAAACGTGTAAACCCTAATTAGGTTTTAGGTCTATTAGGCCTTCCAGGTTGGGCCTGAAACTGTAATCAGGCCCCGATTTTGGGCCTTGTATATTTTGTTTAATAATATATATATATATAATAATAATATTTATAATAATAATAATAATAATAATAAACTGAAAAAAATTATTTTCTACAACACCATTACACAATTCAAGTCAATAGCCCATCTATCGCCTATGACCCACACCCTATGTGGCCTAATGAACCCAAGTAATTTAGGTTTGCAAGAAACCCTAGCCAAGGTACCTTTGCCCCCGCCACCACCGGTAATAAAAACCATTCACGCACAGTTATCATCTTTATGTGAGAATCCCAAAACAGTAGTCCCCAACGGTTCATCATTCACATCAGCAGCAGAGCCCCTCGTGTGAGCTAATGGTACCCTCTCCTTGATTATTCGCTACAAAATTATATTTTACAAAAAGGACTCTGACTTTGACAGAGCCTCACCTCCATTATACGGATGAGTGATGGCAGGGAGAACCTCCTGTGAGTATGCACGAAGAGAAAAAGAGAGGGGGAATCAGAAACAAAAAGGGGGGATTGTAATTTTTTTATCCTTTGTAATCGGGTTATATAAACCCCCAAAACCAGATTGCAAAGATCTCTCCTCATTTTTTAAAAGAAGCAATAGAAAAAGTAACAGCAATTTTTTAAGGTATTTTCCATCTTCCTTTTGATTTTCAGTGGTTTTGTGCGTGTGGGGGCAGCTATTTGAAACAAAAATAAAAGAAATAAAGGAGAGGGGAAACGTTAACTGAGTCGTTGGAGTCTCCTCATCGGAGATCCTCGCTGGACTTGAGTCGCGTCAGCAAGGAGAATATTAGGGGTTCGTCGGAGCAAAGGGAAGCCAAAGGTTGGGTCTCGGTTTAGGGGTGTCTAGGTCTTATTTATACGTTTTTGGCTCTGATTCGGATTTAGGTATATATCGAGGGATTAAGGTTATTTTGTGTGAGTTTTGATTTTACCGACCGCCGTGGATGGTGGCCAGAAGTTTAATTCGTCGCCAGTGAACAACGGCGGCCATGGCAGTTTTGGGTTTGCCAGCTTCGGCCAAGGAAAGAACAGAGTAGGTAAGTTTGAGAAAAAGCATAAAAGGGAAGATGTGTAGGTCGGGTAGGGTTTCAATTATTGAAAAAGAGAGAGGGAAAAGTTAGGTTTTATAGTTAAATCTTTTGGGTTAATTGTCTTTAGATTCTCATAGTTTTAACGTGAATTTACATTATGGTCACAAGATCCTTTTTTCTTATTTTTAACTTAAAATAAATGTCCTAATCGAGATATTTTTCCATTTATGTGTGATTAGTTGTTAGAATTTTAGAAAAAGGGAAATCAGGCATGCAGTTCTCTATTATTTTAAAGGAAATCAATTTAGTCCATTTCGAGTTTATTTTATTTTATTTTCATCATCCTATGTCATTTTTAATCCATTTTAGTCCTTAAGTTATGATTTTTCTGTTTCTGTATTTATTTGTGCTTTGCTTATTTTACTACGTGTGTGTTGTATCATATGTATCTTTTTATTTATTGTTATTTTTATTTAATTCTTTATTTGTGCCAAATGTCAGGCATGATACTAAATTTATTTTAGTATTCTGTATCCTTTGGTTTTGTTTATCTCTTAACTTTAATTTTCTTTTAAAATCTGTCTAATTCATGCTTTTTGTTTCTTTTTTTATTAATTTTTTAGATTGGAGCCCTGATTTGGTTTAACTTATTTCCCTTTATTGTTAATTAACCTTTTTATTGCTACTTTGGGTTTACATTTATTTACTTATTCATTTATTGCCTTTGAATATATCATGCTTTATTTATTATTTATTTAATTCTTTAGAATTTTAGTCTTATTTTGTATATTCTTTAATTTAGTCCCTAGTTAGGAAATTTTAACTTTAGATCTAGTCCTTGAATTTAGATTTCTTTTAGATTTAGTCCCTGATTTTTTTTTTAATTTGAGAATATTTGATTTGGCCCTCGCCTTAATGTCCGAGGGTCCAAGTCAAGTATTTGATTCAATAATTGGTTAAAATCGGTTATGATTAAAATTAGAGCCTCCACTTTAGGGTAAATTTCACTTTAGTCCCTTAATTTAGGGAATAATTTAATTTTGCATTCGTACTAAAATGCTCGAGGGTCCAAGTTGATTATTTGACTCAATAATTGGTTAAATCAATTAGGATTAATATTAGGGCCTCTATTTTTAGGTTTAGTCCACTAGGTTCTTTAAATTTCATAATTTGACACACTAGGTTAGAGAAAATCTTAATTAATTCACCTAGTATAATTAGTTTCATAAATAGTTGTGTGATTTCATTTTGATTTTAAAAATAATAAGGCAATGTTCATTTATCAATGAATTAATAGTTTATCCTCCGCGTTATGCTCAGGGATGACCACTCGTAATTCCCGAAGTAAATTGACATCATTTTCAAAACCTACATCATGATTTCTTAATTATCAAGGCAATGTTTGTTTATTGGGATCGATAACGAAGCTTTCACATAAAATGCTCGAGAGTGATCGTTATTAGTCTTGATAAGTTGATAACCTTTTTTAAAATTTGCATACATAGTGAATTTTAAATTAAATAAAACCTCGAACTTAAATTTCCAATTTTTAAATATAGGGTAATGGACTAAGTATCAATTTTCCCTCACGCGTAACTAACTCCCGAAATTGATTTCTAGTTTGCAGACTAAAATTTGGTATTTTTGATAAAATAAAATGTTCTTATTAAAACTACCTAGTTTTAGGTATTCCAATTGCACCTTAAAATGATTGGTGGAGACTCTCATCTTTTCATTAAAAATCTTTTCCAAAACCTAATCGTTGCAACTAGTCGGCTTTCTCCAGAAGGGGGCTGGTTGCGTCAATTGCGGGACAGCCCGTCGGACGCCATGAATCTACTATGTTAGAATTGTAATGGTATTGCCAATACTACGACAGTTCATTCTCTTAAGAGGTTTCATGCCTCTCGTTTATTTTCTGTTATCTTTTTAAGTGAGACAAGGTTGAGACAAAATAAAAGTGATTACATTAGGAGTTTGCTAGGTATGCATGGTTGTTTTACAGTAGACAATGGGAACAACTGTACTGACCTTATGTCATTTTGGATGAATAACATTGAAGTATATATTTTTTTCGTATTCGCCACTTCACATCAATGCTTTCATACAAGACAAGATGGATCGAATCATTATCTTTTTACAATCATTTGTGGACAATCAAATGCATCTCTTAAAACAAAAACTTGGAATATGCTTGATAACTTAAGTACGACCTCTCCTTTGTCGTGGTTATTAGGCGGGGATTTTAATGAATTTTTAAACGACTCGAAGAAACAAGGGGGTCGTCATAAGCAAAGAGTGCATGTTGATGGATTTCGTGATGTTTTACAACGTAAAGGTCTATCGGATTTATAACCTTCCCAGGGATGATTTACGTGGGTAAATAACACTCGTAACACTATAGTAAAACAGGTTTTTTGCGGCGTATTTTTTTACCTATAGTGGCATTTTTAAGCGCCGCAAAAAGCGCCGCTAAAGTTAGCGGCGTTTTCTAACAAAAAACGCCGCAATAGGTTACAACATATAGTGGCGTTTGTTCAACAAATGTCGTAATAGGGTTTGTTATTTAGCGGCGTTTGTCAGAAAAACGCCACAATAGGTGTTGATGTTTAGCGGCGTTTTCCCTACAAGAGCCGCAGTAGGTGTTGAGATTTAGCTGCGTTTTACTTACAAATGCTGCAGAAGGTTTTGATATTTTGCGGCGTTTTTCCCACAAACGTCGTAGTAGGCTTTCAGATTTAGCGGCGTTTGTATCAAAAATGACGCAATAAGGGTTGATAATTAGCGGCGTTTTCATATAAACGCCGCTAAAGTTCAGTATATAGCGGCATTTCTAGTATACAAACGCAGCTAAATGTATGGTATATTGCGGCATTTTTTTAAAAAAACACCGCTAAATAACACAGAATTTAACAGTTTAAAATAATGATTGATTACCCCAAATCTATTTTTTCAACCTGTTCCATTATCCAACAAACAAAACAACAATAACATATTCTCTTTATCCATAACAAACAACATCAAATCCAATATAATAAATAAAAAATATCATTAACGTAATATAAGTTCAGTTAAACAAGGTTCAGTAACACTAACATAATGCTCATAACATAAATGAGACTACGATGGTGGATTCTGAGGTTGCGTTTTCTGTATCATTAGCATCATATCATTGAGTCATTTTTCAAATTCTTCACATCTCTGCTGATATGATACTTCTCTCTGTGCTGTCGCTGCTTCTCTCTGTGCTGTCGCTGCTTCTTTCTCTACTTCCGCTGCTGCTCTGGCTGCTTCTGTTGCTGCTCCTCTGCTTCCCTTGCTTCATTTTCCACTTTCAAGTTAGTCGTTTGTTGATCCATCTCAGCCAACTTTTCTTTTAAACGACTAACTTCGTGGTGGGAAGATCGAGACTGTGATGACATGTACTGTGATGAGCTGGATCCAAAATATTTGGTGGGAGTAACGAATGATCCTTGACAGCGCACCCGACCATATCTTTCAGGACCCAAAACGTCATTAATATCTTGGTTTTCAATGTCATCATCATGAACAATACCTTGACTCGAAGCAATAGCATGATGCTCCGCCTTTTTCTCTCTCAATTTTTCCTAATAATAAAGTGAATAATTAATTAAAATAAAAAATGTCATGGTACAAATATAAATAAAGTCAGGTAAATTTAAAACGTCTACCCAATAAACGTACCATAATTTCTACAGCGTCAGTAGTCATAGGGGTGCCATTCTTCTTCGTATGTGTAATGTCGAAGAGTTGGATTAGACCAACTTTAGAACCAGATGTATTTTCCTACAATGAACCATAATATAATTACTATGAGTTAGTATGTACATGGAATACAAAAAACTATTTCAATAATCTATAATACATCCTCATGAGCTATACAAGCAAAGCTCTTTGATCCAGTCGTATGCGTAAACTTTTGTCGTTGCCTGCTAGCAACACCAATATGCTCTCGGTCCTACAATGTCAAACAATCACTTTTAATGATGATTTAAAATTCGTTACAATTATTTCTGAAAAATACATCATACATGTCCTTTTTTTGAACTCCAAAATCTGACTGCATCTTCCCATTGGTACCTGAGCATTCCTGGTGAGACTTTTTGCTACTTCTCTTCAAGGCTGAGATCATTCTTGAAGTATTTCTTCTTTAAGGAGCTCTTCTGGTCCCTCAATCTCTTCCCTAACGCTTGCTTCACATAATCGTCAGAGACCTCTAAAGAAAATTTCTCCTATACAGCAAATAAGTGTGCACCGTAAGTATAAATTAGTATTGAATTTCTATAGAGTATCTATTATATTGACATTATTACCTTAACAAAATCCAACGCTTGATTTTTTTACTATTAGCCATTTCGCGCCATGACTCGTAATTGATCGGTAACAAATTCGCATTAAGTCCAACTATGCCTAAGTAACCTGCTAGAAGACGTGATTCTGGGCCAATAGGTTGATCGGCATCATTTCTTGAAACTTTGACACGATGCCTAGGAGGAAGTTAGTATAATTCCTTCAAAGTTGTACGTCCTCGAGTCTTGCGCGTTCCAGCATTTTCAACTATATAATAAATTATTAAATGCCAGTTTTGAAAATGAAAAAAGTAGTAAATAATGTTTCGAAGATTACTTTGAATTTCTACTTCTTCTTCAACAGTTTCAGGAACTTCGGAAGACTCAGGTGCATTCGATTCCTCGTTATTTCTTTCTTCATGGTCTTCAGAAGCTCGAACAACCCGCAAATCAGTTATTTTTCTCCTCGACATGATATCTATAATAAAAAAACATGAGTAATAAAAAAACATGAGTAATAAAAAAATGAATTAATTAATGAATATATTGAAAGACAACATGTTAAAGGTTATAACATTATAAATAAATAAATGAAGATATAAAATCGTACAAAAGTCTTATGTAATGTCAGTTGCCATAAATATCTTCATCAACGTCCTCCCGAACCCATTGAAATTGTGTTGTATTAGTGATAGTTTCATCTAATTTTTTGTGGTAGTAGAGGTAAACATTCTGATCTTGTTTCAATGTCATCTTTACTTCCATCCCCGATGTCTATCAAGTCTCTGGGAGTATTTTGAAGCACAACATACCAACCGTCATCCATTGGATCGTAACAATAAAATACTTGTTTCACTTGAGAAGAAAATACATATGGTTCATCCATCAAACGTTGACCTGTGTGAATTAATCGAGAGAAATTCACCATTGTAAACTCGAATTTATCTCTTTTTATACATCTGTTTACATCAACCCAGACACACCGAAACAACACAACCTTTTGTTTTCCATAATAATCTAACTCAATAATGTATGTAAGATTTCCATAATAATCGACCTCTCCCTCATACGAATTATTGTCCCTTATAGTAGCATAACTTGTAGTTGACGAAGTAACTACGACTCCACAATTTTGTGTCCTCCTTAATCTTTCACGAGATTTCGTGTGGAACCTGAACCCATTAATGAGGAAGTCATTTCTCGCCAGAGATTATCATGGATAAGATGAAAGATGATTGTTTCATGCAAATCCAGGGAGGCAAATTATATGGAACAAGTACAACAGGCCAAGTCCTATACGAAGTACTCATTATTTTGAATGGATTAAAGCCATCAGTTGCAAGATCGAGCCTGACATTTCGAGGATCTCTGGCAAAAATTGGATACTTATTGTCAAATGAATTCCAAGCTAAAGAATCTGCAGGATGCCGTAATACTCCATCATCGGTTCTGCCATCATGATGGCACCTCATAGAGTCAGCAGTCTTGGAGGACATAAACAATCTTTGTAGCCTAGGTATTAGAGGGAAATATCGTAGAATCTTGACTGGTTTCTTTCTTGATCGTGCTTGAGCTTCATCCTCAGTAACATTTTCTGCCTCCCTATTCATCCATTGATATTCTCCGCATACATGACAAGATTCCTGATTTTTTCGACCATCCCAATACAACATGTAATCATTTGAACAAATATGAATTTTGTCATATCCAAGACCCAAATCTTTTTTCATTTTCTTCATATCTTTGCATGATTGAGGTATTTTTACAAAAGGAAACACTTCTCCTAGGAACTCCAACAATTGCGTAAAGGAGTTTCCAGTCCACCCTCCCAGGCATTTAAGTGGAAAAGACGAATGCAGAACAAAAGCTTTGAAAACTTTGATCCCTCATAAAGTTGTTCATTCATTTCATTCAGCAACTTGTAAAACTTTGCCGCTTCTCCATTTGGCTCTTCATCACATCCAATTCTTCTCGTCTCAATGAAATCATTAACATCATCCTAACAATAATTTTCTGTAACATACGGTTGTTGATTGTGCATATTAAATGCATCTCGTAGCATCCCTTCCATGTCATCTTCTCTGAAAGTTGGATGGTGAGAAGGAGCATGATAAGTCGAATAACTCGTGGAAGCAGATCTATTTGATACAGACTCTATAAAAGATCAATTTTCTATACCCCCGAACAAATCCAAAAATAACTATATGCTCGTACACAACTTCACGAATGTGCCAATTAATGTTCACACAATTCTTACAAGGGCAAAGAATCATATTCTCTTGGCTTGCATTCACAAAAGCTAAATTTAGAAAGTTTTCGACTCCATTTCGATATTCGATGCTTACTCTTGAGAAATCCATCCAACTCTTATCCATTTCATATTTCTGGAGTTTTAATTTAAAATGTTAATTGCGAATATTATATATACATTTATAACCTTAACATAAGCATTAAACTATCAGATATAGTCCATAATAATTTAAAACCTAAATTGAAGTTGCTCAACTCAATTACAGTTACAGAGATAATTCAAACCGATAAAAGTGTATAACAAAATATGCAAGAAAATATCAAATCTAAACAATAATACTTTAATTTCACTCATAAGCACGCATAATTTAATTTCACATAATAATTTAAGTTCACATTTATTTGCTAATACTATAGAGAAAAGTAGAACCTAAACAGAAGTTATAATTTAATTTTTAATTGTTCAATATAAATCAACATCATAATAAATTCACACTAGAGGAATAACACGCTTGGACCTTTATATATAATGCAATCATAATAAGTTTGTCTCTTAAAACAATACTTCATTTGTCTCTTAAAACAACACTTCATTATTTGTCTATTAAAAACAACACTTCATGCATCCTAAGAAAAGTTTAATAGTAACCTGGGTTTCACGTTCAAGCGTATTGTCTTGAGGAACAAAGTAGTCACGCTGGTATCGTTCAAGGGTCTTGTTCGTACTGCCAAAGAACAAAGTAAATGATGAAGTTGCATGCAAGGACTTGAGAAAGTAAAAGTAAATTCTATCAACGCAGGCGTTAAATGTTTGATCGTGTACTACTGTTCAATAATTATTTAGCTTTAACCAACTGGCGCAAAGCAAGGTTCAAACTTTACTGCAGACAGCATAAATATTTAATTTTAGTTCAAAATATAGCTGTGAATAAAATGATAATAGATGCTATACATGTTGTAATTCTAGATGACCAAGAAGTAAAATGATACCCCATTTTTATAATCCAAATCAAGATTCAAATATCTAATTCTACAATATGTATCAGTATCACAAATACAGATAATATATGGGGTGTTCGATTCTACAAAGCATAGTAATTTTAACAACTTAATCTAAATATTATTCGAATATTCAAAGACAGATCAAATATCTAATGACATCCAAATCTACAATCCGAATAACACTTCCTTTGAAATTAAAGATTAACCAGATCATTCGCTCGGATTAGAGAAACAAAATGAAAGTAAATGGGGATAAATTTTCCAATGTAATCAATGTTCTAGCGCAGTTCTAGCATTGCCTAGACAAGACAGATTTAGAATCATTATAAATCAATTAACCATGAAAAATAACATTCTAAATAACTAGCAATGCAATTATGCTCCCAAATACATGGTTCCATAATATTAAATGAAGCTACACTATTTCGTTCTCAGATAAAATTGAAAGCTAAAGCTAAACAAAAGATTTAGATTTCACCAAAGAACCTAAAACTAGCGATCTCAAGTCCTATGTGCTTCATTTATCATGTGTACAAATTACTGATATTTGGTTTAACAAATTAAATGAAATAAAAGGGAAATCATAGTGATGGACAGGGCACTTAAGAATCAAATTTGTCCCGGAAACATTTGTCTCTTAAGACATCACAGCTATGGTAATATGAAAATGCAGACACATAAGCACAAACAATATACAACTTAAGTTTATTAATTTTTACAATATCGAACTTTCAGAAAAGGTTTTCTGCGTTGATTAAATTAAATCAAAGGAATTTATTATATTCATGAACCATAATAAATGATTATTGTTTTAGTTTGAGGGTTGAGTTCAACCAATTGGCCACCAATTGGAAACCTTCTGTTGTATATATAGCTCTAGACCCTACACAAGATTGGAGCTTTCATAATGGCAACTGATATATATGTGAAATGTGAACCTATAAGCATGTGAAAAGATTTGATTTTTATGAAATGATACGATGGATCAGGATAAAGCACAGCAAGAAACGATTGTTTTGGATGGATGTGAAGATTAAATGAACAGACCGAGAGCTCTAAAGAGTCGTGTCCCAACTGACAATGGCGAATGTTGTTCAGTAAAACAGAATCAAACTTGGAATTAAAAAAAACATAGTATAAGAAAAGGAGACGGATTAGAGAACGTGGAGAGAAGCTATATATTTGATTCTGTGATAATGTGCGGATGAAGGAGCATGTTTTATGATAAAGAAATAGTATATCGTGGGCGGGAATATCGGCACTTGGACTTATGGTCTTTCCGTGCCATGTTCATCACATCAAAAGTAAATCATTCAGCAGGATGATGCATTGTGATATGATTTCTACCTACAAAACATTAATTCCGAGGGTTTGAAGTCACATTTAGCAGTGGAAAGCAATAACTTAGAAGCTATTTAAAGTGGGGTTGTGGAAGAGAATGTTGGTGAAAGAAGCTTTGGTCCTTTAGGGTAGTCGGTTTAGACTTAAACAAGATTCACAAGAATAAAAGTTGGAAAAGCTAAAGGGACTGCCCAATTCCAAATTGTGCACCAAGTTTGACAAAAGATCCAAATAGTTCAAATAATCAACCAGGAAACAAGAATTTCACTCAAACCCAGAAATTTGGCAGGGTCATAAACGAAGGTTAAAGTTCAAATAATCAACCAGGAAACAAGATTTTCTACATGCTTATTAAAATTCAAATTCTTTAGAGCTTTAATGCATACATACGTACCATTCGTTCAGTACCAAAAAATACCTTGTTGAAAGATGAAACCCACGGTGCAATTACAAACGGTGATATGGACGAAAGCAGCAGGGGTTTTGTTTATGGATTGATGGAGGCACGAGAGTCAACGGTGATGGCGCGACACTGGAACCGACAGCGTGAATGGTGGCCACTGCAAGGCCGATTGCGGTATTTTTTTTGTGAGGGAGAGTGGAGGAAGATATGGAGGATAGATGGAGATGAGATTAGGGCTCGGGATTCGAATATCTAATTTGGGGATTAATATCAATTTGCGGCGTTTGTAATCCAAACGCCGCTATAGTTATGTTATATCGCTGCGTTTTCTATAAACGCCAGTATAGTCCATATATTGCGGCGTTTTTGTTTACAAATGCTTCAAAGTAAAAAATATATTGCGGTGTTTTGTGAACAACCGCCACTATATCTTACACCTATTGCAGCGTTTATATATAAAAACCCTACTAAAGTACTATTCTATGTCGGCGTTTGTTATAAACGCCACTACTGTCCAAATATTTTACGGCGTTTGTGTTTAAAAACGCTACTATATATTACAACTATTGCGGCATTTGTACAAAAACGCCGCTATAGTACAATTTATTAGCGGCATTTTTATACAAACTCCACTATATATTAACTATATTACGGCGCTTTTAGATATAAACGCCGTAAAAAGTCAATTATATAGCAGCGTTTTTGGATACAAACGCCGTTAAATACCTTTATATAAATAAATATTTGATTTCTTCTCTACATAAACTAAAATTAATACCATGTATTTTTATGTAATTAACAACAACCATACATTTTAATTAAGACATAACTGATTTATAAAACTACTTAACAACAAAATACATTATAATTTATAAACATTAATTAAAGTTATGCATAAACATTCTTCACTCATATTACACCTATTGAGGCGTTTAAAGTTATGCATAAACAGTCTTCACCATAAAATTAATACTTAACAACAAAATACATTAAAATTTAGAAACATTAAAGTTATGCATACAAAGTCTTCACCATATTGTTCACTTGAATTTATTCTTCACTACTCCTTCGTGGGGAAAGGACATAAGAAAGCTGTTTTCCTTGTTTGACGATGCTTCGTTGCATTTTTCCTCTGTGTAAACTCTATATGGAGAAACTCTTCGTCCATTTCACCAAATAAATCTCGTACATCCGGTTCACCAAGAAGAGTCCTTGCATGCTGCAGTGCTTCACTTGAAACCGATAACAACCTTCCACCTACAGTATGAAACTTGATTGAAGGTGGCTTTGGAACTGAATCAAACATTAAAAAGAATTTAAATAGAAGATAGAAAAGTTTACTTGGAGTATCAGTAGAGGCAACGTCGTCTTCATTGAGGATATATATTGCTTTTGCAATTGAAGATTCTTTCAACGCCACAGATTTAGCAATTTCGGTTCTAAACATCGGGTCTTTATCCACTTCTCTATCATCGTTCTCAATAAGCTTTGAACATCCTACATACGTGCGATCTATGAAATTTGGGAGTACAAAATAAAAATATAATGGCATAAACTTTCAGCGATTAATTATTACCTTCAATTAGGAGATTGGCCATGGAAGGGTATTTTGCAATATGAGGGCCTTTCGGGTCATCATCGACTTTCGACGGTAAGTTCGGACTGATAGCCTCCCAACGATAACTCGATCCATCGTCAGAGCAAAGACGCCACGTTGACATTCCGACGATAATTTGTCTTACTGAATGAAACACCTGCTATTTGTACCACAACCATTTGTTCACGTTTTGAAAAGTTATTATTATCATATTCGAAAGCTATTATTTTTGTATTCGAAAGCAGAAAAACACAGCTCCCAAGCAGTAAACCAGTAAAACAATATGTATAGATATTCTTTTCCTATTCGAAAGATATTATTTTTATCCATTACACCAGCTTTCTGGGTTTTCCCCATTTTCAGAATACCAACAAAAAAAATGAAAAAATTTTGTACTTACAGAAGGGATCAAATCGTGCAATCGTGAGATAACTGTTCGCCGGTGAGAGGACCGATTTGGTCGCCGAGACAAACAGAAGAGGACGTCGCTTGGAATTGGGTGAGTGTTGTTGTTGTACCAGAGAAATCCCTTTTAGGGAAGCATCGTTGAAATGAATTTAGGGATCGGGCAGAAGAAAAAGGTGGAGCATATATTAACCCTTTGGCGGCGATTTTTAAAAAAATGCCACTATAAACAAACATATGGCAGAGTTTGTATAACAAACGCCGCTAAATTATTAATCTATTACCACGTTTTTTGCACAAACGCCGCTATAAACAAACCTATTGCAGCGTTTATCTGATAAACGCCGCTAAATTAATTCTCTATAGAGTTGTTTGTTGGACAAATGCCACTATAAACAACCCTATTGTGGCATTTTTATACAAACGCCGCTAAATTACTACTCTATTGCGACGTTTATTGAAAAATGCAACTGTAAACAAATCTATTCCGACGTTTTAGCTATAAACGCCGCTAAATTACCACTCAATTGCGGCGTTTGTTGGGAAAACGCCGCTAAAGAATAATTTGGTGGCGTTTAGATAGTAAACGCCACTACATGCTTAAATTTTGTGGCGTTTACCCTAAAAACGCCGCTAAAAACGCCGTTATAGAACACTTTTGCTGTATTGTAACAAACCATCTATCTTTGAAATTTTAGATAGGTTTATAGCATCCAAAGATTAGAAATCCATGTTCCTACAATGTCATGTGGTCTTGGAATACACAACATTCCGACCATTGTTACCTCATTATGACCACAAAGTGGCAGCATCAAGGTGGTAATGAGCATGCATGTGAAGACTTTTTTTTGTTATGATTCTTGCTGGTCGAATGAGCACGATTACAAGGACTGTGTGCACACGGCATGTTCATACACCCACGGTAATGCTATTAATAAAATAACGGCTGTTGGTACTATACTTCGGGACTGACAACTAGATAGATTTTCAAATGTTAAGGCTTGTATTAGTAGTCTTCGAAGAAAAGTTAATAACGGTCTCTCTAGACGTCTCAACAGGAATAATATGGCTCATTTCTTTGCTGCGAAGCATGAACTTCAACGACTACTCAATACGGAAGAGAAATATTAGGCCCAACGATCGTGTGTCAATTGCTATCTTATGGTGATCAGAATGTGAGATTCTTTCATGCCTGAGCTAGTCAATGACGTAAGAGAAACATGATTCATGATCTATTTGATAAATTAGGACATTGGATGACAAAATATGATGATTTTAAAGAGATTGTAGTAGATTATTTTTAAGAATTATTTATTTCCCGGTCAAGAAGATAGTATCCTTGATGTTATTGATATGGTAATTAACTCCGGATATGAATACAGAATTATGAAAACCTTTTATAACTGACAAATGACATTGCAGGGATATTAATCCTAATAAAGCCCCTTGCACCGATGGCTTACTATGAAGTTTCTTTCGTTTATATTGGGATGTTGTGGTACAAGATATCATTGACCTGTGCCTACAACTTATTCGTGGACATCTGTATATGATTACGATTAACAAGACAATTCTCATTTTGATCCCAAAAGTTGCTAAGCCGGAACATATGAGACAGATAAGGCCTGTAAGCCTTTGTAAAGTTATCTACAAGATTGTGTCTAAGGTTCTGGTTAACCGTCTAAAACCATCTATCTCACTATGTATAAGTGATAACCAAGGAGCATTTCTACCTGGCTGGCAAATTGCGGATAACACATTAGTTGCTCATGAGTTATTACATTATATGAACTCTAAAAATGGAATTAATAAGGGTGAAGCACTCAAGTTAGATATTCAAAAGGCTTGTGATCGAGTTGAATAGGGATTCTTAAGAGCCATTATGTTGAAACTTGGTCGTTCTTCTTGGAAAAGTTTAAGAACAAATACATTGGGGATCAGTTCATTCGACAGATGAAACAATAATTCATGAGCTTAAAGCAAGGGAATCACATTGTATATGAGTTCGAGTGCGAATTCAATAAGCTGAGTCGATTTGCAACAGAGTTGGTCTATAAATAGAAGGACTCATGTGATTAGTTTGTGGAGGGTTTACGCCCTCGATTGAAAGAGTTGTTATTGGCACTTAACCTCTCTTCATTCCAAGAGGTAGTGAACAGACCCAAAGCCCTGGAATGAGCTCAAAATGAGAGGTTTGTGGAGCAAAGAACGTAATGGAATAATAGAACTGGTTCCTCGTCCAGTGCTTTCCAATCAAAGAATGGTCGAGGTTCAACGAACTCATACCATATCAGAGTCAATGGCATATTCAGTTAGAAGATCAAATCCTAGAAGATCCAAACAAACTCACTCATTAGAGTCAGGAGTGGATAAGCCAAATCAATGTCAGCATTGTGGAAAATCTTATAGTGGTGTGTGCAAAAGAGTTTCTGGAGCTTGTTCTAAGTGCATATATATATGACATTTCATTTGGGATTGTCCATTGTTGATAGGAGAGTCTACTCAAACAGAAAGATCCATTGTTGCACCTATGAGAGGTATAGATCGAGATTGAGGTAGAGGAAGGAATCAATCTGAGTCGATCGCTTAACCTGAAGTGCACTCCACTACTGGAGTATATAATATAAATACTAGTGAAGATTGAGATAATCCTAAAATCATTGCAGGTACTTTTCAGATAGCTGGTAAATATGTTTTAGTTCTGATTGATCCGGGATTGAATTACTCTTATGTTAATAGTAAATTGGTGAATGACTTAAGAATTTCAATAGAACCTATTCATAGCATGGTAATTGTGACTAATCCATTAGAACTTAGTGCTAAAGTGAGACATATCTGTTGATGGTGTCATATATATATATATATATATATATATATATATATATATATTATTCAAAGTGAGTGGTGTGAGAAAACTTTTTAAAAGAAAGATTTTTGTGTGATTTTATTTTATTTTATTTTATTTGGGAATTTAGAGGGAAATCAATAAATTTTGAGAATATAGGAAAATTGGGAATTTAGAGGGAAATTGGGAAATTTAAAGGGAATAGAAAAATTTGGGAAGTTGGCGGCAAATATAGTGTCCAACAAGATATTTTGGGTTAATTAGGCTCATGCTTCTCCAACAATCATCATTTTTCCACTTGTATTTGATTTTTAATTTCTTTCATTTTAGTAATGGTTTGATTGTAAATATCTTCTTAAATTTTCGATGCAATTTATAGAAACACTATGTATAAACTATATAAAGTAATAAAGTATATAGTTTATATAAACGGTATAGTTTATATAAACGGTATAGTTTATATAAACGGTATAGTTTATATTTATATTATTTTTCATTTATATTATAATTGTTAGATAATTTTTTGTACAAAAATTAAACGGTATAGTTTATATTTATATTCTAGAGAATTAATCACGTTTAATACTAATATTCATTTATTATCAAATTAATTATTATTTTATTGCCAAAATTATTTATATTATTAATGTAAACCATTAATATTTATTACATAATAAATACTTTTATTATTAATATTATTTTTTCTTTATATAAATTAAACTATATAATTTATATAAATTAAACTATATTAATTTTCCTTTGCATTATTAATAATGTTTTATCTAATTTACATTTAAATAATTTTATTAATTTTATTAAATAATTTTATATAATAGTTCTATTTATTAATATAATTATCATAATAAATATTTTATTATAACATTTAAAAAGTAATCATATTAATATTTTAATTACATCATAAGTTAAAAAACTGATAATTTATAAGATTTTCATGGTAATATATAAGTCAGATAAATATCAGATCTGGTCATTAACAAGTTGGATCATTTACAGGTCAGGTTGAAAACAGGTCAGGTTGAAAACAGATCGGATAATACCAGTTATTTACCAGGTCAATCTCGGGTTCGGGTTCATATCAGTCGGATGCAGGTCGGGTTCGGATCCACAATTTCCAGGTCCAAATCGAGTTCATGTCAACACCAGTTCCGACTCGAGTCTGTTTCGGATCTCCACAGTGCAGGTCAAAAATAGTTTTGACTCGAGTCGGTTTCATTCAGTTTTACAGGTCGGGGCAGCTTTTTATAGTCCTGGTCAGCTTTTTATAGCCCTACATATCATGTGTGACTTTTAAACCAATCATATAACATCACACATAAACATGTCGCGTACTCATTTAGTCTATGTGATTCAGACACGCTATGTCAGCTTCTCCTTTTATATGTTTTTAAGCATTAACCGTTAGTTAACTAACGAGATAATGTTTTTTGATTCAAAATAGAACGCTTTATATGTGTTTTGTTGTATTATGTTAATATTTAAATGAAAAGAAAATAATTTTTAAGATAATATTATTTAATTTAATCAAAAATGAAAAATAATAAAAAAATATTTTCAAAAAAAATTTATTATTAATAATGATATTTTATCTGAAAAATATATAAAAATATAATTTCAAAAAATAAACTTAATAATGCTTTTTTTTAACAAACGAAACGTGGGTTATGTGTCCATTGTTAAAGTAGGACTAGTTGCAATAAACAAACTATTAGCGTTGCCGTGTCTGGCTGGCTTGACTTGCCTAATTTCCCAAGATGTAACGCAACTTATTACCGCCGTAGATTATGGATTTGCCTAATTTTCCAAGATGTAACGCAAGTTATTTTCAGCGTACATTATGGATTGGGACTATTATTGAAATTCAAATTTAGAGATTATGTGGTAAATTATGCTTTTAATTTTATAATTTTGTTATAAAAATTAACTTGTATAATACTTTACATGAAAATTTTATTATTTAGATTTGAAGAGTCGTAGTGAATTTTTCTTTTGCGGAATTGCGGACTTTAAAATTTAGATTAATTAAACTTTTTTTAAATATCATAAATTAATTGAATTAATTTAGTTTGTGTAAACTTAATACTCCCTTTATCCCAAATTTATTCACTGTTAGATTTTTTTCATTCTTTTTAATTTTGACTCATTATGATTTAAAAATTATTATTGACTCATTATTATGATTTAAAAAATTAAATCAAGTAATTTTGAAATATATATTTTATAAAATTTAATTATTTAAAATATTTAAAATAATTTAATATGAATACAATATAATATTTGTTCAAAGATAACTCTTAAATCATTTGACATTAAACACTCACAGTTATAGTGTTCGAAGAAGTCGTTTAATTCATGCGTGTAGACATAAAATTAATTAATGTAAGTCTCATTATAATTTTCGTAGCAGATTTATATATATAAATATTAAATGAGTTACAAGGGCGTGCCGTAATAGGCTAGAAAAGGTACTGGTCTCTTAATTTTAAAATAAATATTTTAAAAATTCTTAGTATTATGTTTTAATTTTTTTAATATTTTAATTACTCTTTTTTTTGCTAAATTTTAAAATGTTGTTAGATCATAATTTGTTTGAAAAGTGAAAGTTAATTCCTTAAAAATTTAAAATTTTTGTTTAAAAGTTTTAAATAAATCTATCTAAATTATATTGTTATCCACCAAAGATGGATTGTTTACATTTAAGCCTTATTAGCTTTACATTTTTAATGAAAAAGCATTTTAAAAATTAATCCAAAATTTTCCCGACCTTCCAAGCAAACGGAAGAGTTCCCTTTTTAGGATTTACGTTTAAACGTTCTCTTGTTTTGACAAAAGACCAACATTTTTTCAATTGAAAAACCAATATTAAAATCAAGATTCCAACTTTATGAGTATTAAATTTGAGTATTAAGTGTAAGATTTTGATTTTGTATAAAAAAGAAAAAAAGACGTGAAAGATCCATCTCTCTCTATGGAGCAAGAAAAACGTACGATATATGTCACTATAAGATAATGTATTCTCATCATTAAAAATATTTAAAAAAATGTCAAGTCAATAATTATGTTAATTTTTTAACTATGAATAATCAAAATGAAACCAAAACGTAACGTTGGGTCTGATTTAAAAAAAATAATAGTTGAGTGATAAAAATAGAATAAAAGTGATATATGAGATACTAAAAGTGTAGTTTTCCCAAAATAATAAAAGCCCTAGTAACCAAATGAACGTGATCTTCCCTTCACCTAGTCCCTCTCCTAAGCTTCATTAAATTAA
This sequence comes from Hibiscus syriacus, assembly GCF_006381635.1. Lineage (NCBI taxonomy): Eukaryota > Viridiplantae > Streptophyta > Magnoliopsida > Malvales > Malvaceae > Hibiscus > Hibiscus syriacus. The sequence continues at coordinate 9,144,104 of NW_024063392.1, read as the reverse complement.
TTTTCAATCTTCAATACATTGATTCAATGTGAGAGACAATGGGCTAACCACATGTTTATACGCATCAAGTCACGCCATGTTTAATGTTATTGACAAAATTTAGGCCGAAAGTAATAAATAGATTTGTAGTTTGCCACGAGCCTCGAGGGTCACCATTTCCATATGACTCTGACGTAAAGGTCACATAATCGACTTGTTTTAGTCATTTTGACCTTCATAAGAAAATGCACTTGGACCTGTTAATTTGGTTTATTAGCACCAAATATTTGAAGTTGCTGCCTTGCTCGAGATCGTCGTTGAGCTTTAGCTATGTTAGGTATAAAGAAGAAATACCTAATTAAAGAAGAACCCGCCGACGGCAAGCCTTCCATCCATGGAAGAACAAAGAAAAACAACTACAATTATGACAACGATAATACCGGTTTCTGTCTCATGTCAATGTCAGAATTACATAAACCCATTACGGGTACATCTTGGCGACCCGTCAAGAAGGCGGCCGCTTCCTCTATCGCCGCCGTCTTACTCCTCATTGCCGGTGTCCTAGTTTCCGTTGGTTGGATTGATGCTGTAAGTGTTGCAGAACCCTTTCATGGTTCTATATATAATTATATTTGCTTTGCTTATGTTGGTTTCTACGTAGTCGGTATTTTCAGGTGTTTATTCCTACCAAAACATAGTCATCGGTTCCAATTCAACAACATCAAGACAGAAACCGGAGTTTCTACTTGAATGTTCGACTGATAATGACCAGACACAAACATGTCCGAGGGACTATCCTACTACCACTAGTTCAGACATTAATACATCGAACCTTACGTGCCCTTCATTCTTCCGATGGATTCACGAAGATTTACGGCACTGGAAACAAACGGGGATCACACAAGGCATGATCGAGCGGGCACGGAAGATGGCTCATTTCAGGCTGGTGATTGTGAACGGCAGAGCATACGTAGAGAAATTCAGGAAGTCAATACAGACGAGAGATAAGTTCACTTTGTGGGGTATATTGCAGCTTCTAAGGTTGTACCCTGGAAGATTGCCGGATTTGGAGCTGATGTTCGACTGCGATGATCGACCCATCGTTCGTTCCTTGGATTATCAGGGTCCTGATGCTCGACCACCTCCGTTGTTCCGATATTGCTCCGACGAATCGAGCATGGACATCGTGTTCCCAGATTGGTCCTTCTGGGGATGGTAATGGATAGTTTACAAATATACTATTGATTTTAGGGTTAAGTACAACCTAAACTATCAGTTTTGATCGTTTTAGTACCTAAATTTTTTATTTTTTTCAAAACACATTTAACGTTTAGTTTTCATTTCATTTTAGTATCGCTGTTAAAAATTTAACGCATTTAGTGCTTAAATTATCAGTTTTGATATGTCTTAATACCTAAACTTTCAATTTTTTAAAACGTTAGTATGATTTAAAAAAAAAGTTTATGTACTAAAACGAATTAAAACTAATAATTTACTTTTGCTTTTATTATTTATTATTCATAATATTTCATAATCATTCATAAAGAATACATAAGTGTTCAAATATAACATCTTTAAAAAAATATTTGCTTGTATTACTTATTGAATTCCAATATTAATGAAATTAATAGCGGAATTTGGGTACCATTTTTTTATTAGGGCTGAGACCAATATAAGGCCATGGGGAAATCTGTTGGAGGAGATAAAGAAAGGAAACCAGAGGACGAAGTGGGAGGACAGGGTGCCCTACGCTTATTGGAGAGGAAACCCCACCGTGGCCCCTACTAGAAAAGACCTTATGAAGTGCAATGTTACCGACAAAAATAACTGGAATACCCTCTTATACGTTCAGGTAAAAGGTTTTTTCTGGCTAAAATTCTATAAACCTCCCTCAACATTTGCACTTTATTTTAGTAAACCCCATTATTATTTTTAATACCTAAATAAGTACATATCTTTTCATTTATTACTAAGTACTTATTTCAAGTATAGTTTTGATTATTTTATAGGTTCATTTAGATGTACATTAAAGGTCAGAAAAAATTAGTTCATTAGAGTACAAGTTTATAATAAATGTGATTTATAAATTATCGAAGTAAAATGACATAAAAAATCAAAATTTAACATTTTTTTAAAAATGCAATAGATTAATTGTTTAGATTTTCACACCATTTTAAAAATATGAAAAAAAAATAATTTAATGTTTTAATTTATAATCGCTGTAATTTTATCTATTTTCTTTGTACAGAGACTAAATTGCTTAGTTTCATAATAGAGGAACTAGTTTACTTGTATCCTTATAATATAGGGATGCACCTCATAATTCAACCATATAAATAAATATCAGAAAACATGTTCCCTACCAACGACTCAGCTTTTCATTATGGTTGGGGAGCGTCACTTCCGAAAAATGCTCAAGAATTTTATCGGAAAGTTTTTTTTTGGATAAGTAATTTTATCGGAAAGTTTGGATTGTTGTTTTGAGTGTTTAGCGTTGATTTCAATAAATAAATAAAATAAAATATCGTAAGAGGTTAAGTTATTTTAGATACATGTTTAAAATTATATTTATTATAAAATATAAAGAATAATGAATACGTTTTGATAATTTTATATCAAAAACATTTTTTCAAAAGTCAAAACCATTGTTTTGTTCTTCTTAATTTTAGGTTTAGGTTAAGAAATTATTTAAAAGAGACGTTTTATTTTAAAATTTTAATGTTCTTCATTGTTTACGGTATTAAAAAATGTTTATTTATAGGCGTGATCAGCCTGAGCTATTATTTTATATACTCACAGGTCACGGTTTATAAGGCGGATTTTTAATGTTTTTATATGTGATATTTAAAAATTAAAAGCTTAAATACTAAATCCTAAAATCAGCAATTTCCTTGTCATTTCATTTCTAGTATTTTTAAATTCATTTATATATAATTTATGTTTAAATGTCAGGATTGGGGCCGGGAATCTAAACAAGGGTTCAAACAATCAAATCTAGAGGACCAATGCACCCACAGGTAATCACTGATTGTTCAGATCAGTTTCATTAAGAAACTGGACAGAAATGATTGCTCCTCCATAGTCCTTATAAAACGACTTCAGTAGAAAAGTGGTTATTATGTGTTACAGATATAAAATATATACAGAAGGATGGGCGTGGTCAGTGAGTGAAAAATACATTCTAGCTTGTGATTCGATGACGTTGTACATAAGGTCCCAATTCTACGATTTCTTCATAAGGGGCATGGTGCCATTGCAGCACTATTGGCCCATTAGGGTAAACAGCAAATGTAAATCCCTCAAGTTTGCAGTCGAATGGGGTAACCTTCATCCCCACGAGGTATTTTTTTCTGCGACTTTATTCTCGATTTCCTATTCTCTTCTAAATTTCGTTAAAGATCTAAGAAATGGGAAATTTTTATTTATTTTTTATGTTTTGAATTCATTTAGGCCAAAGGAATTGGAGAGGCTGCTGGAAACTTCATACAAGAGGATTTAAAGATGGACAATGTCTATGATTACATATTTCATTTGCTAAACGAGTACGCCAATCTCTTGAAATTCAAACCGGTGATCCCTCCGGCAGCCGTCGAGCTATGTTCGGAAACGATGGCGTGTCAAGAAACCAGTACGTGGAGGAAGTTCATGGAAGAATCGTTGGTGATGTCTCCCAGAGATGCAACCCCATGCGCCATGCCTCCACCTTATAAGCCCCCAGAGCTACAAGACTTTCTTGAAAGAAAGGCTAATTCAACCAAGCAAGTGGAGATGTGGGAAGACCAATATTGGCTTATTTCAGATAAAAAACAATAAAATAAAAAATTGTTGGACCTTGTCTATTACATTGAAGCTTTTACATTTAAAAAAAAAATAAAGTTCTGATTAATAAATCAAAATATCTAAACTTTTTGTCTATCAAATTTTCCATAACTGGCATGATATTTTCTAAGCTTAGATATCAAGTAACTGAAAAATCAAACTCAAAACCATCTTCACCCCGTGACATTTAAGATAAAAACCATCACCCATGAAGAAGAAAAAACCTAAACGTATCCTATGTTTGGATTAAGAATACTTCTAAAGGACGAGAAGGAAAAGAAAAGAAATGTGAGGAAGGGACAAAGTACACATCTCTACTAGTACTACACAACCCAAACTTCCCTGTTGAAATCTCAAAAGGGACAAAGGAAGATTAGTCTCATTCGTATAACATTTTGCAGGCATTCCTCAATGTTAATGACCATAAAAAGCCTTATTCAATAGACAAACCTCACAACTGTTTCAATTTATATCCTACGGGTGCTCTTTTGCTTCGCTGGATGTCCGCGAGCTTTCTTGGTGTTCTTTCCTTGATCCAATGATGAACTCTTTCACAGAACTTTGTGCTGATAGTATGGTGTTTTTATTCTGCAATTGAATATCATCTCAACTGAATCGCAACCAAATGGAGACAAAACCAAATACTAGAACCAATTTCACAAATAATGATAATATGGCACATAAACACATCACGACATTCGCCAGATCCTCAAACAAAGAATGTAAAGATCAAGCATTCGATACAGGTTTTAGCATTCTACTTCAAGAACTCAACAAACTAAAAGCCGATTCGACAATCAGCATGCTATACGCACTGAATATATAAGGCAAAGTTAAATTTATGCCTACCAAAGTAGAGAAATTTGGACTATTTTATGGAATTAAAGGAAATATAAACGGGTGCGGGCTCTATGGAATCAGAGAAAAATAAGAGTTTAAATCCACACAAAAGCTTGAAATTACAAGCATATTGAAACTTAAGAAGCTTAGTGCAGCTTATGTACATGAGATCATAAACCACTAGACCAACCATTTAAATTCCGCAAGACATTAGCAGCCAACATTTACAAACTATAAAGCTCCCTGTATGTTTATGGGTTTAATTTCTACTTGTGTATTTTTTTTCTTTTTCACATATTCTTGAAGGGTTATTTTTCTTTTTCCTTTTCCTTATAGAATGATTGTTCGTGTTTTATCTATTATTATGTTAATTTAACAATTTTTCATTTATCTTGACATATCTCTTGATCAATAAAGTTTATTGGTCTCGTAAAGTTAGATTTCATTTGTGATAATTTATCAATGCATTCGAAATTATTCATCGAACGATATGTCATATTGATCCTCTCAAACTCCATGTCTACATTAATATTACGTCTAAATTTGAATAGAGACGATAAGATTATTAACATTGGTTAGGTTTTTCTTTTTGGAAAATAAAATATGTAATCAGTACATGATTTTGATTTATTCTTCTTTATCTCTCTGGCTTTCTATCATGAAAAACTAGAGACTTTATGTTAGTAGATAAACTTCTAAAATTTTAGGTGACAACCTATTATCAATAAAAAAATTTAAAATATATGATAATTTCTATTTTCACGGAACGGATATCTTCGGTTATCCACTCAATCTATCTCTGATTTTTATAATATAATTATATTGCTTTTAGTATACCATACCATTTTATTTAATAAAAAACTAACTTTTTGTCGAAAAAAAGATGAGGATTTTTTTGTCATAGTTCAAGTGAATATGTGGGTCTGTTATGGCCTACAAACAACTAATTCCATCTCCCACGGTTAAATGAAACCAAGACCATATAATATTACTTGCTGCAGTAAATCCTGATAGAAAATTATGCAAGATCTTGAAGAAAGTTATATAATTATGTATACTAATATATGATATTAATTCAAAGATTAATATTTGATATAATACATCATAAATAAATTAATGATAACACGTCAATAATATTCACTTTTATTTTAATAATATTAGAAACAAGTGCAGAAATATACACAAACGAAAGAAGATGATAAAAGAATGTTATAGAATAACCCGCACAAAAGAAAACAATAATTATTAAATTGTTTTTCGAACAAAAATAAATAAATAAAAGGCTTATAAAGAATATGCCAAAGTTATGAATTAACCTCCATGTCAGCATGACCCCCACTTCCAAGTAGAATTGAACTCTGTTTTCCACCCTCACTCACGCGCCGCCCTGAAAACCATCATTCGCCGTTGCATTTACCATGTAAATTCTCTTCACTCATAATCTTTTCAACAATGCCTCCCAAATCTCTCCCATGCACGTTTACTTTAAGACCATATTTCATAAACAAAGTCAACGAAATCTTCTGCTCCACCTTATGCCCAGGCGCCACCGTCAGCTTATGCCTCAACAGCGCCGCAGCCGCAACCGACTTCATTTGAAGATAAGCCAAACCTTTGCCCAAACATATTCTTGGTCCCGCATTGAATGCGACGAATTTGTAAGAGTCATGCGTGATGAACTCCTTCCCGTTCAGTGTTAACCACCTTTCGGGACGGAACTCGAGGCAATCGTCACCCCATATTGACTTCATTCTCCCTACCGAATATATAGAATACGTAACCGACGATCCTGCCGGAACAAAAGTTCCGTCCGGAAACACGTCATCGGCCACCACATGCTTCGAATCCTGCGGCACCGACGGGTATAGCCTCAGGGTTTCCGACAACGCAGCCTTCAAATATATCAACCGATCAAGTTCTTCGAATCCCAAAGGTTCATCAAGCCAAGTTAATGTGTCGATGCCGCGTGTTTCGATCAGGACGGTGCTGATTTCACGTAGGATTTTGTCTTCAACGGTTGGATGTTGAGTGATGAGCCAGAAAAACCAACAGAGAGCAACGGATGACGTGTCACGTCCAGCTAGGATGAAATTGAGCGCCACTTGTTGGAGAAACTCGTCCGAGTAAGATTCTTTTTTCCTCATGAATCGGGAGAGCAAATCGTCGTGTGGATTCCCATCTTTTTGCTGACTCAGCAGTTCTTGCTTACGTGTAACGATGACGTCGGATAAATAGTGGTTTATGTGGAGAACGCTTCGGCTCAGGGTGGCTTCTAATCCAAGCCGAAGCCATTTCTTGATCTTCCACAAAACCTCGGGCAAAATAAACCGTTGAAGGGAGGCTTCGGTGGCTCGGTCAAAAGCAGAAGCGAAGCTGTTCTCGAGGAGCTGTTGGGCGCATGTTTGCGGGTCCTTTCCGAAAGCTAAACCACAAATGTTATCAAAGGTGAGCCGGAGCAACACGTCTTGTAGATCGACCGGTTCGGTTTTGTTTTGAGCTTCTTCGAGGATCGGGCAGAACCGGAACTTGATGGCTCTACTCACCCACCGAGCCATGGCTTGTTTAAGAGTCCTAGTCGTGAATTCCAGCGCAGCGGTCCTCCTCTGGAACAGCCACGTGTCACCGTCGGAGTTGAAGATGCCCTGACCGAGCAGATCATGGAACACGGCTTGCCACGTAGGACCTTTGGGGTAATTGTCGAACCGGGTCCTGAGGATGTGCTCCAAATTCTTCGGATCGCACGTGACCGTCACGAGACCTTGTTTCTTGGCCAAGAAGGGGACGGCACAAATGCAGGTCTGGTACGTGCCGCCGCAGGCACGGAGGTTGTCGGAGATCCAGTCATGCAAGCGGTCACAGTTCTCAATCAAGCCAGGAAGACTGCCCAATAGAGGCCAGACACGTGGACCACGCAGAGACCGTGAGATGAACGTGAACCACAGTAGGTAAGCTGTGATAGCCGCCAAAAGTAGCAGAGCAGTCGATACATCCATAATCACAACTACAACAAACCAAACCCCCTCCCAAAAGAATTTTCTCGAGAAACAGACTTTTTTCTTTTTCTTTTTTTATGGGGAAAGTTTTAAAAGACAACTTACCTCAAAATGGGGCAAAGTGGAAAGGCAACCCTAAACCAGATAAAAGGAAAATGCCTGCTTAATTCTCTTTGTATTTTACGAATGTAAAAAAATGAAGATAGAAGAGGTATAGAGCAAAATGGGGGGGGGGGTGTTTATAGAGAGATGATTTATAGGTGAAAATATAAAGAGAAGCAATTATTAGAGACAGACTGTTCCCTTGAATTGCACCATTCTTCGTCTTCTTCTCTCTCTCTAACCATGAGATGCACCACCATAAATATGCTGAGAGGTTGTTGAAACTCCTTAAAGATTCAGAAGGAAAAGGGGACCGACAAGGTCTTAAATTCAAGCAAGAGAATTTAATGAGTTTAGTTGAGGAACTAAGACAGACAGATAAAGACTGTAAAATGGAAAAGAAAATATAAGACAGAGGATGGAAATGAATATATTAAAGGAAAATAATCAAACCTAGAATGTTTAGGGAAGGAGGAGTCCTAAATGAAAATGGGCAAAGTCATGTGGGATTTGGTTAGGTGAGCAAATCCACCACCACCAATTTACTACCAACGCTCCGTGCAAGCAGCTGCTGCGTGCCTTCTCTTCTTTGTTTTCTTCATTCCGGAGTCCCATTCCTACCAGATTCAATTAGGGTTATACTGTATCAACCATTCTCAAATTCATCTATCGATTTTAACCATTCTATTTGAAAGTATCAACATTTTACAAATTATATTATTCTATTAATTTAGATCTTTAATCACATTTTAAATTTAAGACTTCATCAAAATTTAAATTGAATCTGATAAAAGATGCTGTTATAAGAACTACTTTCTTTTATTTTAATATGTTGCATTCAAATTATTTATGTGAAAGACAATTATATTTTAAGAACATAATTTAATTAGTACGAACCAAATGATCTCAGTGATTAAAAGATTTGTTGTTATCATTTGAGTTCTCGGATTCAAACATCGCGTATGTCAGCGATATAATGTTCATTGTGAAATAGTTTAGAGTTATCTTTGAATAAATATTATTTTATATTCATCCCAGATTTATAATAAAAAATAACATGATTAATTAGTTTCAAAAATTTCAAAATTAAACTATAGTTGGGCTATATCTATTGTAATTACAACAAACATCTTGTCGAAATCTAAATTTACAGCGAACATGATTATCCATTTGACTTTATTTTTTCTCGTAGTTTGTTATCGTTGACTTCTGTGTATCATTCTCTTCATGTTTCTTCTTTTTAAATTTAGCCGGGTCTTAAGTTTCTGTCTATATGCAGAGATTTTTTACGCAGAGATTTATTTGCAGAGATTACTTTCCACTACATACGCGTATATGAAGACTGTTCAACTATGTATTTATTTATTTATACATGTATTATATTTTATCTTTATTTTTAATTTTTTGACTGTCGGATGTCTTCCACGGAAGCTGCTCTCAACCTGGCGTTGAGGGCAGCCTGCTACCCTACCTCCCCTTATCCCATTGCATATGGGAATAGGGTTTTGTTGTCGTTGTCGTATCTTGTCGAAATCTAATTTTTTTTCAATTATTCATTCATTTATTAATTATATATATTCTAAAATTTATTTTTATTCATTTATAAAACTTTTATATATTATTAATATATATAATCACACTTCAAAATATCTTTAGATCCACGTCGATTATAATTAACCTTGAGAATATATATATATATAATATAAGTTTGACTCTCTCTGGGCCTTTAAAAGGTTCCTTTGTTAAAAAAGATGTGCCCATTATGCCTCTGAATTCTGATAACCTGCCATTTATCCTGCTACGTGAGAGGAAAGTCAAACGCATATCGACCTGAAAGAACTGGTGCGTTTCTGCAGTCTGCAGCATTATACAATACGTATCTATGTAGTCCAAGGCAATATAAGATAAATTAATTTTATTTTCAGATCCATTAATCTTTTTTCTTTTTATATTTGATTACAAGGAAAAACAAATGGGTTTGAGTTCAACAATGGAATAAATTACGAGACTGATAACCTAACCAACCACCATTGTTTTAGCGAGAATAATTAATTTCGATTATGACGTGCCCTTCAAGGCGCTGAATCATGTAGGAATTTGCTTCTCCACTTTGATGCAGTCAAGAAAATAGACTATTGTTTTCTTGTTTGGAATTCAACTGTATGTATTCGGTTTGGTGGGTTATCGAAGATAACAAATTGACTTCCCTTTATCTGGAAAATTAGTAACAAATTGACAATCATCTGGTGTATTACACTAATTACATGAATTTTCTTTTTACACTTAGAACAGTTACATTTAAATATATTCAGACCCACTGCTTCCAATAAAAACCACCACCTTTTTCTTTCATTCATCTGTCAAATTATTTAATGCATTGTATAACATAAGGCACATGCATGGTGGAAAGTTGATAATCAATATGCCCAAATGGAGTCCAAGACCAAGTGATAATGAAAAGGGAAAAATAGGTCTGGACAGCACATTTACATGTCACTTGTGATCCGATTCATTACTTTCAGGAATGAACACATAATTTTATACTAAAGCTACGAATTTAGAAATTTATATTACAAATTTAGAAATATAAAATTACATTATCAATAAAAATATAAAATTATATGAAAATTTAAAAATTTCAAAGTGCAACCGCACCTCCAGCGCCCTTCAGTTCATCACTAATTAAGAGGTGGTCTTTTATTTGGTTGTACCAATTACTGTGGCAGATGGAAATGTTCCCTGCATGTCTTGACAGTGACTTTATTTCCTTTCTATTTCAACTGCAATTCTCTCTCTCAATTCTTCCCTCTTTCTAATAACCTCTCGACAGAGAAACTTGGCGAGTTAACTGATAGTTTCCATCTGCGGGTCTCTCGCTTCCGCTGTTTATGGTATCTACTTTTGAACAGAGGAAGAAGAAAGACGATGTGTATATGGTGACATGCCAGACACTGTATCAAAGTTCTACAATCATATATGATACATATAGACGTGCGTGTGTGCGTAGAGAAAGGGAGAGGTCAGAAAGATTTTATAAAACAAAAAGGATGGACAAATCCAAACCTGTGCCAAATCCGGTAGTTTTGACTCTTCTCGAGATTCCTGCTTATTGCTGCCATGGCCAGTGCTCTAAAACCAGCAAGCAGAAAGCCCCATCGAAATTGCTTCATTAAAGTTTTTACTAGATTATTCATACATTCTCTGATCCGCCATCTGCAGTACAAAAAAAAGGCACTAAGCTTTTTAAGAATACAAAGTTAATTAGTTTATCCGGTAAACACTAATGTGTTATGTTAGGGTATTTGTTAGGCCACAACCTATCAACCAGGTTGTGCTTCTTTCTTGGAAGAGAAAGTTTCAGTAGCTCATCCAGTGAACACTACTGCGTTGTCTTCGGGCATTAACGTTTCTAATTATATGCTGATGTTTCTTTTGACAAAGCATGATTTCCACTTTTAGGTGAAAATCATGCACTTCAGACGGCAGATAATAAATCACAGTAACCCCAATGTTCCAAGCATAGTAAGCATAACAGTATAAAATTGAAAAGAACCAAAATTTTAACCCTCTTGGAATACATTACTAATAACTATAGGCCGGTTGTGTGCTAGTGCATGAATCCCAAGTATGCATTATATTTGTATCAGGAGCTGAAATAAAAAAACAAAAAAACATGCATGAGCTGCATGATGGTAGAGAAGAGAATCTCACCTCTCGAGTGTATAACATAAATCCATTGAAAAGGAAAGTGTTCTATACTTGCTACAGAACTCTATCAACCACCCAACAAGAAGAGCTAGTGCTCCAATTGCCATGACAAGAATAACATTTGATGACCTGCACAACTTAGCTCAGTCAAAAACCTGTTCAATCCGTTAGAACAGGGTCGTAATTTACGTTAATAAAAATGCAACAAGATCCGTATACCTTGTTGTCTTGGTTATGGCCATGAGGGCAGTAAGGATAGTCACGACCGTGTGGATTGTCCTTTTATAAACTTCACCGATTGTAGTGAGGTATACAAAGGTGCTCACCACAGCCAAGAATGAGTGCCAAAAGTCAAAAAACTGGAAGATTTCCCAAATTGCTATTCAATATCAGCTCAAAACAATTAGCTGAAAATATGATAGAGAACTTTAGCAACAACGGTATGCAATAGGTCCACAGATTTACATAAAAGTTGGATTTGTGTTTTTTCATAGTGTACTTATGATATGCTTTTTCAACGTTTGTCATGATGAATAATGTTATCCTTCATTAGGGGGAAAAACTACCAACATATACCTGTAAGACACCAAACGATAACGCACACCAGGTGCCCACATCACATGCATGATATAATCCACTCGAAATCCCACTTGTCGCGTAGATCACCCATTCTGCAAAAGCCTGCATAAAAGCAACTAAGTTATTGACTAAAAAACAACTATCAAAGAATGAGTAAGCAAGTTCATGTTGGATTATTAGAATTAGTTCAATTCCAATGCTTAATGTTCCTTTACTCAAAAGTTGGTTGATATTAGTTATCTCAAAAATACTATAACCATTTCAAAACTTTTTCTGCATATTAATACCCTTCCAATTAATGGTTATGCATGCCTTTGAACTGCTAAATGCTAATGATTCATCACAAAAGATTGTCATAAATATAAATCATATGCAAATGCAAGCGAGCCCATGACATATATGGCTCCCTTCTGCCTGAGAGTCCAAAAAGAAGGAAGCACCGCTGCACCATTTGATGCTATTAGAGCAATTGATTGCCATATGTGTTCTGCATCAGTTTCCAAGTACGGGATTGTCTAAATTTGATTTAATAGAAGTGAGAATAAATCTCTACTTTGGAACCGTAAACTATAATGTTGATGAATGTTAGTGGCAGGGATGTCAGACACATTTTTGCATTCACCCTTGTAGTGTGTATTTTTGTTCAGGTTTTATTTAGTATATATAACGTATATAATATAGTTTTGAAAATATTTTTTGAAAACGTATATAATATATAGTTTTGAAAATATTTTTTTTGAAACATATATAATATATAGTTTTGAAAACATTTTTTGAAACGTATATAATATATAATTTTGAAAACATTTTTTGTAACAAATATAATATATAATTTTGAAAAATACTTTTGAAAACGTATAATATATAGTTTTTAAAATACTTTTGAAAACGTACAATATATGATTTTAAAAACATTTTTTGAAAACATATAATATATAGTTTTTAAAAAAAATATTTTTAAAAACTTATAATATGTAGTTTTTAAAAAGAATTTGGAAACATATAAAATATAATGGTTTTGAAAAATATTTTTTGAAAACATATAATATATAGTTTTTTTAAAAAAATATTTTTAAAAACTTATAATATGTAGTTTTTAAAAAGAATTTGGAAAATATAAAATATAATGGTTTTGAAAACATTTAAAAAACATATATCATATAGTTTTTCATTATTATTATAATTTTTATATTGTTTATTTATTTATTTTATTATTTATTCTTTTATTAGGGGTCCAAACCCGATTTCAAAGGGTTCAAATCCGAATATCCAAGCCCAACTGGGCAGCCTGACCAAGCAGACCCGATAGGAGCCCAACAGAGAAGCCCAAGTTGCCTGACCCACCAAACTAAGGTTCAGGTAATCAGCAAAAGGCACCGCACGGTTCACAACCGTCAGATCGGACGTGAATCAAGGGTTTAGATTGAAGGATTTTAAACCTTAAATCATATAGCACTGGCATCGCATATGTGGCGCGTGGAAGCCACACGCAAAGCGTGGAGATCGAAAGCCAACAACCGACCGAGATCGAGACTGAACCATCCCAAAAATCCCGGTCGGACAACATGCACGAGACAAAATCAGAACGATTAGCTCAACAAAACACGAACAACCCACGAATCCCATCCCTTTCAGGACTCAAAACGGCCAAACCTGGGGTTATAAAAAGCCACTGGCGAGGCCAAGAAATGGGGGACTGAAAAAACACCTGAGCAAGCCGAGAAACAACAATCACCGAAACAAAAACAACCAACAACAAAGAGACATCACCAGAACAACAAAAGCCACATCAAGAACATTAAAGAGCAAGAGTTACCCAAAACCAAAAAACCAAACAATACACGAAATAGCAAAGAAATCAAACCAAACAACCCATCCAAATACCATCAAAAGTAGAAAAAGCCAAAGCTTTTTCCCATCGAAAGGAACAAGGACCGTAAAAGAGCGGCGTTGGAAGGAAAACACCTGAAAACGAAATGTTTTCCTCAAAAAGGTAAGAAAAACCGAAACTTGTTCGTTAGATCTACGCCGATTAAGCCTTATTTTGGGGGTTAGTTTTGGCCTCGGGAAGTTAGAAGGGTTCAAAAGGGGATGATTTGATTTTTTTCGACCACTGATGGTGGTGGCCGAAACAGCGGATAACTGTGGCGGGGCTACGTCGGTGAGTGGTTGACTGTTCGGCCGGGTGAGAGAGAATGGAGAGCGTTAGAGAGAAAGGGGGAGAGGTGTTTGGATTAGAATAAGAAGAAATGATTTTTTGGGTTTAAAAGGGGTTATATATACGGAGGACTAAAATGCAAATAGTAGATTCTTAAATTATTTTTGCAGTCCCTATAAGTTTGAAGTGTAATTCATTTTGGTCACCCATTGTAATTTTGCCCCTGAATTTCAAATTGTTTCAATTTAATCCATGTTTAAGATTCTTATATTTTACAAATTAACCCTCCTAACTTCATATTATTTCTTGTAGCTTTACAATAATATCAATTTGGTCCTTAATTTTAATTTCTTTACGATTTAACCCTTTTTAATTTAATTTTTTATTTTTTTCTTTCAATTTAATTTAATTTTTATTTGTTTTATTCTAACCCTTTTCATTAGTTAACTTTGTTTTTTATACCTTTTATTAAAAGAGGAAATCTGCATCGATCAGAGGTAAGGAATTTGAATCGAGTCTCTAAATTTCAATTTAACTTTTAATTTTTGGAATTAAGACAACCGAAAAATTAAATTGGTACCGAAAGGACAGTACAAGGGTGCTAATCATTCATTGACTGTAACTGACTCCCATACCCGACATATTTCTGGTAAAACACAGATCAGGTAAGAGGATAAATCAAGGTGTCCAATCAACCTAATTTTTTTATTTAAAAAAATGATCGGTGACGACTCTAACATATTTACTTAAGTCGAAATCCAATTCTGGGCCCACCCGAAAGATTGTTACGATAGCTTGGCGACTCCGTTGGGGACAGGTAAGTGAATCAGTCTAAATTTAATTTCCCATTATCTTCTTAAGAGAAAATTATAATAAATTTTAATTTATTTATTCAATTCTTCTTATTTATCTTTGATTATTTCTTTAAATAAATAGTTGTACTAATGTTTTTTTTCAATGATTTTAGCTTTTTTAAATGCATCTCAGGATCTATACTCAAGCTCCAAACCCTTTTATAAGTGGAGGTGAAAGCGACGTCTTTGTTTACTGTTCAAAGCATGCGAACTAGAAAATATACGATTAAGACTTGTTCAAAATTAAGTTAACATGCGGGAGAGAAATCATGTATGGGTAATAATTAAAGCATACAGGTTAGATATCATGCGGGGTAGGATTACTTTTTACTTTCAATATTATTTTGATTATTATCTTACTGACTTGTTTCCCTTTCATATTTTGTTTTCTTTTATTTTATCATTTGTATCATAAAAAAGAGGTGTGGATCCACAAAGAGTATTTGTTAAACACAAATAATTCACATTAATGGAAAAAAGGGTTGTAATGCAAGAGGTGAAAAATGAAGAGGTCCGACTATGGTAATAGAAGACTCAGAAGGAAAAGGTAGACAATTTGCAAGGCAACTATGTGTCAAATTTGGTTGGTTATGTTTTTGTCAGCCTTAAGCAGAAAGACGTTCAGGAACTGAAAAGCATTTGGGTTAGCTGGAAAAGCGACCAAAAACAGAGATTCTACCAACGGTATGGTGATATCGCGCTTATACTCCATGTCAAGATTGATGAGCCCCTAATTCAAGCCTTAGTACAATTTTGGAATCCGGTTTACAGCTGTTTCACATTCAATCAAGAAGATATGGTGCCCACAATTAAAAAAATATACTACTTTGCTGCATTGTGAAGAAATCAGAATAAGCCGAGTCTACACCAAGTTCATCAAAAGTCAGCCTTTTAAGAATGGGTTGGAAAAGGTTGCAGGAGTAGATGAAAAGTGGGTAATTGACCGGATAATACACAAAGGTAAAGGAGAAGGAATTGCTTGGACCCACATCGAGCAATTAATGAAGAATCATCCTGATGAATGGAAGGTGATTGATCTCTTCGCATTGGGTATCTACGACTTAGTTATTTTCCCAAAAACCTTAGGATACATTGAGGCGGCTGTAGTAGAACTGCTTGAACAACTTCCGACGCGAGTGAACCCGACACTGACAATATTAACTTAAACTTTCCATTCACTCAACCATTGCAGAAAGACTGGCGGAGGAAGATTTATAGGGTGCACACAATTTCTTCAGGTCTGGATCCATAGTCACTTCTAGAAGACTGACAGGATTTCTTATGGCCGATTCAGCACCACTTATTCTCCTTTGGGGGAATTATTTACACTGAAATGGAAAGAAGGTATCCTAAAAGAGAAATGGTTGAAAGTTTTCACGCATCTTTAGGATAAGGACATTACCTGGAGAACCCCTTGGTTAACCCATAGTGACATCCTTTATCGATGTAGAGACTCAGAAGTCTAAACACTACTTGGATTATTGGGAGAAGTTGGATATTCCCCACTTTTGGCGCTTCGCCAATATGGGGCACGTCAGTTTGTCCAAACTACACATGAGATATGTGGATCGGAATTTGCATACCATGAGGATAACTACAAAGAAGAGGGTCAAAAATGTAGTTGAGTCATGGAAGAATATGTCTTGTATGGATGTCGTGGCTGCTAAAGACATGCTTACTCTAGACTATTTGGAATGACGGAAGGTAAGAAAGAATGACATCATTCCTGTTCTAGAGCATGAAGATACTTGAACCATGGAAGAACATATTAAACCAGTCCCCCTCCAAACTAGAGATAACAAAGAAAGAATTCGAAGTCGAAAAAGAAGAGCTAAAATAAAGGCTAAGAGAGTTAGAGGCTGTAAGATTCCAATGGAAGTTAGATGATGATACTCAAAAAGATCGGACAGACAAATTAGAAAAAGAACAAAAGAAAGTTTATTTTGTACTAGAAGATTTGAGAAAGGGGTATCAAGAACAAGTTCAAAACAATTCTAGCCTAAAATAATCTTCTGAATACTGGAAAAGTTAAGCCAGTAACCTGAAAAGAAAGTTCGAAGGACAAGATGAAAAAGAGTGAAAGCCAAAGATATGGTCATTCGAGACTTCTTAGAACAAGTACGGAAAGCAACACATCACTTGCACGGTTTGGCGAGAGAAGTCGTAGTGGTCTGACAAGGTATTCAGCCAGTGACAGATGAAAGAAGAAGACTTGTCAACTTGTTAGAAGCCATTTGTGGTCTAGAGGACTTAGTCAGAATGTACCTTTAAGATATTTTTATCATAAGAAATAACACTTTTGTCCCAATAAAGATTATTTATAATAACAGACGCGTTTTTGGATCAATACCTTGAACATTTCATGCATCATGCATTTCTACATACTTTGCATTTATTATTTTTTCTTCATTTCTTTACATTCACATTAACTAACAAAAAATATCTCATCAAAAAAAAGATCAAACACTAGACATACCACCCCAAGCATTGGACATACCTCATCTTCATAATATCTGTTTAAAGAAGAAGAAAATGGAAACAAAGATAGCTCAACTCGAAGTGAACATGCTAAGGTTACAAAGGGAGCTGGAGGAGAAAATAAGTCAGGATAATCAAAGCACTATGGGATCGATCACCAAAAGACAAGAGTATTTGGTTGATCAAATTGTTGCAAAGTTATCTGGATTGAATCAAGCAAGTGCACCTAGGGCAAGGATATCTGAAGGGGTAACTATGTCACCTACCCCGCAGGTGGTTATCTCACCTGGAATCTTACCAGGGCTTCAAGGTGACTTATCTGATGCAAAAACAAAAGCCTCGTCTGCTGTAAAAGTACAGACTTCTGTATCCAACCCTGAGAATAATCCGGATGATTACCATATACTGAATTTTGATGAAGAATACAAGACAAAGAAAATGGAAGAAAATATCAAGCAGTTGGAAGACCAAATGAAAATGGTTAAGGAAGACCACGATTAATATAGAGTCTATGCCTTGGAACTAAGTTTAGTCCCAAATTTGCTTCTTTTTCCGAAATTCAAGGTCTCTGAGTTTGATAAGTTTGATGGGAACAACTTCTAGTCAGCCCACATTACTATGTTCTGTCAAAAGATGACATGATATGTAGGAAATGACCAACTCCTGATTCATTACTTTTATGAGAGTCTGTCTGGTTCAACCATCCAGTGGTACAACCAATTGAACCGGTCTCATATCAAGACTTGGAAGGATCTAGCCAAGTCATTCTTGGAACAATATAAACATGTAAACGACATGAGACCAGATCGAGTTATGCTGCAAAGTATGGAGAAGAAGCATAACGAAAGTTTCAGACAATATTCACAGAGATGGATGGATTTAGTTGTGCAAGATCATCCATATTTGGATGATAAGGAAACCAGGAAGCTCTTTGTGCAAACACTGAAGGCTCCTTACTTCGGGTACCTGGTTGCAATCATATCTGAAAATTTTTCTAACCTAGTTATGGTTGGGGAGATGATAAAAATGGCCATAAAGCAAGACAAGATTAAAGGAGGGGAGGCCAACAAGGAACCTCTTATGAAGAAGAGGGATAAAGAGGTCAACAATATCAACACCTACAACAACAACAAAGGTGTTACAATCTCTAACCCAAAATCAACAGCAAATGTACTGTTAGGTACTTCTAGACAAGATTCAAGGGAACATTTCGATCTTATTCCCATGACTTACAAAGAACTTTATCATCAACTCTTTGACACTCATATAGTGTCACCATATTCGGTGGAACCTATGAAACCCCCATACCCCAGGTGGTATGATGAAAATGCACATTACGAATATCATGGCGGTGTTCCAGGACACACTATTGAGAACTGCCTCACATTCAAGAGGATCTTGCAGAGAATGCGCAACAAGAATTGGATCTACTTCAACAACTTAGGAGCACCGAATGTTGTACAAAACTTTTTGCCTAACCACCAAGAAAGCGGGGTTAATGTAATTATTGAGGAAAGGAATAAGAGTGTCAAAATAAGTGTTGCTGAAATAACGTCTCCCCTAGCCTGGGTATGAAGACAGATGGTGAAAGTAGGATTTCTTGTACCACGTTCCGACACACAAAATGTAAAGATGGTAACAGCTGTTGTTACCACAATGAAGAAGAACATGATGTGTAGGATTGCTCGGAGTTTAAAGCTTTGATCCAGCTTATGATGGATAGAAAAGGAGTTGGAATTCTACGAGGAAGTCTATGACACTCTAGAAGTGGATATTTGTGCTACTTTAGATTCATCTGAAAGAGGAAACGGCATGAGCCGTCCTTTATTAATCACCCCTAAGGTGCAGTCGATAGAAACGACACTGGCAAAGATAGTGATCACAACACCCAGACCTTTTCCCTATAAAGATGATCGACAAGTGCCTTGGAAATATGATTGCCAAGTAAACACTGTGAAAGAAGGTGCTCAGGAAGTAGGGCTAGAAGGGGGAAGTGGTATTCCCAGGAAATTCATCCATCTTAGAGACTACTGGAGCTATTTAAGAGAGACAAACCAATAGTAATAAACCTATTAAAGAAGAGGAAGTGGTGGAATTTCTGAAATTCCTAAAGCATAGCGAGTGTAGTGTTGTAGACAACTACACAATTTGCTAGCACACATTTCGATGTTGGTAGTACTACTGAATTCGGAGGCACATAGAGATTCACTACTAAAAGTCTTGAATAAAACCTTCTAACCACAAGACATACCAGTTAGCAAGCTAGATAGACTGGTCAACAATATTCAGTTTGACAATCTTATCTCATTTTCTAATGATGAAATCCCATCTGGAGGAAGAGGTCGGGCTAAAGCATTACACATTACAACTCACTGCAAAGGGTATGCCTTGCCAAATGTGTTAATCGACAACGGGTCTACTCTGAATGTGATGCCTCTAGTCACTCTAAAAAGGCTACCAATGGATACCTCCCACATGCGAACATGCCAGAGTGTGGTCCGAGCATTTAACGGGATAAAGAGGGAGGTAATCAACAAGATTGAGGTACCCCTAACCATTGGACCCGCTACTTATAACATAAAGTTCTTGGTGATGGACATTATGCTTTTGTACAACTGCCTTTTAGGAAGGCCTTGGATCCATCAAGATGGAGTAGTACCATCAACGCTGCACCAGAAAGTTAAATTTGTCATTGACGGGGCTCTTGTAATCATTAATGCCGAAGAAGATATAATGGCAAGTGTGACCATTGATACCCCTTACATAGAAGTAAATAGTGAGGTTGTAGAGTGTTCATTCCGCTCCCTGGAGTTTGTGAATACCACATTTGTGGCTGAAGAAGATAAGATTTCCAAACCCAGGCTCTCTGAATGCACCAAGATGGAAATCAAGCAGACTTAGGGAAAAGGTGCCAATATAGGAAGAGGATTTGGAAGTCTTTTGCAAGGAATGATTGACCCAATTTTTCCTATCACGAAGTTAGACCAATTCAGGCTTGGATTCCAGCCCAATCACCAATAGAAGAGGAAGGAAATTCATAAGTGCCAAGAAAGAAGATTGGCGAGATTGACCGGGAATAAATTTCAGTGGGAACCAATGGTTTTCCATCCTCTTCATCACATATTTAAATCTGGTGGCTACGTGTTTAAGACCACCTTACCAGATTTGGAAGTTGCTTTGAAAGACTTGATTATCAATGCCATAATTACAGAGAATGCTGAAGATGCGGATAGATCTGGAATCCACCCATTGTCACCTGGGTTCGTGCTTAACAATTGGACTACTGAAGAGCTACCTGTGGTTTTCAAATTCCTTTCAGAGTAATACTCAAACTCTCCCTATTCGCCTATACCCAGAGAAATAGGTTATCTTTTGTAAGAGTGAATAAATGGTTTTTTTTATCAATATTCAATAAAAGATGCAGTTTCTTTCCCGGTAAACATTTATTCCTTCTTCATTTCATTTTAATTTTTCTTCATTCTGTGTGGGATACTTTCCTCTCGCATACACACATTTCTTTTCTCCTTTCCTTTTCAGGTCCCTATATATTAATGATGCAGATAATGATGATTCTGACCCGGAGGTGGATTTTGAACAGCTCAGTTATCTTGGGGAAATTAATGAATGTGATAATAAAGAAGAATGCAACTTACCTTCCGAATTATTAAGAATGGTAGAAAGAGAGGACAAACAAATATTTCCACATGAATAGAAAATTGAAGTTTTGAATTTAGGCACAGAAGAGGAAAAGAATGATGCTAAAATTGGCACAACTCTTTCAGCTGAAACAAGACAAAACTTGATAGACTTACATCAAGAATACAAGGATGTGTTTGTATGATCGTAGCAAGACATGCCTGGGCTAGATACGAATATGGTAGTCCAAAACCTACCTATCAAACCAGAATGCAAACCCGTACAACAAAAGCTAAGGAGAATGAGACCTGAAATGCTCCTTAAAATAAAAGAAGAAGTCAAGAAACAGTTCGATGTTGGCTTTCATCAGGTGGTCAAGTATCTGGAGTGGGTGGCTAACATAGTGTCAGTTCCAAAAAAGGATGGAAAAGTGCACATGTGTGTCGATTACTGAGACCTTAACAAAGCAATTCCTAAAGATAACTTTCCCTTGCCGTATATAGATACCTTGGTGGATAATACAACAACAAATGTTTTCTTCTCATTCATGGACGGATTCTCAGGATATAACCAGATTAAATTACATCCTGATGACATTGAAAAAACCACATTCATCATAATATGGGGAACATTGTGCTACAAGGTGATGGCCTTCGAATTAAAGAATGTTGGGGCAACATATCAAAGTGCCATGGTGACTTTGTTTCATGACATGATGCATAAAGAGATTGAAGTGTATGTTGACGACATGATTGTCAAGGCACAAACTAAAGACGACAATGTCGAGAATTTGAGAAAACTTTTCCAGAGATTGAGAAAGTATCAGTTGAGGTTGAATCCAAACAAATGTACCTTCGGGGTAATATCTGGAAAGTTGATAGGCTTCGTGGTTAGCAGGAAAGACATCAAGATTGATCCAGATAAAGTCAAAGCCATCCAGAATTTACCTCCCCCATGAACATAAAAAGAAGTTCTAGGTTTTCTAGATAGATTGAATTATATAGCATGGTTCATATCTCAACTGACCGACAAGTGCAACCCAATTTTCTTCCTTCTTCGAAAAAATAACTCTGGAACATGGGATGAGACTGCCAGACCACATTCGAGAAAATAAAATAGTATCTATCTCACACTCCTATCTTAATGTCTCCCATCCCGAGCAAACCTTTATTATTGTATTTATCCATATTTGAGAATTCAATGGGATGTGTCATGGGCCAACATGATGAGTCCGAGAGGAAAGAAAGAGTCATTTACTACCTGAGCAAGAATTTCACTGATTACAAGGTTAGATATTCACCCATTGAAAAAATTTATTGCACTTTAGTCTGGGCTACATGAAGGCTCTTATAATACATGATGTACCACACCACCTGGTTTATTTCCAAGTTAGATCTGGTAAATACATGATGAGTGTGCGTGCTCTCCCTGGAAGGTTAGCCTGATGGCAGAACCTATTATCTGAATTTGACATCAAATACGTGAGCCAAAAAGCTATAAAGGGAAGTGTCATATCTGACTTCTTGGCAAGCAGAACTGCTAAAAATTACAAGCCATTGGGCTTTGACTTCATAGATGAAGACTTGTTGGCTATATATCTAGAAGAAACAAGTACTTCTATATGTGATTCCTGGAAAATGCATTTTGATGGTGTATCAAATGCATTAGGGCACGACATTGGGGCTATATTGATCTCACCTGAAAGAAATCATTACCCGTTCACTAGCATATTGAACTTTAATTGCACTAACAACATGACAGAGTATGAAGCTTGTGTTTTGAGGATTCGAGTTGCTATTGGAAAAAATATAAAGACATTACGAATATATAAAGATTCGACCTTAGTGATCTATCAACTCCGAGGAGAGTGGGAGACAAATGATGTAAAGCTGGTAGAATACAGAAATCTCATATTGGATCTACTTAAAGATTTTGTTGAAGTCACTTTCCATTACGTGCCTAGAGAAGAAAATCAAATGGCCGACGCTTTAGATACCTTAGCAACAACCTTCAGGGCTGGCAGGGAGTTTGACATGATGTCAATTGACATGTATTCGTATGAGTACCCGACTCATTATTATTAAATCGAAGATGTAAAAGATACCAAACCTTGATACTATGACATCATGCAATACATTAAGAATAAAAGCTATCCGGAAGAGGCCATCAAAACTGATAAAAGAACAATCAAAATGATGACAGCTGGAAATGTTCTATATGGAGAAATCTTATACAAGAAGAGTCATGATCAAGTCTTGTTAAGATGTGTACATGCAGAAGAGGCAAAGATGATCTTAGAAGAAGTACATGCCAAAGTTTGTGGAACTCATGCGAATGGCCATATGATGTCAAGACAAATTATGAGATGCGGGTACTATTGGTCCACATCAGAGGGCGACTGCATTAATTACGCTAGAAGATGTCATAAATGCCAAATATATGGGGATAAAATAAATTTTTTGCATCAACATCTTCACATGATGACGACACCGTGTCCCTTTTCTATGTGGGGGCATGGATGTCATTGGACAAATCCATCCAAAAGCTTCGAATGGTCACTGGTTCATTCTCATACAATTGACTATTTTACCAAATGGGTGGAAGCTGCGTCATATGCCAGTGTCACTCAGTCCACTATTTACAAGTTCTTGAAAAAGCAGATCGTTTGTCGCTATGGTTTACCCGAAAGAATCATTACCGATAATACAACGAACCTGAACAATAAGACGATGGACGCTGCTTATGAATAATTCAATGTTAAGCATCATAACTCTACTGCTTATAGACCGAAGATGAATAGAGCAGTAGAAGCAGCAAACAAAAATATCAAGAAAATAGTGGATAAAACGATTGAGACATTCAAGGATTAGCACGAGAAATTACCTTTTCCTCTATTTGCTTACCGAACTTTAGTATGAACCTCGATCGGGGTAGCCTTATTTTCATTAGCATATAGGATAGAGGTAGTATTGCCCATTGAGGTGGAGATCTCATTACTCCGGATTTTGTTAGAAGTCAAACTAGATGATGGAAAATGGGTGCAAACTCGATATGATCAATTGAACTTAATAGAAGAAAAGATGTTGAAAGCCATTCATCATGGTCAGCTCTACCAAAAATGAATGATCTGAGCACACAACAATAAGATGCGCCCAAGAGAATTCCAGGAAGGAGATCTTGTACTGAAGAAGGTCTGGCCAATCCAAAATGACTACAGAGGGAAATGAATGCCAAATTAGGAAGGGCCCTATATCGTAAATAGGGCTTTCTCCGGAGGAGCGTTGATCATAACTGAAATGGACGGGCCAGAACTACCTAATCTCGTTAATTCAGATGTAGTCAAGAAATATTTCACTTAGGATGAAAACCCGCAAAGGGCATTTTGAAACCAATGATGGATCCAAGCTGAAAACCCAAAAGGGCAGCTTGGATAATGATCCTAGATTCGCGCAAGGGAAAGGTCCCGGATCAAGGCAGTAAAGCATCACGACATCCGAGTCTTCTGTAAACTTAATAATTCGGAGGAACATTACACTCTCCCAAACGTTAACACATTTTTGAAGTCCCCTTGACAAAAACTATACTCAAAATTCATCCAACGGTGTGTCAGTTCAAAGGCGTCCTCATTATCGAGATCTAGGGCATATATTTGTATTGACTTCTTAGAATGTTTTCCATTTACTTTTTTCCCTCATAAATAAATGTGATAATTTCTCTAAAAAATCAATTCTTTTTAAGCATCTTAGATTGAATTTAAATGAGAATGGTTTATTCACTTTTGAAAAGATAATTGTGTATTACTGTACAAAGATTTTCTGAAAGGTACAAGTGTTTAGAAGCCGATAAAGGTCTTTCGCACCATACTCAAGATAATGGGTTCTAGTTCATTAAAAGACATTGTTTAAATCAAGACTAGAAATAAACCCTCTTTTTGCAAGTTCACAGAATATATATCAGATTTAAGCATGTTGAAGAATCCAAGATCAAGAATCAGAAATTCAGATTCCAGAATCAAGAGTCATCAAGACTGACAATAAGAGATTAAGATTTCTCTCTAAATCCTAAAATAACATATTTCACATACGCATTTTAGGTATACATAAGAGCATTACATCCATAGCATCGCATATATGCATAGTTTTGCAGATTTTTGTTGGAGTCAATTTCAACTTCACAGTGAAAGATATTACTCTCGAAATGGTACAACTTACATAAGATTGGATTTCAAATTCACAACGAAGGATATTCGACTCGAAACCGATTTGAACTCAACTTCACGACAAAGGATATCGTGCCCAATAAATCGATTTAATTTCATGACAACGGAGTCATCCGTAACAACAAAGAGCTATCTCCTAGCCTAATTTACAGCATAGCTCAAAGCGAGAAGGGTTATATGCCAACGAAAAACTTTTGATTTTGATTCATTCAGCTCAAAGGCATATCATCTGCTTAATAACAACGAGGAACTACTTTCCAGTTGAATTTTCAAATCGATGTCTTTAATTCAAGAAGAAAACCAAGGTTGACTACGATTTGGCAACAAGAAGCAACATTCCAATTCAAATTTTGAACTACGATTTCAACTTCAAAACGAATGATATCATGTTCAAAGAAACATGCAATACGACTCAACAGCAGGAAGATGTCCTCTATGTTTTCAAATCTTGACTCCGCAATAGAGGATAGTTGATAAAAGATTCGTCGATAACATTGAACTTGATTTTAAGCTTAGAAGTCGACAACCCTCACAGGAACATGCTGGTTTCCAAGTCCATATGCACCGAACAAAAATTTGTGTCTTTTTGTCTTTGCCCTATTTTCGTTGCACGATAATGGGCAAAAAGGGGTAACCGTAGTCACTCATTTTCATCCGGGTTTTATTTAGTATATATAACATATATAATATAGTTTTTGAAAACATTTTTTGAAAACGTATATAATATATAGTTTTGAAAACATTTTTTGAAACATATATAATATATAATTTTGAAAACATTTTTTGAAAACATATATAATTTATAGTTTTGAAAACATTTTTTTGAAACGTATATAATATATAGTTTTGAAAACATTTTTTTGAAACATATACAACATATAGTTTTGAAAACATTTTTTTTGAAATGTATATAATATATAGTTTTGAAAACATTTTTTTGAAACGTATATAATATATAGTTTTGAAAACATTGTTTTAAACATATATAATATATAGTTTTGAAAAATACTTTTGAAAAAGTATAATATATAGTTTCTAAAAATACTTTTGAAAACATATAATATATGATTTTGAATTTTTTTTTGAAAACAAATAATATATAGTTTTAAAAAATATTTTTGAAAACTTATAATATATAGTTTTTAAAATGAATTTGGAAACATATAAAATATAATGATTTTGAAAACATTTAAAAACATATATAATATAGTTTTTCATTATTATTATATTGTTTATATTATTTATTATTTATTTATTTTTTTAGGGGTCCAAACCCGGTTTCAAAGGGTCCAAAGCCGAAGATCAAAGCCCAATCGGATAGCCTGACCTAGTAGACGTGATAGGAGCCCAACAGAGAAGCCCAAGTTGCTTGACCCAACAAGCTAGGGTTTGGGTAATCAGCAAAGGACGCCGCACGATTCACAGCCGTAAG
Organism: Hibiscus syriacus; assembly: GCF_006381635.1. NCBI lineage: Eukaryota > Viridiplantae > Streptophyta > Magnoliopsida > Malvales > Malvaceae > Hibiscus > Hibiscus syriacus. Next base: position 9,117,307 of record NW_024063392.1, on the reverse strand, counting down.
ATCGGGCGTGAATCAATGGTCCAGATTGAAGGGTTTTAAATCCTAAATCATATAGCATTGGCACCGCACCGCACATGTGGTGCGTGTAAGCCACACGCAAAGTGTGGAGATCGGAAGCCAATAACCGGCCGAGATCGAGACTGAACCATCCCGAAAATCCCTATCTAATAGCATGCATGAGACAAAATCGGAACGATTAGCTCAACATAACACGAACAACCCACGAATCCCATCCCTTTCGGGACTCAAAACGGCCAAACCCTGGGCTATAAAAAGCCATTGGTGAGGCCAAGGAACGGGGGGACCGAAAAAACACATGAGCAAACTGAGAAACAGCAATCACCGAAACAAAAACAACCAACAACACAGAGACATCACCGGAACAACAAAAGCCACAGTAAGAACATCTCAGAGCAAGAGTTACCCGAAACCAAAAAACCAAATAAGACACAAAATAGCAAGGAAATCAAACCAAATAACCCATCCAAATACCATCAAAAGTAGAAAAAGCCAAAGCTTTTTCCTATCAAAAGGAACAAGGACCGTAAAGGGGCGGTGTTGGAAGGAAAGCACCCAAAAACGAAACGTTTTCCTCAAAAAGTAAGAAAAACTGAAACTTGTTCGTTAGATCTACACCGATTAAGGATTATTATGGGGTTTGGGGGTCAATTTCGGCGGGGAAGTTGGAAGGGTTCAAAAAATGGTGGTTTGATTTTTTCGACCACCGGTGGTGGTGGCCGGAGCAACGATTAATGGCGGCGATGCTACGTCGGCCGAGTGGGGAGAATAGAGAGCATTGGAGAGAAAGGGGGATGGGTGTTTGGTTTAAAATAAAAAGAAATGATTTTTGGGTTTAAAAGGGGTTATATATACAGAGGACTAAAGTGCGAATAGTAGATTCTTAAATTATTTCTACAGTCCCTGAAGTGTAATTCATTTTAGTCATCTGCTATAATTTTTCCCCTGAATTTTGAATTGTTTCAATTTAATCCCTGTTTAAGATTCTTATATTTTACAAATTAGCCCCTCCTAACTTCATATTATTTCTTGCAACTTTCCAATAATATCAATTTGGTCCTTAATTTTAATTTTTTTTATTTGTTTTATTCTAACCCTTTTCATTAGTTAATTTTGTTTTTGATACCTTTTATTAAAAGAGGAAATTTGCATCGATCAGAGGTAAGTGATTCGAATCAAGTCTTTAAATTTCAATTTAATTTTTAATTTTCGCAGTTAAGACAACCGCTAAATTAAATTGGTACCGAAAGGGCAATACAAGGGTGCTAATCCTTCCTTGACTGTAACCGTCTCCCGAACCCGACATATTTATGGTAAAACGTAGATCAGGTAAGATGATAAATCAAGGTGTCCGGTCAACCTAAATTTTTTATTTCAAAAAAAAAAATTGATCAATGGCGACTCTAACACATTTACTTAAGTCGAAATCCAATTCCAGATCCACCCGAAAGACGGTTACGACAAACCCCAAAAAGAATTTACCTTGATGTGATACAATCTCAGTACTACAATCAAAGCCTCCATGGTTCCGGTCACAAGCACAAAAGCTTAGAAACAGAAAATAGTGCAATTAAAAGGGAATGAAGATGCACTTCAGTTCTTCAAAGAAAAAGAAGAATGCACTTCAGACATTCATTGTGTCCTTAAGCAAGGAATCACATAAATAAAATATTTTTTAATATAAAAACTTATAAAAATGTGGAGATGGCTAATACCTATATGTTAATCCACTTACATCAAGAGCAGATCTGCAATCACCATGATAGGAGCACCTTTTCGGCATCTTTCAGTGAAATAGACTTAGTATTCTGCCCGATGGAAGTGCCACCAGTGCTGTTTAGATTCCTTAATGCAATATTCCAGATTCCTTCTTTAATGTACAAGATGTAAAAATCGACCATTTCTTCACTTGAACTGTACAATACAAAAAACATGGAGCCGTGACTGCTGCTTGACTTGTTTGCATAATAGAAGTCCCGGTTAAGAAGTGATGGCAATCCACCGTTTCTATCTTATACTTCATAATTTATCTTTTTTTCTGACGTCAGCCGAACATGGAGATTTCCACCAGCTGCACCACGAGGAATATCCAGAGTAAAATAAGTTCAGGTATCTACTCCCTCCAAATGAGTAATTGCTTAAAAGGGGCTCAAGACGTAAATTGGAACCACCCATCATCACTTTCTCACCATATGGCAAAAAATTGGATTCAAAAGGGGTGGAATCTTTCCCGAGAACCGTCTGCATTCAACCATTCTCAGCGTGTCAATAACTTACTCCTGCCAATGAGTTTCTTAGAGCATCAACAAAAGGAAAAGAAAGTCTAGGAATAAAACTGTTCATAAATCTAATTAAAAATAATAATAACACTAAAATGGAAATCAGAAATCAATGGTTGCATCCCGTTACTCAATGTCCAAGTGAACAATTAGAAGGTAGAATTTCAAAACCAAAATTTGGCCCCTCTTGCTTAAAATGAGACTTCTTTGAACAATCCTCAGTATTTAAAGCCATAAACTGATTGAAGTTTCACCCTTTCAGTCCTTGATATCAGACTATCAAGATATGGTGTCCAACCCACAAATGAAATTTACACCGTCATCTTCTTATCGTTAGTTTTGTGTCACCACTAACGAGCAAGTAAATAATTTCTCTTTCTATTTTTCTTTAGACCTGATATCTAATTTATCCTCAAAGATGTGAATGATATTATTCAATGCACAGAATTTCACAGGAGCATCATAGTATAAAGCTAAAAGATAAATAAAAATAAAATAAAATGAATCAATGAAACTTATAAAGAAGCAAGTGAACAGAGATTACATGTAACACATTTCTTGACAATGCCCACCTGAAGCATTTATCTTTCAGATAAACAGTTTGGCCCAGCCTTCCCCAATGGACTTAAAGGTCTTGAAAATCAAGGGAATAGCAAACTTTTGAGACATTACTTTGGGACCCACCAATTACCTTCGAAAGATTGAGGGCTAGAACAGAAATATACCACTGACCAACCTTTGGGGAGTTAATGACCAAGGGGACTTATTTAAGTTACCAGAATAATCAGTAGAGTAGCTGAAGGCATAGCACCATATCGAACATAGCATATCAAGTCAATTCCGCTACTATTTAGAGTGCTACTTGCAGGTCTTAACCTTACATTTTCTGCTGAAATGGTTAAGAATTCAGCTATTTGTAGAATCTCTAAGGTGTATATTTTCATTTCTTCATCTCCAAGGCAAGAGGTCTCAAAATTGTTCTTGCAAGAAACCATGCGTTGATTGAAGAACCCAGATGCAGAACCATTTTCAGAATTATTGTGAGAAAGACTACATGAAAGCTGTTCAACAGTTTGGTTGCAATATGCCCATGCATTATTGAGGTTACACATCCTTCCACGATGATATTTGCAGCAAAGGAGTAAGAAGGGCCTCTAACAATCTGCAAACCAGAGCAGTAGCTTTAAATTCAATTTCTAGTTGAACCTATGGAACAAATGTACCAAATCCTCTTCTTGAAGAGGATAAACTGGCACAAAAAATAAGAATGAGATAAATAAGAGCAAAAGCTAACATCTTCAAACAAGAATTCAAGGGTTCACCAGAAGAGTTCCTTTCCACCAAGCTTAAATACAAGTAAGGATTAATTGGGCAGAGATAACTTGTAATCTGGCATCAAAAACCAGTATGTATATTTCCTTATAACCATCTAACAAGTAACAAGTTTCTGTCATGCAGATATTACCATTAGAATATCCATATATCAACAAAGTTCTATACGTGGTTCTGCATCTTTATTTTCCATTTGTGCAAAGGATTCCACAAGTAAAGAAAAATAGTAATTTTCTCTTAAGTGAATTAAAAACACAATATATTGTTGGGACCGTCGCGCACCCCATGGCGCAGCGGAAACAAAACTCGACGGTCTCACCAGCGATCCAAGTACAAAAAACCGAAATCGGGAGGAAGAGATGCGAATACTTACAGTGGTTCCTTGAAAACACAAGAACAGCAGTGAATAAGGTGGTGTAGATCGATTCGAATCGAAAGGCTCCACGAAATCACGTCTAGGCCTCTACTCATTCACCCGATTGAGAGCAATATTTTTTTTCCCAAAACTGTTTTGAGAGAAAACGGCTGAAGGTTTGTGTGTTGCAAAAACGGCTGCTAAACCTAACACACCCTTTTATAGCCAAGTTACACTAATCATATTAGGGTTTTATTATTTCAAATTAATTAAATCTATATTTAATTAATTGGAATTTAATAATCCTCTTATATCCAAGTTACCCTAATATTATTGGGGATTTTATTATTTCAAATTAATTAAATCTATATTTAATTAATTGAAATTAAATATTCGTGATTATTAAAACATATATTAATTAACTCTAGATATATATTTAGTAACGTACAACAAATTGTACATCTTTGCTCATTTCAATCCTAGGGTGTGACCTTGTAGGTTCTTGTAACGTTAGCAGTAATTATTAGAACAATTCTAATATTACATACAATGAGTGACATCTAGCAATATATCATTGTCACCTAAGTTACAAGAAATATGATTCGACATATCATCTTGGTGATTACTCTTTTATGTATTACATCCTTATGTCCTTTATATCTAGAATAAGCACAAGTCTTGGAATAGTCACACTTGTATAACCCATCTATTGTTTCTTGATATCTAGAGTAGACTTTAATTAACGAATAGTTTATGATATCTCATATCAACTTATTCGAGCATGGCCATGTGTTTCTAGTCTTACTCAATCAAGTGGCATGTGATATATTTCCTATTATGTAGGAAGGACAAATCATATCTTAATCATACACACCCACTACATATATTGAGATATATTCAATAACAGTCTTTATAGAGCAACCAGTTACGGAGCTTGTTTAGCTGCATCAAAACATACAACAATATATGTTGGGATAGTATTGATCTCAAGTCTGAGGATCATACATATAGTCATCACCATGAGCAATGTTATGACTGTCACATAATAATCCAAGGAATATGCTCATGGTCGGTCAATCCAATACATTGCTATCTAACAATATAATCATGTATCAATTCTGACATCTCTATGTCAATGACAACTCATTGTCATCAATCAATAACATGTTAGTCTTAAGCGTATTATTATTGTCCATGCCCATAATATACTTGACTAGGGATCTTTTAATAATAACAATTGTCATTATATGGACTTTATTATCTTCCAGTTTATGTTAAACACATATATAAATGAAAATAATAGCTACAATGCCTTTATTCAATAAAATCGGTAAATAAAGTATTATTACAATCATCATATTATTGGTCTTTGGGCATACTCTAACAATCTCCCACTAGCACTAGGACCAATCACTCACATATCTAATACCGAGTGACTCAGTGTGACGATCATGCCTCTTCTGTGTAAGAGGCTTTGTAAAGGGATCAACAATGTTGTCATCTGTGTGTACTCTACATATTTCCACATCTCCTCGATCAATGATCTCTCGAATGATGAAAGCACCTAAGAATATGTTTGGATCGTTGATGAGATCTTGGTTCCTTTGCTTGTGCAATGGCTCCATTATTGTCACAATGGAGTTCTACAGCATCTGATATGCTAGAAACAACCCCTAATTCTGATATGAACTTCTTGATCCAAACAGCCTCTTTTGTTGCTTCACTGGCTGCAATGTATTCAACATCTATTGTAGAATCATCTACTATGTCTTGCTTCGAACTTTTCCAGCTCACAACACCTCCATTAAGACAAACACAAAACCCGATTGCGATCGTGAGTCATCCTTGTTAGTTTGGAAGCTGGCATCAGTATAACCTTTTATACTAAGCTCTTCCCCCTCTCCATAGACAAGAAATTTATCCTTAGTTCTTCTTAAGTACTTAAGGATATTTTTAATCGCAACCCGGTGATTTTCACCAGGGTTTGCTTGATACCGACTCGTCATGCTTAGAGCATACAATACATCTGGTCGAGTACATATCATGACATACATTATAGAACCAATAGCCGAAGCATATGGAATATTATTCATCCGTTCTCTTTCTAGGACTTGAAGGACACATTTCCTTAGAAAGAGAAATGCCATGTCTCATAGGAAAAATCCTTTCTTGGATTCTTCCATACTAACCTTTTCAGCACTTTGTCTATATATGTACTTTGACTCAGACCTAGAAGTTGTCTTGATCTATCTCTATAGATTTAACTCCTAAGATATACGCTGCCTCACCCAAATCTTTCATAGAAAAACAACTAATTAACCAAGTCTTAACAGACTATAAGTAGGTATATCATTTCCTATGACGAGTATGTTGTCTACATATAAGATTATGAAAGAAACAATACTCCCACTAGCCTTCTTATAAACACAAGGCTCATCTTCATTTTTGATAAAACCAAACTCTTTGATTGCATCATTGAAACGAAGATTCCAGCTTCGAGAAGCTTGCTTTAGTCCATAAATAGACCTCTGTTTCCTGGAAAGACAAAACCTTCTGGTTATGTCATATACACATCCTCTTCAAGTTTTCCATTAAGGAAGGCGGTTTTGTCATCCATTTGCCAGATTTCATAATCATGGAATGCAGCTATTGCGAGCAGGATCCAGATGGACTTAAACATAGCTACAGGGGAGAATGTTTCGTCATAGTCTACACTATGAACTTTTCGAAAACCTTTAGCAACTAATCTCCCTTTGTATGTTTGTACATTACCATCTATGTCGTTTTCTTCTTGAAAACCCATTTACACCCTGTAGGTTTGACCCCTTTAGGTGGTTCAACCAAAGTCCATACTTGGTTTACTGACATGGAATCCATCTCAAATCTCATGGCTTCAAGCCATTTCTCAGAGTCTAGGCTAGACACTACCTCTTGATAAGTCCTTAGCTCATCTTGATCCATAAGAAGAACATCTCCATGTGTCGTAACGAGAAATCCAAATCTCATAGGTACACGATGTTCTCTTGTGGATCTACGCAGTGATTGTTTCTAAATCTGTTGAATGCTCCTCAACAACTTGTGAAACATGCTCAACTCCAGGTTCATTTATTTGTTGCTCTTGAACTTCTCCAAGTTCAATATTTCTACCCTTCCCTTTCTTTGAGAGAAATTCTCTTTCGAGAAAAACTCCTGTTCGAGCAACAAATACTTTGTTCTCGTTAGGGTTGAAGAAATAATATCCCTTAGTTTCTTTAGGATATCCAACAAATATACACTTATAAGATTTAGGTTCGAACTTTGTAGACATCTGATGTTTTATATAAGCTTCACAACCTCAAATCTTCATAAAAGACATACTGGGACGTTTCCCAATCCATATCTCGTATGGTGTCTTTTGAACCGATTTAGATGGAACACGATTTAGTGTGAAAGCGGCTTTTTCAAGTGCATGTCCCCAAAAAGAAGTCAGAAGATCACTATGACTCATCATCGACCGAACCATGTCTAACAGTGTTCGATTCCTTCTTTCAGAAACTCCATTCCACTGTGGTGTACCAGGTGGTGTAAGCTGTGAGACAATCCCACATTCTTTTAGGAGTTCATCAAACTCTATTCTTAAGTATTCTCCACCTCGATCTGATCGAAGTGCCTTAATACTCTTTCCTAGTTGATTTTGTATTTCATTTTTAAATTCCTTAAACTTTTCAAGGGCTTCAGATTTATGGCGCATACGATAAATATACCCATACCGACTGAAGTCATCGGTAAAAGTAATGAAGTAATGGAATCCACCTCTGGCTTGTGTATTCATTGGTCCACATACATCACTATGTATTAACCCCAATAAATCATTTGCTCGCTCACCTTTACTATTAAAAGGAGCTTTAGTCATTTTTCCCAACAAGCAAAATTCGCATACATCATATTGTTCGAAAACAAATGAATCTAAGAATCCATCTTTATGGAGTTTTGATATATGTTTCTCACTTATATGGCCTAAACGACAATGCCAAAGATAAGTTTGATTCAAGTCATTTGTTTTTGATCTCTTAGTATTTATGTTATAAATAGTTTTATCTTAATCCAAAATATAGAGACCATTAATCAATTGTGCTGAACCATAAAAAATACTATTAAGATAAAAAGAACAACAATTATTCTTAATAATAATCTCAAAGCCAATTTTGTCCAAACAAGAAATAGAAATAATGTTCTTAGTCAAACTAGGCACATAATAACAATCCTCTAAATTTAAATCAAGTCCACTAGGTAAAGATAAAACATATGTCCCTATAGATAATGCAACAACTCTTGCTCCATTTCCCACTCGTAAGTCCACGTCTCCTTTAGGCATATTCTTTCTCTTTTGCAATCCCTGTACAGATGTACAAATATGAGAACCACAACCGGTATCTAATACCCAAGAAGTAGATGTTGACAAATTAATATCAATAACATAAATACCTGAAACAAACGTTCCGTTTGCTTTTGCCTTCTTGACCTCTTTAAGGTAAACAGGGCAATTTCTCTTCCAGTGTCCGGTCTTATCGCAATGGAAACATTTTCCTTCTTTGTTAACTCCCCCTTTGGGTTTCAATGCATTTTTCCCTTTTGGCTTGGTCTTACCATTACCCTTAAACTTGCCACTACCTTTTTCTTTCCCTTTGCTTTGTCCTTGTGGACCATCAGAATGGGCTTAGGTCCAACCTTTTTCATGTTACTTTCAGCAACATGCCAAGTAACTGTGGCAAAGTCTTGTAAATTTCATTCATGTTGAAATTAAGGACAAATTGGCTAAAGCTATCTGGAAATGATTGCAAGATAACATCGGTAGCCAATTCATCTTTAAGAGGAAATCCTAGCTTTTCCAACGTTTGGATGTAGCCCATCATCTTGATGACATGAGCTCCGACAGGAGTTCCCTCTGCCATTTTGCATTGAAATAGAGATTTAAAGGTCTCATATCTCTCTTGACGTGCTTGCCCTTCATATATTTCTTTGAGATTTTGAATCATCTCATATGCAACCATGTCCTCATGTTGCTTCTAAAGCTTAGGAGTCATGGTGGCAAGCATTAGACATCCAACATATCATCCATATGTTTCTTGAATTTGTCTTTGTCAGCTTTTGAAGCATTAGATGTCAGTTCATCAGGAACAGGTTCCTGAATGACATATTCCTTCCTTTCCTGTTTGAGAACGATTCTCAAATTACGAAACCAGTCAAGGAAGTTTATGCCATTAAGTTTATCCTTCTCAAGGAGTGATCGCAGTGATAAAGTGTTGTTTGGCATTAAATCTACAACAATGGAAATATTAAAGTAAGTGAATTTATCGAATTAAAATTTATAAATAGAACTTTATTTACAAATTACTCCCACTATTTTATTCAAAATTAAAAACCCTCTCTGTTTTAATTTCGGAAAAATTCAACGAAATTTTTTCTAGTGGGTGAGGATCCATAATACATCAATTTCCTAAATCAGCTTTGGCTTTTCTTTTAGGATAGTGATTATTTAGGTAAGTAACACTTTACTAGTTACATCTTATGTAACTCCTCATTTTGGTGAACAACTTTTGTTCAAGTCATCTCATGACTTAACCAAATATTTAACCTCTAGGTTTCTAATCCTATTAGAATAACCTAGTTAAGTTATTACCAATATTTCAACCGATGAATATCACTTGCTTATTATTCGCGTTTAACCAAGATAGATTTATGTGCCAATGCTTTGGCAAAGCCCACACAATATCGATCAAAGTCTTAACGAGGGTAAATATCGGACAGTTAAGTTAACTTAGATTATAAAGAGGGATTTGCGTAATTATCTCATCATTATTCATTTTAATATTAGGCCATTATTGATCTCATCAATATTTATTCTTATTTTATCATTTGATGCATTGCATACATAACAAATATAGCAATAAATAAGATGCAATGGTTATAGCCCAAAACAATGACTAAAGTGGCCCATCCCAAGCCAATGGGAGAACCAAGAACCCTAAAGCCTAAGACTGCTCTCTAGGTATCTTCTCACCATTTTTCTGCTCCTTGTGAATCTTCATAGGTTTACAATTTTAAAAGAAACTTGTTTTACATACGAGGGAGTAAGATGAGAAGAGAAATATAACAGAGATATAGAAAGGCACGGCTCACAGACCGTATTTCAAAATAAACCATTGTGAATTGAACAAGGGCTATAACCATGCAAATCAAACACCGTGCAAAACAAACATATCATATATATATACACGTTGTTACGCCTTTGTTAAAAATATTAAAATGGGCCTTCAGTTTGTACTGCTGATGAGGGGTCAAGGGGCACAATACTTTTGTTTTCATGAAAAACTTCACGATTTGATAACAATTATCAACAGAATCGTGCTTTTGAGATTTTCAATCCCGAAGGTTTTCTGCATCGGAACAACCATTGTTCTACTGCTAAACGCTATCTGCTATCGCACTCCCATAGATCATCCAGCAACAAATCGATTGAAAAACATATTAACAAATAACATATTAATTGTTGCATGTATCAATTCGAACAATGATATCAACATATTTATCGAAATCGATAAAACTAGAACATGCATCTCATACATATCGTATCAACAAAAAATTTAACCCAAAATCAGATCGTACAAGTGGCTCTGATACCACTGTTAGGACCGTCGGCGCACCCCATGGCGCAGCGGAAACAAAACTCGACGGTCTCACCAGCGATCTAAGTACGAAAAACCAAAATCGGGAGAAAGAGATGCGAATACTTACAATGGGTTCCTTGAAAACAGCAAGAACAGCAGTGAATACGGTGGTGTAGATCAATTCGAATCGAAAGCCTCCATGAAATTACGTCTCGGCCTCTACTTAGTTCACCCGATTGAGAGCAATATTTGTTTTTCCCAAAACTATTTTGAGAGAAAACGGCTGAAGGGTTTGTGTGTTGCAAAAACGACTGCTAGACCTAACACACCCTTTTATAGCCAAGTTACCCTAATCATATTAGGGTTTTATTATTTCAAAGTAATTAAATCTATATTTAATTAATTGGAATTTAATAATCCTCTTATATCCAAGTTACCCTAATCATATTGGAGATTTTATTATTTCAAATTAATTAAATCTATATTTAATTAATTGAAATTAAATATTCTGTATTATTAAAACATATATTTAATTAACTCTAGATATATATTTTAGTAACGTACAACAAATCTTAGGGTGTGACCTTGTAGGTTATTGTAACGTTAGCAGTAATTATTAGAACAATTCTAATATTACATACAATGAGTGACATCTAGCAATATATCATTATCACCTAAGTTACAAGAAATATGATTCGACATATCATCTTGGTGATTACTCTTTTATGTATTACATCATTATGTCCTTTATATCTAGAATAGGCACAAGTCTTGGAATAGTCACACTTGTATAGCTCATCTATTGTTTCTTGATATCTAGAGTAGACTTTAATTAACGAATAGTTTATGATATCTCATATCAACTTATTCGAGCATGGTCATGCGTTTCTAGTCTTACTCAATCAAGTGGCCTGTGATATATTTCCTATTATGTAGGAAGGACAAATCATATCTTAATCATACACACCCACTACATATATTGAGATATATTCAATAACAGTCTTTATAGAGCAACCAGTTACGGAGCTTGTTTAGCTGCATCAAAACATACAACAATATATATTGGGATAGCATCGATCTCAAGTCTAAGGATCATACATATAGTCATCACCATGAGCAATGTTATGACTGTCACATAATAATCCAAGGAATATGCTCATAGTCGGTCAATCCAATACATTGTTATCTAACAATATAATCATGTATCAATTCTGACATCTCTATGTCAATGACAACTCATTGTCATCAATCAATAACATGTTAGTCTTAAGCGTATTATTATTGTCCATGCCCATAATAATACTTGACTAGGGATCTTTTAATAATAACAATTGTCATTATATGGACTTTATTATCTTCCAGTTTATGTTAAACACATATATATAAATGAACATAATAGCGGTAATGCCTTTATTCAATCAAATCGATAAATAAAAATATTATTATAATCATCATATGATTGGTCTTTGGGCATACTCTAACATATATATATATATATATATATGTATATACATATATATATATATATATATATATATATATATATGTATATATACATATATATATATATATATACATATATATATATATATATATATATATACATATATATATATACATATATATACATATATATATACATATATACATATATATATACATATATATATATACATATATATATATATATATACATATATATATATATATATATATATATATGATCAACCATTAAGATGCCTAACCAAATGACACAGTCAAGAATGACATAGAAGCACTAGCGAAAATGAAGTCATGAATAAGGGCCAAAATAGTGGAGCTAGTAGTCTTACCATCTTCGACTGTGTTCTTGTAGGCCCAACACCATTGAAAAGACCAAAATACAGAACACTGGCAGATATCTGAAACACATATTTTAAAGTTATAACACAAACGTTTTTCTCAAAAACATATCAAACAACAAATGAGGCCGTTTTGGAATAATCCATCCAAACTAAACATTTTAACCCAGCCACCTCACATCCCTGATTGTGCTAAAAATATGCCAAATGGATGATGTATATTTGCCCAAGGATTCAGTTAAACAAATTACACAATAATCCAATTTATCTAAGGACGTAAGTATGGCATCTCTTTGGCATAAAATACATTTGATAATGATAGCAAACCTGCTCATTTGTCAACTCCATTGTGACGCCAGATAGAATAGTGATTATCCTACAAGCGCTCCAACAGATGATTCACAAGAGAAAATTCATCTAAAAAAAATCCAGAGAAAAAAGTCTCTAGGGTTTAATAAAATATTATCAAATCAAACAATGCCAAAATCAGTCCACAAGCCGGATTGTTATAGCAAAAAATCGTCTTTATTCGAATTTTGCCAAAAATAGCAAAATCCCGAAAATCACTCTAAATTGAAATTCGAAATAAAATAAGCAATCTCCAAAAAATCCGACCTAAATCGAATTTAAATTGACTTCCTAATTGACAATCGAAATATTACCATAAATAGTAAAAAATATCTAATTCTAGTGATTCGGAGGGGAAAACGGCAGAATTTGAGGTTGGAAAAAAGGTCACATGGAGCGTGCGCGTCGAAAAGAGCTTTCTGGATTGGGGTCTTATGCGCGATTCTGATACCTGTAGCCAAAGTTATTGCCAAAAGACTGAAACATACTCAAAATGACCCCAGTGAGGAACATGTCACAATCAATTCCCGCCTTTGCGCTGATCTGCCAATTCATGGTATCTCAGCACCATCAATGTGCAATATGACAGCTCATCATCATCTGTCTCGGATCCCCTGCATCACATTGTCATATTTCTTGGTACAGGATAACACTGCTCTGAATTTTGCAGTACTTGTGTTCCTTCATAAGAGCTGTTAGATAGCCAGACTAGTTCCGCAACATAAGAAAATCTCTTCAAACTTCTAGTCATTTGGATTCATGAAGTTAGTAATTATAGATGAAAAAAATATTTATGTTCGTTTGCAAGATACTTCTTAATGAAGTGTTTGAGATATCTGGCAACGGGAGGCTGCCTTCTCTGAAACATATAATTGGCAGCGCACTTCTAGGAACTTTTCAACACTTCTAACATCCTGCAAGCAGTTCAAAGCATAAGCAAAAGACATTACACAGAGGAGAGTTGAAATATTTTTAATGATTTGCATCAATAAAAGTAGAAATGTAGCATAAACAAACAGAAGAAATTCAACAATACTGATTAACCTAATAACCTAATCATATTGGATGAGTTTACTTACAAGGTTGACACTTGACTTCAATGCTATTGACATAGAGGAGAACCAAGGGGGTAAATCAACTGAGACAAGGCAAACTGTAAACCGAATGAGACATTACACAGTAAAGCAACTAGAAAAGTAATACTATCTGATTCATCACCATAGTTTCTGAACCACTCCCAGTTTCCAATTCACAACAGATTGGACTAAAAATAGCACAAAACATTTAACTTTCTTTTCTCTCATGCATACGACTTGCTGGGAATAACACCTCCTAGCTTCCCATAAAAGGAAACAAATCTAATAACCATTATGACAGAAAGGAACGCCTTCAAACTTGATAGTTCCAAATCATTGTCTCTATAGCTAATTTAACTTAGTCCTGCTGAGGCATAATTCCAATCAAATATGATGTAATACTTGAGTTAAGGAAGAAAACTTACACTAACAATCAAACTTGACTAGGAGAATTCTAATATTTTGCTATCATCGTTAAAATAGACAAATAAGATTGAAAAAAAAACAAAGAACGTGTAAATTAAAATTAACAACAATAAGTAGAAACAGCAATCCAATCACTTAAGCTGAAGTTAAAACTTCAACAACCACTCATCAATGAGAGCAGTTTATAACAAAACCATTAAGAAAAAACAGAGCAAATTGACCCGAAATGGCTAATAAAAAAGACAGCGAAAATAGTTTTACGTACCTCGTATATAACGCATAGCAAAAGGTCTGCTCTGGGTTTCTGGGTATTTGAAGCTAGATATAGTGAAGGTGTTATATTCACCATGTTGCTCAGTTGAATTACAGCGCCAAAATAAACAAGAAAAGAGAGTAAAGAGACTTAGAATGAAGCTACAAGAAGGGGAAAGAATCGAATTTTCTGCCATTTTCTTTGTGGTGATTCCTACAGAGAACCAAAAAAACAATGACAGCAATCAGGAGATAACTTAAAAATAATGGAATTAAAAGCACAAAAGATGTATGTCCTAACCATTTTTTTAATATGTGAAACAATTATTTATTGTTTTAAAAAACAGTTATGATTTTAATTTGGAAAAATTAGTGATTTGAAATTTATTTGAATGAAAATGGATAGGAGTTGCCATCGACCTTTAAGTTAGGTAGGTCGAATACCTAAAAATGTCTTTTAAGAAAAATCATTTTTTAAGACAAAAGTTGGTCTACGTTTACCAAAGATTCGATTAAAACGGGCTCGGGAGTCGGTTACGCGTGGGGAAGGATTAACACCCCACAACCCCCAAAATTGGTACTGTTTCCCTTACATATCGTCGTAATGATGGAAATCATGAATCGAATACAAAGTTAAACTATGATCTGTTTATTGAAATTTAATTAATTTTCTTCGAATTAGTAATTTAAAGAAAATCCTTTAACTCGATAAAAAATCTTGAAATTTGCTATCCTCCGTCAGAAAAGCTATTTAAACTATTTCTCATTCGTAAAGAATATTCCTCCTCAGTGATAAAACACGAATCGAATAAAAATTGACACTTTGCTTAAAATAAAAATAAATTAATAGAACAACATTGACTCATTTGCATAGAAATATTTAATTAATAAAATAAAATAGATTTATTTCAAGTCACATTTCGTTTGAACGTCGTATTAGATTGTACCACTTCGATCAAATGATACTTTCCACGCTCGTTCTACAAATACGTATTCTTGAAATATTCGAATAATATATATATATATATATATATATATTAATGAATAAAGAGTATGAAATTTTATATTTCGAAATAAAGATATATATAAATATTATTTAGAAGCAAAACGTACCAAGCCAACATACATAAAACATGAAATATGCTTGTAGTGTAGATGTAGTTAAGTGCATAATATATATATATATATAAGTATACACAATAGTCGTAAAATATTAATTAAAAACATATCAATGGTAATATATTATAATCTTAACATAAAATGAATAATTAAAATACAAGGCGTTCATAAAATATAAATGGTGATAAATACATATATATATATATATATATATATATTTAAGACTAAAGAAAATGAAACGCCTAAACATATAATGTAACAACTTCAGGGATTAAAAATAAGAAGAAACAAAACAGTGAGGATCTAATGGGAAATAAATCCCAAACACTAAAATACTAAAGATGGTGACTAAATAAATATAAAGCTAAACATAATATTCAAAACATAAATTGCATAAAGCTATATTTCAGTAATCATGAGGGACCAAAATACGAATATTCAAAATTAGTAGCCAAGAAACTGAACATGAAAACAAATAATGGCAAATAGTAGAGGACTAAAATAAAACGCGAAACAAATAAAGAGCTTAAAATGAAATGTTGAACTTTCAATATATGACTTGATTGCAGTGGTTACACAACTTGAGGGACCCCAAGTGCTATTCTCCCATGGGCCTAACGCATGGAATCCTAACCCATTATACTATGTCGTTTTAAAAGCCAAATATATGGCTAAAATTCCAAGCAGAAATCTGTTAGCCCCCCTCACTTTTTACTTCTTTATTCCTTTATACTCTGGAGAGACCCCGAACTCTCGCAAACTCCCTCTTTTTTTCCACGAATGTTCTCCTTTTATGGTTGCAAGGTAGTGGTGGAGTAGGTAAATGTTTTGGTGGGATTTAGTTTATTATTTTTTAATGGATTAGTGGATTTAGGTTGGATTTTGATGGGATTTGGGTGGGATTTGGTGAATGATTTGCTTTGTTTTTTAATGGATTTGTTTGCAGGTGAATGATGACGATCGTGGCTCGGCTGTCGGTTCACGCGTTGGTGGAGCTGAGCGGTGATGTGCACGCGTGCCAACGGAAGCTGGAGGGTTGCTGGCGGTTGGTTCGATGTAATCGGGTCAGAACTGGATCCGACTTTGGGCCGAAACCGGGTATTCGGGCTAGCTGTTGGGTCTTGTAAATTTGGGTCCAACTTTGGGCCTACAAAACATAAATGTAAAACACAATAATTAATAATAATAATAATAATAATAATAATAAATATAATTAATAATATTTTTTCGACTGGACAAAAACGGGTGTCTACAGTTGCCCCTCTTTGCACATTCTTGTGTTAACAAGAATAGGGCAAATATGAAAAAGACAACTAGTTTTTGTTCGATTCTCTTTTTTTTAGATTTGTTGTTGGGAGACGACACTACTCATACATGATGAAGAGTTCGGGTTGTCTAAGGGTGACACAGCTCCTACGTGACGAGGAGATCTGGTTATGGGATGACATTGCTCATATGCGATGAGTCTTGGCCATCTTTAGGAAGGGTGATAAAACTGCTCATACTATGATGAATCCTGGTTATCCAAGGTTGACACGGTTCCTCCGTGATGAGAAAATCAGGTCAGGGATGACACTACTAATACTATGATGAATCTTGACCGTCTAAGGGTGATAACACTGCTCAAACTATGATGAATCTTGGTTATCCAGGGTTCACACGGCTCCTACGTAATGAGGAGATCTAGTCAGGGGATGACACTGCACATACTATGATGAATCTTGGCCATCTAAGGGTGATAACACTGCTCATACTATGATGAGTCTCGGTTATCCAAAGTTGACACGACTCCTACGTGATGAGGAGATCAGGTCGGGTGATGACACTGCTCATACTATGATGAATCTTGGCCATCTAAGGGTGATAATATTGCTCATACTATGATGAATCTTACTTATCCAGGGTTGACATAGCTCCTACGTGATGAGGAGATATGGTCAGGGATGACACTGCTCATACTATGATGAATCTTGGCCATCTAAAGATTTTGATTTCAAACGAAATCGACTCAGATAATTCTTCAAAAGAAATTGTCTCAAAAGACACAAAATTTTGTTTCCAAAGAAACAAACTTAAAGATTTTTCTTAAAAAGAAAATTATCTCAAAAAAGACAAAATTTTGTTTAAAAAAAAAACACCATCAAAGGTGATAGACAGTCATCTTGCTCCTTCATGTTGAGGAAATATCTTCAGAAGATATGTGTCATTTCCGAACATTGATTTCCTGAAAGATCAAAATAATGCATTTTTGACTGACTATTTTGGATATTAGGATAGATGTCAAAATTGCACATGACGATGAATGTAAAGATGAAATTTTCATGCATCATGTATATGTTGATGTATGTATTTTTTTCTTGGTGGGAATGATTGCATAAGCAGGCTTCATTCTATCCCTGATTCAGTTTGTCTTCATTTCCACCAAGGTTTACTCTTTCAAACCTTAACCTAAGACAATTTGTTTTCCTTGCCCCATCAAATTTTGCCCCAAATATTTTGGGTTCCCTTACCCCAGCTTCGAATCTTGAGCTTTGGAAAGATATTAGTTGAATTCCAAGATATGCTTCCAGAGAACTTATCTTGTTTGAAAATGTTTTTCTTCATTTGAATTTTCAAAATTTTGAAAAATATCAAAAGAATTTTGAAAGAATGTTGCCTCTTTGAAACAAATCATAAAACAGGAATTCATTAGATATCAAAGAATCAACTGCTCTTTTAATTTTTGATAGCTGCAAATCTTTGACAAATATCAAGATTGAAAAGTTGGTTTAGAGGTTGGCTACCTAAATCATAAGGTTTGTTTCCTCAATTCAGTCATTGTGAAGATCATAACACATCTCTCTTTCTTGAATTGACATTTTTTAATTGGATACGAACAAAATGACACAACTAGCATAGTTAATAGTTAGACATTTCAGAACACTTCTGTTTCAGTTATATGAAATCTTATATTTGTTCAAGTTCCGTAGACTCCTCTAGCCAATGTAATGCAGAAATATCGGTCTAAAATGAAATTTCTGAGTGATCGTGTGAGTTCGAATTTAACAGGCTTTCCTCAACTCCCTTAGTCCATATTCATCAAACTCCTTATTTAGATAAATTTGATTTTACTTGCCATTATTTGGCTAGCTGAATCTTATTCATAAAGTCGGGGCGTTTAACCAATTGCTCTAGAGGGACAACTCAAGCTTTATTGTATATATATATCTTATAATTGCATTTGTTCGGCTAGCTGAAGGATTTATGTCGTCACAAAGTCTTCGACTTGACAATCACAGTGGAGCATACACCGAATTTCTGAGTACCCAATCAATGTCATGGTTTGAATGTAGTTTATTCATAAAGCCAGAGCTTTTGAGTTTCCTCTATAACCAATTGCTTTAGCGGAATAGCTCAGCTTTATTGCATACATATATATATATATTCTGGATATACAGATTCCACTTCTTAAGCTCGCTGAGGAGAACCTGTTATAGTCCCGGTGTTTGTTGAAGGTCAGAAAATCTCATCGTTAAAGTTTAATTCCCAAGCAACTGAATTAAACTAGATTCACATACTTGACCATTTCATCTGAGAAGATCATTATCATCATTAAACGTCATCAACAGAAATAGAAACCAATTAGTTTTATGTGCTAGCTGCCCCATTTTGTTCGTTCCTAACACATACCTGAATGCCAACCTTTGATGGACTCTTCATGAGAAGAGAAAACTAGCTAGGTACCTGCAAGAAAGAAAGTATGTATTCTAGTGTATGTTATAGATTAAGATCAAGGGGTCCTTGTTTTGCAAGGTTCAATCTTGTCATTTGTCAAAGATTTACAACCTCAATTATTAAAAAAACTTTTAATTGAGATGATATTCAAAGAATTTAAGATTAAAATTTGTTCTTAGCTAATTTCCTCAAAATGAAGCATTTTATTTAAAATGTTTGATCATAAACAGATTCAAACAAGATAACATGCATTTGATGATGCAACAAAACTTCTGATGGATGCCCTGCCGACTCCTGATCAGAATGCTCCATTACACATTGAATGTCAATACCCCTAAATCGATCAGATCTTGGACCTTTTGCTTCAATACCCTATAATTCTCAGTGGTGTGCCCTGAGCTCCAAATATGATAGCCGCATATGGCGTTAATAACATGACCTTCAGGATATGGGTATTCTCTTGGTTTGTATTGAACTAGAGTCACCAGGTTGTTCTCAACTAGCGTTGGGAGCAATTCCTCATATGTCATTGGGATTGAATTGATATGAGTCTTTGTACGAAAAATATTATAAGACACGATCCCCGGACTAGCTAAATCCACTAGACTGATCTCAGCTCTTTCCTCAATGTCAGTATGGCTAATACTACATTTCTGGCCATTCTTGATATCTCTTTCGATCATTTCTTCGCACATGACGATGTCAGAGAAACTCTTAGTGGCAACCCCTACCATGTAGTCAATATATGAAAACTGCAATGTATCTATGAATAGAGTGATGAACTCTCTTTTAGTCATTGGTGGATGCACTTGAGATGCGACATCCCTCCACCATTGAGCATATTGTCGGAAGCTCTCATCACTCATTCTGCAGCATTGTTCGATCAGTGACCATATCAATCATGTGCTTTTATTGGTCTAGAAAGGCACTAGCCAAATTCTTCCAGGAGTGGACTTGAGTACGGTTTAATTGGTTCTACCACCTAGAAGCGGGTCCATTCAAACTGTCTTGGAAGCAGTGGATCAACATCTGATCATTTTTGGTGTATCCAATCATCATTCGAATAAAAATCGTGAGATAGACATTAGGGCAACTAGTCCACTATACTTTTCAAACTCGAGCATTTTGATTTTAGGTAGAAGCAGCAAGTCAAGAACTAGTACTAGTTTTGTTGCATCCATTTGGTTGTGAGAGCTATGTCCTCTCATTCCCTTGAATATCTCTCTACACCACTATTTTAAATTCTCCGAGATCTCATTATTGGCTCTTCTCATTGCCTTAGGAACGAATATGTTATGATCTGTAGAATTATCCCGAGGATTTAACATAGTTGTAAGAATTTTAGTAGAAGAGAATCCTGTTTGATGGCTTGGAAGCTTGTGGGGCGAAATGAGTATCGGTTGATTAACATGGGTCATCACACCTTCAGAGTTTCCTCTGATCGAAGAAATCTTCTCTTTGCCTCTTTCTTAGTTGAGCCCAACCAATTTTTCTACCATTTGGTGTATTAGGTCCTTTTGGTTTTGCAAGATACACTCCATGGTGGCCTTTTGTGCCTGCTCAATTTTATATTCCCACTCTACTTGCATCTTTTGCAAATTCTCTTCTAGTTCTTTCTTCAGTTGCTCAAATTTGGCTACCATTTTCAGTACTGTGTGAATGCAATTACCGTTAGAATAACTTCCTCAAAGTCCCCCACAAAGTACGATTAATGCATGTAAAAATGCTTAAATGAATGCCATGCAAAATGCAATGATGCAAATGCAGATGCAAAAATGTTGATCCTAATGATAAATATCGTAGAATAATTTTCATAAGGAATAAAAGCCTTCACATTACAAGACAGTCCATTTTATAGACATGTCTTCGCTTAGGTGTTGAGGCTGAAGTGGATCGCCGCTTCATCTTGGATCTTCGTCCTTGAAAATACCCCTAAAGTATTTTGTAGCCTAACTTCGTTAATGCCCCAGTAGTGCTAAATTCAATGCATTGCTTCTTGATGATTCGCGATTAGATGATAGTAGATAAGAATCTACTGCTGGATTACTCCTCGGATCAATGAATCATTATTTCAGTCTCGAATGCTGCATGATCTTCGAGCAAGCCTCATTCTTGTATTCTGAACTCCTTTTAGCTTTCAATGCATGCCTGCATTTACGACTGCTTTATTGAAAATTTTTATCTATTCTTTGAGAAGATTTCCACTTGAGTAACCCCTTGCGGATCAATACTCTTGCATTATGTCACGACGATGCAATACAATGCAAAAAAGGATGAAAATGACACAATCAAAAGAAAAAAATAGGTTAGTGTATACAAACAAAAGAGAAAAACGAGTTAGTACAAGCAAGGTAATCAATAGAGTTAAAAGATGATATCTACATATAAATATAACACCTACCCAATCATGATATTTACCCGAGCATTCTTTTATTATATAGAAACCTACCCAAACATGCTTTCTACCCATAATGATTATTTTCAAGGAAATGATCCTAACTGCATGGTATCTAGTTCGCATGATTTTATTTAACAAAATTTAAAGCAAAAAGAAAAGGTTCAGAAATGATCCTCCTTTGTGTACAACTATTTTGGGTACCTACTGTCGTATAGAGGTTCGATATGTCTATACCTAGGGTGATCGTTCTACGATTCACTATATGTATGGTTTCGACTCTATAAGGAAAAGGTACTCGAATTGCCCTTGATGTCGATGCCCCTTAGGCTGCCAAACCCTCGATCCTCACCCATTACAGGTTTCGAACGGAATGAGTTCAATTTGAAAGGATAAATTCCCTCATGCCTATGCGGAAAATAAATTCACATGAAGAAATAAGGTATATAAATATCGAAGGTTACTTGCTAGGCCCGCACGGAGAATAAATTCTCATGAAAGCGTCGCTTTCACCCGCACTTGGAAAGGGTTTAGAGCTCCGGTATAGAGCTTATGTTATGAAAATGCCCGTGATGTGTGTGAGGAGGAACCTTTTGACTCAAAAGGAAAATGAAACCACTCGACAAAAACTTGGACAGATCTCAAAGAAAAGATTCAAATGTTAGTATGACAATAAAAAAAATGAAGTAATTAAAAACTTCAATAAAAGGATAATCAGTTAACTAAAGACTTAACTCATAATTTCCACCACAACGACAATGGGTAGGTGACTTACAGCCTGACTCTCTAAGAAAAGTCCTCAGCGGAATCGCCAAGTTATCATAACCATTTTTAGGTGAAACTATTATTTATTGTTTTAAAAAACAATTATGATTTAATTTGGAAAATTTGGTGATTTAAAATTTATTTGAATGAAAATGGATAGGAGTCGCCATCGACCTTTGGGTTAGGTAGGTCGAATACCTAAAAACGTTTTTTAAAAACAATTTTAAGAAAAATCATTTTTTTAAGATAAAAGTTGGTCTACGTTTACCAAAGATTAAAATAAAACGGGTTCGGGAGTCGGTTACGCATGGGGGAAGGATTAGCACCCCCACAACGCCCAAAATTGGTATTGTTTCGCTTACATATCGTCATAATGGTGGAAATCATTAATCGAATACAAAGTTAAATTATGATCTGTTTATTGAAATTTAATTAATTTGATTCCAATTAGTAATTTAAAAAAAACCTTTAACTCGATAAGAAATCTTGAAATTTGCTATCCTCTGTCAGGAAAGTTATTTCAATTATTTCTCATTCGTAAAAAATATTCCTCCTCAGTGATAAAACACAAATCGAATAAAAATTGACACTTTGCATAAAAGTAAAAATAAATTAATAGAACTGCATTGACTCATTCACATAAAAATATTTAATTAATAAAATAAAATAGATTTATTTCAAGTCCCATTTCGTTCGGACATCATATTAGATTATACCACTTCGATCAAATGATACTTTCCACGCTCGTTCTACAAATACCTATTCTTGAAATATTCGAATAAAAAATATATATATTTATTAATGAATAAAGAGTATGAAATTTTATATTTCGAAATAAAGATATATATAAATATTATTTAGAACCAAAACGTATCAAGCCAACATACATAAAACATGAAATATGCTTGTAGTGTAGATGTAGTTAAGTGCATAATATATTTATATATATACATAAGTATACACCATAGTCGTAAAATATTAATTAAACACATATCAATGGTAATTTATTATAATCTTAACATAAAATGTATATTTAAAATACAAGGCGTTCATAAAATATAAATGGTGATAAATACATATAAATATATTTATATATATATGTAAGACTAAAGAAAATGAAACACCTAAACATATCATGTAACAACTTCAGGGATTAAAAATAAGAAGAAACAGAACATCGAGGATCTAATGGGCAGTAAATCCCAAACACTAAAATACTAAAGATGGTGACTAAAATAAATATGGAGCTAAACATAATTTTCAAAACATAAATTGCATAAAGCTATATTTCAGTAATCATGAGGGACCAAAATAGGAATATTCAAAATTAGCATCCAAGAAACTGAACATAAAAAGAAATAATGGCAAATAGTAGAGGACTAAAATAAAACGTGAAACGAATAAAGAGCTTAAAATAAAATGTTGAACTTTCATTATATGACCTGATTGCAGTGGTTACAAAACTTGAGGGACCCCAATTGCTATTCTCCCATGGGCCTAACGCATGGAATCCTAACCCATTATACTGTGTCGTGTTAAAAGCCAAATATATGACTAAAATTCCAAGCAGAAATCTGTTAGTCCCCCCTCACTTTTTACTTCTTCCTTTCTGTATACTCTGGAGAGAACCCGAACTCTCGCAAACTCCCCCTTTCTTTCCACGAATGTTCTCCTTTTATGGTTTCAAGGTAGTGGTGGAGTAGGTAAATATTTTGGTGGGATTTAGTTTATTATTTTTTTAATGGATTAGTGGATTTAGGTTGGATTTTGATGGGATTTGGGTGGGATTTAGTGAATGATTTGCTTTGTTTTTAATGGATTTGTTTGCAGGTGGATGATGACGATGGTGGCTCGGCGGTTGACTCACACGTTGGTGAAATTGAGCGGTGATGTGCACACGCGCTAATGGAAGTTGGAGGGTTGTTGGCGGTCGGTTCGATGTAATCGGGTCAGAGTTGGATTCGAATTTAGGCCGAAACCGGGTCTTCAGACTAGCTGTTGGGTCTTGTAAATTTGGGTCCAACTTCGGGCCTACAAAACATAAATGTAAAATGCAATAATTTGGGTGGGATTTAGTTAATGATTTGCTTTGTTTTTTAATGGATTTGTTTGCAAGTGGATGATGACGATGGTGGCTCGGTAGCTCGGCAGACGGCTCACGCGCTGGTGGAACTGAGCGGTGATGTGCACACGCGCCAATGAAAATTGGAGGGTTGTTGGTGGTTGGTTCGATGTAATCGGGTCAGAGTTGGATCCAAATTTGGCCCGAAATCCGGTCTTCGGGCTAACTGTTGGGTCTTGTAAATTTGGGTCCAACTTTGGGCCTACAAAACATAAATGTAAAACGCAATTAATAATAATAATAAATATAATTAATAATATTTTTTCAACTCGGATAAAAACGGGTGTATACAATATATTTGGAAACGGTTTCCTAAGTCGTTAATCTAATATTTCAGTGGGCGTTGTTCTTTAAAATGCCAATTAATTGACTGCAACCATAGTTCGAGTCAATTTATGAAAAAAGAGATGGAAAAAAACACGACGTTCGAGGAAGAGTAACGTGTCAAAACGCGCCACCCCGTTCAAAGGAACTGTTTGGTATTTGGTATTTGGTATTTGTCCTAGAAAGCCCAAAGCATTTGAACTATTGAGAAAGCAAATTTAAGATGTCAAAATCAAACAGATATTAGATTATTTCTGAAAATCTATTTTGCTAGCTGACCTACCTTATTTGATTTAATTAAAAAAATAACAAAGTCTTTTGTACGGTCTTAACTCTTAACAAACTCCTCTTTCAAACTTGCTTTTTTTTTTCAAAGCCTGTCGCTTTAAAGAAAAGAAAAGAAAAACATACCTCGATAAAACTTATTTAATTTTTTAAAAATTCAGGAAATTTTAGGCAGAATTGATCAAATAATCCATGCGGGTGGATTATTTGGTCTAATAGATCACTTAGACTTTTAATTTGGGATATACGACAAATGTAACAGTTCCCAAGGAACTCATCACGTCGGGGTGACGAGATCCAACAAGTATAAATATGAATTTTTTGACCATTGTTCAACGGCCATTTTTTAAAAAAAAAAATTCAATGGAACTCGTCACGCTTCCAACTGAAAAAAATTGTCTTCCCTTTAAGTCGTGCACATCATCTTTAATCTCTTACATAACAGACAACTTTCATCTCTTACACAACACACTCCTTTCATATTCAATCTCTTATACAACACACTCCTTTCATCTTCAATCTCTTATACAACAAACTCCTTTCATCTTCAATCTCTTATACAACAAACTCCTTTCATCTAACCAAAAACATTTCAAACAATGAGCAACAAATTCTTCACAGTTGTCCATTATAATGGTGAAGTTCTACAAATTGATGTTGGTGTTGTGTTTAAGTTACACAGACCCATCAATATGATGTTCCCTCTTGATGTATCTCATCGCCAAATGAAGCAAAAACTTGAGCTAAAACTTGAAGCTTCTGTTTCATGTTTAAGTTATCGGCACCTATTATCCTCAAATCCAATGACGTATGGAAAAATTCAGCTTGATGATGATGATGATGTTGCTGTTATGGTTGGACTTCATCAATCATCAAATAGAAATATGGTGGAGATGTACGTCGAAACCACGAATACAACTGATATTCTGACGTCATCAATACCAGCTCAAACAACAAAAGAAGCATGACCCTCTGAACCACATGCAAGTTATGGTGATGATAACCTTGTTGGACGATTCGGTGAAAGCCTTGCTGAATTTAGCGAGGATGATGAAGATATTGTTCCGTTGGTAGACGATGACGACACAAAATTAGTTGAAGAGCCCGATTTTTTTGAGGCTGCTTCAGAGGGACCAGGTTTGTATGTTGAGGCTGATGTATGGGAGACAACTGTTTCACGATGCCAAGGATTGCAGAATGCTCCAAATGTTTGGGCAAGGATAGACCCTCAACCTGAAATGCCTCACCATGATTTTCCTCGGTATCATCATGCAATTGCAATGCATGACATTAACTACGATGCTATGTGGAGTCATGAAATATTTGATATGCCAGAGTTATGTGCAACACACTGGGGTTCTTCAGACGAGCGATCATCTGAGTTGGCTATTGGGTTTCAGTTTGAAACAAAAAAAGAGGAATAACTAGCAATCAAAGAGTATTGCATCAAAGCTCATCTTTAATTCTATGTCGCGGAGTCGGATCAAAAGACTTATTTTGTAAGGTGTATACAACATGATGTTGGTTGTAAATGGAAGATACGAGTATCATACCTACAAAAGAAGATGTTTTGGGAAGTCACAAGGTTTAATGCAGAGCACGAATGTACAATAACCTCCTTGACACAAGACCACATACATTTAGATTCGGATGTCATATTCTCTTATGTGAAACTGTTGGTGGAAAAAAAGCCAAGAGTACCCGTTTCTATGTTAGTGGCATCCATTCGGAATACATTTGGTTATATTCCGACTTATTACAAGGCATGGATGGCTAACCAGAAAGCAATGACCTTGTTGTACGGTGATTGGGATCAGTCATATAATGAGCTACCACGTCTGCTGCAAGCAATGTAATTTTCATCCCTTGAAGCATTGTTAGGTACTATACTGATCCTGCAGTCATGCTTGAGGGAGACGTTATCCCTGGGAAGAGAATTTTTGGTGGCTAGTTCTGGGTGTTTTAGTCAGCTATTGAAGGGTTTAGATTTTGCAAACAAATGATTCAAGTCGATGGCACTTTTCTGGATGGGCTCTACAAACACGTTTTGATGATAGTCGTTGCATAAGATGGAGACAGAAATATTTTTCCCATTGCCTTCGCCATTGTTAAAAATGAATATGAGGAAACTTGGAATTTCTTTCTCTCCAACTTGCATTCTCATGCTGTCACTCAAGATGGGGTTTGCATGATCTCAGATCGGTCACCTGGGTTGTTAAGCATAATTTCTAGACTCGAAAATAGATGGACGGCTCCGCACGTATATCCTGCGTATTGTATACGTCATATTGCGTCAAATGCAATGAAAATGTTTAAGCAGAAAAAGATCAAAAAAGAGATTATCAACATGGACAAGTACCTTAGCATTTGTTATTAATTATTTCTGCTTCATTAATGTTTATTTTTCAATAACATTTAATTTACTATTTTTTAGGGTATGCTATACTCCAACCAAACTTCTACGCACGACTTGAAAATTTGAGAAGATACGGAGATGATGTGTATGAGTTCGCAACTGAAATCCCTACGGAGAGATGGTCATAAGCATATGATGTTGAGGGTCGACATTACGACCATATGACTACCAACCTTGTTGAATGTATCAACTCTGTGCTGAAATGGACTCGACATCTCCCAATAGAAAGTATTGTTAGAGAGACTTACTTTAATTTGGGTAAAGTATGGGCAGACAAAAGTGCACAAATTGATGCCATTATCAGCGATGAGAGAAACTGGGCTCCAGATTTAGAGAAGGCAATGCAAAAGAATCAAACACATGCGACATCAATTTTTGTCTATAATTTTGCTAGACTTGATTATGTTTTTGTTGTCCAAGCATTAGTTCGACCACATGACTGAGGTAATTTTACAACATACACTGGTAATCTGAATAGAAGATGGTGTGATTGTGGTCGATTTCATGCTTTTAGGTTCCCATGCGCTCACTCTGTTGCTGCATGTATGCACATCAATGTTGACCCATACTTATATGCTAATGAATGTTATACCTTGCACACTATGCTCAACATTTATAGTTGTGACTTCAAGTACCTCCCAAATGAAGCATACTAACCTACATGCACAATTTATGAGGAATGGTTGCCAAATCCTCAATTATGTACAAAGTTACGGGGTCGACCTGAATCTAGCCGAATTCATACCGATATGGATGACCCTCAAAGAGAGTCAGGTTAACCCAAACTTTGTGGCCACTACAGAGGTGAAGGTCATAACAAAAACATTGTCCACATCTTCCAAAATATCGAGATGGACGTTAAACTACTGTGTAAAGTAGTATCGATACCCCCTTGAGTATTGATACCAATTTTGCATTCTAGAATTTGACCCGTTTGGAAAATACTGGTAGTACTGGTACTAATAAGTGAGTATTGATACTTTTCTTACATTTGGTATTGGTACCACATGAACAATATCGGTACTGTTTTTTAATTGAAAATGAAGAAGGCAAATTTGTAATTGACAATTTAAAATTTTAATTTAAAACTCCATTAAAGTTTTTAATTGAAAATTTACTCAAAAGTAATCATTTAGATAACTATAACTTCCCATTTTAATGATAAATAAAATTTTCAATTTTAATGAGACAATAGTTAAATAATAAAGACAACGTCATACATAAACTAAAACCATACAAATCAACATTTGTACATATGCCATTTTTTTTATCTCTCTTTATAAATCGATCTTCCTTCGTCTTTTTCTTCAATTTTTATAGTTCTTCTTTTAATTTTTTCTTCCCTCTAAACTAGTCGTTTGCTACGCCGCTTCGGTAAACCTTCACACTTTTTCTTCTTATTCTTCTCCTCTTTCATTTTCAATTTATTCTTCTTATGCTCCTCAATTATGTACTTTATTGCCTCCTTTTCCCACTCTTCATATGAAAAATAGCTTGAATCCGAATCGTCAATCTCCGAGTCGGTATTGTGAAACCCATAAACACCGTTATCCAAATCAATCCCAAATTTTTCCATGACCACATATTTTATATTCTCAATTTTTGGTCACTTCTCATACATCATAATATTCACTGTAAACCCCTATTTATACTAAATTTTCCAAAGTAGTTGTTGGAACTCGTCACACCGGCGTGACAAGTTCCAGTTAATTTTTTTAAAAAATTTGACCGTTCCACAACGGTCACACCGGCGGTACGAGTTTCATGTAGTTTTTTTCAAATTTGTTAAAAAATTATAAAAGTTTGATATTATTTTTAACTTCAAAATTTTAAAAATGTACACATAAGTTTTAAAATTTCAAATTTTATTACACTAAATATCAATGAAATTTATAAAAAAATGTATACACAATTTATAATTTTAAAAAATTACACTTTAATTAAATATTTAAAAAATTAACAAATTTATTCTTAGCAATGATTTTTTGATACAATTAAATATTGAGTACAAAAACTTAAATAAACAAATTTATTACTTATATTTGCGCAATTCTTGCCGATGTCGAGGCGTGGTAGAATGGTAATGATGTGGTACTCGTCGATTTCGTCGTTGTCGTCCACCTTTTTCATTTTTGTCTTCTTCTGGTTCGGGTGTAATGAACATTACTCCACATTCGGGTGAAAACAATGGAGTATTCAAGGTATTTGACGCCATCATTGACGTCATCGACTCAAATTAAGATTGTCCATGATGAAGAAGATGATCCCATGAAACTTTTTCTTCCGGTTCTGAGGAAAATTGTTGTGAAGGTGACACTTGAACCCACACACTTCCTTCCCAAGCCACTTGACTCTCCATCGATGGTTGATATGCACCATATCCACCATAATTTTCTTGTGATGGATAATAATTGATAGAAGCATAAGATAAAGATGTTGATGAAGATGATGATGATGATTTTTTCCATATTTTTCTTTTATTATTTCCACTGGAACCGCTCCTCCGGCGTTGTCAAGTATGATTTCCCATTTGCTTCATAATTTTGGAGGCAGGGAGAAACATCGAAATCAAAATATTCGGGTTGTACCTCAGAATGATTAGGAAATCGTAAATGTCTATTTTGTCATTGATGTATGAATGTAGCATGCTTCATCGGCCAATCTTCGCTATGCTTCCCACGCGCATCTATTTTATACAAATCGTAAATGTTAAATATGGACCTTTTATTGGTTGGTGAAACCCAAATTGTCACAAAACACTATCGGTAGCATGGATCTCAGCAATTGCAAAATGGAGCAATGGTGTTACGACACACCATGTCTCTACTCCTTCAAAGAACATTAGCGGTAAACACCGTTGGATATCCGACTCATAATAAGGCATTCAATTAAACTGTCAAAAGTATTATGTTATTATAATTAAACAATTAATATTACAATTTCAAAGTTAATGCAAAACATATTAAAATTTATCGTATGTCTATCGGCGATATCAATCCTCATCAGAATATCTACTTTGGTTGCACCCAACAACTTTATATATGTTATTCGATGTCGCCATATAAAAAATTACGTTATTTATTGTCATTTTCAAAATATTTAAATAAATATTATAAAATATCAAAACTTTAAATATATGAATTTACCTTGCGGCGAGAGGAAACTTAATAGAAGCGAATGTAATAGGCGTCATAAACAGGAGACAATACCAGGCCCATGATTGGAGCAAAACTAAAAAATCCGCTATATCCGCTTTTTTTCCTCTAACGACTATGATCTCCTTATAGAGTTCATGATACAAAAAAAAAAAAAAAATTGCATAACCCCAACTATATTGGCGATATATAGTGAAATCCTCAATTACCGGAATATATTGGGTGTGCACCAAATTGCCCGATTTATCCGGCAGCAAGATCTCTCCAAATAACGTCATAAGATATCCTCGAGCTGCATATATCACCTTTTGCTCCGTTGATTGTTCATCTACTCTAGATTCTCTTTCCAACCACGTCATCCGTATCCGTAACCCATCAATGACATCGGCTGGAGCCTCCTTTCCCAATAAATTTGAAATAGCATCATTTATCGAATAAGTGTTGCGAATCACCAATGACATACCATTATTCGGAATGCCAAGTTGATACGCGATACCTTCCAAAGTTATCGTCACTTTACCACAAGGAAAATGAAACATATGTGTTTTGGGCCTCCAACACTCAATCAACGCTGATATCAGTGTCGTCATCACCTTAAATCCGTGAAGAAATGTCGCTCCATATAATTCAGATTATGAGAGATATATCACCATCCGCTTATGTGGCTCTTCATTCGTCATTCCTCAATGACGAATGGCTCGTTCTTCTCGCTACAATTTGAAAATCAATTATTTAATACAATTGCATAAATAATTATTATTAATAATATCATTTCGTTAAAACTAAAATGAAATAAAACAAATTAAATTTACCGTTGTCAACTTGATCGACGAAATATGAACATCATCAAGACATAACATTTTTTATCTTGAGGCCATTTCAACACAAAAGTTTTTGCTCTCAATAAAATGTTTGATTACAAGTGAAAAATCAATCCAACCCAAACCTCTATTTATACTACTTTACCCAACGACTAGTTTTTTCAAATTGAAAATAGCCGTTGGAACTCGTCACACCGGCGTGACGAGTTCCATTGAAATTCTAAAAAAAAATCGACTGTTGAACAACAGTTAATCTAGCGGTCAAAATATTCAAATTTATACCCGTTGGAGCTCGTCACACCGGCGTGACGAGTTCCATGGACATTAAAATATTATTTTTTTAGATTTCTTTTAAAATTTTCAAAAAAAAAATTTAATGGGACTCATCACACATGTATGACGAGTCCCGGAGGATATATTAAAATTATTCGGGCTACGAGACCCACCTAACACGGCCCATTAAAAAATTAGATCCCATGGAACTCGTCACCACGTGACGAGTTCCCTGGGCACTGTTGCATTTGTCATAGATCCCAAATTAAAAGACTAGATGGCCTATTGGGCCAAATAATCCACCCGCCTGGATTATTTGACCAATTTCGCCGAAATTCTAAACAACCACATATTAATATAAGGTTAAAAATGACAGTAATTGAAAATATGAAAAAAATCCTTAATAAAATTGGTTTAGCGAGACTAAAAATGTTAACTTATTTATAATACATTGGGTTGTAACTATTTTAAAATAACTTAAAATGATATAACTTAGAAACATGTCTTACAGGTTAAAAGCAAAACACAAAATATTATAAAGTGGAACCAGAAAGGTTATCAATACAATAACATAATAGGTTACACCTAAAATATTATAACCGGTAAAAAATAAGTTATAAACAGTAAATAGTAGGAACATTATTAACATTTTAGGTCCCACCTAAAATGTTAACATATTTTAAGTTGATTTGACCTTAGACATTACTGCGATAAGAAAAGAAGTTAAAAGTTGAAAATGTTATGAATATATATATAATAAATACTGTTGTGCCTAAAAATGTCACGGTTCACTAAGAAATAGGTTGCGATCTGGAATGTATTGGTTCACTAAAAAATAGGTTGCTATATGAAATGTTAATATTTTTATTAATAAAATGAGTTTCTCCCAAGAATGTCATGGTTCACTAAGAAATAGGTTGCGGTCTTGAATGTTATTAATAAAATGAGTTTCGCCCAAGAATGTCATGGTTCCCTAAGAAATAATTTGGGATCTGGAATGTTAATATATTTATTAATAAAATGAGTTACATACAAAAATGTTATGGTTCACTAAGAATGCAAGTTGTGAGCTAGAATGTTAATTTTTCTATTATAAAAAATTTGAAGGTATGAATAATTTTCTAAAAGTATCGATACTTTTGAATTTAAAGAAAAACATGGAAAATGAGAAGGCTGCAAAGTATTGATACTTTTAAATTCGAAAGTTAAAATATCATTTTTCATGTTATTTTAAATTTGAAAGTATAAATACTTTTTCAAAAGTATCGATACTTTAGAATTTAAAGAAAAACATAGAAAATGAGAAAGTTACACAGTATCGATACTTTTCCAAAAATATTGATACTTTAAAATTCAAAATTCAAAATATTATTTTCTATGTTTTTTAAATTAGAAGTATCAATAATTTTTTCAAAAGTATCAATACTTTTAAATTTGAAAGTTAAAATATAATTTTCTATTTTTTTAAACTCGAAAGTATGGTTATTTTTGCAAAAGTATTGATATTTTCGAATTTAAAGAAAAACATGAAAAATGAGAAGGCTTCAAAATATCATTATTTTCCACAAATATCAATATTTTTATTTTTATTTTATAAATATTCACAATATTTTAAGCTTTTAACTTATTTTTTTATGCTCGTGATAAAGTAATAGGTAACACCTTTTTTTAATGTCAATCGTTTAAGTTATAAGTTTGAAACCGTTTATATGATGCAAAAGAAAGGCAAAACATGTTTCTCATGATAACATAATAGGTAGCGCTTTCTTTATGTCAATCGTTTAAGTTATTAGAATGAAACTGTTTATATTATGCAAAAGTAAGACAAATCATGTTGCTCATGATAACGTACTTTTTTCAATGTCAACCGTTTAAATTATAAGTAAGAAACCGTTTATATTATGCAAAAGTAAGACAAAACATGTTGTTCATGATAACACACTGGGTAGCACCGTTTTTTAAATGTGAATCGTTTAAGTTATAAGAATGAAACCATTTATATTTTGTAAAAGTAAGACAAAACAGGTTTTTCATGATAATATAATAGGTAACACATTTTTTATGCAAAAATATCGATTAACATAGATTAAGTATCGATATTTTATATCGATACTTCTCTACAAAAATTGATATTTTCGAATTAAAAAAATGGAAAATGAGAAGGTTGCAAAGTATCGAACTTTTTCACAAATACAAGAGCATAAGTATCGATATAAATAAAAAAGTATCGAACCTCATAACATATGTATCGATATTTTAACTATCAATCATATTCATCAACTTGTTCAATATCTAAAAGTGTCGATCATCATCGCATAAGTATCGATATTTTAAATTTCGATCTTTTTATCAACTTTTTTTAATTTTTAAAAGTATCTATCATTACCATATAAGTATCGATATTTTAAATTTTGATCTTATCTTCAACCTTTTTAATAGTTAAAAGTATCGATATTTAAATTTTTGAACCGTTTTTATTTTTTTGGGCACAACCTATTTTATTAATGAAAATATTAATATAACATATCACAACCTATTTCTTAGTGAACCATGACATTCTTAGGTGCAACATATTTTATTAAAAAATATTAACATTAAATTACAAATCGCAACCTACTTTCTTAGTAAACCAGAACATTCTTGGGTGGAACCTATTTCTTATATATATTCATAACATTTTCAGCTTTTAACTTACTTCCTTATCGTGAGAAAATTCAAGGCTCCATCAGCTTAAACTTTGATAATATTTTAGGCGCAACCCATTTTATTAATAAAAATATTAAGATTCCAGATTTCAACATGTTTTCTTAGTGAACCATGACATTCTTGGGCGCAACCTATTTTATTAATAAAAATATTAACATTACATATCACAACCTATTTCTTAGTGAGGCGTGATATTATTGGGTGTAACCGTATTTCTTATATATATTCATAACATTTTCAGCTTTTTAACTTATTTTATTATCGTGGGAAAATCAATGCTCCATCAGCTTGAACTTTGATAACATTTTAGGCGCAACCTAAAATATTAATAGTATGCATAACATTTACTGTTTATAACTCACTTTCTTATTATGTTACTCCGACTGATAAGTTTTCCAATTCCAGTTTATAATATTGTAGGTAGTGCTTTTAACCTGTAATATATTTTTACTGATCATACCCTTTATTAGTCTTATTTTAGGCGTCTCATAGCACAACCTCTCCAAAGTTAGTATGAACTATTGATAAATACATATAGAGAAAATAAAATTAATGAAAAATAGATGTTAAAAAAAATACAAGTGTAGAGATGAAATTAAATATTTAGAGAATTAGAGATATTAGACAATACATGAAAAAATTATTGACTATTGTAAGTGTTTTCGACGGAACTCCTCGTGTCCAATTGATCTCCATGTTTTTGTTTTTCTAATTGAAATTCGTCGTGGACTTTCCATTATATACCTAGTTGCCTCGAAAAAAAATCATAAAAAGTTAACTCAATGATACACAAAAAATTATTTCATCATCCAATAAAATGACATTCTTTCAACTATTTTAAAAAATAAGGGTAAATTACAAATTTCGTAACTGAACTTTACTCTCTCTCCTATTTTACTCATTGTATTTTAACTCTTTTCAATTTCCTCATTGAATTTAGTGCAATGGTTTTTTTTGTCACTCAATCATTTCCTCACTAACAGCGTTATAAATAAGTTTTTATATAGATTCAAATCAATGCCGTTTTGTGATTTTTTTTAAAACCAAGTTGTTTTAACGCCGTTAACTATTTAACGAGGAAGTGACAAAAAAATCCAATGTATTAAATTCATGAGAAAATTGAAAACTTTTAAAGTTTAATGAGAAAAAAGGAGAGAGAATGAAATTTAGTGATGAAATTTGTAATTTAGCCAAAAAATATAAACATGAGAAGTTAACTCAATGACGATAGATGATGATACCAATTAAAGATGATGTCAATACCATTTAGGCGGAGAGCATTTAAATCATAGATCTTGATGAAGGAATTTCTTGAATAAATTTGGACCATTGATTTTTGCTAAAGAAGAAGGAATGGCCATTTTAAGGTTAAAAATTCTTATTTTTCTCTTGTGTCACTTATTTTCTCTTGTGTCAATTCTTCTTCTTCTTTAATGGTTAAGGCAACAACCTTAAAGGTGAGATTTTGCTTCCATTAAAAAAGAAAAATAGATTTGAACGAGTAATCCCCTTCAAAATTTATCTATTTATCTCCATAAAAGATAAGTGTGAAAAAGATGTTGTAATACCTCAAATTTTGGATAGTTACCAAGATGCAAATTTTGAAAGTTGTGTAGCTAAAGTATAAATTTTGGAAAGTTTAGGGACCAAAATGGTAATTTTAAAAAGTTGCAATATGGCCCCGTAAATAAATAATTTACCTAAAGAATGACGTTTCTATGGGAATAATATTTTTCATATAGATTTTGTATTAAAAATTATAAAGCAATGAAGTTTGAGAAACAAATTCGGTAAATCGGATCGAATAGAAATTTCAGGAAAAATTGAAGGATGATAAATTACACATAAAAAAAATATTATTTCCACATTTTAAAATGTTGGAAAATAATATAAACCATTGGATTTGAGGATTTAATTCAATCTTAAATCTAGACCTTTGGATTAAAGTGGCAAGATTGTAATTTTTGGGAAATTGCAAGTGTAAATTGGTAATGTGTGAATTAGTTTCTTTATCTATGACTTTTGGAAGATGACAAGGTTGAGGTGTCTTGGTTTGATGGTAAATATGAAATTTCATTAAGGGTAAATTGATCTTTTCCCAATTAAATGAATTTAATATTCATTAAAGTTTAAATTAAAGGTAAATTAGCATGAAATTAATATAAAATTTAATGTCATCTTATTCATATTCTTATCAAAGGCATGAACCCCTCCAAAGGTGAGATTTGTTTTTCAATTTTTGAGCAATTTCTTTTGGATTTCGGGTTATGCCGTGAAATAGAAAATTGTTTTACGCAAGAAATGTTGTCTCTTGGTACCATTTATGCTTACTATTCTTGCTTTATTTTATAGATCCCAAATTTTAGGGTTTATGTTCATATTAGGATTTATGGAATGGCATAATGAAAACAAATACCCCTAACGTTTGGCACTATATGCATTTGTGCTCAAATCATTTTTTTGGAGCAGTTCTACCCACAACGTTTGTTTATGAGGCATAAGTCCCCCCCGTTGGATGGAATCCGTCAGTCAACTGACGGTCAGCGGGTCCATCAGATGTGGCATGCACATGTGGTCATCTATGATGATGTGGCATTTCCATGTTATTATTTTTTGCTGATGTGGAATTTACACGTCATATTTTTATAATAAAATATAAATAAATAATGTGAAACAGTAGGAAAGTGACATGTGTCACTCTCCCATTGGCGTGTATTTGATAGAAGGGATGAAAGGCTCACAACGCGGTAGATGGGGTTCGAACCTGGGGCAAGGGCATGAAATGGGATGGCCCTTGCCACCAGGCCAAGCATGTTACTCGATGATTATGTGTAACATTATGCTAATAAACCAAAAATAAATGTCCAGGTTTAAAAAAAAATTATACGCGCGTTTAGCATACATATACGCTTCAAACGATATTTCCCCCCAAACCCAAGTATCCCTAAATACAAATCAAACCAAAACCCTAATCACATAACCCCTTTCAATTTCTACTCTATCAAATCTCGTCTACAAGAACAAATTCTGAATCTTTTCCCCATTCAACAAATTCTGAATCTTTTCCCCATTCAATCTCTCCCTCTTAAATGTAGTAGAAGGTGAGTTTAGTTTTTAAAGAATAACATCGATTATTTGAATTTGTTTCGGCATAATGGGGTTGGTTAAATATTTTGGTTTATGTCATTGTGTCGAAGCATTTGTAAAATATTTAGGTTTTCTAACTTGTGGGATGTTAATAACTTGTGGGTTTTGCATGAAAGGGTATATATTTGGGTTTGAGGCTTTATTAGTTGGGTTTAGGGTTATGAATCAAATGTGGAAAGCTCAATTTAGATGCATATATCATCGGTGGGGGACTATATTTTGTAGGGTACTTTAGTGGTGGGGACTGCATGTTTGGTTTTTTTATTGGCAAAGTGGTCCCCCATGTTCAACATCAATTATCTATTTTTTACACTGTTTGGGTCCCTCCATGTGCATGCTAAAATTAATTTGTTTTATTATAAATACAGATGAACGAGGAAAAGGAGTATTACATGAATTTGCATGTTGGTGGCAAATTTGTCCGCGATCCATATGTGCGATATGTAGGTGGTGAGTTGATTAGGTTGAAAGAGGATCCAGATACAATTTCGTATTTTGAAGTTCATAAAATTATTCAAAATGCGTTATATTTTAATAGTATAAAAATTATATACTTCCATGAACCATTTAGTGGTCATTTACAAGATAATGTTAGGGTGCTTTGGGATGATACAAGTACAATTGCCATGTTGAATTACTGGGTAAAATATGGCTTTATAGACATATATGTTGAGCATGAAGTAGACACTCCTTTTATTGTTGATGATATTTTACAAATAACTGCCGCTGAGCGTGCTGCTAAGGGTGCTAATGAGGGTGCAACTGAGGGTGCTGCTGAGGGTGTTGCTGGTTGTACTGCTGAGAGGGTTGTTGAGAGGGTTACTGAAAATGTAGTTGATGCTGCTGGTCTTGATGATATTGGAGATGTTGCAGAACATGAGGGGTTAGATTGTGATAGGGGAGGTGTTGATGATAGTGCTTCATGGGATGGTGGTGTTCAGGATGTTGTTGCTGAAGGAGAGAGTGGTATTGATGCTAATGGTGGTGGTGGCGGCGGCGAGGGTGTCGAAGAATTTGAGAATACAAATGAAGATGATGAAGAGAGTGATAGTGAGAGTGATAGTGAGGAACAAAGTGCAGATAGTATGGATGTTCCATATTTATCTGACGATGAGGGTGATAATGAACTGAAATCTGCCAGAGAGAAGAATAAAGGTAAAAAACATGTTGATGAGGGAAATGATAGTGGTTTTATAGGAAATGACATTGATTTCCATGACGAGGGAGTAGATGAAAGAGGTAATAATGGAGTTACAGAAGATGTAGGCAAGAATGATACTGATTACTATGATAGTGATGACCATGGGAGTTTGATTATGTTAGATGATGAAGAACATGAAGAAGGTGCTAGGAGAAGAGGAAGATATCCTATTTACAACTCAAATACAGAGAGTCCTCATTTCTGTTTGGGGATGATACTTATAGATGGCAAACAATTCAAAGCTGCCATCAATAAATACTCAAGATGTAGTAGAAGAGAGTTAAGAATTATACATTCTGAAACTAACAGGATTAGTTACAAATGTAATGCATCTAAAAGTTGTCCATGGAGAATCTATGTGAGTATAAATAAGAGGGTAGGGAGTCTATAGGTTAAAACTTTCATAGATGAACACAACTGCCCTGTTAGTTTTACTAATGGGATGGTGACTGTAAAGGTAATTGTAGAACATTTTGAAGATACAATTAGAGACCACCCAAAAATGAAGCTTAAAGAGATACAAAAAAGGGTGCAATCTGAAATACATATAAATGTTAATCTGAGTAAATGTCGATGGGCAAAGAATATGGTGACATCAAGGTTAGGTGGAAACATGAAGGAAGAATTTGCAAACTTGTGGGATTATGCAGATGAGTTACGGTCAAAGAATCCAGGGAGTACAATAAAGATGACAATAAATAGGGTGTCAGATAATTCTCCACCTCACTTCAAACGATTTTATGTATGCTTTAATGCTATGAAGAGAGGTTGGAAAGAAGGGTGTAGGCCTATAATCGGTGTAGATGACTGCTTCCTTAAGGGCCCATTCAAAGGCATACTTTTATATGCTGTTGGGAGAGATGGCAATGATCAGATGTACCCTATCGCATGGGCTGTTGTCGAGGGTGAAAGTACATATTCTTGGTTTGGTTTCTAAATATAGTGGCAGCAGACTTGGGATTGGATGATGGATTTGGCTACACCATCATCAGTAACCAACACAAGGTAAATCAATGTATTAATTTTACTTGATGTAGTTGTTATTTTATTGTACACAGTCTAACTTATTGTTGTTATATAACTTGTTGTTCTATGATAATTGAATAAAATCTCAAACTTGGTTAAATTTTGCTTAACATGGTATTGAGATTGTTGTAAATGATGTTCTACCACGAGTAGAACATCGGAATTATGCTCGACATGTGTTTGCCAATTGGACTGGAAGAAGAGAGCAAAATCATATCAGTTTGCCTTTTGGAAAATTGTGAAGAACACGACTGAGAGAGAATGGGAGGAGAACAAAGATGCATTGTCAAAGATTGATAGCGTACTTGCTACTGAATTGTTTAGCAAAAAAGAGAAAATGTGGACCAAGGCCTTTCAAATGATTCATTCCAAGTGAGATATAGTGGAAAATAATTTGTGTGAGGCTTTTAATTC
The DNA here is from genome assembly GCF_006381635.1 of Hibiscus syriacus. Taxonomy (NCBI): domain Eukaryota; kingdom Viridiplantae; phylum Streptophyta; class Magnoliopsida; order Malvales; family Malvaceae; genus Hibiscus; species Hibiscus syriacus. Next base: position 9,076,850 of record NW_024063392.1, on the reverse strand, counting down.
GAGCATTGTTGATGCAAGGTACAAGAGCATCATTACAATGCTTGAAGAGATTCGAGTGAAGATAATGACAAGAATAGTTGAAAAGCAGAGATTCCTCACTATATGGAAGTAAAATTTTGGGCCACTAATCAAGAAAAAAATTGACATCATTCAGTAGAGAATGATTTGGAATGGAGATAATGGATGTGAGGTAAAGAAATGGAATAAGCAGTACATTGTAGACTTGAATAAAAAACCTATACCTGCAGAAGGTGACAACTAAGTGGGATTTCGTGTCTGCATGTTTGTTGTGCAATATGGCATACTGGTGGGGACCCAGATGAATGGATACATTCCTTCTATCACAAAGACACATACATTAAAGAATATAAATATGTTTTGCAACCTATTAATGGGCCTCGATATTGGAAGAAATCTGTAATTGAACAAGTTCTTCCACCGGTTGATAGAGATATGCCTGGAAGGCCTAAGAAAAATCGAAGGAAGCAAAAAGATGAACCAAACAAAGTCAAGCCTGGACATGTTAGCAGGATTGGTCTTATTATGACTTGTAAAATATGTGGTGGACAAGGTCATAATAAAAGATCATGTACTGCAAACCAGGTATTTATAGTTTATGTATTCAAATTGTTTTAAAAGTTCAAGTTAATTTTAGATTTTATAGTATAATTTTTTATTGCAGGACCTTAATATCGATGGGAATTCTTTGATAAGATCACCAAGTACAATCGATTCAAACCCAACACACGTATTAAGGAAAGGAAAGGAGAAGGAAAGGCTTGTGTTACTTCTGATAGATCAATGAGGAAAAAAAGATATGAAGGGATAGGCCTTTACACAAACTTGAGGACTAGAGAGTAGACATTCTATGTAAGAACGTTTTAAATAAGTAACAGTATTTTTTTTAGAAAACTTAAATAATGTTTGAATTTTATAATATGTTATTAGTCTGGTACAAGAGCACCAAAGAAAAGGAAAGGAACTGAGGACCATTTAGGCACTCAAGAATCAGTAGCACCAAAAAAGAAGAAATGAATTGTCTGATCGAGTGGGTCTTTTGGTTGTGTTGTTTTTTGTTAGGGTATATGTTTTGGGTTGAGCTTCTTTTTGTGTATGGAAAATATCTTCCTAACTTCATATGATATACCCTATAGCAGTAATATATGTTTTTTTGTGTATGGAAAATATATGCCTAACTCAAGAATCAATAACATTTCTTTTCGATTATTTTCTGTTTATTCGGTTTAAGCATATTAACTAGCCAAGATAATAGGAAACACTAAACACTTAATATTATACATAGTCATTTCTTCTCAATAGGTAACAGTCATACACTTGGTATTACACATACATAAACACTTAATCTTTAACAAAACACCTAAAGTGCTATTGCAAGTAAAATTACCACAAAGATACATATGACACACACCATTGAGCAAATACACATTGTCTTATAAAATTCCTTTTCTTTCTTCATTGTTTTAGATTTTTCCTTCAAGCTCTTAATCTTTGCCTTTAAGTCATTGTTATTGTCTTCACTTTGCATACTTCCAATCTCATTAACTTTGCTTTGAACACTTTCACTTTCACTCTCTTCCAACAACACACTATTCCTTTGAGCAGTACAGGAACAACTTCTAATCTGTCTTCTAAGTCTTGCATTCTCTTTCGTTAAATTTCGCTCACTATCACGTAATTGTCGTAGTAAGTAATTAGCTCGATCTGGCATGCTACCATCATTCCATTCAAAATACCTACAACCGTGCTACAATAAGGGAAAAAGACATATTTATTATCAATCAATATATGCAACAACATTTTATCATTCAAGCTAAATAATACAAGGTAATTATAAACATATTCTTACCGAAAAATTTGAGCAACCGTAATACCTTCTTCTGGGGTTTAAATCGCTCCATGAAATTTCCCTAGATGCCAATTTATTGCAATAACACTTCTTTGGGTCACCGTCGTATATGAAATCTCGTCGCGGAGCACTAACAATGGTTGGACATACGAACCTGTCCATTACACAATCTCTAATACAACCCAAATAAAAAAACAACGTTAATTATTAAATTAATTCAAGTGATATTCACAAATCAATGTTCATTTCGAACTAAACCAAATAAAAACTTGAAAGAAATATAACTTAATCGAAAACCCATTTGAAACCGGCACATACCCAAAACATTTAACAAAACTAAATCAAAAACCCATTCGAAATTGAGGAGATTTCATGGAGTCAAAGGTGAAAGGGGATTTGCGATTTCATGTAATTAATGATTTCATTCAAACAAATCAACTCACCTTCAAATAAATGCTTATTTGATCGGTTTGAGGTTACTGCTTGAAGGAAAATTTGTTCTTGTAGAGGAGATTTGATGGAGTAGAAATTGAAAAGGGATATACGATTAGGGTTTTGATTTAATTTATATTTGGGTATACTTGGGTTTGGGGGGAATACCATTTGAAGCGTATATGTATGATAAACGCGCGTATAATTTTTTTTTTAAAACCTGGACATTATTTTTGGTTTATTGGCATAATGTTACACATAATTATCGAGTAACATACCTGGCCTGGTGGCAAGGGCCATCCTATTTCACGCCCTTACCCCAGGTTCGAACCCCATCCACCACGTTGTGAGCCTTTCATCCCTTCTATAAAATACGCACCAATGGGAGAGTGACACGTGTCATTTTCCTATTGTTTCACATTTTTAATTTATATTTTATTATAAAAATATGACGTGTAAATTTCACGTCAGCAAAAAATAATGACATGGAAATGCCACATCATCATAGATGACCACATATGCATGCCACGTCAGATGGACCCGTTGACTGTCAGTTGACTGACGGATTCCATCCAACGGGGGGACTTATGCCTCATAAACAAACGTTGTGGGTAGAACTGCTCCAAAAAAAATAATTTGGGCACAAATGCATATAGTGCCAAACGTTAGGGGTATTTGCTTTCATTATGCCTTATGGAATTGATGATAAATATAGATGTTCTAGAGGTTGTAGATTCATTTTCAAGCTTGCTTGATGATTAAAACATGTTTAATCCTCTAGAAATGCTTCCTTAAGATTCAACCAAACTATAAAGTTGGAGAAATTTGTGTTTGATGAAATTTGATTGTAGGGATTATATAAGGTTGGATGGAGGTTGATTTCTTGCTTGAATCGAATAAAAAACAGGCAAAATCATGAAAACCTTAGTTTTGGAACTTGGAAGTATTCGACCACGGTTTAAATGGGTGAAAAAAATTATGTAAAGGCTGGAAATGATGTAAGAAGTATTCCACAATCCTTAGTAAAATTTGGGGACCATTCTATAATTTTTTTAAAGTTAGGGACCAAATTAGTAATTTTGGAAAAGTTGTGGATTGTTGCGTAATTGTTTAATATGTGATGTATGATGCTGGAAATTGTTGTTTGGGATTTTAAATGAGTGTTAGGATATAAATTGGATCATTATGGAAGTTTGCAAAGTTTAGTGAATTATATGCAATATTCGAATAGTTTGGGGTGTTCATATGAGTTATGCCTTTGTAAATGTACATGGGTGGTAATTATTTTCAATGCTGGAATTTTGGTATTTAAAATTTAAGTGATAAAATGGTGAATGACCATTTTGTATAATTTGGAAAAGTTGGTGCCAATATTAAAAGAATTATTAAGTGTTGAAGTATTTTAGTAGAGAATAAGTTTCATGTATAATTATGGATTTTGTTTTGGAAATGTATTTATGTTAGTAAAATACTAACATATGTATCGATATCAATTTGTGATTTTGTACATCTCGTGATTGATTTTGTGATCGAAGCAAATCGAGTATAAAAGAATTAAGTGTGGAGAATAGTGAGTCACATCTTTTGAAATATAAAGTGTCATGTTGAGTGCAATGCATGCAAGATATATTACATAGATGTGTTATACATCATTAGGAAGACTTACGATAAGTCTACCTTGTTTATATCAGCATAATATCATGTCATTATTCATAGTATCAACATGACCTTGATATGCCAAAGTGTGGAATCATAATGCATTGATCACTGACAAATATGATATTTTGTCATCAATGTTATTTCGAGTATGAACTTCCCTAATGTTAGTTATATGGATATACGATGCCATGGATGAAATAAATTATATTATATGCCCAAGTAAATCGTTGAAGGACATGGTATAGTTGGCATACCATAGAGTATAGTAGCTGCAGGTTTATATTAGCCTAGTGTGTAAAGATACTAGGTGCAGGTGGTAGGCACAACCTTCTGTGTCATATCTAAATTAGTACTACAGCGTAAGCTTAGTTCATATTTAGCACTAATGTGTATATATTTTACTCGAATGCCCAGGGTCTTCGTTGGTTTATATTTGGGCTATGATTATTGGTATAAATGATCATATTGATAATATTATCATATGATTATGGTAAAATATTGGTCATGCTAGTAAGGTGATCTTATTGCATGGGAAAAAGATATTTAATTTCATGCATGAGTTGTAATGCACTGTTTATTATTTTAATTGCCTCACTAAGTATATATTTAGCGTGTGATGATTTTCACACCTAGGAAAAGATCAGGAGTAGGAGTATTGAAAAACACCAAGAATCGAGGAGTATATCACAATATCAATAAGACATCCTTTGATGTGATGTTGACTTAGTTAGTGGCATGTACTTATGAATATCTTAGTTGCTCTGTTGAACTATTTTGGAACTGGTTTGTAATGGCTAAACTAAACCGTTTCACTCTGTCTCACTATGAATAGTATGAATCATTATTATTATTATTATAAAAGGATGTATTTTATATTAATATATGTTTTAAATATTATGCCATAGTTTGATGTGATTTAATATTTTATAATAACAACTACATTTTGGAGAAATTAATTTTAATCACTTTTAATTTGGGAAATGTTTTAAGTAATACGTGTGACATCTATAACATGTGTTGGAATAAATATAAGGGTCATAGGTGTTACATTTATTGGTATCAGAGCTACATGTTTAGCGTTTCTTGACATAAAATGAGTCTATATTAAGTTAAGAATGTATGCATGTCAATAAGATGTCAAAAGTTTACTGATAATTGTATATATATTACGATGTTTATTATTGAGTAAAGTTACTCCTTACTAATGTTAGATTATTTTAACTGTGTTCAGATGTCAGATCATCAGGAATCTAGTAGGGCAGCTGAGTGTGTTACTCCTGCACAAAATGGGAGTAATGAGGTGAACCAGAATCCACCTAATGCTCAGCATAATGTGGAGCTGTCGTCTAATGTCGAAACCTTGTGTCAGTTCTGAAAGAACAAAGGAAAATGAGAGCACCTGAATTTTGAGGTGATACAGACACTGATCTGATGACTGTCGATTACTGGTTGAATGATCTTAAGAACATGTTGAATAGGATTCCTAGTGACGATCAGGGAAAATTAGAAGGTGTTGTATCTCTACTGATGGAGCAAGCCAGTGTGTGGTGAAATACAGTCGCCGCACGATTCTCTCCTGAGAAAAACCTTGTGGGAATTCTTTCTGAGAGAATTCAAGGAAAAGTACATTGGGGACGTGTTTATCAACAAAATGATGCAACATTTTTTGAATTTGAAGTAGTCTGGCAAAACAATAAATGAGTATGAATGTGAGTTCCACAGGTTGAGCCGATTTGGATCAGAGTTTCTTTCGACGGAAAAAACTAGAATTGATAGGTTTATCTATGGGATAGACCCTCAGTACAAAAGAATCATTGTGTCTCACCATTTTACTGCTTTCCAAGAAGCAGTAAACAAGGTTAAAGCTATGAAAAAATTTGACCTTGAAGATCTGGAGGCGAAGAAGGCTCAGACAAACAAAAGGTTTGAAAACTCTTACTCTACAACTTTTTCCAAACGCAAAAAGGGTTAGCAGCAGAAAAAGTTATACTTCATTAGCATCCACATGAAGAAATGGGTTTTTTGGAGGGAAGCCCAAGAAGACTCAGACAACTTCAGCATGTACCCAAGGTTTGAGATTATGTCTATTCCAGAATGTAAGATTTGCGGAAGGAAACATCCGTGTCAGTGTTGGTTTGATCAAGAAAAATGCTTCAATTGTGGGCAAGCTAGGCATTATAAAAGGATTGTCTATAGCGCTACCTAGACTAGTCGGTAGTAAGACCTCAGAAGGGTAGAGGTGACAAAGGAGGCAAACCGAGTACATATGAGGTTGCATCCAATCGTGAAGGCAAGACAACTGCTCGAATTTACCACATCAAAACTAATGACGATCGAGATGCTCCTGAGATTATAGCAGGTACCTTTTATCTCTTTGATAAACCTATTTTTATGTTAGTAGATCCCATTTCTACTTACTCTTATATTAGTGCAAAGCTTATTAGAGATAGGAGAATTTCCTTAGAACCTATTTCTAGTGATATCGTTGTAATCAATCCGCTGGGCCATAGTGTAAAGATTAGCTGGATATGTAAGGAGTGTCCAATAAAGATACATGGAGTAGAATTTCCTGCAAATATGTTGGAATTACGTTTTGAGGAGTTTGAAATAATCTTAGGCATAGATTGGTTATCTTCCTTTTATAGTTGGGTATATTTTCATATGAAGAGTTTATTTTTAAAGGATACAAAAGGTTCAGAGATAATATTTTTTGGAGAAAGGGTAACTCCTTTATCCAATGTGATTTCAGCCTTTATGCTAAAAAATTGTTGTCACAAGGATGTCAAGAAATTTTAGCAAATATGATGGATACAAGAGCTGTTGAATTTAAGTTGGAAGACATTCAAACTGTACAAAAGTATCTAGAGGTGTTTCCAGATGAGTTACCTGGATTACCTCTAAAAATAGAGGTGGAGTTTGGTATTTATGTATTTCCAGGTACAACACCTATTTCGATGGCTCCTTATCGAATAGCCCTGACAAAGTTAAGGGAATTAAAGGCCCAATTGCAAGAGCTATTAGATCAAGGATTCATTAGATTGAGTATTTCACCTTGGAGTGAACCAGTGTTGTTTGTGAAAAAAAAGATGGATCCATGCGATTATGCATAGATTATCGGCAGTTAAACAAAGTGACTATCAAGAATAAGTATCCTCTTTCAAGGATTGATGATTTGTTTGACCAGTTAAAGGGAGCAATAGTTTTCTCTAAGATTGATCTTCGACAGGGATATCAACAATTAAAGAGGAAGATATTCCAAAGACAGTTTTTCAAAACACGGTATGGGCACTACGAGTTTGGGGTAATGTTATTTGGTTTGACAAATGCTCCGGTAGAATTCTTGTATTTGATGAATCGAGTATTTCATCTTTACTTGGATCAATTTGTGGTGGTATTTATTGCTGACATTCTGGTGTACTCGAAGAAAAAGATAGAGCATGATGCTCACCTTCGTACTGTGCTTGAGATACTAAAGGAGAAAAAGTTATATGCCAAGCTGTAAAATTGTAAGTTTTGGCTGTCAGAAGTTGTTTTCTTTGTCATATGGTCTCGGAAGAAGGCATAAGGGTTGATTCTAAGATGATTCAGACAATAGTAGAGTGGAAACCCCAAAGAATATTAAAAGGTTAGAAGCTTCTTGGGACTTGCTGGTTATTATTGAAGTTTCGTGAAAACTTTTCGATGATTGCTTCTCCATTGACCAAGCTCTTGAGAAATGATGTTCATTGATTTGGATAGAGAAGTGTCAAGAGAGTTTTGAAGCTCTAAAGAAGATTTTAACGGAAGCACCAGTGTTGATACAACTGAAATCTGGTAAAGTGTATGTGGTATATAGTAATGCATCTCATAATGGTTTAGGTTGTATACTTATTCAATAAGGTAAGGTTGTAGTTTATGCTTCTCGAAAACTCATGATCTTGAGTTGGCAGCAGTAGTATTTGTTCTAAAGATTTGGCGTCATTATTTGTATTGTGAGCAGTGCTACATTTACACGGATCATAAGAGTCTAAAGTACCTGTTGACTAAAAAAGAGTTAAACTTGAGAAATAGAAGATGGATAGAACTCTTAAAGGACTATGGTCTGATCATTTATTATCATCCAGGGAAGGAAAATGTCATAGCGAATGCACTTAGTCGAAAAAAGTTTGTAGCTTTACGAGATATCTATTGTTGAAAGAAAATGATGGAGTATTTGCTGAATTAAGGATAAATCTGATGCTTCTAGATCAGATAAAATAGGTACAGAAGAAATATGAGAGATTCTTGGAAAAGATCGCACAAGTGGAAAAATGTGAGACTATAGACTTTGAAGTTAAGTTCGATGGATGTCTGTATTACCAGGGAATAATATGCATTTTGCATGTTGGTGAGTTGATGAAAGACATTCTTTCTAAGGCGCATTATAATCCGCTGACTATGCACCCAGGCGGGAACAAGATGTATCAGGATGTAAAGAGTCGATATTAGTGGTTAACCTAAACCAAAAGGACTGGTCGCCAAAACTGGATGAAGAACTATAGACCTATCGCACGACATTCAAGACACCACTAGGAATGTCCCATTTAGACGAGTATACGGCAAGGAGTTCCATTTTCCTGTGGAACTTGAATATAAAGCATATTGGGCCGTCAAGAAATTGAACATGGATTCCTAGCTTGCTGAAGAAAGAAAATTACTAGAACTGAACGAAATAGATGAGTTTAGAGCTCAGGCTTACGAAAATAGCCACCTATACAAAGAAAAAATGAAACGATGGCATGATATAAAAATTTTTCCAAGGCAATTTTATTCTAGACAACAAGTGTTGCTTTACAATTCACGACTCAAACTATTTCCAGGCAAGCTTAAATCTAGATGGTCAGGACCGTTCATCATACACCAAGTCCATAGTAATGGCATAATAGAAATCAATAACCTAGATGATGGATCCACCTTTAAGGTGAATGGTCAAAGACTGAAGGAATACAAAGGAGCACCAGTCATGCGCGATAAACCAACATCGATGACTCACGATGCCCAAGAGTTTGTTTTTCTTTTCTAAATGATTTTGGTTGCCTAGGGAACCAAAAATTTGAATTCTGTACATAAATAAATTAAGTTATTTTATTATTCATGTTGTTTAAATTTTTAAGATACTTTTGTTTCTTTTAGGCATATAAGGTACACATGGCAGCACAGGGTTGAAGCTCATGCATGGGAGGAATAAAAACCCTAAGTTAATTGGTTTTGGCGACAATTGAGAAGAGGGAAATATATATTTTTTACTTTAAGTCAAATAAACAAATCTTCTCATTAATATCATATATTTTCCTCGTTCCACATTTATCGTTTTACACTAAATAAACTACCCATTACTTTGATCAAAAACCACTAATCCCTCATTCCTCCTCACCGTTTCCTTATTTTATTTTTATTTCACCTTTTCTCTTCATTCTTCCCTCTAAACTATAGCCACGATACACCCTGTACCAGCAAAATCTATCCAAGAAAAATCCAACCACCACCTCAGTATTTAAGCATTTCCAAACTGTCGAAGCCGAAGTAAGGTTTAAAAACCTACAAAAAAGGGAAGTCTATTTGGAGGACGACTTTGTTTTTCTAGTAGAGGGTGACAAACCCTTCGAACCAGAAGTAATGGACGTGGTAAGGAAGAATAAGTGATAGAATTTTGCTCAAGATCCTAAGGCGGTGGTACTGGCAATAGTCCACAAATTTTATGCCTATTTAGGAGACCCATCTCAACATAATGTCTATGTGAGAGGGAAATCCATCTAGCTCTCTCCATCAACCCTCAAACGATATTTTAAGCTCGGTAAGGTGGAGGGTCAACACAAGAAATTTCTGGCCAAAGCAGATCAAGAAACATATGATACAGTCCTGGAAGACCTGTGCTTCGGATGGGCCAAGTTCGAAGGAAATGAGCCCACACGTAAGCGAGTAGATCGTCGATCCCTTAAGCCGGTTGTAAAGCTATAGAATCACTTCTTGAAGGGAAAGCTGATGCTGAGCTCCCACAACACAACCGTATTGGTGAGGAGGTTAATGTTGTTGCACTCGATTATTTATGGGCGAGTAATTAATGTTGGGGAGATCATCTTCGAGCAAATTCATGACTGTTCAAAAGGAACCGAGGTAATTCCTAACTTGATAACTACTCTATATAAGAAGCAAAAAGTTCATGAGGAATCGTTCGAGGACTTTATCAAGTCAAAGGAGGGGATAACCAAAAAGAATGTGTCAAAACTCATGAGCATCAATGATAATGCTCCATATGAGGGCCTAGAGAGAGGGGTCAAATCAGTTGCCACGGCAAGAATGGAAGCCGTGGATATCTACAAGGGAGACACGAGAGAATCGAGCACTTGGAAAGTCACATACAGACATTCTTCGACTATGTTAAGGCAAGGGATGCACATCTAAATGTCTTCTTCAAGGAGCTGTTCCCAATTACCAATGAGGTCATATCGCCCTTTTCTAATAAAATTCTGAAACACATAGCAGGTGACAATACATTTCACGGTTCGCAGATATCCCTCCACTAGCCACACATACCTCGCCTCTACAGGAAGAAGGTCACGATGAGACAAACGATAATGAGCTCCTCATTCTCTTCGTCCAAAAAGACATAGGAAATCCCGATCAAATTTTTTGAAGATAATGATTTCATTCTAGTCCACAATCATCCCACAACAGAACAAGCATCAGAACAGTCCCCAGATCTCCACACTACACCAATTCTCGAACCTAACCAAAGTCAGTCTCAAGCAACACCTGCAGAGCCCACCCACACTGAGGAAAGGTCATCACCAGCAAGTGCCCCGAACACGAGGTGTCGCATTAAGCGAACAGCAGGTCGTGTCCTTCAGCCGTCTCCCTCTTTGATTCCATCGGGAGACACTGGATCCAAGAACCCGTTTCTCCAAAGCGATGCAGAACACGTGCGTCCAGTCAAGCCTCCCCACTGCAGTAAGGTAAAACAATTTTCCTTAGTATTTGCATTTGCATTTAGATTAATGTAGTTTGTTTTTATTTTTCATGCATTAAAGATAATGCATCCCTTAAGTTTGGGGGAGGTGTTGTGTCTCACACTTAGTCAATAGCAGTTGATGATAATTGGTTGAAACTTTTGGTTGTCATGGCATGAGTATGTTGAGACTATTGTTTGGAATGAATTAAGGATGTCGATGATAAATCATAATTTTATTACCTAGGCCAGAATTATTTTACAAGAATGTCGAAGGATAACCTTAGGCTTGATTCTTTGTAAACTTATAAACATGATTGTATGCTTTCTCTACTTAAGGTGCTTAGTAAAATTTTAGGAAAGAACTTTTTGCATGCAGTGACATTGAAGAATTGTAAAACTTAAGTTGAACTTCTTAGTGTTTAAATTTTATGGAATAAAAGGGACACTCCTCTATGTAATGGCATAACCGAAAAACTCCATAAAAATAAATGGTTACCTAGGCATATGAGTGATTGAAAGTAGTCACATGATAACTCTACCTGACTAGCTCGGGGGTGGAAGGTATGCTCCCTTTCACTTAGAGTGTGGAAGGGTAGGTGTGATGAGTTGACTCCCCCCAAATTTTAAAAAATTATGAATAAATAGAAGTGGAAACTATGCTTGACAAATAATTTGATGCCTTGGCAAAACATAAGTACTTACTTGAAGTTTTCTAAAAATTTAATGCATAGACTGAGTACAATCACACACACATACTAGCAAAAAATCTTGACTTAGAAATGTACTTGAATTATATGACAGTCCAACATGTTGAGGCTAAACTTTTTGCTGAGGGTTGAAATTTTAAACCAAATTATATTCTTAATATCACTTTGCCATGACAATTTTAATTTTTTTACTAATTATTATCCATTTCTTGAGGATAAAAAATAACTTAAGTTTGGAGGTGTGATAACTCTATAAAAAAACTATATTTTTAGTCTTTTTACTTAAGTTATTGTTTGACTAAACATTGTTGTCATAGCATATTAGTTGCATTTATTTGAATTTAGGTTATAATTTCATGTGGTGGGTAAGTTTTACCTAGGCAAGATTTATTTGGCTTAACTTATACTGCTGAGGAGAAAGGGCTTTTGTGGGTTGTGTGTGTGCAGGAATTGAATTAGGAGGAACATTTCAACCGTGTTAATATATTTCACAAGGGCCAGTGGAACACATAAGACAAAGACTGTGAGGAATAGATTTTTCTTACCAAGGCAAGATTTATCTTGCAAGTCTGAAGCGGATCTGACGAATTGCTGATGTCACCTACCAGCTGTACGACTGACCTCACGTGCAATCAAGTCCCCAAGATTTTGACCATATCCAACCGGCTTTCCATCTATAGCATGGACAAGTTAACATGGGTATTTAGGGAATATTTAATTACCCAAACCTCTAGGAAAATTCCCTTAATAAATACCCTGTCACAGCCGCCAAAAAGAGAGAGGCAAGAAGAAAATTTACCTAAGGAGTGGAGTAAGTAGCTGTAGTACCTTACCTTCCACCATTCTCTAACCCAACCTTCCTTGGTGCCCTCCATAGCAGGATATAGCAGAGCGGCGGTCAGGCCTCGAGAGAAGCTGGCCGCCAGAGCAGGCGCGGTGTTGGTCAGAGCTGTAACGGTAGAGCCCCCTATTTTGGGAGTCGTTCTTCCTTTATTCTTAATTTATTTAATCTATTTTGGGGTTTGTATTAAACGATGATACTATTGGATGAGACTTTGGCAACACCATGAATTGCTTTACTTGGTGTTGGTTTTTGTTTTTTCGAGATAATTATTTTATGGTTCATGAATGATGCATTATGATTTTGCTTACATCTGTTTTTTTTCATTGTTTTAATATTTTGCCTTTTCGTTGTAAGAGCTTTCGAGAGATGGCATGATGCCTAGGCAAAACACTTCTAGAACTTGTAAGAGCTTTCGAGAGATTGTCATTTTTTTTATAAATTGATTCTTAGATTCGAGAGAATTAAGATAGATCTACGTAAACAATAGAATAGATAAGAGATGGTGATGTTATAATCTACCTATCTTAGAGATAAGGAGAGGGTTTTAATCGACTAAAAGTGATAGACGCTTGAGTAGGATAGACAATAACTATAGTTCACGCTGAGGGGTATTGCTACAACAACAGTCTGACAAACCAGGGGTTGTAGTTAACTTTGAGTAGTATTGCCATAGCAACCGTCTTAGAATACTCAATAATCCTATTGGGCAGCCTAAGCATATCATAAAAAATCCTTCCAGACTTAGAATAATTTCTCGCTATAGCAAAATACTAACCTGAGTGCTCTGTAAAAAGTCTGAATATGTGAGGTTATTCTGAATATATTTGAGTCAACGTTTTTCTTTGTCTTGGTGATTTTATTTGTTAATTTTTCAAATTTTCTTTGCCTCGACCAAACTTTTCTAAAACCATACTTCATAACATTCTCTTGCTTTAGCAATGCTTTGACACCTATTCATATAATCTGTTGCTAATTGTTTTTCTGTTTTGACAAGAATTCAAGAACTAGCTCGTGACACCTAGTTCTAGTTGTGTGAAAAATCAAAACCCCTACCAATCCCTGTGGAGACGATAACTCACTTAACCTTTATTACTTGATTCAACCGTGTATACTTGCATAGATTTGTTTGGCTTATCATATACATTTACAAGCGATCAACAACATGCATCTTTGCACTGTACTTCATACTTTGAGGGATAAAAGCTATATGCTAAGTTGTCAAAATGAGAATTATGGTTGTTAGAAGTTGTCTTTCTTGGCCATGTGATTTTAGTAGAAGGGATCAGAGTAGACCCCAAGAAAGTACCAGTAATAGTGAAGTGGAAAACTCTGAAAATGTCTTCAAAGTTAGAAGTTTCTTGGGATTAGCTAGCTATTATTGGAGATTCGTGAATAATTTCTCGATGATTGCTTCTCTGCTTACCAAGCTACTCAGGAAAGATGCACCATTTGTTTGGACTAAAAAGTGCCAAGAAAGCTTCGATATGCTTACGAAGATCTTGATAGAAGCTCTAGTTTTGGTGCAGCCAGAATCAGGCAAAGATTATGTAATTTACACTAATGTGTCTCATAATGGTTTGGGATGTGTTTTGATGCAAGAAGGTAAAGTGGTAGCTTATGCTTCAAGATAGTTAAAGCCACACAAATGAATTATCCGACTCATGATTTAGAGTTGGCAGCTATGGTATTTGCTTTGAATATTTGACGCCACTATTTATATGGTGAACGATGTTATATTTATACAAATCATAAAGTTTGAAGTATTTGTTCACTTAGAAAGAATTGAATTTAAGGCAGAGGAAATGGATCGAGATTTTAAAATACTATGATGTGGTTATTGACTATCATCCTAGGAAGGCCAATATGTTAGTTGATGTACTTAGCCGAAAGACATTCTCTTCTTTGAGAGCTTTAGATGCTCGATTATGAATGAAAAATGATGGTGCACTTGTTGCAGAATTAAGGTTAGGCCTACATTATTAGATCGGATCAAAGACCTCCAAAGCAAATATAAGAAATATTTAGAAAGGATCGATCAATTAAAAAAATGTGAAATGAAAGATTTTGAAATCAAGTCTGATGGATGTTTGTATTATAGGGGTCGAATTTGCATACCCGATGACAAAGAATTAAAAAATTATATTCTTTATGAGGCTTGTTATAGTCCTTTGGATATGCACCCAGGAGGAAATAAGATGTATCAAGATCTGAAGAGTCATTATTGGTGGGCATGTATGAAAAGAGCTATAACTGATTTTGTTTCCAAATGTTGACATATCAGCAGGTAAAGCAGAGCATCAGGTGCCATTTGGTTTGCTGCAACCTATTTTCATTCGTCAGTACAAGTGGAAAAAAAGTTACCATGGATTTTGTGACAGTTTACCTTTGACACCAGTAAGAAAGACTTGATCTGGGTGATTGTGGGTAGATTGACTAAGATAACACACTTTATTCCATTTCGAGAGGATTATTCGATAGATAAGTATGTTGAATTATATATTAGAGAAATAGCACGACTTCATGGAGTTTCTGGCTCGATAATTTCTAACAGAGACTCGAGGTTTACTTCAAGATTCTGAAAGTCTCTGCATGAAGCCTTGGGAACTTGACTGAACTTTAGCACAACTTATCATCCTCAAATATATGGTCAATTGGAGAGATCCATTCAAATACATGAAGACATGCTAAGGGCGTGTGTTATTGATTTCAAAGGATCATAGGAAAAGTTTTTGCCTTTGCTAGAATTTTCTTATAACAATAATTATCAATTGAGTATCAAAATGGCTAATTTTGAAGCCTTATATGGAAGAAAATATCGAATTCCCTTAAATTGGTATGAATTAAAAGATCGAGATATAATTGGTCCAGATTTGATCAAGGAAGTGGAGGACAAAGTGAAAGTAATTCAAGATAATCTAAAGATAGCTGCCGATAGACAAAAATCATATCCTGATTTGAAAAGAAAAGAGATTGAGTTTCAAGAAGGTGGTAAAGTGTTTCTAAAAGTATCACTATGGAAAAAGGTTATGAGATTCAGGCACAAAGGAAAGTTGAGTCCAAGATTAATCGGCCCATGCGAGATTATTAATAGAGTTGGTCCGATATCTTATCAGTTGGAATTACCTATAGAGATGGATAAGATTCATAATGTGTTTCATGTATCGATGCTTCGAAATATCGATAAGATCCTTCACATGTCAATACACCGGAGGAAATTGAAATTTAACATGATCTATCATATGAAGAATAACTAGTAAAGATTTTAGCTCACGAAGTTAAATAACTGAGAAATAAGTCGATTCCACCGGTGAAAGTTCTTTGGCGAAACCTTAAAGTTAAGGAATAATTGTAATACCCCAAATTTTGGCTAGTGACTAAAATATAAGTTTTGAAAGTTTAGTGGTTAAAGTATAAACATTGAAAAGTTTAAGGACTAAAAATGTAATTTTGAAAAGTTACATATTTTAGCCCGGAAATGAACCATTTTTCCTAGAACAAGTATTTTCATGGTAATCAGATTTTCGGTACATGATTTATATTAAAAGCTATAAAGCGTTAAAGTTCAGTATAGAAATCTGATAATCAGATCAAACTGAAATTTTACAAAAATTTGAAGGAGATTAGAGGATGGTTGGAAATATTTATTTCCATAGTTTAGATCAGATAAATTTAGTTCAGATCAGTGTAATTTTTCAGGTTTGGTTAAACAATGGAAATTTTAGTGACTAAAATGCAATTTTTGAAAATTGCAAGGCCAAATTAGAAAGTCAAAGTCAAGTTTGTTCATCTTTGACTAAGGAATATTTAATGGAAGATAATCCAATGGCAATTGGTAATTTTTAAGATTCATTAATGGTATTTTTTAATTTCTCATTAATTGAATTTTAAATTCAATTATATTATTAAAGTGCGACGTGTTAAGGTTAATTTATACTAGAATAATCAAGAAATTTAGCACAATTTCATCCATCTCCAAGATCAAGGTCGAAACCACCATTGTTTCTAGGTAAGTATTTTATTTTTGACTTTTAAGCTTACATGATTGATTTTTGGACTAAGTTGTGAAATAGAGAATTAATCTACATGAAATTCTCCATCATTTGGTATAAGTATTACATGGTGAACAAGCTTATGTGTTGAGATTGAAAGTTAGGGTTATGTAGGGTTTATGGAGTTTGAAGAATTAATGAAAGATTATTTTGTTTTTGATGTTGAAGATTAATCCTCAAGCATGTATGATGTTTAAAATCAAGTGTAAAGTGATCTAAAGCATTCGACCACTTTAGGGTTTTAGGGACTGATTGGATTTTGATTCAATTTGATGTTGTAATGGTAAGAATAACATGAATTTGATCTAAGGGGGTTGAATTCATGCTTGGGATTGAATGAAAACCATGTCTTAAAGCACTATATATATAGGTTCAGCCAATAGGGAAATTTAGGGGAAAATGTTGAAATAATACCTATGGTCTTTTATGGATATTAGAAGTGTTTTATGTAACTTGGAGATCAATTTGGAAACTTGAAAAAGAAAAGGGTTAATTTACAAGTTTTGAGAATTGCGTGTTATTATTGAAAGAATGTGATATTTGGGGTGTTCAATGTTAATTTTTAGTATTTGAATGCTGGAAATTTAAGTTGCAAAGTTGTTTGGAACCAAATTGCAAATTTGGTAAAATTTAGGGGTGTAATTCGAATGGTCCTAAAAATATAGGGACTTAATTACAAGTTTTTAAATATGAAAGTACCTTTGAGTAAATTAGAATAACTCTATAAATTTTAGTAGCATGCTGATTTTTGAGTTTAATTATTAAGTTGGGATTTAATTGTAAGTTTATAAAGATTGGAGGTTGAATTCAAAAAACAATTAAGAACTTTGGGATGAAATTGCAAGCTTTTGAATGTTTAAGTGTTGATTTAAATATTTTATTAAGGTGCTGGAAATTTCATGCAATTAATGTGCCAATATCATAATAGTGAAGGGCTATTATGAATTTAATGGAAAAATTAAGGTGAATTCTAGAAAGAATTCAAAATTTGTGACTTGATTATGAAGTTGTTACAAGTTGAAGGAATTGTGATGAAATTAAGTATTTGTGGAATCGAATAATCATTTTGGGAAGATTGAAGTATGGTGGAAATATGATTTAATTGATATCGATTTAGTATTAATTTTATTTTTATTGACTTGTATATTATTAAATTTAGATTATGTTAATTCGATACTAACATATAGTTGAGTATTTTATGTTATTATATAACGTTGTCATATCACGATAAACCTAGCGATCTGAACGATCCGAAAGGAAAGGACAAAGCATGCGAGTAAAGAATTAGCATATAAAGGTTCGGTAGTGACGCAAGGTGAGTGCAGTTTATTTATTTAATTATTATGATCGAGGATGACTTGCAATAAGTTAACCTCATTTTATTTTCAAGTATGATTTATAAATTTTAATTATGGATGATTTTCATAATATTTCAATAAGTTTTATGAATGATTTTGGGTATGAACTACCAAGTTCAATTTTTATGATGATGAATTTTAAAGGCTTATGATTTTCAAACGTTGATTAATTAATGATTCTATTACGATAGATAAACCCATTTTATGTTGCATTGAGTGTCATAGGTACATTTGACATGTCATTAAGTTGAGTACTTTCCAGTTATCAGTTAAGTTATGGTATATACGTGTACATAATGATATGCACCGTTGGTGCTCATGTTATGATTGCACTTGAAGTGCATTACATGTTTCAGTTAAGATTGGCACCATGATGTGCCTAGTGCGCACCTTATGTTCTACTGACGTATCTTGTGTTCTCATAAATATGCATTGGACTATGAAAATGAATACAAAAGTTATGAATTATGTCAAGTTATCAGAAAGTTTGATATGATTATTTTATCTTATATTATTATTTGTCATGATCTTTGTGAAATCATGAAATGAGATGAATTTCATGTTACGATGATGATATTGGCTTGAATAAGTCGGTTTGCAAGTTTAATAACTTATTTAAGTTATTTTGGTTATATTTATAACATTTTCATGTTTTATCTCACCTTAGATTATTACTGCCTCACTAAGTTATACTTACAGCGTGTTGATTTTCATGTGTAGGGTCTAATAGAGATAAGGATGAGCAGTGGGGAGCCTCCCGAGCATATTTTTGGAAGTCATATCTATCATCAGTATCAGTAAGACATCTATGATGTTACTTTTTAGTGGCATGTATAATTATGTAAGTAGTTTTATTTATCGGATTTATTTTTAAATGGTTTGTAATAGTAAACTAGGACCAATTTATTTTGTCTAGATTAGTTTATCAGTATTTATGCATGAGTATAATATATATATTATGTTTTAAAAATGAAACAAAATTTTAAGCATTTTGCTCAGTGAATGTCAAGCTGATGTGCATTTATGGCTCGTAATTCGAAACAAATACGGGCTACGGCATATAGAAATATGAGTAACGTAATAATTGTTAGACTGCTTGGTCGAATGATTGGATATAAGACAGTGTTGAATCGGATTTATGCGATTTGGCATTCTCTTAGAGAAATCCAATTGACGGATCTTGACAATAACTATTTTCTGGTTAAGTTCGCTGATGAAAGAGATTATTCAAAAGTTCTCACTGAAGGCCGTGGACTATCTATTGGAGTTATTTAACAGTTCAACCATGAAGCAGATCGTTTTCTACCTCGGAGCTACATCCTTCACATGTGATTGTTTGGATCAGATTTCCAGGACTACCATACATGTATTATACTAAGGCGTTATTCAGGTTAATAGCTACGTGATTGGTAATGTGATTAAAATATAATATAATACGCAAGTAGGTCAGAGGGATAAATTTGCGAGACTTGCGGTTTTGGTGGACCTAAATAAACTGCTTTTGCCATGTATTGGAATCAATGGAATGAGAAAAAAGATAGAATACGAAGGACTCCGCCAAATTTGCTACCAGTGTTGTCTTTACAGTCATAATAAGGAACAATGTAGGGAGGGTCAAGCGGTTAAAGAAGATGAGACCAGAAATGGACAAACTAGTACTGTGGTCCACAATGCTACTCCAGAGACGGAGCACGGTTTGTATGGCCCCTTGATGGTGGTAGATACTGGTCGGAAAAGGAACTCAGAGCAGACTAAACAAAAGGCTAGAACTAGGGCCACGAATAGTGTCCCATCAAGCTCGCGCTTTGCTGTCCTAGAAGGCATGGAAGCCACAAGCGAGGGACATGGAGTGGAGGAACTAATGCTGAAGGTGCGAATGTGATTCATACCCCTATGAATGATACAAATCTGGTCCAATCGAGACCAAAAAACTCAAGAGGCTCATAAACAAACTACCACTTGCTCGGCTGACTATATGGCATCGAACCCTGACAAGAAAACTAAAGGGACTAAGAAGGCGGGTGGCAAAGTTAAAGTGGTTTCGATGGTGGATGGATAACAAGTGGAAATAATTGAACATGAAACGAGGGTTGGGAATGGAAAACATACCGCGTTAATTATTCGGGAACCGAACATGGGGACTAAGGCTACAGAATAAATTAAGATAACTAAAAACCGTGAGATAATGTTTAAACAAGGGAAGGAGAACATTCTTAGGGGCAGCAAAAACAAAAAACAGATTGATCCCCACTTAAATAACCGACCAACGGTTAACAATTGGATCAATAACGTTGTTTACCAGCTTACTATAGAGGCGGAAGGTAACCAACATAGTCTGGAACAGTCTAGTTCATCCAAGAATTCGACTTTACAAGAGCATGAGCTGGTCGCCTCAAGTATGAATATTGATAAGAGAGTTGGAGACTCGGAAGACCTCAAACGTCATGCTGAGCATTAAGGTGTTGTTTCTTCCCTTTTATTTTATTGATGACGTGTATTATGTGTTGGAATTGTCAGGGTGCAGCTAGGCTGGCGTTTAGAAGATTTTTTTCGTTCCTATACTCGTGGTCACGAGCCAGGTATTGTGGCCTTATTTGAACCTCGCTTAAGTGGTAGGATGGCTGATACTGTTATTTAAAAGCTTCGGTTCACTCCGTCCTACCGGGTGGAAGCACACGGTTTTAGTGGTGGTCTTTGGCTTCTTTGGAATGATGAGGTTGAAATTGAGATTACTCACATCTCGAACCATTTTATTCATTCTCGTATAAGGTTTATGGCATCCCAGTGCTGGGTACATTTTTCCGTAATTTATGCAAACCCCAATAGTAGTAAACGTAAGCAGTTATGGAGGTGTTTAATCCGGGGCAAGGTGTGCCTTGGATCCTTGGAGGTGACTTTAACGTGATTTTGAACTCAGATGAGCGTAGGGGTGATTCGAAGGGTCGGTTCTATGGCACTCAGCCTTTCAATAATTTCTTACACTCCAAAGGTCTATTGGATTTAGGCTTCTCTGGACCAGCTTTCACTTGGACTCGGGGTAACCTCCATCAAAGACTACACCGCTGGTTGGCGAATAACACTTGGTGTACTGCTTTTGCTGATTCTAGGGTTTTACACCTTGATTGGCTTGGTTCGGACCACAGAACAATCCTTCTTACTTGGAATCAGGAAATGTGTGGCCATCAAAATCGTTCTTTTAGGTACTTGGCGGTGTGGCAAGATCATGCCGAGTTCCAGGACTTTACCTGTTCTACCTGGAATAATGAATGAGCATTGTTGACAATATTGATTTATTCAGAGTTAAAGTTACAGACTAGAATACTGAGATTTTTTGTCACATAACTTCTAAAAAGAAACGCTTGATTGCTCATGTTGAAAGTCAAGCAATGCACCAAATTAAAATCAAAGTTTGGCACCGTCGAGTATGCTTGTTTCAACAAAGTTTGGCACTGATTATGTTTGGTTCAAAGTTTGGTATAATTTTGTTGAAAATTTAAATGGGTTAATTACACTTTAGTCATTGGATTTTAGGGTATTTTAAATATTAGACCCTAAGCTTCAACTATAAATACCCTAGCTCATTTAGCTTCAAAATCATCCTAAAATCCCAAATCATTTCTTTCTCCCAATACTAGTGAGATTTCTTGTGAGTAGTGAGTGTTTTGTAAACACTTGTAAATTTGCTCTCTTAGTAAAAGATCTGCAGCAGTTCGGAGACGTAGGCAAAATTGGCTGAACTCCGTTATCAATTTCGGTATTATTTTTCCGCTTTTATTTCGGTTTTCTCACTAATCTGGTTATAGGAAAATTACTCGTACTCGGTTTATTTCCCAACAATTGGTATCAAAGCTTTTGGTTGTGAATTCTGTCAATTTTTTTGTGAGGTTAGTATTCATTACTGTCACGTGAATAGTGAATTTCATGAATAGTAAAAAAATTTGTCGGTGATACAAATTTGTCGACAGAGGTGTTCTAATACACTGTAGTTTGCAAGAATTGTCAAAACGATCCAAACGAAGCCAGATTCGAGTGGGAGCGATGGCTGCAGATGAAGGGAAGATGAAAATTGAGAAGTTCGATGGTGCGGAATTTGGCTTTTGGAAGATGCAGATTGAACATTTTCTGTACCAGAAAAATCTATATCAACCTCTCTCAGAAAAGCAACCAGAGGGCATGAAGAATGAAGACTGACTCTTCTCGACAGACAAGCACTCGAAGTTATCCGACTGACGTTGTCCCGCAATGTTGCTTTCAACATAGCAAAGGAAAAGACCACGGCGGGTCTTATGGCGGCTCTCTCCAGTATGTATGAGAAGTTATCGGCCTCAAACAAAGTGCACTTGATGAGACGATTATTCAATTTGCGGATGGCGGAAGGGGCATCAGTGGCTCAACACTTGAATGAACTCAACACAATCACAACCCAGTTGAGTTCTGTGGAAATTGAATTCTATGATGAAGTTTGAGCTTTAATTCTCTTATCATCTCTACCAGACAGTTGAAATGCTATTGTTACAGCAATTAGAAGCTCGTCGGAAATAGTAAATTGAAATTCGACGATGTTCGGGATCTGGTATTTAGCAAAGAAATTCGACGAAGAGAATCGGGTGAAGCATCAACCTCCTCAGCCTTGCACACGTAGTCCAGAGGGAGAACTTCATAAACAAATTCAAATCGTGGCAGATCCAAATCCAGAACGGGAAAGAAAGATTATACATGTTATAATTGTGGCAAGAAGGTTCACTTTTAAAGAGATTGTCAAGCACCGAAGAAAGATACTGGCGCACAGGAATCTGCCAACGTGACAGAGGAGACAGGTTATGCCATGATTCTAAGCGTCAACAGTCCGATTGAATCATGGACCTTGGATTCAGGGGCATCTTTCCACTCCACCCCATGCCGAGAAATCATGGAAAACTATGTCAGTGGTGATTTTGGGAAGGTTTATCTAGCTGATGATGAAACCTTGAAGATCGTCGGAAAAGGAGACGTCCAACTAAAGTTGCCAAACCAGACCACCTGGACGCTAAAGAAGTGAGACATATTCTTGGCCTCAAAAGAAATTTGATTTCTGTAGGACAGTTTGATGGTAAAGGATTTAGCACAACCTTTTCAGGCTGTGAATGGAAGATTACCAAAGAAGCACTCGTCATTGCTCGTGGTAAGAAGACTGGTACTCTCTATGTAACCTCAAATTTAGAGAATATCATTGCTGCAGTAGATGCTGATGGAAAATCAAACCTATGGCACCAAAGGCTTGGTCATATGAGCGAGAAAGGGATGAAGACACTTTTGTCAAAAGGGAAGCTGTCAGATCTAAAGAATGTAGATGTCGGACTATGCGAGGATTGCATCTTTGGCAAACAAAAGAAAGTCAGTTTTGCAAAGATTGGCAAGACACCCAAGGTAGAAAAGTTAGAGTTGGTTCATACTGATGTATGGGGACCATCTCCAGTTCCATCTCTTGCTGGCTCACTAAATTATGTCACCTTCATCGATGATTCTACAAGGAAGGTGCGGGTGTCTTTTATACCTTCAGAAAATGGAAGGCCATGGTGGAAAATGAGACTGGTTTGAAAGTCAAGCAGTTGAGGTCTGATAATGGAGGAGAGTACAGAAATAGAAGATTCAGAGATTTTTGCACAAACAATGGGATCAAGATGGAGACAACAGTTCCCATTACACCGCAGCAGAATGGCGTAGCAGAGCGCATGAACAGAACTCTGAATGAACGGACCAGAAGCATGACGATACATGCCGGATTACCCAAATTTCTATGGGCTGAAGCTATCAACACTGCAGCTTACCTGATCAACCATGGGCCTTCAGTTCCTTTGGATGGCAGAGTACCAGAGGAAGTTTGGAGCAAGAAAGAAATAAACCTTTCACACTTAAGAGTGTTTGGTTGTATTTCTTATGTACACATAGACTCTGCTGAAAGAAGTAATCTTAATGCTAAGTTCAACAAATGTGCATTTGTTGGTTATGGCGGTGATGAGTTCGGTTACCGGTTTTGGGAGTATGAAAATCGGAAGATCATCAGAAGAAGAGATGTCATTTTCAATGAGAATGTGATGTACAAAGACATGCCAACCATAGAATCAAGTAGCTCCAATACCAAAGCTGAAACAAAGGAATTTTCTAAGTTTGAGGATATTTTTGGAAATGATGTTCAGATCAATCCTGAAGCAGTTCAAGAAGAACCAGGCACACCAGAACTGAGGCGCTCCTTTAGAATTCCTAAACCAACCCAGTGTTATTCACCTTCTTTGCACTACTTGTTGATGACTGATAATGGTGAACCATAGTGTTATGATGAAGCAATGCATGTGGAGGATTCAGTCAAGTGGGAGTCTTCCATGAAATATGAGATGGACTCGCTTATGTCAAATCAGACGTGAGAATTAGCTGAATTACCACCAGGCAAGAAAGCGCTCCACAACAAGTGGATTTACAGGATCAAAGAAGAGCACGATGGGAGAAAACGCTACAAAACAAGATTGGTTGTCAAAGACTTTCAGCAAAAAGAAGGTATTGACTACAATGAAATTTTCTCTCCAGTCGTGAAACTGTCTACAATCAGACTAGTGTTGAAAATTGTAGCTGCAGAGAATTTACATCTTGAGCAGTTAGATGTAAAGATAGCTTTTCTTCATGGTGATTTGGAGGAAGAAATCTATATGAGGCAGCCAGAAGGCTTCATAGAGGCAGGAAAGAAAAACCTAGTATGCAGGTTGAAGAAGAGCTTGTATGGTTTAAAACAAGCTCCTAGACAGTGGTACAAGAAGTTCGATAGCTTCATGAGTAGAATGGTTTTACCAGATGCCAAGCAGATCATTGTTGCTACATCAAGAGGTTCGATAATAACTTCATTATTTTATTGTTGTATGTTGATGACATGCTCGTTGCAGGCTCAGACATGCAAGAGATTATAAACTTGAAGCAAATATTGTTGAAGCAGTTTGCTATGAAGGATATGGGCGCTACAAAGCAGATTCTTTAGATGAGGATCAAGAGAGATACAAAGTTGGGGACTTTGATATTATCACAGGCTGAGTACATCAACAAAGTACTCTCCAGGTTCAACATGCAAGATGCTAGACCAGTAAGTACACCTTTAGGTGTTCATTTCAGACTCTCCAAAGAACAATCACCAAAGACGGAGGAAGAACGTGCACACATGGTGAAGGTGTCGTATGCCTCAGCAATTGGAAGTCTGATGTATGCCATGGTTTGTACTAGACCAGATATTGCTCATGCAGTGGGAGCTGTTAGCAGGTACATGAATAATCCGGGCAAGGTAAACTAAGAAGCAGTCAAATGGATCCTCATATATATGCGGGGTACCACAAACAAAGCACTTTGTTTTAAATATGGAGATGTGATACTGACAGGCTATGTAGATGCTGACTTAGCCAGAAATGTCGACATCAGAAGAAACACTACAGGGTATGTCTATACTCTAAGAGGAACTGCAGTGAGTTGGGTTTCTCAACTACAGAAGATATTTTCTCTCTCCACAACTGAAGCAAAATATGTCGCTGTTACGGAAGCCAGCAAGGAGATGGTGTGGCTCCAAAGTTTCTTGGAAGAGTTAGGCAAGAAACAAGAAATCAATGTCTTGTACTGCGACAGTCAAAGTGCTATCCATCTAGCAAAAAATTTGTCTTTTCATTCCAGGATGAAGCACATACAATTGCGATATCATTTTATTCGGTCTCTTCTGGAAGATGGGATTTTGAAACTTGAAAAGATTAGCGGAGCTCAAAATCCGGCAGACATGTTGACAAAGACGGTGACTACAGAAAAACTGAAGTTTTTTTCAACTTCAGTTGGTGTGCTGGAGTAACAAGACCAGAAATGTTGTTGCATTGATCGAGGTGTGAAGACAGATTAAAATCAGTCTTCAAGTGGGAGATTGTTGAAAGTCAAACAATGCACCAAATTAAAATCAATGTTTGGCACCACCGAGTATGCTTGTTTCAATAAAGTTTGGCACCGATTATGCTTGGTTCAAAGTTGGGTATAATTTTTTTGAAAATTTAAATGGGTTAATTACACTTTAGTCATTGGACTTAGGGTATTTTCAAAGATTAGACTCTAAGCTTCAACTATAAATACCCTAGCTCATTTAGTTTCAAAATCATCCCAAAATCCCAAAATCGTCCGAAGACGTAGGCAAAATTGGCTGAACTCCGTTATCGATTTTGAGTACTATTTTTTCGCTTTTATTTCAATTTTCTCACTAATCTGGTTATAGGAAAATTACTCGTACTCGGTTTATTTCCCAACAGCTCGCTTACGGGGTATTGATCGAACGTTACAACTACGCCATTATGATTCGCTTTCTAACCTTTTTGACCAATTATGTCTGGAGCTTAAGAGCATTAATAGTCAGGAGGAAAGTATGTGGCGGCAAAAGCTTGATCTCAATGGATTATCATGGGCGATCGTAATACTTCTTTTTTCCATTCCTCTACCCTTGCTCGCAAGCGCAGAAACGTGATAAGTTCATTAAAACGAAGTGATGGCTCTTGTATTACTGATAAAGAAGAGCTCATTGATTTAGCACTCTCCTATTTTTCAAAGCTATTCACGCGCCAAGAAATTAATCATAGTGAGTATGAGATTTTGGGGCTCTTTCCTCAAATGGATACTCATGATTTTAATAGACTTTCGCTTATGGTGTCAAATGAAGAAATCCACAATGTCATTTTTAGCATGGGCGCATTCAAATCCCCGGGCACAGACGGTCTTCATGCGATGTTTTACCAACAGAATTGGAGTATTGTTGGAGACTCGGTTTGTTCATTTATTCAGTAGATTTTTGCAAATGGTCATATCCTTAAGCATATTAATCGGATTCTCCTAGTGCTTATCCCGATAGTCCCCAATCCCGAGGGGATGCATCAATTTCGTCTTATTTGTCTCTTTAATACCTTGTATAAGTTGTAACCAAAACTATTGTGAGTCGTTTAAAACCTTTTCTCCCAAACTGGATTTATGATAATCAGACAAGCTTTGTTCCGGGTTGCTGTATAATAGATATTAATATTTGTGATGTAGAAATTTGTGTTTATGCATGTTGACACGAATATCAAATTTTTATTTCGTGTTTCGTATTTATTCATGTCACACGAAACATTAATTAATATTTTATTATCAAGTTGGGTCAAATCAGATATTGGGTGAAATAGGGCCGGGTCGAGTGAATATGTTATTTAATTGGTAAAAAAGTTAATTATCAATTTTTTTATCAATTAAAATTTTCAACTATATTTTTAATGTTTAACTATCAATATAATATTTTCTTAATCAGAAAAAAATAATAAATTATTGATTATGTTTAATTATAAATATAATATTTTTTCTTAATCATTAAATGGGGTAGTTTATTTTTCCAAAATTGATATGAGATCAGGATACTGGAAAATTAGAATCAGAACAGAGGGCATTTACAAGACAAACTTTAGGACACATCAAGGCCATTATAAATTCAAGGTGATGTCTTTTGGCCTTATCAATGCTCCTGCTACATTTCAGGCTCTCATGAATGAATTATTTAGTTTTTTCCTTAGAAAGTTTGAATTGGTGTTCTTTGATGACATTCTAGTGTACAGGAGCAGTATGAAAGACCACATTAATCATCTGTAGAAGGTTTTAGAAGTTTTGCAAGCGAACCAATTATTTGCAAAATTATCCAAATGTTTCTTTGGACAAACTCAGGTGGAGTACTTAGGCCACATCATTTCAGTTGTAAGAGTGGCTACTGGCCCTAGCAAAGTGAAAGCAATGCAGACTTGGCCTATGCCTAAAACCTTTATGTCTATGTGTGGGTTTTTGGGTTTAACAGGGTACTACATAAGATTTATTAGAAACTATGGAGTCATTAGTAGACCTTTGACACAACTGCTAAAGAATGATTGTTTTAAGTGGAGTTATGAATCTTTTACTACCTTTGAAGAACTTAAAAAAGCTACGTGTTCTACTATTGTCTTAGCATTACCAGATTTTTGTAAGAGTTTATGTTTATAAACAAATGCTAGTTCTGGGGGAATATGTGATGTACTTTCACAAGATGGTAGACCTATTGCCTATCTTAGTAAGGCTCTCAGCCCTCGACACTCTGCCATTTCCATTATGAACGTGAATACCTTGTTATCTTATTAGCAGTCTCCAAGTGGAGACATTATCTGAAAAGCAAACCTTTTGTTATTAAGACTGACTATGAACCCTTGAAGTATCTTTTAGAGCAGAAATTTCCTACCACTATTCAGAAAAAAGGGTTAACCAAACTGTTGGGGACTACACTATTCAATATAGAAAAGGAAAATCTAATGTGGTTACAGATGCCTTATCCAGGCAGTGGGAAGATCAAGCTCAATGTCTTGCTATAGGAGTGACATTATTAATATCCAACTGGGTTCAGGAGGTAGAGGACAGCTACAAGGAGGACAAGCTAACTAATGAATGGATTTCAATCCTGGCTGATAGTCCTACTACTGACACTAGATGGAAATATTCAAAGGGTGTCCTCAGATACAACGGCGGGGTGTATATTGGGACTACTGGAAGTCTTAGACTACAAATTCTTCAAACCCTGCATGATTCCCCACATGGAGGTCATTCTGGAGCACATACTACATATCACAGGATAAAATCTAATTTTTATCGGTATAAGCTTAAGGCTATAGTGGCTACTTATGTGGTGTTGTGCAGTTTGTCAGCAAACTAAAGTGGATCATATAGTAAAACATGGCTTGCTACAACCCCTGCCTATTCCTAACCAAGCCTGGGAAATCATTACAATGGATTTTATAGAAGGCCTGCCTACGTCCCTAAGGAAAAATTGCATCCTGGCTGTAGTGGACAAATTCACCAAATACAGTCATTTCTTGGCACTGTCCCACCCTTATTCTGCATCTGAGGTAGCTAAATTATACCTAGACAATGTCTATAAACTACATGGTCAACCCAAAATGACCATTTCAAAAAGGAATAAGATATTCACTAGTGTCTTTTAGAGCGAACTAATGAAACAACTGGGAACTAGAACCCTTTTTAGTATTGCTTACCATCTAGAAACATATTGATAAACAGAACGGGGTCCATCAATGTTTGGAGCAGTATCTCCCATAACTTTGTTTTTTCCAGCCTAAACAATGGGCTAAATGGTTGCCCCATGCCGAGTGGGGTACAACACCAACTGCCACATCGCCCTACGACTCACTCCCTTCCAGGCCCTATATGGCTACAAACCCCTAACTATGGTATGACACACAAACTCTCAAGTACAAACTGTGAGTGAAATGATGAATAACATAGAGGAAATTTGACAACTAGTTAAACAAAAATTGGAACATGCTAGCAATCGAATGAAACAATAAGCACACAAGAACATATCAGAGAGAGTATTCGAAATTGGGGATGAGGTTTACCTCAAATTGAAACCTTACAGAAAAACTTCATTCGCCTTGCGCAAGAATCTGAAATTAGCAGCCAAGTATTATGGTCCATACAATATTGTGAAAAAAATTGGAGAAGTTCATATCGTTTAGACTTACCTGTGACATCACGGTTGCACCCCGTATTCCATGTTAGCCTCTTGAATAAACGCATTGGGGAATCATCAACATCTGTAACCAATCCTCCTGCAGTAGATGAAGATGGTCAGTTCAAAATCCAACCCTTGAAGATACTGGGTAGGTGTAGTGTTAATCGTAACAACAAATCAGTGACTCAACTTTTAGTTTGATGGGTGAATCTGGATGAAGCAAACGACATTTGGGAATATTTTTCAGTTCTCAGAGGCCAATTCCCAGCATCTGATCCTTGGGGACAAGGATCGTCTCAAGGGGCGGGTATTGTCATAGTAGGAGAAGAATATAGGGGAGGAATCGAAGAAGAATTGGGTATTCACGGTTAAGGGTTAGGGATTGAAGGAGTTGAATTTAGGAATTGGACCAACAGAGCACGAGAGAAACATGAGGAGGGATTAAAGCCTTCATCAGCTAAACCAAATAGCAATGGAGCAGCCCAGTCAAGCAAGCCCAATACACCTGAAGAAAATGATATAGTTAGTTAAGTAAGGACAACCATCTAGCAATTGATAGATTCCCAGTACAATTTTAAACACATAAATTAAGAGTACATGTAAAAAGACGTTATGCATTTTGTGAATGAAATCTATTTCCTCATCTCTATTCTCTCTTCCATTCTCGTGTTTTTTCTCTCTATTCTTCTCCCATTTCATGCAGACCATAACACTTGATCTCAGTGGATTATCAAGGGAGATCGTAGTACTTTTTTCCATTCCTCTACCCTTGCTCGCAAGCGCAGAAACATGATAAGTCCATTCAAATGAAGTGATGGCTCTTGTATTACTGATAAAGAAGAGCTCATTGATTTAGCACTCTCCTATTTTTCAAAACTATTCGTGCGCCAAGAAATTAATCATAGTGAGTATGAGATTTTGGGGCTCTTTCCTCAAATGGATACTCATGATTTTAATAGACTTTCGCTTATGGTGTCAAAGGAATAAATCCACAATGCATTTTTTAGCATGGGCGCATTAAAATCCCTGGGCACAGACAGTCTTCATGTGATGTTTTACCAACATAATTGGAGTATTGTTGGAGAGTCAGTTTGTTCATTTATTCAGTAGATTTTTGTAAATGGTCAGATGCTTGAGCATATTAATCAGACTCTCCTAACACTTATCCCGAAAGTCCCTAATCCCAAGGGGATGCATCAATTTCATCCTATTAGTCTCTGTAATACCTTGTACAAGGTTGTAACCAAAACCATTGTGAGTCGTTTACAACCTTGGCTCCCAAACTGGATTTCTGATAATCAGACAAGCTTTGTTCCAGGTTGTATAATAGATAACATTATTATCACTTAGGATGTTCTTCATTCTATGCATAGGAAATCTGGAAAATAGGGGTGGATAGCAGTCAAGATTAATCTTGAAAAAGCTTACGACAAACTAGAGTGGGACTTTATTGACGACACTTTGATGGATGTTGGTTTTCCTGACAAGCTTTGTAACCTTATCATGCATTGTATCTCTTCTATTTTGACCCAAATTCTTTGGAACAGGTCTATGACTGAAACTTTTACCCCAACATGTGGTATTAGACAAGGTGATCCGCTATCGCCCTACATTTGTGTCCTATGTATGGAGAGACTCGCTCAAGCCATCCAGATTGAAATTGATAATGGCAAGTGGAGACCTTTTCGAACAGGTAGGAATAGTCTTGATATTTCTCATTTGTTTTTTTTGCAGATGATCTGATTCTTTTTGCGGAAGAAAAATTGAATGTTCAAAATGAGGCCTTCATTATGAAAATTGCATTCCAACTTCTCACTCGAAAGAATGCACTTTGGGTTCGCTTTCTTCGGGCCAAATATAAATGGCAGAATGAATACGGATTGATGTCCAAGATCGTAATTGCTCTAGGCTTTGGAAGGGGGTCAACATAGTCTGGAGAGATGTTTGTGATAACCTCACTCGTATTGTGAGCAATAGGCATAATATAGATTTTTGGAGACAAAAATGGACCTCGAGCTGCTTATAACTTTTGTCAATATGAAGTTATGAACAACGTGCACCACTGCAGGTGGAATCGGTTGCTTCAATGGCTGAGTTAAATGGCAACTGGAAATGGCATTTGTTTATGTATTTACTTTCGATGCATGTTTTGTTATGTCTGGCTGCGATCAAAGGGCCACTCCAATATGGACCCAATGACACGGTTGGCTGGGCGAAGAGTGATGACTTGCGTTTTTCGGTTAAAACTGCTTATGCAGTTTAGTTGAAAGAGGAGAATGAGGATTCTGATCCAGTTTGGAGTGTAATTCATAAACATAAATGACTTCAACATGTGAAGATTTTTCTGTCACTGTTGTGTTGTGGTAAAATTATGACTAACGCGGAACGCGCTAAGCATCAGTTCACAGATGATGATAGATGCCCTTTATGTGCCGATTCCGTCGAAGATATCGATCATGTCATGCGGAAGTGCTCGGCCATTTTCCCAATTTGGATACTCCTGATTAAAGAAGATAAGTTGGATGAATTTATGTCAATGGAGATGAAAACTTGGATTCGGATAAACTTGGATAATAAGAAGTATTTTGCCAAAGTTAGTGAAGAGTGGGATATTTTATTTGGATCGATTCTATGGAACACTTGGAAGAAGCGGAACTCAATTGTGTTCGATAGCCCTTTGGAGAACAGTTCTAGCCTGCTTGAGAGGAGCAGGAGGCTGCAAACAATTACTTTTACTGCTCTTGAACAAGAAGACGCACGAAAAAAGGGTTGATATCAGCAGTAGTGATGCAAGGTGGCGAGCTCCTCGGACCCTTGGGTCAAGGTGAATACGGATGGCTCCAGACAAACTAAAAATGGTATGGCTGCTTGTGAAGGTGTAGTTCGTGACCCCAATGGAGTGTGGAAGGTGGGTTTTAAAAAATTTCTCGGTATTTGCTCGGTTCTTGAAGCGGAGTTGTGGGGTGTGTATATTGGCTTACTATGTGCCTGGAATGAAGGTTTGCGGAAGATTATCATCGAATTTGATAGCCTTGGCGCTATTCGCTTGCTTAAGGACCAGATAATAGGAAATAACTCTTAAGGTGTGTTTGGTTGGGGGAATGTGAGATTCTCATGGGAATGAAATCCACATTCTCCCATTTGGTTGGTCGGGAATGTTATTCCCGGTAATCTTACATTACCAATAGTGGATTTTTTGGGTATATTACCGGGAATTTCATTACATCCCTTTCTTTAGGTATTGTTAGATTATCGGAGTTTTGGATTAAAATATCCTTAATTTTTTTTTTCAAAAATATCATTATTCTGTCATTGAATAATAAAAATTCTACGAATGTTAAATTACAAATTTATCCTTAAACTATTTTAGATTTACAAAAAAATCTATAATTAAAATTTTATATGAATTCAGGGGTTAAAATAAAATTTTACCCTTTCATTAAACCTTTTTATATTTTTAATTTTGTAAAAAATTATATAAATTTTATGAATTTAAATTTTTTAAAAGAAAATATATAAATATTTTACAACTTGTTAAAAAAACAAATATATAATAAAGATAATTTAGTCAAATATACATTCAAATCTTTTATTCTTTTAACCAAACACAATAATTTTACATTCATACTAAACCAACCAACCACAAAATACAACATTCCCATTAATCATATTCTCTGATAATCTTTTATTCCCACTGGTAATCTTACATTTCGTGAACCAAACGCACCCTTAACAATTTTGCAGCATTTACACATGATATTGGATCATCAATGGGAGGTGCACATTCAACATGTTGCAAGGCAAGGCAACCGTATTGCTGATAACTTGGCTCAGGAGCCAGTCCTGAAGTAGTTGAAACTCAAATATGGATGCTTCCCCCTGATGAATTACACTGCATGCTCGATGAGGATGATGGGTGATTATTTAAGTGCTTTATCTCAATTGTTGTTTGAGCGGTTATGGTATTGTTAGATTATCGAGTTTTGGATTAAAATATCCTAATTTTTTTTTCAAAAATCATTATTTGTCATTGAATAATAAAAATTCTACAATGTTAATTACAATTATCCTTAAACTATTTTAGATTTACAAAAAAATCTATAATTAAAATTTTATATGAATTCAGGGTTAAAATAAAATTTTACCCTTTCATTAAACCTTTTATATTTTTAATTTGTAAAAAATTATATAAATTTTATGATTTAATTTTTTAAAAGAAAATATATAATATTTTACAACTTGTTAAAAAAACAATATATATAAGAATTTAGTCATATACATTCAAATCTTTTATTCTTTAACCAAACACAATAATTTTACATTCATACTAAACCAACCAACCACAAAATACAACATTCTCATTAATCGTATTCTCTGATAATCTTTTATTCCCACTGGTAATCTTACATTTCGTGAACCAAACGCACCCTTAACAATTTTGCAGCATTTACACATGATATTGGATCATCAATGGGAGGTGCACATTCAACATGTTGCAAGGCAAGGCAACCGTATTGCTGAACTTGCTCAGGAGCAGTCCTGAAGTAGTTGAAACTCAAATATGGATGCTTCCCCCTGATGAATTACACTGCATGCTCGATGAGGATGATGGGTGATTATTTAAGTGCTTTATCTCAATTGTTGTTTGAGTCGGTTATTTCTACTGTACCTCATATTTTTCTTCAAGTTGTTTTTATTACATGTGTACTCTTTTCATATAATTAAGTAGGGAGTTTTTAATGAGGCATATGATAATATTTCCCTTTTTCATATATATATATATATATATATGTCATTTATTGTTCTAAATGTCTACAATTGATTCCTGCACGAATTTCATATCTATATCCAACATTAGATCAAATATATAATTTAAGTAGAATATTTTAAGCCATGCAAATATGAGTAAAAAATTATCTAGACATCTAAAATTATATAAAACACGCCAAATTTCATATCTATACCCAACATTAAATTTAGCAATATGGTACACGACACAAGAGACACATACTACATGAACACAACACATGTTTCTCGTATATGTGATGTAGAAATTTGTGTTTATGCATGTTGACACGAATATCAAATTTTTATTTCGTGTTTCGTATTTATTCATGCCACACGAAACATTAATTAATATTTTATTATCAAGTTGGGTCAAATAAGATATTGGGTCAAATCAGGCCGGGTCGAGTGAATATGTTATTTAATTGGTAAAAAATATTAATTATCAATTTTTTATCAATTAAAATTTTCAAATAGATTTTAAATGTTTAACTATAAATATAATATTTTCTTAATCAGAACAAAATAATAAATTATTGATTATGTTTAATTATAAATATAATATTTTTTACTGATTTGATTCAAATCAAATTTGTTATGTCTAATTTCATATAATTTATTTATATTATATTTTGTATACAGTTTTTATGTGGATTATCAATTATATATTTTATTTAATATATTCATGTATTTATTTTAATATGAAAGATAAAAAATTATGTACTACTACAAATGATGAAAAATGTATTGAATCTTTGTATTAAATATAATTTATATGCTACATTATTAACTAAATTAATGTGTGCTTTATGATTTTATGGGATCAATGTGTAGTTCTTCCACGTAGATTTTTAAATCAAATATTTTTTTTTTCTCCAGACACATCTATATTTTGTAGGAGCATGGATTCTATCATGCAACAAACACTTCATGCACGTTGGGATTTGCGAAAGCTCAAATCGATAATCGGAACGGTTTGCAAAGAGGTCGGAACGATTTTTGTGTTTAAGGAGTAAGGAGAATGAAAGATAGAAATTCGCACAGCGATTTATGGTGGTTCCACTTCTCAACCAAGTCTACATCCACTACCTT
The DNA here is from genome assembly GCF_006381635.1 of Hibiscus syriacus. Classification (NCBI taxonomy): domain Eukaryota; kingdom Viridiplantae; phylum Streptophyta; class Magnoliopsida; order Malvales; family Malvaceae; genus Hibiscus; species Hibiscus syriacus. Next base: position 9,041,536 of record NW_024063392.1, on the reverse strand, counting down.
AGCTCCTCACCAAGGATTTTCAAACAAATTCACTAATATGTTCTTTCTTTTTCAAGGACAAAGAGTAACATTTACAAACTCCCTAGCTTTTCAAGGGATAAACTAGAACCTTTCCCTAGCTTTTTCACGGGCTTAGCTAGAACCTTTCCCCTTTACAAAAGGATAAAAGAAGTAAACAAATAAACGTCTCTAAGGTAGATGTTTACAAGAATTAAGCTCACAAGAACAAATATTTACAAGAGAAAGATGAATTAAGAATGAAAGACTTCTTCTCTTGTGTTTGATTGCTTGGATATATGTTCTCTTTCTTTTTCAAGTGTCCTCAATTTGTATTTATAGTTTGAAATGTGTTTGAATTCGTATCTAGTCTTTGAGGATGTTTTGGAGCCTTTTGGGGATGCTTTTTCTGCAAAAATAGGTTGTTCATAACCAGGGGTATCGGTACCCCTTCAAGGGGTATCAGTACTACCTTTGTTAAATTCAAATTAAACTAGTCGTTGAAGCCAGGATGAATAGATACCCCTGCAGGGGGTATCAATACACCAGGGTATGGATACCCAAAGGGGTATCGGTACCCTTTTTGCATTCGATGTTTGAGTAGTCATAGGGGTATGGGGTATCGGTACACCCGAGTTTGGATACCCTTTGAAGGGGTATCGGTACCCATTTTCATTTTTGCTCAAATTCAAATTTAATAGACTTCGAATTATTTTTTGAAACCTTTTTAAAACTTTGAATAAATTCAATTCAAGTCCAAAAACATTTTGCCTTAAATTTGTTATATCGAAACATAATTCAACAATATCCCCCTTTTTTATATAACAAAACATTTGAAAATTATTTTTGGCAAACCTCCCCCTTAATAAAATGTTTAATGAAAAAGATACCAATTGTTAACAAAAGGATATCAATTGTTAAAAAGATATCAATTGTTGGAAAATATATGAAAATGTTAAGCTCCCCTTTTTTCATTAAGAAATTGAATTTTTCAAACAAAACTTCTCCCCCTTTTTGTTATATCAAAAATAATTCAATCTTTAAAGTTCTAAAATAACATTGGAGAGTAAGCGATAAATTTGACATTTATAAATCATTTGAAAAATCAAAGCTCCCCCTCAATAAGTGCATTCCAACAAAATTAGCTTTAAAAACTTGACACTTACAAAATTGAATTTCAACAAGAATAACAAACATGTTAGTAGCACAAGAAATTCAATATATCAAGTCTAAAATACTTTATGCAATACCAATAGTTGAAACTAAGTACATATGCATAAAGTTTTATAAAAATCTTATGCATTTGAATTTTTTTATATCAATTGTTAGAGAGATATCATTTTCATTTCAACCACATGCATAAACATTTAAACTTAGGTCAACAATTTAAAATTTATAAAATCAAAGTATTTGAAAAGTTGATATCAATTGTTAGAGAGATATCATTTGCATTTAAAACCAATTTTGACCAAAATTTTATTATGATGAACTAAAATTTTTGAAAAATCATTAAAACTTTAAAATGTTCATCATAAACATCTTTTCAACATACATGAGATTAAAACAATAATGCATAATCATTTAAAAAGAAAAACTCATGCATGCTTAAAATCAAATGAGTAACCAAATAACCAAAATTAAAAACATTAAGCTTAGAGGTTACCCATTCCTTTTCATGTGTGGCTAGAGCATCTTGAATATCATCACTTTCATCACCATTGCTCTCACACACCTACAAGAGACATTTAAATAGATTTTGGTATCCAAATTGTTTTGGATCCTTGAAAGTTAGTTTCAATGTCCCTTGTTCCTTTCGGAACCCATACTTGCCTAATTTTAAAACGTTTTCCTTTCTTCAAAAGACAAGTATGTTCCTTATGACCATGATAATGGCAGTGTGAGCATTTTGACATTTTTAAACATAATAAGTTGTTTTTAGAAATTAATTCTTTTTCTTTTGTTAAGCTTTCAAGCTTCACTTCTAATTCAAAATTTTCCTTTTCTAAATCATTTATTTTGATTTTTGAAAGCTCTAAATCATTTTTCAAAATTTCATTTTGATTTTCAAAACCAACTCTTGCTTTCAAAATCGATTTATTTTCAATTTTGAGTTTTGAAATTAATTTCGTATATTTGGAATTCATGGTCTCAAATCCCAAATACAACATATACAAGCATCTTGTAATTCATCAAAAGTAAATGAATTAAATTCATTTGAGTTATAAGATACCTTGAATTCTTCATGAGTGGCCATTAGGCATAGGTTGACTACTTCATCATCATTGGAGTCATCTTCATCACTCCAAGTTTTCCACATATGCCTTTTTTCTTAGAAGATCCCTTCTCTCTTAGAAGGGGACAATCATACTTGACATGTCCCGTTCTTTGACAATTAAAGCACACCGGGGGACTCTTTTTCTTGGTTGATTCATGCTTTACTTCCTTGGAAGTCATGAATCTCTTTAAATCTTTTAAGAGCTTGACCATCTCATCTTCTTGTTCATCATCGTCTTCATCCACCTCATCACTTGAATCTTGATGGCTTTCATTGGTGGATTTGAAGGCAATTCCTACCTCCTTCTTCTTGTTGTTTTTCTTCTTTTCACTTTCTTCCTCTTCCTTCAACATCATCTCCTAAGTGAGAAAGGAATCAATTAGCTCATCAAGAGTGAAAGACTTTATGTCTCTAGCTTCGATAATGGTGGTCTTCTTCGATTGCCACGAACTTGGAAAAGAGTAGATCATCTTCCTTACAAGCTTCTCATTAGAGATTACTTCTCCAAATCCCCTGTTGAGTTAATCGATTGACGAAATAGGCCAAGAGGGTGTGAATTGACAATAAAAATTTTGGTGGAAGCTTCTGCAGAAAATTAAAAATATTTGCACAACGATTTAGAGTGGTTCGACTTTCTCAACCAAAGTCTATGTCCACTACCTTAGCTATCCACACTAAGGATTTTCCACAAATTCACTAATTTGTCTTTCTTTTTAGAACAAAGAGTAACCTTACAAATCTCTTAATAATTATACCCCAAATTCTTCAGAACACTCTCTCCCAAAGAGAACAATACAAATTTTGCAAACTTACAAGAAAATCCTCACAATGCAAGATGTTTGCACAATTCTAGAACAAAGAAAGAACACTCAAGAATAATACAATTGAGCACAATAAGTGTTCTTGAAAGCAAAAAATGAATATTGAATGAAATAGGCTTGAAAATACTCAAACTTGAGGTTTGATGCTTTTTCTTTGATTCTGTCTTGATTCTTGATATATGGTATTGATCAATGGCTCCTAAGCTTGTTTAAATACACCTTGGATCACTTTTGAACTTTGGGGATCATTAGTGGAGTCAATAAAGATGTTATTATGTGAAAATAATTAATACCTAAAACATTTTGAAACAAGGGTTTTGAATAACTCAGCCAATTGATATTTAGAAATTTAAAATCGTAAGCTGCTAAGATCACAATCAAGAGAAACGTTAACCATAAGTTTCATAATCAATATTCATAAACAATGTGTAATGGTAAATTGGTCATATTGCAACTAATATGTAATGATGCAAAAACGAAATAAACATTTAGCTTATAAATTCAAGCAAACCAAATATATATATTAAGTTCAAACATCCATAATATCCAAACATTCAATCCAAAAACATCAAAAGTTTGAACAATTTAAGGTAAGAAAATCCAAAATATTAATCAAAAGTTTAATTCAGGAAAACTAAAGCAAGATAGGTCTAGTCGTCCATAGGAGGATTGGGAGGATGAGGATAATGTGGTCACACTTCAAGTGTGAGAGCATCCATACGTTCATGCATCTCCCGTTGAAACTCAGTCAGTTGAGACTCCATGGAAGCAAACCGTAGATCAAATGACTCCATAAATGATCGAAAATATGGAGGTATTTGTTCCTCTTGCTGTGCGGGTGCCGGCTCATCGTCTGGTATGTGATCGTCTATATGTTGAAAAAATTCTTGAAGTTCAGGATCATCATCTGCTACTGGTACCGGAGGAGGTGGAGCTCGTGAAGAGCTAGCTCCCAGAGTTTGCTCAGTGGGTCTATATTCCCATTGACCCGTTTCCTTATCCTTTTTCCATCCCGATTTCTTTAAGGAAGTGAGATTAATTTGGTTTTGGAGAGGGATGAGAATGTCAACCGAGACCTTAAGCCCTGGTTTGATAAAAAGATTAGAAAGAAGAAAACCGTAAACTAAAGTTTCCATATTTTTGGAAGGGAGAACATTTACGTTATCAACAAGCTCACTAAAAATAATTTGTGGCAAATTAATTTTCTTATTATGTTGGATACAATGTATCCACCATAAATCGATGACTCTAAGAGTGGAGTACCTATCTCCGGATGGTCTAAACCACCTAGAGATCATTAAATGAAGAAATCAGTCATGATGTGCTTGTAAGGTACTAACACTATCCTTAGACTTATATGGTGTGGCCACAATGTCTATTTCATTATCTATGTCTGCATCATCTAAACCAAAAGCTTTAGCGATAGTTTCCGAATTGATGAAAATGACTTCTCCTAAGAGATAGGATCGTATGTCTATGGTTTCGGTTTTACTTGCATTTTGGACAAAAACCGCATTGGAGTAGAAAATGTGGACTAATTGTTGATAGACAATGGGCTTCATTTGGCACAATTTATCAAACTTCCAGGAACGAATGACAGGAAGATATTTAAAGTTAATATCCTCCATTGCTTGAATGGAAGGAATACGTTCCTCTCGAATTTTGTAAGATTGAAAATAACTAACGAACCTATCATATAATTCATCTAGACGACTGGGTTGGTTAAAGCAAAAATTAAGAATTAATTCGGGTTGGTTTGAGTTTGGATTTTATGGTGGAGGAGGGATAAGAGGTCGGTTTTGACTTGAGCGATTAGACGATGTCCTAGGTCGTTTAGGATTAGACATTGTTCAAGAATCATAATGGGATAGGTAACCTGCAAATTTAAAACACATGTATGCAATAAAATCAATCCAAAACTCAATTGAGTCCACAATAGTCAAGGTTCTCTAAACCGAATCTTAATGGGCAAAGTTTGGAAAACTATTTGGAAAATAAAGTTTGAAGATCATAATATGTATAGTTTTCATGAAAACAACATAAGTGAATCAGAAACATCAATAAAAATAATAATTTTAGAATTTTTTTTTAATTTCAAAAATAATTTTGAGAAATTTAGTGTTTTTGACAAAATTTGTTGTAAAATCTAGTTTTTAAACACTAAACAATCAATGCCCGATAATTTGTTCATCCTAGAACTAATCAAAACTAGTTATAAGTTCAAAAATCAATAAAACAAGGTTTTAGAGAAAATTACCTTGAATCTTTGGATTGAGTGAGAACGTAGTGATGTTTTGCATGATTTAATGATGCAAATAGGTTTTGGAGATGAAAAATGATCGAAATCCATCTAGAATGCGTTGATTTGAGGCAAATGGAGAGTTTAGAGTGAGAGAGGGATGAACGGTGGGCTAAGTAGTTTTAAGGGTTTTTAAGAAAATAAAGAAGAAATATGGATTAAATACCCAAAACCCGATGAGTGTATCGATGCACAGCAGAGTGAATCAATGCACATTCAAGGAGTGCATTGGTGCACCTTCAAGGTGTATCGATTCATATTCAAAGAATGCAACGATGCACTATTCAGTGAATCGATACACTAAGCACAAAAATGTCAAAAATCCGTTTTAAACACTCAAATGCTAGAATCGATACACTAAGCACAAAAATGTCAAAAATCCGTTTTAAACACTCAAAAATGCTAAATTATTTAACTCTAGTGGTATTGGCAACCCATATGTTGAAAATTAATCATGTTCAATCAATCAAATCTATCTTTAAACATAATTTTAACATATAATTAATTTTCACTAAGAACCATAAACTCCCCCTAACTAATTGCAAAGAATGCAATCAAAAATATTTTTTTTAATAAGCATTTCCCAAAAACTAATTAAAAAGTGCTAAACTTATTTTAAACACAAAGCCAAGGTAAGTTGGTCAAACCTAGCTCTATCCTAAGTGTCCAAAATCTTTCTTTATCTAAAGGTTTTGTGAAAATATTTGCTAATTGGTGCAAAGTATCAACATATTCTAGAACTATATCTTCTTTAGCGATATGATCTATAATGAAATGATGTCTAATTTCAATGTGCTTAGTTCTAGAGTGTTGGATGGGATTTTTAGTGAGAAAAATAGAACTAGTATTGTCACACTTGATAGGTATGGTACCTACTTCAATTCCATAATCAAAAAGTTGTTGTTTCATCCATAAAACTTGTGCACAACAACTAACCGTTGAAATGTATTCCGCTTCAGTGGTAGATAATGCAACACAATTTTGTTTCTTTGAAAACCAAGAAATCAGCATATTTCCTAGGAATTTGAGTCTCTAGGATACCAAAGTCCTAAACTATGAGTGTCCTTAAGGTATCGAAAGTTCCTCTTAACAGCTAGTAAATGTGATTCCTTAGGGCATGATTGAAATCTAGCACATAAGAAAACACTAAACAAAATATACGGTCTACTTGCAATTAGATAAAGCAAAGAGCCAATCATTGACCTATACAATTTAACATCCACACATTTACCTCTTTCATCTTTGTCAAGCTTTGTTGATGAGCTCGTTAGAGTGGCATGAGGTTTCCCATTTTCCAGTCCAAACTTCTTGAGCATATCCTTGACGTACTTAGCTTGATTGATGAAGATGCCATATTTTCTTTGCTTGATTTGGAGTCCCAAGAAAAATGAGAGCTCCCCCATCATGCTCATCTCGAATTCACTCTGCATTAGCTTAGAAACTTCTTGGCAAAGAACATCATTAGTAGAACCAAATATTATATCATCAACATAAATTTGAACTACTAATAAATCTTTATCTTTATGCTTTAAAAACAATGTAGTGTCAACCTTCCCTTTTGAAAACCCTTTTTCAATTAAAAAAATTTGACAATCTTTCATACCAAGCTCTAGGAGCTTGTTTTAAACCATAAAGTGCTTTTGTCAATTTATAAGCATGATCTAGAAATTTTGAATCTTCAAAACCAGGAGATTGTTCCTCATACACTTCTTTTTTTATAAAACCATTTAAAAATGCACTTTTAACATCCATTTGATATATTTAAATTCATTGAAACATGCAAATACTAATAACATTCTAATTGCTTCTATCCTAACTACGGGAGTGTATGTTTCATCATAATATATGCCCTCTTCTTTAGTATACCCTTGAGCAACAAGTCTAGCCATGTTTCTTACTATATTACCACTTTCATCAAGCTTATTCCTAAATACTCATCTAGTATCTATAGTAGATTTATTACTAGGCCTTTCAACTAATGTCCATACTCTATTCTCTCAAATTGATTTAATTCTTCTTGCATAGCCATAATCCAATGTTCATCATTTAATGTTTCTTTAATATTCTTAGGCTCTATGCATGAAAAAATGCAACAATACATATATTTCTAAGAGAAGATCGAGTTGTTACCACTTTTGATGGATCACCTATTATCTCACCATCATTGACATAGTTGTACTCTCTTGGGTAAGAGACTTCCCTTTCTTCAATGATTGGATTCTCGAGAGGATCTTGAGTTTTCTCATCTTTCGTTTTTCCTTTGATGATGGTTCTCCAACGTCATATCTAACGTCATTTGTGTTTATAATACCTACATCATCATTCACACAAGAATCCTTCCTCGAAAGGGAATTATCATCAAAAACATGTATAGACTCTTCTACAACTAAATTTCTTTTATTAAATACTGATAAACTTTAGAATTTAAGGATAACCCATAAAAATTCCTTCATCACTTTTAGCATAAAAATTTTCCAAGATTTTCTTTACCGTTGTTTAAAACAAAACATTTACATCCAAAAGGATGAAAATAGCTAATGTTAGGCTTTTTATTTTTGAAAAGTTCATATGGAGTTTTCTCCAAAATAGGCCTAATCATTACTCGATTAATAACATAACAAGCAGTATTTGTGGCTTCTGCCCAAAAATATTTTGGCAAATTGTTTTCACAAAACATGGTTCTAGCCATTTCTTCTAAATTTAGATTTTTTTCTCTCAACAAATCCATTTTGTTGAGGGGTTCTAGGTGCTGAAAAATTATGACTAATACCATTAGAATTACAAAATTCAGTAAATTCAAGATTTCAAATTCAGTTTCATGATCACTCCTAACTCTATAAAAATAGAGTAACCTTTTTTGTTTTGGATTACTTTTAAAAACGTGATGAATTTTTCTAATGTTTCATCTTTAGTACATAAAAATAGAACCCAAGTATATCTAGAATAGTCATCCACCAAGACAAATGCATATTGTTTTCCACCCAAGGTAGTAGTCCTATATGTCCCAAAAAGATCTATATGGATCAATTGTAATACTCTACTAGTGGATACGCCATTAATGGATTTAAAAGAAATTCGCTTTTGTTTTCCTTTAGCACAAGCATCATAGATTTTAGCATTATCAAATTTCAGTTTAGGCAACCCTTGAACTAAATCTCCTTGAATTAATCGTTGCAAAACACTCATACTAGCATGTCCTAGTCTCTTATGTCATAGCCAACTATCATGCTCATCCTTAGCAACTAGGCATAAATTAGTCATATATATAGAATCTAAATGCACCATGTATATGTTTCTTATTCTATGACCAACAAGCATAATCTGATTAGATGCAATGTCAATGACTTTACAACTTTTAGTTTTAAACATGACATTGAATCCCTTATCGTATAATTGACTAATACTCAATAGATTATGCTTTAATCCATTCACATATAAAACATTCTTAATTTGTATGGAAGAGGTATTACCTATAGTGCATATACATTCAATGTGACCTTTTGAATTATCTCCAAAAGTCACCTCTCCTCCATTTTTATCGTTAAGCTCTATGAATCGGCTCTTATCTTCGGTCATGTGTCTTGAGCATCCACTATTAAGGTACCATGAGTTTGAATTTGTTTCTCGTGCCTTGTAGCAATGCTCATTTTCCCACAAACATAGATTAATTTTTTATTTTTGGTACCCAAATTCTTTTGGGTCTATATTCATTAGTATTCAAAATCCTAGTCCCCTTGGGTATCCATTTATGTAGGATATCCTTATCTTTAGTAGTAATGAGTCCTTTAGGAACCCATATGCTTCTAATGATTTTTCTATTTGAGGTTCTTTCGAGACTTCTACGATTGTAGTTTTTAAAACTTTTTAACAAAGTTGGATTTTGAACTTTCTCCATTTTCAAAACGTTTTGTTCCAACTTTGTCAAAAAAAGCTGTAAGATCATCAATTTTCTTTTGATGATCGTCATTTACTCTTGAAAGTAAGTTATGCAAATTGGTATTTTTCTTTTCAAATTCATATAATTTGATTTGCAATTCTTTGATCTTACTTTCAAGATCATTGTTGGTTTTGGACATAAGACTATTTTCTTTTTTTTCAATTTTGATATATCGTTTTTATATTTTGAAATATCGGTTTTATATTTTGAAAATAAAGTCTTATAATCTGAAGCCAACCCATTATAATCCTCTAATAACTCATCATAAGATAAATAATCTAAATCAAATGAGTTAGAGGTTACCTGAGAGTTTTCCCCGATAGCCATCAAGCACAAGTTTGCCACTTCTTGTTCCTCTTCATTGAAACCTTTTTCATCACTCCATGTAGCCACATGAGCCTTGTGCTTCTTCTTTGATTGACCATTTTCTTCAATAGATGGCAATCATATTTGACATGCCCTGACTTTTTGCACTCATAGAAAATGATAGGGTCTTTCTCATTCGGTTCATTTTTGAAGCCTTCATTGCGTTTGAATTTTCTTCCTCGGTTGGGCCTCATCAATTTTCTGAACCGTTTGGAAAATAATGCCATCTCCTCGTCATCTTATCTTCATCCGAATCACTCTTATCCTTTATGGATTTAAGAGAAACTCCCACATTCTTATTCTTTTCCGTCTCTTTCTTTATCTCGTCCATCTTTTCGAGGTCTACCTCATCTTGAAGCATCATTTCATGAGTGAGGAGAGAACCAATTAGCTCATCGAGAGTTAAGGATTTTAAATTCTTAGCCTCGATGATCACTGTCTTCTTTGATTGCCAAGATTTTGGAAGAGAGTAAACTAACTTCCTCACAAGCTTCTCATTTGAAATGATCTCTCCAAATGATTTGAGACCATTGACAATCATGGAAAATCTATCCATCATAGCTTTGATATCTTCATCCAGTTTCATCCTGAAATTTTCATAGCTATGAGTTAGAAGACTAATTTTAGATTCTTTTACCTCGTTTGTGCCTTCATTAGTGGCTTGTAGTTTATCTCATATCTCCTTGGCGGTTGTACAAGATGAAACTCTCTCGTATTCTTCCGGTCTAAGAGTACAAAAAATAGTATGGATAGCTTTGGAGTTGAGCTGGAACATTCTTGTCTCTCCTTCACTCCACAATCTTGGATGAGTGGAAGGTTTGATGTATTTGTCTTCTATAATATTTCATGCTCCCATGTCACTTGCTTGAATGAAGTACATCCTCATATTCTTCCAATAAGCATAATTAGCTCCATTGAGGAAATGAGGCTTGTTGATAGGCAATGAATCAAGACCGAAGTCAGAGTTTGTAGTAGAGGCCATTGATGACTTGATTATCAATGTAACTCTTCCCGGATATACTCAAGAGGTGATTAAACCTTCAAATGATTCAAACTCTGATACCAATTGTTGAGTTAATCGATCGACGAAATAGGCCAAGAGGGGGTGAATTGGCAATAAAAATTTTGGTGGAAGCATTTGCAGAAAATTGAAAATATTTGCACAACGATTTACAGTGGTTCAACTTTCTCAACCAAAGTCTACGTCTATTACCTTAGCTATCCAAACTAAGGATTTTCCACAAATTCACTAATTTGTCTTTCTTTTGAGGATAAAAAGTAACCTTACAAATCCCTCAAGAATTATACCCCAAATTCTTGAAAACACTCTCTCCCAAAGAGAACAATACAAATTTTGCAAACTTACAAGAAAATCCTCACAAGGAAAGATGTTTGCACAATTCTAGAACAGAGAAAGAACACTCAAGAATAATACAATTGAGCACAATAAGTGTTTTTGAAAGCAAAAATGAATATTGAATGAAATAGGCTTGAAAATGCTCAAACTTGATTTGATTCACTCTTGATTCTTGATAATTGTTATTGATAAATGGCTCCTAAGCTTGTTTAAATACACCTTGGATCACTTTTGAACGTTGAGGATCATTAGTGGAGTCAATAGAGCCGTTATTGTGTGAAAACAATTAATAAAACAGTTGGGAGCGTATGGTGCATTGATGCATAGACAATGTGCATCGGTACACTATGTGTAAAATTCAAATATTTCGACCGTTGGAAGACTTAGTGCATCGGTACACTAGGGGTTCATCGATGCATAAAATACATTCGATATTTCAAATAAGCCGGGGTGCATTGAAAATATTTGCACAACGATTTACAGTGGTTCAAACTTTCTCAACCAAAGTCTACGTCTATTACCTTAGCTATCCAAACTAAGGATTTCCACAAATTCACTAATTTGTCTTTCTTTTGAGGACAAAAAGTAACCTTACAAATCCCTCAAGAATTATACCCCAAATTCTTGAAAACACTCTCTCCCAAAGAGAACAATACAAATTTTGCAAACTTACAAGAAAATCCTCACAAGGAAGATGTTGCACAATTCTAGAACAGAGAAAGAACACTCAAGAATAATACATGAGCACAATAAGTGTTTTGAAAGCAAAAATGAATATGAATGAAATAGGCTGAAATGCTCAAACTTGATTTGATCACTCTTGATTCTTGATAATTGTTATTGATAAATGGCTCCTAAGCTTGTTTAAATACACCTTGGATCACTTTTGAACGTTGAGGATCATTAGTGGAGTCAATAGAGCCGTTATTGTGTGAAAACAATTAATAAAACAGTTGGGAGCGTATGGTGCATCGATGCATAGACAATGTGCATCGGTTACACTATGTGTAAAATTCAAATATTTCGACCGTTGGAAGACTTAGTGCATCGGTACACTAGGGGTTCATCGATGCATAAAATACATTCGATATTTCAAATAAGCCTGGGTGCATCGATGCATAAAATGCATTCAATGTTCAAATTATTTAAGAGTGCATTGATGCATGCCTTGTGCATCGGTACACAAAATGCATTCGAAATTCAATTTATTCAAGGGTGCATCGATGCATTATATAGTGCATTGGTACAATACTCTGAAAAATTGATATTTGGCTCGTTTTTTGTTCGAAATACTTTGTGAAAATTGTTTCAAAAAAAATTTTAAGATTAAAACACAATTTTATACTTTAGTAAGGATTTGAAATTGATCTTTTAAAGACTTGAAGTAATATCTTGAAATTCGAGTAAATTGATTCGAATATATTTAGAAAATGATTTGTAAAATCTTAAAATTTATTTATACTTAATTTGTTATATCGAAACATCAAAAATGTTTTCAACATCCCCTGAGACCATTGACAATCACGAAAAATCTATCCGTCATAGCTTTGATGCCTTCATTAGGTTTCATCTTGAAGTTCTCGTAGTTATGGTTGATAAGACTTTTCTTTGATTCCCTCACTTTGTCGGTTCCTTCATGAGTAACTTGGAGCTTATCCCAAATCTCTTTGGCACTGAAACACGATGAGATTCTTCCATATTCATTTGGACCTAATGCACAAAAGAGAATATGGATTTCCTTAAAATTAAGATGGAACTTTTTCTTCTCTTCATTACTCCAATCGTCGTATTCACCGGGTGGAGTGGAGTAACCCCTCGTGATTGAGTTCCAAGCTCCTAGATCATAGGCTCGAATAAAGTACATCATCTTATTCTTCTAATGAGCATAATTTGCTCCATTGAAGAAGGGTGGCTTATTTCCAGTTGCGAATCCATAATAGGTATATCTTCAAAGTAATAAGCACCGAAGGTTGAAGCCATTTATTTATCGGTTGCATTGGGAATCGGTAGACCTTCTTCGAGGATCATCTCAAAGATGTTAAGCCTTATAACGAGTTAAACTCTGATACCAATTGTTGGGATTTGTGAAAGCTCGAATCGATAATAGGAACAGTTTGTAAAGAGGGGTCGGAACGGTTTTTGTGTTTAGGGAGTAAGGAGATTAAAAGATAGAAATTTGCACAATGATTTATAGTGGTTCGACTTCTCAACCAAGTCTGCATCCACTACCTTAGCTCCTCACCAAGGATTTTCCAACAAATTCGCTAATTTTTTTTTCTTTTTCAATGACAAAGAGATAACCTTTACAAACTCCCTAGTTTTTCACGGCATAAACTAGAACCTTTCTCTAGCTTTTACACGGGCTTAGCTAGAGCATTTCCCCTTTATAAAAGGATAAAAGAATTAAAAATTAAACCTCTCTAAGTTTTTCACGGCATAAACAAGAACAAATATTTATAAGAGAAAGATGAAATAAGAATGAAAGACTTTTTCTCTTGTGTTTGATTGCTTAGATAGGTGTTCTCTTCGTTCTTCAACTGTCATCAGCTTGTATTTATAGTTTGGAATGTGTTTGAAGTCATATCTAGCCGTTGGGGATGTTTTGGAGCCGTTTGGGGATGATTTTTCTACAAAAATAGGCTGCCCATAACAGGGGGTATCGGTACTACCTTTGTTAAATTCAAATTAAACTAGCTATTGCAGCTAGGGGTAAGGATACACCCGAGTATGGATACCCATAGGGGTATCGGTACCCTTTTTGCATTCGATATTTGAGTAGTCATATGGGTATGGATACCCCTACTTGGGGTATCGGTACACCCGGGTATGGATACCCTTTGAAGGGGTATCGGTACCCATTTGCATTTTTGCTCAAATTCGAATTTAATGGACTTTGAATTATTTTTGAAACCTTTTTAAAACTTTGAATAAATTCAATTCAAGTCCAAAATTTTGCCTTAAATTTGTTATATCGAAACATAATTCAACAAAAATAAAATAATATAAAATAAAAATAATAAACCTTTGAATATATATATATATATATATATATATAATGTTGATTTATAAATTTTATTATTATTATTATTTATTTCTTTAATTTAGACCATATATATTAAAATTTATTTTAAAGGATTTCAAATATAAATTTTATGAAATTAAAATTACTCTTAATAATATTATTAAATAATATCTTTTTAAAAAATAAATAAATAATTTGGGAGGGAAATTTCTCTCTATTTTCTTTTAGATGAAAACTTATTTGATATATATATTCAAAGGTTTATTATTTTATTTTTACATTTTATAATTTTGAGTTATAAATTTTAATTTTATTATAATTATTATTTGTTTCTTTGATTTAGAATATATATATATATATATATATATATATATATATATATTATATATTAAAATCTATTTTAAAGGGTTTCAAATATAAATTTTCATGAATTTAAAATTGTTCATACTTTAGCTTAATAAAATAATAATAACAAAAAATATTTAAAAATAAATAAATAAATAATTTGAGAGGGAAATTTCCCTCTATCTTCTTTTAGATAAACACTAATTTTTATTTATTATAAATATTTTTTAAAAACTTTAATTGTAGTTTTGTTTAACAGTTTCAAGCTATTTCCCAAACCTTTCCTTTATTCTTTCAACGTGAAGAGAAAAACTAAAACAATGATTTTTTTTTTTATATTTGATATAATCTTATTTGGTTTATAGTTTATGGTTTATACTTGTGTGTTTTTTTTTTTGACAATCATGCATAAATGTAAGAGAGTGAGAGCGACCTCATTGACTATGATAGATCCCAGACAAAAACAATCAAATTTCAATGCAAATGATGAGTCAATGAACAATCAAGGTAAGAGAGAATGATTTATTTTATTTTTAAATGTTGATTTTATTTTTTGGCTGTTAATTTTAATTTCTTTGCCCATGTTAAAAAAATTACAAGAAAAGCATATTTTTTCTTGTGTAACGTGAACTTTTTATTTAATCTTTTTATTTAATCAATCCCATTTTTTTCAGTTCATCAATTTGTTTTAGTTTTACTCTCTCAATTATAAGAAGAATCAATTCCAATTTTTCTAGTTAGTTTTCTTGATGTTGTTTGGTAGTTAAAAAAGTCTAGGATAAGTGAAAAAGTTTAAGGTGTTGTTTGGGAAAGTTTATGGAGTTGTTTGGGACTGTTTTTTTATTTCCATGTTTTTAGGGCCATCTCTAAGATGATTTTTTTGGGGTTTCGGATTAATTTTTTATTTCTATGTTATTATTTATTTATTATCTTTTCTAATACTTATTTATTATAATATTGATAGGTTCAGATAATGTTATTTCCAGCAGTCAAAATGTTGATATTTTGCTCGATCAAAGTTTAATACAATCCAACTTACAAAATATGCCAAGCGAGACAACACTAACCGAAACATTAGATAATGAAGGTAAATTGTTTACAACCAAATAAATTTATGTTCATTTTTTATACTTTATCTTAAATATTAATTTTATAATAATCATATATTTACATCTATAGGTGTACATATTTATAGTTAAGGTAAAAAGAGGTCGTGGAGTGGCTAGAGATTTTGAAGTAAAAAAAAAGATTGAAACAAAATGGTCGAATTAAGAGTGTAAAGATATAAAAAGGATTGCATTTACCAGTTGGTGATGATGAATATCTACTTAAAATGGAGGTAGGAATTACGACTCAAAACTTTATACTAGATAATGTGTTTTATTGGAAGGATATGAAGGATGACAAATTACCTATGTTCCAAAAAGTTAAGGTTAGATATATTAATAATTATTTCTTTTTAAAATTTTATTAATACAAGTATGTTTATATTCTTAAAATAATAAATTTATATTAAATATTTTGCAGGATGAATTCGATATATCTTTGGATGATCCACATGCAAAAAAAAGTAATAGATAAAATGATGGCAATGAGTTTTACGACTTTTAAACACAAATGGCATATGCGTTTCAAGAAGTATACTTCTTTAGAAGAAACACAACCTAATCCTCCAAACGATGTGAAGATAGACGATTGGAAGAACATGTGTAATCATTTTGAAAGCGACAAATTTCATGTAAAATATTCTTTTTATGTTGAATAATAATGTATTACTTATGAAATAAAATAAACAAAAAATTATTACATAAGCATGTTCAAAGCAAAGCAAACAAGAACAATAGGGGGAAAAATGAGGATTCTGCATACTTCAGGTTCAAAATCATTTGTCCAACGAATTTATGAATCAGTATGTTTTAAATTTTTTTTGTATTTTATTTAGAATAAAACAACTAATAAATTATTTTTTTCTTCAATTTTACATTTGAGTTTAATTTATTTTAATTTTCTACATTTAGGAGAATATTCAAGAAAATATTGAAAATCATTCAGAAGAGCCAAATATTGAGT
Source organism: Hibiscus syriacus (assembly GCF_006381635.1). Lineage (NCBI taxonomy): Eukaryota > Viridiplantae > Streptophyta > Magnoliopsida > Malvales > Malvaceae > Hibiscus > Hibiscus syriacus. The sequence goes on along the minus strand of NW_024063392.1, from coordinate 9,025,047 downwards.
TCGCTAAAATGAAACTGTATTATGCGCATCATAAAAAAGATGGAACATGGATTAACCAGCAAGAAGAAGAGAACTATGTAAGATTTTATTTATCGAAATATAATCTTTGTTTATTAAATATTTTAACTTTTTTATTTATCTCACTTATATTTACAAAAAAAATGAAAATAATCTTAAGTGAAGAAATTAAAAAAGACATTGAAATGAATGAAGTCAAATTTTAGAGAAAATTTTAAATTGAAAATACGGTTACATTCGTGGACTTGGTTATGGAATAAAGCCATGTAATTCTAATGAATTAGAATTGGAATCTGCTTTAGATGCTGAAAGGGTTGAGAATGAAAAACGAATCTAATAATTAGTAGTTCAACTACAAAGCCAAAATGCCAAAATACATGACCAAAATGCAACAATCAATGAGTTAAAAAAATCAAGATGTTCTCCAAAGTTAGATTCAACAACTACTTCAAAGATTTGGAGGAAGCACATGTGCTTGAATATTTAAGGTAATATTATAATTTAATTTTTAATAATAATAATATATATTCTATATGCTATTTTAAAAATATTTATTAAAAAATTAATATAATATAATTTTTTTGTATTCAAATGTAGGTGTGGAAAGATTTATGGATCGTCATGGTGGGCTTCAATTTATTTTTATTTCTAGAGATCGAATTTATGTTTTCAACAAATTTCATTCTAGACATTTTATATTTATTTTAATGCTATTTAATGTTATTTTTATTATTATAAGATTTATAAATATTTAATATTAGTTTTATTATTATAATATTTATAAAAATATTAATTTCTTAATATAAAAAATTATGAAAAATAATATTTTTCATAATAACAAATTGTAACAAATTTATTTAGTCATAACAAATATTAAATTTAATCAAAATAAGAAATAATGTCAAATTTATTTATCACAATATTTTTTTAAAATAACTCATTATGATAAATTTATATAGTCATAATAAAACTTATTTGTAACTAATTGTAACAAATTTATTTAATTATAATATCAACATAAGAAATTATGTCAAATTTTTTTTATCAAATTTTTTTTTCAAAATAAAAACTTTGGAAAAATTTGTTTAGTCATAATAAAAAATTATAACAAATTTTAATTTCTCAATTTAATGAATTATGACAAATAATATTCTTTCACAATAATGAATTGTAACAAATTTAGTTAGTCACAAAAAATTATAAGAAATATTTAGTGACGTAATAAAAGTAGTGAGAACTTAAATTTTGTTGTAATATATATTTTCTCTACAAGTTACATTTAGTGACGAAATAGAAACAGTGAGAAAATAATTTTTGTTGCAATATGTATTTTCATTAAAAAAACCTTTTATATTTAATGCTAAGATATAAGTTAATTATGAAAAATATACTTCTCGATACGAAATAGTTAATTGATAGTGACAAATGTTTTATCATGATAAGTTAATTATAGTAACGAAATTTCATTGCTACAATAAATAGTACAAAATGGTAATAAACAAGATTGCTTCACAATATACTTTATATGACAATGTTGATATAACAAACATGATAACAAATAAAATTGATTAAAATAAATATATCTTGACAAATTTAAAAACTTTAGTGATAAATAAATTTGTTGAAAGAATTGAAATTTCAACAGTGATATGTATATACTATTTTGCGTTGTATTCCTTAATTATATTTATATATTACCTCTGCATGGGTTTTCTGCATGTGTTACCTCAAACGAGATACAAGTATTATGTATATAATATATGTTTATATGTTAAACAAGTTTTGTACCTTAAATACATTTATGTTCGCATACGCAGTGTATATTTTTATGATTTGCAAAATTTTATTTTATGTAGTAATATGTACATAAACAACGTGTATATATGTATTGTAGAAACTATATTTTGTCTATTACAAAATCCAAAGGTTACAAACCAAGTGGAGATCAAGTGCCAATTTTATTACAAGCAAACCCAATCTGCAAGCCCACTGATAAATCAAAGCAAGCAGTCCAACAAGCCCAAAACAAGGGGAAGCCCGTGTGATAACCAAAGCAATTAGGGTTTTCACTCTTAGCCGAGAGCTGCCTTTCATGAGTTTCATTAGATCTGGACCTATCAAACGATTCAGATCAAAAGTAAATTTAGAAATTATTTATTTATTTCAGAATGATTAAGTGTTGAATAATTCAAATGTTAAATGATTCAGAGATTCTGAATGATTTGACTCTGAATGTAACATGTTGTTTGATAACTGGCTCTGAATAATTCTGAATGTACTTTTCTGAATGATTCAGAATCTATTTTTGTGCTGAATCATTTAGCACCGTTTTACTAAATCAGTCAGCATTATCATTCAGAGATACGAAACAAACGTACTGAATGTTGAACGATTCAACATTCAACGCTGAATAATTCCATTAAGAGACAAACAAATAACCCTTAATGTTTTATAACCCTTACATGCACAACCCATTTTAGGTCGTTTGATCATGCTTCGATCAACGATCCTGATTAGATGCAAAGTTAGGGTTAGGGAAATCCGTCGCCGCCGCTCTATCCTCGCGTGTCGACCACGCTCCAGTGGTCCCAGACCCAACAAACATCCTCTAGCAGCCGCATCAGCAAGCACTGATCCCCTCCACCTCGTCAGCACCAGTCGACAGGATAGTGGTCCCTGAATGCTCCCCTGCATTGACAGCCAATATACAAAATAAAAAGCAAGCAAGGAAATGTAAATTTTAGGTTCTTTCGATCAAAACCCTTAAATCGGGTTTTAAAACCCCAAAAAAATTGTAATGAAAAAAGATTCAAAATTGAAAAGTAATAAAAAAATTCTAGAGAAATACAAAGTAATAGAAAGCCTTTCGAGATGCATATCTCTCATTTTCTTCTGATTTCCAGTTTGGGTTTTTTCGGTGTGTGGTGTGTTTTGAAGCGAATAGGTTTAAAGAGGGGAAAGTTTAAGTATTTTACCTTAGGTTTTAAGGTATCTGTCTTTTGAGTTCCTCGTTAGGTCTCGGATCACCGGAGTCAAGAAGTCAAAAGTCTGAGAGATTTTTGAAGCAGCTTGTGCTTGCATGTTGTTTTAGGGGTTAGATTTGGGGCTTAGAATCGAGTTAGAAAGTATTTAATTCGAATATGATGTACTGTTTATGCAACTTTCCTTTTTTAAATTATTGTTCATTTAATATATTGCAAAACATTCTATACAATCTTGCGGTGACCTGTCATGGGATATGATCCATATTATTATAATTATAATAAAAATTAATTTGAACAGTTAACCATTAATTATTAACTTTTAATTCTCACATTTACATTAATTTTATGACCCTGGAAGGATCTGTCTCGCCGTAAGACCAGGTACCCAAAGCCTCATGAAGAGCTTTTTAGAATTGTGATGTAAATAATAGACAGGGGAACCCCATGAAGACGAACAATCTCATAAATATATAACCGATGCAATTTGTCTGGAGTATAATTAGTTCGAACCGAAATAAAATGAGCAAATTTGGTGAGATGATCAATGATAACAATCCTTCTTGGACCGCATCAGCAGTGTCGAAACAATTTTTTTCTCAAGTGGGCGCGAGATTTAAAAATTATGTCATTTTTAATTATCCTCTTTGTAATTGATTTTTAAAAACAATACGATTTTAGAAAATCTCTCATTTTGAAAATTTAGAAATTCCTTTACGATAAACGCACAGGTTCGAAGAGTCGCCACCAATATTTGATTAAGTGTGATTGTGCACTCAAAAAATGTTTTTGTCATTTTAAATAAAAATTAATTTTAATTAAAACGACAATTTGAGGTCTGCGTTACTAGAAAATGAGTTCGGGAGTCGATTACGCGTGGGAAATGATTAACACCCCCACAGCGCCCTAAATCGGTACCTAGTCGATTAATTAATGTATTTGCAATGAAATTTACAACTTCAATTTTAATTAAAATTCAAAATTATCCATTCTTTAGAAAGATAAAGAATATTCGATTATTTAAAAATATTGAGACCAGATCTTAAATCAGTTATAACAACCTTTTAATTTAAATAGTCGAATTTGTCTTTTTCTTCCATTCCCAAATTTTAAAGTGATAAATCAATTTCTTAGGTGCCACTGATGGGATACACTTTTAATTTAAAATTGTTAGAAACGTACCTCTAATCAGTTAAGATTACCCACTTAGAACGTTTTTAAACTAAAAGGGTATTACCCTTAGTCAAATTATGTAATAATGTCGATTTATGCACATGAGGATATCATACATATTATGCAAAAGTATGTTATGCAAAGATTAATTAATCAAAATACTATGATTACCTAATTACTAAATAATTATCATGCAATAATATTTTAATATCAAAATTACATATCTTTTATAACTATGCATCATAATCTATATATATATTAATATGTAACACATCCAAGTGACTAAAATGAAGAGACGAAACAAAACACCCTAAGGAATGTAAATTTTAGAAATTAAGTGAACTGTCTAAATTAGATACTAAATAAAAACAAAAAAAAAAATCTATTTTGTTAAAATAAAAATAATGGAAGTAAAAGTAAGCATTAAACCATTTTAATTACCGAAACTAAGATAAAACCGCTATCATCATAATGTACTGAAACTATAATTAACCCAAACATCTTCAAGACCAAAATATAACATGCAAAAAGTTAAAGGCTAAATGTCCAGAATAGCAAAAATTAAATTCCATATTATTTAGGACTAAAATTAAATATGCATAAAATAAGGAAACTAAATTAAATACTAACACATTTGATTTAAGGACCAAAATAAATTACAAATAAAATGTGAATAGCTCGTACAAGGAATAAACCATGCGGGAAATCATGAAACTTCTACTCCTAAACGTCGTCGTTTCATCAACAGTACATATGGGATATATTAGGTTAAAGTTTTAACCCTAAAATCATTTATACCCAGCCCCTAAAATCTCCCCGTCGTTTCCCCTTGTTCTTCTCCCTCAAACTCTCCTTTGTAACACCAAAAATCCAAGGCCTCCGCCCTCTAACAGGTTCGATGAGGAGTCACGCCGGCACTAACCTTACCCGTAAACAACCCTGAACCCCCCAAGCTTCGAATCTCTCAAGATAAAAACCAAAACCTAAGGATTAAAATGACCCCCAAACCTCACTGCCGAACGATATGACCACTATGGCTTCATCCTTCTTTTATCACCCTAAACTCTCAAGCGAAAACTCAAACCCCAATCGAGACTTTCTAGATCCCTAACACAAATTACAGATATAAGGTTGGAAGTGGTTACCTTGGGCGACTGGTTATGGTTCGGACTCCAAGCGACGAGGAAGGTAAAAGCTTTATTTCCGTTTCTTTCGTTCTATTGCTTTCCGGTTGATGATGGGTATTTTCCGATTCGAATCTCTCTTTTTCTTCTGATGCGTGTTAATGGTTGGTAATAGCTATTGATTTTCACTCTCCTTTCTTTTCGTGATAGCTACCCCCTTTTCTTGTTCCTCATCGTTAATATATGATTCCCTCGTTTTAGTTGATGGTGATCTGTTTTTTTTTATTTTGTTCCCTCTTTTCTTTAATTCGTAATGGCTATTTTATCAGAACCCCCATCTCCCTCTATTTCCTCATCTTTGTTTGCAGGGCATGTGCGTGATCTGGACGAACATGGGCGAAAATCTTGATCTGCTCGAGGGTAGCCGACAAACGTGGGTGGTGCACTGTTTCGGTTGGTGGCTGACAGGCGTGATCGTGCTGACTCGGGCTGACAGATCCAACGGCCAGAATAGGGCTGTTCATGGAACCTTTAGGTTTTAGAAAACCCTAAATTTGCTATTAATATTCCTGAGCCGTTTAGATGAGAGCCTCCAGATCCGACGACCCTCTTGGTGCGGCGCTAGGAACTAGTGACCAGAAACCCTAACAGGTCAAAGGTTTCCAATATGGTCTGCTACCTGTCTAGGCATGCTTGGGCCATTTCAGGTTCCACTGTTGCAATTGGGCTCTGGATGTAACTTGGCTTCAACTGGGTTGGGTTGTAATTAATTTGGATTTGATTTGTGTAAGATGTAAAGAGTGTATGTTGTAAAGGGACTCTAGACACTTAATTTTGGATTTTGGATTATATTTAGGCTTTGATTTATATCTCGAATTTCAAAATGAAACAAATATGGTTACAATCCTATTAAGCACCTAAAATTTTCAAATGAGGAATTGTTTTGAAAGTGATGTGATTTTTGTATCTCGTATACGGAAAGGTATATGAGAGATGAGTGTTACATTTTTTATATTAGAGCTACATGTTTAATTGATTTTCGATCGAAATCGAGTGTATTTTGATGTAAAAAGAGTTTACATGCCATTAAGATGTTAGTTATCAATAAGGTATATAAAGAAAATGATAGATATTTTTCCTTACTAATTTAAGTATTATCTTTATGTATGTTATATTAGATGTCAGATTCTAAGAATTCGAGAAAAGCGACTGGATGAAAGAGTGGGGATGGATCGAGTAGTCAAAGTTATGAAGAGAATAGTGAACATCCGATTCCGTCTGAGAACGTCAATGCATCGACACTTCAGGGTATGTCTATTCTAGAGTTTGGAGCTTTTATGCAAGCTCTCGATGCTATTTTAACAAGGTTCCAACCTCCTCTGTCTTCCCTTGCTCTTCCAGCATCGCGAATGTTAATCCCTATAGAGTTAAGAAGTTTGGGAGCTCCTAAGTTCAGGGGAGAAGAAGGTGAAGGTCCGATGGACGCAGATTTATGGTTAATGAAGTTATGATGATGTTAGAAAGTTTACAGTGCTCTGATCATGAAAAATTGGGCAGAGTTGTATCATTAGTCTGAGGATCAGCTCAAGTGTGGTGGACAAATACGATGATGTATGCATAACCCGAACAAGTGAACTGACAATTCTTCCAAGATGAGTTCAAGAACAAGTATATCGGGGAGTAGTTTATGAGGTTAATGTTGTTAAAGTTTCTTAACTTGAAACAAGACGATCGAGCGGTGCATGAGTATGAGGCTGAATACAATAAGCTCAGTTGTTATGCTATCAAGGTGGTTCATAATGATAAAGCTAGACAAGATTGGTTTATCGAAGGTTTGAGGCCTAAGTTGAAAGAGATGATGTTGGCCTTAAACTTGTCTAGCCTGCAAGAAGTTATTAATAGAGCTGAGGCTATTGATAGAGCTCAAGTGGAAACTCTAGTAGCTTATCAGAGTTTGCAGACGGGTAAAAGGATTAGAATTTCTTCATCTTCACACCATGCGAAGAGAGGTAAGGGCTCAGGTTCCCAACATACAGATAGAGCTGGTTCTGTTGCAGCTTCTCAGAAAATTAAACAATCCAAATTTGTTCCTGTTAACTCGGGTAAAGCTTATGGAGAAAGAAGTAATCAATGTCAGACATGTGGCAGATTTCACTAGGGAACATGTAGAGTGCTTTTTGGCGCTTGTTTTGTTTGTGGAGAAATGGATCACTATGCTCGGAACTGTCCGCAAAGGTCCGAGGATAGGTCAGTGCAATCTGAGCGATTAGTAGCAGCCCCTAGTAGAAGCAGAGAAAAAAGAAGATCAGGCGGTCAATCTGAGGCTAGCCAAAGATGAGAGACTCGAGGGGTGGCCCAAATTTATAACATAAAGACCAGTGAGGATCGGGATGATCCGGAGATCATAAGAGGTACATTCCACCTTTATGATGAGCCTATTTTTGTTCTAGTTGATCATGGTTCTACGCACTCATATATTAGTACAAAGTTGGTTAGAACTAGAGTAAATTCTTTTAGAATCAATTTTTAGTGAAATGGTAGCGGTAAATCCTATGGGTCATAGTGCAATGGTAACACGGGTGTGTAGGAAATGTTCGATTAAGATTCAAGGGGTTGTGTTTCCGACCAACTTGATGGAGTTCCCTTTTTGCGAGTTTGAAATCATTTTAGGCATGGATTGGTTGTTTCCACATCATGGATGGGTGGATTGTCGCAAGAAGCGGTTATTTTTTAAGGACGTTAAGGCTCCGAAATAATGATGATTGGCGAAAAAGAAAAATCACCCTCCAATGTGATATCAGCCATGACAACAAAGAAAATGATGTCAAAAGGATGTGTAACTTTTCTAGCTAATGTGATAGATACTCGAGTGTCGAAAGTAGTGAGGTTACACGATATTCCAACAGTTAAAGAGTTTACAGATGTCTTTCCAGAAAAGTTATCGGGTTTACCTCTAGATCATAAAGTAGAATTCAGGATTGAGGTTTACCTGGGCACCGAACCTGTTTCTATGGCTCCGTATCGAATGGTTGCAATGAAGTTAAGGGAATTAAAAGCACAGTTGCAAGAGCTAGTTGATAAATGATTTATCAAACCCAATGTTTGTCCTTGGGGAGCACCTGTGTTATTTGTGAAAAAGAATGACGGTTCTATACGGTTTTGTATTGACTATCGTCAATTAAACAAAGTAACGATAAAGAACAAGTATCCTCTTTCGAGGATTAATGACCTTTTTGATCAATTGAAAGGCGCAACAGTGTTCTCTAAGATAGATCTGAGGTCAAGGTACCATCAGTTAAAGATTTAAAATGAGGATATTCCCAAGACGACTTTTCGGACTCTGTACGACACTTTAAATTTGTGGTAATGTTGTTCGGATTGACTAATGCTCCTATAACATTTATGGACTTAATGAACAGAGTATTCCAATCGTACTTGGATCAATTCGTGGTAGTATTTATAGATGTTATTTTGGTATATTCCAAGTCAAGGGAGGAACATGATGCTCATCTTTGAGTGGTTCTTCAGATACTTAGTGAAAGGAAGTTGTATGTGAAACTGTCCAAATGCGAATTTTGGTTAGTTGAGATTGTTTTCCTTTGTCATATAGTTTCTGCAGAAGGCATAAGAGTATATCTCAAAAAGATTTAAGCCATAATGGATTGGCAATCCCCAAAGAATGTTTCTGAAGTTCGAAGTTTCTTGGGGCTTGTTGGGTATTATAGGCGGTTTGTGAAGAACTTTTCAATGTTAGCTTTTTCGCTAACTAAGTTGTTACGAAAAGATGTGCATTTTGTTTGTACGAAAAAATGCCAATAAAGTTTCGAATTGCTAAAGAGAATAGTAACAAAGGCCCTAGTGTTTGTTCAACCTGAGTCAGGTAAGGATTATGTCTTTTTCAGTAATGCATTCCATAATGGATTGGGATGTGTGTTGATACAAGAAGGGAAAGTTATGGCTTATGCTTCAAGACAGCTGAAGAATCATGAGAGGAATGACCCAACACATGATTTGGAATTGGCTGTCGTAGTGTTTGCTTTGAAAATTTTGCACCATTATTTGTACGGGGAACGTTGCCATTTTTACACAGATCACAAGAGTTTAAAGTACTTACTGACTCAGAAAGAGCTGAATTTGAGATAGAGACGATGGATTGAGCTCTTAAAAGATTATGATTTAGTTATTGACTATCATCCGGGAAAGGCTAATGTGGTAGCCGATGCGCTCAGTCGAAAGACTTTTTCCTCTTTAAGGATTTAGATGCACGTGTATCTTTAAAGGAAGATGGTTCTTTGATCGTTGAATTAAAGTTAAAGTTGATGCTTTAAGATCGGGTAAAGAGCTGCAAGGTTTAGATGAGAAATGCTTGATGAGATTGGCGTAAGTCGAAAAAAGAGGCTAAAGATTTTGAAATGAGGATAATGGATATTTATATTATCGTGGAAGACTTTACATTCTCGATGATGAGGAATTAGGGAAAGATATTCTTTGTGATCCATATTATAGCCCTTTGACGATGCACCTAGGTGGGAATAAGATGTATCAGGACTTGAAGAGTTGTTACTGGTGGCCTAGTATGAAAAGATCTGTAACGGAGTTTGTGTCAAAATGTTTAACATGTCAGCAAGTGAAAGTTGTACATCAAATGCCTTCCAGATTACTACAACTAATATCTATCCCTGAATAGAAGTGGAAGCGAGTTACAATGGATTTTGTTTTGGGGCTACCTTTGTCACCAACTAGATATGGGTAATAGTGGATAGATTGACCAAGATGGCTCATTTTATTCCAGTTCGAGTAGACTGCTCGATGGATAAGTATGCGGAGTTATATATAAAATAGATAGACTTCATGGAGTATCTATATCGATAGTGTTCGATCGAGACCCAAGGTTTACTTCAAGATTCTGGAAGTCTCTACATGAGGCATTGAGTACTCGATTAAACTTTAGTACAACTTTTCATCTGACAGATGGGAAGTCAGAGCGAACTATTCAGATACTAGAGGCGATACTAGGGGCATGTATGATTGAGTTTATGGGATCATGGGAAAGGTATTTATCTTTAGTGGAATTTGCATATAACAATAGTTACCAATCGAGTATTAATATGGCCCCGTATGAAGCTTTGTATGGGAGGAAGTGCAGAACACCATTAAATTGGTTTGAACTAAAAGATCGACACCTAGTTGGCCCGGATCTGATGTAAGAAATGGAGAAAAAAGTGAAAATTATCTAGAGCAATCTAAAGATAGCCTCCGATCGCCATAAATCTTATGCTGATTTGAAAATAAAGGAAATCCAATTTCAAGAGAGGAACAAAGTATTTTTGAAAGTATCGCATTGGAAGAAGGTATTACGTTTTGGGTAAAAAGGAAAGCTAAGTCTGAGATTCATTGAAACTTATGAGATCTTTAAAAGGGTCGAACCAGTAGCTTATCAGTTAGCTCTGCCTCCGGATATGGACAAGATCCATAATGTTTTTCACGTATCAATGCTTAGGAGGTACAAATCAGATCCATTTCATGTTATCACTCTTGAAGAAATAGAGATCCGACCAGATTTAACTTATGAGGAGGAACCAATGCGGATCTTGGCTAAGGAAACCAAGGAATTGTGTAACAAAAGGATTTCGTTGGTTAAAGTACTATGGTAGAAGCATAAAGTAGAAGACGTTACTTAGGAAAAAGAGAGAATATGAGAAAGCAGTTTCCACACCTCTTCGTTTCATGTACTTCTTTAAATTCGAGGACCAATTTTCTTACAGTGGAGAATTGTAATGCCCAAATATCGAATTAAGGACTTTATTGAAAATTTTTAAAACTTGAGGATTAAAGTGATTAAATAATAAAAGATGAGAAATGATTTGGATTAGTGGTTTAGACTAAATTGTAACAAGGGATGATTAAAAGGATGTGTTGGTCATTTAGAATAAAAGGAGTTTAAAATTTATGCTTTATAAGGTATTAAAGTAAATAAATAAGGGAAAAAGTGTTAGCTTAAGTCAACCATTTTCTTCTTCTTTCTTTCACGTGGAAAGCTCTCTTCCATAGCTAAAGGTGAGATTTCAATTTGCTAGTTTATTCTTTCGTTTTTGGTTGATTTTGAAGCATTATGTATGATAGAAACTTAAGGAATGATTAAATGGGATCAAAACTAAGAGATGAATGAGATATTTGAGATTGAAGAAAATCGGCTATTGAGTATTATGTTAGAATATGAGTTTTTACTGATGTTTATTAGTATTTTTGACTTGTCAAATATGTAAATAAGATATTAAAAGCATTATATGGGATTAAGAACATGTTAGAAAAAGTGGTGTGATTCTTATATTTAAATGTTCTTGGGAGATTTGAGATGTTTTAAGAAGCTAAATGAGGGAAAATTAATATAGATAAGTAAAAAAGAGTTTAATAGTATTGTTGGGTGTAAACATAAGGAAGTTTGACCAAATTTGGGAAAAAATTAGGGTAAGAAATGGAAAATCTGGGTACGAGTATCGGTACTAGTAGAACAGTACCAATATATGCTTAGAATTGGAAGAAATCAGCTGAGTAGTATCGATACTGATGCAATTCGTATCGATATTGAGAGAAGGGTATCGATACTGTGAGGTAGGTATCAAAACCATTGATCAAAGAATTCAAAATTGGTATCAGTATTGTAATAGAGTATCGGTACCATAGTATAGTAGTATCAATACCATGGTAGGGGTATCGATACTAATGAGCCATAAATGTGAAGATAGGCTGAGATTGTTATAGAAAATATAATAATAGTACTATTGAGTATTGTTTAAGTATAATAGTTAGGAAATATACTAATAATTGATATTGTACGTGTCTTTAATGGGTGATTGAGTATATCGAAATCAAGTTCCCGAGTCAAACAAAACGAAGGGCAAAGGCAAAGTACCTCAGTAATCAACTTTGCATTTTGGATACGATAGCGAGGTAAGCCAGGTGAGTGCATTTATTATGTACATTAAGAGTTATAAATATATGTTGTTAAAAGTGTATGTTGTAATTGTATATCAGTACTATGTGTACTATAGACACTATGTGTGAAGTTCACGAAATTCATCATGAGTTGATGAACAATCGTACAGGCACTATGTGTGCAATTCACGAAATTCATCATGAGTTGATGAATAATCGTACAGACACTATGTGTAAAATTCACGGAATTCATCATGAGTTGATGAACACCCGTACAGGCACTATGTGTGCAATTCACGACATTCATCATGAGTTGATGAACAACCGTAGTGGCACTATGTGTGCAATTCATAGAATTCATCATGAGTTGATGAACAACCGTACAGACAATATATGTGCAATTCACGGAATTCATCATGAGTTGATGAACAACCGTACAGGCACTATGTGTGCAATTCACGGAATTCATCATGAGTTGATGAACAACCGTACAGGTACTATGTGTGCAAACCACGAAATTCATCAGGAGTTGATGAACTACCGTATAGGCATTAAGTGTGCATCTTAATAAAATGAACATTACTAGAAAGTGGGTACATTACTGTATTAGCACTAAGGTTGCAAATTTATAAGGTTTATAATAAATTAAAAGAGTTACTCAATATTAGAAGTATTATGCTATACTCATATTTATAAGTTTGCTTATGGTTATTTAGGCCTCACTAAGGTATTACTTAACGTGGGTTGATTTCACACGTAGGTTTTAGTAAGAAGATCATCGGACATCACCGAGCAAGTATCGCCTCGTCAGTAACAATACGACATTCATGTCTACTTTTGATGTATTTAGTTGGCATGTAATGGGTTTGGTAAAAACATTATGAAAAGCATTTGAATTAAACTGATGTAAAACGATGAAGTGTTTGAACAACTCTTTTTGTTTGTCTATTTAAGTTTAATGCAAGTTTTATTATTAGTAAATTAAAATGTTTTAAAAAAAAGACAAAATTTTACTGGTTTACAAATGAGGAATTGTTTTGAAAGTGATGTGACATTTGTATATCGTATACGGAAATGTATACTGGAGATAGGTGTTACATCACCAAACTCAAAGCACTAAGTTTCCTCAATCGAAAACACAATAAGAACCTTGCAAAGCAAATTAACACATCAAAATCTAATATAACACAAAGCATAATCCCTTGTTTCTAAAACAGAGCGCAAACATCGAAAGCACCGAAAACCTTGCCGAAAAGTCACTCTGGAAGCTGCAAACTGAAACGGATGAATCTCCACACTAAAATGTGATAAAAATAACTATAATCAACATCTAACTCAGCTACAATCGCACAAATTAACATCTACAAACCTAAATTCTTGGATTCCCAAAAATACCAAAAATCGATATTGTTTTCAAGAAATCAATATCCAAATCATTTGCAATCAAAAATTAATTTAATATGATTATAATCACTCCAAATATAACTCAATTTCATTAGCAAAACCTCAAAACCAATTCAATAAATCAACATATTAATTAGCTCCGAAAATCAATTGAAATCTTAGAAATCATTTCAATTAAATCAACAATTCAATAGAATCATTAACACTTAGTCACTTGCCCTCGAAGCTTGAAAGAAAACCAAGGAAAAGATCCTTACCTTTCTGGAAAATAAAGTGAAATTGAGATCATCAATGGAACTCCATTATGATCAAGCTTTAAAAACAAGAAGAGAATAAAAGAGAAACTTGAGAATTAAAATAAAGAATTAGATGAGTGAATTTAGAAATCAAGAAGAAAAAGAGAAGGAATTGATGAGCTTGTTTGGAGAAAATAGAGGAAGTTAAGAGAAGCTACTAAAATGTAAAATGATAAGGAAATGAAAACAACATGAATAAAAACAAGCAAATAAGGAAATATAATTTAGATTAAAATGAATATAGATGAAAAAAGGTAAAAAGGGAAAATTAAAAAATTTTAATTTAGGAGGGAAAACTCTAAACGTAAGCCTTGGTATAGTTGCTTCATAGATTTTGGACATTGTGAAAAATTACAAAATGATCACAGAAATCATAATTTCTAATTCCTTCAATTCAATCACCAAATAATTTAATTAAACTTCCATAATTAAAACTAATCATTGTAAACCACTTAAAACCTTTTCAAAATATTTTTAAAACCAAAATATAAATTTTAGAAAATTTTCTTCATTTTTATCGAAAATCTGGAAATCGACCCTAACTACCAGACCCGACTTTATGACATTACAAGAGTATCTTGATTTTATCTTATTCTTTAAATATTTTCTTCAATCAAATTATGAAATTATATGATGATATGCATCTATTTTATAAATCTACGGATGTTTAAATGAATATGAGTGTTGTTCATTTATCTCTTAAGGGAAGTCCTCGTAAACAGAGAAAAGGGTCTTTAAGAAAATAAAATATTACGAAGATTTCCCTTAAGAAAGGAAAGGTTCTAAAAATATCCTCATGGAAGATGAAAAAAGTCTTTAAGACAAAGTTATAACTTCTAAGGAAACAATTTTAAAATAAGAAACTTGTTTCTAGAGCAATGAGTCTTAAGGAGATGAGGTTGGTTTCTAGGGAAATGGTTTTAAGAAAGACTAACTTGATTTCTAGAGAAAATGTCTTAAGAAAGATTATGTTGGTTTTAGGAAAATAGTTTTAAGGAAGATTATATTGGTTTCTAGGAAGAAAATCTTAAGAAAGACTAGATTAGTTTTTAGGGAAATGGTCTTAAGGAATACTAGGTTGGTTTCTAGGGAAACAGTCTTAAGAAAGATAAAGTTGGTTTCTAAGGAAACAATCTTAAGGAAGACTAGGAAAATGATTTCTCAAAAGAGACTTTAGGGATGCCCTCGAAGCTGAGGAAACAAAGACTTTCTTGTTGGTGTTAATGAAATAATGGATGGTCGATACACGTGATGTATAAATGTATGTTCAACTGTTGGTCAATCTTTTTTTATCCTTAAAAGGGAGACCTTGATCTTCCTCTATTGATCATCTCCTTTTAAAATTGTTCATAGTACCAATATGGTAGCTTGTCGACATTTGTGTCTTTTTGAAGATAAATCTTGTCATCTCATGAGCAAATCATATCCATCATGTATTTTGGTTCAACATATTCACTTTGAAATTTCAAAAGAAGTTTTTTGTAACTTGATGAGTATTTACTTTGGATTTCTTTCAACAATCAGGTATGATTTCGACGCTTCTTCCATCTTTCAGTTCATTCGTTCTATTTGAATAATTGATTTAGGTATTCCCTACAAGTTAATCCATACTTGTTCTTCTATCTTGAATATACTTTTCTTGTCAAGATAATTTAATTAAAATTGTAGGAAAATTTTGAGCCTCAGTCATGGATGACACTCTGCTAGAGATTAATTCTCAACTATAGAGGAAGTCAAACGCAACCCCGAGCCTCAATTTGGAGGACACCCATTATTAAACAAACCCTCGACCATAAAGAAAGTTGAATACAACCTTGAGCCTCAGTTATAGAGGATACCTTTCTAGTAGACGAACCCTCAGCCATGGAGGAAGCTAAACACAACCCTAAGCCTCAATCATAGAAGATACCCTGTTAGTAAGAGAACCCTTAATCATAGAGGAAGCTAAACATAACCCTGAGCCTCAATCATGAAGAACACCATATTAGTAGACGAACCCTCAACCATAGAGGAAGTCAAATGCAACCTAGAGCCTTAATCATGGAGGGTACCTCGTTAGTAGGTGAATCCTCAGCCAAGAAGAAAGTTGAACACAAAACTTAGAGCCTCAATCATAGAAGTTATCTCGTTAGTAGAAAAACCCTCATCCATGGAGGAAGTCGAATGCATCTATAGCGGATTTGCCCAAGTTGTACACACCATTTTTTATTCCCAGGATAAAAAATTGTGCGTACAATTGTCATATAGCATATTTGACGTTCACATATCACATATGTTTACTAATAATCATATTAAGGGTTGTTAATTATTTGGAATACATAGAATTCTAAAGACTTCAAGGAACTTAAAAAGATATAGAACTCTAGAAGAAGTGGAATTTTAAAGGCTTTGAAGAACTCTACAGTCCTCAACACTCAACTTAGGGGGGAAATGGCAATGAGCATATTACTTCTAGATAGATCTAGAGGAGGTATAATAGTACTTAAATAAATTAATATTATTCTAAATAAAAGATTATTTTCATCAATAGCATGTTTTGGTCTACTTGCTATTATCCTCCTTGTTTTGGTTCTATATTTTAATATTTTTAATTATTCTTTAAGTTTATTATTATTATTATTATTGTTATTACTATTATTATTATTTTCAATAGTCTATAGTGAATACAATATAATACTTGTTTAGAATTTTTTAAGACATTAACAATGTGCACACTCTATAAATACAGTTACTCGAATTTGAAATATTTAAAAATAACAACACTTAGGGATGTTCATTCGGTTAATTCGGTGGCCGAACCGACCGAACTACCATTTTCGAATTAACCGAACTTTTTTGTTTCTTTAACCGTTAACCGAACCGAACTTTTTTTCGAAAATATTAACCGAACCGAATAAATTTCGGTTAATTCGGTTAATTTTCGAATTAACCGATTTTTTTTAGAATTTTAGAATTTAAAATTTTTTTAATTAAAAAAACAATTTACAATTAATTTAAATAATATCTAATTATAAATAATATCTAATTAATTTGATTCAAACATTTTGCATTTAGTTTTGATATTATTTTAATTAATTAATATTGATTTGAGTTTTAAATGGATTTTAAATGGATTGAGCCTCTTAATATAATTATATTTAAAGGTTAATTCGGTTAATTAACCGATTTCGAACCGAATTAACCGTTAACCGAATTTCAAAAAAATCCTTAACCGTTTCCCGACCGAATTAATTCAGTGGCTGACCGAATTAACCGAACTAATTCGGTTCGATCGATTAATTTGGTTAAAACCGAATTTTGAACACCCCTAACAACACTCCCTTTATTTTACTGCTAAAATTGTTTAATGAGTTGGGTTATTATTATTATTTTAAAGTTTATAAATTTGTAATAATGTCGGCTCTAAAGTTATGATTTTAGTCCGGGCTATTTGCCATTACTTACCCTACTTGTGGTGCTTATTGGGTGTGTAGTGTGGCACCTTCCCCACCCACTATCAAGTGTTGTTTCTGATGGTAGGGGGCGTGTATTTCGTCGTCCTCTACAAGTGCTAAAATGCTGGAAAAGCTAATAGCACCACATATTGGGGCATGGAATTGTGAACCCTGTAGAGTTGTATCCATTCATACAAATGTCTCAATCATCTAATCTTAAACCAACTCTATCTCTTTCATTCTGAAAAGACATCTGAAATGCCTTTGAAACAGTGTAAAACAAATCATAGTCTTTGGTGTAAAAGGAGCCTTTTATACAATGTTTTTAAAATCAAACCGGAACTTAAATCGGTAAAGGTATTAGTTTATTGATTTAATCGTGGTTTAATTGATTTATATAAAATAATATTTTTTTTAAAATTTTACATAATATTCAAAGTAATATTAATATATATATATAATATTCTTTTTAAGTTCACAATATTAAAAGGTAAAAAAATATCACAAGTCATAACATATATAAGTTAAATACTATAAAATCAAGTAAAATGATTTAAATTAACTACAACATAATATTTAAGTAGGGTTGGGCATGGGTATGGTCAGGTTGGGTTTTTGGACCACCCGACCCGACCCGATAAGAAAGGGTACTCCACCCGTAACCCGGCTCGACCCGATAAAATTATAATTTCATCCGATCCGACCTGGCCCGATAGACAATTAAAAAAATTCGACCTAATCTAACCCGACCAGATTTAATTTTTTAGTTATTAAAACCCACACTTAATTGAAGCATTAAAATTACAGAAACACTATATTTTAATCAAACACATCCTTGCCCATGCCTTTTAATCAAATTTCCTCACCACTACCTTATATAAACTAAACTCTTTTTAATACAAAACACTATTTATGATTATTATTTTGTCGTAATGAGACAACATGGGATGGGACAAGCAGCCAGGAAAAAAAATAAAAGAAGAAACAAATGGAATCGTGCCCCACTTTGAATATATATATTATGAATACAGTTTAGGGGTTGGATTAGGGTGTAAACGAGTCGAGTCGAGCTAGAGTATTACTGAACTCGACTCGAACTCGAAAACTATAAATCTCAGCTCGACTCGACTCAAAAACTCGCGAGCCTAAAATTTTTAAGCTCGACTCGAACTTGAAAGATAATATTAAAACTCGACTCGAACTCGAAAAAGCTCGAACTAAAAAAAATTCAAGAGTTCGACTAAAGCTCGAAACTCGAACTCGATTGAAGCTCGATTTTGAGCTCGATTTTGAGCTCGATTCAAGCTCGATTAAAGCTCGATTTTGAGCTCGATTCAAGCTCGATTCAAGCTCGATTTGAGCTCGATTTTGAGCTTAGCGGGTTTTATTTTCCTTTATTGAAACCCATCAACTTTTATACACTCACTTTACCTCTTATTCCCTAACAACCAACGATGTGAGATATCAAACCAACTCAAGTTCAACGCTAAGTCTGACAATCTCAACAATTTACTTTATCTGATCTAACATTGGTCTATAAAAACAGAAAAAGATCCTATTAGCTTCAGCAAAAGCCTTCAATGGCTTCCATCATTATACCAATATTCATCTTCTTTTTATTCTCTTCAACTTTCTCTCTCAACGTTTCTTCAACAAATTCTCTAAACCCAAATCTCACTTCCATACGAAGCTTCTGCAAATCAACTCCATACCCAGGTTCTTGTTTCGATTCACTGAAGCTTTCCATTTCAGTAAACATCAGTCCCAACATGCTTTTCTACCTCCTTCAAACCCTCAACACTGCATTATCCGAGGCTGCGAAGCTAACAAGTTTATTCTCCAATGGCGGAAATGGAAACGTGATCGTCGAGAAACAAAGAGGAGCATTGCAAGATTGCATGGAACTCCATGAATCAACACTATCTTTGTTGAAAAAAATAGTGTCGAGAATCGAAGATGAACATAAGCAAACCTAGAGTATGTTGCTCTAGTGTCTGAAAATTGACTAATAAATGAATCGTTTCAGGTGTTTCGAGATGGGAAGTAGATTGAAGAAGATGCATCTGTTCTTGTTCCTGGTGATATCATCAGTGTTAAACTCGGTGACATTATTCCGGCTGATGCTAGACTCCTCGACGGTGATCCGTTGAAAATCGATCAGGTTCTTCTGAAACCTGAACTGTTTCATTTTTTTTTCGTGTTGAACTTTGTTTTCTTGATGTTAATTCTCTTTTTCCATGTTCCAGTCAGTGTTAACTGGTGAGTCTCTTCCAGTAACAAAAGGCCCCGGTGACATTATTTACTCGGGTTCTACATGCAAACAAGGAGAGATTGAAGCTGTCGTGATCGCCACCGGTGTTCATACGTTCTTTGGAAAAGCTGTTCACCTTGTTGATTCTACAAATCAACAGGGACATTTTCAAAAGGTCCTAAGATCAGCTTATTTTTTATTATTTTGCATGTTCTTCATTTGTTTCATTCATGAAATGCTTTGGTTCCCGATTTTGTTAAACAGGTGTTGACTGCCATTGGTAATTTCTGTATATGTTCCATTGCGGTCGGAATGATAACTGAAATCATCGTCATGTACCCAATTCAACACCGTGAATATCGTCCCGGAATCGACAATTTGCTGGTACTACTCATTGGAGGAATTCCTATTGCCATGCCCCACAGTTCTGTCTGTTACAATGGCAATCGGGTCTCATCGTGTTCTCAACCCATGATGCCCAAGCACTTAATGCTGTTTTATAGGCAGCAGGAATTGATATTCCAAGCTTTACTGAGTTCCCAACCTGGAAGTAGCAACCACTGCCAAAGAAGACATTTAGGAAATTTTCTTGCTTGTGTATGTAAAAGCATCTGGGAAATGTTTTTTTCAGCTAGTCATGGTAAGTTCATTGGATACTAAATGGTAAAAATAAATAACACATTTCAAGTATATTTTTCAAAATATCAATAATTTTGTAACAAAAGGAAATGTTGTTCTCCATAAAGGTTTTGAGTTTAAATAAATGTATCTATAGGATGTGTGAGCATTGTTAATTGATTAAGAAAATTTTAAACATATATTACTTTATAACTATCCCAAATTCTACTTCCATTCTAAAACACTTTAATTGTTTATAATTATATATATCATAATCCTATCATGTATTACCTCGACTATTTATATGATTCAAACTCGTCATTTTCCATTAAAAAATTGGTGATTGTATGATATTGATGTTAA
Source organism: Hibiscus syriacus (assembly GCF_006381635.1). Classification (NCBI taxonomy): domain Eukaryota; kingdom Viridiplantae; phylum Streptophyta; class Magnoliopsida; order Malvales; family Malvaceae; genus Hibiscus; species Hibiscus syriacus. The sequence continues at coordinate 9,004,449 of NW_024063392.1, read as the reverse complement.
CCTGTTGACTAGGGTATGATAAAATATGATCTCATCGTTTTATTTGTATTTGTACATCAAATCTCCGTTTACATTATGTAGTCGAGTCAGTTCTTGAAATAATATGTTGGTGAGCCAGTGCTTGAAAGCAATGACGGTGTCGATAGTCATCATTAAGATATGATAAAGTCATGTCTCAATCACCAAGTTGTGTATATTTATTTTGTATGTTGATATGTTTATGTATAAGTATGCAAATGATTTATTTAGGAGTCACATAACATCATTTTGCATAATTTGTACGTTACCTTCATGTGCATAACTTAACTCATATCACATAATCGGGTTAAGGGTTTAGAGATAAGGGTTTAGAGATAAGGGTTTAGGGTTCATTGCAAAGACATTAATTAACTAATTTATGAGGTAAGTACAATATAATATCTTGATATTAAATGCTCAAACCCTTGATATTTATGATATTTGAACTCGAAACCTCAAATTATAACAATAATTTTAAAAATTAGTTATTAAAATTTTGAGGTAGTTGTATTATAGAATTTTTAATATATTTTTAAAATTTTATAATTATCAATAGTGTATTTTTAATAATATAATTTTAAAAAATCTAAAATTATAATATAATATTTTTTCGAGCTGCTCACGAGCTTTTCGAGTCGAGTATCGAGTAGCTCGTTTCGGCTCGTTAAGAACTCGAGTCGAGCTCGAGCTCGAGTCGAGTCGAGTCCATTCAATCCGAGTATTTATCGAGCCTTGATCGAGTCGATCTCGAGTAGCTCGCGATCTGTCTCGTCTCATTTACAGCCCTAGGTTGGATACCACTCCAAGTCAAAAACCAAGAATCGTGTTGAATCGGCTGGTTCACATCGATTTTGTTAATTTTCAATCGATTTATTATAAAATTAGTTTTTAGAGACTGATCTGACTGTACAAGTAATTGATTTTCGATTTAACCGATCGAACCGGTCAATCCGGTATTGATAATACTGCTTTTATATATTTCACTTTGATTTCTTCTTGTCCACAATATAACAGGATCCTAGGAGAATCAAACCTTGGTAGCTGTTATACTACATACAATGAAAAGACTTGATGATGATAATTATGTCATACTTGCCTTTAAGAGTGAGCGATGGATACAATAGAGCCAAATCGATTCGGGAAAAAAATGAGTTATTTGAGTTGATGAACTATATTTTAAACTCAAATTTAATTTAAAAAATTTTTGAGTCGAGTTTTAAATTTGAAAATTAATATACATTATTAAAAGTTTTGTGTTATCTGTATTTTATTTTATAAGTCGACATGAATTTTGAATTTTTTTTCAAATTAATTTTATGAAATTACAATTTAAAATCATTTTAAATCGAATTTATAAAATTACAACGGAAAATTAATTTAAACTCAGTCAAGAAAATTAATTTATCAAGTCAAAACAAATTTTGTTCAACCATACTTGCATTTGCCTTTGCCAGTTGCTGCCATCATCACTTTCATTGCATAATGATACAAGAAAACAAACGGCCCACGCCCACTTTCACTTTCACTTTCACTTTCAGACACATGCCTTGCAGCCAGGAGCGGATGCAATGGAAGCGGGCGATGTTTCGGTCTCCATGTTTTAATGTTTCTCTTCTTTCTTTTAATTTTAACAAAAAGATAATTGACATTTATATGTATTTTCAAATATTTACACTTTGACTCCTTTTCATTTTAGTGTTTGATATCATTATTTAACGTAATATTAAATATAGTCTTTTATGTTTATACATATCACCAATTTGGATCTTACTATTTCTAGGACTCAATTTGATCTTAATATTAAAAAAAATTAATTTGCCTGTCGCTCTTTCAAATTGATAAAATAAATAAATAAAAATATTGAGAGCTAAATTTATTATTATACTTATTTTTTCTTTTATTAGGATTACAAAAGTTTAGGTCAATGATGGCTTTCCCAAGTTCAGAGTTAGGGTATACTTAAGACTCAATTGAGATTTACATAAAAAATTACAGATTGTCCACCAAGAATGACGGTGGTAGGATTCTCTGTCCATTTTGTCCTTACAACCACTTGTACCCTAAATATTAAAAATTAAAAAAAAACAAATATAGTTTGTTGAATTAATATTTTGATATAACAAATAATTTGTAAAACTAATTTTTGGACTTGATTGAATTTATCAAAAATAATTCAGAGTCCAATTAATTTAAAATTTTATTTTAAATGTTTTTCAACTTAGCCAAACATTTTCAAAAACATACTCGATCATTCTCGTTTTAAAGTTGAATTTTCAAGGCATTTTATCAAAATTTTAAATGTTTACTATTTACGGTGGTGTAACTGTTATACGATTCTCACAAACTATTTTTCTGAATTTTACCATTAACCCCTCTTGTTTATGTGATTCATCGCATTCTATTTAGCGTGCGATTGATAACGGGTTCTGAGGAACTCCTTCCGTGAAGCCTAGCGGATGGTTGGGTAGTTAAGAGCTTATTAGCTCGTGTCTGCATTTTGGTTTGTCTGTATTTTCGAATTAGTTGTGCATGCTTGTTTCATTTTATAAATATTATATTTATCCGCACATTTTGACTACACTAAGTTTTATAGCTCATACACTTTATTTCTTCCTTTTAAATATGTCATGGTGTTAAGATCAAATCGACAACTTCAGAATTGGAGTCTCGATTTTAAATTCTACTTTGTTAAAGTATTTTTTGATTAAAAGATTAAACTGTATAAATTGTATGAAAATTGATTTTTATATCTGTTAAAAATTTTGAATTGATTTTCTAGATCACTTTGATGATCAATGTGAACTCCTAGATTCAACCGTAACATCTAGGTTGGATTTAAGAGTTACATTTAGTGACATCAGAGCTATTGGTTTATTAACCTCGGAATGTGGAGCTCACTAGATTAATAAGTTTTAGAACTGATAAATAAAAATAGTTTGTAACTCTGATTTGAAATTTTGAAAAAAAAGAAGATTTTTAATTAGTTTTTATGCCACAAGTGTTTGAAATTATTTTGACATCTTCCAAGATTTCGATGTTGATTTTAACTCTAGCTATTATATTTTTGTCTATGTTTAGATAAAATCTTGTTAGTTAGGTAAGTGATGTAAATCTTTTTTTCGATTAGTGAAAAATTTTGAGGATGAATTTTCAATAAGGATGAGAGAGTTGTCACGCTCCAAAATCAAGGTTAATATTTTTATTTTGATAATTCAAAATTTTGAAATTAAATTGAATAATTATCAGTTTTGGAGATGTTTTTAGAAAACCTTAAAACTTTTAGAGGCAATTTCATAAACTATATAGACTTTGGAATCATTTCTTGTGTTAACCTATGAACAAAATTGAATTTCAATTTTACCGAAACTCTGATCCAAAGCTTTTCTAATTAATTTTTCATTTTATTTATCTTATATTTTATCTTTAATAAAAATAATTTCAAAAAATTTATAAATTGTATTTCAATTCTTCCGCCATATTTTCTCTCAACCCAAACTTTAATTCGTCAATTTTATTTCGAAAGTTTCTGCTGCCGCTATTCTGTTTATGATTCCCAACTTTCTCCAAATTCCTGCACCAAGTCAATTCGTATTTTCATATCTGATATTACCTTCGTTCAATTTAAACCTGTTTACCAACCGTGTACGTCTGAAGCAAGAAAAAGTCTGATAATATTTGTATGAGTATCAATTGACAGCAAGACGAAGTGATGATCGAACGAAACATTGATTTCTAAATTAGTTATGGCTAGGTGTGTGTTTTATCGTACTACAACTGTTTTAATTTTATTTAATATTTTTTGTTAAATTTGGAGTTAAATAAATGTTGAAGACGTCACGGTGATGTATCTGAATTCACGTGTGTCTTTGTATGTGTTATTAAGATTTTTGTTATGTATTGTTTAATTTATTGATTAGTTATTAAACATGTCTAGATATTATGTTTATCTAGATTTGACAAATTTGACCCGAACTCGATTAACCAAATCGAGATCCAAAATAGACCCAAACATGATGATCCAAATTTGACTCGAAACTCGAAAAAATTGAATCGAACCGAAACCGACTTGAATTTTAGCCAAACCGGAAGTAACCTGAATTGAAATTAACCTGAAACGAAATCGAAAGCAATCGAACCGAAAATAACCCGAATTTAATTTATCCAAACTTGAACTGAATCGAACATTGACACAATTTTAACCCGATAATTGAGTTAAAATGTATAAAAATACTAAAATAACTTAATAAATTGGTTTTCAAAATTTTCAAATCAAATTGTGAATTATTAATGAGTTAATTGCATCATATGTCTCTAATCTATGACCCTCATTTCAAATTAGTTCCTAAACTTTTAAATATTTCAATTTCATCCTTAAACTATGATTATTATTCTAAATTAGTCCTTAAACTTTTGATCATTTCATTTTCATCCCCAAGCTACGATCTTCATCCTAAATTGGTCCCCAAACTTTTTGAATATTTCAATTTTATCCTAAATTATTCGTATATACTAATCACGCCTCTTGTTAATAAAATCATTAGGCAAGTTATATTATTATATGTTTGAAAAAAGAATTTAGGTTAAACTATGTTTGAAATGGATTACATATTTGGATAAATTTGGGGATGAAATTGAAAGATCTAAAATTTAGGAACCAATTTAGAATGAGATTCATAGTTTGGGGATTAAATTTGAATATTCAAAAGTTTAAGGACTAATTTAGAATGAGATTCATAATTTAAGGATGAAATTATAATATTTAAAAGTTTAAGGACTAATTTAAAATAAGAGTTATAGTTTAGGGAGATATGACACAATTAACTCGTTATTAATTTAATATTTTACTTTGGAACAACTAAAATAACTTTCCAAAACTATTAAATTATTTTACAAATTATTTTACTTTTGTATATGAAAAATATATAGTTATTTAAATTTAATATAAAAAATAACTTATTTTTATGCTACACAAATAACTTATTTTTTACAATATAAATATATCTATTTTTATTTATAAATTAAAATAAAACTATTAAATTATTTTACAAATTATTTTACTTTTGTATATGAAAAATATATAGTTATTTAAATTTAATATAAAAAATAACTTATTTTTATGCTACACAAATAACTTATTTTTTACAATATAAATATATCTATTTTTATTTATAAATTAAAATAAAAATATTATCGATGATATAATTATATAATATCATTTATAAATATCTAGAATAATATTTATTCAAACATATTATTATTACTTTTAAGTTTAATAAAAAATATTATACTTTATAATTAAACGTTAAGCATCTAATTTAAATTTTTAATAGATAATAAAATTTATAATTAAAATTTTTGTTTTTTAATCAAATAGATGGTACCATAAACTTTTCATCCTGGATCAATAAAAAAATCAAAACTCTAACATATCTTATAGATTAAGTTTGAATTAAAATATAAATCCTAAATGATAATTGAATTTGAATATATTTGAATACAAATGATTAGATTTTTGAAAAAGACACATTTCTGCAAAAAAAAATATCAATAATTATGTACATACTTGATTTGACTTATACCCAACTCAACTTGAATTAACCTGAAGATCCAAAGTTGACCTAAACCGAAAATAATTGATCGGATATCAATCCGACCCAAAATCAATCGATATGATATTGACCTGACCCAATACCCGAACCAACCCGAATAAAATTGAAACCCGAAATGATTCAACTCGACCCGAACCCAACTTACAATAGACCTAAATAAACCTGAAACCCAAAATGACCGACCCAGATCTGACCTGAATTAAGTCTAAACTAAAATGATCCAAACATAAATGACCCAAACCGAACTCCTTCTGAATGTCCCCTTTGCCACCTTTATGTTTATTCACACATTTTGACCGCACTAAGCTCTATAGCTCACATGGTTCTCCCTTTCATATATGTGAGGATATTAGGATCAGATAAAAAACTCAAGGATTGAAGTCTAGATTTTAAATTCTATTTTGTTAAAGTGTTTTCTGATTAAAGGATTAAAGTGTATAAATTATATAAAAAATGATTTTTATATTTGTTAAAATTTTTGGATTGTTTTTTTTGGGATCGCTTCAGTGATTAATGTAATGTTCTATATTTGATTGTAACGTTTAGGCTTGATCTTGGAGATAACATTAAACCAATCTAAAATCATTGTGCAAAATTTTATTTTTTGATTGCTTCCACATATAAATCTTAAAAGGTCAATTCACCCCATTTTGTTATATTTTGATTATTCATAAGCGCTAACAATTGGTATCAGAGCGGATCTCAATCGACAATTTAAAAATCTTGAGAAGGACTTAAAAGAGCTCTATCAATTTCTACATTTAATTGATAAAGTTGACTTCAACTTTCAGTTCCTACTGTGTTGAAGATTCTCAATCAATCACAATACCTCCTTATTTCAATGGTTTCAACCACTCATATTGAAAGAATATGATGACGTTGTTCGTTCAAGTTATGGATTACTCAGTTTGGGATGTCATCATTGATGTTTTATCATTTTCCTCAAAGAGACAAGAAGATATTGTTATACCAAACAGAAAATTAGAATGGACTGATGAAGATCGAAAATTTATTCAAATAAATGCTAAGGCCATGTACATTCTCTTTTATGCACTTAGCCTCGATAAATACATTAAATTATCATCTTGCTTGAATGAAAAAGAGATTTGAGACAAGTTGGATATAACTCATCAGGGAACAAGTTGGTATCAGAGCGGAACTCACTCTTGATGAGCTTATTGTCTCCTTGCTCACTCATAAGATTAGTGTTCAAAATAAAATTAAGAAAAAATGACAAAATAAAAAACGATGTTGTCATTACTTTTAAGTCAAGCAATAACATTGAAGATGACTCTAGTGAAGAGATGGCCAAGCTTGTTAAAAGTTTTAAGCAGTTCATGTCATCTAAAAATGAGTGAAACATGAACCGAAGAAAAAGAATGATCACATTTGACGCTAAAATTGCCAAAATTAGAGACATGTCAAGTATGATTGTCCCTAATTGAAGAAAAGTGGATCAAGCAATCCAAATAAGAAGACTTTTGTTCCTACTTAGAGTGATAAGAACATCACTGAGGATGAAGATGATGAATTAGCCACACTTTCCTTATGGCCATCGTCCTTATGGCCATCAAAGTAGACTTAAAGGTATTTTCTAATTCAAATGAATCAAATTCATCCTCTTTTGATGAGTTACAAGATGCTTATGATGAATGATATTGAAATTCGAGACCATTAATTTCAAATACAAGAAAATAATTTTTGAATTCAAAAATGAAAATGTATTTTCTTTTAAAAACTAAATTGGATTTCGAAAGCAAAAATAAGATTTTGAAAAATGATGTGAAGCTTTCAAAATTGAAAAATGAATAGTTTGAACAAGAAAATTTTGATTTGAAAATTAAGTTTGATAACTTAATAAAAGAAAAAGAAATTATTTTTAATAAATCATCTAAATTAATAATGGCTAAATGTTTACATCGTCATTATCATGGTCATGCTTTGCATACTTTTCCTATTAAGAAAAGAAAATCTTATAAAATTAGAAAAGTATGTGTTATAAAGAAACTAAAGACATTAGAACTAATCTTCAAGGACCCAAAGCAATTTGGTTAGTAAAATTCAAGTGAATCTCTATTATAGGTGTGTTGGAGTTATGGTGACAAAAACTAAGCAATTTGAAAGCTCTAGACACACTAAAGAATGACGCTTCAAGAGAGGAAGACTTAAAAATCAACCTTGATTCAAGTTCTTGAATTAAGATTTTGATTAATAATAAATTGAAAAATTTAAATTTTGGACTTAATTGAATTCGTCGAAAAAAATATAAAAAATAATTCAAAGTCCAAATTAACTTGAAAAATATGTTTTAAATGTTTTCCAACTTAGTAAAACCTTTTCAAAAACATAATCGATCGTTTTCGTGCTTTAAAGTTGATTTTCCAAGCATTTTTTGCTCAAATGATTTATCACATAACAAAAGGATCGATCACATTGACCAAAGGATCGATCCCCTTGAAAAGGATCAATTCCTTAGATTCTAGTAAGTTTTTGGATCGATCTCTTCATAAAAGGATCGATCCCTTGATGAAAAGTATCAATCCCTTCACCATAAAGACCGATCATTTCACCTAAATGATCGACCCTTTTTTTTACAATGGTTGAATTATTTGAAAAATGATCGATCCCTTCCATAAAAGTATTGATATCTTATGCATTAAATTTTGTTTTGGTTTTAGATAACAACTATAATGATCCCCAACGACTCCAAACGACTAGAATTGATGGAGAAGGTATTAATTGAAGGTCAAATCATCTCAAAGTCAATATGAACCATATTAAACCAACCTACCAACATCAAAGTATTATTTTGTGCTTAATTTGTCAAATTATTTGTTGTAAACACACTTGTGAGCTTTTCTTTTGTTTGCTAAATTTGTAATTCCTCTTGCGGAGAGAGTATAAGTAAGGTTTTGTGGTATGAACCTTGTATTTATATGGTAAGTTTACATATCATCCTTAAAGGTTAACAAATATAAAGGATTTGATAAATCCTTAGTGTGGATGCTAAATTTTTATTTTTTGAGTTTCTTCCACCAAGTTTTCTAAAAGCTAATTGACCCCATTTTTTGGCATAATTGGGTTGATCAATAAAGCTAATAATTGTTATTAGAGAAAGTTTCTATCGAAGATTTAACAACCTTGAGAAGGTCATGGGAGAGCTCTATCAACTTTTACAATCAACCGAGAAAGATGGCTTCAACCTTTGTCTCCTACTACATTGAAGATTCACAACCGACCAATAAGCCACCATATTTCAATATAGAAAATTATAGCTATTTGAAGAATAAGATGATGCTCTTCATTCAATCAAATGATATAGGAGATTAGAACTCTATCATTAAAGGTCACTCTACTCCAACTAATGAGATGGAAGATTAAAGTGAAGGAGAAAAGAAGAAGTTCCAACAAAATGCCAAGGCTATGCACATTTTATTTTGTGCAATAGGCCTAGAAGAATATGGAAGAGTCCCATCTTGCTCAAATGCCAATGAGATTTGGGACAGGCTCCAATTTACTCATTAAGGAATCGATGAAGTGAGGGAAACAAAAATTGGTTTTCTCAACCATAATTATGAAAAAAAGGTAAGATGAAATCAGATGAAAACATTAAATCTATGAAGGATAGACTTTCTGTTATTACCAATGGTCTCAAGGGATAGGAGAAATCATCCCTAAAGCAAAGCTTATGAGGAAGATGATTTACCCTCTTCCAAAGTTTTGACAATCAAAGAAGACGGTGATGATCGAAGAAAATAACCTAAAGTCTCTCACTCTTGATGAGCTATTGGTTCCTTGTCCACTCATGAGTTGATGATAAAAAAAAGAAAGAGATAGAAGAGGAAAAGAAATAAGAAAATAAAGAATAAGTTGGTGTTGCTTTAAGATCATCTACACATAAAGAATATAATTCTAATAAAGAGGATGATAAAAAAGATAAAAAAAAATAAGTTGGTCGAGCTCTTTAATAGATTCAAATGACTCATGTCATCAAAAGATAAAGAGATGAAACACGAGTCAAAGAAGGAAAAAGATCTCATCATATGCTACAATTTCCAAAATCCGAGACATGTGAAATATGATTATCCCCAACTGAAGAAGAACGGATCAAGTAAGTGAAAGAAAAAGGCTTTTATTGCTACTTAGAGTGATAAAAACATCACCGATGATGAATATGTTACGTAACAACCTAAACCCGATTAGCCTAAAGTGTCACATTAGGCTACTGACGTAACCCCTAATTTTCAAAGCACATTCATTTTAAAAACATGAATGGTAACGAGATAGACATGCATGATAGTTATAAAAGCACTTTTATAAATTGGAGATCCGTAACACATTGTTTAAAACCAAAATAATACAACTCAGAGTTATAAAATAGGAATACAATAATAAGGTTACTATGAATAAATATACCCACTAAAGCTATAATGTAATTCCCTTAACCCATATATGTACACGTATACGAGTCAAAGATGTCACATCAGTCATACGAAATATTTACTATTTAAAAACCAGTAAAAATTTATTTCTTTAAAATCTCAAAATGCATTTCTTTATTTTAAAACTAATAATCGCACAAAATCATAATTCAATATTTAAATATGAAAATTTAAATTCAATTCTAATAACATTTTAGGCAATTTTGTACTGTAACATATCTTAAATCAAAACTATCAGAAACTGCTTGATTTGAAAATCGTTTCTATCATAAATAATTATGATTTAATAAACCAATATTCATAATTAAAATTTCCTTTGTAAAACCAAACCTTCATAACTTAAACAAAAAATATCTTAAATATATTCGAATCAGAACAGTTAGAAACTTCTTTAATATACATGCCACTACCAAATAAATTAACAGACATGATATCCTTGGCAGAAATGATTCTTCGAAAATGATATTGATGCACTCCCTATTTTTACTTCTAGCTTGCACCTATGTGTGAAACACTCACACATTAAGTTTTCACTTAGTGAGGTAACCAAGTAAAATAAAATAAATAAAATATTTAACCTATAAAGCATATAATATCGTATAAAGACATTAATAAAATAAAACATGTATAAAATCATATTCCAACTCGTAATAATAATTTATTAAAAAAATATGTAACTCAGATTGTATTGTGCCATTTTAGATATGTGCTTTTCTATATTAGTCCATATCAATGCATAATTGTACTTTTCTTTTCAAAACCTGATCATTTCAAATCCATATTTTTCTTATTCATATCAAATATTTACCCACCGTATTATCATGAGAATACGCGGTACGTGGGTTAGATAACGAGTGAACGCGTTATATACCAAATTTATTATTATAACAAATTGCACCGAGTCACTTCGCCACATATACCACTAAGGCACCCGAGTCAGACCACGAGTGACCTATCTTGGTGCCATATTATGCACATATAGCTAATCAGATGCATCGAATCACTCCACCTCATGTACCACTAAGTTACACCGAGTCAGATCACTAGTGATCCACATTGGTTCCATATCAGAAACATATTCAGATTCACTCCACCTCATGGCATGCCATTGTACAACTAACCCTTATTTCCATACGATAGGCTTTATTCAAAATTAGTTACTAATTTGCATATAAAACCATTCATCCATATAATCAAATATAAAACCATTTATATAAAACCAGATCTAGGTAGTTTATACCCAAAAATATTCACATGCTATGAAATAAAATATCGAATAAAATAATTTGGGTTATTCAAACCCAAAATCATATAAAAACCATTTGGTAAATCAATATAAAGATATTTCATAAAATAATTCAAATTGTTTCAATCAAAAACCTTCGAGGTTGGCTCATCGCAAGTTGTTCTCATATCGAATATAAAATAAGTAAGTTGCACTCACCTAGCGCCTCACTAGCTTACTCTACGATAACCTTGATAACCCTCGTATACGATTCATTTTGATCTCGATTATAATCACGAACTACTCGATCATCTATTTCCAACATATAAACAATTTCAAACACATATTAATACTTAAATTAATATTATAATTGCATATTCAAACAAATTTCTAAAAAAATACAATTGATACATATTCGAAACTAATTTCTATCCCTTAATTTAAATCAACTTTATTTCTTTTAATAATCCATTCCAAGTCCTTGAAATAATACTTCTTAACCATAACTCACTTAAATTTTCATAAATTAACAATTAATCCACATTTACGCATTTCTTCTAAATCAATCCCCGTAATTTGAAAATCCTCAATTTAGTCCCTACCAATCACTTTTATTCCATACCAATCACAATTTTCAACTCCAAACAATACTTACTATTTATATGGGAAAAATTCATGATTTGATAACATTTATCAACAAAATCGTGTTTTTGGGATTTTCAATCCCTTAGGTTTTCCCGCATTCGGAACAACCATTTTCTTCTGCTAGATATGATCTGTCATCACGTACCGGTCAATCATTATGTCAACGATTGACATACGAATTTTTTAAAATCCTTGCAGCAACATACTGATTGTAAAATCCATTAACATATTAATCGTAACTTTAATCGACTATTGATTTCACACAAATATCACATAATTGTCGAAAATAGTAAAACCAAAACATGCATCTCATACATATCGCATCAACCAAGAATTTAACTCGAATCTCTGATACCACTATTACGACTATCGGCACACCACATGGCGTAGTGGTAACAAAACATGATGGTCTCACTAGCGATCCAAGTACATCAAATTCAAAACTGGGAGGAAATGATGTGATTACTTACATTGGGTTCCTTGTAAATAAGCAAAGACATCAACGACTATTGATGATCACGAATGGTTCGAATCCTAGCCTCCATAAAAAACGTCTTCGCCTCTACTCAGTTCATCCTATTGAGAGCAAAATTTAAATTTTCCCAAAAACGGTTTTGAGAAAATGACTAAAGATTAAGTGCGGCTGCTAGACATCATTTATCTTTAAATATCCAAGTTATCCTAACATATTATGGTTTTGTTATTTCAAATTAATTAAACTCTTATTTATTTAATTCAAATTAAATATTCATTAAATACTTATAATTTGAATTACACTCTTTAATTTTATTTAAACTCTTATTTAATTATTCTGAATTAAATATTCGTTAAAAGAGTTGTAATCAGAATTATATTCTTTTAATGTTTACTTACTATATTCGGTATAATTAAAATCATATGTATATCAAATATACATATATTAACTCTAGATATATATTTTAATAACGTACAACAAATTGTACATCTTTTCTCATTTCAACCCTAGGGTGTGACCCTGTAGGTTCTTGTAACGTTGGAAGTAATTATTAGAACAATTATAATATTACAAACAATGAGTGACATCTAATAGTATATCATTGTCACATATGATACGAGAAATTATGTTCGACATATCATCTTCGTGATTAACTCTTTTATGTATTACATGCTTTTGTCCTTTATATCTAGAATAGGCACAAGTCTTGGAATAGTCACACTTGTATAACCCATCTATTGTTTCTTGATATCTAGATTAGACTATAATTAACGAATAATTTGTGATATCTCATATCAACTTATTCGCTAGTATCACTCAATCAAGTGGCATGTGATATATTTCCTATTATGTATGAAGGACAAATCTTATATTAATCATACACACCCCACTACATATATCGAGATATATTCAATAGCAGTATTTATAGTGCAACCAGTTACGAAGCATGTTTAACTGTATCAAAACATACAACAATATATGTAGAGATAGTAATTATCTCAAGTATGAGGATCATACGTATAGTCATCACCATTAGCAATGTTGTGATCGTTACATAATAATCCATGACATATGCTCATAGTGGGTCAATCCAATACATTGTTCTCTAAAAATATAAGCATGTAACAATTATGGCATCTCTATGTTAATGATAACTCATTGTCATCAATCAATAACATTTTAGTCTTAAGGGTATTATTATTGTTCATGCCCATAATAATACTTGACTAATGATCTTTTAATAATAATAATTACATTATTATGTAAACTTTATTATCTTTCAGTTTATGTTAAACACAATTATATAACTGAAATTAATAGTTGCAATGTATTTATTCAATAAAATCTATAAATAAAATGAATCATTACAATCATCATATAATTGGTCTTTGGGCATGCTCTAACATCTGTAACTATTGTGCATTCTCTAACTGCTACACATAATACAATGCTAGTACTCGATGTCATACAATCGTCAGGTACTAGTCATACAACAAGCAAGCATCATGATGTAGTTCATGGTTACATAGCATCATGAAACTCATACCACATATTTTCTTACTAGAGATACATTGGGTAAGATTTGGGTCACATAACATCATCTCATCAGTACCCTGCGTGATGTCTGGATCACATAGCATCGAAACTTGTCAGGCTAGTCTACTCTTCTAGAGTACTCGGAATGTGTTTGGGTCACATAGCATCAATACAACATTCAACTAGCATTTAAAGTGCTCTCGCACTGACTTGGATATATCTGTATTTTTCTTAAACAATTGGACGATCACCATATACACACACAAGTAACCAGGGTGTCCTAATTATTTTTCGAGCATAAAAAAGTCATAAGTCTTATAGAATCTTTTCTCATAAGGATATCATAATTATCACAAAGATAACATTATTATTAGTTTATTATCACATCTTTATTATAAAGCCCTCCTATAGAGCTAAACATCTTGTCACACATTAAACAATGCCATGCTAGGCAAAATAAGGTAGTTTGACTACTCATTAACAAAACCTATCATATTCAGGTGACGTTATCCTCTTACTCACTACCATTTTGCTCGTTCTCTCATCTAGAATGTTATATAAGGGATTATTAGTCTTTTAGTGTTTTATGCCCTTAATCTAGTTAATATTCTTCTCTACCCACTTGGTATTAGTACTAGTTCAATACTCGATTTGAGGTTGGTTCATTGATATCGACTCCCTAGGCACTCTTTACACTGTCCATCAGTTCACGCTTGAACCGATAGGGCAATTCGCTCATATTTGATCATAGGTGTTCATGTGGTGCATGGTTCCTCAATCTCATTATTCTTGTGGTACGCCATCTCGTTTATATACATTCCTAAGTAATGATCCTTAGTTTGTGATCATTAGTTACGTGCACCTTCAAGGGTACTTTTGAAGTTTATTTCTCATTAAGGGTATTTTGGTAATTTATGCCACATAGAGGGTATTTGAGTCATTTCATAAATTTAGACCCTTTTCTAAGCTTAGTTGCACATTTTATAGCAATCTATAAATATTTAGATGTAATGAGTGGTGGTTTGAATATTTTGGTATTGGACAATATTTATACTCTATTAAGTAATATAGGTATTGAAACAATATTGGTACTAGTATTGATATGAGTATTGTTACTACAACTGTATTGATACTGATATCGATATGAGTATTGATACTACAAGAACATTATCGATATTAAAACCCTGAATACCCTGAATGAGGCTCCAAAATCACCCAAAAACTCCCCCAAAACTCTACTTTAACCCTAAATAAATAAATAAAGCTTAAAGAAGTCTTATGGGATCATCTAAAACCATAAAAACATATTCTTTACAACAATAACATCATCTAAGGCATAAATCAAGTAAAACAAAACCTAACATTCTTAAACCCATAAATCTTAACGAAGCATCATGATTTTGAAATCTATAACACTAAAAAAGGATTAGAAATACACTACTTTAATTAAAGAATCTCGAAATGAAGCACCTTTCTTCAACTACACTTGTTTTCTCATCTTCATTTGAACTTGAGCACTCTAAACACACTTTCCCTAGCCAAAAAAGAAAAGCAATGATTTATTAACATAAGATGGAAATAAGGAAGGTTATGGATGAATTTTGAAGCTTAAGGGAGTATGAAAGAAACCCTAATCACTTACCTTGAGTTAGGAACTTGGTTTGGAGGAAGAAAGTAAAGAAAAAAATAAGAAAGGGGAAAGAAGATAAAGTGGGAGAACCCCACGTCCAACCTAATATAAACCCCCAAAAATTAGCATTGTTTTTAAAAGTGAGATAATTACACTTTTGGTCCTTCACATTGTATCTTATATTTAAAATCCTTTTTATAACATCTTGGACTCCATTCTAACCCAATTAAGTCCAAACTTGGCCCAACGACTTTAATTACAACTCAATATGCCTCTTGGGTAAACTGGAAACTACTAACCCAAGATTTGGGGTGTTACAACTCTCCCCTCATTGAAAGAAATTGCATCTTCAAAATTTCATGTGTCGAATAACAACTTAATATTATTTCTCACACTTAGAGTCCTCGAAGCACCTAGTCACGTCTGATTCTCAAAGAAGCACCCAATCTTAGTTTGACCCAATGACATAAACCCCAAAGAATCTCATTCTTATTTTCTATCATTGAACACTTTGAATATTTCACCAAGAAAAACACTTCTCCATAATTCATTTTCACCCGCTAAGACTTTCATTGTCTAATTCTGCTCGATTGAGTTAACATATTGCACAATTCTATAAATCATTTTTACTAACTAAACATAGGTATATCATTATACTACACGTTTAGTCATACATACACTTTTCATGCGTGGTCCTGATGTCATCTACTGCAAATATGACGATGATTCCTGACTTTCTACATATTAATCTAATGTTTTTGCTACGTAAATATGATTCGATATTCATCCTTGTTGCTTAATCATTTCTTTGTAGCTCATAAGTGTGATAATCACCATATCGTGCATCTTAGATAATTACAATTGAAGACCAATTACTCTATTAGCTAGAGTAGCAACATTTGGATCTCTCAGAGAACACGCATTACGTAGTAGAAATCCTTCGCAACTGTTCTCTATCTTTAAGGATTTTATGACTCTATGTCTTGTACCCATGATCACTTACCATAACTGTGTTGTTTAATGCCAATCAACGCTAGACAATTGGCACTTAAATTACTTGGTATACTATAGCCTAAAGCACTATAATCCATTATACTACTCGACATCGAATAACACTAGGTGTTGTGTAAAGATCACGCTTTTATACCAACACAAAGACATCAAGGACGAAGTTTGAGTTGCAAAGCTTAAACACTTATCCAAACACATAAGAAGACATTATGGTGTAGTCTGGGGTTACAAAGTATCACAGGATTTACACCCCACTAGCCTACTAACAAAGGTACTTTGGATGAGACTTAGTTTGATACTATGACAAGAACATACACCCCGAGGCCCCAAACAACTAACGTCTCTACATTATTCTTAGAAAATTCGAGTAACTCATTACAAACAATCAACAATGTAAGTGACTTAACATCCTAACCAGTTTTCTTGGAGATATTAACCTCTAAATCCAAACTTAGGATTACTCAAGCTCTACCAAGTTGGTCAAACATACCAACGATTCTCAAGGTAGAAATAGGTTCATAAAGTCTCAATCCTATCCTTACATGTTCACTTATGTACTCGTTATATAACATTCTCAGGTGGATGGATCTAATACCAATGTCTCTTTAGAGTTGACCCTCAACTCAAAAATGAACAATCAAAGGCTCTCACATGATTATGACATTCTTATAACCCCAAACTCATGACTCTTAAGGTCAAAGTAACACTCACACTAACAACTACCGAGCCCAACCCAAACTCATGACTCCTAAGGTCAAAGTAACACTCACACTAACAACTATCGAGCCTAACCCAAACCCTCAATGAACATCTAAGGTAGACCTTATCTACTCCAGTAAGACATATCGAACTAGGTATTCGAATCCTAGATTTAGGATCTTGTATGAAAATACTCTTTCTACATAACTCATTTTGACACCCCGAAGAAAAGTGTGGACAAACGTGTACTAATGCAACATTATCAACTAAAATCTTTCGAAACATACTCGACATCTAAACTGCGACATCAACATCCTCTAGATACCTCATGGTGATCTGACAAGCTTAGACATATGTAACTAAGGTGGGAATATGTCGATCTATTCCACCGCTCTATTTTTTGACCATATCACTAATACCCTTTGCGTAAACCCTCTATCATATTAGACTATTAGAATCTCTCTCTAATTTAAGGTAGTCTCACACAAGATGCTATAAGGATTCACCTATAAAACATGTCTTTAAGGGTCTGAAGCATCTCTCTTGATGTCTTTTGCCTTAATGCTCACACTCTGGATACATCAACACTCTATCATGACCTGTCACTCTTGCCACAAGCAGTGAAGCAAGCAATCTCCTATGAGACCCTACTTCAAACCTCTAACTTAATTGGCACGGCTAAACTGACGTAGTCCTCTTTTGCTCATGAGAACCTGTAGCCCTCCTAGATAAACAACTAAGATAGGTCTACCAATACTGAAGCTCTCATACTCAGAGTATTAGAATCGTATACCAACTCATCCTCACATTCTACACAATATCCACAGTCTTAACCTGTTGCACTAGCTCAGAGAATACTTTAAGATGGTCTATAGCCACTGTGCAGTAATACCCATACGAAGCCCCCTTGAGGGGCCTCCTACACCTCAAGGACTTATTAGCATCCAATTCCAAAGCATATCGAGTACACCAAAGGAAATCTCTCTTATACTCACACATCATACAATCTCTTTAACCGATTGGGAAGACTACATCCTTAGGATATCCACATATGCTTTACCAATATGCATGTCCCAATACTCACTTAGAGACTAATCCCATGTACACATCTAAGTTATATATCTATCATGTAACACCCTTAACTCGTATACGTCTCGATATACGAGTCAAAGATGTCACATTAACTTAAAAATATTTACTGACCTGAAATTTACCTAAATTTTTTTATTTCATTTGAAAACACCTATTATAACTTTAAAATCTATTTTAAAGTATATATCAACTTATAATTTATTTCTTTGTCACAGGAAAATAAATTCATTTGTTAATCAGTAATTTTACCAAACCATGTCTTTTCGTGAAATCTTTTAAAAACATAATATATTCTTTTCATGCATAGATACTGATAAAACTAAACTAAATAAAATAAACTAAAATAGTTCTAGTTTACTATTGCATACTATTTAAAATAAATATGATAAATAGAAACTACTGACATAATTATACATGCCACTATAAGTCAAAAATAACATCATAGATGTGTTACTGATACTGATGATATGTATGTCTTTCAAAAAAGATGCTCCAATAGCTCCTTACTGATCGTACTTATCCTTATTATAACTTACGCATGAAAATCATCACGTGCTAAGTATAACTTAGTGAGGCAGTAATAATCTAAGGTGAGAAAAATCTGAAAATATCATAAACATAAATAAAATAATTCAGATTAAAACATGAAAATGACAAACCAACTTATCCAAGTCGGTTTCTTCACTGAGACCTGAAATTTCTTTTTAAATCATGAACTCATGAAAATTCTCATAAATCATATCTGATAAAATAAGCATATCATGCTTTCTATCAACTGGAAATCATTTACAACTTGCATATTCATTTTCATAGCCCAATGCATATTTATGAGAACATAAGATATGTGAGTAAGGTATGCACTATGCACAACACGGTGCAAATGGTAACTGATACTGAGATATGATACACTTCAGTGCCATCATAACCTGAATGAGCACCAACGATGCTGGACATTGGTACATGAATGTACTAAAGCTGATATGATAACACTGATACACGAATGTATCAAAGCTGATAATTGATAAGTACTCAACTAATGGCATGCCAAGTGTACAAATAATTCTCAATATAACATATAATGGGCTAATATATCATAATAAATCCATCATAAAAATATCATGCTTGGGCAGTTCATACCCTAAATCATTCATAAAACTGATATAGAATATTATAAAAAATATTATTTATAAAATTTAAAAATCATACTGTAAATTGAAATGAGGTTGACTTATCGCAAGTCATCATCGATCAAAATAATTAAATAAATAACTGCACTCACCTGTTACCTCATTGCACTTTAATATTACTGTCGTTTTCTCTTTTACTTTGTACTACGTCTTTCGTTTTTACTTCGTTTCACTCTTGGTTATGATCATGATTTTGGCAATGGAGTCACGACAGAATGGAGAAGATGAGCTGAACTTCTTCAAATTTCTCACAAAATATCACTTTAAAAATCCAATTTAAAATGAATTAAAAATTTATTTTAGCCTAAAAGTCAAAATTACCCTTAATGAATCCTAATTTTTACCACAATGTCATCATTTTATCTCCATTTTAATATTATTAAATAGTTTTAAAATTCTCATCTCTCAAATTTTGTTTTTGACCCTCTAATTTTCCAAAATTTAATTTTAGTCACTAATTTGCACTATCTCACTTTATAGTGCAACTCTCACCAAATTCCACCAATCCAACATAATTTTTCACTATTTAAAAATATCCATATAATTTTTTCAACCCAAATATACCTTCCTTGAAATTTTTATAAACTTATGATACGATCCGGATATCCGAATAATATATCGAACTTTGTTATTTGATAGGCTTTTATGCAAACTCCAGGTCAAAATTATGAAACTCACTAAAATAATTTTTTAAGCTAAACTACTAATTTACAAATCCAAAATTTAACTTTTGAAAATTTACATTTTTAGTCCTTAAACTTTTACAACTTTACACTTTAATCTCTAAACTTTTAAATTTTACATTTTAGTCACTAGACAAAAGTTTGGGGGTATTATATATCATTATCGTCTCCCATTGTTCCACGATATCACCCCTGAGCAAAGCAGTGGTGCATTCTAGCTTACACTCGGGGTAAGGTGAAGTTTTCTGAAAGACCTCATGGTTTCTCTCCACTACCAAACGGATAAAATTGAGTAATCAATACTTAAACAAGAAAATTGGATTGTCTTATACTTCTCAAATCTATCAACTAAAGACTATCGATGTTGTCACACTCAAAGTAACTAGTTGAACAATATGTGCTCTATGAAAACATCCACTACCTCTATGAGCAACGGAGTTTAACCTCTAAAGAAGGTCGTCTTAAAAACTATAAAAAAAAGTTGGAACCTTATGATCCTCTAACATAAGTAGGAATTCTTCACTAAAACTATCGGGATAAAAAACATGACTCTTTATCCTACCCTTGAGACTACGCTCGGAACCTAAAATTCTTATCGTTTTCATAAACACAATTACAAGGAGAAAGCACTATCAGGATACCAGTCTTATAAGAGTACTTTCAGCAGCTAGGGGTATGTATTCATTGACACCTTACTATAACTGACCACTAGGTCTTAGGACCAACTCAATCTGATGCTCTAATACCACTAAATGTAACACCCTAAACTTGATTGGGCCTAAAATGTCACATTAGGCTATCGAGGCAACCCTTGATTTTCAAAACATGTTCATTCTTATTTAAAAACATATTGATTGGTATCAAGATAGATATACATGACAATTATAAACAGATTTTTATAAACTGGAGCTCTATAACATATTATTTAAAACCAAAATAATACAACTCAGAGTTATAAAAACTGAATGCAATAATAAGGGTACTATGAATACACTTGCCTAATAAAGCTACAATACATTACTCTGGAAGAGGTGCTGGAAATTCTATTACGATAATGCTCATTGAACGGCTTAGGCTAATATCCTGTAAACGAAAACATCTGAATGTTGAGTTACAAAGCCCAATAGTAAAATCATTAATCTAGAGCAACATATGAATCTCATAAACATAATCATGCTAGAAGAAATGGTAATAAGAAATAGGTACATGCATGATAAAAATCAAGTACTACTTACTTAAGGTTTAACAGTTCTATCACTAAAGTGTAAGTCTTACGCTTCCCATAGTCTCTGTTAAGGACCTCGCCATAAGTATACCTCAATTAAGTCTTTAACCATAATATATGTAACTACTGTGCATTCTCTAAATGCCACACACAATACACTACTAGTGCTCGACGTCACATAGATGTCCAGTACTAGTCATACAACAAGTAAGCATCATGGTATAGTTCAAGTTCACATAGCATCACAAAACTTACACCCCTATTTCCTTACTAGATGTATCTTGGGTAAGATCTGGGCCACATAGCATCAGTATCTCACCAGTACCCTAGGCTAGGTTCAGGTCATATAGCATCAGTGTCTTTGCAGGCTAGTCTACTCCTCTAGTGTTTAAAGTGTTCTCGCACTAAATTGGATATATCTGGATATTTCTCAAACAATTAAAATATCACTACACACACAAAAGTAACAAGGGTGTTTTCATCGTTTCCAAATTGTCAAACAAATGAAGAAGTCTTATAGAATCTTACCTCATAAGGTTCTTATAATTATCACACATATAACATTATTACTACATTACTATCACATCTTTATTATCAAGCCCTTCTAGAGCTAAAAGTCTTGTCACATATCAATCAATACCACACGAGGTAAAACAAGGTAGTTCAATGCTCGTTCTCTCATCACACTTTCCATCAGTTCACCCTTAAACCAATAGGGCAGCTCACTCATATTTGATTATAGGTGTTCATGTGATGCAATTCCTCAATCACATTATTTGCGTGGCATATGATCTCTCTTGTATACATTCCTCCGTTCAGGATATTTCGTTGAGTGCACCTTCAGGGGTACTTTTCAAGTTTTTTTTCTCTTTAAGGGTATTTAAGTCATTCCATAAATTATGAACCTTTTCTAAGCTTAGTTGCACATTTTACAACAATCTATAAACATCCAGATGCAACGAGTGATGTTTTAAATCTTTTGGTATTGGATAGAAATGATACTCTACTAAGTAGTATAGGTACTATATTAGTATTAATATTGGTATTGGTATTGATACGAGTATTGGTACTACAACAGTTGATACAGGTAGTGATACAATTATTGATAATACAAGAACAATATCGATACTACAACCTAGAAAACCTTAAATAAGGTTTGAGAAACATCTAATAACCCTCCAAACACTCTAGTTTAACCTCAAATAAAAAAATAAAGCTTAAGGGAGTCTTATGGTGCCATCTAACACCATAAAAACATATTATTTACAATAATAGCATCATATATGTCATAAATCAAGTAAAAACCCTAAGATGCTTAAACCCATAAATCTTAACAAAACATCATGATTATGAAAGTCATAACACCAAAAAAGATTATAAATACATTACCTTATTTAAAAAATCCCGAAATGAAGCTCCTTTCTTCAACTACACTTGTTTTCTCATCTCTATTTGAACTTGAGCACTCTATACTCACTTTCTCTAACCAACAAGAAAATCAATGATTTCCTAATACAAGATGAAAATGATGAAAGTTATAGATGAATTTTGAAGCTTAAGGGGGTATAAAAGAAACCCTAATCACTTACCTTAAGTTAAAAATATGATATGGAGGAAGAAGATGAAAAAGAAAGAAGAAACGAGGAATAGAAGACAAAGTGAGAGGACCTCACGCCCAAGCTATTATAAAACCCCAAAGAATAAGCCTTATTTTTTTAAAATATGATAATTAAACTTTTGGTCCTTTGCATTTTCCCTTATATTTAAAAATTCCCTTTTTGTAATTTCTTGGACTCAATTCCAACCCAATTAAGCCCAAACTTTCCCCCAACAACTTTAATTGCAACTCTACATGTTTCATATGCCTTTTAGGTAAACTTGAAACTACTAACCTAGGATTTAGGGTATTATATGATGAAGTAGCCAACCTTTTCCTTATGGTCATTCAAAATAGTTTGAAGATCCCTTTAAAGTATGTTTCACACGCATATCATACTTTTACTCTCATATTTCTTAGCTTCCATGGTCCCATCTATCATTCTTTGGTTCGAGTTTTTTACTAAAATGCTCGAGTCTCATACGCTACTCACGATGACACCATTCATTGGACCATTGTTTCATATCTTATAAGTCATACCATCACCGTCATTATTGATCTTATCACCCAATCTTTTAAACTACCCCTTACCAACTTTGATAATGAAAAAGGCCTTATTCCCTAAACATGTGTTTTACAAATAATAGAGCCACAATTTTCTCCCTTCATGACTACTTACTTCATCTAGTCATCACCCTTTCCATTTGTTCTTGTGGCACAAAATTCTCTAACATCTGCGAGAGTGACTATAGATGGATACATTGCATTAAAAAAGATCACAAGCTCCACATTGCTAGCATGATCTTCCATGATATTGTGAGTGTGATCAAATCTAAAGCTCAACTGAACTTTGTGTACGATATGCATCTTTGCCATATATTTGAGCTTCTTGGTATTGACACACCTGACGAGCCTGACATATTTCCTTCTAACGATAGTACCATCGGCTATATAGAGGATCCCGAGGGATCCATATATTAGATCCATAGTCACCATAGAGTGCTTCGAGATGATGACCAAGATGGAGATGAGCAGATGGATGATGCTCACGATGATGGTGATGGAGATGAGCCTGAGGGAGCAACTCATGTAGACCTGAAACCTCTTGTAGATTATTTTTGAAGATTTTAGTAGATGATACTTTAGTCTATGAAATCTCTTCAAGATCATGTTGATGCACATTTTGATGAGCTTGTGAATTGTCAGGATGCTACTAAGACTTACATGATTGATGATCATCAAGTGATTCAACACCAGCTCGATGGATTTTCTTTCCTTTCCTCATCACCGTCTTAGTTCATACATGAATTTTCATTATCACATTTTTAGACTTTGCTATATTTAGACCTTTGACTTTGGATGTTTGGTATTATGAACTTATTTGCATATTGTTTTATTATTTAGATGTTTTCATGTTGGATATTTGATCTTATATGAATTTGATGTTTTGAATATTTATGGTTTTGTTACTTTAACTTATATAGATGTTTTTAGTTTAAGTACCATGATACTTGATTTTTACCATAATATGCTTAATTTTAATTCTAGCTTTATTTTTGTGCACTTTATCTCATTTGTTATATTGTACTAACATTATGAATTATTTTTGACATAACAAAAAGGGTATAAGTATAAAATGAAAAATGATCTTTTAAAATTAAATTAGAGCTCAAAACTTTTCACAAACTATTTTATTATTTTTAAAGAGGCATTCTTCAAAAATATTTTATTCAAAGAATTTTGTTATATAAAAAAAGAAGAGATTGTTGAATTAAGATTTTGATATAAAAATAAATTGCAAAATTGATTTTAGTAAATTTGTCAAAAAAATTTATCAAAAATAATTCAAAGTCCAAATTAACTTGAAAAATATGTTTAAATATTTTCCAACTTAGTCGAAGCTTTTCAAAAATATACTTGGTTGTTTTCGCGTTTTAAAGTTTGAGTATCCAAGCTTTGTTTTAGTCATATGATCGATCCCTTAGCAAAAGGATTGGTCCCTTTAACAAAAGGATCGATCCCCTTGTAAAAGGATTCATCCCTTGGATTCCAATAAGTTTTTGATCGATCCCTTCACAAAAGGATCAATCCCTCGAGGAAAATGATCAATCCATTCATCAAAAGAATCAAGCCTTCGATGAAACAGATTGATCCCTTCCCCTAAATGATTGATCCCTTTCTTACAATGATCGAATTATTTGAAAAAGAATCAATCCCTTTCACAAAAGATTAATTCCTTATGCATTAAATGTTGTTTTTCTTTGTAGATAATGACTATAATGATCCTCAATGGCTTCAAATGGATATAATTGATGGAGAAGGTATAAATTAATGATCAAAGCATCCCAAGTTCAACAAGAACCATATTGTACCAACCTACCAAACATCAATGTATTCTTTTGTGCTTAATTTTTCAAATTATTTATTCTAAACACACTTGCGAGCTACATTGTTTATTTTGCTCAAGTGTGATTTGGGTGAGAGCTTATTTGTGCAAACCTATTTGTCTTTGTGAGGTTTTCTTTTGTTTGCGAAATTTGTAATTCTTCTTGTGGAGAGAGTGTAAGCAAGGTTTCAGGGTATAAACCTTGTGTTTTATTGGAAGGTTACATCTTGTCTTTAAAAGTTAGAAAATGTAGTGGATTTGAGAATTCCTTAGTGTGGATGTTACGGTAGTGTATGTAGACTTGGTTTAGAAGTCAAACCACTCTAAAATCATTGTGTAAATTTTTATTTTTGAGTTGCTTACACCATAGTTTTCTAAAAGTCAGTTCACCCCTTTTTTCATATTTCGATTGACCAATAAAGCTACCACAAGTGGTAAAAAGTTTTTTATTTCATACAATTTCATATATTTATGTGATGTTATATGTTTATATGCATGATTGAGTGTTCCCACGTAGTTTTTAATTTTAATTAGTTAGGAGAGTTGTTATTGCATAAGTTGCATATTTATGGCCTAATATGTTTATGTTCACAATTTTAGCTTAAAATTTGCAATTTTTGATTGTTGCTCATGTTCTCCATGCTTTAAATTGATCATGCATGTTGGTTTTGAGAATGTATTGATTAAGTGTAATTGAAAAAATTAATGTTTAGGACTTATAGAGTCATTGTATGTTTATATGACTTAATTGAATTCTTTTTCTTTTTGGGAAAGGAACGATTTTGTACGATTTTATTGAAATAACACATACAAAATCATCTCATAACCATAGTCCTCACTAAAAAAACCTCTCCAATCTAACCGGAGGAAAAAAAGTGACCATGGCTATGAAAACAAAAAAGGTTCATCCTTACAATAGCAGCCAACACGAAATATGCCTGACATAGACATTAAATCGGGCACCACCATCTTTAAGCCGTCTATTATAGCTCCCATATTCCCCAAATTTGACACAAACAAACCTCTCGTCCATACATAAGTCCTACTAATACCTTGTAACCCAACACCCAGAGCTCAACATCATCTTTACATCAACATATTGATTAAAACATAAGACCTACTGCAGAAACAAACTATTCAAAACATAATAGGTACTGCAGATCAAGACTTTAGCATATGGATTTTGAAGATTTGGAATTGGCATCATAATACCAATGACCTGATGACCTGCTGATCAAATACAAATTAGAAACAACGCGCGAAGATCACCTTCATCGTCTCAATTATTACCCGAGCTATAATTTGCACAAGTGAAAGCTGGGTCCAAGCTAACCAAAGCCAAGAAACCCTCCCCTCGAATCCTATACTAGTACCAGACAGTGCTTCATCGAAAGGAGCAGCATAATCCCCCTTAATCGTGGTCCATACTACCCTTGAATAGAAATGCATCTCAATGACCACCATGTAAAAATCACAACAAAGGTAACAAACGAGAGAAACAAATGTTATTCTGCTATCTAATTGAAACCCATGATACCCCGAAAGCCCCATTATGAGATGACTGAACTGGGGCAGCAAATGAATTCTTGAACTGAAGGAAACTCTAAAGGCCAGTTTGCAATTTGTCCAAACTTCCGTCCTTACTATCATCAAATCAAAACTGTTATCCTCCGATAAATGTGAATTATTAAAGATGGTTTCATTTCTACATATCCAAAATGTCCATATTAATCTAAAACATCTCATTAACCATAGAGGTTTTACCTTCCCACGCACATATTGAATGTTCCAGCAGATGAGCAGAGATTTCACATCTTTAGGGAAAATAAGGTTTACCTTCCAGATCTTACACCATCGCTGCCAGACACGCTACACAACAGGACAATGGAATAAAAAATGATTTGAGTTTCCTGTTCAATGTTATAGAAAAAACACGCATTAGCTTCATCCATAATAACACCTTGCTTCTTTAATTCCGACAGAGTGGGAAGCCTCTGATGGACTGCCTTCTAAACCAGTGCTTCAACTTTTGGCGGAGCTAGTTTAGCCCAAACAAATTTCCAAATACTATCCTCTACTGACTCTTTACAAGAAACT
This sequence comes from Hibiscus syriacus, assembly GCF_006381635.1. Taxonomy (NCBI): domain Eukaryota; kingdom Viridiplantae; phylum Streptophyta; class Magnoliopsida; order Malvales; family Malvaceae; genus Hibiscus; species Hibiscus syriacus. Next base: position 8,976,892 of record NW_024063392.1, on the reverse strand, counting down.
AATAAGCAATATTTTTTTGCCGAGAATATACCATCTGAAGATCCTGCCCATGACAGTCGATCCTCACAATATGCATACAACGCACTCTATTCAGAACGTTGAAGAAATCATTCCACATTCTGATTTCTCATTCATAAAGAGGTCTTCTAATTTCAATTTTCCAATTCTAGGTACCGTTTATCCAAGCTCCAAAATCCCTGACTTTGCCCGACTTACGTTATGCAATGCGGAATATTCTCGAAAAAGTTGATCGATGTGAAGAGAATTCCGTGTAATGGTCGTTCCAGAAATCTATTTTACTCCCATCTCCACAATCAACCTGAAATTTTCCAAGAAAATGCCATCTTCTTTAAGCAACGGTGCTGATATATTCTTCCATAAGCAACCTGAAACCATCACCATCATTGTCGATGTCATCGTCTGAACTTTTAACCTCTCTTTCACCGATGATGATAACGAAAAAAAGCCATTTTCCTCTCGATATGTGCCTTATGGGCAATAGAGTCACCTTTTTTCCTCTCGAGTTTTCTCTTCGTGATTTTCATGAGTCAGTATGCAATCTCTCAGATCTCTTCGATCCCATGTTGATGCATGTTTTGATGCGATTGAACATCGTCAGGATAATCTTGGCGAGGAGGTTCGAGCGATCCAACGTTAGCTTGAAAAATTTTCTCTCTCCTTTTTCACCGTCATAAATAGTGCATGCATTCCATTTTCTTATTTTTAGACTTTACTACATTTGAACCTTTGATTTTATGCTTAGTATTTGGTACTTGGATATTTTTTATTTGGATATTATCTCTTTGATATTTTATGGATTTTACTTGAATATTTTATCTTGTATGAATTTTATTTATCTTTATTAAAGTACCATGATGTATTTGATATTTTTTTGCCTTATTATGCTTATTCGTAATTCTAGGTTTATGTTTATATTATTTTATCTCCTTGTTATATTTTACTAACATTGTGGATTATTTTTTATATAATAAAAAGGGGAGAAGTAAAGATAAATTGAAAAAATATTTTTCAAAATTAAAATTGGAGTTTAATTTTTTTTTACAAATTCATAAATTCATTTATTATTTTTTAAAGATGATATTTTATATTTTAAAGAGTTTTTTATATCAAAAAGAGGAGATTGTGAAATTAATATTTTGATATACCAAATAATTTATAAAATTTATTAAAAATAACTCAAAATCCAAATTAACTTGAAAATTTGTTTTAAATGTTTTCCAACTTAGTCGAACCTTTCAAAACATACTCGATCATTTTCGTGCATTAAAGTTGAGTTTCCAAGGTATTTTGGCTTAAAGGATCGATCTTTTTAGTATAAAGATCGATCCCTTTGACCAAAGGATCAAGATCCTTAAAAAATGATTGATCCCTTGGATTCCAGTAACCATAGATCTTTCCCTTTACCAAATGATCGATCCTTTGAGGAAAATATCGATCCCAATGAAAAGGATCAATTCATTCCTTTAAAGGATTGATATCTTTCTTACAATAATCAAATTATTTGAAAATCTATCTCTTTCATCAAAATACCGATATCTTATGCATTAAATGTTATTTTGGGTTATATGTTTCTGCTATAATAATCCTCAATGGCTTTATACATGTAGAATTCATAGAGAATGTATAAATTTAAAGTCAAAACATCTTAAGAACAACAAGAACAATATTGAATCAACGCATCAACATCAAAGAAGCCTTTTGTGCTTAATTTTGTCATATTCTTTGTAACATACTTGTGAGCTACATTATTTAATTTTGATCAAGTATGATTTGGGTGAAAGCGTATTGATTGCAAACACATTTTTCATTTGTAGTTTTCTTTAATTTACTTTATTTGTATTTCTTCTTGTGAAAAGAGTGTAAGCAAGGTTCGGGGTATAAACTTTATGTGTTGCTATAAGGTTATGTTTTGTCCTCAAAGGTTAGTAAATCTAGTGAATTTGAGAAATCATTGGTGTAGATGCTTAGGTAGTGAATGTAGATTTGATTTAGAAATCGAACAACTCTAAAATTGTTGTGCAAACTTTTATTTTTCGTTTACGTTCACATCAAAATCTTGAAAGGTCAATTCACCCCTCTCTTAACATATTTTGAGTGTTCGTGACAGTTAATATAGATTTTATATAAAATATATTAAAAAATATAATATCACATAAATTAGCCTAAAACACTTCGAATTTCATTTTTTATGAATCCTAAAATTCTAAAAATGAATTTAGGTTTAAAATTAATTATATCATATAGACATACACAAATATTTTCATATCAAGAATGTGTGAAACATATCATTTAATTTAAACAACATATAATAATACTGGCAAACTTATCATATATTATGTAAAGCATATACGACAAATAGCATATAAGCATTCAATTATGTATCCTTCTAAAGAATCTCCATAAATTAGTCGTATAGCATATTTTCCCATTATCAATATAGTATACTTCACATAAAAAAAGTCGCGACATATTTCATACGTGGAGTTGGTTCGAAACACGTAGTGAATCAGAAATAAGGTTTTATGTTAGGGAAACGAATGAATTTATAAAATTTCAAGAAATAAAAATAATTTTTTAATAAAAAATATATAGAGAAATCTTAAATATATAATCATTTTAAATTTTCAATAAGGGTCAAATTCATCTACTCACCCCTCAATTCATAACACACCTATATCATCATTTAGACTATGGAAGGGCTAATCAAAAGCTTGAAACGTACAGACATATAGAATTATACACTATACAATTCCGAGCTACCGAAACTTTAAATAAGGTTTTTTGACGCTTCAATCTACAAGTAAACATTCTTCTTTGGAATATCTCCTTCCATGATCTTCCTTGATAGCTTCGAATTTCACGATAAACACCATTGTTACTAAACGTCATATCAATAATCCAAATCTCACCATAATTAGCAACTTAAAGATTTGGGTTTCAAGAATACTCAGTTTCTTTCCAAAATATAAACCTAACTCAAATTCACTCATCATCAATTTTCTTTCAAAAACTTCGGTATTTTATGTTCGATGAAATGGTTCTCTCAATAAATTTTAAGATAAACTACATATTTGGTCACTCATCTATTTTTACAATTTCATTTTAATCATCTAATTATTTTTTTAAATCATACATAATATTATGTTTTGGTCATTGTCAGAAAAATTAAATAGAATTGCTATGTGACAAGTTTTTCGTTTTTCTTGGCTTTACATGAAAAAAATGGAAACAACATTGGTGTTTTATGCGAATAGATAAAATAAAGAGAAAACAAGGACATAATAGAAAATATATGTTTTTTTTGATGATTTTTCTCATCAAAATCGTACGTAAGTGATGATAATTTATAAAATCGTTGGTAATTAATGATACTTTTGATTCTTAAAAAAAATTATTCTCAGTTTATTTAAAAGAAGACTATTTATAAAAAAAAAGTTCTCGCCAATAGTAGATGACTTCTTTCAATTCCTTAAAGAATTTCATACTGACATATATTTTTAAAAATATTCATTCATTTATATTTAAATATAAATTTATTTATTATTATTTATATTCAATTCATTTTGTTTCTTTATTATTTATGTTTAATTCATTTTGTTTCTTTATTGTTTATATTTAATTCATTTTATTGCTTTCTTATTTGTATTTGGTTTAACATAAAAATAATAAATCAAACTATATCTATTTTATCATTTAGGTATCTAAAATTTTCCAATTAGTATAAGTGCTTAATGTTTTTGATTTTATCATTTTAAATTTATAATCTATCACGATTGTAAGAAAATCTATTTAAAAGCAGTCAACCAATTAATTTGTGACTTATGATCTAAATTTTAATTTCCTTTATTTATAAAAATAAAATTCTTATTTTAAAAAAATATCCTTATTATTTAGAAAATATCTAAAATTAAAAAAATTTAAAAAATATTCCTAAAATCATATTGTTGACCATCATTATTGTCGAAGATCACCCACTCATTTATAGACCACCATCGTAGTCCCACATATCCCACAAGTAAAGAGATTTGGGATTTAGGGTTTGAATTTATAGATTTATAAAAATTTTGGGGGTTGAGGTTATAATTGTTAGAAAAAAGTATTGATGCAAAATGTTGTAAGGCTTACCCTTGCACACAACAAAGGAACCTGAGGAAACTGTAAGGCTTACCCTTGCACAAAGCAAAGGAGCCTGCGGTAACGGTAATTAATCCATTAAAATATGAAAATGTTCCATATTTAGAAATCATGTACAAAAATACCGTAACTATAAACCATATCAGAAATATGTGGTAAATCAGATATCAAAATAAATTATATTCAGAACATCGATTATTGTCTCGTAAAAATATTCAGTATGTGATTTATCAAGATCGTATTTTCCAGTGAAAACAGGAAACCTGATAACATATTTCAAGTAACCATATTTCATAAAACCAGTAGATTCCATGATGTCATAAATAAGGAATAATTCATATTTTTTGGTGAAAATCGTAATCAGTAAACATATAACATTTTGCCATGTTTCATAATCCAGTAAATCAATAATTTCAGTAAAACGTATTTCAAAGCATACAAAACCGTCATGTAGTATATTTGGAACACACTAGAGGATCCAAATATTTATCAGAGACGCAGGGTAGTTATCAGAATGGATAACATGAAACTGATGTAATTTGATCGGATTCCAAGAACGAGATCCTATTGAAGGTAATCGATTACTAATGGATCTAATTATACATTTAAGGTTGATACTTTAGAATCCCACTATGATTCAGGTGCATCCGGAAGGTGTTCAGGAACCTTTATACAGAATAAATTCTAGATTCAGATTTACTGAGAGTGTTTAATTACTCAATAATAAGGGGTATTCAGAATCCTTTGCATCTGAGTTACTAATGTGTTCATATATAACTAGAGTGATTTGAGCTGATAAAGTAGAAACGAAGATTCAAAACACTTACTATTTATATTGATCGATCAGATTATCGAACAACTCCCAGAACTGATATTTGTCGACTGTCGATACCTTGCCCTTCTAGGGTATTCACTTTTTAATACCAAGAATTCTTGTCCATAGATCATCTACAGAATCATCGCTGAATATATCTTAAGGAGATGAACCTATATTCCATAGATCTTTATTTCATTTTCACGTTTCAACGGTATCAGGAAATACTGACTTACTTGATTTGTGGTTCATAACTCATAGAGATATTACATCATGTGAGTTCATCAGAGTTTTTAGAGTTATCCAAATTATTTACTTAATCCTCAATCATTAATGTTGTTAAGTTCATTTATTAGTCAATTCTATCATGGTTACTTCAGAGTTTTCCAGAGTAATTCAGACGATTCTGAATTTCGGATACATATTGTACTTCCGTTCAATTCAATTTGGTATTCGTGGCTGATTTGTCTAACGAATATCCATTTCTTAGTATCGAATGCGCTCTAGAGTTGAGCTGAGCTGAGTACTTCCAAAATTATCATCGATCCAAACTTGAGGAGACGAACAAAGATTCAAGTGGTATCTATGCCATTTAGGTACTGACATAACATTAGAGTTGGTCACCGGCTTAAGCTGTGTTCCATAACTTTTAAGGGTAGTATAACGCCCATGTTTATTTGGATTCCTTAACTAATCTAAGATATTTACTTAGTCTATTCCATAAGGTTATTTTGGTTATTTTAGTGCTCGACGTTATTTCAGTCATTCCAAAACTTGAGGATATCAATTCATTCATGGGCTTGGTGATATTCTTGGGTCATTTCCATTCTAGGGGCATTTTGGACATTTTACATATCCAATGTATTTCAATTCTTTCCTTCCGTCCGATCTTATTATTTAATTCAAACTTCTAGTATCTTGTACAAGCCATCTTGGGTTTAGAAATCGGTTATCCAGATTTTCTAAACAAAACTAGGATTTTCTATGCACATCAGTAGTTTCATCAAATCAATATGTCTTTACAAAGTTCTTATCCCACTTCCAGAGTCAATTCTTATCTTTTTACAATATAAGTGTATTTTCGTAATATTACCTAATCGAAGTATTCTCATAATTTATCATCCAAGTACCTTTAATGAGATAAATTATAATTTACATATTCGGGATTGATTCATTTATCACTTAATCACAAAACTTGTAATTCAATAGAGTATTAATTAATTTATCACTTAAATATTATTCAGTTCGAGTCCATCCATAATCAAACAGGCATAATAGTCCAATCATATACATCCATGCATTTATCCATTATCACATGTTTCATAAAGCATACAAAGAGGTAGTAATCTATTACCTTGATTTTTGTGCCATACTGATCGAACTTTTATACTCCATTCGAATGCCCTCGACCTTTATTTCAACTTCCAATAATTCCTCAGTTACATAACAACATAAATTACATCAAAAATGAAAATTAATTAGGAAAACCGGATCGAATCGGTTGGTAAATCAGTAAAAAAATAGCTTACTGATTTCAAATTTTACGAAACGGAATTTGGAATCGAACTCAGGACATCGAAAAACATAAAATATGACATTTTGAAAATTTTGACTCTTTGGTCAAAGTCAACGATCAACGGTTTGACTCGGTCAAAGTCAACGGTCAATAGATTGACTCGGTCAAAGTTAACGAGTTGACCAAGTGAGTTGAATCAGCCGAGTTAACTCAGCGCAAGTTGACTCAGTCGGGTCAAGCAGGTCGGGCAGACGGGTCGGGCAGTCCCATTCCAAACAGTCCACCAGGCAGTGGACTTTCCCCACTCTCAGAGGTGGTGCGTGGGGGCGCGTGCAGGGCCGTAGAGGGTTGGAAAAATTTCACAAAATTTTCTAAAATTACTTTAAGGGATTTTAAGACACTTACCAAGCTCGGTTCACAATTTTAACGGCAGAGAGCTCAATTCCAAAATATTGAAAACTTTAACTTCCTCACCTCCCTCATGCGCCAGCGAAGACAGAGACAAGAAGGGCACCGGTGGACTCGGAACGATGCAAGGAACAAGATGGTGCGGGAGATGTCGAAAGCGTAGCAACAATCGATGATGAATCGACGATTTTTATGGCGATGGAGTTTAAAAACTTCGAAACTTTGAGTTGAATTTTACGGTGAATGGCGACGATTCACAACGAGATGTTTGAGGGGTTTTGTTCATCGGTTGACAATGAACACGATGCTGGTTTTGGATTGACGAATGGTGGCCAGACGATGGAGAAATCGGAGCTCAAAGTAGTTGACGGGGGAGAGGAAATGTGGAAGCCTTCTGGAAAACAAACGGTAAAGGGGGATTTATTTTTCAACACATAAGAAAAATGGGTAAATTTAGGATTGGTCCCTGAATTTCCTACACTTCCTAAAATGGTTTGCCAACTTTGCGATTTTATAATTTAATCCTTAATTTCTTCCAAAATATCACTTAAATTCAATACTTTATAATTTCTAAAATTTAGCCCCTAAATTGGGGTATGATAATTCTTTCATCCTTAAAATAATTTCATCATTGAAATTTATTCATATCACATAATTGCATAAATGGAACTTCCATCAGTTTTTTCATATCTTCAAGTAACTTCTACAGAAGTACGTGTCCTCTACTAATCTTTAACCAGTTGAGTATACATTCTCATTAGAACTCTCCCTTATTCTAATAAAAAAATCAGAATGAATTTATCCTTGTGGAATCAATTCAGCCTTGGTTACGAGAATAGATTCATAGAGTTGTAACATATCTCAATTTCATTTCCGGAGTTAGCTTAGAATTTCTCGATTGAGTAACTCTCACATTATTAGTAAGGTATTTTACAAAATTTAGACAGACGTTACTGGTATTGTTTTTTGCAATGGTAGAGCCCTAATGGATAGAAAACTTATGTTAGCTCGTTATAGAGAGGGACTCATCCTTGGAGTTTCGGCTCAGAGGGGTACGATTGTATTCTAGGGCATGTACTGATCTGACACCTTTTGAAATTCGACCGGTCGGTCTATCATGAAAAATTTGACTCAACCTGGCTCTGATAGCACTAAACGTAACCCCTTCATACCGATGTGGGTAACCCGATCTGATCTGGAGTGTCACATTAGGGACACCGGAGTGACCCACCGTAAAAATAGCGGAAAATTTAAAACTTTTATTAAAACATGTAAACTCATAAAATCATTTATAAATACAAAAGTAAAATTTTCCAATATTCAGAAATAAAACAGATTTTCAGACTAATATATAAAACAAAATACAATCTACATACCCCCTAATCACATGTACCATACTCTACAAGCAACACCGGAAACTCCCTTACTGATGTTGATAAATGCACTGGTACGATTCTTTTAACCTGAAAAGGTGAGTAACAGAGTGAGCTTTGGAAAGCTCAGTAATACATAACTACCAGATGATGCTGAAGAATGTGCAGATATAGATAAACATATATTTTCTTATTAGTTCAAACATCTACAGATCTTTCTGTTGAGCGGAGATCCTACTGATATTTCAGGTAGTAACAAACAGTGAGCTTTTAGTTCAGATAAATATTTTGGATGACTGAGTTTCAGAGATCAAAATAGGTTATTAGTGTGTTCCCGTAAAACCAGTGAAAATATACATATCTTTTTAAAACATTAGTAGTTTAAAACATATTTTCCCTGTGCACAAAACAGAGGAGCCTGGGGAAATGGTAAGGTCTTATCCTCTGCACACAGCAAAGAAACATGGGGAAACTGTAAGGCTTACCCTTGCACACAGCAAAGGAACCTGGGGGAAACTGTAAGGCTTACCCTTGCACACAGCAAAGGAACTTGGGGGAAACTGTAAGGCTTACCCTTGCACACAACAAAGGAACCTGGGGGAAACTACAAGGCTTACCCTTGCACACAGCAAAGGAAGCTGAGGAAACTGTAAGGCTTACCCTTGAACACGGTACATGAACCTGGGGGAAAATGTAAGGCTTACCCTTACACACAACAAAGAAACATGAGGAAACTGTAAGGCTTACCCTTGCACACAGCAAAGGAGCCTGCGGTAAATGTAATTAATCCATTAAAATATGAAAATGTTTCATATTTAGAAATCAAGTAAAAAAATACCGTAACTAGAAGCCATGCCAGAAATATGTGGTAAATCAGATATCAAAATAAATTGTATTCAAAACATCGGGTATTGTCTCATAAAACTATTCAGTATGTGATTTATCAAGATCATATTTTCCAGTGAAAATAGGAAACCCGATAATATATTTCAAGTAACCATAGTTCATAAAACCAGTAGATTCCATGATGTCATAAATCAGGAATAATTAATATTTTTCGGTGAAAACCGTAATCAGAAAATATATAACATGTTGTCATGGTTTATAAACCAGTAAATCAATAATTTCGGTAAAACTCATTTCAAAACATATAAAACCGTCATGTAGTATATGTGGAACACACTAGAGGATCCAAGTATTTATCAGAGATGTAGGGTAGTTATCAAAATGGACAACATAAAACTGATGTAAGTTGATCGAATTCCAAGAACAAGATCCTATTAAAGGGAATCGATTACTAATGGATCTAATTAGACATTTAAGGTTGATACTTTAGACTCCCACTATAATTCAGGTGCATCCGGAAGGTGTTCAAGAACCTTTATACAGAATAAATTCTAGATTCAGATTTATTAAGAGTGATTCCATTACTCAATAATCAGGGGTATTCAGAATCCTTTGCATCTGAGTTACTAACGTGTTCATATATAACCGGAGTGATTTGAGCTGATAATAGAGAAACGAAGATTCAAAACACTTACTATTTATATTGATCGATCGAATTATCGAACAACTCCAGAACTGATGTCTATCGACTGTCAATTCTTTGTCCTTCCAGGGTATTCACTTTTTAATACCAACAATTCTTATCCATATATCATCTATAGAATCATCGTGAATATGTATTAAGGAGACAAACCTATATTCCATAGATCTTTATTTCATTTCCACATTTCAACGGCATCAAGAAATACTGACTTACTTGATTTATGGTTTATAACTCATAGAGATATTACATCATGTGAGTTCTTTAGAGTTTCCAGACTTATCTAAATTATTTACTTAATCCTCAATCATTAATGTTGCTAAGTTCATTTATTAGTCAAGTATATCATGGTTACTTCAGAGTTTTCCAGAGTAATTCGGACGATTCTGAATTTCAGATACATATTATACTTTCGTTCAGTTCAATTTGGTATTCGTGGCTGATTTGTCTAACAAATATTCATTTCTTAGTATTGAATGCGCTCTAGAGTTGAGTTGAGTAGAGTAATTCCAGAATTATCATCGATCCAAACTTGAGGAGACGAACGAAGATTCAAGTGGTATCTATGTCATTTAGGTACTGACATAACATTAGCGTTGGTCACTGGCTTAAGCTATGTTCCATAACTTTTAAGGGTAGTACAACATCCATGTTTATTTGGATTCCTTAACTAATCCAAGACATTTACTTAGTCTATTCCATAAGGGTATTTTGGTTATTTTAGTGCTCGATGTTATTCTAGTCATTCAAAAGTTTGAGGATATCTATTCATTCTTGGGCTTGGTGATATTCTTGGGTCATTTCCATTATAGGGGTATTTTGGTCATTTTACATATCCAATTTATTTCAATTATTTCCTTATGTCTGATCTTATTATTTAATTCAAACTTCTAGTATCTTGTACAAGCCATCTTGGGTTTAGAAATCGATTATCCAGATTTTCTAAAGAAAACTAGCATTTTCTATGCACATTAGTAGTTTCATCAAATCAATACGTCTTTAAAAAGTTCTTTTCCCACTTCCAGAGTCAATTTTTGTCTTTTTACAACATAATGGTATTTTCGAAATATTACCTAATCGAAGTATTCTCATAATTTATCATCCAAGTACCTTTAATGAGATAAATTATAATTTACATATTCAGGATCGATTCCTTTATCACTTAATCACAGAACTTGTAATTCAATGGAGTCTTAATTAATTTATCACTTAAATCGTATCAGTTCGAGTTCATCCATAATCAAACATGCATAATAGTTCAATCATATACATCCATGCAATTATCTATTATCACATGTTCTATAAAGCATACAAAGAGGTAGTAATGTATTACCTTGATTTTCTTGTCATACTGATCGACCTTTTAAACTTCATTCGAACACCCTTGATCTTTAATTCAACTTCCAATAATTCCTCTGATACATAACAACATAAATTTCATCAAAAACGAATCTTAATTGCGAAAAACAGATCGAATCGGTTGGTAAATCAGTAAAAAAAATAGCTTACCAGATTCGAATGTGGTGAAACAGTCCTCGGAATCAGACTCAGGACGTTGAAAATATAAAATATGACTTTTCAAAAATTTTGACTTTTTGGTCAAAGTCAATGGTCAACGGGTTGACTCGGTAAAAGTCAATGAGTTGACCTAGTGAGTTGACTCAGTCGTGTTAACTCAACACGAGTTGACTCAGTCGGGTCAAGCGGGTCGGGCAGGCCCATTCCAAACAGTCCACTAGGCAGTAGACTTTCCCCACTCTCAGGGGTGGCACGTGGGGGCGCGTGCATGGCTGTAGAGGGTCGAAAAAATTCCATAAAATTTTCTAAAATTATTTTAAGGGATTTTGAGACACTTACCAAGCTCGATTCACAATTTTGAACGACGTAGAGCTTTATTCCGAAACATCAGAAACTTTAACTTCCTCACCTCCCTCACGCACCGACGACGACAGAGACAAGAAGGGCACCGGTGGACTCGGAACGATGCAAGGAACACGATGGTGCGGGAGGTGTCGAAAACGGAGCAACGATCGACGATTTTCACGGTGGTGGAGTTTAAAAACTTTGAAACTTTGAGTTGAATTTTATGGCGAACGGCAACGATTCACAATGAGAAGTTTGACGGGTTTTGTTCACCGGTCAACAACGAACACGATGGTGGTTTCGAATCGACGAACGATGGCCGGACGGTAGAGAAATCGAAGCTCAAAGTAGTTGAAAGGGGAGAGGAAATAGTGAAGCATTCTGGGAAAATAGAAGGGGGAGGGGAATTTATTTTTCAACACATACGAAAAATGGGTAAATTCAAGATTGGGTCCCTGAATTTCCTATACTTCCTAAAATGGTCTGCCAACTTTGTGATTTTACAATTTAATCCTCAATTTCTTCCAAAATATCACTTAAATTCAATATTTTATCATTTCTAAAATTTATCCCTTAATTTGGGGTGTTACAAGTTTAATATTTATAAGGAAAAGTAAGGGGTTAATCAATAATAAGTAGAGGTGGTTATCATAAAATCTCAAACACTCTTCAATATCTTCCAAATATAGAAAAATATTTTATAAAAGATATTTATTTTTATTTAATTATTTTCATTATCTAACAATCCCAATAAAGCAAATAAAAAAATATTATTGAAAACAAGAAAAGAGCAACAATGAAATTAGTCACTTAAGTACTAATATATGTTAGATTTGAACTATTACATAGTGAAATTAGCAAACCTTCTATTAACAAGTGAATGAAGTTGTTAAAATAAGAGTAAACTTATGACACACAACTAATCTTAGATCCAATTGAGTTCCACGATATATCAATCAATTTATGCAATATACTTAGGGATGCTAGTAAGTGATCTAGAAAGACAACCCAATATCTTTCATAGAAATTTTATAGTTTTTCACATTTACATAGGCGATTTCATCAAGTCTATCTCAATATAGACCACTCAAATAAGGGATGTGAAATCATTAAGAGCATTTAGAAAGCTCATCGTCTCTTTTTTAAGATTCAGTGAATTCATCAAGTCCCTCTCATAAGGACCACCCAAATCATAGGCTATGAACTCATTAAGAGCTTAAAACTCAACATCTGAAGTTAGTGAATGCATCTAGTCTATCTCATTAGGATCACCCAAATTATGGGCTATGAATTCATTGAGAGTGTAAAGCTCATCCTTTTAATTCATCAAGTCCTTCTCACAAGGATCACTCAAAACTTGGGCTATAAATCCATTATGAGAAAAAGTTCATCCTTAAGACTGTACAATATTTTCCATATGGATAGGTAAAAATGTACGCTATGAGTCTTTCTATGACTTTGTTTGACTAAGTTGGATGTCCACCATGAATTCTTCAATCAAATGGGCTTAAGACCTATCTCCCTCGACAAATCATGAATCACTTTTCGTTTTAACTCTTAAGTTAATGAATCTATATAAATTATCATTAATCCTTATATACTTCAAAGTACTATCATTTTATCTTATCGGCTTATGCCTTATCTTTTTATTGTAGGCTTAGTTTTCTTAAACCATTTATATAAGTCACGTAAAATCATACTGGATAAAGATTTTTCTCTCTTTAAGAATTTTCAACAAGATTGATTCTTTAGGCATTCAACCTCTTACCTAGTTAAGTCTCGACTTAGCATCTAAGACTTCACAGTAGGCTACTAAAATATTTTTTTACAATTTTTTTTACAAAACCTGCTCTATCCAGGATAAACACATGACCACTAAAAGAAGTTTATCGATGTATTATCAAATAAACAATCATAATATCCTTTCAAGACTGTAGGATATTTTTGGATAAATTATAATCACTAAATCATTATAAACTTTAAGTTTTTAAGAAAATACTTAAAATTTCTTTCTGTATCTAGGATTGGATTCTAAATGTGTTATAGATGCCAGGTCAAGTATAAAAACTCTCCAAATAGAATTCAAACATTATTTTCATTAACTCTTTGTTAATATTATGCTAAGAGAGCTATTTTAAGAATCATTTAATACTAAAATTTTCTACGTAAAAAGATTTATACTCAAATAATATCTTTTTATTAGTTTTAATAATTTTTAACACTAGGGTTTCACATATATCATCCAAGATTTCCAAACTATGAGAAAAAAATATATGAGTTTCATGCAATATAAATAGTCATTCTCATACAAATAAATTTATATGCTTCACAACACAAATTATAAAATCAAGGGTTCGTTTTATACACATTACATTTTATATCATTCATAGGATAGAGAACTATTTCCAATTTCTCACTCATTCTCTAACCTTATGGCGTCTAAATTAATAATATCATATTAGTCAATTATTGAATTTAAAAAAGATCATTGACAACTCAACTACTGTGACCAAAACTTTTATCTTAATCACATTATCAATTTTCACTTTTTTAACTTCTTCTATAAGTTACAAATTGTGTATATTTGTCATAGTATTTTATGAAAAATAGCTAGCATAGAACTAAATAGTGCACCAGGTAGGTCTATGAAAAAGAGAGGTGGTACACTAGGCGCACTTAAATACCAAGCCTTTTCCAAAACCAATCATAGACATGCATTCTTATTCTGTCACACTATTTTTCAATTAACCATCCATAAATTTTCTCACTTTTATTATAAAGGTTTCAAATATTATGGACAAAAAAATGTATCCCTTTTACATAGAACTAACATATGTGTCTTTGTAAAATAAAATCACGTGATATTAAACATGAATATAAAGGCAATAAATCTAGATAATATGACCTCATAGGTTGAAACGTAACAACCAAGTAGATTTATTTATTCTCAACATGCCTTTAATTTGAGTCCTTTCATCATCATCCTCAGATTGAGTCAATCATCCATTCGAAACCTCGAAATTATAGTCTTAAAGTTGTCGTTTAGGTTTTCAAGCCCCTTGTATGATCTCTTTCACATGATTTGTCCCCTCAAAAATTAAAAATAAAGATTCATAGCATTAATCAATCAATTGTGGACGAACGAAAAAAATTAAATGTATCATGCAAAATTTAAAAAGAAAACAAATTGTAAATGAAGTACTAAAATAAATTATCTTTAAATATAGATGACATGAGCATAATATTTCTTTCTCTTCAAAAACGTGTGAATCTTAATAAACAAATCACGAGTCGAGTCACAGGCCAAAATAATATTTAAAGAATTTATCATAAACTCTTTCATAGGTTATTAATAGTAAGTATATATATATACATAGAGAGAGAGAGAGAGAGAGAGAGAGAGGTATTCGGTGGTGATTGCATGGGACTTTAAATCAAGAACATAATCCCTGTTAGATTTTTCGTGGATCTCAACTCTTAAAACCGTAAACATTTAATATAGACCCAAAAAATTATTAAAGAAATTTAACCAATATTTTGAATACAAAAACTCTTCAAATCAGGAACATAATCCACATTTAATCATATTTTGAATCGGTTGGCGATAGGAACAACAACGGTATGATTAGTCGATGAATGAAATTGAAGCTTTTAGTATTAAAGATTTTTGTGATTTTAGAGAAATTTTAGAGTTTTTAAAAAAATATATATATAATATTGTTTAATTTTTAAATAAATTTTTAAAATTTTATAAACATGTCATATCAAATTTTGATTAATTGATTTTTAGTAATTTTTTTTTAAAATCTTAAAAACTATATACTTAAAATCGTAACATCGAAAATGTTAAAAGACTACATTAACGAGAAAATTTTAAACACCTATATAAAAATATATATTTTAAATATTTTTATATTAAGTCTTTTTATTTGGTTCATACTCAAGTTTCTTTCTAATTTTATCCCTAAAAAATTAAAAATAACAATCATTACATCTTTTAAGGTAAATTTTATGGGTGGCCACTCAATTATTGCTCCTTATCATTTTAACCATTGATATTTTGATTTCATTATCATCCAATTATTTAAATACTCTAATTAAGTCATTAATTGATAACTTTTAATAGATGAAATAACTTGACTGTTAAAAATTTGATATAATTATATATTTAGTTTTTAATATTAACATATTTTATCAACATAATCCTAATTTAATTTAATTTAAAAATTTAAATTTTTTAATAAGATATTAACACATCAGCATTTTATTGGAGATTTTTTTTAATTTATTTAATTTAAAACATAAAGAAAGAAAGAAAACAAAGCAAATTAAGAAAAAGGAAATAAATCAAATAAAAAAGGAAGGGTTTTCATTGGTTTTTGCGTGAACCAGAAAGGGAATAAAGGAGAAGGTGTCGTTGTTGCTTGGGTCCTGTTGCCATCACCGCCGCACCTGTTTTCTCTGTTGGATCGTGTGTCGTCGTTGTATTGGTAGCCTCCCTCTTTATATTTGCAAGGTAATTTTTCTTTTTGTTTGGTTCATTGGAGTTGAAAAGAAAAATGAGGGATTTTGTTCGGTGAGAGAGACTGTCGTGGTGGTCATCACCGCCGATGGTTGTTGGTTCGATTATAAGCCGTTGGTGAGTCCAGTTTTGTCTGCTGTCATGGTTGGCCATCGCCGGGAGGTTGCGGTGGTTAACTTGAGCCTTCGCCGGGGTGGAGCAAAGTCACTGTGTTAGTGATGGGCGTAGCTATGTCCATTTGTGTGTAGTCATGGGTCGTCGTGGGGGCGCTGTCAAAGAGAGGGGAGTGGCCGTCGATGACCCTGGTTCACGAAGAAACTTTTATTAAACTAAATAAATGAAAGGCAAATTACTTGGATACCATCTAATTATGAGGATGGTGTCATCATTATTTTAAAATTTTCATCAATATGATTAACTTATTAATCATAATTATCGAAGTGTTGACATGATAGTAACAAAAGTGGTATAATTCATATCTTGTCCTTATAACTTATATATTTTCTATTTTTGTTCTAATTTCGATTTAATTAAACAAATTTAATTCTCTAATGTAACATATGTCAACACTTGATTATAGAGATTTTTAATTTTAATATGATTAATTTAATAAACTTTTAATCCAGTTAAAAGCTGACACACCTTTTGAAATGAAGAAAAAAATAATTAAAGGGTGTGTTTTTATAGCTTAGGGAATTAAACTTGGTTCTCAAAATGAGCCTTTGCACGCCTCATTCGCTGAGTCATTTCCCCCATTTGTTATTACCTTAATACATAATTCGTATAACTTGTTTAAGTTTAGAAAAGAAAAAAGCTAATTGAAGCCAAGATCTATTATGAACCAAGCATACCTCAACCAATAAGCTAAATCTAATATTTGAGATTTAATCACAACATTTTATATATTACATATTATAGTTAATGATAGAAAAAAGAAATAAAAATGGATAATTGAGGTTTTAAACCTGACCCAATTAGAGATGTAATAGTACTTAAATCACTAAAATAACTCTAATAGATTATTTTTAATTTGATTTAATATTTTAAATTAAATTTATTTTTAATAATTATATATATATATATATATATATGAAATCATATTTAAAATTAAATTTAAAACTCTATTTCACATACTCGGAACACAATTTAAAATCAAAAGATAAATTTATAATTTGAATCTTAATTTTTTTTATAAATATGATTTGAATATTAAATTATTTTTAATGATTTCATATCTATAATCATTAAAAATATACATGAAAAAATAAATTTAATTAAAAATATTAAAATCGTAAACCAATTATAAATAAGTTAAGACTTGATTATTTTCTAATAGATCTTGCTTAAAATTCCAATTTATGTTGTTTTAGTTTTTTTTTTGTCTAAACTTTAACAATTTATATAATTTCATATGATATTAACAAATATGGGGAACGGCTTAGTGCATATAAAGGCCCCCTTTGAGACCCAAATTGATTCTCTTGATCGGTAAAATAAATTCTTCAGTTGTTTATTCTTATTGGATTGAAAATTTATTAAATTAATTAGATTAAAATTAAAAAAAAAAACTCTTTAATCATGCGGTGACATGTATTATAATTTTATTAAAGAATTAAATTTATTAAATTAAATTAAAATTAGGATCAAAATGAGAGAATATATAAGTTATAAGGACTATATGTATAATTATACTAATTTTGTTAACTATCAGTACTTCCGTTAAATGTTAACGGTAGGTGACTATATTGAAATCAATTTAATAGTTACATGGTCATATTGACGAAATCTTAAAAATGGTGGTCATATTAATACTAATCCCATAGTTAGGTGATCATTTAATATGTAAACACTAAGAATTAAATGTGTAACTATACTAATTTTTTTTAACTGTTCCATTAACTTATCAGCTAAAAGTAAATAGCCAATGACTTAATTATAACATTTAAATAATTAGGTAGTATAATTGATTAAATCAAAATATAATTATTAAAATGAAAATACGAAATAGTTGAGTGGTCATCTATATAATGTAATTTTTCTTCTTCTTATGTTTCTTACCCTTTTGTTGGCAATTCACGAGGAGACACCTAGAAGGGATAAAAGTAAAAAAAAAAAATGGAAAGAACAGACCGCGTGGACTTTGTATACTCCCCCACAATTAAAAATCCTTTGACATTATTCAAAAGTCAACCCCGTTTTCAATGTCGGAATCACGAAGTTATAGAAAGAACAAATCACAAACGATAAGGCTTTAAGATGCTTAATTTGTCAACCTCCCTTCCTTTTCTTTATAAATTTTAATTTTAATTTTAATTTTAATTTTTTCGTGTTCTTTTATATATATGAATAATCGCAAAAGCCCACACAAATACAAACCACCCTATCTCCACAACAATCATAATTCAGCGCCTTGTTTTGTCTTCACATTCTTCTCTATCTTTTCAGAGAGCCAGCTGAAGATTTCATTTTTCCTTTTCTGAGCTTTGCGTCAGTAACAGAGAGAAAAAAGGATACAAAACTCATGGATGTTGATTGGGATTTGCATGCTGTGGTGAGAGGCTGCGCTACCGTCACAACCAGAGGCAGTGGTGGTGCCGCAGACAGCTCTTTCATGGCGGATTTGCACCCTCAATCCGGGTTTTCAACTTTGTCCAGTCAAGAACCTTTTCAGGGCCAAATATTGTCTTTCCCAAATCAGTTCGAAGCAATAAATGATATGGAGGAACTGCATGAGCTTCACAAGCCTTTCTTCCCCAAATCTCAGCCTCTCCCCTCGCAGATGAAACTGAAACAACAGCAAGAACATAAGCCTAAGCAGTCACAAGCTGTCTCTCTTACAAGCGTTGATACAAAAGCTAGTAGCACTTGTAGGACTCACAGTTCTCATAATTCTCGATGTAAAAGAAGGTAAATTTCAGCATTAAAATTAGTTATTTTCAAATAACCAGCTCAATAGTTGGATCTGTTGTTTGTCGATTATGTTGAAATTTTTTGCTTCCTGTTTAACAGAAAGAATCAGCTGAAAAGGGTTTGCCAAATTCCGGCAGAGGGTCTATGTTCAGATGTGTGGGCGTGGAGAAAATATGGTCAAAAACCCGTTAAAGGCTCTCCTTATCCAAGGTAAATCATGTGGTTTTGTCTCTTCAATTTGATCATAGTAATAAAGATTGGTTTTTGTTTCTGCATTCAATTAATGCTTTTGGTTTGTATAACAGGGGCTATTACAAATGTAGCAGCTCAAAGCGGTGTTTGGCTCGGAAACAAGTGGAAAGATAAAGATCCGACCCCAATCTCTTCATTGTCACGTACGCCGGTGAACACAGCCACCCTGCTCCGACGAACAGGAATTCACTCTCCGGCAGCACCCGCCAGAAGCCTTTCGTTCCACAAACGGACGCCGCCGGTGACTCGATCAAACCTTCCTCTGATAAACCCGCCAATAGTTCGTCTCCGGCGACCTCCGTCTACTTGGATGAAAGGGTTGTGGTTCAAAGTAAAAAGGTGGACAACATAGAGGATTTGGTCGAGGATGAAAGGAACGATGAGTTTGGGATGGACACGGCAGTGAGTGATGATTTCTTCGAGGGTTTAGAAGGAATCGCTGAAATGGTCGCCGGAGATTGTTGTTCCGATAATTTCCCGGCAAGTTTTGACCTTTCTTTGATTGCTAACAGGGCAGCTACTGTCGCCGGTAGAGTCTAAAACTTGCCTGAATGTGTAATTTATTCAAAAAAGAGTAAACTATGTAAATAGTCTCCAAACGTTTAGACTTCTTTCAGTTTGGTCACTAAACTTTTGAAAATTGTAATACAGTCATCAAACTTTTAGTTCGTTTCCAGTGAAATCCCTGCCGTTGCCTCCCCTTAATTTTTAAGGCCGTGACACTTAACTGCGGTTAACTCCCTTTCTTCTTCATCATCAGTAAGGCCTCTGAGTTTGCTGATTACTCACGTTGGAGCCACTGCTTGTTCTCTCATACGGGGAAGAATTTGAAGCAAGAACTTGGGATGCGTACAAGAAATTTCCCCTTGGAGTACTATTTTCATTTATCTTATTGTATATTTCCATTAGTTTCTCGCCTTGTTCTCAATAAAGCCAAACAAGCAAGGAAAAAGAAAATCGTATAAACTCTAAAGAAAGAATTGGTGCTAGGAAAATGAAACTTTAAAGAGTATATAGCTAGGATACCTAATGATGGTTTACAGCAACAAAGTCGTCCAATTTCGTATCAAATAGAAGATAATTTTTTTTTGGAACTGAAACAAGAACCATGTTATAATCAAAACATGGGAGAGCAAAACTCATGGTTCTTTTAATTTGCATCTCCAAAAATCCTCATACAATTGATAGTCGAATATCAAAGGTCATCAGGGAAAACACAAACTTGATTGCCTAAACAAAGTATGGAGCAAACAAACCTTACGTGGCCGTCTTCAGCTCCTGAAGCAGCAGTTGCATAAAGAGGGCGAAGGACATGTCCTTCCTTCGGTTCAATATGTACCCATTTTTGCCCGCTAAGCTTATGCGTCTCGAATTTCACACAACCTTCCTTGAGAGCATAGAGGGTGTGATCTTTCTCGATCCCGACATAGTTTCCGGGATGAAACCGAGTTCCTCGCTGGCGAACTATAATGTTTCCGGGATGAATGGGAAACTATTGAAATGCTCTGAAGTTTTACGCCAACGAATCTTTAAGGGAAAATTACACTTGCAGAAGATAAAACAAGGCGATGAACTGCAGAATGAGTTGAACTATGAATAAGAAGAAGCGAGGAGAAAGAGTAAGGTGAATCCGGGACCGGGAAGCAAGCTATTTGACAAGACGTTCATTGTTCAAAGAAGATTAAAAAATTTGAGATGGTATTCAAAAGGCAAAGGGAGAAAATGAAAGCCAATTGGAATTTTCCACTCTGAACGATATTTTTCTTCTCTCTACCTTTACTTGTTTTTATAGAGACAGAATTGGTTGGGGTGGGGGAAGAAAAACTATTTACTTGAATCAACCCATAGCCATGGATCTTACTGAAGAATAAGACGAAGAAGAAAGGGAGTTACGGGAGGTAACAATGAAAACGAACTAAAAGTTTGATGACTGTATTGCATGTTTCAAAAGTTGAGTGACCAAAATGTAAGCAACCTAAAAGTTTGGAGACTATTTATACAGTTTACCCTTTAAAAAATCATGTACATGTCATACCCTTTTTGGTAGAATCTAAGCCAACAATGCTTTTATTCTGTAATTTATAGGATTCCATTAATGAGTCTTGCAGAGGAAAAAAGAGTTGGTTTCTTGTTTCTAGTCTTTAGGTTAAGTTACAGTTTTTATTTATTTTTTACTGGAAACGAAGATTGAGTTTTGGGATGATTCAGGACCATCTTTTTGTATACTTAAATGGGTTATTTGACAAAAGAAACCTCAGTTATTCTCAAGTATTTAAAAATGGTACATTGAAAGCAAAAAGAAAGCAATCTTCTGAATCAATTCATCAAAACAAGGCCAAAAGACAATCCTTATAATTTGCAGCCATTCAACGCACTAAAGGGGAGAAACCCTTCTTTGTACGAAGCGTTTTAATTTTTTTGATCCATCAACACCAGAAAGCAACTCCCTGAGGATCTCCAATTCTCCATGGTTATAGAATCTGGATTGCAAGCATTCTCAATCATACTGTCCATCAATCCATATGCATTTTCCAACAAATTGTTCTCTTTAAGGCCTCTGAGCACTGCGTTGTATGTGGTGGTATTAGGCTTCACCCTTTTTGCTTTCATATCATCCATCAGAGAGCGCACCTTTGATGTCATTGTTCTTGCATAGAGATTCTATAAGACTGGTATATACCAGAGTGTTTGGTGGAACCTGTGATCGGAAATCATGTCGTTGAAGAGCTTTGTTGCTTTCTCAATCTTTCCATTCGAGCTCCATACGTCGCGGTAGTTGGGATGACACCTTGGTTAATCATCTGTTTCATCACCTCGCCGGCAATTTCAAAATCCCCAGTTTTGCAAAAATAAGTAATCGAAGTGTTATACGAGACGCTATCAGGCTTCATCCCTGCTTCCAGCATTTCCTTGATGATATCATAAGCTTTATTTACCATGTTTTCCTTAATGAACCCACTAACAAGCGAATTGTAGCATACAATGTCGGGGAGGAACCCGGCTTCTTTTAGCTTCGACAAAACATTGCTGGCATCATCCATCCTTCCAGCTTTGCACAAACTAGAGATCAAGCTGTAGCAAACCTTCGGATGCAGAGAGCATCCTCTTGTTAACATTTGATCGAACAGATCAACTGCCTTAGCAATATGGTCGACATTGCAGTAAGCTGTAATTAGGGTGGTATAAGTAACTGCATTGCCTTCCAACCCTCTTCCCTGCAAATCATTGAAGAACTCTAGTGCACTATTAATCATCCCATGTCTGCACATTCCATCAATCAATGTACTAAGAGTGATCACATTAGGTGAAATCCCTTCTTCAATCATCTGCTCAAACAACAACTTCCCTCTCTCAATCTCTCCCGTTTTACAAAATCCATCAATCAAGCAATTATAAGTAACAATATTAGGTTCCAATCCCTTCATCGACCTCATCTGTCCAATCAAATGCAACCCTTCCTCTTGCCTCCCGACTTTACAAAGTCCATTAATCACGGTATTATACAAGACAACATCAGCTGAAATTGAAACACCGTTGCTCCTGCTTCGTTCACCAAGCTTGTTTAACACCTCCATTGCATCATCGACCCTCCCGAACTTACATAAATGATTAATGAAAATCCCAAAAGTTACAACATCGGACTGAATACCGCTCTCCTTCATCTCAGCCAAAAGTGTGTTCATTCTTTTAATATCTCCACTCCACCCTAAGCCGGTCAAAAGTACATGGAAAGGAGGAGTTTCAAGGGGCGCTCGCAGTGTCAGCAGTTCATGCAAAACATTCCAAGGTTGATTGATTTTCCCACTCCTACATAACCTAGAAATCATTTGGGTCAGCCAAAACGTCTTTGGAAAAACACCATGTTTCCCAAAACTTAAAACCAACTTAATGATATCTTCCTCGCTTAAGTTGTTCCCTTTCCTATCTCCCTTCAACAACGCGCTCAGAACAATATCACCAGTAATTTTATCAGGCGGAACCTCTGATAATGGTTGATGCATTTCATCGAGCACATGGAGCGCGTTTTTGAAACGTCCATCTCTCAACAGAACACCAATAAACACATTACGAACGTGCGTGATTTTAAGAGAAGGGTCAAGTTCGTTAAAAAGTACAACAGCTTCATCCACCATCTTGTGTCTCCCGAGATACCGAATGAAAATCGCGGCAGCGTTGACAGTAAGAGGAATTTCCCATTCTTTCGAAGCTCGGTACAGTTTGGATAACGTAGACCCAGAATCGAGTTCTCGACCCGCTAGCTCGACAAGGGCTTGGAATGGGTAAGAGAGGAAATGGGTGATTTGAGAAGGGGAGTTTTGTTGAAGGTGTTTGAGGAAATTAAGGGCCAGAGCAGAGGAAGCAAGGTTGCGAGTAACATTGTAGAGAAAAAAAAGGAGATGATGAAGGAGAAGAGCAGAGACTGCAGGTGTTGATTGGAGGGCCACTCTTCATGTGGGTTTTGGAGGAGGAGTTGAACAGCTCTGTTGATTTTTGAATCATCCTCTTGCGGAGGTTGTTGGGGTTTAGTCTCGGTGGAGAGGTGACGGGTGAGGATGTAAGATTCCGATTGGGGTTTAGGGAGGAAGAGTTTTGAGTGCTTTGACACCGGAATTGCAATCTTCATCTTTCTTTTACTTTTTATGGGGAGATGGAGGGAATCTCTCTTCTTATGTTCGACCCTCGAATCTGTGACTGAAGAATCGACGCTTGTTAGTTTCGTTTTTCTCTATGTGATGATGAAGATTAACACTATTGTAGACATCAGTTTTTTCTCCATTTTATTCATTATTATTATTTATTATTATTCTATTATTATTATTATTTTAATTATAATAATAATAATATTATTATTAATATTATTATTATTACAGACCCAAACCAGAACCCGACCCAATTACATAACCCATAAACCCAAATCGACCCAAAGGAAACCTTAAACCCGATTAGCGTTTGTGTTTCATGCCTCAGCCGCCAACAAACAACAGCCGTTGGATCTTGTGAGATCCAACAGTCCAAGGACATCCAGATGAAACCCTAGGGTTATGATACCCTAGGGCCACGTCGCTCCCTCCTCTGCTACCACGTGGCCGTCGCCTCCAACGTCACTCTACCCGCTGCCACGACGCCAACCGAAGGGTCTAGAAGACGCTGCAAGCCGCACACGCGTCACCATTCTTCGGTGAGTCACCACAAGTTTGGTGACTCATCGAAACTCCTGTTTGCGACCGGTCCGAAGGCATCCCTGGTGGTGTCTATAAAAGCCACCGATTCCCTGCCAGCAAAGAACCACCAAGAACAGAGAGCAACAAGAGAGCAAGAACGGCAGAAACAACCCCAATAATACCAAACAACAAATAAGAACCCAAATATCACACCAAAAAATAATCATTCGAAAAGAAAGAAAGAAGAAAAGGTACAAAAGCCTTACCCTTGACGCCTCGTTAGCCCTCAGAGAGCCCAAACGTCGCCGGAGATAAACATCGAAGGTAAATAAAACCTAGATCTTCGGGGTTTGGGGGATTTATAGGAAAAGGGGAGGCCGAATTCGGCCTTAGTGTCGAAAGAGGTTTGATTTGGGTCAATATTGTAATTTTCAGCAATCGTGGGTGGTGGGCGACGGTGGCTGCCGGCGCCGGAGCAAGGCAGCCGACCGGTGATCAATTTCTCTCCAGCGAGAGAAATATTTAGAGAGAAGTGAGAGGAAATCTCTCCTTAGAGAGAGAGAGAGAAGAAAGAAAATGAGAAGAAATGGCTTAGGGGGTCGGATTAAAGGGTATTTATACCCTCATCAAAACGACGTCGTTTTGATTAGGGGTACCTGTGTAATTTCCAAAGTGGAACAACCATTTCCGCAATCCCTTTAAGTCTGTAACTTTACGAGTTGATCACTAAAATCAATTTATAATCATTTTAATTATGTCTCTTAATTTTATTTTCTATATAATTTAGTCACTAATATGATTTTATATATTTTATGTAAAATAACAAATTTAGACATTGTAATTTTTAATAGTTTATTTGTTAATCCCGAATAAATAATTAGGTTAAATTACACTATAACCCTCATATTTTATATTATTTCGAATTAGGTCCTTTAATTTTAATATTTTATATTTTAATCACTTATTTTAATTTTTACTATAAGTTTTCTTATTTTTTATTTAATTCCACAGTTTTAATTTCTTTTATTTTAGTCATTATTTAATGCAATTTTATTATATTTTTTATTATCATTTATTTTTTTAATATGTTTAAATTAGTAATTTATTTATTTATTTGTTTGTTTATTATTATTTATGTTTTATTCACTAATATTATTATGAAATAAAATATAATAATTTCATAATTTAATTAAATAATAATATTTTTTTATTTTTAAATACTCAGAAAGGGCAGTCTTAAAATAACTAAATGTCCTATTATGGTATTTTAAAAATAATAAATATCATGCTTATAAAATATACATATTTGCTTTAATTTTATATATATTATTTTAATCATGTTTTTATTTATTTATTTATTTTTAATATTAAGAAATGGGCTGTCTTAAAGCAACTAGAAGTCATTTTCTGATATTTTTAAATAAATAAATATCTTACTTTTATAAATTATATATAATTTATTTTTTTAATTATTTTTAGAAAAATGTTTTATTGATATTTATTTATTTTTTAATATTAAGAAAGGGGTTGTCTTAAAGCAACTAGAAGTCATTTTCTGATATTTCTAAGTAAATAAATATCTTACTTATAAAAATATAAAAAATATATATTTATAAAAATTAATATATTTTCTTGGAATTATACTAATAAATTTGAAATCATAGGATTATGAATTAAATATATTTTTGAATTCTTAAATTTCCAATAATAGAGACAATTAATAATTAATGGGTATCAATTTTGGGCGTTATAGGGGTGTTAATCCTTCCCTAAACGTAACTGACCACGAATCATTTTTTTTACTACTAAAGTTTTTTGGTTATACGCAGATCAGTTTATCTTTTAAATTATGTTTTCTTAAAAACTATTTTAAAAGATTGTTTTTAGATATTTGACCTACCTAACCCAAATAGGTCAACGACGACTCCCAAAACATTTTTTAAAATCATTTATTTATTCATTTTACTTTTCCCGCCAAGTAAAAATTCATACTCGGGCGAAAACTGGTTACGACAGCTTGGCGACTCCGTTGGGGATTGGTCAAGCTTTAAAATCAATTATAAATTGTCTCTATCAATTAGAAATTAAAAATTCATATTTATTTAATTTATAATTCTTTTCTGTCAAATTTTTTTATTACTTATGATTTTCATAATATTTTATTATATTTTTTATTAATGTTTTTATTTTATTTTTAGATATTAAATTTCATTTTATATTTGTTTTTCAAAGGTTTGAATATTTCTCCTCACACACAACACTTGCATTGCATAACATAAGCTTTATAATCAAGCTTGTCCCTTTTAAGTGGAAGTGAAAGCGACGTCTTAGTGAGAATTTATTCTCCGTGTTAGACCTAGCAAGTAGCTTTCGGGGTTCATATGCTCTATGTCTTCTTGAGAATTTATTCTGCATGTCAGGCATAGGGAAATGTGTCCCCTCGAATTGAACTCAATCCGCTTAAGTCTGTAAGGACAATTCGAGTACCTTTACTCTTAGAACTGAAACCCTGCATATAATAAACCTTAGAAATTCTCCTGATCTAAGACAATGTTGAAACCCTGTCTATAGGTGAACACAAAGGAGAAATAAGCTCTAGCTTTTATTTTATTTGATTTTTTTCTTTTTCCTGAATAAATACATGCGAACTATAAATCATGCGGTTAGGTTAATTTTTCCCAACAAAGCATGAAACTAGAAAGCATGAGGTTAGGATATATTATATACCATGATAGAATCTTTTCTTTCCATTAATTGGTACTAACCATTTTATTTTTTTCTTATTATTTTATTATTTTATTTTTTTACATTGCTCTAATTTGTTTCTTTTGTCTGCATTACATGATCATGGAATAACCAAAAGGTGTTGACTTGAAAGACTGTTCATCAAATTGAAAAGTTTTCATAAATGGACAAAAAGTTTTATGATCAAACAAAATATGATGCAGCCAATGAAAGAGATCCTGAGGAAACTTCACGGATAGAAGAGAGCGATGCACACAAAGATCCTATTATATTAATACCAAAAGTACTCCACAAAGATCCTGTTAGATTGATACCAAAAGCATTCTACGGTAAGAGTATCAGTCAGGGCATTTAGAATAAAGGAGGTTTTTATGAAGCTCAAGCATGTTATTTGAAGGATCAAGACAAGAAATTGAGCACAAAGATGAGCATCACGTGTGAAGATTTCCAAAAGTTCAACCAAGCCTTTCAAAATGCTGGCATAGGAAATACCCCAGAAGAGTGGATAACAGGGGTCACCAAACTAAAAAAGAACTGCAACATATATGAAGATCTTGTCCAAGAACTTCTTGAACAAAAAGGTTCTCTTACAAGGGAAAATGAGTAACTCCGAGAATGGACACAAGAAGATGAAGGAAAAAGAGAATATCATGGAAGAAGCTGTAGTCCAGACAAGCAATATGGCCCATAAGATGATAGACTAACTTGGCTTTAGAGAAGAAAATGAGAAAGTTATCCCCTATATGTAAAGTTTTGTTGAAGTTAGGACTAAAAGCTGTCCCCTATATATAAAGTTTTGTTTGATGCACCGAAACTTTTGTGTTCAATGAAATCTACTTTAAGATGATCACTCTTGAGTAACACCTTTTCATACATGCATTTGCATTTTGCATCTTTGCATTTTCATTTTGCATTTGTACTTTTATGTTTGCTTTTGTATTGCACAATTTGCATTCTTATTGTTACAATCACATCTTTGCATTTGCATTTTGCATCTTTGTATTTTTACGTTTGTATTTACATTTTCATTTTTTGCATTTGCATATTTGCATAATTACATTTTGTTTTAAACCATTTTACATGCATTTAATCATTAAAACATGGGAATAATTCGTGGAGGATTCCATGACAGGATTTCTAAAATCAAATTGGAGCTAACTTGATCTTCCTAAAGAAGGATAAGAGCCATGAATGAAATTTTAGCAAGGGTTGGTAGAATCAAGAAACTGCAAGAGAAACTTATCTAGACTCAACAAGAAATGACTAATCATGCAAAAAAGTTTCAGGCTGATTCAAAAGAACAAATGACCACGTTAATGGACATGATGAATGATATGATCCATGGAGAGAAACCCTTAGAGGATCCCGCTGTGAAGGCTTTGAATGAGATTCTGAATGAAATGATGAGTTCGAAGCGATATTTTCTAATGATTAAGAACCTATTAGGGAGCATGGTAATTCAAGACATCTTCAAGATTTGGTCCCAAGGGGCAACTTAAGGAGTCTGGTGAATACTACCCCAATTATAGCTGAAATGAGCATCCAGAGCCCCCATGATCACAGGGGAGCATTTAGTCGTTTAGAACGATCAAGGAAAGTGAAAATCTCTCGAGCGAGAAAAACTCTGAAGGTGTTTCAAGAATCGATCTCAGATATGTACCCTTATTTGGTTAAAGGTCAATATATTACACCAAGATCGGTGAAAGTGTCACCAAAGCCTTATTCCCATTGCTATGATCAAAATAGTTTTTTTAATTTTCACTTGGGAGTATTTGGGCATTCAACAAGGAATTGTTGGTCACTGTTAAAATAAATAGAGACGCTTGTTGACAAGGGAGTCTTGACACAAGAAATGATCAAGAAATGGGGGGCAAAATAAGGATGAAAATCCTGGGCCAAGTACACGCCCAACATTCGAGGAATTATAGAGAAAGCTAAATAAACAAGTGGAAGTTGTTATATACCACTGTAGTACTTTCTATTTTTAGTATCTTGTTTGAACATGTTTTTGTTCCTTTCTCTGTCTTGTTGTGATAAAAAAATTTGTTGCTTTTATGGTTATGAGTAAGGAATTAAATTTTAATCTTGAAATTTTTTAATATCAAGTAGATTAAATATTCTTTTTCAAGAATTATAGATCTTTGGCAAGTGGTAAAATTATACCTTCCATATCCCATCCAATGCCAATTACTTAACCCTTACTAAAACCAAATCTTGACCATACATTTATCTGAGACTCTGAAGTCATGTCTCTACCTGTTTTTGAGACACCAAATCCAGACGTTTACCTTCTTGGGTAGAGTTGATTGGTTTATAACATTCCACCATATACACGACTTCAAAAGTCACACATTTGTCTTTCCAAATACAAAACCATCATAAACCAAAAGACCTCAAAAGAACCAAACTTTCAATTATCCGTGAATCTTCCTGCAAGAAGAGACAAGATGAGGCATCATGGATCAACTTATCGAAGATAATTTTGAGTGATTGGGGTATACTCAAAGAAGAAGAAAAAAGATTGATTTAGATAAATATATATCATGCATTAATTACATTGTTTTCATGTAAATAAAGTTAATCTTGAATATTCAACCCCCTGGGGATACCTCTTTTTACAAAAAGTTATGTGTATGAGATGACGAACGACATTGTTTCATTTATCTTTTCAAAAATAAATATATCCCTTGTTGTCCCATTTTGAGCCTATAATATTTTCTTCTGATTCAACCCTAACCAAGGACCACCCTCCACACTGGGAGGCAAAGATGAAGGACATCTCCTCGCATAAGTGAAGATCATCAATCCAGATTTCGCTATAGAAGTAAGTCATGGTGAAATAAAGTGAGAAATATCAAGATACCATAAGGTAGATCAAATACAAAGTGCTTGAAGATCAATCCATTCAAGAATAATGAAATAATTTCCAAAATGCAAGAGGAAAATGAGGTGCTCAAAGCAATTGAAGTCCTATACTCATTCATAAAAAAGGGAAAAAAAGGAAAAGAAAAAGAAAAAATTAAATCAAGATGGGTGACTTATTGAGCCTCAAGTTACAAGGTTGATTAAGTACAATTAGTTCAAAGATTGATATTCAACAAGAAGCGTAAGAAATGCTGGAAATATAAGAAAATGGAAATGAACCCAAAAATTGACAGTCTAGAGGGATCCAAAAGAAGAATGAAAAATAGCAAAGCAGATCCAATTCAAGCAAGGCAAGATTGAAGGCATCAGAATGAATTGATCCTTGGTTCAATTACCCTTAAACACTTATTTGGGCCTTTTTATCCATTTCTTTCGTAACCATAAGCCCTGGCCTACATTACGTACTTGAAAAGTCCATTCTAATCATACATGAATTTTTATGTGAAATAGGTTATCTTCAGATTTCATTCCGCCTCTCAGGATTGATATTTATTTACAAAAATTGGTTTTTAAAATCTTTAATGCATGATATGAAAAATAATAAAAGGGGGTTCAAGATGTAAAATTTTTAAATAACATCTTGAAACCAAAGGAGGATTCGAGTTGAAAACCTAAAAAGGCAGCTCGAATATTGAATGGTGCAACAATGACATAAGAGGCGATCTTAAGCTCTTGATGAAGCACCACACATCCCAAAGATGTTTCTGAGATTCTGGAACCAATAAGTATCTCTATGAGATGAATATAGCAACCATTTCTTCAAGTTAATGGACACTCAAAGAGACATATAAGCTGAATCAACATGAGAGACCTTACTTTACCAAAATTAACCTACACCTTAAACCAGTCAATAATTTTGACATTAGCCATAGGACTATGATTTTTTGATTTAAATGTGTAGTTGATTTATTTGATATTCATTAAACTCATGCTTTATGATTTGATTCTATTGTGAACCTATAAGGAGCAATATTTTATAAAATTCTTTCATTCTTCGATAAAGAAAGGAGGAAAAACATTTTCAAACATGACAGTCTAAAATAAGGAAGGTTCTTAAAACAAATTGTTGCCTATTTTACCTCTATTGAAGAAAAAGAATGAGCGAGGCCAGAATGATGAAGCATTCTTGAAGGCAAGTGGTCTGAGAAGCCAGAAAGTCTGGAGAATTGAACTTGTAACGATCTCCTGTGACATTAATAGCTACTCATCAAGAAAGATTACCCTATTTAAAAGGGATAATTATCTCATGCTGGTGACAATAAGCATCACCAGACAAATTACTTCCCCATCCACCAATCCATGTCCTCTAGCAGATCCTCCAATCACAGAGCCATAAGTCTCATTAGGTGTATTATGGGAATGAACAAGTCCACCACCTGTACTCTGGTTATACCGTGATGCTGGCTCAAGTCTTGATACATCATTGCTACTTCTTCCATGCCGATCATTTTCTTTGTCAGGATTATATCCATTATGTCCTTCAAAAGATTGCTGAACTTGAATTTTGAGAACTTATAGGCACAAAATAAGATATTGGAACAGATTCTACACTTATAGGCTTGTCATATTGGGTAACATTGGTTACAGAATTCCAAAAGTAAAGATAAATAGCTTTATCATCAACTAAATATTTCCATTGTTCGAGAATAGTGGAATATGGCAGTGCGTATCTTGGAGAAACAAAAAAAGAAAGTTGTTGTAGCAGCCATTGTAAGAAAATGCACCAACAAAAATCTTCTAGTTCATCCCGATGATGTTTAGTGAGGTTGTTACACGGGATGCCACCGATAATAAGGTCGAATCCGCCAAATCTACTCATCAATTGCTCCAACCGATCATTATTCAATTCTTATACACATGCTTTCAAAGGTATGCCGAGCTGGTAGAGGACAACCTCTGCACCACCGATCCCAGAGAAAAGAGACAGAACGTTGATACCCCTAGGGAACATGTCTCTTAAAGGATAACGATGATAAGCCATTGTGTCAACCTGGAATGGATTACCAAGTGATTTATGCCACTTTGTCCGACTAGATCCCTCCAGATCCAGAAAATTGTCACCTCATTTAGAAGAGGCACATATCTCAGACATTTCTGTCAGAATGAGTGATTACTTCTTAAATATTGTGGCAACAACAAGAAAAATCTTTAATCTACTGAACAATATTGTTGTTTATTGGTACCCAAATGAGAAATTCAAGATTAAGAGATTTTGTCACAAATAGAACCACAAGTACCCTCAATGGGGCATTAAAAAATTGGACCTCGTGGGAATCATGAGATTCAAATCAAACAAACATTGAGAGTAAGCCTTATAGTTTATAATGTTGGGGCATTTTTAAAGGCCCAATTCAGACAAATCCATATGGGACATCTTGAAGGCCCATTTCAACGAGAAATAGAATGGTGGGGTATTTTGAAGGCTCACGACAATATGAATATTTGGGCATTCTTAGAGGCTCATCTCAGCAAGAAGAAAATGTTGAGACATTTTGAATGCCCATTTCAAACAGAAATGATCCATGTGGGGCATTTTGAAGGCCCACATCAGTATGAATATTTGGGCATCTTTTAAAGCTCATATTAGTAAGAAGCAAATGCTGGGCATACTGAAAGCCCATTTCAATAAGAAATTGGAATATTAACGCATTTTGAACGTTTGTATCAGCAAATATTGGGGTATGCTGAAAGCCCATTTCAATCAGAATCAGGAATATTGATGTATGCTGAAGGCCCACATCATCAAATGCTGGGGCATGCTGAAGGCCCACATCATCATGTGTTAAAGATCATTGACTGGAGTAAATATTTCCAATGAGACAAAAAGATATTAAGAATGAAAATGGTGAAACAGTGACAATTGAGCTGACTATACATAATTGCTTCGTTCATCAGGAAGTTTCATTAGAGTCCTATTATTGAACAAATATTTACTCAGCAAGTATGGTTTCAAATACTCAATCTTTTTAACCATGTGTCATATGACAACATGTTCTTTGTTAAGCTACATTACAGTTGCATGGATAAAGATGGTCCCCATGAAAACCATTCAATCCAGAGTTCAATTCCTCAAGATCTCGGCTTTAAATTTGATCTTTTGTATGTCGGTGATGATTAGACATATTTCTTTGAGGTTTCTGGCAGTTAGTTTCAACCATACTGTTGGGGTTACGAAGCTATTTTTTCACATCAGTCTTCGCTTACTTGATAACATTGAAGAGAAAGACTCGACTTACGTATAATACCCTTATTTTCGTTGTTAATGGAATTATCATTGCCATTCAGGCTGAACTGAGTTTTCATCTATTTGGTTTTATCATGTGCATTTCATCTACAGCAGCAATAATTCCATGGACCTCCTTCAGTACATGGCTCCTATAGTTGATGTGTTTCTACTTCCTACAACACTCATTATGGAAGAAAACGTGATCGGTATCACACTGGCCCTTGCCCTAGATTATATCAAGATCAGTTGGTATCTCTTATTCAATTCGGCACTAGATTATTTTGTGAATTTGACCAACATTTTGGTCATTAAACACACCAGCATCCCATTTGTATTCCCAATGAGTTTTGTTCTCAAGTGGTCTTGTGACATTATAAAAAAGCTTTGAACACTATGAAAAGAGCTTCACTGATGAGAAATCTGGGCAGAAGCCATAGGAAAGGATGAATGTGTTGTCAAATGTTTACAAAACATCTATGCAGAAGCCACAAGAAAAGATGAATATGTTGGCAAATATTTTATGAACCAATGATTATGGTGCTGAACCAATGTTGTGATCATATGGTTTCCATTTATTGATCCAAGATGAAGTCTATCTTCTTCAACCCCAAGCTTACAAGTTAGATATGATGAAGATTTCTTTCCACATAAGGGAAGCTGAAATTTTAACAATAAGAAACTAGTGGAGCTAACTAAGATAGAACAATAGATTGTTGTTAAACATCTCGACATGATATGGTCTGAATGGCTTTCTTAGAGATCCAATTAGATGTAGATACATGAAAGGGATTAGGATAAATCCTCCTTGTGATGTGTTTCAAGAGTCAAATCAGAACATACACTGTTATCCTAATTAATTTATGCTGAGTTTGGCATATTTATATCTACACTCTTCAAAGATGATAGATTCTCTTTTCAAAGATGAAAGCTTTATTACAAAAGTTCAGACGAAGAAAACCAATTTTATCAAAGACAAAATAGAGCAACAAGATCATAATTCTGACTGCAGCAAGAGTTCCAAAAATGAAATATTTCTTCTGAGACTTTAATGAAACAAAGAAGACACAAAGATACAAGTTGATCAAATGGTTCTTCAGAAATATAGCATAAGTTTCTACACTGATATCCAAAGAAAACCCTGAAATGACTAAGTAAAGAAAGACTGAGTTCACCACTTTGAAGTCACATGAAGATTGCATCAACATTTATGCATTCATAAGAATATCATTTGCATAATAGACAATGCATTACATTGATATATTTGATTGCATTCAAATACCAAGTTTTACAGGTCTTCGTATGAAAAAAGAAGATTCATGATGGAAAAACACCTTAAAAGAAGAAGGTAGAATTCAAAACCTCAAATGCAGGAATCACACAAACATCTAAAGAATAGATGGACGTAATCCGTAGAAGAAACATTATTTTGAAATGGGGCATGTTACCCAATGAACAAGTTATTTTGAAAAATGAGAAAACAATTTCCAAACTTTCTCATTCAATCTTTTCTGAAAATGAAATTGTTAAATAGTAAGAAAACGATTTCCAAAGTTTCTTCTTTCATGTGTTTGTTTCTTTCATGGTTCACCGAGTTCTTTGCCAACTCAATTGCTGATTTATTGTCAACATGAATCACGGTTACACTTAGTTGCTTTAGCTCCATCTTGCTTAACAAATTTCTAAGCCATATCGCATGACATACACACCAAGATGCTGCCACATATTCAGCTTCACACATTGAGAGCGTCACGATCGACTGCTTCTTTGAAAGCCAAGTAAACGTAGTATCTCCCATAAAAAACACATATCCTAATGTGCTTTTCCGATCATCTATGTTTCCGCACCAATCGTTGTTGGAGTACCCAACCAGTTTGTAATCTTATGCTTTCAAGTAGAACAACTCGAGTGACATCGTTCCTTGGATGTATCGTAGGATTCGCTTCAACGCCTTCCAATATGAATAAATTGACTCGTCCATGAACCGACTTACAATGCCGTCACTTAGCGAAAGATCAGACCTTGTGCATGTGAGATAGCGAAGGCTTCCTACCAAACTCTGGTATCTACTCGCATCGACACGTTCCCCTCCATCGAACTTCGATAATTTTGCACCTGGTTCCATTGGTGTTGATATTGGGTTGCAATTTTCCATATTGTATTTCTTCAAAATCTCTTTTGCATATGTCTCCTGTGATAGAAAAATACATGTCTCTACTTGTCTAACCTCCAAACCAAGAAAAAACTTCATTAAGCTCAAATATGTCATCTCAAATTCCCGTGTCATTGTGCCCTTAAACTCTTCTATCATTTCATCATTGTTACCCATAAAAATGAGATCATCAACGTAAAGAGAAACAAATAACACGTTACCTTCATTCTTCTTTGAATAAAAGACATGCTCGTAAGGACATTGCTTGAACCCGCTCTCCTTGAAATATGTATCGATATGTATATTCCATGCATGTGGTACTTGCTTCAACCCGTAAAGAGCCTTCTTCAATTTTAATACCTTCTTCTATTCTTTGACTTTTACGTACCAGGTGGTTGTTCGATGTAGATATCTTCTCGAGCACACTATTCAAGAATGCCGACTTGACATCCATTTGAAATATCAGCAATTTGAATTAAGCAACTTGTGAAATGAGTAATCGAACTGTCTCCATTCTTGCAACAGGAGCAAACACCTCATCATAGTCGATTCCTTCCTTTTGCTTGTATCCCTTCGAACCAAGTCATGCTTTGTATCGTTCTATCTCGCCTTGAGCATTCATCTTTTTCTTGAACACCCACTGCACACCAATAGACTGACTTCCTTTCGGAAATTCTGCTAGCTCCCATGTGTTGTTGCAGTCAATCGCTTCAATCTCCTCGTTCATGGCAGTTTTCCACTTCTTGTCTCGCTACGCCACTTCTTGTCTCGCTACGCCTCTTCAAAGTTGATATTTTTAGCATCTGCCAAAAGACATATAAGATGTACTTCATTTGTCGAATCATATAAATCTTGCAAACTTCACATTTTGGGTTGTCGTGGTTCATCGTCATCATCGGTAGTTTCAGAGTTTGTTGGTATGCTTGGTGTAATGAGTGATGATTCTTCAACTTCGATGATAGCCTCTGTCGAATTTTTCCAGTCCCACTCGCTTGCTTCATTTACTCGCACATCACTACTTACCATCACCTTCTTGCTTATCAGATCGAATAGCTTGTACCCTTTTATCTTCTCATCATACCCAATAAAAATATACTTTTTACTTTTGTCTTTGAGCTTCGCTCTTCATTGATCTGGTACGTATGCATAAGCAACACTACTGAACACTTTGAGATGAGAAACTATCGGTTTTTGTCCGCTCTATGCCTCTTATGGTGTTTGATCATCTATCTTCACATGTGGATATCGATTTTGTACATAGATGGCACATTGTACGACTTCTGCCCATAATTCCTTCAACATCTTCTTACTCTTGAGCATTTATCAAACCATGTCGAGAATGGTCTGGTTCTTCCTCTCGGCCATACCGTTTTGTTGAGGAGAGTATGGTGTATTTAGAAATATCCTTATGTCTTGCTCCTCCCAATTCTCCATGAAAGAATTCAAATTATGCTCGTCACCTCTATCGGATCGTACGGATTTTGATATGTCTACCAGTTGCCTTCTCCACCATCACTTTGAAATTTTTTGAACACCTCAAATGCCTCTGATTTTTCTTTCAAAAAATGAACCCAAGTTTTTCGTGAGAAATCATCGATAAAGGAAATGAAATACCTTTTACTGCTGAAAGATTCGAGGGTGATTGGTCCACATATATTGGTATGAATCAACTCGGGAGGATGTTTAGCTCGATATTTTGCCTTCTTTTAAAACGTGGTTCTCGATTATTTGCCAAACACACATTCTTCACAAAATTTGCCCTCATAATCCATATCCGGCAGCCCGTGCACCATGTTCTTCTTTGCTAACTCTTTTAGACCACCATGATGCAAGTGACCAAAGCGGAGATGCCACAACGATGCCTTGTCTTCTACGTCAATTCAGAAACATTTTTCTTGCACGCTTCTCAAATTCATTTTGTACATTTGATTTTTCCCCATCTCGACTCGAGCAACCAGACTCCTTTTCTTGTCCTTCAAGTGTAGTACACGGTCTTTCAAAAGTACCGAGTAACCTTTCTCTATGAGTTACCCCATACTCAAAATGTTTTTCTTGAGATCTTGTACATAATAAACATATTGAATTGACCCTATCAAGCCATCCTTTTGTAAGTAACAAACCGTACCTCAGCCTTTGACCTCCACTTTTGATGCATCTCTAAAAGACACATGACCACCTTCAATCTTTTGCATCTCTTTATATAGGTACTTGTGACCACACATATGGTTTCTTACTCCTGAGTTGAGGTACCACTGAGTGTCATTGTTGATGTTGAATTCATTTTGAGATATCTAGAGAAAGCCTTCATTCACTTCGTATTCCAACGCTAGGTTGGTTGTTTCTTCCACCTTTTTATCAGCTCGATAATATTTTGCAAAATGCCCATTTTACCACAGTTATAACATTTGACAGAGTTACAATCCTTCGTGTAGTGGCCATACTTGTAACACTTGTAGCACTCGATGTTGGAATAGTTTGATCGGCCGCCTCTTCCTCGACTGCTTCATCTTCCACGCCAATTTGGTTGGCTTGACTGTATTTTCTCCTTATAGTACCCTTCATGAATATCGC
This sequence comes from Hibiscus syriacus, assembly GCF_006381635.1. Taxonomy (NCBI): domain Eukaryota; kingdom Viridiplantae; phylum Streptophyta; class Magnoliopsida; order Malvales; family Malvaceae; genus Hibiscus; species Hibiscus syriacus. The sequence goes on along the minus strand of NW_024063392.1, from coordinate 8,938,755 downwards.
CTTGACCACCGCGACCATATCCACGACCACGCCCTTTACCTCAAAAATTTTGAGAATAGAGAACCTTTTCATCTTTGATTGATGCCTTGGTTTGAATTGCTTGCTCAAGTGTCTCCTCCTTTTTTTCTTTTTACGTTGTTCGTGTGCCTCGAGAGAACCATCGAGCTCATTGATTGTGAACGTCACAAGGTCTTTTGACTCTTTTATCACGCACACAACATTCTCAAAATTATCGGTTAATGATATCAAAATCTTCTCCACAACTTGTACATCGGTTAACGCTTCGCCATTATGAATGAGTTGGTTCACCACGGTTTGTACACGTGTGATGTAGTAGGATACAGTGTCCGACTCCTTCATCTTCATGCTTTCCAACTCACCACGAAGAGTTTGGAGACAAACTTTCTTGACTCGATCAGCTCCTTTGAACACTTTTCCTAAAATGTCCCACTCTTCTTTTGAAGTAGATGCACCAGCAATCTTCTCAAAGACCGACTCGTCAATGGCTCGGAATAGCATGTATAGTGCCACCTTATCCTTCGATCGTGCCTCTTTCAACGTATTGGTTTGAGCTCCCATTTATCCCGTGGTTGTTGTTGGTTCTTCGAAACCTTCTTCGACCACTTCCCATGCATCTTGAGATTCGAGAAGAGCTTTCATTTGAATGCTCCAGTTCTTGTTGTTCGCCTTTGTTAGTCGTGGTAGCGGCATTTGACCCGTCACATTTGCCATTGGCTCTGATGTCTATTTGTAAAATAGAAAACAAATTAACCCATAACTATTATACTATTTCCAAGTGATTTTGTATTTCTTTGAGTTGTTTTCAAATAAAATCAACAAGGTTTTTATATAGGCACTAGGTACTACTCTACCAAAAACAAAAAATAAATTCTATTAAAAATAATAAAAGACAATTAACTCCTATACCACCTCTTGGCCTTTCACCTACTAAAACTCTTGACCTTTTATTTTCCCCTTAACTTATAAATTTAAATAAAACCACTAAAAACCATTTTTAAGTTTATTCAACAATTACAAAGGCTAATACGTTGAAACTGACTTATCAACTCCGATAACAAAACCTTTGAAATTAACACTAAAAGTGTGTGGTTAAGCATCTCCGGACATAGATTTTGTTCAAAAAACTCCCCGAATACAATCACAAACTGTAGTATCCAATACCGACCAATTTTTTTGTTAAAACACTGCATGTATCCCATCTATCCCTAGAGATTTAAATGGTGACATTCTAAAGAAAGTCGTCTTCACTTTATCATTCGAAATGTGCCTATATCATCCGAAATGTGCCTATATCATCCAACTTTTCCCTCGGTGCCCATTAAAATAAGCCTTATGTGTTGGGATTATACTGTATTTAGAGATGCTTTGCTGAATGGGTTGGGATTGTTTTGATGCAAAAGGGAAGGGCGGTTGCTTATGTGTCTTGATAACTCAAACCACATTAACACATTTATCCAACTTACGATTTATAACTTGCCACCATGGTCATTTCCTTGAAGATTTGGAGGCATTATCTCTTTGGTGAGAAGTACTACATTTTTATTAACCATAAGATCCTGAAGAACTTACTCGCCCAAAAGGAGTTGAATTTGAGGCAAAATTTTTGGGTAGAACTATTGAAGGACTACAACTGCATAATAGATTACCACCAAGGTAAAGCAAACATAATGACAGATGCTGTGAGTTATAAATTGATGTCTAATCACCGAGCATTGTTCGCAAGTTTGAGTTTGAATAAGGATGATGGGTTGTTAGTCTAGTTATTATTTAGACCCAATTTGGTTAAAGAATTAAGGGAAATTCAGAGTATCCATGATAGCTTGGTGGCTAGATTTGAACAAGCTCACCGAGGTGGAGCACTGGGTTTGAGCTTTGGGATGGTAATGTGTTATACTTTCGAGGTCGGTTGTGTATTCCATTAGATGAGTAGTTGAGGACTAAGATTCTTTGTGAAGCAGATTGTTATTCATTTTCAGTCCATCCTAGTGGTAATAATATTTACTAGGACCGTCGTTATTTGTATTGTTATTTTGGTATGAAAAGATGATATTTAAGTTCGCATCTAGGTGTTTAGCTTGTTAGCAAATTAAAGTAGAACACCAGGTTTCTTCGGGGTTGCTTAAACCTATCTATTTCATATAGTGGAAATGTGATATAGTGACCTTGGATTTTATGATGATATTACTGATAAAGCAATGAAAACATGAATTTGTTTGGGTTATGGTGGACTGATTGACCAAATTTGCTCATTTTCTATTGTTACGATTGAATATCACCTTAGAGAAGTTATCTTTGATGTATATTTGGGAAATACTGAAATTTCATGGAGTGCCAACGTCGATTATTTTTTATTGAGACCCATGCTTCACCTTGAAAGTTTTGAAGACACTTTATGAGGCGCTAGTTACCTGACTGCATTTTAGTATTGCATTCAATCCATAAGCCGATGATCAGTCTGAGCGTGTGATTCATATTTTAGAAGATATATTAAGGTGTTGTGTTATAAACCTCGAGAGTAGTTGGGTGGATCATTTTCCATTCGTAGAGTTTGCCTAAAATAATAAATACCAGTCATGTATCCATATGGCTCCTTGTAATATCCCAAATTTTGGCTAGTGGCCAAAATGTAAAATATGAAAGTTTAGTGACTAAAGTATAAACTTAAGAATAGTTTAGGGACCAAAGTGTAATTTCAAAAGTTATGTATTTTGGCCCGTAAATAATATTTCACCCCAAGAATGAAGTTTTAGTTGGTTTTATATTTTTGATCTGGAGTTTGTATAAAATGTTATAAGGATAAATCTGATTGAACTGGATTTATGAGAAACTGTGAAGGAAGATAGGAAAGGGTTAATAATTTCATTTCTATATTTTAAATTAGTATAATTTAACACATATAATTGGATTTAAGTTGATTTTTTAATGTTAAATCAAGATTGTTGAATTAAAATGACAAGATTGTAATATCGTGAAAACTACAAAAGTAAAGTTGGAAAAGATGAATATATTTTCCATATTTGAATTGATGATACAAGGATGATGTTATGATGATGTATTATGGTAATTATCAAGGGATTTTAAGGGTAAAAGGTCTTTTAGCATAAAAAGAATTTTTATGTAATTAGTTTTTAGCAAGTGTATCATGATATTTTAAGAGAAAAATCAAGAGAATTTCTTCATCATCTTCCCCTTGTTCCGTGAAATTTATAGCTAGGTAAAAGAACTTTTCTTTTTTCATTTTCAAGCAAATTTATTAAATATTTTTATGAAAACAAGAAATAGGAAATTTACCTACATGAAATTCTATATCATTTGGTATCGTTTGTTCATGCTTTCCATGCTTGAAACCCTTAATTCTTGAATTGGATGGATGAAATGGAGGTTAAGTTTTCATTTTCTAAGGTTAGATTATGATGGAGTTGATGATGTTGATTTATTTCATATGCTTAAAAAGTGATGAAAATATAATTAGAAATGGTTAAATCGAAGTTTGGCATTTAGGGATTTTATGGAAAGTTCAAGATGAATTGAAATTGATATGGAATTAATTGAAATTGAATGGAAATTATAATCAAGTTTAAAATCTTGCCTAAAGTGGTCTATAGAATTTGGCCATAAAGGAAAAATTAGGGGAAAAAATTCCCTAAGGTTAGAAATGATGTATGAATGATTCTACATGCTTTATAAAGTTGATTGAACCAATTTGGAAACTTGTAAAGGTTTGGGGTCCAAATTGCATAATGCGTGGAAGTTGGGTTTGAAATTAAAAATGTTTAAAAGTTGATGTACTATGATTGAATAAAATGTTAAAATGCTTGATTATGTTATTTGAAGCTTGAATTGAAGTTAAATGGTAATGGATCATTTTGAATAAATTGGAAATATTTATCATTTTAATGGTTGAAATGTGAAATTAGAAATGTCATTTTGAAGTATTAAAATCAACATTGATGTTGTGAAGTGGAATTAGTATCGAACAATATCGAAATAATTTTTATGATTTTATTACTAGTATGTGCTTATGTTAGTATGGTACTTGTAGACACCCGTTTTTGACCGAATTATTATATTTTATTATTATTATTTTTATTGTTACTTGCTTATTCTTATTCTTATTCTTATTATTATTATTATTACTACTACTACTACTACTTTATTATTATTATTATTATTATTTTTTATTTAAATATGTTTTGTAGGCCCATTACAAGCAATCTTAACCCAAACCCAACTAGCGGCGTACACCAAGCCTACATATGGTGTCCCTATGCCACTAAGGTTTTCAACTTTTTCAGCCAACTGTCGCGTCTTGGCCATTGGATCTGTGATTGATCCAATAGCCTATATGAAAAGTGGCCAGGATTTTTGAAACCCTAGGGTTTTTACTTGCCGTCGCCGTCACCTTCTGTCACTATCGTCGCTACCTTCTGCTACTACCGTCGCTTCTACTATATGCTTCTACCACCATCGCCTCCTCGATCAGATCGCTTTGACACCGTCGTTTCAGTCGAAAATAGACATGTCAATCAATCAAAAGGCCAAAATCAGTCAAAATAGTTTTTCCAAGTACGTTCAGATAAAGAAAGAAGATAAAATCCGAGTTGGTAAAAATGCCAAAATAGGGTAATCATACCCTATTTTTCTTGGTAACACAAGAGCAAATTCAGAGATATGCAACAACCAAAAAGGGGGGATTTTTAAAAAATTGAGAGATTTAGTGGAACAAATCGAGAGAAAAAAATCAGAGAAACCATTGAAAAAATCTATTCCACCATTAATAACCAGAAAGAAACAATCTTTTTGATCAGAAAAAAATCAAATAGCCATTCAAAACCAGATATCGAAAATCTAAAAAAAGAGAGGAAAATCCTACTTTTATCCACAAAACAGTGGCCATTCCTTCATCAGAGGAGAGACAGAGTAATTCCTTAACAAAAGGTAACCATTCTTTCTTTTATAGGTATTTCATTTTGCAACTCAGGTGCATGTATTTCATGTTATTTACATTTGGATCCCTACCTTTTCTATTTTTATCTTTCCACCTATTTAACTACTATAGCTTGCAGATTGGTATGCCATGTACTTGCATTAACACCCTTTGTATTTTTCTATTCCATATGTATATATCATCATTTATTATATTGTTTAAACACATATTGTATAGTTTGAAATGAATGTTTATCCTCCCTACGTTTTGTAATTTGTTTTACATAGTATGTATAACAACCGTACGTCTCTCTTTAAATATATATTTTATTATGTTCATATATGCATATTTTTAAAGGAAGTTTTTTAAAAAATATTATTTCATATATATATATTTTCTTGTTTGATGTTCTAATGTTTATAAAGTCTTTGATTATTCAACTAACGTATGAAATACCTCCAAAAATCTGGAGTGCTCTTCCGAAGATTATTCAAAAGAAATATTATTTGTTGCTTATTAAATCGATTAGATATATCTCATTCATTTTAAATAAATATTTTTTTATATAAACAACTTTATAAAAAATTATTTTAATAAATAAATATCTATTTTTAATTTATTTCTTGTATTTATTTATTTACCATTGATTACTAGTCTACTTAATTATCTTTGTTTAATTTTTTTATATTGATATTTCACTCGTCCTTTATATGACATTTATTATTGTTGTACTCATAAATCATACATTTATTTTATCTCTTTATAAATCAATCAAAGATCGTTTCACATCTTCGATTAACAAAATTATGTTCAACATAATTGGATTTCAATTTTTCTTAATCTACGTAGTAAGAAGACATCCTTTTTAAACAAAAAAAAGAGTGAATTAAATATTTTTTGAGTCGACTAATTTTTTAAGTTTCACTTATTCTTTAAAAATTCATCAAAATAAAAGGATCATAATTTAAATTTTGAATCAGAACTCGTAAAATTTAACTATTTAGAAGACATATAATCAAGGGTACCAATTCTGGGTGCTATTGGGTGTTTACACTTCCCCACGCATAATCGACTTCTGAACTCTTAAAAAATAAATTTATGGTTATGCGTTGATTAATTTTGTCTTTTAAATAATTTTTCTTAAAATTATTTTACAATATATTTTTAGTTATACAACCTACCTAACCCAAAGGTTGATGTCTAAACCAAAATTTATAATTTTCCAAAACAAAGTCATAATTATTTTTAAATTTAATCATTTATTTAAAAATGGCTATGATAATACTAACATGTGCTTTGAAATATATGTGTTATGTTAAATGATGCACTTGTAGATTGTGATCAAAACCGAGATCAAAGCAAATTAAAAGGAAAGGAAAAAGTACAAGTGTGAGGCTTATATCGATACCAAAGGTTTGCAAGTGAGGCTTACCAGGTGAGTGTATATTCAATTTGTATTTATGTTATTGTGGAAACATTATTTTATGATGAACCTGTGATGGAGCTATTACAGTATGAAGTGACTTCTAAATGTTATGTGACTTTATGGTTCATGCATATAGGTCCATTTTGTATGTAGAAGCTAATGGAATTAGTGAATAAGCTAAAGACACAGAATAATGAAACCTACTAAGATTTTGTGGTCTTGACAATAACTTTGGAAAATCTCCATAAATTCTATAGAACGTATCAGAAGGTGATTCTTATACCATTGAATTTTTTTTGTCAATCTACCTTTCTGTAAAACAAAAAAACCGATTTCGAACTGTATGTTAGAAGATATGAAAGTTTAATCGATGATAGGTCAGAAACCAGAGTAGCAAATTTTGCTTAAAACATATTTTGTGAAAATTCACCATAAATTGTATAAGTTGAACACGAAAGAGTAATTAATATGGTTAGAATCATATTCAAGATTAATTTCTAATGGTATAAACAAATTAAATTTTATTTTTATTTTAATACATAATATTAATTCTTATAGGCAGCGTAAATTGCTAGAATAGGGAATTGTGATAAAGCATACATTTTATGTTATTTTTAGGTTGTATGCTATTTTAAATGTTCGAATTGAGCCGACACTATTATATTGCTATGATTATTATGATGTTAATAATATGATGGATATGATGCTTATATGTTGAAAAGAAAAGTATTTAAATCGTATTTTGATATATTTTCATATTGTTTTATAAAATAATATTCAGATGATTTCGGGTATGAACTGCCTAATGCACTGTTATATGATAATTGATATACGAGTATCTATGGATGCTTCTGATGAATGAAAGCTATATGACTTCAATAAAAATGCCCATTGTATGTATATTAAGATTGTTTGATATAATTGGCATGCACATAGTAAGTGAATTTGGTAGTATTGTGCATTATACCATAAAGGTAGAGTAACATTAGTTGCATGACGCATATAGTAAGTGAATTTGGTACTATTATGCGTAGCTACAGTAAGTACATGGTAAGTGAATTTGCTACCATGTTACTTTAGGGAATGCAAAACATAGTAAGTGAATTTGGTACTATGGTATTCAATATTATCGATACATAATGTCATGTTCTACAACACTTGTATATATGCCTAGCACTAAAAGTGCAATATGTAGATACTAATGACTCGTGTACTATGCATTCTCATTTATCATACATTGGGCTATGAATTAAATGAAATTTAAAAGTAGCAGTTGATTGATTCAATTGAAAGTAAGGCTTTCGTTCAATATTCTGATATGATTATATATGTTTATATAAGAACTGCTACTTTATAGGGGTATGATGAGTGCAAGACTTATTAAGTCTGTTTTATGCATTTATATATTATTATATGATATTTTTTGTACATTGGTTTATGTGTTATTTTATATATCTATATACTCACTTTATATATATAAATTCCTCACTAAGTGTATACTTACCGTGCGATGGATTCACACGTAGATAAAGTGAAACGATCGAAGTAATGAACGTAGTTGATATTACCTTTTGAGGATCAGTTCCCCAATATCAATAAGACATTTTCTGATGTTTTTGGCTTTTCTAGTTGTCATGTACATTAAATGCGTTATGTTTGCTCTGATATGATAGTTATATATTGGATTATAGTACTATACATATACTATCCTAAAAGTGAATACTAGTAGGTATAATTATTAGTTTGTATTCAACAGTTTATTAAATTATATTTTAGTCACTATCAGGATGAATTTTAAAATAGGCAGTCTTTAAGTAGTTTCACTTCTTATATGGAACAGTATTGAATTGCCATGTTGCTTCTTGAAATCATATTTGATTTAGATTTTAAAATATTATATTTTAGTTTAATACAATTAAACATTTTCAATGATTGATATTAATTGAATGATATTAAAATAACCAAAATTTTACTCATTTTTGAATAGGAAATGTTTTAAATAGCTGATGTGAAATCTCTAACTCGTATTTGAGTTTGAACATGGGAAATAGGTGTTACATTTATTGGTATCATAGCTACAAGTTTAGCTGATTCTAGGCCTAAACTAAGTTTTTTTAAAGTGAAAAGTGTGTGCATACCACTAGGATGTCAATATTACTGATATGGTGTCTATATGATATTGTTTGATGTTGCTCCTTACTGATGTAAATTGATATATGGTTTTCTTATATGCCTGAAACAGAGTGCTCAGTCGAGTTACCGAGCATGAGGTTCCAGAAGGAGCCAATAGCGGGAGCAATGAGATCAATCATGAGCCTCCTGCTCTGTCTGAATTAGGAGGAGAACCAATATAGCAAGAGGTGTTGGACAAGATCAAGGGACCTTCTTTCAAATGTTGGATGCGATACTAACACAATTTCAGCCACTGACTCCTCTGACTCCCTGATTATCTATTACAAATGAATTAAAAAGTTTAGGAGCTCATAAGTTCAAAGGAGAATTTTATGACGGTCATATAACTGCAAATCTTTGGTTCAATGATGTAAAGATAATGCTAGATGGTTTCCACTACACTGATGTAGAAAAATTGGACATAGTCATGTCACTGCTTAAAGGACATCCCTGGGTTTGGTGAACAAATACCAATATGCATGTTCCTCCAAAAATGTGAACTGACAATACTTTTAGGAAGAATTTAAGAATAAATATATTAGGGACCAGTTCATCAAATTGATGAAACAAGAATTTCTTAATTTGAAGTAGGGAAACTGAACCATTTATGAGTATAAGTGCGAGTTTAACAAATTGAGCGGATTTGTGACAGAGTTAATTTTCAATGAAAAGGCTCATTATGATTGGTTTATCGAAGGTTTAAGATCGAGATTGAAAGAGTTAATGCATGCATTGAATTTGCCCACTTTTCAAGAAGAAGTGAGCAAAACCAAAGCGATAGAATGGGCATAAACTAAGAAGATGAAAGATCATACAACCATCAAAGAGATCAGGAGCACTTGCAGCTTTATTTCAGTTTAAACAAGGCATAGTTTCTCTTTATCAAGATAGATCAGTGTCTATTGTATCTAATAAAAAAAGGAGTGAATTATAGAAAACCTATGCGAGCTTAGACTACTGTTGTTGGTACAGATAAATCATCTAGGGGTTAATATCGAGCATGTGATATTTGTGGTAAAAATCATCATAGAGTGTATCGAGTAATTAAGGGAGCTTACTATTAATGTTGAGATACTGATCACTATATTAGAGATTGTCCCATGATTTCATAAGAAAGACCAATGCAGAATGAAAGATCTGCTTCTAAGTCACCGAGAGGAAGAGGTAGGGGTAAATCAAAAGGACCATCAGAATATGCTTCCCAGCCTGAATATCATACCCCCAACAAAAGTGAATAACATTAGGACTGATGAGGACCTGGATGACCCAAAAATCATAACAGGTACATTTTATCTTTTTGATAAACTAGTATTTTTGTTGATTGATCCTGGTCCTATACACTCTTATATAAACACTAAGTTAAATAGAGGCATAGACATCCTACTAGAATCTATTTTGAGTGATATAGTAGAAACTAACACTTTAGGCCAAAGTACGAGGGTTAGTCGTATATATAAGAATTGTCCTTTGAATATTCAAGAAATTTAGTTCTCAACGAATTTAATAGAGTTACTTTTCAAAGAATCTGAAATAGTTTTGGGTATGGGTTGGTTATTCTCCTTCCATGTTATAGTGGATTGTTCCTTAAAATGACTAGTTCTAAAGGACTTAAAAGGTTTCGAGATCATAATGGTTGATAAAATGGTAAATCCATTGTTTAATGTGATTTCAATAGTAACTGCCAAGAAGTTTTTGTTACAAGGTTGTCAAGCTTTCTTAACTAATGTGGTGGATACTCGAACTTCAAAAGTTAAGTTGGAAGACATTCTGACAGTTTGAGAGTATCCAAATGTACTTCTAGAGGAGTTACCTGATTTATCTCCAGATTAAAAGGTAGAAATTAAAATAGAGATGTTACTAAGAAATGTGTTTATATTTATGATCCCATATAGAATGATACCCACTGAACTTATAAGTTATAGGCATAGTTACAAGAATTATTAATCAAATTTTTATAAGACCAAATGCGTCACTTTGGAGAACACTAGCATTAATTGTTTGTGAAAAGAAAAATAGATAACGGTGAAGTATAAGTATCATTTACCAAGGATTGTGGTATGCTTAAGGATTAAGAAAGAATATGATGCACATCTTTGCATAGTTCTTCAGACTCTTTGAGAGAAAAAAGTTATATGCTAATATGTAAAAGTGTGAATTATGATTATCTGAAGTTGTTTTCTTGGCAATGTAATATCGACATAGAGGATAAGAGTGGAAAAAGGAAAGATTTACAAAAAATATTATCATAAGGTTACCTTTAATACCCATAAAAAGGATTCAATCAGGGTGATTACGGATAAACTGACCAAATCAACGCCCTTCATCTCAGTCCAAACTGTTTACTCTATGGATAAGTATTCTGAATTGGTACGAGCTTAAAGATCAAGATATAGTGGGCCCTAATTTGATTAAGGAAATGAAAGATTAAGTAAAAAATTATTCAAGATAATCTCAAGATAGTTGCTAACCGACAGAAGTCTTACTCAGACTTAAAAAGAAAAGATATTAAATGCCAAGTTAGTGATAAAGTATTTCTTAAAGTATCAATTAAAGTATCACCTTGAAAAAATGGTCATACTATTTGTACGAAAAGGGAAGCTATGTCTGAGATTCAATAGTACATATGAGGTAATCAAAAGAGTGGGTCCAATTGCTTATCAGTTGGCTTTACTTTTGAAAATGGAAAACAATTACAATGTATTTCATGTTTCGATGCTTCGGAAGTATCTATCTAATCATTCTCATGCTATTACACTAGAGGAAATTGAAATTCAATCAAATTTGGCATACAAATAAGAATCGGTAAAGATATTATAGTATGGGGTCAAATAACCGAGGAATTAGTGATACTACATGTTAAAGTTCTTTGAAGAAAGACATAAGGTCACGAAAGCTATATTGGAATGAGAAAGATAAGATGAAGAATCAATATCCTTATCTTTTGGATCAAGTACATGTTGAAAAATTTGAGGACGGAATTTCTTAAAGGGGGAGAATTGTAATATCACAAATTTTAGCTAGTGATCAAAATGTAAATTTTAAAAGTTTAGTGACCAAAGTATAAACTTTAGAAAAGTTTAGGAATCAAAGTGTAATTTTAAATATTTGTGTATTTTGACCCCGTAAATGAATATTTAACCTCAAAAATTAATTTTTTTGTGGGTTTTATATTTTTTATCCGGAGGTAACCGTAAATAAATAGTCCGATAAAAATTAAGATAATCAGATCGAACTAGATTTTTGAGAAATTTTGAAAGATGATAGGAAATGGTTAATAATATCATTTCCATATTTTAAATTGGTATAATTTAACATAGATAATTATATTTAAGTTAATTTTCCATGTTAAATCTGGATCGTTGGATTAAAATTGCAAGATTATAATTTCGAAAAAACTACAAGGGTAAAGTTGGAAAAGATTAATATATTTGTTCATATTTGACTTTATGATGTAAGGATTATGTTACCATGATGTATTATGTTAATGATCAAGTTATTTTAAGGGTAAAAAGGTCATATTGCATAAAATAAATTTTTATTTAATTATCTTTTTAACAAGTGTATCACGTTATAAAATGGTGAATGTCTCTCGACACAACATAACTGGAATGTTTTTGCCAATTTTCTCTGCTCCTTTCTCCGATTCTTTGTTTGTTTTTTGTTTGATCGTTAGTCTCCGTTTGTTTTTTTCCTTCTTGCTTGCCGGTGAATGTCTAAAGAGTCCACTACTGATTCCAATCTTTCAAGTTGGAGACATTTTTATGGCTGGGATGATAAGGCGTTGAATTATTTTCCCTCTCTTGTGAAGGATGGTTTGGTTTTTGTTCAGCCTCTGATGAAAGTTTTCAATGAGAGGTTAAGGTTTGGCAACACTATTGGGTGGCTCAGATCTTAGGGTGACCGTCATCTGTTGCTGCTCTGCTCAGGTCAGTAAAACCTCTCCAGTGGAAATTTAAAGAGATTAATATGAAATTGGCAGGGAGAGTCTTTATGTTTTTCATTTTCAATGTAATAAGGCATGTGATTGGGTACTCGTGAATGGTCTTTGGCACCTATTTAACTGTGTGATTATTCTAAGTAAGTGGGAACCTAACCTTACTTCTTTAGAATTGTACTACTAGCAGAGGAAGTTGGCATTTGTGAGGGTTGGTGTGGATGTTCCTACGAATTTATAGGTTATGCGGTTTATTAATGTGAAATTTCAGAATGGATCATTGGCGTCGATTGCAATAGAAATCCTTTAGTTTCCTTATCGTTTTCCCCATTATCGTGTGTTTAGGCATAATGATAAGGGGTGTGATAAGGTCAAGGATGTGCAGTAATGATGGGTGCCTAAAGTTGTGGCTTCTCTTTTTTTTGGAGGTGAAGGAATTACTGAATCCTCTATTTTTGTTGTGGATGAAGAGGCTGTATCGATCCCTTCTTTGGTAGCAGGTGTTGATTTTCATATGGTGACTAAAGCTAAGGTGATGGAGGTTGTTGTAGAGGTTGTTTCAGAGGCTAAAGCTTTGACTGAGTTTGGTGAGTGTAGTGCTCCATGGCTTGGTTCTATGGGTGTTGAGGTGATTCAGAAAGTGAGGGAGGAGGCTAAAGGGATTGTGGCTAGTGAGGATGGTGCTAATCGATTTGTGATTTTAGCTAATGCTGCTGATGAGGATGATGAGCCTCGTAAGGTGAGAGAGGTGACTAAGGGAGTAGCTAATTTGATGAAGGGGTTTAAAAATGTTAAAAAGAATGCTAGGAGGGGTTGTCAAACTAGTAGTGTGGGTGTAATTTCCTCTCAATGATTTGTTGTTTTTGGAATGTAAGAGGGTTTAATAGCCCTAAAAATAGATGAGTGATATGAATAAGTTGTGCAATAAGAAAGTCACTTGGAATAAGTTTTTCTGTAATTGGAAGGGCTTTCATAACTACCAAGCTGCTGTTAATGGAAGGATTTGGTTGTTGAGTAGGAATCATTGTGATTTTTGGTAAGTGACAGTTATGGATCAAAGTGTCACTATTCTATTCGTATGCCGAATGTGTGTTTCTTTGTCTCAGGTATTTATTGCAGTAATTTGGGTAGTGAGCGTGTTCATTTTTAGAATAATCTTGTGGATCATAAAAGGAGTATTGCGAATAAACCATGGTTGGTGTACGAGATTTTAATATAATTTCCACTACGGAGGAAAGTTTTGAAATTTTTAGTTCTATATTAGCTCGGGATATGGAGAAGTTTAATTGTTGTGTGGAGTTGTTGGGTCATATGGATCATGTGTAAGTTGGCTCGATTTTCACTTGGTCTAATCGTCAAGGGGAGCCTTACTAGGAAGTTGGATAGGGTCATGATCACTCCGTCTTGACTGCCTTCTTTTCCTCACTCTATGGTTGAGTTTTTAGCCCCTAATCCTTCGGATCATTCTCCTAGTATGGTTTGGCTTGAAAGGAAAATGAAATCTCATCCGAATTCGTTTAAGTTCTTCAATTTTTGGGTTAAGGATCCAAGTTTCTTATTGATAGTTGAGGATAGTTGGAACTTCCCTGTTCAAGCATTTAATCCTATGTCTCGGTTATTTCTTAAGTTAAAGCGGTTAAAGCCTTATTTGTGTGAGCTGAATCAGAGGAGTTTTGGTGGGCTTTAGATGAGAGTAAAAGTTGTAAGGGAGGCTTTGGAGTGGGTACAGTTGGAAGTGTTGGGTGGTAACTCTAGTGTGGGGTTACATGATCATATTGATATTAGAGTATGCCCAAAGACCAATCATATGATGATTGTATTGACATATTTTATTTATCGTATTTATCAAATAAAGACATTACCGTTGTTTTCTTTTATTGTATTTCTATGCATTAAATAAACTAAAAGATAATGTCCATATATTAATGTGATTATTATGAAAAGATCCTTAGTCAAGTATTATTATGAGCATGGATAATAATAATACACTTAAGACTAACATATTATTGATTGATGACAATAAGTTGTCATTGACATCAAAATTAATACATTAATATATTGTTAGAGAACAATATATCGGATTTACATGGTATGAGCATATGTCTTGGATTATTATGTGATGGTCACGGTATTGCTCATACTGACAACTATATATATAATCGTTAGACTTGAGATCATTACAATCTTAACATATATTGTTGTATGTTTTGATACAGTTAAATATGCTCCGTAACTGGTTGCACTATAAAGACTAACATTGAACATATCATGATATATGTAGTGGGGTGTGAATGATCGAGATAAGATTTGTCATTCCTATATAATAGGAAATATATCACAGGCCACTTGATTGAGTGAGACTAGAAAAACATGGCTCGAATAAGTTGATATGAGATATCACAAATTATTCGCTTATTATAGTCTACTATAGATATCAAGAAATAATAGATGGCTTACACCATTAGTCGCTGCTGTCTTTGTTGATTTTCAAGGAACCTAATATAAGTAATCACATCCCTTCCTCCCGATTTCGAATTTAACGTACTTGGATATCTTGTGAGGCCGTTGCATTTTATTTTCGCTACGCCATGGGGTGCGCCAACAATCCCAACAGTGGTATCAGAGCCACTTGTACGATCCAGATTCGGGTTAAAATTCTTGGTTGATGCGATATGTATGAGATATATGTTTGTTTTACTATTTTCGACGAGTATGTGTTTTGATTGTGTTTTAATTAATGAGCGTCACGAGTAATATGTTAATCTAGTAAAAAATTATTACTATCGTTGATTAAAATAGTAATCATATAATTGTTGTTATTCGATTCAATGTTCATATATTAATTGCTAATATTGTGAACTCATGGTTGTGATGGAAGATCGGTTTCGATAGAGGAACAATGGTTGTTCCAGTGTGAAAAAACGTTAAGGATTGAAAATCCCAAAAACATGATTAGTTGATAAAAGTTATCAAATCGAGTGCCCATTGACCCCGCAAAGAGCTTCACCCCTTGACCCTTTCATTGGCAACAAAGGTTATAGGCATATATAAGTTATTAGTAATAAACTTGTAATGACATATGTATGATATGTTTGATTTGCACGGTGTTTGACATGCATGGTTATAATCCCTTTATTAATGGCTACAAAAATTTTAAAATATGACCTACTTGTCCTGCCTCTCTACACTTATGTTGTATTTCTCTTCTCATCTTACTCCCTCGTATGTAAAATGAGTTTCTACAATTGTAATCCTATAAATATTTAATGGAGCAGAAGAATGAATTGACCTAAAGGCAAAAAGATACTTGAGAAGCAGTCTTAGTTTTAGGATTCTTGGTTATCCCATTGGCTTGGGATGGGCCACCTAAGTTTTAATATTTTTATGCTATAACCATTGCATCTTATTTACTGCTTATATCTATCATGTATGTGATGCGATGAATGATATGTTAGCATGCTAATGTTATAATGAATATTGATGATATCAATAGGGGCATAATATTAAAATGAACATCAATGAGATAATTATAAATCCCTATAAATAATCTAAGTTATTTTTAACCATCCAATATTTACCCTCGTTAAGACTTCGATCGATATTATGTGGGTTTGTCAAAGAAATGGCACATATGTCTTTTCTAGTTATAAGCGAAGAATAAGCAAGTGATATTCACCAGTTGAAATATTAGTAATAACTTAGCTAGGTTATTCTAATAGGATTAGAAACCTAGAGGTTAATTATTTGGATGAATCATGAGATGATTTGAACAAAAATTGTTGCCCAAATGGAGGAATTATATGGGATGTAATTAGTAAGGTGTTACTTACCTAAATAGCCATTATTCTAAAAGAAAAGAAAAAACTGATTTAGGAAGAGGGTGAAATATGGATCCTCACTTACTAGAAGAACTTTTGAGTTGTTTTTCTGAAATTAAAACAAGAGGATTTTTAATTTTGAATAAAATAGTGGGAGCAATTTGTAAAAAATACCTATTTATAAATTTTAAATTTGGTAAATTTACTTACTTTAAATATTTCCATTGTTGTAGAATTAATGGAAAACAACACACTATCATTGCGATCACTCCATGAGAAGGAGAAACTTAATGGCATAAACTTTCTTGAATGGTTCCGTAATTTGAGAATTGTTCTCAAACATGAAAGGAATTAATATGCCAATGAAGAACATGTTCCTGATGAACCAACAACTAATGCTTCTAGAGCTGACAGAGACAAGTTTAAGAAACATGTGGATGATATGTTAGACGTTGGATGTCTAATGCTTGCCACTATGACTCCTGAGCTTCAGAAGTAACATGAGGACATGGTTACATATGAGATGATTCAAAATCTCAAGGAAATATATGAGGGGAAAGTAAATCAAGAGAGGTATGAGACCTCTAAAGCTCTATTTTAATACAAAATGGCAGAGAGATCTTCTGTAGGAGATCATGTCATCAAGGTGATGGGCTACATCCAAACATTGGAAAAGCTGGAATTTTCTCTCAAAGATGAATTGACTACTGATGTTATCCTCCAATCGGTTCAGATAGCTACAACCTAATTGTTCTTAATTTCAACATGAATGAAATTAACAAGACTTTACCATAATTACTTGGCATGTTACGAACTGTTGAAAGTAATATGAAAAAGGTTGTACCTAAGCCCATTCTGATGGTCCGCAAGGACAAAAGAAAGGGAAAGATAAAGATAGTGGCAAAGTCCAAGGGAAATAGTAAGGTCAAGCCCAAAGGAAAATATGCATTGAAACCCAAAGGGGGAGTTAACAAGGAAGGAAAATGTTTCCATTGCGACAAGACCAGACACTGGAAGAGAAACTGCTCTGTTTACCTTGGAGAGGTCAAGAAGGCAAAAGCAAACTGAACGTTTGTTTCAGGTATTTATGTTATTGATGTTAATTTTTTAAAATCTACGTCTTGGGTATTAGATACCGATTAATACTTCTACACAGGGACTGGAAAAAGAGAATGAATCTAGCTAAATGAGACGTAGACCTATGAGTGGGAAAATAGAGCAAGAGTTGATGCATTAGCTATAAGGACATATGATTTATCTTTTCCTAGTGGTCTTGATTTAAATTTAGAGGATTATTATTTTGTGCATAGTTTTGCTAAAAACATTATTTCTATATCTTTTTTGGACAAGGGTTTTGAGATAATTATAAAGAATAATTGTTGTTCGCTTTATCTCGATAGTGTTTTCTATGGTTAGACACAATTAGTTAATGGTTTCTATATTTTGGATCAAGATAACACTATTTATAACATAAATACGAAAATATCAAAGACAAATGACTCAAATCAAACTTATCTTTGGCACTGTCGTTTGGGCCATATAAGTGAGAAATTCATATCAAATATCCATAAAGACGGATTCTTAGATTCATTTATTTTCGAACAATATGATGTATGTGAATCATGCTTGTTGGGAAAATGACTAAGGCTCCCTTTAATAGTGGAGGTGAACGAGCAAGCAATTTATTAGGATTAATACATAGTGATGTGTGTGGGCCAATGAATACGCAAGCTGGAGGTGGATTCCAATATTTTATTACATTCACTGGTGACTTCAGTCAATATGGGTATATTTACCTTATGCACAATAAATTTTGAAAAGTTTAAGGAATTTAAAAATGAAGTAAAAAATGAACTAGGCAAGAGTATTAAGGCATTTCGATTGGATTGAGGTGGATAATGCTTAATCATATAATTTGATGAACTCCTGAAAAAGTGTGGGATTGTATCACAATTTACACCACCTGGTACGCCATAATGGAATGTGGTTTCTAAAGGGAGGAATCAAACAATGTTAGACATGGTTCGATCAATGATGAGTCATAGTGATATTTTGACTTCTTTATGGGGACATGCACTTGAAACAACCACTTTCACACTAAACATGTTCTATCTAAACTGGTTTGAAAAACACCATATGAGATATGGATTGAGAAGCGTCCTAGCATGTCTTTTATTAAGATTTGGGTTTGTCAAGCTTATTTCAAACATCATATGTGTACAAAGCTTGAACCTAAATCTCATAAGTGTATATTTTTTGGATATCCTAAAGAAACTAAGGGATATTATTTCTTCAACCCTAACGAGAACAAAGTGTTTGTTACTCGAACGAGAGTCTTTCTCGAGAGAGAATTTCTCTTAAAGAAAGGGAAGGGTAGAAATATTGAACTTGGAGAAGTTCAAGAAAATATATCAGTGAACCATAGGTTGAACAAGTTCCACAAGTAGTTGAGAAATAATCAACAAATTTAGAAACACAACCAATGTAACACCCATTTCCAGTATACGTTTCCGTAGACAAGTCATAGGTGTCACATAACTTTTAAGAACATTCCCCCATTTGTAAAACCTATAAAGTTTTTTGAAATTTAAAACCAAAATATTTTAGTACAACAATAAAACAGATGTTAAAATATATTACCAAAGTTATCACTTTAAATACATTCTAAAGCATTCTTATTAATTTTGATTACTTTCCAGCAAATTTTCAAAATAAACATGATTGATATACTATTACTGACGGGAGTCAACCTTAGATTGATGATAGCTACTACTGCACCCCGTACCCGACTACTCTTTGCTTTTACATACGCTTGAAATTAACACACGTTAAGTATTTACTTAGTGAGACATAATATTGTAAAGAAACTGCAATTTATACATAAGTATCTCATGACTATTTAATGCCCAATTAAATCGCATACTACACAAGGATCATATAAATCCTTTTTAGTTAAACCAGATTTCTTTCATACAATCATAGAAATTATTCTTAGTAAGCCCAACATACCTATCCTTCTGTATATTTTTCCCAATTATTCTTTATTTGCCCTATGTACGTTAAATGAGAAAGTAATGTACATATATTACACCAAAGTTCCAAATAGTCCTTTATCTTTTATAATTATCATAAGTGGCATCCTTTCATGATAATTATACACTGTTATACATTTTCATTTATGGCATCATTTCTTGCAAATTATGCATTGTTATACATTTAGTCTTTCGTTCAGAGGCATTTAACCTTTCATCTAACTTGCATTATTGGCACCTTTCTGCTAAATGCACAGTTAGAATTTTAGTCTTTGACTCAAAGTCATTTAACCTTTCATTTAACTGGCATGATTGACACCTTTCTGCCAAATGCACAGTTAGGCTTTTAGTCTTTTACTTAAAGGCATTTAACCTTTCATCTAACTGGCATGATTGACACATTTCTGCCAAATACACAGTTAGGATTTTTGTCTTTTACTCAAAGACATTTAACATTTCATCTAACTGGCATGATTGACACATTTCTGCCAAATGCACAATTAGGCTTTTAGTTTTTTACTCAAAGGCATTTAACCTTTCATCTAAGTGGCATGATTGACACCTTTCTGTCAAATGCACAATTAGAATTTTAGTCTTTTAATCAAGGAAATTTAACCTTTCATCTAACTGAAATGATTTACACCTTTATGCCAAATGCACAGTTAGGCTTTTAGTATTTTACTCAAAGACATTTAACCTTTCATCTAATTGGTATGATTGACACCTTTCTGCCAAATGCACAGTTAGGCTTTAAGTCTTTTATTTTAGAACAATTCATACTCTAATAATTACTTATAATATCAATTAACTATTTAATTTCTTTTTAAATTCAATAGCTTGCACCCGTAGTGTCAATACGATAATCCACAACTTACTATGAATTACGTGGGTTGCACATACAATGCTAATACAAAAATTCTAAACTTATTATGAATTTCTTGGGTTTCACACACAGTGCCAATATGGAAATTCATAAACTTATTATGAATTTCTTAGGTTGCACACATAGTGCTCATTCGATAATTGCAATATATATATTAAGCAACATGCATCTATATCTATCATAACATATAAGTACATAATAAATGCAGTCACTTGGCCTGTCTCGCTACTATATCCTAAAATGAAAATCCAACTACTCACCGACTTTATATTTGCCTTTAGGTTTGCTTGATTCGGGAGCTTGATTACGATCTTTGGCTATAGAGGATAGCACTTTCACGGGAAGAAGAAGAGAAATAGCTTAGTTTTGATATAAATTTCCCTTTTTTCCTTTTCTTCTTAAATCCCTAATAAGAAATGAATTTTAAATTTGTTTCCCCTTAAAGGACCAAAATGCCCTCTTTATTCTTCCATTGTTACAAATTAGTCTAAAAACTATTTCAAATTATTTTCTCATATTTTCTCATTTATTCAAACAAATCCTCAAATTTTAATTCTTTTCAATAAGGTCACTGACCTGATATTTGGGGTGCTACAATTCTCCCCTTAAGAAAATTTGTCCTCGAATTTAAAGACTTTATGATTTTATCATAACACTTTAACTAGAGGAATCGTTTTGTTACGTGGTTTCTTGATTTCTCGAGTCAAGATCCGTAATGGTTCTTTTTCAAACCAGGCCACCAAACCGGCTCTTTAAATCTTGATACCTCTTATTCCAACTAAATGCATAGTCAATGGACTTAATGCCTCCAAAAAGAATATCTTTCTAATTTCTTAATCATCAGGAATAAAAAGTCTCTCACGATAATACGAACATCCATCGAACTTGACCTCAAAAGTCCTTAATCTCTTCATTTTCTACTTATAAAATTCTTATCAAGAAATTTTCGTCTTTCCTTTATAATTTTCTTATCAAATATAATAAAAACATCGGTTTCATCTTTAATTTAGCCCACAATTCCATTTTCATTCAACATTAATCGCGCGTCCATAGTTCGTAAAACTGCAAAAGGTTTCTGACCAAGTACCTTTGTAACAATATTTTCCTTTCCTGGAAGATAATCAATGATCACTTCATAATCTTTTAAAGGTTCTAGTCATCTTTCTTGTCTCAGGTTCAACTCTCTTTAATTCCACAAGTACTTTAGGCTTTTGTAATTAGTACAACTATAGCACCAGTCACCATACAGATAATGACGTTAAATCTTTTAAGGCAAACTCGACTACTGCCGACACTAAATCATGCGTAAGGTAATTCCTTTTGTCCGTATTTAACTTTATTGAGGCATATGTCATAACCTTACGTTTTTGCATAAGAACACTTCTTAAGCTGTTGGGATATGCATTAATAAAAACCACATAATCCTTATCCTACTCAATTTGTATAAACATTGGTGTCTCTATTAAAATCCTCTTTAGCATTTCAAAACTCTCTTGACCCTTCTCCGTTCTACAAAAGACACATCTTTCTTTAAAAACTTAGTTGGGAGTTTCCAATTTACTACAACATGAGCTTCTCTTACGATTTAATCTTATACCTTATGCCGAAACAACCTAGCCAAAGAAAGCCATATCTGCTAACCAGAATTTCACTTTGGGATAGTTTGGCACATAAGTTCTTCTCTCGAAGAGTTATATAACTGTAAAAAATCTATGCATAACCCCATAGATTTATCTTTCTTTTCTCTAATAACACAATTACTTCCCAAGATGAAATACTCCAGCTGATAAAACATTGATCAATCAACTCTCATAATTGAGCCCCTAATTCTCTTGACTCGATTAAATCATTTGATACTAAATCATAGAAACATGTTTAATACCTTAATAACCATCAACCTTGAATTCCACCTCCCGATCTAGAGGTAAATCAATAAATTTACCTGAAAATATATCTATAAATTCCCCATTTTGTGAAATTATCAAACAATTGTACTTTAATTATTTGAGTATCTGTAACATTAGCCCTTTAAATCTTTATTATATGTTTACTACTTGTCCAACTCACACTTGTACCATGACCAACTAGGGTTTACCACTATCATCTCATTCTAGATTAAGTTGAATAAAATACTTTTATTTTAAAATATTTCATTTCATTCTTGAGGTAATTCGTGTAACTTTTTCGAATCCATTTAAAATATTCATAAGCAGTTGGAACATTTTATATATCAACTATGAAAGTCTAATTATCTAAATCATTTAATAAGAAGATTTGACAACTTTGTAGCAATATCCTCATAGCAGTTAATGCAAAATTACACTAGTAACCAAGTTTTACTCTTTTTCCTATCATTACGAACTTAACACTTTTCCAAGTTCTCGAGAATTAATCTCATTTTTTAAATAATAATTCATTATAGTATGAAATGGATATAAAATCCATTTTTACAAATTACCTTCTAAAAGTAACTCTATTAGGTCCATAAAACTTAACATTTATTCTTAAACAAACTCATAATAAGTTGATTCACTAATAACTCATATTTCTATAAACTTTTAGTGGTCAATGCATTAACCGCTTACACATTTCCTCTTACTCAAATTAACAATACTTTAAACAATTTAATACTTCACTTAAATATTTCTCAATTATTTAAGCTAACCTGAATCAACCTTAGAATCATCACTAAATTCAAAAATCCCCTCTGGATCATTATCTGATTCACCTTCTCTTGGGTCGATTTTAATTTTGACCTTTTTTCAATATTATCTACTTTCTTACCTTTGTCCTTAGTATCCAACATCTATTAGGACATACACAATAATAAAATTCAAATTAATAAGGAGTAACATCAATCACACTCTAATTGACTCCATATCAGTAACTTTGACAATCTAAATGACATGCAATCCTTTTTCTCAATTCAATTTAAACCCGATTTCGGCCGAGAATCGGCTAAACCTGTAGCTCTGATACCAATAAATGTAACACGCATTTCCACTATACGCTTCCTTACACAAGTCATAGGTGTCACATAACTTTTAAGAACATTCCCCCATTTGTAATACCCATAAAAGTTTGTTTCAAAATTTAAAATCAAAATATTTTAATACAACAATAAAAGAGTCGTTAAAAAATATTTCCAAAGTTATCGCTTTAAGTATATTCCAAAGCATTTTTATTAATTTCGATTACATGCCAGCAAATTTTTAAAAAAAACATGATTATTCTACTGTTACTGGTACGAGTCAACCTTAGATTGATGATAGCTACTACCGCACCCCGAACCCGACTAGTCTTTGCTTTTATCTACGCGTGAAATTAACACGCGTTAAGTATTTACTTAGTGAGACAAAATATTGTAAATAAGTTGTAATTTATACATAAGTATCTCATGACTATTTAATGTCGAATTAAATCACATACTCCACATGGATAATATAAATCCTTCTTAGTTAAACCATATTTCTTCATACAATCATTGAAATTATTCTTAGTAAGCTCATCATACCTATCATTTTGTATATTTTTCCCAATTATTCTTTATTTTCCCTATGTATGTTAAATGAGAAAGTAATGTACATGTATTACACCAAAGTGCCAAATAGTTCTTTATCTTTTATAATTATCGTAAGTGGCATCCTTTCATGCCAATTATACACTGTTATACATTTTAATTTATGGCACCCTTTAATGCCAATTATGCATTGTTATACATTTAGTCTTTCATCCAGAAGCATTTAACCTTTTATATAACCTGCATTATTGGCACTTTTATGCCAAATGCACAGTTAGGCTTTTAGTCTTTTACTCAAAGACATTTAACCTTTCATCTAACTGGCATGATTGACACATTCCTACCAAATGCACAGTTAAGGTTTTAGTCTTTTACTCAAAAGCATTTAACCTTTCATCTAACTGGCATGATTGACATCTTTATACCAAATGCATAGTTAGACTTTTAGCCTTTTACTCAAAGGCATTTAACCTTTCATCTAACTGGCATGATTGACAGCTTTCTGCCAAATACACAGTTAGACTTTTAGTCTTTTACTCAAATGCATTTAACTTTTCATCTAATTGGCATGACTGACACATTTCTGCCAAATGCAAAGTTAGGCATTTAGTCTTTTACTCAAAGGCATTTAACCTTTCATCTAACTGACATGATTGATACCTTTTTGCCAAATGCACAATTAGGCTTTTAGTCTTTTATTCAAAGGCATTTAACCTTTCATCTAACTAGCATGATTGACACCTTTCTACCAAAAAAACATTAGGTTTTTAGTCTTTTACTCAAAAGCATTGAAACTTTCATCTAATTGGCATGATTGAAACCTTACTGCCAAATGCACAGTTAGGCTTTTAGTATTTTACTTAAAGACATTTAACCATTCATCTAACTGGCATGATTGACACTTTTTTCCAAATGCACAGTTAGGCTTTTAGTCTTTTACGTAAAGGCATTTAACCTTTCATCAAACTGGCATGATTGACACCTTTGTGCCAAATGCACAATTAGACTTTTAGTCTTTTATTTTAGAACAGTTCCTACTCTAATAATTATTCATAATATAAATTAACTAATTAATTTCATTATAAATTCTATTGTTTGCACCCGTAGTGCCAATACAATAATCCAAAACTTACTATGAATTATGTGGGTTGCACACATAGTGCCAATACGAAAATTCATAAACTTATTATGAATTTCTTAGGTTGCACACACAGTGCCAATACGAAAATTCATAAACTTATTATGAATTTCTTAGGTTGCACACATAGTGCTCATTCGGTAATTTCAATACATAATTAAGCAACATGCATCTATATATATCATAACATATAAGCACATAATAAATGCACTCACCTAGTCTGACTCACCATTATATCCAAAAATGAAAATCCATCTACTTAGTGACTTTATTTTTGCCTTTAGCTTTGCTTGACTTGGGAGCTTGATTACGATCTTTGGCTATGGAGGATAACACTTTCACGGGAAGAAGAAGAGAAATAGCTTAGTTTAAAACACTATTTCACATTATTTTCTCATATTTTATCATTTATTCAAACAAATCCTCAAATTTTAAATCTTTTAAAAAATGCCACTAACCTGATATTTGGGGTATTATAATTCTACCCCTTAAGAAAATTTGTCCTCAAATTTAAAGACTTTATGCTTTTACCACAACAGTTCAACTAGAGGAATCGTTTTGTTACGCGATTTTTTTATTTCTCGAGTCCAAATCCGTATTGGTTCTTTTTCAAACTTGGCCACCCAATCGACTCTTTAATTCTTGATAACTCTTGTTCCACTTGAATGCATAGTCAACGGACTTAATGCCTCCCAAAATAATATCTTTCTAATTTCTTAATCATCAGGAATACAAGTCTCCCACAATAATACGGACATCCGTCAAACCTGACCTCAAAAGTCCTTAATATATTAATTTCCTACTTATAAAATTCTTACCCAGAAAGTTTCATCTTTCCTTTATAATTCTCTTATCAGATCTAATAAAAACATCGGTTTCATCTTTAATTAGCCCACAGTGCCATTTTCATCCAACACTAATCGCACGTCTATAACTCGTAACACTACAAAAAGTTTCTGACCAAGTACCTCTATAAAAATATTGGTCTTTCCTGGAAGATAATCAATGATCACTTCATAATCCTTTAAGTCCATCTTTTCTGTCTCACGTTCAACTCTCTTTAATTCCACAAATACTTTAGGCTTTTGTAATTAGCACAACTATAGCACCGCTCACCATACAGATAATGGCTTTAAATCTTTTAAGGCAGACTCGATTGTTGTCGACTCTAAGGTAACTCCTTTTATGCATCTTTAATTTTATCGAGGCATATGCCACAACATTACCTTTTTTGCATAATCACACTTCTTAAGCCGTTAGGATATGCGTCAGTAAAAACCACATAATCCTTATTCTACTCAAGTTGTATAAACATTAGTGTCTCTATTAAAATCCTCTTTAGCATTTCAAAACTCTCTTGACCCTTCTCTGTTATACAAAAGACACGTCTTTCTTTAAAAACTTAGTTAGCAGCAAAGCTAACGTTGAAAAGTTCTTCACTAACCTTCGATAGTAACCAATAAGCCCCAAAGAAATCCAAACTTCAGGATCATTCTTTGAGAGTTTCCAATTTACTATAACATGAGCTTCTCTTAGGATCTACTCTTATACCTTAACACCTGGCCAAAGAAAGCCATATTTACTAACCAAAATTTCACATTGGGATAGTTTGGCATATAAGTTCTTCTCTCAAAGAGTCTTATTTAACTGTAAAAAATCTATGCATAACCACATAGATTTATCTTTCTTTTCGCTAATAACACAATTACTTCCCAAGATGAAATACTCTGACTGATAAAACTTTGATCAATCAACTCTTATAATTGAGCCCCTAATTCTCTTGACTCACTTAAATCATTTGATACTAAATCATAGAAACATGTTCAATAACTTAAAAACCATCAACCTTGAATTCCATCTCTCGATCTGGAGATAACTCAATAAATTTATGTGAAAAGCCATCTATAAATTTCCCATTTTGTGAAATTATGAAACAATTTTTACTTTAATTATTTGAGTATCTGTCACATTAGCCATAAAAGTTATATATATCTTTCTGACATCATTTTCTTCACAATCATTATTGATATCACCGTGAGCGATGATTTTACTTTCTCTCCAAAAACTATAATTTCCATACCCTATGCATCTTTCTTAACTAATCGTATCTGGAGACAAACAACCTATACCCCATATGATCTTAACTCATCAATGATAATTCCATTAGATTCACCAGCAACATAGCCCCTGAAATCTTTATTATATGTTTACTACTTGTCCTACTCACACTTGTACCATGACCCACTAGGGTTTACCGCTATCATCTCATTCAAGATTAAGTTGAATATAATACTTTTATTTAAAATCTTTCATTTCCTTCTTGAGGTAATCTGTGTAACTTTTTTGGATCCATTTAAAATATTCATAAGCAGTTGAAATATTTTATATATCAACTATGAAAGTTTAATTATCCAAATCATTTAATAAGAAGACTTGACAACTTTGTAGCAATATGCTCATAGCAGTTAATGCTAAAATTACACTAGTAACCAACTTTTACTCTTTTTCCTATCATTACGAACATGACACTTTTCCAAGTTCTTGAGAATTAATCTCGAATTTTAAATAATAATTCAATGAAGTATGAAATGGGTAGAAAATCCATTTTTACAAATCACCTTCTAAAAGTAACTCTATTAGTTCCATAAAACTTAACATTTATTCTTAAACAAACTCATAATCAGTTAATGCACTAATAACTCATCTTTCTATAAACTTTTAGCAGTAAATGCATTTACTGCTTACTCATTTCCTCTTACTCAAATTAACAATAATTTAAACAATTTAATGCTTCACTTAAATAATTCTAAATTATTTAAGCTTACCTAAAGAAACCTCGAAATCAACACTAAATTCAAAAATCTCCTCTGGATCCTTATCCGATTCAACTTCTCTTATGCCAATTTTGATTTCGACATTCTTTTCAATATTATCAACTTTCTTATCTTTGTCCTTAGTTTACAACATCTATTAGGACATACACAATAATAACATTCAAATTAATAAGGAGTGACATTAATCACACTCTAATTGACACCATATCAGTAACTTTGACAATCTTAGTGGCATGTAATCCTTTTTCTCCATTCAATTTAATCCCAGTTTTGACCGAGAATCGGCTAAACCTGTAGCTCTTATATCAATAAATGTAACACCCATTTCCAGTATACATTTTCCTACACAAGTCATAGGTGTCGCAAAACCTTTAATAACATTCCCCCATATGTAAAACCCATAAAATTTTGTTTCGAAATTTAAAACCAAAACATTTTAGTAAAACAATAAAAAAGTTGATAAAACATATTACCAAAGTTATCGCTTTAAATACATTCCAAAGCATTTTTATTAATTCCGATTACATGCCAGCAAATTTTCAAAATAAATATGATTGTTCTACTGTTACTGGTGGGAGTTAACCTTATATTGATGATAGCTGCTATTGAACCCTGTACTCGACTAGTTTTGGTTTTACCTACGCATGAAATTAACACATGTTAAGTATTTACTTAGTGAGACATAATATTGTAAAGAAACTGCAATTTATACATAAGTATCTTATGACTCTTTAATGTCGAATTAAATTGCATACTCCACAAGGATCATATAATCCTTCTTAGTTAAACCAGATTTCTTTCATACAATCATTGAAATTATTCATAGTAAGCCCAGCTTACTTATCATTCTGTATATTTTTCCCAATTATTCTTTATTTTCCCTATGTACGTTAAATGAGAAAGTAATGTACATGTATTACACCAAAGTTCCAAATAGTCATTTATCTTTTATAATCATCATAAGTGGCATCCTTTCATGCTAATTATACATTGTTATACATTTTCATTTATGACATCCTTTCATTCTAATTATGCATTGTTATACAATTAGTTTTTCATCCAGAGGCATTTAACTTTTCATCTAACTTGCATTATTGTCGCCTTTCTGCCAAATGCACTGTTAGGCTTTTAGTCTTTTACTCAAAGGCATTTAACCTTTCATTTAACTGGCATGATTGACACCTTTATTCCAAATACATGGTTAGGGTTTTAGTCTTTTAATCAAAGGCATTTAACCTTTTATCTAACTAGCATGATTGACGTATTTCTGTAAAATGCACAGTTAGGCTTTTAGTCTTTTACTCAAAAGCATTTAACCTTTCTTCTAACTGGCATGATTGAAACCTTTCTGCCAAATCCACAGTTAGTCTTTTACTCAAAGGCATTTAACCTTTCTCTAACTAGCATGATTGACACATTTCTACCAAATGCACTGTTAGTCTTTTAGTCTTTAACTCGAAGGCATTTAACTTTTCATCTAACTGGCATGATTAACACCTTTTTGCCAAATGCACAGTTAGGCTTTAAGTATTCTAATCAAAGGCATTTAACCTTTCATCTAACTGGTATGATTGACACATTTCTGCCAAATGCACATTTAGGCTTTTAGTCTTTTACACAAAGGCATTTAACCATTCATCAAACTGACATGATTGACACCTTTCTGCCAAATGCACAGTTAGGCTTTTAGTTTTTTACTCAAAGGCATTTAACCTTTCATCTAACTAGCATTATTGACACCTATCTGTCAAATGCACAGTTAGGCTTTAAGAATTTTACTCAAAGGCATTTCACCTTTCATCTAATTGGTATGATTGACACCTTTATGCCAAATACACAGTTAGGCTTTTAGTCTTTTACTCAAAGGCAATTAAACTTTCATCTGACTGGCATGATTGAAACCTTTCTTCCAAATGCACAATTAAGCTTTTAGTGTTTTAATCAAGGGCATTTAACATTTCATCTACCTGACATGATTGACACATTTATACCAAATACACAATTAGACTTTTAGTCTTTTACTCAAAGATATTTAACCTTTCATCTAACTGGTATGATTGACACATTTCTGCCAAATGCATAGTTAGGCTTTTAGTCTTTTGCTCAAACGCATTTAACCTTTCTTCTAACTGGAATGATTGACACTTTTCTGCCAAATGCACAGTTAGGATTTCAGTCTTTTACTCAAAGGCATTTAACCTTTCATCTAAATATAATGATTGATACATTTCTGCCAAATGCACAGTTAGGCTTTTATTCTTTTACTCAAAGGCATTTAACCTTTCATCTAACTGGCATGATTGACACCTTTCTGCCAAATGCACAGTTAGTCTTTTAGTCTTTTACTCAAAGGCATTTAACCTTTCATTTAACTGGCATGATTGACACCTTTCTGCCAAATGCACTGTTAGGCTTTTAGTCTTTTACTCAAAGGCATTTAACCTTTCATCTAACTGTCATGATTGACACATTTTTACCAAATGCACAGTTAGACTTTTAGTCTTTTACTCAAAGGCATTTAACATTTCATCTAACTGGCATGATTGATATCTTTTTGATAAATACACAGTTAGGCTTTTAGTCTTCTACTCAAAGGCATTTAACCTTTCATCTAACTGGCATGATTGACACCTTTCTGCCAAATTCACAGTTAGGCTTTTAGTCTTTTACTCAAAGGCATTTAACCTTTCATCTAACTGGCATGATTGACACCTTTCTCTCAAATGCACAATTAGGCTTTTAGTCTTTTACTCAAAGACATTTAACCTTTCATCTAACTGGCATAATTGACACCTATCTGCCAAATGCACAGTTAGGCTTTTAGTATTTTACTGAAAGGCATTTCACCTTTCATCTAATTGGCATGATTGACACATTTCTGCCAAATACACAGTTAGGCTTTTAATCTTTTACTCAAAGGCATTTAACATTTCATCTAACTAGCATAATTGACACCTTTTTTCCAAATTCACAATTAGGCTTTTAGTGTTTTACTCAAAGGTATTTAACCTTTCATCTAACTGGCATGATTAACACATTTATGCCAAATGCACAGTTAGCCTTTTAGTCTTTTACTCAAAGGCATTTAACCTTTCATCTCACTGGTATGATTGACACATTTTTTCCAAATACATAGTTAGGCTTTCAGTCTTTTACTCAAAGGCATTTAACCTTTCTTCTAACTAGCATGAATGACAGCTTTCTACCAAATGCACAATTAGGCTTTTAGTCTTTTTCTCAAAGGAATTTAGCATTTCATCTAACTAGCATGATTGCACCTTTCTACCAAATACAAAGTTAGGCTTTTAGTCTTTTACTCAAAGGCATTTAATCTTTCATCTAACTAGCATGATTTACACCTTTCTTCCAAATGCACTGTTAGGCTTTTAGTCTTTTACTCAAAGGCATTTAACCTTTCATCTAACTGGCATGATTGATACCTTTATGCCAAATGCACATTTATTCTTTTAGTCTTTTACTCAAAGGCATTTAACCTTTCATCTAACTGGCATGATTGACACCAATCTGTTAAATGCACAATTATTCTTTTAGTGTTTTACTCAAAGGCATTTCACATTTCATCTAATTGGCATGATTGACACCTTTCCGCTAAATGCACATTTAGACTTTTAGTCGTTAACTTAAAGTTATTTAACCTTTCATCTAACTAGCATGATTGACACCTTTCTTCCAAATGCATATTTAGGCTTCTAGTTTTTTACTCAAAGGCATTTAACCTTCCATCTAACTGGCATGATTGACATCTTTCTGCCAAATACACCGTTAGGCTTTTAGTCTTTTACTCAAAGGCAATTAACCTTTCATCTAACTGGCATGATTGACACCTTTCTTCCAAATGCACAATTAGGCTTTTAGTGTTTTACTCAAAGGCATTTAACCTTTCATCTAACTGGCATGTTTGACACATTTATACCAAATGCACAGTTAGCTTTTAGTCTTTTACTCAAAGGCATTTAACCTTTCATCTAATTTGTATGATTGACACATTTCTTCCAAATGCGCAGTTAGGCTTTTAGTCTTTTATTTTAGAACAGTTCCTACTCTAATAATTATTTATAATATCAATTAACTATTTATTTTCATTATAAATTCTATAGTTTGCACCCGTAGTGCCAATACGGTAATCCACAACCTACTATGAATTACGTAGATTGCACACACAGTGCCAATACGGAAGTTCATGAACTTATTATGAATTTCTTAGGTTGCACACATAGTGCCAATACAGAAATTCATAAACTTATTATGAATTTCTAAGGTTGCACACATAGTGCTCATTCAGTAATTTCAATACATATATTAAACAACATGCATCTATATATATCATAACATATAAACATATAATAAATGCACTCACCTGACCTGCCTTGCTATTATATCCAAGAATGTAAATATAACTACTCAATGACTTTGTTTTTTCCTTTAGGTTTGCTTGACTAGGGAGCTTGATTACGATCTTTGACTATGGAGGAGAGCAGTTTCACGGGATGAAGAAGAGAAATAACTTAGTTTTGATATAACTTTCCCTTTTCCTGTCTCTTCTTAAATCCCTAGTAAGAAATGAATTTTAAATTCATTTCGCCTTAAAGGACCAAAATGTCCTCTTTATTATTCCATTGCTACAAATTAGTCTAAAACAATATTTCACATTATTTTTTCATCTCTTATCATTTATTCAAATAAATTATCAAATTTTAAATCTTTTCAATAAGGTCACTGACTTGATATTTAGAGTATTACAACCACTGCGAAGATCCACATGAGAACGCCATGTATATGAGAGATATGGATTTCTCATTACCACACATGGAGACGTTCTTCTTGTGGATTGAGGCCATGAGATTTGAAATGTATTCCATGTCAGTAAACCGAGTATGGACTTTGGTTAAACCACCTGAAGGGGTCAAACCTATAGGGTGTAAATGAGTTTTCAGGAAGAAAATAGATATATATGGTAATGTACAAACATACAAGGGACGATTAGCTGCTAAAGGTTTTGACAAGTTCATCGTGTAGACTATGACAAAACATTGTCTCCCGTAGCTATGTTTAAATCCGTCCAGATCTTGCTTGTAATAGTTGCATTCGATGATTATGAAATATGGAAAATGGACGTCAAAACCATTTTCCTTAATGGAAAACTAGAAAAAGATGTATACATGACATAATCAGAAGGTTTTATCACTCTAGAAAATGCTGGAAATGTTTGCAAGTTATAGAGATCTATTTATGGACTAAAGCAAACTTATCGAAGCTGGAATCTTCATTTCAATGATGCAATAAAAGAGTTTGGTTTTATCAAAAAAGAAGATGAACCTTGTGTTTATAAGAAGGCTAATGGGATCATTGTTTCTTTCCTAATCTTGTATGTAGACAACATACTTATCATAGGAAATGTTATACGTACTTTACAGTTTGTTAAGACTTGGCCAAGTACTTGCTTTTCTATGAAAGATTTGGGTTACACAGTGTACATCTTAGGAGTTAAGATCTATAGAGATAGGTCTGGATGACTTTTAGGTTTGAGCCAAAGTACATATATAGACAAAGCGCTGAAAAAATTCAGTATGGAAGAATCCAAGAAAGGATTCTTGCCTATGAG
Source organism: Hibiscus syriacus (assembly GCF_006381635.1). NCBI lineage: Eukaryota > Viridiplantae > Streptophyta > Magnoliopsida > Malvales > Malvaceae > Hibiscus > Hibiscus syriacus. Next base: position 8,905,427 of record NW_024063392.1, on the reverse strand, counting down.
CCATGATATTTATCTTTTGAAGGAAATATATCCTTCAAATCCACAATAAAGAGAATGAGTAAGTAAGATTCTACATGTTTTTACTATTATTTCTATCATGTATGCCATGATATGTACTCGACCAGATGTATCATATTCTTTGAGCATGACGAGTTGGTATCAGGCAAATCCTAGTAAAAATTAAGTACTTAAGAAGAACTAATGATATTTATCTTGTCTATGGATGCAGAGAAGAGCTTTGTGTAAAAGGTTATACCAATGTCAGCTTCCAAACTGACAAGGATGCATGACGATCATAATTGGGTTTTGTGTTTTGTCTTAATGGAGGTGTTGTGAGCTGGAAAAGTTCAATGCAAGACATAATAGTTGATTGTACAATAGAGGTTGAGCATATTATAGTAGTGAAGCAGTAAAAAATTTATCCTAGTTGTTAATCTTTTATATTTTCTCCATTACTATGCTGGCTTTGTTTTATATTCAGTGTATTTAGAGAGTTTGTGTGTTTAATTCATGGTTGTTCTTTCCTGGGGTTTGGGGGGAAGAGTACCTGTTTGTTATTTTTGAGTCTGTAATGGAACAGAAGATGTTGCTGCTGTTAGACAGAAGTTTGGATTCTGCTGGTATGAGATGGTGTGTGTCCAAGAAATTGTCAATTGTGATAAGGTAGTTGGTTGTTGATGGTATGTTGTTGAATTCGAAATAGTGGCATCCGAGACGTTATGGTGGATTACTTCAAATCTAAGGTTAAAGTGCTAAATTTAAGTATCATTGATCTTGAGAAATATGGACTGTGAATGGCCTTGATAAGCTGGAAAATTTGGATGCTTTGTTTTGTAAGATGTTTTTGTGGAAGAATGATAGTATTGCAGGAGGTCTTGGATAATGCATTGTATAACAGAGCAGTGTTTGTTCAATGCAATGTATGTGAAGAAGATTCAAGGGCTGGATTTTGGTGTCAATTAGGTCCTGTTATGACGAATATTAAGTGAAGGTTATTTAGCATGAATAATTAAGGAAGAGACATTATCATTGGTGTTGTAATTGCACTGTTGGTTGAACGAAGATTGTGATATGGTTGCTTGGTTAGTGATCGTATGGTTTGTTGAGAGTTTTATGACTCCAAGTTTGGTGACATTAGGATGGACCTTGTACTGGATTCCATATTATTTTCGTGGTAGCGTAATCTTCTTCGAGAATTAATTCTAGTGGCTCGCTCTGAAGTGTGTGGAAATGCTTTTGTGCCTTGGTATGAGTTGCTAGTGTCTAGTGTTGAACTGTCGACTGGAATTGCTGTGCTATTTTTTACCTTTGAGTGCTTTGATGGCTGTAATGTTTTGTTTCTTTTAGATGGTCAATAGTTGATTTTGTAGGGGGTGGGTTTCTTGAGTATCTGGTTTCTAGTTCGATGTGTTTGTATTGTTCTCTTATGTAGTAATCTTTTCCTCCAATTATATTAAGGAGGTTTTTAATGAGGCTCATAAGTTGAACTTTGACTCTTTATTTTTGTTAATAAATTGTCTTTTGCTGAGCAAAAAAAATAAACTAGGGTTGTTTTTAGCATATCAGATACTGTAGAACTCTGTATTGATAACAATGGAGCCATTGCACAAGAAAAGGAACCCATATCTCATCACGGTCCAAACATATTCTTAGGTGCTTCCATCTCATTCGAGAGATCATAGATCGAGGAGATGTGGAAATATGCAGAGTACACATTGATGACAACATTGTTGATCCCTTGATGAATCCTCTAGCAAAAATGAAGCATGATTTTCTCAGTGGGTCACTCTGTATTAAATATGTGAGTGATTGGTCTTAGTGATAATGAGAGATTGTTAGAGTTTGTCCAAATACCAATCATATTATGATTGTATTGATATATTTTATTTACCGTATTTATCAAATAAAGGCATTACCATTATTTTCTTTTATTGTATTTATGTCCATTAAATAAACTAGAAGATATTAATTTTTTTATATTAATGTGATTATTATGAAAAGATTCTTAGTCAAGTATTATTATGGGCATGGATAATAATAATACGCTTAAGTCTAACATGTTATTGATTGATGACAATGAGTTTTCAATGACATATAAATGCAAAAGTTAATACATAAATAAATTGTTAGAGATCAATATATTTTATTGACCTACTATGAGCTTATGTCTTGGATTATTATGTGATGGTCACGATATTGCTCATAGTGACAACTATATGTATATTCCTTAGACTTGATATGATTACAATCTCAATATATATTGTTGTATGTTTTGATACAGTTAAACATGCTCTGTAACTGGTTGCAATGACTGACATTGAACATATCACGATATATGTAGTGGGGTGTGAATGATCGAGATAATATATATCCTTCCTACAGGCCACTTGATTGAGTGAGACTAGAAATGCATGACCATGCTCGAATAAGTTGATATGAGATATCACAAATTATTCACTTATTATAGTCTACTCTAGATATCAAGAAATAATAGATGGGCAAAACAAGTGTGACTATTCCAAGACTTGTGCCTATTGTAAATATAAAGGACAAAAGGATATAATACATTAATAGAGTTAGTCACAGACATGTTATGTCAAATCATGACTTCTCGTAACTTAGGTAACAGTGACATTTTGCTAGATGTCACTAATTGTTTGTAATATTAGAATAGTTCTAATTATTGCTACTAATATTATAGGAACCTAAAGGGTCACACCCAATGGTTGAAAAAAAAAGAGCAACTTATAAATGTGTGACATATATACAATTTGATTGTACACGAATAAAATGTGTATTTATATATATATATATATATATATATATATATATATATATATATATATATATATATATATGATTAATTTTAATTACACATGAATACCAAATTTAATTAAAATTATGTAATTATACTCTTAATTAAATTATGGTTTAAAAACCCTAATAGCTAGGGCAACACACATATGTTGATCTAGCAACCGTTAATCCATCTTTGAAAATTTTGAAACTCCTAAAATAGTTTTAGAGAAAGGTTTTGCTCTCAACTATTTTTCAACCGAGCGAACCGAGTAGAGGCGAGATGATTATTCGTGGAGGCTAGGATTTAAACCGTTCATGATCACCATTAGTCGTTGTTGTCTTTGTTGATTTTTAAGGAACCCAATGAATGTAATCGCATCATTTCCTCCCGATTTTAGATTTAACGTACTTTGATTACTGTGAGACTGTCGCGTTTTGTTTCTACTATGCCATGGGGTGTGCCGACGGTCCCACCAATGGATTCTCTCGGCTAAGTTAAAATGTTTGAAGGAAGCGGAGAAGATATTTTTTGTCAAACGTTTTGTGCTTTATGGGTGTAGGAGGGTGATGTGAATTCTAATTTTTTTCATTCAATGGTTAGGGTGAGACAACATTGGAAGAGCATCAAGGTTCTTGCTAATGATCAGAGGGTCATTCTTGATGATTATGATTGGATTTCAGCGGAGGTTGTTGGTTTCTTTTGTAATCTTTTTGGTTCTCCAAATGGGGATGTGTAAGGCTATCATTGTAGGCTTCTAAGGGAGTTGATTGGGCGTTCTATCTTGGAGGAGTTGAGAGCTAATTTGTGTCTACCGGTGTCTAGGGAAGAGGTTATGAAGGCTTTGTTTGATCAAATTTCTGACAAAGCTCTTGACCCTGACGGGTTTTCTGTGGGATTTTTTTAAAGTTGCTTGGAGTACTTTTGTGAATGATTTTGTGGATATTATTCTTTCTTCTTTTTTGTTGGAAGTTTGAGGTTGATTGTGGACTTTAATGCGACCGCGATTGTGTTGGTTCCTAAAGTGGCCAATTCGTTGCATAGGAGGGATTTCTGGCCTATTTTTTACTGCAATGTGGTGTATAAGTGTATTGCAAAATTCATTATTGGTAGAATGAAGTGTGTGCTTCCGGGGATGATCAAGCCTTGTCAGAGTGCATTTATTCCGTGTAGGAGTATTATGGATAATACCTTAATGGCTCAAGATATTGTAAAGGGGCAGGGTTTTAAATAGCGTTCGCGATCACGTTTTCGGTCACGTCGCGTTTGTCGCGGTTGCGGACATAACGGATGCCATCGCGTTCACTGAGGATGTCGCGATCGTGAATTTTTTAAATTTTGCACAACTTATCTTAAAACATAATAAAAATAATTATAATTATGAATCATTTTAAAGATTTTAAAAATATTTTCTAAGCGAAATTGACATATATATATATTAACCAAATAAAAGACTTCAAAAATCCGATTATAGGATAAGATTACTAAATCAAATAGAATTAAAATAAAAGTATAAAATTTAAACTGTAGAAATTTATATTACTGAAATTAGTACTAAATTAAATAAAATCTAAAGTTTATAATTTAAACTAAAGACTAAATTTTAAATTTTAAAAGATAGGACTAAATTATAGATTTTAAAAGATTGGAGGAAGTAATGGCAAATAAACATATAATTAAATTTTAGAATTAAATTAAAAATAAAAATAAATAAAAATATGAGGGTGAGAGTGGGACGGGCAAAAAAACCTTTTAAGGCTTCAGGAGTGAGGAAAATTCCAGAACCTTTATTCTTTTATTTTCTACTCACAGCTCTCTCAACTCTCAACTCTCTCGAATCTCATTCCAATTCTCTCAACTTTTGACTCACAAATCTTTAAATCTTTTAATTTTTTACCTTCAATGGAAGTTCGTTTTGTTTCTCCTCTTCTTCATCGACGGCAAAACATAACAGAGGCAAGATTTTCTTCCAAAATAACTGTATTGCTTGTTTGTCCCCTCTCCGTTTTAATCTTTGCCTCTTTGGTGAGTTGATTTTGAACTCTTGATAATTAATATGCTTTCACTCTTGATTTTTTAGGTGTAAATTTAGGCTCTTACTATTTTGGAAGTAACGGTGGAATAGCGTTAATAGCGTTTCGTTATCGACGATATCCACCGTTATCCATTAGATTTCGGACGCGATGGAGCGCTATCAACGTGAATCCGCTACCCACCACGAAATTCGTTAATATCGGTTTCGGACGGTGGCGTTACCGCGAAATAGCGGCCGCAATAGCATTTGCGTCCCGCTATTTGAATCCCTGTAAAGGGGTATAATCGTTCGTTGATGTCGCTGTGCTTTGCAATCAAAGTCAACCTCCAGAAGGATTTTGATTCACTAGACTTTGGTTTTCTGCTGGTGGTTTTGAAGGTTGTTGGGTTCCCAGATAAGATTATGGGTTAGATTAGGGAGTGTGTTACTACCCGTGGTTCTTAATTTCTATCAATGGTGGTTTGATGGGCTTCTTTGCGAGAGCTAGAGGTGTGCTACTGGGGGACCCGCTCTCCCCTATTTTTTCGTTTTGGCTATGAATGTCATGTCTTGTTTGTTGGATAAAACGGTGGAAGCTTGTGTATTTCATTTTCATACTAAATGCCATAGAATTAACCTCACTAATCTTTGTTTTGCGGATGATCTATTGGTCTTCACTAGAGGGGATTAGGATTCAGTTTTAGAGGTGTGGTGTGTGCTGAGCAAATTTTATGATTTTTTGGGCTTGCGCCTAAATCTGAATAAGACTGAGATTTTTTCTTCTGGAGTTAGTGATGGGGTTTTTTAACTTGATCATTGAGGCTATTGGTGTTCACAAAGGCTCTTTTCTTGTGAGGTGATTCGGGTTCCTCTTGTGGCCAAAAAGCTTGCTGTTCGAGGTTGTGGCCTGCTTATTGACAAGATAGCTCGGGGATTGCAATGTTGGAAGGCTCGACAACTTTCGTATGCGGAGAGATATCAACTTACTTAGAGAGTTCTTTTCAGGATCCAAGCCTAACGGTCGAGGCAGTTGCTTCTGTCAAGCGCTGTTATTGCTCGGATAAATCAAATATGCATGTGTTTCTTTTAGAAAGGTGAGAATACACCTATGAAGGGTGCCCGAGTGAGTTGGTCTTCCATTTTCTGACCTAAGAATGAGGAGGGTTTGGGGCTTAAGGATTTACATAGTTGGAATAGGGTGTGTTTGGTGATTTTGATTAGAAGAATTTTGGTGAATGATTGCTCTATTTGGATTGTATGGATTCATTCTTATGTTGGCAAGGTTGCTCATTTTGGCAGGTTACGAGATCCACTCATGTGGATTGGTGTGGGCTAAACTTCAAAGCTTACAATCGAAAGTTACTGGGATTTAAAGCACAATCAGTTGTCCCACTGCTATGCTGGCTGAGATCTAGTCTAAGTTGAGAGTGCAGGGGCGCGCGTCCCTTGGAGCAACTGGTTTGACACTCGAGCCTCATTCCAAAAAAATTCAATGATTGCTTGGATGACGGCGTTAGATAGGCTTCCAACTAGGTGTTGTTTACTATCTTTTGGTTGGAAAATTGATGGCTCTTGCTTGTTATGCTCTAGGGAGTTGGAGACTCGGAATAACCTTTGTTTTGAGTTTTCTTACTCGAAGTGTGTTTGCAAGTGGGTTCTACGAGCCTGTAATTTTTAAGGTCAGCTATGGGGTAGGATAGAGAGCTGAGTTGGGTGTGTGCTAATGTGACGGGAAATCTTTTCTTTCTTATTTGTTTCACCTAACTATGGAAAGAGAGGAATAGAAGGTTTTTTACGCGTGGCTGTAGATATGAAGCTAAATTGGTGAAATGTTTGAAGGAGATGGTGCGTTTTAAAATTGCCTTTTTCCAGAGAACTAGGAGGTTGCAACTTAGTTCGGCTATTTGATACGAGTGGGGTATTCTGGGGTAAAACTTTGTTTTTGATTTTTCTTGTTTATTTAGGCTAGATTGATTATATTGACTTTTTTCTTTTGGATATATAAAGTAAAGCATTTATAAAAAAAAAAAAGTGTATCGTGATATTCTAAGAGAAAAATCAAGAGAGTTCTTCATCTTCTTCCCCCTTGTGATGTGAACTCCATAGCTAGGTAATAGAACTTTTCCTTTTCATTTTCAATCCAATTTATTAGGTTTTTGGATGAGAGCATGAAATAGAAAATTTACCTACATGAAATTCTCTATCATTTGGTACAATTTGTTCATGCTTTTCATGCTTGAAACCTTGAATTCTTGAATCAGATGGATGAAGGGGAAGTTAGTTTTCATGTTCTAAGGTTAGATTATGATGGAGTTGATGTTGATTTATTTCTATTCTTGAAAAGCGATGAAAAATAATTAGAAATGCTTAAATCAAAGTTTGGCCATTTAGGGTTTTTATGGAAAGTTCAAGATGAATTGAACTTGATATAGAATTTATTCAAATTTCATGGAAATGATGTTTAGAGTTTGAATTCATGCTTGAATCAAATTTAAAATCATGCCCAAAGTGACCTATAGTATTCGACCAAGAAGGAAAAATTAGGGAAAATTATGAAAATTTTTCTCTAAGGTTAGAAATGATGTATGAATGATACTACATGCTTTAGAATGTTGATTAGATCAATTTGGAACCTTGTAAAGGTTTGGGGACCAAATCACATAATGTATGGAAGTTGGGTTTGAAATTGAAATTGTTTAAAAGATGATATACTACTCTTGAATGAAATGTTAGAATGTTTGATTATGTTATTTAAAGATTGAAATGACATTAAATGGAAAAGGGTCATTTTGAATAAATTGGAAATGTTGTGATAAATTTTAAAATAATTCATTTTAATGGTTGAAATGTGAAATTGAAATTGTCATTTTGAAGTATTAAGGTCAACATTGATGTTGTGAAGTGGAATTAGTATCGAACAAGTATCGAAAGAATTATTATGAGTTTTATTACTAGTACGTGCCTATGTTAGTATGCTACTAACATATGCTTTGAAATATATGTGTTATGTTAATGATGCACATGTAAATCGTGATCGAAACCAAGATCGAAGCAAATTAAAAGGAAAGAAAAAAGTACAAGAGTTAGTCTTATATCGATACTAAAGGTTTGCAAGTGAGGCATACCAGGTGAGTGCATATTTAGTTTGTATTTATGTTATTGTGTAAACATTGGCTTGCGATAAGCTAGTGACAGAGTTATTACGGTAAGAAGTGAATCCTGAATGTTATGTGACTTTATGATTCATGCATATAGGTCCATTTTGTATGTAAAAGCTAATGGAATTAGTGAATAAGCTAAACATGCATAACAATGAAATCTATCAAGATTTTATGATCTTGACAGTAAATTTGGAAAATTGCAATACATTCTATAAAAGGTATTAGAACGTGTTTCTTATACCGTTGAATTTTTCTTTCATTTTAATTTTTTGTAAAACAAACAGAAACTAATTCCAAACTGTATGTTAGAAGATATGAATTTTTTATCAATGACATGTCAGAAACGGGGGTAGCGGATTATGTTGAAAACATATTTTGTAAGCTAGATTAGAAAATTCACCATAAATTGCATAAGTTGAAATAGAAAGATGAATTTATATGTTTAGATTCATATTCAAGTCTATTTTATAATGGTATAAATTGAATAAATTTTATGTGTGTAGGTTAATATAGAATATTTATTCTTTACAGGTAATGCAAACTGTCATAATAAGAAATTGTGATAAATCATGCATTTTATGTTATTTTTAGGTTATATGCTATTTAAAATGTTCGAATTGAGCCCACTATATTATATTGATATCATGATTATGATGTTAATCATTTGATGGATATGATTTTTATATGGTGAAAAGAAAAGTATTTAAATCGTATTTTGATCTATTTTCATATTATTTTATAAAATATTATTCAGATGATTTAGGGTATGAACTGCTCAATGCAATGTTATCTGATAATTGATATTGGAGTATCTATGGATACTTTTGAAGAATGAAAGCTATATGACTTCGATAAAAATTTCCATTATATTTAAATTGAGATTGTTTGGTATAATTGGCATGTACATAGTAAGTGAATTTGGTAGTATTGTGCATTATGCCATAGAGGTGGAGTATAATTAGCTGCATGATGCACATAGTAAGTGAATTTGGTACTATTGTGTGTAGCTACAGAGGGTACATGGTAAGTGATTTTTTGTACCATGTTACTTTAGGGAATGCAAAACATAATAAGTGAATTTGGTACTATGGTATTCCCGATTATCAGTACATAATTTATGTTATACAACACTTGTATATTAGTCTGGCACTAAAAATGCAATATGTGGATACTAGTGACTCGTGTACCATGTATTCTCATTTATCACGGATTAGGCTACGAATTAAGTTAAATTGAAAAGTGCAAGTTGACCGATTCAATTGAAGGCAAGGCTTTCATTCAATATTATGATATGATTATATATGTTTGCATGATAATTGCTACTTTACAGGGGTATGATGAGAGAGACTTTATTAAGTATGTTTTATGTATTTATATATCATTATATGATATTATCTATACATTGGTCTATGTGATATTTTTTCTATATACTCACTTTATATATATATTTGCCTTATTAAGTGTATACTTAGCATGTGATGGTTTCACACGTAGGTAAAGTGAAGCAATTGGAGTAATAACATAGTTGACATCACTTCTTGAGGATCAACTCCCATGTATCAATATGACATCTTCTGATGTTTTTGGCTTTTCTAGTTGGCATGTATATTAAATATGTTATGTTTGCTCTAATATGATAGTTATAAAATGGTTTATAGTATTATATACTGACTTAAAAGTGAATAGTAATATGTATAATTATTAGTTTGTATGTCAGAAGTTTATTAAATTGTATTTTAGTCACTATCGGGATGAATTAAAAAAAACAGTTTTTAGGCAGTTTCACTTCTTATATGAAACAATGTTGAACTGCCATGTTGTTGCTTGAAATTAGATTTGATTTAGATGTTAAAATATTATTTTTTTGGTTTTACACGATTAAACATTTTCAATGATTGATATTAATTCGATGATTTTAGAAGAACCAAAATTTTACCGATTTTCGAATAGGAAAGGTTTTAAATAGTTGATGTGACATCTCTAACTCGTATTCAGGTTTGAGAATGAGAAATGGGTGTTACATTTATTGGTATTAGAGTTACAAGTTTAGTTGATTATAGGCCTAAACTGAGTTTTTTTAAGTGAAAAGTGTGTACATGCCACTAGGATGTCAATATTACTGATCCTTTGTCTATATGATCTTGATTCATATTGCCCCTTATTGATGTAAATTGATATATGTTTGTCTTAGATGTCTGAAATGGAAGGCTCACGTTGAGCTACGAGCATAAGGTACGGAATGAACCAATAACGGGAGATATGAGATCAAACATGAGCCTCCTGCTCAATATAAAAAAGGAGGAGCATCGAAAAAAACAAGGGTTTCCTATGCAAGATCAAGGGACCTTCTTTCATTCGTTGAATGTGGTAATGACGTGATTTTAACTACCTTCGGGTCCTCGAATGTCTATTGCGAAAGAATTAAGAAGTTTAAGAGCTCATGAGTTCAAAGGAGAATTCGATGAGGGTCATGTAGCTACCGATCTTTGGTTGAATGATGTAGATTATTCTAGATGGTTTCCACTCCACTAATACAGAAAAATTGGAAGGAGTCGTGTCACTACTTAAAGGATAGGCTTGAGTTTGGTGGTCGAATGCCACTATGCATGTTCCTCCAGAGAATGTGAACTAGCAATTCTTTTAGGGGGAATTTAAGAATAAATATATTGGGGACCAGTTCGTTAAAGAGATGAAAAAAGAATTTCTTAATCTAAAGTAGGGAAACCGAACCATTTATGAGTATGAGTTCGAGTTCAACAAATTGATCCGATTTGTGGCAAAGTTAATTTAGAATGAAAAGGATCGTTGTGATTGGTTCATCGAAGGTTTAAGATTGAGACTGAAAGTGTTAATGCTGACTTTGAATTTGCCCACTTTTCAAGAAGTAGTGAACATTACCAAAGATATAGAACGAACACAGACTGAGAAGATGGCATATCAAATAATGCAACCATCAAAGATATCGGGAACACCTGCAACTTCATTTCAGTCTAAACGAGGAAAATGTTCTAGTTATCAAGATAGGAGTGTCGGTTGCATCTACTAAAAAAGGAGTGAATTGTGGAAAATCTAAGCAAGCTCAGACAATTACTGTTGGTACATATAGACCATCTAAGGGTCATGATTAACCATGTGATGTTTTCAGCAAAAATCAAAATGGAGTCTGTCGAGTTATAAAGAGAGCCTTCTATAAATACAGAGATATTGGTCACTACTTTCATGATTGTCCCATTATTTCAAAAGAAAGACCAATGCAGACTGAAAGATCTTCTTTTAAGTCTCCGAGAGGCAGAGGCAAGGTAAATCAAAAGGACCATCAGAATATGCTTCCCAGCCTGATTATCGCACCCAAGCAAAAGTGTATAACATCAGGAATGATGTGGATCGGGATGACCTAAAAATCATAACAAGTACGTTTTATCTTTTTGATAAACTCGTATTTGTATTGATTGATCTAGTCCTACCCACTCTTACATAATCACTAATTTAAATAGAGGGAAAGACATTATTCTAAAATCTATTTTGAGTGATATAGTAGCGACTAAACCTTTAGACCAAAGTGCAAGGGTTAGTCGTATCCATAAGAAATGTACTTTAAAGATTGAAGAAATCTAGTTCTCAACGAATTTAATAGAGTTACTTTTAAAGGATTTTGAAAAGAAATTTGTGTATGGGTTAGTTATTCTCGTACCATGTTTTAGTGGATTGTTCCTTAAAATGATTAGTTCTAAAGGACTTGAAAGGTTCTGAGATCATAAAGTTGATAAAAAGGAAATTCATTGCCACTAATAAACCAAATTAACATCAAGGATATCTTACTGATACGGTAGTCAGTATGATCTTCCAAAAGATGCTCGCGATGCTCCTCACTTCACGTCTTTATCATTTTCTTTACTTAAGCGTGAAAATCATCGCACACTAAATAAAAATTAGTGAGACAATAACATAGCTAAGGTGAGATAAAACATAAAATATCAATAATTACTTTAAGACATTAAAATATCATAAATATTTCAAAAGCAATAAATGTAACTCAAATAAAATTATTGAACTTTCAAACCGATTTATTCAAGCCATTTTCCTCCTCAAAAACATGAAAAATCATCATTTCATCATTTTATCAAAACCATGATAATCAATATCAAATATAATAATCTTTTCATATTCATTTTCCATTCAAAACATATTTCAGAACTTTCATATTTTATTCTTCTTTTGAATACCTTTAAGAACTTTCTCATTTATTTTCGTAGCCTATTGTATATGTTAGAGAATGCAAGGCACGCGAGTAAAACATAATGCGTGCACTAAGCACCAACGGTGCCATCATCATCATTAGAATATGCACTCCAAGTGCATTCATATCATTTGCATCAATGGTGGCTTTTTTTGCTCATTTGCACCAACGATGCCTTTCTTTAATGTACATGAATGTACCATAACATTATCATCATAATTACTCAACTGAATGACATCCCAATTGTACCTATGACTCTCCATGCTACATACAATGGACTTTCAGATAAGATCATATCCATTTATTAATCAAGCATTTCAATTTACAAACATTTTCATATCATCAATATAAAATTCATAACTTGGGCATTTCATACTCGAAATCATCCATAGTTTAAAATAAAACATCAGATAAAATACTTTGGGGCCATTTATACCCTAAAATCATTCATAAAAACTTTATATAAGCATTATGAAAATATTTCATAATCAAAATTAAATCATACTTTAAAAATAAATCACATGACGTTGACTTATCGTAAGTCTTCCTCAACCAGAATAATTAAATAAATAAATTGTACTCACCTAATTTGCTACACTAGATCCCTTTATGACGATAACCTTTTAGTCTCCTACTTAATCCTTCGTTTTTATTCGATTTTCTCATGATATATGTCACATTCTAAATAAAATAATATACACAATACAAAATATTCAAAGCATATGTTAGTATTGTACTAACATATTCTAAATCCGATAATAAAATTCATAATTTATATTTGATTCTTATTCAATATAATTTCACTTCACTATTTAATAACAACTTTAATATTTCCATCATGACACTTCAATCCTTTATATATTCATATTCATCACCAAACTACTCAACTTCCATAAACTTTACAATTTAACACCATTTAAGAATTCTTTTAGAATTCATACTATTTTTTCCAGATAATTCAAAATGGTCTTTCACCATTTAACTCAATCCAAATTTTCCAGCATTAAATAATATATTCAACCTAATACAATCACATTTGCAAACTTATCATTTAAACCCTAGAATTTCTAATCTTTTTGAATAAACCATCAAACTTAACCAAATTTGGAATTTTTTTACCAAATCATCATTATTACTTAAAATTCAACATCCAAATATAAATTTTCCAGCATTGTAATACTTCACTTAATCTAATACTTTATTATTTGAAAACTTCCAATTACATCCCCAACTTTCTAGCACGATTTGAATTAACCACCCATTTTTTCCAATTTCTTCCAATTTGATCCAAAACAATATTATAACTTCAAATTAAACATTTAAAAAATTAGATTTCCAGCAATAAAAAACTATAATTAAGTATTTATACTTCAATGTCCCATACCTTATAAAACTTGTAAAATAGTCATTTTACTATAAAATGTTCCAAATTGATCCAATTTAACTTTCAAAGCATGTAGAATCGTTCCAATATCAAATATAAACCATAGAAAATTTTAGTATAATTTTCCATAATCTAATTCCTCTCGTCTGAACCTATCATAAGCAATAGGGCTTGGTTTTCAATCAATTTCAAGCATAAATTCAACCTTCTATGATCAAATTCATTTAATTTCAATCATCCTAACATCAAATTCAATCCAAATTCAATTAATTTCTCATAAACCCTAGATTGGAAGAATTGGGCATATGCAATTCTAGATGACTTTATTCATCACATATGCTTGGAAATTAATCTACAACACTAATAACATAAAAATCATCCTTTAATTCTTCAAAATTCAACATGTTATTCATGAACACTAATCATGAGTTTCATCATCCAACAAGTTTTCCATGAAATAATTATACCAAATGATAGAGAATTTCAAGTAGATCAATTTTGTATCTTATAGCCTAACCCAAAAATCAATCGAATAAGCTTAAAAATGAACTTGAAAATTCTTATCTCTTTAGCTATGGTGTTCACTGCTGGAGCAAGGAGAATCTGATTTTGGCTTTATTTTTTCACAATTATCTCATAATACACTTGGCTTTATAAGATTTAAATGAATTTAAAATTTATTTAATAATAAATTCCAACTTAATCCTTTAAAATCTTTGATAATTTTAACCATGCCACCTAAAATATCTTCCAATGTAATATTACAATTCAAATATGATCAATTAAAATTTGATTTTTACATTTATCCTTGCAATTTTTGAAAATTACAATTTAGTCTCTAATTTTTTAATTTCGGTTAAATATGAAAAATTGACCTTAATTCCACTAATCCATGTTAAATTTCACTGTTCTAAATTATGGAAATAATATTTCCAACCTCTTTCTATCATCATTCAAATTTTCGTGAAATTCTAGTTTCATCTGTTATCTAAATTTTTATTGGACTTTACTATTTTATATCTTTTAATACAAATCCCGAATCAAAATTTTGATTACCACGAAAACGTTAATTTCAAAGTAAACTATTAATTTATGGTCCAAAATACATAACTTTCAAAAATTACATATTTGGTCTCTGAACTTTTCTAAATTTATAATTTAGTAACCAAACTTTCAAAACTTACATTTTGGTCACTAGCCAAAATTTTGGGGTATTACAATAGAGGTGTTACTAATTATTGTGTTTATATTTATGATCCTGTATAGAATGATACTGATTGAACTTATAAGTTAAAGGCATTGTTACAAGAATTATTAATCAAAGGGTGTCACTTTGGGAAACACTAATATTGTTTGTGAAAAGCAAAATGGATAACGGTGAAGTATAAGTATCTTTTACCAATGAATGATGATATTTTGGTTTACTCAAGGATTAAAAAAAGAACATGATGCGCATCTTAGCATATTTCTTCAAACTTTTCGAGAGAGAAAAAGTTATACGCTAAGATGTCAAAGTTTGAATTATGGTTATCTAAATTTGTTTTCTTGGCCATGTAGTATCGATAGAGAGGATAAGAGTAGAAATAGGAAACTGTTACAACGGATATTTCCATAGAGTTACCTTTAATACCCATAAAAAAAGATTCAATCTGGGTGATTACGGATAGACTGAACAAATTAGTGCACTTTATCTCATTCTGAAATGATTACTTTATGGATAAGTATGTTGAATTGGTATGAGCTTAAAGATCGAGATATAGTGGGCTATGATTTGATTAAGGAAATGGAAGATAAAGTAAAAAATTATTCAATCTAAGTTTGACATTTATTGGTATATATGAGGTAATCAAAAGAGTGGGTTCAATTGTTTAACAATTAGCTTTACCTCGGAGATGGACAAAATTCACAATGTATTTCATGTGTCGATGCTTTGGGATTATCGATCTAATCCTTCTCATACTATTACATTGGTGGAAATTGAAATTAAATCGAATTTGACATACTCAGTAAAGATATTTGAGTATGGGGTCAAATAACTGAGGAGTTAGTGATACTACATGTAAAAGTTCTTTGAAGAAAGTCATAAGGTCAAGAAAGCTATATTAGAATTAGAAACATAAGATGAAGAAGCAATATCCTTATCTTTTGGATCAAGTACATGTTGAAAATTCGAGGAATAAGAAATATAAGATGAAGTAACATCCTTATCTTTTGGATCAAGTACGTGTTGAAAATTTGAGGATGAATTTTCTTAAAGGGGATAAAATTGTAATATCTCAAATTTTAGCTAGTGAGCAAAATGTAAAATTTGAAATTTAAGGACCAAAGTATAAACTTTGAAAAAGTTTAAGGACCAAAGTGTAATTTTCGAAAGTAGTGTATTTTTTCCCCGTAAATGAATAGTTTACCCCCAAGAATGATGTTTTTGTGGGTTTCAGATTTTTGGCCTGGAGTTAGTATAATAGGCTATAAAGTGATAAAGTATGATAAAAATTCAGATAATTAGATCGAACCGGATTTTTGAGAAATTTTGAAATATGACAGGAAAGGGTAAAATTTTCGTTTTCATATTTAAATTGGTAGAATTTAACAAGGATCATTGGATTTAAGTTGATTTTTCCATTTTAATTATGGATCGTTGGATTAAAATGGCAAGAATGTAATTTCGGGAAAACTATAAGGCAAAGTTGGAAAAGATAAATATATTTTTTCATATATGAATTGATGATGTAAGGATGTGTTATGATGATGTATTATGCTAATTATCAAGAGAATTGAAGAGGGAAAAGGTCTTTTAGCATAAAATGATTTTTTTATTTAATTAGCTTTTTGACACGTGTATCATGATATTTTAAGAGAAAAATCAAGAGAATTATTATTCTTCCCCCTTGTGACTTGAACTACATATCTAAGTAAGAGAACTTTTCGTTTTTATTTTCAAGCCAATTTATTAGATGAGAGCATGAAATAAAAAATTTACCTACATGAAATTCTCTTTCATTTCGTACCATTTGTTCATGCTTTCCAAGCTTGAAAAATAGAATTCTTGAATTGGATGGATGACGGGGAGGTTAGGTTTTCATGTTCTAAGGTTGGATTATGATAGAATTGATGTTGTTGATATATTTTTATGCTTGAAAAGTGATGAAAATAATTAATAATGGTTTAATCAAAGTTTGGCCATTTATGGTTTTTATGGAAAGTTGAAGATAAACTGAAATTGACATGGAATTAATTGAAATTTCATGGAAATAATGTTTGGAGGTTGAATTTGTGCTTGAATCAATTTTAAGATCATGCCCAAAGTGACCTATAAAATTTGGCCATGAAGGAAATATTAGGGAAAATTATAAAAAAAAATCCTTAAGGTTAGAAATGATGTATGAATGAGTCTACATGCTTTAGAATGCTGATTAGACCAATTTGGAAACTTGTAAAGTTTTGGAGACCAAATCGCATAATGCATAGAAGTTGGGTTTGAAAGGAAAATTGTTTAAAAGATGGTGTACTATGCTTGAATGAAATGTTAGAATGTTTGATTATGTTATTTGAAGCTAAATGGAAAGAGACCATTTTGAATAAATTAGAGATGTTGAGATAAATTCTAAAATAATTCATTTTAATGGTTGAAATGCGAAATTGGAAATGTCAGTTTGAAGTATTAAGGTAAACATTGATATTGTGAAAGGGAATTAGTATCGAACAAGTATTGAAAGGATTATTATGAATTTTGTTACTTGTATGTGCCTATGTTAGTATGATACTAATATATGCTTTGAAATATGTGTTATGTTAATGATGCGTATGTAGATCATGATCGTAATTGAGATCGAAGTGAATTAAAAAGAAAGGAAAAAGTACAAGAGTGAGGTTTATATCGATACCAAAGGTTTATAAGTGAGGCGTACCAGGTGAGTGCATATTTGGTTTGTATTTATGTTATTGTGTAAACATTGGCTTGCGATGACCCAGTGATAGAGTTATTATCGTAAAAAGTGACTTCTGAATGTTATGTGACTTTATGATTCATGCATATTTTGTATGTAGAAGCTAATGGAATTAGTGAATAAGCTTAAGATGTAGAATAATGAGATATGCCAAGATTCTATGATCTTGAATATAACTTTGGAAAATCGCCAGAAATTATAGAGAATGTATTAGAAGGTGATTCTTATACCGTTAGATTTTTATGTCAATATAGTTTTGTGTAAATGGAAACTAATTCTGAACTTTATGTAAGAAGATATCAAATTTTAATCGATGATAGGTCAGAAAAAATGCAACAGATTCTGCTCAAAATGTAGTTTGTAAACTAGATTAGAAAATGCACCATTAAGTTGAAATAGAAAGAGTACTTTATATGGTTAGATTTTTGTTCAAGTATAGTTCATAATGGTATAAAAGTAATATATTTTAATTTGTAGTTTAATACAGTATATTAATTCTTTAGGGTAGCGCAAACTGCCAGAATAGGAAATTATGGTAAATCATTTATTTTGTGTTATTTTTAGGTTATATGCTATTTTAAATGCTTGAATTTAGCCCAATATATTATTTTTCCTATGATGATTATGATTGAAAAGCATCGTAATTTTTAAAAAAATAAGTCTTTTTCTCAAATAAATAAGCTAAGAATGTAGTATTGAGAAGAAATGGTTGATCCGTAAGGATTTAGAAATTTATAATGTTTTTGAATTGATCTTTAACCAATAAATCTGGAAGAGAAAAATAAAAAGGGGTTTATTAAAATAAATTGAATAAATTGAAACAATGTAAAATAATAAAAGCAAGAAAAGTAAATGGTTGAAAATAATTATGATGAGAGATAACCTTCAGCTTTGTTTTGCCTCAATTTGTCACAATCATTGAAAGAGATTTTACTTCGAGATTTCTTCCGGTTAAAATCTAAAAGGCCCAACCATTATAACTTATTATTCTCTTCGGTGAACTAATTTTCCAATAATTGGAATGTAGCCCTTTTTTGGATTAACAACGACTATCAATGTTAATGCCAATGCAACTTTAAGTGTTGGAAAATCCCACACTCGGATTATGGTGTCTTAATGAGAGTCGAACCCGATTTCGATTCCCTTTAGCGAACCTTCGCTAAGTGTGTTCTTAGGAATTTGAATTTGCTATAAACCGACTCTTTTCACCAATGGTAAATCATAACATTAATCAAACTAACGCAAGCTTTTTGAATTGAAAGTGTTGAGATGTTTAAAGGAAAGATTGATTTCCAATCCTAGTTTGCAAAAAATCGAGAAAGGTATCCGAAGATATTAAGTGTTTTTTAATTCTCATGAAATGGATTCAGTTGTTTCTTAGCTATCTAGTAGTTGGAAAATATGCTAAGCATGCTAGAAATCATACTTAGCTTATAAAAGAAAGAAATAAAATAAAGAAGATGAAGAATAAAAATAATCTTTATAAAAATCCAAAAGCTAATTAAAGCCAAAAGTAGTACATCTGTCAAGCTTCACCTTAATGGGTATTTATAGCTTGAGGTAACCTAAAGAAAATAAAATACCTAAAGGAAATAAATCACCTAAAGATAATCCTAAGAACATTCAAATACTTAAATCCTAATTAATAGAGATATAAATCCTAATTAAATCCTAAACCCTAAACACCTAAAGATAATCCATATTAAATCATAATTAATAGAAATGTAAAAGCCTAAATAATAAAGATATAATTTTTAATTAAAATAATAATTCTCAAACATTTAAATTCAATTACAATTCTTAAGCCCTAAAGAGTTTTTTTCCGCCTATCTTCTATTGATTCTACTGTCTGGGTCACCTTCTAGAACTCGTCGCTAACTGGACTATAGATTCCTTCAAACGTTGTTCTCTAGAAAATAGAGTCCTACATAGAATTGAACATAAACAACCCAAATCAACAATATCAAAGAGATAACATAAAGTAATTAGCAGCAAAAATAATAACAAAATAAAACACTCATCAAATTCCCCTCACTTATTCCATACTTGTCTTCAAGCATGCTTAATCAAACATCAAAACATCAAGTTTTCAAGAAAGATATCAAGAAATTGGGCTTAGGTGTAGGTGGGGAAAAAGGTCGAAAATTGGGTTTAAAATATCAAGAAAGATAGATGAAATTATAAGGTGAAATACAAGAAACAAAGTAAATAAAGTGATACAACGAGAGAAAGTGTATCAAACAATGAATTTTGTTTTCTTTTTTTCTGAATCTTTTCTCATTTTCTATTTTTTGTTTTGTTCGAGCAGTATTTGAACCAAAATATTTTCTGATTTTTTCAAATGTTTCTTATTCTCTCTCTCTTTTTCTAATTTCTTTTGTCTTTCGTGGAACAAATTTATCGCTATCTTGACATGGGTAACAAAAGAGGGTAAAAATAAAATAAAATTTTTCGGGTTAAGAATTGGGTAAAAACAAAGAAAAGGGTAAAGGAACAAAATTGGTTAGCTATTGGATATAAATGGGTAGACAATTTGGGTAGAGAAGTGGGTAAATCCTAAGTTCCCTAATCATATGAAAGCATCAAGTTTAATATGTAATCTCGATATTCATTTATTCACAAGTTCTAGAATATCAAAATTAATCTGACACACTCAATCAAATAAATGAGCAAGAATAGAAAGTATGCTCGTTAATCTCAAATCTCACAAAAAGTGTAATGTATATTGAGTCAAGAAAAATATAAGCCAACGTATTGATGGAATATCAAGCAAAATTTTAAAGAAAAATATCAATCATGTCGTTTTTCTATCATGCACCCTAAATCTGATAAAAGTCATCAAAGAAACAAAGAAAGAATCGAGATCGACAATAAGACATTTCAACATATTAACCAAGGCAACTCAATTCCAAGAATATAAAAATGTAAGAGAAAATTGATGCAATTGTTATCCACCCCCTCACTTAAAGCATATTGTCCCAAATATGAAAAATTAAAGAATAGGAGAAAGAATAGAGATAATCCCGTTTCTAGTGACAGTCGATCGTAAGTTCGATCAGATAAGTATCAGGGTACATAAAAAAGAAAAAGAAGAATAAATAAATAGACAAAAAATATTAAAATATAGAGAAATGACAAAAATAATTAAAAAAATATGTTATCTCCCATTAGAGCGCTTTGTTTAACGTCGTTTAGTTTGAATACTTGATTTAGACTACATGTTCCATGAGAGACATTTCCATTTCATACGCTCTTTCCAAGCAAGAAATTCCTTATGAGAAATTCTACAATCATATATTTTTTTCCTTTTATCCTTGTAGATTCTGTCATTCTTACAACCTTTTCTTCGGTTCTTTTCCAACTTTGGAAGTTTATTTGAAATCGATAAATTATCTATTTCACCCAAAAATGTGTTCTTTAAATGTTTTAGAATTGATTTAAATTCCAACTTTAATGCCAACAAAATTGATGGAAAAGCATTATATTGAGAAGATAGAAAATTTAAATTCTTGTTTAATTTTTCGCTAGATGTCTGCAAGTGCATGTTAGAAACGATATCAGTTGCAACCATTGAATTCTTGTACAACTCATAAAAAAATTATTTTCAACATATTCATTCACATAAGGTTTAATTATATCGACAAAGCTAACATTAGCCACAGAGTCAAGTTGTTTCAATGTCTTATAAACATCAAATTTAACAACCTCACAGTCAAATTTCATGGTAAATATTTCACTCCTCACATCAACTTTAGTATCTATCATGCTAAAAAAAATGGGATACCAAGAAATATTTCAGAAGCCCCTGGGATAAATGATAGATCTATAGGCGAGTTAGTATTGTCTCTCTAGTTTCCTTCAAAGGCTTAACATGATGTGTTGTAAATAGAATCTGACATAACATTAATGGAAGAACTTAGATCACACATATCATGTTTAATTCTTACTTTACCGATTTACAAGGTGTAACAAACATACCTTGGTCCTTTAACTTTGGTGTAAGCTTACATTGAAAAAAAACTGAGATATTTTCACCTAAGTTTGCCTTTTCATAGTAGGTGAGTCTCATTTTATTTGTGCAAAGGTCTTCCAAGAATCTGGCGTATCTCGACGCTTTTTGGATTACCTCAAGAAGAGGTATGTTTATCTCCACTTTCCAAAAAATGTCTAAATGTTCTTTTTCCTCTGCTTTCTTATCATGTTTTACTAACCTCAAGGGGAAGGGAGGTGGCGTCGCATAGGGAGATGGCGTGGGAGGAGATTGTGACTCCTCCTTCTTTTTCTTCAAAGATCTTGAGTTAACTTCTTTCTTTTCTTTCTAGGATCTTGTTTCATCTTCTTATTTCTTCTTTGCTTCAACTTATTTCTTCTAGGAACTTGTGACATCATCCTCTTGGATCGGTGGTGCAATAACAGTGCCACTTCGAAGAGTGATGGCACTAACGTTTTCTCATGGATTCACCTCGATTTGAGATGGTAACTTCCCTTGTGATTCAATTCGACCCACGATCTGAGCCAATTGACTAATTTGTTTTTGAATCTCTTGAAAGCAAGCTTCAGTTATATTATGAAATTGTTCTTGAAGAACTGTCATTTGTTTGACGAAGGACTCTAATGATGGCTTCAGCGGTTGATACAATTGTGGTGGAAGTAGCCTCGATTGATAGACTTGATTTGTCCTTGAGTTTTGTGCATAGCTAAAATTTGGATGATCTCTCCACCATGGGTTGTAGGTATTTGTGCTAGGATTATATGGTCTTTAGGGAGATCCCAAAAAATTACCAACTGAATTAACTTGTGCGGTATTGACTTCCTGTAACATCAGACAAAAATTCGTGGGATGGTCTGTCATTCTACATATCCTGCATAATCTAACTATACATGTTTTGCCTGCAATACGATATTGAAGTATTTCAACTATTTATCAATTTTATTTTCCAAAGAAATTGTACTTATCTTGTGAATTCGCCGATTAGGTTCACTTGAAGAGCCAAACTGTTGAGAGTTAGCAGCCATAGTGGAGATCATATTTTTTGCCGCATTCGGAGTCATATTAACGAGTGCCCTTCCACTAGTTGTGTTAATCATCTTTATATCTAAAGCAAGTAAGCCTTCATAGAAGTATTGAATGAGTGTTTGCTCCGATAGTCCATGTTGGGGGTAGTTAATGCAGAGTTTCTTGAATCGTTCCCAATATTCGTATAACGAATCTCCATCTTTCTGTTGTATTCCCAAGATTCTTCTTCTCAGTTCACTCGCTTTCTCCGTAGGGAATAACCTATCAAGAAAAGACGAGTCATATCAGCCCAAGTATTAACAGAATTAGGAGGTAAATAGAATAATCAATCCTTAGCCAAATTGGCTAAGAAAAAAGGAAAAATGCGATGTTTAATCTCATCCTCATATACTCCCTATTGTTTCATGATATAGTAAACCATGTGAAATTCAGTAAGGTACTTGTGAGGATTTTTACTGGATAGTCCATGGAAAGTCGGTATAATATGGATTAAACTCGTTTTCAGCTCAAACGATGTCTCTCCATGAGGGAATACGATGCATAATGTTGTTGTTTGGAAGGTGCCACAAGTAGTTCTCAGATTGTTTGTTTAGCCATCGCTATATTTTTTCTTGAAGCATGCGTGTGTTCTTTGTGCAAATGCTTCGATCTTAGGGTCATAGTCTACTAGTTCGCCTAGATTTTTTCTGGTCATAAATCAAAATAAATTTTAATCAGTAATTTGCCAAAGTCCCCGGTAATGGCGCCAAGATGACAAGCGTTATAATTGTCAAATAAATTAGCTAATAACGCAGTGTAGGGAATAAATGGTAGATCTGTAGGGATTTAGAAATTTCCAATGTCATTTTGAATTGATCTTTAAACAAGAAATCTGAAAGAGGAAAATAAAAAGGCATAAAGAATGTGATTTCAATAGTAACTGCCAAGACCTTGTTGTTACAAGGTTGTCAAGCTCTCTTAACTAATTTTGTGGATACTCGATCTTTAGAAGTTAAGGTAAAATACATTACGATAGTTTCAGAGTATCTGGATGTAATTCCAAATGAGTTACCTGATTTATCTCCAAATCGGGAGGTAGAAATTAAAATAGAGGTGTTACAAAGTATTGCATTTATATTTATGATCTCGTATAGAATGATACTCACTAAACTTAGAAATTAAAGGAATAGTTACAAGAATTATTAATCAAAGTTTTATAGAATGAGAACACTAGCATTGTTTGTGAAAACGGAAAATGGATAACGGTGAAGTATAAGTATTCATTACCAACGATTGATGATATTTTGGTCTAGTCAAGGACTAAGAAAGAACATGATCCACATCTTCGCATAATTGTTTAATCACTTTGAGAGAGTGAAAAAACTTATATGCGTGAATTATGATTTTCTAAAGTTGTTTTCTTGGCCCTGTAGTATCGATAAAGAGGATAAGAGTGAAAATAGGAAAGAGTTAAAACAAATATTGTCATAAGATTACCTTTAATACCCATGAAAAATGATTCAATCTGGGTAGTTACAGATTGACTGACCAAATCTACGCACTTCAACTCAGTCCAAACTGATTGCTCTATAGATAAATATGTTGAATTGGTACGAGCTTAAAAATTGAGATATAGTGGGCCTTGATTTGACTAAGAAAATGGAAGATGAAGTAAAAATTATTCAATATAATCTCAATATAGTTACTGATTGACAAAAGTCTTACTTAGACTTAAAAAAATATTAAATACCCAATTGTTGATAAAATATTTTTCAAAGTATAAGGGGTCCTACGATTTGGAAGAAAAGGGAAGCTAAGTGTGAGATTCATTGGTACATATAAGATAATTAAAAGAGTGGGTCAAGTTGCTTATCAGTTAGCTTTACCTAAAAAAATGGACTAAATTCTTAATGTATTTCATGTGTCCATGTAGCGATGCCAACATCCTTTCTCTTATTCTCATTCTTCTCCTCTTATTCTTCTTCTTTCCTTTGAAGTCTCATCTCATGAGTGAGCAAAGATCCAATAAGTTCATCAAGAATAACAACTTCAAGATCTACTTCCTCTTGGATCCCCATGACATGGAAAAACTATTAATAAACTTTCTCATAATTTCCTCATTTGAGTAGAATTTCCTAAAACCCTTCAGCTCATTGATGATAACGATAAATTGATCAAACATGAATTTGATGTCTCAATCAAACGTCATTTTGAAATTCTCATAATTAAGTGTGAGAATGCCAATCTTTTATTTCTTCACTTGAGTTGTACATTCATGAGTGACTTCAAGATTGTCCCAAATTTCCTTAGAATTAGAGCACGAAGACACTCTACTATGCTCGTCGAGGCCAAATGCACAAAAGAGAATGTGCATGGCTTTAACATTTAGTTAGGCTAGCTTATTGTCTTCATTGGTCTATTTTCGACTTATTTCTTGGAGTAGGCGAACCATCAATGACAACATTCCAAACCAAATAATCATTAGCTTGAATGAACAACATCATCTTATTTTTCTAACACGAGTAGTTTACACCGTTAATGTATGAAAGTCTTTAAATGGATTGAGAATCTTCAACATTGTAGGAGTATAAAGTTGAAGTCATCTTTATCGGTTCATTGTAGAAGTTGATAGAGCTCTCCAAGGACCTTCTCTATATTGTTAAATAATCGATAGAGACCCGCTCTGATACCAATTGTTAGCTCTTACGAACAACCAAAATACGCCACAAGAGGGTGAATTGACCTTTAAAAATTTATGGTGGAAGCAACTGAAAAATATAAATTTTGCATAATGAATTTAGAGTGGTTTGACTTCTAAACTAAATTTACATCCACTATCTTAGCACACACACTAAAAATTTATCAAATCCACTAGATTTGCTAACATTTGAGGATAATGTGTAACCTTTCAATAACCCACAAGGTTTATAACCCAAAACCTTATTTACACTCTTTCCACAAGAGGAGTTACAAATAAAGTAAACAAAGAATAAACCTTACAAGGAAAATGAATTTGCAATAATTTTGCTCTTACCCAAATAACACTTGAGCATATTAATCAATAGAGCTCATAAGTGTGTTACAATGAAATGATAGAAAAATTAAGCACAAAAGACTTATTTGATGTTGGTATAATTGTTGAATGTTGTTCTTATTGACCATGGTATGCTTTAACCTTTAATTTATATATTCTCCATCAATTCTAGCCATTTGGAATCGTTGGGGATCATTATAGTCGTTATATATAACAAAAAAAAAACAATTAATGAACAAGAAATCGCTTTTTTTTTTTAAAATTATAACATTGCAAGAAATGGATTGATCCTTTAGGGGAAGGGATCGATCATTTTGGCAAAGGGATCGATCTAAACCCTACTAGAATCCAAGGGATCAATCCTTTTTCAAGGAGATCGATCCTTTAGTCAAAGGGATCGGTTTTTTTTGTAATGGATCAATCTTATAAGCCAAAAATGAAAACTCGACTTTAAAGTTTGAAAACAATCGACTATGTTTTTGAAAAAAATTGATTAAGTTGAAAAATATTTAAAATATATTTTTCAAGTTAATTTGGACTTTGAATTATTTTTTATAATTTTTTGACAAATTCGATTATGTCCAAAAACAATTTTACAAATTATTATTATAACCAATTCTTTATTTAACATATTCAAATTTAAACAGATAATAATATCTTTTAATTTGAAATATTCAAAAGATATAGACACCTTTTTAGGATTCAAACTCAAATATATATTATTTTAATTTAAAATATTCAAAAGTATATAGTTTTGTGGACACTCATTTTCATACATGCTCGTTAAATATTTATTTTAGGAAATATATATCATACACTTTTGAAATATATATATATATATATTATTTTTAAATTATAATATAAATAATATATATATATATATATATATATAGAAAGCTTATATAATTTTTAAAGCATATATAATATACAGTTTTGAAATTATAATATATATAGTTTTAAAAAAACACACATATATATAATTTTGAAAGCTTATATAATTTTGAAAACATATATTATATTTCCTATTTCTATTTTATTATTTTTATTTTTATTGTTTTTCAGGTCCAAACTGGTGTCAAAAGTCCAAATTCCAGTTTGGGGTCCAACAAGTCAAGGTCCAATGCAAATGACCCAATCTGTCTGACCCATCAGATTGGGGAAGTCCAAAGAAAAGTGTCCAATACGGAGCAAGCCTAGAGGCATACTAAGGAAGCACGCTTAGGGTCTCCATCTTATGAAAATCACCGCACAAACAAGGGTCGTCAGATCAAGAGATGTATCAACGGTAGAGATCAACTACAAGGAGTAGGGTTTCATAATCCTAATCAAAAAGCACGACGCGTCGCATGAATCATGGCAATAAGATCAAATCCCTTCCATCCAACGGTCCATGGAGCACCACGAACGACCCAAAGGTCGCGCCTGAAGACCACGCGTCGATCGAAAAGGGAAACTTTCCAGATTTCGTGCAAAAACAGATCACATGCAAATATGGCATTCAACACAAAAGCAACACAAAAAAAGAAAACGTTTTCCTTTTAATAAAAATCAACGCAAGTCTACGAGAAAAGAGAAAGTTTTTAAACAAACATAAACAAATCTCGGGTTTAAGGGAAAAACCAAGAATATATCCCATGGATTGTGGGATTAAATCCATGCACAGAAGGAAACAAAACCCTTATTGGAGCCTATATAAAACCCAACAAAAAAGGAGTAAAGTTAGTGACGAATCGAGGAAGAAATACATAAAAAAAGAGAGAAAATAATGCTTACTTGTGTTCATGATCATCAGAAAATAAAGTCGTCGAATGAGGTAAAAACTGAGACCCTTTTTTTAGATCTACGTTTTGTTGATGATTTCATGTGTGTTTGGTCACTGAATTCGGGTTTAGGGTGAAAAGAAGAGCATTTTAGGCATAGTTTAGTTTTTCGGCCACCGTAGGTAGTGGCCGAAATGGTGATCCAACTAGGTTTCCAAGGGAAAGACACCAAAATCTGGGTTTGGGTGAGGATTCATGTGAGATGCTTAGAGAGAAAAACAAAAATGAAAGGAGAAATAGGGGAGTGAAATGTAAAAACCGCTGTTGATGATTTCATGTGTGTTTGGCCACTGGATTTGGGTTAAGGGTGAAAAGGAGAGCATTTTAGGTATAGGTTAGGTTTTCAGCCACCATAGGTGGTGGCCGAAATGGTGATTGAAAGCCGCCGAAATCTGGGTTTGTAAGAGAACTCTGTTGAGACAGAAAAAAACAAAAATGAAAGGAGAAATAGGGGAGTGAAATGAGAAAAACACCGAGGGTTGGCCTTTATAGTTGTCTGCTTCAAGTGAATCGGTTCTGTTCAGGGGATTAATGTATCATGCGTTTTGAAGGTGAGAGAACTAATTGGCTCTTCAATCCTCTTTAGTTTTATAACCCCTCAATTTAATCCATAGATACTTAAATTAGGTTCAGGAATTTGTAATTTACCCCCTGTAATTCTAATTTTTATTACGATTTAATCCTTTTTAAATTTGCTAATTTTCATTTTAATTATTGTTAATTTTTATGTCATGCTTGTATTTGTGTAACAGTTAAATATCTTTAAAAGCATGTTTAATTATAAATTAAATTATTTGCTTTTATGAATTTGTACTTATTTGATTTCGTGACGGGTCTTAATTAGTAAATGTGATTGATTAATGTTGGCCTTAATAGTAATATGACTAATTAATTTAATTTGTGATTAAATGATTTTCTCTCATCTAGCATGACATTTTTTTATTTTACAAGTATGATAAGCCTCATTCGCATCACTCAAACTTTTTCAATAATAAATTCAAATGTGGTGCTCGTTTAATTTAAATAATTGAAGTGAATTATTCTAATCCACCTGGGTAGTTCAATTCGATAATTTAAAGTGAACAAGTACCCTCCAGTGAAATAAATAAAAATGAGAACCTTTTAAATTAATAAAGAGGGTAGAAAAAATATTCATATATTTAGGTTTACGAAAAATGAGCCTCTAAACCAATTCGGAGGTTTAATTTAGAAACTTATAAATATTTGAACATTCCTTATCTATCTTAAAGGCTCAATAATTTCCATTAATAAAATTGTTATTTGTTGCATAACTTTAGATGAATAAACACAATGATTACGACATTTTTGGTTTTTTCTAAATATTGGAAATTACCATTCTACTTTATATTAGGTGGTGTTTCTCTTTGGTTTGAAACATTGAAATGGTAGCGATTTAATTTTAAAATTTTTTAGAAGAAAATTAATGATTTATAGCTTTTCATCAGAAATAAAATGGATGTCATTCTATCCTATATTAGGTGGTTAAATATCTCCAGTTAAATGCACAAATCGTTAGCCTTCTCTCTTAAATTTTAATAGATTCAATACCATTGTGTTAATTTAACTAAAAAGGGATCATTAATTAAATTAAAATATAAATTCATAAATTCTATTGCAAAGGCAATAATTAATCGACTAGATATCGATTTTCGGACATTATTTGGGTGCTAATTCCATTGCAAAGCTTGACGACTCCGTTGGGGACTTTAGAGAGTCATGTCAATAGTCAATTAAGTATTATCTTTGCAATGGAAATTATTTATTCAATTTAATTTAATTTTTGATCCCTTTGGGTTGTTCTTGTTTGTTTGTATACATTTTAAAAACCATAATAGCATTTGTGTATTCATAATTATTCGTACTGATGTGTGTATTCATGATCTTTCAGACTATTAAATTAAGTGGATTGGTTTGTGTCCAAGAGTTGTTTATACGTTAGTAAAGGTTGGTAGATTTCTCCTCACACACTCACTTTATTTACATAACATAAACCCTATACTCAGTTATCCATTTTAAGTGAGGGTGAAACCATTGCTTTCGTAATATATGTTTCCTCGTGCAAGCCTAGCAAAAAACATGCGAAATAGAAATCATGCGGTTAGGACTTATTTTCTTCTTAAATAAAGCATAGAGGTATAAATCATGAATGGGTAGGATCTTTATTTTCATCATGAAAATGGTAGAAAACTTATGGGGTAGGATTTATTGTCTTTGCCTTTTTCTTATTATTTTTACCAACTGATTTTCTTTTTTATGCTTTCCTTGATTTGCTACCATGTTGCATCACATTAGCGTACTATAAGAGGCGTTTATCCATGAAAATTCCATCAAAATTAGAGAGTTTTCGCTAATGGAGGAAGAGTCCCAAAAGCATCTAATTTCGTGCTCAGAGGTATGAAGTTTGGTCAAAGACAACGTAACAGGAATTTGGAGACGGTTTGCCATAGGATTTCGTGTCAAAGTTGACATATAAGACTCATCTCAGTTCCCAGCAGAATGATTTGCAAAAGATTAGGAATGTGTGGGATAATTGGACTGTCGAGACTAGAGAGCGCTTCCAATGATTCTATGGTGACATTGCAGCCTTGCTCTGTGAATGTCAAAGGTGACCGCATTTACTACAAGCCCGCCAAAGCCCCATCGTTTAGAGCCAGGCTGACAAAGCTCTTTGAAATGGGAGACAAATGGATAAAATATCATCTTAATAATAAGGGTGAAAAGAAAGGTATCCATGGGGACAACATCAAAGAAATTGTTGAAAAGCACTTAGATGAAGGAAAAAGGATTGAAGCATTCCTTCTTGTGATCTATAATCTCGTAGTATTTCTAAAAGTTCTGGGGCATGTTGAAGGATCCATAGTAGATTTTATCGAGTTGTTTCCTAAAGGAATGGATTCGCACTTGCTATCCTGGCAAAGACCTTAATATCTCTAAATAAGTGTCGACGCATAGCACGTGAGCATTTTCTTGGATGTGCTTAGTTGTTGCAAGTTTGGATTCATAGCTATTTCTATAAAGCTCCACATGTATCCCTTGATCGATTCCTTCATGGTTACTCACCTTGGATGAATTTCTAAAACAATAATGGCCAAAATATATCCCAAAAGATCTATGGGCCAAAATCTTCTGAAATCTCCGAGGCGAAGATATTGTATGGCGCGCACCATGGTTTGATCAATACAAATTTCTGTGCAAGTGTGGTAATGATCATTAGGTAAATTTGCTAAGACTTTGGGGTATCGGATATGCACCACTTCTAGTAATTAGAAAGTATGTTCATGTGACACATGGATTAATGGAATCTGAATTCTTATTTCAAATAGACAATTACAAAAATAAGGTACGTGAGATGGCTAACTTGTGGAAAACGACTTTTAGGTCTAAGCTGGTTTCTAGGGATGATATGTTTACTCCGGGCTATGAAGCTTGGAGACGTAGAAGAAGAAATGAGATAGTTTCGATACCAACAGATGAACCAGAGGTCTCTTTAGAAGAATAAATAAGGTCGATCTCTTTACTTTTAGAGATTCAAAGGATGAAGTTTGAAGCAGAGAGAGAAAAGTGGCCGCAATGAAGAAAAAAATTGAATATAAGAATTATCTAATGACCATCAATGTGGCTTTCAATAGGAATGAACTGAAAGAAATAAGAAAGGAAAAAGAAAGGGTTGAGTCTGAGTATGTAGAATTGAAGGCTGAATATCAACACCTAAGTAAGAGGACTGATGGGTCAAGCAAAACATCTCAGCCAAGGACTAGTGAGTTGGAAATGGAAAGGAATTCGGTTATGAATGTGGGTACAAAAGTTGAGCGTCTGACTCAGGAAATGAAAACTGAGAAAAAAAATTGGAAGAACTGGAAGCTAATAAGAAACACAGGATCAGAAATCTCAAGGTTTAAAAACGTAAATGTGATGAACTAAGAGATGAAAGGAGGAACTTAAATAGAGACATGAGGATGGAAAAGCATAGAGTTCGAGAGCTAGAAGTCGAAAAGGATAACATGTTGCAAGAATTTAAGCTTACAAGGCAAAGGACTGAAGAACTCGAAACCGAGACAAGTCACAAAAATAAAGAACTGTGGGCCGAACGAGAAGGTTGGAATCATATTCTCGAGTGAAAGGTTGATGAGATTGATGACTTGACTCCAAGATTTGTCAAGAAGAACCGGCATGTAGAAGAACTCATATCATGCAAAAGATGCACACAATGTATGGAGGGGAGTTAACCCAAGCTCGAACCCAAAAATCGAGCTTAGGGCTAGAGTTTCTGAACTAGAAAATTCCCTTATGAAATACCAAGCTCAGCATTGTCCAATGGGCTCCATAATTTTCTGTGAAGAAAATAGAACCCTACGAGCATGAATTAGAAAATTGGAAGAGGTAATACAAAAAATAAGGGTGGATATCTTCAACTTGGAGAAAAAGATCCAAGAATGAACTATGGATGAAAGAACACCACTCAGCATTATGTAGGAATGGTCACAGATAAAACGCGCATCATGGAAGAAGCCACTGCATAGATGAGTGACGTAGCACAGTACATGAGCGTATTGGCAGAAGAAGCTGACGCTATCTAGACTTATGCAGATCCTGTCTCAAATTTCGGAAAAAAAGTCACTTGGCTAAAAGATGAGATTTTAAATTTGAATAGGAGGGCTATACCTTATCTGTAATCGAAATACTTGTAATATCTGGATTTTTTTAACCCCTACAACTCGTATACTTAAACCAACACAAGTTATAGATGTCACATGAATCATTTAAAACATTTCCCAATTCAAAAGTGGATGAAATTTATTTTTCCAAAATGTTGTTATTATTATAAAATATTAAATCACATAAAATTATTGTAAAGTAATCATAATATATATATATATTACGTCCATTTATAAAAGTAATGAACAAGGTTGAATGAAATGTTAGGTAAATTTCATCTTAATTTACTTTTAATTTACCCTTAAATGAATATTTTATTCATTTAATTGAGAAAATATCAAATTACCCTTAATAAAACTTCATGTTTACCATAAAACCGAGACACCTCAACCTTATCATCTTTCACAAGTCAAATATGGACAAATTACAATCTTAATGAAAAGATATAGTTTTGCCCTTGTAATTTCCCAAAAATTACAATCTTGCCACTTTAATCGAACGGTCCAAATTTAACATGGAATTAAATCCTCAAATCCAATGGTTTATATTATTTTCCATCATTTTAAAATGTGGAAATAATATTTTTAGGCCTAATTTATCATCCTTCAGTTTTTCTTGAAATTTCTATTTGATTCGATTTACCGATTTCTAACCGAACTTTAACCATTTTCTAGTTTTCAACATAAATTCTGGATTAAGAATCTAATT
Source organism: Hibiscus syriacus (assembly GCF_006381635.1). Lineage (NCBI taxonomy): Eukaryota > Viridiplantae > Streptophyta > Magnoliopsida > Malvales > Malvaceae > Hibiscus > Hibiscus syriacus. The sequence continues at coordinate 8,872,652 of NW_024063392.1, read as the reverse complement.
TCAATAAAACCCCACTTTCATTAGTAAACTATCCATTTATAGAATAAAAATTCTTTTAGGTAAAATTTTTACTTAGGTCCCTGAACTTTTCCAAGTTTTATACTTTGGCAACTAAACTTTCAAAAATTACATTTTGGTCACTAACCAAATTTTGGGGTATTACAACTCTTCCCTCTTAAATAAAATTCATCCTCGAATTTTAATACGTACTTGATGTAAGGAGGTGTGGATATTGCTTCCTCATGTAGCTTCATCGACTTTATGATTTCGCCAAAGCACTTTAAAAAGGGGAATGGTCTTGCTACGCAATTCTTTGATTTCTCGAGCCAAAATCTGCATTGGTTCTTCTTCATAAGTCAAATATGGTAGGATCTCAATTCCTATGGTGCAATGACATGTGAAGGATCCGATCGATACTTTCTAAGCATCGACACAAGAAAAACATTGTGAACTTTTTCCAACTCTAGAGGTAATGCTAGCTGATACGCCGTCGGTCCAACTCTCTTTAAGATCTCATAAGGTCCTATGAATCTTGGACTTAATTTTCCTATGCGTCCAAAGCGCAATATCTTTTTCCAAGGTGATACTTTAAGAAAAACTTTATCACCTTTATGAAATTCAATCTCTTTTCGCTTTAAATATGCATAAGACTTCTGTCAGTCAGCTGCTATCTTGAGATTATCTTGGATTATCCTCACTTTATCCTCAACCTCCTTCAATAAATCAGGGCCAAAAAGATCCCGAACTTTTAACTCGAACCAATTTAATGGTGTCTGACACTTTCTCCCGTATAAAGCTTCGTACAGAGCCATCTTGATGTTCGATTGATAATTATTGTTGTAAGCAAATTCTGCTAAAGGAAAATACTTTTCCCAAGATCCCTGGAACTCAATCACACATGCCCTCAACATATCCTCAAATATCTGGACAGTCCACTCAGACTGACCATCCATTTGTGGATGAAAGGTTGTACTGAAACTCAACCGAGTACCCAAAGCTCTATGCAAAGAATTCCAAAATCTGGATGTCAACCTCGGATCGCTGTCGGATATGATGGATATTAGCACACCATGCAGTCGAACTATCTCTTTTATATACAACTATGAATATTTATCCAATGATAGTCCATTCGCACAGGAATGAAGTGTGCCGACTTAGTTAATCGGTTAACTATCACCCAAATGGAATCCTTTCTATTTAGTGTCAAAGGTAGCCTTACAACAAAATCCATAGCGACTCGTTCTCACTTCCATTATGGGATTGAAATAAGTTGCAATAGTCCCGAAGGCACTTGATGGTCATCTTTTACTTGTTAACATGTTAGACATGTAGCAACAAACTCAGTAATGGCTCTTTTTATACCCATCCACCAATGTCGACTCTTTAAATCTTGATACATCTTATTTCTGCCTGGTTACATAGTCAGCGGACTATGTGCCTAAAAAAGAATATACTTCTTCAATTCATCATCATGTGGAATGTAGATTCTTCCTCGATAATACAGACATCTATCCGCTTTAACTTCAAAGTCTTTAGTTGTACATTTTTCTATTTGTTCCATATTTTCCAAGCATCTCTCGTCTTTCTTCTATAGCTATTTTATCCTATCTATAAGCATCGACTTTATCCTTAATTCAACCAACAGTGCGCCATTTTCCTTTAAAGATAAGCGAGCATCTAATGTTCGCAAAGTTACAAAAGTCTTTCGGCTAAGTGCATCAGCTACAACATTAGCCTTCCCAGGATTGTAACACCCCAACATGTACCTGACCCGAATACGAGTCTGAGATATCACATTGACTTTTTTAAAACAATATTCAAATAAAATAACAGAACATTTGAACTTATATTAATAAAATATGATCATATATTATTGAATTATGTTCGTTAAAACCAATTTAAAAAAAATATGTTTTTATGAACAGTAAAATACGGTATGAACATTACCGTATTAACAGTACCGTGAACAGTACCGATTTCTAAAAAAATTCCAAATTGCTTAAGGGGTATTGATTCCCCTGCTACAGGGAACCGATACCCTGCTACAGTACCTCGACAAAACATGTATAAAATTCATAAAATACTAAGCTTTCATTCGAATAAAATTTCCATGTACAATTACACATGTAAAACATTACAAAACTCAATCATATGATTTTTTGAACCCATAAAAACATATCGAATTCAAATCTTTATTACATGCCAACCACTATCATTATTAAAAAATACATACTATTTAATTATTTTCTGATCTGATATTTGGAAAGGAGGAACTGACTTGTCTTGCATAACTTTTATCTATCTTCCTCTTTTCAAAACCTACGCGTGAAACAATCACATGCTAAGTCGTTGACTTAGTGAGACATATACAAAATATAATAAAATCATAGAACGTTTCTTATAACAGAATATATACCTGCATATATACCATCCTCATCTCATTCCATTATCATTTATATCTCTTAGTCATTCTTAATTAAACAATACACACACAACAACATATATTATAATTCACATTCTTATTTGTGTACATCATGTAACACACATAGCATCTTGTAATCTTTATAATCCATTAACATGCTTATCAATACTTATATTACTATCACTAATTCCTTTCTATCATATAAGCATATACTGAACATTTCTATACATATCATGGAACACATGTATCATTTCACCACAGAGCACACATAGTATCATATTAATTGATTTATTTATTCTCTTTAAATACACTGTATACTTTTGATATCTTTTATAAGCCCATGTACATTTACTGAGAACTTAAGGTATTCGAGTACATTGAGGTTGTGCACTTATGCTGTCACCACAGCTCGTATAAGTCCCATTGAGTGGCATATGAAATTTGTCCCGAAGGACCACTATGTCCCGAAGGACCACTATATATGTCCCCAAGGACCACTATGTCCCGAAGGACCACTGTATAACCCTCGACTATTGGCATGCCAACTATACCACTAGCTCTCATATCACATAACATGGGCATTATCATTTATCACAATTCATATCATTGCTCTTATGATCACATATTTCTTTTCTTCTGTCACATACCACATGTATGTGTAAACATCTATCTCATATCATTTAACATATATCACAAGTGCATGTAATCATGTATTACATATAATCATGTAGATCATTTCATATGGTTATATCATTTCTCATTTATTCATGTACGTATGTCATATCTTGTCCACATACGTTCATATATATATATCATGTATACTTTGAATAATCTTTTTCACATAACTCATATAATCCTTTCATATAGTTCATATTTTATTTTCACATATTGCATATCATATAAATTACATAGCACATATCAGTTCATATAATCAAGTATACATACATTTTATGTCATTCACATCCTTATAATCAATACTCCATACATTATAACTATTGGAAATAGACTTATCACAAGTCTAATTCCTTATAATCCTATAAACTAAAATGTACTCACCTTAGCCTTGCTTGCTTTGATTTGATCCTAACTCTTCAATTGTTCCAGAACTCGCTCACGTTCAATGTCTACATAACCATACATTTTAAGGTGATTATCAGATATCTACACCTTGTAATTTGATACTAATAGCCTAAACGAATTTAATAGACACATATTCACTTTTTCCTTTAGGGGGTATCAATTCCCCCCATAGGGTATCGATACCCTCTGTATAATCTGTAAATTTTACCCAGAAATTACTGTTCATGCATGAAAATTCACTATTTCAACTTCAATTCTTCATGTTTTATTCCCTTTCATATTCCTAACTCACATATGCATACTTAAACCAATTTCTACTCATTTATCACATCTCAAACCTCAAAATCTTATTCTCCATATAAAAATCAATAATCATATCAAATTTTCAATATACTCTAAATTCAATTCTATCACTTCATATCTCTTAATTAAATTGATGACAAGTCAAATTTAACTTCAAATTCAACTTATCAACTTTATTTCAAGATTTCACTCAAGAACCCTAAATCTTTAATCTTCTCTAACTCCTTTATCTTTTGATTTTAAGATAACTTAAGCTTTCCTTAAGCTTAGTTATCATCTAATTATCAAAACCCAACCTTTAAATCAACAAAATAGAAAATCACCTTTGCATAGCTTCCACGGGGAGGAGGAAGAAGAAGGGAAAAGAAAAAGAAGGGAAAAGAAGAAGAAGAATAAAGTGTTTTAGATAACTCTTTTCCTTCCACGTGAATCATTCATATAAAGGGGGAAATATCTTTCTTGTCAAATGACCATTTTACCCTTTAATTCATTGGATAAATACAAACAACTTTCACGAAATATCCCCAAATAAATCATTAAACTATTCAACTATTCTACTTTAATCACCAAATTCTAAAATTTTACAATTTAGTCACTAACCCGTAATTTGGGATATTACAAGGATGATAGTCAATAACCACATCATAGTCCTTTAAAAGTTCTATCCATCTTCCCTGTCTCAAGTTTAGCTCTTTTTGAGTCAACATATACTTTAGACTTTTATTATCTGTGTAGATGTAGCACCGCTCACCGTACAAATAATGGCGCCAAATCTTTAGAGCAAATACCATTGCTGCCAACTCAAGATCATGTGTAGGATAATTTATCTCATGAGTCTTTAGTTATCTGGAAGCATAAGCTACAACATTACCTTCTTAAATAAGTACACAACCCAAATCATTATTAGATGCATCACTATACACCACATACTCTTTACTGGAAACCGGTTGTACCAGTACTGGTGTTTACGCTAAAATCTTCTTTAGAGTTTCAAAACTTTCTTGGCACTTCTCGGTCCAAATAAATGGAACATCTTTTCTCAAGAGCTTGTTCAGTGGAGAAGCAATCATCGAAAAGTTCTTTATGAACCTTCAATAATAACCAACAAGTCCAAAAAGCTTCGAACCTCTGCAATATTCTTTGGAGGTTTCCACTCCACAATCGCCTGAACTTTATTAGGATCAACCCTTATGCCTTCTACGAAGACCACATGATTGAGAAAAGAAGCTTCGGACAACCAAAATTCACACTTTGACAGCTTGGCATATAACTTTTTCTCTTTAAGGATCTCGAGCACAGTACGAAGGTGAACATCATGCTCTTTCTTTGTTTTCGAGTACACTAGAATGTCATCTATAAATACCACCACAAATTGATCTAGATAAGGCTGAAATACTCAGTTCATCAAATCCATGAATGCTTCCAGAGCATTACTGAACCCAAATGACAACACCAAGAACTTGTATTGCCCATACCGTGTCCTGAAAGTTGTATGTGAAATATCTTCCTCTTTAATCTTTAACTGGTGATATCCCGATCGAATATCAATCATGGAAAAAGTGGATGCTCCCTTAAGTTGATCAAATAAATCATCAATCCTCGAAATAAGATACTTGTTCTTGATAGTCACCTTGTTTAACTGCCGATAATCTATGCATAATCGCATGGATTCATCTTTCTTTTTCACAAACAACACCGGAGCACCCTAATGTGAAACACTTGGTCTAATGAATCCTCAATCTAGCAGTTCTTGCAATTGAGCCTTTAATTCCCTTAATTCTGTCGGGGCCATTCGATAAGGAGCCATCGAAATATGAGATGTACTTGGAAATACGTCAATACCAAACTCCACCTCTCTATCTGGAGGTAATCCAGGTAACTCATTTGGAAATACCTCTGGATACTCTCGAACTGTTGGAATGTCTTCCAACTTAACTTCAGCATGTCTTGTATCCACCACATTTGCTAAAATTGCTTGACACCCTTGTCACACTAGTTTCTTAGCAGTAAAGGCTGAAATCACATTGGATAAGGGATTCACCCTTTCTCCAACAAATATTATCTCTGAACCTTTGCATCATTTAAGAACAATCTCTTCAAACGAACATCTACCCAACCATAATAGGATTAACCAATCCATGCCCAAAATTATTACAAACTCCTTAAAAGGTAATTCTAATATATTTACAAGAAATTCCACTCCCTGTACCTTTATTGAACAACCCTTACATATCCGACTAATCTTCGCACTATGGTCCAATGGATTGATTGCCACAATGTCACTAGAAATATGTTCTAAAAAAATTCCCCTATATTCAACCAGCTTTGTACTAATATAAGAATAAGTAGAACCGTGATCTGTTAACACAAAAACGGGTTCATCAAAAAGATAAAAGGTACATACTGTAATCTCATGAGCATCTCTGTCATCATTAATCTTAATGTGATAAATTCAGGCAGTAGTTTTGTCTTACTGATCGGGCATGCCTCCTTTGCCACCTCTACCCTTCTAGCGTCCTGCTACAGACTGATCTGGGTATAGCTCTGGACACTCCCTTTTAAAATGACCAGGTTGTTTGCAATGAAAACATTTTCCCTCAGGAAACCAACACTGACCCGAATGCCTCTTCCCACAATACTCACATTATGGAACATGATGTACTCTTGAACTTATCGTACCGGTTAAAGCTGTTTGAGTCTGCTTGGACTTCCCTCTAGAGAATCCCTTTCTCCCTGTAGATGTTTAAGAGGGAGAACTTTTCTGCTGGTGACCTTTATTGCGTTTGGAAAAGGGTGCAGAGTAAGAGCTTCAAAATCTTTTACTTGTATGTGCCTTTTTTGCTTTCTGATCCTCAAAGTCAACTTTCTCCATTGCTTTAGCATTGTTTACTGCTTCCTGAAAGGCAGTAAAATGATGAGAAACCATGATCCTTTTGTATTGAGGATCCAACCCATAAATAAATTTATCAATTCTGACTTTCTCAGTCGGAAGGAACTCCGATGTAAATCGACTCAACCGGTGGAACTCGCATTCATATTCATAAATTTTCCTGCCAACATGTTTCATTTCATTGACAAACACATCTCCAATGTATTTCTCCTTTAATTCACTTAGGAAGAAGTCCCATGTGATCTGCTCAGGGGAGACTCGTACGGCGATAGAATTCCACCACACACTAGCTTGTTCCATCAACAGAGACACAACTCCTAGATTTCACTGCTCATCACAAGGAATCCTGTTCAGCATGTTCTTAACATCATTTAACCAATAATCAGCAGTCATCGGATCAATATCTGCATCGCCTCAGAACTCAAGTGCTCTCATCTTTCTCAATTCTTTAGGAACCGATATCGGTTCCTGACGATTGATAATGTTGTCCAAAGCTTGTAAAAACAACCAATAATCTTGAACATGCACATCCTACTGATTCATATTAGGTGGCTCTACATTAGGCTTGGCAAGAGGTGGATTTTGGTTCACCTCATTACTCCCATTTTGTGCAGGAGTAACGCGCCCAACGACTCTACTTAATTCTTGGTGATCCGACATCTAAACACAACCAAAATCATCTAACATTAGTAAGGAGTAACTTTACTAAATAATAAGCATCAAAGCATATATAAAACCATCAGTAAAATTTTGACATCCTAGTGGCATGTATACATTCTTAACTAAATTTAGCCTCATTTCCTATCTAGAAACGGCTAAACATGTAACTCTGATACTAATAAATATAACACCTACAACTCGTATACTTAAACCAATACATGTTATAGATGTCACATGAATCATTTAAAACATTTCCCAATTCAAAAGTGGATGAAATTTATTTTTTCCAAAATGTAGTTATTATTATAAAATATTAAATCACACAAAATTATTGTATAGTAATAATAATTTATATATATATCAACGACGTCCGTTTATAAAAGTAATACATGTTAAAACCATTAATGATGAAAGAAACTAAAACAATTTAGTTCAGCCATTTGAAACTATATTCCAAATATTTCAACAAAGCAACTGGGACATTCATAAGTAATGCCACTAACTAAGTCAAAATCACATCAAAGAATGTCTTACTAATATTGTATTATACTCCTCGATGCTTGATATTGCTCTGTACTCATTACTTCTACTCTTGACGTTTACCTACGCGTGAAAATCATCACACTCTAAGTATATACTTAGTGAGACAGTCAACAATAATAAACCGTGCAATACATCATTAATATACAACCATATGTCATGATCAATGTAGCATGATCACTTACATGTATAAACATTTAATTACTATATCAAACATGATAATGGTGCAATATAAAACATTTTCAATAAACCATAGGCCAATATGTAGACCTTAAGGACCCTGGGTACACGAGTCAATATATATACACCGTAGTGCTAACCCGAGTATGACACATAAGGATGTTTCCACCATATGTACTAGGTATACTTAAGTACAGTCCCAAATATAAAACATAAGATTGTGCCCACTATATACACTAATTATACTTTAGTGTAATCCCGAATATGCAGCATGCTGCTGGATTCTGTGGCATACCAGTTATACCATGTGGCTCATTAATTCACTTGGGCTTATAGTCTATTCTTGATTAATCCATAACAATGTATCAATCTTATTCACAATTTGAACAGTTCATACCCAAAATAACATTCACAAATATGTATCCATAACTGATCAATGCATCGTGATTCCACACTTAGACATATTAAGGTCATGTCAGTATTATGAAAATGACATAATATCATGCTGATATAAACAAGGTAGACTCATCCCAAGTCTTCCTGATGATGTATAAAACATACATGTATCATGTCAAGCATGCATTGCACTTACCTTGACACTTTATAATTTTCAAAAGATTTTGCCTCACTATGCTCCAACTTAGTCCTTTTTATACTCGATTTGCTTTGAACACAGAGTCAATCACAATATGTACAAAATCATAAATTCATATCGATACATATGTTAGTATTGTACTAATATAAATACATTTCCAAAATAAATTCCATAATCATACTTGAAACCTATTCACCACCAAATACTTTAACACTTATTAATTCTTTTTAATTTTGGCACCAACCTTTCCAACTTATATAAAATGGTCCTTCACCATTTTACCACTTAAACTTTCAATACTAAAATTCCATCATTGAAAGTATTATCAACTAAGAACACATACAATGGCATAATTGCAATAAATAGTCCCAAACAATTCAAAATTTGCATTAAAATCACCAATCTTTCTAAACTTCCAAAATGATCAAATTTCACATTCTAACACTCATTTCAATTCCCAAACAGAAATTTCCAACATAGTACATCAATTATAAAACAATTACACAACAACCCATCAATTTTCCAAAATTGTCTAATTGTTCCTCTAACTTTTCAAATATTACATAATGGCCCCCAAATTTTTCTGAGGCTTGTAGAATACTTCCTACATAATTTTCAGTCCTTACAAAATTTTTTCCATAATTTTTCTCATCCATACAATCATGGATGAATACTCTAAAACTATAAAACTAGGGTTTTCATGATTTTGTTAAATTTTGATTCGACTCAAGCATGAATCAACTTCCATACATCCTTATAAGAACTTCACAATAAAAACCTAATCAAATTTGATCAAAACACAAAGTTCTATAACTCCATAATTTGACCAAAAATCATAGAAGAATTTCTAGTAAGATTGAACATGTTCTAATCATCATACAAGTTTGAATATACATCTACAACCTCAAAAACATCAATAATCATCATCAATTACATAAAACCTAATATGAACATAAATCATAGTATTTGGGATATTTAAAATCAAGCAAGATTAGCAAGCATAAATGGTACCAAAAGATAGTGTTTTTCGCGTAGATCGATTTTCTATTTCACGACATAACTCAAAATCCAAAGAAAATTGCTTAAAATTAAAATAAATTTTTATCTCACCTTTGGAGAAGCTCACGGACTTGGTGGAAAAAGAAGAACAAGGTTGAATTAAATGTTACGTAAATTTCATCTTAATTTACCTTTAATTTAACCTTAAATGAATATTTTATTCATTTAATTAAGAAAAGACCAAATTACCCTTAATGAAACTTCATATTTACCATAAAACCAAGATACCTCAACCTTATCATCTTCCACAAGTCAAATATGGACAAATTATTTCCCTCTTTACCATTTTTCCCTTGCAATTTCCCAAAAATTACAATATTGCGACTTTAATCCAACGGTCCAAATTTAACATGGAATTAAATCCTCAAATCCAATAATTTATATTATTTTCCACCATTTTAAAATGTGAAAATAATATTTTTAAGCCTAATTTTTCATCCTTCAATTTTTCATGAAATTTCTATTCGATCCAATTTAAAGAATTCTTATGGACTTTAACCCTTTCTAGTTTTCAACATAAATCCCAAATCAAGAATCCAATTTCAATAAAATCCCACTTTCAATATTAAACTATATGTTTATGGAATAAATTTGTTTTTGGGAAAATAACCACTTAGGTCCTTAAACATTTCCAAGTTTTATACTTTGGTCACTAAACTTTTAAAAATTATATTTTGGTCACTAACCCAAATTTTGGGTATTACATTTTTCCTTTTGAATGAAGACTTTTATGTTATGGGGATGTTATTTGGATCAGTATTTTTCTTTCACTTTGCATTCATGAAACACTACATTGCATTTTATTCATTTGCTTTTGAAACATAATATGCATGCATATTAAAAATAAAAATTAATAATAAATGAAATATTGTGTAATATAAAGGATACTAGCCTGTACCGTTATCCATTCTCACAACACCCGATTCCAAACAAGAAATATGGAAGCTAGAATGAAGGAGATTGAAGATAACTTCGCCAAGCTACAACAAGATATGTAGAATAAGCTGAGTCAGTATTTCAAGACTACATTGGACTCCATCGCCCAAAGCCAGAGTGCTGTGGTCGATCAACTTATGTCGATATTGACATGGGGTAAATTTCACTAATATCTCAGGGATAGGAGGTACTAAGGAAATAATGGCACCACCACCAAAATTGATAATCATACTTGAATATCAGGTGGATTCTTCTTCCATCGAGGGGCAAGTTGCGATAACCAATCCTGATAGCAACCCTGAGAATTACCTTGTTTTAGACCTAGATTAGGAAGATAAATTTAGGAAAATGGAAAGCAAAATAAAACAACTAGAGGAACATATGTAGGTGATAAAAGGGAGATGACAATCTTTATAGAATTTATACTCTAGAATTAAGCCTAGTTTTAGACTTGATCATGCCTCCCAAATTCAAGCTCTCAGAATTTGAGAAGTTCTATGGGAATCGTTGCCCCCAGGCCCACATAACAATTTTTTTCCAAAAGATGACTGAGCATGTGGCAAACAACCAGCTACTGATACACTGCTTCTAAGAAAGCCTAAGAGGGTCGACCATTCACTAATATAACTAGTTGAACAGAGCCTACATTAAGTCTTAGAAGGATTTGGTTAAGTATTTCTTGGAACAGTACAAACACGTAAACGATATGAGGCATGATCATGTCATGCTATAATGAATAGAGAAGAAACCTAATGAGAGCTTTAGGCAATACAAGCAGCGTTAGAAGGATATTGTCGTACAAATTCATCTGCCTATATATGACAAAGAAACGAGAAAACTTTTTTCCATACTCTTAAGGAAAAATACTTTGAGCAACTGGTTGCAATCACCTCAGATAAATTTGTTGACGTGGTTATGAAATGAGATATACTAGAGAGGGCCATCAACCAAGGAAAGATAGATGGAGGAGATTCCAATAGAAGGTCGACCATAAAAAAGAGGGGGAGATCAATAGTGTGAGCACTCAAAATTTTGGAAAATGTGTCACAATTTCAGTCGTGATTGTGTCATCAAACTTGACCAGATAAAAATCAAGAAACATAAAGAAAGATAAGGAAATGAAACAGCTTGACCCTATCCTGTGACATATAAGGTGTTATTTCATAATCTTTATGACACATATATGATGTCAACTTATCCCGTGGACCATGTGAAGCCACTATACCCGAAATAGTATGATAAAAATGGCAAATGTGAGTATCATGTCGGTGTTGTTGGACATACTATTGAAAATTACCTCGCTTTCAAAAGGAAGGTACAAAGGTTGTGAAAGAATAATTGGATTCATTTCAACAATTCTGAAGTACGCAATGTGGCACAAAATCCTTTACCTAACCACAGAGAAGCAGGGGTTAACGCCATCTTAGAAGACAAATAATGAAAGACTAAGGTTTTGGTTTCAGAATTGAAATATCCTTTGGTTTAGTTATAGGAGAAAAAGGTGAAGGCAAGTTTATTGACTGGTCATATAGAAGACAAGGAATGCAAAGACAATGATCATTGTTATTATCATAACATCGATGGACACATCATCCAAGAGTGTCCTAACTTCAGGTTTCTAATCCAACTGATGATAGACGAGAGGGAAATAGAGTTCTTTAATGAAGTCGATGAAGTAGAGGTATACTTGACAGAAAGTTCACCAGATAAAGGCTGAGTTTAACACCCCTTAATAATCACACCAAAGGTAAGGGTTGTGGAGAATGCGATGCAAAAAGTGATAATCATGGCCCCAAAGTCTTTTACTTACAAGGATAATCAGTGGGCATAGTGGAGATACGAATGCCATGTGGAAGCCAAAAAAGAAGATGTCAATAAAGTATGGCACTTCATGAGGAGTCGAATGTGCTACTCCAAGTAAAACCTACCACCAAGAACAGTTGAACCATTCAAATAATAAGAACCAGTTAATAATAAACCAATGAAAGAAAGTGAAGAAGTGGAGTTCTTGAAGTTTTTAAACCATTGTGAGTACAATATTATGGATCAACTGCATAAGTTTTCTGCCCGTATCTCCTTGTTATCGTTGTTACTAAGCTCAGAAACATACCACGATGTGCTACTAAAAGATCTAAACCAGACATTTGTACCAAAAGATATACTTGTTAACAAGTTGGATCACATGTCAACAAAATTCAAGCTGTTAACCTCATCTTATTCTTCGATAATGAAATCCCATATGAAAACAGGGGTAAAGCCAAAGCATTTCTCTTTACAACTCATTGCAAGGGGCATGCTCTACCCAGTGTCCTAGTGGATAATGGTTCAACATTAAATGTGCTACCTTTGGTCACCCTTAAGAGGATCCCCATTGATAATTCACACATGAGAATGTGCCAAAGCTTGTTTCGCGCTTTCAATGGCATAAAAAGAAAGTTTTAGGTAAGATTGATGTCCCTCTAACTATTGGGTCTACTACCTATAAAGTAGAAGTTCTTGTTAAGATAGCATGCCCTCATAAAGATGCCTTTTGGGAAGACATGGATCCACCATGTTGGACCAATATCTTCAACGCTCTATCAGAATATAAAGTTTATTTTGGATGAAACTTTAGTAATCATCGAAGAATAAAAAGAGATAGTGGCGACAGTGTCGAGTGATGCACTGTTTATTGAAGTGAACGAAGAGGCTTCAGAATACTCAATTTGATCTCTTGAGTTTGTCAATGTCACCTTTGTGGCTGAAGAATGAAGGATTCCTAAACTGCATCTGTCAAAGTGTACTAAGATAGAAATCAAACTGACCCTAGGAAGAGGGGTTGTAGTGGGAAGAGGTTTCAGCAAGCACCATTAGGGGATGATTAACTCAATTTTCCCAACTATCAAGATGGATCATTTTGGACTTGGATACCATCCAATCCATCATTAGAGAATGAATGAGATTTTGAGAAAAAGGAAATATGAATGGCAAGATTGGCAGGACGTGAGGTTCAATAGGAACCAATGGTTTTCCCTTCACTTGGCCAGATATTTGTATCTGGGGGTTATAAATTTAAGGAAAATTGAGAATTATCCTGCATACTCTGGAAAACACCTTAGATAACTTAAGAATCAATGTGATAGGAGAGGGAGATGGTAGAGAAGTTTATAGGTCTGGGATTTATCCACTTCCACTCAAATCTGTACTTAATTCCTTGTAAGGGTGAATAAGATATTTATGTTAATTTCAAAAAATGTTGCATTCCATGATGTTTCATATGGCAACATCTCTCATTTCCATTTTTTGTGTATTTATTATACTATTTCTCTCTATTTTTATGTGTGTGAGATTAGTTCCTCTCACATTTACATATATATATATATATATATATCATTCCAATTACTTCTTCTTTCAGGTCTCTAGATATCGATAATATGAATCACGATGACTCTAACCCAAAAATGGATTTTGAGTAGATTATTTATCTTTAGGAAGTTGATGAGTATGATAACAAGGAATGATTCGATTTATCCCTTAAACTATTGAAAATGGAGGAAAAAGAAGAAAAATGTATCCTACCTCATGAAGAAAAGATTGAAATGTTGAACTTAGGGTATGAGAAAGAAAAAAAGTAAAAATAGGTAAACCATTATCTATCGAGGCGCGATATGATCTGGTCGGGTTAATCCGGGAATATAAGGACGTGTTTGCATGGTCATACCAAGATATGTCAGAACTTGACACATATATTGTATTCCAAATGTTACCGAACAAGTTTGAATGTAAACTAGTACAAAAGAAATTGCGACGAATGAGATCTAAAATGTTGCTAAAGATTAAAGAGAAAGTGAAAAAGTTTAACATTTGTTTCCATCAAGTGGTTAAATATCCAGAATGGGTAGCTAACATAGTACCAGTACCAAAGAAGGACGAAAAAGTACAAATGTGTGTTGATTATCAATATATCAATAGAGCAAGCCCTAAGGATAACTTCTTGCTCCTACACATAAACACCCTGGTAGATAACACAACTAGAAATTATCTCTTCTTGTTTATAGATAGGTTCTTCGGATACAACCAAATTAAAATGCACCCCAAAGATATGAAAAACCACTTCTATCATAATTTGGGGAATATTCTGTTACAAAGTAATGTCGTTCGGACTCAAGAATGCATGGATAACATACTAAAGATCCATACTGACCTTGTTCCATGACATGATACATAAGGATATAGAGGTGTATATCAACGACATGATTATCAAATAACAAAAAGAAGAGGAGCATGTTGAAAATTTAAGAAAGTTATTCCAAAGGTTGAGAAAATTTTAGTTGAAACTCAATTCGAATAAGTTCACCTTTTAAGTAACGCCTGGAAAGTTATTGGGTTTTGTCGTTAGTAAAAGGGGAATAGAGATATAGCTAAAAAAGGTCAAAGCTATCCAAAACCTACTTTTACCCCAAGCACAGAATAAGTTTGAGGTTTTCTAACCAGATTGAATTACATAGCTCGCATCATTTCACATCCGTCTGAAAAATGTGACCTTATTTTTTATTGCATAAAAATAATGATTCAGGAATTTGGGGAGCTGATTTCCAAGAAGCTTTCGAGAAAGTAAAGGGATATTTGTCCAGCACCCCCATACTGATGTCACCTATCCAAGGAAAAAATTTGTTCCTCTACCTGTCTATTTTTAGAATTCAAATGGGATGTGTATTGGGGAAACATGATGAATCGAGAAAGAAAGAAAGAGCTATATACTACCTTAGTAAACATTTCACCAACTATAAAACCAGATATCCACTCATTGAGAAGGTTTGTTACGCAGTAGGATGGGCTACTCGAAGGCTTAGATAATACATGTTGTATCACATGACATGGATCTTATCCAAGTTAGATACTCTAAAATTTATGATGGGTGTGTCTGCGCTCTCAAGGAGATTAGCTCAATGGAAAATGTTGTTATCCGAGATCGAGATTCAGTATGCAAGCCAAAAAGTGATAAAAGGAAGTGCCATATGTGAATTTTTAGCTAGTAGAGCATATAAACATTATGAACCATTAAACTCCAACTTCCCAGATGAATGACTGATGGCTATATAGGTAGAGAAAGCTAGTGTTTACTTAAATGAATACTGGAAAATAAACTTTGATGGTGAATCAAATACCATAGGACACGGGATCGGGGTAGTTGTGCTCACACCTAAAGGTGATCATTATCCATTCACCAGCAGATTGAACTTTGACTGTACAAATAATATGGAGGAGTATGAATCCCGTGTATTGAGAATCTGAGCTACCATTGAGTGGAAAGTAAGGAGTTTGAGAGTGTATGGAAATTCTACCCTTGTGATTTATAAATTTGGAGGAGAATGGGAAACAAGAGATGCCAAATTGGAGTAATATCAAAAATTCATCTTGGAATTAATCAAAGAATTCGATGAGGTTACGTTCAATTATTTCCCTCGAGAGGAAAATCAAATGGCAGACGCTTTGGCTACATTGGTCGTAACATTAAATGCAAATGAAAAATCCAACATGATGTTGATCGACATGCAATTGTATGAGTGTCTAGCCCATTGTTATAATATTGAAGAAGAAATGTATGAGAATCCATGGAATCATGACATCTTGCAATACATCAAAACTCAAAGTTATCCCAAAGAGGCGACAGAAAATAACAAGAGAACAATTCAGAGAATAACTGCATAATATGACTTTGATGGAGATGACTTGTACAAGAAAAGTCATTAAATTGTTTTTTTAATATGTGCGGATGCAAAGGAAGAAAAGATGATAATGGAAGAAGTCCATGATGGATTATGTGGTGTACATGAAAATGGGCATGCAGTGGCTTAACAAATTATGAGATTCGGATACTACTTGTCCATGATAGAAAGTCATTGCATTAATTATGCCCGAAAATACCATAAATGTTAGATTTACGAGGATAAGATACATGTGTCACCCCGTCCTCTTCATGTGATGACTGCACCATGGCCTTTTTCCATGTGAGGCATGGATGTCATCAGACATATTTATCTAAAATCCTCTAATGGACATTGATTTATCCTTGTGGCAATTGATTATTTTACCAAGTGGTTGGAAACGACCTCATCTACTAATGTTACTCAGTCGACCATATGCAAATTCTTGAAAAACTAAATTATTTGCCGATATAATCTCCTTAAAAGGATTATTACAGACAATGCCTCTAACCTAAGCAATAAAGAAATGACAACAATGTACACGTAATTCAATATAAAGAACACAATTCCACTACTTATCTCCCGATGATGAATAGGGTAGTAGAGGTAAAAAATAAGAGCATCAAGAGAATAGTGGAAAAGATGGCTGAAGCCTATAAGGATTATCACGAGAAACTGCCTTTTACATTGTTCACTTACAGAACCTTAGTGCTAATATAAATTGGGGAAATGACATTTTCTTTGGTATATGGAATGGAAGTTGTTTTGCCAATCAAAGTGGATATCCCATCACTATGGGTGTTATCAGAAGTAAGTCTAGATGATGCAGAATGAGCATAATCTCTAAATGACCAATTGAATCTAATTGAAGAGAAAAGTTGAAAGTAGTTTGCTATAATCGGATGTACCAAAAACTGGATGATTAAAGCCCATAAAAATGTACGATCAAGAGAATTCCACAAGGGAAATTTGGTGTTGAAAAAGATCCAAACCATTCACAAAGATTTTTTTAAAAAATAGATGTCGAATTGGGAAGGGCTTTATGTTGTAAAGAAAACATTTTCTAGATGAGCATTAATTTTTACTGAGATAGACGGACATGAGTTACTCAACACTGTAAACTCATACGCCTTCAAGAAATACTTCATTTGAAGAACTTAAAAAATGATGAGTAAGACGGAGTGAAAACCTAAAAGGAGGCTCTGAGAAGAAACGTCTGAAAATATTTAAAGTGAAAACTCGACAAGGGCATTTTAGATATAAAAGAATATAGAAATAAAAGGAGAGCAAAAGAAAAGAAATATAAAGGGCATGTTCAAGATAAAAAACCCATATAGAGCATCTTGAAACCAAATGAGGTCTCAAGTTGAAAACCTGAAAAGGTAGTTTGAGTTATAATTTAGGGTTCATACACTAGAAGATTTTAAATGATGTGGAAAAAATGTTAGCACACATTTGATTGCAGTTAAAATTATGTCATGCCATCCAAGTCTTCAAGAACTTGGTGGTTTTCAAGGAATTTTGCATCTCTCATGTGTTATTATAATTATCAAGATCTCCACAATAATAGTCATGTTTGGTCAACTTTATGGCGTGCCAGTTTCAAAAGAATTCATATTTCTGATGTTTAGGGACTTATTTGTTTCTTCCTATGTTTTTATGGTTGTCATGTATTATATATGAATAAAATAAATCCTTTTCTTTATCGTGTCTAAGTTTTTTTTTCATTCTGCATCAAAATGAAGTATGAATATTTTATCTTTCTTGACAAAGAATTATTGTGCATTAATGTACCAAAACTCTTGGAAAATACAAGAATTCTAAAGCTAACATGAGTTCCACACTAAATCCACATGAGCTCTAATGATTTATGGAATTGGTTTTATTGCAAACACACAACCCTTTGTCATTCAAGGATACTCCTTTATGTAACAACCTGTGATAGACCCCTAGGGGCATTGCTCGTATGTGTTTACAAAGTAAGACTAGATTGAAACGCAAAGAATGAGATTCCCTCCGAGGAATGAAAGATAAAACAATAACAAAACAATACATTTTGCATACATATTAGGAATCCTATGAGCATAACATCCATAATCCTGCACATGAGCATATGATTTTTACAGATCTCTAAATCAAGTTACAACTTCACGATGAAGGATTCTTGATTCAAAACTGATTGTGACTCAGCCAAACTTAGCAGCGAAGGGTTATCTTCTAGTAAAGACTTCTTCAACACCAATTATAACTCCACGACGGAGGATACTAGATTCAGAAAGATAACTAAATCAATTACATTATAGTTTAACTCAGCAGTGAGGAACTAGTCCCCTATCAAGGCTTTCGATTTCAATTTCAACTTCACAATGAATTATACTCAACTCAAGAATAAAATGACCGCATTTTAGTTTAACTCAATGGAGAGGAACTATCTTCTTGTCAAAGTTTCGGCACTATTTTCAACTTCACAATGAATGATATTGGACCAACTGCACTTTAGTTTAACTCAGCCATGGGGAACTAGTTTTCAATAAGATTTTCTGAGTTTAGTTTCAACCCAAGAGCACCGAGACCGTACTGTGGTTTAGCTTATCAGTGAGGAACTAATTTTTGGTTAAAGTTTTTAAAGTCAATTTCAACTCAAGGCGGAGGATGTTCAAAATCCAGTTTAGAATCAATTGTATTCCAGCTTAACTCAACGGCGAGGAGCTAGATTCTCATTGAAGCTTTTGGACCAGGTTTTAACTTCATGGCGAATGATACTTGAAAAGTGTACTTAAGACTAATTGTAATTTGGCTTAACTCAACAGCGAGGAGCCACTTTCTAGTCAAGATTTTCTAGATCAATTTCAACTTCACGACGAAGGGAGTTGTGTTCAAGAACGTTACAAAGTTGTCAATAATCTAGTTGAACTCAATAGTGAGGAGCTAGTTTCCAATCAAAACACGTGCGGGCCAATCAAGCATTAGAAGAGGATTTCAGCACGTCATGATGCCACGAAATTACCTTCAGGATTCATTCTGTATGGCATATCGAACAAAAAGTTGTGCGTTTTATACTTGTCATATTCTCGTTGCACAAGAATGGTTAAAGAGGTTAAACTGTGGACATTCATTTTCATCCGGGCTCATTAAATTTTTATTTTAGAAAAAATATAAATCATATACTTTTGAAATATATATAATATAATTTTAGTAACATATATGTTTTTAAAGTATATTTAAAATATATAATATAAGTTTTGAAAGTATATATTATATACAATTTTGAAATATATATAATTTTGAAATTATATATATATATATATATATATATATATATTGAAATTATAATATATGGTTTTGAAAAAAAATATGCATATAGTTTTTAAAACATATATATATATATATATATATATATATATATAATAATATTAAAAGCTTATGTAATTTCAAAAACATATATTATATTTCCATTGTTTTATTTTATTATTTTATTTTGATTATTTTTTAGGTCCAAAATGGATGCCCAAAGTTCAAATTCTAGTTTGGGGTCCGACAAGTCAATTTCCAATGTAAGCCTAATATGTATGACCCTAGAAGTTGGGAAAGTCTAAAGTTAGAAAAGAGTCCAACAAGGAGCAGGCCTGGAGGCCCATTAAGGAACCTCACTCACTTAACCTAGTGAGCTAGGGTTTCCATCTTATACAAAGCGTCGCACAAACAAGGGTTGTCATATCAGAAGATGGATCAATTGCAGAGATTAACTACAGTGATTAGGTTTCCATAACCCTAATCACAAAGCACCAGGCATCCCATAAATCCTGGCCATGAGATCAGATCCCATCCGTCCAACGGTTCACAGAACACTACGAATGCCCCAAAAGTCGCGCGTGAAAACCACACGTCGAACGAAAAGGAAAACTTTTCAGATTTTGTGCAAAAATAGATCACATGCAAATATGGAATTCAACACAAAATAAACATGAAAAAGGAAAAAGTTTCCCTTTAATAAAAACAACAAAAATCCTAGAAAATCCTAGAGAAAAGAGAAAGCTTTTGAACAAACATAACCAATTCTCAGATTTAAGAAAAAAACAAGAATATATCCCATGGATTGTGGGACTAAATCCATGCACGGAAGAAAACAAAACCCTCATTCGAGCCTATATAAACTCCTACAAAAAATGAGTGAAGTCGGTGACAAATTTAGGAAGAAATAGATAAAATAAGTGAGGGAGAATAGACATGTATTCGTGATCATCAGAGAATAAAGAAGTCATCAGGACACCAATTGGAATCGAATGAGGTAAAAAACTGAGACCATTTTTTTTATAAATTTACCCCTTGTTAATGATTGTATGTGTGTTTGCTCATTGGATTTAGGTTTATGGTTTAGGGGTATAGTTTAGGTTTTTGGCCGCCATAGGTGGTGGTTAGAGTAATGGTTAGACAAGTTTTCTGGTGGGAAGCCAATAGAATCTGGGTTTGGGAGAGTATTTTGGTGAGAGGACTAGAGAGAAAAACAAAAGTGAAAGGAGAAAAGGGGGAGTGAAATGAAGAAAAAAAACTGGTGAGGGTTAGCCTTTATAGGTGTCCGGTTTAAGCGAACCGATACGGTCCAGGGGATTAATGAACATCATATTTTTTAAGGTGAGAGGATTAATTAGCTTAGCAATCCTCTTTAGTTTTATGACCTTTCAATTTAGTCCCTAGATACTTAAATTTGGTTTTAAAATTTTCCATTTGCCCCTGTAATTCTAATTTTTAATGCAATTTGATCCTTTTTAAATTTCATTATGCATTTTAATTCCTATTAATTTTTATGCTATTCTTGTATTTTTGTAATGGTTAAATATCCTTAAAAGCATGTTTAATTATAAATTAACTTATTTCCTTTTATGAATTCGTACTTATTTATTTTTGCGATGGATCTTAATTAACAAATGTGATTGATTAATGTTGTCCTTAATAGTAATATGAGTAATTAATTTAATTTGTGATTAAATGATTCTGTCTGATCTATGGCATGCGATTTTAGTTACTTTACAAGTATGATAAACCTCATTCGCATCACTCAAACTTTTTCAATAATAAATTAAAAGGTGATGCTCCTTTAATTTAAATAATCGAATTGAGTTATCCTAATCTGCATGGGTAGTTCAATTCGATAATTTAAAGTGATCGAGTACCTAAGTGAAAAAAAAATGAGAACCTTTTAAATCAATTAAGATGGTAGAAAAAAATGTTCCTATATTTAGATTTACTGAAAATGATCCTCTCGACCCTATTCGGAAGTTTAATTTCGGTACTTATAAATATTCGAACATTCCTTATATATCTTAAAGGCTCGGTAATTTCTATTAATAAATTTTTTATTTTTTGCATAACTTTAGATGAATAAACACAATGATTATGATAGTTATGGTTTCTTTCTAAACATGGGAAATTTTCATTCTATCTTATATTAGGTGGTGTTTCTCTTTGGTTTGAAACATTGAAATGTCAGTGGTTTAGTTTTAAAATTTTTGAGAAGTAAATTAATGATTCAAAGCTTTTGGTCATAAATGAAAGGGATGTCATTCTACCATATATTAGGTGGTTAACTTTCTTTGGTTATATTCACGAATCGTTAGCCTTTTCTTTTAAATTTTAATAGATTCAATGCCATTGTGTTTATTTAACTAAAAATGGATCATTCATATTAAATTAAAATTTGAATTCATAAATTCCATAGCAAAGACAATAACTAATCGACTAGGTACCGATTTCCAGGCGTTGTGAGGGTGCTAATTTTTTCCTCGCATGTAATCGACTCTTAAACTCGTTGTTTCTAGAAAGCAAACCAAAACGTTATTTTAATAATTTTCTAAACTAAATTTTATTAAAATGATAGCATTTTTTGGTGATCCAGTCACACCCTAAACAAAGATTAGTGGTGACTCTCTCGAACCATGTTTTTGTTTTAAAACTTAATTTTAGTTAAAAAAAAAGAACCCCTCAAATTAATTTCTCGATTTTTCAGCAAGTTACAACAACTTATATTTAATATTCAAAGTTAAATAGATAATAAATATTTTTTTAATTTGACATATTTATAGAGTAATTATTCTACTAATATTCAAATTAAAAATATCTTTTAATTTGTAAGAGTCCAAAGGAATATGCATTTAATATAAATATTAAATCCATCAATTAAATTTACCACTTTTCCAACAATCCCCCACATGAATGAAATTGATGATTTTATCAAAAACTTTTTCGACACGGTGTGGTGATAGACTCTACGATCGATAATTGCATAGGAGAAGTAGATGTCCTCCTTTGAATCTTCCCTTGTGAAAGTATATTTACTTTACTCGCTAAACAATAGACGTGGCGTCCTTGAACTATTTTTTTGTTTGTGTAAGCGATGTCATACTTCACACAACTACCCTTCTGACATGAATTTAGTTCTTATGGGTATATCCTTAAAGCCATGGACATCTTCTGGTTCTACAAGAGTTTGAAATAACTATGTTTGGTAGTCTCCTTCAAGTGGCACTACTTGACTCTCACATAGGTGGTTTATCTTTCTCAGCTCACCACAGTACACAATAGTCATTAAAAGTTTTTCTTAGCCTATACTACTTTGATCACTGTTTACATCATAGTATCAGACTTAGGATAAGAAATCTCATAGTGATCGTACATGATTTATGCAATTATGTTGTCTTTTTGAACCTAGATATCAGGATCTCTAGTCAACGAGGTAGGTTTTTCCTTCACATAAACCGTTTAAATTTCATGAGCTTTATTCTTATTCCTTTAGATGTTTTCTCAACTTGATCTTGATTTAACCCTTTGGTTAGTGAATATGTAATGTTATCCTTTGATTTTATAAAATCAACAGAGATAACTTCATTTTAGATTAGTTGTTTATGGTATTATGTCGATGACGCATATTGTGGGCACGTGTTTCAGCCATTCAATAATATCCTCCAAGAAATTTCAAAGACATTTAGCTTATTCTCCAAACTCATCTAGAGATACAAACTTAGATTCTATTATGAATCTGGTTATAACCATTTTCTTAAGGATTTCCATGACACAATTTTTTTCTCCAAATGTAAAATATATTCACTTGTATCATTGTATATTGAATATCAAATTCCAACTAGCATATCGGTCTATCCTTTTAAGATAGTAGGATAGTCAAAGAAAATATAATTCATCTTTTAGGACCTATTTTCATTTGTTTTGATAATATGGTCATTACCTTCTCAAGACCCCCCACATTTTCAAGTGTTTGTATGACATAGGTTTTCGACCTTTTCATAACTCATGATGTCTTGTCCATTTTTATCTTTCTTGGGGACCTTATTTAAAAGGTAATTAGTTGACATAACTACTTCTCTCTCTCCTACATGTTATGTGACAACTCAGAACTTCTTAGCATTGCGTTCATTATTTCCTTTAAGGTTCAGTTCTTTCGTTTTTACTACTTCATTTATTTTAGGAGAGTATAGTGATGTCACTTCATGAATAATAGCATGTTGGCATAATAGTTTAACATATTCACCATCATTATCACTTCTTACCATCTTAATATTTTTATTATGTTTTTAATGTTTTCAACTTCATGTTTATTGAAAACAAATTTCTCTATAACTTAACATTTTCTCTTTTAGCAAATACACATAGCAATACATTTACTATCATCAATGATGTAATAAAATATTTATTCTCAATCATTTGTGTCATTATCATGAATTTATTAATTTGACCATTATCACTTTTTTCCATTTCGTATTTATGGTCCAATGTTATTTATAATTCTTTTATGGATATTGTACACCTCATATAGTTATCTGATAATACATTGAGGATGTATTTCAAATATAGAAAGTCATAATACTTTCAAAAATTTAACAGTAGTGAATGCAGTAACAACGTTTACCTTATTCTCTCTAATAATAGAACGATTAACATGGTCAAATATAACAACATATTATGTTGCCACATCTCAAAATTCTATCCATATGATAGAATTTTACAAGTTTCTCATCGTATCTCATAACCACCAACAATCATGATTTTGTTTAACATGTGTAGACACCCATTTTCTTAAAAGATAGAACTAGCAAGAGTTCATCTCCTAAAAGGACTCTTCCGCCACCATATCTTTTAAAGCAACAACCACACCAACAAACGTGCAACAACCGAGCAAGGAGTCTAGTTGCATTAGGATTCTATTGTTAATAGGATTCTAAAAATAATTAGTTTTTTTCACTATAAATACATGTAATCCTCCCCATTTGTAACACACGGATTTATATACAAGATACAGAGGAAAGCACGAAAAAATACAAAGACAAAGCTATTGTAAACGATTCGAAAAGGAAATAAAAGGTAGCATATTTTTTACATTGATTCGTTCATTTCTTGCATGTGCATGTTATTTTTCTTGAGATTTGGTTTGAATAGCCCAAAGCGTGGGTTGCGCCGATTACCAAAAAGGGGTGGGGTTTCGAAGTTTCGAACCTAGATCTACTCCCGAGGCATGTTCATTTTTTTTAAAGTATTTAATATTCCCCCTAAGTCAATCTTAATCTTTAATTTACCTTGAAATTTTCCCTTTAATTTTACTTTTATATTAATTTTGTCCCCTATATATATATTTTTATTATATTTTTATTTATTTACTATATTCCTTTTTTTATATTATATATATCTTATATCATATATATATATATATATATATATATATATATATATATATATATATATATATATATATTTATAGATGTATTAATTTTTCTCCATTTACTATGTATATATATTTTTTATTAATATTATATTTTATACATTTTTATATATATATTTTCTTAATATTCTATTTTTGTTTTTATTTATTTATATATATTATATTTTTACTTTATTTTATTTTTTTCTATTATTTTTTTCTTAATATCATGTATATCTTTATTTTTTATTTGTTTTACTTAGTATTATATATTTATTATTTTTATTTGTTTTAGTAAATAATACTTTATATGTACACATTATTTTTATTACTTTTTAATTTTTTTTTACCTTTTTTATTTTTTTTACTCCATTAATATTTTCCCTTTATTTGTGTCTTTATTTTTAACATTTTATTCATTTATTTTTATTTTTTTATTATTTTTTACGTGTTTCATTATTTTCCATTTTTTTTCTTGTTATATTTATTATTCTCACGTTTGTCCATTTGCTATCCTAATTCGATTTTATACTCCTCTACGAGTCAAACGTTTTTATCTTTTAAGAGTATTCAAATCAATCAATTGTAAGTAATTTGAATTGGGTCTGTTAAATTTTAATTTTAATTTCAAATTTTCACAACTAAGACAACCGGCGAATTAATTGGTAGCGAAAGGGTGGTTCAAGGGTGTTAATCCTTCCTTGACCGTAACCGACTCCCGAACCCGACACATTTCTGGTAAAAACGCAGATCAGGTAAGATGGTGTCCAACCCACCTAAATTCATTTTAAAATGGTCGGTGGCGACTCCAATCCACATTTTTCAAGTCGAAGCCCAATTCCGGGGCCCAATCGAAAGACGGTTACGACAGCTTGGTGACTCTGCTGGGGACAAGTAAGTGAGTCAGGCCGAAATTAATTTTTGGTTGTCTTTTTTTTAGCGAAAATTACAAGTTTAAATTTTAATTTATTTATTCGATTCCAATTATTTATCTTTGATTATTTTTTTTTCAAGTAAATAGTTGTACTGGCATTTTTTCAATGATTTCAGATTTTTGAAAAAGTTTTCATCTCTAGTTCTATACCCGAGCTCTGAACCCTTTTAAGTGGGGGTGAAAGCGACGCCTTCGTGTGAATTTATTCACTGTGCAGGCCTAGCAAGTAGCCTTCTGGATTCATATACCTTATGTCTTCGTGTGAATTTATTCACCGTACGGGCATAAGGGAATGTTTCCTCTCGAGTTTAACTTAGTCCACATAAGCTTGTAATGGGCTTAGGACTAAGGGTCTGGTAAGCCCAAGGGGGCACCGACAAGGAGAACTCGGGTCCCGTTTTTTAGAACCTAAACCGGGAGGCTATGGAGAATTAGAGCCCACCCCAAAACCTCATTCCAAACCCTAGGCTGCTTTGTTTCATGATTTACTTTCTGTTCAAAGAATGCGAACTAGACAAATATGCGGTTAGGATTTGTGTGGAATTAGCATGCGGGATAGAAATCATGTCCGGGTAGGAATTAAAGCATGTGGGGTAGATATCATGTGGGGTAGGACCTTTTATTTTCATTATTATTATCTTTACCTTACTAACTCTTTTCAATTTTTCTCTCTTTTATTTTATTTCCATCATCTGCATCATTCAAAAGAGGTGTTGATCCACAAAAAAACGTGTTCGTTAACCATAAATAATTTGCATTAATGGACAAAGGGGTTGTAATACAAGCGATGAAAAATGCAGGGGTCCGGCTATGGTCAGAAAAGACTCAAAAAGAAAATGAGGACAATTTGCAAGACAAATATGTGTCACATTCAATCAAGAAGACATGGTGCCCACAATCAAGTACATCAAAAGTTAACTTTTCAAAAATGGGTTGACAAAGGTGGCAGGGGCAAGACGAGAAAAAGGTTACTGACCTTGAGAGTCCATTCAAAGACAACAAGAACAAGATGGCAAGTCACTGTCGACAAATTCAAGAAACAAACAAATGAACTTCGGATAATCCCTTTGATGGAGGATTTTAATGGAATTTCCGATTCAGCAAAGGATGAAAGCCAGAGATGCAGTCATTCGACACTTTTTGGGAACCAGTACAAAAAACAACTCAATATTTTCACGGTTCATCCAGAGAGGTCGGAGTGCTTCAACAGGTTATTCAACTGGTGAAAGACGAAGGCAAATGACTAGTCAACCTGTTCCCGGTCTAAAGGATTTAGTCCGGATGTACCTTTAAATATATTTATTGTCTCTTAAAAGATAAAACACTTTTGTCCCAATAAAGGTTATTTACAATAACAGACATGTTTTTGGATCAATGCCTTGAACATTTCATGCATTTTTGCATTTTGCATCTACATTTCATTTTTAAGCATTTTCATAAACATGAAATTTCTTCATGGAGAATTCGATGAAGTGGTTTTAACCACATGACACCACATGGAAGCAAGATTGTAACATCAAAAGAAAAAACTAAAATCATAACGAATGAGCTCGATCAGCTGGTTATACGACTAAGCCTGCCAAGATGATATGTGAAAATAGTCCACATATTCTAAGGGCTACGATGTTGAAGTTGTTTGCAGTTGCCACATAGGATGCTCCAAACATTTCTTTGAGAACTATAAGGCGCTGAAGCGCGAGATCCAAAACCTGATGGGTTCAGGGGCACGGACAACCGAAGAAGGGGCATTGCATATATCATTTGCACTTAGAGGATTGTTTTGTTTGAACACGTCTTTGATCTTTTGCTTAATATTTTAAACAATTGAATTTATGCTACTTTCTAAGGTGGAGCAATTGAACAAATTTTAATCTTTAGTTCTTCGAATATTAAATGAATTAAGGATTCTTTTAATTCTTCAAGCATTATAGATTTTTGACATATGGCAAGATTAGACCTTTCTTATCCTGTCTCAAACCCCAAAATAAAATACCTTAATTCTTTACCCAAAATAACTCATGGTCATTACCAAAAAGACCAAGTTTTGACGTTACCACCCCTTGAAACTTTTTCATACCATACCTGTTGAGTTAATCGATTGACGGAATCGACCAAAAGGGGGGTGAATTGGCAATTAAAATTTTTGTGGAAGCTTTTGCAGAAAATTGAAAGTAATTGCACAGCGATTTACAGTGGTTCGACTTTCTCAAATAAAGTCTACGTCCACTACCTTAGCTATCCACACTAAGGATTTTCCAACAAATTCACTAATTTGTTCTTTCTTTTGAGGCCAAAGAGATAACCTTACAATTCCCTCAAGAGTATACCCCAACTCTTGAGAACACTCTTTTTCCCAAAGAGAAGATTACAAATTTGCAAACTTACAAGAAAACCTCACAAGGTAAGATGTTTGCACAATTCTAGAACAACAAAAGAACACTCAAAGAAAATTACAAATGAGCACAATAAGTGTTCTTTGAAAGCAAAATGAATATTGAATGAAAATTGGCTTGAATTGCACAAACTTTGTGTTTGATGCTTTCTCTCTTGTTTCTCTATGATTTCTTGCTGATCAAGGGCTTCAGAACTTGTTTAAATACACATTGAATCACTTCTGAACGTTGAGGATAATTAATGAAGATAATATAGCCGTTTTAGTGTGAAAACAATTAATAAACAGCTTGGAGCGTGGGGGAATCGGTTCCTCCTAATAGGGAATCGGTTCCCTAAGTGTAAAATTCAAATATTTTGACCGTTGAACAGGGGGGAATCGGTACCCCCTATGGGGCAATCGGTTCCCTCCGAGCATTCTGGAAATCTCGGAGTCAAACCATTCAGGGGGGAATCGGTACCCCCTATGGGAGGGAATCGGTTCCCTCTGAGCAATCTGGAAATTTTGGGTTTGAAATGGTTTGAAATACTTTGAAAGATTATTTTGAAATTGTTTTAAGATTAAACTTAATTTTACACTTAAGTAAGGATTAAAAATGATTTTTGAAATATTTGGAGTAATGTTTTATATTCGAATAAATTTATCGAACATACTTAGAAAATCATTTTGGAAAATCTTAAAATTCATTTAACTTAATTTGTTATATCGAAATATCAAAATGTTTTCAACAATCTCCCCTTTTTTGATATAACAAAACATTTTAGTAATTTTAAGATTTTGAAATCATGTTTTGAAATTACTCCCCCTTACTTTAACACTTCTCTCATTTATCATTTTAAAAACACACACTTAAACACACTTCTTCTCCCCCTTTTGTTAAATCAAAAGATTCAATAAACGTGAAAAATATTAAGCCATTTGATTAGGTATATGTATGCATAAGCTGCTAAGATCACAATTAGAGAAACGTTAGCCATTAGTTCCGTAATCAATATTCATAATAATGTGATATGGCAAAATTGGTCATATTGCTAATAATGATGTAAATGATGCAATACGAATAAAACACACCAAACATATAAGTTCACACTATCCATAAATCCAAAATCCAACAATCCACAAAATCAAACAATTCAAATGTTGAGACAATATTCATTTTGTTCAAAGTTGTAAAGCTAAACACAAAATCAAGCATCCGGATCGGTAGGAGGAAAACGGGCTCGCATAGCAGCCATTTCATGAGTTAGTTCATTAATACGAGCACTGGTTGCTTCATTGTTTGCATGCATCTCCTGAAGAATCTCTAATTGTTGAGCTCCCATTGTGGATAAATGAGACTCTATAGAGGAAAAGCGCGAATCCATTGTCGCATAACAGAAATCAAATGTCTCCATAAAGGATTGAAAATATGGAGGCATTTGAGTCGATTGTTGTGCGTTCTCCTCGGGTTGTTCAGGTTCTTCTTCAGCTTCATCGATATCCCTCATTAATTGTTCAAACTCGGGATCTTCGTCAGCTTCGGGTGGAGCTTGTGAAGAACTAGCTCCCGGAGTAGAAGATCGAACCCATGCACCGGTTTCCTTATTTTTGACCCATCCCGCTCTTGTTAAAGAAAGAAGATTGATTTGTTTCTTAAGAGGAAATGAGGCTTCTAGACGAACTCGGAGTTCGGCTTTAGAAAAGAGATTACTAAGGATACAATCGTAAACTAGTGAAGAACAGAGTTTCTTATTTGGCACTAAGTTAACGGTTTCAACGATCTCAGCAAAGATAATCTCGGAAAGGTTTATTTTTATATTGTTTTCAAAACAATGCAACCACCAAAGGTCTAAAGCTCTAAGAGTAGAATAACGACCCCCGGATGGTTGAAACCACCAAGTGATCATAAGATGAAGAAAACGCTCATGGAGATCTAAAACACTTGCACTATCATTCCGTTTATATCGTGAGCCTAAAACTTGTTTTTCGTTTGATAAACCTTCATTATCCAAGCCTAAGGCATTGGCTATGTAATCAGGATCAAGATGGAAATATTGACCTAGGAGGTAGGAACACACTCCTATGGTTTTGGTTTTGTCACTATTTTTGATACAAACGACATTACAGTAGAAGATACGAACAAGTTGATGATAGACAATGGGTTCAAGTTCGAAAAGTTTATCAAATTTCCATTCGTGCAGATAGGGAGATATTTAAAGTTAATATCAACCATAGTTTGAAGAGATGGGATACGTTCTTCCCTAATCTTATAGAGTCAAATATTGGTAAAACCAATAACGATAATCTTTAGGACCCGGTTGGTTGAAACAAGAATTTTGGATAGTCAAGTTAGGATCAAGATTTGGAATAGGATTTTGAGGAATAGGAGGAGGATTTGTTTGACGACTAGAACGAATAGATGAAGACCTAGCACATTTAGGATTGGACATGGTTTAGGAAATCGGAATAGAATTGATAACCTGCAATTTTAAAACAAATGTATGCAATTCAATTAATCCCAAACTCAAATGAGTCCTCAATATTTCAAGGTTCTCTAAATCAATCCTAATGGGCAAAGTTTTTGAAAAACTTTGAAAAATATGGTTTTGAGAAA
Source organism: Hibiscus syriacus (assembly GCF_006381635.1). Classification (NCBI taxonomy): domain Eukaryota; kingdom Viridiplantae; phylum Streptophyta; class Magnoliopsida; order Malvales; family Malvaceae; genus Hibiscus; species Hibiscus syriacus. The sequence continues at coordinate 8,841,677 of NW_024063392.1, read as the reverse complement.
CAATATATGTATAGTTTTATAACAACAACATAATTTAATCAAAACACAATAATTTGAAAATTAACATTTTTTTTATTTCGAAAAATTAAAAAATTTTGGAAAATTCTTGTGTTTTTGATGAAATTAGTTGTAACATCTAGTTTCTAATCACTAAATAATCAATGTCCGATCACTATTTCAACCTAGAACTAATTAAAACTAATCCTATGTTCAAAATCAATGAAATAGAGAGTTTAGAAAAATTTACCTTTAAAGATGAAGATTGAGGGGATTTAGATGTTGTTTGCATGATTTTAATGATGATTGTAAGTTTAGGAGATGATATTTGAAGTGATTTCCGATTAAAATCAATGATTTGAGGCAAGAATGGAGATTTGAGTGCTTAGAGGGTGAGAAACGGTGGAAGAAGAAGAAAAATGAGGGTTTTGGGGTTTTTGGGGTGTTCTGCCCGATTGAACAGAACCCCAGGGGGGTATCGATTCCCCTGTGGGGGGGAATCGGTTCCCCTTCAAAGGGGAATCGGTTCCCTCATGGGGGATCGATTCCCTCTGCACAAAAATGCTAAAATCCGACTTTTAAGCACATAAAATGCTAAATTAATCTTCTCTAGTGGTATAGGCAACTCATATATTGAAAAATAATTATGTTCAAACAATTAAATTAATCTTTAAACATTATTTGAACATAAAATTAATTTTCATTAAGAATCATAAACTCCCCCTAACTAATAGAAAGAATGCAATCAAAAATTATTATTATAAGCATTTTTCAGTATTTATTAAAAGTGCTAAATTATTTTAAACACTAAGTAAAGATAGGTTAGTTAAACCTAATTCTCTTCTAAGTGTCCAAACCTTTCCTTGTCTAAGGGTTTTGTAAAGATATCCGCTAATTGATGCAAAGTATCAACATATTCTAAAACTATATCTTTCTTAGTGACATGGTCTCTAATGAAGTGATGTCTTATTTCAATGTGCTTAGTTCTAGAGTGTTGGATGGGATTTTAGTGAGACAAATAGCACTAGTATGTCACACTTGATAGGAATGATACCTACTTCAATTCCATAATCAAAAAGTTGTTGTTTCATCCATAAAACTTGTGCACAACAACTACCGGCTGAAATGTATTCCGCTTCAGTGGTAGATAATGCAACACAATTTTGTTTCTTTGAAAACCAAGAAATTAGCATATTTCCAAGGAATTGGCAAGTACCGGAGGTGCTTTTCCTATCTAATTTGCATCCTCCATAATCCGCATCAGAAAAGGCATGCAAGCTAAAGCTAGAGTCTCTAGGATACCAAAGTCCTAAACTAGGAGTGTCCTTAAGGTATCTAAAGATTCTCTTAACAGCTAGTAAATGTGATTCTTTAGGACATGATTGAAACCTAGCACACAAGCAAACACTAAACATAATATCCGGTCTACTTGCGGTTAGATAAAGCAATGAGCCAATCATGGATCTATATAATTTAACATCCACACATTTACCTCCTTCATCTAAGTCAAGCTTTGTTGAAGAGCTCATTGGAGTGTTATGAGGTTTCCCATTTTCCAGTCCAAACTTCTTGAGCATATCTTTGACATACTTAGCTTGATTAATGAAGATGCCATCTTTTCTTTGCTTGATTTGGAGTCCCAAGAAAAATGAGATCTCCCCCATCATGCTCATCTCAAACTCACTTTTCATTAGCTTAGAAAAGTCTTGGCAAAGAACATCATTAGTAGAACCAAATATTATATCATCAACATAAATTTTAACTACTAATAAATCTTTACCTTTTCTCTTTAAAAACAATGTAGTGTCAACCTTTCCTTTTAAAAAACCTTTTTGAATTAAAAAATTTGACAATCTTTCATACCAAGCTCTAGGAGCTTGTTTTAAACCATAAAGAGCTTTTGTCAATTTTAAAACATGATCCAGAAAATTTGAATCTTCAAAACCTGGAGGTTGTTCCACGTACACTTCTTCTTTTATAAAACCATTTAAAAATGCACTTTTAACATCCATTTGATATAATTTAAATTCATTGAAACATGCAAATGCTAATAACATTCTAATTGCTTCCATCCTAGCTACGGGAGCGTATGTTTCATCATAGTCTATGCCTTCTTCTTGAGTATAGCCTTGAGCAACAAGTCTAGCCTTGTTCCTCACTATAATACCACTTTCATCAAGTTTATTTCTAAAAACCCATCTAGTACCTACAGTAGATTTATTACTAGGCCTTTCAACTAATGTCCATACTTTACTTCTCTCAAATTGATTTAATTCTTCTTGCATAGCCATAATCCAATGTTCATCTTTTATACTTCTTGATGTTCTTAGGCTCTATGCATGAAATAAATGCAACATAATTACAGATATTTCTAAGAGAAGATCGAGTAGTTACCCCTTTTGATGGATCACCTATAATTTCACCATCCTTGACATAGTTGTACTCTCTTGGAAAAGATACTTCCCTTTCTTCAATGGTTGGATTCTTGAGGGGATCATGAGTTTCCTCATCTTTTGTTTCTTCCTTTGATGATGATTCTCCAACGTCATGTCTAACGTCATTTGCTTGTACAATACCTACATCATCATTAACAGAAGAATCCTTCCTCGGAAGGGGATTATCATCGAAAACAACATGTATAGACTCTTCTACAACTAAAGTTCTTTTATTAAATACACGATAAGCTTTAGAATTTAAGGAATAACCCAGAAAAATTCCTTCATCACTTTTAGCATCAAATTTGCCAAGATTTTCTTTACCGTTGTTTAAAACAAAACATTTACATCCAAAAGGATGAAAATAGCTAATGTTAGGCTTTTTATTTTTGAGAATTTCATATGGAGTTTTCTTTAAAATTGGCCTAATCATTACTCGATTTACAACATAACAAGCGGTATTTATGGCTTCCGCCCAAAAATATTTTGGCAAATTATTTTCACAAAGCATGGTTCTAGCCATTTCTTCTAAAGTTCGATTTTTCCTCTCAACAACTCCATTTTGTTGAGGGGTTCTAGGTGCTGAAAAATTATGGCTAATACCATTAGAATTACAAAACTCAATGAATCCAAGATTTTCAAATTCAGTTCCATGATCACTTCTAACACTAGTGATAGAGTAACCTTTTTCATTTTGGATTATTTTTGAAAATGTGATGAAATTTTCTAATGCTTCATCTTTAGTACTTAAGAATAGAACCCAAGTGTATCTAGAATAGTCATCTACCAAGACAAAAGCATATTGTTTTCCTCCCAAGCTAGTAGTTCTAGTTGGCCCAAAAAGATCTAAATGGATCAATTGTAATACTCTACTAGTTGATACATCATTAATAGATTTAAAAGAAACTCGTTTTTGTTTTCCTTTAGCACAAGCATCACAGATTTTATCATTATCAAATTTAAGCTTAGGCAACCCTCTTACTAAGTCTCCTGATTAACCGTTGCAAAACACTCATACTAGCATGACCTAGTCTCCTATGCCATAACCAACTATCATGCTCATCCTTAGCAACTAGGCATAAATTAGTCATATCAATAGAATCTAAATGCACCATGTAAATGTTTCCTATTCTATGACCAATAAGCATAATCCGATTAGATGCAATGTCAATAACTTTACAACCATTAATTTCAAATAAGACATTGAATCCTTTATCGCATAATTGACTAATACTCAAAAGATTATTCTTTAATCCATTCACATATAAAACATTCTTAATTTGTATGGAAGAGGGTATTACCTATTGTACCAATACCTTCAATGTGACCTTTTGAATTGTCTCCAAAAGTCACTTCTCTCCATTTTTGGCGTTAAGCTCAATGAACCGGCTTTTGTCTCCGGTCATATGTCTTGAGCATCCACTATCAAGGTACCATGAGTTTGAATTTGTTTCCCATGCCTTGTAGCAATGCTCCTTTCCCTACAAACATAGATTAATTTTTGATTTTGGTACCCAAATTCTTTTGGGTCCATATTCATTAGTTTCCAAAATCCTAGTCCCCTTAGGTATCCATTGTGTAGGATATTTTTATCTTAGTAGTAATGAGTTCTTTAGGAACCCACATACTTCTAATGATTTTCCATTAGAGGTTCTTTGGGGACCTCTATGATTGTAGTTTCTAAAACTTTTTCTAACAAAGTTGGATTTTGAATTTCCACCTCTTTCAAAATGTTTTGTTCCAACTTTATCAAAAGAAGTTTTAAGATCATCAATTTTCTTTTGATGATCATCATTGATCTTTGAAAGTAAATTTTGCAAATCTAAATTTTTCTTTTCAAACTCTTCTAGTTTTGATTTGCAAATCTTTGATTTTACTTTCAAGATCGTTGTTGGTTTTGGATATGAGTTTGTTTTCATTTTTCAATTTTGAAACATCATTTTTATATTTTAAAAACAATTTCTCATAATCCAAAGCCAACCCATTGTACTCCTCAAATAACTCATCATAAGATAAATCATCAAAATCGGAGGAGTTAGAGGTTACCTTAGAATCTTCCCCGAATGACATCAAGCACAAGTTTGCTACTTCTTATTCCTCTTCATCGGAACTTTCTTCATCGCTCCATGTAGCCACATGAGCCTTGTGCTTATTCTTCGATTGACCATTTTCTTCAATTAGGGCAATCATATTTGACATGCCCCGGCTTTTTGCATTCATAGCAAATGATTGGGTCCTTCTCTTTTGGTTCATTTTTTATGGCCTTCGTTTCGTTGAGAGCAACTCCAATATTTTTTCTTCCTTTTCTTTTGGTGTCTCTTCAACTTTATCAAGGTCCACCTCATCTTCGAGCATCATCTCATGAGTGAAGAGTGAACCGATAAGTTCTTCAAGAGTTAAGGACGATAGGTCCTTAGACTCGATGATTGCCGTCTTCTTTGATTGCCAGATTTTGGGAGGGAGTAGACTAACTTCCTCACAAGCTTTTCATTTAAAATGATCTCTCATATGATTGAGACCATTGACAATCGTTGAAAATCTATTCGTCATAGCTTTGATGTCTTCATTTGGTTTCATCCTGAAATTTTTCATAGCTATGCGTTAGAATACTAATTTTTGATTTCTTTACCTCATCTGTACCTTCATGTGTGACTTGAAGTTTGTCCCATATTTCTTTGGCGGTTGTACACGATGAAACTCTTCCATATTCATCTGGTCCAAGAGCACAAAAAATAATATGGATGGCTTTGGAGTTGAGCTGGAACATTCTTGTCTCTCCTTCACTCCACAACCTTGGATGAGTGAGAGGTTTGATGTATCCTTCTTCTACAGCATTCTATGCTCCCATGTCACTTGCTTGAATGAAGTACATCATTCTATTCTTCCAATAGGCATAGTTAGCTCCATTGAAGAAAGGAGGCTTGTTGACGGGCATCGAATCGAGACCGGAGTCGAAGTTTGAAGCGGAGGCCATTGATGACTTTAATAATCGATATAACTCTTCCAGAATCGACTCAAGAGGCGATAAAACCTTCAAATGAGTTAGGCTCTGATACCAATACCTTTCTTTGAGTAGATAAAGTCACATCATTGTCTTTTTAGACTCAAAATTGACATTTTTATGCTATCAAAACCCAAGGCATTGAATTGTTCATTTGACCATGAGCATTCTTCTAAGACACAACTTGGGGCATCTCACAGGGAGCCTGAACATTGAGACATGTTGGGGGCAAGAAGCAGAAAGAAGAATTCACTCGAAATAATTCTATCATGCATTAATTACACTGTTTTCATGTGAATAAAATTAATCCTGAAAATCTATCCCCCTGGGGATACCTCATCTATGAAAGCTTCTATATATGAAATGATGAACGACTTTCTTTCTTTACCCCTTCACAACAGGAGAAAATATATATCCCTTGTGTCCCCTTTTGAGCCTATAGTATTTTTCTTCTGATTCAACCCTAACCAAGGATCACCCTCCACACTGGGGGGCAAGGTTGAGAAAATCTGCTCGCACGAGTGAAGACATTGATTCAGATGAGATACCGAAAGGTGAACCAAATGCCAAGTGCAGAGATTCAATCAGAACAAAAAAAAAGAGAAAAAAGCAAAGAGAAAATAAAAAGAGAAAAACACAAAGGAAACTTAAAGAAAATAGAAAACAAGATACATATGCAAAGGTTCTCTCGATTCAAATGACGCATCGAGATTCAAACTATGAGATTGATCAAGCATAATCATTTACGAATCACTGAACCACTTCACTCAAAGATCATAGAGCATCAAATGAGATTGATCAAGCACAATCATTTCTAGATTACTGAATCACTCCACTCGAAGATCATAGAGCATCACAGAGGAGCACACAACGAGCAGATTCAAATTGAGCAAGATATGATTGAAGACATCAGAATGAATTGATCCTTGGTTTAATCACCCTTAAACACTTGTTTGGGCCTTTTATCCCTTTGTTTCATAACCATGAACCATGACCTACGTTACGTTCCTTAAAAGTCCTTTCTAATCATACATGAAGTTCTGAACAGAAGAGACTATCTTCAGATTTTATCCCGCCCATCAGGATTAATCTTTATTTGCAAAAAACAGTGTAATTAATGCATGATAGAGAAAAATAACAAAGGGGGGTTCAAGACGTAAATTTTAAATGACGTCTTGAAACCAAAGGAGGATTCAAGTTGAAAACCTGAAAAGGCGACTCAAATACAAAAATTGGGCACTTGAGGCGATCGCACAAATTCCTTGATAAGGCATCGCACAATCCAGCGTGACCATGAAAGCTGGGAGTCAGAACACTTCCAGTAGATGAGCATACAAGCTACCCCATCAACCTTTGAGCATCAAATAACAAAAATGCCAACCTTTGACCAAATACAATAACCTAAGACTTTTTTTTATCCTTCCCTTACTTAACCATTTCCCAAAAATAGCTTTGATCTTGGCACGTGTCAAATAGCTATAATTTATTGAAGGATTAACATTGTAATTAATTCTTTGATATCCAATGAACTCTAGTTTTATGATTCGTCTCAATTGTAAAACCGTGAAAGGGGTAATATTTTCAAAACTTCTAATTAAACATTTTTCGAAACTCTTTTAATTGAATTTTCATAACTTTGAAAATAAAGAGAAACATTTTTTTCAAACAAGACATCTCTCTAGAGTGGATCTTAGTAAATGACATGTGGCTCTCAGACAATAATCTCATGCTTAGAAATTAATGTTGAAGCAAGAAATGAGGAACAATATGGACACTTTTATGTTGGGGCATTTTTTGGAGATTCATTTTAGAGCATCATATTTATCATTTTTTCACATACATAAGTTTGCAGCTTAGAGTCAAGTTTCAACTTCAAGGCGAAAGATACTTGATTCAAAAGAGTTTGTAAAAATTGATGGTGGTTGCTTAAATCAGCAGCAAGAAGTCACACTTCAACCAACTCGACAGATTGAAAGGTCGACATTCATCTTCAGATTCAACATCTCCAATATAAATTTTGTCTCACTTGAGACAGTCTCATTTAATGCATATGATTATCTCACTTGAGATTGCTTTTCTAAAACAGACTTTGTCTCACTTGAGACTGTTTCACTCGAAAAAAGGCATTTCATTTTACTCAAGACTACTTTTAAAAAGAAGATTTTATCTTGCTTGAGATAGTTTCCCTTGAAACAAAATTTTGTCTCCCTTGAGACAGTTTCTCTTGAAACATAGACATTGAAAACATTTCCCTGAAATGTTTTGTCTCTCTTGAGATAGTTTCCCTTGAAAAAAATTTTGCCTCCCTTGAGAGTTTCTCTTGAAACATAAACATTGAAACATTTCCCTTGAAATAAATTTCGTCTCTCTTGAGACAGTTTCCCTTGAAACAAATTTTGTCTCTCTTGAGACAATTTTCCCTTGAACAAAATATTTGAATATGTTTTATTTAAAACATATTTATCCCTTGAGACAGTTTCTTTTGGAACTAAGTTTTGTCTCTTGAGACAGTTTCTCTTGAAACAAATTTCGTCTCTCTTGAGACAGTTTCCCTTGAAACAAAATCTTTGAATTTATTTCTCCTAAAACAAATTTTTTCTCCCTTGAGACAGTTTCTCTTGAAACACAAAATCTTTAAATTTATTTCCCTTAAAACAAAATTTTTCTTCCCTTGAGACCGTTTTTCATGAAACAACATATATCTTTGAGATCGATTCCCTTGAAACGAATTCTATCTCTTTCGAGACAACTTCTCTTGAAGCATCATCTGAATCGTTACACTCAGCTCAGATACATACTTGAGATGGTCGAGAAGCATTTCTCAAATCAAAAATAGAATGTACACATCATATTTGAACATTTGAAGAATTCAAGATCAGGGATCAGAACTTGAAGATTCAAGAATCAAGATTCCAGACAGGCAACCGGAGATCGAGATTTCTCTCCAGAACCCCAAGATAACATATATTGCATATGCATTTTAGGCACACCTAAGAGCATTGCATCCATAGCATCACATATATGCATAACGTTTTTAGGTTTTAACTAGAGTCAATTTCAACTTCGCGGCGAAGGATATTGAACTCAAAGCGACACAATTTACTCGAGAGTAGATTTCAACTTCACGACGGAAGATGTCTAACTCAAAGCCAAACTTCACAATAAAGGGGTCATCCACGGTTTCAACTTCACGGCGAAGGGAATCGTGTCCACCTGCAACATACAATACTTGGATTTCAACTTCACGACGAATGATATTCAAGTCAAGGCTCAACTTCACGACGAAGGAGCCATCCGCGATTTCAACTCCACGACGGAGGATATCCACGATTTCAACTGATACCATGCCATTTGAGGCTCAACTTCACGACGAAGGGGCTTCCAGTTTCAGAGCCAATTTCAACTTCATAGCGAGGATATTGGACTCAAGACAACACAAGCTCAACTTCACAATGAAGGGGCGACTGGTTGTCAACAAACTTTTCAGTTTCATTAGAGTCAATTTCAACTTCACAGCGAAGGATATTGAACTCGAGACAACACAAGCTCAACTTCACAAGGGGCTGGCTGTTAACAAACATTTCCCAGTTCCATAGCCGATTTCAACTTCACGACGAAGGATATTGGATTCGGAACAATACTACCCACTTGGATCTCAACTTCATGATGAAGGATATCCAATTACCAGGCTCAACTTCATAACGAAGGGGCCACCCGCGGTTTCAACTTCACGAAGAAGGGGAATCGTGCACACAAGCATCCATCTCTAGATTGGATTTCAACTTCATGACGAAGGATATCCAACTCAAAGAAGGGTTATTTATCACCAAAGACCTTGAGCTCGATTACATTCAACTCAGAGGTAAATCAAATTTACAGCATAGCTCAAGGCAAGAAGGGCTATCTGTCAACAAAAATTGTCGAGTTCGATTCCATTCATCTCGATGACACCTCAATCACACTATTATCCGACTGCAATCGAGGTTTTCAAGCCGAGAAGAAGATATGGGTTAGTTGTGCCTTAGTAGAAAGAAGCCTTTTTTCCGTTAGCATAGCTTAAGTCGAGAAAAGCTATCTGTCAACGAAGACTTTTCGAGTTCAGTTTCATTCAGCTCGAGGGCATATCAACCACATTGTGAAGTCAAGGGATTACTTTCCAGTCGAATTTTTAGCTAAGGTCTTTAAACCGAGAAGAAGACCAAAGTGGACTACAACAAGAAGCCACATTTTGATTCAAATTATTTCAAGATGAACTTGACTTCGCGACGGAGGAGCCATCTGCAACTCAATTCGACAGGAGTTATTCTTCAACTCCACTGAACGAAAATTTGTCTTTTTATCTTTGTTCTATTTTTCGTTCCATGAAAAAGGACAAAGAGGGGCAGCTGTAGACACTCATTTTCTTAAAAGATAGTACTAGCAAGAGTTCATCTCCTAAAAGGACTTCCACCACCATATCTTTTAAAGCAACAACCACACCCATCTTTTTTTACATTGATTCGTTCATTTCTCGCATGTGCAGCTATTTTTCTTGAGATTGGTTTGAATAACCCAAAGCGTGTGTGTGCCAATGACCAAATAGGGGGGGTTTCGAGTTTCGAACCTAGATCTACTCTCGAGGCATGTTCATTTTTTAAAGTATTTAATATCCCCCTAATTCAATCTTAATCTTTAATTTACCTTAAAATTTACCCTTTAATTTTACTTTTTATTAATTTTCGTCCCCTATATATATTTTAATTATATTTTTATTTATTTACTATATTCCTTTTTATTTATATTATATTATTTTATATATATATCTTATATATATATATATATATAGATGCATTAATTTTTTCTCTATTTACTATGTATATATTTTTTCTTAATATTATATTTTATACGTTTATATATATATATTTTCTTAATATTCTTTTTTTTTTTTATTTATTATATATATTATATTTTTACTTTATTTTATTTTTTTCTATATTATTTTTTTCTTAATATCATGTATATCTTTATTTTTTATTGTTTTTAGTATTATATATTTATTATTTTTATTTGTTTAGTAAATATACTTTATATGTACATATATTTTTATTCCTTTTTAATTTCTTTTACCTTTTTTATTTTTTTAATCCATTAATATTTTCCCTTTATCTGTGTCTTTGTTTTTTTAACATTTATTCATTTTTTTTATTTTTACGTGTTTTGTTATTTCATTTTTTCTTGTTTTATTTTATTATTTCTCACGTTTGCACACTTGCTATCCTAATTCGATTTTATACTCCGCTACGAGTCAAACGTTTTTATCTTTTAAGTATTCAAATCAATCAATTGTAAGTAATTTGAATCGAGGTCTGTTAAATTTTAATTTTAATTTGAATTTTCGCAACTAAGACAACCGACAAATTAATTGGTACCGAAAGGGCGGTTCAAGGGTGCTAATCCTTCATTGACCGTAACCGACTCCCGAACCCGACACATTTCTGGTAAAAATGCAAATCAGGTAAGATGGTGTCCAACCCACCTAAATTCGTTTTAAAATGGTCGGTGGCGATTCCAATCCACATTTTTCAAGTCGAAGCCCAATTCCGGGGTCTAACCGAAAGACGGTTACGACAATATGAAATTAGAATTAATAATAATTCCAATAGCAAACCGAAAATAACTTCTGGTTTTTTATCAACAAAATTTTATTAAAAACTAAGTCAGTAACAAAGCCATTACTTTCAAACAATTCCTATTCTAGATAATAATCAAATAATTCTTGTTTATTTTCAATTTTGTTATCAGATGATAGAATCAATGTTCTGGAACAAAAATTTGTAACCAAAGTTACTCACAACAATTTTTGTTTAACATATTGTCGCCTTTGAGATTTTAGCAAATCCATTAAGATGGTAGGATAAATCACGAAACAAATTTATTCGCTATCTCGCTTTTCCCATGATATTTGAATCTTTTCAGGTTAAAGAAAGGTAGAAGAAAGAGTTTTGAATTGTTTCGAATTAAAGGAAAATATTCAAATTCCAGCTACCTGATTGATTTCATTGATTTCATAGTTGTCAATCAAAAACTTGAACCATCAATATTCAATGTGTGCCTCAAAAAGTGTGCAACCACAAAAATCTTGCAATGATTTTGGAATCAAATTACTTGAATCCCTACATAAAATTAGTGGAACCATATCTCACATTAAAAATTAAACTCAAAATTATTTCACAAAAAAAAATTAAAATTCATTAATTCAAAATTGAAGAAAACTTATCGTTGACGTAAATTTCTCTTGATTTTCGCCCAATATTTGTTATGCCAAATTTTTGGCACTTCCCTTATACACAACAAAGATTAAACTCAAACAAATTCTATATCATCTTAAAAAAATAAAATAAATTTATCTTAAGATTGTTAAAGAAAGTATCGTTAATCCAGGAATGAAATAGAAAAAATTCAAGAGAAAGAACAAATTTACTTTGGCTCGATCTTGTTACGCAAAATAACAATATGAGACGAAATCAAACCTGAGTAAATAAAACAAAGAACTTGAACTTCTTAAAACCAAATCAAAAATAAATGAGAATAAAAAATACTCTTTTTTCATTGATCTATTGATTGGAAACAATTGAGGCTTATCGCTACATAGTTTCCTCAACAAAAATTTTCGATCACTCTTTCGGTTCTCGAGTTGGTTGGTTGTATGTCTCTTAGGATACAAAAACTAGATAATCAGCTACGGTAGCACAATTACAAATATCAATAATTATTCTTGCCTTCGTCTATCACCGGAAAACTAGTAGAGACAATATTCAAAGTTAAATAAATAAATAATATATTTTTAATTTGAAATATTAAAATATAGACATCATTTACTATTTTAATTTAAAATATTCAAAATATATAATTATCTTTAATATTCAAATTTAAATAGATAAAAATACCTTTTTAGTTTGATAAAATTAATTATCCTACCAATATTAAAATTAAAAACATCTTTTAAAATATTAATTTAATATAAATATAAAATTCATCAATTAAATTCACATTTTTTTTTACAAATCGTCCGTCCATGGGTGATTCACTTCCTACAAAACGCATTTCTCAACCACGATAAAAAAAATGGGATAAGAAGGATTAGCTACGAATTAAACTCGATAATCATTTCATCCGAACAGTAAAGCGGTACGGAGTTCCTATAAAAATATGATGCTGATAGAAATGGTGATATCAGGTTCTTGATTAATTTAGGTTAAGGTAAAAGCAGAACAAACCTAGCCCTATTTTAGTCACTTCTGGGACTACTCAGCATCTGCCCTTTGTCCTGTGCTCATCTTCTCGGCCGCTGCAGATGCCGCCTCGTTCAAACCCAATTTCTCCAACTCCTTAAAAAGGCCATTCACGTCATTGGCATTCATTTTGTATCACCATCATTGTTTTACTTCTTCCTTGTACTCCAAGAGAGCTTTGTTGATGACATCTCCAACTCGAGCATACTGCTTGCAGAACTTTGGAGTAACCTGCAGAAGGTAAATCAACCACCCTTACAGAACGTTTCTTACATAAAACGAGAGAATCAGAGAGGTCGAAAGGGCAACTTTGAGCTTACCTTTTCATGATGAGGGTGTTGCAACATTCGTAGAAGATCATGGTAAACTACAACCTATCAATACTACAATTAAAACTAACAGCAAACATTTAAAAGTGCAACGAACTCCATTTCGCTTTTTGGGAGTAAAAAGATCAAAATGGAACACGATTATAAAATTCCATGACACAAAATGCAGCTTTCTAGTCTCTTGAAATCGTATTGTGTGAAAACAGAGCACTACGGTTGAACAAGCAACAAAGCATGAAGATAAAGAAGCATTTACAAGAAGAAACACAGTGTGCCTTTTGCATCAAACCTAAGCTTTTCTTTACAGCATCTATGAGGGAATTTCTGTAACCTACTATTGCATAAAATCTAAGCTTTTGACAGAATGAGCCAAAAACATGAGCTGATACAGTTAAGAAAACTCCCATTAGAGTAAACTTATATTTAAAGGTTAACTTTCAGCTAAGATTCATAGACATGAATAACTCGAGGTCCATAAACCCTAAGAATTGATGTGCTATACCATCGAACCTAGCCTTACTAATGATAGCATCAGCCGAAGAAGTGGTTATAAACTTACAATATGAAGAGACTACTTACGACATCACGGTTATATGATAAAATTAGTTACTGCAAGCTCTCTGGATTTTCAAACATTACTTAAGAACTTTATGCAGCGCAGGCAACCCACTATGTGTTCTAAGGTTGATTGACCAACAATTCACTTCTTCTTTCTTTTCAATTTGACCAACAGTTGTTGGTTTTAAACTTAAACATTTACGAAGACATCATCTATCATACAATTGATTGTGATAGCCAAAAGAAATCAATTAGCTTGTGATGCACAAACTGAAATTTATACCAAAGGCACACAATTAAGGCAAAGTAGGGACATAGATATCAAAGAGCCAGAAAAGATTAGCAGTCCGAATTAACCTGTCCGCTGCAAAAAGGACCGACTCCAATGCCGACTGTGGGAATATGAGAGAAGATGTGCTGCAGCAGCCACAGGTGCCGGCATACATTCCAAAACAACCGAGAAGCATCCCACTTCCTGCAAAGCCATTGCAGTCTTGACCTCCTGTATAAACCAACCCAAATCTACATGTTCCCTCCTTCTAATTTGATAGCATCCATTGATCCTTCCTTTAAGACCTTAACCGCCGTATCAACAGCCTGTTCATAATCCAAACTACAATATCCCAGTCCAAAACCCCAGTTTCTAGCAACACTGTTTGATGTGATTCGACCGCCAATATCGATGCCAGCGGTGTCTACGTGGACCGCCGATGGGTAGTCATAGGCTGTGACAACGGATGGGCTCACCCTTTTTGTATTTTTGCTTCAACTGGTTAAGAGTCACTCTCCTGTCGGGTTTGAGGCTTTGGACCACCACCGTACACGGTGTTCTCTGGGATATGGCTCAGCGACTTATGCAGGCTTGTTCAGCGAAGAAGTCTTGGAAAGTTTGGTTAAAAATGCCATTGTCGAGTTTCCAGGGCAATAGAAAAAAGAGATTAAGAAACGAAGTGTTATAATGTCTCCTGTCTTTGGTGGTAGTTGGGATTTTGAGAGTGTATGATCTGTAGATATGGACCAAACCAGCTATCAGAAAAGAAAAAAATTTATGTATGAATTTAGTACGTTTTATATTTATCTATATTCGATTTAATCCAAAGATGAATCTCAATTTTTCTAAAATCTATTTATATATTCTTTTCAATTTCTTACATATATTTATTAGTAAACATAATTAGTACATTTAACCATTATTTATTTTATTTTGGTTATCTATCTATTTGCGAAACCAATAAAATATCAATCTAATTAAATTGTATTTTAGTTTTATTTTAGTTTTCTTAGGTAAAATTTGTATTTATTTAATAATGACGAAATATTATCGTATGATGACACATCAACGTCATTGTAAAATATCGTATGATTAAAATAAAATGCTATATGTGATTTTTTAAAAATAATTAAATTACTAATGAATAAAAATAATAATGAAATATAATTTATTAATATTTCTCATATTTTACAGTTTATTTAATTATCATTAAAATTTTGATAATTAATATTGAATAAATTATATCATCGACCACCTAATTATTATCCTTGTTCATTTAGACCATTATTTTTGAAATTTTGTTAATCAAATCACCTAACAATTTAAATGTATTCAATCAAGCCACCTGTCGTTAACGTTTGATGGAGATTGATGTGGCAGTTGATAAATTGGTATAGTTACATAGTTAGTCACTTACTTATATTATATTAATTTGGTCATAATTTAATAAATTAAAATAAAATTAATCATCCAATCTATTGTTGTCATGTGTCACCATTCAATTTGAGGATTAAATTTATTTTCATTTAATATATTTATTTTTCACCGATTAGAAGGTGAAACGTGTCACCCATTGTGGAAAAATTAAAAGCGTTGAAATAAAGGGACTAAAGGGAATCAATCTTGGGTAGAGAAAAAGAGTTCAACCACTAAGACAAAGCTAATTATTTGGTTTGAAGTGGACTACATGTGGTATCATATCATGTCTTAGTGTAATATTAAATTCTTAATACTATATATACAACAACAACAACAAAACCCTATTCCCATATCTAATGGGGTAAGGGGAGGTAGTGTAGTAGGCTGCCTCCAACGCCAAGTTGAGAGCAGTTTCCGTGGAAGACCTCAGGCAGTCAAGGAAATTAAAATAAGATAAAATACAATGCAGTAAATAAATAAATAAATAAATAATTTTTTTTTGAAATATATTTTATTCTTATCTTAAGTTAAAAATATTTTATTTTTACCTTAACTTAAATATTTATATTTTATTTATAACAAAAAATATTTATATTTTATTCTTTTAATATTTTAAAATTAATATTAAAAAAATATATTTTTTTATTTAAGATAAAAATAAAATATATTATTTTAGTTTAATAAAATATATTTTTTAAATTGAAATTAAAATAATGTATATATATAAGTTAAGATAAGAATAAAATATATATTTTAATTTAATAAAATAATAATAATAATAATTGAAGGTAAGAATATATATTTTAATCTAATTTAAGTTAAGATAAAATAAATGTATTTTTAAAGTTACTATATGAATAAATATAATTTTTAAATTAAGTTAAAATAATATATTTTATGTTAATATAAAATTGAATTTTTTTCTTAGTTTTAGATAAAAATAAAATATATTTTTTAATGTTAAGATGTTAATTAAATTTAATAAGTGAATTAAGTCAAGATATATATAATATTAGAAATTTAAGATTACACTAAGATATAAGATATATGACAAGTAATGTATATTAAATCAAGCAATCAACTTGACTTAGTGGTTAAGATTCCTCTTTCTCAAAGGAAATGAGTTCAAGTCCTACGTTTTTCTTATTTAGTGCTGTAATTTCTTTCCATAGGTGACGCTAATAATGACACATGGAACTATCTGATTGGAGGATTAATTTTATTTTAATTTATTAAAATTATGATCAAATTGATAGAATATAAGCAAGAGTGACCAAATGTCTAATTATACCAATTTTATAATTGTCACATCAGCACATCTGTTAAATGTTAATAGCAGGTGGCTTGAATGAATGAATTTAAATAGTTGGATGATTTGATTGACAAAATTTCAAAAATGTGTCAAAATGAAAAAGGACAATAGTTAAGTGGTCAATTGTATAACTTACCCTTTAATATTTTTATTATATTATTAGTTTTGTGCTCAAATAAATATATATATATATATATATATATATATATATATATATATATATATATATATATATATATAACTTACTTTCTAATATTATATATCATTATAAATTTAATTTTAGGCTTAATACAAAAATAAGTGTTCAAACTATATTGTTTTCTCGTTTACATACCTATTTTTTTTTATTAATCCAGGTGCCTAACATTTCGAACGTTATATTTTTAGTTGCCTTGGTCATAAGGAAAGTTAAATTTTGACGTTATGTGACATGTGTCATGCTTAGGTAATTTTGAAAATTTATTTTTTTAAAAATATAGTTTTTAAAATTTTATAAAGGCAACATGTGTCATTTAACATCAAAATTTAACGGTGATAACGGTCTAGGCACCTAAAAGTATAACGTTGAAAACATTAGGCCCTTGAATTGACAAAAAAATAATTTATGCACCTAAATGGGAAAAGTATATCGTTTGGGCTCTTATTTTATATTAAGTGTTGAATTAATGTTTTGACATAACAATAAATTGCAACTTAGTCAAACCTTTTGAAAAACATACTCTATTGTTTTTGCGCTTTAAAGTTGGGTTTTCAAGGATTTTTAGCTCAAATGGCCGATTCCTTTAGAAAAAAAAGATCAATCCCTTGGATTCTAGTAAGTTTTGAATTGATCCCTTCACAAAAGGATCAATTCTTTAACCAAAAGCATTGATCCTTCGATGAAAAGGATCGTTCATTTCCCTAAAAGATCGATGTCTTTCTTGGAACGACCGATTTTTTGAAAAAACAATCCCTTCACAAAAGGATTGATCCCTTGCTCATTAAATGCTATTTTTTGTTGTAGATAACGACTATAATGATCTCCAATGGCTCTAAACGGCTTGAATTGATAGAGAAGGTATATATTGATGGTGAAGGTATCTCAAGGTCAACAAGAATCATGTTGAACCAACCTACCAATATCAAAGTATTCTTTTGCGCTTAATTTTTCAATTTTTCATTGTAACAAAATTTGGAGCTTTATTGTTTGTATTGCTCAAGTGTGATTTGGGTGATAGCTTATTGTTTATAAACACATTTTCCTTTGTGAGGTTTTCTTTTGTTTGCTTTATCTATAATTACTCATTAGAAGGGTATGTAATTCAAGATTTTGGAGTACAAACCTTGTAGTGTTAATAAGATTATACCTTGTCCTTAACGTAAGAAAATCTAGGCATTTGTGAAATCCTTAGTGCGGATGTTAAGGTAGTGGATGTAGACTTTGGTTGATAAAGTCGAACCACTCTAAATCGTTGTGTAAAAGTTTTATTTTCAATTGCTTCCACCATATTTTTAAAAGGCCAATTCACCCTCTCTTAGTATTTTGTTGTTTTATACGAGTTATAATTGGTATAAAAATGGGTCTCTATCAATGGTCTAACAACATTGAGAATGTCCTAGGAGAGGTCTATCAACTTCAACAATCAACCGCAAAATATGGTTTCAACCTTCGGCTCTTACTCAAGCCACCATATTTCAATGGAGCAATATGTTGATTGGAAGAATATGATGATGCTCTTCATTCAAAAATATGATCTAGAAGCTTGGAACTTCATCATGAAGGGTTATTCTACTCTAACCAATGAGATGGAAGATTGAAGTAAAGTAGAGAAGAAGAAGCTCCAACTCAATATTAAGGCCATGCACATTTTGTTTTGTGAACTAGACCCAGATTAATATGGAAGAGTCTCCTCTTATTCAAATGCCAAGGAGATTTGGGACAAGTTCCAAGTCACTCATGAAGGAACTGATCAAGTGAGGGAAATGAAAATCAGTCTTCTCAATCATAGCTATGAGAACTTCAAGATGAAACTAGATAAATACATTAAAGTTATGATAGATAGATTCTCTGTAATTTTCAATGGCCTCAAGGGATATGGAGGTACCATCCCTAATGAAAAGATAGTGAAGAAGATGATTTATTCTCTTCCAAAGTCTTGGCAATCAAACAAGAAGAAGATTATCGAAGAAAATAACCTAAAGTCTCTCACTTTTGATGAGCTTGTTGGTTTCTTGCTCACTCATAAGTTGATGGTAAAAGAGGATGAGCAAGAAGAAAAGAAATAAAAGAAAAAAGAAAAAATGCAACTTGGTGTTGCTTTAATATCCTCTACACACAAAGAATGCAATTCCAATAAAGAGGGTGATGATATAGATGAAGATATGACCAAACTCTTCAAGAGATTCAAATGATTCATGTCATCCAAAGATAAAGAGATAAATCATGAGTCCAAAAAGGAAAAAGATCCTCTCATATGCTACATTTGCCAATATTTAGGACATGTGAAGTATGATTATCCCCAATTGAAGGAGAATGGATCGAGTAAGCCAGAGAAGAAGGATTTTGTTGCTAGTTGGAGTGATGATGACATCACCAGTGATGAAGATGATGAAGTAGCCAACCTTTGGCTATCCAAGGACATTCAAATGTATCTTTTAACTCAGAGGAATTAAATTCATACTTTTTTGATGAGTTACAAGATGTTTGTGATGAATTGATTTTGGAATTTGAGACCATGAATTCCAAATATAAGAAAATAATTTCTAACTTTCAAATAAAAAAGATTCTCTTTAAAACAAAATTTGATTTTTAAAATCAAAATGATACTTTAAAAAGGATTTAGATTTTTCAAAAAGTAAAACTGAACAATTTGAAAAAGAAAATCTTGATTTAAAAAAACTTGAAAATTTATGTAACACCCCGAATCTCAGGTTAGAAGTCTTGGGCTAACCTGAGACAGTCGTAGAATAAATTCATTAGCTTGTGAAAAGGCTTGTTCCAAATTGGGTTTAGTTTGGGTTTGGTTGAGCCCAACATGAGATAAGAATGGGTATTTTTTATATTAGGGGAAAATAAGAAGAACTAAAGGAGAAATTATCCCTATTTTTAAAACAAAAGTTGAATCCCATTAATTTTCTCTTTTTCTCAACTCTCATTTTTCTCTTCTTCACCTTTATTCATTTTTAATATTTTTCTCCCACACAAAGCATCAAAGTTAAAAATTTTGATAGCCATTCATTTCATTTTCGAGATTTTAAGGTAAGAAATGGAACCTCCATCTCCTAATCTTCCATCCAAGCATTAAATATCAAATTCTAGTCTTGGTGTCAAAGAATTGGGTTTAGTGGGGTTTAAGAGATTTTGAGCAAACCATCTTGCTTTAGTGGATTTATGTTGTAGAACGTGTCCATAATCCCTTTTTGAGATTCCAAACGAGTTAGTGATACATCTCCCTCATTCCTGTTTAGTGAGAGAAGTAGGAGAAAGCTCTACGACTAAAGACAAGGATAAATTGGCTCTTGGTTGAGTTTAGGACATTTCTAGAAGCATAGGAGTTAAGGTAACACATTCAAAACTTTTTCATATCATTTGTGAGATATTATATGCATATAGTTAGTTGTATGATTTCATGAAGCACAAATGAACATCCATGGTAAATCTCACCGAAAGATATTAACCAGCATGTTTATTAGCATATCATGACCCCTATTAACATACATAAGACTTAAATAACACTTCAAAACCTTAAATGGGATTTTTGGACAATTAGGAAGTCATCTTCGAGCCCTAACATTGTATTTCTAGGTTTGAGTATCGGTACTAGAAGAATATTATCGATATTGTTCATCATATAGCCTAAAAACAATGATTTTTTATATTGGTAGTATTGATACTCGTTCTTCGGGTATCGATATTGTTGGTAGAGTATCGAAACCAGATTTATGTCATATATTCTAGTAGCCTATTTTGGCATCGAGACTCATGTAAGTATCGATATTGAGGGTAGAGTGTTGATAATATCAGTAGAGGTATCGACATTGAGCTAATTTTTTAAATATCAAAGCAATTTTTTGGTATCAATAATCAGGATAGTATCGATACCCTATTTTAGAAGTATCAATACTTTGGCTAAGAGTATCAATACTACCCATCATTTTCAGATTGCAATAGCCATTTTCGATATCGATACCAAGGGTGGGTATCGATACTCAGGGTTTAGTATCGATAATGAAGGGCTTAGTATCGGTACAAGCATATATATTTTTTGTAAGAAACTCAATTGATTAAGGGGTTAGACTTGAGGAGCCCAATAACACTAGAACACTATCAAATAAAACTACAAGTGAGAGCATCAATAAATGCAGTTACAACTAGAAACAATATCAGCTAGGATAACATAAAACTAGCCTCGTATGATACTCAGGAAATAGATAGGACACCTGAGTTGCTTTAGTAGTTGATGATCGTCTCATTTTTATAGAATATTCAGATATATTTCTTCAAGTGCACAAGGAACTTTATTGGCTAACTAAGGCTCGAAACTGAACAATCACGTGGAGTGGGTTAGCCGAGTGTTGTTTTCTTATTCAAAAATTATAGATCTCACCCTAGGTATACTAGAGGGGTGTGTTTCCCAAGATGTTGCAAACCCTCTGACCACACCATGATGTCTACTCTAGAATTGTGTACAACATACATGTATGTTTATATTTTACTTGCTAGCATGAGTATTTAATAAACACATGTAGTATGGTTTAGTTGTTAGTGTGGCACTGGGCTAGTGAGCACAACATTCAAAATTTGTTTTCATGTCTAAGTTTTTAGGAGGAGAATTCGATGAGCTTATTGCACAGCTTGCATTTGAGATAATCCGAACTACATAGCATATCTTGAGTCTTTTATTAGATTGCATGTACTATTCATAGACCTTCTTGTACTTGAGTTATAAATCTATTTTTAAATACTCGATTATATTATTTTGAAATATAATTTGGGAGCTCCCCATTGTAAACTCAAATATTTTTGTTATATCCTACGCTTTATTGAAAGGTATTTAAATGATGATTTACAAATTTTTTTAAGAAAATTTTTGTGCTAGCTACTAAGGTGATCATGTGAGATATCTTAATTGGACGACCTCAGGTTGTATCAGATTAGGGTATTACAATTTAAAGAAAAATGTTCACTTTTCCATTATCATGGTCATACATCACATACTTTTCCTATAAAGGAAAAATATAAAATTAGACAAATATGAGTTCCTAATGAAACTAAGGGCGTTGAAACTAACATCCAAGGTCCCAAATCATTAAGTACAAAAAATTAAGTAAATGTCTCTTGTATGTGTGTTGGAGTAATGATAAGCAATGACAATCACTTTGGAAGCTCTAGACATAATAAGGAAGGACGCTTGAAAAATGGGAGACCTAACAAATCAACCTTTATTCAAGGGGTAATTTTTTTTTTAATTTCATGCATTTTTTTGTTAATTATGTGATTTTATATGTTTATATGCATGATTGAGTGTCCCCATATAATGTTTAATTGCAATTAGTTAGGGGGCTATTTTTGCATGAGTTACATATTTATGGCCTAATATATGCCTATGTTGGTAATTTTAGCCTTAAATTTGCAATATTTGATTGTCATTAAAAAATCATGTTCTCTATGATTTATATTGATCATATGTGTTAATTTTTAGATTATGATGTTTAAATATAGTAAAATTGAAAATATGCATGTTTAGGATTTTAGAGTCATTGTATGTATATACGATTCGATTTGGACTTTAGTTATTATAATTGTGGACTAAATAGATCAATAATAAAAATTTGCATAAGTTGATGTTTCAAGTTGGCATTCATACTCATTTAGTATCATTTAATTCATTAAAAGCATTTCTCGATATATAATATGACTTATGTTGCATCAAAATCATGTCATGTGTCATCCTATTTTGTCCTTCAAGTAAAAATGCAATTTTTCAAAAAAAAAAACATCTACGATTTGTGCAAATGATCAATCTCTTGCATTTTTTCAAAAGAATGATTGATCCCTTTACAAAAAGGATCGATTCATTTTCTAAAAGGATCGATCCCTTCTTGTAATGGATCAATCCCTTCATGCCAAATTCAAGAAACTAACATAGCCAAGACAACTTTTAGGAAAAGGTATGGTCACTATGAGTTCCTTGTAATGTCGGTTAAACTAACCAACGTTTCGTCAGCATTCATGGACTTTATGAATCAAATCTTCTACCCATACTTAGACCGGTGGTCTTCATAGATGACATCCTTGTGTACTCTCGATCAAAAGAATAGCACGATCAATACCTCCACATCATTCTACAAGTGCTCCGAGACATTAGTTGTTTTCCAAGTTCTGAAAGTGTGAATTTTGGTTGCCCCTATAAATAAAAACTATTTTAATAGGGGTTTCTTTTTGTATCTGTAGACAAACGCTAGAAAATCACTGATCAGTTGAAAGTCATCTTTACTCAAGCCTCAATATTGACTTAACCAAAATCTGGAAAGGACTTCACATTGTTTAACGATACCTCATTAAATGTCCTAGGGTGTGTTCTTATGCAAGAAGGAAATGTTGTAACTTATGCATCCCTTCAACTTAAGTCACAAGAGCATAATTACCCCACCCATGATTTAGATATTGCAGTAGTAGTTTTTGTACTTAAGATCTGGAGGCACTACTTGTTTGGAGAAAGGTATCATATCTTTACAAACCATGAGAGCCTTAAGTACCTACTAACGAATGATAAGTTGAATTT
The DNA here is from genome assembly GCF_006381635.1 of Hibiscus syriacus. Taxonomy (NCBI): domain Eukaryota; kingdom Viridiplantae; phylum Streptophyta; class Magnoliopsida; order Malvales; family Malvaceae; genus Hibiscus; species Hibiscus syriacus. The sequence goes on along the minus strand of NW_024063392.1, from coordinate 8,818,320 downwards.
GAGACAACATAGATGGGTTGAGTTGCTAAAGAACTACGACTATGTGATCGGCTACCACCCAGGGAAAGCAAAAGTTGTTGATGATGCTTTGAGCAGAAAGTCGATGTCAGAGTTGCAAGCCTTGTTGGAATGCTTGTAATGGTAGTTTATTGGTCAAAATTCAAGTGGAACCTGAGTTTGTGAGGGAAATCAAGAGATTGTAGAGTTTAAACATTCGCTTAAGGGCTCGCGTGGAGCAAGTTCACCAAGGTAAGGCCCCATATTTTGAGTTGTACGATGGAGACGTACTTTTATTTAGGGGTCATTTTTGTGTGCCCATAGATAAGCAGTTATGAGATAAGATCCTCCATGAAGTGTAATGTAACCCACTCTTAGTTCATCCTGGCAGCAACAAAATTTACCAAGAACTCTTACCGTTATATTGATGGTCGGGTATGAAAAGAGTAGTATCTAAGTTCGTTTTTAAGTGTTTAGTGTGCCATCAAGTTAAGGCATGACATCAGATTCCTTTAGGGTTACTCTAATTGATTTAAATATCGTATTGGAAGTGGGATAGAGTAACGATAGACTTTGCGACCATATTATCGATGACTAGACTAAGGTACGACACAATGTGGGTTATAGTGGACAGGTTGACCAAGTCGACTCACTTCCTACCGGTTCGGATGAACTACACCTTAGAGAGGTTATAACAATTGTACATCTGCAAGATAATGAGGTTGCATGGGGTTTCAAATTCGACTACTCTTGATAGAGAAATTCCTTTCACTTCCTGATTTCATAAAGCTCTTTATGAATCTCTAGGTACCAAAGTACATTTTAACACCGCTTTCCATCCATAGATAGACGACCAGTCTGAGTGTGTTATTTAGATCCTAGAAGATATGCTTAGGTGCACCATCATAGACCTTGAAGGTAGTTAGAAGGACCATTGTTTTCTAGTAGAGTTCATTGATAACAATATATCAGTCTAGTATTTAGATGGCTCCATACAAGGCTTTATATGGACGCAATTGTAGAACTCCACTTTGTTTAACAAAGCTTAGTGATGGAAAGATAATGGGTCCAAACGTTAAGAGATGCTAAAAGAAAGTACAGTTAATTCAAGGTCGGTTGAAAGAATTTTTTACAGGAAGAGGTTATATGCGGACTTGAAACGTAAGGACATCGAGTTTACCGTGGAAGACAAGGTTTCCTCAAAGCGTCTCTGTGGAAAAATTTACTTCAATTTTGGTGTAAGAGAAAGTTGACCCGCATTTCATATGGCCTTATGAGGTGCTTGAGAGAGTTTGGCCTATAGCATACTTTTTAGCTTTAACCCTAGAGTTAAAGCGTATTCATAACGTGTTTCACGTATCCATGCTTAGGAGGTACCGCTCTGATCCCTCCCATGTCATACCTTTGGAATAGATCAAGGTAGACCCAAACATGACTTATAAAGAAGAGTCGATCAAGATTTTGGGAAATGGATGTTAAGGAATTGAGAAGCAAGATGATTCCTCTAGTGATAGTTCTATAGAGGAACTATGGAACTGAGGAAACAACTTAAGAGATTAAAGAAAACATACACTTGTTGTATTTGCACGTCTTCTATTCATGTAAAGTTCAAGGATGAAATTCCTATTTAAGATGAGAAAGTTGTAATGTCCCAAATCTTGGGTTAGAAGTCTTGGGCTAACCCAATAGGGCCTTAGATTAAATTAATTAGCTTGTGAGAAGGCTTATTCCAAACTGGGTTTAGTTTGGGCTTGGTTGAACATAACATGAGATAAGAATGGGTATTTTTTATCTTAGGACAAAAGAGAAAAGACTAAAGGAGCAAATATCCCCATTTTTTAAACAAAAGTTGAATCCCATTAATTTTGGTTGATTTCACATCTTGGCATCTATTTTTCTGAACTCTCAGTTATCTCTTCTTCCCCTTCCTTCATCTTTCATTTTCCCCACAGAAAGCATCAAAGGTGTAAACTTTGCTAGCCATTCATTTTATTTATGATATTTTAAGGTAAGAAATGAAACCTCCATCTCTTAAGCTTTCATTCAAGCCCTAAATATCAAGTTTTGGCCTTGGTAACAAAGAACTAGGTTTAGTGGGGTTTTAAGAGACTTTGAGTAAACCATCTCATTTTTTGTTGATTTAAGTGGTATAATGTGTTATTGATCCATCTCCATCATTTTTATTTAGTGAGAGAAGAATTAGAAAGCTCTAAGACCAAAAATAATAAGAAATTGTCTTTCGGTTGAGTTTAGGACATTTCCAACAACTTAGGAGTTAAGGTAGCATATTCACAACTTCTTCATACCATTTTTGAGTCATTATATACATCTAACTAGTGTGTATTGAGTTCATGAAGCATGAATGAACATCCATGGTAAATCACACTAAATATGTTAATCATCATGTTTATTGGCCTATCACGACCCCTATTAACATATATAAGACTTAAATAACACTTGGAAACCTTATATGGACTTTTTGGAGAATTGGAAAATCATTTTCAAGCCCAAACAGGGAATTTATGGGATTGAGTATTGATACTAGAATAACAGTATCGATATTGTTCATTAGATAGCCTAAAAACAAAGAGTTTTTAGACTAGGAGTATCAATACTCGTTCTTTGGATATCGATATTTTTAATAGTGTATTGATACTCAAGGGTGGAGCATGATACCAGGTTCATGTCACATATTCTAGTAGAATAATTTGGTATCAGTACTCATGGGAGTATCGATACTAAGAGTAGAGTATCGATACTCTCAATAGGGGTATCGATATTGAGATAATTTTTAAAAACAATTGAAGCAATTTTTGGCATTGATACTCAGGATAGTATTGATACCTTATTTCATAAGTATCGATATTCTAGCTAAGAGTATCGATATTACCCATCATTTTTAGATCCTAGTAGCCATTTTTGATATCGATACCAAGGATGTGTATCAATACTCAGGGGTCAATACTGATACTGAATGGCACAGTATCGGTACCATCATACATTTTTGGGTAAGAAACCTAAATAATTAAGGGGTTAAACTTGAGGGGCTCAATAACACCATAATATTATCAAATAAAACTATAGGTAAAAACAATAATAAATGCATTTTCAACTAGAAACAATATCAGCTAGGATGACATAAAACTAGCCCTTGTATAATACTTGGGAAACAACCAAGAAACCTGTGTTACTTTATCAATTGATGATTGTCTTGTTTATATAGAATATCATAATATACTCCTTCAAGTGCACAAGGCATTTCAGTGGCTAACTAGGGTGTGATGCTTGAACAATCACGAAGAGTGGGTTAGCTGAGTTTGTTTTCAGATATAGAAGTTCTAGATCTCACCTTAGGTAGACTAGAGGGGTGTGCATCCTAAGATGAAGCAAACCCTTCGACCACACCATGATGTCTACCTAATTATTGTATGCAGCAAACATGTTTGCTTATATTTTTACTTGCTAGCATAAGAATTTAATGAACACATGTAGTATGTGTAGACCCATTTTCTTAAAAGATAGAACTAGCAAGAGTTCCTCTCCTAAAGTACTCTTCAACCACCATATCTTTTAAAGCAACAACTACAACAAACGTGCAACAACCGAGCAAGGAATCTAGTTGCATTAGGATTCTATTGTTAATAGGATTCAAAAAATAGTTAGTTTTTTTTTCACTATAATTACATGTAATCCTCCCCATTTGTAACGGAGGATTTACATGCAAAATACAGAGGAAAGAACGAAAAATACAAAGGCAAAGCTATTGTAAACGATTCGAAAAAGAAATAAAATGTAGTATTTTTTTACTTTTGATTCAGTCCCTTACATTTACGTTTTAATTATTATTATTTTTATTTAACTTTATTTACGCACATTTCCCTTGTTACTCATTTTATTTAATTGTTTTGTTATTTTTCTTTTCTTTTTTTTCGTGTAATATTTTTTTTTTACATTTTATGCATTTTCTTTTTTACTTTAGTATATTTTTTTAGATTACACATATATATATATATATGTTATTATATGTTTTATTAATTTATATATATATTTACTATTTTTTTTATGTTTTTATTTATTTTATATATATACATATTATCATTTCGTTTATCTTATATCTATTTTATTTATTTTATTTTATTTTATATTTTTCCCCTCTTGCATTTATTTATTTATTTACTATGTATATATTATTTTCACCATTATTTTCTAGTATTTTATTTATTTCATTTTCTTTTATGGACATTATTTTTTTATGTCTTTTATTTTATTTATTTATTATTCTTTTATTTATTTTTATTTAATTTACTTGTTATCGCTAATTTATTATTATTATTTTCTTTATCTTTCTTTTATTCATTTTATTTTATCTTCTCCATTTCATCAGTTTTCTATTTTGTTAGTTTTTATTACCTTTTTTTCTAACACGTTTGTTACTTTTCTAAGAGTACGCTTTCAAATCAATCAATTATAAGTAATTTGAGTCGGGTCTGTTAAATTTTAATTTTAATTTCGAATTTTCGCAACTAAGACAACCGGCAAATTAATTGGTACTGAAAGGGCGGTTCAAGGGTGCTAATTCTTCCTTGACCGTAACAGACTCCCGAACCGGACACATTTCTGGTAAAAACGCGGATCAAGTAAGATGGTGTCCAACCCACCTAAATTCGTTTTAAAGTGCTCGGTGGCGACTCCCAACCCAATTATTTCAAGTCGAAGTCCAATTCTGGGGTCCAACCGAAAAACGATTACGACAGCTTGGCGACTCTACTAGGGACAGATAAGTGAGTCAGGCTGAAATTAATTTCCGGTTGTCTTTTTGAGCGAAAATTATAAGTTTAAATTTTAATTTATTTATTCGATTCTTATTATTTATCTTTGCTTATTTTTCAAATAAATAGTTGTACTGACATTTTTTCAATGATTTCAGATCTTTAACTTTTTTCATCTAAGGTTCTATACCCGAGCTCCGAACCCGTTCTAAGTGGGGGTGAAAGCGATGCATTCATGTGAATTTATTCACCGCATATGCCTAGCAAGTATCCTTCGGGATTCATATACCTTATTTCTTCGTGTGAATTTATTCTCCGCATAGATATAAGGGAATGTGTCCTCTCGAGTTTAACTTAGTCCACACAAGCCTATGACGGGTTTAGGACTAAGGGTCTGGTAAGCCCAATGGGGCACCGGTAAGAAGAACTCGGATACCGTTTTTTTAGAACCTAACCCGGGAGACTATGAAGAAAAAGAGCCTACCTCGAAACCCTATTTCAAACCCTAGGACTTTTTCCACCCTAACCATGTTGTTTGTTTGACTTTCTACTTTTCTTTCTTTCTTTCATTATTTATATTTATATTTTACTAACTTTTTGCCTTTGTTTTTGTTTTTTAGCACTTGCATCATAAATGAGGCCATTGATCCACTAAAACGTGTTTGTTAAAACTTAAATAATCTATAATAATGGACAAAGGGGTTGTAATACAAGAGATAAAACACAGAGGATAGTCTACAGGATGACTATATGTTGTATTCAATCCAGAAGACGTGGTGCCCACAATTGAAGAGTATATCACTCTACGACATTATAAAGGGCTCAGAATGAACCGGGTCTACATCAAGCACAATGAAAGTCTATCTTTGAAGAACTGATTGGCTGAGGTTGTAGGGGCAAGACGAAGGTTACTGATCTTGGGAGTCCCTTCGAAGACAACAATGGAAAAACGATAGCTGAAATTGGAAACCATTGCTGATGAACTCAAGAAACAGACTAATGAACTTCACATAGTTCCTCCCAATTAAGGGCTCTAGTGACGTATTCGTTGGGAACAGACTCCAAGGATAGATGCCGGAGATGTAGTCATTCGAGACTTCTTGGGCCAGTACCAAAAAACAACTCAACATTTTCACGGTTCATCCAGAGAAGCCGGAGCGGTTCGACAGGTTATTCAACCGATGAAAGACGAAGGCAGAAGACTAGTCAACATGTCAGAATCTGTCAGGATATTTTTGTCTCTTAAAAGATAAAACACTTTTGTCCCCAGTAAGGATTATTCATAATAACAGACACATTTTTTTGGATCAATGCCTCGAGCATTCATGCATCATGCATTTAGACATATTTTGCATTTTGTTATTTTCTTTGCATTCGCATTATCTAACAGAAGCATGTCTTATAAAAAAGGAACACATACTGGATACGCCACCTCAAAATAGGACGCACCTCATCCGCATAACACCCACCTAAAAAAAGAAGATGGTAACAAGAATCGAGAAAATCGAGGGAACATGGCAAAATTGCAAAAAGAACTTGAAGATAAGATAAACAAGAGTAGTATGAGTACTCTGAATACAATCATGAAGAACCAAGAATCTTTGGTTGATCAGATCGTTGCCAAGTTAGTTGGCCTACAACAGACCAGTGCGCTTGGGGCAGGTTCACCGGAAGGTGTAACTATACCACCTACCCTACAAGTGGTTGTCTCACCTGAAATCATACCGAAACTTTGAAAGGACTCGTCGGCTGCAAAAGTGAAGCCCTCATCCTCTGTATTTAACCTTGAGAACAATTCAGGTTATTATCATATACCAGATTCGGACGAAGAGCACAAATCACAAAAGATGGAGGAGAAAATTAAGCAATTGGAGGACCAGATGAAGGTAGTTAAAGAGATCATGACTACCCTAGAGTCGATGCCGCGGAGCTCAGTCTAGTCCCGGACTTGGTTCTTCCTCCAAAATTCAAGCCCCCAGAATTCGAGAAGTTTAACGGGAACATCGACCCATCCGCACACATCACTATGTTCTGCCGAAAGATGACGGGATATGGAATAAACGACCAACTCCTGATTCACTGCTTCCAAGAGAGTCTGTCGGGCTCAGCCATCTGGCGGTACAACCAGCTCAGCCGAACCCATATCAAGACTTGGAAAGACTTAGCCAAGTCATTTCTGGAACAATATAAGCATATTAACGAAATGAGACCAGACCAGGTTATGCTACAAGGCCCGGAGAAGAAACACAACGAGAGTTTCCGACAATACGCACAGTGTTGGAGGGATTTGTTGTGCAAGTTCATCCACCCTTGGATGAAAAGGAAACTAAAAAGTTGTGTTTACAGACCCTGAAGGCACCTTACTTCGGGCACCTGTGGCAATTACATCGGGACTTTCTCAGATCTAGTCATGGCTGGTGAGATGATTGAGCTAGCTATAAAAAAAGGAAAAATTGAGCGAGAGATCAATAATGTCAGCACCTACAATGCTAACAAAGGTGTTACGATCTCAAGTCCAAAAACTATTGTAGTTGTACCGTCTGGTACTTCTAAACAAACTCAGAGAAAACTAAGGAAAGAAAAGATTCGCATCAGTCCAATCCCAATGACATATGAGGAGCTACTCTCAACTCTAGTTGAGAAGAATCTTGTGACTCCGGTTCAATCCAAACCTAGAGAGGCCCCATATCCTGAAGGCCATGATATTAACACTGATGCAACTATCATATTGGGAGCTCAGGGCACACCACTGAGAATTTTGGAGCATTGAAATGTAAGTTCCAAGATCTGATCGACTCAGGGGCATTCACTTTCAATATGTAATGGGGCATTCTGATCGAGAGTTAGATGGGGCATTCGTCAAGAATTTGTTGCATTATCAAGCATATCATCTTGTTCGAACTTGTTTTTCTTTCGTACTTCTTATGCGTGAACATTTTTAAGTCACTTGACGTTTAAACATTTTAAATAAAATGCTTCATTCTTAGGAAATGAGCAAATTTTAATCTTGAATTCCTTGAATATCACCTTAATTAAAAATTGTTTAATAATTGAGGTTATAAATCTTTGACAAATGACAAGATTGAACCCTGCAAAATAAAGACCCCTTGGTCCTAATTTAAAAGATACATCAGACTACATGTTTTTCTCTTACCGAACTAAGTTTTCTCTTCTCATGACGAGTCCATCCAAGGTTTGGCATCCAAACACGTATTAAGAGTGAACAAAATGGGGCAACTAGCACATGAGATTGCAAAACTAATTGGTTTATACCTTTGTTTATGATGTTCAGTGATGATAATGATCTTCGCAGATGGAATAGTCGAGTAAGCCAATCTAGTTTAGGTCTGTTGTTTGGAAATTGAACTCTAAAGATGAGATCCCTTGACTTTCAAAAAAACCTAGACTATAACAGGTTCTTCTTGACAATCTTAAGAAATTAAATCCGTAAAGCTGAGCTATTCCACTAAGGCAATTGGTTATAGAGGAAACTCGAAAGTCCTGGCTTTATGAATAGATTACATTCAAACCATGACATTGCTCGGACACTTGGCAATTCGGTGTTTGCTCCACTACTTTTATCAGGCCAAAGACTTTATAATGAGACAAACCCTTCAGTGATTTGTCCCTTTAAAGATGAGCTATTCCACTAAGGAAATCGGTTATAGAGGAAACTCGAAAGCCCTGGCTTTATGAATAGATTACATTCAAACCATGACATTGCTCAGACACTTGGCAATTTGGTGTTTGCTCCACTGCTTTTGTCAGGCCAAAGACTTTGTGATGAGACGAACCCTTCAATTAAACTTGGTAAAAGTGATTATAATACTAAGCTATCCCTCTAAAGCAATTGGTTGAACGCCCCAGCTTTATGGATTTGGCTGGCCAGAAAATGGAAAATTAAATATAAATAAGGAGTTTCGGTGAAAATGAACTATGAGAGTTAAGGAACACCTGTTATAGTCAAATACACACGAGCACTCAAGAATTTCATTTTTATACCAATATTTCTACACTACCTTTATTAGAGGAGCTTACAAAAACTTGAACAAACGAAAGATTTCAGAGAACTGAAACTGAAGTATTCTGAAAGGTCTAGTCATTGATTATGATAGTTGTGTCATTTTGGTCGCATCCGATTAAAATATCAAACCAAGAAAGAGGGGCGAGCCCTAACCAAATCGATAAAACAAACCCACCTCTAAATCAACTTTTCGATTTTGATATTTGTCAAAGATTTGCAGCTATCAAATCTTAAAAGAGAATTTGATTCTTGTGATATCCAATGAACTCCTATTTTATGATTTGCTTCAATTGTGAAACCTAGAAGGGGGCAGTATTTTTCAAAATTCCTTTTGATATTTTTCAAAATTTTGAAAATTCGAAAGAAGAAAAGCATTTTCAAACAAGATAAGTTCTCTAGAAGCATATCTTGGAATTCAACAAATATCGCTCTGAAGCTCAAGATCGAAACTGAGGCAAAGGAAGCCATTTTTGGGGCAAAATTTGATAGGGGAAGGAAAAATTGTCTTAAGTTGAGGTCTGCAAGAGTACACCATGGTGAAAATAAAGACAAACTGAGTCAGAGATAGAATGAATACTGCACACGCAACCATTCCCCTCACATATTAACATATACATCAACACATACATACATGACGCATGAAATTTGTATTTTTACATTCATTATCATGAACAATATAAACCTTGATTTTTCCTCTCTTGAGGACAAATTCAACAGCAAATAAATTTCATTTTGGCATACACCAAACATCCATCATCATGATAGTTACATCCAAATGCATTTTATATATCTTTCAGGAGAAGATGAGATTAAAAGCCAACTCGACAGATTGAAAGATCGACATTCATCTTCAGATTTAACATTTCCAATATAAATTTTGTCTCGCTTGAGACAACCTCATTTAATGCAGATGATTATCTCACATGTGTTTGTTTTTCTTAAAGCATACTTTGTCTTACTTGAGATTGTTTTACTCGAAAGAAGATTTATTTCACTCAAGTTTGCTTTGCTTAAAACAGACTTTGTCTCACATGAGACTGTTTTACTCGAAAGAATATTTATTCCACTCAAGATTGGTTTTCTTAAAACCAGATTTGTCTCTCTTGGGACCGTTTTCACTCGAAAGAAGATATATTTCAGTCAAGATTGTTTCTCTTGAAACAAATTTTGTCTCTCTTGAAACAAATTTCGTCTCCCTTGAGACATTTTATTTAGATCTAAGTTTCGTCTCTCTTGAGACAGTTTCTCTTGAAACATAAACATTGAAAACATTTCCCTTGAAATGAATTTTGTCTCTCCTAAGATAGTTTCTCTTGAGATAAAATCTTTGAATATGTTTCCCTTGAAAAAAATTTCGTCTCCCTTGAGACATTTTCTTTTGGAACTAAGTTTTGTTTCTCTTGAGATAGTTTCTCTTGAAACATAAACATTAAAAACATTTCCCTTGAAATGAATTTTGTCTCTCTTGAGATAGGTTCCCTTGAAACAAAATTTTGTCTCCTTTGAGACAGTTTCTCTTGAAACATAAACATTGAAAACATTTCCCTTGAAATGAATTTTTTCACTCATGATATAGTTTCCCTTGAAACAAATTTTGTCTCCCTTGAGAAGTTTCTCTTGAAGCATAAACTTTGAAAATAGTTTCCTTTGAAACAAAATCTTTGAATATGTTTTACGTTAAACAAATCTCGTCTCCATTGAGATAGTTTCTTTTGAAAGTTTTTGTCTCTCTTGAAACAAATTTTGTCTCTCTTGAGACGATTTCCCTTGAAACTTCAATCTTTGAATACATTTTCTCTTGAAACACAAAAATCCTTTGAAATTTTTCTCTTGAAACACAAAAAAAAAACCTTTGAAAATGTTTCTCTTGAAACACCAAAACCTCAAGTTCGATTACACTCAGCTTCGAAGGCACATCATTTACAGCATAACTCAAGGCTAGAAGGGTTATCTGTCACCAAAAGACCTTTGAGTTCGACTATGCTCAGCTCTAAAGCACATCATTTACAGCATAGCTCAAGGCAAGAAGGGCTATCTGTCAATAAAATTGTCGAGTTCGATTCCATTCAGCTCGATGACTCCTCAATCACACTATTGTTCGGCTACAATCGAGGTTTTTCAAGCCGAGAAGAAGGTCCGGGTTAGCCGTGCCTTATTAGCAAGAAGCTTTTTTTCCGTCAGCATAACTTAAGTTGAAAAAAGCTATCTGACAGCGAAGACTTTTCCAGTTCGGTTTCATTAAGCTCGAGGGCATATCAACCACATTGTGGAGTCAAGAGATTACTTTCCAGTCGAATTTTTAGCCAAGGTCTTTAAATCGAGAAGAATACCAAAGTGGACTACAACGAGAAGCCACATTCTGATTCAAATCATTTCAAGATGGACTCGACTTCGCGATGGAGGAGCTATCCGCAATTCAATTCAACAGGGAGTTATTCTTCAACTCCACTGGACGAAAATTTGTGTCTTTTTATCTTTGTCCTATTTTTTGTTCCACGAAAAAGAACAAAGAGGGGCAGCTGTAGACACCCATTTTCTTAAAAGATAGAACTAGCAAGAGTTTCTCTTCTAGGAGGACTCTTCCACCACCATATCTTTTAAAGCAACAACCACACCAACAAATGTGCAACAACCGAGCAAGGAGTCTAGTTGCATTAAGATTCTATTGTTAAAGGATTCTAAAAATAGTTAGTTTTTTCACTATAAATACATGTAATTCTCCCCATTTGTAACGGAGGATTTACATACAAAATACAGTGGAAAGCACGGAAAATATAAAGGCAAAGCTATTGTAAACGATTCAAAAAAGAAATAAAAGGTAGCATTTTTTTACTTTTGATTCGGTCCCTTACATTTACGTTTTAATTATTATTATTTTATTTAACTTTATTTACGCACATTTCCCTTGTTACTCATTTTATTTAATTGTTTTGTTATTTTTCTTTTCTTTTTTTTTCATGTAATATTTTTTTTACATTTTATGCATTTTCTTTTTTACTTTAGTATATTTTTTTAGATTACACATATATATATATATGTTATTATCTGTTTTATTAATTTATATATATATTTACTATTTTTTATGTTTTTATTTATTTTATATATATATATATTATCATTTCGTTTATCTTATATCTATTTTATTTATTTAAATTTATTTTATATTTTCCCCTCTTGCATTTATTTATTTATTTACTATGTATATATTATTTTCACCATTATTTCTAGTATTTTATTTATTTCATTTGCTTTTATGGACTTTATTTTTTCATGTCTTTTATTTTATTTATTTTTTTTATTTTCGTTTCTTTATTTTTATTTAATTTACTTGTTATCGTTAATTTATTATTATTCTTTTCTTTGTCTTTCTTTTATTCGTTTTATTTTATCATCTCCATTTCATCAGTTTTCTATTTTGTTACTTTTTATTACCTTTTTTCTAACACGTTTGTTGACTTTTCTAAGAGTACGCTTTCAAATCAATCAATTGTAAGTAATTTGAGTTGGGTCTGTTAAATTTTAATTTTAATTTCAAATTTTCGCAACTAAGACAACCGGTAAATTAATTGGTACCGAAAGGGCGATTCAAGGGTGCTAATCCTTCCTTGACCATAACCGACTCCCGAACCAGACACATTTCTGGTAAAAATGCAGATCAGGTAATATGGTGTCCAACCCACCTAAATTCATTTTAAAGTGGTCGTGGCGACTCCTAACCCAATTATTTCAAGTCGAAGCCCAATTCCGGGGCCCAACCAAAAGACGGTTACGACAGTATGGTTTAGTTGTTAGTATGGCACTACGCTAGTGAGGTCAACGTTTAATTTTTTCCCCGTGTGTAGGTCTTGAGAGGAGCATTCATGGATATTAAAACACAACTTGCATTCTAGATAGTCCAAGCAGTAAAGTACATCTTGAGTATTTTATTAGATGGCATGTACTATTCATAGGCCATCTTGTACTTGAGTTGTAACTCTATTTTTAAATAATCAATTGTATTATTTTGAAATATATTTCAGGAGCTTCTCGTTGTAAACTCAAATACTTTTTTTATATCATATGCTTCATTGAAAGGTATTTAAATGATTATTTGTAAATAATTTTTTTTGGGTTAGCCACTAATGTGGTCCCATGTGAAATTCTAATTGGAGGACCTTAGGTTGTAACGGATTAGAGTGTTACAATTTAAGAAAAGAAAAATAAATTATTTATAATGATTCATCAAATTCAATAATGGAAAAATGTTCACATTACCATTATCATGGTCATACATCACATATTTGTCTTATAAAGAAAAAATTACAAAATTAGACAAGTATGAGTTCCTAATAGAACTAGGGGCATTGAAACTAACACTCGAGGAGCCAAACAAATTTGGGTACCAAAAATCAAGTAAATGTCTCTTGTAGGTGTGCTGGGGAAATAGTGAGCAATGACAATCACTTTGGAAGCTCTAGACACACAAAGGAATGACACTTGAAGAAAGGGAGACATAACAAATCAACCTTTATTCCAAGGGTAAAAAGTTTTAATTTCATGCAATTTCATGATAATTATTTGATTTTATATGTTTATATGCATGATTGAGTGTCCCCATATAGTGTTTAATTTCAATTACTTAAGGGGGCTTTATTGCATGAGTTACATATTTATGGCCTAATATATGCTTATGTTGATAATATTATCCTTGAATTTGCAATATTTTATTTTTATTGAAAAAAACATATTTTCCATGCTTTATATTATCATATGTGTTAATTTTGAGAATATCATGTTTAAATGTAGCAAAATTGAAAATATGTTTGTTTAGGATATTTAGAACCATTATATGTTTGTGAGATTTGATTTGGACTTTAGTTATTATAATTGTGGACTAAATTGATCAATACTAAAAATTTGTATAACTTGATGTTTCAAGTTGACATTCATGCTCATTTAATATGCTATAAGTCATTAAAATTAATTCTCGATCTATTATATGACTTAGGTTGCATTAAAATCATGTCAAGTGCCATCCTATTTAGTCCTTGGAGTAAAAATGCAATTTTTTCATAAAATATTGATCCCTTTTTGCGATGGATCAAATCCTTTAGGAAAATAGTTGGAGGAGTTATTTTAAAGCCTAATCAAGTCGCATATCACCCATTTCAATCCTTTATTCAAACCAAAAACCTTTAAAACATCCAAAACTTTGAATTTCAACAAATGCTTGAACCAAAATCCGTTTTTCAAGGGTTTATTGCGCAAAATTCATCCTTCAAACATTCTTTCAACCAATCATTCATCATTTTAAAGAAATCAACATCTTTTGGTAAGAAATGTCAAAACTCATATTTTTCAAATTTTCAATTCGAACAAATTGAGTTGAATTAGGTGGTTAGAGAACAATTATTTATTGCAAATCCTATTGTTTTTCAAAAACCAAAATTTTCATCTTACACCTACAAGGTGTTTGATAAAAGTCCCCAACCAAACACCAAATCTATACCATTTAATCATAACCCTTTTCCAAAACCAAAATTCATTTTTGATTTTTCTTAAATTACTTTTGAACATCTTACAAACATCTCTTTTGACCCAAACATATTTTTCATAAAAAAATTCAAAATGCCTAAGAGAAAGTTAATGGCTACTAAAGGAGCTTCTTCAAGCAACCCTCAAGTTGCTTCTTTTCTTGACTTATGTTTTAAAAACTTTAAAGCCCATAAAAGATTCGAAACTATTTTCTTGGATCGTCCAATTAAGGAAACTCGAAAAATTGATTTCTAATTTTTACATCTTTTAGGTTTTCCTTATGAGAAAAATTTAAAGGATGTGAAACTTTTTAATCTTCTTAACTTCCATGGCCTTACTTATAAATCCTTGGTTCGGGCTTTTGATTCAAAAGCTTGTGTTATCCGCTACTCAAGATGGCACCATTCATCTTTATACCTTATGTGTCATATTGTCACCATCACTACCGACCTTATCATCTAATCTTTTAACCTTCTCTTATCAATGATGATAATGAAAAATGCATGTTTTCCTCTAAATATGCACCTTCAAAATAATAGAGCCACCATCTTCTCCATTCACGACCGATTGCTTTATCTTATGATCACTCATTGTATTCGTGCTTGTGCCATGGGATTCTCGATGGTTCGTGAGACTAACTATTGCTAGCATGATAAACTCAAATGCTCGGCTGAACCTTACCTATGAGATGTATCTCATTCATTTGTTCAAGCTTATTGGTATCAACACTTTACACGAGACTAACACGTTCTCTTCCGATGATAAGATCATTGATCGTGGTACTATGGTAAAGATAACCTACAAGAGGAGCTCGAGGGGTCCATGTGCTGGGTTCGTAGTCACCACAGAGAATATGAGGATGATGAGCACAATGGAGACGAGCATATGGATGATGCTCATGATGACCTTGATGGAGATGAACCCAAGAGAGAGACACATGTAGATATGGCACCACTTGAATTTTCTCTTTGTGGTTTTCATGAGTTGGTGATACAATCTTTTGGATCACTTCGGTCCCATGGCGACTCTTGATTTGATGCACTTGAATGCAACCTGGATGATTTTGAGGCTCGTATGGTAGAGGGGGTTCAAGTGATTCAGCGTCAACTCGATGGATTATGTTTCCCTCCTTTATCTATGTCCTAGTTCATGCATTCATTTTCATTACCAAATTTTTAAACTTTGCTACATTTGACGTTTGACTTTAGATGTTTGGCATTATGAACTTATATTTATTTCGATATTGTTTGATATTTGGATGGTTCTCATGTTGGATATTTGAACTTATATGCATTTGTTATTTTTGGATATTTATGCTTTTGGTACCTTAATATGCGCATTCCTAATTCTAGCTTTATTTAATTTGTATCATTTTTTGTTATATTGTATTAACATTATGAATTATTTTTAATATAACAAAAAGGGGATATGTACTATAAAATGAAAAAAAAATGATTTTTTAAAAATTAAATTGGAGAATAATTTTTTTCACAAATTCACAAATCTTTTTATTATTTTTCAAAAAATGAACATTTTTAAAAAAAATCAAAGGATTTTTTATATCAAAAGGGGGTGATTGTTGAATGTTTTGATATAACAATAAATTGCAAAATTGATTTTAGACTTAATTAAATTTGTCAAAAATTTATCAAAAATAATACAAAGTTCAAATTAACTTGAAAAATATGTTTTAAACATTTTCCAACTTAGTCGAAACTTTTCAAAAACATACTTCATCATTTTCTCGCTTTAAAGTCAATTTTCTAAGAAATTTTGGCTCAAATGATTGATCCTTTAGAAAAAGAAAAATCTCTTTGACCAAAGGATCGATCCCTCGAGAAAAATGATCGATCCCTTGGCCAAAAGGATATATCCCTCTATGAAAATGATCGAACTCTTCCCCTAAAGGATTTATCCCTTTCTTGCAATGATCGAATTGTTTGAAAAAGGATTAATCTCTTTCATAAAAGGATCGATCCCTTGTGCGCTAAATGTTGTTTTTGGCTATAGGTATTGGCTATATGTAATGGCTATAATGATCCCCAACGACTAGAATTGATAGAGAATGTATATATTGAAGGTTAAAGTATCTAGAGGTCAACAAGAATCATATTGAACCAACCTGCCAACACCAAAATATTCTTTTGTGCATAACTTTTCAATTTTTTCATTGTAACACACCTGTGAACTTTATTGTTTAATTCGCGTTTAATTTGTTCAAGTGTGATTTGGGTGAGATCTTATTGTTTGCAAACACTTTCCTTTGTGAGGTTTTCTTTTGTTTGCTTTATTTGTAATTACTCTTTGGGAGAGTATGTAATTCAAGGTTTTGGGTATAAACCTTGAAGTATTTGTAAGGTTACTAAGGGGGCGTTTGGTTTAGGATCATTACCAAGGGGAATAATCTTTTTCGGAATTGTATTCCGATATTTGGTTTATGAAAAAGATTTTATAAGGTAATAACTTATTATCGATAGTAACATCTGTTGGTTAAAATGGTTGGAATGTTATTACCTTCAAAATATTAGATCATGAATAATTCACACCACTTTGGACACAGATACCCCTAAAATATATTTTTTTCGTATGAATACTTCCACCCAATTTTTATTCTTTGTGTTTTACTCAAAATTTTAAACTTAATAATAATAAAAATAATAATATACAAAGAGTTTAATTTAGTAAAATATTAATAAATTTGAGTAGTTAAAATTATTTCTATTTTTTTAAATATTTAGTATGTTAATTATTTTATAATTTTATAATTTTATGAGTTGAAGATATTATTATTGTAAAAATTAATTATTTAAAATAATATTTAATTTTGAATTATTAAAAATATATCTTATATATTAAAAAATAATATATTTGTTCACTTGAGATCACAATATCATTTTTATATTATATTATATAAATAAATATGATACTTACGAAAATTATTTAAAAATATAAGTTTGATATACTAATTATACTAATTATATGTTAAATGTATTTTTCCTTTAAACATAGATAGCGTAACAATTAAAATATTTTTATAAATTTTCATTCAAATATTTATAATTTAATATTAAAGTTTTACTTGTTAAAAAATATATCTTACAAGGATAATTGGGTAAAATATACATCCAAATAATCTTATATTCTTCTAATGAAACAATGTAATCTTACATTCCTTATAAACAAACCAAACAGCGTAATACAACATTCATTGAGTAATGTTACATTATGGTAATCTTTATTCCCAAAGTCTTACATTCCGTGAATCAAACACACCCTAAAGGTAAGCAAATCTAGTGGTTGTGAGAATTCCTTAAAGTTTGCACTTTGGTTGATAAAGTCGAACTACTTTAAATCGTTGTGCAAAAGATTTATTTTTCGATTGCATACACCATATTTTTCAAAAGCTCAATTCACCATTCTTGGCGTATTTCGATTGTTTATAAGAACTAACATTAAGCCTTAATTTTACTAATACAAATTATATAATATATTAAAATAAAATAATATATACTATAAACACATAAAACTAATTAGGTCAGACGAGTTCAAACTTTGAATATCAGACTCAACCTTCATTTTTCTTAAATAAATTTAATTTTTACCTAAACTTAGTTTTTGATTTAATATTTTTTTCGAAATTCTTATTAAATTTCGAATGAAACTTCAAATTTAAAAATATGTACGAACTAAGTGATTTCAATGATTAAGAGATTGTTGTTATCTCTCTAGAAGTTCTATGTTCGAGCACTCTATATATATGAGTATAAACGTTCATTACCAAACGATTAAAAATCTTTAAATATATATTAACTTACGTTCATCATATATTTATAAAAAATAATAATCCGACCCTCATAAAGATAGTCAATCCATTGGGATGCCGTTTGCCCTCGGTTCGGTGTGAAATGGACCCCTTAATGATCCAACAATATTTGGAAAATAAGGTTCCGTACGGTCAAAGCTTATCGACTAGACCGGTGAACAAGGGTCCAGTGGCTCCATACACTGGGCCTTACAGTTTGCTTTTCAGTTCCTAAAGAAGAAACTAAAATCCTCAACTCAATTCTGTTTGGCCCAAAAGAAAATCAGAGAAGAGAAAGGTACAGTCTACTTGCTCCTCACCGATACATGACTGTAATTTCAGTTTTAGTGTTTAAGCAGGGCTTTTCTCTTTGTAAGCAGAGAATGCGTGGATCCATGAAGTCGCTGGTTCGACCACTCGTGGGGGAGCGGGGGTTTTCGACGATCTCCGAGAAAATTGTGGCCTCCGTACTGTTAGAGAGATTACCCGTCGTGATTTCCAAATTGGATCCCGTGGTTTATGCGTTTCAGGAGTTCTCGTAAGTTTTACTTTTCCCCTCCTTGTTTAACCGCCGAAAAAATCTGGGAATGTTCCTTCTAGGATATCTTAGATTTCCATTTGCTTCAGAGCAAAATGATTAGCTCGGTGATGCAACAAGGACACTTGTAATAATTTAAAAGGGAAGAAAAGCTTAACTTTTCACTGATTGATGGCTGATGACGCAAAATTATTATTCTTTTTTTGTTCAAGTTTCCACTACTAATTACGATTTTTATGAAATGAGATGAAATGCTTGGAATTTATGTTTGTAATTGCTTTTGTTTTGTGCAGCTTTCGATGGAGGCAGCAATATCGACGCAAATATCCTGATGATTTTTTGGACATGTCTAAAACTAGGCAAGTTTGAAATTTGATTCCTTTGTATTACATATTATAGTAGGGGTGCTTCCTTGTATGTTAGGTACTCCTTTGTGATCCATACATAACTCGTTACGGGATAAGATTCATCTTCATGAACTTTTTCTTACATCCAAATCAGAAATAAGTAACTAAAAAACAGGGAAGTAACCGATTTATCGAAATGAACTGTGTGTCACATGAGATTTTGAGCTGTGTCCTCTGAAAAGGTGGTTCAGGGAAGACAATGTGGATTGAGTTAGGCCTATTTTCTTTTTTTCAGATGAAAAACAACATCCTCAAAGTTGATTCAAGATAATTAATTTTGGCTCTACTATGAGAGTTTTCATGGAATATAAAAGCAATCAGAAAGTCTTTTTTCATTGGGTTTTATTATATATGTTATGCCCTTTCTCCTTGCTTTGCTCTCTCCATGCATACACGCATACAACTGCAAATTTGCAAGTTCTGAATTTGTTTTAATTTTTAGCTAATGAAGCGAATTGTTGTATAACCAGGGGAAAAGGTGACTACCAAATTGACTATGTTCCAGCTCCAAGGATCACTGAAGCTGATAAAACAAAAGACAGAAAGTAAGTGGTGGATTTCATATTCACAGTTGGAACTTCATTACCAAGGGACTATTCTCTGTTTCAAAGGGATCTCATATATGTTGTCTAGAATTAACAATCTTTAGGAATAAATGGCCTGAAATCTAAATTAATTATCTCTAGGAAGCTGACAAAATATATATCGTTCAGCAGAACACTGTTAACAATAGGTTTTCCATCAGATGTATGTCAGAAGGAAATAATAATCTATAGGAAGAAACGGTCTGAGTTGGATCTCAAAGTGCTTTTCTCTTCTAGTTAAAGAGTCTGTCACCTTATTTATATACATACGGGTTATGCAAAGGAACCATAAACATTGTTCTCAAGAAACGATTGTATTCCTCTTGGTGGTTGTGGCTTGTGTGGATAAAAAATGAAACTAATACTTTTGCGCCATCATAGTAGTTTAGTACAATAAACTAATCAAGAAAATTTTGAATTTTATATTTATGAAGGTCATTGCAGAGGGCACTTGATAGAAGATTGTATCTTCTTCTATATGGTAATAGCAATGGAGCTCCTAGTAGGAAACCTGTGTGGCATTTTCCAGAGAAAGTTTATGATTCTGAGGAGACATTGCGCAAGGTAATGGTTGTTCTCTTTTTCTCTCTTCTATTATTATTTTTATCTAATTTAAATACGAAATATTTGCAGTGTGCTGAGTCTGCCTTAGAATCTGTACTTGGAGACCTTTCTCATACTTACTTTGTAGGAAATGCTCCAATGGGGCATATGGTTATAAAACAGACGGAGAACATGCCTGAACCATACAAGGTATTTCAAGCGAAGTGGTTATATTTTATTCTTCTGATGTTTATATAATGCTCGTCTTTGCTAGTCCTTTTGATCAATACCACTCACGTATCGATAACATAGATGCACTTACTTGGATATTTATTTCACTCTCGTGCGCTCTTCTTTTTGCCAGAGATTCTTCTTCAAGTCTCAAGTGATTGATACCAACAAGTTTAATATCCAGAAGGGCGAGGACTTTGTCTGGGTGACCAAGGATGAACTCTTGGAATATTTTCCTGAACAAGCTGAATTTTTCAAGATGATGATTATCAGCTGACGGCAAATTGCTCTGCTTGGTTTCCAAGCCGTACAGTCTTTCCTTGTAACTTTGAAGTAGAGCCCACTTCAGAAGTTCAATCCGAGACGATACAACCGAACATCTGAACTTGAGTTAATTCGGCGAAATAATGAAAAGCTCATTGGCCAAGGGATGGATTGACTTGTCCAACATTTTCGATTTGTTGGTGATTATTAATGCACAGTCATTTTTTTAATGTTGTATTCATATTACTTTGCTGCTATTACTTTTCTTCCTCATCTTTGAAGCAATAATGGTTGCATCTAATTTGTACTACCCATGTTCTTGGTATGATGAACTACAAAAGTAAGTTTGGGTTTTATGCTGTTGTGATTGGCCGAACAATTACTTTGTCTACCTTCCCGGATGGTGGGTAAATGTAGATGACTTAATAAAACTAAAGGGTAGACAAAATTGGTATTTTGACCACATGGGAATTAATGAATTTCCCAAGTCTTGCGGGTGACCTAACTTAGGACTCTTCTCCCACAGTCATCCACTATCTGCCTTCAATTTAACGAGGGACATAAGCTCAGCTTCTGATAGTTTGAACTTGTAGTTGAATTAATTGGGGAAAGCCTTGAACTAATTTTCACCTCTAAACTATATCTTTCTTTTGCTTTAAGCCTCTAAATTATTTTTTTGTCAAAATAAGTCCTTAAACTTTTATATGTAATTATTTTAAATATCTAAATTATTTTTTGGTCAAACAAGTCCTTAAATCATGCTCATTTTTTAAAGCCCCTAAATTATTTTTTAGTCAAAACAAGTACCTAATTTTGTGTAAATTATAAACATTTCATTTGTCGAAAAAGAATTTTCAAAATGAAAAATAGGACTTAAAGTGGTTACGTACAATAGTATAAAGACTTATTTTGACAAAAAAAAAAGTTTAGAAGCTTAAAGCAAAAAATATATATATAATTTAGGGACTTTTTTTTTTACTTTAAGCCTTGAAAAAATTACAATGAAATATTTGATAATTCTGATTATAACTTGAAAATCTAATCTAAAATTTGATATTTGTACAATTAAAATGACAAAACGATCTAAAATTAATTTTTTAGTCTATCGACAACGCACATACTTTGCAGATACAATAACTCAAATCCAAAATTTTTAAGGAGAATACTATTTTTTTTATCTCTAAAATTTTTGGGGTTGATAAAGTGTTGTCAAGGCAGCATGTATAGGATTGGGAAGACGTCTTTTATTATTTGAAGGGAAGGGGAAAGTTCTACCGTGCGACATCCTTAATAAATGACTAAGGAAATGCGTTATTGGTTTTGTTATTATTTTTTTAACAAAACTAGTAAAAAATACCTAAAACATTATTATTTCTACCTAAAACATTATTGTTTTTCAACATTTTCGGTAAAGTGCCGAATAATAAGAAAACCGATAGAAAAAAATAATAAAACTGGTAGCGTTTTATCGGATATGTTACCAAAACTGATAAAGCGCCCAATAATAACAAAATCGGTAGAAATAATAATGTTTCCGGTAAATTTTTTACCTATTTTATTAAAAAAATAATAAAATCGATAACATTTTTATTTAATCGTATATTAAGATTGTCGAACGTGAGATTTTTCCGGGGAAGGGATGCGAAGAGGCAGTTGAACAAATGTAGGTCAGATGTTTTTGGGTCCATCAAAGTTGCAAGAGAGGAATTTCTATATAAATGTATATATAAAGTCCCCTCTCCTAAAACTCCATTCCTTTACTTTTTTTCCCCTTCTTCTAAATCTCTATGTGGGAGTAGTTCAACCTCTTCCGCCTTCCCACACCATTTTTAATCTTCATTTCTCAAACATTACACTTCCTCTTTATTATTTTCCCCTTACATTCTCTGTGGAGCCCTCCGAATTTTAGCTTCTTCAGCTATGGATGGCCAACAAACCACCCCACCGCCGGTTTTGCCACCGTTATCGCCACCACTTACCGCTCCTTTCCTCTCAACGCCATCCTCCTCACAACACAATCCTTTAGATACTGAAATGATCCCCGATATTGATTGAGTTAGCCTCCTCTCCGGTCAATCTTTTCTGGGTCATGATAATCAGAGCAAGCCAATGGTTGAAGCTTCTTCTTTGATGGCCCAAAACGGAGACTTAAAATGGCAAGAGGAAAGGTCGTTGGTTAAAAAAGACAATCCGGCCGAGGTTTGCGTTCCAAACCAGGAGTGCTGATGATATTTTGGACGATGGGTATCGGTGGAGAAAGTATGGGCAAAAGGCCGTAAAAATAGCATTTATCCAAGGTTTGTTTATGATCGAAACTACTGCTTCTTCTCTTATATACTCTGGCACTGTGCCATGTTTATTCGTTCTTGGCTTTCGATGCATTTTTTGTTTACAATGGAATATATATTAGGGTAAAGTACATCAATGTCTATGTTATTATTTTATTGAGTTTTTTTTAATATTAAAGTTATAAAATAATTTATCAACTATAGTATATTGTTTTGTTGAATTTACGACTATTAAAAGTCATAAAATTGTCACTTCACTATTTATATGTTCCTCACTCGTTATTTTCGTTAAAATTTTATAGTTGTTTGAGTTGAATGTTAACATATTAATTGAGATATGGTAAAAGCTGATCTTAAAATTATTTAAGCCGTATTTTTTAGATCGACTCTCAATTTACTTTATACCATTGAGTTAGTGCTCGAAAGTAAAGACAATGATGATAGATATCATTAAAATATAATTTAATCATATACTTACCAACAAGTTCATGCTCAACACAAATGACTGATGAGTTTTTTAATAGAAAATGACGAGTTTATAATATATAAATAGTCTAATGATCATTTTTTTAACTTTTAATAATTGAAGAACTCAACAAAATAACATCTTATAGTTATGAAATAATTTTATAATTATTAATTATTAGAGAACACAACAAAACAATGTTTTATTGTTGAGGATTTTTTTTTACTTTACCCTATATATTAACACTTAAGACAAATTAGATGTTTATTTATTGATTTATAAATGAATTAGGAGTTATTACCGGTGTACACATCCCACATGCAACGTGAAGAAAGTTCAGAGGCTGGCAAAAGACAGCAGCATCGTGGTGACTACTTACGAAGGAATTCACAACCATCCTTGTTAGAAGCTAATGGAAACCGTAAACCATCTTCTCAAACAAATGCAATTCCTTTCTAGGTTTAATATCAACTTCCAACCCTAATCTACCTAATCACTTTAACTAACTTTAATATGTTCAAAAACAAATAATTTTACTAACCATGTATAGTGTTAAGTTGCATAAACAATTCATGTTAATTAATACCTTGGATAATCTTATTATTATGTTTATTTAAGTTTACTAATTTTCCTACAAAAGATATTTTATTTTATTAAATTATGTATAATATAATTGTTAATACTAATGTTTTATCATCATTACAGCATACTAGCGGGGCATATCAGGCGAGTGTATTTATTATGTACATTCGGAGTTATAGTTGCAATTGGTTCAATGTATATGTTGCATTGTTATATCAGTACTATGTGTACTATTGGGCTTAAGTGTACAACCCAAAAAATTCATAATATGTTTATGATTGACCGTATCGACACTGAGTGTGCAACCCACGGAATTCATAATAAGTTTATGAACGATCGTATCGACACTAAGTGTGCAACCCACATAATTCATAATATATTTATAAACGATCGTATCGGCACTGAGTGTGCAACCCACAGAAATCATAATATGTTTATGAACGATCGTATCGACACTAAGTGTTTAACCCACATATTTCATAATATGTTTATGAATGATCGTATCGGCACTGAGTGTGCAACCCACTAAATTCATAATAAGTTCATGAACGACCGTATCGGCACTAAGTGTGCAACCCACAGAATTCATAATATATTTATGAACGACCGTATCGACACTGAGTGTGCAACCCACATAATTCATAATAAGTTTATGAACGACCTTATCAGCACTGAGTGTGCAACCCACGAAATTCATAATAAGTTTATGAACGACCTTATCAGCACTGAGTGTGCAACCTACGAAATTCATAATATGTTTATGAACGACCGTATCGACACTAAGTGAGAAACCCATGTAATTCATAATATGTTTATGAACGACCGTATCGGCAATGAATGTGCAACCTACGGAATTCATAATAAGCTTATGAACGATCGTATTGACACTAAGTGTGCAACCCACGGAATTCATAATATGTTTATGAACAACCGTATTGGCACTGAGTGTGCAACCTACGAAATTCATAATGAGTTTATGAACGACCGTATCGGCACTGAGTGTGCAACCCACATAATTCATAATAATTTTATGAATGACCGTATCGACACTAAGTGTGCAACCCACGGAATTCATAATATGTTTATGAACGACCGTATTGGCACTAAGTGTACAACCCACAGAATTCAAAATATGATTATGAACGACCGTATTGGCACTAAGTGTGCAACTCAAGGAATTCATAATATGTTTATGAACAACCGTATGACACTATGTGTGCACCCCAAAGAACTTATAATGTTATGAAAACAATAAATTCGTATTTTTATAGTTATGATATACTTATGTCTTAATTACAACATTTAGGTACAACTCATGTACCATGTATTTTCATTCATCATATATTGGGAAAACAAAGGATAAAATAGAAAATATTGATTGAAAGGTATGTTGGGAATGCTAAAGATAATTATCATGTTATTTGATTGAAGATTGATTCGCCAAACCTATTTGATGTATTGATATGAATTTTACGATTTTTATTTTTATTCTTTGATAATTGGGGATATGCTTATATTTAAGTATAATTCATTTTGTATTACTATGCCTCACTAAGTAAATACTTATTGTGTGTTGGTTTTCATGCGTAGGTAGAAGACGAGATTAGAAGTAAAGCATACCGAGCAACTCCAAGCATCAAGGAATATACTGCAATATCAGTAAGACATCCTATGATGTAATTTTTTACTTAGTTTAGTGGCATGTACTTATGAATGTTTTATAAAATATATTATTAAATGGCTTTATTTAAAGAAAACGAAAATTTTATTGATTTTCAAGTATATATGATGTTTCAAAAGTCATGTGACATTTGTGACTCGTGTACGGAAACATATACGGGAAATGAGTGTTACATTTATTGGTATCAAAGCTATAGGTTTAGCCGTTTCTGGACATGAAATGAGTATTAATTTTGTTAAGAATGTATACATGTCACTAGGATGTCAAAAGTTTACTGATTGTTGTATATATATTGTGATGATGATTATAAGGAAGTAAAGTTACTCTTTATTAACGTAAGATGATTTTGATTGTGTTTAGATATCGGAAACTAAAGATAAAGGTAAGAAAGTTGATAATGTTGAACAGAAGGCCGAGATCAAAATTGACCCAAGAGAAGCTGAATCAGATGAGGATCCAAAGGAGATTTTTGAATCTAGTGATGATTATGAGGTTTCTTCATATAATCTTAAACAATTGAGAAATATTTAAGTGAAGTATTAAATTGTTTAAAGCATTGTTAATTTGAGTAAGAGGAAATGAATAAGCGGTAAATACATTGACCGCTAAAAGTTTATAAAAATTTTAGTTATTAGTGAACCAAATGATTATGAGTTTGTTTGAGAATAAATGTTAAGTTTTAGGGACTTGGTAGAGTTACTTTTAGAAGGTAATTTGTGAAACTGGATTTTCTACCCATTCCATGCTACAATGAATTATTATTTATAATTGAGATTAATTCTTGAGAACTTGAAAAGTGTCAAGTTCTTATGATAGAAAAAGAGTAAATTTGTTTACTAGTGTAATTTTATCATTAACTGCCCTGAAGTTATTGCTACAAAGTTGTCAAGTCTTCTAATTTAATGATGTAGATATTTAGACTTTCATAGTTGAGATAGAAAATGTTTCAACTGCTTGAGAATATTTTCAATGGATCCGGAAAAGTTACACGGATTACCTCAAGATGGAAATAAGAAATTTTAAAATAAAAGTATTTTATTCAACTTAATCTCGAGTGAGATGATAGCGGTAAACCCTATGGGTCATGGTGCAAGTATGAGTTGGAGAGGTAGTAAATATTTAATAAAGATTCCAGGGGCTATGTTCCCGATGAATCTGATGGAATTATCATTTTATGAGTTAAGATCATATCGGGTGAAGGTTATTTGTCTCCATAAACGATTATTTCATAAAGATGCAGAGGATATGGAAATTATAGTTTTTGGAGAGAAAGAAAAATCATAGCTCAAGGTAATATCGACAATGATTGTGAAGAAAATGAGATGTATAGCTTTTCTGGCTGATGTGATAGATACTCAAAGAATTAAAGTAGAATTGTATGATATTTCCACAACTAGGGAATTTATAGATATGTTTTCAGATGAATTACCTGGGTTACCTCCAGGTCAAGAGGTGGAATTCAAGGTTGATGTTTATCAATGTATTGAGCATGTTTCTATGATTTCGTATCGAACGACTTAAGCAAATTAAGAGAATTAGAGGCTCAATTAAAAGAGTTGATTGATCAAGGTTTTATCAGACTGAGTGTTTCATCTTGGGGAGTATTTGTGTTATTAGTGAAATGAAAGATGAATCTATGTGGTTATGCACAGATTATTGACAGTTAAATAAGGTAACAATAAAGAATAAGTATCATCTTCGAGGATTGATGATATGTTTGATCAATAGAAATGAACAACAGTGTTCTTTAAGATCGACTTTAGGCCAGGATACAACCAATTAAAGATTAAAGAGGAGGATATATCAAAGATAACTTTTTGGACTCGGTATGGATATTATGAATTTATGGTGATGCCATTCGGATTGACGAATGCTCCTGCAGCATTTATGGACTTGATGAATTGAGTATTCCAATCTTACTTGGATCAATTTGTGGTGGTATTTATAGATGATATTTTGGTGTTTTCCAAGCCAAGAGAGTTTTGAAATCTAAAGAGGATTTTAATAGAGGCACCAGTATTTATACAACTTGAGTTAGGTAAAGATTATGTGGTTTTTAGTGATGCATCTCTTAAAGGTGTAGGAAGGGTGCATATGCAAAAAGATAAATTTGTGGCATATGCCTCGATAAAGTTAAAGACTCAAAAGAGGAATTACCCTATACATGATTTAGAGTTGGCAGCAGTCAAGTTTGCTTTAAATATTTGATGCCTTTACCTGTTTGGTAAGCGGTGCTATAATTATGCTAATTGTATAAGTAGACAGGTAAGATGAAAATTTAATGATAAGGAATGTATAAGTAGAAAATGAAGAGATTAAGGACTTTTGAGGTCAGGTCCAACGGATGTTTGTATTATCATGGGAGACTTTGTATTCCCAATGATGAAGAATTTAAGAAATATATTCTTTTCGGGGCATTAAGTCAGTTAGTTATGCATTCAGATGAAAACAAAATGTATCAAGATTTAAAGAGACAGTTTGGTGGTCTGGTTTGAAAAGAGCCATCACGAAATTGTGGCAAAGTGTCTGATGTACCAATAGAGGAAAAGTTGAACATCAAGTATTTTCCGAATTGTTTCAATCAATCTCGATTCATGAAAGGAAAGGGGAAACGAGTCACTGTGGGCTTTGTTACAAGGCTACCTTTGACACCTAGCAAGAAAGACTTATTATGGGCGATTGTTGATAGATTTACCAAGGCAACTCACTTTATATTTGTACGAACATATTATTCGATGGATCAAAATGAAGAGTTATGCATATAATAGATAGTTCAATTACGTGGACCGCCAGTATCGATCATACCCGAAGAGATCCAAGATTCACTTCATAGATTTTGGAATTTCTTGCATAAAATTTTAGGTACTCGATTGAATTTCAGTACAACCTTTCATCCATAGACAGATGGGTAGTCAGAATGAAATATTCAGGTATTGGAGGATATGCTAAGGGCATGTGTGATTGAGTTTAAATGATCATGGGAAATGTATTTACCTTTAGCGGAATTTTCTTATAATAACAGTTACTAATCGAGTATTAAGTTGGCCCTATATGAAGCTTTGTATGGGAGGAAGTACCGAACACCATTAAATTGGTTTGAACTAAAAGATCGAGACCTAGTTGGCCCGGATTTGATGAAAGAAATGGAAGAGAAAGTGATTGTTATCCAGATAATCTAAAGATAGCCCCCGATTAACAAAAGTCTTATGTTGAGTTGAGAAGAAAAGAAATTGAATTTCAAGAGGAAGACAAGGTACTTTTGAAGGTATCACTTTAGAAGAAAATATTGAGATTTAGGCGCAAAGAAAAGCTGAGTCCGAGATTCATTGGACCTTAAGAGATTTTGGAAATGGTCGGACCAGTAGAATATAAATTAGTTTTTCCTCCTGATATGGATAAGATCCACAATGTTTTTCATGTGTCAATGCTCAGAAGGTACTGATCAGATCCATCCCATGTTTTCATACCAGATGAAATAGAAATCCAACCAGATCTGACTTACGAGGAATAACCAGTGCATATCTTGGCTAGAGAAAGCAAAAAATTGCGTAACAAGAAGATTCCTCTAGTTAAAGTATTTTGGCAAAACCACGAGGTAGAAGAAACTACTTGGGCGAGAGAGGAGGACATGAGGAAACATTTTCCACACCTCTTTGTATCAGGTGTTTCTTTAAAATTTGAGGAAGAATTTTATTAAGGGGATAATTGTAATACCCCAAATATCGGGTCAGTGATCATAATGAAAGGATTTTAAAATTTTGAGGATTAAATTGAATAAATGGTAAAGTATAAGAAATTGTTTAATTAAGACCAATTATTAAGAATGGAAGAATAAAGGGCCATTTTGGTCCTTTGGAGGGAAATGAATTTAAAAATTCATTTTTATTAAGGATTTAAGAGAGAGAAAAAGAGGAAAGTTCAACAGGTTAGCTATCTTCCTTCTTCTCCTTCTTCCCCGTGACCGTGCTCTCCCCATAGCCAAAGATCATAACCAAACTCCTGAGTCAAACAAGAAAAAAGGGAAAGATAAAGTTTCGAATAGTCGGACAAAATTACAACATACTAGTGGGGCATATCAGGTGAGTGCATTTATTTTGTACATTCATAGTTATAGTTGCATTTATTATGTACATTTAGAGTTATAGTTGCATTTGGTTCAATGTATATGTTGCATTGTTATATCAGTACTATGTGTACTATCGACACTAAGTGAGAATTCATAATATGTTTATGAACGACCGTATCGGCATTGAGTGTGCAACCCACGAAATTCATAATAAGTTTATGAATGAATGTATCGGCACTAAGTGTGCAACCCATGGAATTCATAATATGTTTATGAACGACAGTATCGGAACTGAGTGTGTAACCTACGATATTCATAATAATTTATGAACAACCGTATCGGCACTAAGTGTGCAACCCACAGAATTTATAATATGTTTATGAACGACCTTATCAGCACTGAGTTTGCAACCCACATAATTCATAATAAGTTTATGAACGGCCATATCGACACTGAGTGTGCAACCCACAAAATTCATAATAAGTTTATGAACGACCGTATCGACACTAAGTGTACAACCCACGAAAGTCATAATATGTTTATGAACAACCGTATCGGCACTGAGTGTCCAGCCCACGAAATTCATAATATGTTTATGAATGACCGTATAGGCACTGAGTGTGCAACCCACGAAATTCATAATAAGTTTATGAACGATCGTATAGGCACTAAGTGTGCAACCTACGGAATTCATATATGTTTATGAACGACCATATTGACACTGAGTGTGCAACCCACGGAATTCATAATATGTTTATGAACGACCATATTGGCACTAATTGTGCAACCCATGAGATTCATAATATGTTTATGAATGACCGTATGGCACTTTGTGTGCACCCCAAAGAACTTATAATATTATGAAAACAGTAAATTCATATTTTGATAGTTATAATATACCATGTATTTTCATTCATCATATATTGGGCAAACAAAGGATAAATTAGAAAATACTGATTGAAAGGTATGTTGGGCATGCTAAAGATAATTATAATTTTATTTGATTGAAGATTGATTCGCCAAACCTATTTAATGTATTGATTTGAATTTTACGATTTTCATTTGTATTCTTTTATAATCTGGGATAGGCTTATATTTAAGTATAATTCACTTTGTATTACTATGCCTCACTAAGTAAATCTCAGCGTATGTTGATTTTCACGCATAGGTAAAAGCCGAGATTAGAAGTAAAGAGTACCGAGCAACTATAAGCATCAAGGAATATACTACAATATCAGTAAGACATCCTATGATGTAATTTTTTACTTAGTTTAGTGGCATGTACTTATGAATGTTTTATAAAATATATTATTAAATGGCTTTATTTAAAGAAAACAAATTTTTACTGATATTCAAGTATAGAGAATGTTTCAGAAGTCATGTGACATATGTGACTCGTGTACGATAACGTATACGAGAAATGGGTGTTACACATCCCATTGTAATATTTGTCATTTTTTATGCGTGAATAAAGTCACATACAATTTATAGATAATGTTGTTCGAATCTGAGTCATCTAAGAAAACATATAATCCAATGTTAATTAGGACTACTCGGAAGGTTTTTTCAGTATAAAATTTGTATTTGTTTGCAAATATATGTATGAATATATTCATTTAAAAATAAAGTTTTTTAATGAATATGAATACAACATTAAAATGAATGAACTTGAATATCATTATAATTTTTTTTAAATACAAACTAAACACAAATTAATGAATAAACATAAATAAATGTATATTCATTCAATTTGAATTTAGTTAAAACTTAATGATAATTGTATTAATAATAAATTCGAAGTTAAAATCGATGGTTATAATAAGTATACAAAAGTACGTAATAAACTAAAACAAGAGACAAAAATAAGTAAAATATGAAATTACACAAAACTTCATGAATACACGATGTATCAAAATCAATATAAGACTGATAAAATAAATTAGGCTTTATGATAAAACTTCCAAAAGTATGAAATATGCTAATTTTAAGTATTTAAATTATTTTTCCATAATTCAAGTATTTAAGGTTTTTTTATTGTTATTACTTTTGCCCCATTGAATGATGTGATATTTCAGAGGACATGTATCACTCCCTTGTAATGCCACGTGAATAAAATTAAAAAGCTAAAAATAGAAAAAAAATTATAAAGCAATATAATATATATGTGATAAATTTTACATTTTTAAATAATTTTAATTTTTTTTCAAAAAAAAAAGCCTAAAATTTATTTATAAATGTCAAATATTTTTTAAAACAAAATGATTATTAAAAAATTAATTTTTTACATTTTTCGGTTTTTATTTTTTATTTTTTAAGTTTTAGATTTTACTTTTTATATTATCTAGTAGACTAGTGCCTTGTGACTTTGTATGAGAACATCTTATCATCACTTTGGATGAAAAAATAGTCGGGGTAGACCTATAAACGATAGAAAATCTTAGATACCTAATATATGTAAAAGGTAATTTAAGAAAAAAGCTAACAAAAGTCATACTTCAGGATTTTTTATTACAAGTTTATAAACTACAAAATAACATGTAAAAATTTGGATATATTCAAAATAATTTATATGTTGGAAACGTAAATGAACACTAGATATACTTTATAATTTGTACGATATTATTATTAATACAAAACACGTTAATACAACACTAGTTTCGATTAGTTTACTCCACATAGCTTTGTTAAACTTCACTCTTTCTCTCGTATTTTTTGTATTTCTCACACACATACATCTAAACGAAGAACTAAAAACACCTATTTATGCTAGTGATTAACCGACTAAATCTGAATTATTGCCTTACTTTGCTTGCCATAGTAAAATTCCATGTTACATCATTGTAGTCGGTTCTTTTTGTGCCAAATTTAACTCGGTCAAAATATTCTTCAACCATATTTCTTGACAAGTGCACGTTGTTGCGGTCGTATATTATGCTTCGCATGTTGAAAGAGCTAACGTTTGTTGCTTCTTTGAAGACCATAAAAGTGTTACTGAGCCGATATGAAATAGATATGTGTTAGTATTATTGAGGCTCTATGATTAACCGAAAAAGTGGCAACCGGGGTGAATTGGCCTTTTGAAAATTTTAGGTGTGGAAGGAAAAAAGATAGAAAAATTACACAAAGATTTAGAGTGGTTCGGCTTTATAAATCAAAGTCTACATCCACTAACTTAGATCCACACTAAGGATTTCTAATATGTTCACTGATTTTTTTCTTTCTTTTTTTAGGCTAAAAAATAATCTTTACAAATCCCTATATTTTCAAAGGCTAAGATAGAACCACTCCCCTTTTACTCCACATAGCTTTGTTAAACTTCACTCTTTCTCTCGTATTTTTTGTATTTCTCACACACTCATACATCTAAACGAAGAACTAAAAACACCTATTTATGCTAGTGATTAACCGACTAAATCTGAATTATTGCCTTACTTTGCTTGCCATAGTAAAATTCCATGTTACATCATTGTAGTCGGTTCTTTTTGTGCCAAATTTAACTCGGTCAAAATATTCTTCAACCATATTTCTTGACAAGTGCACGTTGTTGCGGTCGTATATTATGCTTCGCATGTTGAAAGAGCTAACGTTTGTTGCTTCTTTGAAGACCATAAAAGTGTTACTGAGCCGATATGAAATAGATATGTGTTAGTATTATTGAGGCTCTATGATTAACCGAAAAAGTGGCAACCGGGGTGAATTGGCCTTTTGAAAATTTTAGGTGTGGAAGGAAAAAAGATAGAAAAATTACACAAAGATTTAGAGTGGTTCGGCTTTATAAATCAAAGTCTACATCCACTAACTTAGATCCACACTAAGGATTTCTAATATGTTCACTGATTTTTTTCTTTCTTTTTTTAGGCTAAAAATAATCTTTACAAATCCCTATATTTTCAAAGGCTAAGATAGAACCACTCCCCTTTTACTCCACATAGCTTTGTTAAACTTCACTCTTTCTCTCGTATTTTTTGTATTTCTCACACACTCATACATCTAAACGAAGAACTAAAAACACCTATTATGCTAGTGATTAACCGACTAAATCTGAATTATTGCCTTACTTTGCTTGCCATAGTAAAATTCCATGTTACATCATTGTAGTCGGTTCTTTTTGTGCCAAATTTAACTCGGTCAAAATATTCTTCAACCATATTTCTTGACAAGTGCACGTTGTTGCGGTCGTATATTATGCTTCGCATGTTGAAAGAGCTAACGTTTGTTGCTTCTTTGAAGACCATAAAAGTGTTACTGAGCCGATATGAAATAGATATGTGTTAGTATTATTGAGGCTCTATGATTAACCGAAAAAGTGGCAACCGGGGTGAATTGGCCTTTTGAAAATTTTAGGTGTGGAAGGAAAAAAGATAGAAAAATTACACAAAGATTTAGAGTGGTTCGGCTTTATAAATCAAAGTCTACATCCACTAACTTAGATCCACACTAAGGATTTCTAATATGTTCACTGATTTTTTTCTTTCTTTTTTTAGGCTAAAAAATAATCTTTACAAATCCCTATATTTTCAAAGGCTAAGATAGAACCACTCCCCTTTTACTCCACATAGCTTTGTTAAACTTCACTCTTTCTCTCGTATTTTTTTTATTTCTCACACACTCATACATCTAAACGAAGAACTAAAAACACCTATTATGCTAGTGATTAACCGACTAAATCTGAATTATTGCCTTACTTTGCTTGCCATAGTAAAATTCCATGTTACATCATTGTAGTCGGTTCTTTTTGTGCCAAATTTAACTCGGTCAAAATATTCTTCAACCATATTTCTTGACAAGTGCACATTGTTGCGGTCGTATATTATGCTTCGCATGTTGAAAGAGCTAACGTTTGTTGCTTCTTTGAAGACCATAAAAGTGTTACTGAGCCGATATGAAATAGATATGTGTTAGTATTATTGAGGCTCTATGATTAACCGAAAAAGTGGCAACCGGGGTGAATTGGCCTTTTGAAAATTTTAGGTGTGGAAGGAAAAAAGATAGAAATATTACACAAAGATTTAGAGTGGTTCGGCTTTATAAATCAAAGTCTACATCCACTAACTTAGATCCACACTAAGGATTTCTAATATGTTCACTAATTTTTTTCTTTCTTTTTTTAGGCTAAAAAATAATCTTTACAAATCCCTATATTTTCAAGGGCTAAGATAGAACCACTGTCCTTTTACAAAAGATAAAAAAGTGTAAACAAGAAAACCTCACAAGATAGGTGTTTACAAGAGTTAAAGCTCACAAAGAATGAATAACAAGATTACAATGAGCTCAAAACACTGAGTATAAGAGAAAATGAAAAATAAAGATTGAAAGGACTTATCTCTCGATCTGTTTTGCTTGGATAGGTGTTGTAACCTTCTTCAAGTGTTCTTGACTTATTTTTATAAGTTGGAATGAGCTTGTGACAATTTATAACCGTTGTGAAATTAATTTGTTGCAAAATAAAATTTCTTTGTATAGGGAGTATCGATATTCGAGTTTAGAGTATCGATACTTCCTTTGTTATATTTAAAAATATAGCTATTAATGACTATTGGGCTTGACTACTATCGATACTAGGGTTTTGCCGTATCGATACTACTACATCAAGTACTATGGTTAATCCTAGAGTATTGATACTAATTTTGTATAATTTTCGTACTAAGAGAGCTCACAACTCTGACATCAACTTTTTGCTCAAGACATCTGCCACAACATTTCCTTTACCCGTATGATAGTCTATCACACAATCATAGTCCTTAAGTAACTCGACCCACCTACGCTGCTTAAAGTTCAACTATTTTTGGGTGAATAGATACTTGAGACTCTTGTGGTCGGTGAGTTGTGACATTACTCACAAAAAATGTAGTGTCGCCAAATCTTCAATGTAAGCACAACTGTTGTTATCTCAAGGTCATGGGTGGGATAATTGCACTTGTGAGATTTAAGTTGGCGGGATACATAAGCTACATCCTTACCTTCTTGCATCAAGATGCATCCAGTATCATTCAACGAAGTGTCACTAAAAACTATAAAGTCCTTACCTGACTCTGGTTGGGTCAACATTGGGCCTAAGTCAAGATGGTTTTCAATTGCTCGAAGCACTTCTGTTGTTTTTCATCCAACATAAAAAAAGGATTCCCTTCTAAAGTAATTTGGTCAAAGGGGTAGCTATCATTGAGAAGCTTAGAAAAAATCGACGATAGTATCGGCTAAACCTAGAAAAATACGCACCTCTGACATATTCTTAGGTGGCTCTCACTCAACTATGGCTTAGATCTTTTGAGGGTCAACTAGGATATCTTCTACTGATCGACGTGACCCAAAAATGAAACCTCCGACAACAAAACTCACACTTCCCAAAATTAGCATATAATTATCGATCTTGAAGTATATGTAGAAGGATATGGAGGTACTGATTATTCTTTTCCTCTGATCGTAAGTACACAAGGATGTCGTCTATAAACACAACTACGAACCGATCTATGTAAGGGAGAAAGAATCAATTCATCAAGTACATGAATATCGCCGGGGAGTTTGTGAGTCCAAACGAAATTACCAAGAACTCATAATGACTGTATCTCATCCTAAAAATTATGTTTGCTACATCGGCATCCTTCACCTTCAACTGATAATAGCTGACCTCAAGTCAATTTTGGAGAAGACACACACTCCCCTCAGCTGGTCGAAAAGATCATCTATCCTAGGAAGTGCGTAACAGTTTTTGATGGTTAATTTTTTCAACTACCTGTAGTCGATGCACAACCTCATTGAGCCATCATTCTTTTTGACAAACAAAACCACCACTTCCCACGGAGAGATGCTTGGTCTGATAAAGCCCTTCTCTAACAACTTCTGAATTTGGGTCTTTAACCCCTTCATTTCTGTCGGTGCCATGCGGTAGGGAGCAATGGACACTGGAGCACATTGGGGAAATCTTACACTGCTTAGATATCCTTAAGTATTGGAACTAAAATTCGAGCATCACCATATGAGCCAAGAAGACCTCACATCTCCAATCGATCATCCATTGAGCTTTCATAGTTGACATGATCCTCGACTAACTTGACTTCTTACTGATCATCACTAACTTGGTACCATCGTCTGTCCTGAGCTTAAGTTTTATGGATTTGCACTTCAAACTAGTGTTGTGCTCAGTTAAATAATCCATATCTATGATCATATCAAACTCTCAAAAAGGAAACTACATTAAGTCTGTTAGAAAGGTCAGTGGATTTCTACTATGCATCGTCAGTAGATATTGTCTACCATTACATCTAGAACTAGAGGGATCGATACTCGAAATCCTAGCTCTAACTCTTTGACTGGGATTTTTATCTCTTTAACTAGGTTACAGAAGATGTAAGAGTGAGTGGAATCGAGATCTATTAATGTAGTAACTTGATTGGAAAATACTATGAAGGTACATGATATCACGTCTACTGCATCAAACTCCTCCCAAGCTCTCACCGCATATTGTTTGGATGTAACACCCTTAACTCGCATTCGTACTCAAATACAAGTTAAGGTGTCACATTGTTTCTGTATAAAAATTACTATTCGAAAGCTGGTAAAGTTTTGTTTCTTATAAAATTTATAAGAGAAAATAACTTCAGTGACCGAAAATGCCTTATAACATAGGATTTTAACCAACTTTTTTTTTGGATTTGCGAAAATGTCCAATAAATTCACAACGCGATCTCAAATTCGCAATGCGAACTCCAATTTCGCAACACAGGTTCCAAATTCGCAACGCGATTTTCCAAATTCACAACGCGAATAGGTAAATCGCAACGCGAATAGTTAAATCGCAACTCGAATATGTAAATCACAACACATAAGTTAAATTCGCAACACGTAATTTCAAATTCGCAATGCGAATTTATTTTTCATAACACAAGTTTCCTTTTAGCAACAAGATTTTCTAAATCGCAACACGAATTTTGATTTTGCAACTCGATTTTCGGATTCGCAACTCGATTTTCGGATTCGCAACACGAATTTTAATTTCGCAACAGCTTTTATTTTCGCAACACAAATGTTTTGGGTATAGAAACTACGCAGCAGCAGCAACTCATAACCTAAATCCCTAAATTACAACTCATTCCATCTCCATCTATCACTCTCTCCGGCGACATCCGTTCCAATATCCAACGACATACTTCCCCATCTCTAATGTTTTTTACATAATTTTATTTCTATATAATTTTTCAATGATTTCTCTCCCAAATTATCAACTATCGACTTAATAAAGGTATGTTTTTCTCGAAGTTAGTGATGATATCTAGTTTATAGGTCATTTGTTTAGTAAATTAATTTACAATTTGTAGAATGAAATCACCTAATGTTGATCATGTTTGGATATATTTGTGTTTTAGAGGGTCAAGGGAGAATGTTCATGGTGTTTTACATTATATGCCTTTACCCATGAATCTTCAACTAAAACTGTCATTAAAAAAATTAACCTATGAAACTCTAATGTTACGTGTTGCACATAAATTGAATTTAGAGCCTCTAAGTGGATTTAGGCTATCTTATAAGAGAAAAGGTAAAGTTTATTTATTAACCGATAATGAAGATGTTGAACGATTCATTGCTTACATTAGTGTTTCGCAAGATGATGTTACATTGTATGTTGTTGAACCTAGAAGTAGTGATGTTGGGTCACTAGCGGGTAGTAATCAACTAAGTGCTTCAACCCCAATTTATGGTGCTCATAATGTACAACGTTGTTATCAACCTCAAAATTTAATGGTTCCACCACAATTTCATCACCAAGAAAATGTTGTTTCACCACATTTCCAATACCAAACACAATCTCAAAACCCACAACCTTTCCCTAATCCAAATCCCAATCAACTTTCAACACCAAATTCTAGTTTTCGTAATGACCAGTTAGTCGATGATGAGCTAACAAAAAAAATTATGAGTACTAGCCAGTATTCGAAATTTGATCTTGGTCAATATCCGGACTTTGATTTTGGTCAATACTCGGATTTTGATGATGTTTCAGAAGAAGAAACAAACCCTGCGTGTAATGATTTTGATATTGGTCAATACCCAAATTTTGATGATGAAACAGCCACTGCCTCCGAAGATGTTGTTTATGATAATAAGGAGGAAGTTACGATTGTGAATGAACATGTTGAACATCCATTCTGTAATTCATATAACCCTGAAGAAGAAAAAAAAGAAGAAGAAGTCCTCGGAGAAAAGAAAAAGAAGAAAATACCACGAGAGTATAACTGGAATATGCCAGAATTACTTCAGATGCCAGAAGAAGAGTTGGTAAAGATAGCAGTTGATTGTTACACAAAATTTATTCGTATCAAGAAAGATGATTGTTTTGATACAAAGGAATACTTGAAGATAGCTTTGTATACGAAATGTGTGGAAGATGGCTATCAACTAAAAGTTAACAAATCAAGAAAAGATCATTTCGATACAAAGTGTATGATTGACAAAAACTGTACGTAGCGTATGATTGCAAAGAGGATAAAAGATTGCGAAATGTTTCAAGTTAGGAATTTTATTGATAAACATACATGTTCAAGAACCCAAGTTTTTCCTCACCATAGACAGGCAAACAAAAAGTGTTGGGCGGTTTTTTGGCTGAGTTAATGTTTTTGAATGGCAGGGTATATTGGGGACATGAAATTATTACTGACATTAATGCTCGGTTCAAGATTAGTATCTCATATTCTCAAGCTTGGAGAGCCAAATGTTATGCCTTGGAATTGTTGAGGGGGTCGCCAGAAGCATTGTTTGCCCAACTGTCGGCTTGTTGTCACAATTTAAAGCTGAAAAATCCTGGGTCAGTAACTCATATCAAAACAGATAGAGATAGACGCTTTGAGTTGCTGTTTATCGCCATTGGTTCTGCGGTTAGTAAATCAATATAATTTTGTTGACTCATTTTTGTTAGTTACATGCATTTCACATTTAAATGATTATATTTCTTGTGTATATTATTTTGTAGATTCGTTCGTTTATTACTTGCATGCACCCAGTTATTATAGTTGACAGAGCACATTTGAAAGGTCGATACCTTGGAGTAAACTTATTAGCAGTAGCCATGGATGCTAACAACGTGATACTTCCAATAACTTACGGGGTTGGCAAATCTGAAACCTCTGATTCATGGACATGGTTTATGGGGCATCTTAGGGATTGCATAAGTTCTATTAGCAATCTGACAATCATATTCGATAGGGCAAACTCAATTGACAACGCTGTTAGAAGGTGTTTCCTAGATGCTTTTCATGGACTTTGTGGTGTTCATTTGTACAGAAATCTAAAATCAAGGTATGCTGGTATAAAAAATCACAAATGGACATACTGGAAGAGTGTAAAAGCTTATCGGGAAGTAGATTTTAATAAGCATATAAATTGTTTAAGACGTGTTTTGCCTCAATGTGCTCAAACACTAGAAGATGTCGGTTTTGAAAGATGGTCAAGAGTACATCAACTTGGAGCAAGTTATGGTTTCATGACGTCTAATAGTGCAGAATCAATCAACGTTCTAAGTCGTCATTCCTGAAAATTACCCATTACTATGTTAATGGAGTTTTTTCGAGCCTCTATTCAACAGTGGTACTACAAGAAAAGAAACCATGCAGGTATTATTTCTTTAAATTCGTAACTTATAATATTTAATTTAAATATTTTACTAAGTATTATTTATTTAAATTTACTGGAACATTGGAATGTCGTATTACACCATGGACTGAAAAAATGATAACGAAACGTGTTGTGAAGTCAACGTCATGGAGAGTTAAACCATGTTCAAACACTTTGTTTGAAGTATTGGATAATAACTTAAATGAGCTTGTCGATATAAATGCAAAGACGTGTAGTTGTATGAAATGACAAACATATGGTTATCCGTGTGGCCATGTTATAAAAGTTGCTCTTCATCTAAACTAAGATGATTCAAGTGCATACGCTATGGATTGCTACACTACAGAAGTATATCGACATACATATGCCGAGATTGTCTACCCTATTCCACATCCTTCTGAGTGGGACATACCAGATGACTTACAAATAATTTTTCCACCAGTCATGGATAGTAGGCTACCTGGTCGTCCAAAAAATCACGATCGTATACCGTCTAAGGGTAAAGAGAAGAGGATATCAACATGTAGTCGGTGCAAGGAAAGTGGTCATACAAGGTTAACCTGTGGATCACCAGTGGGATCACAATCATCTTTTCCTCTAGCAAAATATGTATCCTCATCAAAATCCAAAGCTCATATGGTGCCAAGCAAAAGGAAATCAAAATCGCAATTAAAATCAAAATCTCAATCACAACCGACTTCACCTTTTGGAACTTATTAACTTAGGTGATTTTTAAATACAAAAGTTGTATTATGTGTATTTTATGTGTGAATGCATACATTTTTAGTTAGACATGCATTAGTAACTTGAGTTTGAACGTTGCTATGATATGTTCAGTTGTTATCACTTATCAGATTATTGTCTGTTATCGTTTTGAAGGTGTTTTCCTTGAATTCGCAATGCGAAAGTCAAATTCACGAAGATGTTTAATTTATTTTTTTATTTAATTTCACTCTGCATTATGTTGAAGGAAAAAAGACCAGAAGGTAGACTTTCGCAACGCGAAAATCAAATTCACAACGCGAAAGTTAAAACCGCAATGCGAAAGTGTACCTTCTGGTATTTTTTGCCTTCAACATAATGCAGAGTGAAATTAAACAACAAATCAATTAAAAAACAATTCTTATTTACACTTATCAGATTGTTGTCTGTTATCTTTTTGAAGGTGTTTTCCTTGAATTCGCAACGCGAAAATCAAATACGCGTTGCGATTGTTGTGAAAGACAAAATCGCAACACGAAAGTCAAAATCGCAACGCGAAAGTCATATTCGCAACGCGAAAGTTAAAATCGCAATGCAAAAGTCAAAATCGCAACGCAAAAGTCAAATTCGCAATGTGAAAGTCAAAATCGCAACGCAAAAATCGTAACGGAAATTTGACTTTCGCGTTGCGATTTTGATTTTCGCATTGCGAAAGTGTACCTTCTGGTCTTTTTTGCCTTCAACATAATGCAGAGTGAAATTATACAACAAATCAATTAAACAAGTTCAACTTTTACAAATCAATTAAACAAGCAAAAAATAATTCTTATTTCCTCATCAATTAAACAAATCAACTTTTACAAACAATTAAACAATCAAAAAATAATTCTTATTTCCTCATCAATTAAACAAATCAACTTACAAATCAATTAAACAAGCAAAAAAAGTGTACCCAGACAGTTTTTTATGCATAAATACATCAATTTCATGCAGCACACTTCAGGATCAGGATTAACCTGCAGAAACCAAACATTTTATCAAACAACACTTTCTACACATCTAAAACCAACAAACAACAAATTATTGAATTCTAGGTACTTAACCAAACATTTTCAAACCAACAAAGAGTATATATGTTAACAACACTTGCTCAAACTTACCAATTGTTTATGCACACTTTCAGCACGCGGATGCAGGTAGGTAGCGTCTCGCATATATCGCTCTAGCCATAAAATGTCGAAACCACAAACCTACTGCACCTCTATCTCTATCTGTGGGAGGTAGAAAATGTTTACTTCCTTTCGTCAAACGTTCCAAGCACATGCATATGAGAGGACCACAATCCCCTCTGGCTCCCTGCGTTTGTTGTGGCGCGGTCTCGTCTCTGATCATTGTAATTTTGAACTTCTTTGGCTTCTTGTTTCTAGAATTAGTCCAATAATCAATCGTATCCAAGTATTTAGCCAAATCAATGCTCCATCCCTTACAAATAATATCTCTCAAATCAGACAATGGTATGTAATTCAACATGCTGTCATATACCATTGTCTTCAGGGATGGGAGATGAAGCTCGACGAGAAGCCAATGACGACGTTCCAAAACAGGGATAAACACCTGCAATCATAAATAATAATTCAATTGCGCACATCAAATTTTTTAAATTTATGAACACCTTTAAAATATTCAAAAATAAATTCTAACCTTATCGACCTCCCACCACGCAGGATAAAGTTTAGTTTTTCCATTACCCAACACATAAGAAGTGTCTCTCTGATCCTTCAAGTGAGCTACGTGAAAAGATGTCAGCATAATAGTCCATTGCGTATTTTTTATTTTATTCAATTTCCTTATTATCAGAAGACGTGACACCCATGCATCAATATGTTGTTTTATAAAAAAATACATATATTAGTGAATTTCATAAATTTAAAAAAAAAATAATCAAAATGCAATATAAGAAGAATATAAGACTTACCTCCATTCGAAATAACCATTGTCTTCAACCCCTAATAACACACCCTACCAAGACCGATCAAGAAACAAATGCATATCATCGTCGAGTTTGCATATGTCAGCGTAACACCCCTGGCTCTGCTCATGTAGATAAAAATCAATTGCGGTCTTAGCCCAAAGGGTATTATCCAGAATTGTGTCCGGTAGTGTTCTCCTCTCCACTTTAGATATCGGAATGGTACTGACCGGTAACTCATACGAAAGCCAACTCTTATCCATCATATCGGGCACGTGAGGGGGTTTATCAATATGTCGACATATTATGCCATGTGAATCGGGCTCTCGAACGGTGAGAGGGACCTCTTGAACGATGACAGGGGCCTCTTGAACGATGGGAGGGGCCTCTTGAAGGATGATAGGGGCATCTTGAATGATAGGAGAGGCCTCTTGAACGATTACAGGTGAATCGGGCTTCTTCTTACGGAGTCTTGGCACTATTGGGGTGAACGGAAACGTAATGACACGTGTACGACGTCCGATGCGTGAACCCCATCGTGCAAGAAAAACCCGACGTAAAACATCTACCTTATCGGGCCGCTAAAAATAAATTAATACATAAATCAATAAATAAACAAATAAATAATGCTGAAAAAAGGTTATTTGCATTTTTAGTATAGTATTAAACAAACTTACCTCATTGCGTAGAGTATGAACCTCATTCTACAACGATGCAACAATCTCACGTAGAGCGGCTACCTCATCACGTAAAGTAGATACCTCACCATGTAAAGCACCATTTTCATCACGTAAAACCTCTACCTCACCACGTAAAGACCGTACCTCATCACGCTATGTAGCATTGTCGTCACGTAAAGTATCGACCTCCTCACGCAAAGCATTGACCTCATCACGTAACTCCCCTAACTCATCCCGTGGAGGTGGAGAACAGGGAGATAAATGTCGTGGCAGCTTTTCCGGTCGCCTATCATGAGGTGATGGTGGAGAAGAGGCTCGATGATGTGATGGAATAGGTGATGGCTCTCGTTGTAGATGTAATGGCTCTCGTTGTGGAGGTGATGGCTCTGAGTGTCGAGCTGTAGAATCGGCTCGATTAGGTGATGGCTCTCGAAGTGAGGGGGTGCTCATCATCCATGCCATCAAAAAAATGCTTACTAGCTTGCCACCAATCAGTGGCAAGCTCAGCCTCTATGGGTGTCAGCCTCTGATGGATAGTTGGCCTACTAACAATATAAAAGCTCAAACAAAGTTAAACATCTACTAGTAATAAGTTGTTTATATATGGTAGTATTTGTGTTAACTTACATCATTCATCGTCGTATATGGTAGTAACTCTTCCCAATCCAACCGCTGCTTCCTCATCCAGGAAATAGCCCTAGGAATATCATTTGACTTTTTGATTGCATATGTCTGCATGCTGGGAAAAGCCTCAAATATCCAAATCTACAAACAATATAATACACAAACATTAGTAGTTGTTAAATAAATAATTATAATTTTGGAAACATTATATAGAAATTCTTACCTTAAAGGCCCAAATAAAGCCTGCCAAAGTGTATTTGGAACCATGCCCAAGCAAACTTTTTCGGTCCTCAAAGGCAGATGACAACTTTTTCCAGGTAGCTTTCAATAGATATGAACCCTACGGAAACACGTTCCATGCATTTAGGTCCTCTACCAATAATATTAGGTCCTCAGAAATAGGTTGTCTGCCCTCTTTGCCTAAGAGCCGGCATGCAAAAGTAATAAAAGGCATACTCGTACAATATCGAGGTCATCCATCCGAGTAAAACCACCTCGGAGAAGTAATCTTTTCAAGTCGTCGACGTATAAACTGGGCTTCGCCTTTGCCAGCTCATGAAAAACCCG
Organism: Hibiscus syriacus; assembly: GCF_006381635.1. Classification (NCBI taxonomy): domain Eukaryota; kingdom Viridiplantae; phylum Streptophyta; class Magnoliopsida; order Malvales; family Malvaceae; genus Hibiscus; species Hibiscus syriacus. Next base: position 8,773,420 of record NW_024063392.1, on the reverse strand, counting down.
ATATAACCATGATGGGCGGGCGATATGACTAGTGTACCGACCTACTGCATCGTGTCTGAAGCGTAGACCAGTGATTAAGAAAAACTCCTCCTGCCCAAAATAAGTATGCGTCGCTGCCGGTGGAAAATGAAACCATATCTCTTCATCACCACGTTTGTAAGATCCTCAATATCGGGTTAGTGACTAAATTGGAAAGTTTCAGATTTTGATAATTAAAAGAGAATGATTGAATAGTATAAAGATTTATTTGTAAATGATTGTTTAGGATTGAATTAAAAAGAAGTAATGGAGGGCAAAAGAGTCATTTGCAAGGAAATTAGTTAAAGAAAGGATATATATGAGTACACGTGGGTTGAAAAGGAGAGAACACCAAAGGCTTCCAGAGTTCTCTTCTTCTTCTTTTTCCTTGTACGTGTAAAGCAAAAAAAAGGTGAGTTTTCTGATTATTAAGTTTCTTGTTAAATTTAAGATTGGTTTTTGATTATTAGATGATACTAAGCTTAAGGAAAGCTTATATTATCTTAAAATCAAAGGATGATGGAGTTAGAAGAGATTAAAGATTAGAGGTTCTTGAATGAAATTTTGGAATAGAGTTCATATATAGAATTGGAAGTTAAATTTGACTTGTCATCAATCTAGTTAAGACATATTAAGGGTTAGAAGTTGAATTAAATCATGTTGCAAAGTTGGTATAATTCTTGGATTTCACAAGGAGGATAGGATTCTGAGGTTTAAGATGAAATAAATGAGAATAGATTGGTTTAAGTATGTGCACTAGAGTTAAGAATATAAAAGGGATGAAACATGAAAGATTTAAGCTGAAATGGATAAGTATTCGTGTTCAAGAAATGAATTCTGGGCAGAGTGCATCGGTGCACATTCAAAGTGTACCGATGCATCAAGAGAAAATCCCAGAATTTGTTGAAGGTGCATCGATGCACATGGAGTGTATCGATGCACTCATTTAAATTAATGAACATCGAATGCCATTAATGCATCGATGCATAAGGAGTGCATCGATGCATAAGGAGTGCATCGATGCACCTGATTAAAATACAAACATCGAATAGGATTTATGCACCGATGCATGGGTAGTGCATCGATGCACCCGTCAAGGGATGCATCGATACATAGTGTAGTGCATCGATGCATGCCTTCAATAAGAGATGGAAATAGCTTTCTTTTAGCCTAAGAATTAATAGTTGAAATATATCAATTCGTATGCTGATAAGTATTAATGTATTACTATGTAGATTTAGAGCGTAATCTTGTTCCAGAACAATCGAAGGATTAGAATCGAATCAAGAAAGGCTAAGGTGAGTGCATTTTATAGTTAAAGTGTATAGAGACAAGACTTGTGATAAGTCTATCTCTGATAGTTGAATTAATGATTCCATACCCATGTATATGCATACATATATTATTGTAATAGTGATTGCATGCATAATTCATTATATGTTCATATGACATTGAATGAACGAATATCATTACCAGAAAATATAATCCAGGTATGTGAAATACTGGAAAAGATTATGTGTTTACATGAAAAGTGATGAAAGAGATATGAAATGAGAAACATATTCATATTAAAGCCCATGTTATATGATATGAGAGCTATATGTATAGTTGGCATGCCAAGAGTTGAGGGTATATTAGTCCTTCGGGACATAGTGGTCCTTCGGGACGTATCCAGTGGTCCTTCGGGACATAGTGGTCCTTCGGGACAAATACTGAACAAATGTTCGGTGCCCCATGAGGGATTTTTTTGAGTTGTGGTGACAGCATTAGTGCACAACCTCAATATACTCAAATACCTCTGTTCTCAATAATGTACATGGGTAATTGAAAGATAAAGTAAGGTGAAAGTGATACAAGAAAATAAGTTTCATATGTGCATGACATGATTGTATCGGTTACAGTGAAATATATACATGCATATTGAAATGTTATGATCAAAGGGTAAGAATGCATATTCATGAATATATAGTTACATGTTTATTTATTGCCTCACTAAGTCTATGACTTAGCGTGTAACTGATTTACACGTAGGTACCAGGAAACAAGAAGAGCAGTACTAGAAGTGGTAAGAATAGCATCACTACTAAAAGATCAGATCAGAAGTAATTGGCAAAGTAGGTATTTTGGATTGTGTATAGAGAGTTGGCATGTAATAAGTCGTTAATTACGAATGCTCTGGTCGATTTTGTATTTCGTAATCTCTTTTATGTAAATTAACGTATTTTGTTTTAATGAAAGTTTAAAATTTTCCTATTTTTCTTTAAGTGTCAAAGGTTTAAAAGTCAATGTGACACCTCAGACTCATATTCAGGTCGGATACGGGTTAGGGGTGTTACAACGTTGTATCCTCTCGGGTAGATCGTTAGTCATGGTCTGAAGAAACAAATGGGTCAACATAACATCTCCACCTGCATGTTGTACTTTCAGCCATGGCCCGAAGCAAGTATCCTCAAACAATTTTCTTTGTACAGGTGTAAGTGTCTCAGTAATTGTAGTGGCCTAATTTATTCCTTAGAGTCAATGAAGCCGAAAAAAATCCTAACATAAATAATAATAACATACCAAGTTAGATATACCAAAAACGTACACTATAAACAGACATGATATTAAACAGTGAAAACAAAGCCAAATATGTTTCAAACTAGCACGGTATTCACCCAAGTCATTATTCTATCATAGTTCACAAAATGCATCATATAACATTCCAGAAGTAAGCACTTATATAAACATAAAAGGACAATATATAGGTTTAGTGCAGGTTCAAGGACAACATAAAAAGTAGTAGTTTATTCTTGAAACTTAAATTCGCAATACTGTGAAGTTAGTATTTATCTTTGTTTTTTGGTTGAAGTAATGCAATTCATTCAAGTTTCAATTTGCAAAAGAAGAGTAGTTTCTGAAACTTAAAATCGTAACGCGAAAATGAAAATCGCAACGCGAAATAAAAATCGCAACGTAAATTTCATTTTCGCAACGTTGCAATTTTCATTTTCGCGTTGCGATTTTCATTTTCGTGTTGCGAATTTAAGTTTCAAAAACTATTCTTCTGCAAATTGAAACTTGAATGAATTACATTACTTCAACCAAAAGATAAAACAAAGGCAAATACTAACTTCACAGGGTTAAAGACAAAACAAAGACAAAAACCGAATGAATTTACTAAGTAATCTAAGTGAAATGGTTAATCTATTATTGAACCAACCCTCAGTGGTTGATTTTCCATTTGTGGCCGTGAATGGTTTGAGGGTGGCTCTGAGAGATGGAGATAGAGGGGGTCGCTGGATATGTGGACGTATTTTGCCTGAGATGGGGACGGATGTCGTCGTAGAGAGTGAGAGATGGAGATGGGATTAAGTTGTACTTTAGGGTTTTAGGTTATGATTTGCGATTATACTGTTTATATTTGTGTTGCGAAATTAATATTGTATTTCGAATTCTAAAATAATATTCGCGTTGCGATTTACATATTATCGTTGTGATTTACCTATTCGCGTTGCGAATTTTACTATTGCATTACGATTTTGATTTTCACGTTGCAATTTATATATTATCGTTGCGATTTACCTATTCGCGTTGCGAATTTGGAAAATCGCGTTGCGAAATTAGAGTTCGCGTTGCGAATTTGTTGGTCATTTTCGCAAATCCAAAAAAAGTTGGTTAAAACTGTATATTATAAGGCATTTTCTGTCACTGGAGTTAATTTCTCAATTTATAATTTCTATAAACTATATTATCGCATAATATCACCATGTCATATTTTAAATTTTCAGTTCACATTTGGGTTTTAGGCAGCAACTAGGCAGTTTAACACTGTTTCATATCACAATTAAAGCTGCCTAATTTAAAAAATCAATCGAATATTCTTTATAGCATAATTTATTTATTAATTATAGCATAATTTATTATTATATTAATACAAATTTATCACATATTTGTATTTCTATAATCTGATTTATTCAAAACAAAGCCTTTATAGTTGTTGTCTACCGTTACACGACCTCCCACTAACAACTATTATTATAGTTTCATACTATGCATGTAACCCATACAGACCGATAAGGGTAACCAGATCCGATCTGGGGTGTCACATTTGGGCCACCGGAGCGACCCACTGTAAAAATAACGAAAAATTTAAAAATTTTATTAAAACGTGTAACTTATAAAATCAGTTGTCACTATTTAAAATAAAACAGATTTCTAGACTCATATATAAATCAAAATACAATTACATGCCCCCTAATCATATGTACCATTCTCTGGAAACAACGCCGAAAGAATTCCTTTACTGATGTCGATAACTGCATTGGTATAATTCTTTTAACCTGCAATGGTGAGTAATAGAGTGAGCTTCGGAAAGCTCAGTAATACAGAACTACCAAATGATGCTGAAGAACGTGCAGATACAGATAAACATATTTTCCTTATTGTTTCCGAACATTTACAGATTTTTATGCTGAGCAGAGATCCTACTGATATTTCAGGTGGTAACGGACAATGAGCTTTCAGTTAAGAGAAATATTTCAAATGACTGAGTTCAGGAGATCAGAATAGGTTATCTAGTGTGTTCCCAAAAATCATGTAACTTTTCAGATATTTTTAAAACATATATATATATACCCCCATCCATCAAGTCCAAAATGTGTAAGTTCCCCAGAACCATACACCCACCGACAAGTCCAATATGGCCCTGAGAACACAGCCGAGGAGCCGGTAAGTAAGGCCCTTAGCACACAACCGAGGAGCACACAGCCGAGGAGCCTCCAGATATACTTCCTCCAACATTACCCCCCAAGTAAAACATGTTCCGTCCGTAAACAGATATATCAAAAAGCATAACATAATCCAGGTCAAGTATCAGATCAAAATCCAGGTCAAGTATTCAATCAGAATCCAGGTCAAGTATCCGATCAGAATCCAGGTCAGATATTATAATAGAAATCAAATAAGAAATCAGGTAAAATATCCAGGTGATTAGGGAACACACCAGAGTTTACAGAAATTATTCAGAGGTACTGGATAATCTTAACAGGTAGAGGAACACAGATCTTCAGTATATCGATAGAATATCAGAATTCAGAATCACTGTTGGAAGAGTTCAATAACTGACAAAATCATTAATTATTCAGAATATGACTTGAGCTGGTAAGGAATAAATGAAGGTTCAGGATATTTACAATCTATGTCGATTGATCGGATTATCAAACAAATCTTAGATGAATAGCTCCCAAAACTAATGCTTGTCGATTGATCAATTCATTGTTCTTCCATGGTATTTACTCTTTAATACCACAAATTCTTGTTCATTGATCATTTTCAAAATCATCGCTGAATAGATCTTCCAATGTCTTCATTTCATTTCCATGCTTCCACAATATAATGTAATGCTAACGTACTTGATTATTTTAATCATAAACCATCGTAATTGTATACTATGTAAACTCATAAGAGTTTCCAGACTTATCCAAATCACTTACTAAATCCTCAGTCATTGAGTTTACCTAATTCATTTAGTAGTCATGTCTATTCCCGTAATATTCGAGGGTTTTCAGGGTAATCTAGACGTTTCTGAATTTCGGACACATAATGTACTTTCGTTCAATTCAATTTGGTCTTCGTGGTCGATTTGTCTAACAAATATCAACTCCTTACTATTGAATGCATTCTAGAGTTGAGTTGAGCTGAATACTTCCAAAACTATCATCGAGCCAAACTTGAAAATACAAACATGCATTCAAGTGACATCTATGTCATTCAGGTACTGATATAACACTAGCATTGGTTGCTCGGCTTAATAGGTGATCCATAACTTTTAAGATCAGTACCACACCCGTGTTTATTTGGATTCCTTAATTAATCCAACATCTACTTAGTCTAGGTCACAAGGGTATTTTAGTAATTTTGGTATTCAGATTTATTCCATTCATTTCAGAGCTCGAGGATATCCAATCATTCCTGAGCTTGGTGGTATTCATGTGTCATTTCTATTATAGGGGTATTTTGGTCATTTTACAGATTCAGTGTATTTTAATCCTTTTCTTCCGTCCGATCTTAGTATTAAATTCAATCTTATCATTTATTTCAGTCCTTTCGAACAATTCTGATAGCAGAATACCCCCAATAAATTATTCTTTAGGTATTCACTCATTCGAATATTTTCGAGTCAAGTGCCTTCTTAGTTTTTACAAACGGAATATCATGAATTTTTCTGTACAAAGACAAATCTTAATAATTAAATTCGTACTTAATCGAGTTAAGTACAAATTCTTAAAGTACTTTCTCATTCAAGGTTAACTCAGACAATTTTATCTCTCAAGGGCATTTTCATAATTTCTTAACCAGATAATTTTGGTATTACCTCTTAATGAAAATAATTATAATTTAGAGATCCTATGATCAATTGCTTTCCCGAACATTCTCTTATCTTGAAATGATTCCCTTAACAGACTTCTAGTATCCTTCACAAACCCTCATAATACTAAAAACCGGTTATCTGTATTTCCTAAGCAAAACTAGCATTTCTTATGCACATCAATAATTTTTATCGGATCAATATGTCTTTTCAGAGTTATTAACCAACTTCCAGGGACAATTCTTGTCATCTTACAATATAAGGGTATTTTCGTAATTTTACCCTACCGGATTATTCTCATAATTTCCCATCCAAGTACCTTTAACATATGACCTTTGATGAATAAATTATAAAATACAAATCCAGGTTAATTTCTTTACTACCAAACACAGAACATGAAATTTAATTCTAACAACCCTTCAATTTCTTATATTAATCATTCGATCCGTATTCAGATACCGAATTTTTACCACATTCATATCGAGTGTATAAATTAATCAACTCCACAAAAGTGACCAACATTATCTCATTCATGTATTTACCAATATCAACATATTTCATAAAGCATAAAGAGGTAGTAAAGTATTACCGATTTTTGTGCAATACTGATCGACCATAAAAATTCCATTCGAACGCCTTTGATCTTCAATTCAACTTCCAATAATTCCTCAGATATATATATCAACATAAATTATATCAGAAACGGAGCTTAATTGCGATAAACGGATCAAATCGGATGATAAATCAGATAAAATAGCTCGAAAGCATAAAATATGACTTTTCAGAAATTTGAGATTTTTGGTCAAAATCAAAGTCAACGGGTTTGACTACCAATTTCGTGGTCTTCGGGTCTGAATTTCGAAAAATGGACTGCAGAATCGGATTTGGAACATCGAAAAATGTCAGGATAGGTATACTCGGTCAAAGTCAAAGGTCGTTTAATGCCCGGTCAAAGCCGGTCAAAATTTTGGTCAACAGTGGTCAACGCTGGTAAACGGTTAACGGGTCGGGTCGGGTCGGGTCGGGTTGTGACCGGTCAAACCGGTCAAAATAGTTCCAAAACCGGTCAAACCTGTCACTTTTTCCTTCCCCACGCGCAGGGCGCGTGGGGGCGCGTGAACAGTGCTAAATTCTCGGAAAAATTCCTAAAAATTATTTTAAGCGATTTTGAGATAGTTACAAAGCTCGGTTCATAATTTTGAACAGCGGAGAGCTCGATTTCAACAAATCGAAAACTTTGACCGCTTCACCTCCTCAAGCTCCGCCGTCGACGGAGACCAATGATGACACCGGCGGACTCAGAACGATGCAAGGAACACGATGGTGCGGGAGGTGTCGTAAACGGATGCTTGGATCGTCGTGAATCGATGAAAAACCAATTGAAATCGAGTTATTACCGACGATACTTCCGACTGAAATTAATGACAAACGTAGACGATTCACGACGAAAGGTTTAAGGGGTTTTGTTCCTCGGTTGACAACGAATACGATGGTGGTTTTGGCTCGTCGGACGGTGAGTAGATCGGAGTTGAAAGAGGGGTTGACGGGAGAGGAAAAACTGGAAAAATATCCAGAAACATATGGGAAATTGGGGGTTTATAACATCTCATAATTAAAAATGGTTAAACCAAGAGTTTAGCCACTGAACTTCTTGCACTTCATAAAACGGTCTGCCAACTTTAAAATTTTGCAATTTAACCCACTGTTTCTTTCAAAATACCAAATTAAATCTACCACTTTATAATTTCTAAATTTTAGCCCCTAAATTAGGGTGTTACAATGCATATAATTTTTTATTAAGTTTAGTACATATGTTTTTCCCTCAATTTAACTACAATTTAAATTAAGTAATTGTTATATAACTATGGGAAATATCAATTAATATAAAATATATCTTATTATGGTAGTTGTCACGTCCCTCTTGACATCAACCTTACCATCTTCATCCTATATTATATTTAGTAGATCTTCCTTGATCCAGTCAAACATATCTAAAGAAACTATTGTTAATTACAAAATCTACTTTTGTATTCAACCTACTTAACTCATACCTATTAAATTGTATATATTTCAGTATGAAACATTTTATGAAAATATAGTATAGAATCATTTAAATAAGATTTATCTTAATTATTTAATATACGAGTAACATATAATTCAACTTTTCATCTATAAACCCTTTAGTGTTAAATCGAACTTTATGTAAAACTTTACTAACAAACATAATAATCAAAATAATATTGTCCTTTCATTTTGTACTTTTTTTCTTATATTGTTCTTATTTTATGTACTGTTCCTTTAACTATACTAATTCCTTGACCTTACTATTTCTTTTATTATACTATTTCTCTTATTGTATTGTTTATTTTATTGATTCTTTTACTGTTTTATATCTTTTATTATATTGTGTCTTTTACTATATTATTACTTTCATTGTATTATATTCTTTTAGTTTCATTTTTACATCCCAATGTATAATCATGAGAATATAAGATACGCAAGTCAGAAACGAGTGCTCTGTATGGTACACAATATAAACTGCCAGTAAATGTGGCACATTAGTGCATGTGTACAGTATAATAACTATTTGTATTTGTATGGCACATTATTTCCATGTATGCAACATAACTACCTGTGATCTGTAACTGTATGACACATTTAGTGTCCTTGATTGCACCACAGGTGCAACAAATTCAATGCCATGTGATTGCACTGTAGATGCGACACATTCAGTGTCCTGTGATTACACTATAGGTGTGGCACATTCAATATCCTATGGATGTACAGGTAATGTACAAGACAACAATGATGTACCTATGATCTCGAATACATAAATGTATTCGGTAACTATATTGTACACGAATGTACGAGATCAGAATCAGTCAATCTCATGTACCACTAACTCTCAAGTCTTATACACTAGGCTTTTATTTAAATCTTATATCCTTTTTCATATAAAACATTTATAGGATGATTATCAAAATCATATACTATTTAACCATGTATTAATACTTTAACTAATATAATAAATTCATATTTGTATAGATAATCTAAAAATATCGTTGACATATATTCGATACTAAACTATTTACCAAATCAAAAACTAACTTGATTATACCAAATTAACCGTCAAAGTCTCTAAAATTTATTTATTTTAGCTTCAAAAATCATCTCATACTAAATTTCTAATTTAATCCATAATTTCTCTATATTTACTATTTAGTCCTTTAACTTCTACATTCTGCCAAATTTATCCCAATTAAATTATATTCAACTTCAATGTAGTACTTAAACAATTGCACATTTTCCATTTAAGTTCCTACCCTTTTTCCATTTTTTGCAATTTAGCTCTTACACTCTTACAACCTTCTAAATTCGATTATAAATCCATAATACCATAATTTTAACCATAGGATAAATTCTTTTAGAATTTCATCTCAAGTTTTCTATTTTATTCAATATATTCCTTTTTGCAATTTCATCCTAATTTCAAACATCATAAAACAAATTCAAACATTCCGTAAATTTTGAATTAGTCTTTATAATTTCACAAGTTTTCAATTTGATCGAAATTATCATCCAAATATAAAATTTAGCACTCCAACATTCAATTTCAACGCAATACATCAATATTAAACAATTGCACATTAATATCCATATTTCTCAATGTATACTCTTAAGTCCTTATTCTTTCACAATTTTCTAAATTGGTCCAAATCATATTTTAAGCATGTAGAATCACTCATACATCATTTCTAACCTAATTTCTCCAAAACTTTTCCTTCTTTCTTCCCCTTTGGCCGAATACCTTTAAGTTTTCCTATCATGGATTACATTTTAATTCAAACATGAATTCATCCTCTAAACAACATTTCCACAAAATTCTCATAATTTCATCATATGATAAATTCCATAATGATTAAGCTAAGATAATAGAGTTGACTCATTTCAAATAATTAAGATAGCATATAACATAAGAGTATCATAAAATACATATTTTACCTCAATTTCATATTATGACAGTTTGGACTACCCTCAAAGAAATATTATTTTGTATTAATCTAAACACTTAAAAATCATTCCATTTTACCATTAGAAACTAAACTCGAATGCAAATCTAACCATATAAGGTACTTTTTCCAGTTCAACTTGTATAATTTATGGCGAGTTTTCTAATCCAGTTTACAAAATCTGTCTTGAGCATAATCTGTTGCCAAAATTTTTAACCTATCATTGGTTAAAATTTCATATCTTTTTGTATACACTTCTAAATCAGTAGCCATTTGTTTTAAACAAAACTATACTGATTTAAAAATTCAACATTATAAAAATCATCTTCTAATAATTCTTGTAGAATTTATGGTGATTTTATGAACTTATTGTTCATATTACGAATTTAGGCATATTTCACTAATTTGCATCCTTAGCTTATTCACTAATTTTATTAGCTTATCAAATGAACACATATGCATGAATTCAAATTCTTATCATCATTTCCATGCAATCTTAATCAATTCCATATTAAAAACAATCAAAATTCAATATTTTCCATAAACCCTAACCTTAACCAAATTCATCTTTAAACATTTCCAATTTATTTTAATCATTACTCAAACTTGAAAACAACACTATAATATTATCAACACAAAAATCTATCCTTAAATCATTAAAATCCAACTTACTCACCATCCACTTTAATAATCAAACCAATGATTCAATCATGGAAACAATGAAATATTATCACCAAATGATAGAGAATTTAACATGGATCATTTTTTATTTCATAACTTAATTCAAAAATCAAAGGAAAATGGAATAAAAAGAAGAAAACATACCTTACCTTTTTTTCAATGGAACTCACGAAAATTTAAAGGGCAAGAACAAGCTTTCTTAAGTTTTCTCCCAAAATATCTATGTACACATGGCTTAATTCTAATTAATCTTAATATTTACCTCTATGACATACTTTCATCATCATTTTCTTAAAAATAAATAAATATAAAAATATTATAATTGATTTTCATATTTGCTCTTTCAATTTTCCAAACTTTCAATTTAGTAACCTTAATTCCACTATTCCACTTTAACATGGAAAATCAACTTAATTCCACTAATCCATATTAAATTCTACTGATTAAAAAATATAAATATAATATTTATAACCCTATACTACCATCCTTCAATTTTTTATTAATTTTCGATTCGATCTGATTATCCGAATACTTTATCGAACTTTATCGCTTAATAGCTCTTTACACAAATTCCATATCGAAATACGACATTCATAGAGAACCCATTATTGAGGATAAACTATTTATTTATGGAATAAAATTTTCTTTTTGGAAAATTACCATCTTGGTCCCTAAATGTTTCCCAAATTTATACTTTAGCTACTAAACTTTCTAAATTTGTGTTTTAGTCACTAGTCAAATTTTGGGGTATTACAATTCTCACCCCCCTTAAAAAAATTTGTCCTCGAATTTTAAACACGTATCAAATGTAAGAAGATAAGAACACTGCTTTTTTATCTTATCATCTTATTATCACGTAACCATATTAGATCAGTGATACAGACACTTTAGTGGCATGTACAAAATTTTAACATATTTTAACTTTAGTTCAGGCCAAGAATCGGCTAAACCTGCAGCTATGATACCATTAAATGTCACATCCTTAACCCGTGTTCATACCCGAATACAAGTTAAGGATGTCACATTATTTCTGTATAATAATTACTATTCAAAAGTCGGTAAAATTTTGTTTCTTATAAACATTATAATTTCTATAAATTGTATTATCACTTAATATCACCATGTAATATTTTACATTTTTAGTTCACAACCAGTGTTCAGGCAGCAGCTAGTCAGTTTAACATTGTTTCATATCATAATTAAAGCTGTCTAATTTAAAAATCAATTGAATATTCTTTACAACATAATTTATTATTATAATCATACAAAATCACTTAGTAACTTACCATACTTTCACCTTTCTTATTAGATTTTCTCGTATTATTTTACATTTTGGTTCAACTCTTATACTATTTTTTTATCTCGCTATATATATAAGACATGAATTTTCTATAATCTAATTTATTCAAAACATGGCCTTTATAGTTGTTGTTTACCACCGCACGACCTCCAGCTAACAACAACTATTATTATAGTTTCATACCATGCATATAAATTTTTCTTAAGTACATGTGTTTTGCCCTCAATTCACTACAAGAAATTGCATTTTCAATGACACTAAGAATTGTCACTAAAAGTATCAAATTCAATTACTAAAAGTATCAAATTCAATTACTAAATATCATAGTGACAAAATTTTGTAGCCGTCACTTCCCGTCACTAATATCTCCATCACTATTATATTAGTGACGATTTATTAAATTTTGTCACAATTACTTTTTTTGTTACTACTTTTTTTGGCACAAAAAGATTAATAACAGTGACAAAATTTTTAGACACTAATATTATCCTTATTAGTGACAAATATTTTATCACAATTACATAATTAAATTGATTAATTAAAATATTTATTATTAAATCAATTATAGTAGATATATATTTCAACTTTTAATTGTATTCATCTTCTTTATAATAGGAACTTGCATCACAATCATTTTTCATAAGTTAGTTATTCTTTAACGATAGATAATGTGACGTCTCTACATGTTTATCTTTTGTGTAACCAGTAGTATATGATTATCAATTGACTAATCAAATCAAATACTACATAGGTGAGGGTGACCCCAATTCAATTTGATTAAAGGATCTAGTGCCTTATCCTACTAGACCAACTGATTGTTAATGATTCAACATGTTATTTTTTTAATAAATTAATATAATACATGACTTTTAAGGAGATTGAACCTGAGACCTTCATATTAAAAGTGCAACACTTAACTATTGTGCTAAGAAAGACATATTTGTTTTCGATAAAAAATAATATTTAGGTTAAACCATTTGAATTAATTTTATTTTTTTATGAAAATAAATAAATTAAAATAATAATTATCATTATAATAATTTGAGTTAATTTTCTATAATTTCTCATATAAAATATGTTTTTAGAAAAAATATAAAAATAATTAGGTTGGTTTAACAATATAAACATATAATTAATGAGATTTAAACCTAAAATAATACCAAGTCTCCTTAAATTATATTTAATAAAATAAAAAAATAATATTTAACAATGTATTAACACCTTGTGGTGGAAGTCCTAAATTAAAAAAACAAAGTACTAACAATTAATTGACGTTAGCAAAATTCACATATATCTGAATAAAGATCATAAATTAAATATAAAAATAATCAATTTGTTTATATAAAAAAATAAGCATAATTGAAGATTAAATGATACCGTCAAAGTTTATAGTGTCCAAATAGAAATAGGCCTGTAAACGAACCGGACGCACATGAACGGAGGTATGTTCATGTTCGTTCATTTAAAAAATAAACAAACATAAACGAACACGAACATAAATGAACAATTGTTTTTTGTTCATGTTCGTTTATTAAGGAATATAACTTGTTCATGTTCGTTCATTTAATAAATAAACGAACATAAACGAATACGGACATAAACGAACACGAACATAAATGAACACGAACATAAACGTTGGAGACCCTACCTTCCATTGTTCTTTCATGAAAAATAGTTGACAATGCATATCAATCAAATCTACAGTGATAAATAACGTAAGAGTTGATTAGCAGTAATGAAATGTTTGAAGATATTCACACAAGAACTATGAAAACAAAGTTCATTGTCAAAGTGTATTTCTACTTAAATGGGTTCTTCCTGGAAAACCCATTACTTCCCCTATTACACTCTTTTTTAGAAATTGCATAGAAACCTTTGTTTTGTTTTCTGGCAAATTCTATATATTTTTCTCTTTACTGATGCTCATATACTTCTGATTGTTACTTTTATCTTCTCATCTATTTCTAGAAAGAAGTATGATGTTTTCTTGAGTTTTAGATGTGAAGATACCCGCAATAACTTTACATATCAACTATTAAGCCAAATAAAACAGAAAAAGAGATGAAAACATATCTGTAAAACTTCAGATTGCACTATAATATAACTTGTTTTGAAGCTTTCAGCGACCATCTTCACTCTCCAGTGAACACTAGGGTTTGGGAAAAAAAAGGGGGAAAATGAATATAGGTGCGAGGTGCCTCACGAGTTAACATATTGGATTTAATCTCCAAATAAAATTGGATTAATTATGGAGTTGGTCATCAGAATATCAGATTAATTAATATTTTTAAGATACTTACAAATTGGTCACCAAAATTGATTTAAGAAGATTGGATTAAACATAAATGAATGAACATAAACGAACATAACCGAACGAACATAAACGAACATAACCGAACGAACATAAACGAACATAACCGAACGTTCATGAACGTAAATGAACGAACGAGACCTATGTTCATGTTCGTTCATTTAATTAAACGAACACAAAATCTTGTTCATGTTCGTTCATTTAATAAATAAACGCACATAAACGAACTTCCCACCGCACGGTTCGCTGAACGTTCAGTTCATTTACAGGCCTAAATAGAAATATGAAACAATTATTCACTTCAACAGTGACAAAAATAGTTGTTGTCACAAATCACCAACAAACACTAGTGACA
Source organism: Hibiscus syriacus (assembly GCF_006381635.1). Classification (NCBI taxonomy): domain Eukaryota; kingdom Viridiplantae; phylum Streptophyta; class Magnoliopsida; order Malvales; family Malvaceae; genus Hibiscus; species Hibiscus syriacus. The sequence continues at coordinate 8,758,396 of NW_024063392.1, read as the reverse complement.
AAATGTTTTCGTCTCAATTATAAATAATAATAATAACTACTTAAAATATTGTCACTATTACAACTTTCCGTGTACAAATAAGTTGGCACCAATTCGAGCCTATTACTAGTGACTAATTAATAATGACAACTTACTTTTGGTCACAATAAAACACTATTAGTGACCATTATTTTGTGATGTACTTTAAAATTATCACAGTTATTACTTAAAAAGTGACCAAAGAAAAATAAGTCACAATTACTCATTTTAAAAGCGACAAAAATAATTTTTGACATAAATAACATACTTGCGACGAAATTCTTTAATGTCACAATTAAATTGTCAGTACAAATCTTATTTCTTATAGTGGTTTAACTATAATTTAGATTGAGCAACTATTATATAACTATGGGAAATACCAATTAATATAAAATTTATCTTATTATGATAGTTGCCACGTCCCTCTTGACACCAATCTTACCATCCTCTACCCATATTATATTTAGTAGATCTTCCTTGATCTAATCAAAACATATCTAAAGAAATTGTTGTTAATTACAAAATCTATTTTCTTATTCAACCTATTTAACTCATACCTATTAAATCATATATATTTTAGTACGAAACATTGTATGAAAATATAGAATGGAATCATTTAATTAATTAAATAAGATTTATCCTAATTATTTAATATACAACTAACTTATAATTCAATTTTTCATCTATAAACCCTTCAGTGTTAAATTGAACTTTATGTAAAACTTTACTATCAAACATAATAATTAAATTAATATTGTCCTTTCTTTTCGTATTGTTTCTTTCTTATATTGTTCCTATTTTTTGTATTGTTCCTTTCAATGTATTGTTTCTTTCAATGTATTGTTTCCTTCCCCTTACTATTTTTTTATTATACTATTTCTCTTATTATACTATTTCTTTTACTGTTTTTTATTGTTCCTTTCACTAAACCCTAATTAAGGGAACTATATCAGTCTTATCAATACTTCCCTTAAATAGGAGAATATGAGATATGAAAAGAAATAAAAATAAAATATTTTAATTAGTATTTAACCTATAATTTGCTCATTGAGATGGAAAAGGTCGAGTTGTACTTGTGAGGTTAGCATACATAATTAATTAAAATGACATAAAAGTCAATCAGCATGTTTCAATAAATATTAATTAAAAATTATATACCTATCATAAACAAAATAGTATATAAATATTAGATATTATACAAATACGCAACATAAATAATACACACATACTAACAATGACTAAATTAAAATCAGAATATGCCAACCTTAAATATGAAACTTAATTAGTGATTATAATGAAAGAGGTTACAAATTGCAAATGAAATAAAGTTGTAATAATTAAAGGGTACCCATCCGAACATTAGAAATTAAATAAATAAGAAATAAAGGAAAGGAAAGGGTCAAGCAAAATAAATAAATATGTAGATTATAAATTGAAAAGAAAAAAATAAAATTAATAAGGGAAACAAAATCAAATTGGAATAAAGTTTTACTAAAAGAAATAAAATAAGGAAATTGGTATAAATCAAGCAACTTTAAAAGAAACCAAATAAGGAAAATATAAAATTTAATAAAAAATAAAAAAATCTACCATAATTTTGAAAAGTTAAAATAAAATTAAGCAGGTTGATAGAGAAGTCTAAAGAAAGGTTAGATCTAAAAGATCTCTTTGAAAATCTTAAATTTGTTCATTGACTTGTCTCCTCCTATGAGATTTTGGAATAAAAGCAAGATCGGGACAAACAAAACAACAAGAACATAAGTAAATAAAAAAAAAAGAATCATCGATTTTCAATTGAAAAACCTCAATAAATGTTAGATGTTAGATTTAAAAAAATCTATTCGAAAACATTTTTTCTTATCATCGTTTCTCTCTTCCAACAATATTTTTTTAAAAATACAAAATCTACCAAAACAACAAGAATAAAAGATAAATAAAACCAAAACAAAAAGAACAAGAATAAAAAGCAAAAATCTTATTTTATTACTTGTATCTTCCAAATTACAATTGTTAGAGTGACTCTCCCTCTTTTTTCTCTCTTCTTTCTCTAAAGTGAAAATGAATTCTATTATTTTCTGTGTGTTCAATGAGGATTGTTCAACTATGCATTTATTTACTTATTTATACATTAATTGTATTTTATCTTTATCTTTAATTTGCTGAATGCCGGAGGTCTTCCCCGGAAGCTGCTCTCAACCCTGGAGTTGGGGGCAGCCTACTACCCTACCTCCCCCTTACCTCATTACACATGAGAATAGGGTTTTGTTGTTGTTGTTGTTGTTCAATGAGATAAGAAAAAACCTTAATTTATTACCGAGCCTCATCGTATCTAATGCTCAGGATCATTTACATTCACGATTAAGATTAAAGCATATCTATACAATCACCAAATTAAGAAAAGTAAATCAATTCTATTAACACATTCCTTAAATAGAAGATTACATGAGATATTAAAAGAAATCAAAATATAATATTCTGATTAGCATTTAACCTATAATTTTATTTTTATTAAAATTAAATTGATTGGACAAAATTAGATAATTACAGCTTCCTACTTTCATAGACTTTCTTTCCATTTTGTTTCTTTCTAATATGATTTTGAAACCTTGCATTTTGTATAGTTATTGAAGAGAAATAGAGTCAGTCCGGTTATTAATTACAGAGAAGTGGTTAGTAGTTGCCTCAGAAGATGTTGATGTTCATAAATTGTTGCATGCCACAAAACCACGTTAGTTGAAAACTTGATTCAATGGTTAGTCTCATTAAAGGAAGCCAGCTTAACATTTTATTTTGCATTACAATTCATATTTAAAACCTATAATTGTTATATTTTGAATTAATCACTAGTATTCGATCTGATCGATTAATCCAGACAGAGTATTGTAGAGGTGTGAGCGACCCTCTCAACCCATTTTATTTCACTCGTAATCGTCAAAGTTCATACTCGTGACATTACTTAAAGAATTTAATAACTCATCTCACTAAATCAACTAGTTATTGGTTATAATTTTTATTTTTAATACAAATATTTTTATTTAAATTTTAAATTTTAAAATATGATGCGACTTATCATATAGGAAAGAATAGGAAACCATCTAAAAATATGATGTGACTTATTAATTAATTGATTAAATTTCACAATACGTAACGACTCTGTATGAAAGAATAGGAAATCATTTAATGCTCGAAGTGTAAATTCAAAGCAAGCATAAAAAATGAGCTCCATGTCAACATAGAGCAGCCTGGAATTTGAAATGCAACACAACTAGAAAAAGAAAACGTAATCAAATCAACGATGTCTCAATTGCATTATTAAAATTCGACTAACGAACTAAAAACATTATAAAACCACAAAATTAGATCTCTCCAAAACATCCTTCCCGATTTAACTCCTCACATGGCGGAAAGGGAGCAGGCAAAGCCTCTAGCACCGGCGTCGGACCTTCCCAAAAGCGACGACGGAGAGGAAGCGCTGCATATGATAAAAACTCGACGTAAGAAATTCATTAAATGTTTCGGTTACATTGCTGCTCTGACGACCATCCTAGCTGCAGTGATCATAACTCTAATTTTCACGGTGTTTCGAGTCAAGGATCCAATCATCGAAATGAACGGCATCATGGTTACAAACCTCGAGCTAATTAACGGCACAACTCCTAAGCCGGGTTCCAACATCACCGTAAGAGCCGACGTTTCAGTTAAAAATCCCAACATAGCATCGTTCAAGTATAGGAATACCACCACAACTCTTTACTATTATGGCAAGGTGGTCGGGGATGCCCGGGGCCCTGCAGGCCGTGCGAAGCCCCATCGAACCATGCGGATGAACATTACGATCGATGTTATCATGGATCGGCTCTTGGCCAGTCCGAATTTGGTGGCGGACGCCAGCTCCGGGACATTGACCATGAGTAGCTACTCCAGAATTGGAGGAAGGATCAATATGTTGAACATCATAAAGAGGCATGTTACTGTAAAGATGAATTGCTCCATGACAGTGGACATCTTCAGCCAAGAAATTCAAGCACAAAAATGCAAGCGGAAGACCATCCTAGCTGCAGTGATCATAACTCTAATTTTCACGGTGTTTCGAGTCAAGGATCCAATCATCGAAATGAACGGCATCCATGGTTAAAACCTCGAGCTAAAACGGCACAACTCCTAGCCGGGAACATCACCGTAGAGCCGACGTTTTCAGTTAAAAATCCCAACATAGCATCGTTCAAGTATAGGAATACCACCACAACTCTTTACTATTATGGCAAGGTGGTCGGGGATGCCCGGGGCCCTGCAGGCCGTGCGAAGCCCCATCGAACCATGCGGATGAACATTACGATCGATGTTATCATGGATCGGCTCTTGGCCAGTCCGAATTTGGTGGCGGACGCCAGCTCCGGGACATTGACCATGAGTAGCTACTCCAGAATTGGAGGAAGGATCAATATGTTGAACATCATAAAGAGGCATGTTACTGTAAAGATGAATTGCTCCATGACAGTGGACATCTTCAGCCAAGAAATTCAAGCACAAAAATGCAAGCGGAAGGTTGATCTATAAGCTATCGGTAATGACGAATTCAAAAATATTTTTGAGAATGAGTTTATATATATATATATATTAACCATATAATTTTTTTTATATGTGTACAGGTATAAATAAAATTTCAGAAATGATACAATCGTTAAAATGAATAATTAATAGAAGAAAATATAATTTTAGAGTAAATATTTACTTACTCAAGATATAGTGTAGATACACCACAACTCTCAGGTATGATGGCATGTTTCCTTAGCGTGAAGCGTATATATGTAATATTCGTAGATATTGTACAGTTTTAAGACCATGAATGATTATAATTTTACCTTGTAAAGATCACGAGTATGTTAAAGGGAAATATAGGTTATGACAGTTTTAGTCGACTTAACTGAGATCGGTGATTTTTGAAAAGAAAAAAAATAAAATATGATAAGTTAAAGAAAATAATATACGATGTAGATTGAGATTAAAAGAGAAAGAATCTGATCTCTCCTTAAATCTTGTACGAGGATTTATATGCAAATTCTTAATGTCGATGTCACGCTTAAAATTATGAGGACTATTTATTTATAAGTTAATAAGATAAATAAATATAATTATTAAATAATAGATATGATTCTAACAAAATAAATAGTTATGATTACGATTATTCATAGATTACTAATAACGTCAAGAGATAGTGATTAATTGGAGAATATGAATATTGAAAGCTTCTAAAAACTTAGAAGTTCCGATCTGCAACAAGAATTCCTCCAAACTTAGGAGTAGCAACAAAACAGTTATTTACCCTTCAGTGGAAATCGTTTTTTTCCCTTTCGGTAGCAATAGAGGTCAGTGAAAATCGTTTTTCGTTGAAAAGTAGGGCATCAAAATCAACAATTAATCGGGCTAATAACTTTTGGCAAGGATCGGACACGTCCCCCGTTAAAAGGTTAGTTTGAATGTTTGATAGGTCATATTACGGATGTGGGGACCCCGATGGAAGTTGATCCAAATGGCATTAGTAATCGGGAAGTTGGTCAGATATCTGTATCTCCAACAACTCCGTCTCAGTCGCATTGATTCTTTGAATAACTAAATTGCTATAAGCTAGTGTTACATGTAGTCATAGGCTTCAGAATCATTTCAAATTTCACAAGAGAATTAGAAACTGACGACTGCTGGAAAAAGAAAAAGAATAAGAATCAGACCGTAAATCTGTCGTAGTTGGCTTTAGTCATCTTATATTTTCTGCTACAGCTACCCTAGTCATCAATGTTATTATAAAGAACCATACTCATGTTATTTTATTAATAGTTTTAGATGATTATAAGATAATATATATTTATAATTTTTTTAGTTATTAAAAAATTACATATCTTATTTACGAAACAACTTAAATCCAAAATCTTAAAAGATAATAAAACTTCTTTTATGTCATTTTCTAACATTTAATCTATAAGTTTAACACGAACTAAACAACCTCAGTGGTAAAAGTAGGGCTATAAAAAGTTGAACTGACCTCTAAAACTGACTGAAACCGACTCGAATCAAAATTGTTTTTAACCTAAGCTATAACGATCCGAAATTAACTCGAGTTGGAATTGGTGTTGGCCTGAATCCGAGTTGGACCTGGAAATTGTGGATCTGAACCCGACCTGCACCCGACTTGAGAATGACTTGAACCCGAATTGAACCGAAAAAATGATACTCGAACCCGACCTGCATTCGACTAATATGAACTCGAACCTGAGATTAACCTGGTAAATAACATGTATTTCCTTACCTATTTTCAACATAACTTGTAAATGATCCGACTTGTTATTGACCTGATCTGATATTTACCAGACTTGACATTTACCTGACTCATATATTACCATGGATGAAATTATAAGATTTTAATTAAATTGTGAGTTTTTGAGTTTATGATATAATTGATAAATTAATATGATTAATTTTTAAATGTTATAATAAAATATTTATTATAATAATTAAATTAATAAATAGACTTATTATATAAAATTATTTAATAAAATTAATAAAATTATTTAAATGTAAATTATATAAAAAATGATTAATAAAATTATTGGCATTGAACAATGATTAAATGTAAATTAATATAGTTTAATTTATGTAAATTATATAGTTTAATTTATGTAAAGAAAAAATAATATTAATAATGTAAGCATTAATTATGTAATTTATATTGACATTTAATATGATTAATACAATTAATTTTGGCATTGAAATGATAATTAATTTGATAATAAATGAATATTGGTATTGAACGTGATTAATTCTCCAAAATATAAATGTAAACTACACAGTTTAATTTATGTAAAGGAAAATTATCTAACAATTATAACATACATAAAACATAATATAAAAGATAAATTTAATTGATATTGATAATGTAAATAACATTTGATCTAAAATTTGAATAACATTTGAGTTATTACAGTTGAATACAATAATATGAACAAAAACAATGTTTTTTTAAGCTCTCAGATCTTATAAAAAAGTTTTATAAGGCTAAAAGCCTAACTTTTCTACCAGAAATTTCTTCATCGAGCTTTTGTATCGAAATATCTAAATGCTACCAACATCGTTAAATTAAGGGCAACATCTAAAGCCACCAACACAATTTAACATTAGTAGCTATTTAGAAAAAATGACAAGTTACGACAATCTATTTAAGTCAGACCAACAAAATAAATTACAAGGCAGCAACAAGCAACATTTCTTCATTAAACAAACATGCAGTCATCGGTAAAGCCAAAGAGAATACGATGGCCAACAGTGCCAAACATTTTTGACTTATTACAGAATCAAGCATTCAACATTGTTTATAATAACAAAAATAATATCCAGCAGAATCAGGATGTGTTACTTTGGACAGAAGCATCCTACAAAAAACAGAAGCATCAATAAAAATTGGTTTCAGTTACTGTTAAACATAATAAATATAATAAGTCATTAATAAATAGAAGTTACATGTGAAGGGAAGAAACAAGACAAAATCTCCAATTCCAATGGTTTCACTTAACGTTAAACACCCTAAAAAAATTAAAATTAAAATTAAAATTAAAATAATTAATAAACAATTTGAAATATTGAGAATAACATAAAAAATAAAAAAGTTTTATCATACCTTTACATAGCATACTCATTAACCACAGTAAGGTAGTCTTCATCTTTATCCTTCGGCTCAAAACCATACAACCAATTACGAGTTGTTACAAAAATCTCAATATTTTTTGGTAAGAGTGAAGCTCTTAATTTGTTTAAAATTCTATCCCCATACTAAAGGAAGATTCAGATGCAACTGAAGTAATTGGAATAGCCAATATATCTCTCGCCATGCAAGAAAGTACATGATATGAAACACTTTGATTTTTTCAATACTCCAAAATATCAAAGTCAGATTCTCCAGTACGAGGGACAAGGGGCAAACTAATATAAGAGTCAACATCAGATCGTCCACTCCTTGAAGAAACTAAATTGACATCAAAATTCTGAATAACAAAAGATAATAAATTAGTAAATAAAAACAGTAAATAAATAAGTTAAAATTCAACTAGAAATTATACTAACTAACCTGAAATAAATCTGATTTTCTAAATGTTCGAGGCCGATTGGAACTTGAGCCACTTCTGTCCAATGATGTACTACTTTGGACAGAAGAAACAGAAGAAGAACCACAAGGTGCATATTTTTGAATAAAATACATATAAATCAAGAAATTCATCATAAATGAGACTTACCCTCCGTTGAACCTCATCCACAACATAAAGAACATTGTACAACTCCTTCAAAAGTTATAATTTATATTGAGGATAAAGTAAAACAATAAAAGATAGAATCATAGAGTGATCAGACCAATATTTCTCATATAGTTCAAGCATGGGTCTTGCCATTGCAGAAATACCTTCATAGGGATCATTATGAGCATAACACAATAATTTCTCAATTGCAAAAACGTTAGCCAAATACAAGTTAGAAGTGGGATACTTAGAACCAGAGAACAGAGTAGTAATTTCATAAAAAGGCTCAAGAAAATCACAATTTGTTTGAACTATTTCCCATTCATGATCAGTAATGATATCCAACTTATTTTCCCTATTAACAAACAAGTTAATTGCTAATCTAGCCTCAAGTGCCCTATGAATCATCAAGTAAGTATAATTCCAACGGGTAGGAACATCCAATACTAACTTACCAGAGAAAGAAGAATCATAGTCTTTAACAGCTAATTCAAAGGCACAAAGTCGAGAGTTAGAAGAATTAATAAACTTAACAATCTGACGTAATTTAATAATAGAAGAATCAATTACCTTCAAACCTTTTTGAACTATCAAGTTCAAAATGTGGGCAACAAATCTTATATGGAAGTACTTACCATTGCAGGGAATATGAGAAATGACATTCAAACCATCTTTTAGTTTCTTAACCATTCTATCGTTTGCAGAAGCATTATCAAGTGTAATGGTAAATTCTTTTTTTCAAGACCCCACTCGCATATCATCTTTTTCACAAACTTAAAGATAGATTCACCATCATGAGGAGGATGAAAACAATGAAAATTAAGTATTTTAGACTGAGAGGTTCTTCTCCCAAATTCGGATGAACCAGTGGACATCCTCTTAGAGGATTTATTCAGATCAACTACTTCGGATAGTATATCATTTACATTCCCTTGCAAAAAAAAACTAGGGTTAGTATTAAGGTAAAAATTAAACTTTTTTTTGGATGAATTACTAAATTTCATTAACCCAAAGAAAGCAGAATTTTGCCACAGAGGAAACAAAGAAACACTAGCTACAAACAAAGGCATCTAACAACCTTATACAACCAATCCTAATAAACAACCAACAACTACACAAACAAGTACTACAGAGGAAACAAATAAACACTAGCTGCTAACAAGGCAACTAATGACCCTATACAACTATTCCCAAAGAAAAACCAGTAGCTATACAAACAAGGAATTATAACAAACAAACAATATTAAAATAAACAAAATTAATGAACAATATATATTAATTCACAAGGATCATTTACCTCTTTCAGAATGTTCTTCATTCTGATTTGTTGGGTTTTCTCCTACAAAAGAAATGAAGAATATATTAATGTACAATATTAAAATAAATAATTAAATAATTAAATATACCTGGATAATTAAAATCGTAAGAAAGACTATCCATGAAACCCTTGAAAAAATATAAATTTTTCGAATATCAACAGAGACGGAAGAAAAGGAAGAACATGATGAACAGTCCTGGTTACAGAAGATGAAAAGATATAGAAAGTGAATAGGCTTAGTTAGGGTTTTTTTATGTTCAGGTTTAGATTTGAGTTCGGGTTTGGGTTTGGATTTAGGTTTGGGTTACAAAAGATGAACTGGTGTTAGGGTTTGGATTTGATCAAAGAAAACGTGTTGATTTTTACTTTTAGGTGTTTGTAAGGATCAAAGAATGGTTTGGGGAAGAATAAGGATGAATTGTTGTTTGGGTTTGGGGTTTGATCGAAAAAATATGAAATGGTATATGTTTTGGTGTTTGTGAAGATCAACAGACAGTTTTCGTGAAGAACAAGGACGAACTCGGATGAATACGGATTAACAGGGGAGAAACTTTTGGGTGTTTGATCGGAAAAAAAAGAAATCGTATGGGTTTTGGTGTTTATGAAGATTAAATGAGGGTTTTGGTATGAACTCGGATGAACAAGTTAAGAAATTTTGTGTGTTTGAGCGAAAAAACAGAAAAATGTTTGAGATTTGGTGTTTTTGAAGATCAAATGAAGGTTTTTTCAAAGAACAATGAAGAACACAAATGGATTTCTAGAGAGAAGGCAGAGAATTTTGAGAGAATGTGAGAGTTAGAGAGAGAGAGAGCAAAATGGGAGAATGAATCGAATAGGAGAAAATGAGGAAAACTTTTTTTACCTTATATATTATGCTCCGTTTGGGCCAGGTTCAAGATCCGCGTGCATTTTGAACTTCATTTGGCATTGTAGCGTTGTTCCCTGTTTTGATTTTATTTAATTTAGTCCAACTTTAAGGATTCAATTTAATCTTTATATTTTAAATTTTTTCAATTTCATCCCTATATAATTTATATTAATAAACTATAATTTATATTAATAAATTATTTAATTAATAGAGTTAATATAAATTATGGATTATAATTAATATTAATATAATTAATATTAATATTAACTTATATTAATATAATATAGTTTATAATTTGTAATTAATATTAATATAAAATATAGTTTATAAAATTAATATTAATATAAACTATATTTTATAAATTATATAGTATAGTTTATAAACTATAGTTAATATAATTAATATTAATATAGTATATGGTTTATAGACTATAATTAATATTAATACTATATACTATATTAATATAAACTATAGTTAATATGTTAATATTAATGTAAACTATAGTTTATAAACTATCTACTACATTAATACAAATTATAGTTTATAAATTATATACTACATTAATATAAATTATAGTTAAGATAATTAACATTAATATAAACTATATAGTACATTAATATAAAATATAGTTTATAAATTATATACTATAGGTTATAAACTATATAGTACACTAATATAAACTATTGTTTATAAACTATAGGTTACATATATAGTTTACATATAAATAGATTGTATATATATATATATATATATACTATATGTTATATATATATAATAGACTATAGGTTATATATATAGTTTATATAAATTATACATAAACTATTATTTATAAACTATAGGTTGCATATATATAGTTTATAATAACTATAGAGTTTGTATAAACTATATATAGTTTATACATAAATATATTATATTTATATAAACTATATAGATTACATATATAGTTTATACATATGTAGCTTTTATATATAGATTGTATATATAGTTTATATCTATATAATTGATTTATATAATTTATATACATAGTTTATACATATGTAGTTTATATAAACTATATAGTTTATATATATAAGTTATACATATATATAGTTTATATTTACATGTATAGTTTATATATATATAGTTTATTAGTTTATAATAACTACATAGATTACATATATAGTTTATAATAACCATATAGTTTATAATAACTATATAATTTATATTATATATATAGTTTATGCATAGTTTCTATAACTCTATACTTTATTACTATATAGTTTTATATATATATATATATATAGTATAATATATATATATATATATATATTATATAATATATATATATATATATATATATATATATATAATCTATAGATTACATATATTAGTTATACATACATATTATATATTAATATAAATTATAGTTTATAAACTATAATTTATTATATATAGTTTATGCATAGTGTTTCTATAAACTCTATACTTATTACTTTATATAGTTTATATATTATATATATATATATATTATATATATTATATATATATATATATAATCTATAGATTACATATATTAGTTATACATATATATATACTATATTAATATAAATTATAGTTTATAAACTATATATTTATATTATATATATAGTTTATGCATAGTGTTTCTATAAACTCTATACTTTATTACTTTATATAGTTTATATATATATATATATAATCTATAGATTACATATATTAGTTATACATACATATATATACTATATTAATATAAATTATAGTTTATAAACTATATACTTTTTATAGTTTATACATATATAGCTTATATAAATAGTTTATATATATAGTTCATATAAACATAGTTTATATATATAACTTATAATAATTATATAATTTATATTAATATAAATATAGTTTATATATACAACAACAACAACAAAACCCAATTCCTATATGTATGGGGTAAGGGGGAGGTAGGGTAGTAGGCTGCCCCCAACGCCAGGTTGAGAGTAGCTTCCATGGAAGACATCCGGCAGTCAGACAATTAAAAATATAGATAAAATTCAATGTATATATAAATAAATACATAAATACATAGCTAAACAGTATTCATATGCAGTCATTAAAATCATATGTGCGTCTGTAACGGGGATTAATCCCTGCATAATAATCCATGCGAAAGAATCTCTGCATATAGACAGAAACATAAGACCCGACTAAATTTAAAAGAGGAAAGATGAGGAGAATGATACACATAAGTCAACGATAGCAAGCCCAGTTCTAATCCTTCATAAATACCAATAACAGAAACGTATAAAAAGTAGAAGTCATGGAAAATACTATAAAGACATTAAAAGAAGACATAGATGATACACCCTATAGATGTGACCCACACTACTCGACTACCCTAGTCTTTAGCCTCCATATTTTCCTATCAGAGGTCATGTCTTCGGTAAGGGCTAAATCCCTCAAATCAGATCTCAAGCAGTCTTACCACTTCCGCCTTGGTCGTCCTTTCCTTCTGGCATCGTCGACTGTAATCGAATCTACCCTCCTGACCGCATCCGACGGTAGTCGCCTAAGGACATGCCCAAACCACCGTAGTCTTCCCTCCCTCAATTTTTCAGAAACAGACACCACCCCCAAGGACATCCTAATCATAGAGTTTGTCGTCATATCCCACAGAGTCCTACCACATGTCCATCAAAGCATTCTCATTTCTACGGCCTCAATCCTCCTTACGTGATCCTTCTTGGTTGCCCAACATTCTGATCCATACAACAGCGCTGGTCTTATCGCCATTCTATAAAACTTTCCCTTAAGTTTTAGAGGCACCTTCTTGTCACACAGAACTCCAGTAGCAGCCCTCCACTTTAGCCATCCCGCCTTTATACGGTGTGTAACTTCATCATCTACACCCCCATCTTTATGTATCATAGACCCTAGGTACTTGAAACAATCCTTTGAGGGGAGAACGTGTCCTTCTATGCATACTTCTACATCTTCATCGTTTTGGTTCCCATTGAAGTTTGAACATAAATACTCTGTCTTTTCAATATTGATCCTTAAACCTTTTTCTTCCAAAGCAGTCTTCCAGGTAGCCAGTCTACTATTCAACTCAGATTTTGTTTCAGCAACTAGGACAATGTCGTCAGCGAAAAGCATACACCATGGTACACCGTCTGGTGTCGCACAGTAGATGTCGTCCATAATCAAGGCGAAGATGTAAGGGCTAAGAGCCGACCCCTGGTGGAGTCCGATTTTTACCGGGAATGCCTCGGTGTCGCCAACTGTAGTCCTAACGTAAGTAGTAGATCTACAGTACATATCACGAATCGCCCGGATATAAGCAGTTGGGATCTGTCTTGTTTCCAAAGTCTTCCAGATCGTATCACGGGGAACACTATCATAAGCCTTCTCAAGGTCAATGAACGCCATGTGAAGATCTCTAGACTTTTCCCTATATTTCTCCATAAGCCGTTGAAGTAGATGAATCGCCTCCGTGGTAGACCTGCCTGGCATAAAGCCAAATTGGTTTTTCGAAACCCTAGTAACTTGTCTCAACCTAGCCTCTATCACCCTTTCCCATAGCTTCATGGTATGGCTGAGTAGTTTAATACCTATGTAGTTACCACAACGTTGGGGATCTCCTTTATTTTTATAGATTGGTATCACCGTAGACTCTCTCCACTCTCTGGCATCTTGGCAGTCTCTAAAATAATATTAAAGATGTTGGTCAACTACTTAACTCCCTCTTCTCCTAGGGCCAACCACACAGTGGTAGGAATTTGATCAGGACCGACAGCTTTGTCCCTTCCCATCTTTCTAAGAGCCATTTTGACTTCCTCAAACCTAATCCTACTTGTAGGGCAGTCATTGGCCGTAGTATGATAGTCGGCTAACCCATCAACGATACTATCTCTACATGGAGAGGCACCGTCATTAAATAAGCCAAAGAAGTAACTACCCCAAACCCTCTTAATATCATGATCTTTCGCTAAAAGGACACCATTGTTGTCCTTAATAAACCTAATGTTACCTAGATCCTTTTTCCTAATCTCCCTAGATTTTGCAAGTCTGAAGATGCCATTTTGTCATTCCTTGGTGTCTAATCTCTTGTACATTTCCTCGTATGCCTTATCCTTTGCTTTAGCTACCATTTTCTTGGCTTCCCGATTTACCTCCTGGTATCTTTGTTTAGCTCTCGACCTTTCTTCGTCATCATTGCATTGTAGAAACTCCTTGAAGCAAGTTTGTTTTGTCTTCACCTTAGTTTGGACTTCGTCGTTCCACCACCATGATTCTTTATGTTCATTGGCCTTCCCCGTCGACAACCCAAGGGTGTTTTTGCCAACCTCTCTGATGGAATTTGCCATATTTTTCCATAACATATCTGCATTATTTGAGTTTGTAGTTTCAAAACTTGTATTAGACAAAACCTTACTCCTAAAGTCATCAGTTGTCACTCCATGTAAGTTCTTCCAGAGGATCCTAGGTTTACCAAGTTTAGCCCTCCTAAGAGTGCTCCGCCCGTGAGGTACGCGGAACACCATAACCAACAATTTGTGTTGTGATGCACATGCCTCTTCAGGGAACACCTTACAGTCAATGCAAGCCCATCGTTCCCGATTTCTAATCAAGATGTAGTCGATTTGGGTACAATGTCCCTCGCTATGAAACGTAATCAAGTTCGCATCTCTCTTATTAAAGAAGGAGTTAGTGATCACCAAATCGTGAGCAGTAGCAAAATCAAGCAACGTACGCCCCTCATCGTTCCTGCTACCATAACCGAAACCCCCATGAACACCGTCATACCCGTCGGTTGCACTGCCTATATGGCCATTGAAGTCTCCCCCTATGAAAACTCTTTGGTCCTTCGAAATGCTCCTAAGTATATCATCTAACTGATCCCAGAAGCAACGTTTCTCCCCCTCCCCTAGGCCAACGTGTGGGGCGTACACTGAAAGGAAATTCACTACTTCCTCTTCTATAATAACCTTAATCATCATGATCCTATCCCGGTATCTGCAAACTTCAACTACATTTTCCTTGAGCCTAGAGGATGCCAAGATACCCACCCCATTTCTAGCGTTATCAACGCCTGAATACCACAACTTGTACCCATTACACTCTCTGGCGCGGGACCCTTTCCACCTAGTCTCTTGAATACATGCAAAATCTATTTTTCTATTATTAAGTACGTCGGTCAGCTCTAGCAGCCTAGCATTTAATGTGCCTACATTCAACGAGCAAACTCTTAGTCTAGTCTCCTTGTCACCACTCTGTCGAGCCCTCCCCCTATACGCCCCATGGGATCTAAAAGAAGGACATGACCTCAAGTAATCATCTATAACCGAAGCTATGAGAAACTATGAAAAAAGAATCCAAATAAGACAGAAGATGCACTAATACTTTATATATAAACTTATATTATATTAATATAAATTATATACTTTAATACTTTATATAGTTTATATATTATTTACACATAGTTCATTAATAAATTTTACTGTTTATATATAAACTGTATAATTTTTAATGTAAACTATTTATATTATAATATATATGTACTTAATATATTATATATATAAACTATATACATAAATCTTATATATATATATATATATATATATATATAAATTACATAGTTTATTAATAAACTACATGTAAACTACATATAAACTATATATATTATAAGTGTTATATTTTTTCAAATTTTTAAATGAATGCAATTAACTCTATTTTTCATTATTTCCTCACATTTTGCATTTATTTCGATTTCATCCCTTTGTGTTTTTTAATTTATTCCAATTTTAAGTCTTTCACTTTTATATATATTCAATTTAGTCCTTAAATTTATATTTACATTTTAATTTGGCCCATTGTTATTTGTTATTTATATTTTTGTAATTGGCCCATAACTTTTTAAATGAGTATAATTTAGTCCTTTTTATATTAATTTAAACCTCACATTTTAAATTTATTTCGATTTGGTCCCTTACCTATGTGTGTTGTTTAATTTATTTAAAATTTTATTTTAATTTTACATTTCTTCAATTTAGTTCTTAATTTTTTATTTTTTTACAAAATTAATCCATGATTGTTTTTGTAATTTACTCGAAATCATATACAATTACAACTTGCAATTCAACAATCACGAAAGATGACAAAATAATTAATCCAAAAATAAAAACGACTCGACCTGAACTCAATCCGTATCCGGTAAACATCCGACCTAAATTTTATATGTCAATGATGTGACCCGATCTGAACGAGATCCGACTAAAGTCCACCTGAACCTGAATTAACTTGGTCTTTATCTTCTTCAAACCTGAACTGTTTTGACCTAAACTGACATCGATTCGAACTGAAAATGACTCGAATTGAACCCGATCTGGATCTGGTGTCAAATCAACTTGAAAATAACTCGAACTGATTTGACATGTACCAGACCTGATTCGATCAAACCATCAAATTGACCTGCTTGACATGTACCCGATTTTACCTGACATGCTAGGATCCGACTGAAACCTGACCGATTGCCTGATTTTACAGCCCTAGGTAAAAGAATTGTTGTTATTCCTTGAGGTTACGGGTTCGAATACCAAAAATATCAAGATATGAGTGTTTAATGTCAAATGATTGAAAATTATAAATTTAAGAAGAGTTTTTTCCATTCCAAATAATTTTAGGATTTCTATTTTCTTTAATTGATTTGAGTATTTTTTAATTGGACTTAAAATTAATTGAATTTTAAAATATTAATGGGTTTAAGATTCAAATTTATTAGGTCATAATATTTCAAAAGATTCAGAGATTGGATTGAATAAAAACGAACGAACATAAACGAACGGATTATCAAATATTCATGAACATAAATGAACGAACGAGCAATTTGTTTGTGTTTATTCATTTAATTAAACGAACATAATTTCTTGTTCATATTCGTTCGTTTAATAAATAAACAAACAGAAACGAACTTTCTACCGAACGATTCACGATTTGCTTAACGTTCGATTTGTTTACGATCCTAAAATCTATTTATATGGAGCGTTCTTTATAAGGTCTCAATCATATTTAATTAAAGTCTATATACCTTCCTACTATATTTATAATTTTATGAATTTTATTTTAATATTCCATCCTTTTATATATGTATGATAATTATGCTCATAATAATTATTTTACAATTGTTGACACTCATTTTTTATATTATTATTATTGGTATAATATTATTATATTATTAATATATTAAAATTATTAACAACAAAAATAATGATTTATTAATATTATTATTTTACAGATTACAACAGGTTTGGTGAGCCCAAAACCCAAACCCAAATTATAAACCCAAGACCCGTTGGGGCCCAGAACTAATCCAGGCCCAAGGGGAAACCCTAAACCCGTTTAGGTTTTCTGCTAGGGGTTCCCAGAACATTCCAGCCGTCGCTTGGATCTTCAACCGTTCGATCTGAACCCATCCAACAGTCCAGATCACACCTTGTTGCTGACCACTCAAATGCCACCGCCACTTCATCCACTTAGTAGCCATCGCCGCAGTAGTTCATCATTCATCACCGGCCATCCCACATGAATATCATCATCAACCAGTCAATCAAATGTATTAGTGCTATTTTTAGACAGTAAAAATGGGTATAAAATCCCGTTGAAACGATGTAAATGGGGTTCCACCCCTTTGATTTTCCAGAGCAGAAACAAAGCAATAAAACACACCTATTCGAGAGGTATATTACGTATTTATTTTTAGGTATTATTTGTTTATATTCGAAGTAAAATCGAGCATGAATAAAGAATAAAAAAAATAGTGAGATTTGCATGTAAAATATAAAGAAAACTGAGAGTTTAAGAGAGAAAAAAACTTTCCATAATTGGGATAGTCTTCACGGTGCCCAGAGGGTTTAGAAATCGAAGGGTCGGAGCTCAGTTTGGGGCTTGTTTTGTGGGGTTTTAGGGTGTTTTAGTATGAGATAAATGCCTAAGGGTTAGATCTATAAAAAGGGGTGATTTATGTGATTTTGGGAATTCCGGCCACCATATACGGTGGTCAAAGAGGTTGTCGGACGGAGTCAGGCGATGGGCCGACCGAGCCAAGGGGAGAGGATATCTCTCCCTCTCTCTTTTTTTTCACCTCAATCGTTCAAATGAGAAAAATTAAAAATGGATGGTATTTATAGATGGAGTTTAGGGGTTAATTACACCATAAATCCCATAGGTTTTCACGTGTTTTATTAAAAGGTCACCTGTAAGGACTAAAATTGACATTTAGCCATTTTATGTGTAGTTATATTTATCTTGGTAAAATATCAGTTCAGTCCTCCAAACTTTAACCATGTTTTGCATATTAGTCCCGGGAGGGACTTTTTTTCCTTAATTTTCCCTTTTTAGGCCTGATTATTATTTTTTGGTTTAATTTATTAACACCCCCTGTATATTTATATATTTATATTTAAAGCACTATTTTAAGTTCTATTTATTTTATTTCAGTACTGTAATTTTATTATATTTTAATTTGATCCCTCTGTTTTATTTATTGCCATCATTTATAATTTTTATTTTTAATTTTGAATATGTTTATTTTAGTCCCTTATATTTTTTCATGTTATTTCAATTTTGGCATGATAGTTTAATTGTTTAATTTTTAATCCTATAATTTATATTTATTTTGATTTTTGCATGTTGATTACATTTTAATTCATTTTAGTCCTAATTAATCTTGTATGATATCCTCATCAGCATCACTTGACTCGAACAAATAAATTGATTAAGGGTAATATTCGAGCATTTTAATATTGTCGTAAATAAATTGATTAAGGGTAATATTCGAGCAATTTTAAAATTCAAGGATTGAGAAAAAGACCGTATTCTTTTAATTAAATTCATCGAGAAATTAATGTTAGATCGAATCTATGGTCTCGTCTCGATATATTTAATTAATTGAATATCCTTATTATCATTAAATATTGGTAAAATAAATAATTAATCAATTGCTTGATAGGTTTTTAAATTTGTTTGACTTTTGCATGTGTTTTCAAAGGGTTTTCAAAATAATAATGTTCAATCAGAAATAATTAAAACATTGTTTTCATTCTTAAGATCATTTTGAAATTTAGAATGGAATTTTAATATTTCTTTATTTCGACTGGAGTAAGAATCGACTGCTTTAAGGTATGATAGATCGGTTCTTCTCGATAGGAAATAATTAAATATTATTATATTTCATCCAAAATTTCTAAAAACATTATTTTAGGGGATCTTAAATTAAATTAGACTCAAACTTGTACATTTTATTGCAAAGACAATTAATTAATCGAATAGGTACCGATTTAGGGCGTTG
This sequence comes from Hibiscus syriacus, assembly GCF_006381635.1. Classification (NCBI taxonomy): domain Eukaryota; kingdom Viridiplantae; phylum Streptophyta; class Magnoliopsida; order Malvales; family Malvaceae; genus Hibiscus; species Hibiscus syriacus. Next base: position 8,738,582 of record NW_024063392.1, on the reverse strand, counting down.
TGGGGGTGCTAATCCTTCCCCATATGTAACTGACTCACAAACTCAAATTTTGGTAACGCAGGCCCACAAGTTTGTCTTTTTAATTAAAATTAATATTTTATTAAAATAGTAAATTTATTTTTGGTTGCCCAATCACACCCTCATCAAAGATTGGTGGCGACTCCCCGAACTATGTTTTGTCACAAATTTGTCACTAAAAAAACCATTTTTGAAGCGGGACCACCCCTTTTCCCCACCAGGTAAAAGACCATTTCGACAGCTTGGCGACTCCGCGGGGGACTTTTTTATAGAGAGTCAGGCCATTAGTCGATTAATAAATTATCTTTGCAAATAAAAATTATAAGTTTGCTCTAATATGGCTTTTGATCCCCTATTTATGTTTAAATTAGTGTTTAATTAACCACTAAATAGTTGTCCTAATCTGTTTGCTGAATTTTACAAAGTAAATAATTGTTCAGGATTTTGAGTTTTATGTGTATTATTATTTACTTCATTTTCGCTTTTCCTCACACACTGCACTACTGCATTTGCATAACATGAGCTAAAACCCCGCTTCGTCCTATTAAGTAGGAGTGAGAGACTACTCATTCCTGTGGATTTCACCTCCGGATGGGATAGTGAATCACTCATTGGGCTCACGCCTTATGATCCTCGTAAGGTTTTCACCTTTGCATGGGCATAAGGAAGTGTGTTGAACTTGATCCGAAAGCCTGTGATGGGACAGGATTGAGAGTTCGGCAGCCCAAGGGGGTACCGGCAAAGGATAATTCGAGGACCTCTACTTTAGAACCAAACCCAGCATGTAGTAAACTTAGAACCCATATACAGCTTTACCCAGACCATATGATCCTTTTAGGAGAGTACACAAGGAAAAGCTTATTTAAGCATTCTCTAGTGTAATTTTAATTTTTTGAATAAATGCATATGAACTAGAGATCATGCAGTTAGGTTTCTTGAGTAAGCATACGAACTAGACGGCATGAGGTTAAGATGTTCTATAAACGAAGCATGTGGGTAGAAATCCTATTTGAATAGGATCTATTAAAGTATGATGGGATAGACAACATGTGGGGTAGGTTTTATCGATAAATTGAATTATGTTTTAATTAATTCATTTATGATTATTGATCAATTTCCTTTCCTTTTGTTTACTTTGTCATCATTTTCAATTGCACTATTCATCCCGTTGGTGTTGATCTATGACCGATGTCCATATAAAAACTAGTAATATGGAACGGATGATTTAAAAAGAGGTAGAAGATAATACAGACGTCTTGAGATGGTCTGAGCAATCCCAGTTAACAAATGGAGATAGTTTATCGCTGAGATATGTATCAGAGCTAAGTGGGTATATTTAGATCAACGTTCGTCAGAATGATCTGAATGAGTTGAGAGAGATTTGGGGAAAATGGGAAGTAGCTGATAAGCACTTGTTTTACCAACTCTATGGAGACATCTGATATCTCCTTGATATCCCGATTGACCAGTATCTATTTATAGCTCTGGCTTAGTTCTAGAACCCCGCTTATAGCTGTTTTACATTTGGTCGAGTGGACCTGACACCTACTATAGAGGCGTACCATGACTTGATGTGTTGCCCAAGGTTCCAAGTAGATAAAGTATACACCAAGCCACCGAATACTCATTCCTTTAAGAAGAAACTGCTTTTGATGACTGGTATGAGTGAAGAATAGGTTATGAGAGGCATACAAAAGAAAGGAGACAGCGAGAGCTTTATGTGGACCCTTTTGAGAGAACTAATTGACCGTCATCCTGACAAAAGAAAGAGGATTGACTTGTTTGATCTAGGTATCTATGGATTGGTTATTTTCCCGAGAGTTCTCGGTCATGTTGATGTTTCAGTATTTGTCATGTTCGAAAGATTAAATAGAAATGTGGATCCTGTTCCAGCTATCCTATTAGAGACATTCCGTTCCCTGAGCTCTTGCAGACAGGAAGGAGAATGACGCTTCATAGGTTGTGCACCATTGTTGCTAACCTAGATCCTTAGTCATTTCAAACACATCGAGAGGGCACCTGGTCGAGTCTTCTTAGAAGGTTTCTCACTGTTGAAGGATTTTATTTCTCGGGAATGGCTGGGGGTTTCATTTAGGAGAAATGGATGGTCATCTTCAAAGACATCCGAGACAGTGATATTCTATGGCATACCTCATGGAATGTCTCATCAAACATATTGTATCGATGTGAAGACAGAGATTGGGTTCCATTACCAGGTATTTTGGGATCTGTAGGGTATGCCCCGTTATTGGTCTCCCGACAGTTTGGGTCGAGGTAGTTTATTCCGGCAACAGGGGAGTTATCCAACTCTGAGTTTGCATTTAGGGGAGAATAATACAAAAGTAAGGTTAAAGGGGTCATCGATGCTTGGAGACGCACCCATCGGGTAAATCTCTTTACTTTTGACTTAAGGCTATCTCGAGGGTACGAGGAATAGAGAACCAACACAGTCAATGATAATATTCTGATGGGCAATCTAGAGAATACTCAGCCTATGGAAGAATACCTCAGAGTGATCCCGTCTCCGCTGAAGCAAGCCAGGCTTATTTTTAGGCTGAGATGAAACAACGGAGAAAGACGTTACAAAGGTTAGAGGATGAATCATACCAAAGGAACATAGAAATCGACATCCAAAAGAGTCGACTTGTCCGGATCAAAACGTAGAGAAGCAACTTAGATTGGATTTCAATGATCTCCAGTCGTCATACCAACGAATGGTTAAGAATCAGGTAACTGCTAGCTCAAGTAAGTCTTCTGCTGAATGGAGAGAAGAGGTGGCAGGGCTAAAAAGAGAAGTTGGGGAAAATAGTGAAGAACTCAAGCAGAGCAGACCTTAGGTGAAACTACTATTGAGAGAAAAGAATGCCCTTGAGTAACAACTGTAAGAGAATCAAACCTAGAATGAAAGATTGAAGAGTAAAATCTTGAGCTTAGAGACTGCGCTGCGGCGATATCGAAGTCGAGAAAGTAGTTCAAACAGTGCTGAAGTGGAAAGATTGACAAAGAGTGTGAATGAAATCGAGGCCTTAGTTTAAGATTTTCAGAGAAGAACAAATTAGCTTTCATTAGTCCCTTATTAAGGAGTTATACAATAGCGCTATCGTTGGGAGAAAGCTCAGTAGAGAGTTAGGCAAAGAGATGATCTCATTGCAAGATACCTACAGTAGGCTCAGGGATTGGCTCAGTATCTGGTTGACCTGTCATAGAAAGCTAATGATATGATCGAAGGGTTGGAGCCCGAGACTGAAGAATGCCATAAAATCTTGAAGTTATTGGGACACATCCAACAATTAGGAGAGATAGCTCAAATGTATCTGTGATATGTTTAATCCTTGTAATCGAACTTCATTTCTTATATAAAAAAGTTGTTCTAAGGAATCATTCCAGAATCAACACCTTGCATTGCATTCATGTTGCATTCATATTGCATCTACATCGAATTTACTTTTACGAATAACATTTTAACCATATTTTTTACACTCATTACTAAAACTCCAATATTAATAAAAACATTGCGTGGCAGAATACTGGACACTTACAAGCATCCGTACCACACGCGAAAAAAGGCAATGGATGACAGAATTCCCAAATAGAGAAAGTTCAAACTGAAATGTAAGAGAATTTTAAAAAAGCGCAAGAGGATATGCACGAACAGATGACGAAAGCTCAAAATGACATGTTGAAAAACCTGGCTAGTTTGATGCAAGGAAATAGTATAATTCGAGAAGAGACTCCAGTTATCAGTCTTGTTGCCGAGAAATGTGTGTATCCTCCAGGTTTTGAATTGGGGGCTAACGGTGGAAAAAACCCAGTTATTGGTACTTCTGAGGAACCATTATATCCCCCTGGCTTCATACCATTGCAATTCTAAGCACAAGCAAAGACTGTTCAACCGGAAAAGGTACAAGTGAACCTATCTGGGTCTTCTATAAACCTGCAACTGATTGAAGATGTCCCTGATCTCGATGAAGAGGACAAAAAAGAACATAACAAGGAGATTAATAAAGAGTGGGAACAAATGAAGCATGAATTCCGGGCTATGAAAGAAGATGCTAGCCTATATGGAATTGATGCCAGAGAGCTCAGTCTGGTTCCCGATTTAGTATTGCCACCAAAGTTTAAAGTGTCGTATTTTGAAAAATTTGATGGCACCCGTTGTCCTTCTGCACATATTATAATGTTCTGCAAATATATGACAGGTTACGTAGGAGACGATCAACTGTTAATCCACTGCTTTCAGGAGAGCCTGGCAGGGTTAGCCATCCTTTGGTACAACCAGTTAAGTCGGGCTCAGATTAAATCCTGGAAAGATTTGGCTAAGACTTTTCTAGAGCAATATAAACACGAAAAAGATGTGAGGCCAAACCAAATCTTATTGTAGAGTATGGAAAAAAGATCCAACGAAACCTTTAGACAATATGCTCAAAGGTGGAGAGATGTAGTTGTGCAAGTTCATCCACCGTTGGAGGAGAAAGAAACAAATATGCTTTTGTAAATACTGTGAGGGCTCCGTTCTTTAGAAACCTCATTGGGAATTCATTTAAAAATTTTGATGATATTGTTACAGCAAGAGAAATGATATAAATGGCAATCAGAAGTGGGAAGCTAGACGCGGGTGAATCTAGCCGAAAGCCTCTAGCAAGAAAGAAGGATAATGAGGTCAGTAATGTGAAATATGATTCTAATAACATTACAGTATCTCAACCTCAAGCCACCGGGTCGTTGCACAAAATCTTGTTAAACAAGGGGAGAAAGAGATAAGAAAGGAAAAGGAAAGGAATTTGACCCCATCCCTATGACTTATAAAGAACTTTTCCATATCATGTATGACAAACATGTGGTGTCCCTATACCACACTTCTCCAACCAGCCTCCTTACCCAAAATGGTATGATGTCAACGCTCAATGTGAGTATCATGCGGGGATATCAGGGAACACAATTGAAAACTGCTTGGCCTTTAAGAAGTTGGTGCACCGATTAAAACAGATAAATGTCATCAACTTCGGTGACAGTGAGCAGCCCAATGTGTCTTAGAACCCACTTTCGAACCATGCGGGACAGGGGTTAATGTTGTTATTGAGGATAAAGTGAATGGAGTCATAACCAAAGTCAATAAAGTGAAGTCACCCATGCATTGGATATGGGGGAAATAGTCAAAGTAGGCTGGTTGATCTCTAATGCTAACGAGAATAAGCACGCTTGCCCCTACCACTGTTGCGAGGAGCATGTCATTCAAGATTGTGATGAGTTCAAGGCCTTGGTTCAAGGGCTGATGGATAGTAAAGACATGGAATTTTACTATGAAGCTGCGAAAGAGAAAGATAAAAGTTTCCACTTCTGAAGGCACATCCAAGGGAGTTTACAATGCTAATTGCCCTTTGGTCATCACACCAAAAGCCCAGACTATAGAAAAGGTAGTCCATAAAGTAGTGATCACACCTCCGTCGTCCTTCACATATAAGGACAATAAGCATGTGCCTTAGAGGTATGGATGCCAGCTAGAGAATGTTGAGAGTTCAGAGGCTGCTAAGGAAGAGGTGGATGAGGTAGGCCACTTCACCAGAAGTGGGATATGTTATTCTCCCAACCAGACCGGTGAACCCGAGAAAAGAGCGGCGATGATAAAGGAAAAAGGGTTGAGATATTACTAAAAGATGATGAGCCAACAGTTAATGAGCCTGTAACGGAGAATGAGGCTGTAGAGTTTTTTAAATTATTGAAACATAGCGAGTACATCATTGTCGAGCAATTACATAAATTGCCAGCTCGTATCTCAATATTGGCTTTATTATTAAGCTCTGAAGCACATCGAAGTGCCTTATTAAAAGTCTAGAATCATACTTTTGTGCCGGAAAATGTACCAGTAGAAAAGATAGATCGATTGGTTGCAAATATTCAGGCAGATAATTTCCTTTCTTTCTCTGATGATGAGATCCTGTCTGGGATTATGGGTTACCCTAAAGCTCTGCACATCACCGTTAGATGCAAAGGTCATATGTTATCACGGGTATTAATTGACAATGGCTCAGCTTTGAATTTTATGCCACTTGTGACTCTAAAAAAGTTCCTAGTTGACAGTACGCACATAAAGAATTGGCAAAACATTGTGTGAGCTTTTGACTGAACGAAGAGGGAATTGCTGGGAAAATCGATGTCCCTTTTACCATAGGCCCATCAATTTACGAGGTTGAATTCCTCATCATGGATATAATGCCAACTTACAATTGCTTGTTAGGAAGGCCCTGGATCCACCAGGCGGGAGCTGTGCCCTCCACTCTATATCAGAAACTCAAATTTGTAATGGAGAGAAGACTAGTATGCATTAATGCCGAGGAATACATCATTGCCTCTATGTCTACTACTGCGCCATACGTTGAGGTGGATGAAAAAGTGGTTGAGTGCTTTTTCAGGTCTTTGGAATTCATTAATGCCACTTTTTTTGCTGAGAGGAAGAAAATTCCAAAGCATAGGCTATCCAATTATACCAAAATGGAATTGAAAATGACTATAGGTAGAGGAGCTGAAGTCGGAAGAGGGCTGGGAATCCACTTACAGGGAAATGTTAACCCAGTTTTTCCCGTCATCAAGAGAGATCGTTTCGGTCTGGCATATCGCCCAATCTTAAAAGAAAAGTTGAAGGGTGTTGAGAAGGGTCAAGAGAGAAGAAAAGCAAGTTTAATTGGAGAGGATATTAAGTAGGAACCCATGATTTTCCCATTGTTACAAGACACTTTCATATATGGAGGTTATATGTTTCAGGAGGAACAATCATCTCAGGAACCAGTTATTGAAATGACTTTGAGGAATTTAGACATAAATGTTATATCAACAGAAGAGACTGAAGAAGGAAGAGCTAGGGGGATCTACCTTGCACCACCAGGCTTTGTGCTATACAATTGGAATGTAGAAGAATTACCTGTAGTTTACAAAACTGTTTCAGAGTAATGCACAAAAACTTTCCCTATTGTCTAAACCCTGAGGCAATAGGTGATCTTTTGTAAAGGGTTAATCTATATGTTTTTGATGTTTACTGAAAAATGCAATCCAGATAATTCACAAAATGGAAAACATTCTCTCGTGCATATTATTTTCATTCATTTATTATTTATTTATTATTATTTCATTCTATTTTGATACGTGATAAGTATTATCCTATATGGTTATATGTATATATCCTTTTAATTGTTTTCCTCTCAAGACTTCTTGTATCAATAGTATGAATGCTGATGACTCTGACACGTAGATAGATTTTGAGATACCTATCTGTCTGGGGGAAGTTGAGAGTGATGATAATGATTAGGGAAGTGACTTACCTTCTGAATTACTAAAAAATGGTAGAAAGAGAAGATAAACAGATTCTACCCCATAAAGAGCCTGTTGAAATCTTGAATCTGGGATCAGAAGAAGATAAAAAAGTGATAAAGATTGGCACCATCCTATCTACTGAAGGACGAAAATTTTTGATTTAGTTGCTTCGAGAATATGGAGATGTGTTTGTTGGTCATATGAGGACATGCCAGGTTTAGACACTGAGTTAGTGGTATATAAACTGCCAATAAAGCTGGAATATAAACCGGTACAACAAAAATGCAGAAGGATGCGTCCCGAAATGCTGCTAAAAATCAAGGAAAAAGTAAAGAAGCAATTAGATGTTGGGTTCTTGAAAGTAGCCAAGTATCAGGAATGGGTAGCAAATATTGTTCCAGTACCCAAGAAAGATGGGAAAGTTCGTATGTGTGTCGACTATAGAGACCTTAACTGGGCCAGCCCGAAAGATAATTTTCCTTTACCACACTAGAATCCTGGTAGACAATACTGCTCGTCATTCCATATTTTCATTCATGGATGGGTTTTCGGGTTACAATCAAATAAATATGCATACAGATGATATGGAAAAAACTACGTTTGTCACCATGTGGGGCACATTTTGTTACAATGTGATGCCATTTGGGCTAAAGAATGCAGGGGCAACCTACCAAAGAACCATGGTAACATTGTTACACGATATGATGCATAAGGAAATAGAGGTATACGTCGATGATATGATTGTCAAGGCTAAAACGGAAGAAGAACACATCGAGAATCTGAGGAAACTTTTCCAAAGATTAAGGAAATTCAAGTTAAAACTCAATCCAAACAAGTGTACCTTCAGAGTAATGTATGGGAAACTCCTAGGATTTGTGGTGAGCAACAAAGGTATCGAGGTAGACCTAGATAAATTCAAGGCTATTCAGGGTTTACCACCCCTGCAAACACAAAAAGAAGTTCGAGGGTTCTTGGGAAGATTAAATTACATCGCCCGATTTATTTCACAGTTCACTGAGAAGTGCGATCCCATTTTTTATCTTCTTCGTAAAAATAACCTAGGGATATGGAATGATGATTGCCAAGAAGCCTTCGAAGCAATAAAAGGATATTTTTCAAACGCTCCAGTCCTAATGCCTTCAATATCAGGCAAAACGTTAATCCTATACTTGTCAATTTTTTAGAATTCGATGGAGTGTGTATTAGGGAAGCATGACCAAACCGAAAAAAGAGAAATAGCAATCTACTATCTCAGCAAAAAGTTCACTGATTGCGAGACAAGATACTCACCAATAGAAAAGTTATACTGTGTTTTAGTTTGGACTACCCGGAGACCCAGGCAGTATATATTGTATCACACTACCTGGTTGATCTCTAGACTTGATCCTTTGAAATTTTTAAGGGGGTACCCTCTTTGTCTGGAAGATTGACTCATTGGAAAATTTTATTATCTGAATTTGATATTCAGTATGTAAGTAAAAAACTGTTAAAGGTAGTGTTGTGGTTGATTTCATTACTAGTAGGGCTTCTAAAGAGTATGAACCTCTAGACTTCGATTTTTCGGATGGAAATTTGATGGCTATGACAATTGAAGATGCAGTTTCTTCTATTGATGAGTATTGGAAGATGACTTTCGATGGTGCATCGAATGCCTTGGGGCACGGGATTAGAGCCATTTTGGTATAACCTGGTGGAGAACACTATCCTCTCACTAGCAGATTGAATTTTGATTGCACGAATAATATGATAGAGTATGAAGCCTGTACTATGGGACTTAAAGCTGCCATTGAGTGTAAAGTAAAAGCACTCAATGCGTATAGGGATTCAACCCTGGTAATTTATGAACTCAGAGGTGAATGGGAAACAAAAGATACCAAATTGGTGGAATATTATAAGTTGGTCTTAGAGATTATTATAGAATTTGAGGAAGTGACATTCCATTATCTCCCCAGAGAGGAAAATCACATGGCGGATGCTCTGGCCACTTTAGCAGTGGCTGACAAAGTCAATGACAATTCGAGTATAGTGTCTATTACGATGCAAGCTTATGAATATCCAGCCCATTGTTATAGCATAGAAGAAGAAGAAGATGGAAATCCATGGTATCATGATATTTTGAAATACATTAAATATCAAAGTTACCCCGAGCATGCAACTGAGAATGACATAATAACTATTCAGAGTTTGGCTGCGGGATATGTGCTTGATGGTGAGATCTTGTACAAGAAAAGTCATGATCAGGTTTTGCTACGATGTGTAGATACCAAAGAAGCTAGAATGATTATTGAAGAAGTGCATGAGGGAGTATGTAGTACCCATGCTAATGGACATACAATGGCTAAACAAATAATGAGATTTGGGTATTATTGGTTGACCCTTGAAACCGATTGTATCAATTATGCCAGAAAATGTCATAAATGCCATATTTACGGGGATAAGCTCCACACTCCTCCACATCCATTACACGTGATGACTGCTCCGTGGCCATTTTCTATGTGGGGTATGGATGTTATCGGGAAAATTACACCCAAAGCTTTTAATGGCCATCGCTTCATATTGGTGGCAATTGACTACTTCACCAAATGGGTAGAAGCTGCTTCTTATGCAAATGTTACTCAGTCAACAGTTTGCAAGTTCTTGAAAAGAGAAATTATCTGTTGATATGGGTTGCCATAAATGATTATTATTGGTAACGCCTTGAATTTAAACAACAAGATGATGGGGTCAGTATGCAAACAGTTCCAGATAAAACATCATAATTCAACCACTTATCGCCCAAAGATGAATGGAGCGATAAAGGAAGCTAATAAAAACATTAAGAGGCTCATACAGAAAATGACTGAAACTTATAGAGATTGGCATGAGAAGTTACCATTTGCTCTATTTGCCTATGAAACTTCAGTAAGGACGTTAACTAGGGCAACTTCGTTCTCCTTAGCTTATGGGATGGAGGCTGTATTACCCATCGAAGTTGAGATTTTGTCACTTCAGGTGCTATCAGAGGTTAAGCTAGATGAAGCAGAATGGATGCAAACTAGATATGACCAGCTGAATCTGATTGAGGAAAAAAGATTAAGAGCTATATGTCATGGGAAAATGTATCAGAAACGTATGATAAGGGCACATAACAAAAAGGTTCGCCCACGAGAATTTTAGGAGGGAGATCTAGTACTAAGAAAGATTTTGCCAATTCAGAAAGATTTTCGAGGTAAATGGATGCCCAATTGGGAAGGACCTTATGTGGTAAAGAAAGCCTTTTCTGGTGGAGCTTTGATTCTCACGGAGATGGATGGACCAAAATTACCTAACCCTGTGAATGTTGATGCAATCAAGAAATATTTTGCTTGAAAAAAAAAGAAAGAAAAGAAAAAAATAAAAAAAAAAAAAAAAAAAGAAGAAAAAAAAAGAAAGAAAAAATATATGAAAAACAAAAAGGAGGGTTCAAGATGAAAACCCGTAAAGGGCGTCTTGAAACCAAAGGAGGCCTCAAGTTGAAAACCTGCAAAGGGTGGCTTGAGAACTGTATAAATTCAGAATTCATGCATGGTGGAGATTCTGAATTAATGATGGTCAGGGTTAGGACTGGAAATCGAAAAGACTTGGATAACCGGAAATTAATGGTATCCAACATTAAGGGAATCTAGTAGTACAAAGGGGATTTCACACCCTTGTGCATTGTCATCATCCTTAAATTCCTTTTGACAAAAGATACACTTGAGCTGTTTTGCGGTGTGCCAGTTCAAAAGCATTCGCACTATTGATAGCAGAAGGCATTTACTTGGGTCTCTTTTGGTTGTTCCAGTTAAAAGTTTGTCATGTACTTGCAAAAAAAACTCTTTGTTTATAAATAAATGATTTCTTCGTGTTAAAATCATATTTCAAGCATCTTAATTAACAATAAAAACATGTAAATTAATTCGGGAAACATGAGATCTTTGTGCATTATTATACAAAAAGTTTTGGAAAAGACATGTATTCCAAGAGATTATCGCTAGTCATGCTTGGGCTCAATGGTTAAAAAGAACCAAATAGTATCCAATTTGAATGGTTAATCAGGATGAATTGCGTTCGTGCCCCAAATTCGATTGAAGTACAAGGCCATAAACAAGAAAAAATTCTTATATAACAATAAAATACCTTTAAAATAATCATTGCATACATGATAGGCATAAATAGGATCATGACATAGAAATGCATGATAATGATCGTTGTTCCAAGTTCTTACAGGTTCTCTAAAAATAGATATTAGAGATGTAAGGATTCAACATAAAAACAAGTATTTCAAATTTCCATATTTGATGGTGGCAAGAAGAGCTCCCACAAGAGAAATCCTTTCCAAAGATTACTACCCCGAGACTTATAGGTATGATGTTTTCAAATCTTCAAACACATTCTTACTAACTTAATGTTTAATTTTTAGATTTGTCAATCTTAAAGAAAAGTGGAACTAGTCTACCCCGATTCAATGGATCAAATTCCTTCATATCTGATATTCCCTTCAGAGTCAGTGGAACAGGTCTCTCTTTCCCAAGATTTGATATTCCCTTCAGAGTAAGCGGAACAGGTCTCTCTTTCCCAAGATTTGATATTCCCTTCAGAGTAAGTGGAACAAGTCTGCCCCGATTCAATGGATTAAAACCCTTCAGATCTGATATTCCCTTCCGAGTAAGCGGAACATGTCTATCTTTTCCAAGATTTGATATTCCCTTCAGAGTAAGTGGAACAAGTCTGCTTCGATTCAATGGATCAAACTCCTCCAAGATCTGATATTCCCTTCAGAGTAAGCGGAACATGTCTCTCTCCTCCAAGATCTGATATTCCCTTCAGAGTAAGCGGAACATGTCTCTCTTTTCTAAGATTTGATATTCCCTTCAGAGTAAGTGGAACAAGTCTGTCTCTATTCAATGTCCCCTGAAGAATAGCAGAATGAATCACCTCTCCTTCCAGATCTGATATTTCCTTCAGAAGAAGCGGAACAGATCCCTACCTTCTAAGATTTGATATTCCCTTAGTACTAGTGGAACAAATCTACATCGATTCAATTTTCCCTGAAAAGCAGCAGAATGGGTCAACATCATCAAATCTAATATTCCCTGAGTAACAGCGGAACATATTTCTTAATCATATTTCCAACTTTGAGATTCACTAGACGAAAAACGCATGTCTCTTCATCTTTGCCCTATTCTTGTTAACACAAGAATAGGACAAAGAAGGGCAGCTGTTGATACTCGTTTTTCGGTATTATTATTATTGTTATAATATTATTATATTATTATATTATTAATATATTAGAATTATTAACAATAAAAATAATAAATTATTAATATTATTATTTTACAGATTACAACAGGCTTGGTGAGCCCAAAACCCAAACCCAAATTATAAACCCAAGACCTGTTGGGGGCCCAAAACTGTTCTAGGCCCAAGGGGAAACCCTAAACCCATTTAGGTTTTCTACTAAGGGTTCCCAGAACATTCCAACCGTCGCTTGGATCTTCAACCGTTCGATCTGGACCCATCTAACGGTCCAGATCGCACCTTGTTGTTGACCACAAAAATGCCACCGCCACTTCATCCACTCAGCAACCACCACCGCAGTAGTTCATCATTCATCACCGGCCATCCCATGTGAATATCATCATCAACTAGTCAATCAAAAATATTAACCAAATGTATTAGTGTTATTTTTAGACAGTAAAAACTGGTATAAAATCCTATTGAAATGATGTAAACGAGGTTCCACCCCTTTGATTTTCCAGAGCAGAAACAAAGCAATAAAACACACCTATTCTAGAGGTATATTACATATTTATTTTTAGGTATTATTTGTTTATATTCGAAGTAAAACCGAGCATGAATAAAGGATAAAAAAAGAAAAAACAGTGAGATTTGCATGTAAAATATAAAGAAAACCGAGAGTTTGAGAGAGAAGAAAACTTACCATAGTCGGGATAGTCTTCACGGTGCCCGGAGGGTTTAGAAACCGAAGGTCGGAGCTCGGTTTGGAGCTTGTTTTGTGGGTTTTTAGGGTGTTTTAGCATGAGATAAATACCTAAGGGGTTAGAACTATAAAAAAGGGGCGATTTGTGTGATTTTAGGAATTCCAGCCACCATGTGCGGTGGCCGAAGAGGTTGCCAGACGGAGTCAGGCGGTGGGCCGACCGAGCCAGGGGAGAGGATATCTTTCCCTCTCTCTTTTTTTTCTCCTCAATCGGTTCAAATGAGAAAAAATAAAAATGGATGGTATTTATAGATGAAGTTTAGGGGTTAATTACACTATAAATCCTATAGGTTTTCACGTGTTTTATTAAAAGGTCACCTGTAAGGACTAAAATTGGCATTTAGCCATTTTGTGTATAGTTATATTTATCTTGGTAAAATATCAGTTCAGTCCTCCAAACTTTAACCATGTTTTGCATATTAGTCTCGGGAGGGACTTTTTTCCCTTAATTTTTCCTTTTTAGGCCTGATTATTATTTTTTGGTTTAATTTATTAACACCCCCTGTTTATTTATATATTTATATTTAAAGCACTATGTTAAGTTCTATTTATTTTATTTCAGTACTGTAATTTTATTATATTTTAATTTGATCCCTCTGTTTTATTTATTGCCATCATTTATAATTTTAATTTTTAATTTTGAATATGTTTATTTTAGTCCCTTATATTTTTTTCATGTTATTTCAATTTTGGCATGATAGTTTAATAATTTAATTTTTAATCCTATAATTTATATTTATTTTGATTTTTGCATGTTGATTACATTTTAATTCATTTTAGTCCTAATTAATCTTGTATGATACCCTCATCAGCATCACTTGACTTGGATAAATAAATTGATTAAGGGTAATATTCGAGTATTTTAATATTGTCGTAAAGTAACTGTCTTAACGTATAAGAAAGTTACTTCTAATAATTTTAAAATGAAAGTCTATCCCGTTAAGTGACACTATTTAAATCGTACCCATTTTTAAAATTCAAGGATTGAGAAAAAGATCGTATTCTTTTAATTAAATTCATCGAGAAAAGACTGTTAGATCGAATCTATGGTCTCGTCTCGATATATTTAATTGAATATCCTTATTCTCATTAAATATTGGTAAAATAAAATTAATCAATTGCTTATAGGTTTTTTAATTTGTTTGACTTTTGCATGTGTTTTCAAAGGGTATTCGAAATAATAATGTTCAATCAGAAATAATTAAATTATTGTTTTCATTCTTACGATCATTTTGAAATTTAGAATGAAATTTTAATATTTCTTTATTTCGATTAGAGTCAGAGATTGCTTTAAGGTATGATAGATCGGTTCTTCTTGATAGGAAATAATTAAATATTATTATCTTTCATCCAAAATTTATAAAAACATTATTTTAGGGGATCTTAAATTAAATTAGACTCAAACTTGTATATTTTATTGCAAAGATATTTAATTAATCGACTAGGTACCGATTTAAGGCGTTGTGAGGTGCTAATATTTCCCCACATGTAACTGACTCACGAACTCAAATTTTGGTAACGCAGACCCCCAAGTTTGTCTTTTTAATTAAAATTAATATTTTATTAAAATGGAAAATTTATTTTTGGATGCCCAATCACACCCTAATTAAAGATTGGTGGCGACTCCCCGAACTACGTTTTGTCACTCAAAAAACTATTTTCGAAGCGATACCACCTCTTTTCCCCACCATGTAAAAGACCGTTTCGACAACAATTGATCTTAATTTAATTATATTTTAATTTAGATTTAGATTTGATACTTGAACTAGACATTTTCTTTCAAGTTGATACTGCAAAATTTTTTACTCTTAAGTTATTACTCTAAGTTCAATTTTATTAACTATTTTGGTACATCTATAAATAAGGTTAACTTTAAAAAGACCTGAACTTATTTAAAATGAAATCCTCTGAAATCTCTTTTGATCCCCAGATCCCAAAAAAATGTGGTCGTATAGATGAAGTCCATCCTGACCCTTCCTGCTCTTGTTCACCCTTATTCCCTGTCGATGGATTGTGATTTCACAACTACTCCCCGCTCCATTTCCTACAAAGACATGGTTACTGGCTTTAACGACTCTTCTCAGTCTGAAAAATGTTTTGGATTAGATGATGATGATGACATCAACCTTCTTATGATGATATTACCATTGGTCTTTGGGAAGACATTCTAACCATAGACTTCTCTGATAGAGTCCAATCCCTGGCCATCAAAAGTATGGAACTCACCCTGGTTGTCAAAGTTCTTAGTTGACACGTCGATTACAACACGCTCCAAAATCGAATATACAACATATGAAAAATGACTTATCCTCTCAACTGATTGACATAGAGAATGACTTTATTTTGGTTAAATTCAGTGATCGTGGCGTTTATCTTAAGTTTTCAACTAAAGGTCCTTGGACAATCTTTGGCCATTACCTTATAGTTGAACCTTGGTCTGTCGATTTTAATCCTTCTCAAGCTTTACCCAGCCACCTCATAGCTTGGATTCGTCTCCCTGATCTACTCATCGCTATCTAAAAAAGAAGTTTTATTGAAGCTATTGAAACCCAAATTGGATCTGTCATCAAAATGGATTTCTAAACTGGTAATGGCTACATAGGTCGATTTACTGGCATGACAATTAGTATCAATCTTCGTAAACATTTAATCTCAAAACTCCTCATCAATGGTCACCTCCAAGTTATTGAATACAAGTCTTTTCATACAGTTTTCTTTCACTGTGGAGTTTATTGCCACCTCAAGGATATATGCTCGAAACTTCAATCTCATAATGACCCGGAACCCAAGCAACAAGAAAATAATGAACTGTTGAATCCGTTGTTGGAAAATCCAACTTAGACCGAACCTTTCGTTGGATGATCGTAGAGCAAAAAAACGACATTCACGAGCAATTCCCTCTGTTAATCACACTGATAAGACTGTCGAGCCTATAATCCCAAAAAATCTGTTGTTATTTCTCTAATTTCCTCCAAAGATTATAGTGGCAATATCCAAGAGCAAATTCTCTCTCCTTATTCCGTGCAAGTTAACAATGACCCCATTAATGCTCATCAAATCAATTCCAAAGTTAAAGGGAAAAATTCTTCAACTTCCAAGAAACCCGCCTTGTCTTCAGGCCTAAAAAAGTCAAGTATTATGATTAATAAAAATTCAAAACGTCAACATGCAAATAGTTTTGTCTCCATACAGGCCTACGTCCTTCACCATCTCGTAGAAATGAGAGCTCTACCTCTAAGAGCTAGAGCAAAGCACTTGCTCCCAGGACAAACTCTTTGACTCTTCTTCATTGAACAAAACATCAGGTTGTTCAGCTTGGTAAGAGCAATCATCCGTAATTTCCAGCTGATGGTTTTACTGGAGAAAAATCAAATAATGGCCAGGAGACCATGGTTGAATAAACCTCGGATTGCGGTCCTCTCTTCGTCTTTGATTATTATGAATCTCAAGATTTTTATGCGGAACGCTCAAGGTTGGGGCCATCGCAATTTCAACTGTGTGGCTCTTCAATAGCGAGATAATAAACCTGACATTATAGATTTTGTTGAGACTCCTATTAGCTTGAATAATGCCGACAAAGCTAGCACCGCTCTTAATTTTCCTAATTCCTTAAGAGTTGAAGCCTATGGTTTTTTCGAAGGAATTTGGCTCTGTTGGTTCAATAACATTCATGTGAATATTTTATTTAATCTCTTCTAATTTGTTCACTATAGAATTCGGAGTACAATTAATAACTGCTCTTGTCTCACCACATTTTTTATGCTAGTCCTCAAGCTGCCCAAAGGGCTTCTTTGTGGAATTATTTACGAGAACTTTCCAATCATATTTCGGAATCATGGATAGCATGGGTGATTTTAATGCAATCCTTTATCCCGACAAACGTAAAGGGTGTAGGAGCATTGCACAAATCGGTAAGCACTTTGCTAAAGCTGTCATTGATTCTAATCTTCATGATCTCCGGTACCAAGGCCCAGATTTTACTTGGTATAGAGGAAGCTGTGCATTCGGCTTGATCGTGCCCTTTGTAACGGCCATTGGCTTAAAGCTTTCTCTGACAATTTAATTTTGCATCTGCTTCAGATGAAATCCGACCATTGACCCCTTTTTATCTCCATTGGTCAACGTTCTAAACGTCACAAAAAGAGGCAGTTTCGTTATTTCTCATGTTGGCTCCTTCATAAGGATTTCCCTGAATTTGTCTATGATAATTGGGATGCTACCCTTCCTCTCACTGATACAGTCAAGAAATTCAACAAGGCGGTTGAAATCTTGAATCAACTATTTTTGGCTCTATTATTCGTCAGAAAAATTAAATAATGGCAAGACTCTAGGGCATCCAAAAGAGCATATATCGTCATTATAACCCCTTCCTCATTAATTTATAAAATCAGCTCCAGATTGATCTTGAGCAGATCAAGAGAAAATTCTTTGGAAGAAAAAGTCTCGCATGAATTGGATCGTTTCTGGGGATAGGAATACTTCTTACATTCGTAAGCGGACTATTCAAAATAGAATAAGCAACCATATATCTTCCATTCAAACCACTTTCATTGAGTGCTGCTCAGATGAAGAAGATATTCATAAAGAAACTATCGATTTTTTCAGAAATCTCTTCTCTTTGGATAATCTCTCTTCTGGGAAATCCCCCCTTACTGGCTGTTTCCCGGATATTAACTCTGAAGATTCTCAAGGCCTGGATTGCATTCCTGATGACCAAGAAATTATAAGTGCTCTTTTTGTGACGTTCTCACCCCAAATCTCTGGACGCAGATGGAATCTATGCCCAATTCTACCAAAAGCATTTGAAAATCGTTGGATCCTCTGTCATTAGTAAGATCAAGTCTATTTTTAATGGTTGAAATATTAAGCCTGCCCTCAATTGAATCATTCTTGTTCTTATTCCGAAAATTCTTAGCCCTTCAACGTTCAAGGATTTTGGCACAATTTCGCTCTGCTCAGTTTTATACAAGTTGATTACTAAGATTGTGGTTTGTCGGCACCAAAACATCTTGTCTCACTTCATTGCTCCCAATCAAACATCCTTCACCTCTGGTCATAACATTTCTGAAAACATGATTATAAATCAGGATATTATCCACTCGATAAAAAAAGGGGAAAATGGATGGAGGGCTATAAAAATCGATCTTGGAAAAACCTTCGATTGAGTTCGTTGGGATTTCATCTTAGACACTTTGTTGTGTAATTCGGGTTAATTTCCACCAATAATAACAAATTCACCTTCAAAACCTTCAAAACTATTATCTAGGTCACTAGTGTAAAAACGATTGTACTAAAAATCACCCTAAGGTAGATTCCCAAGAAAGAGTAGAGGGGTCACAATGGTCCCTCTTAAAACCCACTCTCCTTAGACAGAACTACCAAGACAAGTAATTTTAATAGGACAATAATTAACAACAACTATACCCGACAATAGCTATTAAATAGACATAGAAGAGAACAACAAAATTTAACGAGGTTAGGCCAAAATTATGCCTATGTCTTCGAACACTACTAAAATAATATTTCACTAATAGAGGAAATATTACAAAGAGAGAAAAAGAGTACAAATAGCATTTAATATAGAAGAATGCTTATATTTGTGGGATGTTAATCTAAGGAGGAGGAGGGCTCTACTTATAACAAAAGAATTTCCCCTCCTCCTTATACAAAACCAATGTGGGATTCAAAATTTACCAAAAAACCAATGTGGGATTCAAAATTTACCAAAAAACCAACAAATCTCCACCTCGACAAATTCCACACACATCTCTCAAAAATCTAATCTTCAGTAGTGTCTGCAAATTCATCTTTCAATTTGTAACAATATTGACCAAGTCTAAACAATGTTTAGACTTGACCGCAGTTACCACTTTTGTCAACATATCAGCAGGATTCTCAATGGTCTGAATTTTCTGGATTATGACTCCACCTTCTTCTAGAATCTCTTGTACAAAGTGATATCGAACATCGATGTGCTTCATCCTTGCATGGTAAACCTGGTTCTTTGCTAAATGAATAGCACTCTGACTGTCACAATGCACTTGATGTGCTTCTGTTCCATTCCCAATTCACCAAGCAACCCTTGAAGCCAAATTGCCTCCTTCACAGCCTCTGTAACTGCCATATACTCTGTCTCTATATTAGACAAAGCCACTGTTGACTGTAAGGTGGACTTTCAACTGACTAGTGCTTTTGCAAATGTAAACGCATAACTAGTAGTTGATCGACGCTTATCCAAATCACATGCATAATCTGAATCACAATACCTAACTACACACTGACCATCTTATTTGTCATGTTGAAAGACCAAACCAACATCTACGGTGTTCAGAATATACCGCAGAATCCATTTCACAGCTTGCCAATGCTCCTTTCCAGGTTCATGCATATACCTGCTCACAACCCTAACTGTCTGTGAAATATCGAGTCTCGTACACACCATTGCATACATCATGCTACCAACAACACTTGCATACGAAACCTTTGACATGTATTCCCGTTCTGCATCATCCTTAGGTGACATGGATACACTGAGCTTGAAATGAGGAGCAAGAGGTGTACTAATTGGGTTTGACTTCTCATTCATGCCACAACATTTTAGTACCTTCCTCAAATATTCTTTCTATGACAAAAAAAGCCTCCCCAATTTCTTATCCCTTGATATCTACATGCCTAGAATCTTCTTCGCTTCACCAAGATCCTTCATCTCAAACTCCATGTTCAATTGAGTCTTTAGTTTCGCAATTTCTGTCTGATTCTTGGAAGCTATCAGCATATCATCAACATAAAGAAGAATATATATATAGGATCCGTCTTGTAGCTTGCGTAAATACACACAATGATCATATTTGCTTTTTGTGTACTTCTACCCTATCATAAACTTGTCAAATCACTTGTACCACTACCTTGGAGATTGCTTCAATACGTATAATGATTTTTCTAATTTGCACACCATATTTTCTTTTTCAGTAACTTTGAATCCATCTGGCTGAGTCATGTAGATTTCCTCATCCAAGTCTCCATGTAAAAATGCAGTTTTTACATCCATCTGAACTAGTTCCAAATTCAACTACGCTACCAAAGCCAACAAAATTCTAATGGAGGAATGTTTTACAATTGGAGAAAATACTTCATTATAATCAACTCCCTCCGTTTGAGCGTAGCCTTTAGTCACCAATCTTGCTTTGTAGCGGATATTATTCTTGTCAGGAAATCCATCTTTCTTTGCATATACCCACTTGCACCCAATTGCCTTCTTTCCCTTCGGAAGACTAGCTAGTTTCCATGTCTGAT
This sequence comes from Hibiscus syriacus, assembly GCF_006381635.1. Lineage (NCBI taxonomy): Eukaryota > Viridiplantae > Streptophyta > Magnoliopsida > Malvales > Malvaceae > Hibiscus > Hibiscus syriacus. Next base: position 8,717,965 of record NW_024063392.1, on the reverse strand, counting down.
TCTTTTGAAGGGATTGCATTTCTTCATTCATGGCGATCCTCCACTTTTTATGTTCTGAACTTTGGACTGCTTAATTAAAAGTGGCAGGAACGTCATCAATTACAATTGATGATGCAAAAGAGACCATATCAACATAACGAGCATGTTGTCTAATGGTCCTCTTTCCCTTTCTGAGTGCAATTGATTCATGTTTCTGTGGAGGTTCTTGGGTCTGAACCTCTTCTTCATTTGACTCTTCTTCTACCATAAGAGAGTCAACATCAGTTTCTTTACTGGCTGGGACAATTCTGCTTCCTTTAAACTCCACCTGTTTGGGAGTTCCATCTACCTGCTCCAATTTTTTTGAAGTAACCTTTCACAACATGGTAGATTAATCAAAGGTAACATCTATGCTGAAGATTATTTTCTTTGTTTCTGGACACCAAAGACAATAGCCTTTCACATCAGAGGTGATCCCCATAAAGATCGCCTTCTTTACTCTTGGATCCAGCTTTGACTCCTTAACATAGTAGTATGCAGTGGTACAAAACACATGTAAGGAATCATAATCTGTAGAAGGTTCTCCAAACCGTTTCTCTAATGGTGTTTTACCACCAATAGCAGTCAATGGTAAGTGGTTGACAAGGTGACAAGCATAGACCAAAGCCTCAGCCCAAAATTCTTTGCCTAACCCAGCATTAGATAACATACACCGAACCTTCTCCACTAATGTCCGATTCATACGCTCTTCCATCCCATTCTGTTGCGGTGTATATCTGACAGTGAAGTGCCTGACAATACCTTCTTCTTCACAGAGTTTTAGAAATTGATCATTTTTGTACTCTCCACCATTATCTGTACGGAGACGTTTGATTTTTTTTGCCTATTTGAGTCTCCACCATCTTTTTCCATTTAAGGAAAAATCCTAGCACCTCATCCTTTGTCTTCATTGTATACACCCAAACTCTCCGGGAAAAATCATCAACAAAGGTGACATAATAGTGTGTTCCTCCCAATGAAGTTGTCTTGGAAGGCCCCCATACATCTGAATGAACATAATCTAAAATACCTTTAGTATCATGGATTGTTGTTCCAAATTTCACCCTCGTCTTTTTCCCTTTGATGCAATGCTCACAAAAAACTAATTTGCAAGCCTGAGCACCCTTCAATAATCCTTGATCTATCAGTAATTTCAAGGATTTTTCACCAACATGCCTCAAGCGCATATACCATAACCTGGTTGCTTTTGACTCCTATTCATCAGTAGAAGTTGCCACTGCTGCTATCCCAACAATTGTACTACCCAGAAAGTAATACACATTGTTTCTTTTCTGGATTCCCTTCATTGTCACCAGTGCACCAGAGATAATCCTCATAATCCCATCTTTTTCCCTCTTTTCTAAACCTTTTGACTCTAAGGTTCCCACAGAGATGAGATTTCTCATTAAATCTGGTACATAATGGACACCTATTAAGGTTCTGATTGATCCATCCTGATTCCTCAAGCTAATTGAACCAATCCCAAGTGTGTCAAGAGGGGAATTATTTATTGTGTAGACAATTCCACCTTTGAGTTCTTTAAAATCAAAGAACCATTCTCTATTGGGGGTCATATGGTGGCTACAAGATGAATCTAACAGCCATGAACTGGAACAGCTGGTTGATGGCGTAGCAGCGAATGTAAATCTGAATTTGCATCATCATACTTGACCAAATTTGACTCTGAGACAACCTTTCCCCTTTCAGGTTTGTCTTTATTCTTTAGCCTGTGACATTCTTTCTTCTAATGCCCTTTTTCTCGACAAAAGGTACATTCATCTTTGCTCAATCTGGACTTTGACTTCGATCTCCCTCTTCTTCCTTTATTCTGACTCTTCGAACGACCTCTAACAACAAGAGCTTCTGCTACGACACTTTTGTTTTCTTGTTTGTCTTTCTTTCTCAATTCATAACTATACAAGGAAGATGTTACTTCACTGAGAGACACATCAACCTTCCCATGAAGTAGAGTGGTTTCAAGATACTAAAACTCATCAGGAAGTGATCCCATCAACATTAGAGCCAGATCTTCGTCTTCAAAAGTCACGTCCATATTCATCAGATCAGTCACCAGCTGATTAAAGCTAGTAATGTGATCATTCATAGTGGTACCTGGTACATAGTTGAAGCGGAACAATCACTTTTTCATGTAGAGCTTGTTCTGACCGCTTTTCTTCAAAAATTTCTCCTCCAATGCCTTCCACAATTTACTTGCAGAAGTTTCCTTAGAAAAGGCATACTTCTGCTCTCTAGAAAGACACGATCGAATAGTACCACATGCCAATCTATTGATCCTCTTCAATTGTTTCTCCTAAACATCATCTGGTTTCTCTCCTTCAATAGCAATGTCTAGACCCCACTGGAATAGGGAATCTATAACCTCACTTTGTCACATACCGAAATGACCGGTGCCATAAAAAACTCCATTGCAAATCTAACATTTGTCACAACATTTCTTGCCAAAATTGAAGATGAAGAAGTTGTTGACGACGATGTGGATTTTTTTTTGTCGTCTGCCATTTCTGCTACAAATTATATTTAATAGTTGTCAATGCGGAATGTCAATTAGCCCAAGAAATTTTTTTCGTGATGTGGAAGATCAGCCTAAGCCGCAACCACAGAGCATCCTAAAATAAACCAAGAGCTCTGATGCCAATTGTTGTGGAATTCGGGTTAATTTCCACCAATAATAACAAATTCACCTTCAAAACTATTATCTAAGTGACTTGGGTGAAAACGATTGTACTAAAAATCACTCCAAAGTAGATTCCCAGGAAAGAGTGGAGGGGTCACAATGGTCCCTCTTAAAACCCACTCTCCTTAGATAGAACTACCAAGACAAGTAATTTTAATAGGACAATAATTAACAACAACTATACGCGACAATAGCTATTAAATAGACATAGAAGAGAACACCAAAATTTAACGAGGTTAGGCCAAAATTATGCCTACGTCCTCGAACACTACTAAAATAATATTTCACTAATAGATGAAATATTACAAAGAGAGAGAAAGAATACAAATAGCCTTTTAATATAGAAGAAGACTTATATTTGTGGGATGCTAAACTAAGAAGGAGGAGGGCTCTATTTATAACAAAAGAATTTCCTCTCCTCCTTATACAAAACCAATGTGGGATTCAAAATTTGCCAAAATACCAACACACTTTACATCAGGCTCGTCCCCCCCCCGAGACCTGACTAATCATGCAGTGCATCTCTTCTTCGAGTATGTAAATCCAAATTAATGGTGAGCTGGGTGATACTACACTTGAGGATGGATTAGAAGGGTAACCCTCTTTCGCCCAACAATTTCTTCCTCACGATGGAAAGACTTGATCACTGCTGTTGACATTAATTTTTTTCATAATAATAATTATAATTATTATTATTTATATATATATTACAAATTACATCAGAGGCCCAATCCAGTACATGCCCGATCAACTAGCCCAATAGAACCCTAAACCCAACTAGGGTTTCACACTTCTCAGCTCCAACCGCCGCTCCAAGCTTCCAGACGCCTCAGTCTTTGATGCCAAGTGCTCCAATCGACGTTGCCGACACCTCCAATGCCAGGTGTTTCAACCATGGCGCCATCGCCTCCGACGAAGTCTCCAGAAGGCCAGCTGCCCCTCCACGCGTCGATGTTCAAGGGTGACTCACTAAACTTCCCCCTCTGGACCGGTCTGAGCATGGCTCCGTGGTGGCTATAAAAGCCACCGGATCCTAAAAAACGAAGAAGAAGGAGGCAAGCAAGACAGCAAACAGAAACGAGACACCAAGAAAAAAAACTACCAACGATCCCAGTCAACAACAACACAGCAACCAAAAAAAAAGAGGAAAGAAACTTACTCTATCATCGGAGAACCCCAACCGCCGCCGAAAACAACCAAAACCCGAAGGTATTTTCATATATTTGCTCCGATCAGGAGCTTTTTAAGAAAAACGGTCACCGGAACCGTCATTAGGACGGTCCGATCTACGTTTTGGTAAAAAAATAAAATTTCCCGGCAACCGGATGCGATGGCCGGCGGTGAGGACGGCGGAGGCAGACGGCTGCCGGCCTATAACCGGCTTCCCTCCGGTGAGAGAAGCTAGAGAGAGGCCAGAGAGAACTCTGGTTCTCTCATTTGAGAGAGAGAAGAAAGAAAGAAAAATGAGAGAGAGCTGGCCCTTCGGGCCAGCCGTTTGGATTTAAATACCCCTCCCAAACGACACCGTTTTGAGGAGGGGTACCCATGTAATTTCCCACATGGTTAAATCCTTTCTGTAGTACCCACAGTTTTGTACCTTTTCATTTTAATCACTGAAATCAATTTTTAAAAGTTTTTAATTTGGTCTCGTAATTTTACTTTATTTATAATTTAATCCTTGCCTGTTTATATAAATATTTAAGGTAAATAACCGATTTAATCCCTTATAATTTTATTAATTTATATTTCCATCCCGAATTAATTAATTAGGTTAAATTACACTATTAACCATTATCTTTCATAATATTTCGAATTATTATCTTTATTTTTAATACTTTATATTTAGTTTTATAATTTTAATTTCTTTTATTTTGATCATTATTTAATTACAATATTATTTTGTTATTACTTTTATATTTTAATTATGGCTTTAATTATTATTATCTTAGTCTTATAAATATATTTATATATATTTGTTTAAATTAAATATTATAAAAATTATAATTTATTTTTATTTAAATCATTTTTATGAAAAATTATTACATTTTTAATATTTATTTAATTTTTTAATATCGAAGAAAAGAGTTGTCTTAAAGCATCTATAAGTTCTTTTCTGATATTCTTAAATAAATAAATATCCTATTTTTATAAATTATATATTAATTATTTTTAGAAAAATGTTTTTTTAGTTATTTATTTATTTTTTAATATCGAAGAAAAGAGCTGTCTTAAGGCACCTAAGAAGTTCTTTTCTGATATTTCTAAGTAACTAAATATCTTATTTATAAAATAAAGATATCTATATATTAATATATTTTCTTAAAATTACATTAATAAAATTGAAATAACAGGATTATGAATTAAATATATTTTTGAACTTTTAAAATTTCCAATAATAGAGACAATTTATAATTAAAAAGTACCAATTTTGGGCGTTGTAGGGGTGCTAATCTTTCCCTAAACGTAACCGACCACGAATCCCTTTTTATTATTAAAAAGAACAAATTTTTGGTTAAAACGCAGATCAGTTTATCTTTTAATCGATGTTTTCTTAAAAACTCTTTTAAAGGATTATTTTTAGGTATTCGACCTACCTGACCCAAAAGGCCGATGGCGACTCCGAAATTATTTTAAAAACCATTTATTCACATCACTTTTCCCGCCAGGAAAAAAAATTCGTGCCCGGACGAAAACCAGTTACGACAGCTTGGCGACTCCGCTGGGGACCAGTCAAACTTTAAAATCAATTGTAAATTGTCTCTATCATTTAGAAATTAAAAATTCATATATTTAATTTTTAATTCTTTTCTTTCAAATTTTTTATTACTTATTATTTTTATATATTATTATTTTTTAATTTTATTTTTTTATTTTATTCAAGTATTAATTATTTTATTTGTTTGTTAGAGGTTTGAACATTTCTCCTCACACACAACACTTGCATTGCATAACATAAGCTTTCTAATCAAGATTGTCCCTTTTAAGTGGGAGTGAAAGCGATGTCTTCGTGAGAATTTATTCTCCGTGTCAGACCTAGCAAGTAACTTTCGGGGTTCATATGCTCTATGTCTTCGTGGGAATTTATTCTCCGTGTCAAGCATAAAGAAATGTGTCCCCTCCAATTGAACTCGGTCCGCCTAAGTCTGTGATGGACTAGGATTGAGGGTTGACAGCCCAAGGGGGCATCAATAAGGATATTTCGAGTACCTTTACTCATAGAACTGAAAACCTGCATATAATAAACCATAGAAACTTTCCCGATCTGAAACCATGCCGAAATTTTGTCAGTATGTATACACAAAGGAGAAATAAGCTCTAGGATTTAATTTATTTTATTTCCTTTTCTTTTTCCTGAATAAATGCATGCGAACTAGAAATCATGCGGTTAGGTTAAATTTTCCAAACAAAGCATGGAACTAGAAAGCATGAGGTTAGGATTTATTATATACCATGATAAATAAATTTTTTTTTCTTTCAATTAGTTGGTACTAACCATTTTATTTTTTCTTATTTTCCCATACATGTTATTTTTGCTCTAATTTGTTTATATTGCATGATCATGGCATAACCAAAAGGTGTTAACTGAAATGACTGTTCATCAAATTGGAAAGAAATCATAAATGGACAAAAAGTTTTATCATCGAACAAAATATGACGCAACCATGGAATGGCATCCTGAGGGAACTCCGAGGATAGAGGAGAGCTATGCACCCAAAGATCGTATGCCCATTAAAGATCAAAAGGAGATACGTGAGATAAAAGAGCAGATGACCAAGATGATGGATAGAATATCTGTTTTGGACAAAGAAAAAGAGATTCCTGCACAGAAAGAGAGAGAGAGCTCAATGAACTTAACCCTGCAATGTCAGATACGCAAGGGACTTTGGATCTTAACCAACTTGAGAAATTACAGACAGTCATCATTCGTATTCACAAATCGTCTGGAGATACCAAAGAAATGGTGACCACTGTAAAAGCTCCCAGAGATGAGAAGAAATCATGTAATCAGAAATCATCGAAGTTTGGTCTGCTCCTGACGTCTAAAACTCAGGTTCAATCCAAGACAAAAGGTGGTTCTCATCTTGATACTATCCCCATATCATATAAAGAGTTGTACGAGAAGCTACTTGAAGCACGAGAAGTGGATCCATATTATATAAAATCGTTACAACCTCCGTATCCGAATTGGTATAACATCAACGTTTATTGTAAATATCATGCCGGAGCTCAAGGACATACCATTAAGAATTGTCTTGCCTTCAAACGTCGAGTCCAAAGTCTTTTGGATCAGGGAATCTTGTAGTTTATGATAAATTATCAACATAGTTTGGTAATTGAAGATCCTGCCAGATCAACACCAAATGTATTCAAAGGTAATAGCATCAGTAGGGACGTCCAGAAGGAAGAAGATTTGCTGAGATCCGAAGCCCAAATATGTCATTTGAATGATCAAAACGATAAATTGAGCACCGAAATGGAAAGCATACAGGAAGATTTCCAGAAGGTCAGTCAAGCCTTTCAAAATGTTGGTATAGGGAACACCCCAGAAGAGTGGATAACAGGGGTCACCAAACTGAAGAAGAACTGTAACATACATGAAGGAAGAGCCAAGAAGTTTTATCATAATTCACGAGTTGCAGAAGAAAGATGCAATACGTCTGTTAGTGAATTGAAAAGATTTCAAGTCGAAAATCAAAGGTTGAATAGTGCTATGACTAACATAGAAGCATCATATCAGATTCATCAGCTTGAGATCGATACTGAATTAAAAGCCACTATGGCCAAGAACAAGACATTGAAGAAATGTTTAGATGATTATGGAGATCTTGTACGAGAACTCTGTAACCATAAAGATTCCCTTACAAGGGAAAATGAGCAACATTGCCTATAACTCCGAGAATTGACACAGAAGATGAAGGAAAAAGGCACTGTCATGAAGGAAGCTGCTGTTCAAGCAAACAATGTAGCTCATAAGCTGGTGGACATAGCTGGCTTCGCAAGAGAATTAAAGCAGATTGAGAACTTCACATCTGAGCATGAGTGGAAATTAGTTTGGCTTTTAAGGGAAATAGAGAAGTTAGGAGTGAAAGCTATCCCCTACATGTAAAAGTTTTGTTTGATATACCGAAGCTTTTGTGTTCAATGAAATCTGTTCTAAGATGATCATTCTTGAGTAACACCTTTTCATACATGCATTTACATTTTGTATCTGTGCATTTTCATTTTGTATTCTTACTTTTTATATCTTTGAATTGCACATTTTGCATTCTTATTTTTCCATTTATGCATTTTTCACATTTTTAAGTATTGTTATGTACTTTAATTATAAAAACATGTAAATAATTCATGAAAGGTTCTGTAACAGTAAAAACCAAGACCATTCATTCATATTACTTTACTATCATCATGAAAACAATGGAGCAATCTTATAAGGGACTACAAGACCAGTGGCCAGAACAATTGACAGGGTTACCTCGGGATACAAGGAAAGAAGCGTCAGATTCAGTACCAGATGGATCAGATCATATTATTCAGGGAATGGAATCTGATAAAGAAGAGATAACTGCTAAAGAGAAATCGTGCTATCAGATTGAAGAGTCAAGAAAGATAACATACCATGGGGTATCCCATTCAAACCCAAAGAATAGCCTCATTAATTAGTCAGAATATGAGGAGAGAGTCAAGAGGACAGAGAAAGCAATCAGAAACATGAAAGATGTTAGTGCCCACCACAAAGAATTAGAAGCAAGAGAGCTCAGCTTGGATCCAGATTTGATTATTCCCCATGAATTCAAAATACCTGATTTTGAGAAATATGATGGCACCAGTTGTCCCTTAATCCATTTGAGAATGTTTTGCAGAAAAATAGAAGGATATTTGAGTTATGATGATCTATTAATTCACTCTTTCCATGATAGTCTTGTTGGCCCAACAATAGTCCGGTACAATCAGTTAACCAAAGAACAGATTAAGAGATGGGTTGATTTAGCTGATGTATTTTTGGAACAATATCGGTATGTTAAAGGCTTAGCTCCAACACGTATGGATCTTCGAAGAGTAAAGAAGAAAACCAATGAAAGATTTCAAGAATATGACTTAAGATGGAGAGGAGTGGCAACACAAGTTCAACCTCCCATATTAGAAGAAGAAAATATCACGTATGTTTCATGATTCCCTTCCAGCGCCTTTCTTCGAGTTAATACAGGCAAATCCGACAAAGAAATTCGAGAATCTTGTGACAAGTGGAGATTTAATTGAGAATGTAATTAATGAAGAAAACTCAAAAGTCACATCCAAGAGCACGACGGATCAAAAAGTAAAAGCTGATCATGTAAATGAGTGTCATATCCAGAGTTCCCACATTTGCAAAAGAAAAAGAGCAAGTAACTGTTCGAATCGACCAAAGAAAGTCATGCGATCAAGAAAAACTTTGGAAGTGTTCCAAACTTCCATTTCAGACTTGTATCCCCATTTGGTTAAAGGTCAATACATCACACCAAGACCAACTAAAGTGACATCAAACCCTTCTGCTCATAGCTATGATCAAGATAATGTTTGTAATTTCCACTTGGGGGTAAAGGGGCATTCTATAGGCAATTGTAGGCCATTGTTAAAAGAAATTGAGATGCTTGTTGACAAAGGGGTTTTGACACAAGAAATGATCAAGAAATAGGGGGCAAATGAAGAAAAGAACCCTGATCCTATTACATACCCAACATTATAGGAATAATAAGGCATGATGCATAAACAAGTGGAAGTGTTATCTACCACTGTAGTACTTTCTATTTTCAGCATCTTGTTTGAACTTGTTTTTTGTTCCTTTCTACACCTTTTGTGCAATAAATAAATGTGTGTTGCTTATTAAGGTTATGAGCATTGAGTCAATTTTTGCAATCTTGCAATTCTTTTAATATCAACTGGGTTAAAAAACTCTTCATGATTAGAGTTATAATCTTTGACAAAATTTCAGGATTGAAAACCAGAAAAACAAGGACCATTGACCTTACCTCAGATGAAATACACCCAAACACTATCCTATTACAAATATGAGATAACCTTCTCCTATTGAAAGGAATTACAAAAAGGCTTGGTATTTATATATAGGAGCGTACAACATGGGGCACCATTGGTGTATTACATTACAAAATCGACTAGAGTATTTTTCTATTGATGACGTTCGATGATGAACGTAATCTTCACAAATAGGTAAATCTAGTTTAAGTCAGTTGCTTGAGAATTGAATTCTAACAAAGAGATTTTCTGAATTCCACCAAAACACCTAGACTATAACAGGTTCTTCTTAACAAGCTTAAGAAATTGGATTTGGATACCCATGTTATATTATTATATACAATAAAGCTTGAGTTGTCCCACTAGAGCAAATGGTTAATCGCCCCGACTTTATGGATAATATTCAGCCAACCCATTATATATTATTATATGTAATAAAGCTGTCCCTCTAGAGCAATTGGTTAATAGCCCTAGCTTTATGGATAAGTTTCAGTTAACCTGATAAAGGTGATTATATTATTATATACAATAAAGCTGAATTCAGCTATCCAAAATGGCAAATGTGTTAACAAATGGACTAAGGGAGTTACGAAACACCTGTTATAGTCAAATTCACACAAGCACTCAGAAATTTCATTTTTAGACCGATATTTTTGCACTACTTTGATTAAATGAGTCTAAATGAAAGATTCCAGAGAATTGAAATGGAAGGATTTTAGAAGGTCTAGTGATTGGCAATCCTAGTTGCGTCATTTTGTACGCATCCGGTTAAAATACCAAGTCCTCAAAGTGAGACATGTGACAAAGTTCACAAAGAGCGAGAGATGAGTGACATCTTAAATAGATGTAACCATAAAAAATAGGAAGGCCATCCTGAAACCAAACCAAATCTGGATACTTGTCAAAGAATTATAATTCTCAAACATTACAGAGTTGTTGATTCTTTTGATATTCTTTGAATTCATGCTTATGATTTGATTATATTGTGAACCTGAAAGGGGTAATACTTTACAAAATTCTTTCATTCTTCAATAAAGAAAGGAGAAAAAACATTTTCAAACAGGACAGTCTCAAATGAGGAAGGTCCTTGAAGCAATTGTTGCTTATTCTACCTCTGTTGTAGAAAAATAATGAACGAGGCCAGAATAATGAAGCACTTCACATTTTTGAAGGCAAGTGGTCCAAAAAGCCAGAAAGTCTGGAGAATTGAACTTGTGATACTCCCCTATGACATTATTAGCAGCTCATCAAGAAAGATTATCGTTTATCTCATGCTGAGGGCCATAAGCATCACCAGACAGATTATTATTTTCCCCAACCATCAATTTATGTTCTTTAGAAGATTTCATCATAAAGCCATGAACAAGTCACTACCTGCACTCTGGTTATACCGTGATGTTGGCTCAAGTCTTGATACATCATTGCTACTTCTTCTATGCCCATCATTTTCTTTATCCATTATGTCCTTCAGAAGATTGTTGAATTTGAATTTGAGGACTTATGGCACAGAATAAGACATTGGAACAGAATCTACCCTTTTAGGCCTTTTATATAGGGTAACATTGGTTACAGGATTCCAAAAGTTGAAGATGACCAGTTTTACTGTCAACTAAAATGTTCCATGATTTGAAAAAGTAGAATATGTCAATGTATATTTTGGAATAACAGAAAAGACAGTTGTCATATCAGTCATTGCAAGAAAAGAAACCAACAAAAATCCTCGATTCCATCTTGATGATGTTTAGTGCTTCCATTAAGGTTGTTACACGGGATGCTACCAACAACAAGGTTGAATCCGCCAAATCTACTCATCAATTGCTCCAACCGATCATCATTCAGTTCTTGCACATTTGTTTTCAAAGGTATACCAAGATAGTAGAAGACGACCTCTACATCACTGATCCCAGAAAAGAAAAAAAAGAAAGACATGACATGGATATCACTGGAAAACGTGTCTCTATACAGATCCTCATGTATGGTTTTTAGAGAAACCTAGAAGCATTTCCACCTCATCAAGTTCAAGTGGAGTAACTTTATTCCTTCCAACCCATACCAGATTCCATTTTCAGCACTCATCAAGAACATACTTTTGGACACTCGATGGTGACTCATCGTCATAAGCTTCAAGAGCCTTACGGATCCTTTCTGTCAATTTGGCACTTCCTGTACATGTTTGTAAACAGTTCAAATTTATCCCAGGAAGGTCACCAGTTTGTTGTCAATGGAAAAGCATCATGTATGGTGCAATGAGAAAGTAGAATAAGAGGAAATCTATTCTCAATTGGCAGATTATGAATATAACCTCTTTTCAGTGTAGCAGCATGAAAATGCTTCGAATCTACAAATTTTGGCCCTACATCGAATAAATACTGTGATATTCCAGTCCAAACATTAACTGGAGCAAGTGCCACGTTCTCGTAGTAGGAATAAGGAGACCCAATAGCATCTTTTGGAAGTGTTCTTTGAGTTATCTGATCTGATTTGGTATGAGACCCAAAACCAATCATTGGATTTGAAAGATGAATTTGCTCATAGTAGAAATAAGGAGACCCAATAACATCTTCTAGAAGTGTTCTTTGAGTTATCTGATCTGATTTGGTAGGAACCCCAGAACCAATCATTGGAATTGAAAGATGAACTGCATGATCGTTTTCATTAAGAAGCTTCTTTTCGAGCTTCCTCTACTTCTTCCTTTTCAAAAATCATATCCCAAGTTTTGCCTTTGCTTGTAATTGGGATCATTGCATAATGACTTCTTATCTTCTACTATAAGAAGTGCGTCAGTAGCCTTAGCCATTTGATCAGCACATATAAAATCTGTCAATTCTGCAATTGATGAATTTGGACCACATCTCTCCATGTTTATGGAAGCCTCAACCTCTGAATATCTTGTTTTTGTCAAGTATAACAATTTATTCTCCTCATCAGAATCAGAATTCATGATTTCCTCGATATCAGAAGAACTATCAATATCTGTGAAATCATCCTAAAAGATCGCTTCATAATTAGATGAGTTGTTATCAGAATCAACATGTTGCATGGGTGTGGATTTTTGATGAGCCTGTACCATTGTATATGTAGTTTTGCCAGTGCGTCAGATTACTGTTCGCGAAATTGGTTTCTCTCCCACAGAAAAGTATATTTCAGAGATAGCTTTCACTGAAAGATGATAAGCCACTGTGTCAGCCTGGAATGGATTACCAAGCTATTTTCACTGCTCTATCTGACTAAATCCCTCCATATACATAAAATGGTCACCTCATTCAGAAGACACATATCTCAGACGTTTCTGTCAGAATGATTGAGTACTTAAGTTTGTGACAACATGAAGAAAATTTCTCCAGTTACTTGACAATACTACTGTTTAGTGACACCAGAATGAGAGTATTCAAGATAAACAGATTTGGGGCATGAATAAAGCCACAAGTACCTACAACAGTTCATTGTCAAAATTGGACCTCGTGGGGATCATGACATTTCAGTCAAACATATATTGAGAGTGAATCAGACAAATCTAGAGGGACATCTTGAGGGCCCATTTTCAACCAGAAATAGAATATTGGGGCATTTTTGAAGGCTCACAACAATATGAATATTTGGGCATTCTTGGAGGCTCATTTCAACAAGAAGTAATGTTGAACACACTTTTAACATCTGTATCAGCAAAATGTTGGGGCATTTTAAAGGTTCCTTCAGAAAGATCCATGTGGGGCATTTTGAAGGCTCAGATTAACAAGAAGCAAATATCGGGGCATACTGAAAGCCTATTTCAATCAGAATTAGGACTGTTGATGCATTTTTGAACGTTCTTATCAGTAAATGCTGGGGCATGCTGAAGGCCCACATCATCATGTGTTAAAAATCATTGACTTGAGCAGATATTTCCAATGAGACAGAAAGATATGAAGAATGAAAATGGTGAAACAATAACAGTCAATCTGACTACACATAATTGCTTCGTTCATTAGGCAGTTACATTATGATCATGTTGTTGAACAAATATCTACTCAGCAAGTATGTTTTCAAATACCCAATCTTCTTAACCGTGTTTCACATGACATCATGTTCTTTGTTAAGCTACATCACAGTTGCATGAATAAAGATGGTCCCCAGGTAGACTACTCGATCCAGGGTTCAGTTCCTCAAGATCTCAGCTTTGAATTTTGTATTTTGTGTCGGTGACAATTGAACATTATCTTGAGATTCCTGGCAGTTAGTTTCAACCATACTGTTGGGATTACAAAGCTGTTTTTCACAATAGTTTTCGCTTAATCGATGACATTGGAAAGGGAGACTCGACTCACTTACATTACTGTTATTCCCGCTATTACTGGGGTTATCATTGCCAGCCAGCAGCAAGAATTCCACGGATATCTTTTTGTACATGGATCTTATAGCTGAAGTGTTTCTACAATGCTCATTACAGAAGAAAACATGATCAGTATTACACTTTCCCTTGCCCGAGATGATATCGAGATCAATTAGTGTCTCCTATTCAATTCAACACCAGCACATTTGGCAAATTTGACCAACTTTTTGGTCATACCAGTATTTCACTTGTATTCCCATTGAGTTTTGTTCTCAAGTGGTCTTGTGACATCATACAAAAACTTTGAACACTATGCAAAGAGCTTCATTGACCAGCAATTCGAGCAGAAGCCACAGGAGATGAAGAATGTGTTGTCAAATGTTTTATGAACCAGTGATTATGGTGTTGAACCAATGTTGTTATCATATGGTTTTCCTTTATTGATACAAGATGAAGTTTGTCATCTTCAACCCCAAGATTAGAAATGAGATATAATGAAGATTTCTTTCCACAAAAAGATAGCTAAAATTTTAAACAAGAAACTAGTGGAGCCAACTAAGGTTGAACGACAGGTTGTTGTGAAACATCTCGACATGATATGGTCCAAGTTGCCTTATTCGAGATCTGATTATATGTGGAGACATGAAAGGAATTGGAATAAATCTTCCTTGTGATGTGTTTCAAGAGTTAAATTAGAACACACTCTACTCTCCTAATTAATCCCTGCTGAGTCAAGCATATCTACATCTACACTCTTCAAAGATGATAGATTCTCCTTTCAAAGATGAAAGCTTTATTGGATTTCTACACAAGTCTAGACAAAGAAAGCCGGTGTTACCAAAGAAAATGGGGCATCAGGGTCATAATTTTGACTACGACAAGAGTTCCATAAATGAAACATTTCTTCTGAGACTTAAATAAAGTTAAGAAGACATAAAGATACAAGTTGATCAGATGATTCTACAGAAATGCAAGCTTGATAGCATAAGTTTCTACACTGATATCCAGAGGTAACCCTGGCAATAAATGATGAAGTGAAGGAAGACCAAGTTCACCACTTTGAAGTCAAATGAAGATTGCATCAACATTCATGCATTCATAAGAATATCATTTACACAATAGACAATGCTTTACATTGATACATCTGAGTGCATTCAAACACGAAGTTTTACAGATCTTCGGAAGAACAAGAATATTCATGGTAAAAAATACCTTACACGAAGAAGGTATTCAAAACCACAAATACAGGAATCATGCAAACAACTGAAGAAGAGATGGACGCAATCCACAAAAATGAGCATTATCTTGAGATTGGGACATGTTACCCAATCAACATGTTATTTTAAAAATAATGAGAAAACGATTTCCATAGTTTCTCATTTTATCTTTTCTAAAAAGAAATTGTTGAAAAGTAAGAAAATGATTTCCTTAGTTTTTTTACTTATTAAACTATTTCCTACATCTGTAAGTCCTACAGTGCATGATGTTTCCAAAAAGCCTTCGGGAGCTTTTTGATGTTTTCAAAGCCTTAGGGTCATCTGTAAGTCCTATAGTGCATGATGTTTCCAAAAAGCCTTCGGGAGCTTTTTGATGTTTTCAAGCCTTCGGGTCATCTGTAAGTCCTACAGTGCATGATGTTTCCAAAAAGCCTTCGGGAGCTTTTTGATGTTTTCAAGTCTTCGGGTCATCTGTAAGTCCTACAGTGCATGATGTTTCCAAAAAGCCTTCAGGAGCTTTTTGATGTTTTCAAGCCTTCGGGTCATCTGTAAGTCCTACAGTGCATGATGTTTCCAAAAAGCCTTCGGGACCTTTTTGATGTTTTCAAAGCCTTAGGGTCATCTGTAAGTCCTACAGTGCATGATGTTTCCAAAAAGCCTTCAGGATCTTTTTGATATTTTCAAAGCCTTAGGGTCATATGTAAGTCCTACAGTGCATGATGTTTCCAAAAAAGCCTTCGAGAGCTTTTTAATGTTTTCAAAGCCTTAGGGTCATCTGTAAGTCCTACAGTGCATGATGTTTCCAAAAAGCCTTCGTGAGCTTTTTGATGTTTTCAAGCCTTCGGGTCATCTGTAAGTCCTACAGTGCATGATGTTTCCAAAAAGCCTTCGGGAGCTTTTTGATGTTTTCAAGCCTTCAGGTCATCTGTAAGGCCTACAGTGCATGATGTTTCCAAAAAGCCTTTGGAAGCTTTTTGATGTTTTCAAGCCTTCGGGTCATCTGTAAGTCCTACAGTGCATGATGTTCCAAAAAGCCTTCGGGAGCTTTTTGATGTTTTCAAAGCCTTAGGGTCATCTGTAAGTCCTACAGTGCATGATGTTTCCTAAAAGCCTTCGGGATCTTTTTGATGTTTTCAAAGCCTTAGGGTCATCTGTAAGTCCTACAGTGCATGATGTTTCCAAAAAAGCCTTCGGGAGCTTTTTGATGTTTTCAAAGCCTTAGGGTCATCTGTAAGTCATACAATGCATGATGTTTCCAAAAAGCCTTCGGGAGCTTTTTGATGTTTTCAAGCCTTCGGGTCATCTGTAAGTCCTACAGTGCATGATGTTTCCAAAAAGCCTTCGGGAGCTTTTTAATGTTTTCAAGCCTTCGGGTCATATGTAAGTCCTACAGTGCATGATGTTTCCAAAAAGCATTCAGGAGTTTTTTGATGTTTTCAAGCCTTCGGGTCATCTGTAAGTCCTACAGTGCATGATGTTTCCAAAAAGCCTTCGGGATCTTTTTGATGTTTTCAAAGCCTTAGGGTCATCTGTAAGTCCTACAGTGCATGATGTTTCCAAAAAGCCTTTGGGATCTTTTTGATGTTTTCAAAGCCTTAGGGTCATCTGTAAGTCATACAGTGCATGATGTTTCCAAAAAGCCTTCGGGAGCTTTTTGATGTTTTCAAAGCCTTAGGGTCATCAGTAAGTCCTGCAGTGCATGATGTTTCCAAAAAGCCTTCGGGATCTTTTTGATGTTTTCAAAGCCTTAGGGTAATCTGTAAGTCCTACAGTGCATGATGTTTCCAAAAAGCCTTCGGGAACTTTTTGATGTTTTTAAAAACCTTCGGGTCATCTGTAAGCCCTTCAGTGCATGATGTTTTCAAACATTTTCATCCTACTCAATAGAGGCCAAATGAAAAAATTATTGTCTTTTTCGTCTTTACTCTATTCTTGTTAACACAAGAATGAGCAAAGAGGGGCAGCTGTAGACATTAATTTTTTCATAATAATAATTATAATAATTATTATTATTATTTATTATTAAATATATATATATATATATATATATTACAAATTACATCAAAGGTCCAATCCAGTACAGGCCCGATCAGCTAGCCCAACAGAACCCTAAACCCAACTAGGGTTTCATACTTCTCAGCTCCAGCCGCCGCTCCAAGCTTCCAGACGCCTCAGCCTTTGATGCCAAGTGCTCCAATCGACGCTGCCGACACCTTCAATGCCAAGTGTTTCAACCATGGCGCCACCGCCTCCGACGAAGTCTCTAGAAGGCCAGCTGCCCCTCCACGCGTCGATGTTCAAGGGTGACTCACTAAACTTCCCCCTCTGGACCGGTCTGAGCATGGCTCCGTGGTGGCTATAAAAGCCACCGGATCCTACAAAACGAAGAAGAAGGAGGCAAGCAAGACAGCAAACAGAAACGAGACACCACGAAAAAAAACTACCAACGATCCCAGTCAACAACAACACAGCAACCAAAAAAAAAAGAGGAAAGAAACTTACTCTGTCATCGGAGAACCCCAACCATCACCAAAAACAACCAAAACCCGAAGGTATTTTCATAGATTTGCTCCGATCAGGAGCTTTTTAAGAAAAACGGTCACCGGAACCTTCATTAGGACGGTCCGATCTACGTTTTGGTAAAAAATTAAAATTTTCCGGCCACCGGATGCGGTGGTCGGCGGTGAGGACGGCGGAGGCAGATGGCTGCCGGCCTATAACCGGCTTCCCTCCGGTGAGGGAAGCTAGAGAGAGGCCAGAGAGAACTCTGGTTCTCTCATTTGAGAGAGAGAAGAAAGAAAGAAAAATAAGAGAGAGCTGGCCCTTCGGGCCAGCCGTTTGGATTTAAATACCCCTCCCAAACGACGCCGTTTTGAGGAGGGGTACCCATGTAATTTCCCACATGGTTAAATCCTTTCCGCAGTACCCACAGTTTTGTACCTTTTCATTTTAATCACTGAAATCAATTTTGAAAGTTTTTAATTTGGTCTCGTAATTTTACTTTATTTATAATTTAATCCTTGCCTGTTTATATAAATATTTAAGGTAAATAACCGATTTAATCCCTTATAATTTTTTTAATTTATATTTATATCCCGAATTAATTAATTAGGTTAAATTACACTATTAACCATTATCTTTCATAATATTTCGAATTATTATCTTTATTTTTAATACTTTATATTTAGTTTTATAATTTTAATTTCTTTTATTTTGATCATTATTTAATTACAATATTATTTTGTTATTACTTTTATATTTTAATTATGACTTTAATTATTATTATCTTAGTCTTATAAATATATTTATATATATTTGTTTAAATTAAATATTATAAAAATTATAATTTATTTTTATTTAAATCATTTTTATGAAAAATTATTACATTTTTAATATTTATTTTATTTTTTAATATCGAAGAAAAGAGCTGTCTTAAAGCATCTATAAGTTCTTTTCTGATATTCTTAAATAAATAAATATCCTGTTTTTATAAATTATATATTAATTATTTTTAGAAAAATGTTTTTTTAGTTATTTATTTATTTTTTAATATCGAAGAAAAGAGCTGTCTTAAGGCACCTAGAAGTTCTTTTCTGATATTTCTAAGTAACTAAATATCTTATTTATAAAAATAAAGATATGTATATATTAATATATTTTCTTAAAATTACATTAATAAAATTGAAATAACAGGATTATGAATTAAATATATTTTTGAACTTTTAAAATTTCTAATAATAGAGACAATTTATAATTAAAAAGTACCAATTTTGGGCGTTGTAGGGGTGCTAATCCTTCCCTAAACGTAACCGACCACGAATCCCTTTTTATTATTAAAAAGAACGAATTTTTGGTTAAAACGCAGATCAGTTTATCTTTTAATCGATGTTTTCTTAAAAAAACTCTTTTAAAGGATGATTTTTAGGTATTCGACCTACCTGACCCAAAAGGCCGATGGCAACTCCCAAATTATTTTAAAAACCATATTCACATCACTCTTCCCGCCAGGAAAAAAATTCGTGCCCAGACGAAAGGCGGTTACGACAGCTGCATTTCAAAAGTTGTTGAGGAAAAAGATTAGATCTCTTTTAATCTTGTTAGTGGTGGTCATCCAATATCTCATATATTTTTTTACTAACGATTTAATTCTATTTTCCAAAGGTACACCACTCAAATTACTCTTACAAACCATATTCTTGAAGAATTTGGTACTTTCTCTTGGCATCATTTCAACAAAGCCAAATCACAACTTTTTTACTCGGGCAACACTAGCATGGAAGCCATTAATCTCGTAACTTCTCAACTTGGTATCCGGAAAGTGGATGACCTTGGTGTTTATCTCGATATGCCTATCATACACAATAGGGTAACTTGTGATTTTTTCGGCTTCGTGATTGATAAAATTCAAGCTAAGATTTCTGGGTGGATTTCTCGGTCTCATTCTCAAGCCGGTCGTGTGACCTTAGCTAACTCGATTCTTAATGCTTTGCCAACTTACTATATGCAAACTCGCCACTTTCCTTCCTGCATTTGTGACGAGATTGAAAATTTGATTCGTAATTTTATTTAGGGTTCGAACGCCTCTTCCCATGGTATTGCTCTGGTTCGATGGGAAACTCTCAGCCAACCTCGAAAACATAGAGATCTTGGATCATACAACACCCAAAATTAGAACCTATCTTTCCTCCTAAAGCTTTGCCACACTCTTGTCTATAATCCAAACAGTTTTGGGTTTCTCTTCTACGACAGAAATATAAGATTCATGATATTTTCCCTTCTTCAATAACTAGACCAAACTGCTCTCATATGTGGTGTGAGCTTGCACAAATTTGGTCCTCTATGGTTTTCTCTCATTGTCGATTATAGATGGAACTCTTACTCGATTCTGGCATGAAATTGGGTTCCTCAACTTGGTCCTCTTTCTATGTTCGTGACATTTTTCCTTCCTTGGATGCGTGGAATTGGAATCTGCTAAATCTTCTTCTTGTTCCTGAGCATATTTCATACCTTATGAATATTCAGTACCCTGATCCTTCAACTGGAAGCGACACTTGTTTTTGGAATCCAGACAAGCATGGTCAATTCATGATAAAGTCCACATACCATAAAGTTTTTGAAGCTGATTGGGATCCTTGAAATCATTTTTGGGAATCTAATTGGAAGCTTTCGATTCAAGAGCAAGTTAAATATTTTCTTTGGCTCTCGATTAGAGACAAACTCCTTTCAAAGAGTTCGTGTTGGGATTGTGGTGTAGCTGAGGAGTCTTCCTTGCATATCCTTCGAGACTGTAAGAAAACCAAAGTTCTATAGTTGTCTAATGTTCACCACGCTCAACATCAATTCTTCTCTCTTCCTATTGATGCTTGGATCCTTTTGAATATTCAATCTAATACCCTCCTAGGATGTACCAGAATTCCTAGGAACATTATATTCTCTTCCATTTCTTGGCAAGTCTAGAATCGTCGAAACTCTACGGTCTTCACAGGTCAAACCCAATCAGATAATGATCTTCTCCGTCAAAGTAAGACTTGCACCTCTTATTGTCATTTTTCTCATCACCAACTTGATTATAATACTTCCTCTACTTCTGTGCAACAGGAAATTAAGTGGCAGCCTGCTCCCCTCGATGGGTTACTCTCAATACAGATGGCTCATTTTCAACTTCATCTTCTATTGGCTCTGCAGGAGGACTTATCAGCAGGGCCGGTCCTGATTATTTGTAGGCTCGGGGCGAAAATAAAAAAATAGGCCTCAAATATAAAAAAATAAGAAATATATAATATAAAAATTGTATTAGATTTTTTATTAAATTAAAAAATAGTAATTCATTACAATATAAAAGATGTCAAAAAATATATTTAAGAATACTAATACTTATAAAAAATATTACATTCGATCATTTTTTATGCAAAACCATTGATGATAGTATCAACATCAATACTTTCCAATATATTTTTCTCAATACATAACATAACATTTGAAAATAAAAGAACGATCTTATCTAAAATTTGAAAATATATAAAATTAAAAGAAACAATTTGAAAATGTGGTCTACCTAGAATTTTAAGAACAATCTTCAATATGATTCAAGCACCATAATTGATAATAAACAATTGTGATTTTACGTGTGAGAGAAATATGATAAATTAAAAAATGAGAATAATAAATTTCAGATGAATCGTGAAACATGAAAGAGAAAAGAAGCATGTTAATTATACTTAAATTTGTTTCTTCTCATTAAGTTTTGAAAAAAAATAATGTTAATAAATTTTTTTATTGATATGAAAAATCAGGAAATAGATTTGGTGAATTGATAGTGAGACTTTGGAAAGACCAAAATTAAAGAGTTCAATTGATTTTTTTTGAATTTTTAGAAAGAAATATTAAATTAGTATTTTATGGAAGAACAATTTATTAATGTTAATATAAAATTTAATAAAGATAATTGACACCTTTATAAATTTATGGGTATCATTATTTTATTAAGTAAATTTCGTGTCTAGTCCCTAAATTATTAGTTTTGATCTATTTTAGTACTTAAACTTTCAATTTTTTCAAAATAATACGTAAAGTTTAGTTTTTGTTTCATTTTAGTATCAGGCATTAAAAACTGTAGTCTTTTTATTTCATTTTAGTATACATTCAAAATTTAACGTTAAGTTTTATTTTTTTAAATTTTAGGTACTAAAACAAACCAAAACTAATAGTTAGGTACTAAACGCGTTAAGTTTTTAACGACGGATACTAAAATGAAATGAAAACTAAATGTTAAATATGATTTTGAAAAAATTAAAAGTTTAAGTACCAAGACGGATCAGAACTAATAGTTTAGGTACTAAATTCATAGATTACTCTATTTTATTTTACAATTTTTTAATTTATTATCAGAAAAAAATTGTACTAAAAAAATTATTTTGTGTGCCATGGGCGGACGCCCCTCTTGCCCTAGCCCAGGACCGACCCTGCTTATCAGGGACCACCATGGCAACTAGATGAAAGGCTTACATAAAAATGTTAGAGGATCTTTGCCCCTCCATTCTGAACTTTGGGACATCTTAGAAGGTCTTCGCATCACTTGGTCTAATTGTTTTAAGTGGGTTCAATGTCAAACGGATTGTTATGAAGCTTTCAAATTTGTTACTTCATCTGCAGCACACTCGAGCCCTCTTATTCTTGTCCGTGCTATTTCCAATTTTACCTTCAAGGCTTGGATCACCGAATTTATCTTGGTTCATTGTGAAGCAAACTCACATGCGGATTTATGGCAAAGCTACCCTCCTCCACTGGTGGTGTTGCTTCTGTTATTGTAAACCCTCCCTAAGGAGTTGTTAAGATGTTACATAGAGACCTCCACGGTCCCCCTTGTTTTAGACAATAAACCTCCATGGTTCTCCTTATTTTAGACAATAGTCTTTGAATTGGCTTTTAGCCCTTTTCATTCCAAAAATTGGTACAATAATATAAAATTGTGTCGCATATCATGATATCGATGATGATATCATCATCTATTTTTTTAAATTATTAAAAAAATAATAAAATATGTTATATATATATATTGAAGAATAATTGACTAACCCAAATAGTTTTCTCTAATCGATTATTCTAGCTTTACACATTTGTTTATTTTATTTGAGTCTTCAAACTGTTCTGCATTTTACCAATAAACAATTTTGTTTGTTTTCCAAAGTGAAATCATAGCATTTCACTTTCTCTTCCACCATTTGTGTGTGGATGCGTGCGCGCAAGCGTGTGCGTGTGTGCTTGTACGTCTGTGTGTGTCTGTATATATATGTGTGTCCGTGTCTGTGTGGTTGGGTGGGTGTGTGCATGCATGCGTGCGTGAAGAATGAAATTACTTAGTAATGTTTCAACCAGAACGATGCCTTCTTAATGAAGATTGCATTCATCTTAGTAACTCGGTTATAACTCCGTAAAAGACAGTGTTCTGAGTCATTTTACTTATGTTATTGTTTTCCTAAAAGCCATTTGTAATAGATTTTAGCTGCATATAGTTGCATGTAGTATACATTTGCATGTGGTGGATAAGTTTTGTCGAGACAAACTTTATTTGGTTTAACTGATGCTACTTGAGAGGAAGGTTGTTGGTTGGTTGTGTTGATGCAGGAAATGATGAAGAAATTTATTTGCCGAGACAAAGCAATTCCCCAGGGCTAGAGAAACACAAGAAGATAACAGTGAGGAATAGATTTTCTTGCCAATGCAAGATTTAACTTGCAAGTCTGACGTGGCTCAACTGAACTGCTGACGTCACTTGCCCAGCTTCGTCCTCTCATGCAATCATGTCCTCATCAAGGAAATTGATCACTGTTAGTTGTTATGTCATTTATAAAGCGGATATATCAATGAGGGTATTTAGAAAATTTCTAAGGGCACTAAATCCTAGAAATTCCCATTATAAATACCCCATCATAGTTTTCAAAAGGCGGCACAATCAAGGAGAGAATATACCCTAGGTTTAGAGTAAGCGGCTGCAGCACCCTACCTAGTCGGGCTTGGTGCCCTCCATAGTCGGGCTTCATCAGAGCAACGATCAGACCCTCGAGAGAGGTTGGCCGCTAGAGCAGACGTGGTGGTGGTCAGAATGTCATGGCAAAGTTTATTTTGGGAGTTTTTCTTCCTTTGTTCTTCATCTTCATATCAAGTTAAGGGTTTAACTTAAAAGAATGATTTTTGGATGATATTCACTGTACCATGAACTGTTTTACTTGGTGTTGGTTATTGTTTTGTTGAAACGTTATTTGCATGTTAATGAATGATGCAGTGTGTCTATGCTAAGTGTTGTTTTGTTCACTGTTTAAATATTTTTCCTTTATATTGTAAGTGCTTTTGAGAGATTGTCTGGTGCCTCGGCAAAACATTCCTAAACTTTATAAGAGTTATCGAGAGATTGCCATTTTTCTAGGAATAAATGCCTAATATCGAGAGAGTTAGGGTAGATCTACGTGAACAACGGAACTAATCCGGGATGGTGAGGTTCTAATCCACCTTAGATATAAGGAAAGGGTTTCATTCGACTAAAACATCAACAGTTTTACAAACCAAGGGTTGTAGCTCACGCTGAGTAGTATTGCCGTAGCAACCGTCCTTAAATACTCTAATAATCTTGTCGGGTAGCCTGAGGATAGCATACCAAATCATTCTTAGCATAAAATAATTTTTGGCCATAGCAAAACCAACCTAAGCGCTCCGTAAGAAGTCTGATTGTGTGAGGTTTTTCTGAGTATATCGAACTCAACATTTTTATTTTCTTAGGCAACTTTTATTTGTTTACTTTTGCATATTTTTATTGCCTCGACCAAACTTTTCTAAACATAACACTTTACAATATTTTCTTCCTCGGCAATACTTTTCCATTTGTTTATACCATTCAATACGATTTGCTTTCCTTTTTGACAAGAATCGTAGGACTAGCATGTGACACGTAGTTCTAGATATAGCAAAACATCGAAAATTCCCATCAATCTCTGTGGAGATGATACTCAACTTACTACTATATTACTTGCATCGATTGTGTACACTTGCACAGATTTGTTTGCATTAGCATATACATTTACAAGTGATCAAGTTTTTGGCGTTGTTCTAGGGGATTAACAATTGGACGAATTTTGATAATTTATGTTAAAGCAATTTTTTTATTTTCTTGTCACAATTTATTTATTTAGTTTGACTTGTTTGATTTCTTATTTTTTGTTGGTTTTTCTCATTGCATGACAAGGAGAACTGCTAACAAACCATGAATACCATTCGACTCTGAGATTGAACAGTCATTCAAACAAAGGCGATGTACTCAGTGTTCTAGAGACTATATGAATCGACTGCAGTATCAAGCTGATAACACTATGGAAGACCAAGCATATCCCGACATCGCGACAAATAATATTCCCCAAAATGTTCCAAGACCACGAGCTATACGAGATCACTTAAATCCTATTCTCGATGATCTCAACCCTGGAATAATTTCACCAGAAATACATGTACCTCACTTCGAACTCAAGCTGGTGATGTTCAACATGCTCAATTATATCGGTCAATTTGGTGGATTGCCTAATGAAGATGCTAGACAACATGTGTGATTTTTTCTTGAGGTGTGCGACTCGTTTAGACAACAAGGTGTGCATGAGGACGTGCTGAAACTAAAATTATTCCCATACTCTTTGCATGACCAAGCAGGAGCGTGGTTGTGTGGAGTCCCATCCGGTTCAATGGAATCTTAGGCTGACTTATACAAAAATTTCCTGCTTAGATACAACCTTCCCAATATGCACATCCATCTCCTCAATGACATTTCAAGTTTTCGCCAAAACAAATCTATGTATGAGTGCTGAGACAGATACAAAAGTTTACTTCGTAAGTGCACTAACCATGGATTCCACGACTGGACTTAAGTCGTCATGTTTTATAATGATGTCAATGCACGTACTCGCATGATCTTGGATGCATCGGTGAATGGCACTTTGCTTGACAAATCACTGGATAAAGCCTTTGTATCCTCGATCGAATAGCCAATAATGACTATCAATTTCCATCTGCAAGGCTTGGAACCGATAGAAAAATATCTGGGGTATATGAACTTGACAGTAAGGATTTAGTTTATGCCCAACTTTCTGATATAACTAACATGCTGAAATTTTTGCAACATTCTAGTGAGGTGAAAGAAGTCAAGGAAACTAACTCAGTATGCATTTTCTGCATGACAATCATTATTAGAGTGAATGCCCAGAAAACCAGGAGTCCATCAATTTCATGGGCAACTTCGACAGAAGTAATAACAACCCCTACTCTAATACATACAATCCTAGATGGCGACAACATCCAAAATTTTTGTGGGGTGATCAAGGAAACAATAATAAAATTTATGCAGCTAATTTTAATTGGCCACAACAAAACATTTTCGAACACTCAAGTTCGTAACATCAACAGATGCCCTGGCAAGGTAACAATAAAAGTAATGCATCTTGGTCAAATTCTAACTCCCTTGAAGCTTCACTGCATGAATTTATGGCATCGAAAAAAGATTTCATGGCTTCAAAAAAGACCTTGATACATGAGCACTCATCGAAAATCAATAATCGAGGTGCTTTATTATAAATCCAAGCAGCTCTATTACAAAGCCATAGTTCATCATTAAGAGTGTTAGAGAATCAAGTGGGCCAAATAGCCACAACAGTACATTCTCGACCGCAAGGAAACCTCCCTCGTGATACTCAGGTCACTAAGCCTCATGAAATGGAGCAATGTAGTGAACTTACACTTAGGAGTGGTACCCGAATTAATCTTCATGATAAATTTAGGGGAGAGAAGTAAGAAATCTCGCCAAGGCACTACACACCAAGAATCTAAAGGTCAAGCAGAAATTGCTGAATAAGAAACAATGCCTAAAGAGAAGAAAAATGACACGACTTCAACAAGTCATCACATTGATGGTGAAAATTTATTTGCCAAGGCAAAGTTTTATCACCACCTGAAGCGGATGAAGTCAGACCTCTACCACCTTTCCCTCAGCGGTTGAAGAAGCATAATTACGAGATCCAATTTAAAAAGTTTGTTGATGTCATTGACCAGTTGCATATCAATGTTCCATTACTTCAAGTCATTGAGAAAATGCCTTATTATGCCAAATTGTTGAAGGGCATTGTCACAAAAAAGAGAAAGGTAAAAAGAATAGAAACTATTACAACGATAACAAAATATTGTTCGACAATGAGTAAACTTCTGCCGAAGCAAAAAAAATCCTAGCAGCTTTGTTATACAATATTCCATCGGTGAAAAATATATGGGAAGAGCTCTCTTTGGCTTGGGGTCAAGTGTAAATCTGATTCCCAAGTCCATATTTTTTAAGCTTGGAATGGGTAACGCTCGACCAACCACCTTGATTCTATAACTAGCTGACTAATCACACATTTGTCCCGATGACAGAATTAAAGTTGTGATTGTTAAAGTGGACAAGTTTGTATTTCCAGCAGATTTCCTCATTTTAGACTGTGAGGCCGATGAGAATGTGCCTATTATTCTTGGGCACCTCTTCTTAACTACCGGGCGTATTATAATAGATTGTGAGAAGAGATAGTTCATGACGAGGACGGCTGATCAAAGCATCACGATCAATGTCTTCAACACTCTTAAATACGTTGATGATTCTGAAGCATGACATTACATTGAAGATGTTGATTTAATAGAGGAAGCTAGAATGTAAAATTCTGGCCAAGGTGAATTTTTACATATCAATGAGCATGACAATCTATGCCAAGACAAACATTTTCAAAATGAAGAGTGTAAAAAAAATTCCCACGACGTTGTGTTACAAACAAAGGGACAATAATTTTTGCCCAGGCGAAATTTTCCTAAACAAGGCATGCAAAGATATTTACCTCGGAAAAAGTTTTTTGATTGAAGCTGATGAAAGACATACTGAATATAGAGATAATACGGAGTCTGAAGATAATTCATTGGCGAAGGAACAACCTAGTTTACTTTAAGCTAGACCAGGTATGAGATTTGAACCCATTGATTTCAATGAATTTGTTCCTCCAAAACCTTCACTGCCGCATACACCTATCTTAAAACTTAAATTGTTGCCATCACATTTGAAATATGCGTATCTAGGTAGTGATAATACTTTACCAGTTATAATTTCTACTAGTCTAACCCCCGAGTAAGAAGGTAACTTGTTGAATGTTTTGTCACAACACATAGAAACTCTAGGTTGAACTATGGAAGACTCAAAAGGAATCAACCCACAATATCCATGCACAATATCCAACTAGATGATTGTCATAGCAATTCATGGAACCACAAAGGAGACTTAATCCAATAATAAAAAAGTGGTAATAAAAGAAATCATCAAATGGCTCGATGTTGGGGTGATCTATCCAATATCCAATAGCTCGTGGGTCTGTCCAGTTCAACGCGTACCGAAAAAAGGTAAAGTGATCGTGGTAAAAAATGAAAATGATGAGCTTTTACATACAAGAACTATCATGGGCTGACGGATTTGTATGGATTACATAAAGCTCAACAAGGTAACAAAGAAAAACCACTTCCCCTTCCTTTCATCTATCAAATGCTTGATCGGTTAGCAGTAAAAGTATTTTACTACTTTCTTGAAGGATATTCTAGGTATAATCAGATCGCCATAGCACCTACGGATCAGAAGAATACCACCTTAACCTATCCATATGGCACCTAGCCTTTATAAGAATGTCATTCCAACTTTGTAATGCTCCGGTAACTTTTCAGAGGTGTATGATGGTCATTTTCTAAAATATGGTGAAAGACTTCATGGAAATATTTATGGTTGACTTTTCTGTCTTAGGCGATGACTTTGAACGATACCTCGACAATTTATCTAAAGTGCTAAAGCAATGTGAGGAGTCCAACCTTATGCTAAACTAGGAGAAATGTCACTCTTTGGTGACAGAATAAATTGTGTTAGGACACAAAATTTCTCTCCAAGGCATCGAGGTTGATAAAGCCAAGGTGGAAGTGATTGAGAATCTGCCTCCACCCTTCACTGTGAAAGACATAAGAAGTTTCCTAGGGCATGCATGATTCTACAGGTGGTTCATCAAGGATTTTTCAAAGATTTCAAAGCCTTTGTGTCTTTTGCTTCAATAAAATCAGCCGTTTGTGTTCAATGATGATTACCTCAGTACGTTCATTGATCTAAAGAAAAAGCTTGCCTTGGCACCAATTGTTATTCTACTAGACTGGGACACCCTTTTTGAGCTGATGTGTAAAGCCAATGACTATGCTGTAGCGGCAATGCTAGGGCGAAGAAAAGGTAAAATCTTCCATTTCATCTATTATGCTAGTCGTACCCTTAATTATGCTCAACTTAATTATACCGCTACTAAAAAAGAATTACTTGCCGTGGTATTCGCCTTTGATAAGTTTGGGCCATATCTTATAGGGACTAAGGTCATAGTACATACTGATCACTCTGCCATTAAGTACTTAGTTAATAAAAAATATGCAAAGCCTAGGCTTATTAGATGGATATTATTCCTGCAAGAATTCAATTTGGAGGTAAAATATAGAAAGGTGCTAAAAACCAAGTAACGGATCACTTGTCTAGGCTAGAGAACAAAAATATTTGTCATGACATGAAAGGTATTCAAGAGGATTTCCTTGACGATAAAATTTTATTTTCTGCGGCAGTGCCATGGTACGCTAACATAGTTAACTTTCTTATTAGTGGTATTATGCTTCCATATTTATCTAGTCAGGACAGGAAAAAATTCAGACATGATGTACATCACTATTACTGGGATGAACCATTCCTATTCAAGTAGTGTGGAGACCAAATCATCTGACGGTGTTTCCCCGAAGAAGAACACAAGGAGATTCTATTTTATTGACATACATCCCCGTGTGGAGGGCACTTTGGTGGGATGAGGACTGTTGTAAAGGACCTGTAATCTAGTTTTTACTGGTTCACCTTATTCAAAGATGCACACGAATTTTACAAGTCATGTAATCATTGCTAGAACACTGGGAATATATCAAAGATAAATGAGATGCCATGGCAAAACATTTTGGAAGTTGAACTCTTTTATTCTTTTTCTCAAAGGCATTTAACCTTTCATCTAACTGGCATGATTGACACCTTTCTGCCAAATGCACAGTTAGCCTTTTAGTCTTTTACTCAAAGGCATTTAACCTTTCATCTAACTGGCATGATTGACATCTTTCTGTCAAATGCACTGTTAGGCTTTTAGTCTTTTACTCAAAGGCATTTAACCTTTCATCTAACTTTCATGATTGACACCTTTTTAACAAACGCACAGTTAGGCTTTTAGTCTTTTACTCAAAGGCATTTAACATTTCATCTAACTGGCATGATCGATACCTTTTTGATAAATACACAGTTAGGCTTTTAGTCTTCTACTCAAAGGCATTTAACCTTTCATCTAACTGGCATGATTGACACCTTTCTGCCAAATTCACAGTTAGGCTTTTAGTCTTTTACTCAAAGGCATTTAACCTTTCATCTAACTGGCATGATTGACATATTTCTCTCAAATGCACATTTAGGCTTTTAGTCTTTTACTCAAAGACATTTAACCTTTCATCTAACGGGCATAATTGACACCTATCTGCCAAATGCATAGTTAGGCTTTTAGTATTTTACTGAAAGGCATTTCACCTTTCATCTAATTGGCATGATTGACACATTTCTACCAAATACACAGTTAGGCTTTTAATCTTTTACTCAAAGGCATTTAACATTTCATCTAACTGGCATGATTGACACCTTTTTTCCAAATTCACAATTAGACTTTTAGTTTTTTACTCAAAGGTATTTAACCTTTCATCTAACTGGCATGATTGACACATTTATGCCAAATGCACAGTTAGCCTTTTAGTCTTTTACTCAAAGGCATTTAACCTTTCATCTAACTGGTATGATTGACACATTTTTTTCCAAATACATAGTTAGGGTTTTAGTCTTTTACTCAAAGGCATTTAACCTTTCTTCTAACTGGCATGAATGACACCTTTCTGCTAAATGCACAACTAGGCTTTTAGTCTTTTTCTCTAAGGAATTTAGCATTTCATCTAACTAGCATGAGTGACACCTTTCTGCCAAATGCAAAGTTAGGCTTTTAGTCTTTTACTCAAAGGCATTTAATCTTTCATCTAACTGGCATGATTTACACCTTTCTTCCAAATGCACTGTTAGGCTTTTAGTCTTTTACTCAAAGGCATTTAACCTTTCATCTAACTGGCATGATTGACACCTTTCTGCCAAATACACATTTATTCTTTTAGTCTTTTACTCAAAGGCATTTAACCTTTCATCTAACTGGTATGATTGACACCAATCTGCTAAATGCACAGTTATTCATTAGTATTTTACTCAAAGGCATTTCACCTTTCATCTAATTGGCATGATTGACACCTTTCCGCCAAATGCACATTTAGAATTTTAGTCGTTAACTTAAAGTTATTTAACCTTTCATCTAACTAGCATGATTGACACCTTTCTTCCAAATGTATATTTAGGCTTCTAGTATTTTACTCAAAGGAACTTAACCTTCCATCTAACTGGCATGATTGACATCTTTCTGCCAAATACACCGTTAGACTTTTAGTCTTTTACTCAAAGGCAATTAACCTTTTATCTAACTGGCATGATTGACACCTTTCTTCCAAATGCACAATTAGGGTTTTAGTGTTTTACTCAAAGGCATTTAACCTTTCATCTAACTGGCATGTTTGACATATTTATACCAAATGCACAGTTAGCTTTTAGTCTTTTACTCAAAGGCATTTAACCTTTCATCTAATTTGTATGATTGACACATTTCTGCCAAATGCACAGTTAGGCTTTTAGTCCTTTATTTTAGAATAGTTCCTACTCTAATAATTATTTATAATATCAATTAACTATTTATTTTCATTATAAATTCTATAGTTTGCACCCGTAGTGCCAATACGGTAATCCACAACTTACTATGAATTACGTAGATTGCACACACAGTGCCAATACGGAAGTTCATGAACTTATTATGAATTTCTTAGGTTGCACACATAGTGCCAATACGGAAATTCATAAACTTATTATGAATTTCTAAGGTTGCACACATAGTGCTCATTCGGTAATTTCAATACATATATTAAACAACATGCATCTATATATATCATATAAACATATAATAAATGCACTCACCTGACCTGCCTTGCTATTATATCCAAAAATGTAAATATAACTACTCAACAACTTTGTTTTTTCCTTTAGGTTTGCTTGACTAGGGAGCTTGATTACGATCTTTGACTATGGAGGAGAGCAGTTTCACGGGATGAAGAAGAGAAATAACTTAGTTTTGATATAACTTTCCCCTTTTCCTTTCTCTTCTTAAATCCCTAGTAAGAAATGAATTTTAAATTCATTTCGCCTTAAAGGACCAAAATGTCCTCTTTATTATTCCATTGCTACAAATTAGTCTAAAACACTATTTCACATTATTTTTTTCATCTCTTATCATTTATTCAAATAAATTCTCAAATTTTAAATCTTTTTAATAAGGTCACTGGCCTGATATTTGGAGTATTACAACCACTGCGAAGATCTACATGAGAACGCCATGTATATGAGAGATATGGATTTCTCATTACAACACATGGAGATGTTCTTCTTGTGGATTGAGGCCATGAGATTTGAAATGTATTCCATGTCAGTAAACCGAGTATGGACTTTGGTTAAACCACTTGAAGGGGTCAAACCTATAGGGTGTAAATGAGTTTTAAGGAAGAAAATAGATATATATGGTAATGTACAAACATACAAGGGATGATTAGCTGCTAAAGGTTTTGACAAGTTCATCATGTAGACTACGACAAAACATTGTCTCCCGTAGCTATGTTTAAATCCGTCCAGATCTTGCTTGCAATAGTTGCATTCGATGATTATGAAATATGGAAAATGGACGTCAAAACCACTTTCCTTAATGGAAAACTAGAAAAAGATGTATACATGACACAACCAGAAGGTTTTATCACTCTAGAAAATACTGGAAATGTTTGCAAGTTATAGAGATCTATTTATGGATTAAAGCAAACTTATTGAAGCTAGAATCTTCATTTCAATGATGCAATAAAAGAGTTTGGTTTTATCAAAAAAGAAGATGAACCTTGTGTTAATAAGAAGGCTAATGGGATCATTGTTTCTTTCTTAATCTTGTATGTAGACAACATACTTATCATAGGAAATGTTATACGTACTTTACAGTTTGTTAAGACTTGGCCAAGTACTTGCTTTTCTATGAAAGATTTGGGTTACACAGTGTACATCTTAGGAGTTAAGATCTATAGAGATAGGTCTGGATGACTTTTAGGTTTGAGCCAAAGTACATATATATACAAAGAGCTGAAAAAATTTAGTATGGAAGAATCCAAGAAAGGATTCTTGCCTATGAGCCATGATATTTATCTTTTGAAGGAAATGTATCCTTCAAATCCACAATAAAGAGAATGAGTAAGTAAGATTCTACATGTTTTGACTATTATTTCTATCATGTATGTCATGATATGTACTCGACCAGATGTATCATATTCTTTGAGCATGACGAGTTGGTATCAGGCAAATCCTAGTGAAAATTAAGTACTTAAGAAGAACTAATGATACTTTTCTTGTCTATGGATGCGGAGAAGGGCTTTGTGTAAAAGGTTATACCAATGTCAGCTTCCAAACTGACAAGGATGCATCACGATCATAATTGGGTTTTGTGTTTTGTCTTAACGGAGGTGTTGTGAGCTGGAAAAGTTCAATGCAAGACACAATAGTTGATTGTACAATAGAGGCTGAGCATATTGTAGCAGTGAAGCAGCAAAAATTTATCCTAGTTGTTAATCTTTATATTTTCTCTATTACTATGCTGGCTTTGTTTTATATTCAGTGTATTTAGAGAGTTTGTGTGTTTAATTCATGGTTGTTCTTTCCTGGGGTTTTGGGGGAAGAGTACCTGTTTGTTATTTTTGAGTCTGGAATGGAACAGAGGATGTTGCTACTGTTAGACAGAAGTTTGGATTCTGCTGGTATGAGATTGTGTGTGTCCAAGAAATTGTCAATTATGATAAGGTAGTTGGTTGTTGATGGTATGTTGTTGAATTCGAAATAGTGGCATCCGAGACGTTATGGTGGATTACTTCAAATATAAGGTTAAAGTGCTGAATTTAAGTATCATTGATCTTGAGAAATATGGACTATGAATGGCCTTGATAAGCTGGAAAATTTGGATGTTTTGTTTTGTAAGATGTTTTTGTGGAAGAATGATAATATTGCAGGAGGTCTTGGATAATGCATTGTATAACAGAGCAGTGTTTGTTCAATGCAATGTATGTGAAGAAGATTCAAGGGCTAGATTTTGTTGTCAATTAGGTCCTGTTATGACAAATATTAAGTGAAGGTTATTTAGCATGAATAATTAAGGAAGAGCCATTATCATTGGTGTTGTAATTGCACTGTTGGTTGAAAGAAGATTGTGGTATGGTTGCTTGGTTAGTGATCGTATGGTTTGTTGAGAGTTTTATGACTCCAAGTTTGGTGACATTAGGATGGACCTTGTACTGGATTCCATATTATTTTCGTGGTAGTGTAATCTTCTTCGAGAATTAATTCTGGTAGCTCGCTCTGAAGTGTGTGGAAATGCTTTTGTGCCTCGGTATGAGGTTCTAGTGTCTAGTGTTGAACTGTCGACTGGAATTGCTGTGCTATTTTTTACCTTTGAGTGCTTTGATGGCTGTAATGTTTTGTTTCTTTTAGATGGTCAATAGTTGATTTTGTAGGGGGTGGGTTTCTTGAGTATCTGGTTTTTGTTTTTGGTTCGATGTGTTTGTATTGTTCTCTTATGTAGTACTCTTTTCCTCCAATTATATTAAGGAGGTTTTTAATGAGGCTCATAAGTTGAACTTTGACTCTTTATTTTTGTTAATAAATTGTCTTTTGCTGAGCAAAAAAATAAACTAGGGTTGTTTTTAGCATATTAGATACTGTAGAACTCTGTATTGATAACAATGGAGCCATTGCACAAGAAAAAGAACCCATATCTCATCACGGTCCAAACATATTCTTAGGCGCTTCCATCTCATTCGAGAGATCATAGATCGAGGAGATGTGGGAATATGCAGAGTACACACTGATGACAACATTGTTGATCCCTTGATGAATCCTCTAGCAAAAAAGAAGCATGATTTTCTCAGTGGGTCACTCGGTATTAAATAGTGAGTGATTGGTCTTAGTGATAATGAGAGATTGTTAGAGTTTGTCCAAATACCAATCATATGATGATTGTATTGATATATTTTATTTACCGTATTTATCAAATAAAGGCATTACCATTATTTTCTTTTATTGTATTTATGTCCATTAAATAAACTAGAAGATATTAATTTTTTTTATATTAATGTGATTATTATGAAAAGATTCTTAGTCAAGTATTATTATGGGCATGGATAATAATAATACGCTTAAGTCTAACATGTTATTGATTGATGACAATGAGTTTTCAATGACATATAAATGCAAAAGTTAATACATAAATAAATTGTTAGAGATCAATATATTTTATTGACCTACTATGAGCATATGTCTTGGATTATTATGTGATGGTCACGATATTGCTCATAGTGACAACTATATGTATATTCCTTAGACTTGATATGATTACAATGTCAATATATATTGTTGTATGTTTTGATACAGTTAAACATGCTTTGTAACTGGTTGCATTATAATGACTGACATTGAACATATCACGATATATGTAGTGGGGTGTGAATGATCGAGATAATATATGTCCTTCCTACAGGCCACTTGATTGAGTGAGACTAGAAATGCATGACCATGCTCGAATAAGTTGATATGAGATATCACAAATTATTCGCTTATTATAGTCTACTCTAGATATCAAGAAATAATAGATGGGCAAAACAAGTGTGACTATTCCAAGACTTGTGCCTATTGTAAATAAAGAACAAAAGGATATAATACATTAATAGAGTTAGTCACAGACATGTTATGTCAAATCATGACTTCTCGTAACTTAGGTAACAGTGACATTTTGCTAGATGTCACTAATTGTTTGTAATATTAGAATAGTTCTAATTATTACTACTAACATTATAGGAACCCAAAGGGTCACACCCAATGGTTGAAAAAAAAAAGAGCAACTTATAAATGTGTGACATATATACAATTTGATTGTACACGAATAAAATGTGTATTTAATATATATATATATATATATATATATATATATATATATATATGATTAATTTTAATTACACATGAATACCAAATTTAATTAAAATTATGTAATTATACTCTTAATTAAATTATGGTTTAAAAACCCTAATAGCTAGGGCGACACACATATATTGATCTAGCAACCGTTAATCCATCTTTGAAAATTTTGAAACTCCTAAAATAGTTTTTAGAAAAGGTTTTGCTCTCAACTATTTTTCAACCGAGCGAACCGAGTAGAGGCGAGATGATTATTTGTGGAGGCTAGGATTCAAACCGTTCATGATCACCATTAGTCGTTGTTGTCTTTGTTGATTTTTAAGGAACCCAATGTAAGTAATTGCATCATTTCCTCCCGATTTTAGATTTAACGTACTTTGATTACTGTGAGACCGTCGCGTTTTGTTTCTACTATGCCATGGGGTGTGCCGACGGTCCCAACAATGGATTCTCTTGGCTAAGTTAAAATGTTTGAAGGAAGCGGAGAAGATATTTTTTGTCAGAAGTTTTGTGCTTTATGGGTGTAGGAGGGTGATGTGAATTCTAATTTTTTTCATTCAATGGTTAGGGTGAGACAACATTGGAAGAGCATCAAGGTTCTTGCTAATGATCAGAGGGTCATTCTTGATGATTATGATTGGATTTCAGCGGAGATTGTTGGTTTCTTTTGTAATCTTTTTGGTTCTCCAAATGGGGATGTGTAAGGCTATCATTGTAGGCTTCTAAGGGAGTTGATTGGGCGTTCTATCTTGGAGGAGTTGAGGGCTAATTTGTGTCTACCGGTGTCTAGGGAAGAGGTTAGGAAGGCTTTGTTTGATCAAATTTCTGACAAAGCTCTTGACCCTGACGGGTTTTCTTCTTTGGGATTTTTTTAAAGTTGCTTGGAGTACTTTTGTGAATGATTTTGTGGATATTATTCTTTCTTCTTTTTTGTTGGAAGTTTGAGGTTGATTGTGGACTTTAATGCGACCACGATTGTGTTGGTTCCTAAAGTGGCCAATTCGTTGCATAGGAGGGATTTCTGGCCTATTTTTTACTGCAATGTGGTGTATAAGTGTATTACAAAAGTCATTGTTGGTAGAATGAAGTGTGTGCTTCCGGGGATGATCAAGCCTTGTCAGAGTGCATTTATTCCGTGTAGGAGTATTATGGATAATACCTTAATGGCTCAAGATATTGTAAAGGGGCAGGGTTTTAAATAGCGTTCGCGGTCACGTTTTCGGTCACATCGCGTTTATCGCGGTTGCGGACATAACGGATGCCATCGCGTTCACTGAGGATGTCGCGGTCGTGAATTTTTTAAATTTTGCACAACTTATCTTAAAACATAATAAAAATAATTATAATTATGAATCATTTTAAAGATTTTAAAAATATTTTCTAAGCGAAATTGACATATATATATATATATTAACCAAATAAAAGACTTTAAAAATCCGATGATAGGATAAGATTACTAAATCAAATAGAATTAAAATAAAAGTATAAAATTTAAACTGTAGAAATTTATATTACTGAATTAGTACTAAATTAAATAAATATAAAATTTATAATTTAAACTAAAGACTAAATTTTAAATTTTAAAAGATTGGACTAAATTATAGATTTTAAAAGATTGGAGGAAGTGATGGCAAATAAACATATCATTAAATTTTAGAATTAAATTAAAAATAAAAATAAATAAAAATATGAGGGTGAGAGTGGGACAGGCAAAAAAACCTTTTAAGGCTTCAGGAGTGAGGAAAATTCCAGAACCTTTATTCTTTTATTTTCTACTCACAGCTCTCAACTCTCAACTCTCTTCGAATCTCATTCCAATTCTCTCAACTTTTGACTCACAAATCTTTAAATCTTTTAATTTTTTACCTTCAATGGAAGCTCGTTCTGTTTCTCCTCTTCTTCATCGATGGCAAAACATAACAGACGCAAGATTTTCTTCCAAAATAACTGTATTGCTTGTTTGTCCCCTCTCCGTTTTAATCTTTGCCTCTTTGGTGAGTTGATTTTGAACTCTTGATAATTAATATGCTTTCACTCTTGATTTTTTAGGTGTAAATTTAGGCTCTTACTATTTTGGCAGTAATGGTGGAATAGTGTTAATAGCGTTCCGTTATCGACGATATCCACCGTTACCCATTAAATTTCGGACGCGATGGAGCGCTATCAAAGTGAATCCGCTACCCACCACGAAATTCGTTAATATCGGTTTCGGACGGTGGCGTTACCGCGAAATAGCGGCCGCAATAGCATTTGTGTTCCGCTATTTGAATTCCTGTAAAGGGGTATAATCGTTCGTTGATGTCGCTGTGCTTTGCGATCAAAGTCAACCTCCAGAAGGATTTTGATTCACTAGACTTTGGTTTTCTGCTGGTGGTTTTGAAGGTTGTTGGGTTCCCAGATAAGATTATGGGTTAGATTAGGGAGTGTGTTACTACCCGTGGTTCTTAATTTCTATCAATGGTGGTTTGATGGGCTTCTTTGCGAGAGCTAGAGGTGTGCTACTGGGGGACCCGCTCTCCCCTATTTTTTCGTTTTGGCTATGAATGTCATGTCTTGTTTGTTGGATAAAACGGTGGAAGCTTGTGTATTTCATTTTCATACTAAATGCCATAGAATTAACCTCACTAATCTTTGTTTTGCGGATGATCTATTGGTCTTCACTAGAGGGGATTAGGATTCAGTTTTAGAGGTGTGGTGTGTGCTGAGCAAATTTTATGATTTTTTGGGCTTGCGCCTAAATCTGAATAAGACTGAGATTTTTTCTTCTGGAGTTAGTGATGGGGTTTTTTAACTTGATCATTGAGGCTATTGGTGTTCACAAAGGCTCTTTTCTTGTGGGGTGATTCGGGTTCCTCTTGTGGCCAAAAAGCTTACTGTTCGAGGTTGTGGCCTGCTTATTGACAAGATAGCTCGGGGATTTCAATGTTGGAAGGCTCGACAACTTTCGTATGCGGAGAGATATCAACTTACTTAGAGAGTTCTTTTCAGGATCCAAGCCTAACGGTCGAGGCAGTTGCTCCTGTCAAGCGTTGTTATTGCTCGGATAAATCAAATATGCATGTGTTTCTTTTAGAAAGGTGAGAATACACCTATGAAGGGTGCCCGAGTGAGTTGGTCTTCCATTTTCTGACCTAAGAATGAGGAGGGTTTGGGGCTTAAGGATTTACATAGTTGGAATAGGGTGTGTTTGGTGATTTTGATTAGAAGAATTTTGGTGAATGATTGCTCTATTTGGATTGTATGGATTCATTCTTATGTTGGCAAGGTTGCTCATTTTGGCAAGTTACAAGATCCACTCATGTGGATTGGTGTGGGCTAAACTTCTAAGCTTACAATCGAAAGTTACTGGGATTTAAAGCACAATCAGTTGTCCCACTGCTATGCTGGCTGAGATCTAGTCTAAGTTGAGACTGCAGGGGCGCGCGTCCCTTGGGAGCAACTGGTTTGACACTCGAGCCTCATTCCAAAAAATTCAATGATTGCTTGGATGACGGCGTTAGATAGGCTTCCAACTAGGTGTTGTTTACTATCTTTTGGTTGGAAAATTGATGGCTCTTGCTTGTTATGCTCTAGGGAGTTGGAGACTCGGAATAACCTTTGTTTTGAGTTTTCTTACTCGAAGTGTGTTTGCAAGTGGGTTCTACGAGCCTGTAATTTTTTAAGGTCAGCTATGGGGTAGGATAGAGAGCTGAGTTGGGTGTGTGCTAATGTGACGGGAAATCTTTTCATTCTTATTTGTTTCACCTAACTATGGAAAGAGAGGAATAGAAGGTTTTTTACGCGTGGCTGTAGATATGAAGCTGAATTGGTGAAATGTTTGAAGGAGATGGTGCGTTTTAAAATTGCTTTTTTCCAGAGAACTAGGAGGTTGCAACTTAGTTCGGCTATTAGATACGAGTGGGGTATTCTGGGGTAAAACTTTGTTTTTGATTTTTCTTGTTTATTTAGCCTAGATTGATTATATTGACTTTTTCTTTTGGATATATAAAGTAAAGCATTTATAAAAAAAAAAGTGTATCGTGATATTCTAAGAGAAAAATCAAGAGAGTTCTTCATCTTCTTCCCCCTTGTGATGTGAACTCCATAGCTAGGTAATAGAACTTTTCCTTTTCATTTTCAATCCAATTTATTAGGTTTTTGGATGAGAGCATGAAATAGAAAATTTACCTACATGAAATTCTCTATCATTTGGTACAATTTGTTCATGCTTTCCATGCTTGAAACCTTGAATTCTTGAATCAAATGGATGAAGGGGAAGTTAGTTTTCATGTTCTAAGGTTAGATTATGATGGAGTT
Source organism: Hibiscus syriacus (assembly GCF_006381635.1). Classification (NCBI taxonomy): domain Eukaryota; kingdom Viridiplantae; phylum Streptophyta; class Magnoliopsida; order Malvales; family Malvaceae; genus Hibiscus; species Hibiscus syriacus. Next base: position 8,677,655 of record NW_024063392.1, on the reverse strand, counting down.
GATGTTGATTTATTTCTATTCTTGGAAAGCGATGAAAAATAATTAGAAATGCTTAAATCAAAGTTGGCCATTTAGGGTTTTTATGGAAAGTTCAAGATGAATTGAACTTGATATAGAATTTATTCAAATTTCATGGAAATGATGTTTAGAGTTTGAATTCATGCTTGAATCAAGTTTAAAATCATGCCCAAAGTGACCTATAGTATTCGACCAAGAAGGAAAAATTAGGGAAAATTATGAAAATTTTTCTCTAAGGTTAGAAATGATGTATGAATGATACTACATGCTTTAGAATGTTGATTAGATCAATTTGGAACCTTGTAAAGGTTTGGGGACCAAATCACATAATGTATGGAAGTTGGGTTTGAAATTGAAATTGTTTAAAAGATTATATACTACGCTTGAATGAAATGTTAGAATGTTTGATTATGTTATTTAAAGATTGAAATGACATTAAATGGAAAAGGGTCATTTTGAATAAATTGGAAATGTTGTGATAAATTTTAAAATAATTCATTTTAATGGTTGAAATGTGAAATTAGAATTGTCATTTTGAAGTATTAAGGTCAGCATTGATGTTGTGAAGTGAAATTAGTATCGAACAAGTATCGAAAGAATTATTATGAGTTTTATTACTAGTACGTGCCTATGTTAGTATGCTACTAACATATGCTTTGAAATATATGTGTTATGTTAATGATGCACATGTAGATCGTGATCGAAACCAAGATCGAAGCAAATTAAAAGGAAAGAAAAAAGTACAAGAGTTAGTCTTATATCGATACTAAAGGTTTGCAAGTGAGGCATACCAGGTGAGTGCATATTTAGTTTGTATTTATGTTATTGTGTAAACATTGGCTTGCGATAAGCTAGTGACAGAGTTATTACGGTAAGAAGTGAATCCTGAATATTATGTGTGATTCATGCATATAGGTCCATTTTGTATGTAAAAGCTAATGGAATTAGTGAATAAGCTAAACATGCATAATAATGAAATCTATCAAGATTTTATGATCTTGACAGTAAATTTGGAAAATTGCAATACATTCTATAAAAGGTATTAGAACGTGTTTCTTATACCGTTGGATTTTTCTTTCATTTTAATTTTTTGTAAAACAAACAGAAACTAATTCCAAACTGTATGTTAGAAGATATGATTTTTTTATCAATAACATGTCAGAAACGGGGGTAGCGGATTATGTTGAAAACATATTTTGATTAGAAAATTCACCATAAATTGCATAAGTTGAAATATAAAGATGAATTTATATGTTTAGATTCATATTCAAGTCTATTTTATAATGGTATAAATGGAATAAATTTTATGTGTGTAGGTCAATATAGAATATTTATTCTTTACAGGTAGTGCAAACTGTCATAATAAGAAATTGTGATAAATCATGCATTTTATGTTATTTTTAGGTTATATGCTATTTAAAATGTTCGAATTGAGCCCACTATATTATATTGATATCATGATTATGATGTTAATCATTTAATGGATATGATTTTTATATGGTGAAAAGAAAAGTATTTAAATCGTATTTTGATCTATTTTCATACTATTTTATAAAATATTATTTAGATGATTTAGGGTATGAACTGCTCAATGCAATGTTATCTGATAATTGATATTGGATTATCTATGGATACTTTTGAAGAATGAAAGCTATATGACTTCGATAAAAATTTCCATTATATTTAAATTGAGATTGTTTGGTATAATTGGCATGTACATAATAAGTGAATTTGGTAGTATTGTGCATTATGCCATAGAGGTGGAGTATAATTAGTTGCATGATGCACATAGTAAGTGAATTTGGTACTATTGTGTGTAGCTACAGAGGGTGCATGGTAAGTGATTTTTTGTACCATGTTACTCTAGGGAATGCAAAACATAATAAGTGAATTTGGTACTATGGTATTCCCGATTATCAGTACATAATTTATGTTGTACAACACTTGTATATCGGTCTGGCACTAAAAATGCAATATGTGGATACTAGTGACTCTTGTACCATGCATTCTCATTTATCACGGATTAGGCTACGGATTAAGTTAAATTGAAAAGTGCAAGTTGACCGATTCAATTGAAGGCAAGGCTTTCATTCAATATTATGATATGATTATATATGTTTGCATGATAATTGCTACTTTACAGGGGTATGATGAGAGAGACTTTATTAAGTATGTTTTATGTATTTATATATCATTATATGATATTATCTATACATTGGTCTATGTGATATTTTTTCTATATACTCACTTTATATATATATTTGCCTTACTAAGTGTATACTTAGCATGTGATGGTTTCACACGTAGGTAAAGTGAAGCAATTGGAGTAATAACATAGTTGACATCACTTCTTGAGGATCAACTCCCATGTATCAATATGACATCTTCTGATGTTTTTGGCTTTTCTAGTTGGCATGTATATTAAATATGTTATGTTTGCTCTAATATGATAGTTATAAAATGGTTTATAGTATTATATACTGACTTAAAAGTGAATAGTAATATGTATAATTATTAATTTGTATGTCAGAAGTTTATTAAATTGTATTTTAGTCACTATCGGGATGAATTTAAAAAAAAATAGTTTTTAGGCAGTTTCACTTCTTATATGAAACAATGTTTAACTGCCATGTTGCTGCTTGAAATTAGATTTGATTTAGATGTTAAAATATTATTTTTTTGGTTTTACACGATTAAACATTTTCAATGATTGATATTAATTCGATGATTTTAGAAGAACCAAAATTTTACTGATTTTCAAATAGGAAAGGTTTTAAATAGTTGATGTGACATCTCTAACTCGTATTCAGGTTTGAGAATGAGAAATGGGTGTTACATTTATTGGTATTAGAGTTACAAGTTTAGTTGATTATAGGCCTAAACTGAGTTTTTTTTAAGTGAAAAGTGTGTACATGCCACTAGGATGTCAATATTACTGATCCTTTGTCTATATGATCTTGATTCATATTGCCCCTTATTGATGTAAATTGATATATGTTTATCTTATATGTCTGAAATGGAAAGATCACGTTGAGCTACCGAGCATAAGGTACGGAATGAACCAATAACGGGAGATATGAGATCAAACATGAGCCTCTTGCTCAATATGAAAAAGGAGGAGTATCAAAAAAAACAAGGGTTTCCTATGCAAGATCAAGGGACCTTCTTTCATTCTTTGAATGTGGTAAAGACGTGATTTTAACTACCTTCGGGTCCTCGAATGTCTATTGCGAAAGAATTAATAAGTTTAAGAGCTCATGAGTTCAAAGGAGAATTCGATGAGGGTCATGTAGCTACCGATCTTTGGTTGAATGATGTAGATTATTCTAGATGGTTTCCACTCCACTAATACAGAAAAATTGGAAGGAGTCGTGTCACTACTTAAAGGATAGGCTTGAGTTTGGTGGTCGAATGCCACTATGCATGTTCCTCCAGAGAATGGGAACTAGCAATTCTTTTAGGGGGAATTTAAGAATAAATATATTGGGGACCAGTTCGTTAAAGAGATGAAACAAGAATTTCTTAATCTAAAGTAGGGAAACCGAACCATTTATGAGTATGAGTTCGAGTTCAACAAATTGATCCGATTTGTGGCAAAGTTAATTTAGAATGAAAAGGATCGTTGTGATTGGTTCATCGAAGGTTTAAGATTGAGACTGAAAATGTTAATGCTGACTTTGAATTTGCCCACTTTTTAAGAAGTAGTGAACATTACCAAAGAGATAGAACGAACACAGACTGAGAAGATGGCATATTAAATAATGCAACCATCAAAGATATCGGGAACACCTGCAACTTCATTTCAGTCTAAACGAGGCAAATGTTCTAGTTATCAAGATAGGAGTGTCGGTTGCATATACTAAAAAATGAGTGAATTGTGGAAAATCTGAGCAAGCTCAGACAATTACTATTGGTACACAAATAGACCATCTAAGGGTCATGATTAACCATGTGATGTTTTTAGCAAAAATCAAAATGGAGTCTATCGAGTTATAAAGAGAGCCTTCTATAAATACAGAGATATTGGTCACTACTTTTATGATTGTCCCATTATTTCAAAAGAAAGACCAATGCAGGCTGAAAGATCTTCTTTAAAGTCTCCGAGAGGCAGAGGCAAGGTAAATCAAATTGTTGAAAATTGGCACACCAAATTGCATCAATTGTCAACATTATGGGTGGCAATTTGGTGGCATTAATGGGGTGGCAAAATTGGACAAATTTGGCCACCAAATTGTTGAAAATTTTGGATGGTAAAACTATGCAATTAGTCATTGTAATTTAGGGTATTCACAAATTAGTCCTTAAAACATTAACTATAAATACCCTAACTCATTTAGCTTCAAAACCATCCCAAAGCATTCTAGCTTTCTTCCAATACTATAGATATTTTAGAGAGTTTCTTGAGAGTTGTTTTCTCCTTTTTATCTAGAGAGAATTATCATTGTTTTCTCCTTGGTAGATCGAGAGAGGTTGTAATTCCTATTTTCTCATAGTGAAATTCTTCTACCGTTGCCCGTGGTTTTTACCCTAAATTTTTAGGGGTTTTCCACGTAAATTTTGTGTCTCTTTTATCTTCATTTTTATTTTCTCAAATTATCAGTTGCGATTTTGCTCTATCCGATAGCCGTCTTCCGCAACAATTGGTATCAGAGCTAGATTAGAGTGTGTAATATCTGCTTATTGTCTTTGTGGTTGCCACCAAAAGGTGGATCCTCCAACATAAGAAAATAAGAAGTTATTACCCATTCTTTGAAGGTTCCAGAGAACTATTAACGATAGTGAAATAGTGGGAGCTATCCGTAGAAGAAGCTATGGCAACGAAATTTGATATTGAAAAAATCAATGGAGAAATTTCTCATTGTGAAAATTGAAGATGAAGGCCATTATAAGGAAAGAGGGGTGTCTAGCGGCTATCAATGAAAAGCCAGTGGATTTCGCAGATGACATCAAATGGAACGAGATGGACGGGAATGCTATGGCAAACTTTCATCTAGCATTAGCAGATGAAGTATTGTCAAGCATCGAGGAGCAGAAGACAGCAAAGGAGATATGGGATCATCTCATCAAATTGTACGAGGCCACATCGTTGCACAATAAAATTTTCCTTAAGAGGAAATTGTACACTCTCCGTATGCCAGAATCTACTTCAGTGACGGAGCACTTAAATACACTGAACACCTTCTTTTCTCAGTTTACATCCTTAAGCTGTAAAATAGGATAATAAGAACGTGCTGAACTTCTACTTCAAAGTCTACCGGATTCATACGATCAACTCATCATCAACTTGACAAACAGTAATTTCACCAGTCTAGTCTTCGATGACGTTACAGCTGCTGTTCTACAAGAAGAAAATCGGCACAAGAACAAGACAGACAAGTAAATCTGCAACAAGCAGAAGCGTTGATAACGATGAAAGGGAGATCAACAGAACGTGGCCAAAGCAGCAGTTATAAACATGGTAGATTGAAGTCGAGGAGCAAGAAGAATTTAAAGTGCTACCACTGTGGAAAGAAGGGTCACATGAAGAAGGATTGTTGGAGTCTAAATAAAAACTCCAATCCACAAGGCAATACCGCAAACACTTCAGATGATGGAGTTGCTCTATGTTGTGAAGCGTCAACCACCGTGGAAAGCAGAAAAAGATTTGCAGATATATGGCTCATTGATTCAGGAGGGATATATCACATGACCTCGAGAAGAGAATGGTTTCATCATTATGAACCTGTCTCAGGAGGATCTGTGTATAGTTGCAATGATCATGCCTTAGAGATCGTTGGTGTGGGAACCATCAAATTAAAGATGTATGTAGGAACAATTAAAGTTGTTCGAGATGTGCGGCACGTGAAAGGTCTGAAGAAAAATTTATTATCTTACGGATTGTTGGATAATAATGCTAGCAAGATTGAAATACGTAAATGAATCATGAAGGTGTTCCGTGGAGCGCTTGTGGTGCTGAAAGGTAAAAAGATAGCTGCAAACTTGTACATGCTGAAGGGAAAGACATTGTTAGAAGCAGAAGCCTCTGTTGCCTCATGTAGTTCAGATTCTGCAATGCTATGGCATAAGAAACTTGGACACATGTCAGAACAAGGAATGAAAGTCCTTGTGGAGCAAAAGCTACTTCCAGGCTTAACAAAGGTATCACTTACTTTGTGTGAGCATTACATAACAAGTAAGCAGCACCGGTTGAAATTCAACACATCAAATTCTAGAGGCAAAAGTGTTTTAGAATTGGTTCACTCTGACGTATGGAAAGCACCAGTAACATCCCTAGGTGGAGCAAAATACTTTATCTCATTTATTGATGACTACTCCAGGAGATGTTGGGTGCACCCTATTAAGAAGAAGTCAGACGTGTTTTCAACTTTCAAAAACTTCAAAGCACGGGTGGAACTTGATTCTGGAAATAAGATCAAGTGTTTCAGAACAGATAATGGAGGAGAATACACAAGCGAAGAATTTGATAACTTTTGCAAGAAAGAAGGCATCAAAAGACAGTTCACTGTGGCGAACACTCCTCAACAAAATGGAGTGGTAGAGCGGATGAACAGAACCTTGTTAGAAAGAACAAGAGCAATGTTGAGGGACGCAGGCCTAGAAAAATCATTCTGGGCAGAAGCAGTCAATATCGCCTGTTATTTGGTGAATCAAGCTCCATCAACTGCAATAGAGCTGAAGAACCCAATGGAGATGTGGACTGGTAAACCAGTTGATTATTCAAACCTCCATGTATTTGGAAGTATTGTGTACGTGATGTACAACGCCCAAGAAATTTCAAAGATGGATCCAAAATCCAGGAAATGCAAATTCTTGGGGTATGTTGATGGAGTAAAGGGGTATCGCTTGTTGGATCCCACTGCCCGTAAAGTGATCATTAGCAGGGATGTTATCTTTGTAGAAGATAAACTACAAAGAAAAGAAGACGATGATAGCCCTGAAAAGTCAGAGACTACTCAGATACATGTGGAAAAAAAGTTTGAAGAAGGAGATTCTTCTGAAGCAGAACCAGCACATGATGAACAAGAACCAGAGAGTTCTGAAGCTCCAACAACTCGTCAATCAGATTGTGTGAGAAGACATCCCAATTGGCACTCAGATTATGTTATAGAAGGTAATATTGCATACTGCCTTTTAACAGAGGACGGTGAGCCTTCAACATACCAGGAGGCAATAAACAGCTCAGATGCTTCACTGTGGATGATGGCGATGCAAGAAGAAATCGAAGCCCTTCATAAAAATAATACATGGGACCTTGTACCACTACCACAAGGAAGGAAGCCAATTGGTAACAAATGGGTTTTCAAAATTAAGCAAAATGGTGACAATCAAGTGGAGAGGTATCATGCAAGACTGGTGGTCAAAGGATATGCTCAGAAAGAAGGTATTGATTTCAATGAAATTTGTTCTCCTATGGTTCGACTAACAACAGTTCGAGTAGTCTTGGCAATGTGTGCTACATTGAATTTAAATTTGGAATAGCTAGATGTTAAAACAGCTTTTCTTCATGGAAATCTTGAAGAAGAGATTTCTATGCTCCAGCCTGACGGTTTTGAAGAAGACGAAAAGAAGAACTTGGTTTACAGGTTGAACAAATCTCTGTACAGTCTAAAGCAGGCGCCAAGGTGTTGGTATAAGAGATTTGATTCCTTCGTTATGTGCCTTGGATACAACAGACTTAATGTAGACCCTTGTGCTTATTTCAAGAGGTCTGGTGATAACAATTTTGTTATATTGCTGTTATATGTGGATGACATGTTGGTTGCAGGACCCAACAAAGATCATATTGAAGAATTGAAGGCACAACTGGCTAGGGAATTTGAAATGAAGTACTTGGGATCAACAAACAAGATTCTATGGATGCAAATTCACCGAGACAGAAGTAATAGGAAGATTTGGCTTTCACAAAAGAATTACTTGAAGAAAATCTTGTCACGATTTAGCATACAAGATTGTAAGCCAATTTCTACCCCTCTTCCTATTAACTTCAAATTATCCTCCAGTATGAGTCCTAGCAGTGAAGAAGAGAGGATGGAGATGTCTCGAGTACCGTATGCATCAGCATTGGGAAGTTTAATGTTCGCTATGATATGCACAAGACCATACATTGCACAAGCAGTGGGAGTGGTTAGTCGGTACATGGGTGAATCCAGGCAAAGAGCATTGGAATATTGTAAAGAGGATCCTAAGATACATCAAAGGGACCTCAAATATTGCATTATGTTACAGAGGATCAAACTTACTAATCAATGGGTATATAGATTCTGACTATGCAGGAGATTTGGATAAAAGCAAATCTACTACAGGATATGTGTTCAAAGTTGCTGGTGGAGCTATAAGCTGGGTTTCAAAATTGCAGTCAGTTGTGGCTACGTCCACAACAGAGGCAGAATATGTAGCAGCTACACAAGCCAGTAAAGAAGCAATTTGATTGAAGATGCTATTGGAGGAGCTTGGGCACAATCAAGAGTATGTCTCTCTGTTTTGTGATAGTCAAAGTGTCTTGCATCTAGCAAGGAATCCAGCATTTCATTCAAGGACTAAGCACATACGAGTTCAGTACCATTTCATTCGTGAAAAGGTGGAAGAAGGAACGGTAGATATGCAGAAGATCCATACCAAAGACAACATAGCAGATTTCATGATGAAGGCAATCAATGCTGATAAATTTACCTGGTGTCGATCCTCCTGTGGCCTGTTAGAAACGTAAGCAATATGAAAGGTACAAGGTAGAAAGAATGGTGTGAAGATATGATTGTTCCAATCAAATCTTCAAGTGGGAGATTGTTGAAAATTGGCACACCAAATTGCATCAATTGTCAACATTATGGGTGGCAATTTGGTGGCATTAATGGGGTGGCAAAATTGGTCAAATTTGGCCACCAAATTGTTGAAAATTTTGGATGGTAAAACTATGCAATTAGTCATTGTAATTTAGGGTATTCATAAATTAGTCCTTAAAGCTTCAACTATAAATACCCTAGCTCATTTAGCTTCAAAACCATCCCAAAGCATTCTAGCTTTCTTCCAATACTAGAGAGATTTTAGAGAGTTTCTTGAGAGTTGTTTTCTCCTTTTTATCTAGAGAGAATTATCATTGTTTTCTCCTTGGTAGATCGAGAGAGGTTGTAATTCCTATTTTCTCATAGTGAAATTCTTCTACCGTTGCCCGTGGTTTTACCCTAAATTTTTAGGGGTTTTCCACGTAAATTTTGTGTCTCTTTTATCTTCATTTTTATTTTCTCAAATTATCAATTGCGATTTTGCTCTATCCGATAGCCGTCTTCCGCAACAAAAGGACCATCAGAAAATGCTTCCCAGCCTGATTATCGCACCCAAGCAAAAGTGTATAACATCAGGAATGATGTGGATCGGGATGACCTAAAAATCATAACAAGTACGTTTTATCTTTTTGATAAACTCGTATTTGTATTGATTGATCTAGTCCTAACCACTCTTACATAAGCACTAATTTAAATAGAGGGAAAGACATTATTTTAAAATCTATTTTGAGTGATATAGTAGCGACTAAACCTTTAGACCAAAGTGCAAGGGTTAGTCGTATCCATAAGAAATGTACTTTAAAGATTGAAGAAATCTAGTTCTCAACGAATTTAATAGAGTTACTTTTAAAGGATTTTGAAAAGAAATTTGTGTATGGGTTAGTTATTCTCGTACCATGTTTTAGTGGATTGTTCCTTAAAATGATTAGTTCTAAAGGACTTGAAAGGTTCTGAGATCATAAAGTTGATAAAAAGGAAATTCATTGTTTAATGTGATTTTAGTAGTAACAACCAAGAAGTTGTTGTTACAAGATTGCTAAGCTTTCTTAAAAAATACGGTGGATACTCGAACTTCAGAAGTTAAGTTGTAAGACAATCCGACAGTTTGAGAGTATCCAGATGTAGATCCAGAGGAGTTACCTAATTTATCTCCAGAATAGGAGGTAGAAATTAAAATATATGAAACACCCTTAACCCGTATACATATTCAAATGCGAGTTAAAGATGTCACACTGACCTTTTATAACATTTCATACTTGAAAACCCATAATTTTTTGTTTCATTTTAAAATTTCAATTTATCAATTAAAACCAATTTAATTAATCACATAAACATAAAATAATATTTTATAGACTGACTTAAATTCGATTTTAGACATCAACTAGGCAATTCGATATTGTTTTATAACATATTTAAAACTGCCATAACATTGCCTAATTTAAAACTTAATCAATTTTACCTTTTAAACATAATATTATAAAATAATATTTTTATTTATACTACTACTTATATCTACTACCAACCATACTAAACTAGCCTATCAGAGCTACCAGAACATTTATAATATACATGCCACTAATAAACCAAATTAACATCAAGGATATCTTACTGATACGGTAGTCGGTATGATCTTCCAAAAGATGCTCGTGATGCTCCTCACTTCACGTCTTTATCATTTTCTTTACTTAAGCGTGAAAATCATCGCACACTAAATAAAAATTAGTGAGACAATAGCATAGCTAAGGTGAGATAAAACATAAAATATCAATAATTACTTTAAGACATTAAAATATCATAAATATTTCAAAAGCAATAAATGTAACTCAAATAAAATTATTGAACTTTCAAACCGATTTATTCAAGCCATTTTCCTCCTCAAAAACATGAAAAATCATCATTTCATGATTTTATCAAAACCATGATAATCAATATCAAATATAATAATCTTTTCATATTCATTTTCCATTCAAAACATATTTCAGAACTTTCATATTTCATTCTTCTTTTGAATACCTTTAAGAACTTTCTCATTTATTTTCGTAGCCTAATGTATATGTTAGAGAATGCATGCAAGGCACGCGAGTAAAACATAATGCGTGCACTAAGCACCAACGGTGCCATCATCATCATTAGAATATGCACTCTAAGTGCATTCATATCATTTGCATCAATGGTGGCTTTTTTTGCTCATTTGCACCAACGATGCCTTTCTTTAATGTACATGAATGTACAATAACATTATCATCATAATTACTCAACTGAATGACATCCCAATTGTACCTATGACTCTCCATGCTACATACAATGGGCTTTCATATAAGATCATATCCATTTATAATCAAGCATTTCAATTTACAAACATTTTCATATCATCAATATAAATTCATAACTTGGGCATTTCATACTTGAAATCATCCATAATTTAAAATAAAACATCAGATAAAATATTTGGGGCCATTTATACCCTAAAATCATTCATATAAACTTTATATAAGCATTATGAAAATATTTCATAATCAAAATTAAATCATACTTTAAAAATAAATCACATGACGTTGACTTATCGTAAGTCTTCCTCAACCAGAATAATTAAATAAATAAACTGTACTCACCTAATTTGCTACACTAGATCCCTTTATGACGATAACCTTTTAGTCTCGTACTTAATCCTTCGTTTTTATTCGATTTTCTCATGATATATGTCACAGTCTAAATAAAATAATATACACAATACAAAATATTCAAAGCATATGTTAGTATTGTACTAACATATTCTAAATCCAATAATAAAATTCATAATTTATATTTGATACTTATTCAATATAATTTCACTTCACTATTTAATAACAACTTTAATATTTCCATCATGACACTTCAATCCTTTATATATTCATATTCATCACCAAACTACTCAACTTCCATAAACTTTACAATTTAACACCATTTAAGAATTCTTTTAGAATTCATACTATTTTTTCCAGATAATTCAAAATGGTCTTTCACCATTTAACTCAATCCAAATTTTCCAGCATTAAATAATATATTCAATCTAATACAATCACATTTGCAAACTTATCATTTAAACCCTAGAATTTCTAATCTTTTTGAATAAACCTCCAAACTTAACCAAATTTGGATTTTTTTTTACCAAATCATCATTATTACTTAAAATTCAACTTCCAAATATAAATTTTCCAGCATTGTAATACTTCACTTAATCTAATACTTTATTATTTGAAAACTTCCAATTACATCCCCAACTTTCTAGCACAATTTGAATTAACCACCCATTTTTTTTCCAATTTCTTCCAATTTGATCCAAAACAATTATAACTTCAAATTAAAACATTTAAAAAATTAGATTTCCAACAATAAAAAACTATAATTAAGTATTTATACTTCAATGTCCCATAACTTATAAAACTTGTAAAATAGTCCTTTTACTATAAAATGTTCCAAATTGATCCAATTTAACTTTCAAAGCATGCAGAATCGTTCCAATATCAAATATAAACCATAGAAAATTTTAGTATAATTTTCCATAATCTAATGCCTCTCGTCTGAACCTATCATAAGCAATAGGGCTTGGTTTTCAATCAATTTCAAGCATAAATTCAACCTTCTATGATCAAATTCATTTAATTTCAATCATCCTAACATCAAATTCAATCCAAATTCAATTAATTTCTCATAAACCCTAGATTGGAAGAATTGGGCATATGCAATTCTAGATGACTTTATTCATCACATATGCTTGGAAATTAATCTACAACACTAACAACATAAAAATAATCCTTTAATTCTTCAAATTCAACATGTTATTCATGAACACTAATCATGAGTTTCATCATCCAACAAGTTTTCCATGAATAATTATACCAAATGATAGAGAATTTCAAGTAGATCATTTGTATCTTATAGCCTAACCCAAAATCAATCGAATAATCTTAAAAATGAACTTGAAAATTCTTATCTCTTTAGCTATGGTGTTCACGGCTGGGCAAGGAGAATCTGATTGGCTTGATTTTTCCACAATTATCTCATAATACACTTGGCTTTATAAGATTTAAATGAATTTAAAATTTATTTAATAATAAATTCCAACTTAATCCTTTAAAATCTTTGATAATTTTAACCAGCCACCTAAAATCTTCCAATGTAATATTACAATTCAAATATGATCAATTTAATTTGATTTTTTACATTTATCCTTGCAATTTTTGAAAATTACAATTTAGTCTCTAATTTTTTAATTTCGGTTAAATATGAAAAATTGACCTTAATTCCACTAATCCATGTTAAATTTCACTATTCTAAATTATGGAAATAAATTTCCAACCTCTTTCTATCATCATTCAAATTTTCGTGAAATTCTAGTTTCATCTATTATCTAAATTTTATTGGACTTTACTGTTTTATTTTTAATACAAATCCCGAATCAAAATTTTGATTCCCACGAAAACGTTAATTTCAAAGTAAACTATTAATTTATGGTCCAAAAACATAACTTTCAAAAATTACATATTTGGTCTCTAAACTTTTCTAAATTTATAATTTAGTAACCAAACTTTCAAAACTTACATTTTGGTCACTAGCCAAAATTTTAGGGTATTACAATATAGGTGTTACTAATTATTGGTTTATATTTATGATCCCGTATAGAATGATATTGATTGAACTTATAAGTTAAAGGCATTGTTACAAGAATTATTAATCAAAGTGTGTCACTTTGGGAAACACTAATATTGTTTTGTGAAAAAGCAAAATGGATAACGGGAAGTATAAGTATCTTTTACCAAGGAATGATGATATTTGGTTTACTCAAGGATTAAAAAAGAACATGATGCGCATCTTAGCATAGTTCTTCAAACTTTTCGAGAGAGAAAAGTTATATGCTAAGATGTCAAAGTTTGAATTATGGTTATCTAAAGTTGTTTTCCTTGGCCATGTAGTATCGATAGAGAGTATAAGAGTAGAAATAGGAAACTGTTACAACGGATATTTCCATAGAGTTACCTTTAATACCCATAAAAAAAGATTCAATCTGGGTGATTGCGGATAGACTGAACAAATTAGTGCACTTTATCTCAGTCTGAAATGATTACTTTATGGATAAGTATGTTGAATTGGTACGAGCTTAAAGATCGAGATATAGTGGGCTATGATTTGATTAAGGAAATGGAAGATAAAGTAAAAAATTATACAATCTAAGTCTGACATTTATTGGTATATATGAGGTAATCAAAAGAGTGGGTTCAATTGTTTAACAATTAGCTTTACCTCGGAGATGGACAAAATTCACAATGTATTTCATGTGTCGATGCTTTGGGATTATCGATCTAATCCTTCTCATACTATTACATTGGTGGAATTGAAATTAAATCGAATTTGACATACTCAGTAAAGATATTTGAGTATGGGTCAAATAACTGAGGAGTTAGTGATACTACATGTAAAAGTTCTTTGAAGAAAGTCATAAGGTCAAGAAAGCTATATTAGAATTAAAAATAAGATGAAGAAGCAATATCCTTATCTTTTGGATCAAGTACATGTTGAAAATCGAGGAATAAGAAATATAAGATGAAGTAACCTTATCTTTTGGATCAAGTACGTGTTGAAAATTTGAGGATGAATTTTCTTAAAGGGGATAGAATTGTAATATCTCAAATTTTTAGCTAGTGAGCAAAATGTAAATTTGAAATTTAAGGACCAAAGTATAAACTTTGAAAAAGTTTAAGGACCAAAGTGTAATTTTCGAAAGTAGTGTATTTTGCCCCCGTAAATGAATAGTTTTACCCCCAAGAATGATGTTTTTGGGTTTTCAAATTTTGGTCTGGAGTTTGTATAATAGGCTATAAAGTGATAAGTACGATAAAAATTCAGATAATTAGATCGAACCGGATTTTTGAGAAATTTTGAAATATGACAGGAAAGGGTAAAATTTCGTTTTCATATTTAAATTGGTAGAATTTAACTAGGTCATTGGATTTAAGTTGATTGGCAAGAATGTAATTTCGGGAAAACTATAAGGCAAAGTTGGAAAAGATAAATATATTTTTTCATATCTGAATTGATGATGTAAGGATGTGTTATGATGATGTATTATGCTAATTATCAAGAGAATTAAAGAGAAAAAAAAGGTCTTTTAGCATAAAATGATTTTTTTTATTTAATTAGCTTTTTGACACGTGTATCATGATATTTTAAGAGAAAAATCAAGAGAATTATTATTCTTCCCCCTTGTGACTTGAACTACATATCTAAGTAAGAGAACTTTTCGTTTTCATTTTCAAGCCAATTTATTAGATGAGAGCATGAAATAAAAAATTTACCTATATGAAATTCTCTTTCATTTCGTACCATTTGTTCATGCTTTCCAAGCTTGAAAAATAGAATTCTTGAATTGGATGGATGACGGGGAGGTTAGGTTTTCATGTTCTAAGGTTGGATTATGATAGAATTGGTACCTTTTTCCATGGAGACACTTTATGGAACATTTTGTCTCTCACGAAAAAAACCTCGATGTCCCTTCATTTCAAATTTGCATACGATCTTTACCTATCGGAAGATTCCTTCAACTGATTCTAAATCAACTGAATCTTCTCTTCATTTTCCATGATCAAATACAGGCCTACTATCTTCACTTTGCTAATTTCATTCCAACAAAGTGGAGTTCTACACTTGCATCCATATAAAGCGTCAAATGGAGCCATCTGAATACAAGTCTAGTAGCTATTGTTATATGCGAACTCCAATAGTAGCAGATAATCTTCCCAACTACCTTCAAGGTCAATAATGGTACATCTAAACATATCTTCTAAGATCTGAATAACACTATCAGACTGGTCGTCTGTTTGAGGATGAAAGACGATACTAAAGCGTAACTTGGTGCCTAGGGATTCATGAAAATCTTTACACAATCGGGAAGTAAATCTTGGATCTCTATCAGATATGATTGAGGTCAGAACTCCATGCAACCTTATTCTTTCACATATGTAGAGCTGCACCAACCTCTCTAAGGTCTAAATCGTGGGTGGGATAATTTCATTGTGAGGCTTGAGTTGACAGGATGCGTATGCTAGAAATTTCCCTTCTTGCATAAGGATATACCCAAGACCATTCAACGAGGCGTTGCTAAACACTATGAATTCCTTTCCTGACTCCTATTGGATTAAAACGAAAGTTTGGATTAATATAGTCTTCAGTTGCTGAAAACTTTTCTATCGCTTCTTGTCACACACAAATAAAAATATCTTCTGAAGTATTTTATTCATTGAAGTAGCTACCATTTAGAAACCCTTCATAAACAGATGATAGTAACCGATAAGACCCAAAAAGCTACACACTACGGTCACGTTCTTCGATGGTTCCCACTATAAAATGGCTTGAATCTTCTGGGGGATCAATGAGAATACCATTTGTTGACACCACATGACCAAGAAATGATACCTCTGACAACTAGAACTCACACTTACTGAACTAGGCGAAAATTTGAAGCTCTCTCAAGGTCTAAAGTACAATATAGAGGTGATGGTCATGATCCTCCTATGAATGTGAGTACACCAGGTTGTCATCTATGATGATCACTACAAAATAGTATATAATTATGGGTGGAACACTCGATTCATTAGGTCTATTAATGTCGTTGGAGCATTGGTGAGCCCAAACAGCATCACAAGGAACTCATAATGACTATACCTCATTCTAAAGATCATATTTGCTATATCAACACCCTTGACCTTCAACTGGTAGCACCCCGACCTTATATCTATCTTAGAGAACACATACACTCCCTTAAGCTAGTCAAAAAGGTCATTTATCCTTAGGAGTGGGTATCGATTCTTTATAGTTAACTTATTCAACTCACGATAGTCGATACACAATCTTATCGACCAATTCTTCTTCTTTACAAAAAGGATTGGCGCTCCCCATGGAGAAATCCTTGGTCAGATAAAACATTCTCAAACAACTATTGGAATTTAACTTCAACACTTTGAACTCTATCAGTTCCATGCGGTAGGGAGCTACGGACACAAGAGTGAAACCCGATAACACCTCAATACCAAATTCTAGCTCTCAATCTGGCGGCAATCCTGACAATTCTTCTAGGAAAACATTAGGGAAGTCTCGAACAACCTGAATATCTTTGATAGTAGGGACAGAAATATGATCATAGATCAAATGAGCTAAAAATGCTTCAAAGTCCTATCAATTGTCTTTTATGCTTTTACTACCAAAACAATCCTTAAACACCCAGATTTCTCACTAAACATCACCACTTTGGTTTCATCATCTTTCCTAAGCTTGAGTTGTCTAGCCTTACACCTCAAGCTATCATTGTGCTCCGAAAGTCAATCCATACACAAGATTAAATTAAATTCTCTGAATAAAAACTCCATTATATCGACTGGGAAGGTCTGACCTAGAATTTCAACTAGACATCGATAGTGGATCTCGTCAACAAGGAAGTCAATCCTTAAAGGACTACACACTCTGACTCCTATCTCTAAATCCTCAGTTGGGAGATTTCTTTCTTGGACTAAGTCATAAATTGTAGAGTGGGTGGATACCATGTCTACTAAAGTTGCAACCATAATGAAAATAAGAAAAAAATTATATGAGATAACGTTAGTTGCATCGTACTCCTCCTAAAGCCCATACGAAATACTGGTGGCATAATACCCGATGCTCTAAACTAGCCACGATCTAGAAGCGCCTCTGTTGTGCTGTCTGGAAGCAAAACACCAGCCTCTCGAGGTCCTTGACCTTTGAGTTAGTGTTGGGGTCATACTCTCACCTCTGGAAAATCTCAAACAAATGCTCTGGCAAGCCACAACCAAATCACCCTCTAGTCTTGAATTCACACTCTGAGGTACCTCTTCCTATAGGTCTGGCAGGCTGGGTACTATGTACTCACAGATCCACTGGCACTCTCCACTACCATCATTGATAGATCTCCTAAAAGTCCCAGATACCCCCGCGATCTGTACTCTGAGTCGATCTCTAGGATTGGCTCGCTGATTTCCTCCATGAACCCTAAGAATCTTTGGTCCTCTTAGCCTATGTTAGGTGAGTTATTATGTGATCTTCATACCTTGTAATCTCTTGAATTCGTTCACTAACATGGTTTCTACCCAAATCTCAACTAATAACCCACCATCTATGGACAGACTCAAGCATGTTAACAAGCTCGCAACTCAGACATGACTTCTTGCTCAGAGCATTAGGGACAACATTTACTTTCCCTGGGTGGTATCGATTATGCAATCATAATCCTTCAATAACTCAACTCTTTTATGTTTCCTCAAATTCAGTTCTTCCTGCGTAAGTAGATACTTAAGACATTTTGGTCAGTAAAGATATGACATGTCTCTAAACAAGTAATGCCTCTAGATCTTAAGCGAAAAGCTACTGCTACGAGCTCTAAATTATGGGTGGGATAATTTCTCTCTTGAAGCTTGAGTTGACAAGATGCTATGCTACAAATTCCCCTTCTTGTATAAGGACACACCCAAGATCGTTCAACAAGACGTCGTTGAACAATATGAATTTCTTGAATCTGATGGGTTAAACGGGAGTTTGGGTTAATATGGTCTTCAACTACTGAAACTTTTATGTTTCTTCTTGTCCCACACAGATGAAATATCTTCTAAAGTATTTTAGTCATTAGAGTTATCATTGAGAACCCTTCATAAACTGGTGACAATAACCGACAAGACCCAAAAAGCTACGTATTTCGGTTACGTTCTTCGGTGATCCCCACTATAAATGGCCTGAATCTTCTAGGGATCAACCATAATACCATTTTTAGACACCACAAAACCAAAAAAAAGATTCCTCTGACAACTAAAACTCACACTTACTGGATTTGGAAAGAATTTGTCGCTCTCCTCAAAGTCTAAACTACAATATAAAGGGACGTCATGCTCCTCCTCTGAACGCGAGTACACCAGGAGTCATCTATGAAAACCACTACAAATTAATCTAATTATGGTGGAATACTCAATTCATTAGGTCTATTAATACCGATGGAGCATTGGTGAGCTCAACGACATCACAAGGAACTCATAATGAATACCTCATTCTAAATGTCGTCTTTGCTATATTGGCATCATTGACATTCAACTGGTAGTACCCACCCTTAGATCTATCTTAAAGAACACACACGCTCCCTTAATCTAGTCAAATGGTCATCTATCCTTAGGAGAGGTTACTGGTTCTTGATAGTTAACTTATTCAACTGATCATATTCGATACACAACCTCATCGACTCATTCTTCTTCTTCTTCACAAAAAGGATTGGCGCTCCCCATGGAGAATGATTGGTCATATAAAATGATTCTCTAACAACTCTTGGAATTGGACTTTCAACTCTTTGAGCTCCATTAGTTCCATGCGGTAGGGAACAATAGACACCGAAGTAAAACCCGATAACACCTCAATACCAAATTCTAGCTCTCGATCTGGTATAATCCTAGCAGTTCTTCTGGGAAAATCAGGGAAGTCTCGAATGGTCTGAATATCTTTGATAGTTGGGACAGAATACAAGAATCGATTAAGTGAGCTAAAAATACTTCACAACCCCGATCGATCATCTTTTACAATTTTACTGTCGAAACAATCCTCGATCATCTAGCCTTGCACCTCAAGATTAAAAGTCAATCCATACCTAAGATTAAACCAAACTCTCTGAATGGAAACTCCGTTAGATCGACTAGGAAGTTTTGACCTTGAATTTCAACTTGACATCGACAATGGATTCTGTCGATAAGGACGTCTATCTCTAAAGGACTAGACACTCTAACTCTTATATCTAAGTCCCCGATTAGGATGTTTCTTTCTTGGATTAAGTCATAAAAAGTACATGAGATAACATCATTTATATCATACTCCTCCTAAGCTCGATGAAATAATGGTAGTAGGATACCCGATACTCTAAACCAACCAATGATCTAGAAAAAGCTCTGTTGTGCTGTCTAGAAGCAAAACATGCGCCTCTCGAGGGTCATCAACCATTGATTAGTATTGGGGTCACACATGCACCTCTGGACAATCCCAGACAAAATACTCTGGCGAGCCATAACCAAAACCCTCTACACACTCTACAACTTTGTTTTCCTCTAACTATGACCTATGAAGCAACTAATGCTCTGACCAATCCCCAAAACCATCTCAATTTCCTTTGCTTGACTGGTCAACATAGAGAAGATCCTAGGTAGGTCGGTAGCTAGGTTGGTGAGAATGTTGATATGGAGGCCCTTTCTGAACCTCCTACAATGGCAGTACTAAGATGCCACCAACTCATGTGCATACTAACTCAACCATAGAAACTCTTTCCGGTACTCCATCACTGATCAGTTTCCCTGGGTCAAATGGAGAAACTGGTCTCTTAAGTCGCTAGTGTAAGCCTTTCCTATTTACTTCTTGAGGAACTCTTCCAAAACTTGCTACTAGGTTCTCTTGGGATCCATGGCCAGCTCGATGGTCTCCCACCAATCTATAGTGTCAACCTTCAACAGGTAGTGATGCACCTAAGTTACCCAAGGTAAGATGAAATTTTCTGAACATACAAAGGGTCTCTCTAAGCCAGAGATACCCAGACCCAAAGAAGTCATTCATCTGGCATCTACGGAGTCTCTTGACTGGGGAATCCTGATAAGTCAATACTAGAGGATCTGGCAGTGCTGGCAGGGTAAACGATACAGTTGGAGTCCTAGGGATTCCTCTCACTATGTGTCACAAGGCTACTGTCACATGCTTAAAGAATATCGTCTCGCCGACCCTAATGTCTCCCAGAACCTCAAACTTAGAATCTCAGACAAACTTATCGTCGATGTCACCTGCTAATGAGGCACAAATCTCCTTATATCCTCATGACTACATGATGTAATATCATCCATACATTTTTTTAAAAAACAAGAAATATAAGTCATCATTATTGCTATTCCAAACACAAAAGTATTCTCAATACTCTAGGGCATGCACGCATATCAACCTTTACTGACTCTAACCTGTGGATCCTAGGAACGGCTAACCTACTATTTTGGTACCACTAAATATAACGTCCTAATCTACTACGATCAGAAGATAAAAGGATTAGTACGTTACATGGGCCACAGAAATGGTTAACCCAAAATTTTTCTTTTAAATCAATTATAAACCAATTTAAAACATCCAAACTAATTTAAAGAAATATTTCAAAATACAGTTATGACTCGAATATTCTCAAGGTGTACTCAAAATATGATGTCGAGGTAGAATGCAGACTGGGCGATAAACTCCTCAAACGCTCCTACAAGAAACCTGGGCACGGAAACAAATTCTGAACGTTGAGCTCACAAGCTCAGTGCCACACTAATAACCAAACTATACTATATGCATCCATTATATGATCATGCTCGCTAACATAAATATTTCATACGAAAATGCAAACCTAAACATACATAAAAAGGTGGAAATCATGGTGTGGTCGAAAGGTTTCGCTAGATTTCATAGACATACACACCTCAAGCCTACTTAGTGTGAGAGAATCCAAAATTTCCACATCGAAAAGTTCACCAACCAACCTACTCCATACGATTACTTGGGGCCATCTACGCTCAGTCGGGTAAAAAAGTACCTTGTACACAAATTAAGACTTGTCTGGACATTCTACCACGCAAGTGTTTACTAGCTACTAGATTAGCTCGGGTTTCCTAATCATTTCTCAAGCACCACATAGGCTACTATATGCATCCATTATATGATCATGCTCGCTAACATAAATATTTCATACGAAAATGCAAACCTAAACATACATAAAAAGGTGGAAATCATGGTGTGGTCGAAAGGTTTCGCTAGATTTCATAGACAACACACCTCAAGCCTACTTAGTGTGAGAGATCCAAAATTTCCACATCGAAAAGTTCACCCCAACCAACCTACTCCATACGATTACTTGGGCATCTACGCTCAGTCGGTAAAAAAGTACCTTGTACACAAATTAAGACTTGTCTGGACATTCTACCGCAAGTGTTTACCTAGCTACTAGATTGCTCGGTTTCCTAATCATTTCTCAAGCACCACATAGGCTAGTTTATGATCCCCTAAATTATATCTTTCTAGATGTAATTATAGTCAATAATGTTGTTCTCAATTAGAATCTTATTTATGAAGTTTAGATTGCCTTTAATCTCCTAACCTAACTTACTTGAGATTTGATAGGTTCTTACCCAAATCAGGACGAAGATATTGACATTGGCCTTATAGTATCAATATTGGTCTCTTGATACTGATATTGCCTTTTGGGAATTGATACCGAAAATAGTTTTGATGTTTGAAAAATTAGCTCAATATCGATCTCCTTAATTAAGGTATAGATACCCTTACCCTAGTATCGATACACCCTTATGTATCATAACCAAATATATATTGGAATCCTAAATCCTAAAATTGTATCGATATTACCCTTTGAGTATGATACCCTTGAGACTGTATCGATATTCTAGAATGAGTATCGATACTTGGAGCTAAAACACTCCATTATTTGATCGCTCAAAGAATAATATCGGTATTGTTCTGTAGTACTGATACTGTGGCCCAGAAATGCCCTGTTTTGGGCACAAAATGCAACCTAATTAGACCCATTTTCCCTCTTAAGGTCATCAATTAGTGTTTATGTCTATTGTGATACATATTGGATATAAAGGGTAATTTTTCAAGCTTAAAATAATAATAACTTGTATTCACCATGAATGTGCTCCATGCTTTTGAATTAATGCAAGATAGATGTACTTAATAACCCACAAATGGTATAGGAAGGTTAAAAATTGTTACCTTAGTCTCCAAGCTGAAGAAAAACGTCTCCAATCACCCAAGAGCTAATTTATCTTCTCCTTTGGCTTTGGAACTTCTTCAACTTCCCTCACTAGCATAACGTGGGAATATGAGTTACTAAATGTTTGTGATACTATAATGCGCTAGAAAACATTCCCAACTTAATTTTACCGAAAACGAGCTAGAAATCCTTAGTTTTCTAAACCCTCACTAAATTCCTATCTATGGTCATTATTCAAACTATGAGATTGAGATCTCAAATGAAAGCTTGGAGAGAGGAGATTATGATTCTTACCTTAGAAATTCCAAAATGAGCTTCGAGAATTGGCAAGTTTCTACCTTTGATAGTTTTTTAAAAGGAATAAAGATAGAGAAGAAGAGGATTTTGGTAAAAGGCAAAAGGATGATGAAAAAAAGGGAAATGGGAGGGTAAGGCAAATTACATCATTATATTTAAAAGAAATCAGCCTTTTTTTTAATGATGGTATAATTGTTTTTTTAATCCTCCATTTTTCTTATAAATACTAAATACCCCTTTATGCTGCTAATTACGTCTAACCCAAGGCCAATTTAATTCTTAACTTGATCCAAGTTATTCTATAAGTCTAGTGGCCCTATTAAACTCTTCTCGGGTTAGTCCGAAACTACTAACCCGAGATTTAGGGCATTCTAGTTTTTTTTGGTGTTTTCCCACCCTCTTCACAAAATTTCATCACATGACTTTCAAGTTTATCTTTTGATTCCAATGGTGTAAGGCTATGTGAATGAAGATCGATATATTCTATTACAATATTATTAGCATCATATTCATCATTGTCAACGTCTGATTCATTATCCATGATAGAAGGTGAGTAGAAAAAGAAGTGGAAGGGTTTAAAGTACCTTGATATTGTTCTTTGAATTATATCTCATTTTTGCCCGTCTTCAATTGTGATGGCCTTTTAAAGTGCATCCGAAAGATCTATGTAGTATTTTAATCAAATTCATCACAAATTTCTGGATTGAGACCTTCATCCCAAGAATTGACTGGAGTTTTTTCTATTCTAACTGTACACTCCAAAATAGTGCATTGTCACTAAGTCCATATGTAGCTACGTAATTTTCTTGCTCAGAACACTTGTGTTGTGTGTATGAATTCTCATCTTGGTTTTGCACTCTAGTAGGCTTGTGGGTCTTTCATACCATAGAATTTTGGAATGCTTGATCGTGGTATCTTTAGTTTGAGTATCTGAAAATCAAACACTCAAAGCAACATGTAAGTGAAGAAAAAACATGAATTCTCAAAGCACTCCAAGGAAGTAACGCACCGAGAGGCAGTAAGTCAGTCTGTACTCTTTAAAAATCTATTTAAAAAAGCTTTTCAATGTTCGTATCGGATTTCAATCATAACAAAGAAGAAGGGAAGTACTTAGAAAGTTCTAAGAGATTAAACAAATGTATGACTCCAACTGAACGAGAATGCAAGGAAGATAAGTATGCAAACTCATTTAATCCTAATAACACAAGGAGAATAATATGTTAGATGATGTGGAGGAACAAAAAATGGTAAGACAAAGGAACCTAAAGCAATAATAAGAAAAAAAAATTGGAAAAAACCAAACCTGGAAGAACCTAAACGCTGGATTAACTTGAGCACGTTTTGAGGAGGTTTTCGATCTCCAAGAATTCTGAAATTTTTCTGAATGTTCCCCCAATGGATTTAGTTTCAATATAGAAAAATTAATCACAAAATTATTTATGGAAAATGTATGGAAATTCATCACTGACAAGTCCTAAATCTAGCGAACAAACTTGAATGATGATTTGATGTGTCGAATGAAGTCTTATTGGTCGAAATTTGGACTGGAGATTGCTTTTAGGATGAAAATATACTTGTAAAAAAGCATCTCCAAATTCTTTTGTTTAAGTTTTTGGATTTTTCATGTTTTCTCCTTTTTTTACTTTTTCTTTTTTTTTATGAAACATCAACAAACTAACAAGAAAGAATTGACACTAATTGAAAAAAAAATGAAAAAGAACCTATGAACTTGTGTGAACTAGCTCCGTTGGGTTAATTGGCAGTGTGTGCTTGCAAGAACAGTCAAAAGTGCTTGATTCTTTCCAAGAATTATCCTAAATCTGATACCCATTAATAGATATGTGGTGAATAAATGAATGTTTCTCTCGTCAAAGAATCATACTCGAAAGCTCTAGACTTGACCATGAACGAGAGGAAGAGATTGAGATGTAGGAGACATCAAGGAGATTTGATGTAGGAATTAGTATTGCTGAAAATTGAGACAAGTAAAAGATTAAGAAAGGAAAAGAATTGGTAATAAAGAGATAAAGATAAATAAAGACAATGGATAAGATATGATAGGAAGAACTTAGCTAAATTAGGGTTTTCAGCCAAAATTGATCTTGTGGATAAGGTTGAAGTAGGCGTGTTGATAATGATGGAGATGATAGAATCGATTGATAAGTGTTCTACGAACCCTGCTTGTATCACTCATCTTCCGTATGCCCTTCCATACAAGAGATACGGATGTCACATCACTTTTAAAATATTTTGTTATTGAAAAACGTAGAATTTTTTTTTTCAATTTTAAACAACTTCAAAGTATGATTTTCATATAAGTAAAATACTAAAACTGTCAATTTAAAAACATTAAAGTATTTAATTTAGT
Organism: Hibiscus syriacus; assembly: GCF_006381635.1. Lineage (NCBI taxonomy): Eukaryota > Viridiplantae > Streptophyta > Magnoliopsida > Malvales > Malvaceae > Hibiscus > Hibiscus syriacus. The sequence continues at coordinate 8,652,376 of NW_024063392.1, read as the reverse complement.
TCCATTACATGTCAATTAAGTTTTCAAAAAGAATAAGATTGTCCTATCATTACTGACGGTGCAACCTTAATTGAGATCGTTGTTACTACTGTTGCACTCCTTATGCAAATATCTTATAAATATCTTCTGAATACTGAATGACGATTTAAAGTTGAAAAATCACTTTATGCATAAATATCTTCTGAATACGAATGACGATTTAAAGTTGAAAAATCCATAAGGACGAGATAAGCCCTTCTCAGTTACACATAATTCTTTCATAAATCAACTAATTATTCTTAGTAGACTCAGCCTATCTATCCTTCTATATATTTTTCCCTTATTTGTGTGATGTACGTCAAATTAAACCGACTATACATGTATTGCACCAAAGTACCAATTGATCATGTATCTTTTACAATCATTATGGGCAGCATCTTAACTACTGTTAACACAACATTTTGTATTTTCATTTGGGCATCCTTTCATACCCATTATGTATTTATTTTTCCTTTATGACATTCATCATACCAATTATGCATTGTTGTACCTTTTATCTATATGACATCCATTCATACCAATTATGCACAGTTTATATCCAAATGCATTATAATCCCATTTATCTTTTACTCAATGGTCTTTAATCATTCATCTAACTGGCATAATTGACACCTTTCTACCAATGCACAGCTAGGCCATTTATCTTTTACTCAACGGTCTTTAATGTTCATCTAGATGGCATAATTGGCACCTTTCTGCCAATGCACAGTTAGTCCTCAAAGGCACTTCTTCTGTCATCTAACAGGCATAATTGACACATTTCTGCCAATGCACAGTTAGGCCTCAAGGCACTTAGCCTTTCATCTAACTGGCATAATTGACATCTTTCTGTCAATACAATTAGGCCTCAAAGGCACTTAGCCTTTCATCTAACTGACATAATTGACATCTTTCTGTCAATGCACAGTTAGGCCTCAAAGGCACTTAGCCTTTCATCTAACTGGCATAATTGACACCTTTTCTGTCAATGAATAGTTATGACTCAAAGGCACTTAGCCTTTCATCTAAATGGAATAATTGCCACCTTCTGTGTATGCACAGTTAGGCCTCAAAGGCACTTAGCATTTCATCTAATTGGCATAATTGACACATTTCTGTCAAAGCAAAGTTAGGCCTCAAAGGCACTAGCCTTTCATCTAACTGACATAATTGACACATTTCTGTTAATGTATAGTTAGGCCTCAAAGGCACTTAGCCTTTCATCTAACTGGCATGATTGACACCTTTCTGTCAATGCACAGTTAGGCCTCAAAGGCACTTAGCTAACTTGCATGATTGACACCTTTCTATCAATGCATAGTTAGGCCTCAAAGACACTTAGCCTTTAATGTAACTGGCATAATTAAAACCTTTCTATCAATTCACAGTTAGGCCTCAAAGGCACTTAGCCTTTCATCTAACTGGCATAATTGACACATTTCTATCAATGCACAGTTATGCCTCAATCTTCTATTTTAGAGCAGTTTCTACTATATAATTATTTATAATATCAATCAATTCTTTCAAATCATTATACCCTCTATGGTTTACTATAGTGCCAATGCCATAATCCCACAATCTTACTATAATTTACGTGGATTGCTCATCCACTACCAATACAACAATTCACTTCTTATTATGAACTTCTGATAATTGCACATATATTTGCCATACGGAAATTCATACACTTATTATAGATTTATTAGTCCGTACACGTAGTGTCCATACAGAAATTCATACACGTAGTATGAATTTTTTAGTTTTGCACACAAAGTGCTCATACAGAAATTCATACACTTAGTATGAATTTCTCAACTTTTTGCACACTCAATGCCATTTGGTAATCACCATACATACATGCATATATATATATATATCTCAATCATATTTCTATGACTACAGTAACATATACGTACATAATAAATGCACTCACCTGGATTGTCTCGCTATTATACCCAAAATGCAAAGTTGATCACTCTGGTACTTTGCCTTTGTCTTTAGTTTTGCTTAACTAGGGAGCTTGATTTCGACTACTTAAGCATACCATAAAGACACATACAATATCAATGGTTAGTATATTTCCTACAAATTACTCAAACGTTACTCAAGAGTACATATTATTAACTTTTTATACAATATCAACCTATTTTTAACATTTCTGGCTCACTAGTAACGATACCCCCACCATGGTATCGATACTATACTATGGTATTAATACTCTATTACGGTACCGATACCATTTTTGCATTCTGTGATCAAATGGTATCGATACTCCCCTCTTGGTATCGATACCACTTGAATCGGTATCGATACTACTCTATAGATTCTACTAATTTTAAGCCTATAGTATTGGTATAGTTCTATCAGTACCGATACTCGTGCCCAGAATTTCCAATTTTTAGCTCGAATATCACCCAAATGGGGTCAAATTTTGGTATGTTTATACCATACAATACCATTAAGCTCTTATTTGCCTATCATACTAACTTTCTTTCATTTAGTTTCTTAAAACATCTAAAATCTTTCAAGAACATTCACTTCTAAGAATCACACCACTTTTTCTAGTATGTTATTAATCCTATCCAATGCTCCTAATCCTTCTTTACCTCTTTGACAAGTCAATTTTACCAATAAACATAGATAAACACTCATATAACAACATATCATTTTAAAACCCATTTTCTTAAATCTCCAATATTTCCTCTATTTCATAGTTTTAATCTCATATAACCTTTCCTTAAGCTTACCTATTACTTAAGGTTACAAGAACCAACCAAAATCAACCCAAAACATGAGCTAGATGAAGCTTACCTTAAGCTATGGAGGGACGCTCTCACCCACGGGAAGAAGAAGAATAAGAGAAAATAAGTTTTTCACTTTTCTCTTTCTCTTAAATCTCTAATTTAAATGGGTTTTAAATTCATTTCACCTAAAAGACCAAAATGCCCTTTCAGTAAAATATCTCTTACAAATTGGTTTTAAGTCATTCTTATACTTTACCAATTACTCAATTTAGTCCTCCAAATTTTTAATTATTTTCAAACTAATCACTGACCTATTATTTGGGGTATTACACTACTAGTCAAAATTTAACTAGGTAAACTTGATAATCAACTCTAACCAACCCTCTTAATCATAATAAAAGGCAAATTGGAGTGTGAAGATCTCTCTCACAAAGAACTTAATGAAAAGAAGCTTTGAAGGCAAAAATAATCAACATTTGCAAAAATAAACTCTCAATGTAATGTATTCAAGAAAAAGATGTGTTTACAATTGTAGGAGGAGCATCCTTTATATAGGGTGGAAGAGTCATTGTTGTAGTATGACTAATGCTTGAAAATAATAATAAAAATAAGGCTTAAGGGTCACTTTTGCCCCTGTAGTAGACCCAATTTATCATTTTTCCCTATCATATTTTTTTATAAATTTAGCCCTCAAAGTTATTTAATTGTATCACTTTATACCCTACCCCTAGCTTAAAATCCTAAATTATAAACCATATGTTAGGGTTTAAGTTTTTAGTTTTTGGTTTAAAGTTTATGGGGTTATGGTTTAGCATTTATGGTTTATAATTTAAGGTTTTAAGTTACGGGTAGGATATAGAATGATACAATTGAGTAACTTCCAGGGCTAAATTGATGCGAACATGCGATAGGGGTGAAAATGATAAATTGAGTCTACTACATGGGCAAAAGTCACCCTTTCGCATAAAAATAACAATAAAATACTATCCTAATTCTTGGTAACAATAAACTAAAGACAATTGTTTTAACTCTATCTTAATTCCTAATAAAATAAATATAATCCTAAAATATAATGCATCTTCCTATATTAAATTATATTATAAATAATCAATAAAAATATGAAAATTTGTAATATTTACAAATCTTGTATTAATCTCGTATAAAAATTTCTACATGTGTTTTCTTCACTAAAATGAGCATATATTAAGTTCATGATATTGGGTTGATGCGATTCAAAAACCGTTGGAAAGCTAAAACACATCCAGCCGTATCTCTAGAAGACATATTGACCAAATAACATCAGGATCCCATTAAAAAACAATCACAAGTCTGTTTCTCTATTGTTCTTCTTTTTCAATACTTGGTCGTGTGGATCAATTGGAAGTTTTAGTCTATCTTCCTTTGATGTGAGTCATGTGATGTATCAGTCGCTAGGGGAGGTTGGACCATTGCAAAATAAAGTCAAGAACCAAGAGATAGTGATGAATTTAACAGCTCTAACAGTCGAAGACATGGTCAACGAACATGGAGAATGGAAGTGGCACATAATCAACTCGATACTACCCCCAAAACATAATACAAAGGTTGTGAGCAACGATGAAACCAAGGATGGTACAATCGATCAACGAACCAAGATGAAAATGAAACCCAACTAGATTGTTTAAAGTACGATCAGGATACGTAGTTAGAACTTAACATAACTTTGAAACAACAAAGAAGCTTTGGAAAGTTATCTCGCAATATTTCAAAGGAATTCAACGAGTAAAAATATTCTTATGGTTGATAGCATGTGGAAAGATACTAACAAATAGTGAAACAACATGAAGACACATGGCTACAAACGATAAATGCGGAATTGCAGGTCAAAGGAAGAGATAATCGACCATTTGTTTCAAGAATGCTCAGCAGCGATAGAAGTCTGGAAGAACCTGATTCGACCAGAGAAATTCAACGAGTTCCTGGGAATGAATATTAAAGAATGGCTGATGGTTAACCTTAAAATCCAAGTTACTTTGCAGTAGATTCTACAGATTTTGACTTGCTTTTTAGCTCACTGCTATGGGAAATCTAGAAATGCAGTAACATTAGGATGTTTGTCCCAAAGAAGATGGAGCTGTTAACAATATATGAATATGGGAAACGTTTACAAGTAGAAAGCATTAGGGCAAAGAACTCGAGCATATCAATGAGGAGGCCTGGAAATCAACACAAGCCCCACGATGGGAAGCTCCACCAAATGAATGGGTCAAGATTAACACAGATGGAGCAAGGGATTCGATGGAAGGCAATGTATCTTGTGGGGAAGTTATCAGGGACAAAAACGGAGAATGGATGCTAGGTTTCTCTAGAGCAGTGGGAATTTTTAGTGTAATCAAAAGTGAATTATGGGGGCTATTGGAAGGATTATCGCATGCTTGGAACGAAGGATCAAGGAAAGTAATCCTGGAGGTAGACAGTGTGGATGTGCACCGATTGTTAACTTGATACTAGAGCATATTCGGGAGGTAATGAACCCACAAAATTAAAAGATAATTATCAAAATAGAATCCTATGGTAATAATATAATTTATCAAAATAGAATCCTATGTTCATAATATAGTTTATCGTTAAAATAAACGTTTGAGCGTTGAAATAATTTAAAAAAGTTTATGGATCACGTTTGTCTCTATAGTAGACTCAATTTATTATTTTTATTTCTATCGTATTTTTACATCAATTTAACCTTCAAAATTGATCAATTGCATCATTCTATACGCTAAATTAAAACATACGATAGAGGAAAAAATAATAAATTGGATCTACTACGGACAAAAATTATCCTTTTGCCTTCAAAAAATAAAAAAATAATAACACAAAAGAAAAAAATTAAAATATGGTAAACTATGCCAATAGTCCCCTTTGTTTTCGGTCTGATCGTCTTTAGTCACGAGTTTTTTAATTAAGTGTGCTTGGTCCCTTACATTATCGATCCGTTTAGTTTAAATCCCTTAGTTGTAATCTCTGTTAACCCTTAACGGAAGTGTTACATGGCAATTAATTTTTAAAAAAAAATCCATGTCAACTCTTGTTTTTCTTCTTCTACTTCTTCTTTTGCTCACTTGTTTCCCCATTTCTCCTTCCATTAACTCCTTCATTGTCTTCATCAACACTTCCCATTTCGGGAACTGTAGTTTTATCCCAGTCCTCCCGATTCAACTCGTAACCCTACCTTGATTTCCTCCACTACCATTCTCACATTCAATGGTTGCTTAGCTAGCATCATATTGAGCTCGATCGATCAACCGAAAATCTTCAAGATGAAGTGAATTGGCTTTGATAGAGTTTGGTGGAATCTTGAATGAAAAATAAAACTTTTTGGTAGAAATCGATTTATAGTGGTTTGGCTTTCTCAACCAAAGTCTACATCCACTACCTTAGCTTCCCAGCACTAAGGATTCCAACAAATTCACTAATTTGTTTCTTACCTTTAAGGATAAGATGTAACCTTACAACTATATATTTTCAATGGATAAGATAGAACCACTCTAGTTTTTCTAAGGCTAAACTAGAACCACTCCCCTTTTACAAAGATTTAAGCTCACAATAATAAAAAATATATGAAATTAACGTCTATACACTTATGTACAAGAGAAAAATGAATGAAATATGAATGAAAACTCTTTTCTCTTGATCTCTAAGCTTGGATTGGTGTAGTAACCTTCTTCACTTGTCCATGGATTGTTTTTATATGATGGAATGAGCTTGTTGTCGTTTCTAGTCGTTGAGGATTTTGGAGCCGGGAAGCCTTTAATCTCCTCAATTTTATAATTTCGACACAATGGTTTCGAAACTCCTATTTCATAAAATATGGCCATTATAACAAGGGGTTTTGAAACCAGGTATAGGGGGTTTCGAAACCAAGCAAGAGGGTTTTGAAACCATACTGAAATTTTTGAAACTTTGAGCATTCTGCCTTAGAGGTTTCGAAACCTTAAAGGGGGTTTCTAAACCTTACACCAAGAATTGAATATTTTGACTTATTTTGAGTTTCTAAACTTACTCTAAGGTGTAGATCAAGTCAAAAGTACTTAGAAAACATTTTTCAAGTTTTGTAAACTTTGAATTATTTTTTAATTATTTGAACAAATTCAATGAAGTCCAAAAATATTTTACCCTTATTTGTTATATCAAAATATAGGTTCAACTATCCCCTTTTTGATATTACAAAACCTTTAAAAAATAGTTTTTTTGGCAAAAATTCCCCCTTAGCAAAACATTTTTTGAAAAAGGAGAATATATTTGAAAATATTTTAGGTTGCCCCTTTTTCTTTTATAAAAAGAATTTTTCAAACCGTACACTTTTCCCCCTTTTGTTATATAAAATTTATTTTAGACATCATTTACAAAAGAAATCACATGTATAAGTATTTAAATTTAAGGTCAAAAGTAAAATTTTGTAAAAATAAAGCTTTAAAAGAAATTTTAACCAAAAATCATTATGATGAACTAAACTAAAATGTTAATAAAAAATCATTAAAACTTTAAAATGTTCATCATAACACATTTCAACATACATGAGATAGAAAAATAACAAAATCACTTATGTTCAAAAAATTCATGCATGCATAAAACAAAATAGGCAACCAATAATTAAAATAAAAAAACGTTAAGTTTAAAAGTTACAATTCTTCATTTTGTGTGGCTAGAGTATTTGAATTTCTTCACTTTTGTAACTAGTGCTCTAACACACCTACAAGAGACATTGCTTTGGATCCCCGATTGTTAGTGCTAGTGTCCCTTGTTCCCTTAGGAACCCATACTTGTCTAATTTTAAAAAAATTTCTAAGTTTTAAAGACCAAGTATGTTCCATTTGACCATGAAAATGGCAATGTGAGCATTTTGCCATTTTTAAACATATTGAATTGTTTTGAGAAATTAATTCATTTTCTTTTGTTAAGCTTTCATGCTTAACTTTCAAATCAAAATTTTCTTTTTCTAAATCATTGATTTTGATTTTTAAAAACCCAAAATTATGTTTCAAAATTTCATTTTGTTTTTCAAAATCTAATTTTGTTTTTGAAAGAAAATCATTTTCAACTTTGAGTTTTAAAATAAATTTTTATTGGAATTCATGGTCTCAAATTGCAAATACAATTCATCATAGGCTTCTTGTAACTTCTTGAAAGAATAAGAATCTAAATCATAGGAGTTAGAAGTTACCAACTAATCTTCTTGAATGGCCATAAGGCATAGGTTAACTACTTCATCTTTATCATTGGAGTCGTCTTCATCACTCCAAGCTGCCACAAAAGTTTTTTTCTTGTTTGGTCATTACTTCCTTAGGACGGGACAATCGTATTTGACGTGTTTCGTTCTTTACCATTCAAAGCACACGGGGGGACTCTTCTTCAAGCTCGATTCATGCTTCAATATTTTCTTTGGACGTCCTGAATCACTTGAATCTTTTGAAAAGTTTGACCATCTTTTTTTCTTCGCCATCTTCTTCACTTGAGGTGCTTTCATTTTGGGTAGAGGATTTCAAGGCAACATCTTTTTTCTTTTCTTCTTACTTCTCTTCTTCTTGTTTCTCCTTTTTCATCATCTCATGAGTAAAAAGGGAGCCAATAAGTTCATCAAGCGAGAGATACTTTAAGTTCTTCACTTCAATTATCGACGTCTTCTTTGATTGCCAAGACATTGGAAGAGAATATACTATCTTCCTGACAAGCTTCTCGTTAGGGATGATCTCTCCATATAACTTGATATTATTGATAATCATAGAAAATCTATCATTCATAGCTATGATTTCTTCACCCGGTTTCATCTTGAAATTCTTATAACTATGGTTTATAATACTGATTTTAGTTTCCCTCACTATATCAGTTCTTTCATGAGTAACTTGGAGTTTTTCCCAAATTTCCTAGGTATTGGAACAAGATGAGACTCTTACATATTTATCCAGGCCTAATGCACAAAATAGGATGTGCATGGCATTGGCATTTTGTTGGAACTTCTTCTTTTCTTCTTCACTCTAATTTTCCATTATTGGTTAGAGTTAAGTGTTCTAGGATAGAGTTCCAAGCATCTAGATCGATGACTTTAATAAATAGCATCATTATATTCTTCCAATATGAATAACTTGCTCTATTAAAATAGGGTGTCTTGTTGATCGGTTGAGAACCTTCAATATAGTAAGCACCGGAGCAAAATAGACATATTCTCGGTATGTCAAAATTTGATAGAGCTCTTCTAGGATCTTCAAGTTTATTAAATTATCGATTGTAACCCGCTGATACCAATTATTGGGTTCTATTGATCAACCAAAATCACCAAGAGGGGGTAAATTGGCTTTGATAGAGTTTGGTGGAATCTTGAACGAAAAACAAAATTTGGCACAAATTGATTTATCATGGTTTGACTTTTTCAACCAAAGTCTACATCCACTACCTTATTTCCAACACTAAGGATTTCAACAAATTCACCAATTTTAGTCATACCTTTAAGGATAAGGTGCAACCTTACAACTCTATCTTTTCAATTGCTAATATAGAACCACACTAGTTTTTCTACGGCTAAACTAGAACCACTCCCCTTTTACAAGGTTTGATTTGTATAAACAGAAAGACCTCTCAAGGTGGACGTTTACAAAGATTTAAGCTCACAAGTTAAATAAAGGATATGAAATTAAGGTCTACACTTATGTACAAGAGAAAATGAATGAAAACGCTTTTCTCTTGATATCTTAGATTGGATTGGTGTAGTGACATTCTTCAAGTGTCCTTGTGTTGTTTTAATATGATTGAATGAGCTTGTGGTCGTTTATAGTCATTGGGGATGTTTTGGAGCCATTATAAGCCTTTATTCCCCTCAATTTTAGCATTTTTGCATAGTGGTTTCGAAACCACAATAAGGGGATTCAAAACCCTCTTTTAAAAATATAACCATTGTAACATGCGGTTTTGAAACTAGGCAGGGGGTTTTGAAATCAGGTATAGGGGGTTTCAAAACCAGGTAAGGGGTTTCGAAACCATGCTGAAAATTTTTAAAACCTTTGAGTATTCTGCCTCAGAGGTTTCAAAACATTACAAAAATAATTGAATATTTTGAGTTTCTAAACTTACTCTAAGGTGTAGATTAAGCAAAAAAACTTGGAAAACATTTTTCAAGTTTTGTGGACTTTGAATTATTTTTGAATCATTTGAACAAATTCAATTAAGTCCAAAAATATTTTACTCTTATTTGTTATATCAAAATATAGGTTCAATGGTCTCCCCATTTTTTATATAACAAAACTTTGAGTTTCTAAACTTACTCTAAGGTGTAGATTAAGCAAAAAAACTTGGAAAACATTTTTCAAGTTTTGTGGACTTTGAATTATTTTTGAATCATTTGAACAAATTCAATTATGTCCAAAAATATTTTACTCTTATTTGTTATATCAAAATATAGGTTCAATGGTCTCCCCATTTTTTATATAACAAAACCTTTGAAAAATAGTTTTTGGCAAAAGTTCCCCCTTGGTAGAACATTATTTGAAAAAGATAAAATATTTGAAAATATTTTAGGTTATAAGAATTTTTCAAACCTTACCCTTCTCCTTTTTTTATATCAAAAGTAATTCAAACTTTAATGTTCAAAATAACAATGGAGAGTAAGTTAAAACAAAATAGAATTTAATCACAAAACCTGTTTGAAAAACACAAGCACCCCATTAATAAAAGCATTCCATATAACATTTTAGCTTAAAAACCTTACACTTTAAAGACTATTGAATTTCAATAAGATAAGAGATAAAACACATTAGTAGCACATGAAATTCAATATATATCCAAGTCTATTCTACTTTATGTAATATTAATAAGTGACACTAAAGTTCATATGCATAAAACTTTTAAAAAATTCATTCATTTTAAAACAATTATATCAATTGCTATAGAGACAACATTTACAAAATAAAGCACATGCATAAACATTTAAGTTTAAGTTTAGAAGTAAAATTTTGTAAAAAAACACATAAAATTCAAATTTAACCAAAATTGTTTGGATAAAACAAAAACTCATGCATGCATAAAACAAATAACATATAATCATTTATGTTCAAAAACTCATGCATGCATAAAACAAAAAAGGCAACCAATAATGTAAAATAAAAAAATATTAACTTTAGAAGTTACCCATTCCTTATTTTTTGTGGTAGGAGTATTTGATTTTCTTCACTTTTGTAACAATTGGTCCCACACACCTACAAGAGACATTCATTTGGATTTTGGTATCCAAATTGCTTTGGAACCTTGATTGTTAGTGTTAATGTCCCTTGTTTCCTTACGAACACATACTTGTCTAATTTTTAAATGTTTTCTAAGATTTAAAGGACAAGTATGTTCCATGTGACCATGAAAATGACAATGTGAGCATTTTTTAATTTTTAAAAATGATGAGTTGTTTTGAGAAACTATTTCCTTTTCTTTTGTTAAGCTTTTAAGCTTAATTTTCAAATCAAAATTTTCTTTTTCTAAATCATTGATTTTGATTTTTGAAAACTCAAAATCATGTTTCAAAATCTAACTTTGCTTTTGAAAGAAAATCATTTTCAACTTTGAGTTTTAAAATCAATTTATTATATTTGGAATTCATGGTCTCAAATTGCAAATACAATTTTAACTCCTTAAAAGAATATGAATCTAAATCATAAGAGTTAGAAGTTACCATTGAATCTTCTTAAATGGCCATGAGACATAGGTTAGCTACTTTATCCTCATCACTGGAGTCCTCTTCATCGCTCCAAGCAGCCACTAAAGTCTTTTTCTTACTTAACCCTTCTTCCTTAGGAGGGGACAATCATATTTGATGTGTCTCGTTCTTTGGCATTCAAAGAACTCGGGGGGGGACTCTTCTTCATGCTCGATTCATGCTTCATATCTTTTTCTATGGACTTCATGAATCGTTTGAATCTTTTGAAAAGCTTGGCCCTCTCTTCTTCTTCTTTATCTTTTCACTTGAGGTTCTTTCATTTTAGGTAGAGGATTTCAAGGAAACACGTTTTTCTTTCTTTTCTTATTTTCTCTTTTCTTCTTTTCTTCCTCTTTTTCCATCATCTCATGAGTGAGAAGAAAGCCAATAAGTTCATCAAGGGAGAAAGACTTTAAGTTCTTCACTTCGATGATCGTCGTCTTCTTCGATTGCCAAGACTTTGGAAGATAATATATCATCTTCCTAACAAGCTTCTCGTTAGGGGTGATCTCTTAATATCCTTGAGACCATTAATTATCACAGAAAATTTATCCTTCATAGCTATGACTTCTTCTCCTAATTTCATCATGAAATTCTCATAACTATGGTTAAGAAAATCGATTTTAGTTTCCCTCACTACATCAGTTCCTTCATGAGTGACTTGGAGCTTGTCCCAAAGTTTCTTGGCATTAGAACAAGAAGAGACTTTTCCATATTCATTCAGGCCTAATGCACAAAATAGGATGTGCTTGGCCTTGGCATTTTGTTGGAACTTCTTTTTTTTCACTCTAATCTACCATCTTATTGGTTGGAGTTGAGTGACTCGTTAGGATAGAGTTTCAAGAATCTAGATCGGTGGCTTGAATGAAGAGCATCATCCTATTCTTCCAATATGAATAATTTGCTCTATTGAAATAGGGTGACTTGTTGATCGGTTGATAATCTTCGATGTAGTGAGCGCCGGAGGAAAAAGCCATATTCTCGGTTGAGTTAGAAATTGATAGAGCTCTTATAGGATCATCACAAGGTTATTAAACCGTCAATTATGACCCATTCTGATACCAACTGTTGGGCTCAATCGATCAACTAAAAATTGCCAATAGGAGGTGAATTGGCTTTGATAGAGTTCGGTGAAATCTTGAACGAAAAATAAAACTTTTTGGCACAAATCGATTTATAATGGTTCGACTTTCTCAACCAAAGTCTATATCTACTACCTTAGCTTTCTAGCACTATGGATTTCAATAAATTCACTAATTTGTTCTTACCTTTAAGGATAAGGTATAACCTTACAACTCTACTTTTCAATGGCTAATATATAACCACTTTAGTTTTTCTAAGACTAAACTAGAACCACTCCCCTTTTACAAGGTTTGCTTTATGTAAACAAGAAGACCTCTCAAGGTGGGCATTTACAAAGATTTAAGCTCACAAGAATAAAACATAATAAAACAAAGGATATGAAATTAAGGTATATACACTTATGTACAATAGAAAATGAATGAAAAGAATGAAACTCTTTTCTCTTGATCTCTAAGCTTGGATTGGTGTAATAACCTTATTCTAGTGTCATTGGGTTGTTTTTATATGATGGAATGAGCTTGTGGTTGTTTCTAATTGTTGGGGATGTTTTGGAGCCGTTAAAAGCCTTTATTTCCCTTAATTTTAGCATTTATGCACAATGGTTTCAAAACCATTAGAGGGTGTTTCAAAACCCTCTTTTAAAACTGTAATCATTAGAATATGGGGTTTTGAAACCATGCAAGGGGTTTCAAAACTAGGTATAGGGGTTTCAAAACCAAGCTAAAATTTTTGAAACTTTGAGCATTCTACCTCAATGGTTTCAAAACCTAACACCAAGAATTGAATATTTTGACTTATTTTGAGTTTCTAAACTTACTCTAAGGTATAGATCAAGTCAAAAATACTTGGAAACATTTTTCAAGTTTGTGGACTTTGAAGTATTTTTGAATTATTTGAACAAATTCAATTAAGTCCAAAAATACTTTTACCATTATTTGTTATATCAAAATATAGGTTCAACAGTCTCCCTATTTTTGATGTAACAAAACCTTTGAAAAATAGTTTTTGGCAAAAGTTTCCCCTTAGCAAAACATTATTTGAAAAAAAGAAAATATTTGAAATTATTTTAGACTCTCCCTTTTTCTTTGAGAAGAAATTTTTTTCAAACCTTACATTTCTCCCCTTTTTGTTATATAAAAAATAATTCAAACTTTAAGGTTCAAAATAACAATGGAGAGTAAGTTAAAACAAAATAGAATTTAAGCACAAAACTTGTTTGTAAAACACATGCTCCCACATAATAAAAGCATTCCATATAACATTTTAGCTTAGATACATTACACTTTAAAGAATGCTGAATTTCAATAAGATAAGACAGAAAACACATTAGTGGCACATGAAATTCAATACATATCCAAGTCTATTCTACTTTATGAAATATTAATAAAAGACAATAAATTTCATATGCATAAAGCTTTAAAATTTTCTTTCATTTTTTTAAATGATATCAATTATTACATAGACATCATTTACAAAAGAAAACACATGCATAAACATTTAAATTTAAGTTTAAAAGTAAAATTTTGTAAAAACAAAACATAAAAAGAAAAATTAACCAAAAATCATTATGATGAATAAAAATTTAATAAAATTTATTAAAACTTTAAAATGTTCACCATAACGCATTTCACCATACATGAGATAGAAAAATAACAAATAGCATATAATCATTTATGTTCAAAAACTCATGCATGCATAAAACAAAATAGGCAACCAATAATGTAAAATAAAAAAACGTTAAGTTTGGAGGTTACCCATTCCTTATTTTTTGTTGCTAGAGTATTTGAATTTTTTTCACTTTTGTAACTATTGCTTCCACACACCTACAAGAGACATTCATTTGGATTTTTGTATCCAAATTGCTTAGGATCCTTGATTGTTTGTGAATGTCCCTTGTTTCCTTAGGAATCCATATTTGTCTAATTTTAAAATGTTTTCTAAGTTTTAAAGGATAAGTATGTTCCATGTGACCATGAAAATGACAATGTGAGCATTTTGACTTTTTTAAACATGATGAATTGTTTTGAGAAACTAATTCCTTTTTTTTTGTTAAGCTTTCAAGCTTAATTTTTAAATCAAAATTTTCTTTTTCTAAATCATTGATTTTTTATTTTTGAAAACTCAAAATCATTTTTCAAAATTTTCATTTTGTTTTTCAAAATCTAATTTTTGCTTCTTAAAGAAAATCATTTTCAACTTTGAGTTTTAAAATCAATTTCTTATATTTGGAATTCATGGTGTAACCTTACAACTCTGTCTTTTCAATGGCTAAGATAGAACCACTCTAGTTTTTCTAATGCTAAACTATAACCACTCCCCTTTTACAAGGTTTGATTTGTGTAAACAAGAAGACCTCTCAAGGTGGGCGTTTACAAAGATTTAAGCTCACAAGAATAAAACAAATGATATGAAATTAAATTTTATAAACTTATGTACAAGAGAAAATGAATGAAATAGGAATGAAAACTCTTTGCTCTTGATCTCTAAGCTTCGATTGATGTAGTAACCTTCTTCAAGTGTCCTTGGGTTATTTTTATATGATTGAATGAGTTTGTGGTCGTTTTTAGTCATTGGGAATGTTTTTGGAGCCGTTGGAAGCCATTAATCCCCTCAATTTTAGCATTTTTGCACAGTGGTTTCAAAACCACTGCTAGAGGGAGTTTTGAAACCCTCTTTCAAAAATGTGACCTTTGGAATAGGGGGTTTCAAAACCAGGTACAGGGGGTTTCAAAACCAAGCAAAGGGATTTCGAAATCAAGCTGAAATTTTTGAAACTTTGAGCATTCTACCTTAGAGGTTTTGAAACCTTAAAGGGGTTTCGAAATCTTACACCAAGAATTGAATATTTTGACTTATTTTGAGTTTCTAAATTTATTCTAAGGTGTAGATCAAGTAAAAAATACTTGAAAACATTTTTCAAGTTTTGTGGACTTTAAATTATTTTTTAATCATTTGAACAAATTCAATGAAATCCAAAAATATTTTACTCTTATTTATTATATCAAAATATAAGCTCAACACATCAGCCATGCAAGGATTGGTACCCGTAGCATATTCTTTTTAGTGTTGAATTCCACCCAAATTGACTCAAAATCCCTTTGATGTTTCGATATTTGCCATTGTTCCACCCATTGTTTCATCACTATTCCTCTGCTAAAATGATAAAAGAGGAAAGCAATATGATGGCATACATATATCTATATATTTAAGTAACCACCTTTGAATCCTTTGATCTAACGGCTTATATACCATGCCAATGTTACAGTCAAAGAATAATTTTTTTCTTTAATAATATGGAAGAATTTGCAAAATTTCTTGACATTATTTCCATGCTTGGCGTGTCTCTCATTTCTATCATAAGAAAAGAATTCTTCTTTTTCTTTCAAATTATAACCGACTCTCTTTAATTTTTCTTTTTCTTTTATCTATCGATTACTATTGAACTGATGGTGGAGAAAAAAATGATCTGCAAAGGAATAAAAGGAAGGTGATTTTTCCATTAATTTTGATTTCAAGCAAGTTATCGTCAAGTAGAACAAAAAGGGCAAGAGGAAGAAGAAGTTTAGCTTAGCTTTGGTTGGCGTTGTTATTTTCATGGCTACCAGTAGAGGCAACATGAATCACTCCATCTAACTACAACAAAACCACCACCATCATCAATATCAACAGCAAATGCAAGAGCATAATCAACATCATCAAAATCATATTCCTCATGAAATGATGCAGTCATCTTCTGTTCTAGGAAACTTCATGTAATGTTTCTTTCTTTTTTTCTTTTCTTTTTTACAGTATCATATTAACTATAGAAAGTAAAACCCAAAATTCATCTAGTTACTCTCTTCTCTTTCTTCTTCTCGATGAACAAGACCCCTCCACCGTTCAAGACCAAAGAAGAGAATGTTCTTTCTATCTATCAATTTTTCTTTATTTTTTTTTTCTTTAAAAAATATGTTTACTTCAAAGACCATAAAGAATTTTCTTTTCTTTCCTTTTTTTCTCTTTTTCGTTTTTTTAATCTTTTGCATGGTTTTCAGAACCGGACCGGTTAGCGAACCGATCATGCTACCGGTTCACTGGTTCAATCGGTCGGAAGAATCGGACGACGTCATAATTATTTAAAAAATTAAATAAAAATACCAAAAAATATTTAATAAAAAATAATTTTTTATATCACAATTTATATTCAAAGCAAGTCATAAATATAAGTTAAAAACCATAAAATCAAGTGAAACAAAATTATTCAAATTAACTACAACATAATATTTAAGGTAAAACATATTAAATAATAAATATAATTATATAACTATAATTAAAAAATAAATTTGGGGCTAAAAAATCATAATAAAATGATATTGTTTGGTTTAATTTTTTTAAAAAACAATCTCACATGGCTAAGAAACATAGAATATCATCCCAACTAACTTCTATAAATAATAGAGGTAATTTGACATTCAAAATCATGGAGCCTTTTAGTAAGCCATAATTATTTAAAAATTAAATAAATACTAAAAAATATTATAAAAAAAAATAATTTTTATATCACAATTCATATTCAAAGCAAGTCATAACATATATAAGTTAAAAACAATAAAATCAAGTGAAACAAAATTATTCAAATTAACTACAACATAATATTTAAGGTAAAACATATTAAATAATAAATATAATTATATAACTATAATTAAAAAATAAATTTGGGGCTAAAAAATCATAATAAAATGATATTGTTTGGTTTAATTTTTTTTAAAAAACAATCCCACATGGCTAAGAAACATAGAATATCATCCCAACTAACTTCTATAAATAATAGAGGTAATTTGGCATTCAAAATCATGGAGCCTTTTGGTAAGCATTGAGTGAACTATTATTTCACTTCAATCAAACTCGAATTTTAGGCTTCAATCGAGTTTCTAAATTTTTTTTGAGTTCAAGCCTTTTTTAGTTCAAATTTCAATATTATATTTCGAGTTCGAGTTAAACTTCATAATTTTTAGCTCGTGAGTTTGAATCGAGTTGAGCTTACTTTTAAATTTTTCAAGTTCGAGTCGAGCTCAGCAATACTCGAGTTCGACTTGGCTCGTTTAACAAACGACGTCGTTTGGTTTAATTTAAAAAAAACAAAATTAGCGGTTTTTTTCAATTTTTTTCGATTTTCAGCCTATCCGGTTTGAACAATTCAGCGGTTCTGGCCGGTTCACTAGTAACGATTCAACCGGTCTAGATTAAACCAGACTAGATAATGATTTCCGATTGAATCGGTTGAACCGGTTAAACCGACCGGTCCGATTTGGTTTTCAAAACAATGATCTTTTGTTATGAAGATTCTTATTCAGACTGGTCCTACATTTTTATCACAGAAAAAACATGTACATGTTTTAGACAGATTCAATCCGCCAGAACTTTCTTTTTGACCAGATCCCAGACAGTAGAGAAGTTAATGGAAGGAGAAATGGGGAAACAAGCGAGCAAAAGTGAGAAGAAGAAGAGGCACGTGGGTGCACGTGAATTGTTTTTTTAAACTCTTTTGCTGCCACGTAATCCTGTTATTAATGAGTTAAAAAGGGTGTGTTTGGTTGGGGGAATGTGAAATTCTCATGAGAATGGAATCTACATTCCCTCGTTTGGTTGGCCGGAAATGTCATTCCAGGTAATCTTACATTACCAATAGTGGATTTTTTTGGGTATATTATCGGGAATGTCATTACCTCCCTTTCCTTAAGTATTGTTGGATTACCGGTGTTTTGAACTAAAATGTCCTTAATTTTTTTTTCTTTCAAAAATATATTTATTCTGTCATTGAATAATAAAAATTCTACAAATGTTAAATTACAAATTTATCCTTAAACTATTTTAGATTTACAAAAAAAAACTATAATTAAAATTTTATACGAAGTTCAGGGGTTAAAATAAAATTTTACACTTTCATTAAACCTTTTTATATTTTCAATTTTGTAAAAAAGGTATATAAATTTTTTGAATTTAAATTTTTTAAAGAAAATATATAAATATTTTCCAACTTGTTAAAAAAACAAATATATAATAAGGACAATTTGATCAAATATACATTTCAATAATCTTTTATTCTTTTAACCAAACACGGTAATCTTACATTCATGTTAAACCAACCAAACACAAAATACAACATTCCCAATAATCCTATTCCCTGGTAATCTTTTATTCTCACTGGTAATCTTACATTCCGTTAACCAAACGCACCCTAAAAGTTAACGGTTAAAATATTTGAACTGGACAGACCGATAAATAAGGGATCAAAGACATTTAAATAAAAAATCGATGAGACTAAAAATAAAAGGGACTAAAGGCATAATTTACCCTTAAAATATAGCATAGATTAGAACATACATATTAAATAGCCTAGCAAAGTCTTCAGCCCCAATTCTTGAGTTCCTCGAGGAAACGAAAGCTCATCAAGTTATAGTTATTTGGTACAAAAGAAACGAATATGAAAAATAGCGTGTCAACTACCTGCTGCCAAATGTGCTGAAAATTTTAATTAAGTGGATTAAACTTTCACCTCTTAACTGAGTTGGTACCATTTAAATTTCAATAAACCCCTTTGAACTTCCCCGTTATTTCAACTCCATTGAATCAACAAAAGATGTAACCCCAAAAATGCAAAGCACGACAATAAATGCGAACCCGCTGTTTCCAAACACAGTATTAAATGCAGCAGCAGCCTCTGCTCACCTTTCTTCTCTTTCCCTTCACCAAATGGATACTCATCTCCTTCTTCAATGTCCACCCATTCCCCTAACTATCTCACTAACTTAGGCCTCGGCTATTCCATCGCCATCGCCCTCGGTTTCCTCGTCCTCCTCTCCACCGTCCTTCTCGCCTCCTACATCTGCTGCCGCTCTTCTTCTTCCTCCCCAGGCGCCTTCTCTCCCAACACTACCGCCGCCGCGGCCAACTCCGATGGATTCACCCTCCCCAGGATCATTTTCGTCGCCGAAGACTACGACAACGACAGCTCCGTCGTGGGACTCGACCAGGCCGTTATAAACTCTTACCCCAAGTTCCAGTTCAGTAAAGATCAATCGTCCGTGACGGATCCCGGAAACGCTAACGCAACGTTTTCGATTTGTTTGTGCGAGTACAAAGATTCGGAGACGTTGAGGATGATGCCCGAATGCAGGCATCATTTCCATGCTCCTTGTATTGACGCTTGGTTGAAACTCAACGGGTCTTGTCCCGTTTGTCGGAACTCGCCGCTCCCCACTCCGCTGTCTACGCCTTTGTCTGAAGTGGTTCCTTTGTCTCAGTACGCCGCTGATCGAAGGAGTTGGAGGTGACTTCCTTTGGTGGTTCATTTCTTGTGGGTTTCGAAGGCATTCATCCTCGTCTTTTTGGGATTTCTGACACGCGCTTGTTCCATTAATTTTTCAATCGTTCACACTTTCCACATTAATATTTCGTCCGGCTAAATTTCTCCCTTATCCTTATAAATACTCCCTCTATTCTTCATTCAAACACACATCAAATTCTCAAACCGCCCAAATCTCAAACCCTCTCAAAACTCAAATTGATTAAATTCTATTAAGAATGTAAAATATTTTATTGTATTATAATAAATTGATAATTTATTATTTTATTAAATTATATTATATTAACTTTTATTATTTTTTGTAGTTATAAAATGGAAGGCGATCTGCTGCGTTTAGATAAATATCATATCTCGAGGCATTTTGTTGATATGATAACAATTTTTATTTTTTTTAATTTTAATTATTGTTAATATTTTATTTATTTAATTTGTTTAGTATTAGTTGGAATTTTAATTTCTATAATATTTATTAAATTAGGAGAGATATTGTATATTAGATCCCTTCATTCGTAATATTAAGTTAGAGATATCAACATGTGTATGGTCGTATTTAGTCGAGGATGTATTCGGTTACGTAGCAAAATATGAAGGGCACTATAACCTAGAATCCAATCTTATTTCTACATTGGTTGAGCGGTGGAGACCAGAGACACACACATTTCATCTTCCGTGTGGAGAGTGCACAATTACGCTGGAGGATGTTTTCATGCATTTGGGGCTTCCGATAGATGGAGATATGATTTCTAGGGCGGCGTAATGTGATTGGCATTCATTGTGCGATAAGTATCTGGGAGGTGTCCCGCCTAATTTTAACGATGGTTGAATTTCGTTAAATAGGTTGGATGCAACTTTCAAGCATTTGAGTGGCGATGCCTCAGAGGAGCTGGTTAAAATGTATGCACGGGCTTGCATACTAAAGCTCATAGGAGGGCTCCTAATGTCGGACAAATCGCACAACCAAGTTAATTGTATGTAGTTGTGTCACCTTGCCAATTTTCATCATGTTGGCACATTGAGTTGGAGCTCTACAGTTTTGGCATTTCTGTATAGGGAAATGTGTCGAGATACTGACTATAGAAAAAATGTTATCAGCGGATGTCTCCTTCTACTTCAGTCTTGGGCGTGGTATCACATGCCCTTTTTATGTCCGGTTGTGAAAACCCCGTTGGTCTTCTAGCTATTATTTAGGTAATTACATTATTGATTTCTTATATTAATAATTTTATTTAGTATATAATAAAAAAATGTTTCATTGAATAGGTGGTCAACTGCAAGAAAAGATCACCGGGCTTTACCTGATGAATTGGAATAAATTAGGCTACTCATTGTTCAGAAGGCTAACACAGAGGTATGTATTTAAATAATAAAATGTATTTTTAATTATCGTTATATAATTAGATTATTATTTTGATAAGAATTATATATATTTGTTTTAGTTTGAATAGGTTCCCTATTGTACTGAAGAGATGAGGATTTTCATCCCACATCACTTAAGAGTCACATTAGATGTCTGGATGGAAGTGGTCACTCTAATATGTTATGTCGAGTGGCATATCATCGATAGACGTGACAAAAAAGAAGTCGACTGACTACTGAAGCACTATGAGTGTGTAATGATATGGGAGGATAGACGTGGATGCATTCCCCATACAGAACCCATTTATGTGGACAATTTGATGGTTGCAAATGGTTATTATGAGTGGTTCAACAGGAACGGGAAATCGTTCCTATTTTTCGATGAAACACGAGGCGGGGCCTTCACAGCAGCCACCGTATATACCGATGTACATTCCACAGTCGTTTCAGATGGCACCGCAACCATTTCATATTCCACTGTAGCCAGGTCATACGCCACCACTTCCATACCAGATGCCGCTACTGTCACAGAGTTATATGACCTCTCATGGCGGATATTATAGTTTTATGTTTGTATATCCAACTTGGGGTTCATATGTTGGTTATTTGGCGGGTGAAGCTTCACCACTGATGGACGCCGCACAGACACCTCTTTTATCGATTTCGCACTCATCGATATCGTTATTTTCACAGTTTTCACATTTTTATATGAGAGGTGGGATAGTCAGACATACACATCTAGGTCATTATTCTATAGAGGTGCTACATCGTCATTCGTCCCTCATCAACAAAAAGTATTTGCTCCTGATGATGATGATGGTAATGGTGATGATGATGAAAGTGAGGAGTCAGAACAAATTATACGAAGAAATCCTCCTCGAGACAGACAGCCACCGCCCTGCGGAACACATTCAAGACACAGCGATAGATTAATACATTTCATTATTTTTGTATTTAATTTTTTATTTACCAAAAATTGAAATTTTTTATTTAATTATTTACCTTTTATTACTTAATTTATTTTGTTTGTTATTTTTTATTACTTAATTGTTTGAATGTTTTTATTATTTAGTATTTTTTAATTTTTTTGTTGTATCGTTTTCTTGTTTAATTAATCAGTGATGCTCAAATGACATTAGCTGAAAGTAAATGAAAGTTAAATTATAGAAAATTAGATTTCATAAACAACAACTACATCAAGCACAACATCAACGGTTACTTGATGACAAAAGAGATGGACATTTTTCCTAGTGTGTCCTAAGTTTCTACAATGCTCATATCTTTTGTTTTCTCTGGACGTTTCCCGAATATCCATATCACATTGAATTCGAATGGATTTTGAACGATCCGAATCCCTCAATAAGGATAGATTTGGTACAATCGAAAGCTAATTTTAAACCTCATTAGGGTTATTCATATTACCTATGAGGAAGAACTCAAATTCATATACCTTAAACACTTCTGAAAGTAGGTATACAAGATCTACAAAACGGTTATAGTCTTGATGGGTATGCGAGTAATCTGCTATGACATGAGAGCATGAATACTTCAGAGCTTGAAAAAAACCCACAATCGCACCATCTATCTCATAGATTAACTCTGAACAAGTTAACTTGAAACCCTTTAAGAGGTTACGGCATCTCTGTGACACGAAATAATTTATGGGTTTTAGAGAATCTTGTTATAGACATTCCATTTG
This sequence comes from Hibiscus syriacus, assembly GCF_006381635.1. Taxonomy (NCBI): domain Eukaryota; kingdom Viridiplantae; phylum Streptophyta; class Magnoliopsida; order Malvales; family Malvaceae; genus Hibiscus; species Hibiscus syriacus. The sequence goes on along the minus strand of NW_024063392.1, from coordinate 8,629,421 downwards.
ATGAAACAATTCTTTTTTGTAGATCTATAACTAATCTTGGATGATAGACATGACCGTTTTGCATCCAAGTTTGAGCTTGTCCCCCGAGCTTGGCAAAAAAACGCTTCCAAACGAAAATATGTCGTTTTTACCATAGTTGTTACTGGTCATGTGTCCATATCGATATCCACTATCATATGTATTGTTCACATTTATTTATTGATGAGGATGATGTAATCGTATCATTCATCATTCTTTCCTCTCAACTCTTGAACATGGACTCAAATGTTTCAAGTAGTAGTTCATAACCTGAGCATCAAATGTCGAACTTACTAACTTTGTTTCCATAAAAAAATGAAAATGATTGAACAGTAAAAAAATAGCATTTTGATATACCTATGCGCACAAGTAATTAGCACTCATCATTCTTCTTGAACCTTCCATGATAGTTTGCAGTAATATGTCGAATATAGTATCGATGTTGGACATAGTGTGGTTGTCACATTAGACCAAAAGAATCTATTGTTGCTTGATTCCAGCTCTGCGATCTGAAATGACATAGAGTTTTTCCCTCGTGATAATATGTAAGCGTAAGTTTCTGAGGAAAAAACCCAAGAATTTGTATCTTCTCCTTCAACAAGGGAAAAGCAACTGGAAGTATGTTGCGATTACCATCTTGGGCAACTTCCAATAGTAAAACTTTCTTATATTTTCCATACAATAATGTCTCATCGATTTGGACCACGGGCTTGCAGTATTTCACAGTATTAATGCACTGTGGGTAAGTCCAAAAAATCCAGAAGAATTGGCATCGATCGAGAAGCACTCGATCATTGTGGTGTGCATGGTAAGTTTCGAAGTCGATAATTGTCCCAGGATTCAATCTGCGCACCACCCTAAACCAACTTGGTAGTTCATTGTAAGATGCACCCCATTCGTCGTGAAGTTTTTTAATGGCATTATGTTTTACCTTCCATGCTTTTCTGTATGAGATGATATACCCATACTGCAATTTTATATATGAAATCAGTATAACAATAGCTATATGGGAGTTTGCTTTTACCATAGGCATGATGGCTTGGCAGATAATGTCGGAGTCCAAGTTGGGATGATCTTGGTTGATCCATCCAGCACAGCATGTGTGAGGACCATTGTATATCGTTAGTTTACATATATTGTTTTTCCTATTCCTCTTCGATACGTGAACCATCCAATTGCTTCCGTTATCACGTTGGACACAGTGTCAGACATACCTTTCAGTGGTAGAGCGGTCGACTTTAGACTGAACAAAGTTACGAATATTGTAATTCTTAATTGTCATCATCGTTTCTTCTTTGCATGAAAACTCCATTCCTTTATATAACTCACCATTCTTGAATGATGAGATAAATCCATAGTCACCGACATTAGGTATATCCGTAAATTCTGGCACGTAAATTACATCATAATCAGCTTCATACATGTGTGTTGGAGGTTTAGTATGTGTACCGTATTTGTGGGAACTTTATCTACATCATCATCATCAGAGTCTATGTTGAACTATGGTGATTCTGGCTGAACGAATAGTTCAGTCTCAGCATCATCTATACCTGGCTTATGAAGAGGTTCTTATGGTAGAGATGGGGGTTCCTCCATGCTGTTGATATTTAGGTCGAACAAGCTGGTAATTGAATGCATTCCCCTTGAACTTGAAGGCATATCGACATTGAGGTCGAAGAAGCTCAAAGTTGAATGCCTCCCCTAGGAGCTTAAAGGCATCATGTCAAATGGTTACTGCACATATTGTTACGTCAAGGGCATCTTTATATTCAGGTCAAAGAAATTGGCAGATGAATGCATTCCCCTTGAACTGGACGCGATATTGCCATACAGATTGTTTGTGGAGCCACATTGGTACAGATCGTAAGAAGTTGGTGATGAATGTCTCCCCATTGAACTTGATGGGATGACACCATGATGTGGATTTCTCATTAACGAGTTAAAATCATTACATATTACTTAAGTTGGGTTGTCAACTTGATCAGCTTGTAGAGTCAGCTCATAGTGGGAGCATAATGACATACCACGAGCAACACACACTTGAACAAATTTCGCATACATCTCTGTATCGACATCTAAATAATGATTTTGAGAATAAACCATCATAGCAACATCGTCATCATTAGATTGTTCAAACACTGTATAAGTTAATGAAAATACTACGATTAGAAATTTGTACTGAAGTGAGGACAATCTTCTAGTACTCCAACATGAACCTTCCTTGAAGGATATTTTGACAGAATAATTTGATGTGAACACGACGCCGATGTCATCTTCCCGAATTTCTCCATCATAGTAACATAGTTGAAATATGCGTCATTCTGAGAGTTTGAAAGATTGAGAGTCTTATATCAGCAAAAACAATAGCTAAAATACGCCTGATTAAATAATAGTATATGAATTTAAATATAAACTAATAAAATTTTTAAAAAAATAACAATAATTTAAATAATATAATTTTATATTATTACCGTATTGACAAAAATGTCTCGATGTATGATCTCACTTTCCGATTTTACAACCGAAAAAAATAATACAAAATAATTAGTAAAATAATTGTTTTTCAAATAATCATGTATAAAATAAATAAATAATAATAAAAATAATTTTAACTTACAACAAAAAATCGAAGGAATTGATATGGTGATGTTTAGGGTTGAAGAAGTGTTATTTATAGGCGAGGAGAGAGTTTAGAGGATGAGCTTTTCAGAACCAATAATGAAAGGCGCATATGGTTATCTGCGCCTTATTAGCGCATATGGTTATCTGCGCCTTATTAGCGCGTGTCAGAAACCCCAAAAAGGCACGGATGACGATCCGCTCTTGTCATTATGTGACGTCATCTCGGATAAATCCGTGCCTTGTCAAAAAGATGCTAGATCGGTAAAATTTAAAGAAAGGGTGTCTGACAGGTAATTATTTCTTATTAGGGTATTTTTTGGTAAAATCGCCAGGAAAATTTATTTTAAAAACCTCAAATAAATAAATATTTAAAGAAATAAGGCTCTTCAGATATTATTTGATAGAATAATCCTCAAATCATTCACATAAGACAACCTCGCGACCTACAACTACGAGCTAAGTCCTCGTACTCTCCAGCACGAAAGATACGTCCGACGTGGACGTACTTTTTAGGTAAGCAAATAAAATAATTGGACAAAATGACCTCGTGCATTGCAAAGTACGAGGTAGCTTTTATAAACAAAAATATCGCGAAATTTATAAGGAACATCGCGGCCTGTAAAACGCGAGGTTCTTTCGGATTCTCTAACCCCCTTTAGTGTCCATAGCCTTGTTCCGAAACTATTTCCAGGTGGGAAACTGAATTTTAAAAAAAATAATAATTATAGATGCGTAGTGTTGCAATTTATCTTTAAGGTGACTATAATATCATCATATATAAGATATTTTAAGCGGGTAAAAATGACGTTGAAATTGTTAGAAATCATGGTTTTGTGAAGAAGAATAAAATAAATGTTTGATAGACATATTGAGTGTTATTTCTAACTTGTAAATATGAGTGATTTCAGAATTTATATGCTTAAAGGTATAATATTGCAATTTATAATTATGTTAAGACTAATTTAGCCATAAATGAGATATTTTAATGGGTAAAAATCGTGTTAGAAAAGGTTGGAATGCATGATTTGGTGCATGAAGAAATCAAAGAAATTAAAAACTAAGAAATATGTGTTATTAATTAAAAAAGAAATAATGCAAAAAGCCCATTTAATTGATATGTGGGCTTGAGCAATTGGAAAATTTGTTCTTTGTGTTTTTGGGATTCCTACATATATAGTATAATTTCGGTTGTCAAGTTCTTTCTTGATGTTAGACCAAATCCTCGTCACAAAAAATCTGGGTTAAGTGTGGAAGACCGGGTTTTTTTTATCGTAATGCATAATCTGGCTATATTGTAGGTTCATCATCAGCTTCATCCGAATCCCATCCATTTTCAATGGGAGGGAACTCGTATTCATAAATCTTGAATATAGTTTCAAGTAAGTAAACCCGATCAACGAATCTCGTGTAAGGTATCCTGATAGAAGCAACAGCAGCAATGGTGTGCGTACATGGGTATTTAAAAGTTTGAAAGAATCCTCACTCGCATGGTTTTTCTCATAAATTAACCACATATGTATTGTGTTGTATGCTTCCAATGGCCTCACAGATTCTGATACACAAAATAATGACATTTCATGAGAGAAGAATATGGAACCCATCAAGTTGGAATGTTGCTGGAATGTTACCATTTTCTGAGGAGGTCTGGATGGATTTGGTGGCCACCTGCCATCCAGTCAACTGCTTGCCTTCCCAAGGTTGTGAAAAGGGTTGTCAGTCGATAATATGTCACTTTGACAACGGACGTGATTGACAAATGGCACACTTCCTTTAGTGATGAATTTATTGCTTCAAACAAGTTTGTTGTCATGTGACCATACCGTCTACCTTCATCAAATGATCGAGGTCATTTCTCCTTTGGGATTATAGCAAGGTAGTTGAAGCCCTCATAATTCATGTGTCGAAATTTCTGCATCAGATCCTCAAACTCACATAAGGAGTGTGCATAACCTATCAATAAAAAGTGGAATAATTAATTTGAAATAATTTTTGTAAAGATGTTGTAAATCAAACATGGTGAAAGAAGTACCCATTCGAAGCACCATTAGACACTCATCTTGACTCTTGAACTTCTACAAATAGTTTGTAGTAATATGTCGTAAACAGTACTGGTGATAAATAATGGGGGGGTTACAAGACGAGCCCATATGACGGAGTGTGTATTTGATGCCAACGCCTCTGCTAGAAATAAGAAAAATACCATCATCTCTATCCTGCATCACATGTGATAGAATATATGTTTGTAAGTTCGTAAGAAATAATTCCCAATAGTCGATATCTTCCTTTTCGATAATTACGAATACGATGGGAATAATTTTTTCTTACCTTCTTATGTAACCGACAATAACATTATTTGAATGTATCGAACATGTAACCAAGTATTGTTGATTTGAACAATCGACTTATAGTGTTGGAATGCATTAATGCATTGCAGAAAAGTCCAAAAGAGCTGGTAGAATTGGCATACACCTTGTACAACACTGTCATTTTTGTGACTGTTTCTAATTTCACAACTATTCCCAGAATGTGTTTCTGCATTAGTAAGCCATGGCCACAATTCATTGTATGATTCCTCCCATTGGATGAACAACTTTTATTGGGCCTGATACCTTGCATACCATTCTTTGTGGTAGTCAAATGTGTACCCATATAGCGATATAACTGAAGCAATACATGTCACAAAAGTAACACGTGGATTTGATTTGAGCTGTGGAATGAAGGCTTCAGAAAGCACGTGCACATCCAAGTTACGATGATCTGGATTCAGGATGATGGTGATGCATGTATGTGGTTAGATGTATTTTGTGAGTTTCCAAAGGTTGTTCATTGTCTTCAACCATGATACACGAACCCTCCAATTACATCCATACTTCTTGTGGATACATTCAGCGATGTACTTATCTATATCAGTTATTTTACAGTTGACATGACTGAGCGACGTATGTTGTAGTTCTTGATTACAACCACATCTTGTTCTTTTATCTTAAAAGTCATTCATAAAAAGAGTAAATAAAATTGCCAACTTACCAATAAACAAATCAAAATAAAAAATGAAAAATTAAAATATTGTATTAACCTAAAAATCATTCCAACATAGAGATCACCATCACTACGTTGATTGTATTGCTCAATGTGTGGGAATTGGGAAAATTCTGGAGCGTTGAATGCTTCCATATTAATTGTTGTAAAGTGAGATGGTGGTTGGTAATAAGAAATAGGTGTTGCAGCATGTGGAATCATTGTAGTCGCGTCGTATTCTTCGTTGTCTTATGCTTTTTGTGGCATGTCAAGGTCTTCTGGTTCTTCGTAGAAATAGCCTAACTCATCACCATCGGGGCCGAGCTCCCTTATTGGTTCTTCATCAGAATGATCCCCCTCAAAGCGAAATAGTTCAGCCTCGTTTAAATCAAAGTTAGCCACTACTACAGGTGTTCATCGATCACGAGATCGCTCAAGAACTGGTTCCCCAATATCAATGTCACTCACACTAGTAAAAGAATGTCTCCCCATGTGTTGAGACGTTATTCGCAGCAACGATACACGTTGAATATCGTCTATATAAGAAATCATCGAATAGGTTAAACGTGGATTGTTGCGTTGGTGGCATGTTCAAGTCAAATTCAAATCTAGCAACGCAAGAATGCCTTGGCATTGAAGACAATGATGAACCAAAATCATTATGTGTACCGTGTGTGCTTAACAAATTGAAGTCGTTTCTCAAATTTACTGTCTGACTATCAACAGTTTGATCAAAGTCAAACTCCGCTCGTCTCCAACTTGGCATAATGGTACCATCATCAGCATCCAAAAATAATGCATACAACTCCATTGGCCCTCTAAATGAATATCACAAGTGAACTTCGACCATCATTTATAGATCACCATTGTCCTCAACGGTGTATATCGTGCAAGTTAATATTTCTAACGACGTCGACACTCGATACTTCAAGGGTAACAATTTTGTACCGCGAGCATGTAGAACATTTTTCTTCATTTTCTTCATCAACTTGTTATACATTAACTTCGCTGGTAGCGTTATTGTAATAGTGTGTGCAGACTGAAACACAATACCAAGAGATGCATCACCGATCGTTTTGTCATCGTAATATACCAAAGCAGTAAGGCTTTCTCTCCTCAACATTTTAGTTGAGTTATTGTCCGATAATATTGAATTATGGTTTATTTATTGTAATAAAAACCTCACGGGTTACAGGACATGAATTTCAAATAGTTCGCGTGTTGTAGGGTGCAAGATCATATTATCTCGCATTTTACAAGATGTGTGGTTTTGCTAACGTACAATATATATTGCGGGTTATAGGGTGCAAATTTTACTAAAACCTATTTTTATTAATTTATTAGAAAAATAACTCCCAAGATGAATCGACTAATAAAAAATAGTTCGCATAACTAAAAATTGTTCAATGAACGTCGGTAGTCAATTAACTCAAATTAAAATAGTTTAGTACAAAATAATAAAATAGTTCGCATAACATAAAATATTCATTAACTCAAAATAAAATAGTTTAGTACAAATATTTCAGTTTTGAAGAACGAAATAAAGAACAACTAATAATGTCTATGTCCACCAGTTCCGCATCGTGGTGGACGACGAGTCCAACGCGGACGTAATTGTGGTTCCTCTTCCTCTTCAACAATATTATCATCACCTGGATTGGTAGTTGTATATGGAATCGATCTACTACTGGCACTATAACCGGGATTGATGTATAATATGCTCTACGGTGGTTTCTTCTCAACAATACATGATCCAAAGTTAGCAACCCATTGTGTTAGTGGTGAATTCAACTGGTCAAAGACGTCAGTGAGGAAACCTTCCGAGAATTGCCCCATTTGCTGAAATATTGATTGAGTCGAGTGGGTGAAGATAGGGTCAGGGTGTGTCAGCGTTGTCTGAGGAGGTCCCTATGTTATTGTCGATGAGGAGGATGCACATTTTGTCTTCTTCTTATCTGCCTTGACTCCCCCCACGTTGCCTCCCCGTCCATGGACGACTCTATGGAGGAACATATAATTCTCGCGTTCGCTCCTCATCGATCAATATATGTGGCATCCTATATAACTCATACCACAACATATAATCATATGCCAAACTGTTGTCAAAGATGGGTTGAGTCATGGGCGTCATCTCAAATCTTCGGACCCACTTGTTCAGATACACTGCATTATGGTATGCCCAATTAATTTTCGTCTTCCCTTGTCGCGTCAATTGATGCAACTCATCCAAGCAAGGTGGATGTGGCGAAATCGATTGGACAAACTTAACTTGTCGAAAAATGCACTTGGTAAGATACCACTCAACAATATCAAACAAGATCAGCGGGATTGACACGATGTACACTGGCGCATTAGTCATAAGAATCTCATGCGGCATATAGTCGGCAATAGCAACATCGCAATAAGACGTCCACAGGAACTATATAATAAAAAATACATAACTTTGTTAGCTAAAACCTCAAATAAATTAAATTATTCTAAAATTATAAGATAAAAGTCGAAGGAAAATATTTTATTATATGATGATCAAACTTATCGATCAATAATCTGAATTCTCGTTGATGTGTTTGTAAGTGGGCGTGAGAGGTTTCATCAGTCCACTTATCATTAATACAATATAATTGTATTATTTGTTAGTAATATTATAAAAAATAGATAAAAATTATTTTTTACCTCTTAAGTGACGAAAATTTATATGAGACATGTGTTTTAAAGATCATACATAAAAATGACATTCGAATACATGCCCACGACTGTAGCAACAATAAACACCATCCAATGACATTTTTTGTCGGATTTACGGTTCTACAAAGTTGTCGGAACAAAAATGCCAAAGCTGTCGACCCCCAACTTATACTTGAATCACTCAAAATTTACAAGTGATTCAATCACATCAGATGCACCTTATTTTTAGGGATTTGTCTAACATTAAAATCCCCCAATAACTCGTAGTATATACGCACGAGCAAATCGCTTCAAAAAATTAATAAAATAATATAACTACTTAATTTCCAAAAAATTAAATAAATAAATTGAAATATTAATAAATATTCATAGATAAAAACATTTATATTTATCTCCTTAACTTCATGCTTCACATTCTGCGATAGGTTCGTAAAATTTTCATCCAAAAATTTAATTTTTATTTTCTACCATCGCATGTATCATCAAGTGGATCAATTCCAAGCAATATCTCACATACGTTTCTAGGGGCGCCGACAACACCAATAATAGCTATTGCATCAATAGGCAGCCCATATGAAATACAATATCTTGCAAGGTAATAGTTGCCTCCCCACACGATAAATGAAATGTGTGCGTCTCCGGTCTCCATCTTTCCACCAACGCATTGATAAGTGGAGGATGCAACATCACGCCATCACCAGTTATACTATTGATATATCCAAAACCCGCTAAATGTAAATGCTCAATAATATCCACATCGGGCGGTGTCACACAATTTATATGACACTCTAATACACGTTCATATCCCTACGAAATATAAATATTAAAAAATTATTTAAATACCAAAAAAATTAACTAAATCAATAAATAAATAAATAGTAAAAATTGAAATAATATTAATTAATTTACCTCATCATTTTGCCTCCAATAATCGAATACGTGACTTCGATCATGTCTTATAGACTCGTCGCCATGATATGAAATCTTTAAATATTTGAATATATGAAAGGGATGGATATAATGATGAAAAGGAGTGGAGGGCCTAATTTATAGCCCTTCTCGCACCCGGGGTGGTTTTAAATGCAACTAGCGTCCTGCAAGACGCGATGTACTGAAAACACACGAAATTCTCAGTACCTCGCGTTTTGTAATACGCGAGATTGCTTTAATTCAAATTCAAATTTTGATTATTTTTATAAAATATCTATTTTAATTATTATATTTATATATTATTATATTTTAATTATTTATTATATTTAATAATTAATATTATTATTTATTATTTATTATATTTATTTATTATAATATAATTTTATTTATACATTTCAAATTAAGTTATACGGAATCCGAAATAACTTCGCGCTTTCCAGGCCGCGAGGTCTCATATAAATCTCTCGAAATTTTGAATCATAAAGGTTACATCGCGGTTTGCAGTACGCGATGTCATTTTATCTAATTATTTTATTGATTTACCTGAAAAATGTACCCACGTCAAACGTATCTCGCGTGTTAGAAGATATGATAACTTAACAAGCGGTTTGCAGGCCGCGAAGTCATCTTATACGGATGATTTGAGATTATTCTTTTAAATAGTATGAAGAGTTCTATTTATTTAAATAATTATTTATTTAGGGTTTTTAAAATAAATTTAACCAGCAGAGAAGCTTCTGTCGCTTTGCAGCATATGCAGAAACCCAAGTTGTGTAAAGAAAATATATTCTTTTTCTTAATGAGAACGTGATTGAAGCGCTCACAAATCTCAAACTCTTTTGAAGGTAGCCTAAAGATAACTCTGGGGATTGATGCTTTGATTGACGTGATTCGTAAAAAAGCGTTGACTCGGCCATCACAGTGCTTTCTTCAAAGCACCCATGTGCCCTATGCTTAAAATCTTCCCATCTTCCTTTTGCTTCAACGTATGTTTATTGTTAAAATATATATGACCTTTGCTCAAATTCATCTTCATCTTCTACTTTGTTTCTCAAGATTACTTGTATTGTACATTAAGCAACTCTTTTCCGAGTTAACTCAATAGATAGGCTTTTATTTGTTAGAATGAATTGCCAGTTGGAGAGGTTACTTCTCATTCTCGATAAATGAAGATGGCTAAAGTAAATGGCTTAGCGAAGATGGGGACATGGAAAAGTGTTCATAGGACTATCTTCATATTGGGTGCTTGTGCTCTTCTCGTTTCTGTTGCTACCTTGTCTAGATCTTATTCCATTAGATCTCTACTGGTTACTGATTCCTTCTGCAATGTGAACCCTTCGAATCCGAGTAGAAACGGAGAAAAAGTGAGTGCGAATTTTGAGGTTGTCATTCAGAAAATCCGACGAGAAATGGATGAGTTGAGGAAAGGTATGTCCAAGGAGTCATCGTCGTCGGAAATCTTGCTTAGACATAGTCGTTTCCTTGCTGATATTCTTGGTCTATTCGAGTCGATGCAGGAACCGGTGCGGGGAATTGAGAACAAGACCGTCAACCATCCCCTGGTGAAACCGATTCATCAATCCGATGGGCCTGCTGATTACTTCTTTATCGAAGAGATCCGAAAGTATGTTCGGGTCAAGCCTAACAGATTAGGGAAACAGAACTTCATGGGAGCTAATGGCACATTCACGAGCATCGGCCACACTTGTTTCGCAATGAAGGAGGAGCTCGAAGAGTACATGGATTACGACGTCGGTGAAATCTGCAACGACGATTGGAAACTAGCTCAGAAACTAATGGTTCACGGCTGCGATCCATTACCGAGGAGGCGGTGCCTCGCGAGAGCTCCAAGGCTATACACTCAGCCGTTCCCCATCAGCGAGTCCATATGGAAGCTGCCGGATGATCGAAATATTCGATGGAGTGGATACAGATGCAAGAACTTCACTTGCCTTGCAAGCAACGCCACCCGCAAAGGGTTCTTCAAATGTGCAGATTGCTTCAATCTGTCACACCACGAAATGCCGAGATGGATCCAACCGGTCCAATTAGACCCTGAAACAAACATAACAGCAGATTTCTTAATACCCGAAGTGCTGGAAATCAAGCCCGGGGAGATCAGAATCGGATTAGATTTCAGCGTAGGAACCGGGACATTTGCAGCAAGGATGAGGGAGTTCAATGTGACGATCGTTTCAGCAACCATCAACCTCGGAGCGCCGTTCAACGAGATGATAGCTCTTCGAGGATTAGTCCCTCTTTATTTGACCGTAAACCAGCGGCTTCCGTTCTTTGACAACACCCTGGATTTGATACACACGACGAGGTTTCTGGATGGTTGGATCGATTTGGTGCTTTTGGACTTCGTGTTGTTCGATTGGGACAGGGTTTTGAGACCAGGGGGGCTTCTTTGGATAGACAGTTTCTTCTGTTTGAAACAAGACTTGGAGGATTACATGGAGGCATTCAAGGTGCTAAGGTATAGGAAACACAGATGGGTTGTGGTTCCCAAACGAGATAAAGATGATGGAGAGGTGTTCTTTTCCGCTGTGTTAGAGAAGCCGCCAAGGCCATTTTGATAAACATACCTATGGAGTCCTACCCCATCCATAGTTTTCATGTTAGAAACCTTAAGAATTCAAGTTTCTTTTTTGGTTGCAATTAATGTTTGTAGATGCCAACTTTGAATTATTACATGCCCTAACTAATTTATGACTCTGTTGTATTAGTCTGTAGAGCCAATAAGACGTATAAGTTATTCGACTTCGATTTAAATCTAATTGCGATGTCCAGGGAAAAGCCGATTGAAATGCAGCTATTTTGACATCCCTGGCTGAAGTTATGTTTCTGCTGCAGGCGGGTGCTTCACACAAGTCTGGTATAACAGTAATTTGTTCACTTCTTTTTCTTGAGAAGCAAGAAGAAACGATTCCATAATTTTCTAATCAACCAACCTTAGTTATAATACTTCAATCTCTTTAAAATTGTAAAATTTAAAGTTAATACAATTGTGATATTGCATTTTGACCTTCCAAATGTGATAATACTTCAATTTAATCCCTTAAAAATAATAAAATTGTAAGTTTATAGAGTGATCAAAGTACATTTTTAATAATTCAATTTTAATCCCCTTCTTTTTACTGTTTTTTATCCAAATATCATAAAAAATTTCATATCCAAAATAATACATTTTTTTAGTTTATTTCCCGATTGACACTTTTTTCTATCACATAGACTAGGGATGGGCATGGACCCGAAACCGACGGGTTCCGACTCGACGGGTTGGGTATTTTTTAAATTTCGGGCTCGGGTCGGGTTTAGGGTGAAAAATATCCTACCAGACCCAAAAAAATATAATTTTACCTTATATTTGGGAATAATTATAATTATATCCCTCTATATATTATTTTTTTTCAATTAAATCACTGTTTTTATTAAATAAAAATAATATTTTTATTATTTCGGTCGAATCAAGTTCGGATTAGATGAATGATATAAATTTTACAAGTCGGGTTGAATTGGCCCAAACCTTACCCAAACCCATCCCTACATAGGACAAAAGCGCCATATCCTATCAACATGGCATATATTGGGAAAAAAATATAAAAAAATTATTAGAATTTTGTTAATGAAAAAGTAATGTATGTGCTATGTGTAAAAAAAGCATATTTATATTAGTACGAGCTGAACAAAATACCAACGTACATGTATGAGTTTTATATTTAATTACTCAATAAGTATATGTTTAAAAAGTGATATTTAAATTTTTGAAAAAACTAATTTATAAACAATGTGAGAATTGAGAATCTCATTATCAAAGTTATTGAGTTTTAATTATTAAAAATAAATCCTAAATTTAATTAGACCCAAACTCCGACTTAGTCTGCCTTTTAAAATACTATCTCATCCCATTAAAAATGTTTCTTATTAATTTTTAAAAGTCAAGTTTTTTAAACTTTATCCATGATTATTTTAAATATTTTAAAAAATTAAATTTATTAAATATATATTTCAAAACTACTTAATTTTTATAAAATATAATTTTTCATATTTTTATCAATAATAAAATTTAAATAATAATTAGCTAAAATTGCTCAAATAAAAATAAATAAGAGACAATTTAAGTGGGGTAGAGTAAGTACTTGAAATCTCAATATCTAAAATTTTCTTTGACTATTGTATCGACATAGGTCTGTTCAAGTTTAGAACATGTATTTGAAAACTCAATATCAACATATTTTGTCATGAAATTCTTGAATTTTATATTGTTTTAGATGTGTTTTTAAGTGTTTAAGTATAAACTTTTAAACATGTACTTATTAAGTAATTTAAAATGAAATCTATACCAATGGTGGATCCATAAATTTAAGAATGTGGATCTAAAATTTTAATTTTATTTTCTTAAAAATAATGGGTATGCAAAAATTTAATTTTTTTCTTTTTTTCTTAACACATTAAGTTAAATTTAATCACTTTTCTAAAATAATGGGGATGCACTTGATCTCTATAAGAGCTTAATGCATTCGCCACTGATCTATACAGTCACGTTATTATTGTTGTTTGTCCGGTTCGTGCTCATACAAATATGTGTCAAAGACATGTGTGATGTACATTTCTTATTTTTAAATAATTTTTTATTATACTATTTACCCATTTTTTATTTTTGAATTTTTATCCAACTTTAGTAAGTTTTGACAGATTTTTATCGCGCAAGTAAAGACACTTTGACAGATAGTGTTTTTTAAAAAACGCATCTCATATAAGTATTTTTATTCACTGTAGAACAAAAGAAATTAATCTAAAAATGAAAAGATAAATAAATTATTTTACATATTAATTAAAATGATGTTTAGGTAAAAAACCTGACTTTTACCCGGAAATACCTCTTGAAATAATATATATAAAAGCAAACTCAAAATTAAATTTATACTATGATATAATGATGGATTATAAATTAATAATGTTAGGCTCATGTAATTTATTAATTTAAAAGTTATTAATTAATTTGATAAATGGATGTCAACCATCTATTGGATAACACATGTGAGAATGTTACATGTTTAGAGATCTAAAGTTTAGAAGAAATTATAGCTCGTGTTATTGAACATCCTATTGAGGATGAAACTGGAGATTATACAATGCATTTACAGCTAATTACGTGGAAGGAAACACTAATAGCGATAAAAACTCTTCATAATTTTTGTTGAATTATTAGAACACAATATTGAAACTTTTGTATGCAATAAGGAAAGTTATAGATAAAATACAACTAGATTTTAATTTTAAGAATAATCAAACAACAATAAAATCATATTTTATTAAGTTGTCATAGTTATACTTGTAATATTATAGAATTATTAATTTATAATATTGAAGGGATAATAAATTTAGGATAAAGTATATAAATAGTTCCCAAAATTTTATGGCGCTTACATTTTGGTCACCCAACTTTTAAAACTTACAATACAATCATCAAACTTTTAGTTTGTTTTCATTTTAGTCTCTGTCATTACCTTCCGTTACTTGGCATCCAACCCCTTTAATTCCCCTCCCCTCTCCATTCTTCTTCTTGAGTTTTAGCCTGTATTTCAGGTTCTTCATCCTCATAATCTATATCAACATCTTCTTTTTCGGTAGTGGAGTCAGATTATGAATTTCCTCCTCCTGTTTCGACTCCTCATCGCTGTTTTTTTCTAACGTTTCATTGCTAACACTCTCATCGGTATCATCCTCTTCACTCACAATATATTTCTTTCTCTTATCCTCTTCTTCTTCGGCTTCTTCGAGGTGATAATAATGGCGAAGAAAGCTCTAGTAATTTCCTTTCTTTGGTTTTCCTCACTTATCTAAAGGTGTAGAGCAAATCTCTTGTTGGTAAACATCCGATTAAAACGAGAGTCAATGACAACCTTGAACTTATGTTTTGGAATCGTCTAAAACCGAGGGTCCATATAAAGGGATGTGAATCGAGCATCCTTATGTAAAGTAAAAAATGGAGGCTATAAGGGGCACCGTTTTGCATGGGTTTTCAACAAAGGGGCATCGAATTCGGTGCCCTAATTCTTTAATTAAAATGTTTTTGGATTAATTACATTTTACCCACTACACACTTTAGGGTATTTACAAGATTAGTCCTTAATCTTCAACTATAAATACCCTAGCCCATTTAGCTTCAAAATCATCCCAAACCATTTCTTTCTCCCAATACTAGAGAGTTTTCTTGTGAGTAGTGAGTGTTTTGTAAACACCTGTAAATTTTTTCTCTTTAGTAAAAGATCTGCAGCAGTCCGAGACGTAGGCATAATTGGCTGAACTCCGTTATCAATTTTGGGTATTATTTTTCCGCTTTTATTTCGCATTCTCACTAATCTGATTATAGGGAAAATTCTCGTTTATTTCCCAACAACTGGTAATCAGAGCTTTTGGTTATGAATTTTGTCAATTTTTTTGCGAGCTTACTATTCATTACTATTCATATGAATAGTAAATTTCGTGAATAGTAAAAAGTTTTCGGCGATACGAATTTGTCGACGGAGGTGTTCTAATACACGGTGGTTCGCAAGAATTGTAAAAAACGATCCAAACGAAGCCAGATTCGAGTGCGATGGTTGTAGACGAAGGGAATGTGAAAATTGAAAAATTCGATGGTGCGGACTTTGGCTTTTGGAATATGCAGATTGATGATTTTCTGTAATAGAAAAATCTATATCAACCTCTATCAAGAAAGAAACCAGAGGGCATGAAGAATGAAGATTGGACTCTTCTCGACAGACAAGCCTTCGGAGTTATCGACTGACGTTATCCCGCAATGTTGCTTTTAACATAGCAAAGGAAAAGACCACGGTGGGTCTTATGGTGGCTCTCTCCAGTATGTATGAGAAGTCATCGGCCTCAAACAAAGTTCACTTGATGGGGTGATTATTCAATTTGCGGATGGCGGAAGGGGCATCAGTGGCTCAACACCTAAATGAACTCAACACAATCACAACCCAGTTGAGTTCCGTGGAAATTGAATTCGATGATGAAATTAGAGCTTTAATTCTCTTATCATCCCTACCAGACAGTTGGAATGCTACTGTTACAACAGTCAGTAGCTCGACGGGAAACAACAAATTAAAATTCGACGATGTTCGGGATCTGATATTGAGTGAAGAAATTCGACGAAGAGAATCGGGTGAAGCATCAACCTCCTCAGCCTTGCACATAGAGTCTAGATGGAGAACTTCAGAAAGAAATTTAAACCGTGGCATATCGAAATCCAGAAGGGGAAAATCAAGAACGGGAAAGAAAGATTTTACCTGTTATAATTGTGGCTAGAAGGGTCACTTTAAAAGAGATTGTCGAGCACTGGAGAAACATACCGGCGCACAGGAATCTGCCAACATGACAGAGGAGACAGGTGATGCCATGATTCTAAGCGTCAACAGTCTGATTGAATCATGGATCTTGGATTCAGGGGCATCTTTCCACTCCACCCCATGCCAAGAAATCATGGAGAACTATGTTAGTGGTGATTTTGGGAAGGTTCATCTAGCTGATGATGAAACCTTGAAGATCGTCGGAAAATGATACATTTGACTAAAGCTGCCAAACCAAACCACCTGGAAGCTGAAAGGAGTGAGACATATTCCTGGCCTCAAAAGAAATTTGATATTTGTAGGACAGCTTGATTGAGAATGATATAATACAACATTTTCATGCTGTAAATGGAAGATTACTAAAGGAGCACTCGTCATTGCTCGTGGTAAGAAGACTAGTACTCTTATATAACCTCAAACTTAGAGAATATCATTGCAGTAGCAGATGCTGATGGAAAATCAAACCTATGAAACCAAAGGCTTGGCCATATGAGTGAGAAAGGGATGAAGACACTTTTGTCAAAAGGGAAGCTGCCGGATCTAAAGAATGTAGATGTCGACTATGCGAGGATTGCATCTTTGGCAAACAAAAGAAAGTAAGTTTTGCAAAGATTGGTAAGACACCAAGGCAGAAAAGTTAGAGTTGGTTCATACTGATGTATGGGGACCATCTCTAGTTCCATCTCTTGTATGCTCACTATATTATGTCACCTTCATCGATGATTCAACAAGGAAGGTGTGGGTTTATTTTCTGAAGAAGAAATCAGAAGTCTTTGATACCTTCAGAAAATGGAAGGCCATGGTGGAAAATGAGACTGGTTTGAAAGTCAAGTGGTTGAGGTCTGATAATGGAGGAGAGTACAGAAATAGTAGATTCAGAGATTTCTGCGCAAACAATGGGATCAAGATGGAGACAACAGTTCCCATGACACCGCAGCAGAATGGCGTAGCAGAGCGCATGAACAGAACTCTGAATGAACGTGCCAAAAGCATGAGGATACATGTCGGATTGCCCAAATTGCTATGGGCTGAAGCTATCAACACTACAGCTTACCTGATCAACCATGGTCCCTCAGTTCCCTTGGATGGTGGAATACCATAGGAAGCTTGGAGCAAGAAAAAAATAAACCTTTCACACTTAAGAGTGTTTGGTTGTATTTCTTATGTACACATAAATTCTGTTGAAAGAAGTAAACTTGATGCAAAGTCCAACAAATGTGTCTTTGTTGGTTATGGTGGTGATGAGTTCGGTACCGATTTTGGGACTATGAAAATCAGAAGATCATCAGAAGCATATATGCCATTTTCAATGAGAATGTGATGTACAAAGAAATGTCAACCATAGAATCAAGTAGCTCCAACACCGAAGCTGAAACAAAGGAATTTGTTGAGTTTGAGGAGATTTCTGGAAATGATGTTTAGATCAGTTCTGGAGAAGTTCAAGAAGAACTAGTCACACCAGAACTGAGATGCTCCTCCAGAATTCCTAAACCAACCCAGCGTTATTCACCTTCTTTGCACTACTTGTTGTTGACTGACAATGGTAAACCAGAGTGCTATGATGAAGCAATGCAGGTGAAGGATTCAGTCAAGTGGGAGTCTTCCATGAAAGATGAGATGGACTCGCTTATGTCAAATCAGATGTGGGAATTAGCTGAATTACCACCAGGCAAGAAAGCACTCCATAATAAGTGGATTTACAGGATCAAAGAAGAGCACGATGGGAGCAAACGCTACAAAGCAAGATTGGTTTTCAAATGTCTTCAGCAAAACGAATGTATTAACTACAATGAAATTTTTTTATCCAGTCGTGAAACTGTCTGTAATCAGACTGGTGTTGAAAATTGTAGTTGCAGAGAATCTACATCTTGAGCAGTTAGATGTGAAGACAACTTTTCTTCATGGTGATTTGGAGGAAGAAATATATATGAGGAAACCAGAATGCTTCATAGAGACTGGCAAGAAAAACCTGGTATGCAGGTTGAAGAAGAGCTTGTATGGTTTAAAACAAGTTCCTAGACAGTGGTACAAGAAATTCGATAGCTTCATGAGTAGTAATGGTTTTACTAGATGTCAAGTAGATCATTGTTGATATATCAAGAAGTTCGATAACAACTTTATTATTTTCTTGTTGTATGTTGATGACATGCTCGTTGCAGGCTTAGACATGCAAGAGATCATAAACTTAAAGCAAAAATTATCGAAGCAGTTTGCAATGAAAGATCTGGGAGCTGCAAAGCAGATTCTTGGGGATGAGGATCAAGAGAGACACAAAGTCAGGGACTTTGATGTTATCACAGGCTGAGTACATCAACAAAGTATTCTCCAGGTTCAACGTGCAAGATGTTAAACCAGTAAGTACACCCTTATGTGTTCATTTTAGAATCTCCAAAGAACAGTCACCAAAGACGAAGGAAGAACGTGCACACATGGTGAAGGTGACGTATGCCTCAGCAATTGGAAGTCTGATATATGCCATGGTTTGTACTAGACCAAATATTGCTCATGCAGTGGGAGCTGTTAGCAGGTACATGAATAATTCGGGCAAGGTACACTGGGAAGTAGTCCAATGGATCCTCAGATATCTACGGGGTACCACAAATAAAGCACTTTGTTTCAAAGGTAGAGATACGATACTGACATGCTATGTAGATGTTGACTTAGCCAGAAATGTTGACATCAGAAGAAGCACTACAGGGTGTGTCTATATTATTGGAGGAACTGCAGTGAGTTGGGTTTCTCAACTACAGAAGATAGTTGCTCTCTCCACAACTGAAGCATAATATGTCGCTATTACGAAAGCTAGCAAGGAGATGGTTTGGCTTCAAAGTTTCTTGGAAGAGTTAGGCAAGAAACAAGAAAACAATGTCTTGTATTGTGACAGTCAAAGTGCTATCCATCTAGCAAAGAATCCGTCTTTTCATTCCAGGATGAAGCACATACAATTACGATATCATTTTATCTGGTCTCTTCTGGAAGATGGGATTTTGAAACTTGAAAAGATTAGTGGAGCTCAAAATCCAGCAGACATGTTAACAAAGACGGTGACTACGAACAAACTGAAGTTGTGTTCAGCTTCAGTTGGAATACTAGAGTAACAAGACCAGAAATGCTGTTGCATCGATCGAGGTGTGAAGACATATTAAAATTAGTCTTCAAGTGAGAGATTGTAAAGTAAAAAATAGAGGCTATAAGGGGCACCGTTTTGCATGGGTTTTCAACAAAGGGGCATCGAATTCGGTGCCCTAATTCTTTAATTAAAATGTTTTTGGATTAATTACATTTTACCCACTGCACACTTTAGGGTATTTACAAGATTAGTCCTTAATCTTTAACTATAAATACCCTAGCCCATTTAGCTTCAAAATCATCCCAAACCATTTCTTTCTCCCAATACTAGAGAGTTTTCTTGTGAGTAGTGAGTGTTTTGTAAACACCTGTAAATTTTCTCTCTTTAGTAAAAGATCTGCAACAGTCTGGAGACGTAGGCATAATTGGCTGAACTCCGTTATCAATTTCGGGTATTATTTTTCTGCTTTTATTTTACATTATCACTAATCTGATTATAAGAAAATTTCTCGTTTATTTCCCAACACTTTAATCATCTCGCTACTACCACTGGCAGCTTTGATTTTGTTTTTGCTATCTACCGCCAAGGGGAAAGAATCAGGTTTATCTTATTTTTTTTGGGCATGTGTACTTTGTTTTTGGATCCCATGATTTTTGATTCTCCACTCACCGCCTGCAAGGAGTTAGTCTGCCTCACTTATCACCGCCTGGAGTTGCAAGGCTATGCTGAGAAGAAGATCAATGAGTGAAATAAATAACAGTTGAGGCTTTATAAGAGTGGCAAAACAAAATTGAAAATTAAGATCGATGAGCACGTACAAACCTAGATTGAAAATTGATAAGGGTTTTATAATAAGAGTGGCAAAACAAAATTGAAAATTAAGATCGATGAGCACGTACGAACCTAGATTGAAAATTGATAAGGGTTTTATAAAGCACATTGATTACGCCATTCTTTTATTTTTATCATTGTAACTAAAATTTTTAGATGATTTTACTGGTACGGTAAAAAAAATTAGAAGAAGAAGAAGAAGAGTTAACGGGGTTAAGTGTCACGTCAGTAAAAATTCTTGAAATGATTAATTTAGACTTTAAACCCAAGTTGAGCCTGAGAAAAATTGTTATTTTAAAAATATTTGACTTATTTTTTATCAAAACTTTTAACTTTTTTTTAAATGGTAAAAGAATGCCAGCCTTCTTAACATCTCTTCTCAACAAAGGAAGCACAACAGTAGGGCAACATTAAGGACGATAGTGGTAAGCTTAAAGCGACCAGCAAGTTTAGCAAGCATATCGGCCGGTTTGTTAGCTTCACGCGGCACCCATTTAAAGCTAATCAACCAAACATTCTTCTATCAATAGAAGAAATTGGGGGGATCGAGCTCAATGGCGCCAAAGGAGCTTGGGTGAGCTTCAAAGCTTCCATACAATCGGATTGAATCTGCAAATTGGTGATACCATTCTCCCAAGAAAGTTGTAAACCGATATAAAGTGTCCAAAGCTCAGCTTGGAGAGGTTGAACAAATCCAACAGTTTTGTTAAACCCCATAATCTAGTTACCTCTTTTGTCGCGAAGAAGACCACCTATATAAGCAATTCCAATGGAGGAAGATACTCCACCATCAACATTCAAACAATAGTCATGTAAAGATGAAGGCGACCATTGACTTGGGAACGTGGAAGCGCCGGTGGAGGAGTAGAAATCATGGGAGAAGCATGATAATAACGAGCCCAAGCGAAACTTCTTTACAAAATAGTTCCAGTCTATTCATAGTGCGCATTGATTTTTTTAAAAAAATTTGAGGACTTATTTAAATTTTAAAAAAATTAAGAAATTATTTAATTTTAAAATATAAATAATTATTAAGATATTCAATACATTAAATATAAAAATACTACAAAATTAAAGTATAATAAAAAGATAAATTTAAGGACCACATTAAATATAAAAAATTCAGGGAGCATTTTGATTTTTTTGTAAAAGTTTGAGGATTTCAGATAGTATTAATTAAAAAAAATGTTAGAAGGATTTGAACTCATATAAGTTAAGCTAAAAATCTAGATCACATATTCTTCTATTTTCTAATTTTTAAAAAAATTTTAATAAAAATACTAAAACATATTTTTTGTGTTTTTATTTTAATTTTTAGAAATTATATTCTAATTTCACAATCAAATATATTTTCTTTAATGTTTTTTATTTTTTAAAAATAAAATAAAAATAACCAATATTTTTAGAAACCAACTACCACCGAAACTTCCTACTCAAGTAACTCCCAAATCTGAATCTGAATCTGTCTGAATCTGAATCTGAATCTCACGTACTATTGTTCCCAAAACAAAAGATCTCACGTGCTATTCACATACGGTTTCTTTTCAAAAGAAAATTAATTATAGAAAAGAAATAAAAAAATATAGTTCTCTCCCTTCATGTTAAGGAAACCTGGAGCCTACTGATGGTAACCCGAAGCCACTACTGGAATGCGATAGCAGTTCATGAAATATGATTTTTAAATTATTAATATTTAATATGTTAATCGTTTAATTCAAAATAAAATTTTAAATTTAATTTAATTTCTTTATATTATCACAATTCAAATTTTAAATTTTATTTAAAATATTTAATATTTTATTTTAGTAATTATTGATCACACTACCATCCAACGTGTCTTATTTCGGTGAACCTTCCTGAAAGCCCCCACGTTCCTCTAATCAGAAAAAAAATGAAGGAAATTCAAAACCCAATTTACGCTGGACCCCACCGCACCATACCATTAGCTCTGTTGATTTCAAAATTCCGTCCTAGCCTTCGCTTTTGGATCCGAACCTCAGGCTCAGAGTCATCGACCTGTTTATATATGTTCACGTCATAAAACCCTACATTTCCTACTTCGGCTCTCACAGACCTCGATACTTTTCGGATCCACGTAAGTATCGGAGACAGCGAATCAGTCATTTTTGTGGTTTGGTTCGGACTTTTTTTGGGCAATGGCGGATGAATAGGGAGTAATCAGTCTACGTTGGAGTCGGTGATGGAAAAGATAAGTGAGAAGATTCACTCCCACGATTCATCCTCGGATTCGGATCCGGATTCGGATCATGAGAAGCCGAGTTCCGGTTCTACAGTTCAGTCTAAGATTTTTCGGTTGTTTGGAAGGGAGAAGCCAGTTCATCATATGCTTGGGGGTGGAAAACGTACCAACTCCGAACTCTCTCATTTCACATTTTTCTTTTCTCAAATTTCATTAATGAGAGAATATGACTTTATGTTTTTAAGTTTGTTTGTTCGTGGTCTTGACGCAAATGAAAGTAAAAGATTTAATCTGCTTAGTTTACATCAGTGGATCTATATTTTGTTCTATGCTTTATGATTTTTTTTGAATATTTTAAATGCATTTCTCAACTCAATGTCTCAATCCCACTTTTCTATTCATCTATTTTTTTTTTGTAAGTGGTAATTTAATATAGTATTATTATTTCTTTAATGTCATGTTTGAAATTCCATTTTACATTAGAATAAGCTACTAAATGCGCCTTGGGTTTAGATCTTAAGATTTAGGGTCTTTTGCTTTTGCCGTTTTTTCTTGTTTGCATCCTGGGGAATATATCAACACATAATACGTTGTTATAAGAGTAAAATGTACTCATCTAATCCGCTAAGGGTTTAAAGGAATTTAGAAAGAGGAATTCTTGTTGTACATTAATGGTTTTTGTTTGTGTTAAATGCTCTGATGTTGCTGTTGTCCATCTTATTGACTTATTGTGTTGGTAAATATTTTGTTGCAGCTGCTGATGTATTCTTGTGGAGGAACAAGAAGATTTCAGCAAGTGTGCTTGGTGGAGCAACTGCAATTTGGGTCCTTTTTGAACTGATTGAATACCACCTACTTACTCTAATCTGTCATGTTTCGATACTATGTGTTGCCCTAATGTTCTTGTGGTCCAATGTTCATACATTCATCCACAAGTAAGTTTATACATTATTTTCGGGAGCTTAGGTTTATTTGGTTGTTGAGTTTAAGATAGTGTACGGTTTCTTAAAGACTAGATAACCCACCCTTTTATTTATAGGACTCCACCTCCCATCCCCGAAGTTTATTTACCAGAGGAGCCATTCGTCCAAGTTGCCTCTGCTCTGACAATTGAAATTAACCGGGCATTCAAGCTGTTGAAAGATGTTGCATCTGGAAGAAATCTGAAGGAGTTTCTTATGGTGTGTTTTTTGTCATGCCTATGGGGATGCTTCATCTTAGGTTTGATTAGGAGGAATTACTGATATCTCCATTCTTGATTTGAATTTCAGGTTATAGCTGCATGTTGGGTTCTGTCAATCGTGGGGAGTTGGTGCCACTTCTTGACATTGTTCTATATATGTAATAACCCCGACTCATCTTTTTTAGCTCCCAAGTATTTATCAATAGATTTTCATATACTGAATTTTTATTTATATTTTATACATCATCAGCTTTCGTGTTGCTGCATACGGTGCCGGTGTTGTATGAGAAGTACGAAGACAAGGTTGACCCATTTGCAGAGAAGGCAATGATTGAGATTAAAAAGCAATATGCAGTTTTTGATGCCAAGGTTTTGAGTAGAATTCCAAAGGGTCCTTTGAAGACCAAGAAGGTTTAGATAGGCATGTAAATGAATTGAACGTTCAGCGAACCGTTCATGAACCGTGCGGCAGGAAGTTCGTTTATGTGCGTTTATTTATTAAATGAACGAATATGAACAAGATTTTATGTTCGTTTAATTAAATGAACGAACATGAACATAGGTCTCGTTCGTTCATTTACGTTCGTGAACGTTCGGTTATGTTCATTTATGCTCGTTCGGTTATGCTTGTTCGTTTATGTTCGTTCATTTATGTTTAACCCAATCTTCTTAAATCAATTTTGGTGACCAATTTGTATGTATCTTAAAAATATTAATTAATATGATATTCTAATGACCAACTCCATAATTAACCCAATTTTATTTGGAGTTTAAATCTAATATGTTAACCCGTGAGATACCTTGCACCTATATTCATTTTCCCCATTTTCCCCCCAAACTCTAATGTTCACTGGAGAGTGGAGACGATTGTTGAAAGTTTCAAAACAAGTAATAGTATAGTGCAATCTGAATTTTTTACAGGTATGTTTACATCTTTTTCTATGTTTTATTTGGCTTAATAGTTGATATGTAAAGTTATTGCGGGTATCTTCACATCTAAAACTCAAGAAAATATCATACTTCTTTCTAGAAATAGATGAGAAGATAAAGATAATAATCGGAAGTATATGAGCATCAGTAAAAAAATATATATATAGAATTTGCCATAAAACAAAACAAAGGTTTCTATGAAATTTCTGAAAAAGAGTTTAATAGCGGAAGTAATAGGTTTTCCAGGAAGAACCCATTAATAAGTAGAAAATACACTTTGACAATGAACTTTTGTTTTCATAGTTCTTGTGTGACCTTTAGTTGTAGAGTAGACTTTAGGTACGTTAAAATTTTGAATGGTGGTTTAGCAATAATATCAGTTACGATATGTAGCATCGAATGGATTTCGGATCTATGTTATTGCCTTGTAGTCCAATTTGTACCGTTCGAAATCTTCATGCTGTTAAATTTTCTACTCTGCCAACGGAAAGGACCATTATGAACAAACCTCACTAAAGTCTGACATTGATGTCACAAAACTTTTAGCCAACGAATTTATTAGAATAACGTAGTAGAAAATGATTGTTCATATGTAATCATGGACCACTAAGATAAATGTTATATTGTTAAATTAAAGTCGTATGAATCATTTAATATCTTTAAAAGATCGATCGAAATATTTGATATCTTCAAACATTTCATCACTGCTAATAAGCTCTTACGCTATTTATCACTATAGATTTGGTTGATTTGCATTGTCGACTATTTTTCATGAAATAACAATGGAAGGTAGGGTCTCCAACGTTTATGTTCGTGTTCATTTATGTTCGTGTTCGTTTATGTTCGTGTTCGTTTATTTATTAAATGAACGAACATGAACAAGTTATATTCCTTAATAAACGAACATGAATAAATTTTTTGTTTGTTTGTTTATGTTCGTGTTCGTTTATGTTCGTTTATTTATTAAATGAACGAACATGAACATACCCCGTTCGTGTGAGTTCGGTTCGTTTACAGGCCTAGGTTTAGACAAACATTTGGATACTTGTTGGTTTCCAGGGTATTGTGTGCGTGCTCAATTCACATGAGAGGCATTTCTTCCTCGATCAAACTTTTACTAATGTTTTGGCATTGAGTTCAAAATATGATGTATCGCCAAAATGCAATTAGTAGGGAATATGCCAAGCTTACAAATGGCACCACGAGGTGATCATGTTATAATTTAACTTTGTTTCATTTTGATAAACATTCAGCCTTTTTACATTGGTCGCCAGTGGCACCTGATTTTGTGCCTTTGATAGTCTCTGTTATTTCCTTGATTTTGTGCTGTAGTCCGTTATAAATTATAATGATAAGGGCGTTTCCTTGATTGTGTTATTGCCTTCGGTTCTATGGGTGTTTCCTTATGATCAGTCCCTTAATCATAGCTATAGCGTCAACATAGAAACAATACTTAGGAGTAATAATATACAAGAAACCACTCGGTATTTTGAAACTCTTGGTGGTTGATGTAAGCAAAACAAGGTTTAATTTGAAGAGAAAAAAAAATCAAAATTTTATGAATTGAGTTACCGTGACTCCAGTTATACGAGTCGATTTGAATCAGCGAGTTAATTTGGAGTTTTGAGTTGAGTTTCACTTTTATTAATTTGGAAAATGTATTTTAAATAATGTTGTTTTGAAAAAATAATTTTACTATTTTGTAATTTAGTCTATAATTTTTTATTCATATTAAATCTATTTTTAATCTAATTTAAATTTGAACTTGTGCTCATTACTCACTGTAAAATATTTATATACTTTTAGTTTTTATTTTTAAATTTTGTATAATTTTATCTCTTAATTTTATATGATATTTTAGTATACTTTTTTTTTCAATTTCTCGTATTATAAATCTATTTCTGGTCAAATTGGAACATGTTCTCTGTCATTATAGAACATCAATATAATTTCAGTTACTATTTGTAATAATAAATTCTTTTTATAATTTAACCTCAATTTTATATTTCATTTAAATTTAATATTTTAACTACAATTATTTTTTTAATAAAATTTCCATCAATTTTTTTATTTCTCTATACTTCCTCGATATTGCCTCCAAAATTTCTTCTTTAAAAAAATAATATTATTAGTATAATTTATAATTTTAAATGATTTTTGATTTATTTATTTTATTTTTTGAATAATCTGGAGTTAGTATAAGATAGTATATGTTCGAAGATAACTCTCAACCTTTCAACATTGAATGCTCACACCTCTGACATCTATGGTGCTCGAACCCGGATTTTAGGAATAACAATAATTTTTTTACTACGGATGTCACTTGATTCGTACTTTGATTTATTGAATAATATTAAAACAATTATTTGCAGATATGAACAATAATATAAAAATACATATTTATATATCTTATATGATTATAAAATTTTATTTAAATTATAATTAATATACTATAATATTATAAAAAATATTAAGTATTAAATTTGAAGAGAAACTCAAACAGTTTAACATTTTAAATTTGAGTTAATTTTTTTTAAATAAAGTTCAAATCCTAAGATATGACTCGTCATCTCAATTACTTTAATTTTTTTACGACTAAATATCGACTTCATGGTTAAACTTAATTATAAGTAACACGAAAAGAAGTTCATGGTTACGATAATTCGGAGTTTAGAATAGCAGCTACAGATGAAAAGCATGGTGGACCGTGGATGCTCCATATAATTCTCCCTAACTTGGTGAATTTGGGCCCATATAATAGGTGGAATAATTATTTAATTTAATACAACACAAAATTATTTATATAAGGATTTAGGATATTTTTTGTAGTGACATAAAATTCATCACACCAATAAAAATATTTTTTATTTAAATTTTTTACTTTGATATGATAAATTTTAATAAAAAAATATTTTTATTGAAACTTATCACTTCAAAGTGACGAGTTTAAATAAAAAATATTATTTGAGTAAATTCATCACTCGACGTGACGAGTTCCTTAAACACTATAACAAATAATGTAGATTCCAAAATAAACATCTATATATCTTATTGGGCTAATTAATAAAATTATTTATCCTATTAGACAAAATAAAAGAACCTAATTTTACCTGCTAATAAGGTATCATTTACTTAGGCTCCAAGCCCTCAAGGAAAGGTATTTAGTTACTATTCGTAATTTTATAACACTGTGAGATGATGTATAAAATTTTCTTCAAATTTGGGATAAAATTGAAACCGTCCTGCTTTCTTTATTTTGTTCAAATTTTAATGTTTAAGATTAATGTTACCTTCGTCCAGATGATCGAGTTGTCTAAGGCGCCAAACTCAATATCTGGTTTTCGAAAGAGGACGTGGGTTCAAATCCCATTTCTGACAATCTTTTTTTTTTTTAATTTCTTCCTTAATAGTGAACTTTATATTTCCCAGCTATTCCATTCCTTAATAGTGAACTTTATAATTTTCCGTAGTTATATTTCCTGTGCTAATGTATTGTAACTAAGCTAGGAAAATCCTAGTATATGAATCAAACTATGGCATAAACCATCATTGCACACCAAAGAGTCATAAGCCTCGCCATAATTTCAATGTTGAAAGGAGGACATTTGTCCGACAGCTCCAACATGTAATGTTCTTAGTCCCCTTCCTCCTCCCATGTTCGTCTATGTCACAAACTTCTCCATCTCTAACTAGCTTAATCACTCTATGTTTATTCTTCTCAACCAAAACTCATAAAGCTACTTTTTTTGACAAATGAAGTGGAAATCTTCCTCAACACTAAAAAATAGCAGTTGAATCCCATATACTAACAAATCATGTCCTTGTTTTGAGGTGGTAGATTTCTTCTCATTGGGAATCATCTCATCTGTCAATGACTCATCCAATTCAATACGTAAACCAGAAAGTCCGGTGGTTGAATGAACACATCTTCATGGCCTTAAACAGAGATGAATAGAAACAGAGATGAATAGATGGGTTGGTGGGGGCAGTCGTGTCCTTCAAAATTTAAAATTAACATAAATTTTTTAATGTTTTTTTATGCATTTTCTTTTAAAAATTTGTTTTTACCTTTGAAATTTTATAATTAAGTTCGTTATTTTTTAAAAATTTAGAAGTTTACCCTTAATATAAAATCTCACATGATGAAAGAAAAACAAAATTGTTATGTATGTATCGTCATTTTGTGGAGCTTCTTCAAAAATACGCGAAAGAAGATTAATAGAAGAGCAGAAGAAAACAAGAATGACAAAAAGTTGATAACATTGAGCAGAGAATTGTCTCGCAACACATCGTATCCCATGTCTGCTTCCCTTTCCTGTCTCTGCTTCCTTTTCTCGTGCAAGAAACAGTTTTGGAAAATCCTCTCTCTAATTGTGTGTGTGGACATTAGCATCGGTTACTTTCCAGCAATCACACAAAGATAAAAGATGTAGATAGATACATCTAATAACAAATGTGACATATGATAAGTCATAAGTCTTCAAAATCTAAAAAGATCACACTTTAAAAAAAATATTATAATTTTACTTTTAAGATCATTTTATTTTATTATAAAATATTTTAATGACTTCGTTTAAAAAAAACATATAAACTACAATTTTTTGGGATGGATCTGTAGACTACTGCTAGAGAGTCATTCAAATCAAAATGAGAATGATTATTCGAATCAATTTCAATCCTTACTAAATTATATGTTATTACAAACTGCTTTGGCCAGTCAACCATGCTAATTTGTTTTATCCTAAATATTGTTAGTCATGCAAACAAAATTATTCTTAAGAAAATAGCTTTTAAATTTTAGATCAATTAGTTCAGAATCTATCTTATTTATAGTTTCACTTATCATTTTTTTCTTTATAAATATCAAACATTCATCTAATTTTGTATCTTTTTCTCTTTTTGTTTAATGGGTTTTAATATTGTTCTTCTTCAAAATGAATAAAGCCATTCGAGTTGTATTTTTTTATTTGAGTGTATGAATCTAGAAATAATGCATTAATCTGGGAAGCCGTCCATTTTAGGTACAATTGGGAATATAAACCAAGTAGGTCGTTTATTTAGCCCAATAAGGCATATTGGTTTTTATTTTGGGATCTATAATAAATGTTACAGTGGACAAAAAACTCGTCATGTCGGCGTGATGAATTATATGAGATATTTTTTTAATGGATGTGGGTCCCATAACCCGAATATATTTAATATATATTAAGTGACTTATCATGCTCACGTGATGATTCCTAATAAAAAAATAATTTTTTTAGAAATTTTTAAAAAATTGTAAAAAAAATATATAATATTTTAATGGATAGGGAACTCGTGACGCTGGTGTGACGAGTTCTAATAGGTATAAATTTGAAGTTTTGGACCGTTGGGGTGACCGTTGTTGAACGGACAAATGTTTTTTTTAAATTCAATGGAACTCATCACGCCAATGTGACGAGTTCCAACAGGTAAATTTTTTTCATCTCTTAAAATAATGTACATCATCTTCAACCTCTTACATAGCACACTCCTTTCATCTCTTACACAACACACTCCTTTCATCTTCAGTCCCTTACACAACACGCTCCTTTCATCTAACCGAATACATTTCAAACAATGAGGAACAAAATCTTCACAGTTGTCCATTATAATGGCGAAATTTTACAAACTAATGTTGGTGTTGTGTTTAAGTAACACAAGCTCATCAATATGATGTTCCCTGTAGATGCATCTTATCGCCAAATGAAGAAAAAATGAGAGAGAATTTGGAGCTTCTGTTTCATGTTTAAGTTATCGGCAACTGGTTTTCTCAAATCTAATCACATATGAAAAAGTCCAGTTTGATGATGATGACGATGTCGCTGTTACAGTTGGACTTCAACAATCATCAAATAATAATATGGTGGAGATTTACGTTGAAACGACAATTACAACTGATATTCTGACCTCATAAGTACCAGCTCGAAGAATAGAAAAAGCAGGACCCTCAGAACCACATGCAAATGATGCTGATGATAACCTTGTTGGATGATTCGGTGAAAGCCTTGCTGAATTTAACGATGATGATGAATATATTGTTTCGTTGCTAGAAGATGACGACACACTATTAGTTGATGATTTCGATGTTTTTGAGGTAGCTTCAGATGGACAAGGTTTGGATGTTGAGGCTGATGTATAGGAGGCAGCTCTTTTACGACGTCAAGGATTCCAGAATGTTCCAAATGTCTGGGTAAAAACACACCCTCAACCTGAAATGTGTTACCATAATTTGCCTCGATATCATCATCCAGTTACAATGCATGACATTAACTATGATGCTATGTGGAATCCTAAAATATATGATATGTCAGAGTTATGTGCTGCCCACTAGAGTTCTTCAGACGAACGTTCATCTGAGTTGGCCATTGGGTCTTAGTTTGAAAAAAAAAGAGGCACAACTAGCAATCAAGGAGTATTGCATCACATCTCATCTTCAATTCTATGTCGCGGAGTCGGATCAAAAGACTTGTTTCGTAAGGTGTATACACCATGATGTTGGCTGTAAATGGAGGATACAAGTATCATACCTACAACGGAAGATGTTATGGGAAGTCACAAGGTTCAATGCACATCATGCATGTACAATGACCTCCTTGACACAAGATCACATACATTTAGATTCAGATGTCATATGCTCCTATGTCAAGCTGTTGGTGGAAAAAATCCAAGAGTACCTGTTTCCGTGTTAGTGGAATCCATTTAGAATACATTTGGTTATATTCTGACTTATTACAAGGCATGAATGGCTAAACAGAAAACAATGACCTTGTTGTATGGTGATTTGGATCAGTCATATAATAAGCTACCACGTCTGCTGCAAGCAATGAAATTTTTCATCCCTGGAACCATTGATAGGAACTATACTCTTCTTGCAGTCATACTTTAGGGAGACGTTATCCCTGGGAAGAGAATTTTTGGTGGCTTGTTCTGGGCGTTTAAGCCAGCTATTGAAGGGTTTATATTTTGTAAACAAATGATTCAAGTCGATGAGACTTTTCTATATGGGCTCTACAGACACATCTTGATGATAGTCGTTGCATAAGATGGAGACATAAATATTTTCCCCATTACCTTTTCCATTTTTAAAAATGAATCGTATAAAACTTGGAATTTCTTTCTCTCCAACATGTGTTCCCATGTTCTCACTCAAGATGGCTCAGATCGATCGCCTGAGTTGTTAAGCACAATTTCTAGACCCGAAAGTAGATAGACGCCTCCTCGCGCATATCATGCATATTGTATACGTCATATTGCGTCGAATGCTATGAAGAGGTTTAAGTATAAAAAGATAAAAAAAAGATATTATCAACATGAGTAAGTATTATATCATTTCTCATTAATTATTTCTGCTTCATTTATGCTTTTTTCAATAACATTTAATTTACTTCTTTTTAGGGTATGCTTTACTCCAACCAAACTTCCGTGCATGACTTGAAAATTTGAGAAGATATAGAGATGATGTGTATGACTTCGCAGCTGAAATCCCTAGGGAGAAATAGTCACAAACATATGATGTTGAGGGTCGACGTTACGGCCATATGACTACCAACCTTGCTGAATGTATCAACTTAGTGCTGAAAGGGACTCGACATCTCCCGATAGCAAGTATTGTTAGGGAGACTTACTTTAGGTTAGGTAAAGTATGGGTAGACAAAAGTGCACAAATTGATTCCATGATCACCGATGGGAGAAATTGGACTCCAGATTTAGAGAATGCAATGCAAAAGAATCAAACACATGCGACATCAATGTTTGTCCATAATTTTGCCAAACTTGATTCTGATTTCGTTGTTCAAGCACTACTTCGACCTCATAAATGAGGTAATTATACAACATACATTGGTAATATGAATAAAAGATGGTGTGATTGTGGTCGATTTCAAGCTTTTAGGTTCCCATACGTTCACATTATTGATGCATGTATGCACAACAATGTTGACCCATACTTATATGCCGATGACTGTTATAGCTTGCACACTACGTGTAACATTTACAGTTGTGACTTCAAGTACCTCCCAAATAAAGTATATTGGCCTATATGCATAATTTATGAGGAATGGTTGCCAAATCCTCAACTGCATATGAAGTTACGGGGTCAATCTGAATCTAGCCAAATTAATACCGATATGATGATTCTCAAAGAGAGCCAGGTATACCCAAACTATGTGGCCACTACAGAGGTGAATGTCATAATTGAAAACATTGTCCTCGTCTTCCAAAATATCGAGTTGGACGCTAAAATAGGCGTTAAAAATATTATGTTATCTTTCTTACTTTTACTCTTTTAACTATATTTTTCACTAGGTTTTTAGTTTGTACTGTAACTATGTTTTTTTAACTTATCCTCTTTCCACTATGTTTATGAGTTTTTTTAGTTGAAAATCATTACTTCAAATTTTCACTTCAAATCTTATATAATTGCAAACTATTACTAAATAAGTTTACTTCATCAAATAATTACTTAATTAATAAAGATAACTTCATAAATAAACTAAAACCATACAAATCAATATTTGTACATATATCATTTTCTATTTTTTAGATCTCTCTACAATTCGTTCACTATGTCGGATTAAGACACCTTCATATTTGTGCTTCTTCGTCTTCTTCTTCTTCTCAATTTCTATACTATTTTTTTTTATTTTTCTTCCCTCTCAACGAGTCATTTACTATGTCGTTTCAATAATTTTTTAAAATTTTCAAAAAATAAAATATTGAAAATTTTGTGTGAGTTATCCTTAAATTTTATAAACTACACTAAATATCAATGACAAATTTTAAACATTTTTAAGGGTGAAAATATATATACTATTGATATGAATTTTTATGCAATTAAATGTCAAGTACAAAAACTTAAATAAACAAATTTATTACTTATATTTGCACAATTCTTGCCGATGTCGATGAGTGGTAGAATAGTAATGACGTGGTGCTCGTTGATTTCGTCGTGGTCATCCACCTTCGCCATTTCATCTTCTTCTGATTCCGGTGTACTAAACATTACTCCACCACTTTGATTTACATATTCATGTGAAAACGATAGAGTATTCAACGTATTTGACGCCATCATTGACATTATTTACTCAAATTACACAAAGAAATCACCACGAGATTAATCGTATTGAACAAGATGATCTCATGGACCTCTTTGTTCCGGTTCTAAGGAAAATTGTTGTGAAGGTGGCACTTGATCCCACGAACTTCCTACCCACACCGCTCGACTCTCCATCGATGGTTGATATGGAGCATATCCACCATAACTTTCTTGAGATGGATAATAATTTGCGGAAGCATAAGATGAAGATGATGATTTTTTTTGCATATTTTGCCTTCATTTCCTCCCACTCAGACTGATCCTCCGTGTTGTCAAGTATGGTTTCCCATTTGCTTCATAATTTTGGAGGTAAGAAGAAACTGTGAAATCAAAATCTTTGGGTTGTACCTCATAACGATTAAGCAAATGTAAATGTCTATTTTTCCATTGTTGTATGAATATAGCATGCTTCCTCGACCAATCTTCCATAAGCTTCTCACGCGCATCTATTTTATGAAAACCATCTATGTGGATATTTCCATCGGTTGGTGAAACCCAAATTGTCGCAAAACTTTATCGGTGACATGGATCTCAACAATCGCAAAGTGGAGCAATGATGTTACGACACACCATGTCTCTGCTCCTTGAAAGAAAAATGGCAGTAAACACCATTGGATTTCCGACTCACAACAATGCATCCAATTAAACTGTCAAAAGTACTGTGTTAGTGTAATTAAACAATCAATATTATAATTTTCAAAGTTAATGCACAAATTATTAATATTTATCGCATGTCTACCGGTGATATCAATTCTCATCCGGATATCTACTTTGGTTGCACCCGAAAACTTTGTATCGATTATTCGGTGTCGTCATCTAACAAGAATTACATTATTTATTGTCATTTTCAAAAAATTTAAAAAATATTATAAAATATAAAAACTTTAAATATATTAATTTACCTTGAGGCGAGAGGAAACTCCATAAGAGCTGATGCAATAGGCGTAAAAAAAGGGAGATGATACCATGCCCATGATTGGAGCAAAACTAAACAACCTGCTACATCCACTTTTTGTCCTCTAACACTATGGTCGCCTTGCAAAGTTCACAATACAAAAAAGCCAAAATTGTATAACCCCAACTATATTGGCGACATACAACGAAATCCTCAAATAGCGAAAGATATTAGGTGAACACTAAATTACCCAATTTATCTGGTAGCAAGATCCCTCCAATCAACGTCATAAGATATGCTCGAGCTGCATATATCACCTCTTGCTCCGTTGATTGTCCATATACTCTAAATTCTTTTTCCAACCACATCATCTGTATCCACATCCCATCAATGACATCAGCTAGATCCTCCTTTCCCAATAAATCAGAAATAACTGCATCTTGTGCATAATTGTTGCGAATCACCAATGACATACCATTAATCAGAACGCTAAGTTGATACGCGACATCTTCCAATGTTATCGTCACTTCACCACAAGGAAAATGAAACGTTTGTGTTTCGGCCTCCAACGCTTAATCAACGTTGATATCAATGTCGGTATCACCTTAAAACCACAAAGAAATATCGCTTCATAAAATCTGGATTGTTGAAGATATATCACAATCCGCTGATGTGGCTCTTCATTCGTCATTCCTCGATAACGAATGCCTCGTTCTTCTTGCTACAATTTGAAAATAAATTATTTAATACAATTATATAAATAATTATTATTAATACTTTGATTTTTTCAAAACTAAAATGAAATAAAATAAAATAAATTTATCATAGTCAACTCGGTCAACGAAATATGAACATCATCAAGACGTAACATTTCTTCTCTTGAGGCCATTTCAACAAAAAAAAGTTTTTACTCTCATTAGGATGTTTAATTTCAAGTGAAAAATCAATCTAACCCAAACCTCTATTTATACTACTCTATCCAACGGCTATAAACGACTAGTTTTTTTCAAATTGAAAATAGTCGTTGGAACTCGTCACATCAGCATGACGAGTTCCATTGAATTTAAAAAAAATTGCTCGTTCAACAACGGTCACCCAACAGTCTAAAAATTCAAATTTATACCCCGTTGGAACTCGTCACCCCAGTGTGACGAGTTCTGTTTGCATTTAATATTATATTTTTTTACAATTTTTTAAAAAAAATTCCAAAAAAAACTTATTTTTTTATTAGGACTCTTCACGCGGGCATGACGAGTCCCTTAATATATATTAAATATATTCTATTAAAAAATATATCTCATGGAACTCGTCACGCCAGCAGGAGTAGTTCCATGTCCACTGTAGCATTTATCGTAGATCGAAAAGATCCAGTATATCATATTGGGCTAAATAAAGGGTCCGCTTAGATTATTTTCCTAATTCTGCCTCCATTTTATGATTATACCGATTAAAAAATCATTTCTAAAATAATTACTTTTACCGCGACACAATGATTTTATTTACTTTTCTGATTTATATATTATAAATAATCATTGATATGTTTGTTTTGTAACAATACATTTAGGGAGTTCTAGGTTCCTTTTGTTCTAGAAAATATTTTCTGTTTTTATTTTCATAAAATAATTTTCAGTTTCAGTTTTTAGAAAATTAGAAAATATGTTTGGTTAATATAAATGAAAAATTGATTTCATAAATAAAAATAATTAAAATATATTTTATATCTATTTTTTAAAATATAGATGAACAAATAGTTATCAAATAATTATATTAAAATATACTTTTTTTCATAAATTTAATATGTGAGTTATGCAATTATAAAACAATAAAGTTTATAAGAAATTCTATAACACAAATTATTTTAGTTTATAATAAGAGTATAATGTTAATGTATATTAGACATCAATTAAATTAAAAAAATACATAAAAAATATTGTTGTAAACAAGATCACATACGTGTTGTTAAAATAAAAAAAATATGTTTAGTGGTATTTAATGCTCTCAAACTTTTGGGAAAAACCAATGTAGCCTTTGAACTTTTTTTACACTCAATGTAACCCTTAAATTGAGAAAACAATTAACCTTCTGACTAACCGAATCAAGAATTGACCATCACTATGCTTACATGAAAATTCACAAAGCTTACATGGCAATACACAATATTGATGTTATAGTTCACGATCATGTTGTGGTAGTACATGATGGATGATGACATGGTAGATGGGCTTAATTGATTTTTTTTTGCTAAGGTCGAGGACCTAATTGATTCTTTTATAAAGTTTAAAGACTTAATTATTTTTTTGAAAAATTAAATAATTTAAAATATAAAATATAAAATATTATTAAGATGTTCAATACATTTAATATAAAAATACTAAAAAGTAAATTATTAAAATTATTAGTTTAAGGACCAAATTGAGTGTAAAAAAAGTTTATGGACCATATTGATCTTTTTGCAAAACAATTGAGGATTAGATACCATTAAGTCAAAAATTTATTGTTAAAATGATTTAATAAATACAAATTAAGTTAAAAATTTAGATCTTGTGTTTCCATTTTTTCAAAATTTCAAGCACCTTTAATGATAATATTGTTTATGTTTTCATATTCCAGAAATCATTTTCTAATTTTATAATTAAACATGTTTTCTTCAACGTTATCCATTTTCTAAGAAAATGAAAATAAAAAATAAAATATATTTTCTAGAATCAAAAGGACTCTTAGTCTTGCATTTACAATATATACTAATCAAACATAGAAAAATAAGGATTTTTTTATATATAAAATGTGACTAGATAAGTTCCGCAAAACACAATGCCATAGTTTTCCGGATGATCTAAAATCTCTTGACACAAATTTTCAAAGTTGAAAATCCATATAATCCCATGAATATACCATGTCTCACAGAGGCAGAAACACAGGCATGAACCATATGAGAGCATGGATGAATCATTTTCCTGGAATGAAGCAAAGCAAACAACATAAGAATTTGTCAACTGTTAAAGTTTAGGGTTTGAGAATTATGTTTTAGAGTTAAAAAAACCCTAATGTATACCTATTGATCTCTTGCAGTGGAGAACAGACTCATAAATTGAGTTCTCAAGATAACATAAATCACTACCCACTGAAGTACAATATGTGATCTGTTGTGATGGAGACGCTTGTGGTGAACTGTTCCAGCTCTTTTCTTTCCACATTATTCTCCTCTCAAAATCATCAACCCTACTACTTCTTCTCAAACATCGCAGCTTATGGCACAAAGGTCCGAGATTCTCAAAGAGATTTCTCAAGATTTTCTTTGTTAATTTTCTTTACTCCCCGAGAAACCTGCAATCAATCCTCCTCTCCATGGGGATGTCTGTTGTTCAAGAAAAGGGTGAACTAAGTGGGGTGTATGTTGAATCGCGTGAATCTCTCTTTGAAGGATGATCAATAGACACTCATTTCCGTCCGGGGTTTATATATTATATAGTTTTTATAGAACGATTTTTGAAAACATATAATATATACTTTAAAATCGATTTTTGAAAATATATATTATATAGTTTTGAAAATGGTTTTCGAAAATATATTTATTATATAGTTTTGAAAATTTTTGGAAACATATATATAATATATAGTTTTTGAAAACATTTTTGAAAATATATATAATATATAGTTTTTGAAAACATTTTGAATATATATAATATATAGTTTTTGAAAACATTTTTGAAAATGTATATAATATATAGTTTTAAAAATATTTTTGAAAATATATATTATATAGTTTTAAAACAATTTTTGAAAATATATATATATATATTATATGGTTTTGAAAACAATTTTTAAAAGCATATATAATATATAGTTTTAAAAATGATTTTTTATATATTATATTCACTACAGCAAAACAGAGTATTAGCAGCGTTTTTTTAATCCTATAGCGACATTTTTAAGCGCCGCTAAAAGTACTTACGGCGATTGAAAATACGCCGCAAGAAGCGCCGGCCATACCGAAGCCGCTAAAGTTAGCGGCGTTTGAGAACAATAAACACCGCAATAGGTCAAGATCTATTGCGGCGCTTTTGGAACAAACGCCGCTAAAGGTCGATATCTATAGCGGCGTTTTAGGAACAAACGCCGCTAAAAGTCGATATATATAGTGGCGTTTTCAGAACAAACGCCGCAAAATATCAGATCTATAGCGGCGTTTTTAGAACAAAACGCCACAAAAGGTTGTTCTATAGCGGCGTTTTAGATACAAATGCCACAAAAGGTCATAATCTATAGCGGCATTTTCATAACAAACGCCGCAAAATGTCAGATCTATAGCGGTGTTTTTAGAACAAAACACCGTAAAAGGTCAATTCTATAGTGGCATTTTTAGAACAAACGCCGCCAAATATGCACTATGTTAGTCGAAACTACTTCTCAACATATCTTCTTCCAATTTTGTATTACCCAAATTGAAGCTGTAACAATATCCAATAACCATCTTAAATTTCATTACGATTCTAATTAAGTATGAATACATAAAAATATAAAAAAAATCAAATTTTACAAACATCCAAGTTATATAAATAAATCTTCAGTCGGTACTGAAACATCAAGCTAGACATTACATAAGTTTAGACACCAAAATACTGCTTATGTAAGAGAATGTTTAGGACATTTGATTAAAACACATAAAAAAAGTCATACCAACACTAAGAAACACATGATATATGAATGTCCTCAAGACCGGCAACCAGAAATTTGCTACTTAAAGCCTCTCCAGTAATCCATCCGCAAGATCATTCCTACAAAATTCAAATCGAAGAATTAAATGGTAAACAATTATAACAAATTCTTGTAAAGGTAATTTGACTAAAAAAGATTGAACAATTAGAACAACATTATACAAATACTAAGCTAAAATGAGAAAATTCATTTAAAAATGATGAAATTCATTTAAAATTGATAAAATTCCAAACAAACTCAAACATACATCAACAACAACAGATGCAACTTCACTAGGAGTAAAACTTGCAGCAGCCCGCAATGCCTTTGCCTTCTGATCTACTTCTCGTATGAACACTCTGTAAAACGAATTAAATTTTTTAAAAAACATATACATTTTTAATCATATTAAAAACCCACATTTAAATTGTAATAAAAATTAAATCACAAATGACCCAATCTTAATCAAAAGAAAAAAGACTTACTGTAAGAGAGATAACCAACATAGCCAGCAGTTCCTGTAATAGCCGCGATGAGTCCGTACTTGAGCTTTTGTTAATGCTCTAAGTAAATTCTTATTGAAAACCTCAGACAATTCTCATATTTATAGGATGATACTTCAAACCGTTACCAAAAGGCCTTTTGTTATACTTTATCGCCTGAGAAAAAATAACCATACGACATTACATATTTATTGGATTTATAATCTTTGTGACCATAAAATAAGATTATTGAATAAGGAAATAAAAAAATTAAGAAAAATAAATATTCTAATATAAATTCATAAGAATAAAGAATCAATATTTAAATTAGTAAATTCCTAAAATCAAGTATCAAACTTCTTGCTTTGCATCTCCTTTTTATAAGTAAATGAATCCTGCATAACTGAAGCAGATGCCCCAGGATCCATACCTAGCAAAAAATGACAGCAAAAAGCAAGTTCTTCAGCAATGGATACTGAGTTTGCCATGTTGAAGAATTGCTCGAAGTAGCAGAATCTGTAAAGACAAATAATTACAAAGTAAACACGTAAAAGATATATATTATGGAATAGTTCTAAACGAACCAGGAGCCATCTTCTGCCTGCATCTTTTCGATAAACCCAACAGCTCTACCAATACAATTTTGAATTTCTTCTGTTCTATGTTCAGGATATAATTTCCTGAATGAGGCTAGTGCCTGAATTGCTGCTGAGGTGCATTCAACATATCTATGTTGCCACTCCATAAACATCAAATCAGAATGTAATCAATTATAAAAAAATGACTTATACAGAAAATGTAAGCTAGAAACTTACAGGTAATCGATAACTATGTTGCCAAAAGTTTCAGCAGGGTTGATCAACTTAAAATGGGAGAAACATGAAACAGTGCAATTATATAGGCCACATTACAAAATGCAAAAAAAAAAATTGACAATTATAAAGGTTAAATTGTTCTAAGAATAATTAATAATAGTAACGTAAGCGCTAAACCATAAACAAACAGTATATCGCACATATGTTAACTCCATCATTCCTAAACAATGATTTCATCTCAAGAAGCAGAGTTTTCCTCTACTTTCATTTCCCCTAGTTCAAATAAATTATAAGGCCATATACGTGTCAAGCAGTTACCTCCAACCACTAATAGGATCTTCTCAGCTCAAATGTAGCAAAACCACCATCAACATTCTGCAGTGATAAAAAAATATAATTGAATTTAAGGGAATATTTGTATAACCAGATTGCAGATATGTCCCATCAAATATTAAGTTAGTTGATCAAGGTAAATAGGTAATAATAGCAACAAATGCCGACCTTCAGCAATTAACTCCCCTGTTGCTTTGTTTCTAACAAGAACAATTGTTCCATCATAACCTTCTCTTTGTCCTAAAACATTTGAGGTAATCTCTAACTCATCCTACAAATGGCCTCAGATCGTATTAAAAGCAGTATAACCAAACTCTCTTAGAAACAGATTAACTAATGTGAAAGAAGAAAGACCAGTGGGATTATAATCTGCAATGGATCATAATACACGACTGAAGGGAACCAACTACAGAAAAGCCAGTAGGATTATAGAAAGATATTCTTTCAATTCTTCCTTCAGCTTCAAAACAAGAGGCATGATATAAGTTTAGACCTGCAAATTCTGACTCGAAACAAAAAAAACTATGAAACTCAACTCGATTTGATCATATAAATCAACAATCTAAAGCCCCTTAACTCAAATCCAAAGAAGATTTCAAACCCAGGATGAATCAAATTGAAAAACCTAACTGGTAAACACATTACCCGATCGCACG
Source organism: Hibiscus syriacus (assembly GCF_006381635.1). Classification (NCBI taxonomy): domain Eukaryota; kingdom Viridiplantae; phylum Streptophyta; class Magnoliopsida; order Malvales; family Malvaceae; genus Hibiscus; species Hibiscus syriacus. Next base: position 8,587,585 of record NW_024063392.1, on the reverse strand, counting down.
TCCTTTGTTACAATTTTCAACTAGCATATCTTTCTATTGGTCCAAATTTAGATGGTGAAAAACTCAGGCTACTTTAATTCATGATCAAATCGGCTAACCGATTCAAGCAGCATAAAATACGCCCAAAATCAAGAAATAATTAACAGATGTGAATGACTTTCTGAAAACACTCGATGCATCTTAAGACATGATCAGTACTAAATTAAAAGCAACCCACTACAGCAAAGGAGCTAGAAATTCATTATTGAACTTAGTAGTTCCCAGAAACGAAATGGCCCCCGCTGCTAAATTCCCATTTTTATCCTACCAAAGTTAATTTATTTAACAAAAAGAAATGAAGCCAGATCTGATAGAATTCTAATTCTAGGGAATTTGAGATAGGGTTTTATTGGGGACAGCTTACGATGAGGCAAGGAGGGACTTTAAAAGTGCAGGAAACGAAACCATGCTCGACCCTGTCGACACGAGAGCGCTTAAGCAGAACTCATTGTAGAAGTTGCGCTCATAACCGACTCGGTGGGGGTGAACAAGCACGTACTTTATTTTTCTCTCCTGATTCTGCCTTCGTTGAAACTAAATGGAATGGAAAAACAAATGAACAAATAGAGTAGTTATTTATAGTAGTGAGAAATAAGTAGCAAAGCAAAGGGCGAAATCAAAATAAAAAGAACAACAACGACTGATGACGGTGTTAACGATAAATTTCGCAGAATGAAAAACGAGGATTTGAAAGTTGGGGGAAATGTGGATAAGGGAATCAAAATCAGAGATAGAGTAAAAATGGCAATGAAGCAGATGGGTTTGGGTAAAAGGCGGGATTGAAAATTGGGTGAACGGGGAAAAATGAAAAAAGGGTTAAAGGTGCAGGACTTATAAATTTACGGCGTCTATAAATACAAACGCCACTAAAGTACTAGTGTATAGCAGCGTTTGTATAAAAACGCCACTAAAGTACAAGTGTATAGCGGTGTTTGTATAAAAACGCCACTAAAGTACAAGTCTTTTACGGCGTTTATAAACAAAAACGCCACTAAAGTACAATTGTATAGGGTGTTTGTATAAAAATGCCACTAAAGTACAAGTCTATAGCGACGTTTGTCTAGAAACGCCACTAAAGTACTACTCTGTTACGGCGTTTATTGAAAAAATGCCACTATTGATGAACCTATTGCGGCATTTGTATAGAAACGCCGCTAAAGTTACAATTTTGTGGCGTTTGCTATGTAAACGCCACAATATGTTTAAAATTAGTGGCATTTACTTCCAAAACGCCGCTAAAAACGCCGCTGTAGAATAATTTTCTTGTAGTGATTAATATTATTTATTTTTATTTATTCTTTTATTATTATTTATTTTTTTCGTTTAGATCCAATATGAGTCCAATGAAGCCCGGTTCGAAGGAAAATGGGCATGAACCAGTCCAACTAGGATTAGGATTTTGTGAACCCTGAAGCAATGTGACAACAAGCAGTATTGCCGGCCACAACGGAAATCGACCAAAACGTCCGACCGAAGAACACGGGACTGCACATCTCGGGGTTTTCAGTCAACTCACAAAAGCATGATCGGGAACGATCCCGAAATAATTGAAAACAATCCCGAGATCATCAGAAACGACCACCGGTGGAGGGGGTATAAATACCCCCACCAAGCCACCAAACAGGACACAACAGGGAAATAACAAAAACCACCAACGGAATCAGAGAGGAACCAAGCACAACAGAAACAACGAAAAAATGAAGCGTATAACAAGCAACAACAACAAGCCAACAAAGAAAACAAGGCAAGCAAAATAAAACATTCGAAAGTATTTCAGCGTCGGAATCGAACGGAAGGAACCACGGTGGGAAAAGCCAAGATCGTCGGAAAAGAAAAGAGGAAAGGTAAAAACATTGAACGTTTCTTTGTAGATCTACGACGATTTGGTGTTTTATTGAATAACCGGGCTACGAGATGGTGTTTAGGAGGTTGGGATGAGTATTTTAGGAAAGTTTGGGAGCGGCGGTCGAAGCGGCGGATCGGAAGGAGGGTGGCCATCAGACGGTGGCTGGCCACTTGGTCGGATGGGGGCTTGGGTGAGAGAGTTTTTGGGAGGATGAAGGTTTTTTTAGTTTAGGTTGTAAATGATTTTTTTTTGGTTTTTTTGACTATTTATAGCCGAGAGACCTCTGTGCAAATATTAAATTTTTAAATTATTTTTGCAGTCCCTGTAAGTTTGATGTGTATTTCATTTTGGTCACCTGTTGCAATTTTGTCTCTGAATTTTTAATTTATTCAATTTAATCTATGTTTACATTTCTTATATTTTGAAAATTGGCCCTCTAACTTTTCATTTTTCTCTTGCAGCTCATTTTTAGCATCAATTTTATCCATGAATTTCAATTTATTCGAATTTAGTCCTTTAAGTTTTTATTTCATTCTTTTTCTACTTTCTTTTTGTTATTTAATTTAACATTTCTTTTTTTCTTCATTTTAAAAATTAACATTTTTTCACTCTTTTTATTATTTATTTATTTATTTGTTTATTTATTTACTTTAAATTTTAATTTTTTTTATTATTTATTTTTTTAAAAATTATTCTTTATATTAATATGATTTTATTTATTTGTTTATTTATTTTTAACCCTTTTCCTCTTTTTATTTAATATTTATTTTTGTATTTTTATTTATTAATTTAACATTCTTTTTTTTTTTTACTTTTTCAGTAGTAATTTCAATCGATCAAAGGTAAGCAATTCGAATTGAATTTTTAAATTTTAAATTAAATTTTAATTTTTGCAATTACGACAACCGACAAATAAAATAGTACCGAAAGGGCAGTTCAAGGGTGCTAATCCTTCCTTGACTGTAACCGACTCCCGAATCCGATATATTTATGGTAAAACGCAGATCAGGTAAGATGGTGTCCAATCAACCTAAATATTGTTTTTAAAATGACCGGTGACGACTCTAACATTTTATTCAAGTCGAAGCCTAATTTTAGACCCACCTGAAAGATGACGGCGACACAATATAAACGGGTCTAATGAATCCATCGGTAAAAAGCTCATCGGCATGAACAACAGTTCCAGGAGTTTGAGCAACAACACTGTGGTCTATGAGAACTCGGTTTGATTCTCTATAATAACTGCTCAAGGATTCTCTGGGGGATTCATGGAGTCCGTCTAAGGATAATCAGCTATAAGAAAAGAGAAAATAACCTCAGTGACCAAAAATGCCTTATAATATACGATTTTAACCAACTTTTTTTGGATTCGCCAAAATGACCAACTAAATCGCAATGCGATCGATAATTCGCAACGCGATCTCTGGTATCATAAATCAGTTTCCAGATTCGCAACGCGATTCTGACTATCGCATTGCGATTTCCCAAATTCGCATTGCGATTTTCCTAATTCGCAATGCGAATACGTAAATCGCAACGCGATTACGTAAATCGCAATGCGAATTAGGAAAATCGCAATGCGAATACGTAAATCGCAATGCAAATTAGTAAAATATCAATGCGATTTACATAGCGCCATTCGTATTAACGCGTATTTTTTTTTTTTCAAATTCCAAACACGAATTTCTTAATATATCGGAAACTGAACCGTCCACAGTATATCCCGTAATCGCAACTCATAACCTAAAACCTAAAATCACAACTCAGTCCCATCTCCATCTCTCACTCTCTACGGCGAAATCCGTCCCCATCTCCGAAGATTTCCGTCCCCATCGCCGGCGAAATCCCTCACAACCATTCACGGTCAGAAATCCCTCACAATCATTCAGAAATGGAAAATAAACCTCCGAGGGTTAGTTTTTTTAATTATTTTTTATTTTGAAAATTTTGCATTATTTTAGGTTTTTTATATTGAAATTGATGATAAGTTTACTGGTAATTTCAATAATAGATTAACCATTTCACTTAGATTTCTTATTAAATTCATTTGATTGCTGCCAATACTGCTAAATTGTTTAGTCTTTAACCCTGTGAATTTTAGTATTTGTCTTTGTTTTGTCTTTTGGTTGAAGTAATGCAGAAGAAGAATAGTTTCTAAACTTAAAATCGCAACACGAAAATGACTATCGCAACACGAAAATGACTATCGCAACGAGAGAAATGAAAATCGCAACGAGAGAATCACAACGCGAAATGAAAATCGCAACGAGATAATCGCAACGCGAAACCAAAATCGCATTGCGATTTTCATTTCGCGTTGTGATTTTCATTTCAACCAAAAGATAAAACAGTGTTGCAAATTTTAGTTTCAAGAATAAACTACTATTTATGTTTATTGTTTTTGGTATATCTTCACAGTGTAGTTTTTGGTATATCTAACTTGGTATGTTTATTGTTTTTGTAGAAATTTTTTTCGGCTTCATTGACATTAAGGAATAAAGTTAGCCTAGCCACTACAATTGCTTCGAAGCTTTCACCTGCACAAAGAAAATTGTTTGAGGAAACCTGCTTCGGGCCATGGCTGAGAGTACAGCATCCGGGTGGAGATGCTAATTTGACCCATTTGTAGCTTCAGACCATGAATAGTGATCTACCCGACAGTATACAACGTGGTGAGGAAGAGATATGGTTTCATTTTCCACCGGCGTATACTTGTTTTGGGCGGAAGGAGTTCTCTGCTTAATCACTGGTCTACGATTCAGACACGATGATGTAGGCCGGTATACTCGTCATATCACCCGCCCATTATGGTTATCCAGGGTTTTTCCTGATGAGTCAATAGAGAAGCCGAACTTACACGTCGACGACCTGAAGAAATTGTTTAATAAGAAAGATGGTTTTACTCGGATGAATGACGTCGATGTTGTCCGAGTATGCCTTCTACTACTTTTGTATGCCGGCTTTTTAGGCAGAGAGGCCAGACAACCTATTCCTCAGGAGCTAATATTATTGGTAGAGGACCTAAATGCATGGAATCTGTTTCCGTGGGGTTCGTATATATGGAAAGCTACCTGGACTAAGTTGTCGTCTGCCTTTGATGACCGCAAAAGTTTACGTGGCGATGGGTCGAAATACACTTTGTCAGGCTTTGTTTGGGCCTTTAAGGTAAGAATTTCTATATAATGTTTTCAAAATTATAATTAATTATTTAACAATTACTAATGTTTGTTATTATATTGTTTGTAGATTTGGATATTCGAGGCTTTCCCCAGCATGCAGACATATGCATTAAAAACCTCAAATGATATTCCTAGGGCTATTTCCTAGAAGAGGAAACGTCTGTTAGATTGGGAAGACTTAATACCATATGCGACAATAAATAATGTAAGTTAACACAAATACTATCATATATAAACAAGTTATTAATAGTAGACGTTTAACTTTGTTTGAGTTTTTTATATTTTTAGGAGGCCAACACTCCATTAATGAGACTGACACCCACGGAGGCTGAGCTTGCCACTGATTGGTGGCAAGCTAGTCAGCGTTTTCTTGATGGCACGAATGATGAACAGCCTCTACTTCCTCCACTTTGAGAGCCATCACCTCACCCAGAGCCATCACCTGATTGACCCGACTATACACCTCTAAAACGAGAGCCATCACCTATCTCGTCACATCATCGAGCCTCTTCTCCACCATCACCTCATGATAGGCGACCGGCAAAGATGCCACGACTTCTATCTCACTGTTCTCCACCTTCACCTCCACGGGATGAGTCAAGGGAGTTACGTGATGAGGTCAATGCCTTGCGTGAGGAGATCGGTACTCTACGCGATAACGATGGTGCATGGCGTGTGGAGGTGTCTACTTTACGTGGTGAGGTTGCCGCTCTACGTGAGATGGTAGTATCGTTGCAGAATGAGGTTCATACTCTACGCAACGAGGTAAGTTTAAGATTTTCCATATTTAACTTGATGATAAATTTACTCGTAATTTCACTTAGATTAACCATTTCACTTAGATTGCTTAGTAAATTTATTCGGTTGCTGCAAATACTGCTAAACTGTTTATTAACACTGTGAAGTTAGTATTTGTCTTTTGTTTTGTCTTTTGGTTGAAGTAAATTTATTCGGTTGCTGCCAATTCTGCTAAACTGTGTATTCTTTAACACTGTGAAGTTAGTATTTGTCTTTGTTTTGTCTTTTGGTTGAAAGTAAATTTGTTCGTTTGCTGCCAATTCTGCTAAACTGTGTATTCTTTAATACTCTGAAGTTAGTATTTGTCTTGTTTTGTCTTTTGGTTGAAGTAATGCAATCCATTCAAGTTTCAATTTGCAGAAGAAGAAGAAATAGTTAATTCTTGAAACTATATTTTAGCAACACTGTTTTGTCTTTTGGTTGAAATGAAAATCGCAACGAGAGAATGAAAATCGCAACACGAAACGATAATCGCAACGCGAAATGAAAATCGCAACGACAAAATCGTAAAGCAAAACCAAAAATCGCAACGCGAAACAAAAAATTGCAACGCGAAACTATAATCGCGTTGCGATTTTCGTTTCGCGTTGCGATTTTCATTCTCTCGTTGCGATTTTCATTTCGCGTTGCGATAGTCATTTTTCACGTTGCGATTTTAAGTTCCAGAAACTATTCTTCTTCTGCAAATTGAAACTTGAATGAATTGCATTACTTCAACCAATAGACAAAGACAAATACTAAGTTGACAGTGTTGCAAGTTTGAAACATATTTGCCTTTGTTATCTGATGCATTTTGTGAACTATGATAGAATAATGACTTGGGTGAATTCAATGCAAGTTTGAAACATATTTGTCTTGTTTTCACTGTTTAAATATCATGTCTGTTTATTTACTGATTTTTTTATTTAATTATTTAGCGGCCCGATAAGGTGGATGCTTTACGTCGGGTTTTTCTTGCACGACAGAGTTCACGCATTAGACGGCGTGCACGTGCTATTAAGTCTCCGTACACCCCAATAGTGCGAAGACACCGCAAGAAGAAGCCCGACTCGCCTGTCATCCCTCAAGAGTCACTCCTATCGTTGAAGAGGCCCTATCATTCCTCGAGAGTCCCTCCCACGTTCAAGAGGCCACTGTCATCGTTGAAGAGGTCCCTCCCACCATTCAAGAGCCCGATTCACATGGCATCATATGTAAGATTCTTGAGAAACCCTCTGACGTGCCGGACATGATGGATGAGAGTTGGCTCTCGTATGAGTTACCGGCCAGTACCATACCAGTATCTGAAGTGGAGAGGAGACAACTACCGGACATAATTCTGGATAACACCCTTTGGGCTAAGACCGCAGTTGATTTTTATCTACATGAGCGGAGCCAGGGGTGTTTCACTGACATATGCAAGCTCAACGATGATATCTATTTGTTGCTTGATCGGTCTTGGTGGGGCGTATTATTAGGGGTCGAAGATAATGGCTATTTCGATGGAGGGGTAAGTCTTATATTTTTCTTATATTTCAATTTGATTATTTTTTTTAAATTTATGTAAGTTACTAATATATGTCTTTTTTGTAAAACATCATATCGATGTGTGGGTGTCGCATCTTCTAATAATTAGGAAACTTAAGAAAAATAAAAGAAATGCACGATATACAATTATGCCGACATTTTTTAACGCAGTTCACTTGAAGAATCAACGAGATGAATCATTTGCGTTGGGCAATGGACAAGCTAAACTTTATCCTGCATGGTGGGAGGTCGATAAGGTTAGTATTTATTTTAGATTGAGTTTAAATGTATTCATAAATAAGTGCGCAAATGAATGAATTATTACTTATGATTGCAGGTGTTTATCCCTGTTTTGGAACATAAACATTGGCTACTCGTCGAGCTTCAGCTCCCATCCCTTAAGGCAATAGTATATGACAGCATGATAAATTACATATCATTGGCTGATTTAAGAGATATTATTAAGGGATAGAGCTCTCATTTGGCTAAATTCTTGGATGCGATAAATTATTGGACTCGTTCTGGAAACAAGAAGCCAAAGAAGCTCAATATTACAGTTAGCAGAGACGAGACCGCACCACAACAAACGAAAGGACCCAGAGGGGATTGTGGTCCTCTCGTATGCTTGGCGTTGGAGCGTTGGAGCGTTTGATCACATGAAGTATAAAGTATCTACCTCCCACCGATAGAGATAGAACTGCAGTAGGCTTGTGGTTTCGGCATTATATGGCTAGATCGATATATACGAGACGCTGCCTACCTGCATCCGCGTTATAAAAATGTCCATAAATAATTGGTAAGTTTATAGGCTTTTGGTTTGAAAATGTTTGGTTAAGTACCTAGAATTCAATAATTTGTTGTTTGTAGGTTTTAGATGTGTAGAAAGTGTTGTTTGAGCAAATGTTTGGTTTCTGCAGGTTAATCTCAGAAGTGAGCTACGTGAAAATGATGTATGGCTGCAAAAGTTGATTCAATAGTAGATGAGGAAATAAGAATTATTTCTTATTTTTTGATTGTTTAATTGATTCGTAAAAGATGATTTGTAAAAGTTGATTTGTTTAATTGATGTGAACATAATTCTTATTTGTGCTTGATTAATTGATTGAAATGTAATGGTTGATTTTGTTGATTTCAATCTGCATTATGTTGAAGGCAAAAATGACTATCGCAATGCGAAATGAAAATCGCAACGAGAGAATCGCAACGCAAAATGAAAATCGCAACGACAAAATCGCAACGCGAAACTAAAATCGCAACGCGAAACTAAATTCGCGTTGCGATTTTCATTTCGCTTTGCGATTCCCTCGTTGCGATTTTCATTTCGCATTGCGATTCTCTCGTTGCAATTTTCATTTCGCATTGCGATTCTCTCATTGCGATTCTCTCGTTGCGATTTTCATTTCGTATTGCGATAGTCATTTCCGCGTTGCGATAGACATTAAGATGATTGTGAACGTCATTTTCGTGTTGCGATAGTCAAATGAATGCCTAATAAGTGATAACAACTGAACAGATCATAGCAATTTTCAAACTCAAGTTACTAATACATGCCTAACTGAAAATGTTAAAAGTTCACACATAAAATCCACATAATACAACGTTTGCATTTAAAAATCACCTAAGTTACCAGTCCCAAAAGGTGAAGCCGGTTGTGATTTGGGATTTTAAAGATGATTGCGATTTTGATTACCTTTTTCTTGACACCATATGAGCTTTGGATTTTGATGAGGATCCATATTTTGGTAGAGGAAAAGATGATTGTGATGGCACTGGTGATCCACATGTCAACCTTGTATGACCACTTTCCTTGCACCGACTACATGTCGATCTCTTCTTCTCTTCACCCTTAGACGGTATACGATCGTGACTTTTTAGTCGGCCAGGTAGCCTTCTGTCCATGGCTGGTGGCAAAACTGTTTGTAAGTCATCTGGTATGTCCCACTCAGAAGGATGTGGAATAGGGTAGACAATCTCGCCATAAGTCTGTCGATATACTTCTGTAGTGTAGCAATCCATAGCGTATGCGCTTGAATCATCTTGGTTTAGATGAAGAGAAACTTTTATAACATGGCCACACGAATAACCAGATGTTTTCCATTTCATACAACTACACGTCTTTGCATTTAGATCGACAAGCCCATTTAAGTTTATTATCCAGTACTTCAAACAAAGTGTTTGAACATGGTTCAACTCTCCATGACGTTGACTTCACAACACGTTTCGTTATCTTTTTTTGTCCATGGTGTAACACGATGTTCCAATGTTCCTGTAAATTTAAATAAATAATACTTAGTAAAATATATGATAAGTTACGAATTTAAAGAAATAATACCTGCATGGTTTCTTCTTGTAGTACCACTGTTGAATAGAGGCTCGAAAAAACTCCATTAACATAGTAATGGGTAATTTCCGGGAATGACGACTTAGAGCGTTGATTGATTTTGCACTATTAGACGTCATGAAACCATATCTTGCTCCAAGTTGATGTACTCTTGACCATCTTTCAAACCCGACATCTTCTAGTGTTTGAGCACACTGAGGCAAAACACGTCTTAAACAATTTATATGTTTATTAAAATCCACTTCCCGATAAGCTTTTACATCCTTCCAGTATGTCCATTTGTGATTTTTTATACCAGCAGACCTTGATTTTAGATTTCTATACAAATGAACACCACAAAGTCCATGAAAAGCATCTGGGAAACACCTTCTAACAGCGTTGTCAATTGAGTTTGCCCTATCGGATATGATTGTCAGATTGCTAATAGGACCTATGCAATCCCTAAGATGTCCCAAACCATGTCCATGAATCAGAGGTTTCAGATTTCCAACCCCGTAAGCTATTGGCAGTATCCCATTGTTAGCATCCATGGCTACTGCTAATAAGTTTACTCCAAGGTATCGACCTTTTAAATATGCTCCGTCAACTATAATAACTGGGCGCATGCAATTAATAAACGAACGAATCTACAAAATCATATACACAAGAAATATAATCATTTAAATGTGAAATGCATGTAACTAATAAAAATGAGTCAACAAAATTATATGATTTACAACGCAGCACCAATGGCGATAACAGCAACTCAAAGCGTCCATCTCTATCTGTTTTGATATGAGTTACCGACCCAGGATTTTTCAGCTTTAAATTGTGACAATAAGCCGGCAGTTGGGCAAACGATGCTTCTGGCGACCCCCTCAACAATTCCAAGGCATAACATTTGGCTCTCCAAGCTTGAGAATATGAGATACTAATCTTGAACCGAGCATTCATGTCAATCATAATTTCATGTCCCCGATATACCCTACCATTCAAAAACATTAACTCAGCCAGAAAACCACCCAACACCTTTTTGTTTGCGTTTCTATGGTGAGGAAAAACTTGGGTTCTTGAACATGTATATTTATCAATAAAAGTCCTAACTTGAAATATTTCGTAATCTTTTATCCTCTTTGCAATCATACGCCACATACAGTTTTTTTCAATCATACACCTTGTTTCGAAACGATCTTTGCTTGATTTGTTAACTTTTAGTTGATAGCCATCTTCCACACATTTCGTATACAAATCTATCTTCAAGTCTTCCTTTGTATCAAAACAATCATCTTTCTTGATACGAATAATTTTTGTGTGACAATCAACTGCTATCTTTACCAACTCTTCTTCCGGTATCTGAAGTAATTCTGGCATATTCCAGTTATACTCTCGTGGCATTTTCTTCGGGGACTTTTCTTTGGGATTTCTTCTTCTTCTTTTTCTTCTTCAGTGTTATATGAATTACAGAATGGATGTTCAACATGTTCATTTACAGTCGTAACTTCCTCCTCATTATCATCAACAACATCTTCCTCGGCAACGGCTGTTTCATCATCAAAATTCGGGTATTGACCAATATCAAAATCATTACACGCAGGGTCTGTTTCTTCTTCTGAAAAATCATCAAAATCTGAGTATTGACTAAGATCAAAGTCCGGGTATTGACCAAGATCAAATTTTGAATACTGACTAGTACTCACAATTTTTTTTGTTGGCTCATCATCGTCTAACTGGTCAATACGAAAACCGAATTTTGTTGCTGAAAGTTGATTGGGATTTGGATTTGGGATTTGGATTAGGGAAAGGTTGTGGGTTTTGAGATTGTGTTTGGTATTGGAAATGTGGTGAAACAATATTTGCTTGGTGATGAAATTGTGGTGGAACAATTAAATTTTGAGCACCATAACTGGGGTTGAAAACTTAGTTGATTACTACCCGCTACTGACCCAACTTCACTACTTATAGTTCAACAACATACAATGTAACATCATCACTTGAAACACTAATGTAAGCAATGAATCGTTCAACATCTTCATTGTCGGTTAACAAATAAACTTTACCATTTCTCTGATAAGATGGCCTAAATCCACTTAGGGGCTCTAAATTCAATTTATTTGCAACACGTAACATTAGAGTTTCATAAGTTAACTTTTTTAATGATAGTTTTAGTTGAAGATTCATGGGTAAAGGCATATATTGTAAAACACCATGAACATTCTCCCATGACCCTCCAAAACACAAATCTATCCAAACATGATCAACATTAGATGATTTCATTATTGTAAATTAATTTACTAAACAAACGAGCTGCGAAACTAAAACATGTTGCCGGATGGGGAAAGATGTCGTGGATATAGGAACGGATGTCGCCGAGAGAGTGATAGATGGAGATGGAATGAGTTGCGATTTAGGATTTAGGTTATGAGTTGCTGCTGCTGCGTATTTATATACTCAAAACATTGTGTTGCGAAATTAAAACCTGTTGCGAATTCAGAAATCGAGTTGCGGATTTGAAATTCAGTATTGCGATAGTCAGAATCTCGTTGCGATTTACTAAATCGCAATGCGATTACGTAAATCGCAATGCGAATTAGGAAAATCGCAATGCGATTACGTAAATCGCAATGCGAATTAGGAAAATCGCAATGCGATTACGTAAATCGCAATACGAATTAGGAAAATCGCAATGCGAATTAGGAAAATCGCAATGCGATTACGTAAATCGCAATGCGAATTAGGAAAATCGCAATGCGAATTACGTAAATCGCAATGCGATTACGTAAATGGCAATGCGATTACGTAAATCGCAATGCGAATACGTAATCGCAATGCGATTTACGTAATTCGCATTGCGATTTCCTAATTCGCATTGCGATTTACGTAATCGCATTGCGATTTTCCTAATTCGCATTGCGATTTACGTAATCGCATTGCGATTTACGTATTCGCATTGCGAATTAGGAAAATCGCAACGCGAATTTGGGAAATCGCAATGCGATAGTCAGAATCGCGTTGCGAATCTGGAAACTGATTTGCGATACCGGAGATCGCATTGCGAATTATCGATCGCATTACGATTTAGTTGGTCATTTTGACGAATCCAAAAAAAAATTGATTAAAATCATATATTATAAGGCATTGAGGTATTTCTCATAAGAAAAAACCATCAGTGGCTACACACTCTTTGTCTGCTATGTCAAAGTCGAGCAGGAGACAAATGAGGCAAAAGAACTACTGGATAGGGGGCCTCACTGGTCGGATTAGAAAGGATGCCTAAACTTTTCCGACTTATGTTTTTATTTTTTATTTATTCACATAGTAATATATATTTAAAATACTTTTAATTATTTTACAATCAAAATTATTTAATTCAAGCAATTTAAATAAACACCAAAGTCTAAGTCTCCTCATAGCATGTGTGATTGTATTCACAACAACCTCCTAATCCTTTCTGATTTCTGTTTGATGCGGCTGAGGCGGATATTGACGAAGTTACTTTCTAAACTATGGTGAACAGCTACCGGTCGTCACTGTGTGAACCATTAATAAGGCCGTAGCTAAATCTGGACAAGAGAACTGTTCAGGACCTAAAAATTTAATCCATTTTTAATTAAAAAAGAATAAATTATCTATTTTGTCACATTTTAATTTTTATTTTGGTCATCCACCTTTAACTAATGGTGATGTTTACGTGATTTTTTTAAAATTTTTATGTAATTATTCTTTTATTATTTTTTAACAAGATGGAGATGATTGAAATCAAATCGTGATCCTCTCAAAAGAGGGTCATCCTTGTTTTGTGTGAGTAATTAATTAGATATTTGATAAAGTTAGTTAATGTTTTCTATTTGAAATTTAATTTGTTCATTAGATAGTTTGTTGAGCGTAATAAAAAATCAATTTACAATCAAATTAATTTAATTTATTTTTTCTTATCCTTACAATTTAATTTTTTCGATACTTATTATTAAAGACTTTACTTTATATTGGTCAGCACCAAAATCTCAAAACAATGATGATCATATACTCCACATTTTCTAAGCAAAACACTAGTGGACTAAGACATGGAGAATGCCGTAGGAATTATTGTTTGTCGATTTATGTAAGAAACATCTGAGATAGAATTCTACTTCATAATTAACTTTTAATTTTCACTATATACTACCAACTCAGGGAAAGGAGCCAATAGTAAGGCATCAAAATAGTAGACAATGGTGGGAGATGGACGTGGAAATTCACTTTCAAACAAATCGTCTACTCCATGCTGTTGACCCAGTGGGGCTTTAGTGATTAATCTTCTATAATAAATTTGAACAAATCCGTCGTCGATGAAAAGCTGTTTTCTCCTATATATAAGAGCTTTTCACAAATACCCCAAGCATCAAAGAAAAAGTTTTGCATTTAATTTCAGTAACCATAGTAAGATCATAGATGGCATTAACTCCAGCAAGGCCACTGGCTTTTTTCTGCTCAATGATTCTGTTGCTAGTTGTTAATGTTGATGCTGGTGGAATTGTTATTTACTGGGGTCAAAAAGGAAATGAGGGTAACTTGGCGGATACTTGTGCCACAGGTAACTATGCTTTTGTTAACATAGCTTTTCTTCCGACATTCGGCAATGGTCAGACTCCGATGATCAAGCTTGCCTGTCACTGCGATCCCTACAGCAACGGCTGCACTGGTTTAAGTTCCGACATTAAATCCTGCCAAGCAGAAGGCATTAAGGTAATGCTTTCAATCGGAGGAGGTGCAGGAAGCTACTACCTTAACTCAGCTGAAGATGCAAGGCAGGTGGCTATTTATCTTTGGAACAACTTCTAGGGGGAACATCGTCTTCTCAACCACTAGGTGATGCCGTCTTAGATGGAATTGACTTCGATATCGAAGGAACGAACCAACATTGGGGTGACCTTGCAAAGTACCTTTCAGGATACAGCAAAAGCGGTATGAAATTGTATTTAACCGCTGCTCCTCAATGCCCTTTCCCTGATGCTTGGGTAGGGGGTGCCCTGAAAACTGGTCTATTTAACTATGTTTGGGTTCAATTCTATAACAATCCACCTTGCCAATTCACATCTGGAAGCATTGGAAATCTAGAAGGAAGCAATGGACCAGACATTCCTGCAACTAAAATTTTCTTAGGACTTCCGGCAGCCCCAACAGCTGCCGGAAGTGGGTTCATTCTAGTAGCCGGTCTTACCTCAAAAGTGCTCCCTGCTATCAAAGGTTCTGTCAAGTATGGAGGTGTGATGCTGCGGTCGAAGTACTATGATGACCAAACTGGATACAGTACTTCCATCAAAGGCGAAGTTTAAATTTCATTTTGTATGTCAAATCTTGTAACTGTGCTATTAATTTTATGGAATAATAATTTTTATATTAACAGAACATGAATTAGGTTACTCGTGAAAGAATAAAACTGAAAGTACATCGAAGATAGAATTTAAAATTGAAGGGTAGAGTAAAACTATATTAGTATACAGTTTGAGCCATTCATGAGCATCAATGACCAGAAGTATGCCGTTAGCTACATACACTAATACTCGCATGTAATGAGCTTAAAACTTCTAATAAAATAAAAGCACTACAAAAAAACGGGGCTAACTTATCAAAAGGTTCACATGATTTGTCTAAGAATGTGGTATCTGATTCTTTTAAAATATCCAAATTTTTGCAAAACATAAATGAAAATAACTTGATGTTAATATGGTTGAATTTGAGTTTTCAATATCTTCTGCAAGGGGTTTCACATGCTTCCCCAATGCTTTTTGATGGTGTTTATGCCTTATCCTCTCTAGTTTATCCTTACTTTTTTGCTTCCTTGTCTCTTTCTGCCGGTTCCGGAGATTTCTCTCTCTGTCAAGAGCACCTTGCCACACAATCTCACCGGTCAATGGCCATAGCCATCTTCTTTTTGGGTGGTCGGAACCTGCTTCCTTGGCTAAATCCTCGTCCATTGTCTTTAAGGTGTTGAATGAAAACCATTTGATCCACATTTTACCCCTATGACCCTTAAACTTGTGGTATTCTTGCATCACTCCGGTTTCAGGATTCACATATACAATCTGACGTGCACTGTATGCCCAAACATTTATAAGCAGCTCAAGCACCCGTAAGTAGCAATGTTTGTCCTGTAGAACACAATCACCAAATTGAAAACAGCGTTTGGCTATTTATATAGGCCGGGACCGACTTCATATAGTTCGATGAACAAGTTACTCCCTACTCATTTGATATTTAACTTTCATAATAATAATGCACTTTATAGTTTACCTTTGAGAAACTGAGATAACAGTAACCACTTAGATGGTGCTCATCATGCATTTGTGCATCTAATGCATCCGCAAACATCCTGCAAAATGCAAATCAGACATCAAAATGTGTACAAATCAACATGGTTTCAACTGTCCATGCAGAGAAGTCATTAACAGCTCTAACCTTGAAAACATTACGAACTCTAAGGACTTTGTTGGCAAAGCCCAACTCTGCATGACAGACCATGTGCCTCCGCCTTCAGGCATGGGAGGCAAAGAGTTCAAATCATACTGTAAACCATACATCCTTTTAATAGTCTCAGGGAATAAAAACCTGTGAAGAAATGATAAAAAAGTTAAGTAAATATACCAAGGCATTTTCTTTTTTCAGAATTTCATGCTTTTGCGGCTGAAATAATTGATCAACCTCACAGCTCTTACTTGCAATTTCCAGCATTTATAGCATCACAAAATGACCAAAAGTCCCTCTGCATGCTGTTTCTCGGATCCATGTCCATCAGGACCCAAAAGTATAGTGTGTCACCATACTTTTGCTTCTCGATAGCATCTAACAATGAAGCTTGAGCAACTTTAGACAAGGATGCCTGTTTTTGTCCCACAATTATGAGTAAAAAGGACAGATAAAAGATCAAGATATATTTCATTGAAGGTGTTGCTAAGCCAAATGACATGATTCTCACCAATTAATTCAGAAACAAAAAGGACACATACATAGAGACAAAATCATAAAGAAGAGAGGGGTTGGACATTTTCCTTTACCTTCCGAGCTGTTGCTCTCCATGACTGAAACCCTATCCAGGCATTCCTGTGTAGACGGTCAATCGGGTTAGCAATAGCAAAGAAGGCACCATATTCACCAAGAGTGTCTAGGTAGTATGGGTTGTTAAGAAGTTGCAGACGAGAAGGTCCATCAACATCATCCATCCCTGGTCTTCGACCTTTGGTGGACTGGAACATCCATTGTACCTACCTTTTAAGTGCCAATCGAAATTATGAATTACAGCACATTCATGCTTTATACAACTTCAGTTGCTTGAAGGAGAAATGGGTATCCAATTGTTTAAAAATGAATTCTAAAGAAATTCTTGATTTCATTTTAAGTAAACCAATAAGTGGAACAAAAGAAGAATGCAAACCCATATAATTCTTTTACCAGCTTACCAATCCAAATCCACGATAAAGAGAATTTTGGTGCAGGAAAGGCCATGTTCCTTCCCCAAAATAAGGTTCATATATACATAATGGTTGGCCAATCCTTTCGAGCTCCCTTTCATCCCTTCATGCAAGTCATTCCTCATATGGTCAGCCCTCTCGCATTTCGATATACATTCTCCCAGGTGCCACAAGGTTGATCTGTTCTGTCTTTCAACCACAAGACATTTGAAAGAGCATGAATCTTCATTAAAGAACAATGTAAATAAGGACAGCTGAAATTGTTCAACTAAACTTTTGGGTAACATACTATTTCCCAGAACAATTCTTACCTCTTGCTCCTTCCTCCTTTTGGCATTGAGAACATGCATCTTTTTTTCTTCCTCCCAAATATCATATGAAAAGGAATCATCCAAGGCAATTAATGAACCAAACTTCTCCCTTCAAGAATGGTTCCGTTGTTCCTCTAAAGTGTTAAAAAATTTGCAACTGTCTTTGAAAGTATAGTTTAGAAAATCCTCAAACAGGTTCCACTTCCATTTTTCTTTCAACTTTGAAGGAAGTTCTGCAACAACCTTAGGAGGTGCAACTTCGGATGGAAGCTTGAGAACATCTTCCAGTAGAAAGGCATATCCTTCAACAGTTTCCTGAACCATCAAGTTTTTAACAGTTCCTCTCCCAATCGAAGCAATATTGTGTGCAAATGGAGACAATTTTCCATTTGATGTCACTTGCAAAATGATTTGAGTCAAAACTCTAATATTCTCCTTCGGAAAAATAAAGCCGTTTAACCTGTCATCAACCTAATTGCTATTGCCAAGTCAGTAGTTTGTTTGCCTAAAGATCCCGAATATCCATGAACAGAAAAGAGTGACAGAGACTTACGTATTTCCTGATATTGGAGAGTTCTGGTGCTATGATTGGTTTCCCAAGGAACATGGCTTTCATCAAAATTTCTGGGAATGATGACTCCTCAAGGAAAGAGCCATATATCACAAGGTCAGTCATGCTAAGAACACTGTCAACATCTTCCTCGATGGCCACATGCTTCACCACACCACCAGGGTATCTCAAGTTAAGAGCAATTCCCTGGGGAAAATGATATATGTGAAATAGAGAAAAATAGTGAGAAGCTCTAAAACTATGTCCACATATGAATTTAACCACAACATCCGATAAACTATAAAGTGATTATGGACATACCTCAACAGCCATGCTGTAGTTGCCTGTTGAATCACTGCTTAAAACAATAATTTTCGGATGGGAATTTGAATTATTGTCAAATGAAAAGTCAGCAAAGAGAGGCAGTAAAGCTTGCAAAATAAGGGCATGCTCCAACCACAAGCCTCTGTACATAAATTGACTTCCAACAATTGCAATGAGTACTTCATCAGGTCCATAACCCATCTTCTTAAGCTGTTTACCTTTGTACAAATTCATTGCATTCTCTCCTTTCCATACTGCAGTGGGAGAACCGGGAATGACATAATAATTTCCAGAATCAAATGTAGAATAGATCTGCGGAAGGTAGGGTAACAAATCAAATCACAAGAAGCAAAAACAAGTTATATGGCAATCTTAGAAGCACAGGTGAAACTACGTGCACTAGGCATTGAAAGTAAAAACTGGGTCAAAAGAAATCATTTACTCAGATATTTTCTAATAAAATAGGAGCAATATTACTTTAGTTGCATGCATTTGTCCCATTGTTCAGACCTTAATGGCAACAGATAACACCTATACCATCACTACTTTTAGTTATTAGCATGTTAACGATGAACCGGTGATGAAATGATTTTCAAAGAAATATTACCGGAAGGGCATAGTCTGGTAAGACGACAACAGTAGCATGACTGAAAACCTTTTTCCAATCATTCACAAGCTCAATCTACCCACTTGAAGTGTATTCTCTAGAACGTACAGCAAGCACTCTTTCATGGATTGTCCATATGAGCGGAATAGATTTGAAAGGTTCCTGCATAAAACTATCACAAGTAAACTCATTCTTGTTAATTGACTCAGACAAGTAACAGATCCGGCGAAATTTTCAAACGTACATGGTAAAAGATCAAATAAAACGAATTAATAATGTCTTCATCATGTATGATAAAGTAATCTTAAACTTCTGAAAGCAATAGGTACAGAGTATTTACATATGAAAAATTATAATATCTTACCTAGAAAATACACTCTTTGCCTTAAGAGAACTAAGAAGTATGCCATCATAGCTGCAAAAAAATATATATCACAATTATATACCCATAAGAACAAAATTCTATACAGGAAAAACTCAATCATTAAGGAAGAAAAGGATGTCTTATCCTGAATAAAAGCAAAAAAAAAAACTCCACAATCACTTGATCAAATTTCTTAATATAATTAAGAACTAAAATACAAAACTGATACATATAAATAATTCAGCAATTGGGTATAGATGAAGACCTTCAATTAAACGACAACAGTAGCACGACTGAAAACCTTTTTCC
This sequence comes from Hibiscus syriacus, assembly GCF_006381635.1. Lineage (NCBI taxonomy): Eukaryota > Viridiplantae > Streptophyta > Magnoliopsida > Malvales > Malvaceae > Hibiscus > Hibiscus syriacus. Next base: position 8,567,987 of record NW_024063392.1, on the reverse strand, counting down.
AATCATTCACAAGCTCAATCTACCCACTTGAAGTGTATTCTCTAGAACGTACAGCAAGCACTCTTTCATGGATTGTCCATATGAGCGGAATAGAGTTGAAAGGTTCCTGCATAAAAACTATCACAAGTAAACTCATTCTTGTTAATTGACTCAGACAAGTAACAGATCCGGCGAAATTTTCAAACGTACATGGTAAAAGATCAAAATAAACGAATTAATAATGTCTTCATCATGTATGCTAAAGTAATCTTAAACTTCTGAAAGCAATAGGTACAGAGTATTACATAGAAAAAATTATAATATTACCTAGAAAATACACTCTTGCCTTAGAGAACTAAGAAGTATGCCATCATAGCTGCAAAAAAATATATATCACAATTATATACCATAAGAACAAAATTCTATACAGGAAAAAACTCAATCATTAAGGAAGAAAAGGATGTCTTATCCTGAATCAAAGCAAAAAAAAACTCCACAATCACTTGATCAAATTTCTTAATATAATTAAGAACTAAATACAAAACTGATACATATAAATAATTCAGCAATTGGGTATAAGATGAAGACCTTCAATTAAAGTTATTCAAATAAAGTATCAATCTAAAGTGGAATTTCTGGAGATTACAAACGAAGGCACATACTTCAGCCAATCAACAGCAATCTTATTCGATCCGACTTTAAGAATAGTGACTGAAACTCTGATGCTTTGCCAAACACTGCGCACAGGACCATCTTCAAGGGAGTAGACCTTCCAAGAAATTAATGTAAACACATGAAGCTAAGATGAACCGTTAACTTCATCTTCAAAGAGTTTGTAGTCATATTCAATTCTATCACTCCAGACATTTCCAGAAAATATAAGCACAGTTTTCAGCTGAAAAGACAGTTAAAGTTTTCTTGACTCAGCAGCAGAATTCCATATGTATGTGTGTTATATATATCAACTCGCAAATGATTTAACTGTCCAGAAGTGAATGTCATTTACCTGAAGTTCATAACCAATCTCTCAATGCAGTTGCAATTGTCACCATTAGCAACTGTTGTGGGTCAACCAGTAGATCAGGAAAGACCTTCAAGCATAGAATTTGAAGTGGACAAAAAAAAGAACTCTTAATAAAGAATGCAGCAGAAGATCACACAACAAAAACTGATTGAATTAAAAAAAAAAAGAGACAACTTTCACTAACCAGTGCAAGCTGAGGTTTCTATATTGGAAACGGTGTTGACTCGGTTGAAACCAGATGGAGAGTCCAAATTGAGTTGCTTATTTGCTCTCTGGAATTTCTCTAAAAGATTAGTCGGTTCCAATCTGATATCTTCACCGAAATCTAGCCCACCCATCTCTTTCAAAGACCTCAATTCTCCAAATACAAACCTTTATCATCCAAGAAGGAATCTTGAGATTGTCCATCACTGAACCAGGCAAAAACATTGGAAGAACACCACAAAGAAAAGGAAACAGAAACGGTGCAAGCCATTGGAGATAATCTAGCTTCTTGAAAAGAAAAAGACGAGAAAGTCTCGATCTGGGTCGGGTGGGGAAGGGTTTCCTTCGTTCCTACTAGCGGCTCTCTTCAACGAGATCCGTTTTCCAGGCAACCCATTTACATTGTCATTTAAGAAGGGAAGCTCAGTCTAAAATAGGAAACAGAGCAGAGAGTAGAAGTGAAAGAGGAAGCTTGTGAGTAAAACGAGCTATAGCAACAGTAGCATTCAGATGGATTCAATGGTCGTTTGTCAAAGATTAACAGAGTTGGCATACACAATAATTGACGCAAAGCAATTTGTACCAAGAGCGATAGAATTTGGGTGAGAGCTGTAATCTCTTACTACTTCCCTTTATTTCAGCCTGCTGTGTCTGTCTTGGCCTTACTTAGATAATTAACAAGGATTTTTTTAAAAATATATTTTAGTTAAAGCATAATTTCTGATCAATAAAAATAAAACATTTACGTTGATTTTGCTTTTTTTGTTTATATAATTACTGAAAAAATAAATTGATTATTAACTTCAACTAAATCATAACTCCGGATTGTTATTAATGATACAAAACAGATTATCTATTTTCAACAATTGTTATTTTAGTCATATCTTTATCATATGAAATATCAATAAGTTGTGTTTATCCAACTGTTAGGATAATTGTCTTTCAAGCAATAGACCGGGCTTGACTCCCGGCAAACGCATTTCTTGTTTTGCTTCTCTAACTATTGCAATTATATCCTCAGGAATGCTATCAAAGAATAGTCCTTAGCTGAGCGACACAGATCTTCTACCATCATAACAGATTGTATTTGCGTAAATGTTATGTTGACAAAAATTGATTGATTCCCTCAGGTCTGGGAAATAAGTGTTATAGTGAACTTCAACAGAATATTGGACTTAATCCCTGATTGAACCCTATTAAATGAAAAAAATTGCTCCAGAAAATGACCATTCCCAGCTGCTATGGTCCATGTCATCTGCATTTTCATCTCATAATGATCGTTGTTTATCCGAAAGCTTAGAAGCGGATGGTTTCGAGAAGAAGATGATTCAACTGGATGCTCCATCCTTGGGGCTGCAATTGGTTGTGCAGAAAACAATCACATGGTCTTTCGGCTTTTTCATAATCTGCTCAGCGGGGATCGAGGGCATGATCATCAACCAACCAAAGGCCATGGTCTCGGAAGCGCTTGATCTTCTTCTCAAAGCCGAGGATATAATTATTATGAATTATGACATGCATCCCCTTGGTTTGCTGCACCCATGTCTTATTCTGAAGTATAATCCTCCTGTTGGAAATGCTGCCTGAGGAAGCAGGTAGAGATCCACCTGCAGAATATATTATCAATGTACAATCATCAGAAAACCGAATCTTACTGCCAGAAAATATATCACACGCCATCAATTACAAATACCAGAGAGAGAGTATCATAAAACAGCAAATCTCACAAACCCAGTCTTTACATTCCCAAACCAAAGCAACAGTTTGTCATGAACCAGAAATGCAAGTAGGACACATGCAAAAGATATTTCTAAAGGATATCAGATTGGATTAACCATACTGTTCCTTTAGCACTATATAAGCCAATTTCCCATGTTACAGATTGCCGAAAGATGCAACTACATGACTGAGAATTCATTTTAATATGAATACACTAAGTGCAGCACTAGTCAAAGGACATATATCAATTAGCAATGTTTTTCAAATTATGGCATGATGAACGAGTACATAATATTGTCCAAACTTTGAAGTGTCGGCCAGAATTCAGGAAAACATGCAAATATGGCAAAAAATTCGACTTGACAAAGAATACAAATGAGAACTATTAGGTACATATATGCTATAACTCCAAAATTGAAATGACAAGATGCATAAACATACCACTCCAGCAGTTTTTAGTAGAGCCCAGTTAAAAGCAGGCTGATCATTTCTTTGCTTTGGACCATAGCTGTGCTTGAAGTTCTTCAATCCATTTCTTCATTACTAGCTTTGCTCCATTGGTGGCACGCAGAAAAATCAACAACTACAAATATAAGGGCGACCCTTTTTCCCTGGAGGTGGCAAATCATGGGAATGGTTCAATGGCTTCACCTGATCAACCAAAGAGAAGAAGAAAGAATCAACTTTATGAGAAAGAAGCAGTATCAGCAAAATATTTCCAGTGCATAGCAGCCTAGGCCCTAGAGTCCAGGGCAATGGGTTGACTAAGGTCAATTACAACATATTTTCACTTGCATTCATAGCTTAACAATCATGGCGACGGTAGAACTGCTAAAGATAAGCCAAAGTTAATTAATTTCTCATGATCAAGTGGAGTGTCTTAATCTTAATGAATATTTTGGCTATTCTTGCATTGCAAACACATCATAGCACTGTTTTGGTCTACACTTCCAAGTTCCAAGTACGAAACTAAGCAATTTTAAAAGTAAAACAGGCTGAAAAACTATTGTAGCAAAGTTAGCATACATACTGCAGTCATGTCATCGGTGAAGTAACATCATGGTTTCCTTCCATATAAGGGAAGGGATCCCCAACCACACCATATCAACATCATTATACATAACATTGTAGCCGAGCTCCAAGATTTGCAACAAATGCCGAGGCCTCCTGGCAGTAAAATTGAAGAATCCCTAAATCAAAGCACCCAATAAGCATCAATTGAAAATGCGAACAAGTAAGAAAGAGATGAAATTTCAAAAAACAACCCAAAAACGGGATTGAACCTGAGCCAAATTTATGGGCGGATTGTGAATCAAGAGCTGGCGGTATTAGGACGGCATGGCCAGGCCATTTTTCATTAACCTTGTCGAGAGTAGCATAATCCTCAGCTATGACAAGGACTTTCTCTTGGTGCTTCTGTCTGGTGATACTAATCAGCCAATTGTTGAGAAAAGGCAAGTAAGGATGACTCAGCGCAGACAATTATGGTGCCGTTTTTGGCGACGAAAGAAGCTGCTTCGGCCAAAGAGTAGTGCCGCCATTTGAAAATAGGAGAAGAGGGCATTTAGAGTTGGAGAATATGGATTGGGGGATACCTGACCAGGGCGCGAACACTCCGAGGATTACCATAAGCGAGAGGAGAATAATTATGCCCGTTGGACTGAAGATCGAAATGGGTCTTTGCGAGGTTGATGAAGAACGTGGGGAGATCGGGTAGCCGTTTGAGAATGGATTCTGGATAGGTCGTTGGTGCAAGAACGACGACATTGTTGCTGGTAATACTAAATATGGTACAAACGAGCTTGTTTATGGAGATTTGAACCAACAAAACAATGGGGTGGCGAATTTGGGATTAAGGAAACGTGTTTTGAGATCGGATCTGTAAGCGACGATTCAGGACTGTATTGGTTTAGGATGCTTTTGTTCTCATAATATAAAATTATCAGTATGAATAAAAGATTATCAGAGAATAGGATTATGGGAATGTTATATTGTGTTTGATTGGTTTAGCAGGAATGTAAGATTACAATGTTTGGTTGAAGGAATAAAAGATTATTGGAATATATTTTATCAAATTATCCTTGATTATATTTTTAACAAGCGAAATTCTAAATATTTAAATAAAAATTTATATAAAAATTCTATGTTGATAATATTATTTGAGCATTTAAATATATCATGTATTATTTTTATTTTAATTAATATTAAATTTATATAATTTATGTATAATTATATTAAAATTCACATCAACATTTAACTAAATGTTTACACTTTGAAAACTAGCTTCGGTTTATACGTGATATTCACTAGGAGGTTTCTTGTTTTTCAATCGATTAGGTTAACATTCTAATATGAAAAGTGATTTAATATGACTTGAGGAATGATTTAATATGAAAAGTGAAGAAAAATTATAATACATGATGTATTAAGTTAATTTCACTCGAGGAAATTTTTTACAATCAACTACATTAATCTTAAATGTTCATTTTAACCGTAATTTTTTCCCTTTGAACTTTTAATCAAAGAAAATATATCTATAAATATATCACTTATAAGAGATCAAATATAAAATCTACTGAATATTCAATTTTCAATAGCTTATAAAAACAAATATCATAAATTCAGTGCTTCTAATTTTCATATCAATGATTAATTTTCATTGTTGGATTCTTTCGATTTACATCACCTATAAAACCTCAATAGATTGTGTCAAATTGACAGCCTTTAAAACCTCAAATAGAACATTCGAAGTCTGGTATGCTTTTGTGAGTTGTGCCCTACAAAGGAACAAAATATTTACCGTCAAATAACAAACTATAACAATTTCCACAATAATCCATTTCAATCCCATTGTAATGCAATTGCTTGTGTGTATATATAAGCTATAACAGAAATTCAAATGCATATTGAACATGCTACATTTAAGCAATAGCATCATTCATACTAAGCTGCCGAAAATATCAATTCAAGATTATCCTTGTTTTCTCAATTCATAGGAAACATAAACGACATAACAATCATTTAAGGTCAAATTATAAAAGAGTTGTTCAATGTGGCACAACTTCATCAGTCAAAGCCTCTAAAGGACCGACCACCACAATCGAGAGGCCGTCACACCGAAAATGAGTTTCATAAGATTCTAGATCAAGAGCTACTCAATAGCATCCTACATTTCACAAATGAAAAAAACAGAAGATGCAGATGCAGAAGCAGATTCAGCCAAAAAGGGTACGAAATATCATTAATTTTACAAGGTAACAAAAGTACCTTGAGTTATTGTATTTGAGATTTCAATTGGCTTCCTTCGTTGTTGTGACAAAACAGGAAATTACAGGTCTTGTGACCCCACATGCTCGTCCAAGTGCTTGCTTTGAAGGAACAAATACATAGGGGACATTATGTAAAAAATCAAATACAAAGTAAACTATTGTACTCAAAATCTAGGTAATGAATCAAGATGTTGTAGCTAAGATTTGCTTCTATGATGAACTACTTTAAATTGAGAAGTCAAGATGATGTGTTATAGGAATGCTTCCAAGCCAAGAGTGGGAAACAATTTACATTAAACAAAGTGTATAACCTTAAGTCAAAGATGCTTTAAATTCACAGCTAGTGAGTACACCATTGATTTGAAGCAATAAAATCAAACACCCCAGAAGACAATTAGTTAAACCCTAAACCCAAAGCTAAATATTACAACTGTGATACGATTAATTAAACCGTTAAAGTTGGGGCACAGAAAACACATACAACAACCATAAGCACATCAACAACAAATGCATATACCACTCATAAGTACTAAACAAAAGAGGATAAAACTTCATATGTCTTCATATAGTCACCCAACTTGTAAATTACAGTTGAGTTTGGCAACTAGAAGCAAGTTGCAGCTTGATATGGTAGTTTTCCCACATTATTATGTGAGGTACATGATTCAAATAGTGGAGGCAGAGCATAAACTTATATTCTATCCCATTCAACAAGCAATTTCAACCTGCCTAACTTTGCATCCACATAAATTTTAAAACAACTAAAATACCACTTAGCAATAACTTTTCCTAGTGTAAACCCACATATTAAACAAGAATTAAGCAATCAAAAAGTCTATACCAGAAAAAACATAAAGAAAAATATGCATATTCCATAGAACAATTACCTTATCTTCAACAAGCAAGGAAGGTGGAGCAGAATCTCAAAGGACTCAGTATCCGCAGCCATCACAACGAACTCTGAGATACCTTTGTTCAGGGTCATGGTAGCTGAAACCCAAACAAATCCAATTAAAGAAGAAAAAGAAATGAAGAAGAAGATCAGGAGAAAGAAAACCCATATCGGAAACGATAACAATAATTACAATAAACGAAAAAAATGGAAATGGGTATTATTTACTAACCTTCATTAACTCCCTTTTTGAGTTGCTTGTAGTTTGCAGCTTGTTGTACAAGATCTAAAATCGTCGTTGTCAACTGAGCATCCGCTAGTGGGTATGCTTTGGGGTTTACAGGTTCTCCAGTCTGCAAAAATATCAACCAATTGTAAGGTATAATGCATAGATAAAACTACATGAGCTTAAAAAAAATAAGAGAGAACCGTTACCATTTTTCTTGGAGAAAACATAGGAAAACAATCTAAGAAAAAGGCATAGGGTGTTTCCTCCAAACTACGCTCGGTCATAACCAAGAAGGAGAAGGGTACTTTAGACAAGAGAACCGGGAATAAGCAAATACCTAAGAGAGATGGGGGTATAACATTCATGGGAAAGTAAGAAAAAAATCATTGTTGGTAATTATTATTTCTCTGCACTTGGGAATGTAATCCATCCAAACATGGGTATGTTTACCCGGAAAAAAAGATTACCAACAGGAATTAAATATGACCTGAACCAACAGGACCTTATAGTAAAAGAAAACAGTTAAGGTTGATATAATTGTCGGTGTTGAGTCCAAACTCCCAACTTTGGTGATCTTCTTTTCTAGGAATTTTGTAAATTGGCATTTGTTCCTACATTAATTTCCTCCAACATCCTCAAACTATAGTCCCCTACTTTAAATTGCTTTCAAATTTCAAATATTTTAATTGATTCCTCAAAGTATTAGTATAATTTAGGGTAAAGTACACAAATGGTCTCCCGACTATATGATATTATTTAGTTGAGTCTATTGACTATTAGAAGTTACAAAATAGTCCCTCAATTATAAGGTTGCTTTGTTGAATCTCTCGACTGTTAAAAGTTACAAAATGCTTACCAGCCTATTCATAGGTTTCAAACTCTTCCTTTTGTTAAAAATTTGAAGACAACTTGAGCTAGACGTTAATATGTTGATTAGGATATGACAAAAATATGATCCTAAAATCTCAAACGACTCATATCTCTGTCAATAGGTTAACGTTCAGCTCAAATCGTCGCCAATATTTTTAATGAAAATGATGAGTTTGAAACTATGAATAATCAAGTGACTATTTTTAACTTTTAATAATTGAGGGATTCAACAAGGCAACACCCTATAATTAGAGGACTATTTATAACTTTTAATAGTCGAGAGACTCAACAAAATAATATCTTATAATCAGGGGATCATTTATGTACTTAAATGTTAAATATTAATCTTGTGTGATATGTATTTAAAACATATAAATCAATCAGATTGTAATATATATATGCATTATCTGTTATATTAATACTTTAAATTGAAATATTAGACGGAACAAATAGTATCAGTGAAATTCAACTAAACGACAATTTTACTTTTCATTTTGCACACCTTGATTAACTTATTTAATTAAACTTCTTATCTATAATAGAATTGCTGTCTAGAAAATTAGAAATTTTATTTAATGACATGATAAATTATGTTTGATCAGATGCCAATATGATGATAAATTGTTTAGAAATAGAAACATTTGATCAAATTAAACCTTTTATTAATTAATTAGAATTGGGCTATTATTTTTGTATAAGGTGAAAACTGGTTTGCATAAATCATTAGCGGGAAAATTTGTTTATTTAGCGGAGGTTATAACCCGCTTCATCTCTGTTACATTAAACAAAACTCTCCAATGAGAGAAAATAAAAGCTAAAATTATAGGATTATTGGACCAATTATTGATGAGTGGGTACTGTTACTCATCAGGTATTTTATACATATTGCTTATTATTGAAAACCCATATAAGAGAAATGAAGGGGGGGGGGGGGAAGAATTTCCAATTAATAAACCAACAACTGAAAAACGAGGGAGGGTAATTACAGGCAACTCCATCCGCCTAATGGAGAGATTTTACATAGTGTGCCGTTGTCGTCGTCTTCGTTGGCTTGTTTAATGGAGATTCATGCAAAATATCCAGCCTTTAGCTTCATTCCTTTTTGCTTGACAAAGAAAGCCGCCAGAACACTTTTGCTCCTAAAAGGTGCTCGTATAATCTGACGATTTGGGTTATCAAATGACCTGAATGTTGTCAAAGGTTTGGAACCCTCTAACTCCTGTCAAAAACAACAGGGGTTTATAAACATGCAAAGCAACAAAGTATTATATAGGAATATCGAACATTTTCCCGAAATCACACAAGAAAAATGAAATGAAAAGCCTCACTAGCCAAATATCAACTCGTATACCAAGAGGAATTAAGTTTACAGTTAAAGATAAATCCATCACCTCTAGCGTTAACATAGAAGCATCAATTTAAAGAACATCAAGCAAGTATGCATCCTTGGCAATTTAAAACATTACCCTTTGTATGATACCCAATGATGACACCAATGCACTAGAAGCAGGAAAAGGTGCCACTGCAGACTTTGTCCTTGCATTATCTCCATTTTCTGTAAGAATTACAGTCAAAATAAAAGTCTTACCATCTAAACCCTTTTTAGTAACAATACTAAATGAGCAACTGATCCAATATACATACCCACTAATTGGAAACCTCAGAAGCCGCACCAAAAGGTTTTGAGATTTCATTGCTGCATGGTAAGCAATGTTAATAACTTCTTGCTCTCAGCTGAACATTAGAAGAACTACAATGAAAGGAAAATTTCCATTCAGCATTGAATTTTTAAGCCAAACTCACCTTGCTAAAGTTGAGAAGTCCCTTTCAGAGTAGACTTGGTTTCTGAGGATAAGTGCCACGAAAGAGTTTTTGATGCAGGAGTATCTATAGTTAAAAAAATTATTCAGTACACGATACTTGCCTTCCTTCTATACGAAAGTATACAGCAACAATGTAGAAAACAACAAAAATTAGAAGAGGTCCTGCCAGGCACCAGCTAAGAAACATTATACCTGAAGGTTGAAGACGAGATTTAGCATGAAAATAGTTTTGCCTAGCATCTGTCGTTACCTGAGGACTAAAATGTACCTTCTTGCTGGCAGAATCTGTCATAGACAAAATTGCAATGGAAGAGAAGCAAAAAAAGGACAAAAAGGAAAGGAAAATGAGAAAACATACAAAATTAGCTTCCAGGAAAGAGGGGCTTCTATCAACTACACTTACCCCGTAAAATGTAGTGCTTATGATGTCTTGGGATAAATGCCAACTGCTGTTGCCTGATACCTTCTTTATCCGTGAATGTTTGGCATGTAAGAAGTTTCTAATATTAACAAACTTATATTAGTTAACCCTCCATTCGATATATTTTTTTTTCTTTGATTTGAATGGGGACAATGCATTAAATGGTGGGGCCCTTTGCATTTATGGTTACAAGTTTCCATTCAATATATTTATTATACTAGCATATTAAAACAGTGTAGTACAAAGAGATTACCTGATTTAAAGAACATGCTTTTAGCTCTATGGTTGACACTTCCAATGCTTGCTGCTCAAGAAGATCAGTTAACTTGTACGCCACAGTACCAAGGTGATCGACAGCATTAACAAGAGCCCGTACAGCATAATCTTTCAGGTTGTCCAGTACCCTAACAAATGTATCCAACATAGAAAAGAGTAGCAAATAAGAAGAGAACAATGGAAGTAAACCAAACACAATCAAATGCATATGCATGCTAGCTTGATACAAAAAAAATAATCACAGAGGCATTATGTGCAAGTCAATCATGGCATTGCTTGCATGAAAATGAAAAGGCTGTTACACAAAAAATTAAGGAACTAAGCAGGTCTTAAAGCAAAATAGGCAGCCTTACATCTGCTTCTGCTCATTATGGAGATAAGACTTTTCGCAGTATTCTGCAGCTGAATAGAGCTGAGGCCTTAAGTTCTTGAGCTCCTATAAAAACACAAGGGTGCACGTATCACTTGGTATCAGTTACAATGAAATGCTGGAAAGTTTCAAAATGCATGAGCTCAAAAATTCATGAAGGCAAACAGGGACAACAAGATAGAAAACCATAAAGAAGTCTCAGCCTTTGAAGATATTGCATTCAGATGCATGGACTTCCTAATTTCCTCCTACTATGATATTCTAACATTGTAGCACATAATGGATCGGAAGAGCTTTCCCAGTGCCTTATTCAATTCAATTCGCTTTCTACTTAACTAATACTACGGCTCTAGACTCATGAATGGAAATCAAGAACACACCTCTCCAATAAACACAATAAGAGTCTATACCTAACTTCCCATAGATTTATCTATTGCTATGACTCTACTTTCTAGCTTTGAAAGATTTCCAACTTTTAACTCAGTCATAAATGGTACTATCCATCAATACTAAACTCATCTTATTAAGACGCCAAAATATATGATAATTAAGAAAGCGAAAACACAATCGATCCTAGGCAAACACAGGGAATTTCTTTATTCACGTCATTATCTCTCCATCGCATTTCCCGTCAGCAATCAAGCAGTGACTTCTAAAGTCAACAAAAATAAAATCAAAATTGAAAAGATATCCAGATCAGGTCCAAAAAGAAAGAAACTAGTCATGAACCTGCAAAGCTTTAACGAAGCTCTTGCTACGCTCCATGGAGACCTCGTCGAAGGTCATGGCGAGATTATCAGGCCTGTGTAACTCCACCTCCATTAAGTCACCTTCTCTTATTAAACCTCAAACCCCTAGAAGCTAAAATTGAAGAAATCCAGCACAAAGAAGGAGAAGCGAAGTTACAGCTAATGAATAAAGGAATGGAAGTAATAAGGGGGGAGATTAGGGGGGTTAGGTTTTCGGTGGAATAGCCAAACAAACTTGGGAGAGAAAGTAGAAATAATAAGTAAAGAAGAAGAAGGAGGAGGAGGGGGAGGGGAGGGGGGGGGGGGGAAAGTAAAGTGGAAGCAATGGAAGAGAATTGGAGTTGATAGCAAGGGAAAATGACTTTCCACCATCTTCTGCGAGAGCGTTGCTTGTATTTAATTCCAAAGCGGTCGCGTTTAATGTGGTTCCCCCCGTTTCGCTCATTATTTTTGACTTTCATCTAGATTCTCCTTGATTTAATATTGTCAATTTGAAGATTAATCAAATTTTCTATCTCATAATAAATACAATCGTGTTTTATTACAATATCATTTTTATATTAATATAAAATTGTTTTATTACGTTTTTAATATAAAAATGATTTTTTAGCTGGATCCAATTTAGATAAATAATTTCCTTTGTCATTTAACTTTGATAAATTATATTAGAAATTTAGGTTTGAATTGGAATTATATTTTTAAATATTTTATTTAAATTCAATATCAATATAATTTATGTATTTGGTAAATATAAAATTTAAAAATAATATAATTAAAAATAAAAAAAACATAATAAATATATATATAACAAATATTTAAAATAAATATGTCATTATTAAATATTCTTAAAATAATTACTTTTTGATAAAACTATATTTAATTTATTTAAATATTTTTTGATAAATAAATATTAATAAATAATTAAAAAGTGTTATATTTAAATAACAAAACATAATTTTAACTCTTTATCCCCTAAGAAAATCATGGATAACTCGTTATCGTTGATAGTATGAGAAGTGACATAGATTCTGTATCACCCTCATAACGATACAGGTGACCTAATCCGATCGAGGTGTCACATTTGGGCCACCAGAGTGACCGACAGTAAAAATTCGGGAAAAAATTAAAATTTTTGTTAATCCATTTAAAACCGTAAAATAATTTACAGATAAAACACAAGTTCAAAAAATATTTATATATTAAAATAAAATCCTCCAATATCCAGTAGTAAAACAAGTTTCAAACTCAAATATAAAAACAGAATACAATCTACATGTCTCTCCCTAATTACATGCATTGTACTCCGCAAGCAATGTTAGTGGAACTCCTTTACTGATGAATGTAAAAGCACATGATCAAACTCTTTAACCTGAAATGGTAAGTAACAGAGTGAGCTTTGGAAAGCTCAGTAATACAGAACTACCAGATGAATGCAATAGGCCATCGAGTATAAGGTAAAGCATAAATTCCTTATTGGGACAGTCATCATCAGATTCTAGCGGAGAATTCAGATTCCATTAGCTAAGTCTTCAGTTACAAATAAGAATTTACGATATGAAGGAAGTATTCAGAGAGAAATATATTTAGAAGATTAAATTGGGGAGTCTAGTGTGTTCCAATAAAACAAAGAAATGTGTACAGATCATTTAAAAACATTAGTAGTTTAAAACATATTTTAAAACCACAGTAATACCTTCCAACCAAACACCGATATGTAGTTCCCAAGAACTGCATCCATAAGGACTTACCCTAGGCTCATTGGGCGTAGGTGCCAACCTAAAGGAGCACTTTGGGTCCATAAGGTCTTACCCTAGTTGAAGCGTAGGTGTTCACCTGAGGGGTGTGCCCTCAGGCCCATAAGGACTTATGTGTCATATCCGGATTAGCACTAGAGCATAGCTTATTGCAGGTTTAGCACTACGGTGCATATATATTTGACTCGAATACCCAGGGTCCTCAGGGTTTAAATTAGGCTATGGTTATTAGTTAATAAATGGTAAACATGCAAATAAGCTTATGAGCTTGTGGAATGAATGACAAATATATTGGTAAGAAACTTGATATCCGGTTATATAATGTTAATATATGGTAACATGGTTGGAATACAGGTAGAGTGATCATATTGCATTAAATATGGTTATTCATTTAAATTTATGTGTTGCATTGCTTTAAATATTCATATGATTGCCTCACTAAGTGTATACTTAGCGTGTGATTTTCACATGTATGAAAAAAGGAGGAAAATGAGTAATGAGCTGAGCTTGACATCAATCACCAAGGAAATATTTACAGGTAACAATTATGACATCCTAATGTGTTCTAAAATTCTAGCCGGCATGTATACGAGAATGAAATGTCTTCAATTTCTTATATAATTAGTATTAAATATAATTAATAGTATGAATAAATATTATCATATTAAACTATGTTTAAAAAATATATTTGGGTTTCAAATCAAATGTGTTAGACAATCTTATTTATTTTATGAAACAGAACAGAACATAACTGTCTATCACTGCTTGAAACTGGTTTTGAATTGGTAACCAAAAAATACTATATTACGATTTTTCTCTGAATAATTATTTTATAATAATTGTTCAAGTTATGAAACTGGTGACGTTTGAATGAAACAAAATTTTACTCAGTTCAATTAAAGAAATGTTTTGAATTTCTAATGTGACATCTGTAACTCGTATTGATTCGCGTATACGGGTTATGGGTGTTACATTATATGTTGGTCACTAGTCTATGTTTTAATTTGCCTTAATTTAGATATTCATTCATTATTTTTAATCTGGTCACCAATTTGAATGGTTATGTAAAGTATAAATTTGATCCCTAATCTACTTTTTTTGTTACATATTGGTCTTTGGATTAATTTCATTATTAATAAACCTTAACATTAATCTTGTTTTAATTCATTATATGACTTGTAAATTATTAATTAGCAATTAGCAATTTATTGAATTATTAATTTTATTGTATTTAGACCCTATTTATTTTTAATATTTGAGTTTGAGCCTTTTGAGTCTTCGTTTTTATCCTTTACCTTTTTATTGTTTTCAATTATTAGTTTAATTTCCTTTCAATTTAGTTATTAATTAAACCTTAGGCTTAGGTTTGTTACTTTAGTTAATTTACATTTACTTTAGCCCATAATTAGAGTCTTAGATTTTAAATTTAACATTTAGATTTAGATTTCTCACACTTTAGTCCTTTAATTTAGGGAGTAATTTGAATTAGGTCTTGCATTAGCATGCCGAGAGACCATTTCGATTATTTGACTCAATAATTGATTAAAATTAATTAGGTTGATAATTAGAGCCTTAACCTTAAATTATTCACAATTTTGTCCTTGAACTTTAATGGAGTATTCATTTCACATAATTAATTAGGTTATTAGTTAGAGCCTCCACTTTAGGTTTAATTTCACTTTAGTCCTTTAATTTAGGGAGTAATTTGGTTTGGATCTCGCATTAACATGCCCGATGGACCATCTCGATTATTCGACTCAATAATTGGCTAAAATAAATTAGGATTAATATTAGAGCCTCTAGTCTTAGGTTTAGTCCTTAGGTTTTTTAAATTACATAATTTGACATTTAAGATAGAAAAAGCCTTAATTAGCCCATCTAGCATAATTAGATTTTTAAAAGGTTGTTTGATTGCATTTCATTTTTTTTAAAATAATAAGGCAATGTTAATTTATCAAGGAATTAATATGTATCCTTCGCGTTATGCTTGGGGGGTGACCACTGGTAATTCCCGAAGTAAATCGACATTATTTTCAAAACCCCATGATATGATTCTTGAACTCCGAGGCAATGTTCCTTTATTGGGGTTAATAATTAAGCTTTTGCATTAATACTTGTGGGTGGATGGTATTGGTCTCAATAATGAGTATCATTTTCAAATTTGAATCCATAATAATTTTTAAATTGAATAAAACCTTGAAATCAAAATGATCGTTGGTGACTCACAAAATTTCATTTTAAAGTCATTTTAAAAGAAAACTCAATCGTTACAACTAGTCGACTTTTTTCGGACGCGTCACTAAATCAAATAATAAAAACAACTTTTTAAAAGTAACATTTTATTATTTATGTGCAAATTGAATATTTTAGGATATATTTAGTGATTCACTACTAAAGGTGGTAATTTACTCTGTCTATTATAGGGTTTTGCTCGCATTTGTTCATCTACTATTAAATGGACCATTTCAACATTTGTGCAAATAAACATAATCAAATTAATCTAAATGTTTTACAAAATTGATATCTATGGTTTAGAAATATCAATTACTATTAAGTGTATCCATTTAAATGTAAAGGAATTAATAAATATTTTTGGTATACAATAACAAAATTTTGATGAATAATTATGTGATATTTTTTATGTTGAGGTGGAGGATAAGTGGCCCATGGCATGAGCAGGAACTACTAGATAGGATCATGATGATGCAATGATGTGAGCATCATAGATAAATGATTGTGGCGGTGGGTGACTCTGCTGTAATAATATGGATTTGGCCACATATATTCATAATACTTGCGTTTCAATCCAGCTGGAATTTAGCGTAGCACTAGCGATCAGGGCCAGATCAATGAATTTAATGTCCTGGGTGAGATAATAATTTTATGCCCCTATATTGTATTGTATTTCTTGTTCTTGTTTTTTTCGTTTTCTATTTTAGGCACCCGATGGTTGTTTTTGAGATAACATATTTAAAAGTAATTAATAAAACAATATAGTAGCAAGTAAATAATAAAACATATATATTAGCAAGGAAGGATACCCGCGTGACCGAAGTTTATGTTGTTGATTTGTTCTTTCTCACTTGTTCTTTCTCACAATTAACTGATCTGAAAAATTAATGAGAAATCAAAATAATCAGAAGGAATCACTCTAAAAAATGTCTTGAACGAAAAATTTAGCCGCTGTTTCCCCCCATCAAATTAAGTTTGCCACTACACAATCAAAATTCAAACAATCAAACTATAAGCACTAGATTTGTTAAACAAAGTGAACTAAACTCATAAAGCTTGATTCGAGGTAAAATGGGAACTTAATACATTTTATGTCTAAGTTTTACGTTTTTTCTACAACTAAAACTACATTGCAGAAAACCCATTTCTATTTTATTTTAATTTCTCTGAATAAAGAAATACAAATAGAAATCAAAAGCTATTGATGTAAATAAAGAAAACAAAAGAGGCATGCTTTCAAATATTCAAAGAGAAAAACCCATCACTCAAATAACCCAGATTAGTGTAATCTCAATATTTCACTAAAAAAAAAGAATGTAATTTTTTCTAGGCTAGTAACATCATCCAAAGAATACTCATTAACTCATTTTATACAAAAACTTCAACGAAAACCCAACGATTATGTTTATTTTTATAAAAAATTAAAGCTAAAAAGAGAGAAAGAAACCTGGAGGTAGATAATCCTTTACAGATTTCAAAGCTGCAAGACAAGGCTCCTTTGTGGAGCTAAGAATATGGCTAAATATATGTGCAAAAACTGATGCGCCTCAAATATTGCTGCCCTGGACTAAGGCTTAGGTGGCCCAGGTATTGGGGCCGGCCCTGCTAGCGATTTTGTTTTATTTTTTCTCAAGTGGTATTTTCAAATCACATGGGTATACCCATTCAATTGCTGAAATCAAGTAGACAATGCAATTGAGCATCATGAAAACTCACGAGTAAATCTGGAGTTAGAAGTTGATTTTTTAGCCCATATTTTTCCATAGGTTTTTTCCTGCGCACGCTCACTCCTTTCTTATTTTTTAATTTTCATTTATTCTTATATTACATTTTCTCTTTATTTAGTTTTAAATTTTTAATAATTTTATTTATGTTATATTTTTCTTTGTTTTTATGTATATTTTTCTGTCTTTGACATATTTTCAGTCGTTTGATTGTTTTTTCGTTTTTTTTTTTTTTATCTTTTAAGGTTGGATTTTACAACGTCTCGACTAACTAAGATGACACTTATATGTTATCCTGATGATCTTTTACTTTTGACCCTCGAATTGGATCAGGATACACGGTTGCATTCGTGGATAATTTTCTCATGTTGCTCAACTCTAATATGTGGTTTGTCTGTAGTTTTTCAATAATTTTTATCCTTTTTTGGTTTGTATGTTGATACAGTCAAATCTATTCTTATATATTTGTTCGGAGTATTTGGTTGAGTTTTTAATATTTTTCTTAAATGATATTTGTAGACATCGAATAACTAGTTTTTTTATGTTAATGGTTATAGGAAAGTATTCTAATTATATGTTTAATTTACAGTTATAATTGTAAATCTTAATTATAAATTTAAATGTTTTCTTTAATAAAACTAGGTAACTCACTGCTTGTATTAATTTTTTTGACTATATATTAACTAACATATGACTTCCAACTTTTCAATTTCTAGTAGTTGTGATAAATAATTATATTAAGGATAGACGAGAGGCGAGTGAGAGTCATTCCTGAAAATTTAAAATCACTAAATATTTTAGATTTGTTCTATTGTTTTCACCTCTTGAAATTTTAGTTTCTCCCCATCTTAAAATTTTAGAAAATTGTCCCTTAATATAAAACTATGCGTTCTTTTATGATTATATCTACGTGAGGTTATTTTTATAAAATAAATTATATTTTCTTTTACTCCTATTTCGATCACTAAATTCTATATCTAATTTAATCACTAAATTTTTAAGACATTCCTATTTTTAATTATTCGGCCATTAAATTATAAAAATTGTGATGATATAACGTATTTTATTAATGTTTACTATAATAAAGCTTATTTGATTAATATTTATATCAGGTAAACATCAACTAAAAATCTAAAATTAAAAAAATTAAAACCCATCACCCTTACTCTTATATCCAACTTCAATTATGAAAATAAAACATTTCTAGTTATTTACCGTTAACTCGATCCGTTGATCATGAAATGCACAGCTTGTAAAGGGGAATTTTCAATTTACAGAGATCACATCACTATTTCCTCTTAATTCGATTAGAAAACAAAAATATTACATGTAAAAAAAATAATGACATATTTGATAAATTATTAAAAAAATCAATTGATTAAGAAAACTAAGTAATTATTCCACTAATTTACCTAATAAAAGGGGAAAACATAATTTTTGTAGGACGAAATCAAAAACAAACAGACGTGGAACAATAATTTCTCCAAACTAAAATTTAGGAACCAATTAAAATTCGACAGCTGTCCGATTGACATTTGAAAGAGAAGATAATCTTTGTCCACCAAAGCCTCATACATGACGTCAGGAGAGTCGTCCACGTGGCCCGAACTCCAGACTGTTGTGGGAAGAGAAGACGCGAAACATCTCGAATTGAGAAGAAAGCTTCATTTTAGGTTGTAAAAAGCTACTAAAATATCCCGAATCCCATGTATATCAAATATCAGATTACAGATAATCCGGGTACAACAAAAATTTGATCTCGAGCACAAAGCTTTAGAACAAACTTGATTCTTACTGGGTTGGTGGATAGATTCGTTCCGATCACTGAGTTTGGTGGAGTTGTGGAACCGTGTGGATTGATTTCTCCGATTTGTTCTTTCATCTTTGTTTTCTCCTATCAAATAAGCTGAGGTAATATTTTCTCCTCTTTTTTTCGTCGCGTTTTCCTTTCTCGGCATGCATTTGTGAATGGCAAGCCAGTTTATGAACAATCAATTGGTTTTTGTATGAGATGAGAGCATCTCTTTTTCAGGCTCTAATGAGCTATTATTGAATGAATTTGTCTGTATTATGTACAGATTGTCACATGCTTGTATATTTTGTATGGCGTTGACATTATATTTTCATGTATATGTTCTGTTTTGATTTTTCGTTTCCAAGATTGGGTGTCTATATTCTGCAGATATCGTATTTCATGTTTAAGTAACTTTGATTCGTTGATCTGAATACAGCTCAAGTATATAGTACAATGATGTAAACTGTATGTTAGTGATAGATCTTTGTTCAGGAAATTGATTCTCCAATGGATACCAATTTCTCTAAGCAGTTTATAACATTGTTTTGTTGCTTGCCTTTCTTTTTCAGGTTTATCCAGTAGTTTGTTCTTGCAGCGTTTCTTTGAGCAACCTATATCACCGGGTGTTGTGCAACCAAAAAATGATGCCTTTTTCTGGTTACATGGATTCAAATCCTCTGAGAAATCAAACGCCTTACCCTCAACATTATTTCCCTGGTTTTGAGGCTGTTCAACCTTATTTCAAGGCCGATCCGTCTCAATCTTCAATGATGTATGAATCTTGGCCTTGTAGCAGCAGTTGCAGCAGGTACCCTGTTCCTTATCATGGTTGCTGCAGTCATGGCAATTTACCGGTTTCAATAGTTACAGACCACCGTGTCCTCATTTTGCATCATCCCCCGCATTTCACCACTATCCTAATTATCCCACATTTCCTGAATCTTATCCGATTTTGTGTTCTCCTCCACATTATTCTAATGAGCAATCTAGATGGGAATACGATAAGGATCCACACTCGAAACTACCATTGCTGGGTGTCCTAATCATGTTCTCAACCAGAAAAATTATAGAAGTTTAAAGATTGAAGAGCAGGAGAATGATGCCAAGGAAAAGGAAGATGGTTCAGTGGCCAACTCAACCAAGAAGTTTCCCATATCCAATTGTGTGGATTCCACCCGAGTATATGAAAAGTGACATGGGAAACATAATGATCAGAAAGGGGCGAGTGACTCGGATAAGGTACCTTTCGTCGAGAAGCCTCCCAAAAGTTCAAACCGCCTGAACAGCAGCCGAGGTTTGGAACGGCTGGTTTCCGCTTGACATGAATGGATGCAATCTTTGGAGCAGGGTGAAGGGGAGAAACAATCTCAAAACCAACAGAAACAAGACCAAAAGATGCAGATGCCGTTACCTTCTTTTGGGTACCGAATTCTGATAGGAAGCAGGAAGCAGATGAAAACCGAGATAAACAAAGGATTACAAACTGCTTCATATAATTCAAAACAAGCCCCATTCTCTGTTGAGTATGTTCCAGTAGAACATTCTGTCAGTGATGCTAAAATCGACAACCACAATTGGTCATGGAGAGCTCTCAGAACAAGAATGCTGCTGAAACAAAGGGGAAGGGGAAAACAGTCAGTCAAAAATGTGTTCCTGTTGAAGTGAAGGAAGGCAAGTCTGGAGGGACTGAAAAGAGAGGGCAGAGGTTAAGGATGTAAGCGTGAAACGCGATGAAGATGCCCCGAAAGTTGATCTTGGGTCTGTTACAAAAGAAAATCTCCGTCCACTCCAAAAACATCCAGCTACCTCCTGTTTGTCTGAGAGTTGATCCCCTTCCAAAGAGGAAAACGGTAATGGTAGTTCAAGGTCTCCTAGCCTCCAAAGGACAATCAGAAGACATATTGACAAAGGCCTCCATTACACCAGACAAGAAGAAGAAACTGCAGTAAATACACAAATATCAGTAGTAGCCTTGACAATATGGAACTGAGGGAAAAGAAGACAAAAGATATTCCTGTGATTGAACCAAGATCGGAGGAGAACAAGGTTGGGGAAACTACCAGTGCGAATCAGGATCAGGTTTCAGGAAGCTTATCTATCACCTCCGTAGAAGTGTCAGGGCAGCCTACCGTAGAAAGAACAAAAATAGAGAGTCATGAAAGTAAAAGAGGAAACAAAAGCAAGTTTGAAGAAGTCGTGGGAGCTGAGAAGGAAGTTGGCAGCGACAATGCTGCAAATACAGTTGAAATGGCTCATGGTCAATGCAAAGCAGAAAAAAAAGAATGTCAGATGCTGAAGCAGCCAAGCTCATCCAATCTGCCTTCCGTGGATTCGAGGTAAGAAAATGGGAACCATTGAAGAAACTTAAGCAAATTGCTGATGTTAGTGAGCAGTTAATGAGGTCAGAAATCGCGTTGAATCTCTTGAGTGTTCCTCTGTTTGCAACAAAGATGATAAGCGGCGACTATTAATAGAGAAAAATTAATGACTCTCCTTTACGACTGGATACTATTCAGGTATGTATACAACTGGCTAACTATATCTTGGAAATTTGCATTGCATATGGATTATTCTCTTTGCTTTATTTGATGGTGGTACTAATATATCAGTAACATTGCATTTCAGTCTGTTACTAGTAATTTTTTGATTACTAAGATATTCAATTATTGAAAATGGCAATCTAGGTGAGATGATGCTTATTAAATCTTGGTTTATGTTTCTTGTTCTCAGGGCTCTGATTCAAGTGTGAGAGAGGCAAGGAAATCATTAGTAAAAGAGCTAGTGACCCTGCAGGAAAAGCTCGATGCTTTAGCAAGCAAGTGGGCCGAAGAAAAGATTAAGGATCTGGGTAGTGCTGAATCTGCTGATTCTAGTGGTCGAGCTTCTGGAATTGTTAGCATGGAAGAGGAAAGTGGAAATGCATCAGCTGCTTTTGAGGATACTAGTGAAAATGTAAACATAATTAAAGAATCAGATCAGGACTGCCTTAATGTCAAAGATGGAAAGGACGAGGAGACTACAAAGATTCCTGGTGTCGAACAAGGCTTAGATGAGAAAGTAGACAATAATACTGTGGAAGTCAGTATCGAGCATCATACAGTGCCGAGAATCGAGGTAGATGTGCCACCCAACCTTGAGCAGGTGACTCACATGTCATCTGTTCCAGAGTTGAAGTTCGAGGCCGATGAGTTGGTGGAGTGAATGATCTATCAAAAGAGGAAAAACCTGAGGTGCTGGAAGTAAATAACTCGGAAGATGAAAAACTTGGTGAGCCTGGAAAGAAATCAGAAATAATAATAGCGAGACTGAATCAGATCTGCCAATCAATCCGTCTTTACCAGGTGAAGTAGAGAATTTAAAGTGCACTCAGACAGACCAAGAGCCTGACTTGTTAAAAGAGTTGCCAGTTGGAGTTATTGATGAGGGACCAGTCATTTCCAGAATTGATGAGCATCCGATTGAGGCAGTATCAAACTACAGTGCAAAGGATAAAAAGCGGATGAATTTACCAATACCCATGAGCCAGAAGTAGAGATGGAGCAGAAGGTGGTCAACGATGACAACAAATTCGAATCAGTCTTCAAACAGGAGGATGCTCACTCAGCAACAGATGAAGAAAAGGAACCGGTGGAAATTCACTCAGCAACGGAGGAAAACAATGACTACCTGCCGCAACATGAGGATGATTCGGGCGTGATACCTGCAGATCACGTGGCATCATCAGAATCAGAGGCAGGAAGCGAAGCAACTCAGGAGAAAGAAGTCCTCTTTGAGGAGACGAAAGCAGCAGAGCAGCCGGTAAGAACCGAGGGGAAAGAGGGAGAAGATGCTCCTTCAGAATCTAACGGAGATCATGACTTGGCCAAGGATACAGAAGACGAGAAGCTGATTGAAGAGAACAAGAAGCTGAAAGAAGTCATGGAGAAACTCATGGAAGCTGGAAGAGATCAACTTAGCGCTATGTCCAACCTAACTGAAAGAGTAAAAGAGCTTGAAGAAAAGTTGGCAAGGACCAAAAAGTCGAGCAAGGCTGGAAATAGAAAAGTTAGATATGCACCCTCCTATAAGAAGCTGGTAAAAGTAGGGCTTCTGAAGTTACAAAGTGAGCTTCCCACACGTTGGTTGAGTGAAGTTATCATCGTGAGGTTGATGTTGTGTGTTGTGTATTTTGATGAAATAAAATCAATAATATGGTTGCTTTTTTCTTGCAGTCTTGTTTAAGATTATGATAGTAGGATGATTTGAATGAAAACCCAAAAATGTCTTACTTTATCTAAAAGTAAGGAACAGAGGAAACAAAACCCCAGGCAGAAGCAGCAAAAAAAAGACAACACTTTTCGATGAAGCAATTCTTTGCCCCAACGATCGTGCCTCATAACCGGTTTGGTCGACTTCCACTCCCATGTCTTTCTTCCGCCGCCACTTCCAAAGTCTTCCCTGCTACACCAATCTTATACGGCTACGATCTGTTGTCCCTGCCAACAAAGAATCTATTACCTAGGATGAACTTCTTGACCATTATAATTGCTATTGTAATATCTCATAGTCCTCTCTGACCATTATAATTGCTATTGAATATTTTTTTTGGGATAAATTATATCATTAATTTTAATTATTTATCTTTATAATTTATTATTGATCTTTAATTTTATCAATTGAATTATCTAACCATTTAATTATATTCAATCAAATCACTTATAGTTGACATTTAATGAAAGTATTGATATTATAGTTAAGAAATTGATATAATTATACATTTTGCTCTCAATATTTATATATTCTATCAATTTAGTATTTGTTTTAGTTTAATTTAATAAATTTAATTTTCTAACCAAAATTTGACATTTATCACACTATAATTGAAAGGTAAATTTAATTTTATTCTTTCTATTTTTCATCCAATCAGATGATGACACATTATTATCGGATTGAATAAAAAATTAGTAGAAAAAATCAAAATAAAAATGATAAAAGTGGGATTCAAACCTAAATAGTGCAAAGATTATATCATAACCTAAACCACTAAGTTTAACCTATTACTTGTTATTGAAATGGGTCATCTACAAATAATATATTATATCAAATGACAAAAAAATAAAATAAAAATAAACATGTAAATTAAGGAATTTGATCCGAAACTTCTAGATAGATTGGCTGCACCTTAGCCACCAAAACAAAGCATAAGATTGAAAAAATTAACAATAATTTGTGTATATATCTTTAAATTAAAATTTCAACTTAAATAATGATTTTATTTTTAATATAAAATAAATTGAGTATATACATGAAAAAAAGTCTACGGTAAACTACTATTGATCACCTAACTATTTAATCATTTTATTTTACTACAAATCTTTAGTTTTGTCAATTAAACCACCTAACTATTTAATTTATTCAGTTAAGCCACTAGCCGTAAATATTTGACGAAAATCCTGACGTGACAATTAATAAAATTTGTATAATTAAATATATAGTCCTCCCTGTTTGATCCTTTAAATTTAATAAATTAATCCTCAATCAGGATGTGACGTGTTAATATATGATTGAAAGTTTTTATTAATTTATTTAATTAAATAATATTATTTAATCATCCAATCAAATGGTGACACATATCTCCCTGATTAGAATGAAAATAAAGGAAAAGAAATTGCAATTTAGGGGATTCAACAAAACCACGTCACTTGGCAAAGACACTGGCTGCCCCCAACATTAGGCCAAAAGTCTCAAATGATTTAAAGGTTGAAACAAATTGTTTACTTTAAAAGTTTGTTAATGGTAAAAATAAAATAAAAAGAAAACAGGATTAGAACTAGACAAATTGTTAAAAAAAAAATAATTTAAACAACTAAATAAATCTAATTTTATATATTTTAAATTATAATGAACGGAAGATTTACAATAAAATAAATTTAATATTTTATATTTGAAATTATAAAATAAATATAAATATAAAAATATTAAATTTATTTATTGTAAATATTTCATTAATGATAATTTAAATATATATAATGTATTTAGATATAATTAAAAATTATTTATTTAGTTGTTTATATGATTTTTTATTTTATAGTTTGTCTAGGCTCTAATCCTCATTTTATCATTAGCAAGATTTAAGCTAAATATGATTCGTTTTAACTATTAAACAAGTAGAAACCATTGGTTGAGTGGTTGGGGCGCTCAATATCGCTTAAGTGTCATGTTTTCAATATTTATGGAGTGTAATTTCTTTATTTTTATTTAATTAAAGAAACTAAAATTAATAAATAAAACCTTCCAATAATGTATTAAAATGTGTTCATTATGATAAAAGGGTTAATTTAATAAAGTTAATTAAAATTAGGACCAAATTAATATAATATAAGAATGGGGGATTAAATGTATAATTATACCAATTTTATTAACTGCCACGTAGTATCTTCGTCAAATTTTAATGGCTAGTGGCTTGATTGAATACAAATTAAATAATTAAGTGGTATGATTGACAAAATTAAAAGATTGATGTTAAAAGTAAAATAGCTAAATAGACGATCAATGGTATAATTTACCAAATTATGCTTCTTCTTCCACTAATTTTATATCCATTCGATTAATCTTTTTATATCCAATTTGATCGGATTTGGTGAAAAATAAAATAATTAAAATTAAGAAAATACCCCTAAGTTATATTATGACAAGTGTCAAAAAACTTGTTAAAGGATTAAATTTATTAAATTAAATTAAAATTAATATCAAATTAATAAAATATATATTATTGAAGACCAAATGTATAATTATACAAATTTTGTTAACTACTAAGCACTTTCATTAAATGTTGACGATAAATGGTTTGATTGAATATAATTGACAAAATTAAAAGATTGATTATAAAAGTAAAAGGGATAGTAATTATGTGGTCAATGATATAGTTTGTCGGTGAAACTGTTTTGGGCCTTATTTTTACTAGTTACCTTTTTCGGCTTAACCTAAGCTTGATTTTTTTGGTTTAATCCAAACTTGATATCAAGATAGCTAACATAAGCACCATAATACAAGATATTTTAACATAGGCAAAACATCAAATGAACACATGTATCAAACTAAATCTCAGGTTAGGAGTTACATGTTAATATGAGATTGTTTATACGAGCCCATATATCTTGTTGGAGTGCTAGACCTATTTGGATTTTGGATTGGGCTTGTTTGGGCCCAATTGATATTAAAAAAATGGCATTTTTAATATTCTGAGAAAAGAGAAAATACTAAAAGAGTAACTAGACCAATTTTTGAAACAAAAGCTGAAATCCCTTAATTGTTGGTGATATCACATTTGTTCCTTCTTTTTTTCCCCACACAATTGTTTGTCTTCTTCTCTTCTCCTCTATTGCCTTCTCCTTCACCCAGCTTTCTCAAAGATCAAAACTTTATAGCTCTTCAAGCCTTATCCAAACTTCTAAAGGTAAGATTTGTTATCCTTATCCTAAAAGCCCCTTGACCCCTCATCAGTAGTACAAAATTGAAGGCCCATATTAATTTTTTTTAACAAAGGCGTAAGAACGTGTATATATATATATGATATGTTTGTTTTGCACGGTGTTTGACATGCATGGTTATAGCCCTTGTTCAATTTATAATGGTTTAATTTGAAATACGGTTCGCGAGGCGTGCCTTTCTATATCTCTGTTGTATTTCCTTCTTCTCATCTTACCCTCGTATGTAAAACGAGTTTCTTTTAAAATTGTAAACGTATGAAGATTCACAAGGAGCAGAAGAATGGCGAGAAGATACATAGAGAATAGTCTTAGGCTTTAGGGTTTTTGGTTCTCCTATTGGCTTGGGATGGACCACCTTAGTCATTGTTTTGGGCTATAACCATTGCATCTTATTTATTGCTATATTGTTATGTATGCAATGCCTCAAATGATAAAAAGAATGATATTGATGAGATCAATAAGGGCATGATATTAAAATGAATAATGATGAGATAATTACGCAAATCCCTCTTTATAATCTAGGTTAACTTAACCGTCCAATATTTACCCTCGTTAAGGCTTCAATCAATATTGTGTGGGCTTTTCCAAGCATTGGCACATAAATCTATCTTGATTAAACGTGAAGAATAAGCAAGTGATATTCACCGGTTGAAATATTGGTAATAACTTAGCTAGGTATCTAATAGGATTAGAAACCTAGAGGTTAAATATTTGGATAAATCATGAGAAGACTTGAACAAAAGTTGTTCACCAAAATGAGGAGTTACATGAGATGTAACTAGTAAAGTGTTACTTACCTAAATAATCACTATCCTAAAAGAAAACCAAAGCTAATTTAGGAAATTGATGTATTATGTTTCCAAAATTAAAACAAAGAGGTTTTTAATTTTGAATAAAATAGTGGGAGTAATTTGTCAATAAAGTACTATTTATAATTTTAATTCGGTAATTTACTTACTTTAATATTTCCATTGTGTAGATTAATGGCAAACAACACTTTATCACTGCGATCACTCCTTGAGAAGGATAAACTTAATGGCATAAACTTCCTTGACTGATTTCGTAATTTGAGAATTGTTCTCAAACAGGAAAGAAGTGAATATGTCATTGAGGACCTGTTCCTGATGACCAACAACTAATGCTTCAGAGCTGATAAAGAAAAATTCAAGAAACATATGGATGATATGTTAGATGTTGGATGTCTAATGTTTGCCACCATGACTCCTGAGCTTCAGAAGCAATATGAGGACATGGTTGCATATGAGATGATTCAAAATCTCAAGGAAATATATGAAGGGCAAGCACGTCAAGAGAGATATGAGACCTCTAAATCTTTATTTCAATGTAAAATAACAGAGGGAACTCCTGTAGGAGCTCATGTCATCAAGATGATGGGTTACATCCAAACGTTGAAAAAGCTTGGATTTCCTACTGATGTTATCCTGTAATCGTTTCCAGATAGCTTTAGCCAATTTGTTCTTAATTTCAACATGAATGAAATAAAAAAGACTTTGCCACAATTACTTGGCATGTTACGAACTGCTGAAAGTAACATGAAAAAGGTTGGACCTAAGCCCATTCTGATGGTCCACAAAGACAAAGCAAAGGGAAAGAAAAAGGTAGTGGCAAAGTCTAAGGGCAATGGTAAGGCCAAACCAAAAGGAAAAAATGCATTGAAACCCAAAGGGGGAGTTAGCAAGGAAGGAAAATGTTTCCATTGCGATAAGACTGAACACTGGAAGAGAAACTGCCTTGCTTACCTTGAAGAGGTCAAAAAGGCAAATATGGATGTTAATTTGTCAACATCTACTTCTTGGGTATTAGATACCGGTTGTGGTTCTCATATTTTTACTTCCGTACAGGGACTGCAAAAGAGAAGGAATCTCATTAAAGAAGACATAGACCTACGAGTGGGAAATGGAGCAAGAGATGCTACATTAGGTATAGGGACATGTTTTATCTTTGCCTAGTGGACTTGATTTAAATTTAGAGGATTGTTATTTTGTGCCTAGTTTGACTAAGAACATTATTTCTATTTCTTGTTTGGTCAAGATTGGTTTTGAGATTATTATTAAGAATAATTGTTGTTCTTTTTATCTCGATAGTGTTTTTTATGGTTTGTCACAATTGATTAATGGTCTCTATATTTTGGATCAAGAAAACACCATTTATAACATAAGTACTAAGAGATCAAAAACAAATGACTCGAATCAAACTTATTTTTGGCATTGTCGTTTAGGCCATATAAGTGAGAAACACATATCAAAACTCCATAAATATGGATTCTTAGATTCATTTGTTTTCGAACAATATGATGTATGCGAATCTTGCTTGTTGGGAAAAATGACTAAAGCTCCTTTTAATAGTAAAGGTGAGCAAGCAAGTGATTTATTGGGATTAATACATAGTGATGTATATGGACCAATGAATACACACGCCTGAGGTGGATTCCATTACTTCATTACTTTCATCGATGACTTCAGTCGGTATGAGTATATTTATCTTATACGCCATAAATATGAAGCCCTTGAAAAGTTTAAGGAATTTAAAAATGAAGTACAAAATCAAGTAGGCAAGAGTATTAAGGAACTTTAATAAGATCGAGGTGGAGAATACTTAAGCATAGAGTTTGATGAACTCCTGAAAGAATGTGGGATTGTCTCACAACTTACACAACCTGGTACACCACAGTGGAATGGAGTTTCTGAAAGAAGGAATCGAACACTGTTAGACATGGTTCGATTGATTATGAGTCATAGTGATCTTTCGACTTCTTTTTTGGGACATACGTTGGAAATAAACACTTTCACACTAAATCGTGTTCTATCTAAATCGGTTCAAAAGACACCATACGAGATATGGACTGGGAAACGTCCTAGTATGTCTTTTATGAAGATTTAGGGTTGTGAAGCTTATATAAAATAACAGATGTCTACAAAGCTCGAACCTAAATCTCATAAGTGTATATTTTTGGATATCCTAAAGAAACTAAGGGATACTATTTCTTCAACCCTAACGAGAACAAAGTGTTTGTTGCTCGAACAAGAGTTTTTCTTGAAAGAGAATTTCTCTCAAACAAAGGGAAGGGTATAAATATTGAACTTGGAGAAGTTCAAGAACAATAGATCAATGAACCTGAAGTTGAGCATGTTTCACAAGTTGTTGAGGAGCATTCAACAGATTTAGAAACACAACCACTACGTAGATCCACAAGAGAATGACATGCACCTGAGAGATTTGTATTTCTCGTTACGACACATGAAGATGTTCTTCTTATGGATCAAGATGAGCCCAGGACTTATCAAGTGGCAGTGTCTAGTCCAGACTATGAGAAATGGTTTGAAGCCATGAGATCTGAGATGGATTCCATGTCAGTAAACCAAGTATGGACTTTGGTTGAACCATCTGAAGGGGTCAAACCTATAGGGTGTAAATGGGGTTTTAAGAAGAAAACCGACATGGATGATAATCTACAAATATACAAGGGGTGATTAGTTGCTAAAGGTTTTCGACAAGTTCATGGTGTAGACTATGATGAAACATTCTCCCATGTAGCTATGTTTATGTCCATCCGGATCTTGCTCGCAATAGCTGCATTCCATGATTATGAAATCTGGCAAATGGACGTCAAAATCGCTTTCCTTAATGAAAAACTTAAAGAGGATGTGTATATGACACAACCAGAAGGTTTTGTCATTCCAGGAAATGCTAGAAAGGTTTGTAAGCTATAGAGGTCTATTTATGGACTAAAGCAAGCTTCTCGAAGCTGGAATCTTCGTTTCAATGATGTAATCAAAGAGTTTGGTTTTATAAAAAATGAATATGAGCCTTGTGTTTATAAGAACGCTAGTGGGAGCATTGTTTCTTTCCTAATCTTGTATGTAGACGACATACTCATTATAGGAAATGATATACCTACTTTACAGTCTGTTAAGACTTGGTTTGGTAGTTGTTTTTCTATGAAAGATTTGGGTGAGGTAGCGTATATCTTAGGAGTTAAGATCTATAGAGATAGATCAATAAGACTTCTAGGTCTGAGTCAAAGTACATATATAGACAAAGTGCTGAAAAGGTTCAGTATGGAAGAATCCAAGAAAGGATTTTTGCCTATGAGACATGACATTTCTCTTTCGAAGGAAATGTGTCATTCAACTCCACATGAAAGAGAACGGATGAATAAGATTCCATATGCTTCAGCTATTGGTTCTATCATGTACGCCATGATATGTACTCGACCAGATGTATCATATGCTTTATGTATGACAAGTTGATATCAAGCGAACCCTGGTGAATATCATTGGGTTGCAATTAAAAATATCCTTAAGTACTTAAAAGAACTAAGGATAAATTTCTTGTCTATGGAGGGGAGAAAGAGCTTAGTGTAAAAGGTTATATTGATGCAGCTTCCAAACTGACAAGGATGACTCACGATCGCAATCGGGTTTTGTGTTTTGTCTTAATGAGGTACTGTGAGCTGGAAAAGTTTGAAGCAAGACACAGTAGCTGATTCTACAACAGAGGCTGAATATATTGCAGCTAGTGAAGCAACAAAAGAGGCTGTTTGGATCAAGAAGTTCATATTGGAATTATGGGTTATTCCTAGCATATCAAATACTGTAGAACTCCGTTGTGACAATAATGAAGCCATTGTACAAGCAAAGGAACCCAGATCTCATCAACGATCCAAATATATTCTTAGGTGCTTTCATCTCATTCGAGAGATCATAGATCAAGGAGATGTGGAAATATCCAGAGTACACATTGATGACAACATTACTGATCCCTTGACGAAGCCTCTTACACAGTAGAGGCATGACGTCACACTGAGTCACTCGGTATTAGATATGTGAGTGATTGGTCTTAGTGCTAGTGGGAGATTGTTAGAGTATGCCCAAAGATCAATCATATGATGATTGTAATAATACATTTATTTACCGATTTTATTGAATAAAGGCATTGCCATTATTATTTTCAGTTATATGTCTGTGTTTAACATAAACTGAAAGATAATAAAGTCCATATAATAACATTATTAAAAGATCCATAGTCAAGTATTATTACGGGCTTGGACAATAATAATACGCTTAAGACTAACATGTTATTGATTGATGACAAGGAGTTGTCATTGACATAGAGATGTCAGAATTGATACATGATTATATTGTTAGAGAACAATGTATTGGATTGACCCATCATGAGCATATGTCTTGGATTATTATGTAACGGTCATAACATTGCTCATGGTGATGACTATATGGATGATCCTTAGACTTGAGATCAATGTCATCCCAACATATATTGTTGTATGTTTTGATACAGTTAAACATGCTCCGTAACTGGTTGCAGTATAAAGACTGTTATTGAATATATCTCGATATATGTAGTAAGGTGTATATGGTTAAGATAGGATTTGTCCTTCTTACATAATAGGAAATATATCACAGATCACTTGATTGAGTGAGACTAGAAATGCATGGCCATGCTCAAATAACTTGATATGTGATATAATATATTATTCGTTAATTATAGTCTACACTAGATATCAAGAAACAATAGATGAGCTATACAAGTGTGACTATTATAAGACTTGTGCCTATTCTAGATATAAAGGAAAAATGGATGTAATACATAAAAGAGTTAATCACGAAGATGATATATCGAATCATCATTTCTTGTAACTTAGGTGACAATGATATATTGCTAGATGTCACTCATTGTGTGTAATATTAGAATTGTTCTAATAATTACTACTAATGTTACAAGAACCTACAGGGTCACACCCTAGGATTGAACTGAGCAAAAATGTACAATTTGTTGTATGCTACTAAAATATATCTAGAGTTAATATATGTATATTTGATATATATATGATTTTAATTATCCCGAATATAGTAAGTAAGCATTAAAAGAATGTAATTTAGATTACAACTCTTTTAATTGGAATATATATAATTAGAAATAATTAAATAAGTTTTTAAATAAACATTAAAGATTATAATTCAGATTATAAGTCTTTAATGTATATTTAATTAAATTAATTAAATAATGTTTTATTTATTAATTCGAAATAACTTTAAAAACCCTAAGATGTTAGGGTAATGGATATAAAAGGGATGTGTTAGGTCTAGCAGCCGTTTTAACAAATACATAATCTTCAATCATTTTTCTCAAAAACAGTTTTTGGGGAAAACAAATATTGCTCTCAATCGGTTGAACTGAGTAGAGGCTGAGACGTGATTTCATGGAGGCTTACGATTCGAATCGATCGACACCACCATTAGTCGTTGCTATTCTTGCTATTTTTCAAGGAACCCACTGTAAGTATTCGCATCCCTTCTTCCCAATTTTGGTTTTACGTACTTGGATCGCTAGAGAGACCATCGCGTTTTGTTTCTGCTGCGCCGTGGGGTGCGCCGACGGTCCCAACAACATGGTACAAAATAATTTACTCATATTCACATGATATGTAATGCATAAATAAGTAAATAAGTAATAAAATAAGGTAAGACTCCCTTATAATCAGTAAGGTTGAACATCCATGGTGTGATAATGTGTTGATCGAGTTATGTCCTAGGAATGATCATGTTATCCCCTTTTTTTAGAGCGATTTATCCTCAAATCGAAGGCATTTAGCACCGATTGCTCTATTGGTGTAAGAAAGGATGAATTTTGATCATCATGTTTATTAGGGTATGCATGAATTTCTTTGAATCATTCATTGAGTGACTGAATCAGTTTCAAGTGTGCACAAATCTCTTGGTAAGTCTTCTTTTGAATGATATGTCTCTTGAAGAAAAGATTTGTTTCTTGAACTTATTCATTGCAACCTTTTGTGTCCTCACGTTCTTTAACTTCCTATTGAAGTCCTCCTAGTGTTGAATTGACAAGATCATGGAAAAAATGTTTATATCTCTGCTTTCCTTACTTGAATCATTATAAGTGGTGTTTAACTCTTCAACTAGTTTCAATGAATCTTCATTTCGGATGATGAAAAATTGTGTCCTTTGAAGTCCTTTAAGTAGGTAAGTCACGACAACTTTAATTTTTGTACCCTTCCTTATTATGAATCTTGAATGGTTGGATAATGCTCGTTTCCTTTCCTGGAATCGTTGATCACAAGCAATAACACTTATATGCAAATGATTCAATGTGCTACAAAATAGAATTAAGTTAGAACATGTAACATCATTAACAAAGTGAATGGATATATAAGATTCATTAAGGTTTATGAATGGAATTTGGTTCATTGAATATGGAATATGAGGTAAATGTACTTGGAAGGTTCACAAACAGATCTCTTAGAATTTCTAGTGGCACTTCTTTTGGCATTTTAAAAGACATATTGCTTGAATAACCTTGAATGTATCTTGGAATAATCTATAATTCAAAAGAAAGATTAGAAAGAAAAGACTAGTTAGTATAAAATGAATTTTCCAACTTTTCACATTCTTTTCTCTCATTCTCATGCTTCTTTTAAACTCCATTTTGCATTTTTCAACACTATCATGTTCAAACTTTTTCTTTTCAACTTCCTTGGTTTGTTTTCCTTCAAAATTATTTTCTTCATTTGAATTTTCTTTGAATTTCATCATGGATTCAATGTTCTTCTTCAAAAGTAGTTGATCTTCCTTCACTTGCTTTGGCATTTAGGATGCCAAAGTGATTTTCTTGTCATTGTGGAGGAAAAAATATTGGTTGGTGAAGTAATCTGGCATTACTCTCTTGTCAAATTGCCAAGCTCCTCCCAATAACAAATGACTCGTGCTCATTGATGCAACATCACAAATGACTTCATCTTGGTATCTTTCAATGGAAAACGAATGAGAACTTGTTCACCGATAGTGATTTCTTTATCTTCATTAAGCCCTTGCAAAACATATGGGCTGGAATGTTTGGTTATTGTATGCCCCAATTTCTCTACCATATATGTGCTTGCAAGATTTGCATAACTACCACCATCAATGGCAACAAGACAAACTTTATCATTCACATAAACACGAGTATGAAATGTATTTCTCATTTGTTGCTCGTACTCCATTGATTGAGTATGAAACATCAAGTGACATGATTAGTGATTAAGAGGAATTAAAATGTGAAAATAGGACCTTACCAAATTCACACAATCAAAACCTTACAACCACTCAAAAAAATTGATGACACTCAAACGCTCGTGTTTGTACTCGGGAATATGAATAGGCTTTTGCAATTCCCCTTATGTTCTCATACACTAATTTAGCCTTTTTCCACTCTTTTCTCTCTTGCATAGTTCTTAAAAGAACTAACTCGAGACTTTGTCAAGTGCTATGGACGTCGGCTGAAATGTTTGTTAGTGTAGAGAAAATAGAAAAAATTGAGGAAAGGAAGGCTTAGAAAAGAAAAAAAAAGAATAAATAATGGTCACTTACTTGGCAAAGATTCTCACCACTTTCCTAAAAGAAACAATAAAAGGTTTTGAAGGCTTCTTCAGGCTCGGTTGGAATGATTTGACACTTCTTAACACTTTACTTTCTTTGTTTCCTTCTTTTTCTTCACTTGGGATTCTTTTAAATGATTGGGATATGCTTTCTGATTTTCTTTTCCTTTTTGGTGCTTTCTCTTTTTATTTTTTTTTATTTTCAATGGATGATGCTTTTGCTTGTTCTTGTTGCAATCCACCTTAGCTCTGATTACCACATGAAATAAGTTACCCTAACTTCACTTGAGATATTGTACAAGAAATACAACTCAAAATAGAATTGTTAGATGGGAATAAATAAAATGAAAAGATAAAAATGACATAAGAATAGATAATGATGATGGTATGTTTGTAAGTATTTAGAGAAGTATTTGTATAGTGAAATAGTGGTATGGTGATGGAAGAAAGAAGGTTGTATCTCAAATAACAAAGGAATCAAACTAAGTTATATTAAATCTTAACCCTAAAACTTATAGAAACTTGAGGGGTGATATTTAAAGAGTTTGACCCTTTAGGTATATTAAACCAAAAGAACCATAAATATGAAGGTAGAAATAGATGGGGTGACGCCACAAGGATAAGCTTGATAAGTTGATAAAGTTCACTTAAGAACTAAAGAGAAAAACTCTCACAAATATTTTATAAATCAAATTTGTATGTTTACAAATGAAATGGAAAGCTATTTACAGGCCTAAAAGTGCATGGCGTGAATACAAAATATTTAATGAGTGAACATTCATGGATGAATGTTCATCCCTAAGTAGATACAATTTATGATCCCTATGCAAGTTCATGTACTAATTAAGTAAATGAATGTTAATCCATTTAAGTGAATGTATCTTCATAGCCAAATTTATCCTCCCTTGGTGTGAACATGCTGGTTCATTTCCTTGCATTAATTTAAAGGAATGCATCCATGTAGGCTCAACCCTTTTTAGAATGCATGAACCAAGTATGAACATGATGATTTGTCTTCTTGGATGAATGATCATGAATGTGTCTTGGCTGAAATTTATCTCCCCCTGTATGCACCAAACTATTCGGCTACTTGAATGAATGTACATGGATTAAACGAATTTACACTTCTTGAGTGTGAACAACACTCTTGGTTGTCTTGGATGAATGTACATGGATGCATATGCACCATTCATGAATGGATATTTAAATTAAATGGATTCATTACCATAAAAAATGCTAAATGGTTCTCCTCACTTGGTTGCTGTCACTTAACGTGTTCACATTAGCATTCTTTAATGTAATCCCGTATGAATTTCCAGCATGCATTGTCTTCGTTAATTTGGACATTTTTCACACTCCCAAAGTCAAATTGATCCGATTCAAAGTGATTTGGAAATCTAAGAGATAGGGAAATAAAATTCAAGAAGACTCATCGTCCAGATATGCTTGGAACCAACTCAAAAATGGCGAACAATCTAACTGACTTGAACTGTCCCTTGGATTTAATGTGTTCACATTGTGCACCTTAAATGTGTTCAGATTTTTTTTATTTCCAGCTATCTTTCAGCTAAGTTTATCTCCGTTTCAACTCATTCATATAATATTGACCTCCATTAAGATCCCTTGAGCTAAGTGAGCAAGCATGGAACTTTTGTGATCTAACATAAGCTGCTCGAGCTTGTGTTTTCAATCGATGAGCTACCACAAGTTTCCTTTATTTCCAATATACCTATGAAAAGTATAAGAACAAGTATTTAGATAGGAACTGGGCTAGGATAATGATGAATGCTTGCTTCCTTGAAGGTTATGAATGCAAATGAACTAGGATTAAATGCAAAACACACCATAAGTATCATATGTGGTAAGTAAAGATGTGAACGAATAATTCATGCATGAATATCATATGTTATACATTTAATGACATCATATAAAACTCAAGCATGGTCTAAAATAAGTCAAGCATATTCACATGTTATGTAATGCATATATTAGTAGATAAGTAATAAAATAAGGTAAGACTCCCTTAGAATCAGTAAGGTAAAATGTCCATGGTGTGATCATGTGTTGATGGAGTTTGGTCCTAGGAATGATCATATCATCCCCTTCTTTAGAGCGATTTGTCCTCAAATCAAAGACCTTTGGCATCGATTGCTCCATTAGTGTAAGAAAGGATGAATGTTGATCATCATGTCTATTAGGGTATGCAATGAATTTCTTTGAATCCTTCATTGAGTGACTGGATCAGTTTCAAGTGTGCACAAATCTCTTGGTAAGTCTTCTTTTGAAAGACATGTCTCTTGATGAAAAGACTTGTTGCTTAAACTTCTTCATTGCAACCTTTGGTGTCTTCACATCCTTTAACTTCCCATTGGTCTCCTTCTAGTGTTGAATTGTCAAGATAATGGAAGAAAATGTTTGTCTCTATGCTTTACTTACTTGAATCATTATAAGTGGTGTTTAACTCTTCAACTAGTTTCAATGAATCTTCATGTTGGATGATGAAGAGTTGTGCCCTTTGAAGTCCTTTAAGTAGGTAAGTCACGACAACTTTAATCTTTGTACCCTTCCTCATTATGAATATGGAATAGTTGGATAATTATCGTTTCCTTCCCTTGAATCGATGATTACAAGCAATAACACTTCTATGCAAATGATTCAATGTGCTACAAAAGAAAATTAAGTTAGAACATGTAACTTCATTAACAAAGTGAATGAACATCTAAGATTCATTGAGGTTCATGAATGGAATTTGGTTCAATGAAACTTCCCTTCCATAAGGTTTATTGAATATGGAATATGAGATGAATGTACTTGGAAGGTTCACAAACAAATCTCTCAAATTTCTAGTGGCACTTTTTTTGGCATTTTAAAAGACATGTTACTTGAATAACCTTGAATGTATCTTGGAATAATCTGGAATTCAAAAAAAAGAGTAGGAAGAAAAGATTGGTTAGTATAAAATGAATTTTCCAACTTTTCACATTATCTTCTCTCACTCTCATGCTTCTTTTAAACTCCATTTTACTTTTTTCAGCACTATCATGTTCAAACTTTTTCTTTTTCAACTTCTTTGGTTTGTTCTTCTTCAAAAGCAATTGATGCTTTCTGATTTTCTTTTTTTTGATGCTTTCTCTTTTTCTTCTTCTTATTTTCAATGGATCCACCTTAGCTTTGATTACCACATGACATAGGTTGCCCTAGCATCACTTAAGATGTTGGTGAAGTCAAGGCTACCCCTTTGATTGTTTCGATCTAAGAAGGCAACAAGGGTCTTTTACAAGCAAGAAAACTCAAAATAAAATGGGTAGATGAGAACAAAATGAAATGAAAAGATAAAAATGAAAGTGGAATAGATAATGATGATGGTATGTTTGTAAGGATTTAAAGAAGTATTTGTATAGTGGAATAGTGGTATGGTGATGGAATAAAGAAGGTAGTATCTTAAATAATGATGAAATCAAAATAAGCTATATTAAAGCTTAGCCTAAAACCTTATAGAAACTTGAGGGGTGATGTTTAAGAACTTTGACCCTTTAGGTATATTAAACCAAAAAAAACATAAGTATCAAGGTGGAAATAGATGGGGTGACACCACAAGCATAAACTTGATAAGTCGATAAAGTTCACTTAAGAACTAAAGAGAAAAACTATCACAAATATTTTATAAATCAAAGTTGTATGTTTACAAATGAAATAGAAAGCTATTTATAGGCCTAAGAGTTCATGGTGTGAATACAAAAACATTTAATGAGTGAACATTCATAGATGAATGTTCATCCTTAAATAGATACAATATATGACCCCTATGCAAGTTCATGGACTAATTAAATAAATG
Source organism: Hibiscus syriacus (assembly GCF_006381635.1). Taxonomy (NCBI): domain Eukaryota; kingdom Viridiplantae; phylum Streptophyta; class Magnoliopsida; order Malvales; family Malvaceae; genus Hibiscus; species Hibiscus syriacus. The sequence continues at coordinate 8,528,940 of NW_024063392.1, read as the reverse complement.
AATGTTAATCCATTTAAGTGAATGTATCTTCATAGCTGAATTCATCGTCCCTTGGTGTGAACATGTTGGTTCATTTCTTTGCATGAATTTGGAGAAAATATCCATGTAGGTTCGACCCCCTTTAGAATGTATGCACCAGGTGTGAACATGATGGTTTGTATTCTTGGATGAATGTTCATGAATGTGTCTTGGCTGAAATTCATCTCGCTTGTGTGCACCAAACCATTTGGCTACTTGAATGAATGTACATTGATTAAATTAATTTATCCTTCTTGAGTGTGAATAAGACTCTTGGTTGCCTTGGATGAATGTACTTCGATGCACATGCACCATTCATGAATGGATCTTTGAATAATGGATTAATTGTAATAAAAATGATGAATGGTTCTCCTCACTTGGTTGCTGCCTCATAGTGTGTTCACATTAGCCTTTTTTAATGTCATCCCATATGAATTTCCAGCATGCATTATCTTCATTAATTTGGACATATCTCGAGCTCCCAATGTTAAATTGATCTGATTTAAAGTGATTTGGAAATTTAAGAGATAGGGAAATAAAAGTCAAGAAGACTTATCACCCATATATGCTTGGAACCAGCTCAAAAACGGCGAACAATCTAACTGACATGAACTATTCCTTGGATTTAATGTGCACCTTGAATGTGTTCAGATGTTTTGTATTTGCAACTATCTTTCAGCTAAGTTCAACTCCCTTTCAGCTCATTCAGCTAATCTTGAGTTCCATGAAGATCCTTTGAGCTAAATGAGCAAGCATAACACCTTTGTGAGCTAACATAAGCTACCCGAGCTTGTGTTTTCAATCGATGAGCTTCGACAAGTTGACTTAGTTTCCAATATACCTATACAAAGCATAAGAACAAGTATTTAGATAGGAATTTTGCTAGGATAATCATGAATGATTGCTTCCTTGATGGTTATGAATGCAAATGAGCTAGGATTAAAGGCAAAACATGACATAAGTATCATAAGAGCTAAGTAGAGATGTGAAATAGTAAGTCATGCGTGAATATCATATGTTATACATATAAATGACATCATATAAAATTCGAGCATGGTCTAAAATAAGTCAAGCGTATTCACATGACATGTAATACGTAAATAAGTAGATAAGTAATAAAATAAGGTAAGACTCCATTTGAATCAGTAAGGTAGAATGTATATGGTGTGATAATGTGTTGATGAAGTTTGGTCCTAGACATGATCACATCAATAGGATTATCGATACTAAGGTATTTTTCAAAACATCAAAGTAAAATTTGAAAATGATACCTTAGAAAGTATCAAAACCCTAGCTTGAGAGTATCGATACTGGTTTAGCAGTATCAATACTACCCACCATTCTCAGCTTTATATAAACCCATAGTATCGATACCTAAAGGTGAGTATCGATACCATCTTATATTTTTGGGAATAAAGCCCAAGGGGTTTAGAAGTATTATTGAGGGACCTAAAAACACTAAAACACCACTGAATAAAACTACAAGTGAGAACCTTTGATAGCATGCAATTATAACTAGAAACAATATCAATTAGGATGACATAAATCTAGACTTTGTTAATGCTCGATAAATGATAATGACATCCGTCACTCTAGCAGGTGACAATAGTTTTGAGGTATAGAAATTTCGAATATCCTTAAACAAGTGTGCTAGGCACTTTGAGACTAACTAGGGTGGTAGACTCGAACACCCACGAGGGGTGGGTTAGTTGGGTGTTGTGTATGATATAGAGATTTTGGACCTCACCCTAGGTAGACTAGAGGGGTGTATGTCCCGAGATGTGTAACCCTTTGACCACACCATGATGTCTACCTTAGAGTAGTGTGAAGCATACGAGTATACTCATTTTCCTTATTACACTCGATATCATGAGAGTTTAATGAACACTTTTTGGTTTAGTTGTTAGTGTGGCACTGGCTAGTGACCTCAACATTCGAAATTTATTTCTGTACATAGGTCTTTAAGAGGAGTATTCAAGGAGCCTATCTCGTAGTGGACATTCTAGAAAATTCGAGCAGTAGAGTATGTCTTGAGTCATTTCTTTAGAGGGCATGTATTATTCATAGACCTTCTTGTATTTGAGTCGTAATTCTATTTTATATACTCGATTGTAGTATTTGGAAATACTTATTTTGGGAGCTCACGATGTAAACCTTTTTTAATTTTTTTATTTACTTTATTTCAATGGTTTTAAATTTATGATTTAAAAAGGTTTTTAAGGGAAAATTTGGGTTAGCCACTTTGGTGGTCCCGTGTGGCATTTTAATTAGTTGACTTTGTCTTATATCAGATTAGGGTATTACTTTTACTGGTATCAGAGAGCCAAGTTTAGTCGTTCCTAGGAGTCACGAGTTAGAGTCAGTAAAAGTCTATAAGTACATATGTCTTTAGGGAGTCAATAGTACTTTCTTTTTTGGAATAACGATAATAACTGCTCATTTCATCTTAATTTCAGAGTTTAGTCATGGACAATAACACCACTTTGAGCCATGAGGGTAGATATGAGACTATAGCTTCTCTAGCGGGTGATACCGGTGATGTGTTCATATCAAATTTTGAGTATGCGATCTTGGGATACGGGGGTCGATGAGGCGACCTTCATTCGCGATTTGAGTGTAACCCTTAGACTGTGGAGATGATGACTCGATAACTACTGATCAATGGTTGTGAGTGACGTTGAGGACACTTTACCAGCTACACCTTACCCAAGGGTATGCTGGAGTGTGTCACCGCCATACTTGGTGAGAGACTATCGAGATGGCGATGGAGCCCGGGCGACCCACTTGGGAGCACTTCTTGGAGGAGTTCCATAAGAAGATATAGGTGATACTCATACTGGTGACTTGAGGGACCAATTCCTAGACCAGAGTTGATAGCGTCTAAGTATCATCGCTGTATGATGTTTAGGAAGGGCCTCTACTTGGACATTTTCACTCATCTGGCCGTCGACCCATCGACAACTTTTACTGAGTTGACTCGTCAGGAAAAGGTGATAGAGAGGCCTGGGTGTGTGAACTAGAGTATCTGACATCTTTTCCAAACAAATTAGAAGAGTACCTAAGTCTCTGAAACCTTTCCAGCCTTTGACAAATAGGGCTAAAGACTCTTAGGGATCTTGGAGGACTCCATCGGGTCAACCTTGTTGGTCAAGAAAAATTGCATGTAGAAGAAGTATATTTGAGTAGCGTATGAGACCTTTGCCATCAACTTCTATATAAAGCATCATTAGTTCATCGAGGTTACCTTCCCGACACAATTGTTCAGTCTACGTTAGGAGGTATTTGAGGGTTTTCTATCAAGAATCCTAAGGATGTTTTGATTTTGGTTCTCTAGACCATTGCATCAAAGATTACCCTTAGGACTCCAACGTCGACCCAAAGGTCAGCTTATTCGATTCAGAGGGGCAGAAGACCCCAAAGAGAAATAAGTACTACATTCAGGAATTTCAGTAGAGGCACAACTAGAAATATGGTCAGTATCGAGCCTAGAGTATCCTCACATTAATATGCATTCAGGTCATAGTAGGAGTATGATTCAACTGATGTGATCTCAGGTACTTTTGTAGTATTTTTCATCCCATTTACCACTTTAATAGACCCAAGTTCCACACACTTATATATCTGTTATAACCTAGTGCGAGAGAGAAATATCTTGATAAAGGATCTTGAGATAAGGGTCTGAGTATCCAACCCATTAGGATTAAACATTCTAGTGGACAAGGTTCACCGTAGATATCTCGTTGAGATTTAAGGTGAGACATTTCCTACTGATTTAAATTGAGCTACCCTTCAGAGAGTTCGACTTGATCTTAGACATGGATTATATTTCAAAAAATGATGCTTATCCTAAGGTGAGGCTAGGCATCTTAAACTTTAAAAGGTCGATGAAACCATGATTGTGATGTTTAACAAGAAACGAAAGTGTACAAGGATTGTGTCTACCATCAAGGCACAAAGGATGACGGATCTAGGGTTGAAGCATTCTTTGCTCATGTGATTAACACACAAGTCATAGTTCTAAGACTCACAGATATCTGGACCAATTGATACTTTCTGGATGTATTTCCAAAGGAGTTACCAAGGTTTCCACCCGACTGAGAGGTAGAATTCGATATCGAGGTGATACCAGGATCTGCCCCAGTGTCTATTGCTCCTTATCGCATGGCACTGACAAAATTAAAAGAGTCTATCGCATGGAACCGATGAAATTAAAAGAGTTGAAGACTAAACTTCAAGGGATTTTGGAGAAAGGTTTCATCTGGCCAAGTATTTCTCTGTGGGGAATCTAATTCTTTTTGTTAAAAATAAGGATAAGTCGATGAGGTTATGCATCGATTACCGGTAACTCAAAAGGTAGCCATAAAGAACCATTATCCCTTTTAAGAATCGATGATATCTTTGACCAAATTAAGAGAGAGGGTGTGTTCTCCAAGATAGATTTGAGATTGGGGATTACGAGTTAAAGGTTAAGGATGCCGACATAACCAAGACAACATTTAGGACAAGCATGGTCACTACGAATTCCTTGTAATACCATTTCGACTCACCAATACCCCGAAGACATTAATGGATCTAATGAACATAGTATTTCACTCGTATTTGGACCAGTTTGTGGTGGTTTTCATAGAAGAAATATTAGTGTACTCTCGATCAGAGAAAGAGAATGATCGACACCTTTGTATAGTTTTACAAACACTCTGATACCGAAAGTTGTTTACCAAGTTTGGGAAGTACAAGTTCTGGTTGTCCAATGTTTTATTTTTGGGACATTTTGTGGCAGAAGATGGTATCCAGGTTGATCATTAGAAGATTCAGATAATGTTAGGGTGGGAACCACGGAAGAGCGGTACTAAAGTATGTAGTTTTTTTGGGTCTTACCAAGTATTATCGTTAGTTTGTAAAGGGTTTCTTAATGATAGTTGCCCTACTAACTAAACTAGTTCAAAAGGAAGTACCTTTTGTGTGGGATGTGAAGTGACAGAAAAGTTTCGAGCAGTTGAAAGCCATTTTAACTCAAGCCTTACTCTTAATCCAACCAGAGTTAAGAAAAAACTTCACTGTGTTTAGTGATGGCTCGCTAAATGGACTTGGTTGCGTTTTGATGCAAGAAGGAAAAATGATAGCCTATGCATCCCGTTAACTTAAGCCTTATGAGAGAAATTACCTCACACATAATTTAGAGCTTGCAGTAGTAGTTTTTACATTCAAGATTTGGAGACACTACCTTTTTGGCAAGAAATATCATATTTTCATTATCCACAAAAGCCTCAAGGGCCTACTTACGTAGAAACAGTTGAATTTAAGATAGTGTAAATGGGTTGAACTATTAATGGCTACAATTGTGTGATTGAATACTACCAGTGAAGACCAATGTGGTTGCTGATGCGTTAAGTAGGAAGTCGATGTCAGAGTTGAGGGATTGTTAGCATGCTTGAGTTTATCTAGCGATTGTTGGTTTTTAGTCGAGTTATGAGTGGAACCTGAGTTAGTGAGAAAAGTTAAGAGGTCATAAGGTTCTAAAAGTTGCCTAAGGGCTAGCGCGAAACAAGTTCATTGAGGTAAGGCCTTGGGTTTTTAGTTGTGCGATGGATATGTACTTTTCTTTAGAGGTCATTTGTGTGTTCCTTTCGATGAATAGTTGCACAATAAGATCCTCCATGAAGTGAATTGTAGTTCGCTCTTAGTTTATCTAGATAGTAATAAGATGTACCAAGAGATCCAACCATTGTATTGGTGTCTGGGTATAAAGAGGGAGGTGTCTAAGTTTTTTGCTAGGTGTTTAGTATGTCAGCAAGTCAAACTGAAGAACTAGGTTTCTTTGGGGTTTCTCACTTTCTACCGAATTAGATGGATAATACCTTAGAGCGGTTAGCACAATTTTTTGTCTGCAAGATTGTGAGGTTGCATAGGGTACTTTCGTCAATCATTTCATATAGAGATCCTCGTTTCACTTCTTGTTTTTGGAAAGCTCTCAATGAATCTTTAGGTACTAAACTCCACTTTAGCACCATGTTCCATCCTCAGACAGTCAGTCAGTTCGAGTGTATTATTCAGATTCTTGAGGACATGCTTAGCTGCACCCTTACATCCTTGAGGGTAGTTGGGAGGATGATTTTCCTTTAATAAAGTTTTCCTACAACAATAACTATCGGTCCAGTATCCAAATGGCTCTGTATGAGGCTTTATACAAATGCAAGTGCAAACTCCACTTTGTTAGACAAAGCTTAGTGAAGGAAAGATTGTTGGTATAGATTTGATTAGAGAAATTAAAGAAAAGGTCTGGTTGATTCAGATTCAGTTGAAAGAAGCTTCCGATAGGTAAATGTCGTATACGAATTTGAAACGTAAGGATATCGAGTTTGCCGTAAGAGACAAGGTGTTTCTCAAGGTGTCAACATTAAAAAAAGTACTATGGTTTGGACACAAAGGAAAGTTTACCCTGTGTTTCATAGGTTAGTATCAGGTACTCAAGAGAGTTGGACCTATAGCTTACTGTTTAGCCTTACCCCCCAGAGTTGAAGTGCGTTCACAACATGTTTTATGTATCCATGGTTAGGAGATACCATTTTGACCCCTTCCATGTCATACCCTTAGAATAGATTGAAGTAAGCCAAGATATGACCTATGAGGTGGAGCTAATAAGGATATCGGAAAGGGATGTAAGGGAATTGAGGAACAAGATGATTCCACTAGTGAAGGTCCTATGGAGGAACCATGGTATCGAGGAAGCCACTTGAGAAACTGAGGAGGATATGTAGCTCTAGTAACCACATCTTTTCTATATAATTAAATTTTGAGGACGAAATTTTCTCATTAGGAGGGGAGAGTTGTAACACCCCAAATCCTAGGTTATGAGATACATGTTAAGCCGCGATAGTTTATATGAGCCCATATATCTTGTGGGAGTGTTAAACCCATTTAGAGTTTGGATTGGGCTTGGTTTAGAGCCCAATTGATATTAAAAAGGGCATTTTTAATATTTTGAGAATAGAGAAGACTAAAAGAGTAATTAAACTATTTTTTTAAAAAAAATCTGAAATCCCTTAATTGTTTGTGATATTACATTTTTCTTTCTCTTTCCCCACACAATTGTTTGTTTTCTTCTCTTCTCCTCCATTGCCTTCTCCTTCACCAAGCTTTGTTAAAGATAAAAAATTTGTAGCTCTTCAAGCCTTATGCATATTTCTAAAGGTAAGAGTTGTTATCTTTATCCTTAAATCTTCAATTTAAGCACCCAAACACAAGAATTGAGCCATTGAAGCCATAGATGGGTTTTAGTAGGGGTTTAAGGAACAAAACATTTCCAACTCATTTTTATTGGATTAAAGTGTTATGAAGTGTCCTTAACTTCAATTCAAGCTCCTAGATTTTATTAGTGAAAGAGTTAGGAGAAAGCTTCAAAGTAAGAGGGAAAGAGAAATTGACCATTGATTGAGTTGAGAGCATTCCTAGTAGCTACGAAACTAATGTAACATATTCACATCTCTTTCATACCATTTGTGAGTCATTAGAATGCATCTAGCTAGAGGGTCTTGAGTGGTGAAGCATATATGAACGTTCATGGCATATTCAAGTAATTGGTGTTTTTAGCATGTTTAAAGACTTATTATGATCATCTCTTACATACATAAAACTCTAATAATGATTTCGTGTCCAAATAAATGGGTTGAGTGTCAGTACTGGAAGAATATATCGATATTTTTCTTCAGATGGCTTAAAAATAAGAGAGTTTAGAAAGAGTAGTATCAATATTTCCTCAAGTAGTATCGATACTAATGGCTTGGTTTCGATACTCGCAGGGTAGTATCAATACCAAACAAACTTAGCAAATTCCAATATACCATTTTGGTATCGATACTCATGGGAATATCAATACCATAGGTAGAGTATTGATACACTTAATAGAATTATCGACATTGAGGTATTTTTCAAAACATCAAAGTAAAATTGGTAACAATACCCTAAAAAGTATCAATACCTTAGCTTGAGAGTATCAATACTGGTCTAGTAGTATCGATACTATCTGTCCTTTCCAGCTTAATATAACCATATAGTATTGATACCCAAGGGTGAATATCGATACCATCTTACATTTTTGGGCAAGAAGCCCAAAAGATTTAGAAGTGATGTTGAGGGTACCATCGAATAAAAGTTATGAGAACCATTGAGAATATACAATTACAACTAGAAACAATATCAACTAGGATAATATAAAACTAGCCTTGGTTGATGCTTGGGAAATGATCAGAACACCTGAGTCACTCTAGCAGGTGATGATAGTTCCGAGGTTTAAAATGTTTGAATATTCTTAAGCAAGTGCGTGAGAAACTTTGAGACTAACTAGGGTGAGTGGCTCGAACACCCATGAGAGGTGGGTTAGTTGGGTGTTGTGTCTAATTTATAGATTCTTTACCTAACCGTAGGTAGACTATAGAGGTGTGTGTCCCGAGACGTGTAACCCTATGAGAACACCATGATGTCTACCCTAAACTAGCGTGAAGTATACGCGTATAATCATTTTCCTTATTTCACTCGATAACATGAGCATTTAATGAACACTTTTAGTATGATTTAGTTATTAGTGTGGCATTGGGCTAGTGAGCTCAGCATTTGGAATTTGTTTTTGTGCGTAGGTCTTTAGGAGGAGCATTCGGGGAGCCTATTGCGTAGTGGACATTCTAGACAGTTCGATCAAAAAAGTACATCTTGAGTAATTTCTTTAGAGGACATATATTATTCATAGACCTTCTAGTATGTGAGTTGTAACTCTATTTTATATACTCGATTGTATTATTTTGAAGTTCTTATTTTGGGAACTTCTGATGTAAACCTTATTTAATTATGTTGATTTACCTTATTTGAATGGTTTTAAATTTATTATTTGCAGAAGGTTTTGAGTGAGAAATTTAGGTTAGCCTGATATGAACTCGATTATATGTTTCGAGTCATATATGTGAATGCCCGATCGTGATTCTAGTAAGAAACCCCGTAATAATAGCTTGAAATCTGAAATTGCATAAATATAAACATAAAAAGGAAATGATATGAAATAATAATTGAAATGATGGAATGAAAAGAATGAGGAAGTTGTTTGAAGGTGATGGAAGAGTGATGGTTGTTGTGGTTTAATGATAATGAAAAAAATGATGAAATGTGAATGGCGTTGTCGTGGCAAATGGTGTTGTCGTGGTAAGTGTTGTAAGGTTAAAGTGGATTGTGACCCGTTAGCTATTTGGAGATAAGAACCAACAATATAAAAAGATGGAATCGAAATGGTAGGGTTCCAAATAGATGAGCTAGGAACCAACGCTATAACAAAAGGAAATGGATGAAGACTACAAGACTATCTTGAAGCCTATAAAGTTGTACAAGAGAACAAGAATGAAAGAAACCTCTCAAAGATGTTTTATATATCAAATGTGTGCCCACAAATGATCCCAAAGGTGCCTATTTATAGTATTTCTAAGAAGCATATGAAAAGACTCAAAAGATGAAAACATTCTCATAAATTTAGCAATAAAATGCACTTGAATGCTTTGTCTTCTTATCTTCAAAGTTGGATGAATATTCTAGATTATTTTGGGGATGAATCTAGACAATTTGAAGCTGAATTCAACCTTAATTTCGTCCAAGGGGTGGAAGAATCTTGCTATTTCATGCTGAAAATTGTCTTCATAAGTGAATTAAATCACCCTTCATTGCATGCTCCCTTGAAGAATATGAACAGCCCTTGAACTTAGATGATAACATTCAGCTTTGAATGCCTTTAATGGGTGAATTAAGAGTCATTCAATGGCTTGTCACTTGGATGAAGTTGAAAAGACTCTCCCTTGGCTCAAACTCATCCAAAACATCCATGCATAAAATTCCCGTAACAAAATTCCAGCCTGCACTGTCTTCAATAAATCGATCATATCTCAAGTTCCCGATATCGGATTAAGGTGATTCAAAAAGGCGTTGGAAAGATAAGAGATAGAGGAATAATTTCTAATTTATTTCTAGAACCAAACACATCTGTATATCATCCATAATTGGAAGACATTCTGACTGACATTCTTGCATATGATGAAACCATTCAACTTCTCTCATGCACCTAGACACAAAGGTGAACTTTATTCAATATTTAATTGAAAACATGCATGAAACAATTAAGAGTTAATTTAATAAATAATCTAGTTTGATGAATGAACTACTTCCCTAAATGAACTAGATGATTTAAATGCAATGCATGCTTGAATGAACAACACACTTATTAAATGCAATGAATGTTATGCAAACTTTAAATTCTCATGCAAATTCATGCATAAGAAAAGTAAAGCGTTCCTCCCTTATTATTCCTTCTTCATCACATTCCAAATGTGATGTAAACATACTCTCTATGGCTGCTTGAAATTCCTTAGCCCTTGCTCGTGTGATGGGGCCACTTGGGTAATTCTTCGGGTCTTTGCTATTGGCGATCATATCATAGCCACTCTGGTGGTCTCGTGTGGCATTCTAATTTATTGACTTTGTGTCCTATTAGATTAGGGTGTTACATTATCTAAACTTCGAACCCAAATTTATCCTTCATAATTGCAGCATGGCATAACAATTCAAGATAACATGAGTAGAATATGAGATGAAGAAATATATTAAGAACCACATTGGAATTATGAACTTAAATTAACCAATCAAAATTGCATCATGACGATACTAATAATGAAAGATATTTTAACATAAGCGAAACTATTTAGCAGTTTTAATAATGAATCTAATTTACAATTTACTAAAAAATTAGGGTATAAAGAACTTAAGACTAAAATTGAAGTGAATTATGTATAATTAAAATTTGTATAGAGACATTATTTCTTATTTGTTAGAGTATGTCCCAAGACCAATCATATGATGATTGTAATGATACATTTTATTTACCGATTTTATTGAATAAAGGCATTGCCACTATTATTTTCAGCTATATATCTGTGTTTAACATAAACTAAAAGATAACAAAGTTCATATAATAATCTGATTACAACTCTTTTAATATATGTATATTTTATATACATATGATTTTAATTATCCCAAATATGGTAAGTAAACATTAAAAGAATGTAATTCTGAATACAACTCTTTTAATGGATATTCAATTTGGAATAATTAAATAAGAGTTTTAAATAAACATTAAAGAGTGTAATTCAGATTATAAGTCATGAATGGATATTTAATTTGAATTAATTAAATAAGAGTTTAATTAATTTGAAATAAAAAAATCTAATATGTTAGGGTATCTCAGATATTTAAAGATAAGTGAGGTCTAGCAACCACACTTAATCTTCAGTCGTTTTCTCAATACCCTTTTTGGGAAAAGTTAAATTTTTCTCTCAACCGGGTGAACTAAGTAGAGGTCGAGTCATTTTTCATGGACTCTAAGATTTGAAGTGTTCGTGATCATCAATAGTCGCTGCTGTCTTTGCTGATTTACAAGGAACCCAAAATAAGTAATCACATCTCTCCCTCCTGTTTTTGGATTCAACGTACTTGGATCGCTGGTGAGCCAATCAAGTTTTTTTACTACACCATGAGGTGCTCCGGTGGTCCCAACAGTAGTATCAGAGCCACTTCTAAGATCCAAATTCATGTTAAATTATTGGTTGATGCGATATGTATGAGATACAAGTTCTGGTTTTACTATTTTTGACGATTAAGTGATATGTGTATGAAATCTTTAGTCGATTAAAGTTAGGATTAATATGTTAATATGTTAATGAATTTTACAATTAGTATGTTGCTTCAAGGATTTTAAAAAATTCATATGTCAATTGTTGACATAATGATTGGCAGGTATGTAATGGCAGATCACATCTGGTAGAGGAACAATGGTTGTTCCGATGCGGGAAAACCTAAGGGATTGAAAATCCCAAAAACACAATTTTGTTGATAAATATTATCAAATCATGAGGCTTTTCTATAGAAACAATAAGTGATATTTTTCAAAATTTTTGCCCCTTGCCCCCTTCATAAGCAACATAGGTTGTATTTCCATATTGGTAATTCTAACAAATGCATAACGATGTATATATATATATATATATATGATATGTTTGTTTTGCACGGTGTTTGACATGCATGGTTATAACCCCATTTTCAATTTACAATGATTGTAATTTTAAAATATGACCTGTGTGTCGTGCCTTTCCATATTTCAGTTGTATTTATCTTATAATCTTATTCCCTCATATGTAGAATGAGTTTTTTAAATTGTAATCCTATGAAGATATAAAACGAGTAGAAGAACGAACTAAGCTAAGGACGAGAAGATACTTAGAGAGCAGTCTTATATTTTAGGGCTTTAGTTCTCCCATTGGCTTAGGATGGGCCACTTTAGTTATATTGTTTTTGGGCTACAACCATTGCATCTTATTTATTGCTTATATTTTTCATATATGTGATACAACAAATGATATGTTAGCATATGCTAAAATAAGAATGAATGTTGATGAGATCAATAAGGGCCTAAAATTAAAACAAACAATGATGAGATATTTAAACAAACCCCTCTCTATAATCTAAGTTAACTTAACCGTCCAATATTTACCCTCGTTAAGGCTTCGGTCGATATTGTGTGGGCTTTTCCAAAGCATTAGCACATAAATCTATCTTGGTTAAACAAGAAGAATAAGCAAGTGATATTCACCAGTTAAATATTGGTAATAACTTAGATAGGTTATTCTGATAGGATTAGGAACCTAGAGGTTAATGATTTGGATGAATCATAAGATGATACGAAAAAGAGTTGTTCACCAAATGGATGAGTTACATGAGATGTAATTAGAAAAGTGTTACTTACCTAAATAATCACTATCCTAAAAGAAAAGCCAAAGCTGATTTAGAAAAATGATGAATTATGGATCCTCACTCATTAGAAAAATTTTCGTTGATTTTTTTCCAAATTAAAGACGAGAGGGTTTTTAATTTTGAATAAAATTGTGAGAGTAATTTGTAAATAAAGACCCATTTGTAAATTTTAATTTCGGTAAATTACTCACTTTAATATTTCCATTGTTGTAGATACAATGACAAAGATAATAACTTATTAGTGCAATCACTCCTTGAGAAGGAGAAACTGAATGGCATAAACTTTCTTGACTGGTTCCACAAGTTGAGAATTGTTATCATATAAGAAAGGAAAGAATATGTCATTGAAGAACTTGTTCCTAATGAACCAGTAGCTAATGCGTCTAGAGCTGACAAAGACAAATATAAGAAACATATGGATGATATATTAGACTTGGGATGTATAATGCTTGCCACCATGACTCCTGAACTTCAGAAGCAATATAAGGATATGGTTGCATATGAGATGATCCAAAACCTCAAGGAGTTATACGAGGGGAAAGCACGTTAAGAGAGGTATGAAACCTCTAAAGCTGTATTTCAATGCAACATGGAAGAGGGATATTCTATAGGAGCTCATGTCATCAAGATTATGGGCTTCATCCAAACGTTGGAAAAGTTGGAATTTTCTGTAAAAAATGAATTGGCTACTGATGTTATCTTGTAATCGTCGCCAGATAGCTTCAGTCAAATTGTCCTTAATTTTAACATGAATGAAATCAAAAAGACTTTTCCACAGTTACTATACATATTACGAACTATTGAAAGTAACATGAAAAAGTTTGGACCTAATCCTATTTTGATGGTCTGCAAGGACAAATGAAAGAGAAAGAAAAAGATAGTGGCAAAGTCTAAGGGAAATGGAAAGCCCAAGCCCAAAGGAAAGGATGCATTGAAACCCAAAGGGGGAGTTAGAAAGAAGGAAAATGTTTCTATTGCGACAAGACTAGACACTGGAAGAGGAACTGCCCACTGTACCTTGAAGAGGTCAAAAAGACAAAAGCAAATGGAACGTTTGTTTCAGGTATTTATGTTATTGATGTTAATTTGTCAACATCTGCCTCTTGGTTATTAGACACCGATTGTGGTTCTCATATTTGTACCTCTATACAGAGATTGCAAAAGAGAAGAAATCTGGCTAAAGTAGACGTGGACCTACGAGTTAGAAATAGAGCAAGAGTTGATGTATTAGCTATAAGAACCTATGTTTTATATTTTCCTAGTGAACTTGATTTACATTTAGAGGATTATTATTTTGTGCCTAGTTTAACTAAAAACATTATTTCTATTTCTTGTTTGGACAAGACTGGGTTTGAGATTATATAATATTAAGAATAATTGTTGTTCTTTTCATCTCGATAATTTTTTTTTATAGTTTGGCACAATTAGTTAATGGTCTTCATATTTTATATCAACAAAACACCATGTATAACATAAATACTAAAATATCAAAAACAAATGACTCAAATCAAACTTATCTTTGACACTCTCGTTTAGGCCATATAACTGAGAAACACATATCAAAGCTCCATAAAGATGGATTCTTAGATTCATTTGTTTTCAAACAACTGGATGTATGTGAATCTTGCTTTTTAGGAAAAATGACTAAGGCTCCTTTTAATAGTAAAGGTGAGTGAGCAAGTGATTTATTGGGATTAATGCATAGTGATGTATGTGGGCCAATGAATACACAAGCCAGAGATGGATTCCAATATTTCATTTCTTTCACTGATGACTTCATTCGGTATGGGTATATTTACTTTGAGCCATAAATTAGAAGCCATTGAAAAGTTTAAGGAATTCAAAAATAAAGTACATAATCAACTAGGCAAGAGTATTAAGGCACTTCGATCAGATTGAGGTGGAGAATACTTAAGCATAGAGTTTGATGAACTCTTAAAAGAATGTGAGATTGTCTTACATCTTACACCACCAGGCACGCCATGGTGGAATGAAGTTTCTGAGAGGAGGAATCGAACGATGCTAGATATAATTTAATCAATGATGAGTCATAGTTACCTTCCAACTTCTTAATGAGTACATACACTTGAAACATCTACTTTAACACTAAATCATGTTCCATCTAAATATGTTCAAAACACACCATATGATATGTGGATTAGGAAACATCCTAATATGTTTTTTATGAAGATTTTGATTGCGAAGGATATGTCAAGCATCAGATGTCTACAAAGCTCGAAGACAAATCTCATAAGTGTATTTTTGTTGGATATCCTAAAGAAACTAAGGGATATTATTTCTTTAACCCTAAAGAGAACAAAATGTTTGTTGCTCGAACGAGAGTTTTTCTTGAAAGAGAATTTCTTTCAAAGAAAGGGAAGGGTAGAAATATTGAACTTGGAGAAGTTCAAGAACAACATTTCACTAAACCTGAGGTTGAACATATTCTACAAATTATTGAGGAACAATCAATAGATTTAGAAACACAACCACTGCGCAGATCCGTAAAAGAACACCATGCACCTGAGAGATATGGATTTCTCGTTACCACACATGGATACATTCTTCTTATGATCAATATGAGCCTAGAACTTATGAAGAGGTAGTGTCGAGCCCAGACTCTAGAAAATGGCTTAAAGCCATGAGATCTGAGATGGATTCCATGTTAGTAAACCAAGTATGAACTTTGGTTGAACCACCTGAAGGGGTCAAAACTATAGGGTGTAAATGGATTTTCAAGAAGAAAACTGATACTAATGGTAACATACAAGGGGCGTTTAGTTACTAAAGTTTTCAACAAGTTCATGGTATAGACTATGATGAAACCTTTTCCCCTGTTACTATATTTAAATCTATCCAGATTGTGCTTGCAATAGTTGCATTCCATGATTATGAAATCTGGCAAATGGACGTCAAAACTATTTTCCTTAATGAAAACTCAAAGAGGATGTGTATATGACACAACCAGAAGGTTTTGTCGATCCAGGAAATACTGTAAAGGTTTGCAAGCTACATAGCTCTATTTATGGACTAAAGTAAGTTTCTCAAAGTTAGAATCTTCATTTTAATGATGAAATAAAAGAGTTTGGTTTTATCAGAAATGAAAATGAGCCTTGTGTTTATAAAAAGGCTAGTGGGAGCATTGTTCTTTCCTAATCTTGCATGTACATGACATACTCATCATAGGAAATGTATACCTACTTTACATTCTGTTAAGGCTTGGTTGGGTAGTTGCTTTTCTATGAAAGATTTGGGTGAGGCAGCGTATATCCTAGGAGTTAAGATCTATAAAGATAGATATATATGACTTCTAAGTCTGAGTCAAAGTACATATATAGACAATGTACTAAAAGTGTTCAGTATGGAAGAATCTAAGAAATGATTCTTTCCTATGAGAGATGGTATTTCTCTTTCGAAGGAACTGTCTCATTCAACACCATAAGAAAGAGAACGAATGAGTAATATTCCATATGCTTCGGCTATTGGTTCTATCATGTATACCATGATATATACTCGACCATATGTATCTTATGCTTAGAGAATGCGAGTCGGTATCAGGCAAATCTTGGTGAAAAAACACTAGGTTGCAGTTAAAAATATCCTTAAGTACTTAAGAAGAAATATACTTTTCTTGTCTATGGAGGCGAAGAAGAGCTTAGTGTAAAAGGTTCTATGATGCCAGCTTCCAAACTGAAAAGGATGATTCACGATCGCAATCGGGTTTTGTGTTTTATCTTAACAGAGGTACTATGAGCTAGAAAAGTTCAAAGCAAGACACAATAATTGATTCTACAACAGAGGCTGAGTATATTACAACCATTGGAGCAACAAAAGAGGTGGTTTGGATCAATAACTTCATATCCATACTAGGAGTTGTTCCTAGCATGTCAGATGTTGTGGAACTTTGATGTGATAACGATGGAGACATTGCACAAGCAAAGGAACCCATATCTCATCAACGGTCCAAACATATTCTTAGGCGCTTCCATCTCAGTCGAGAGATCATAGATCGAGGAGATGTGGAAATTTGTAAAGTACACACGATGACAACATTGTTGATCCCTTAATAAAGCCTCTGACACAGCAGAAGCATAATCGACACACTGAGTCACTCGATATTAGATATGTGAGTGATTGGTCTTAGTTCTAATGGGAGATTGTTAGAGTATGCCCAAATACCAATCATATGATGATTGTAATGATACATTTTATTTACCGATTTTATTAAATAAAAGGATTTCCACTATTATTTTAAGTTATATATATGTGTTTAACATAAACTGAAAGACAATAAAGTTCATATAATAATGTAATTATTATTATTAAAAAGATCCTTAGTCAAGTATTATTATGAGCATGGACAATAATAATACACTTAAGACTAACATGTTATTGATTGATGACAATGAGTTTTCCTTGACATAAAGATGTCATAATTGATACATGATTATATTGTTAGAGAACAATGTATTGGATTAACCCACTATGAACATATGTCTTCGATTATTATGTGACATTCACAACATTTCTCATGGTGACGACTATATGTATGATCATCACACTTGAAATCATTACTATTTCAACATATATCGTTGTATATTTTGATACAATTAAACATGTTTCGTAACTAGTTGAACTATAAAGACTGTTATTGAATATATCTCGATATATGTAGTGGAGTGTGTATGATTAAGATAGGATTTTTCCTTCCTACATAATAGGAAATATATCAAAGGACACTTGATTGAGTGAGACTATAAATCCATGGCCATGCTCGAATAAGTTGATATGAGATATCACAAATTATTCGTTAATTATAGTTTACTCTAGATATCAAGAAACAATATATGGGCTTTACAAGTGTGACAATTCCAAGACTTGTACCTATTCTAGATATAAAGGACAAGAGGATGTAATACATAAAAGAGTTAATCATGAAGATTATATGTCGAATCACAATTTCTTGTAACTTAGGTGACAATGATATATTGCTAGATGTCACTCATTGTTTGTAATTAGAATTGTTCTAATAATTACTACTAACGTTACAAGAACCTACAGGGTCACATCCTAGGGTTGAAATGAGCAAAGATGTACAATATGTTATACGTTACTAAAATATATATCTAAAGTTAATTTATGTATATTTGATATACATATGATTTTAATTATCCCAAATATAGTAAGTAAACATTAAAATAATGTAATTCTGATTATAACTCTTCTATTGGATATTTAATTTGGAATAATTAAATAAAAGTTTAAATAAACAATAAAAAGTGTTATTCAGATTACAAGTCTTTAATGGATATTTAATTTGAATTAATTAAATAAGAGTTTAATTAATTCAAAATAAAAAACCCTAATATGTTAGGATAACTCGAATATTTAAAGATAAATGAGGTCTAGCAGCCGCACTTAATCTTCATCCGTTTCATCAAAATCATTTTTGGGAAAAGTTACATTTTGCTCTCAATCGGGTGAACTGAGTATAGGCCGAGATGTTTTTCGTGGAGGCTAGGATTTGAACCGTTTGTGATCATCAATAGTCGCTGTTGTCTTTGCTGATTAACAAAGAACCCAATGTAATTAATTGCATCCCTTCCTCCCGGTTTCATATTTAACGTACTTGGATCGCAGGTGAGACCTCGTGTTTTGTTTTCGTTGTGCCGTAGGGTGTGCCGACGATCCCAACATTATTGTTGTATCGAACATTATTAAATTGATGTGTTTTGTTAAGGAATTTATGAACAATCTCTGTAAAATAAAATTTTCTTCTATCTGATGCTTGAGAACATTGGTCGACAATCTCTCAAGATACATCAATAAAAATTTATCTTTCAACTATACAACCTTGGTGAGCAGAACTTAACCTTATCTTCTATTTCGCCAGAAAAATATTTTTGAATAATATATTTTTATGTGTTTTTTTAAATTGATTGATCGACCTTTTATATAGGAAGGCAATTTAATAAGAGTTAATGAAATTTGAAAATTGATTTATTGATGACAACTATTTCTCTAAAATCAATAACATATGTCTTAATGACAACTGATTTCATATCAAGAACATTAGTGAATATTAATTTCAGAATCGTTACTATATGCAAAAATATATTCCGTTGAGAAAAAAATTACATGAACTACAATTTCAGTAGGGTTACAGAAACTCAATCGATTTGGACATTTTATGTCGTCCACATCATGTGAGTGCACTCGTAACTTCGATTGGGATCGATTCATAGAAATTTGTATTCCGGAAAAAGTTTTCCTTGCACATTTAATAATCACCAAGTTGGTTATTGTTATGTGCCAAAAAAAAGTTGGTTCTTTCTTATAATCGTCTTTCAAACTCCCATAAGTTTTCATGTGAGACGAAGGTGTCTTAAGTACTAAATTTTCCTCAACAACATTTGTAAGTAACTAAATTTAAGCATCAATTTATTATTCACCACTCAATCATTTTGAGCAAATATAAATTAATAATTTATTACTATTCAAATATTTAATTTATCAATAAAATAATATTCCTCAAAATATCTATTATTTTTCAACAATCCCATACTTGAATGAAAATTAATATTTCCAAAATTATTGACTCGATATAGCGACAAATTGTAGTTCGATATTTGTAAAGGATAGATAGGCATCATTATTTGAATCTTGGCTAATGAAAGTATGTGTATCTTACTTATTATCAAGTAAATGTTACATTCTTGAATTATTGTCATGCTCCAAAATCTAGGTTAATTAAAAAAAATTATTGGCTTTACTTTAAATTTGAGACTAGATTGAATAAATGTCAATTTTAGAGATTGTTTTTTAAAATCTTATAAATTTTAGGGACAATCTCAAAAATTCTAAAAACTTTGGAGACCTTTTATATGATTAACATGTAAATGAATTTGATATCCAATTCCATCGAATATCTATCCCATTCCCCTATTTTCCCTTTTATAATTTATTTATTTGCTTAATTTTTTGGTTGCCCTCCCATATCTCAAAGTTTCTGACTAACTAATCCAGACTGATCCGTATCTCACACCTGACTTTAGTATATGAGTATTCTAATGGAGTTTCTTTTGGATATACAAGGACTCGAACTCGAGATCTTGCTTAAGTAATATCAAATTGTTTACATCTTGAACCAATCTATTGGTATTTATTTGCTTATTTGATATATCAATTACTTTTATCTATTATATATAATAAAAAAATTAAGAAAAACCTAAATGTTCCTACTTGTATTTTCCCTGCCGCATTGGAGCCATGTTCAAGGCATTCCTTCAATTGCTTCATCAAGCCGTTCATGCCTAGCAATAAACATCTCCTACCAAAATCATTTTATTTCGTCAAATCAAAATTTTTTATTGTTCTCCTTCAAACCATAGCTCTTTGTAATTTAATCCATACACCCAGTACTATATTAGTCTTTTCATCAAATTGAAGACACGTTTTGGCAGTTGATTAAGCCAATCAAACAGTTCATCTATAACATGGTCTCAACCCTATTTTTGTTAAAAAAAATTGAATTATGCTTTCTCTTGATGTTATTCACAATCAATCAACACACTTATATACATAAATATTTTAAGCTAACCAACTAACGTCCTGTAACTAACTCTTGACTACACTAACTGAAATTGTTTTCTAGTTTTCACACTCTGTTAATGATTTTTTAACTCCCAACTTGGAAGAAAAGGATTCGTGCTACTGTGAATTTAAAGCTTTTGTCATTATATTCGCTAACTGCTCTGCTGAAGCAACATATCTCGTTTGTATAAGGCCCTTCCGAATCCTTTCTCGAACGAAGTGACAATCTATCTCTATGTGCCTAGTTCTCTCATGATACACAAGATTCAAAGTTATTTGCAAGACAACCTTGTTATCAAAAAACAGTTTCACTGCTGTTAACCCTTAATTCCAAGATCTTGTAACAGACCTGCCAACCAAACAACCTCTACAGTAACTACAGTCATGCTTCTATATTCAGCCTTAGCCGACGATCTCGCAACAATGCATTGCTTCTTTAACTACCATGCAATTAAAGAATCTCCCATTTCAACACAGAAACCTGTGACAGATCTCTGTCATAGGATAAGTGCCCAATCCGAATCATAATAGGCAGCCACCAATTGTAAATCCTTCGAAGCTTTCAACAAAATTCCCAAATCAGGTTTTTCTTCACATACCAAGTGATGCTTCCATATGAGACTTCTTAGGCTCTTGCATAAACTGGCTTAGATGTTCACAGCAAAGGTAATATCTGGTAGAGTATGAGTCAAATAGATTAATATGCCAATGAGCCTTTGAAAAACAGACCTATCTTCCAGCAAAGGATCTTTAACTTGCTACTTCATTACTTGATCTAGTTATGGTTAATTTCAGATTTTGATCAAGAGGAGTAGCTGATATCCTTGCTCCCCCTAAACCCGTATCTTGAATCAATTTCAAGGCATATTTTTTTGGTTCAGTAAAATCCTTTCTTTTGACTTTTGTACCTCAATTCCAAGAAAATATTTCAACTTTCCAAGGTCTTTCATTATGAAATTCTGATTCAAAGTCTTCTTCAATTCTTCTATCATCCCAAGATCATCTCCAATGATCAAAAGATCATCAACATAGACAAGTAAAATTACCACCTTACCATTCCGCCTTTTAACGAACAATGAATAATCGTACTTGCTTTGTTCATACCCTGCAGATAATAAGGCATGTGTCAACTTGACGTTCCATTGCCTTGAAGCTTGCTGGAGACCATACAAGGATTTGCACAGTCGACAAAACACTCTCTCCCATTAACTACAAAATCCTTTAGGAAGCTCCATGAACACCTCTTCATGCAAATCACCTTGCAAGAAAGCATTAAATACATCCATGTGATATATGGGCCAGTTAAAAACAGCGGCAAGTATAAGAACCAACCTAACAATCACCATTTTTACCACAAGAGAGAAAGTGTCGTTATAATCAATCTCATACTGTTAATTATACCCCTTAGCAACCAGACAAGCTTTATATCATTCAATAACCCCTGATGCTTCATATTTGACCTTATAAACCCACTTACAACCAATGGGAGTCTTTCCTGGAGGTAACGGAACAGGTGAACAAGTTTTATTAAGTTATAACATTTTAATTTCATCTTTCATTGCTTGAACCCAACAGGGATTAACAATAGCTTCAGAATAAGTATGAGGTTCAATAATAGGTGTGGTAGAAGAAGAAGATATTAAAGCTGGTAATGGAGAGGATTGGCAAGAGCAAACGTAATCATTGAGCCATTCAGGAGATTTAATAGAACGAGAATACCATCTCAAAGGAACGGACTCATGAACATGCAGAATTTGACTAGGAACACTGGAGACATTTGGTGGAAGTGATGAAAATGGTGAAGAAGAAGAATATGGTGATACTGTATTTGAGGACGGAAAAAAACTCGATGAACCAACTGTATTTGGTGAAACTGGAGTTAGTGGAGTAGACAAAGATAAAGGAGGGGTGCACTTGTTGAAGCTGGACTAAAAACCAAAAAATCAGAATCTAGAAAATAAGGTGTTGAAGGAAACAACCTAGTAAACTGAGAAAAAGATAAATGAAAAGGAAACACATGTTCTACAAACTTTACATCCCTACTCTTAAAGAAAGACTTACTAAGTATAAACAGGACATAACCTTTGTGGGTTTGATTGTAACCAAAAAACACTAATGGGTTAGTTTTAGTAGAAAATTTTTCTTTGTACCTAGGCTTTGTAGCATAACACAAACACCCAAAAACCCGAAGATGAGAAAAATCATGTTGTTTTTTGTAGACAACCTCAAATGGCAATTGCCCAGACAAAATATAGACACCCGTTTTTGTCTGGGTCTTTTTATTATTTATTATTATTAGTATACTATTATATTATTATTATTATTATTATTATTATTATATTAACAATTAACTTATTTTTTGTAGGCCTAATTACATTACAACTTGAAGCCCAACACTACAAGCCCCAAACCCAGTTCAGGCCCAGTACAAGCCCAACGTCCGACCAAACCCGGCCCAAGATCCAGACCCATTCTCAACCCAGACAATTAGGGTTTCAAAACCCTAAAGCTCTACAGCCATCGTAACTCTTTAACTCCCACTGGCACGTGCACCCCACCATACGGCTCCCCGCTCGCGTGTGTTGCCGTCAAACATCCCATCACCGACCACTGTCAGCAATCTGGCCAAACAGTGACAAACCTACATCAATCAACCGCTAAAATCCAAAACCCATTAAAATAATACCTAAATCGCAAAAATCCGGGATTTCACCAATCCTAAAATCAAAAAACCTTCTCCCTATTATAGATATCATCATCTCACCAAAAGAAAAGGAGAGATATACCATATAAAGGAGAAGCAACCAGAGAAAAAGGGAGGATTCAGAAAAAAAAGCATTCGAACAAAAAAAAATAACTTATCTTTAAAGGAAAGCCGATCGTCGGTAGCCTCGTCGGAGCTAGAAAACCCACCAAAGGTAAAGCTTTTACCTTTCTTTGGTCTTGAGAGTTTGGTTTCGGGTAGGATAAGCTTTTGGTTTGGGTTCTAGGGTCGGGTTTCAAAGGAAAAGAGAAAAAGGAGGGAGGGTAGTCATCTGTTCGGCTTCCAATGTCCTTTTCACCGATTTACGACGGCCGTGGCTCTCAAAAATCTCCTCACGGTGGAGGAATGAAGAGAGAAATGAAAGAGTTTTTATTTCTCTCTCTCTCTTTCGGGCTTTAACAGAAAAATAAAGGGATGGCAGTTTGATGGCTTAAGTGATAGCCATTTATACCCTCCCCGAACGACGCCATTTCAAAGGGGAGGGCAGCGTGTTTTGAGAAAAGGGTCTAATATCAGTTTAGGTCCCTATGTATTTGAAATGTTTTATCCGTAACCATTAATGAAATTTCAAAATCTTTGGATTCGAGCCTCATGTTTATTCCTTGTTACATTTTTGTCGTAACCTGTATGTTAATATTTATGATGATATTTTAAATCAAGCCCAAAATTTAAGATATTTTCGTTTAAACCCTTATTTGCTCTGTAATATATATTCAGTTTAATGTCTATTTTAGTCCATTGATTTGTGATTCATTTCGCTTAGATCATAATCTGTATATTATTGAAGTTATTAATATTTATGATTTGGTTCCTGAGTTTGTTGGGCTTTTGTTTTAGTATTTAAATAATATTTTATGATAAATATTTATTTTATGTTATGGATGTGATGTTTTAATTTGATTTCCTTTTGATCATTCTTTGGGTATTACAAATGAAATCCTAATGGTTTATGACATGTTTATGCTTGGGTATCTTATCTTTTCATGATTTAATCCTTTTATCATTTAATTTCATTTTAGTTCTATTATTTTGATTAAAATGTTTGATTAATACATCGTGTTTATTTATTTTCATATACATAATATTAAATGTTTACTATTACATTTTACGATATAGGTGTATATGTTTAATGGGCTTTCCTTAATCCTTTCATGTTTATAAATATTAATAGTTTTTATTTATTTATTTCATTTATGCTAATTTAGTTTATGAATTAATCGTGTGTCGAAATTGCGCATATCTCCTATACTTCATTAAAATTTTATCAATTCATTCGAATATTTTCAAGAACAACGATTTGTAGAATGGATGTGGAAATCATTGCTTCATCGAAGTAGTGTGATCCGATACGACATTCGAATAAAATATGAACTTGAAATAAGTCAAATTTATTTTACTAATTAATTCGTTTTAATTTTTAATTCAAATTATGCAATGTGTTTTTTATATATAGTAATTTATTTTATGCAAAATGCAAATATTCAATTTATTTTTTATTTAAGTTTTTTTGATAAATCGAGGAAATATTCTTTTCAGGGAAAAAATAGAAGAGATATCATTCCTGTTGGAGGATGAACCAATCTCTATATTTCTTTTCGAATTAAAGGATATTCCCTAACAAATAATTTTAAGCAAATTTATTAACCTTAATAAATGGATCATATTCAAACTTTGTATTCGATTTATATTTTCCACCATTTACGACAATGTGTAAGCGACTAAGTACTAATTTTGGGCGTTATGGGGGTACTAATCCTTCCCCACACGTAATCGACTCCCAGACCCATTAAATCAGATTTTTGGGAAAAACATGCCAATTTTAGTCTTTAAAAATGATTTTTCTTAAAATTGTTCTAAAAGACATTTTTTAGGTATTCGACCTACCTAACCCAAATGTCGATGGCGCCTCCCATCCAAATTAATACAAAATCACCAAATTTTCAAATAATAAAGTCATAATTACTTTTAAAATAATATTTAATTGTTTTTTTCAAAAATATTGTTATGACTGCTTAGCGACTCCACTGGGGACTTTACAGAGTTAGGCTGTAAGTCGCTTGCACATTGTCGTTGTGGTGGAAATTATGGTTTTGAGTCTATAGTTAACCTATGATCTATTTATTGAAGTTTTTCTAATTTCTTTATTTCTTTAAATTATCGTACTAATGTTTCAATTTATGTTTTCATCTTTGTCATGGTTTTTATCAAGATCTTTTTGTTTTCCTTTTGAGTCAAAGGTTTGTACGTTCCTCCTCACACACAGCATGAGCATTTGCTTGATATAAGCTCTAGACCCGAGCTCTGTTCTAAGTAAGTGGGGGTGAACGCTTGCTCTCGTAAGAATTTATTCTTCGTATGGGTTTTAGCAAATAACCCCTGGGATACATATGTCTTATACTTTCGTAGGGATTTATTCCTCGTATGGGTATAAGGAAGTGAATCTCCTCGAATTGAAATGGTTATGTTCGAAACCTGTAATGGGCGAGGATCGAGGGATTGGCAGCCCAAGGGAACACTGATATCAAGGACAATTCGAGTACCCTTTCCTCATAGAGCGAAAACCATGCATATAGTGAAACTGTAGAACGGTCACCCTAGGTATAGTCATACCGAACCTTTGTCCGTCAGTAGGTACCCAAAATAAGTGTACACAAAGGAGGAGCGTTTCTAAACCTTTACCTTTTTCTTTAAGTTCGTAGAATATATTTTCTCTTTTCGAATAAAAGTATGCAAACTAGATACTATGAGGTTAGGATCAATTTCTTGAAAACAAATCATTTGGGTAGGATTGTTATCTAATGAAAGCATGCTCGGGTAGATATCATGATTGGGTAGGTGTTATATTTATCTTTAAATAGCATCTTTTAATTTTATTTATTATCTTACTTGTATGAACTTATTTATTTTCTTTTGTTTGTGTCATTTTTCATTATTCTTTGTATTGCATTGCATCGTCATGACATAATGCAAAAGTGTTGATCCGCAAGGGGATATTCAAGAGAAAATTTTCACAAGAAGAGATAAAAGTTTTCAATCAAGCATTCACGCATACAGACATGCACTGAGGGCTTAAAGAAGTCCAAAGAGTAGAATAATGAGACTTTCTCGAAGATCGTACAACATTTGAGATTGAAATGATGATCCACTGATCCGAGGAGTAATCCAGCAGTAGAGCCTTATCTACGATCATTCCATCACTAACCACCAATGAGTGACACACTGACTTCAACATCGCAGGGGCATTAACCAAGTTAGGTTATAGAGCATTTGAGAGGCATAATCTTCAAGGATGAAGCTCTGAGATGAAACATTGACCTACTTCAGACTTAACATCTAAGCAAAAGCATGTATGTAAAATGAACTATCTTGTAATATGAAGGCTTTTATCTATGATGAAAATTGTTCTATGATATTCATCGTTGGGATCAACATTTTTTGTAACTGCATTTGCATATTTACATTATGCACTGCATTTATTTAAACATTTTCACATGCATCATTCATGAAAACATGAGGGTTAATTCATGGAGAATTCCATGGAAGTGGTCCTAATCTCGTGTTATCATATTGAGAATAGAAGCAAGATTTGAACAATTAAAGGAAGAAGCTGAAATCAGTACGATGGGAGCCTATTCAATTGGTCGTAGGGCTGAGCCTTACAAGATGATCCAATAAAAGAGTCAAATTGATCCAATTCAAGGGCATGAATGTTTGATGAATGATGGGGTATTCTGATCAGGATAGGGTTATGGTATCCATCAGGAATTTTTATTGTACTCTCATAAAAAGTATGCCACATTGTTTGAACTTGTTTTTCGTCTTCTTCCTATGTTTGAATGTTTGTAAGTCATTTTGACATTCAAACATTTTAAATAAAATACTTCCTTCTGAGGTAACTAGCAATGAGCAAATTTTAATCTTGAAATTCTTTGAATATCAACTCAATTAAAAGCTCTTTAAAAATTGAGGTTGTAAAGCTTTGACAAATGATAAGATTGGACCCTGCAAAACAAGAACCCCTAATCTTACTCTAGAATATACATAAGGATACATACCCTTCTCTTGTAGGGACCAAGCTAGTTTTCTACTCACATGTAGAGTCAATCAAGGGATTGACATTCAGGTGTAATACCCCAAAAATTTAGATAATGACCAAAATGTAAATTTTGGAAGTTTGATGGCCAAAGTATAAAATTTGGGAAAAAGTTTAGGGAATTAAGTGATAATTTTCTAAAAAGAATTTTATTCCATAAATAGATGGCTTACTCTTGAGAGTGGAGTTTTATAGAAATCATATTGTTGGATTTGGAATTTAGTAAAGAAAGAGTTAAAGCCGGTAAGAAATCGATAAATTCCAATCGAATTGGAATTTTACAAAAATTTGAAGGATGTCATAAAATGGTTGGAAATATTATTTTAATATTTTATATCAGAGAAATTTGGTCTGGAAATGTGCAATTTTTCAGATTTAACCGAAACTGTGAAATTTAGTGACTAAAACGCAAGTTTTGAAAATTCATGGGCAAAACGGTAGAGTGCAAGACTAATTGTTCATCTTTGACTATTATAAGATGATAAAACTGACATTTCTCTGTTTTGGAAGGAGATAAGAATAAGTATTTAGGTTCTTTGGTAATTATAAAGTTTCATTAAGGTTAGATTGGTATTTAACCAATTTAATGAATTTAATATTCATTAAATAATTAACTAAAGGATAAAAGAATGATATCAATCAAACATATCATGCGAAAGTGTTCTTCTCCAGCACAAGAACGTGAGAAAGCTTGAAGGTAAGAAAATATTTCATTTTCAATTTTGAGCTAATTCCTTTGGAATTGGAGTTATGTTGTGAGATAGGAAAGTGATATAAGAGAAAAACGCTATCATTTGGTACCAATATTGCATGATTATCTTGCTTGATTTCAAAATCCCTAAATCTGGAAATTTGGGTTTATACTATGGTTGTTAAATTGATGATGATTATTGATGATTTTGAGGTTGTATGAATTGATGAAGAACATAAGGATGAGGTTAAAGAAAAACAGTTTAGATTTTGGGAATTACAGTAGGTTCAAAAATTCACCAGAAAATTATATAAATATAATTTGGAGGTGAACTTTACATATTGTGTTCATATATGGATCTAGTTTTGTTTAAAACAAACGGGGATCAATTTCAAGTTGTATACAAATATATATGAATTTTTAACTGAGGAAAGGTCAGAAAAGTCGGACATCAGAATTCTGTACAAAACAGATTCTGTTGGTGAACTTTGAAAATTCACCATAAATTGTACAGAATGAATTAGAAGGCGTTCTTTATATGGATAGATTCGTATTCGAGTCTAGTTTTTAACGGAAGAAACGGAATTGAATTCCAGCATCTATATCAATACAGAATAATTATTCTTTAAGGGTAGGACGAGTTGTCTGAATTCTGGAAAATTGATGGGTTATTGTATAAGTTTTGTATAATTGATGTACTATGCTGGAATTGTTGTTTGAGAATTGAAAAGAGTGTTAAATGTGAAATTGATTATTTTGGGAAGATTGAAATGATTGGTGATTTAAGTACAACAATTGCATAGTTGGGGTACTTAAATGTATTTATGCTTTTGTAAAAGCATTTGAATGGAAATAATTTCAATGTTGGAATTATTGGTATTAAGAATTTAAGAGGTAAAATGGTGAATACCATTTTGAGTAAATGGGAAAAGTTGGTTCCAATGTTATAAGGAATTATTAAGAGTTAAATATTTTGATAGATGATGAATTTCAAATATAGTATGGAGATATGATGGAATGTATTTATGTTAGTAAAAATACTAACATATGGATTATTATGAATTGATGATTTATACAGATCATGGTTGATTTGCAATTGAAGCAAGTCAAGTATAAAAAGGGTATATTGTGGACAATAGTGAGGCACAAATATTTTGAAAGACATAAAGTGTCAAGGTGAGTGCAATACATGCATGAAATTACACATGGATGTTTTATACATCATAAGGAAGACTTGCGATAAGTCGACCTTGTTTATATCAGCATGATATTATGTCATGTTTTTAGAAATTGACATGACATTTAAATGTCACAGTATGAAATCAAAATGCATTGATTATGAAAAATGTGATATTTTACCATGAATGTTTTCGGGTATGAACTGCCCAATGTTAAATATTGATAATATACTTTGCCATGGATGAATTGAATAAAATAGACTATATGCCCAAGTAAGTCATTGAGGGACAGGGTATAGTTGGCATGCCATAGAGTATAGCAGCTGCAGGTTTATATTAGCACTATAGTGTGTAAGGACACTAAGTGCAGGTTTATGTTCGGCTTAGCACTATAGCGTAAGCTTAGTGTAGGTGGTGGGCACGACCTTATGTGTATTGTCTGGATTAGCACTATGGCGTAAGCTTAGTGCAGGTTTAGCACTACGGTGGAGGTATTTTACTCGTATACCCAGGGTCCTCAGGGTGTTATATTGGGCTATTGTCTACGGTTTATTGACTATGGATTATGTTTTATTGGTTAATAATAGTAACCATGCAAATAAGCTTATGAGCTTACGGAATAATGGCAAGTATATTGAAAAAAAATAAGCTTACGAGCTTATGGAATTTTAAATGGTAAGTATTTTGGTAAAAATAAGCTTATGAGCTTATGGGATAAAAGGTAAGAAATTTATATTATATTGATCATGGTAAAATATTGAGGATGCTATTAGCATGGTTTTATGGCATTGGATTTGAAATCTAAATTCATGCATGAATTGTATTGCACTATATATTATTTTAATTGCCTCACTAAGTTTATACTTAGCGTGTGATGATTTTCACGCGTAGGTAAAAAGCAAAGAATAAGAATAAAGAGTTCAGAACGACATCAAGCATCGAGAGGTATATTTCAATATCAGTAAGACATTCTATTATGAAATTTGATTTTAGATAGTGGCATGTAATTTGGAAATGTTTAATTTAATTATTGAGTAAATTTTTGGGAATTTTTATAGTGATGAAAGGTTAATTTTTTATGAGTTTTATATATAAATTTTCGGAAGTTACTCTAGCATGAACAATAACCCCATTTTAAACCAAAATTTCCAGTATGAAAAAGGGGTACCGATTCCCCTGCTACAGGGAATCGATTCCCCCACTGTTCACTGTTCACTATTCGGGTACTATTCACTATTTATAATTAAAAATATTTTGAATTAAATTGGTTACAACAAAACGTAATTTTTATGATATGATAATTTTATATTATCATTTACTATTTTAAGAAAATAAATTTTAAATTGCTTTCGAATCGTAAAATAGTTTTAGAAAATACGGGTGACATCCGTAATCTGTATAGGTATAAATATACGGGTTAGGTGTGTTACATTTATTGGTATCAGAGCTACAGGTTTAGCCGATACTAGGACTAAACCGAGGTTGTTTTTGAGTTAAAAAGTGTATACATGCCACTAGGATGTCAAAAGTTACTGATATTTGTATATATACTGTGATGATGTTTATTGGGAGTAAAGTTACTTTTAATAATGTATGATGATTCTGACTATGTTCAGATGTTGAAATTAAAGACAAGGGTAATAAAGTCGAAATGGTTGAAAAGAATGTCGAGATTGAAATCGACAAAAAGGGAACATATATGACTTATTTAAAAACACCTTAGAAGGGTGGATGTTATAAAGGATTTTTCTCCATTTTTGTGGAAAGAATCGATTAAAAAGTTTGAATGACTTACAAGAAAAGTCGAATCGGATGAGGATCCAGAGTAGATTTCTGAATCTAGTGATGATTCTGAGGTTCTCCAGGTAAGCTTAAATAAGTGAGAAATATTTAAGCTAGGCAATAAATTGTTAAAAGCATTGTTGATTTGAGCAAGAGGAAATACATAAGCGGTAATATGATTTCCGCTAAATGTTTAAAGAAAGTTGAATTATTAGTAAATCAAATGGTTATGAGTTGGTTTGAAAATGGATATCAAGTCCATAAAATTGGATAGAGTTACCTTGTGAAGGTAAATATGTGAAAATGGATTGTCTAACTTTCCATGCTACAATGAATTATTGTTTAGATTGAGATGGATTCTCAAGAACTTTAAAAGTGTCAAGTTCGTAATGATAAGAAAAGGAGTAAATTTGTTTACTAGTGTGATTTTAGCATTAATTGCTATGAAATTATTGCTACAAATTTATCAAGTTTTCTTATTGAATGATGTGATCAATGAAATTTTCATTTGAGATGGAAAATGTTGTAAATGTTCAAGAATAATTCCTATGAATCTGGATAAGTTATACAGATTTCCTTAATATGAAATAAGGAATTCTAAAGTAGAAATATTCGATTCTACTTGATATCGAGTGATATTATAATGGAAGACTCATAGGTCACGGTCACGGTCACGGTCACGGTCATGATACAAGGGTTAGAAGGATAAATAGTAAATGTCTGATAAAGATTCAGAAGCTTATGTTATTGATGAATCTGATGGGATTATCATTAACGAGTTTTAGACCATTTTGATCATAAGTTGGTGGTCTCTGTAATAAGGTTGGGTTAATGGTCGCAAGAAGTGAAAAAAAAAATGCAGAGAAATTAAAAATTTTAATGATTGATGAAAAAGTGAAATCATCACTAATGTGATATCAACAATGGTTACGATTAAGATGATGTAAAAAGGATGCATAGCTTTTCTAGCTAAGGTGATAGATACTCAAGTATCTGAAGTAAGATTATATGTTATTTCCATAACTTGGGAATTTCCATAAGTCTTTTTAGATTTATTATTATGGGTTACCTCCATATTGAGAGGTAGAATTCAATATTGATGGTTATCAAGACATTAATCTTGTATCTATGGGTTCATATCGAATGATTTCGATTGAGCTAAGAGAATGAAGAACTAATGCAAGAATTGATAGATGGAGGATGCATTAGACTGAATATTTTATACCTTGGGGTAAACAGGTATTGGTTATAAAAAATGGATATATGCAATTATGCATAGATTATTGAAAAGATTATTGATAGTTAAACAAAGTAACTATCAGAAACAAATATCCTATTTTGAGGATTGATGACTTGTTTTATCAGCTTAAAAGGAGCAATAATGTTTCTAAAATTGATATTCGAATGGGATATCACCGGTTAAATTTTAAAGAGGAAGATGTTCTAAAGATAGTTTTCAAGAAACGGTATAGACACTACGAGTTCGTAGTAAAGCCGTTTGGTTTGAAAAAGGCTCAGGTAGCATTCATAGACTTGATAAATCAAGTATTTCAATTTTACTTGGATTAATTTGAGGTGGTTGTATTGATGACATTCGAGTATACTCGAATACAAAGATAGAGCATGATGTTCATATTGTATTGTGCTCGAGATAATTAAGAGTGAAAAGTTTTATGCCAAAATGTCAAAGTGTGAGTTTTGGCTATCAGAAGTTGCTCTTCTTGGTTATTATCGAAGGTTTGTGAAAAACTTTTCGATGGTTGCTTCTCCTTTTATCAAGCTCTTGAGAAAGGATGTTTCATTTGCTTGGACTGAGAAATGTCAAGAGTGTTTTACAGTTTTAAAGAATATTTTAACAAAAGCACCAGTGTTGGTACAACTGGAATTGAACAAAAAGTATGTGGTGTATAGTGATACATCTCATAATGGGGAATTGAAGAAAGATATTCTTTCTGAAGCAAATTATAGTCCATTGACTATGCATTCAGGTGGGAAAAAATGTATCAGGATGTAAAAAGTCATTTTGGTGGCCAAGTATGAAATGAAACAATATTGAGTTAGTTGATATATGTTTAACATGTCAACAAGTAAAAGTTGAGCATAAAGTTCTTTCGTAATTGTTGCAACTGATTTCTATTCCAAAGTGGAAATAGTAAAGAGTCACTATGGATTTTTTTATTGGACAACCTTTGACATCAAATAAAAAGGATTCCATTTGGGTGATAGTGACCGGTTAATTAATTCGGCATATTTTATTCCGATATGAATGGACTATGCATTGGATAAATATACAGAGTTGTATATCAAGGAGATAGATCGATTACAAGGAATACAAGTATCCATGATATCCAACAGAGATCCAAAGTTCACTTTAAGACTTTGGAAATATTTGCATAAAGTGTTGGGTATTTGATTTAATTTCAGTATGATCTTTAATCCACAGACGGATGGTAAATAAAAAAAAATCTATTCAGATATTAAAAGATATGCTGAGAGCATGTGTGATTGATTCTAAGGAATCATGGGAAAAGAAAAGTAATTGTTTTTAGTAGAATTTTTCTACAATGACATTATTAAATTAAGCATCAAGATAACTCCGTGTGAAGTTTTATATGGGAGAAAATGTCGAACACCATTGAATGGGTTCAAATTAAAAGATTGAAGTTTTGTTGGCCTAGATTTATTGAAAGAGATTTATGATAAAGTACAGATAATTCAAGAAAATCTCAGGATGATATGTAATTGGCAAAAGTCTTATGCAGACTTGAAGTGATAAGAGATTGAATTTTATGAAGGTGATAAAGTAGTTCTCAAGGTATCATTTTGGAAAAAATATTGTGCGCTCAAAAAGGCAAAGAAGAACTAAGCTTAAGATTCATTGGATCTTATGAGATAAAAAAAATTAGACTGATGGATTATCAGTTAGCATTTATTATGGAGGTAATGAAGAACCAGAGTTTGACAAAGTACACAATGTTTTTCATGTGTCGATACTTAGAAAGTATTGATTGGATCTTTCACATGTTATTTCATCAAAGGAAATTAAGAGCCGACCAGATTTGATTATAAAAAAAAATCAGTTTGGATATTAGCTCGAGAAATCAAAGAACTGCGTAACAAGATGATTTCTCTAGTTAAAGTGATTCAGAAAAATCATAATGTAGAGGACGTTACTTGGGATATAGAGGATGATATGAAAATGTGTAGATATTTTTAAATCAGATTGAAGAATTTGATTAAACAAGTTCAAAATATAATAATGTGCATGATCTTTACAAAATTCTCAAAGTAAAGAAAAAAAAATTTGGAATTCAAGAAGTTGACAGAAGAGGTTTTTGTATGAGACGAGATTATGTCTTACCAGTTCGTACAACCCTAAATTAGGGTTATGAATCTACAATAGAAAGTGCAATCCTCATAAAAGAGAAGTTATAGTTTTCATAGGAAGTTTTAAAATTTGAGGACGAATTTTCTTAAGGAGAGGAGAATTGTAATACCCCAAAAATTTAGATAATGACCAAAATGTAAATTTTGGAAGTTTGATGGCCAAAGTATAAAATTTGGGAAAAAGTTTAGGGAATTAAGTGATAATTTCCTAAAAAGAATTTTATTCCATAAATAGATGGTTTACTCTTGAGAGTGGAGTTTTATAGAAATCATATTGTTGGATTTGGAATTTAGTAAAGAAAGAGTTAAAGCCGGTAAGAAATCGGTAAATTCCGATCGAATTGGAATTTTACAAAAATTTGAAGGATGTTATAAAATGGTTGGAAATATTATTTTAATATTTTATATCAAAGAAATTTGGTCTGGAAATGTGCAAAGTTTCAGATTTAACCGAAACTGTGAAATTTAGTGACTAAAACACAAGTTTTGAAAATTCATGGGCAAAACGGTAGAGTGAAAGACTAATTGTTCATCTTTGACTATTATAAGATGATAAAACTGATATTTCTCTATTTTGGAAGGAGATAAGAATAAGTATTTAGGTTCTTTGATAATTATAAAGTTTCATTAAGGTTAGATTGGTATTTAACCAATTTAATGAATTTAATATTCATTAAATAATTAACTAAAGGATAAAAGCATGATATCAATCAAACATATCATGCGAAAGTGTTCTTCTCCAGCACAAGAACGTGAGAAAGCTTGAAGGTAAGAAAATATTTCATTTTCAATTTTGAGCTAATTCCTTTGGAATTGGAGTTATGTTGTGAGATAGGAAAGTGATATAAGAGAAAAACGCTATCATTTGGTACCAATATTGCATGATTATCTTGCTTGATTTCAAAATCCCCAAATCTGGAAATTTGGGTTTATACTATGGTTGTTAAATTGATGATGATTATTGATGATTTTGAGGTTGTATGAATTGATGAAGAACATAAGGATGAGGTTAAAGAAAAACAGTTTAGATTTTGGGAATTACAGTAGGTTCAAAAATTCACCAGAAAATATATAAATATAATTTGGAGGTGAATTTTACATATTGTGTTCATATATGGATCTAGTTTTGTTTAAAACAAACGGAGATCAATTTCAAGTTGTATACAAATATATATGAATTTTTAACTGAGGAAAGGTCAGAAAAGTCGGACAGCAGAATTCTGTACAAAACAGATTCTGTTGGTGAACTTTGAAAATTCACCATAAATTGTACAAAATGAATTAGAAGGCGTTCTTTATATGGATAGATTCATATTCAAGTCTAGTTTTTAACGGATGAAACGGAATTGAATTCCAGTGTCTATATCAATACAGAATAATGATTCTTTAAGGGTAGTACTAGTTGTCTGAATTCTGGAAAATTGATGGGTTATTGTATAAGTGTTGTATAATTGATGTACTATGCTGGAATTGTTGTTTGAGAATTGAAAAGAGTGTTAAATGTGAAATTGATTATTTTGGGAAGATTGAAATGATTGGTGATTTAAGTACAACAATTGCATAGTTGGGGTACTTAAATGTAATTATGCTTTTGTAAAAGCATTTGAATGGAAATAATTTCAATGTTGGAATTATTGGTATTAAGAATTTAAGAGGTAAAATGGTGAAGACCATTTTGAGTAAATGGGAAAAGTTGGTTCCAATGTTATAAGGAATTATTAAGAGTTAAATATATTTTGATAGATGATGAATTTCAAATATAGTATGGAGATATGATGGAATGTATTTATGTTAGTAAAATACTAACATATGGATTATTATGAATTGATGATTTATACAGATCATGGTTGATTTGCAATTGAAGCAAGTCAAGTATAAAAAGGGTATATTGTGGACAATAGTGAGGCACAAATATTTTGAAAGACATAAAGTGTCAAAGTGAGTGCAATACATGCATGAAATTACACATGGATGTTTTATACATCATAAAGAAGACTTGCGATAAGTCGACCTTGTTTATATCAGCATGATATTATGTCATGTTTTTAGAAATTGACATGACATTTAAATGTCACAGTATGAAATCAAAATGCATTGATTATGAAAAATGTGATATTTTACCATGAATGTTTTCGGGTATGAACTGCCCAATGTTAAATATTGATAATATACTTTGCCATGGATGAATTGAATAAAATAGACTATATGCCCAAGTAAGTCATTGAGGGACAGGGTATAGTTGGCATGCCATAGAGTATAGCAGCTGCAGGTTTATATTAGCACTATAGTGTGTAAGGACTCTAAGTGCAGGTTTATGTCCGGCTTAGCACTATAGCGTAAGCTTAGTGTAGGTGGTGGGCACGACCTTATGTGTATTGTCCGGATTAGCACTATGGCGTAAGCTTAGTGCAGGTTTAGCACTACGGTGCAGGTATTTTACTCGTATACCCAGGGTCCTCAGGGTGTTATATTGGGCTATTGTCTACGGTTTATTGACTATGGATTATGTTTTATTGGTTAATAATAGTAACCATGCAAATAAGCTTATGAGCTTACGGAATAATGGCAAGTATATTGAAAAAAAAAGCTTACGAGCTTATGGAATTTTAAATGGTAAGTATTTTGGTAAAAATAAGCTTATGAGCTTATGGGATAAAAGGTAAAAAATTTATATTATATTGATCATGGTAAAATATTGAGGATGCTATTAGCATGGTTTTATGGCATTGGATTTGAAATCTAAATTCATCCATGAATTGTATTGCACTATATATTGTTTTAATTGCCTCACTAAGTTTATACTTAGCGTGTGATGATTTTCACGCGTAGGTAAAAAGCAAAGAATAAGAATAAAGAGTTCAGAACGACATCAAGCATCGAGAGGTATATTTCAATATCAGTAAGACATCCTATTGTGAAATTTGGATTTAGATAGTGGCATGTAATTTAGAAATGTTTAATTTAATTATTGAGTAAATTTTTGGGAATTTTTATAGTGATAAAAGGTTAATTTTTATGAGTTTTATATGTAAATTTTCGGAAGTTACTGTAGCATGAACAGTAACCCCGTTTAAACCAAAATTTCCAGTATAAAAAAGGGATACCGATTCCTCTGCTATAGGGAATCGATTCCCCACTGTTCACTGTTCACTATTCGGGTACTATTTACTATTCATAATTAAAAATATTTTGAATTAAATTGGTTACAACGAAATGTAATTTTTATGATATGATAATTTTATATTATCATTTACTATTTTAAGAAAATAAATTTTAAATTGCTTTCGAATCGTAAAATGGTTTTAGAAAATACGGTGACATCCGTAATCTGTATAGGTATAAATATACGGGTTACGGGTGTTACACAGGTATGTATTAGGAACGAATAAAATGGGGCATCTGACATATGAGATTGCAAAGCTAATTGGTTTCTACTTCTGTTAATGTTGTTCAATGATGAACATGATCTTCATAGAAGGAATAGTCAAGTAAGTGAATCTAGTTTAGATTAGTTGCTTGTGAATTGAGCTCTAACGATAAGATTTCTTGACCTTCAACAACACCTGGACTATAACAGGTTCTCCTTGGCGAGCTTAAGAAATGTAATCCATATACCCATAATATATATATATGAATACAATAAAACTAAGTTATTCCACTAAAGCAATTGGTTATAGAGGAAACTCGAAAGCTCTGGCTTTATGAATAGAATACATTCAAACCATGTCATTGATCGGGGTACTTGGTAATTCGGTGTTTACTCCAATGTGGTTGCCAAATCGAAGACTTTGTGACGACATGAATCCTTCAACTAGCCAAAAAAAGGCAATTATAAAATATATATGTACAATAAAGCTGAATTCAGCTAGCCAAATCATGATAAATTAAATCAAATTTACTAAATAAGGAGTTTCGGTGAATATGGACTAAGGGAGTTGAGGAACACCTGTTATAGTCAATTTCACATGAGCACTCAGGAATCTCATTTTTAGATTGATATTTCCGCACTACCTTGGCTAAAGGAGTCTACAAAGCTTGAACAAATGAAAGATTTCAGAGAACTGAAATAGAGGTGTTCTAAAAAGTTTAGCAATTGACTATGCTAGCTGCGTCATTTTGTCCGTCTCCGATTAAAATGTCAAACCACGAAAGAGGGGCATGACATTTTCACAATGACCGAGAAAAGAAAAAGGATGAATCAATGGAATAAACCTCAAATGTAGGTAGAAAACCTCAAAACCAACATGTCGTTCTTGATATTTGTCAAAGATTTAAAGCTATGAAATATTAAAAGACCAGTTGATTCTTTTGATATCCAATGAACTCTTGTTTTATGATTTGTATCAATTGTGAAACTTAGAATGAAGCAATTTTTTTCAAAATTCCTTTTGATAATTTTCAAAATTTTGAAAATAAAAAAAAGAAAAACATTTTCAAACAAGATAATCTCTATAGAAGCATATCTTGGAATTCAGCAAATATCTCTCCGAAGCTCATGATTGAAGCTGGGGCAAGGGAAACCGAATTTTTGGGGGTAAAAATTGATGGGCAAGGAAAACGTTATCACAGATCGAAGTTTACAAGCGTACACCCTGGTGGAAAATGAAGACAATTAAATCAGTGATATAATGAAGACCACTCACACAACCATTCCCCTTACAGATCGAGAAACATACATAAACATATACATACATGTTACATGAGTTTGCATCATACATTCATCATCACGCGTAATAAAGACTTCAATTTTCACTCTCATGAGGATACTTTTAAAATTTTCACTTGAAATATTTTCTCTATTAAAGACATTTTTCCTCTCTCATTAGGACAAATTCAAATATTCATCAAATCAAACATGTAAAATAAACTTCATCTTGGAATCCATCATAACATCCAAGATAGTCATCATTTATTGATCTTTCAGGAAATAGAAGTTCAGAAATGATCAGATGTCTATAACCTGAAGAAACAATGCCATTTATAGATTCAACATCCTGAAGTGAACGATCAGATCTTCTGAAGGCATTTGCTCAACATGCATGAACAAATTTTGCCTCACTTGAGACAATTTCTCTTAAAATAAATTTCGTCTCGCTTAAGACATTTTTCCTTTAAGATGCAAATTTTGAATTTAAACAAAGTTGATCTCACTTGAGATTGTTTTTCTCAAAACAAACTTTGTCTCACTTGAGATAGTCTTCCTTAAGACACAAACATTTGATATTGTTTTACTCAAAACAAATTTCGTCTCACTTGAGACAGTTTTCCTCGGAACATAAATTTCAAAGTTGTTTTACTGAAAACAAAATTAATATCAATTGAGATTGTTTCTTTCAAAACAGATTCGTCTCGCTTGAGACATGTTTCCTCAAAATACAAAATTTGGAAATTGTTTCACCTAAAACAAAATTGATGAACTTTGAGATTGTTTCTCTTGAAACAAGTTTTGTCTCTCTTGAGACGGTTTCTCTTGAAACATAAAAACATTGATATTGTTTCCCTTGAAACATATTCTGTCTCTCTTGAGATAGTTTCTATTGTTTCTTAAAAAAACTTTGAGATTGTTTCTCTAGAAACAAGTTTTGCCTCTCTTGAGACAATTTCTCTTGAAACATAAAAATCTTTGAGATTATTTCCCTTGAAACAAATTTTATCTCTCTTGAGACAGTTTCTCTTAAGACATAAAACCCTTCGAGATTGTTTCCCTTGAAACAAAGTTTTGTATCTCTTGAGACAATTTCTCTTTAAACAAAAAAAATCTTTTAGATTGTTTCCCTTGAAACAAATTTTATCTCTCTTCAGATAGTTTCTCTTGAAACAAATCATCCCTAAAGATGGCCAACCATCCTCATCACGTAGGAACCGTGTCATCCACCCGACCAGATCTCCTCATCACGTAGGAGCCGCGTCAACCTTAGATAACCAGTCGTCCTCATCATGTAGGAACAGTGTTATCACCATTTATCCCTAAAGATGGCCAACCGTCCTCATCACATAGGAATCGTGTCATCCACTAACAGATCTTCTCATCACGTATGAGCCGTATCAACCTTAGATAACCAATCGTCCTCATCACGTAGGAATCGTGTTATCACCATTTATCCCTAAAGATGGCCAGTCGTCCTCATCACGTAGGAACTGTTTCATCCACCGACCTGATCTCCTCATTATGTAGGAGTCACGTCACCCTTAGATAGTCTGACTTCTTCATCACGTAGGAACGATCTCCACATTTACCTAAAAACGACCATAACTCTTCATCGTGGATGAGCAGCGTCGTCCTCAACTATCAAATTCCAAAACCAAAGGGTGAACCGAACAAAAACTTGTTGTCTTGTTATCTTTGCCTTATTTTTGTTAACACAAGAATGGGCAAAGAGGGGCAGCTATAGACACTCATTTTTGTCTGGGTCTTTTTATTATTTTTTATTATTATTACTAGTATTATTATTATTATTATATTAATAATTAACTTATTTTTTGTATGCCAAATTACATTAAATCCTGAAGCCCAACAGTATAAGCCATAAACCCGGTTCAGGCCTAGTACCAGGCTCAAGGTCCGACCCAAACCCACCCCAAGATCCAAACTCGTTCTTAACCCAGATAATTAGGGTTTCAAAACCCTAAGGCTATACAAGCATCACAACTCTTCAACTCCCACCGACACGTGCACCCCACCGTACGACTCCCCATTCGCCTGTGCTACCACCGAATATCCCATCACTGACCATCATCAGTAATCTGGCCAAACAATAATGAACCTACATCAATCAACTACCAAAATCTAAAACCCATTAAAATAATACCTAAATCCCAAAAATTTAGGATTTTACCAATTCTAAAATCAGAAAACCATCTCCCTATTATAGATATCATCATCTCACCAAAAGAAAAGAAGAGATATACCATAAAAAGCAAGAAGAAACCAGAGAAACAGTGAGATACCGAAAAAAAGCATTCGAATGAAAAAAACAAAACAAGAAAAAAAACTCATCTTTGGTCTTGAGGGTTTGGTTTCGGGTAGGATAAGCATCGGGTTTGGGTTTTAGGGATCGAGTTTCAAAGAAAAAGAGAGAAAGGAGGGAGGCCAATCGTCATCGATTCAGCTTCCCGTGTCCCCGCCATCAATTTACGGCAACTGTGGCTCTCAAAATCTCCTCACGGTGGAGGAGTGAAGAGAGAAATAAGAGTTTTTATTTCTCTCTCTCTCTCTTTCTCGGGTTTATCAGAAAAATGAAGGGAGGGTTGTTTGATGGATTAAGTGATAGCCATTTATACCCTCCCCGAACGACGCCATTTTAAAGGGGAGGGGCTGCGTGTTTTGAGGAAAGGATCTAATATCAATTTAGGTCCCTTTAAATAATATCTTATGATAAATATTTATTTTGTGTTATGGCTATGATGTTTTAATTTGATTTCCTTTTGACCATTGTTTGGGTATTACAAATGAAATCCTAATGGTTTATGACATGTTTATGCTTGGGTATCTTATCTTTTCATAATTTAATCCTTTTATCATTTAATTTCATTTTAGTTCTATTATTTTGATTAAAATGTTTGATTAATACATCGTGTTTATTTATTTTCATATACATAATATTAAATGTTTACTATTACATTTTACGAAATAGGTGTATATGTTTAATGGGTTTTCCTTAATCCTTGCCTGTTTATAAATATTAATAGTTTTTTTATTTATTTCATTTATGCTAATTTAGTTTATGAATTAATCGTGTGTCGAAATTGTGCATATCTCCTATACTTGATTAAAATTTTATCAATTCATTCGAATATTTTCAAGAATAACAATTTGTAGAATGGGCATGGAAAGTATTGCTTGATCGAAGTAGTACGATACGATACGACATTCGAACAAAATGTGAACTTGAAATAAGTCGAACATATTTTACTAATTAAGTTATTTTTATTTTTAATTCAAATTATTCAATGCGTTTTTTATATATATAGTAATTTATTTTATGGAAAATGCAAATATTCAATTTATTTTTTATTTACGTTTTTTGATAAATCGAGGAGGGAATATTTTTTTTAGGCAAGAAATAGAAGAGATAGCATTCCCGTTGGAGGATGAACCAAT
Source organism: Hibiscus syriacus (assembly GCF_006381635.1). Lineage (NCBI taxonomy): Eukaryota > Viridiplantae > Streptophyta > Magnoliopsida > Malvales > Malvaceae > Hibiscus > Hibiscus syriacus. The sequence goes on along the minus strand of NW_024063392.1, from coordinate 8,486,499 downwards.
CTCTATACTTCTTTTCGAATTAAAGGATATTCCCTAACAAATAATTCGAAGCAAATTTATTAACCTTAATAAATGGATCATATTCTAACTTTATATTCGATTTATATTTTCCACCATTTACGAAGATGTGTAAGCGACTAAGTACAAATTTTGGGCTTTGTGAGGGTGCTAATCCTTCCCCACACATAATCGACTCCCGAACCCATTAAATCATATTTTTTTGTAAACACATACAAATTTTTGTCTTAAAAAATGATTTTTCCTTAAAATTGTTTTAAAAGATGTTTTAGGTATTCGACCTACCTAACCCAAAGGTCAATGGCGCCTCCCATCCAAATTAATACAAAATCACCAAATTTTCAAATAATAAAGCCATAATTGTTTTTAAAATAATATTTAATGATGTTTTTTAAATGGTTATGACAAAACATAAAAAGGTAATCGATTAATTATATAACAAGCAGTTAATACACACTCTCCTGAAAATTTAACAAGAACCTTAGACTGGAACTGAAGTGTCCTAGCAACCTCTAACAAATGCCTATACTTACGTTCTACAACTCCATTTTATTGTAGATTATTTTAATAGAGGCAAAAAATGATTCTGAATTAAAGCAAACAATTTCTTCAAACAAAGAATGACATCAGATTTAAGTTTCAACAAGTGCACCCAAGTCATCCTAGAATGAATCATCCACAATAGTGAGGAAAAAACGATGGCACTATGCGTTGACACACGATACGGTCCCCATAAGTCAAGATGAAGCAAGTAAAAATGAGTATTAAATCGAGAAGAACTCACAAGAAATGTCAATCTAGATTGTCTAGCAAGAGGACACACAAGACACGAAATGTCAACCTAAGTATTAACAGAACCTTCACGCATAAAAGGTAAACGATTCAGATTAGCAATAGGCACATGCCCCAACTGTGCATGCCAAAGATGGATTTTATTATTATGAACAGTAAGACATTGAGATGATCCAACAGACAACAGAATTTAAAAAAGAACAAATAAAATTGGAAGCACGAGAAAATGAACTGACTGCACGTGATGAAGGCTCAAACAGGTACAACCCTTTAAACTCCTTACCAATCCCTCTCATCTTGCTAGTGGAGAGATCCTGCAGAATGCATAAATCAGGGTAAAAAAGCACGACACAATGTAAGTCACGGTTTAACTTGGAAACCGATAGAGGGTTATGTGTAAAATTTGGAAAAAGAGAACATTGGGTAAAGAAATGCCAGGCTGCAATTGAAAGGAACCAGTATGTGTAACAGCCTAACAGGTGCATACTTACCATCTGGTAATCGAAAAAAATGAGGGGAAGAAGCACAAGCAACGGGATTAACCCCATTAGCATTCGATAAAAATGATCAGTCACCCCGATATCCAAAATCCAGTTAACAGAACTATTTGAAGAAGTAGATAAGGATTCTATACCTTCGAGATGAGCAGCAGAATCAGCAGCTTGTGGCTTGGCCAAGAAACTCAAAAGCTGATTATATTGCTCCATGGTAAACATGAGAGCAGAACCAATAACTACAGTACTAGTGGTCAGAGATACAACAGACTTGTCTTCCCCAACAGTGGTGAGATCCGCTTGTGATGCCTTCTTCAAGTTGAATTTAAAATATGATGGAAACCATGTGAGACGGTAACAATTTTCTTTCTTATGACCTTTTACCTTATACTGATCAGAAGTCCCATTAAATCGACGACAAAGAGCAGAAGCCATCGTATCCATAACAGAAGAATCAGGTATAGGAGTGATACTATAGACATGAACTCGATGTGACTTTTCCTAAAAAAAACATGGAGTATGCTTTATTGACTTAAGGTAAATGATGAAACAACAAAATCTAACTATGAATCGCAGCATAGGTTTAATTTAACCCCATAAGAAATTGAAACAATCGTTGCTGATCTTGATGACTAACACCACGCTGTGAATTCTCACAACCACACAAAGACAATGGAACCAAGGTAGTATATTCATCCCACAACATCTTGATCTTAGTAAAATACTCAGAGATAGATGAATCACCTTGGTTGAGTAGAGCAATCTCTCGATGAAGGAAAAAGATCTGCAAACCATTTATCGTATGAAACCTCTCCTTAAGATCGAGCCAAACAATCGCATCATTAGACGCAAAAACTATCCCAGCCGATAGCTCCGTGCTAACGATGTTCAAAATCCACAAAAGAACCTTAACATTACAGCGCTCCACTAAGGATGAAGGGAAGAATCACAACTTTCCTTTCTGCAATCACCATCAATGAATCCCAATTTGTGTTTCGCCAATAACACGATTCTCATCGCCCGACTCTAAATATTGTAATTGTCAGAACCAGTTAACTGATGAGCAATCAACAATGTTCCTGACATGTCCTATGGATGAAGAAACAATGTATGATCGAAGGTCATCAGTCCAATGAGCAGAGATTCCATGACGAGGAAAACAAAAACTAAGAGGGAAAAGAAGAAAACGAAAAAAATTAGGACACATAAGAAAGAACAATCTCAATCAAGGGCGAGAAAGCAAGAAGGGTAACAAATGGGCTTTGAAAAAATTACCCAAAAACGAATAAAAAAAGACCTAGTCTCCTGATACCATGTAAAAAGAAATTGAAATTGTTTTCTACTTTTCATAATTTTTGATGGAGAAAAGGATATTGATCAACGAATTTAACAATACATATTTAGAGGGTGGTGTCTTACTATGCTATAATTGTTTTAATTCCGTTTAATTATTTTTCTATTGAATATGAATTAATTAAATTTTGATTGATGTCGCGGTGATAAATATGAATCTTTATCTCTTTATTTGTGTTATTGCTATTTGTATTCTGAACAACATAACTTATTGGTTAGTTATCAAACTTGTTTTTGAATTATTTGTGAGATCTCTGAACAATATGTTTCTTAATTACATGTAAGATGTACGAATCACATGTTTCTAATTTACCTATAAGATGTTTGAACAACGTGTATCATTAATTATGATTGTCTAAACAAAATACTTCATGAACTGTGACTGTCCAAACAATATGTTTCGTGAACTATGACTGTCTGAACAATATATTTCCTGAACTATGACTGTCCGAACAATATATTTTCTGAATCACAACTGTTTGAACAATATATTTCATAAATTGTGATTGTCCATAGTTGTGCATGTAACAGCCTCAATGCCGGGTTAGTGACTAAATTGTAAAACTTTAGAATTTGGTAATTAAAGTAGAATAATTGAATAGTATTGTAATTTGGTATAGGGTTAAATTGCAATGAAGATGGAATTGAAGGATAGAATAGTCATTTGCATGGAAAAGAATTAAAGAAGAGATATTTATATATTAACTCCACTTGGAAGAGAAGAAAGAAAAACAAGGTTCCAGAGTTCTCTTCTTCTTTTCTTTCTCCACACCTGAAGAAGGCAAAACAAATGTGAGATTTTTTAAAAGCTAATGGTTTGCTGAAATTTAAGTCTGGTTTTTTTCCTTAGATGTTAATTAAGCTTATGGAAAGCTTAATTTGTTTTAAAGTAACAAGATGAAGAAGTTATAAGAGATTAAAGAAAATGAGTTTTTAAATGAATTTATGGAAAAGAGTTAATAAGTTGAATTTGAAGATAAATTTAACTTGTCATCATGCTAATTAAGGAATATGAAGTGTTAGAATTGTATTTAGAACATACTGAAATTTGAGTATGATTCTTGAATCACATATGAGGGATAGAATTTTGAGGTTAAAGATGTTTTTCATGGATATAAGTTGGTTTAAGTAATGATGGTTGGGTTTAATGACATGATAGGGGTTTAAATAGAAGAATTGATGATTTTTGGGCTTAAAATACAAATTCTGGGTTATGTGCATCGATGCACATTCAATGTGTATCGATGTACTATCAAATAATTGAACATCGAATGCAATTAGTGCATCGATGCATGAGGAGTGCATCGATGCCTGAGGAGTGCATCGATGCACCTACTTAAAATACAAACTTCGAATGGGATTTATGCATCGATACATAGATAGTGCATCGATGCACCCATCAAGGGATGCATCGATACATGGTGTAGTGCATCGATGCATTCATTAAAAGATAAAAATAGCTTTCTTTTTATCCAAAGGAGTGATAGTTTAGAATATATCAATTAGTATACTGATATGTATCAATGTATTACTATGTAGATTTAGAACGTATCTCATTCCGGAATAATCGAGAGATTAGAATTGAGTCAAAGCAAGGCTAAGGTGAGTGCCCATACTAGATAGAATTGTATGGAGACAAGACTTGCGATAAGTCTATCTCTTATAGTTGAATTCCTGATTTCATATTCATGTACATGCATCCACATATATATATTGGATACAGTGATTTCATGTATAGTTCATTTATGCTTTACTATGATATTATATGAAAGAATGAAATTGTCAGAGGATCAATCAAGGTATGTGAAATAATGAAAGTTATCACATGTGTGTATATGAAGTGAAATACATGTTTAAATGAAAAGTGATGAGAAGATATGAAAATGATAAATGTATTCATATTTAAGCCCATGTGAGTTAAAATGAGAGCTGTAGGTATAATTGGCATACCAAGAGTCGAGGGTTCTACGTGGTCTTTCGGGACATATATGTAATTCTGTGGAACATATGTGTGGTACTTTGGTACACTTATTTGGTCCATTGCATTATGTATATGGTTCTTAAGGAGTGGTCCTTCGGGACATATACAGTGGTCCTTCGGGATATAGTGGTTCTTCGAACAATCAGTGGTCATTCGAGACATAGTAGTCTTTCGGGACAAATATTCAGTGCCCTTGAGGGAATTATACGAGCTGTGGTGACAGCATAGTGCACAATCTCTATGTACTCACATACCTTTGTTCTCAATAATGTACATGGGCAATCCAAAGATAAATTAAAGCGAAATCAGCATAAAAATATATGTCGTATATGTGCATACTATCATCATATATGTTATAGTATAATAAATATATGCAATTTAAGATGTCATGATCAATGGTAAGGATGCATGTTCATAAATTCATTGTTATACATGCGTATACATATATTTATGTTATGCCTCACTAAGTCTATGACTTAGCGTGTAAGTGATTTACACGTAGGTACCAAGAATCGAGCAGAATCAAAATAGGAGTGGCAATAACAATAGCACTGCCAGAAGATCAGATCAGAAGTAACTGATAAAGTATGTATTTTGTCGTGTATAGTATGTTGGCATGTAAGTAAAGTGTCAGTTATGAATACTCTGATCAATTTTGGTTGTTTTAGTCATGTCATGTAAGTAAACCGCTTTTATGTTAACGAAAGTTTTAAATTTCCTTGATTTTTCGTCAAGAGTCAAAGGTTGAAAAGTCAATGTGACACCTCATACTCGTATCTAGGTCGGGTACGGGTTGAGGGTGTTACATTTAATGGTATCAGAGCCATGATTTAGTCAATTCTCGGCATAAACCAAAGTCTAGAGTGTCATATAAAGTATACATGCTAACAAAATAGTGAAAACTTCTGATCTGATACAATAATAAGTATGTTGTTTTGCTGATAGAATGATATGGGTATGTTTTTATAGTTGTCCGGACATGGTAGCTCTAGAAGTGAAGCGGGAGACGATAGGCCCGATGAAAGTAGTAATTCACCTGCCCTGGCCAGACAGAGTGAAGATCAGGCACCCTCTGGAGTTCCTGTAAGTGATCAAGATGTGTTCTTAAGTTATCAAGATGTGTTCTTCAGAACACTGGACGCGGTATTGACGCTTTTTCAACATTCTGTTACTTTAACTCCGAGAATGAATGTTGCAAAGGAGTTGAAGGGTTTAGGAGCACCATAGTTTAGAGGTGAAGTCGAAGAAGGTCCTGTTGCTACGGACCTTTGGCTTAATGATGTAAAATCATGCTTGAGGGACTTCATTGTTCGATCCAGAGAAGCTGGATGGAATAGTCTCATTGCTCCGAGGGCAAGCAAGGATTTAGTGGACCAACGTTACCTTGAGAATGCCCGGTGATCAAGTAACTTGGTCTTTGTTTTAAGAAGAATTCAAGCATAAATACATCGGAGATCAGTTCATTCGAAAATGAAGCAAGAGTTCATGAACCTAAAGCAATGGAACCGTACAGTGTATGAGTACGAATGTGAATTCAACAAGTTGAGCTGCTTCGCTGCGGAATTAATTCCTACAGAGAAGGATTTTGCGATTGGTTTGTTGAGGGATTGCGTCCTCGCTTGAAAGATATGTTTATTGTGTTAAATTTATCTTCGTTTCAAGAAGTGGTAAACCGTGCTAAAGCTCTGAAAATAGCTCAAAATGAGAGATTCGGGGATTCTTGGTTCATATTTTGAAAAGATTGGGTGCATCATCGAGTGTTGCACCGTCAAAAAGGGGCAAAGATGTGAGTTCTCGATCCCAAGCGAGATGAGAGTCGATTGCATCTTCTGCGAGGGGATCAAATCAGATGAGGGACAGTCAGTAGGATCTGGAGTTGGGAGATCTAACCTGAGCCAAGTCAGACAATGTCCACATTGTGGAAATAATCACTCGGGGATATGCAGGATAATTTATTGAGCCTGTTTTAAATGTGGGGACACAAGACATTTTGTTCGGGATTGTCCCATGTTCCCTGGTGAATCTGCTCAGCCACAGAGGTTTGCCTCGGCTACCCAGAGAGGAAGAGGTAGAGGCAGAGGAAGAAGTCAATCAGAGTCGTCAACTCCGCAAGAAATATGTTCTACAGCTCGTGTGTATAATCTCAGGATTAACGAGGATAGAGATGACCCAGAGATAATAGCAGGTATCTTCCAATTGTTTGACAAGAATGTGTTTGTATTGATTGATTCGAGGTCTACATATTCTTATATTTACAGCAAGTTAGTGAAAGAATTGAATATTTCGTTAAAATCTACTAGCAGTGAGGTAATAGTGACTAATCCATTAGGACACAGTGCTCGAGTCAATATGGTGTGTCGAAGGTGTCCCATACGGATTCAGGGAATTGAATTCCCTACTAATCTTATGGAATTACCTTTTGATGAATTTGAGGTGATAATGGGAATAGACTGGTTTATCATTACTATGCCAATGTTGACTGTAGACTGAAAAGAGTAACGTTGAGAAGTTTAGAAGGTATAGAAGTTATTGTATTTAGTGAATGATGGAACCCATTAGCTAATGTAATATCAGTGATGTCGGCAAAGAAGTTATTGCTACAATGATGTCAAGGATTTATTGCAAGTGTGCTGGATGTGAGAGAAAAAGAGAGGGGAATTGAAGAAATTCTTATAGTCAGGGAGTTTTCTGACATTTTTCCTGCAGAGTTATTGGGTTTGCCTCTAGATAGAGAAGTCGAATTTCAGATTGAAGTCATACTGGGAACTGTACCTATTGCCATGTCACCATACAGAATGGTCCCAAAAAAATTACAATAATTAAAGATTCAATTATAAGAATTATTGGACAAAGGGTTTATCAGATCGAGTGTTTCATCATGGGGAGCTCCAATTTTGTTCGTCAAAAAGAAGGATGGAACCATGCGTCTTTGCATTGATTATAGGCAACTAAATAAAGTGACCATCAAGAACAAGTATCCACTTCCCCGAATTGACAATTTATTTGATCAGTTAAAGGGAGCTTCAGTGTTTTCAAAAATTATTTACATTCTGGTTATCATCAATTGAAGATTCAATATAAAGATATTCAAAAGACGACATTCAGAATTAGATATGGTCACTATGAGTTTATCGTAATGCCGTTTGGAGTTACGAATACACCAGCTGCTTTCATGGATTTGATGAACCGAATATTCCAACCCTATTTGGATTGATTCGTTATGGTATTCATTGACGATATTTTAGTGTATTCGAAGTCGGAAGAAGACATAGTTCGCATTTAAAGATTGTTCTATAGACTTTGAGAGAAAAGAAGCTTTATGCCAAACTTTCTAAATGTGAATTTTGGTTGAAGGAAGTGACGTTCCTAGGACATGTGATTTCTGCGGAAGGAATTTGAGCGGATCCTCAAAAGATCAAAGCCATTTTAGAATGGGAAGTTCCAAAGAATGTATCAGAAGTCCAGAGTTTTCTAGGGTTAGCTGGTTATTACCGAAGGTTCGTTAAAAACTTTTTGATAATAGCATTACCCTAACCAAGTTATTGAGGAAAGAGGTAAAATTTGCTTGGACTCCAGAGTGCCATGAGAGTTTTGAAAAGCTAAAGAGGATTTTAACAGAAGCTCCAGTATTGATTCAACCCAAATCTGGAAAAAATTATGTAGTGTACAGTGATGCGTCTCATAACGGGTTGGGATGCGTGTTAATGCAAAAGGCAAAGTGGTGGCCTATGCTTCGAGGCAACTAAAACCGCAAGAGAAGATTTATCCAACGCATGATCTGGAGATGGTTGCGGTAGTTTTCGCTCTTAAGATTTGGTGTCACTACTTGTATGGTGAACGATGCTATTTATATACAGACCATAAGAGTTTGAAATACTTCATGACTCAGAAGGAGTTAAACTTAAGACAGAAAAGATGGGTGGAATTCCTTAAGGATTATGATGTAGTGATTGATTTCCATCTGGGGAAAGCGAACGTGGTAGCGGATGCCTTAAGTCGAAAGACATTTGCAGCCTTACGAGCTTTGGATACCAGACTATCGTTAAGAGGAGATGGTGCCATCTGTGCAGAATTGACTCTCAAGCCATCATGGCTAGATCAAATTAAAGAATTGCAAGATGGAGATGAAAAGTGTTTAAAGAAGTTACAGCAGATAAGAAATGAAGAGGCCACGAATTATGTAATGAAATCTGATGGGAAATTATATTATCAAGGGAGGTTGGTGATTTCAGATGATGATGAGTTAAAGAAAGACTTTTTAACGGAAGCTCATTGTAGTCCATTGACTATGCATCCAGGATGAAATAAAATGTATATGGATCTCAAGAGTCGATATTGGTGGCCTGGAATAAAGAGGGACATTACGAAATTTGTATCCAAATGTTTGACGTGCTTGCAAGTCAAAGCTGAACATCAGGTTTTGTCAGGATTATTGCAACCAATGTCTATTCCTCAGTGGAAATGGGAGAATGTGACAATGGATTTTCTAACGGGGTTACCTTTGACTCCGAATAAAAGAGATTCTATCTAGGTGATTGTAGATAGATTGATAAGTCAGCTCATTTTATTCCAGTACGAGTTGATTTTACCATGGACAAGTATGCAGAGTTGTACATCAGGGAGATTATACGTCTACATGGAGTACATGTTTCTATTTTTTCGGATCGAGATCCTATATTTACTTCACGATTTTGGAAATCATTACATAATGCGTTAGGGACCTGGTTGAATTTCACTACAGCGTTTCATCCTCAAACCGATGGGCAATCGGAGAGAACAATCCAAATTTTAGAAGATATGTTGAGAGCTTGTGTTATCGAGTTTAAAGGATCATGGGAAAGGTACTTGCCTCTTGCTGAATTCGCGTACAACAATAGTTATCAATCAAGCATCAAAATGGCTCCTTATAAAGATCTTTATGGAAGAAAATGTCGTACGCCTTTAAATTGGTTCGAGCTTAAAGACAAAGAAATTCTGGTCCGGAGTTGATCCAGGAAGTGGAAGAAAAAGTTCAAGTAATTAAAAGTAATCTCAAAGCAGCAGCTGATAGACAGAAATCATACGCAGTTTTAAAGAGAAAAGAGATAGAATATCAAGTTGGAGATAAAGTGTTTCTCAAAGTATCTCCATGGAAGAAAGTTTTAAGGTTTGGACGTAAGGGAAAACTTAGTCCTAGATTCATAGGACCGTATAAGATCATAAAGAGAGTTGGATCAGTGGCATATCAGCTGGCGTTGCCACCTGAAATGGAGAAAATTCACAATGTCTTTCATGTCTCAATGCTTAGGAAGTATTGATCTGATCCCTCCCACATCGTGACACCAGAAGAGGTTGAGGTTCAACCGGATTTGACTTATGAGGAGGAACCGGTTAAAATCTTAGCTTACGAGGTTAAGAAACTAAGAAACAAGACCATTCCATTAGTTAAAGTATTATGGCGAAATCATAAGATAAAGGAAGCAACATGGGAACGTGAAGAGGACATGAGGATTCAGTACCCCCATCTCTTTGCATAATGAAAATTCGAGGACGAATTTTCTTAAAGGGGGATATTTGTAACAGCCTCAATGTCGGGTTAGTGACTAAATTGTAAAACTTCAGAATTTGGTAATTAAAGCAGAATAATTGAATAATATTGTAATTTGGTATATGGTTAAATTGCAAGGAAGATGGAATTCAAGGATAGAATAGTCATTTGTATGGAAAAAAATTAAAGAAGAGATATTTATATATTAACTTCATGTGGAAGAGAATAAAGAAAAACAAGGTTCCAGATTTCTCTTCTTCTCTTCTTTCTCCATACGTGAAGAAGGAAAAATAAAGGTGAGATTTTTTTAAAAGCTAATGGTTTGTTGAAATTTAAGTCTGGTTTTGATCCTTAGATGCTAATTAAGCTTATGGAAAGCTTAATTTGTTTTAAAGTAACAAGATGAAGAAGTTATAAGAGATTAAAGAAAATGGGTTTTTAAATTAATTTATGGAAAAGAGTTGATAAGTTGAATTTAAAGATAAATTTGACTTGTCATCATGCTAATTAAGGAATATGAAGTGTTAGAATTGTATTTAGAACATATTGAAATTTGAGTATGATTCTTGAATCACATATGAGGGATAGAATTTTGAGGTTAAAGATGATTTTTATGGATATAAATTGGTTTAAGTAATGATGGTTGGGTTTAATGACATGATAGGGGTTTAATTGAAGAATTGAGTGAAGAATTGATGATTTTTGGGCTTAAAATACAAATTCTGGGTTGTGTGCATCGATGCACATTCAATGTGTATCGATGCACTATCAAATAATTGAACATCGAATGCAATTAGTGCATCGATGCATGAGGAGTGCATCGACGCACCTTCTTAAAATACAAACTTGGAATGGGATTTATGCACAGATGCATAGATAGTGCATCGATGCACCTGTCAAGGGATGCATCGATACATGGTGTAGTGCATCGATGCATACCTTCATTAAAAGATAAAAATAACTTTCTTTTTATCCTAAGGAGTGATAGTTTAGAATATATCAATTAGTATACTGATATGTATCAATGTATTACTGTGTAGATTTAGAACGTAATCTCGTTCCGGAACAACCGAGAGATTAGAATTGAGTCAAAGCAAGGCTAAGGTGAGTGCACATACTGGATATAATTGTATGGAGATAAGACTTGCGATAAGTCTATCTCTTATAGTTGAATTCCTGATTTCATATTCATGTATGCATCCACATATATATATTGGATACAGTGATTTCATGTATAGTTCATTTATGCTTTACTATGATATTATATGAAAGAATGAAATTGTCAAATGATCAATCCAGGTATGTGAAATAATGAAAGTGATCACATGTGTGTATATGAAGTGAAATACATGTTTATATGAAAAGTGATGAGAAGATATGAAAATGAGAAATGCATTCATATTTAAGCCCATGTGAGTTAATATGAGAGCTGTAGGTATAATTGGCATACCAAGAGTCGAGGGTTCTACGTGGTCCTTCGGGACATATATATAATTCTGTGGAACATATATGTGGTACTTTGGTACACTTATTTGGTCCATTGTATTATGTATATGGTTCTTAAGGAGTGGTCCTTCGGGACATATACAGTGGTCCTTCGGGACATAGTGGTTCTTCGGAACAATCAGTGGTCCTTCGGGACATAGTGGTCCTTCGGGACACAGTGGTCCTTTGGGACATAATGGTCCATTCGAGACAAATATTCAGTGCCCCTTGAGGGAATTATACAAGTTGTGGTGACAGCATAGTGCACAACCTCTATGTAGTCACATACCTTTGTTCTCAATAATGTACATGGGCAATCCAAAGATAAATTAAAGCGAAATCAACATAAAAATATATGGCGTATATGTGCATACTATCATCATATATGTTATAGTTAATAAATATATGCAAGTTAAGATGTCATGATCAATGGTAAGGATGCATGTTCATAAATTCATTGTTATACATGCATATACATATATTTATGTTATGCCTCACTAAGTCTATGACTTAGCGTGTAAGTGATTTATACGTAGGTACCAAGAATCGAGCAGAACCGAAATAGGAGTGACAATAACAGCAGCACTGCCAGAAGATCAGATCAGAAGTAACTGATAAAGTATGTATTTTGTCTTGTATAGTATGTTGGCATATAAGTAAAGTGTCAATTATGAATGCTCTGATCAATTTTGGTTGTTTTAGCCATGTCATGTAAGTAAACCGCTTTTATGTTAACGAAAGTTTTAAATTTCTTGATTTTTCGACAAGAGTCAAAGGTTGAAAAGTCAATGTGACACCTCAGACTCGTATCTGGGTCGGGTACGGGTTGAGGGTGTTATAGTGCATGCTCCTGAAACTATTTTGATTTATGTATCACATGTCTTACGTTGCCTTATAATTTGTATAAGCATGCCACGTTTGTTTCTTGGGTTGGAATGTGAATGAAGTTTAATGGTTCATTGTTCATATTTTAGCAATTTATTTTTACTAGTGGTGTATCCATGACACGATTCCCACAATTTTCTTTTTAATTTCACCGATCACCTCTCCTATTTATGCAATTTATCGCATTCTTTTTGGCGTTCGATTCATTAAGATTCTGAGAAACTCGTCCTATGAAGTTTAGCAGATGGTTAGGTAGTTAGGAGCTTACTAGCTTGCGTTTTTATTTTAGTTTGTTTGTGTTTCTGAAATTGTTGTGTATGATTGTACGACCTAATGTTTCTGCTTGTATTTTCCATGCCATCTTGGAAACATGTTCAAGGTATTCGTTCAATTGCTTCTTCAAGTCGTTCATGCCTAGTAAGAAACCTCTCACACCGAAATCATTTTATTTCGTTAGATCCAAACTTTGTATTATTCTCCTTCAAGTCCTCGCTCTTTGTAATTTCATTAATCCCTACACCCAATATTATATTTGTTTTTTCATCAAATTGAAGTCATGTTTTGGCTATTGATTTAGCCAATTGAACAGTGTGTTCATCACATGGTCTGAGCTCTATTTTTGATCGAGAAAAGATCTTGATCTATGAATTTAACACTACATATTCATAGGTGTGTATCTTACCGTGCTATAACTATTTTTATTTTGTTTAATAATTTTCTTTTGAATCTATAATTAATTAAATATTGATCAATGTTGTGATAATGTATCTGAATCTCCATGTCTTTGTTTGTGTGACTGTGATTTGTATTTTGAGCTGCATAAATTATTGATAAGTTATCAAACATGTTTTTGAATTATCTGTGAGATGTCCGAACAATATGTTTCTAAATTACTTGTGAGATGTATAAATCATATGTTTCTAAATTACCTTTAAGATGTTTGAACTATGACTGTTTGAACAAAATGTTTCTTGAACTGTGACTGTCTGAACAAACATGCTTCTAGAACTGTGATTGTCTGAATAATATGTTTTCCTGAACTGTGACTGTCGGTACAATATATTTTCGAAAATACGACTGTCTGGACAATATATTTTTTGAACTATTATTGTATGAACAATATGTTTAAAGAACTGTGACTGTCAATATTTGAGCATGCTCCTGAAACTACTTTGATTTTTGTATGACATGTCTTACACTATCTTGTAATTTGTATAAGCATGTCACATTTGTCTAGTTTCAAGGGTTGTGATGTTAAGGAGGAAGTTAGTGGTCAACCGCTCTTGTTTTAGTAATTTATTACTCTTCGTGGTGTATACGTGACATGGTTCCCACAAACTATTTTTTCTAAATTTTAGTAGTCACCACTCTTGTTTATATGATTTGTCACTTCCTGTCTAGCGTTTGGTTGATCATAGGTGATGGGGAACTCGTCCTGTGAAACTTAACAGATGGTTGGATAGTTATTAGGAGCTTACTAGCTAGTGTCTGCATTCTAGTGTGTCTGTATTTCTGAAATTGTTGTGTATCATTGTATGACATTCTAAATACTTTATTTATCAACACATTTTGACTACACTGAGCTCTATAGCTCACCCACTTTATTTATCCATTTTAAATATTTTAGAACATTAGGATCAAATCCATACCTTATAGATCAGAGTCTCAGTTTTAAATTATATTTTATTATATTATAAAGGACAATAACTGAATAAACTATTTGAAAATATAATTTTATGTCTGCTCAAAATTTTGAATTAAATTACGGATTACTTTAGTGATCAATGTGGCTTTCAAGATTCGATTGTAACGCTTAGACCGAATCTAGGGGTTACAATTGTGTATCATTTGTGTAAGTAATGACATAACTCACAAATACCTTTATGATAAGGCTTTAGTTCTCATGATTATGCTCGTGTAGTCGTGAATATCTCATGGTTCTACAAAAACTTAAAGAACTGGCTCATCAGACTTATTGAAGTGGTCTTGTTTCACTCTTACATAGATAACTTATGTTGTTTAACTCACTGAAGTGCACAATGGTTATTTAAAATATCATTTAACCTTTTATATTGCTTTAATCATTGTTTTTCATCATAGGAATGTATTTGGGATAAAACTTTCACATTAACTCCACAAGGTTGTTCTATTGAACCTAGATCTTGAGATCTTCAAATCAATTAAGTTGGGTTATCCTTTACATAACTTCATAAATATTCATGGGTTTTAGTCTCATTCCTCTCAATATTTTATTAAATTGACATCGATTCAACCTTTTGATTAGTAAATTCGTAATATTATCATTTGATTTTACAAAATCAATAAAATAACTTCAGTTGAAATCAATTGTCTAATAATATTATGTTGACAACGCGTGTGCCTCGACTTAACATTATATATCATATTTTGTGTCTATAAATTGTTGCTTGGTTATTAGAATATATACATATTGCGGGCACAAACTTTGAAGATTCTAATATATTCCAATTAATTTTGCATTCATTCAGCCTCTTCTCCAGTGTTGTCTAGGGCAATAAGTTCATATTCGTTTGTGGATTAGGTTATAGCTGTTTGCAAAAAAATTATAACATAAGATAAAATATTATGAACATTCTTGATTATTCAACCAATTAATAGATATAAAAAAAATCTTGCTAACATAATATAAATCATTTATAACTTCATATATGTTTAACTAAAAATAATTGCATAGTTATATACTTATAAAATAAAATTGTCCAAAATATTTTAATATTAATATTATATTTGAACTAATATTGGTAAAAAATAAAATAAATTTTTTAGATAAATAATTTAATTAATATAAATACTTTTTTAAAGTAATTATTACTTAGTTAGAATAGATTGAAGTAATTTTTAGTTAAAAGATTATAATATGAATTATTGTTATTGGAAGTTAAAAAATTATGTTTAAAACTTGTTTGTATTGTTGGGATTTTTCGTCCAAATTTACTATTCCAATCACAACAAAATCCAAAGCAGTTAGTTTTTCGCATTTGCCTCGACCTTGCAAGTATATAAACGCTCTTCTTCATTGCCTTTATGACCCTTTCCTTTCAATCCTTCTCTTCCGTCCGCATTATTCTCACCACCGGCATACCTTTCCCGTCGAAATGCTCCTTTAACGAAAGGATTTCCTTTTGTTTTCCGTTCTTGGTCGAATTTCAAAACAAACAGGAAACAAGAACGGAAAAGGAGGAGGGAAAAAGACAGAGAGAGAGGTAAGGCCTAGGGTGAGATGGATAACCATTACATTTTGGAGATAACTTTAATATCCGCCCAAGGGCTCAAGAAAACATCTAAATTCCGTCGCATGAAGACGTACGCCCTCGCCTGGATCGATTCCGCCGACAAGATTTCCACATGCATCGACCGTGTCGGCGGTGAAAACCCAACTTGGAACGAAAAGTTCCTCTTCAGAGTTTCACGCGAGTTTCTTTACAGCGAAACGTCCGGCATTTCGATCGAAATCTTCGCCGATGGTATCTTCCGTGATACCCTGGTGGGAACCGTCCGGTTGCTCGTCGATAACCTTCTTTGTAACGGGTCGCCGTATATCCCGGTGAGGGTTCCTTCTCTGAACGCGGTTCAGGTCCGTCGACCCTCCGGTCGGTTCCAGGGGGTTCTAAACGTTGGCGCTTCGGTTCGTTTGGGTTCGGATGTCCCGGCAATGTACGTCTTCTCGGCCATCAACTACCGTGATCTGATCAAAGAGGACCCCAAATCAAAGATCATGAAGAGATCATATTCTACGCTGGGTATACCCCATAAGAATCCATACCTTCACTATAATGGTCAACCGTACAGCCGTGATCCGATAAAGGAGCGGCATAGGATGATTAGGGAAGTGGAAAAAACAAAACATGCAAGGTCATCATCAGATGGTGCCATAGCCGGATGGGGTTCCGGCCCTGGGTTTTCGTCTAAAAATGCTACTCGTTCCGGTCCTCACGACAAGTTTAGTTACCAGAAACCGGTGAGTGTCCGGTCAAGTCTGGCTCCATAAGATTGAGTGAAAATCTACGAATTAGTAATAGATTTGTGGGTTGTGATTTTCGGGTTGCATGTTGCTTTAAACATTTAAATTCAACTGATATCCTGGCCTATGTACATTTGTAATTTGGTTCAGGCTAAAAGTAATATATATATATACCGAAATTTATGTATTCATTTTGTTTTAAGTATCTAAATTATTTTTTGTCAAATTAAACCCTTAAACTATTAAATTTAAAAATAAATTACTATTTAAACTATCAATTTTATTTAAATTTAATATCTAAGCTTTTAATTTTTTTCAAAATTATTCATGACATTTAATTTTAGTTTCATTTTAATTACTTGTCGTTAAAAACTTAACTACAAAGTTGACGTGGTGATAGTTTTTTTTAGTATTTTTAAAATTTTCACGGCAACAATCAAATAATCTTTTTATTATTTTTAACCCTATGAAATATAAAACCAACAAATTTGTGTATAGCCTGGGAATTGAACCCGTACCCTCCAGGAAACTAGTACACTACAACGCATATTTAATTAACCCTATTACCACCACAAAACAAGAATTTTTTAATTAAAACCAAGACTCAAATTTAGGACTTCTCCCTAAGAAAATTTGTGTCCAATTATTAAGCTAGTATATGAAATTGGTCATATATCATCAACTTTATATTTAATTTATATAATTGTTCAATTAAAGAACAAACAATTATCTAAAAATATAAAAAAATATTATAAACCAAATTAATTAATTAAAAGTTAAATTATTTTAACTTTATTTTGAAATAAAAATAATTAAATATATGTTTTTAAAAATCAATACTAAATTATTTTAAAAATTAAATTTAAAATATTTATTTATTTATGATAATATAATATAAATATGAAATTAAATGAATATTAAGAATTATTTTTATCATAAATAATTTAAAATTTATATATTTATTTAGTTAAGATTAAATTAATAGAGAAATTATGAAGTTAAAAAATAGTGTTTATTTTAATGATTTAATATTTTATATAGTGTATACTAAAAAAGGGTTTATATTTTTAAATAATTAATTCTTTAATTAAATAATTATATAAATTAAATATAAAATTTATCTTAAATAACTAATTTTATAGACTAGCTTAATGGTTCGTATACTAATTTTTCTTGGAGAGAAGCTCTAAATTTGAGTCCTAATTTTAATTAAAATATCTTATTTTGTGATGGTAATGGAGTATACATTAAATTTATTTTATGGTGAATATGTAACAATTATCTTGGTTATCCCAGTGGCCAAGGTTTTCCCTTTTCTGTAGAGGATTGGGATGAATTCCCATACTAAACACAATTCAATAAAAATAATAAGAAATATTATTTTATTGTTGACGTTGAAGTTTAAAAAATATCATGTCATGTGTTGTTGTTAAGTTTTTAATGGTGGGGGTACTAAAATGAAACAAAAATTAAGCTTTAGATATGAATTTAAAAAATTTGAAAGTTTAGGTACTAAGATGAATCAAAATTAATAATTTAAGTATTAAATGCATATTATACCCTAAATTTAACCATTTTAAATTCTATCATTTTTTAGTTAGAAAAATGCTTTTCGACGAATAACATATTTACATATTATATAAAATCAGATATTTATTTTGACTAAAAAATAGTTTAGGGACTTAAAGCAATATATATATATATATATATATATATATAGTTTAAAGATTTATTTTGATAAAAGGTAATTTAAATACTTAAAGTAGTTACATATAATAGTTTAAAAATTTGATAAAAAATAATTTCGATACTTAAAATAAAGAAATCACATAGCTTGAGTATATTTTTAGTTAAGCCTTTGATATATGACTACAAATTTGGTTAATTTATTACTTCTGTTGTTCTATTATACTGTATAAAATGTTTCTCAAGCCTAGTCATGCTCCGACAAAAGCCGTAAGCATTCCAATGCTATTCCTCTTATTTCTAATGCCACCTTCGCTGGGCTGGGCTGGGCTGAGGCTGCTCGCCGGTGGAAGCTGGAATTATCAAAAACCGGTCATAAAATTCAATCAACCTTTTAACAATAAATTTGTGAGTTACATAAATATATTTTAGTATTTATTGTTTTTATATTCATGATTCAGTTAATTTCTCATAGATGTTTACGGTGCGTAACTTGATTGATGTCATTTAAATAATTAAATAATTTAACTGACAATTGAAAGGTCAATGACCAAATTGATTTTTTTTCCCCATATTTAAGTGATTATGGGTATAGTTTATCTGATCTTAAATTATGAAAAATAAATAAAACATAATTGTAAATTTAAGAATATATTTGTTTATTTTTTTAAAATAACATTATTCGATTAACTAGCTTCTTTTTATTGATTTGGATTAAGTTATTGTAATAATAAAAGAAAGACAATAAAATCTTATCAAATTAATGTGTAAAGAAAAAAAATATGAAAATCAGTATGGGAGAACGATGAAAACTTATAAATTGATTAGGGTCTATGAAATAATTCTGTCTGAAATATTATTGTATAAATTTACTTCATCACATCCTTTATTAATAAAAATACTCCTTTATTTTATTTTTTATATCATTATTTTTTTAAAGATGATTTTCTTTCATGAAAATATAAAGTGAATATATACTTAAAAAATTAACTTTTTAATAGATTGACTATATTTAAAAATAATAAAATAATTAATTTTTACTGATTGATAGTATATATAATAAAGAGAGTCGGGAAGAAGGAACTCTTCTAATGGCAATCTGGGCCATTGGCAACGGCTTCAGAAATATGTAAATGGGCTTTGACGACAACTTCTAATGACTAACGAGGCCGAAGACGGTGACCGTTTCACATGATAACATAAATCAAAATTATTTATAATTATGTATTTAATCACCTAATTATTTTTATAATTTATAATTTAATTATTTTTTATAATTATATCTAATTTTATATTTTGATTTTATTTTTTATAATTATGTAATATTGACTTGTCACATAAAATAATATTCTGTTATCATTGAAAAAATAAAAATTAGTGTATCAATAATTCTATTAATAATTAAAATATAATAAAAAATAATTAGGTGATCAAATAAAAATTTAATTGGAATAATTGGATGAGTAAGTAGGTAGTTTAACCTTATTAATACTGTGGAGTTGAAGCTATATTGAGCGGCCTAGGCGGGGATTAGCCCTAATTCTGGCATCTGGTCTGACACATTGTATAGGAAAGGGGTTGTCCTCAGTCAACAGTTTTTGAAGCACTAACAACAAGGGTAGAAATAAAGCAGTAATGAAATTGTGGCGGGCGGCAAGTAAATGAATTAAGACACCATAAACCATGTAGGTATAGCCAAACCAGCACGCAACTTCATGTAGGCTTTCCGATTTGAGTCTGTGTTAATTTATATAGCTGTCAAGGGTGTTGTTTTGTGTGATCCATGGTGGGACTGAGGGGGAACTATCGCAAAAGCAAAGCCACTGTTTTCCTTTACAAATCTCCAGATTTTACGCCCATCCCTACTGTTTCGTATCTGTGCTGCTTCAGATGTTATATGAGATGGTAATGATGTTGCACCAGGATAAACCAACTCTAGAATTCTATAATTCCATCAACACAGTCATTATATCAACATTATGTCCTAACCATTTTTTCGTATTTGACAATTCGAGTCGAAACAAATTTAAAGTAATCAAATTTATGAGTTTATTTTGTCATTCAAACTTTATTTTTAAAAAACTCAAGTCAAGTTTATGAAATTCGGATTAAAATGTAATTGTCTATAATATCATGGTACTAATTGGTTCTAGTTTAAATAATTCTAATAAACGTATACTATATATATATATATATTGTGTAAATTAGATTTATAATATTTAATAAATCAAATATCATATAAAATTATGTAATATATTTATAATATTATTTTTTAATGAATAGATTTTAAGAAAAAATATTGATGTGACTATAAAGAAGTCAATAAACTTTTGAAAATAAAGATTTTGCAAAGAGTTGCAATTAGGGCACTAATATTTTATAATTGTAGAAGATCATGTGGTTTAAACTTGATCAAAATGAATTAAAAACAAAAGATAGATTGAAGAAATATGCAAACAAGTAAGTTTAGAGACTAAATGAAAAAAAAAGAGAAATTTATTTTCAAAGAGAGGGATTGAACCAATATATGTACTAAAGTGGTTAAATAGTATTTAGTTTAAATTTGATTAAAAGTATAATTAAAACAAGAATGAAATTTAAAATAAGCAATTAGATGTTAAATCATAAAATAATCAAATTACTTGAGTAAAGACAAAAATGATGTCATTTTATTTTATTTTTGTTATTCTAACTTTGAACAAAAAAATATAAGTTGACTTAAATAACTCAAAATAAAAAATTGTTTCTTATCTTCCTTGTTGAATGTGGAGTGACAAAGTCCTCGCACGCACGCGCACCACCGCCACTATCGTTAGTGATGTGATCCTGTCTAGCTCCAATTTTCTCCATGACTTGATCACACCATGGATGTTATTCAAATCTGGTTCTAAGAGAGTTCTACCTTACTTTATTTTATATTTACTTATTTATACACTATATATTATTATGAGCATACATTTGTAGATTAGACTATACTTGATTTATCATAACATGTACATTCATTCATTATATGATTTGCATCATTGATTCATATTCAAGCATATAATCTATAGTTATAATAATAATATTCATCCATTAACATAAGATGTATGAGTTATTATTATAACCTATAGTCCACATCATTATATTATAAGTTATTTAATTTAAATATTTAGCTTATATTATGCTTTATTTTGTAGGTGCATATTCGGCCACATGATGGGAGTTGACTTAAAGCTAGCATCCAAGAGCTATGGAAACTTGACTAGGACAACTCCAGGACAACTCAAGAACATTTTAGACAAAGTTTCCAGCTGACCCCCGAGCTCATAGCTGACTTGAGATGGACTTTTGAGCTAGCTAGAGGTCTCATTTCAACTGGAGAGTTGCACCATCATTACCACCACACAAAGCACTACAAATATAGTCTAGGTCAATTTTTGTGGATTCGTACCTTTTTGTGAAGAGTTGCCATCCCAAGAGGTGTCTTTTCACAAGGAGCTGACCAAAGATTATCTTCATGTAATTCATCTATGGCCAGCTCATCTTCAGCTCAAACACATGGAAAGTAGCTCAAATGATGAAAGTTACCTACTACGCATGTGACCTTTCATGACAAGTTGCTGCCCATTGAAGACCATGACACCTAGATGCACGTTGGAAGCTAAGTCACGCCTAGTTGCTGCCTATCTTCATTCCATGGACTTCAAGACATCATCCTATGGTTGCAACCTCACCAAATCCTTGCAAGAAGACCCATGTACGTTCAAGTAGGCTGCCATGTGCATTATTCAAGCATGTGCACTCCATGTGACATCAAATTAGCGCCAAAACACCAAGGGATGCTTCCTATTCAGCCAAAGACTCTTTCCTCTTCATTTTGGCGCCCAAAAACTTCCAAATTCATGCAAAACATCCTTAGCGCCGAACCAACACATAACCATTCGGTCAAGAGCATTTATCTTCATTAAAATTATGTATTTTCATTAAAAATCATGTGTTTTCAAAGGGGTTTCAACCTTAGCCGAACCCTCATGTGTCTATTCGGCCTAAACCCTTTGAAAACTATAAATAGGCTATTGTATTTCCATTGTAAACTGAACCCTTTTGATAAATTAAAAAACTCTTGTGAGGTTATTCTCTCTTCAAGTTCTTTTTAGAACTATATCGATTAAGCAAGCTTATTTCTTAAGTTTGTGGTGTAATTCCTTCCTTGATATTTCTGGTGCCTAGTTCATATAACTAGTGGGCCAAAGTCCTTGCTACCATCCCTTATAAGACTTATAAGAAACGGGTCTTTGTTCTTTATAACATTGGTTCTTTCTTAGTTTTATAAGATACTATTTCCATCACCATCTTTCCATCACCATTCACGCCCATATCATCATCCTTCCATTACCATCTCTTCATCATTAAATCATCCTTCATTCATCAACAAGGTATACTTCATTACCACCATTGGAGGCCAAAGTCAACATCACTTGAAGGAGATTTATTCAACATTTTCGCATCCTACTTTGATATCATTTCTTGCCATTTCCTTCCTTATCATTTCCTTTCTTCTTCCATATTTCCATTTTAATCATTTTTCTTTTAATTTTTGCAGAATACTTATCAATTCAAAGTGTAACATTTGGTGTCTCTCCTAGATCGGGAAATAACAATCTCCATTATTGAAGAAGCCTGGTTAGCCTTACATCAAGCGGTAATCAGAGCTTTGGTGGATTGACAATCAAGTGCTGCAACAAAAGCAACTAAAAGAGAAAAAGAAATAAGAAAAACAGAAAGAAAAGAGAAAGACTCCTACATCAAATTTGGAGTGCAAAAGAAAGAAAAGAAAAGAAGAAAATTCAAAGCAAAAGAAAAAGGTGAAGCAAAGTTGCAAAGTACACTCAAAGAGAAACATATTACAACCTGCCCAACATCAAACTTGAAGGAGGTATCCTTGTTGTTTCTTGTGAAGGAAGATAGTAAGTGTTGCAACTTGTGTTGTAAGTTATCTTCACTTTCTTACTATTTCATTTCCTTTTCTTTCATCTTTTCTTATTCCATTACCTTATCATTTTCTTAAACCTTTTTCTATCCTACCCCATATCATAACCATTTCTATCCCTATCTATTTCTAAACTGACGCACAAACTAAAGAAACTTGCTCAATCTTGAGTTAGTTCTTTAAAAGGACCCACAAGAGACAATCGAGTGGTAAAAGGCAAACGAGAGGGTAAGATCAGAAGGGGAATAAAAAAAGCCAAGACATATATACCCGAGTGCAAACACGAGTGTGAGTGGAGTGCAATCTGAACTTTGTTTGGAGTGATTAAGTGAGGTTTTGTGAGTGTGCTGGTAAGGTCCCTTTACACATTTCCATTCTTTATTTCACTGATACTTTTTCATCTTTTCAATGAAGTATGAACAGCAAAGAATGAATGCATTTCACACTCGTTTCCATGTAGATGGTAAAGTCTGTCTTGTAGCTATTGATGGAGGAAGTTGTGCAAATCTTGCAAGCACATACATGGTCACGAAGTTGGAACTTACAACATTCAAACATCCCAGTCCATATGTTTTGCAAGGATTAAATAAAGATGAAGAGTTTGAAGTCACAAAGAAAGTTGTCATCCCGTTTCAATTGGCAAATATCAAGATGAAGTTCTTTGTGATGTTGTACCAATGGATGCTGGACATATACTTTTGGGAAGACCGTGGCAATTCGACAGACGAGCAATCATTATGAGTTTACAAACAGATTTTCCATAACCATAATGGCAAGAAATTCACTTTGACGCCACTTTCTTCTAGTCAAGTGAATGAAGACCAGCACCATTTGAAGAAAGGAATGAAATCATTCAAAAACGTTGAAAATAATGAGAATCAAAGAGTAGATGAAGAAAACGTTGGAGTTGAAAATGAGAAAGATGAATTTGGAGAAAAAGAGGAGAGTGAAGAACAAATTTTATCTAACCTTTCTTCTCCTATCCTTCCTTATGTTTTGCAGGGCAATTTCAGAGACGTCTCTTTTCAAGGTGATGATTCAAGAGTCATGGCTTTTGGAGGACTAAAAGATGTAACTTTTGAAGAACAAATAGTTGTTACTTCTGGTGATCAACGAAACATATCTCTTGATGTTTCAAAGAAAATGTTGTATGAAGTTCCAAGAGAAACGTCACTTGAAGTGCCAAGAGTTGTGTCCGTTGACATTCCAAGTACATTGCCAATTATGAAAAGAATTCAGCAACCAACTCCCATTAAACATCCACCCTAGTTTGATATATCCATTCATCTTGTCAATAGTTTTTCATTTACTTATTTTGATTCATTTTGCAGCAATTCATGTCTGTGGCATTATCTTATCAATTTGTGATGACAAGGATGATTCAAAAGACATATTTTTTCAAGGGAAAGAGCCAAGAGATGTGAATCATAAAGGCTTAATGGACGTGACCCTTCAACAGCATAAAATCATGAATTTTCATGATCCAATGGACATGACTTTTGGGATGCCAAGGGACATGATCATTGAAAGCAACATGTCTTCAACAACATAATTTTTAACCAACCATCAAACACCAACATGAAGTACAATTTTCCTTTATTTGTATTCAATCATGTCTTTACTTATGAGAGTTATCTTTCTTTTCAGGTCATGTACATTCAAAGCACCTATTCAAAGGACATTACATATGAAAAGAATCTTTTATTCCCTGTTGCATCTATCAGATAGGAGGACACTAAGGAGAAGTCACCTTTCGATTTGAGGACAAATCACCCAAAAGAAGGGGAGGATGATGTGATCCTGTCTAGTTTCCAATTTTCTCCATGACTTGATCACACCATGGATGTTATTCAAATCTGTTATAAGGGAGTTATACCTTACTTTATTTTATATTTAGTTATTTATACACTATATATTATTATAAGCATACATTTGTAGATTAGACTATACTTGAATTATCATAACATGTACATTCATTCATTATATGGTTTGCATCATTGATTGATATTCAAGCATATAATCTATAGTTATAATAATAATATTCATTCATTAACATATGATGTATGAGTTATTATTATAACCTATAATCCACATCTTTATATTATAAGTTATTTAATTTAAATATTTAGCTTATATTCTTTCTTTTGTAGGTACATATTCGGCCACATGATGAGAGCTTACTTAAAGCTAGCATTAGAGTCCAAGAGCTATGGAAACTTGACTAGGACAACTCCAAGATAGCTCAAGAACATTTTGGGACAAAGTTTCCAGCTGACCACCCTCATAGCTGACTTGAGTTGGACTTTTGAGCTAGCTAGAGGTCTCATTTTAGCTGGAGAGTTGCATCATCCTTACCACCACACAAAGCACTACAAATATGGTGTAGGTCAATTTTTGTGGATTCATACCTTTTCATGAAGAGTTGCCATCCCAAGAGGTGTCTTTTTATAAGGAGTTGACCAAAGACTTATCTTCATGTAATTCATCTATGGCCAGCTTATCTTCAGCTCAAACACATGGAAAGTAGCTCAAATGATGAAAGGTTACCTTCTACGCATGTGACCTTTCATGACAAGTTGCTGCCCATTGAAGACTATGATACCTAGATGCACGTTGGAAGCTAAGTCACGCCTAGTTGTTGCCTATCTTCATTCCATGGACTTCAAGCATCATTCTATGGTTTCAAGCTCACCAAAGCCTTGCAAGAAGACCCATGTGCGTTCAAGTAGGCTTCCATGTGCATCATTCAAGCATGTGCACTCCATGTTACATCAAATTAGCGCCAAAACACCAAGGGATGCTTCCTATTCGGCCAAAGACTCTTTCCTCTTCATTTTGGCGCCCAAATAACTTCCAAATGCATTCAAAACATCCTTAGGGCCGAACCAACACATAACCATTCGGCCAAGAGCATTTATCTTCATTAAAATTATGTATTTTTATTAAAAAATCATGTGTTTTCAAAGGGTTTCAACCTTAGCTGAACCATCATGTGTCTTTTCGGCCTAAACCCTTTGAAAACTATAAATAGGCTATTGTATTTCCATTGTAAACTGAACCCTTTTGATAAATTAAAAAACTCTTGTGAGATGATTCTCTCTTCAAGTTCTTTTTAGAACTATATCGATTAAGCAAGCTTATTTCTTAAGTTTGTGGCGTCATTCCTTCCTTGATATTTCTGGTTCCTAGTTCATATAACTAGTGGGTCAAAGTCCTTGTTACCATCCCTTATAAGACTTATAAGAAACAGGTCTTTGTTCTTTATAACATTGGTTCCTTATTAGTTTTATAAGATACTATTTCCATCACCATCTTTTAATCACCATCCTCCATCACCATTCATGCCCATATCATCATCCTTCCATTACCATCTCTTCATCATTAAATCATCCTTCATTCATCAAAAAGGCATACTTCATTACCACCATTGGAGGCCGAAGTCAACATCACTTGAAGGAGATTTATTCAACATTTCCACAACCTACTTTGATATCATTTCTTGTCATTTCCTTCCTTATCATTTCCTTTCTTCTTCCATATTTCCATTTTAATCATTTCTTTCTTTTAATTTTTGCAGAATACTTTTCAATTCAAAGTGTATCATTTGTCTCTCCTAGATCGGGAAACAACAAGGTTGCCAACTTCTCCATTATTGAAGAAGCCTGGTTAGCCTTACATCAGTTAGTCCGATTGGCTCTGTTCAATTCAATTTGATTTGACTCATGTTAATGTTCGTATTAATGTAATTACGTGTTTTGGACATGTATCACATGCATATTATCTTTTTGCTTTTTATATTGTCTTTTTTTCCTTGAATCTTTTTAATTTTGAATAAGAAACTCTAGTCTTGTGACATCTTTTTCTTTGCTCTTGAGGCACACATTTTCTCTGCTATTGTGGCACGATCCTTTTGATTTTTGGTAAGTTTTTCGCATATTATTGTGGTCATTTTGGTACTCGCAAAAAACATCACAGTATTTATTTTCTGATTGGTTTGTTGGTGGTCACAAAAACCATCACAAAGAGTTTTGAAGCTCTAAAGAAGATTTTAACGGAAGCACCAATGCTGATACAACCGAAATCTAGAAAATTATATGTGGTGTATAGTGATGTATCTCATAATGGTTTAGGTTGTGTACCTATGCAAAAGGTAAAGTTTAGCTTACGTTTCCCAACAACTAAAGACGTACGAGAGAAATTATCCCACTCATGATCTTGAGTTGGCAGAAGTAGTATTTGTTCTAAAGATTTGGCGTCATTATTTGTATGGTGAGCAGTACATCTACACGGATCATAAGAGTCTAAAGTACTTGTTGACTCAAAAAGAGTTAAACTTGAGACAGAGAATATGGATAGAACTCTTAAAGGACTATGATTTGATCATTGATTATCATCCAGGGAAGGCAAATGTTTTAGCAAATGCACTTAGTTAGAAAACTTTTGCTGCTTTGTGAGCTATGGATGCACGACTATTTTAAAAGAAAACGGTGCATTGTTGGTTGAATTAAGGATAAAGTCGATGCTTCTAAATTGGATAAAAGAACTACAAAAAAAAAGTTGATATGTGCTTGGAAAAGATTGCACGAGTGGAAAAATATGAGATTAAAGACTTTGAAGTCAAGTCTGATGGATGTTTGTATTGCTAAGGAAGAATATGCATTCTACATGATGATGAGTTAAAGAAATATATTTTGTTTGAGGCACATTATAGTCCGCTGACTATGCATCCAGACGGAAAAAAGATGTATTAGGATGTAAAGGGTCGGTATTGGTGGTCGGGTTTGAAAATAGCCATCACTGAGTTTGTTTCTACATGTTTGACATGTCAAAATGTAAAAGATGAACATCAAGTGCCTTCAGGATTGTTGCAACCGATTTCTATTCTATAGTGGAAGTGGGAAAGATCCACTATGGATTTTGTTAGAGGGCTACCTTTTACACCAAATAAAAAGAATTCCATTTGGGTGATAGTTGACCGGTTAACTAAGTCATCACATTTCATTCCAGTGCAAATGTACTATTCATTAGATAAGTATGCAAAGTTTTATATAAAAGAGATAGTTCAACTGAATGGAATGCCATTATTGATCATATCAAACAGGGATCCAAGGTTCACATCAAGATTTTAGAATTCTTTGCATAAAGATTTGGGTACTCGATTGAATTTCAATACGGCCTTTAATCCGCAAACAGATGGTCAGTCAGAGCAGACATTCAGATGTTAGAAGATATGATGAGGGCATGTGTGATTGAGTTCAAGGGATCATGGGAGAAGTATTTACCTTTAGCATAATTTTCCTACAACAACAGTTATCAATCGAGCATCAAGATGGCTCCGTACGAAGCTTTATATGGGAGAAAATATCCAACACCATAAAATTTGTTCCAGCTAAAAGATCATAATCTTGTTGGCCCTGATTTATTGAAAGAGTTTAAGGATAAAGTGGGGATAGTTCAAGATAATATCAAGATGATGTCTGATCGTCAGAAGTCCTATACAGACTTGAAGCGAAAAGAGATTGAATTTCATGAAGGTGATAATTTTTTCTTAAAGTATCACCTTGGAAAAATGTATTGCATTTTGGGCACAAAGGAAAATTATGTCCCAGATTCATTGGACCTTATGAGATATTAAAGAGAGTCGGATCGGTAGCCTACCAGTTAGCATTACCTCCAACATTTGACAAAGTTCAAAATGTTTTTCATGTGTCGATGCTTAGAAAGTATCGATAGGATCCTTCACATGTCATTGCACCAGAGGAAATTGAGATCCAACCAGGTTTGACTTATGAAGAAGAACCAATATAGATTTTGGATCGATAGATCAAAGAACTACGTAGCAAGACGATTCTTCTAGTCAAAGTGCTTTGGAAAAAATCATAAAGTTGAGGACGCTACTTGGGAAAAAGATGAGGATATGAGGAAGTAATATCCACACCTCTTCACATCAGGTACGTTTTAAAATTTTGAGGATGAATTTTATTTAAGGGGGGAGAGTTTTAATACCCTTAATTTTGGATAATGATCAAAATGAAAATTTTTAAAGTTAAATGACCAAAGTATAAACTTTGGAAAATTTATGGAATAAAATGGTATTTTTAAAAAGTTTCAATCCGAACCCGTAAATAAATAGTTTACCTCAAGAATGACATTTCTATGGGAATCATAATTTTCGTACAAATTTTGTATTAAAAGTTATAAAGTGATAAAGTTTAAGAAAAATTTCAGTAAATCGGATTGAATAGAAATTTCAAAAAAATTGAAGGATGATAAATTATACCTAAAAATATTATTTCCACATATTAAAATGTTGGAAAATAATATAAACCATTGGATTTGAGGATTTAATTCCATGTTAAATCTAGACCATTGGAATAAAATGACAAGATTGTAAATTTGGGAAAAGTTCAAGGGAAAATCGCTAAAGTGTGAATTTGTTTGTTCATATTTGACTTTTGGAAGATGATAAGGTTGAGGTGTCTTGGTTTGATAGTAAATATGAAGTTTCATTAAGGGTAAATTGGTCTTTTCCCAATAAATGAATTTAATATTCATTAAAGCTTAAATTAAAGGCAAATTAGCATGAAATTAATCTAAAATTTCATGCCAACTTATTCATCTTTTTCTCCATTTCCATGAACCCCTTTAAAGGTAAGAAAAAATTATTTTCCAATTTTGAGCAGTTTCCTTTGGATTTCGGGTTTGCCGTGAAATAGAAAATTGTTCTACGCGAGAAACGTTATCTTTTGGTACTATTTATGCTGGCTAATCATGCTTGATTTCAAAGATCCCAAATTCTAGGGTTTGTGTTCACATAAGGTTCATGAAATTGATGATGA
Organism: Hibiscus syriacus; assembly: GCF_006381635.1. Lineage (NCBI taxonomy): Eukaryota > Viridiplantae > Streptophyta > Magnoliopsida > Malvales > Malvaceae > Hibiscus > Hibiscus syriacus. Next base: position 8,456,467 of record NW_024063392.1, on the reverse strand, counting down.
ATCTTGATGTTTTTTTAGGTTGTAGATTCATTTTCAAGCTTGTTTGATTATTTAAACATGTTCAATCTTCCTAGAAATGCTTTTATGATTTTCAGTCAAATGATGGAGTTGTAGAACTTTTGTTTTGATGAAATTTAATTAAGGCAATGATTTTAGAGATGTTGTAAGGTTGGATGGAAGTAGATTTCATGCTTGAATGGAATCAAATTGAGCAAAATCATGAAAACCCTAGTTTTAGAGTTTTAAAGCATTCAACCATGGCTTGTTTGGATGAGAAAAATTATAGAAAATTATGTAAGGGTTGGAATGATATAGGAAGTATTCTACAAGCCTTAGAAAAAATTAGGGACCAAATTGACAATTTTGGAAAAGTTGTGAATTGTTGTGTAATTGTTTAATAGTTGATGTACTATGCTAGAAATTTTTGTTTGGGAATTGAAATGAGTGTTAAGATCTAAAATTTGACCATTATGGAAGTTTGGAAAGTTTGGTGATTTAAATGCAATATTCGTATAGTTGGGGTGCTTAAATGTAATTGCACATTTATAAAAGTACTTGGTTGGTAATAATTTCAATGCTAGAATTTTGGTATTTAAAATTTAAGTGAACAAATGGTGAAGGACCATTTTGTGTAAATAGGAAACGTTAGTGCTAATATTAAAAGAATTAATAAGTATTGATGTATTTTAGTAGAGAATAAGTTTCAAGTATAATTATGAATTTTGTTTTGGAAATGTATTTATGTTAGTACAATACTAACATATGTATCGATATCAATTTGTGATTTTGTACAGATTGTGATTGATTTTTGATCGAAGCAAAACGAATATAAAAGGATTAAGAGTGGAGAACAGTAAGGATTAAGAGTGGAGAACAGTAAGGCACATATTTTGATATATAAAGTGTCATGGTGAGTGCAATACATGCATCACATTGTACATAGATGTTTTATACATCATCAGGAAGACTTGCGATGAGTCTACCTTGTTCATATCTGCATGATATTATCTCATTATTCATAATATCGACATGACCTTGATATGTCAAAGTGTGAAATCATAATGCATTGATCATTGATAAATATAATATTTTTCCATGAATGTTATTTTAGGTATGAACTACCCTAATATTAAATACATGAGTATACGTTGCCATGGATGATTAACTTCATGACTAGATGCCCAAATATGTTATTGAGGTTCAGTGGTATTAATGGCATACCATAGAGTCTAGCAACAACTAATTTAAGTAGTACTAGAGTGTCTAATGAAGACACGTAATACAAGTTAGGTGGGCAAAGCCCGATCTCAGCACTACGGTGCATTATTAGGTGAGCAAGGCTCGACCTCAGTACTATTGTGCAATATTTGACTCCTATACCAGGTTCCTCATGGATTAATAATTTTGGGTTATAGTTATTGGTAAAAATGATTATATTTATATTATGTCATTCTGATTATGGTAAAATATTGGACATGCAGGTAAGGTGATCTTATGTTATTGGAAAATGACATTAAATTTCATGCATGAGTTGTATTACATTGTTTATTGTTTTTAATTGCCTCACTAAGTATATACTTAGCGTGTGATGATTTTCACGCTTAGGTAAAGATAAGGAGTATGAGTAAGGAGTACTGAGCAACATCAAACTTCGAGAATATATTACAATATCAGTAAGACACCCTTTAATGCAATTTTGACTTAGTTAGTGGCATGTACTTATGAATGTCCTAGTTGCTCTGTTGAACTATTTTGGAACTGGTTTGTAATGGCCAAACTAAAATGTTTTAAGCTATATTAAAATGGATAATTTGAATCAATATTATTATTATAAATAGACGTATTTGATTATGACATATATATATATATTAAATGTCATGTGATAGTTTTAAGTGATTTAATATTTTTATATTATCAGTTACCATTTGAAGAAAATAAATTTTTAAAGCACTTTTGAGTTGGGCAATGTTTTAAGAAATTCATGTGACATCTATAACATGTATTGGTATAATTGTAGGTGTTACTCTATATTGGAGTATCGATACTATAGGGCTTCCTCAAAACATCGAATACATTTTGGGTACCGATACTCAAGGTAGTATTGATACCGTAAGATATTGGTACTGATACTATATGGGTAAATATCAGTATCATCATGAATAAAACTGGACTATAGTCTATTTATCCTTGAGATTAGGTTCATGAAAGGGTTTTAAGGGTCGATAACCTTAATAATAAAATCTTACAAGTGAGAAACCCTAATATTTATATGATAAACATAAGAACGTTATAAGAAAATATTTCATAAGACTTATGCCATTTTTTACACTCTGAAATGACATAGAGACCAGAGCTACTTTAATGTACGATAATCATCTAAAGTATATGAATATAAAATATCCAAACATATCTTCAGAAATGCTAAGGCACTTTAGTATCAGTGCTAATGCATTTCCATATCGGCGCTTAGGCACTTTAGTACCAGTGCTAAGGCACTTTAGTTATGTGATGGCATTGCCACTATGCTATGAAATTTATAATAGCATGTATTGGTTTTTTGTGATCTATGCTTGATGCATTTCATTGCTTCATGACTATACTTGATTGCATACTAATTTAGTGGATAGATATAGTATAGTAGATTTTTTTATGTTGTACTAAGCTCACAGCTCAACGTTCAGAATCGATTATATTTGTAGGTTCTTATGTGTCAGTTTGAATAACTTATAGACAGGTTGTGGATTCTAGACTCATCTGGGCTTTAGAGTATGTTTCGGTTATTTTAGAAGGCAAGTATTTCATAGACCTTATGTATAATTGAGTCGTAACTCTTTTTGTTAAACTTAAATACTTAAAATTGTTATTTTGGGAGCTCCCCGTTTTGTAGAACTTGAATGTTCATATTTTAAATTATGGATTATTTAATAGGAATATGATAAATGATTTTATAAAAAAATGGTTAGTTACTCTAGTAGTTTCATGTAATATTCAAATCCTCTAGATTTCGGGTCAGATTAGATTTGGGTATTACATGAGTTGTCCTAATTACTCTAATCAGTCATAAATGCCTTCTTCATTATAATGAGATACTCATACATGACAAGTCCCAATGTTTTGCATTCAAAGCAAATTGGAGGACACACTTTATATTCATGCCTTAATTTGTAAGTCATAAATATTTTGAAGAGTTTGGTCATCTCTTTTTATTCATCCACCTCTTCACTGGAGTCTACATTACTTTCATTGGTCGACTTGAAATCAATGCCTTCCTCCTTCTTTTTTCATCATCCTCTTATTCTTTCCATTGGAGTCTCATCACATGAGTGAGAAATGATCCAATAAGTTCATGAAGAGTGAGAACTTCCAAATCCTCAGCTTTTTCGATGGTGGTTCTCTTTTCTTTTTCATGACATTGGCAAGGAATAAAACATCTTTCTCACTAATTCTTCATTGGTATAACCCTTACCAAAACTCTTGATCTTATTGAAGATGAAAGTGAATCAATCATACATCATATTTATGTCTTCATCGGGCTTCATCTTGAAGTTCTTATAGTTGAAAGTGAAAATGTCAACTTTGGTCTTCTTCAATTGTCTTATCTCTTCATGAGTCACCTCTAACTTATCTAAAATATCCTTAGCATTAGAGCATGAAGACAATTTACTATACTCGTCGAGGCCAAGAGCATAAAAGAGGATGTGCATAGCCTTGGAATTGAGTTAGCCTAGCTTCCTATCTTCACTTGTCAAATTCTAACCTATTCCTTTGAGAGGTTGGAGAATCATTTATGGCATCCCAAATTGAAACATCGGTAGCTTGAATGAACAACATCATCCTATTTTTCGATTAGGATTAGTTGGTGTTATTGAAAATGGAAGGCCTTGTGATGGAATGAGAATCCTCAAGGTAGTACAAGCTGGAAGTTGAGGTTATCTTCTCGATTAAACTGGAAATTGATAGAGATCTTTTAGGATCTTCACAAGTTTGTTAAACCTTCGATTGTGACCTACTCTATTAACAATTGTTTGTATTATTAAGACTTGATGGTCAACCGAAAATATACCAAGAAATGGTGAATTGACCTTTTGAAAATTTTAAGGGAGTATTGTACTCCAACTTGAGTATCAATATCGATACTTGAACAATCGGTACCAAAATCCGCTACTAAAATTTGCATTTGCCAAAAACTTAAGGGGAGTATCGGTGCTCCTATTTGGAGTATCGAAATTACTAAGTATTTTTAGGCTAATAGTATTGATACATGTGTAGGTACCACAAGAACAATATCGGTGTTGTTCTTGCAGTATTGGCATTGTAGGGTTAAAAATTGATTTTTGACTCGATTAAAATCCAAAACCCTTTGTAAAAAAGTTTGAAAAAATTTTCAATATCCGACTCAAAATTTTCAAAAAGGTAAGGAGTAAAATGGAGTTTTTGACCTTAAAAAGAATTTTTATATATGAAAGTCTAGATCGAATATAATCTCAAATTTTATTTAAAAATATTAATTAATTTTTAGTATATCAAAATATCAAAGCATGTTTGAAGATATCTCCATTTTTTATATAAAAATATACTTCGAAAATTTTAAGATTTTTTTGAAAATTTTTTCGCCCTTACTTTATTTCTCCAATTTTTGTTAAATCAAAAAGTGAGAAACTAAACAAGATTAAGATAGAGATATAATATGTAAATATCAATAGCCAAATGAGGTTAGTCAACATAGATAAATATTCTCAAAAAAATGGTAAGTATGGTCATAATAAAGAATAAGAATGTCTTCAATAACCAAAATGCATATAATAGCAAATGTCCCAATAATATCATTCAAATTTTGTAATTATCCTAAAAAAATAAAACTAAATCCATGCTATATCAAAGTATGTGAAAACAAATATCCAAAAAAACATAAAATCATCCAAATATCCAAATAACCAAATAACCAAAAGAAAAGATTATTAAGACTTGATGGTCAACCGAAAATATGCCAAGAAATGGTGAATTGACCTTTTGAAAATTTTAAGGGAGTATTGTACTCCAACTTGAGTATCAATATCGATACTTGAACAATCGGTACCAAAATCCGCTACTAAAATTTGCATTTGCCAAAAACTTAAGGGGAGTATCGGTGCTCCTATTTGGAGTATCGAAATTACTAAGTATTTTAGGCTAATAGTATTGATACATGTGTAGGTACCACAAGAACAATATCGGTGTTCTTGCAGTATTAGCATTGTAGGGTTAAAAATTGATTTTTGACTCGATTAAAATCCAAAACCCTTTGTAAAAAAGTTTGAAAAATGTTTTCAATATCCGACTCAAAATTTTCAAAAAGTTAAGGAGTAAAATGGAGTTTTTGACCTTAAAAAGAATTTTTATATATGAAAGTCTAGATCGAATATAATCTCAAATTTTATTTAAAAATATTAATTAATTTTTAGTATATCAAAATATCAAAGCATGTTTGAAGATCTCTCCATTTTTTATATAAAAATATACTTCGAAAATTTTAAGATTTTTTTTGAAAATTTTTTCGCCCTTACTTTATTTCTCCAATTTTTGTTAAATCAAAAAGTGAGAAACTAAACAAGATTAAGATAGAGATATAATATGTAAATATCAATAGCCAAATGAGGTTAGTCAACATAGATAAATATTCTCAAAAAAATGGTAAGTATGGTCATAATAAAGAATAAGAATGTCTTCAATAACCAAAATGCATATAATAGCAAATGTCCCAATAATATCATTCAAATTTTGTAATTATCCTAAAAAAATAAAACTAAATCCATGCTATATCAAAGTATGTAAAACAAATATCCAAAAAAACATAAAATCATCCAAATAACCAAATAACCAAAAGAAAAGTCATAAGTCTATCAAAATGGAACGAACAACACACTAGCATTAAATCATCCGAAGGTAGAGGAGGTGGAGCGGCATCCGAAAATGAGGTACAGAAAGACGAGAAGTCACAAGCAAAAGCCTCAACTCTACTCGACATCGAGTCGATTTTCTCTTCCAATGTGTCGAACCTAGTGTGATAGTTGTTCCTCGAATCTATATACATCATTTGCAAGGTGAGCTACAGAGATGACATCTCTGAAACTTGAGTCCCCAAGGCAGAGAAATGAGACTCCAATGAGGCAAACAACATGTCCATCATCTCCATGAACGACCAAAAGTTGGGAGGCATCGTACTCTAATTCTCACTGCCAAAGGAGGAGGATCGTCAGGGATGTGATTCACCGATCATCGATATCGTCTATAATGTCGTCATCCTGAGGCTGAGCTACTTCTGAGGAAGAACCAACAACTTGCTTTCCTTTTCATTGCCACTTGTTTTCGGCTTGTTCCCATCCTAATTTTTGAAGATATTTTAGGTTAATTGAGGAGGTCAAGGTTATCGTAGGGTTAAGGGAAACATCGATATTATTTGAAAAATAGATGGCTCAAAAGGCAACCATTGACTAATGACTCGACTCGTTTGGAAGGAATGTTATTGACACTGTCAATAAGCTTACCAATCACTATCTGAGAAAAGTTTATCCTCTAATTGTTTTGGAAGAAATGAAGCCACCAAATGTCGATATTACGAAGGATGGAATATTTACCTCTGACTAGTCAAAACCACCAAGGTTATCGTAAGGTGGAATATTATGAATATGGCTTGGTCACCCTTAAACCACTTAGAACATGTCATAATACATATGTATCATACTTCATAACATCATTTAACATAACATACAAATATTTGGCATCCAAATTCAAAATTTTCATAGAAAATGAACTTAACACAAGATAATTAACCATTTTTGTGCATTATTGGTTGTTTCATGCATTATAAGGGACTAACATCTTATGTTCACTTAATGTCATTTGTCTAAATGGTCAAAGAACTTATTTAAGGCATATAACAACATTTCATCACTTAAGGAATACTTGAACATATTGCATAACATGTATTTCAACATTAATAATCATTATTTTATGACTTACTCGAGAATCGAATTACAACATAGGTCATTATAGGTCACTTATGCACTAGCAAGAGTCACAAGAACAAATCAACTTAAAGCTCAATTAAGGATCCCATATTTCCTAAAAATAAAACCAATGTTTAAAATAAATTTATAAAATCTCCCTTGCTTTGATCACCATCGAACTCCTTGCCCCTCAAGCTCTCGAATCAAAAAGTAGATATGTGAAAAATATTAAATAGAGAGTGTGAGCTATAAAACTAAGTGAATGACTAAACATTCAAATATGATGTACATGCCAAGGCTAAAAAAAGCTACCTAAATGCCATAAAACCTTACATGTTTTTACCTCAATCATAATACCATAATGTCATGCTTCAATGTTCACTTAATACTCCATAAATGCACACAAAATCCAATTATAAATATGTTTTACATCTTCATATAACTTGCAGTAAATCACATGCACACATGCACAATTACTTTTTCGGCAAAGTCACAAACAACACATACATTGTTTCCATTTAAGATCAACGACGTTCTTTTCATAACATAACTCTTTTATTGGATAAACGGACTCCATGCAACTCCTTTTTATTTATGGACTCACTTAGGTTCAAAACCAACCTTACCTCGTAATCTTCTAGGAGCATAGCTCAATGAACCAACCTTACCCGTATAACCCTTTATTCACATACGTATAGAAAACCATAGAGTACTCTTTCCTATGCATGCCTTTCATATCCAATGGTCCCATTAATAATAAAAAATAACCAATTAATCTAAGTTCATCAAGAGTGGTTATCAAATGATGTATAACTTATACACATAATCACTTTCAAAATACGCTTTGAAACACTTATCGGAAATGGTTCTTATGATCAACCTTAAATGGACAATGAGACGCTTACTCATCCATGTACACTTTCACTTATATATACACTTTTGAAACCACTATGCATCAATTGCAACATATACACGATTCAATTAACATATCCACATTTTATATCACTTTTCACATCACTTGCACATTTCTGATTCATATTCTGTAAACCACATTCTTCCGTGCACCATAATTCATTATTATCGTTTCATGTCATATATATAGACTAACATTGATCACATACTTTCATTACATCATAACTCATATCCAACATGCTTTAATACTCATGCCTGTAAATATCACTTATTTCTAATGCATTACAAATCATAATTAACACATCGCAATTCACAGGATTATCTGAATCATATTCTTTCAATATGTTCTTAGCTCATAATCAACATACTTTTATACACATGCTCCTAATGATAATTCACTTCTAATGTTCCATAAATCATGTCATAACATATATGCTCAATTTGATCACACACTTTTATATATGTTGGATATATGAACTGCAAAACTACACCGTTAGCACTGACTGGAAATATAAACAGTAATTAAAAATGAACAAATTCGTAAACCGTGTCGTGGCAAAAACCACTGCCTTAGAAACGAATTCGCCCGATGTGTGTAATCGCTGCAGTAGGTGGACCGTCCCCCGAGGTTAACACGGTCACTCTGAATTCCGTACACCCGAAACCAGAGTGGACTGCTGGTGGTATTGCCCTTCTGATTGGAAAGCACTCAGAGAGAACTCAGAGAGAGAACTGTAGAAAACACTTTTGTAAGTGAATTGTGAATGTTTGAGAGTGAGTTGAGAAGCTGAATATAGCTCTCTATTTATAGGCTAGAAATATGGTTAATATCGTCCATAAAATTTCAGGATTAAATCTCTTCTTTTGTAACAGCTGAAACGTCTAGATGAACCTGACTCAAAAATAGTCCAGGTTCATTGCATCATTATTCAACTTTTATAACTCCTGAAATTATATCATATAACCCCTGGAATTAAATCAAATAACTCCTGTAACTCCTGATATTAACAGCTTTTCTCCTCTGTACAAAGCTGGAAATCAGTCTAGATACATCTTAACGTTTTTGATTTAATTTAGAAAAAAGCTGTTTAATTTCTGATAACTCTCATAAATCAGCTGTTATCATTTGAAACTAAATAGTCCTCAGCAGCCTATAAATATCAGTTGAAATCTTTCACATTTTTCCATTTGTTTCTTTCAAAGAGAAATTCCTCAAGAATTTTCTCTAAAAATATATAGTATCCGCACGGACGTGTCGAAGACAAGTATGACCACGACCACGACCACGAGCCGAGCCGAGCAGAGCCGAGCCGAGATGGGACGGACGACGGCGGCGGTGCGTGAGAGTCCCCCTTGTTCTCTATCATTCAACAAGGAAGTGGGAAAACCAATCCTTAAATACCATTCCCAATAGTATTTCCAATACTATGTGGGATTGAGCATTACCAACAATATACACATCATGAATCCATATTATCAATTACCAACAACAAGTATACCTACTTCAGAACCTAAGATTCAGATTTCGCATATAACTAAACCTTCATTCAACATTAAACACATTCACCACAAGTGAATGAACAACCACTCACCTTGGTGGTGCAACCACGCCATTCAACCCAAAAAGACTAACTAAACAATTATAAAAAAAAATATGCACCATTTTTCCTCAACCATACACACATTATGCACCTTATAAAAAAATACGCATCATAATCCCATCCAAAACAAAGAAGAATTTCTTATTCCAAAACAGAGCGAAAAGACCAATATTATCGGAAATCTTACCGAAACGTCTCTGCAAGCCCCTAATCCAATCAGCACTAATTATTCTCAATAATAAAGGATGAATAAATATTAATATTAACAACAAATATCATCTAGAAAACTTAAAATTGACATCAATTAACTCTAATTCCTGGATTTTCGAAAAATACCAAAATCAAGTTTGTTTTAAAGAATTTCTTATCAAAATAAAATGCAATTGAAATATTATTTTAATATGTTAATATTATCACCATAAAAACCTTAATCAACACAATAAAAACTTGAAAAGTGATCAAGAAAAATAGAACATTAAATACCTCCAAAAATCAAGTTTAATTCACAAACATACCTTTAAAGAATTGATTAATTACAATCAGCAAATAATTGAATCATTAGTCTTTGAAGAACAAAAAGGAACAAAGGAAAACAGAAATACCTTGCTGGAAAAGAAGATGAAAAGATGAAGAGATCACCAATAGCAACTCCAAGGAACAAAGGAGAAAATGGCAATAAGAAAGTAAATTGGATCAACCTTCATTAAAGAGAGAAAATCAAGATGAAAGGAATAAGAATCAATCAGAAAATGAATAGGAATTGAAGAAGAAGAATTTTGGCCATGAGAGATTTTGGGAGAATTCAGGAGAGAATTACAAAAGTGCTTGGGTGAGAGAATGAAGAGAACGATTAATGAAAATTAGGAATGAAAATGATAAAGAATTAAGAGAATGAATCTAGCTAGGAAATTGGGAAAATGAGATGAAATATACCATTAAGTTTGGAGGGAAAAACCATCCACACAAGCCTTGGTAAAACTAGCTTCATATATTTTGATTTATGATCCTTTTACATTTTAGTTACTAAAATCCACATTTTCAATTTATTTAATTTAGTCACTTACCAAACATTTATTTTATTATTATAAAGATAATAATAAACATTTCAAAATATCATTTAAAACTTAATATCAATATTTATAATTTTAAAAACTAAAATATTATTTTTATCAGAAACTCTAGAAAATCACCCGACTATCAACTCGAACTATTGACCCAAAATTTGGAACTTTACATATCATTAACAACTATGCATACATTTGAGGAAATAATATAATCTAAATGCACCATGTAAATGTTTCATATTCTATGTCTAACAAGCATAATCATGTTAGAAGCAATATCATAATTTTGCAACCATTATACTAAAAAATAACATTATAACTTTTATCACACAATTGACTAATGCGTAGATTATATTTTAATCCATTGAAATATAACACATTTTTAATTAAATTGGAAGAACTATTACCAATTGAATTGATTCCTTCAATGTGGCCTTTGGAGTTGTCACCAAAAGTTACTACTATCCCACTTTTAGATTTGAGCTTTTTGAAATAGTTCTTGTAACCGGTCATAAGTATTGAGAATCCACTATCAAGGTACCAAGAATTTACGTTTATGTTTAGTGCCTTATAGCAATGCTCCTCCACCTACAAATATAGATTAATTTTTAATGTTTGGTACCCAAATTCTTTTGGGTCCATATGCATTAGTTCCCAATAATATAGTCCAATTAGGTATTCATTTTTATAAGATATCATTGTCCTTAGTAGAAATGAGTCTTGTAGGGACTCACATGCTTCTAACAGTTTTCCCATTAGACGTTCTTTGGGGACCTCTATGTTTTTATTTTCTAAAGTTATTTTTAACATAGTTGGATTTAGAAGTTTAACCTTTTTGAAATCGGTTTGATCCAACCTTGTTAAAAGATGCTTTGAGATCATCAAGCTCCTTTTGATGATCATCATGAACCTTTGAAAGTAGGTTGTGCAAGTCTTGATTTTTCTTTTCAAAATCCTCAAGTTTGACTTGCATATCCTTGACCTTACTATCAAGTTCATTGTTGGTTTTGGATAAGAGATCATTTTCGTTTTTTAATTTTGAAATATTTTTTTCTTATGTTTTGAAAGCATGATCTCAAATTCCAAAGCCAACTCATCATAAGCCTCTTGCAATTCTGTAAAAGAATATTCATTTAATGTAGATGAATTAGAGGTTACTTTAGAGTCATCTTCTATGGCCATGAGACACACGTTTGCTACCTCTTGCTTCTCTTCATCAAATCACTTTTCATCACTCCATGTAGCAATATGTGTCTTTTGTTTCTTCTTATTAGACTATTTATTCTTTAATTGAGGGCAATCAAATTTGATATGCCCTATCTTTTTGCACTCATAACAAACAACGAGATCCTTCTCTTTTGATTTATTCTTGTCGCCTTCCTTTTTTTGAAACATTTTCCTCTATTGGACATCATGAATCTCTTGAATCATTTGGAAAATATTGTTTTCTCTTTATCTTCATCATCTCCATTAGAATCACTCTCATCTTTGGTTGATTTAAGAGTAATTTCAAATTTCTTCTTTTTCTCCAACTTATTTTTTTACTCTTCTTCTTCCTTTACCATCATCTCATGAGTAAGCAAAGACCCAATGAACTCATCAAGATCAACTATGGTGGTCTTCTTGGATTGACATTACTTGAGAATACTATAGATCATATTCTTAACAAGCTTCTCATTAGGAATGACTTCTCCAAATCCTTTGAGACCATTGAAAATAACCAAAAAAACAATTTGTCATGGCTTTAATATCCTCATCTGATCTCATCTTGAAGTTTATGATTGAGAAGATTATTCTTAGTTTCTTTTACTTCATTTGTTCCTTCATGAGTAACTTCAAGTTTGTCCCAAATCTCCTTATCATTGGAACAAGATGACACCCTTTCGTATTCATTGGGGTCAAATGCACAAAATATAATGTGCATGACCTTAGCATTGATTTGGAACATTTTTTTTCTTCTTCATTCCTCTCCTTCATATCTCTAATTGGAGAAGTGTGACCTCTCATCATGATGCTTCATGCTCTCAAATCATTAGCTTGAATGAAAATCATCATCCTATTCCTCCAATAGGCGTAGTTGGCTCCATTAAAGTATGGAGGCTTGTTGTTGGGTTGAGAATTTAACCATGTCGAAGTTTGAAGTAGATGACATTGAAGACTTTAAAATTGATTGAACTCTTCTCATATCTTATAAAGAGGTGGTTAAACATTCCAATGAGTCTAATTCCGATATCAATTGTTGAGTCAATCAAACCGTTGGAATGGCTAAGAGGGGTGAATTGGCAACTAAAAGATGGATGGAAGCTTTTTGTAAGAAAATGAAAAATTAGATAAAATCAATTTTAGAGTGGTTCAACTTCTTCAATGAAGTCTACATCCATTACCTTAGCTTCCACAATAAGGAGTTCAACAAATTCACTAATTTGTTCAAACCTTTTACCCCAATGTCTCAAGTGTACAACCCTCCTAAGAAGAAATTACAAATAGAAAACTTTAAAAAATCCCTTAAAATGAATGTGTTTTCACAATTCAGAACAAAGAGAACATTTGAAAGAATGAAATAAAGAAATAAAAAATTGTTCTTGAAAGCAAAAAGAATTTTTGAGAATATTGACTTAATTTTTTTTGGCTCTTTGTGATTGCTTTAGCTTTCTCTTTTATCTATTTTCTTCACATATGACTTGGAATCTTGTTTTACACCCTTCCATTCAGTTATAGTTGTTTGGGTTGTTGTGGGTGTTAATAGAGTTGTTGAGATGAAATCTCCTGCAATAAATGTCATCGAGAAGCCTTGAGTATAGGTACTCGGGCTTAGAGTATCAGTACTACCTACATTAAATACATAAATTTAACCATTAAGAGAGGGAAGTATCGGTATTCCAACTTGAGTATCGATACCAATATAGATACTTGCATAGTATCAGTACCAAAATTAACTACTGGAATTTTCATTTGCCAAAAACTTAAGGGGAGTGTCAGTACTCCTATTTGGAGTATTGGTACTACTGAGTATTTTTAGGCCACTAGTATCAATACTTGTATCGGTACCACAGGAACAATATCGATACTGTTCTTGCAGTATTGGTACTCCAGGGTTAAAAATTGATTTTTGACTTGATTAAAATCTGAAAAAAAAGTTTGAAAAATATTTCTAGTATCTGACTCAATTTTTCAATAAGGTAAGGAGAAAAATGGATTTTTTGTTCTTAAAAAGAATTCTTATATTCGAATGTCTAAATCGAATATAATATTAAAATTTATTTAAAAATATTAATTAATTTTTGGTATATCAAAATATCAGAGTATGTTCGACACACTATGTACAAGAGAAAATGGAAAATAAAGATTGAAAGGCCTTTTCTCTTGATCTTTAAGCTTGGATAGGTGTTGCAAAATTCATGAAGTGTTCTTGACTTGTGTTTATAAGTTGGAATGAGCTTGTGATCGTTTCTAGCCGTTGGAGGAAGTTTAGAGCCGTCGAGGACTTAATTAGCTACAAAATAAAATTGCCTAGCACATAGAGTGTCAATACTCAGTTTAGAAATACCAGTACTTCTTTTATAATATTTGAAAACCTAGTCATTAATGATTGTCGGGCTTAACTAGTATCGATACTAGGGTTTTGTAGTATCGATAGTACTGTGTAAAGTAGTATTGATACTCTTAAAGTATTGGTACCAATTTTGCATATTGAAATTTGAACATATTAGAAAACATAGAGTAGTATCGATACTACCATGGTAGTATCGATACTTCTCTTACCTTTGACATTGGTATTGCAAGAATAGTATCGGTATTTTTCATGCAATATCGATATTATAAGAACAATATCGATACTACTTACCTAGAAAATTATTTTATGTTCAAATTCTTGATTTATGGACTTAATTTTTTTTTTTGAAATCTTTGAACAACTTCAATTAGGTCCATAACCATTTTGCCCTTATTTCTTATATCAAAATATAGGTTCAACAAACAACAAATCATAATCGAGCGACGTGAGAAAACTATCCACGAACGCAAATTGTGTATCCAAATCCAATCTGAGGGTCTAAAATAGAATAGATCAACATGATAACAAATAAATACCATCTTAATCAATCTTGACGATATCAAATTCAACCCTGAGAAAAAGATAAATGAAAATAACGACCAAACGATTGAAAACATATCAAAAGTCAAAAGAAACGTGCCATAATGGTATGGAAAAATGTGTGCAAATAGATTTCTTAAAAGTTAAAAAAGAAAAAATATGGTATAGTAAAATAAAATAAAAATAATGAATACCAAGAATAGATAGCTAGCATTAAATTTTCTATATCACATATCAAAAAGATAAAAAAAATAAACTAACGATGAAAAAAGAAAAAAATAGACTTAATGTTGAAACTAGCATTATAATATTTTAAAAAAATATTATATTATTTTAAATAATTAAAAGAAATCACAATCCAATAATTTTAAAGACTATTTTATTAATCATCGTGATAAAATAATATTTTCTGAACTTTTCTAAAAATGATAGAAAAAATATTAGAAGTGTTTTAATTTTTTTTCTTTCTCAATTTTCAACTCTACCCGACAATAAATGAAAATAAAATACAATTATCTTCTTGTTTTTCATCCTTCGTACGTAGCACACCAATAAAAAGACCCCCCCAACTTTTTTACCTTTCTACCATGTCGATCTTTCACCCTTTCCATTTTCTTTATAGTCATCAAACAAAATCTAAAAGCAAATATTATAATTAAACAAAAAATAACTGCAAAATTCTCTTTTTTTTTGATGCAATGGGCAAACACACAAGGAGTTCCGCCTTTTTTTTAAAAAACATTTTCTTAACAATATGTATTTATTTTAATAAAATAAATATTAAATAATTGTATTATTTTATTCATTATTTTATATTTTTTCATATTAGTTAGTTTTTAATTATTGTGCATTGTTGTGTGTTCCTTTATTTTATTGTATTAAAATAATTTTAGGTACTTTATATTTAAATAAAACTTAATAGGTTAATAATTCACATTATATAAATTTTGATGGATTTATTTATTCATATTATGTTTATGTTTTTTATCATATCATGCTTTATTTATGTTTTATTAATTATTTGAATTATATAACTTAAGATTTCATATATTTATATAAAGGTTGTGTTTTCAATATTCATATTTTAGTATACTAGTACGAATCAATTTACTTCAGTGGTTAAAATAATCGTTGTTGTTCTTATATATTACAAGTTCAAGCACCAACGGCTGCAAGGATGATTGATCGTTTATTATTAAATGATTGAGATTACTCAGAACAAATATTACTTTGTAATCACCTTAGCTTAATAAAAAATTAATATATTAAAAAATTATTTCTTATTTATGTGTCTATATTAAATATTAACTTTAAATTTATAATTAAATTACTGTCATGAATTAACTCAACATCAATTCAATCGAAAATTTTAAATATACATATATATATATATATATATATATATATATATATATATTAAAATAAATGTTTTATTATAATAATATTTATGTTTTTGATAATTTTATATATTGTTCAGAAAATTAAATAGTTTAAACTATAATCTTAAAAATATTTTTAAAATGTATGAGTGATTAAATTAGAATATAGTCCATCTTTTAGTATGGGTTCAATATTTGATATTATTGTTGATTATATTTTTATATAATATTTTTAAATAATTTAATTTTTTTACCCATTATGTAGTTTTCGGCAAACAAACAAAAAGATCAGGTATCACATTATTCCCCTCATGAGTTTTAAAATGACATATTAGTACATGTTTTGACCCTTATATCATTAGTTTGTCACATATAGCTTATTTATCAATTTATTCTTTGTACTATTATTAATCAAATATCACATTTTCATTAAAATAAAATTGACATGGACCAATAAAATGTTGTCACATATAATAAATACAAAAATAATTTAAAAAATCGTAAAAATGCAAAAAAAAGAAGTTGCTTTTAGAATTTTATGAAAATTTTAAAAAATTATTTTCTTACATTTTAATGGTTTAATAATTTTTATTTATCAAAATAAACTGACGAAAACTATAATCTAGAAAGAAATATAAATTCAAAACATGATTCTTAAAATAGATTTTTTTAAGAATTATAAGATTTTTAGATAAATCAAATAATATACTTATTTTTTATTATTCCGATATGATTATAATTTATAAGATAACATATGATCAAAAGACTCTCAATTATTTAGTTATGAGTGATCAAATACTCTTATAAACTTTATGCTAGAAATTAATACTTCTAAATATAACAATTATCATTTTAATTATTAAAATCACTTGATTCATACTCAAATATTTTTTTTAAAAAAAAGAACCAACCTCATTTGATCCTATAAGAAAAAAAGAGTTCCCATAAAATATATTACATAAAAATAATATCATTTGATAAATACAAGCTAAAAAAGAATAGAGTGAACTTTTTAGTAGGGTAAATTACACCCATTACTATTGAACTTTATTCTTTCTCCCGTTTCAGTCATTGTATTTTAAAACTATTTAATTTTCTCACTGAATTTAACACAATTATCATTTTTTGTCACTGAACCGTCTTCTCTCTAAACAATGTAATAAATGAATTGTTATTAGGTGGAAAACGGTGTTGTTTTGGTGATTTTTTTTTAAAACAACGTCTTTTTAATGCCTTTAAATATTTAACAGCTAAATAACTATAAATACTAATTGTATTAAATTTGGTGAGAAGATTGAACGGATTCAAAGTATAAAAAATAAAATAGAAGAGAAAATAAAGTTAAATGATGATTGGTATAATTTACCCTGTTTAGTAATTGCAGTTGAGAATGGAAGTTGCTTTTAAACCAACTTTAATGCTAAAATAAAATAAATGGAACCCCGTTTCTTTATTTTTCTCTCTTATGTTTTTATAGATTATAGGCTAAAGTCCATACACAACAGTTTTTAGGGGAAAAAACCGCCTTCTCTCTTCATCCATTGCCTCTGCCTGATTTTTTTTTATTTTATTGAAAAGGATACACTGAAAAGCCCAAAAAAAAAACCTTCTTTCACTGTTTCCTCTCCAACGAAGTAATGGATTTTGCTTAGGAATTTGTACTGAGCAGTCTTGGAGTAACCCATTTCCATTGTTCTCTGCTATTTTAGGGAAACAAAAAGTAGAGGCATTTTACATATTACCCCCATTCATTGTTGTTTAATGCCGTCCTTTTCCCCTACAAGCTGTTATTTTTACCTGCCTGAAGTCTGAACTGTCTCTCCTTTGCTTAATATTTTTTTAAATCTCGAGACTTCTGTTAAAATCTAAAAACACCCATTGCTTAAGTTATCCTGGAACCAGCTCCATTGCAGGTTTTTAACCAATTTTTTTATTCATCCATTTGCTTGTCTGAAATCTAAGCATGTTTTGGTTTGGTTTGTGATGTTTTCTTCTTTTCTCCCTCAGTTATTTGGGGTTTTCAGTTTGATGCTTGATTGATAGGTGAGGATGGCCTAATCCTTCTCTTGTTTTACCTACCATTATTTGATTTGTTCTAATGCTAAATTAATGAAAAGATTGGTACTTTTTTTGTCAGTGAAACGAACACAGATTGGCTTGGATTGAATTCTCTTTCTCTAGTAACAAATATGGTTAAAAATGCTTTTCCTTTATGTATCGATCTATAAATGTTTTTTCCCTGTTCAAGTAACAAATCAGTGATTCACATTTTTCTGTTTCTGCATATTCAGTGCCAAGTTTTCAAATTTATTGTATTTTCATTTACTTTAGTGTGTTTTATTTTCTCTATCTTGAAATCAGTGCTCTGGCATCATTTTGCTTGTGAGCAGCAGTTGATTTAACATGTTGGCTGATGATCTGTTCCCTTATCTTAATGTATCTACTTCTAAGTATGTTTTTTTAGCTCCCATACAGATGATTATATGTAATCCCAGAAAATCTAGAAGCATATCTTCCTTAGTGAATTGCTTTATGTAAGAAAGTTCAATATTTTTTTGTTAGGTTCATAGGAAATTTCTTTAGGTTGCTCTTAATCATGGAAGGAGAGACTTCATGGATCAGCCATTGCATTGATGACATGTGTAAAGACGTTGGCGAGTTCGATTCATTCTCAGAACTTAGTGATGCAACAGTTTCTGTGGACTCTATCCTACCCGACGACTTGTTGGAAAGGATACTGTCTTATCTTCCCATTGCGAGCATTTTCAGAGCTGGCTCCGTGTGTAGAAGATGGCATGAGATTGTCAGTTCCAAAAGGTTTTTATAGAACTTTTCACATGACCTATCGCAGAAGTCTTGGTATTTTATGTTCACAAGTTCTGATGAACCAGTTGGTTATGCCTATGATCTTCGGAAGAGGTACAGCATTGAACTTCCCTGCATTCAGAACCCGAATTGGTTCATTGCTTCATCATGTGGCTTGGTTTGTTTCCTGGACAATGACAGTAGAAGCGAGTTGTATGTCTGTAATTTGATCACCAAATTTTACAAGAAGGTTGAAGAGCCCCCTGGTATGAAATTCTCTGATTATAGTGCATTGTCAATCTCGGTGAACCGGACATCTCTGGATTATACTGTATCCATTGTGAAATCTAAACAAGTTCCTGGTAATGTTTTCCAGTGGGACCTTTCTATACATATTTATGATTCTGAAACAATGATGTGGGCAATCTCTTTGACTGAGGTTTTGACAGGATGGAGAGGTGGAGATGAAAGTGTGATCTGTGATGGGGTTTTAAACTCGGGGATCATTCAAGTTAAGTCAAATGATATTTTTTTTTTAGATGCGTACAAACATGGATCATTTCAGTTAAATTGTTTTTTTTTTCCTTCTCCCGGCAGAAGCTTCACCTAGCCAGTAATTTTGACATTAATTTTATTGTTATTTTTTGTTCATCTATTTTTTTAATGAGTCGAGGATTGAGAAGGAGTCACTCAAGAGCTCAGAGCAATCTTTACACGAACAACCATTGGTATAATTCATCGCTCTTTTCGGGTGTCACATACCAAATAACTTGCGAATTGTAAGGGATTATTCGTAGAAGAGAGGTACAGATTCTAATCGATGGGGAAACATCCGCAACTTTAATTTCAACCTTGGTGACTAGGGTTCACTAATGTAGGTGTGCCTAATTTTAGGGTTCTTATTGGCAATGGGGATAAATTATAGAACGAGGGATACTTGTGATATCTTTAGCTCAGGGTTCAAGGTACGAAAATGCTCACGATAATTTTACATGTCCTCTTGAATGAAACGAAGATTAAACTCATCAAACTATTACAACATAGCTATTAAACTTATTAAAATTTATCATTATTTTATAATGTACAGTGATCATTTCATGACATTTCAAAAAATTTAATAATCATTTTATAACTTCTGAAACGAGGTTGAAAAGATCATTGTGACAGTTTGGTGACAAATTTGTGTACTTTTACCAAGAATAGTAATTGAGGGCGAAGATAGAAATGGAAATTGGAACAATCCGGAAGGCCTTGATAGTGCCAAATAAAAAGGATAAATTAAAAATTTCATAACTAAACTTTACTCTCTCCTATTTTGCTTACTAGAATTCAGAAGTTTGCAATTTTCTCACTGAACTTGGTGTAATACCTTAATTTGGTCCTAAAATTAAAGAGGGAAAAAATGTAAGGACTAAGTTCGTATTTGTACCATTTGTAATTTTGAGGGGTATAAAAACCAACCAAAAAGGAAAAAAAAAGCCCCCCCGGTTCTGTGAAAAAATGAAAGAAAGTTGGGTTTCTCTCCTTGGTCTTCATATTTATCTCCCTTTTTTATGCTTGTTTTCTTTAAGTATTAAAGGAAATGTGGTGAGGATGATTTGATCGGTGGTCGGTCGCCACTTGTCAGGGAGGTCAGTGATCGATCGTTGTGTGTCGAGGGAGGAGTGTGAGTAGTTTTCGGTCGCCGATTTAGGGTAGTTCAAACGGTGGATGTGGAGTTTGAGCTCACGGTTGAAGGAGAATAGAAAGGTTAGAGGGTCATCGTTTTGTTTCCATTCGGGTCAGTCCGAGGTCTTCTCCGGTCATGGTTGTGAGAGGTCAGAGAGTGGTGGTCTCCAATCTTGTGACCGGCCTGAGAAACGCCACCATTAGGCGGTGGCTGGGCCTAGCTTGGCCCGGTGGAATTCTGTTCGTGAGGCAGAAGAGATGATAAAGCTTCATCTTATTTTTGGGTAAATTATGCTAAGGTCCGTGGAACTTTAGTTTGTTCTTCCTTTTAGTAACATATTTCGTGGGTAAATCACGCGTAGGCCATGGATTTTAGCGCCACTTCATGTTTTGGTCACTATAGGGGGAAATCACCTTTAAGCTCTTTGTTTAAAAAAAATTGGCGACTCTGATGGGGACTTTTTTTAGAGAGTCAGGCTGTTAGTCGCTTACACTTTGTCATAGTGGTAGAAATTATAAGTTCGAGTCTATAATTAGCTTATGATCCATTTATTGAAGCTTTTTAATTTATTTTTTGAATTTGTCATATTAATGCTTTAATTCATGTTTTCAGCTGTGTTAAAACTTTTTTTTAGAGAGTCAGATTGTAAGTCGCTTACACATAGTCGTAGTGGTGGAAATTATAAGTTCGAGTCTATAATTAGCTTATGATCCATTTATTGAAGCTTTTTCTAATTTATTTTTTAAAACTGTCATACTAATACTTTAATTCATGTTATCAAATGTGTTAAAATTTCTGCCAAGATTTTTTCCTTTTTTGAGTCAAAGGTATGTATATTCCTCCTCACACACATTACGTGCATTTGCATAACATAAGCTCTATACCTGAGCTTCATCCCAAGTAAGTAGGGGTGAACACTTTACTCTTGTAAGAATGTATTCTTTCTATAAGTCTTAGGAAATAACCTCTAAGGTACACATACCTTATATCTTCGTAGGGATTTATTCCTTGTATAGGTATAATGAAGTGATGCCCCTCGAATTGAACTCGATCTATTTATGCCTGTAATGGGTTAGGATTGAGTAGCCCAATGGGGCACCAGCAACAAGGACAATTCAAATACCTTTTCCCGTTAGAGCCGAAACCATGCATTGCATCATCATTTTTTAAATCTTTTTTGCTTTGCATCATCATTACATAGTTCAAAAGTGTTGATCCGCAAGGGGATATTCAAGTGAAAATTTTTACAAGAAGAGATAAAAGTTTTCAATCAAGCAGTCGCGTACACAGACATGCAACGAGGTATAAAAGAAGTTCAGAGAGTAGAATAAGGATACTTGCTCGAAGATCGTTCAACATTTGAGACTGGAAAGATGATCCATTGATCCGAGGAGTAATCCAGTGGTAGAGTCTTATCTACAATTCCATCACTAGTCATCAAGGAATGACACATGACTTCATCACTACAAGGGTATTAACTGAGTTATGTTACAAAACGCTTGAGGGGCATAATTTTCAAGGTCGACGCTCCAACATGAAACATCAATCTATTTCAAACTCAGCGTCCAAGCGAAAACATGTTTGTAAAATGGACTATTTTGTAATGTGAAGACTTTTATCTATGATTAAAATTATTCTATGATATTTATCGTTGGTATCAACATATTTTTAATATGCATTTGCATATTTTATTCTGCACTGCTTTTATTTAAGCATTTTCACATACATCATTCATGAAAACATGGAGATTAATTCATGGAAGATTCGATGAAGTGGTCCTAATCACATGACACCATATTAATAATAGAAGCAAGATTCGAACAATTAGAGGAATAAGATGAAATAAGCACGGGGAGCCTATTCAGCCGGTCTTAGGACTGATCCTTATAGAATGATCTAAGGAAATAGTCAATTTGATCCAATTCCAATGACATGAGGAATTACTTCCAACGTTTGTAGAGAAGAATATTGTGACTCTCATTCAGTCCAAGCCAAAAGAGTCCCTATATCCTGAGGTCTATGATGTTGATGTCGTGTACAACTATCACATACGAAGCTCAAGGCACACCACTGAGAATTGTAGAGAATTGAAGTGCAAGGTCCAAAATCTGATTGATTCAGGGGCATGAACGTTCGATAAATACTGGGGCGTTCTGATCAGGAGTGGGTTATGGCAACAATCAAGAAATTTTGTTGTGCTCACATCAAAAGCATTTCATCTTGTTTGAACTTATTTTTCTCTCTTTCTTCCTACGTTTAAATGTGTATAAATCATTTGACATTCGAGCTTTTTAAAATAAAATTTCACTTTCTAAGGTTGTGAACAATTGAACGAGTTTTAATCTTTTAGTTCTTTTAATATCATTTGACTTAAAATCTCTCTTGAGAATTAAGATTATGGCCTATAGGCAAGTGACAAGATTGAACCCTCGTAAACCAAGAACCCCTAATCTTACTCCAAAAGAAATACCAGAATACACATCCTTCTCTTGCAGGGGCCAAGTTAGTCTTCTCATCGCATGAAGAGACAGTTAAGGGCTTGGCATTCAGGTATGTAAGAATAAGAACAAAATGGGCAATCTTGCACATGAGATTGCAAAGCTAATTGGTTTATACTTTTTTTTAATGACGTTTAATGATGATCATGATATTCATAGATGGAATGGTCGAGTAGGTGAATCTAGTTTAGGTCAGTGCTTGGAATTGAACTCTAAAGATGAGATTTTATAACTTTCAACAACACCTGGACTATAATAGGTTCTTCTTGACAAGCTTAAGAAATTGAATCCGTATACCCAGCATATAATTATTTATGTATACAATAAATTTGAGCTATTTCACTAAAATAATTGGTTATAGAAGAAACTCAAAAGCCCTGACTTTATGAATAGATTACATTCAAACCATGACATTGATTGGGTACTTGGAAATTCGATGTTTGTTCCACTGTGATTGTCAAGTCAAAGACTTTTTGACAACATAAATCCTTCAACTAGACAAATAAAGGCAAATTAACTATATATGTATAATAAAACTGATTTCAGTTAGCCAAACAATGGAAAATTAAATCGAATTTACTAAATAAGGAGTTTCGGTGAAGATGGAGTAAGAGAGTTGAGGTTATAGTCAATTTCACATGAGCAATCAGGAATTTAATTTTTAGACTGATATTTCTGAACTATCTTGGCTAGAGGATTCTACGAAGCTTGAACAAATGGAATATTTCAGAGAACTGAAATAAAAGTGTTCTAAAAGGTGTAGTAATTGATTATGCTAGTTGCGACATTTTGTTTGCACCCAATTAAATGCCAAGCTAGAAATGAGGGGCATGTATAATGTTCCAAAGAGTGGGGACAAGAAAAAAGACTTAATGGCTAAAACCTTAGAGAATAGAAAGCCAACCTAAACCAATCCCTAATCCTGAAACTTGTTAAAGAGCTACAATTTTAAAGGATTAAGAGAGAAATTAATTCTTTGATATCAAATGAACTATTGTTTTATGATTTTTTTCAATTGTGAAACCTAGAAAGGAACAATATATTTTCAAACTTTTGATTAAACATTTTTCAAAATTCTTTTAATTGATATTTTTCAAAAATTGAAAATAAAAGAACAAGAAAACATTTTTAAACAAGACAATCTCTGGAGTAGATCTTGGTGGTTGACACGTGGCTCTCAGACATAAAGCTCATGCTTAAAATCAGTGTTGGACCAAGAAATGATAAATATTGGGTCATTTTTTAAGGCCCGCATCTTGTAGGAATACAAGATCCTTGAATTGAGCAGACATTTATTTTCAATAAGACAAAAATGTGTGAGGAATGAAAATGGTAAAACAGAGACAATGGAGCTTACTATATAGGATTGTTTTGTCCATTATCACAACATACAAGTTGCTTTATTCTAATGATTGCCCATGCATTAATGTTGCCAAGCCAAAGCATCCCACTTATATTCACACTGAGCTTTTCTCTTTGGTGTCCTTGCAAAGCTATACAAAAGCTTTGAACACCATGCAAAGAGCTTCTCTAGTTGAAAAATCTAGGCAGAAGCCACAGGAAATGATGGGCAAGTTGTCGAATGTTTTAAGAACCAGTAACTATGGCATTGAACCAATGATTTGATCATATAAGGTTTCTAAATTCCAATTTAACTCAAATGAAAGTTGTGTTCTTCTTGTGCCAAGGTTAAAAGTGATGAAGTTTTCTTGTCGTGAAATGAACAATGAAATCTTAACAGCAAGAAACTAGTGAAGCCAACTAAAATTAAACAATGAGTTGTCATTAACATCTCAACATGATATGATATAAATACCCTCATTCAAGATTCAATTCATAAAGACCCTCTATTCAGAGGAGTCAAGAACCCAATCAGAGCAAACACTACTATCTTGTTGAAAGAATTTGAAGAAATGATCAAGGATATCCAATCTAAATTTCCTTTATGTTTTACCAGATAATGAAAATTCTGATCTTTATGAATGTTGCAGAGTTTGACAAAGTCACACAGTGTATAGCTCCAACTAGGGTCAATGATCAACACCTAACGAATTTTGTAACACCCCAACCCGTATCCGACCCGGATACGAATCTAAGGTGTCACATTAACTTTTCAAATCGTTTACTTTTAAAAAATAGTTGAAAATTTAAACTTTTATTTATATAAAAATGGTGAAACCTTTGATCAAAAGTAAATAAATAGAATTCAACTTAATTTGAAAATAGAAACTCTATAATTTGCATAAATTTAATAGTGTATTTTTACAAAAATGATCAGAGCATATGT
This sequence comes from Hibiscus syriacus, assembly GCF_006381635.1. Lineage (NCBI taxonomy): Eukaryota > Viridiplantae > Streptophyta > Magnoliopsida > Malvales > Malvaceae > Hibiscus > Hibiscus syriacus. The sequence goes on along the minus strand of NW_024063392.1, from coordinate 8,431,173 downwards.
CAACACATTTAGTACAACAAAATAACATATTGTATAAATTGTTTCTGATCTGATCTTCTTGCAGAAATATATTGTTTTGACTGATCCTAGATCTGTTCTTTCTATTTCTTTGTACATACGTGTGAAACACTCATACGCTAAGTCGTTGACTTAGTAAGGTATATAAAGTTTGAATAAAACATTAAAATACTTAATCATATTCTAAGAATTTCATAAAATTATATAAAGAACCATATAACACATCATATAATAAAAGCATACATATATATATATATATATATATATATATATATATATATATCGTGCACTGTACATTTATATAATTTCTTTTAATAGCCCTTGGTACATCTGTTGGGACCGTTGACGCACCCCACGGTGCAGCGAAAGCAAAACTCGACGGCCTCACCAACGATCCAAGTATGTAAAACTGAAATCGGGAGGAAAAGATGCGAATACTTACAATGGGTTCCTTGTAAAACAACAAAGACAACAGCGGGAGGTGGTGATCACGAACGGTTTGAATCGTAAGCCTCCACGAAAACACATCTCCACCTCTACTTAGTTCACCCAATTGAGAGTAAAATTTTCTTTTCCCAAAAACGATTTTGAGAAAAACGGCTGAAGTAAAAAAACGGTTGCTAGACCTTACCTCCTTAAATATATCAATTACCCTAACATCTTAGAGTTTTTAAAGTTTTTTGAGTTAATAAATAAATTATTATTTAATTAATTCAAATTAAATATACATTAAAGGCTTATAATCAAAATTACAATCTTTAATGTTTATCTAAAAACTTATTTAATTATTCCAAACTATATATATCAATTAAAAGAGTTGTAATCTAAATTACATTCTTTTAATGCTTACTTACTACATTCGGGATAATTAAATTCACATGTATATCAAATATACATATCTTAACTCTAGATATATTTTAGTAACGTACAACAAATTGTACATCTTTGCTCATTTCAATCCTAGGGTGTGACCCTGTAGGTTCTTGTAACGTTAGTAATAATTATTAGAACAATTCTAATATTACATACAATGAGTGACATCTAGCAATATATCATTGTCACCTACGTTACAAGAAATTTTGATTCGACATATCATCTTTGTGATTAACTCTTTATATATTACATCCTTTTGTGCTTTATATCTAGAATAGGCATAAGTCTTAGAATAGTCACACTTGTATAGCCCATCTGTTGTTTCTTGATATCTAGAGTAGACTATAATTAACGAATAATTTGTGATATCACATATCAACTTATTCGAGCATGGCCATGCATTTCTAGTATCACTCAATCAAGCGGCATGTGATATATTTCCTATTATGTAGGCATGACAAATCCTATCTTAACCATATACACCTCACTATATATATCGAGATATATTCAATAATAGTCTTTATAGTGCAATCAGTTAGGGAGCATGTTTAACTGTAACAAAACATAGAACAATATATGTTGAGATGACATTGATCTCAAGTATGAGGATCATACATATAATCATCACCATGAGCAATGTTATGATCATTACATAATAATCCAAGACATATTCTCATGATGGATCAATCCAATATATTGTTCTCTAACAATATAATCATGTATCAATTCTGACATCACTATGTCAATGACAACTCCTTGTCATCAATCAATAACATGGTAGTCTTAAACATATTATTATTGTCCATGCCCATATTAATACTTGACTATGGTAGTCTTAAGGATATTTTTAACCGCAACCTAGTGATTTTCACCAGGGTTTGCTTGATACCGATTCGTCATGCTTAAAGCATACGATATATCTGGTCGAGTATATATCATGGCATATATGATAGAACCAATAGCCGAAGCATATGTAATCTTATTCATTTGTTCTCTATCTTATGGAGTTGAAGGACACATTTCCTTCGAAAGAGAAATGCCATGTCTCATAGGCAAAAATCCTTTCTTGGATTCTTCCATACTAAACCTTTTCAGCACTTTGTCTATATATGTACTTTAACTCAGACCTAGAAGTCATCCTATCTCTATAGATCTTAACTCCTAAGATATACGCTGCCTCACCCAAATCTTTCATATAAAAATAACTACCTAACCAAGTCTTAACAGACTGTAAAGTAGGTATATCATTTCCTATGATGAGTATGTCATATACATACAAGATTAAGAAAGAAACAATACTCCCACTAGCCTTCTTATAAGCACAAGGCTCATCTTCATTTCTGATAAAACCACTCTTTGATTGCATCATTGAAACAAAGATTTCAGCTTCGAGAAGCTTGCTTTAGTTAATAAATAGACCTCTGTAGCTTACAAACCTTTCCAGCATTTCCTGGAATGACAAAACCTTATTCTTGTGTCATATACACATCCTCTTCAAGTTTTCCATTAAGGAAAGCGGTTTTGACATCCATTTTCCATATTTTATAATCATGGAATACAACTATTGCGAGCAAGATCCGGATGGACTTAAACATAACTACAGGGAGAATGTTTCGTCATAGTCTACACCATGAACTTGTTAAAAACCTTTAGCGACTAATCATCCCTTGTATGTTTGTACATTACCATACATGTTGGTTTTCTTCTTGAAAACCCATTTACACTCTATAGGTTTGGCCCTTTCAAGTTGTTCAGCCAAAGTCCATACTTGGTTTATTGACATGGAATCCATCTCAGATCTCATGGCTTCAAGCCATTTCTCAGAGTCCGGGCTAGACACCGCCTCTTGATAAGTCTTTGTCTCATCTTGTTCCATAAAAAGAACATCTCCATGTGTAGTAACAAGAAATCCAAATCTCTCAGGTGCATGACATTCTCTTGTGGATCTACGTAGCGGTTGTGTTTCTAAATCTATTGAATGCTCCTCAACAACTTGTGAAACAAGCTCAACTTCAGGTTCATTGATATGTTATTCTTGAACTTCTACAAGTTAAATATTTCTACCATTACCTTTCTTTGAGAGAAATTTTCTTTCGAGAAAAACTCATGTTCGAGCAACAAACACTTTGTTCTCGTTAGGGTTGAAGAAATAATATCCCTTAGTTTCTTTAGTATATCCAACAAATACATACTTATGAGAGTTAGGTTTGAGCTTTGTAGACATCTGATGTTTTATATAAGATTCACAACCCTAAATCTTCATAAAAGACATACTAAGACGCTTCCCAGTCTATATCTCGTATGATGTCTTTTAAACCGATTTAGATGGAACACGATTTAGTGTGAAAGCAGTTGTTTCAAGTGCATGTGCCCAAAAAGAAGTCGAAAGAACACTATGACTCATCATCGATCGAACCATGTCTAAAAGTGTTTGATTCCTTCTTTCAGAAACTCTATTCCACTGTGGTGTACCAGGTGGTGTATGCTGTGAGACAATCCCACATTCTTTCAGGAGTTCATCAAACTTTATGCTTAAGTATTCTCCACCTCGATCTGATCGAAGTTCCATAATAATCTTGCCTAGTTGATTTTGTAGTTCATTTTTAAATTCCTTAAACTTTTCAATGGCTTCAGATTTATGGAGCATAAGATAAATATATCCATACCGACTGAAGTCAACGGTGAAAGTAATGAAGTAATGGAATCCACCTCTGGCTTGTGTATTCATCGGTCCACATACATCACTATGTATTAACCTCAATAAATCACTTGCTCGCTCACCTTTACTATTAAAAGGAGCTTTAGTCATTTTTTCCAACAAGCAAGATTTACATACATCATATTGTTCGAAAAAAATGAATCTAAGAATCCATTTTATGGAGTTTTTATATGTGTTTCTCACTTATATGGCCTAAACGACAATGCCAAAGATAAGTTTGATTCGAGTCATTTGTTTTTGATCTCTTAGTATTTTTGTTATAAATAGTATTTTCTTGATCCAAAATATAGAGACCATTAACCAATTGTGTCGAACCATAAAAAACATTATCGAGATAAAAAGAACAACAATTATTCTTAATAATAATCTCAAAACCAATCTTGTCCAAACAAGAAATAGAAATAATGTTCTTAGTCAAACTAGGCACAAAATAAAAATCCTCTAAATTTAAATCAAGTCCACTAGGCAAAGATAAAACATATGTCCCTATAGCTAATGCAACAACTCTTGCTCCATTTCCCACTCGTAGGTCTACATCTCCTTTACCCATATTCCTTCTCTTTTGCAGTCTCTATACGAAAGTAAAATATGAGAACCACAACTGATATCTAATACCCAAGAAGTAGATGTTGACTAATTAACATCAATAACATAAATACCTGAAACAAATGTTCTGTTTTATTTTACCTTCTTGAGCTCTTCAAGGTAAATAGGACAGTTTCTCTTCCAGTGTCTGGTCTTATCGCAATGGAAACATTTTCCTTCCTTGATAACTCCCCCTTTGGGTTTCAATGCATTTTTCCTTTCGGTTTGGCCTTATCATTTCCCTTAGACTTTGCCATTACCTTTTTTCCCTTTCCTTTGTCCTTGTGGACCATCAGAATGAGCTTAGGTCCAACCTTTTTCATGTTACTTTCAGCAATTCGTAACATGCCAAGTAACAGTGGCAAAGTCTTGTTAATTTCATTCATGTTGAAATTAAGGACAAATTGGCTAAAGCTATCTGGCAACGATTGCAGGTTAACATCGGTAGCCAATTAATCTTTGAGAGGAAATCCCAACTTTTTCAACGTTTGGATGTAGTTCATCATCTTGATGACATGACCTCCTACAGGAGTTCCTTCTGCCATTTTGCATTGAAAAAGAGCTTTATAGGTCTCATATCTCTCTTGACGTGCTTACCCTTCATATATTTCTATGAGATTTTGAATCATCTAATATGCAACCATTTCCTCATGTTGCTTCTAAAGCTCAGGAGTCATGGTGGCAAGCATTAGACATCCAACATATCATCCATATGTTTCTTGAATTTGTCTTTTTCAGCTCTTGAAGCATTAGTTACCGGTTCATCAGGAATAGGTTCTTCAATGACATATTCCTTCTCAAGGAGTGATCGCAGTGATAAAGTGTTGTTTGCCATTAAATCTACAACAATGGAAATATTAAAGTAAGTAAATTTACTGAATTAAAATTAATAAATAGGTCTTTATTTACAAATTACTCCCACTATTTTATTCAAAATTAAAAACCCTATCTATTTTAATTTTGAAAAAATTCAACGAAAATATTTCTAATGGGTGAGGATCCATAATACATCAATTTCGTAAATCAACTTTGGCCTTTCTTTTAGGATATTGATTATTTAGGTAAGGAAAACTTTACTAGTTACATCTCATGTAACTCCTCATTGTGGTGAACAACTCTTGTTCAAGTCATCTCATGACTTATCCAAATATTTAACCTTTAGGTTTCTAATCCTATTAGAATAACTTAGCTAAGTTATTACCAATATCTCAACTGGTGAATATCACTTGCTTATTCTTCGCGTTTAACCAAGATAGATTTATATACCAATGCTTTGGCAAATCCCACACAATATTGATCGAAGCCTTAACGAGGGTAAATATTGGATGGTTAAGTTAACTTAGATTATAAAGAGGGATTTGCGTAATTATCTCATCATTGTTCGTTTTAATATTAGGCCCTTATTGATCTCATAGATATTCATTCTTATTTTATCATTTGATACATTCCATACATAATAGATATAGCAATAAATAAGATGCAATGGTTATAGCCCAAAATAATGACCAAGGTGGCCCATCCCAAGCCAATGGGAGAACCAAAAAACCCTAAAGCCTACGATTGCTCTTTAAGTATCTTCTCACCATTCTTCTGCTCCTTGTGAATCTTCATAGGATTACAAATTTAAAAGAAACTAGTTTTACATACGAGAGAGTAAGATGAGAAGAGAAATACAACAGAGATATAGAAAGGCACGACTCGCAGGCTGTATTTCAAAATAAACCATTGTAAATTGAACAAGGGCTATAACCATGCATGTCAAACACTGTACAAAACAAACATATCATATATATATATACACGTTGTTATGCCTTTGTTAAAAACCATTAATATGGGCCTTCAATTTGTACTGTTGACGAGGGGTTAAGGGGCGAAGCCCCTTGCAGGGTATAGGGGTGGCCAGTGGGATTTTTTGAAAAACAATACTTATATTTCTATAGACAAACCTCACGATTTGATAACACTTATCAACAGAATCGTGCTTTTTGGATTTTCAATCCCGAAGGTTTTCTGCATCGGAACAACCATTGTTCCAATGCCAAACGCGATCTGCTATCACACTTCCACGGATCATCATGTCAATGATTGACGTATGGATTTCGTAAAATCCTTGCAGCAACAAATCGATTGAAAAACAGATTAAAAAATTAACATATTAATCGTTACAATTATCGATTCAAACAATGATATCATGCATATTTGCTAAAAACGATAAAACTAGAACATGCATCTCATACATATCTCATCAACCAAGAATTTAACCCGCATATAGATCGTACAAGTAGCTCTGATACCATTGTTGGGACCGTCGGTGCACCCCACGGTGCAGTGGAACAAAACTCGATGGTTTCACCAGCGATCCAAGTACGTAAAACCGAAATCGAGAGGAAAGGATGTGAATACTTACAATGGGTTCCTAGAAAAACAACAAAGACAACAACGGGAAGTGGTGATCACGAACGGTTCGAATCATAAGCTTCCATGAAAACACGTCTCAGCCTCTACTTAGTTCACCGATTGAGAGAAATTTCTTTTCCCAAAAACAGTTTTGAGAAAAATGACTGAAGTAAAAAACGGCTGCTAGACCTTACCTCCTTAAACAAGTCAATTGCCCTAACATCTTAGGGTTTTTAAAGTTGTTTCGAATTAATAAATAAAATATTAATTAATTAATTCAAATTAAATATAAAATAAAGACTTATAATCAGAATTACAATCTTTAATGTTTATTTAAAAACTTAATTAATTATTCCGAATTATATATATCAATTAAAAGAGTTGTAATCTAAATTACATTATTTTAATGCTTACTTACTATATTCGGGATAATTAAATTCATATGTATATCAAATAGGCAAATCTTAATTCTAGATATATTTTAGAAACGTACAACAAATTGTACATCTTTGCTCATTTCAATCCTAGGGTGTGACCCTGTAGGTTCTTGTAACGTTAGTAGTAATTATTAGAACAACTCTAATATTACATACAACGAGTGACATCTAGCAATATATCATTGTCACCTAAGTTACAAGAAATTATGATTCGACATATCATCTTCGTGATTAACTCTTTTATGTATTACATCCTTTTGTCCTTTATATCTAGAATAAGCACAAGTCATAGAATAGTCACACTTGTATAGCCCATATATTGTTTCTTGATATCTAGAGTAGACTATAATTAACGAATAATTTGTGATATCACATATCAATTTATTTGACCATGGCCATGCATTTCTAGTCTCACTCAATCAAACGGCTTGTGATATATTTCCTATTATGTAGGCAGGACAAATCGTATCTTAACCATATACACCTCACTACATATATTGAGATATATTTAATAACAGTCTTTATGGTGCGACCAGTTACAGAGCATGTTTAACTGTATCAAAACATAAAACAATGTATGTTGAGATGACATTGATCTCAAGTCTGAGGATCATACATATAGTCATCACCATGAGCAATGTTATGACCATTACATAATAATCCAAGACATATGCTCATGATGGGTCAATCCAATAAATTGTTCTCTATCAATATAATCATGTATCAATTCTGACATCTCTATGTCAATGACAACTCCTTGTCATCAATCAATAACATGTTAGTCTTAAACGTATTATTATTGTCCATGCCCATAATAATACTTGACTATGGATCTTTTAATAATGTTATTATATGAACTTTATTATCTTTCAGTTTATGTTAAACACAAACATATAACTAAAAATAATATCGTAAATGCCTTTATTCAATAAAATCAGTAAATAAATGTATTATTACAATCATCATATGATTGGTCTTTGGGCATACTCTAACAACATCATTGAGAACTTAAGGAATGTGAGTGCATTGAGGTTGTGCACTAATGATGTCACCACAGCTCGTATAAATTGCACTGAAGTGCCACGTAGAAATTGCACTGAATTGCCACATAGAAATGTTTCGAAGGACCACATAGATATGTTCTGAAGGACCGCATAGAATTGTCCCGAAGGACCGCGTAGAACCCTCGACTCTTGGAATTCCAATTATACCTTTAGGTCTCATATCATATACTTTTTGGCTTTATCATTTATAACATTTCACATAGCTTATATCACATAGACATATAATCACATAGGTCATTGTCACATAGCTTATATCATATTTTCATGTAATCAAATAAGTTAATGCCACATAGTTTATATCACATTTTCATGTAATCACATAGGTCAATGCCACATTTCTTATATCACATTTTCATGTAATCACATAGGTCAATGTTGCATAGCTTATATCACATTTTCATGTAATCACATAGGTCAATACCATACATCATGAAATATAAACAATGCATGTTCACATATTAACAGAATCAAAACTATGCTTATATTCATGTAATCATGTAATCAAAACATTGGAAGTAGACTCATCACAAGTCTTCTTTCCATAAAAAAATATATATATAATAGTATGCACTCACCTTAGCCTCACTTAATCAAAGTAAAACTCTTATCTGTCTCTTGGTCAATCTTATATCTTCAATTTGTCTGGAATTTGCTTTTGTTCGATATCCACACAAATATATAATCGATATGCATATCGAATTTCAAATCACTATTAATCAATCATCAATAACTTAAGCTGAAAGAAACACTTAATTCATAATTTCATTCTGAATAGTATCAGTACCCAAATCCCAGTACCGATACTTTCTCACTATGGTATCGATATTATACTTCAGTATCGATACTCATTCTACATTCTGGAATTTCATCTCTAAAAATGGTACCGATACTTGTTAATTAGTATTGATACCCTTGTTATCAATGTTACTCCTTCGGTATCGATACTCTTTTAAGGATTCATCAAATTTTACCATATGGTATTGATACTGTTATACCAGTATTGATACTCAAACCCATATTTCTCCCATTTTTGCTTTGAAATATCGGTACTGTTCATCCATTACCGATACCCTTACCCAAAAATTACCTATTTCATTTTAAAAATTATCAACACTTACTTAAATCCTACTCTTTTAACTCCTTTCATGTCATTAAACTCAACTACACTTATTAAGACCAACTTATAGCATTTTAACATACTTAAATATCCAAAATCCCACAATAACACTTGAAACTAAAAATCTTACCAAATACTCAACATGCCCCAAATCCTATTCCAACACCTTGGATTTCTTATTCCAACTTATGACAAGTTAAATTTCACTTCAAAATCCATTTACTAACTCTTTCTCATAAATCACTCAAAAACCCTTTTTATTCAATCACCCATAACTTGTAAATCTTTTAGTTTCTACTTCTCTTTAAGCTTTCTCAAGCTTTCCTAATACCCCAAGAATCAAAACCAATGATAAATTACAAGAAATAACCAACTGAAAGATTTCTTTAGCTAAAAAGCTCACGGTGGAAGAAGAAAAGACAAATACGTCTTCAGATTTTTCTTTCATATTCTTTTATCCTACACCTGTTTATATTACACCCAATATAAAATTTAAATTCATTTCCTTGTTAAATGACCTTTATGCCCTTCCTTCTTTCCATATTTTCTAATCAATCCTACACAAATATATTCCAAATAAATCCCTAAACTTTTCAATTTTTTCAAAATTAACCAAAAAGATTTAAAAGCTTACATTTTAGTCACTAGCCCTATTTTTGGGATTTTACAAATCTCCCCCTTTAAGAAAATTTGTCCCCGAATTTTCAAAGCACAAAGATATGGGGATATTATCTATGCATATCACCCTCACGTTATTATGTTGCTTCTTCTACTTTGTTATTCCTCCACAAAATCTTGACCAATGGAATCGTCTTATTCCTTAGCTACTTAACTTCATATGATAAAATCTGCACCGGTTCTTCCTCATAAGCCAGTTCATATTGAATTTCTATCTCTTCTGGTGCAATGATATGAGAAGGATCAAATCGATATCTTCAAGCATGAAAACATGGAAAACATTATGAAACTTCTTCATTTCCAGTGGCAAAGCTAACTGATAAGCCACTGGTTCCACTCTCTTAACAATCTCATATGGCGCAATAAATACGGGGCTAATTTTTCCTTTTCGGGCCAAAATGTAACACTTTCTTACAGGGAGAAACTTTCAAGAATACTTTATCTCCAACACTAAATCTCTTTTCTTTTTAGATCGATATATGACTTGTATTTATCGGCTGCCACTTTGAGATTGTGCTAAATCACTTGAACTTTTTCCTCTACTTCCTTAATCAAATCAAGACCAAGAACTTCCCGATACTTGAGCTCGTACCAATTCAATGGTGCTGACTTAGTCAATCGATCAACTATCACCCATATTGAATCTCATATGTTCGGAGTCAAAGGTAACCCCGTTACAAAATCCATCGTAATATTCTCCTATTTCCACCGAGGAATAGAGATTGGTTGTAGCAATCCAGAAAGAACTTGTTTCTCAGCTTTGACGTACTGACATGTCAAACATTTGGATACAAATTCAGTTATCTTTCTTTACATTCCTAGCCACCAGTTGCGAATCTTAAGATCCATATACATCTTATTTCCACATGGGAGTATAGTCAATGGACTACAATGAACTTCTGACAATAAATCATTATTCAACTCTTTATGATTTGGAATAAGAAGTATCCCTTAATAATATAGCATACCATCAGACTTAACTTTAAAATCCTTAATCCCCTCATTTTTCACTTACTTCATTCTTTTTAAACACTTATTATCTTTACTTTGTAAGTCTTTGATTCGATCTAGCAACATTGACTTAAGCTTTAATTATCCACATAATGCATCATCTCCATTTAATGACAACCTTGCATCTAAAGCTCGTAAAGCTTAGAATATCTTATGACTTAGAGCATCAGCTATCACGTTTGCTTTCCTAGGATAAAAATCAATGACTAAATCATAATATTTGATAACCTCAATCCACATTCGTTGTCTTAGATTTAATTCATTCTGAGTCATTAGATACTTCAAGCTCTTATGATCCGTGTAGAGATAACAACATTCACCATATAAGTAGTGACGCCATATCTTTAGAGCAAACAATACTGCAACCAATTCTAAATCATGCATTGGATAGTTCTTCATGTGCGGTTTCAATTTTCTCAATGCATATGCTACTACTTTACTTTCTTGAATCAGTTCACATCCCAAGCCATTATTGGATCCGTCACTACAAACCACATAGTTCTTTCCATATTCGGGTTGGACCAATACTGAAGCTTCTGTCAAAATTCTCATTAGCGCTTTAAAACTCTCTTGACATTCAGGGGTCCAAGTAAAAGATACATTTTTCCTTAGTAACTTGGTCAAAGGAAAAGTTTTTAACGAACCTTTGATAATAACCTTCAAGACCTAGTAAACTCCAAACTTCTGACATATTCTTTGGAATTTTCCAGTCTAATATAGCTTTTATCTTCTAAGGATCTACCCAAATTCCCTCTACATATAACATGTCCAAGGAATGCCACTTCAGTTAACCAAAACTCACACTTAGACAGTTTAGCGTATGGCTTCTTATCTTGTAGAGTTTGTAGAAGTACTCTAAGGTGTGAGTCATATTCTTCATTAGACTTTTAATACACTAGGATATCATCAATGAAGTCAACCATGAACTGATCAAGATAAGGTTCATTAGTAAATCCAAACGGCATAACAATGAACTCATAATGATCATATCTCATCCTAAAAGTTATCTTTGGAATGTCTCTTTCCCGAATCTTCAATTGATGATAACCAGAGCATAAATCAATCTTAGGGAAGATCGAAACCCCCTGAATCGATTCTTGGAAGGGGATACTTAATCTTTATTGTCACCTTATTGAGTTGTCAGTAATCAATGAAGAGACGCATAGACCCATCTTTCTTCTTTACAAATAATATTGGAGCTCCCCAAGGTGACACACTAGGTATGATAAATCCCTTATCTAACAACTCTTGCAACTGAGTCTTTAACTCACTCAGTTCCTTCGGGGCTATTCGATAATGAGACATTACAATTGGTGATGTTCCTGGCATTACCTTAATTTAAAACTCGACCTATCTATCTGGAGGTAATCCTTGCAACTCAGCTGGAAAAATGTCAGAAAATTCTCAGACTGTCGGAATATTCTCAAGTCCTCTCTCCTTAACTCGAGTGTATATCACATTAGCAATGAAAGCTTGGCATCCTTGTAACAATAACTTCTTAGCCAACATCATTGATATTATGTTTGCTAATGGATTAAATCTTTTGTTGGTCACAATCACTTCTAATCCCTCAAGACTTATCAAAGTTATTCTCTTCAATTTACAGTTAACATTCGCATGTTAATGATACAACCAGTCCATTCCCAGGATTACTTCAAACTTGTTAAAGGGTAATTCCATCAGATTAACAGAGAATTCAAATTTCCTGAATCCTTATGGGACACCCTCGACATAATTGATTCACCTGAGGCCTATGCCCTAATGGGTTAGTCACTATCACATCATTACTTATGGTGTCTAATTGGATTTTCAATTCTTTCACCAATTTATTACTATATGAATAAGTTGATCCCGAATCAATCAAAACTAAAACCAACGTATCAAATAACTGGAAAGTACCAGGAATAATCTTCGGATCATCGCGATCTTCATTGGTCTTAATATTGTAAACCCTGGCAGTTGAACGCATCTCATGTTGAGTGGATGACTTGGTCTGATTCCTTCCTCTACCTGTTCCTCTACCTCTCTGAGATACCGAAACAGATCGCTCATATTGTGCAGGCTCTCTGGTCATCATTGGATAATCCTGGATGAAATGTCTGGTTTCTCCACATCTAAAGCAGGAATCGGAGACTACCATGATGTTGATATTGTCTTGATCGACCTTGATTCGATCTCCCAACTCTAGACCCTACTGATTGAGTCTGTCTTTCTCTCGTTGAATTTGATCCTCTAGAAAAGGATGCAGCTAACTCAGATCTCGTATGAGATCAAAAACCAGAATCTCCGCCTCTCTTTAATGGTGCTTGACGAAGCACCATGTCTCTTGGACATCTGAGCTTTTTGTTCTCCAAACCTTTTATTATGAGCCCTCTCTAGAGCTTTAGCATGATTAACCACTTCTTGAAACGAGGAACAATTTAAAACTATCAACAATCATTTCAATCTAATATGTAAGCCCTCAACAAATTAATCGCATGCATCTTTTTCAGTCAGAATCAGCTCAGCAGTAAATCTACTCAACTTTTTGAACTCGCACTCATACTCATACACGGTGCGATTTCCTTTCTTCAGGCTCATAAATTATTCCTTTATTTGTTTAATAAAATGATCCCTGATATACTTATACTTGAAGTCTTCTATGAACAAAGACCATGTCACTTGGTCACTTGACATTCTCATGGTGACATTAGTCCACCATACCCGAGCTTGACCTCGTGGAAAAAAGACCACTCCATCTAACTTCTCCACTTTAGAACAGTGGAGACCCTCCAACATGATATTGACATCATTTAACCAAAGGTCCACAAAAACATGACATTCCTTTGCTTCACCTTTGAATTCAGGAGCTCCTAGTCCTTTCAAGTCTTTGGCTATATTCATTCTAGAAGTTGAGGGAGCAAGGTGTTGGAAATATGTCAGAATATCGTTCAACGTCCTGAAAAATGCTCATTGATCTTGTACATGCACTCCCTGATGTGTCTGTTCTTCACCTTGCCTGGCCAGGGCAAGTGAATTGCTACTGCCTTCATGTCTTTCATCTCCCGCTTCACTTCGGGAGCTCTCATTGCCAGACATCTAATAAAACATAACCATTTAACTCTATTAGAAGGACATCATAATCATTACTTATCAAATCAGAAAAGTTTCACTTTTTGTTAGCATGTATACTTTTTAAAACACATGTGACTTCGGTTTAAGCCTATAATCGACTAAACCATAGCTCTGATACCTTTAAATGTAACACCCTCAACCCGTATATGACCCAGATACGAAAGGTGTCTCATTAACTTTTCAAATCGTTTACTTTTAAAAGACAGTTGAAAATTTAAAATTTTATTTATATACAAATGGTGAAAACTTTGATCAAAAGTAAATAAATTGAATTCAACTTAATTTGAAAATAGAAACTCAATAATTTACATAAATTTAATAGTGCATGTTTACAAAAATGATCAGAACATATGCAATTCAAACTTTTAATTACATGCCAACAGATTTAATACAACTAAATAGTACTATATAAATTGTTTTTGATATGATCTTCTTGTAGAAATATGTTGTTTTGAGTGATCCTAGCTCTATTCTTCCTGCTTCTTTGTACCTGCGTGTGAAACACTCACACTAAGTCGTTGACTTAGTGAAACATATAAAATATGTAATAAAACATTAAAACTCTTAATCATATTCTAAGAATTTCATAAAATTATATAAAGAACCATATAACACATCATAGAACAAAAGTATACATGCATATATATATGTATATATCATCATAATGCACTGTACATTTAGATCATTTCTTTTAATAGCCCTTGGTACATTATTGAGAACTTAAGGTATGTGAGTGCATTGAGGTTGTGCACTAATACTGTCACCATAGCTCGTATAAATTGCACAGAAGTGCTGCGTAGAAATTACACTGAAGTGCCACAAAGAAATGTTCCGAATGACCACTTAGATATGTCCCGAAGAATTGCGTAGAACCCTCGACTCTTGGCATGCAAATTATACCTTTAACTCTCATATCACATACTTTTGAGCTATATCATTTATAGCATTTCACATAGCTTATATCACATAGACATATAATCACATAGGTCATTGTCACATAGGTTATATCATATTTTCATGTAATCACATAGGTCAATCCCACATAGCTTATATCACATTTTCATGTAATCACATAGTTCAATGCCATATAGCTTATATCAAATTCTCATGTAATCACATAGGTCAACGCCACATAGCCTATATCACATTTTCATGTAATCACATAGGCCAATATCATACATCACGAAATATAAACAATGCATGTTCACATAGTAATAGAATCAAAACTATGCTTATATTCATGTAATCATGTAATCAAAACATTGGAAATAGACTCATCGCAAGTCTTATTTCCATAAAACAATATATATAATAGTATACACTCACCTTAGCCTCACTTAGTCAAAGTAAAACTCTTATCTCTCTCTTGGTCAATCTTATATCGTCGATTCGTCTGGAACTTGCTTTCTTTCGATATCTACACAAATATACGATCGATATAAATATCAAAATTCAAATCACTATTAATTGATCATCAATAAATTAAGCCAAAAGAAACACTTAATTCATAATTTCATTCTAAATAGTATTAGTACCCCAGTCCAGTACCGATACTTCCTTACTATGGTATCGATACTATACTTGAGTATCGATACCATACTTGAGTATCGATACCCATTCTACATTCTGGAATTTTATCTCTAAAAATGGTACCAATACTTTTCCATTAGTATCGATACTCTTTTAAGGATTCATCAAATTTTACCTTATGGTATCGATATTGTTCTTTTAGTATCGATACCCAAACCTAGATTTCACCTATTTTTATGTTGAAGTATCAGTAATGTTCTTCCAGTACTAATACCCTTGCCCAAAAATTACCTATTTTAATTCAAAAATTTACCAACACTTACTTAAATCCCACTCTTTTAACCCCTTTCATGTCATTAAACTCAACTACACTTATTAAGACTAACTTATAACACTTTAACATGCTTAAACAACCAAAATCCCTAATAACACTTGAAACTAAAAATCTTACCAAATATTCAACATGCCCCAAATCCTATTCCAACCCCTTACATTTCTTATTCCAACTTATGACAAGTAAAATTTCACTTCAAAATCCATTTACTAACTCTTTCACATCAATTCACTAAAAACCCTTTTTATTCAATCACCCATAACTTGTAAAACTTTAAGTTTCTACTTCTCTTTAAGCTTTTTCAAGCTTTCCTAATACCCCAAGAATTAAAACCAATCATAAATTACAACAAATAACCAACTGAAAGATTTCTTGGCTTAGCTAAGAAGCTCACGGTGGAGAAAAAAGAAGAGAAATAAGTCTCCAAATTTTTCTTTCATTTTCTCTCGTGATCCACATGTTTATATTACACCCAATATGAATTTTAAATTCATTTCCTTATGAAGTGACCATTATGCCCTTCCATCTTTTCAAATCAATCCTACACAAAGATATTCCAAATAAATCCCTGAACTTGTTAATTTTTTTTCAAAATTTACCACAAAATTTCAAAAGCTTATATTTTTGTCACTAACCCAATTTTTGGGATGTTACAAATTTGATTCTAAAAATCAATGCAAAGCTTGAAGGAATGATTTCGATGTTAGCAATTGAGCAAACACCTTTGATTCTAATTGTTTCTAGGGTTCCAACTATCATCCTTGGTATAGATGTGTCTCATCGTTCTCCGGGCAGTCTGATATTTCATCAATTTCTACGGTGGTCCGCTCTAGGCAGTGGTCTTTGATTTTCCACTACAGAGCAGTTATGCGTACATAATCTCCAAAGCTTGAAAAGATAGATTCTATTTTCAAACCATATGGCGGGGATGGTGATGGGTATCATGAGGTAAGCTCTATTGGATTTCTACACAAGTCCAGACAAGTGAAGCCAATTTTATCATCGGCAAAATTTTACTGGGCAAGAAGAAATTAACACGAATTAAGAATTACAAGGATGCACGTTGCTGTAAACAAAGAGTGAAGACAATCGAATCATAGATTGAATGAAGACTGCTCATGCAACTATCCCCATAAAAGATAAAAATAACATGCACATACAAGTCACATGAATATGCATCTTTGAATCATACATTCATCATCCCATTGTAATAAAAAGGGTTTTTCCTTTCTCATAATGATGCTTTTATAATTTCTTTTGAGAAACTAATTTCATATTTATCAATATTCTTCGTCTAAGAACATCAATTTAGTCTTTCTTAAGATTGTTTTTCCTGAAATCCTTATTTCATTTTTCTCAAAGGCCACTTTCTCCTCTCCCAAGGACATCGTCTAATTTTCCATTCTAAAGATCATTTTCTCCTCTCATAAGGATAAATTCAAAAGGCCATTTTTATCAAAATAAAAATCAAATCAAATACATACTTCATCTTAACATCCATAAAAACATATCATTCATAAATACATCATTTTTTATATTGATCTTTCAGGAAATAAACGTTTGGTGATGACTAGACATCCTCAACATGAAGGATCAATGTCATCCACAGATTTTACATCCTAAAGTAACGATCAGATCTTCTATAGGCAACTAGATAATTTTGTCTCGCTTGAGATAATTTCTCTTGAAACAAATTTTGTCTCGCTTGAGACAATTTCTCTTGAAACATAAACCTTTGAGATTGTTTCTCTCTAAACAAATTTTATCTCGTTTAAGACAGTTTCTTTTAACCATAAGCATTTGATATTGTTTATCTCAAAACAAATTTCGTCTCACTTGAGATAATTTTCCCTCAAACCCTGAATTTTGAAATTATTTCACTTGAAACAAAATTGATCTCACTTGAGATAGTTTTCCTAAAGAAACAAATTTCATCATACTTGAGATAGTTTTCCCTCAAAACACAAAATTTGGATATTGTTTCACTCGAAACAAAAATGATAACATTTGAGATTGTTTTTCTTAAAAACAAATTTCGTCTCTCTTGAGACAGTTTTCCCTTGAAACAAAAATTTTGAAATATTTCATTCGAAGGAAAATTTTATCTCAACTGAGATAGCTTATATTGAAACAAATTTCTTTCCACTCATTTATTTTCATTCAAATATTTGACAGGAATTCAACGTTAGCAATGACTTCATTCCACAATTCCAATTTGGAAAAGAATATTTCATTTCAAGTCAATAATTGGCAACTATGATTAACTCTCCTCAACACAAAGGATTAATGTCGTTTTCAAAGACAAATTACCTCAAGACAACCATACTTTAACAACACGAAAGAACTGTGTTGTCTTCAAATTATCCCTAAAGATGGCTAGACGTCCTCATAATGAAGGAACAATGTCGACCACTGACAAGATGATTAGAGAATCCAAGGTTGGACCAAGAGACTCCTTTCTTTTGGAGGTCGAGAAGTTTTCATCAAGTCGATGGTTCAAGCGCTTCCTACTTATGCTATGTTTTGATATCTGCTACCGGAAGGGGTTATTGAGGATATCAAGGCTCAAGTGAGGTCTTATTGGTTGTCAGAAAAGCAGGATACAAGAGGATGGGCTATGATTGCTTGGGATCAGGTGTGCCAATCCAAAAAATTTGGTAGGATGGGCTTCCGGGATCTCAAATTGTTTAATATTGCTCTTCTAGGAAATTAGGTGTGGAGACTCGTTCATGACGAGGAGTCATTGGCTTTTAAGTACTTAAAGCTAAATACTTCCCATGTATGAATTTTCTTGATGCAAAACTTTGGGATAGGCATTCTTATGCATGGGCAAGTATCATTAAGGCCAAGGATGCGCTAAGGGATGTATTTTTCTGGAGGGTGGGGATTAACAGCAAGACAAGTTTGTTCTCGGATAACTGGGGGGATTCTGGACCAATTTGGTGGAAGGAGAGATACATGGATTATGCAGTTCAACCAGTAAAGGTGGCGAATTTCATGCTCACGGATGCCCAGATAGGATGAACTTAAAGTAAGAAGAGTGTTGTCCAGTGAGGATGCATCATAGGTACTGAAGACACTGATTGCACCTATTCACGGTAATAAAACATTGTAGTGTCATCATAGTTCAGGCTTCTACTCTGCTAAGTCGGCTATAATTGGTTGAAGATTCAGAACAACTCGACATAGATCGTAGAAGGCATATGGAATGTAGTGGCGAAGGAAAATGTCCTTCCAAAGATTAGAATCTTCAGCTAGAGACTCTGTCACGAAGCTATTCCAATGGGGGAAAAACTCAAACAAGCTAATCTTGGAGAAGGTATCTGTCAACTCTGCAATACGGATCTTGAGTCGGATTTGCACGCGTTTAAAGACTGCCCCAAAACGAAGCCGATTCTTGTGCTGTCGGACCTCCCTCAAGAGATTGTGGACTGGGAAGGAAAATCATGCCTCGAATGGATAACTCGTGTTTAGTCCTAGTTAAACCGAGAAGGGTTTGATTTGTTCCTCACTTTATTATGGAATATTTGGAATTGGAGAAATAAATAGATTCATGATGCGGAGCTTTAATCGGACAAAGACATTATTTTTAAAGTGTGGAACCTTCTTAGGGAGTTTAAGCTGGTTTCTAAACCGTTTCGCTGTATTAGTGGAGAAAAGCCTCCTCGTAGACTTCGTAAGTGGAGTAAGCCGGTACGGGGTATGATCAAGATAAATGTGAACGGAGCGTTTAGTAATGAGTCGAACTTATTCGCGGTTGGAGTAGTTGCCCGAGACTCATACAACATGGTTATTGGGGGATTGGCTATGAAGATTGATCCGCCCTTTACGGCCAAATCCATAGAAGTTGCGACATTCTCTCATGGTATTCGCTTAGCTACTGAGATCGGGTGGAGCAATGTGATTATAGAAGGTGATGCCATCTCGGTAGTGTACAGATTGTCTAATCAGACCACGAACAAGACCCATGACATCTCTATAGTTGGATTGTTGCTCAGTGAGGCTAGATCACTTCTTGTTGACTACCCTTCTTTCAAAGTGCATTATGTTAGTAGGGAAGCGAATAGATTTACCCACACGTTGGCACAATGGGCCTTATCGAACCACAATCCAGTCTGGTTTTTTATATACGAACCTGGTTGTATTAAACAACTTTTCATTGATGATTCTATTGAAATATAAGTTTTTATTCCTTAAAAAAATGTCGTCCACTGACTAGATCTCCTCAACATGAAGAAGCATTGCTATTCTCAAATAATCAGACTTCCTCAACGCGAAGGAACTGTGTTGTCTCTAAATTCTCCCTAAAGAGGGCTCGAAGTCCTCATCACGAAGGGACAATGTCACCCACCGACAAGATCTCCTCAATGCGGAGGAACCGTGTCATCCTCATACAATCATAATTCCTCATCACGAAGAATCGTGTTGTCTCCAAATTATCCCTAAAGATGGCTAGACACCCTTATCACGAAGGAACAATGTCCTCCACTAACCAGATCTCCTCAACAAGAAGGAGCAGTGTCATCCTCAGATAACCAGACTTTCTCAACGTGAAGGAATAATGTTATCTTTAAAATATCCTGATTAACCAAACGTCCTCAACGAGAAGGAGCAATGTCATATGAAAGTGGCCAAACTCTTCAACATGGATGAGCAGTGTCGTATTTAACACCAAATTTTCTCCAGTTTGACCCCACATCCTTAACAAGAAGGAACAATGTCATGTTTAAATCCTCTATTTTCAGACAAAGAATTGGAGCTCCTGATACAGAGCGAACATCATAGCTAGACAAAAATTAGACTATTATTTGTCTTCGTTTTGTCATTTTTTACACAACATACGAGCAAAGAGGGGTAGTTGTAATACCCTAATTTTTTTAGAAAACAATTAGTTTAAAAAAACAATTATAACTTTATTTGAAAAATTGGTAATTTTGAATTAATTTGAAAATTTTGAATTGGAGTCGACATCTATCTTTAGTATAGGTACGTCGAATACCTAAAAAAATCTTTTAAAAAATTTGGAAAAATAATTTAAAAGATAAAAGTTGGTATGCGTTTACCAAATATTCGATTTAATAGGTTCGGGAGTCAATTACGCATAGGGAACGATTAGTACACCACAACGCCCAAAATTGGCACTTAGTCGCTTATATATTATCGCGGTAGTGGAAATTATGAATCGAATATAAATTTAGAATATGATCCATTTATGAAAGTTTAATTAATTTGCTTCAAATTATTTATTAGGGAAAATCTTTAATTTGAAAAGAAATATTGAGATTTGCTTATCCTTCGACAGGAAGACTATTTCTTCTATTTCTTGCCTAAAAATAGTATTTCCTCCTCGATTTATCAAAAAATGTAAATCAAATATAAATTGAATATCATCATTTCACATAAAATAAAGTAATATATAAAAAAGACACATTGCATCATTTGAATTAGAATAAAAACGAATTAATTAGCACTTTAAAAAAATAACATCGATTTATTCCAAGTTCACATTTCGTTCGAATGTCGTATCAGATGCACTACTTCGACCAATCAATGCTTTCCACGTCCATTCTACAAACAAATGTTCTTGAAATATTAGAGTAAAAAAAGCGTTAAAAATGAATGAAACAAACATTTTGTACAATCGTTCGAAACCAATTTCCAAGATCAAAGAATATATACATACATAAAAAATATGAATAAATATATAATATCCATACATGGTAAAATGTAAGAAAACAAAATCTAACTATGCAAAAATTAAATTATAGAAGTAAAATAAACAGATAATAGAACACAATAATTAAACGAATAAAATTAAAACAATGAAAAATAAAGAGACAAAAATAAATGATTAGAACATTAAAGCAAGTAAAATGTAAAGACTGAAATTAAATAAAGAAACTAAAAATGCATAAATTTAAAACTGCATAAAGTTAAATAACAAAATAAAAAATAATAAAAATAAATATTAGTATCGAATTTTATTATTTATCCCGTACCGTACATAATGCGAGTCATACCCCGGGGTGGGTCGTTGCAAGGTCGTACATGGTTCGAACATAAAATAGAACAAACAAATAAATAAAAGGTTAGCAATTATTAATTAGCGGTTAGAAAGGTTAGCTATTAGAATAGTTAGTAGTTAGCAGAGTGTAGACCATAATAATGTGGATCATACCTCGGATAGGGTCACCACAAGGTCGAATCGAATATTAAAAATAATAAATAAATAAATAACAGTGGTTAGAGTACAATAAAATAAAAGTTAGTGATTAGCAGAGTCCGGACCATAATAATGTTGATCATACCCCAGATCGAATCACCACAAGGTCAAATTGAATATTAGAAACAATAAATAAATAAATAACAATATAAAAAAATAAATGTTAGTAGTTGGTTAGAAATATAAAATGCATAAGTCAATGACCAAAATAAAACAAAATAAAACAACAGTAGCATATTTCAAATAAATAATTTGGAAAAAATGATGACTAAATTAAAATAAAATGAAACAGTGACCCAAAATCAAAATAAATAAAAAGAAAGATCAGGTGACCAATTTGTAAATAAACAACAAAGATAGGAGGACTAATGGGTGATTTTCCCTCGGATAGATGGCTAAAACACAAAATAGACTAAAAGCAAGGACAAAACATAAAGAAAAGCCTAAAACTCAGGGACCTATGGGTAATTAACCCACAACATGATGCAAGAACGTGAAAGAACACTAGAAAAGAGGGACTTACGTGATATACCCAAAAATACAAAACATACATGCCCCTTGTTCTTTCCTCTTTGCTCGCGATTGACCACTCAAAGAAAACACATCCCTTCTCACCGGCCAAACCCCGGCCACCATAAGCTGATGGCCCTTACACACCCCAACCAATATCGAATCAACTTGTAAAGCCCGAACTAACTCAAAAAGAAACCAAAACCCCTTTCCTTAACCCAAACTCCTCGACTGAAACCCAAATGCCCTATGTGGGCACCTTTCGTCCCTTTAACCACCATACATGGTGGTTAGGACGCTAAACTAACATGAGCAAACAAAGACCCCCTACCGGCGACGTAGAATCATGACCCAGGTCAATATCCTCACCATATTTTAAGAATTGATGCTTAAAAAATATGAAAGAAAGAAAAAAATATGAAAGAAAGAAAAAAAACATGAAGAGGAGATAGAGCCCTCATATTGTTCTCTCTAGTTTTATTTACTTTTACGTTTTTTACAAAACCGGGGGAGGTGGAATTTTACATTCTGATTGGCTTTTAAAGCCTCACAAAAATTATAAATGGTAAAATTATTTGCTTGGTCCTTACATTTTGTTCATTCTTTAATTTTAAGATAAAATTAGAGTGTTACAACTGCCCCTCTTTGCTCGTCTATTGTGTAAACAATGACAAAGCAAAGATAAATAATGGCCTAATTTTTTCTAGCTATGACTTTCAATTAACATCTGGAGCTTCAATTCTTTGTATGAGAATAGAGGATTTAAAATGACATTGTTCCTTCATGTTGAGGACGTCAGGTCAATCTGGAGATAATTTGGTGTTAAATATAACACTGCTCATCCATGTTGAATAGTTTTGGCCCCTTTCATATAATGTTGTTCATTCTCATTGAGAAAGTTTGGTCAATCTAGATATTTTAAAGATAACATGGTTCATTCGCATGAGAAAGTTTGGTTATCCGAGGATGACGCTGCTCCTTCACGTTGAGGAGATCTGGTCAGTGGACAACATTGTTCTTTTGTGATGAGGATGTCAAGCTGTCTTTAGGGATAATATGGAGACAACACAGTTTCTTCGCGTTGATGAAGTCTAATTGTCTGAGGATAACATTGCTCCTTCGCGTTGAGGAGATATGGTCGGTGGACGACATTGTTCCTTTGTGATAAGAACGTCTAGCTGTCTTTAGGGATAATTTCAAGACAACATGGTTTCTTCGTGATGAAGAATTTTGATTGTCTGAGGATGACAGTGCTTCTTTGCATTGAGGAGATCTAGTCGGTGGATAACATTGTTCCTTCGTGTTGAGGACGTCTAGCCAACTTTAGGGATAATTTGGAGACAACACATTTTCTTTGTGATGAGGAAGTTTGATTGTATGATGAGGAAGTTTGATTGTATGATGATGACACTACTCATTCGTGTTGAGGAGATCTAGTCGATGGACGACATTGTTCCTTCATGATGAGGACATTTATCTGTCTTTAGGGATAACTTAGAGACAACATGGTTCCTTCGTGATGAGGAAGTCTGGTTGTCTGGAGGTAATTTACGTTGAAAACGACATTACTCATTCGTGTTGAGGAGAGATAGTCATAGTTGTCAAATGATTGACTTGAAATGAAATCTTATTTTCCAACATGGTATTGTGGAATGAAGTATTTGCTAACATTGAATTCCTGTTAAATATTTGAATGAAAATAAATGAGTTGAAAGAATATTTTTCAAGAGAAGCTATCTCAGGTGAAATAAAATTTTGTTTCGAGTGAAAGAATTTCAAAATTTGCTTTTCAAGGGAAAATTATCTCAAGCGAGACGAAATTTGTTTTGAGGCAAACAAACTCAAGTGAGATCAATTTGTTATCAAGTGAAACAATTTCAAAATTTGTGTTACGAGGGAAAACCATCTCAAGCTCGACGAACTTTGTTTTTAGGAAAACAATCTCAAGGGAGAACAAATTTGTTTTGAGTGAAACAATTTCACAATTTGTGTTCCGAGGGAAAACTGTCTCAAGCGAGATAAAACTTGTTTTAAATACAATCTCAAGTGTTTATGTCTTAAGGAAGACTTTCTCAAGCGAAATAAAATTTGTTTTGATAAAAACAATTAAGTGTTAATGTCTTAAGGAAGAATGTCACAAGCATGACAAAATTTGTTTTGAGAGAAACAATCTCAAGTAAGATCAACTTTGTTTCAAGTGAAAAAAATTCAAAATTTGTATCTCACGTGAAAACTATCTCAAGCGGACGAAATTTGTTTTTAGGAAAACAATCTCAAAAGTTCATGTTTCAAGAGAAATTGTCTCAAGTGAGACAAAATTTGTTTAAAGAGAAACTCTCTCAAGCGAGACAAAATTTGATTTTAAGAGAAACAATCTCAAGCGAGATAACTTTTTAAGAAAAAAATATCAAGTGAGATCAATTTTGTTTCAAGAAAATCTGTCACAAACGAGACAAAACTTTATTTAGAGAGAAACAATCTCAAAGGCGAGAGACAGTCTACTCCTGCATGTTGAGGAGATCCAGCTGCCTTTAGAAGATCTTAGCGTTCACTTCAATATGTCAAATTTGTGGATGACATTGTTCCTTCATGTTGAGGACATTCGATCATCACCAAACTTTTATTTCCTGAAAGATCAATATAAAAAAAGATGTATTTATGAATGATTATCTTGACTGTTTTATGGGTATCATGATGAAGTTTATTTCATATATTTGATTTGATGACTTTTTGACTTTGTCATTGTGAGAGAGGAAATGATCTTAAGAAAAGAAATTGGATGATGTCCCTACGAGAAGAGAAAAATGTCTTTTAAGAAAAATGAAATAAGGATTTTAGGGGGAAACTAGTCTTAAGAAAGACTAAATTGATATTTTTGGACGAACAATCATGAGAAATATGAAATTAGTTTCTCAAAAGCATTTATAAAAGTATCCTTATGAGAAGGAAAAACCCTTTTTTTTATTGAAATGCAATGATGAATGTATGATTCAAAGATGCAATTTCATGTAACATGTATGTATATGTTGATATATGTTTTCTTGATTCAATAATCAAGGATGGATGCCCGAGCACTATTCCTTGTATCCCTAATTCGATTATCTTCCCTATTTGTTTGCAGCAGCGTGCATTATGAAAATTCTTAACTCGTGTTAATGGCTTCTTGTCCCGGAAAATTTTTGCCCCTGATAAAATTTGACTTTCTCTGCCTGAACTTGTGTATAAATTCTAAGGGCTTTCATTCTTGCTTTGAAAAGAGAATCCATCATTTCAAGCTTTGGAGACTATGTACACGCTGCTACATTGTAGCGAGAAATCAAAGGCCACTTCCTGAAGCTGAACACCGCAACAATTGATGGAATATCATATTACTAGGAGAACCATGAGACACATCTATGTTAAGGATGATGGTTGGGACCTTAGAAACAATTGAAATTGAAGGTGTTGGCTCAATGTCTAACATCAAATTCAGTCCTCCAAGCTTTGCATTGATTTTTAGAATTAAATTTGTAAGGTGCTGATCATTGACCCTAGTTGGAGCCATACACTGTGTGACAATGCCAAACTCGACAAGATTCATAAAGATCAGAAATTTTCTATCAGGTAAAACACAAAGGAGGAGCTGCGGAGCTCTAGGGAGTTTGGATGTCCTCAAATGTTCGTAACTTATTCATCCTTTCTTGTGGCTTCTATTTAGATTTTTCAACCTGGGAAGCTCTTTGTATGGTGTTCAGAGCTTTTGTATAGCGTTGCAAGGACAACAAAGAACAAAGCTCGGTGCGAATATAAATGAGATTCTTTGGCTTGCCAGCATTAATGCATGGGAAATCACCAGAGTAATGCAACTGTATGTTGTGATAATGGATAAAACATTCATATATAGTAATCTTCCAATGTCTTTGTTTCACCATTTTCAATCGTCACACTTTTCTGACTCATTGATGACTGTGCTCAATTCAATGATGTTGTACTCATGGATGATATGAGCATCCAAAAATGTCCCAACATTCATCATTTCCTTCTCCAACACTGATTCTAAGTATGAGCTTTGTGTCTGAGTTCCACGTGTCAATTATCAAGATCTACTCTGGAGAGATTGTTTTGTTTGAAAAAAAATTATTCTCCTTTTATTTTCAAATTTTTGAAAAATATCAATTAAATTTTTGAAAAGTCTTTAATAAAAAATTTTGAAAAAAATATTGCCATTTCTAGGTTTCATAATTGAGACAACTCATAAAGCTAGACTTCATTGGATATCAAAGAAATAATTACTCTATTAATCCTTCTAACTTATAGCTCATTGACAAGTGTCCGGATTAGAGATTGGGTTTAGGTTGGCTTTCTATTTTCTAAGGTTTCAGCCATCAAATCTTTCTTCTTGTCCCTGCTCTTTGAAACGTTGTACATACCCCTCATTTATGGCTTGGCATTTAATTGGGTGCAAACAAAATGTCACAACTAGCATAATCAATTGTTACACCTTTTAGAACACTTCTATTTAAGTTATCTGAAATCTTCCATTTGTTCAAGCTTCGTAGACTCCTCTAGCAAAGGCAATGCAGAAATATTGGTCTAAAAATGAAATTCCTTAGTGGTTGTGTGAAATTGACTATAACAGGTGTTCCTCGACTCCCTTAGTGCATCTTCACTGAATCTCCTTATTTAGTAAATTCGATATAATTTGCCATTTTTTGACTAACTGAATTCAGCTTTATTATACATACATATATATATATATTAAAATTGTCTTTATTTGGCTAGTTGAATGATTCATATCGTCACAAAGTTTTTGACTTGATAGTTGATCAAACACCGAATTGCCAAGTTCCCAATTAATTTCATGGCTTGAATGTAATTTATTCATAAAGTCAAAGCTTTTGAGTTTGCTCTATAACCAATTTTTTTAGCGGAATAGTTCAGTTTTATTGTATACATGTAACCAATTGTTTTGCATAGAGGGAAGTAGATGGCACAGTCAAGCAAGGAAATCTCAGCTTCGGATTTAACAGATTTGTAAAGATATTTGGTTCATTATTCCAGACAGCTGTGCCTTCATCTCCCTCCAGGATCAATTACTGCCTTCGAATGGAAAGATTATTGTCCTAGTGCTTTCAGGTTTTGTCAATTTCCTTTCATTTGTTTTAATCCTTGGATTTTTCTATTTCATCTATCAAGTGTTTGTTGATATTCCTCTTCCAGGCTTTTACAAGAGTTCGACAATATCAACAACGAATGCTACATGATGTCTATATGTAGTGACGAAACTTCAGGGAAAGTTACATCAAGTTTGAGGCCTGGCAACTTGTTCCTTTTGTCGACGAACAACCGATTTGTAGTCAAAACACTACACAAATCCGAAGTCAGGGTAATGAAATCAGCCCTTGTTTTAATCTTCTGATGAATATTTTCTAGTAGGTATTGTCATAACCATTTTTAGGTAAAACAATTAAATATTATTTTAAAAAACGATTATGACTTTTATTTGGAAAAATTGAGTGATTTTGGATTAATTGTAATTAGATTGAAAGGAGTCGCTATTAACCTTTGAGTTAGGTAGGTCGAATAACCTAAAAACGTCTTTTAGAAACAATTTTAAGGAAAATCATTTTTATAAGACAAAAATTGGTCTGCGTAACCAAAGATTCAATTTAAAATAGGTTCGGGAGTCGGTTACGTGTGGGGAAGGATTAGCACCCCCACAACGCCCAAAAACTGGTACTGTGTCGCTTACACGTTATCGTACATGATGGAAAATATAAATTGAATATAAAGTTAAAATGTGATCCATTTATTGAAATTTAATTAATTTGCTTCGAATTAATTAATGTTAGGGAAAATTCTTTAATTCGAAAAGAAATATCGAAATAAGAAATCCTCCATCGGGAAAGCTAACTCGACTATTTCTTGTCAATAAAAGAATATTCACTCATTGATAAATATGCGAATCAAATATAAATAAAATTGACGTTTGCATTCGAATAAAACGAAATAAATAGTGAATTAAAAATAACTCACACATTGCATCCTTAAAATAAATTAATTAGTAAAAGAAAATGGATTTATTTTAAGTTCGTATTTGTTCGAATGTTGGATTGGATTGTACCACTTCGATCAAGTAGTACTTTCCACGCCCGTTCCACAAATACGTGTACTTGAAATTTCGTTCAAATAAAGGAATTTAAAATCAATAGCTAGAAATAAAAAAATACATTTTTAATTATGTAAAGGATCCAAAATGGAAATGTAAACTGAAATACATAAATAAAATATGTACATTCGTAACAAAGACATAAAATTTTATACAAAATACTTATAATAATTACATTATTTATATATATCTATATATATGCATATATACATGCAATAATAACTGTCCATAAAACAAAGTTACAAATTCAGATTAAAATGTGCATCTACAAATAAGATATACTAAAATAAAGACAAATCATATTTAATAAAAAGACTAAAATATTAAATAGATGTACACATATGTAATCTAATATAATATACACTTACATAAAAATATATGAATATACTTACATGAAAAAATAAGAAATTAATTAAAATAATTTCAGGAAATAAAAATACAGATCATCAAGGACCTAACAAGCAATAAACCCAAAGTATCAAAGCTTTATGTGATGATGACTAAAATGAAATAAAGGAAACATACATTACCTAAATATAAACAAACTGAAATACGAGGGAAAATGTCATGCATAAAAAAAAATATATTTATCAGATAATAAAAGGACCAAAATAATAATTTAAACAAACTAAAAGGTCTGACATAGCTAAAACAGAAGTTTAAAGGACTAAAATGAAAAAAAAAAAGAAAATTAAAGGATCTAAATAAAAAATAGAAAATTTAGGGCTAAAATAAAAAACAGAAACATCAGGGACTAATGAACAAATATAAATAACTCAGAGCCTCAAATTACAAGTATTAAATAATACAAGCACCAGAAAATGTAAATAACCCACAAATAAATATTAGGACTAAACTGAACTAAACATAAATATAAAGGACTATACAATAATTAAACGAAATGGTCAAACAGTGACTAAAATAAAAGATCTAGAAATTTCATAATATAATTCAAATATTAACATAAATACTTAATATATAAGAACATGATTAAAATATAAAAATTGAAATATAAGAGCTCGAAATCGAATAAAAAAAAATCGATTTACTGGCTAAAATATATCATTACAAAGCATAAGGGACCTATAGTGTAGTTAAACCCTTTTTACACAACACGCAGCCCCTTACCCCTTTAAACGACGTCGTTTTAGCTGGGTAATATAAGCCCAAAACCGAGCTTATTTTCCTCTCATCCCCTCATTTCTCTCCATTCAGCCAAAGCAGAGAAGGGAGAGAGATTTAGAAATCTCTCAACCTCTCCTCGTCGGGGAGGGGAACCATGGCGGAGCTCGCGGCGGAGCACGGCGACCTAAAATGCTCCTCTCCTCTCTCTATACTCAAAAAAACACCTCACTCGACCTAAATCAACCCTAAACCCCTAGATCTAGGTGGTTACCTTCGAAGGAAACGAAGAGAACAGCGACCTTCAGGCCTCCACGGCCTCGAACCACGGTGAGATACCACTCTCTCTATTTCTATTTGATTTTTTTTGTAGTTTCGAATGGGTTTTATTTTTTCAAACCGATGCTCACATTTTTTCTCTCTCTCATTTTTTTCCACCCCCCAATGGTGTCTGTCCTCACTGCTTTCTTCTTTTTATTTCCCCCTTGCATGTGATTGATGATGACTGGATGTTGTTGTTGATGGATGGCCTCGGTTCATAGGGAATGAGTACTCTAGGTTGATAGTCCCAATTTCTTCGAGATTTCTTGTGATTTGGTATATTGATAGATGCTTTGGTCACTATAGGTGATGGAACGGTGGCTCGATGAGAGGCTTGGTGGCTCTGCGGTAGTTGGAGGAAGCTGGAAAGCCAGAGGCGGTGGCTGAGCTAATGAACTTAAACCCTAAAAATTTAAGGTTTCATAATGAGTCGGGTTGGATCGCTGGACACGAGTCTGGACCCGAGTCTGGGTCGGATATATGTCGGTGGGCTGCTGAACTGGGTTTGTGAGTGGGTCTGCTGAGTGAGTCCATTTGGGCTTGTAATTTAGCCTACAAAATATGTAATTAATTATTATTAATAAAAATAACAATAATAATAATAATAATAAATAAAATAAAAAAGACCCGAACAAAAACGAGTGTCTACAGTTGCCCCTCTTTGTATATTTTTGTGTTAACAAGAATAAGGTAAAGATGACAAGACCACACGTTTTTGTCTGGTTCTCCCCATTTTCTTAGAAATTGGATAAATTTTGTTTTTGGGAACGACACTGCTCATACGCGATGAAGAGTTAGGGTCTTCTAAGGGTGACACAGCTCCTACGTGATGAGGAAATCTGGTCGAGGGATGAACTACTCATAAAATGATGAAGAGTTCTAGTCATCTTTAGGAAGGGTGATAACTCGGTTCCTACGCGATGAGGACGGGTGGTTATCTAAGGGTGACACGGATCCTACGTGATGAAGAGATCTGGTCGGTGGATGACACAGCTCATACGTTATGAAGAGTTCTAGTCATCTTTAGGAATGGCGATAACACGGTTCTTACATGATGAGGACGGCTGGTTATCTATGGTTGACACGGCTCCTACATGATGAGGAGGTCTGTTTGGTGAATGACACGGCTCATACTTGATGAAGAGTTCTGGCCATCTTTAGTGATTATGGTTTCAAGGGAAACCGACTCAAAGATTTGTTTCAAAAGAAACAGACTCAAAGATTTGTTTCAAGAAAAACAAACTAAAAGGTTTTGTTTGTTTTGTTTCAAGGGAAACAAACTTAAAGATGGTAAATTTTGTTTCCAAAGAAACAAACTCAAAGATTTTTCTCAAAGAAACTATCTCAAGAGAAACAAAATTTTGTTTCCAAAGAAACAAATTCAATGATTTTTTTCAAAAGACGTTGTCATAAGAGACAAAACTTTGTTTTTCAGAAAATTGTATCTTAGTGAGACAAAATTTTGTTTCCAAAGAAACATAGTCAAAGATTTTCCTTCAAAAGAAACTGTTTTAAGCGAGAAAACCTTGTTTCCAGAGAAACAAACTCAAAGATGATATTGTTTTTAAGGGAAAATGTTTCAAGAGACAAAATTCGTTTCAAGGGAAACGACTCAAAGATAGTTGTATTTCAAGAGAAACAAACTCAAAGATTTTGTATTTCTAGAGAAACTGCCTCAAGGGAGACAAAATTTGCTTTAATAGAAACGATCTCAAAGGTGGGTATTTTCAAAAGAAATTGTCTCAAGAGACAAAATTTTGTTTCAAAGGAAACAAACTCAAATATTTTTTTTTTCTCAAAAGAAATTGTCTTTAAGAGATAATATTTTGTTTCAAAAGAAACAGACTCAAAGATAAATTACATCTTAAGTGAGACCAAATTTGTTTCAAAGGAAACAATCTCAAAGGTTGGTTTTTCATTAGAAAATGTCTCAAGAGAGACACAATTTGTTTTAATAGAAATAGACTCAAAGATGATTTTGTTAGTAGAAACAAACTCAAAGATTTTTTCAAAATGAGCATACTCAAAAATTTGTTTCAAGAGAAAATGTCTCAAGAGAGACAAAATCTGTTTTAAGAGAAACAGACTCAAAGATTTTTTCTCTAAACAAATTGTCTCAAGAGAGACAAAATTTTGTTTCAAAAGAAAAATAATCAAAGATGGGTTTTGTTTCAAGGGAAACATGCTCACAGATGGTAAATTTTGTTTCCAAAGAAACATACTCAAAGATTTTTCAAAAGAAACTTTCTCAAAAGAAACAAAAACAAAGAAACATACTCAAAGATTTTTTCATTTTGTTTCAAGTGAAACAGACTCAAAGATTTCTCAAGAAAATCTGTCTCAAGAGAGACAAAGTTTTATTTCAAAAGAAATAGATTCAAAAATCCTTTGTTTCAAAAGAAACAACTCAAAGATGATGATTTGTTTCCAGTGAAACAAATTCATAATTTGGAAAATGGTCTCCAGTGACACCACATTTGTAATATTTGTTTTTAGAGAAATTGTCTCAAGAAAGATAAAATTCGTTTCAAGAGAAAAAGATTCAAAGATTGTTGATTTTGTTTCTAGGGAAACAATTTAAGAATTTGTGTTTAAAGGGGAAACTGTCTCAAACAAGATGAATCGGTTTTGAAAATCTCAAGTGAGATTACTTT
Source organism: Hibiscus syriacus (assembly GCF_006381635.1). Taxonomy (NCBI): domain Eukaryota; kingdom Viridiplantae; phylum Streptophyta; class Magnoliopsida; order Malvales; family Malvaceae; genus Hibiscus; species Hibiscus syriacus. The sequence continues at coordinate 8,398,318 of NW_024063392.1, read as the reverse complement.
TGTTTCAAGTAAAACAACTTGGAAATTTTTATTCGGAGAGAAATGTATCAAGTGAGACGAAATTTGTCTTGAAATAAACAACAATCTCGAGTGGAATTAATTTTCAAGTGAAGCAAATTCAAAATTCGTATATCAAAGGAAAAATGTCTCAAGCGAAACGAAATGTGTTTTGAAAGAAATAACAATCTCAAGTGAGATTAATTTTGTTTCAAGTGAATCAAATTCGAAATTTATATCTCAAAGGAAAAAAATGTCTTAAGCGAGACGAAGTTTATTTTTTAGAACAATTATCTCAAGCGAGACAAAAATTTGTTTTAAAAATCTCAAAATTTGTGGAAAAATGTCTCAAGCGAGACAAAATTTTGTTTCACGAAAAACACCCTCAAAGGCGATAAAAAGTCTGTTTGTTCCTGCATGTTGAGGAAATGTCTTGATTGTTGACTTCAGGAAGTCAAATCATTGCTTCTTCAAGTTATAAACATCTGGTCATTTCCGAGCTTTGATTTCCTAGGAGATCAAAATGATGCATTTTTTACTAACTATCTTAGATGTTATGATGGATGTCAAAATGAAATTTATTTGATCTTTTTATTGAATTTGTCCTCAAGTGAGGAGAAAAATGTCTTTAATGCACGTGATGATAAATGTTTGATGCAAAATTTATGTATCGTGTATGTACGTGTATGTATGTATGTATGTATGTATGTATGTATGTATGTATGTATGTATGTATGTCAAAGGAAAAAAATGTCTTAAGCGAGACGAAGTTTATTTTTTAGAACAATTATCTCAAGCGAGATAAAAATTTGTTTTAAAAATCTCAAAATTTGTGGAAAAATGTCTCAAGCGAGACAAAAATGTCTGTCTGTATGTATGTATGTATGTATGTATGTATGTATGTATGTATGTATGTCAAAGGAAAAAAATGTCTTAAGCGAGACGAAGTTTATTTTTTAGAACAATTATCTCAAGCGAGACAAAAATTTGTATTAAAAATCTCAAAATTTGCGGAAAAATTTATGTATCGTGTATGTACGTGTATGTATGTATGTATGTATGTATGTATGTATGTATGTATGTATGTATGTATGTATGTATGTATGTATGTATGTATGTATGTATGTATGTATGTATGTATGTATGTATGTATGTATGTATGTATGTATGTATGTATGTATGTATGTATGTATGTATGTATGTATGTATGTATGTATGTATGTATGTATGTATGTATGTATGTATGTATGTATGTATGTGTATGTATGTATGTATGTATGTATGTATGTATGTATGTATGTATGTATGTATGTATGTATGTATGTATGTGTATGTATGTATGTATGTATGTATGTATGTATGTATGTATGTATGTATGTATGTATGTATGTATGTATGTATGTATGTATGTATGTATGTATATGTATGTATGTATGTATGTATGTATGTATGTATGTATGTATGTATGTATGTATGTATGTATGTATGTATGTATGTATGTATGTATGTATGTATGTATGTATGTATGTATGTATGTATGTATGTATGTATGTATGTATGTATGTATGTATGTATGTATGTATGTATGTATGTATGTATGTATGTATGTATGTATGTATGTATGTATGTATGTATGTATGTATGTATGTATGTATGTATGTATGTATGTATGTATGTATGTATGTATGTATGTATGTATGTATGTATGTATGTATGTATGTATGTATGTATGTATGTATGTATGTATGTATGTATGTATGTATGTATGTATGTATGTATGTATGTATGTATGTATGTATGTATGTATGTATGTATGTATGTATGTATGTATGTATGTATGTATGTATGTATGTATGTATGTATGTATGTATGTATGTATGTATGTATGTATGTATGTATGTATGTATGTATGTATGTATGTATGTATGTATGTATGTATGTATGTATGTATGTATGTATGTATGTATGTATGTATGTATGTATGTATGTATGTATGTATGTATGTCTGTCTGTCTGTCTGTCTGTCTGTCTGTGTCTGTCTGTCTGTCTGTCTGTCTGTCTGTCTGTCTGTCTGTCTGTCTGTCTGTATGTATGTATGTATGTATGTATGTATGTATGTATGTATGTATGTATGTATGTATGTATGTATGTATGTATGTATGTGTTGATGTATGCTTTTCTCTATCTGGAAGGAGAATGGTTGCGAGAGCAGTCTTCACTCTATCATTGATTCAATTTGTCTTCATTTCCACCATGGTGTACTCTTGCAAACCTTGACCTGAGACCATTTGTTTGTCGCACCAAATTTTGTCCAAAAATTAGCTTTCTTTTGTCCCAGCTTCGATCTTGAGCTTCAGATAGATATTCATTGAATTCCAAGATATGCCTCTAGAGAGATTATCTTTTTTGAAAATGTTTTCTTCTTCTCTTATTTTCAAAAGTCTGAAAATATCAATTAAAAGAGTTTTGAAAAATGTTTAATCAAAAGTTTGAAAATATTGCCCTTTTTGAGGTTTCACAATTGACAACTCATAAAACAAGAGTTCATTGGATATCAAAGAATTAATTACACTGTTAATCCTTCAATAAATTATAGATATTTGACAAGTTTCAAGATCAATGCTATATTTGAGAAATGGTTAAGTAAGGAAGTAATGAAAAAATGTCTCAGGTTATTGTCTTTGGTCAAAGGTATGGTGTTCTCATATATTTGACGTTCACTGGTCTGATGGAGTAACTTCTTTACTCATTTATTGGAAGTGTTCTCCGACTCCCAGCTCTCATGTTCTTATTCAGGTTGTGCGATGTCTTATCAAGGGATTTTTGCGATCGCCTCCTATGCAACAGTTGCACTATCTTCATATTCGAGCCACCTTTTTAGGTTTTCAACTCGAATCCTCCTTTGGTTTCAAGATGTTATTCAGAATTTACGTCTTGAATCCCTCTTTGTTATTTTTTCATCTATCATGCATTAATGATTTTAGAAAACCTTTTGAAAATAAAAGATTAATCCTGAAGGGCGGGATGAAATCTGAAGATAGTCTCTTCTGTTTAGAAATCCATGTATGATTAGAATGGACTTTTAAGGCATGTAATGTAGGCCATGGTTCAGGGTTATGAAAGAAAGGGATAAAAGGCCCAAACATGTGTTTTAAGGGTATTTGAACCAAGGATCAATTAACTCTGATGCCTTCGATCTTGTTTTGCTCAATTTGGATCTGCTCGTATATGCCTTTCTCTTAATGTTCTATGATCTTCGAGTGAAGTGATTCTGGAGTGATTGTGCTTGATCAATCTCACGGTTTGAAGCTTGATGCGTCCTTTGAGTCAAGGGACTCTTTGTCTTTGTGCTTTTGTCTTCTTTTTCTTTTCTTTTTCTTTTGCTAATTTTCTTTGATTTTTCTTTGTACTCTGCATCTGGTTCACCTTTCGGTATCCATTTTGAATCGATGTCTTCACTCATGTGAGAAGATTTCCTCAATCTTGCCCCCCAGTGTAGAGGGTGATCCTTGGTTAGGGTTGAATCAGAAGAAAACATAAAACAGGCTCAAATGGGGACACAGGGGATATATATTTTCTCCTGTTGTGAAGGGATAATGAAAGAAAGCCGTTCATCATTTCATACACAGAAGTCCTTGCAGAAGAGGTATCCCCATGGGATAGATTTTCAGGATTAATTTTTTAGTTACATGAAAACAATGTAATTAATGCATGATAGAATTATTTTGAAATAATTTCTTTTTCTTCTTCTTACTCTCAGCATGCCTAAATTGTTTGAGATCATCTTCAGAAAATTGATGTGAGATGCCCCACGTTGTCTTATTGCAGGAAGGATTATGTTCAAGCGAACATCTTGTATTCAATGTCTGTAGGTCTTATTGGTAGAAAAATGTTGGTTTGGCGTTTAAGAAGACGATGGTGACTTTATTGGCTCAAAGAAAGGTATGGGTATGACTTTTTGTGTATCGAAAGGATAAATGCAATGTTTCAATGTCACAAAGAATGTTTCAAGGTCTCAAAAGGAGGGAATGTCAAAAATTGGTTCTTTGGTAGTGACCAGGAATTATTTCGGGTAAAAAAATCAAGAGATTTAATTTTTGGTTTAGACAGAATAATAAAGGGTCTAATCTTGTCATATATCAAAAATCTATAATTCTTGAAGAATTAAGAGAATATTTAATTTATTCGATATTCAAAGAACTAAAGATTAAAACTTGTTCAATTTTCCACCTTAGAAGGCATCATAAGTTCAAACATTAAGATTAAAAATATTTAAGAAAATGTTAAAGGTAGAACAAAACAAGTTCAAACAAAATAATCTCTATGGATGCAAATAGTAGATGCAATGTCCCCATCCTTCTTCGATTGTCCATGCCCCTGAATCCATCAGGTTCTGGATTTTGATCTTCAGTGCCTTACAATTCTCAGCGGAATGACTGGAGCTTACTATGTGACATCAACATCATAGACTTCAAGAAACGAAGACTCTTTTCTCAGATCGTCCTGGTAGACTCAACCCTGCAACCAGCCGAACAAGCTTCCATCGTGTTGATTTCAACTTCTTGCTTTTATTTTCAATGTGGTTAGGACCACTTCCTCAAATCCTCCATGAATTAGCTCCATGTTTTATGAAAATCCTTAAAAATGAAATGCATATACAAAATGCAAAGATGAAAATGCAGATGCAAAAATGTTGATCCCAACGATGAATATCATAGAATAATTTTCACCAGAAATAAAATGTTTCACATTACAAGACAGTCCACTTTACAGACATGCCTTCGCCTAGATGGCTGAGTCTGAAGTGGATCACTACTTCATCTCGAATCTTCGTCCTCAAAAATGATGCCTCTCAATGCTCTGTAATCTAACTCGGTTGATGCCCCTGCGGTGTTGAAGTTAGTCTGTCACTCTTTGGTGGTTTGCGTTGGTAGGATCGTAGATAAGAATCTACTGTTGGATGACTCATCGAATCAATAGATCATCATTTCAGTCTGGAATATTGCACGATCATCGAGCAAGTCTCATTTTGGTACTCTGAACTTCTTTAAGCCCTCACTGTATGTCTTTATATGTGACTGCTTGATTGAAAACTTTTATCTCTTCTTGTGAGAATTTTCTCTGGAATATTCCCTTGCGGATTAACAGTTTTGCATTACGATGATGCAATGCAATGCAAAGAATGATGAAAAATGACACAAACAAAAGAGAAAAACGAGTTAGTAAAACAAACAAAACAGAAAAACGAGTTAGTACAAGCAAGATAATCAATAGAATTAAAAGATGATATCTACATATAAATTTAACACCTTACCCCATCATGATATCTACCCGAACATGCTTTAATTAAATAACATTCCTGCCCGGACATGCTATCTACCCAAAATGATTTTTCGAGAAATTAATCCTGACCGCATGGTATCTAGTTTGCATGCCATTATTTAACAAAATTTAAAGCAAAAAGGAAAGGTTCAGAAACAATCCTCCTTTGTGTATACCTAATTTGGGTACCTACTGGCGGACAGAGGTTTGGTATATCTATACCTAGGGTGACCGTTCTACGGTTCATTATATACATGTTTTAGGCTCTAACAGGAAATGGGGACTCGAATTGTCCTTGATGTCGATGCCCCCTTGGGCTGTCAGACCCTCGATCCTCACCCATTACAGGTTTCGAACGGAACGAGTTCAATTCGAGGGAATTCATTTCCTTATACCCATACGAGGAACAAATCCCTACGAAGGTATAAGGTATGTATCCCATGGGTTATTTGCTAAAACTCATACGAAGAATAAATTCTTACGAGGGTAAAGCATTCACCCCGACTAATTTTGATCGAAGCTCGTGTCTAGAGCTCATGTTATGCAAATGCAGTGATGTGCGTGAGGAGGAACATACCTACCTTTGACTCAAAAACGAAAAAGAAAACTCTCGAGAGAGACTTGAATAGAGCTGAAAACAAAAATTGAAATATTAGTACGATGATTAAAAATGAAGCAATTAAAAACTTCAATAAATGGATCATAAGTTAACTAAAGACCCGAATTAATAATTTCCACCAAGACGACAATGTGTAAGCGACTTATAGCCTGACTTTATAAAAAAATCCCCAGTAGAGTCGCCAAGCTTTCATAACCATTTTTAGGTAAAACAATTAAATATTATTTTAAAAAACGATTATGACTTTTATTTGGAAAAATTGAGTGATTTTGGATTAATTGGAATTAGATTGAAAGGAGTCGCCATCAACCTTTGGGTTAGGTAGGTCGAATAACCTAAAAACGTCTTTTAGAAACAATTTTAAGGAAAATCATTTTTATAAGACAAAAATTGGTTTGTGTAACCAAATATTCGATTTAAAACGGGTTCGGGAGTCGGTTACATTTGGGGAAGGATTAGCACCCCCACAACGCCCAAAAACTGGTACTGTGTCGCTTACACATTGTCGTACATGATGGAAAATATAAATTGAATATAAAGTTAAAATGTGATCCATTTATTGAAATTTAATTAATTTGCTTCGAATTAATTAATGTTAGGGAAAATTCTTTAATTCGAAAAGAAATATCGAAATTAGCAATCCTCCATCGAGAAAGCTAACTTGACTATTTCTTGTCAATAAAAGAATATTCTCTCATTGATAAATATGCGAATCAAATATAAATAAAATTGACGTTTGCATTCGAATAAAAGGAAATAAATAGTTAATTAAAAATAACTCACACATTGCATCATTAAAATAAATTAATTAGTAAAAGAAAATGGATTTATTTTAAGTTCGTATTTGTTCGAATGTCGAATTGGATTGTACCACTTCGATTAAGTAGTACTTTCCACGCCCGTTCCACAAATACGTGTACTTGAAATTTCGTTCAAGTGATAGCAAAAAAAAAAAAAGGAATTTAAAATCAATAGCTAGAAATAAAAAAATACATTTTTAATTATGTAAAGGATCCAAAATGGAAATGTAAACTGAAATACATAAATAAAATATGTACATGCGTAACAAAGACATAAAATTTTATACAAAATACATATAATAATTACATGATTTATATATATCTATATATATGCATATATACATGCAATAATAACTGTCCATAAAACAAAGTTACAGATTAAAATGTGCATCTACAAATAAGATATACTGAAATAAAGAAAAATCATATTTAATAAAAAAATTAAAATATTAAATAGATGTACACATATGTAATCTAATATAATATACACTTACATAAAAATATATGAATATACATACATGAAAAAAAAAAGAAATTAATTAAAATAATTTCAGGAAATAAAAATACAGATCATCAAGGACCTAACAAGCAATAAACCCAAAGTACCAAAGCTTTATGTGATGATGACTAAAATGAAATAAAGGAAACATACATTACCTAAATATAAACAAAATGAAATATGAGGGAAAATGTCATGCATAAAAACAAATATATTTATCAGATAATAAAAGGACCAAAATAACAATTTAAATAAACTAAAAGGGCTGACATAGCTAAAATAGAAGTTTAAAGGACTAAAATGACAAAAATAGAAAATTAAAGGATCTAAATAAAAAATAGAAAATTTAGGGCTAAAATAAAAAACTGAAACATCAGGGACTAATGAACAAATATAAATAACTCAGAGCCTCAAATTGTAAGTATTAAATAATACAAGCACCAGAAAATGTAAATAACCCACAAATAAAGATTAGGACTAAACTGAACTAAACATAAATATAAAGGACTATACAATAATTAAACGAAATGCTCAAACATTGAGTAAAATAAAAGATCTAGAAATTTCATAACAGAATTCAAATATTAACATAAATATTTCATATATAAGAACATGACTAAAATATAAAAATTGAAATATAAGAGCTCAAAATCGAATAAAACAAAAATCCATTTACTGGCTGAAATATATCATTTCAAAGCATAAGGGACCTACAGTGTAGTTAAACCCTTTTTACACAACACGCAACCCTTTACCCCTTTAAACGACGTCGTTTTAGCTGGGTAATATAAGCCCAAAAATGAGCTTATTTTCCTCTCATCCCCTCATTTCTCTCCATTCAGCCAAAGCAGAGAAGGGAGAGAGATTTAGAAATCTCTCAACCTCTCCTCGTCGGGGAGGGGAACCATGGCGGAGCTCGCGGTGGCAAGCGGCGGCGCACGGCGGTGCCGGTGACTGGAGGAAGTCAAAGGACCCCAAAATGCTCCTCTCCTCTCCCTATACTCGAAAAACACCTCACTCGTCCTAAAACCAACCCTAAACCCCTAGATCTAGGTGGTTACCTTCGAAGGAAACGAAGAGCACGGCGACCTTCAGGCCTCCACGGCCTCGAACCACGGTGAGATACCTCTCTCTCTATTTTTATTTGATTTTTGTTGTAGTTTCGAATGGGTTTTATTTTTTCAAACCGATTCTCTCATTTTTTTTTCTCTCTCTCATTTTTTTTTCACCCGCCCAATGGTTTCTGTCCTCATTGCTTTCTTCTTTTTATTTCCCCCTTGCATGTGATTGATGATGACTGGATGTTGTTGTTGATGGATGGCCTCGGTTCGTAGGGAATGAGTACCCTAGGTTGATAGTCCCGATTTCTTCAGGATTTCTTGAGATTTGGAAGACTGATAGATGCTCTAGTCACTATAGGTGATGGAACGGTGGCTCGATGAGAAGCTTGGTGGCTCAGCGACAGTTGGAGGAAGCTGGAAAGCCAGAGGCGGCGGCTGAGCTAATGAATAGAAACCCTAAAAATTTAGAGTTTCATAATGGGTCGGGTTGGATCGCTGGACACGAGTCTGGACCTGAGTCTGGGTCGGATATATGCTGGTGGGCTGCTGAATCGGGTTTGTGAGTGGGTCTGCTGAGTGAGTCCATTTGGGCTTGTAATTTAGCCTACAAAATATGTAATTAATTACTATTAATAAAAATAACAATAATAATAATAATAATAATAATAATAATAATAATAAATAAAAAAGACCCGGACAAAAACGGGTGTCTACAGGTATAATATAATATCATATATTTTGCTCGTAAGTTGTACATTTTCTGTTTAAAGGGTGGGTTTGGGTTGATCTATAATGCTGTAATTAATAAAGCTCATAAGTTGCTCATCGACTGATCAAAGTATTTGTAGACATTTTTAGTTTCTGAATCAGAAAATAATGTCTAAATGTTTGATGTAGGTCCTCATAGAAATGCTTCCAGACTATTATAATCATATAAGAAAGTTTCGCAGCACGGTCTTGAACAAGCTGGAGTTCATGTTGTAAAGCCGAACGGAGGTTCTAAGGTAAAAGGTGCATTGTTTTATCTACATAGTAAAGTTTCTCATACTGTTTTTTTTTTTCCTTTTTTCTTTTCAATGGAATCCATAGATTTAAAATGTACAAGCAGATCTTTGACACATAAATTAAGCACAAAGATATTGATTATTGCAAGGGATGCAAACTAAAAAAGCAGGGTATCAAGAGGTACATGACGCATGTCTCCCTCCATGAAGGGATTGTAAATTAGGGGTCTTAGTTAAAATATGCATTAACGTAACTACGAGCATTCCCCTCCTTTTGGTCGTTAATGATATGCGTTGATATTTTTCTTAATTGGGGGAACAGGTTTATTTTTTGGTTGTGGCAAACATATTCAAATCAGATTTGTTGCTGCATAGGTGGTATGACCTCAAAGGCTCCGTACAAGGTCTTAAGGAATCGGATCTTGATTTTCACTTTTACCTTGAACCGGTGGTTCGACATAGGCTTTTGAAGTAAGTCCATCAATCTATATCTTCTCTCTGGTGTAGTTTTCTTTTTGATAAATGGTAACTTCATTTTTATGCAATTGCCTATTCGTTATTGTATACATCTCTTATAGTGTGTGCAAGCAAGTGCATTACCTGACATGCATAATCTTTTGTAGATTAGCAATAATATTTTTATTTGATAATCAAATCCAGCATGATTGTGCTTTTCTCTGTAGGCATCATGGATTACAGTCTTCTACTTGGCTTTCATATAAAAGGGTCATCTAAAGGTGAATTTGTTTCCCATAAATTCTCACTTTTTCATGAAAAAATATCTTGTTATAAGAGTTAGAGTAAGATTTCCGATAAGCTTTTAGTATCTCACAATCTCTTGGAAGCTGGACGTTCACTTTCCTCGGACTCTGAACGTGGAGGTAATTACTTGCATCAAAAGGATCTTGATTCTTCATCACTTTATTCTTGTGAGGAGACTCAGTGCTGCCCCAGTTCTTGGCAAATGTAAAGAACAGAAAAAGATTCTGTTGTGAAAAATAAAACAATATTGCATTATTTGAAAGTACCAAATGACTAAATCTTCCAAGAAAAGTGCATATCTCAAATAAAATTGTTCATCTTATTGTCTTTCTGCAGGTTCTGTTGACAATAGTTCCAGTGATGGAACGAGAATTTCCTGTGACTCGTGGCATCATAGTGATTTATCCTCACCTATATCCTCCACACCTTCGATTCGAGGTGAAAATGCAACTCGTTCATCATCATTATTTGTTGCTTAAAGGCATAGTAAAAGGCCAAGAACTTGAAAATTTTCAATTTGTAAGAAGCTTAACTGTTCTAAATTCTAATGCTGCCATATCCACAGAAACAGAATATGTTAGGAAAAGTTCTCTTCTGCCAATCATCCTTTCTGACATGTTCTTCTAGCTACGAGGATTAGTTTTAAGCTCTATGATGCATAGTCTGCTTTCCTGCCTTGCAGATCCAGTTGACTTCAGGGAAGAAATGAGTTTTGCCGATCAGTGGCTACCAGGAAGTAACAGGTAAATATTTGTGTTTTTTAAGCCTAAAATAAGTGTCGCATTTGATGTGGGATTCAAAGACAATGTAGATTGTTTTACATTGGCGTTCTTGTAATCAAGCTATTAGCTTCGGCGAAGAAATGCCGGCACGTGGTGTTCACATACCAAAGAACGGAATTGGAACTCTAACATCACTTGAAAATCTCAAGTCTGGGGAGTGCTATGATTTACTTTTGTGCTTTGGGATACTGGATTTCTTCCAAAACTACAGCATGATCAAGCGAATCGAGCATGCATACAAGTCGTTGCAGTTCGATCGGAGGATGATTACAGCTGTAAACCCCAAAGCATATTCTTCTCGGTTTCAAGATTTCATCAACGCCTTATTTAAAGCAGACGATTCACTCAATCTCTCACTGACCTCACTAATGGTAGGTTCTTTCTACAAGTTTGTACACGTTGGGAACATTGCATACTTGAATTTAGTTCAATTTCCTCAATGAAGAGGGTTACAAGCAACAATTTTGACGAAACCTTTAGACACCAAAGACCAAGATGCTGGCTCTAACACCCAAATCCGACATCGAGAGACTAAGAGAATTCATCATTTTTTTAATAATTCGGGGTGATTAAAAAATAGTATCTGTTAATAATTTTTTTGTCATTGACAACGCATGCATATCCTATAGATATAGCTATTTGAGCTCAACACTTCTAAAAAGAATAATACTCTCTCATACTACTGAATTTATTTAGTGGCATAAACCAAACGACCTTGGTGGTAAAAAAATGTTGTTATTACTAGAAATATTGGGTTTGAGCACCAATAATATTAATGGTGTTAGTGCTTAATATCAAATAATTGAAAGTTATTTTTAAACAAATGTTAGCTTGTATTTACTCCATATTATTAATTTTTTTTTGCTTAGTGGGTACTTTGGACTAAAGCATCACGGAAGAAAGCTTGAAGGGATCATCTCATGGAACCGTAGCGTTATTAAAACATGAATATTTGAGGGCCTAAATTAAAGAGTGCTTGATACGTACAAAACATAACAGAAGCTAAAGATTTGGTGTTTGAGGATGCAGAGAAAAGATCCTGCAAATGCAATGAAGGGAGCATGCGAGACTCCAGAAATTATGGAAAGATCAATTAATTACTTGAAAATAGAAAGGGACCAAAAAAAAATCCAAATTTGAACCCAGAGTTTGGTTGCTGCTGCACGCTAAGCTTCTTAGCCTTTACGTGTGCAATGTTATAGCATTCTAAACATCCGTGTAATATTTCTAGTATAAATTAGTTTTCAACTAAAAATATCTAAATACGTGAACATTAAATTTGGGATAAACTACATATATAGTAACTGAACTATTAGTAAGATTACGTTTTTCGGCCATTAATTTTTTCAAAATATGTTTCCGTCACTTGAGTAATCACTTTTATTATTGTCATTGCACTGATGGTAATTGATATATTTCTATTGGGGATGACGTGATCATTGAATAACTGATATAATAATATAATTAACCCTCGATGTTTTTATATTTCTATCAATTTGATTAATAATTTTAGAAATGACCCTCAATATTTCCATAATTTTCAGTTTGGTTCCGATTATAAGGAAAATAACCCTTAGTTTTTTTCTCTTTTTTTTTTTCCTTTCATTTGTATATTTTTTTTCAAGTCCGTTAAGTAATCACAAAATTTCTTAACTAATATCAACTGGGTTCATAATTATATGAAAAATACCAATATTTTCATATATATTTTTATTTTGATAAAATAAACTAAGAAACAAATTAGATAGATAAAAATATTTTGAAAATTTTAAATAACTGACATAATTTTACAAGTAATTTTTTTTTGTATATGACAATAAAATTTTATATTTTGTAGTAACATCCAAGCTCTCCAATTTATTACAAAATTACATGTAGAGCATACATTATGACAATTATTTAAAATTTTCAAAAAAAAAAAATCTACATTTTTCATTTTTTATTAAATTAAAAAATATAAAAAATAATAATATTTGGTTTTTAGAAATAATGATTAAATTAATATTAACTAAGAAATATTTTGAAGTGAATTGTCATGGACTGTACCTTAGGGTTCGAGACTTTGGCACCATTGTTTAGAAAAAGGGTTCTATGTGCCTAGACTTGGGCTTGTCACAAGCCAAGCTTTCTTTGGCCTAGTTCTTGAAAAATGCTTACGAGTCCAAGAAAGATCATTTCCGAGGGTGCTCGGGAGAAGCGATGAGGGTGTTACATGTTCGATGGGGCCAAATTGGTCAAGACTCATGGATTCGGACTGAGGCATGTGCACGAATTTTCGTAAAAGAGTTATACAGAGTATTGGGCTTATCCAAAACCATCAAAATTGGCTCGTTCTTTGGAAGCTTCTATGGTGGATAAGATTATCTTTTAATTTAAGTAGTTAAACACTTAATTAAATATATAATGTTGTATGAATTCAAATTCCTTAGGATAAAGTTTTGATAGGATTGGATTCAATGTATGTAACATCCCAAACTAGGGGTTAGTGACTAAATTGTAAAGTTTAAGAATTTGATGAATTAAGTAGAAGAATGGAATAATTCAATGATTTATTTGGAAATAATTCCTAAAAGTTGTTAGTAATTATTAAAGTAGATGAAGGGCAAAATGGTCATTGAACAAAGATAATATTAAATATTAATAAATGGGTATTATAATATATGAGAGGTATGATTGAAGAGATAAGTTTTAGACTTATCTTCTTCATCTTCATCTTCTCTCAAACGTGAAGAGCCAAGCTTGCAAAGGTGAGTTTCTTTGTTAGTTGATTTTTTGCTAAATTTATGGTTGGGTTTTGATCATTAGATAATAACTAAGCTTAAGGAAAGCTTAGGTTATCTTAAGATTGAAAGATAAAGAAGTTATGAAAGATTAAAGAAAATGGGTTTGTAAAGGAAATTTTGGAAAAGAGTTAATAAGAGATTTTTAAGATGAAATTTGACTTGTCATCAAGAAGAATAAGAGATTTATGAAGTTAGAAAATATTTATAACAAATTTGAAAGTTAAGTAAGATTCTTAATTTTAAGAATCTTGATGAAATATAGAAGATAAATATGATTTATATGGACATAAGTTGGTTTCAATAATGATAGTTGAGTTTAAAGTCATAATAGGGGATTAAAATAGAAGAATTGAATGAAGAATTGATGAATTTCGGGCTTGAAATACAATTTCTGGACAAGGTGCATCGATGCACATTCATAAGTGCATCGATGCATTTCTTTAAAAGAACATCGAATGCCTTTGATGCATCGATGCATAGATAATGCATCGATGCATCCTTTTAAAATAAAAACATCGAATGCATTTTATGCACCGATGCACAAGTAGTGCATCGATGCATACCTTCATTGAAAGAGGAAATTGGCTTTTCTCTTAGCTTAAGAAGTGACAGTTTAGAATATATCAATTGGAATATTGATATGAATCTGTGTATTGTTATGTAGAGATAGAAAGTGATCCGTTTCAGGACAATTGAGGAATTAGAATCGAATCAAAACAAAGCTAAGGTGAGTGCAATTTATTTTGTACTTATTTTATTGAATTAACATTGGCTTGTGATGAGCCAGTGATGGAGTTACTATGGTAAGAAGTAACTTCTAAATTGTTATGTGATTACCATGTATGCATTAATACATAGAAATAGATGGATGCTATGTTATATGATTTATATGCTTAAGTGAAAATGCAACATATGATATATGTTATTTGACATGACATGCATGGTTACATGAAAGAAAGCTATGTGACTACATGTATATGTGAAAGAAGCTATAAGCTTATATGCACATGTGATATACGTGATATGAATTACATGAAATGATTTACATGAATACATGTATATATATAATACGTGTGATATGATATGAGATATATGGTTACACATACATGTGATATGTGACAGAAGAGAAAGAACAAGTGATACGAAATGTATAAATAAATGCCCATAGTATATGATACGAGCTATAGGTATAGTTGGCATGCCAAGAGTCGAGGGTTTACCTATGTTCTAAGGAACATATGGATAATTTACCTAGGTTCTTCGGGACCTATGGACAGTTACCTAGGATCTTTATGACCTCTGGATAGTTACCGAGGATCTTTAGGACCTCTGGATAGGTCATTCGGGACATTTATACGAGCTGTGGTGACAGCATTAGTGCACAACCTCAATGTACTCACATACCTCTATTCTCAATAATATACATGGGCAATGAAATTGAAAGACAAATGAAAGGGAAAGTGATACAAGAAGGTAAGTTGCATGTGTGCATGACCTGATTGTATATTGTTATCATACAATAGATTCATGCATATTGATATGTCGTGATTCAATGATATGAATGCACATACATGAATTATATGTGTTATATGATGAGTATATGGTAAGTGGAAAGGATTATTGATAGTGTTTGTATATGTATGTCTTTTATTATATGAAATGATATATGGTTATATTATATGTTTATATGCATCACTAAGTCTATGACTTAGCGTGTAAGTGATTTACACGTAGGTACCAAGAACGAGAAGTGAAAGAATAGAAGTGGAAAAGACAGTATCACTACTAAAAGATCAGATCAGAAGTATTTGGCAAAGTATGTATTTGGTTATGTATAAAGTGTTGGCATGTAATAAGTCATTAAGTACGAGCACTCTGATCAAGTCTGTATTTTGTTTTAAATAAAGTTTTAAATTTCCCGGGATTTTTCTTAAGAGTCAAGGTTTGAAAAGTCAATGTGACACGTCAGACTCGTATCCGGGTCGGGTACGGGTTAGGGTGTTACATTTAATGGTATCAGAGCTACGGTTTAGCCGATTCTAGGCTAAAAACGAAGTCAAAAGTGTTTTAAAAAGTATACATGCCAAGGAAATAGTGAAAACTTCTGATCTGATAGAAAGTAAGTATACTGTTTTCCTAATAGAATGATATGATTGTATTTTATTAGATGTCTGGACAAGACAACTCCCGAGACGTAGCGGGAAATGATATATTAGTTGAAGGTAGTAATTCACCTGCCCTGGCCAGGCAAGGTGAAGGACAGACACTTTCTGGAGTGCCTGTGCAAGACCAAGACGTTTTCTTTAGAACGTTAGACGCGGTGTTGATGCGTTTCCAATCTCCTGCTCCTTCCACTCCGAGAAGGAATATAGCAAAAGATTTAAAAGGATTAGGAGCTCCTGAATTCAAAGGTGAAGTTGAGGAGAGTCCTGTTGAAGCGGACTTTTGGCTCAATGACGTAAAGATTATGCTAGATGGACTTCATTGTTCTGATATGGAAAAGTTAGACGGAGTAGTCTCCTTGCTTCGTGGACAAGCGAGAATATGGTGGACGAACGTTACTCTAAGAATGACAAGTGACCAAGTGACATGGTTCTTGTTTTTAGAAGAGTTCAAACACAAGTATATAGGAGACCAGTTCATCAAGCAAATGAAACAAGAATTCTTGAATCTGAAGCAATTGGATCACACTATATATGAATATGAGTGTGAATTCAATAAGTTGAGTCGTTTTGCGGCTGAGTTAGTTCCAACAGAAAAAGATGCATGCGAATAGTTTGTGGAGGGCTTACGCCCGAGATTAAAGGAGATGTTGATTGTGTTAAATCTATCCTCATTTCAAGAGGTAGTGAATCGTGCAAAAGCTCTTAAAAGAGCTCAGAATGAACGTTATGGGGATCAAAGAGTTCAATCTTTTAAAAAGAACGGGGCCTTCATCGAGTTTAGTATCACCCAAAAGAAGTAGAGATTCTGGTTTTCGATCTCAAGCACGGTCAGAGTCGATGACATCCTCCGCTAGAGGATCAAGTCAGATGAGAGATAGACAGACTCAATTTGTAGAGTCTGGTGATAGAAGAGCACAATTGAGACATTGTCAGAATTGTGGAAGATATCATGGTGGGATGTGTAGAATTAAATCTGGAGCTTGTTTCCGATGTGGGGAAATAGGACATTTCATGAGAGATTGTCCATTGAAGGACATAGAGCTTGCACAATCGGAACGATCTATTTTGATGTCTCAAAGAGGTAGGGGTAGAGGTAGAGAAAGAAATCAAACAGAATCTTCTACTCAACAGGAGATGCGCTCCACTGCTAGAATATATAATCTTAATGATAATGAAGACTGTGAGGACCCAGAATTATTAGCAGGTATTTTTCGGTTGTATAGTAAATGCGTTTATGATATTGGTTGATTTAGGCTAGCATAATTACATATGAACAGTAAATTGATGAGAGAAGTACTAATTTTAGTTATAAGTTAATTGTAGTAGTTTTATTGATATAAACCCATTAAGGTATAGTGTTCAGGTAAATAAGATTTGTGGTTACTTGAGTGGATTAAATAGCGTATGAGAACATGAGAAAATATATGGTTTAGTTATGCTATAAGGAAATCTTGATAATGAGGAATAAATAGAGAAAGATATGAGAATGATAGAGTTTAAAGAATCAAGTAAGATAAGTGTTATAACTGGTGTTAGATTATTTATAGCATGAGTGAAAGAGATATGTATTGAGTAATAAAAGAGGACTGTATATAAGGATTGCTTCATATTGTTATAAAGTGAAAATTCGAGGACGAATTTTCTTAAGGAGGGGAGAATTGTATAACATCCCAAACTAGGGGTTAGTGGCTAAATTATAAAGTTTAAGAATTTGATGAATTAAGTAGAAGAATGGAATAATTCAATGATTATTTGGAAATAATTCCTAAAAGTTGTTAGTAATTATTAAAGTAGATGAAGGGCAAAATGGTCATTGAACAAAGATAATATTAAATATTAATAAATGGGTATTATAAATATGAGAGGTATGATTGAAGAGATAAGTTTTAGACTTATCTTCTTCATCTTCATCTTCTCTCAAACGTGAAGAGCCAAGCTTGCAAAGGTGAGTTTCTTTGTTAGTTGATTATTTGCTAAATTTATGGTTGGGGTTTGATCATTAGATAATAACTAAGCTTAAGGAAAGCTTAGGTTATCTTAAGATTGAAAGATAAGAAGTTATGAAGATTAAAGAAAATGGGTTTGTAAAGGAAATTTTGGAAAAGAGTTAATAAGAGATTTTAAGATGGAATTTGACTTGTCATCAAGAAGAATAAGAGATTTATGAAGTTAGAAAAGATTTATAACAAATTTGAAAGTTTAGTAAGATTCTTAATTTTAAGAATCTTGATGAAATATAGAAGATAAATATGATTTATATGGACATGCATGGTTACATGAAAGAAAGCTATGTGACTACATGTATATGTGAAAGAAGCTATAAGCTTATATGCACATGTGATATACGTGATATGAATTACATGAAATGATTTACATGAATACATGTATATATATAATACATGTGATATGATATGAGATATATGGTTACACATACATGAGATATGTGACAGAAGAGAAAGAACAAGTGATACAAAATGTATAAATAAATGCCCATAATATATGATACGAGAGCTATAGGTATAGTTGGCATGCCAAGAGTCGAGGGTTTACCTATGTTCTAAGGAACATATGGACAGTTTACCTAGGTTCTTCGGGACCTATGGACAGTTACCGAGGATCTTTATGACCTCTGGATAGTTACCGAGGATCTTTAGGACCTCTGGATAGGTCCTTCAGGACATTTATACGAGCTGTGGTGACAACATTAGTGCACAACCTCAATGTACTCACATACCTCTATTCTCAATAATATACATGGGCAATGAAATTGAAAGACAAATGAAAGGGAAAGTGATACAAGAAGGTAAGTTGCATATGTGCATGACCTGATTGTATATTGTTATCATACAATAGATTCATGCATATTGATATGTCGTGATTCAATGATATGAATGCACATACATGAATTATATGTGTTATATGATGAGTATATGGTAAGTGGAAAGGATTATTGATAGTGTTTGTATATGTATGTCTTTTATTTATATGAAATGATATATGGTTATATTATATGTTTTATATGCCTCACTAAGTCTATAACTTAGCGTGTAAGTGATTTACACGTAGGTACCAAGAACGAGAAGTGAAAGAATAGAAGTGGAAAAGACAGTATCACTACTAAAAGATCAGATCAGAAGTATTTGGCAAAGTATGTATTTGGTTATGTATAAAGTGTTGGCATGTAATAAGTCATTAAGTAAGAGCACTCTGATCAAGTCTGTATTTTGTTTTAAATAAAGTTTTAAATTTCCTGGGATTTTTCTTAAGAGTCAAGGTTTGAAAAGTCAATGTGACACGTCAGACTCGTATCCGGGTCGGGTACGGGTTGGGGTGTTACAATGTAAGCCGTTGATGTACTTTGATCTAAACCGTTGGTTTTTTAGGGCCTCAACTAAGAATAGAGATCTCATTCCCTCATTCGTAAGTAGTTCATTCATCAGAGAGTAATAAAACTCAGGTATTTACTCTTGAATTCTTTCTTGTTCCCTTGTAGCCTTTGTGGCTTTGTTACTTAAGCTTGTTGGCTTGCTTTCTCTTTATGCTTAAGCTTTTGTGGCATGTGTTGCCGATCGTGAAGATCGAGTAACCTTGAGAGGGTTTACTTTCCCACAGTTCTTTCAGAGTTCCAAAGTGTGTTAACTCCTTGTGACTTAGACAGTGCTTCTAGTTCCTATTGTTGTTTTTCCTAGGTGGCTTGGATTAGCCCCATTGGTGTTTAGCTTCTGCTGTATTGGTCTAACCTTAACAGGGTAGTGTGTCGGTTGGTGAGCCTGAGACTCACAACGACTTGGTGAAAACTGACTTAGGTGCTCTTTCAACTTAGAATTTGTCTAAGTGTCGCATGAATCAACTAGCAGAAGTCTAGATCTGTGACAAATGGTATCAGACGGAGTCATTGTGATGAGGTAACGAGTGTTCGAGTGTGCTTGGTAGGAAGTGATAATAGAGCTTGTTTCAAGACAAATGGTCGAAAACATACGAGCATGTCAGAGTGTGCTGGCTTGAGTCATTGTGGATTTAGTGATTGTTACAGTTTGTTTGGAGAAAGTGTTATCGATATGGTGTAGCAAAGAGATGTTCCCACAGAGAATGGCATGGAGAGCCATAGTGATGTTGGTGGGCTCATACTAGAAAGGCAAGGAATAAAAGAAGCCACAAGACTATTGAAGATGCGAATCGATAGCCTTGAAAGCTTTGTCGAAGAAACCAATGAGGTCTAAGGAGTTTTAGAATCACGTCTTGAACAGAATCTCAACGATTGGTTATTATTGGTGATGAGTAATACGCTCAGGACTACGGTAACAACTTTAAGGGAAGAGATGGATGGGCTCAAGAGTGAGCTACTGATGTGCAATGATACAATGAGTGAGCGTGGGGCGTGCAAGCCCTTCTTGGAAGGACTTAGACTAGGGGCGATGCTGAAAGGTAAGCATAGACCTGGAAAACGTGACCCGAACTCGATTACCTGAATGATTTACCTAAACAATTACCCAATATTAACCTGAACATGATAATCAAATTTGATCAGATACCCTACCCATACCCGACTTGAACCATACCTGATTGAAAATTTAGCGAAACTGAAATCAATCAGAATCAAAACTGAAATTAACTCAAACCAAAAGCAACCTGAACCGAAAGAAGCTTGAACCGAAAGAAACCTAAAACAAATTTTAACCCGGTCTGAAAGTAACCCGAACCTAATTTAACCTGACACGAAAGCAACCCGAACAAATTGAAATTGATAAAAGTTATTTTCAATAATAAATTAATTTAAATAAAATTGATATTTATTAAAATATTAGATTTATAATAAAATAATAGAAAGTTTAAGAGGAATATAATGTAAGAATCTAATTGTAAGATTGAAAACAGTAATAAATAAAGTTAACTTATCTTACTTTTTATAAAAATATTAGATCTATAATAAAAATAATAGAAAATAACTATAACGAAAGAAATAATATTAGATTTATAATAAAAATAATATAAAGTTTACTTATGTTACGACTAAAACTTAAAAAATAAAGTTATATATTATTTTTTTAAAAGCTAATAAAAAATTAAATTTATAATTGGAAATAAAATTCTTAATAAAAAATTATTTCTTTATCAAATAGATCTCATTATAAATTTTCATACGAGATCAATATAAAATTTATAACAAATTCTAACACGTATTATAGGATTCTATTTGTGTCAAATTATCATTTTATCACCTCTAAATGATGGTTTAATTCAAAATATTGAACAATTGAGAATTGAAATTAAACCTAAATGATAAAATTAACAAATAAGAAAACATATTTTTACAAGTATATATAAATTATTCTATATATACTTGATTTTGATTAGACTCAAAGCTAATTCAACTTGAATTGACCTGATCTAAAGGTTAACCTAAACAAAAAATCAAAACTGATTCGATATTGACCCAACTCGAAATCTAATTGATCTAGTATTGGCCCGACCTGATATTGACCCGATCTAAAAACCAATTGATCCAAACCGAAAAAACTGATCCAATAATCACCCAACCTAAAAATTGATAAGACCTGATACCCGACCAGATCTGATTCACCATACACCTGAATTAGATATGAACCAAATTCGATATGATCCGTAGAAAATTAAACCAAATATAATTTAGACTCAAAATTACTCAACCCAAAATGACCCAACCCAAACCCGATCCAAATGACTTGTCTTTAGTTAAATAGTGTAATGCACAACATTGTTTAGAAGTCAGAGTTGTGGCTGAGTCACAATTAGTACTTCCAAAAGTCAAGTCAAGTGATAGTGAATCATCTAGACCCATGCCCAGAAATAAGAATGAAAGTAGGGGAGTTCACGACAAGCGACAATGGATAGATGGCGAATAAAGCTCTTCGAGTGACTCAGGAAAGTCATCAGCTAATCATGATTGGAACAAGTCATCGGGGAATCGTGGCCAAACCAAGTCCACAAATAAGAAAGGTAAGCCTATAAAATGCTACTTCTATGATGGTCCTAATTTGATTCGAGATAGTCCCGAAAAAATTCACCTTGTTATCCTCATTAAGGGTGAAGATGAGCCAGAAGGAAGAGCAATTAAAGATGGTGAGATTGTCGTAGTTAAAGCAATCAAACTAGGAGTTGTGCTCGATACAAATGTGGGTGGCAAAGCAGGCAAGCTGATGGTAAATAAACACAAGCCAATGAAGTGTTTCCTATATAAGGAACCAAACAAAGCCATTAGTAATCTGAATGGGACAGAGCTCGACGCAAATGCAAGTGGTAAAGTAGGAAAGTAGAGGGTAAAGAAAGAAGAGCTATTGAAGTATTTTCGTTGTCATGGAGCACATAAAGTGTGAGATTACACGTATGAAGTAAAGTTTGACGTAA
Source organism: Hibiscus syriacus (assembly GCF_006381635.1). Taxonomy (NCBI): domain Eukaryota; kingdom Viridiplantae; phylum Streptophyta; class Magnoliopsida; order Malvales; family Malvaceae; genus Hibiscus; species Hibiscus syriacus. Next base: position 8,376,140 of record NW_024063392.1, on the reverse strand, counting down.
AAGAGAATTACCAAGTAGGAAAACCAAGGGTAAATAAGTAAGAGAAAATGGAGTGTTTTCGATGTAAAGGTCCACACATGGTGCAAGATTGCCTAGCTCGAGTTAAATAATCCAAGAGAAAGGACAAGACCGAGAGTAGTGAACTTGCCAGGCTTAGTTCAATAAAGTTTATTTTTTCTAAAAGCTGAGTAAAGGTCAAGAGCATAATTTTTTGTCCAAACCAAAAGTTGCCAAAGAACTTGCCAAGGATGCTGAGGAGATAGACATCACTGTGGAAGTTTGAGTTGGCTTAAGGACAAAAAAGCATGAATCATTGGAGGAACAATTATCCTCAGTGCTTTCCAAGAGTATGCGAGTAAGTTAAAGGAACTCATGCTCGAAGTCCCAGAGTTAATTGAAGAAAATGGGTTCTTCACCTTCATGGAGGGCATAAAGCCGTGAGAAAAATTAGAGATGGAGAGAAGGGGATTCAAGGTGTTATCTCAAGCCTTGGAAGCCATTGAGTCTATCATAGAAATTGGGGTCAAGAATTCATCCAAGCTGAAGGAAGCTGTGGGTCATGGAAAAAGTATCCGCATTGAAGGGTCATCGAAAGATGTGGAGTGAAGTTCTCGTAGCAATGGTGATGGGAGTTCATTGAAATTAGATGCAGTCATCAGTAAAGATGAAAAGTATGAACTTAGCACAAGTAAAAGTAATAATTACCATAATTCGAGGGTAAGAGATGAGCAATCAGATGGCCACAGGAGTTGCAAACTTGCCTAGATAAAGCTGAGTTGTCCAAGAAGATGGACGAGCCCAGCATTAAGGTATCCAAGGAGAAAGTCATGCCTAGGAATTATGAGGCTGTGCAACTTGAATGATGATATTGAATTCTTCCAAGGCTAAGGGAGGTCAGAAGCAGAGAAGGTTAATGTATGTTAACATCACTATTGTGGGACGATCGGGAGTTGCCTTAGTAGATACAGGGGCATCCGATTTCTTGTTGAAAAAGGTTGCTGAGAAACTTGATCACTTAATTCAACCTTCGAAGAAAATGATTAAGACTGTTAATGCTGAAGATGTTCCAATTGTTGGATTAACAAAGAGGATATAGTTGCAAATTAGCGAATATAGTGGTAAAGAGGTTTTTCATGTAATCTCGATGGATGACTTTGATTTCGTAATTGGGGTGGGTTTCTTTGATCGAGTTCGTTCTTTCATCTTTCCCTGGGTCGATGTCATGTGCATCTTGGATTCATAGAGGTAATGTGCGGTGCCAATATTTCCATATGGGAAGGGAGCAACCAAGGATTTGACAAATATTTTGTATGTTAATTTTCGGAGGGAGAAGAACATTTCTTTTGAGACTACCATTGGAGAAACCACCAAGGATGGGTTGATGGAGTCCAAGCCTTCGAGGGACATAGAAAAAGTTAGTCTCTCCACCCAGTAGCGTGGTGTGAGTGGCACCGAGTTTCAAGAAGGGGTACCGGTTTGAGTTGAAGCAACGAACATCAAGGCAAAAGTGTTCATGTTGGGAGTGTCAGACTTCATGAGCAAGAAAGTATATATAGAAAGTAAATGTGTTAAGGATTAATAGAGTAAGGTAAATCTCAATCACTTTTTTTAGTGTTATTTAGTTTGATTTTCCTTGTTGATTGGTTTAGGTCGAGAACCTAACCATCTTTGTAGAGTAACCAAGTATTTGCCGCTGGATCAGAAGTATCCAAGTTTGGGTGACTAAAATGGATAAGATGGATTTCCTGCGCTATAGATGTATGCAATGGAGAGTTAGATCATTTGAGTCATAACGACATAAACCAAGGTATAAAGTTAGCCAACTTGTTTTGTTAAAGATTCATCCAAGGTGTTCGAATACCAAGTGACCTTGCCTAGTAGCGAGGGCTTTGCTCGATCAAGTAGAGGAGATTATCACGGACCATAACTTAGGTTCTCAGACTTTGGCACCGTTGCTCATAAAATAGGATCTATGCACGCATACTTGGGCCTAATTCACCCTAGCAGGTTAGTGTGTCGCCCTAAGATTCACAAGGACATGGTGAAGGCTGACTTAGACGCTATTTCAACTTAGAATTCGTCTAAGTGTCGCACGTATCAGCTAGCGGAAATCTAGCCATGTGACAATTTATATATCTAAAAATGACAAAAAATAAACAAATGAAAAGAAGATATAGAGAGAAAAAACATTTATTTTTCTTATAATATAGCCACAAATAGATGCCAAGAATGATGCTATAATGGTGTTGGATTCTTGAGAAGTTGTTGGGCTATCAAACCAAAATAGTCTTTGGGTTGTTTGTAGGTAGTTTTTTTGCCCAATACCATTAACGGGTAAAACAATTAACCCAATATCACACAAAGGAATTTATTTTAGGATTTGCGACATTTGTTGTAGTATCCATGGAACTCGTCACGTCGAAATAACTAGTTCTAATGGAAAATATATTTTGTTAAACCGATCCGTCGGGTGAAATATTTTATTATTTTTCTTGAAACTCATTATGCCAACATGATGAGTTTGATTAAAATAATATTTTTTAGTTTTGAAATTTTAATTTTTAAAAAATAAGAAAATGATATAACCCGTCATGTGTAGGTGACGAGTTCCTTTGGGTTTGAATAAGTAGCTCTTTATAACTGTTGGCCAATGACATGATTTTTGAATTGATGGAACTCATCATGTGGGCATGACGAGTTCTAATTGTTATTTTAATAAAAAATTTCATTATAAATAGGAGTAAGGTGAGTTGATATAGTTTATATGAGAATCAAATCATGTATTTGTGTAAAGAATATTCGAACAAATTTTTGAATGGTCTATTTGGATCAGATTACTTAAACTTTGATGATTGAGATTCGATCTCATCTTCAGATGAAGAATGGGTAAATGAGGCAATAAAATCGATACTTGATCAACATAAGGAGATAAAGAAACTTGAAAATGAGAATAAAGAGATGAAAAACGAGGAGAAGAGGAAGAAGTATGAATACTTACCAATCCGATGTAGCAAGCGACTTATAGATAGGAATATAAAAAGAAAAACAATAGTGTATAAATTAAAAGAAAATATGATGAAATTTTGCTTTTATGATGATTTTTTCGTTGGAAAAATGTTTTAAATATATGTATGAATTTATGTTAAGTTAAAAGTTATTTTTGAATGGTTTGCAATTATATATGAAAAGTTAAAAATAAATACGGTTAATGATGTTCATAAATTATACAAAAAGGTAAAATAAACAAGATGGGAACAAAATTACGAAGGTTTTATCAGCATGCTCGATATTTAGGAAGATGCGGACAATGCTTTCTATTGTAACTTTCACCTCTACGGTGGCCATAAAGCTTTGGAAGACTTTACACACTAGTAGAAAAAACCCCTTTAATGACGCACATTGCGCATCATCTATGGGTGCAATGACATACATTTCCTGTCGTTGAAGCCACCGACATGAATTTAAGATGACGCACAACTGTGTGTCATAAATTTATGACACGCATTTATGACACACATTTATGACGCGCATTTATAATGTTCATTAAGCGTCATTGAAGCCCCCATCATAAATTAAGATGACACACATTTGTGTGTCATAAATTTATGACACGCATGTATGACTTACATTGTGTGTCATTGAAGCACACGCCATTAAAAAAGATGACACACATTCGTGTGTCGTGATTGTATTTCGTAAATTATTGTATATATATATATATATATTGTAGATTGAAAATAATCAAACTAAATCACATTTAATGCCTCATAATACTATATATATATATATATCAGATATATATAAGCTATCCATTTGCATACAATATATTCACATTAAGTTACAAATATAATATCCATCACCTATGGCTATTTGAAAACAAAAAACCAAGAATGTTCTCAGATTATCACAAGAAGATACTAATAGATTATAAGATCTTAGATGCAACTCCTCTAGCTTCTTCTGCAAATTTGAAGTTGCTTCTTCAGAGTCGAGAATTCTTGAAACAGGTTGCGAATGAGCATTGGCTTCAACTGAACTAGTAGGAACATCAGATGCACCAGCTGTTCCCGACCCCTTCCCAAAATTATAGCACAAAATCCATTCTACCTGTAGGTTTCTTTGATTTCAATCCAATAAATCTGTTATTTGCTCATTGTATATATGCAAAAGAAAATTGAAAATGAAGTGATAAGGAGCAAGAATAGTACAACGCTAAGCAGTCCAATTATGTCAAAACTAAGAATCAAAATAATTCAATTGTGTTTATCAGCATGCTTAATTCACAACTTCTAAACGGGAAATATAGTAAAACTCAAATACCCACCTTGGCACATAGAACTCCAATTACAATCCCTCTAAGGTAGGAAAGACGGACAATAATGCATAAAGTATGGAAACAGGAATTACTCAATCACACTGATTTAGCAAATTAGATTACTACATACCGATCAACTGGTAACCACAGAAGTCACATAATAGTTAAATGTCCTCGGGAATAGACTATTAATAGTAATTTAACTTTGAAATAGGCTTACGATGCTATATGCATGAAAAATAGAATACACAAAGGATATCATAAAGGCAAAACAAGAAATTTATAGATAGTTAAAAGCATAGCAGCAGAGCCCCAAACAAAGGGAACTAATTAACAACACAGAAAATATTAGGAACAAAAGGAATATTGATAGTGGAACTTACATTTTATTAAAGAACGTTTCCAATAATGCTGAGAATTAAGCTTATTGATTAAAAATAATAATGCATTAATGCTTACCTTTGGGATAGGAACTTCCCATGTTACCACTGCCTTGAAGTCTAAAAATAAAATTAACAATAAAAAAATTCAATGAAAATAGACTCTAACCAATTGGCTAGAGAGCCACTGACTAATAAAAAATAACATACCATGGTTGCAAAAGTCAATGCCAAGGAGAAGACCCTCCACCCAGATAGTTTCTTCTTGTTTCGATGTGGAAGTTGCTCCATTGACTTTGTTATCATTCTCATGACCCTCAAATTATGATATAAACCCAAAATAAATAAAAATCTTTAACCTCAGCTCCATGTTAATACAGTAAACTTTCACCTGTGAAAGCAAATAAGAGGAAAGATCCAGGCACAAAAGTGGTAAGAACTAAAGTGTAACCTCACTTTTTCCATCAATTTCATTAACAGGCTCTCCACTTAGTCCACTATGACTGATGGTCACCTCAGAACTTCTTTCAACTGGACATGTTGTCTCGGTATCTTCTTGAATTTGGGGAAATACATAAGAATGTGGAAGAGGAAGGTTCAGAGCACGAGATCAAAATATAGAATTCGCCCTAGCATTACAGAAATCACGTAGTATTAACCACTAAAGTTTAAAGTGCAAGGAATGTCATCATATCATAGTCAATCTCCTTCATTGTCCCCACCCCATTTTGAGAAAGAATAAGAAAGAGTTCATTTTAAGGAGATCCCTACCAAAGAAAATCTTTAAAGTAGACCTCACTGAAAAAGAAGCATTAACAACAATTCATAATTGGGAAAAAGGAAAATAACACACTTGATTCCTACTTTATTCGATATAATTAATACCAACCTTTCAAAAACTCCATCAAGAGAAAGAAGTTTCTTCACCAAACCCTTCACTTTATCTTAATACACAGAAATCAAATCCTTTTTCTATAAAACAATTACACTAACTTTCATCATCATGGGTAGTCAAATTACATGCATTTCATCTTCAAGGAAAACGTTAAACTATATGCTTATATTTACCCGCAATTCAGTTGCTCTATACAAGATTGTTCCTCTCAATTACAACATCTCATCATCGGTAAACCATAGTGGATTCCCAAAAGTGGTGGGAAGCATATCAAGATACATGAACCAGTCTTTAAATCCACATAAATAATAAATAAAAGAAAACTAAAAGAAAACAATCAAATATGTTAAGTACATACGATTTCCACGAAGAATTCTTTCGGAGACGTTCCACAGTAAGAAGTCTTTAAATCTGTTGTTCGTTGAACGAGAGGGAATTGAAATGTAAAGGGTTGGAGTAAAATTAAGTTTGGTTCGGTAATGGATAATCCTGCAAAATATTACCTGGCACTGCAAATCAACAATCTTCACCTGCTACCACTTCAATATATCTAAGAAGTTTTCGGCTTCACGACTTTCTTCCTTAGTTGCCTCTTTGTGATCAAGCTCTTCATCCCCTAGAAGAACAATAATGCACTGCATTGCGTAAAAAACTGCCATTAATGAAAGAATCAATGAAGTTTGCACGTTGTATTTCGTAATGCATAGGGAAACACTTCGGACATGGACATGCAAATACCTGCAGATAATCACCGAGCAGAGCAGCGTATTGGGGCTCTTTGGGTCGATAGTTGTATAAGTCATAGAGAAAAGGAGTGCTAACTAGCAAATACACAAACTACGGCAAAGAAAAGAACAATTAGATGAGACATGAAAGTAGAATTAAACGTAACTGCTCGCTGTAATTAACATATAACTTCATAGTTCAAACGGAACCAAAATAATCACTCTTAAGAAACAAAAATCTCACCAGGAGGAAGACTCCAAAGACATAGCCAAATACAAATAGAATAGCACCGAGTCCTTTCAAAGTAATAGCGACTAAAAATAATTTTTAATTTGCCTAATGTGTCTTGAAGGTAGAGGTCTTAGCTTTGTTCGCTTCATTTTTGCATCATTATTTATCTCAAAAACCTAGAGGCATGAATACCATTGGTTAACTGAAATGTCAGTCTATCTAGTTAATTCATGAAAGTAACTTAAAATACAACCACCATACTGTCACATCCTTGCAACATTGACCAACTCAAATGTAAGAAAAACATAGTGTTCAAGAAAGAAGGTAAGAAGAAATTACAATTTGCAAGTCATGAATTCGATTCCTAGAATATCAAATAATTTATAATTGTTTCTTTCCCTATCCCATTTTGCCAGGGTACTTATCTATCAATAAATTTATGTCGATGGATTTAAATCATAACTAATGAGCTTTTGCACCTAAAAGCTATGTCTGTACATCCATCCCGATCCTAGTTTCTACCAAGGTTAATAAAAAGGAAAGAAAAAAGAATATCAAAACATAAGGGCCTTTACAAAAGTGCAAGCTTTTGCACCTAAAAGGTGCATCTTTTGTTATGAAAGAATTACATGAAAGGCAAACCTCAAGAATAAAAATGATTTTCTCCAATTTTTTCACATTTCTTTACAAAACATACTTCCGAATATCTAAAAAAGAATAATTTTATCAAATATCTAAGAACCCTTAACTCCTCAAGAAAAGATTTAAAAGATTGTGCATGACAAATAACCTATTAGTTAACATTCTAAAATTGTGCATGACAAAGCATTCAATGAAAACAATCAAATATTTAAAAGACAACCTGATTCAACGAATTAGCCGAAGCAGCAACCATCATGGTTCCATCACAAGTACAAAAAAGGCCCGCCAAATCAACGACGTCTCCACTCCCTAGCACATATCAGTCCCCGAAGTCACCACCACTAGCATACTAGTAAATCAAACCACAAAAAAAAAGTTAACGTTTTTAATCAACCCTTCAAAATTTGCCTAAAAATCTTAATTAAGGTTTGACCTGAGCTGAGCCTTGGAGAGCCCCCAGTAACACCGATCGTAGTAACGAGCCAGCTGGATCACATCAGTAGCATTGAAAGTTAAAGGCCGAAAGGCATCAGATTTGTTAGCGAGAAACCCTAGCTTTAAAACGGAGTCCGATGAGGAAGAAGGAGAGGGCGCGCCGATGAGAGTAGAAACGTTGATGAGAACGAGAAAGTGTTTGGTATACAAGGACTTTTGGAGTGAAAATTGAGAAAACAGATGCGTAATGGAAGTAATTGAAATTAGTGGAGGAAGAAGAAGTGGGAAAGGATGAAAATAATGGGGGAAATTAAAAAATGACTTTTACAGATGACACAATTAAAAAGTGTACTCCGTGTTTTCGCAAAATTTTTGGATTATGACTATTAAATATGACACATTATTGTAGTCATTAATCATTCAGATTTTAAAAAACATGACATTTTTTTACACATATTTTTTGCAAGTCATAAATTAGCATGTGTCATCGTTCGTGTGTCATTAAAGGTATATTTTCTTGTAGTGACACTCATTAAGGATCGTCAATATCAGTATGAATTTGACTAAATTTAGGTCAATGCTTTAACTTTCTTCCTAATTGTGGGTTTGACAACCATTCTTCAAAAACATTTGGTGTCCAATAAGATTGGTTTTTGAGATACTTAAACTCACAATTATATATATATTGCGCATAGTATGCAAGTTATAAAAATCATCAGCATAAGAGTATGTGTCAATATTAACATGCATACATGGAGCAACAACGTGAGTGCATGGGTATCTAAAAGCTTGAAATTAACTGCAATCACACCATATTCTATTGTGATTACTGGTGTATGTGGTAGAATTCCAACCTTCATGTGGTCGAATAAGTTCTTGGACAATATAATCAAAATTAATTCTGGAAAAATGATGAACATACGTTGATGTTGCATGCGTTTGATTTTTGTTCATTGCCTTCTTGATAGAGAAGTGAGAATGGATGATGTACGTTACTCTTCATTGAGGAATCAAACTTAGAAAACTATAGACTCGATCAAAAAATGAGAGGGAAAGAATGAGAAGTTATTGGCGACGGTAAATAATGTAGGTATTTGGATTAAGGTTGCTGGAAATTGAAACAAAGAAACAAAGATTAAAGAAAAATAAGGATAATAATAATAAGATGGATAAAATAAAGATAATAATAGATAAAGATAAAATGGAGATATATAATTGAAAGATTAAACTTAGCCAATGGAGGTGTGTGGCAGTAATGGAGGAAAGGATAATGGATTTGTGGAAGATGAAGATAGATGGATAAATGTTCTATCAAACCCTCCAAGTCACAATGGAAAAGAAAACTTGATAATACGGCTCTAACCAGTCCTCCTAATCGCAATGAAAAGGTAAATCGGAGTGTGAATATCTCTCTCAAAAACTTGAAAAGATGATTTGAAGGCACAACACAATCAACACTTGCAAAAACATACTCATGTTGTATTATTATTCAAGAAGAAAGATGTTATCTACAATGGTGGGAGGAGCTTCCTTTATATAGGTGAGGGGGAATCCTTGTTGTAACCTAACTACGTAATTAAATAAAAATGTCCTAATAGTAATAAACTAAGGATAATTGTTTTAACTTTATCTTAATTTCTAATAAAATAATAATCTAATCTTAAAAGATAATATATCATCCTATATTAAATTATATTACAAATAATAAAAAATATTGAAAATTTGTAATATTTAGAAAATATAGCATTAATCCCGTACATGATTTTCTACATGCGTTGTATTAACTAAAGTGGACATATCTTGAGATCCCGATATCGGATTGAGGTTATTAAAAGACCGTTGGAAATATAAGAGACATTCATTTTAAATCTAGAAGACATGTTGACCAAATAACATCATGATCCCATTCAAAAAGCAGTCGTAAGTATGCTGCTCTGTTGTTCTTTTTTTCCAATAGTTTTTCATGTGGATCACTTAGAAGCATTAGTCCATCTTCCTTTGATGTGAGCCTTTTGATGCATGCATCATGCTCTTTCTTCAAAAGAATTTGACATCGAATCTGAAAGATCAAAGGGAGAAACATTAGAGACTTCTAAAAATTCACTCACATTATACTTACAGAGTGGATATGCTTTAAATCTTTGAGACTTTGTTCTTCTAATAGGTTCATGTAGAAACAATAATCCAAAGAAGCATGCATTGTCATCATTATGGACTCTGGTGTATATATCAATTCCCCCCCTCAAAAGGATTTATCCACGAATCTGAAAATCCAAGAGAAAGATAATTATATGTGTGGAAAGAAAAAATTGTAATATACTTACCTGGATCAATAAGACGTGTCTTTAAGTGCTTTGGCATAGGTTTCTTCCTTGTTGGAATCAAATTCTTAAAGTCTTGTAATCCTCTTTTGAGCACAAGTCTTGAAATCCAGTATTTCGGTTGAAATTGAAATCCACTTTTGGTTTTCTTTATAATTACCTCATATGTCCTTTCCATTGTTTTACTCTTGTATGGTGAGATAGAGTGTTTGAAAACCATATCAAGTGTTTGTGAAAGTAATCCATGAAGTCTCCCAAGTATGGTTCATGAGTTGAGAATTCTTGTGAGGAGCTTTGTGGACTGCATAACCTGTTCAGTTGAAATGAAAAGCCATCTAAAAAATAAAACTCATTAAAAGTAGTTTTAAACGAATGTGTATATATATCAGAAATATCTGAGTCATCATGATATACATCTGTAATATGTTCAATTCTCGAAATAGTAGTATGCGTTTTATAGGTAAGAGTCTACCTTCGGGATAATGCATCTTATACTATGTTTTTCTTACTTCGGCCTTTTAACAACTTAAAGAATTTGTAGTTAGTGTGTATAAAAAACTTTGTATAAGGAGATAGTGTTACCATACTTTGACTGCACATACTAATGCCAGAAGTTCTATGTCATAGGTAGAGTAATTCAATTAAGCAACTTTGAACTTCTCACTAAAGTAAGCGATAAGTTGTCTTTCCTGCATAAGAACTATGCCTATGCCCATACCTGAAGAATCACTTCTAGCTCAAAAGTGTTAGAACAATTGGGAAGATGAAAAATAGGGTAGAACATAACATACATTTAAATTTTTTGAATGATTCTTGTTTTTATGGTCCCTATTTGAATTCAACCATATTTTAGGTGATTTCGATCAAAGGTGTGGCAATGATAGATAATTCTTTGCAAAGTGACAGTAGAAGCTTACTAAGTCATGGAAAGATCTTACCTCGGGTATAGAAGATGGTGTAGGCCATTCTTGGATTGCCTTTACCTTTTCAACATCAACATCGATTCTCTGTGCACTTATTATAAGGCCTAAAAATATAATCTTACAAAACAAGTACTTGTCTATGTTATCATAAAAGTGTTCTCGTCAAAGAACGTCAAGAACCGAGTAGAAGTGAGAGATATAAAAATCAAGAGAATGTGAGTAGATAAGAGTATCATCAAAGTAAACAACATACTTACCTTTGGTATGGTTTAGCGCTTGTTTTGTCATTAAGATGGCACAATGACTAAGGCTTTCTTGGATGTAGCCTTTCCGCAACAGATCTAACTCTTTGGTTTCTCTGCGATTGTTTGTTCGATGAGGTATGATGGAATCTTAAATTTGATCAGTTTGATATTGTTTCCCTCTTTCTGGTGGTAATCCATCAGATGGATCACCTAATACTTCTTGAAAACCTTGTAAAAGATAAAAAAAACACTAAAAAAATCCTTATTAATATTAAAAATCGAAACAATTGATTCCCTAAGCGAATAAGGATGTTTTTTTACCAAGAAGGTTCTCTCGCAATTATTTTGTGCTCACACATAGGTTTTGAGTCACTCTTTATTCTCACAATTAGGTTCACTCACCTCCCGTAGGTCATTTTCTTGGCTTTTATGGGTTGTGACCTCTTTTGCTTTTGCCTCATTTTTAGTTTCTTTTTTTATTTTGTGGTTTTCCACCGTCCTCATAAAATTTCATCACATGACTTTCAATTACATATGTTGATTCCAATGGTGTAAGGATAAATAACTGTAGATCGATATTTTCTATTATAATTATGTTATCATCGTATTCAACGATGTTATTGTTTGATTCAGTATCATCGGTAGAAGATGGAGTAGAAGAAAAAATAGAAGTAGATGATTTACCTTGGGCATCTTCGATTACAATGTTGCTAGCATCATATTCATCGATGTCATTATCCGATTCAATATCCATGGTAGAAAGTGGAGTAGAAAAAAAAGGAATTCGATGAATTACCTTGGTAAGTTGAAGAAGTACCTTGGTAAATAGATGAAGTACCTTAGTAAATAGATGAAGTACCTTAGTAAATAGATGAAGTACCATGGTAAGTGTCTCTGAAATGATATTTCTTCTGAAGTTGTGATTTGATTGTCATTGCTTTCTTCAATGTATCTTCAAGGCTTTCATAACCATGTAAGTCAAGAAGATTAATGATGTTTGGATGTAAGTCGGTGACAAATCTATTCATTGTGTATCATTCTACTTCATGTATGTCTACACGATTAATTAAGGATGCCTACTCCTTGCAGTAGTCTTCTACTAATCTTCTATCTTGTAGAAGTTGGTGAAGTCATTGCTTAACTTCACGATTGTAGTATATTAGAAAATGTTTTCTCATTACTCGTTTTATATCTATCCAAGACATGATGTTTGGTATTCGGAAACCTTGTATCACCTTTTGTGTCTGCTTCCACCAAGTGAACGCTTAACCGTGGAATTCTGAGGTGATCAATGGTACTTCTTCTTTCATGCAAAAATTGTAGTGATAGAACATGAAGTCGACTTTTCTCTCCCAATTTGTGTATCCGTCCGGATCATAATCTCCTTTGAATTGCAGGATTTGAATACTTTTACTGGTTGATAAGATCCATTAAGTTTGTCCATTCATTGTTGAAGTACCATAAGTACTTCCATTTGATGATTAAGAACTTTATTGAGGCCTCAAATTACCTCGTTAAATCTTTCATCTTTTGTTATACTGAAAGTCAAAGCAACTTGTAATGTGAAAAAAATTAAAGAAAACAAGAAACCGCACAAGTCACTCTAAATAAATAACACAATGATAGGCCAAAAACCCGATCTTGTACTCTTTAAAACACTCTTCTCTAAAATCTTTCCAATGTTCATATCGGAGTTCAATCGGTAACAAAGGAAACAAACGTTACTTAAAGGCTCTAAGAGGCCAAAGAATGGAATGACTTCAAGAAAGCGAGAATGAGAGGAAGAAGAAGTATGCAAACTCATTTAGTCCTACTAACACAAGAAAAGAATGTGTTAGATGATGTGGAGGAACATTAAAAGGTAAAAGAAAATAACCTGAAGTAATAAGAGTCAAAGAAAAAGTTAGAAAATCTAAACTCGAAAAAACCATGATTGGCTGGATCAACTTGAGTAAAGTCTTTGAGGGGGTTTTTGATCTCCAAAAAAGCTGATTTTTTTTGGTGATTTCTTAAAACTAGTTTAGTTTGGATATGGAAACTTTTTGTACAAAATTTGTTTTGGAAATTTCTGAAAAAATTCGACAAGAACCAATGCTCAAAAATCTTGAATGATGGATCAAAGGGGTCAAATGAAGTCTGATTTACCTAAAATTTTATTTGGAGATTGATCTTGGGATGATACAAGTACATCTAAAAATCATCCCCAAATTCCTTCATTTATATTTTCTGGATTTCTTTATTTGTGCATTTTGCTTCTTCTTTTTTCCTTTTTTTATTTTATTTTGATTTAAAATAAAACTAACAATAAGAAATTGAAACTAAACTAAAAAATAGAAAAAAATTTGAAAATGATGAACTTCACTCAACTAGCTCTATTGGGGTACCCTGATGAACTATGCTTGTAAGAACAATTAAGAACACTTGATTCTCTCCAAGAATCATCCCAAATCTGATACCAATTAATAGAGAAGTGGAAGAGAATGATGTACGATGCTCTTCGTTGAAGAATTAAACATAGAAAACTCTAGACTCGATAAAAAAATAGGGAAAGAATTAGAAGCTATGGGCGACGCTAAATTGAGACAAAAACAATGATTAAGAAAATAAAAAAAATAAGGATAATAATAATAAGATGGATAAAGTAAATATAATAATAGATAAAGATAAAATAGAGATATATAATGGAAAGATTAAACTTAGCTAATGGAGGTGTGTGGCAATAATGGAGGAAAAGAATAATGGATTTGTGAAAGATAACGATAGATGGATAAATGTCCTATTGAATCCCTTAGTCAAAATGAAAAGTCAAACTCGATAATGCGACTCCAACCAGTCCTTCTAATCTCAATGAAAAGGAGAACCAGAGTGTGAAAATATCTCTCTCAAGAACTTGAAACGAACTCAAAGGAAAATAAGCTTCAAAGGCACAAGGCAATTAGCACTTGTGAAAATATACTCATATTGTATTATTATTTATGAAAAAGATGTCCTCTACAATGGTAGGAGGAGCCTCCTTTATATAGATGAGGAAGAATCCTTGTTGTAACCTAAATACGTAATTAAATAAAGACGTCCTAACAACAATAAACTAAAGATAATTGTTTTAACTTTATATTAATTCCAAATAAAGTAATAAATACAATCCTAAATGATAATGTATAATCCTATATTAAATTATATTACAAATAATCAATAAAAATATTGAAAATTCATAATATTTATAAAATCTCGTATTAATCCCGTATAGGATTTTCTGAATGTGATGTCTTCACTAAAATGAACATATCTCGAGTTACCGATATTGGATTGAGGTGATTAAAAAACCGTTGGAAATCTAAAAGACACCTTATTATAACAGCAAAAGACATATTGACCAAATAACATTAGGATCCCATTCAAAAAGCAGTCATAAGTATGTTTCTCTGTTGTTCTTCTTTTCCAATGCTTTCTTGTGTGGATCACTTAGAAGCATTAGTCCATCTTCCTTCGATGCTAGCCTTGTGATGTATATATCACTTCTTCAAATCTGAAGCCCGATTTTTACCATCCTTAATCATGACCTCTATTTGTGCATAATTTGTCTGCTCAAATTTTACTCAATCTGAAGTAAGTCTCCCTAACAATACTTGCTGCGAGAAGATGTCTCATTCTTTCAAGCACAAAGTTGACACATTCGATAATATTGGTTTTCATATGGCCATAACGTCATACCTGATCATCATATGTATGTGACCATATTTCCTGAGGTATTTCAGCTGTAAAGTTATAAACATATTCTCTGTATCTCCTTAAATTTTCTATCATCACACATAAATTTTATTACAGTAAAGCATATCATAAAAATGGATTTAAGAATAATAAATGAAGAACATAAATGACACAAAAATGTAGAAGTTACTCATGTTGATAATCTCATTTTTTATCTTTTTGTTCTTAAACCTCGTCATAATGTTAGAGCCAATATGACATATACAATACATCAGACATTTGTGGGGAGGGGACCACTACTTCATGGTCTTGAAATCATCGCTAACAACCTAGGTGAAAGGTTTGATATCATGCAAACTCTATCTTGAGTGACAACATTGGAATCCATGTTGGAGAAAAAGAAATTCCATGTTTCTTTCGAGTCATTTTTAACAATGGAGAAGGCAATGGGGAAATGTTTATATCACCATATTGTGCAAAGTTATCATAAGAACATGTTTGTATACTCCATTCAAAAAAGTCTCTTTCGCTTGAACCATTTATTTGCAAAAGTGAAATCTTTCAATTGCTGACTTGAAAGCCCATAACAAGCCACCAAAAACTCTTTTTCCTATGATAAATGATCCATTTTATGTCATTACAGGATGAGTATAAGATTATATAATGGTTTCATGGATGAAAAATTCTATTGTGTGCAACAAATGTGGTAGCTCATTATATGACTAATCCCGATCATCGTACAATAATGTCATTCTTTTCTTTTCTCCATCCATGAATTTTAGTAAGATGAAATATAACTAAATATATTTTGAATGTATGTCGCTATCAATAAAACTGGAATCCTTGGTTTTCTTTTGACCAGGTGCTTCACATACGAGTATATGACATCAAAGTCTAAATGTTCATGGTCTTGTGTCAACGAGCTTAACATGCATGTGTGCTAGCCTTTGAACCTTGTGATCACTTCCCATAATATATTCTGTTGTAAGAATGAAACTTGTATCCTCCATTCGCAGCTGACATTAAGACTTGTACGCCGAATGAAATATGTCTTTTTATTAGACTCAACCACATAGAATTCAATATGGGATTTGATACAATACTCCTTCACTACTAGTTGTGCATCATTTTTAGTTTCAAACTAGGACCTAACTTCCAACTCTGTTGATCTGATTTCAGAGGTACCTATTAGGTAAGACAAATATCTGGCATGTCAGGAATCTCAGGATTCTTCATAGCACTGTAATTGATGTCATGCATTACAACTAGATGATGATGGTAATCTATTTGAAGGTATGTTATTTGGGGTTTAGGGTATTAGTGTGTGAGCCTAACCCTTCATAGTATTTTGTAATCCATGACCCCATGAAACACTACCTCCCATGCATCACCCTCTATATTGAAACCTTGTCTGTCAGATGCAGCCTCGACGATATTAGAATCATAAGTATTGGTATGTTATCATTTTCCATTATTGGAATGACAATTTCATTATCCTCGCTAAATTCAGCAAGACTTTCACCAAATCGCCCAACAAGGTTATCATTTATTGATGGTCCTTCTTCTACAGTGGCGGTGTAGTTGTTGATGAGGTATGAAGATCTGCAGCATTTTTTTGTTTTAGCGTATATCTCGATCATCTAATTATTTGGTGATTGATGTAGTCCAACCATTAGCAACATCTTCATCATCCTCAAGCTGGATTGCTCCATATGTGAATGTAATCTTTGAAATTATGAGTCGATAACTAAAACATGAAACAAAAGCTCCAATTTTATTTCAATTTTTTGCTTCATTTGGCGATGCGATACATCTATAGGAAACATCATGTTTATGGGGATTTGTGACATAAACACAATACCATCATTAGTTTGTATAATTTGGCCTTTTGAATGGAGAATTGTGAAAAAAAATTGAGTCATTGTTTGAGAAATTTTCTGTTAGTTCAATGAAGTTGTAAAAAGTAGAAGTTTTGTGAAGATTCACATAACATAAGCCATTTTAAAAGAAAAATGAAATATTATAAATGACCATCCAATCACTTGATTTCATAAACTTTTGATTGATATATCATTTCAATTCAGTGATATATTAGATCATTGAATGTTGTTTTTGACTTGTTTCCCTTTAATGAAAAAATGTCATTTTCTTATATCATTTAAAACACAATGAAAAAAAACTTTTCAGTGGCCAATCACTTCATTTCAGAAACTTTTCAGTGATACATCACTTTAATTTAGTGATATATCAGACCATTGAATGATGCTTTTGATTTTTTTCCTTTAATGAAAAACATCCTTTTCTCATACCATTAATACATAATGACAAAAATCTTTTCAATGAAATATCACTTTATTTTAGTGATATATCAGAAAATTGAATGATGTTTTAACCATATTTAATAATTTATCATAACTTATCATAATTCACCATTACTTTTTTAGTGCTATATATAGACATGACTTTTTCATTGTTCAAGTTCATATTCTAAAAATTTACATGGCAACAATTCAACAATAATTTTGTGAGAGAAAATCTTTCACCATCTCATTTAAGGGAGACATTCGACTTTTTGGCTTCATGATAAAATTTTCAAACAAGGTTGGAGCTACCAAAGATTCAACACTTTTTTACAGCATTTCCGGTTTCCAACCCCTTTGGTTCCACAACATTTATCAATGGGTTATCTGAACAATGATGTTGCACTTCGAACAATGATTGAAAAATACATTACGAATTCAGTGAGTAATATTGACTTATTGTTTGAGTATCACAAGCAAGCCACAACTCATTCCACATCAAAAACTAAATCTCTTAAAGTATCTGAAAATATAGAAGTTGAACTTCAAGAACTTGAACTATTTATATATAGAAGGAAACAAGAGAAATAATTGAGGATTGAAGAACTTAACATCTGAAGATTCAACTGACTATAAAAACTAAGATGTCTGGGTAACTTAATGATTCTATTGTATTATAATGTAATATATGAGTTAATGTTTTTAATATGTAACTTAACACTTTTTATTTAAAAAAAATTATAAATATGACCTTTGGAACTTATCACCTCAAAATGATGAGTTCCATGATTTTTCCCAATTTATTTTCAAAATAAATACACTATAAATTTAAAAAAACATTATTCTAATGGAACTCGTCTTAACATGACCAGTTCAATGAAAAGTATTAAAATATTGGATCCAATTGCTGGGTCCAATAAAATATATTTTCTTGTGAAACTCATCATGTCAGCGTGATTATAACATCCCAAAAACTAGGTTAGTGACTAAATTGTAAGATTTTTTAGAGACTTAATTGAAAATTCTTTTTGTAGGAGTGAGTAGAAAAGAAGGAAGTATGAAGGGACATATTAGTCAATTGATAGATTAAGGAATTAAATATTCATTAACAGTGTTTTATATAAGCACATGTGTATTGGGGGAGAAGGAATATCAGAGAAATCTAGAGCTTCTCTTCTCTTTTCTTCCTACTCTCAACGTGAGCCCCGTAGCAAAGGTGAGATTCTTCTAGTTGATTAATTCTTGCAATTTAGTAATAGTTTTGACTCTTGAGATGTTAGAAAAGTTTATGGAAGACTTAAAGTAGTTTAAAATTAGAAGATGGATAAGTTATGGGATAATTTATGGATAAGATATATGATATGATCTATGTGATTACATGTACATGTGATATATGCTATGAGATATGATCTATGTGAGTACTTGACTATATAAAATAAGATAATAAATGATATAAATGGTAAATCCCATAGTATGTGAGACGGGAGCTATGGGTATAATTTGCATGCCAAGAGTCGAGGGTTCTACGCGGTCCTTCAAAATAATTCTATGTGGTCATTCGGGACATTCTATGTGGCACTTCAGTGCATTTCTACGCAACACTTCTGTCACACCCCAATTTAGGGGCTAAATTTTAAAAATTATAAAGTATTGAATTAAAGTGGCATTTTGGAAGAAATTGAGGATTAAAGTGTAAAATCGCAAAGTTGGTAGAAAATCTTAGGAAGTTCAAGAAATTCAGGGACCCAGTCAGGAATTTACCCATTTTTCTTATATGTTGAAAATATAAACCCCTTTCCCCGATCATTTCCTAGAAAATAAAACCAAATTCTCTCCCCTGTCAACTCTCCTTTGAGCTCCGATTTCTCTACCGTCCGACCACCCTTCGTCGATCTAAAACTACAATTGTGTTTTTTTTCGACTGGTGAACAAAACTCCTCAAACCTCTCATCATGAATCGTCACCGTTCGCCGTAAAATTCAACTCAAAGTTTCGAAGTTTTTAAACTCCACCGCCGTGAAAATCATCGATTCGTCGTCGATCGTTGCTTCATTCTCGACACCTCCTGCACTATTATGTTCCTTGTATCATTCCGAGTCCACCGGTGTCTTTCTTGTCTCCATCATCACCGGCGCGTGAGGGGGTGAGAAAGTTAAACCGAGCTTGGTAAGTGTCTCAAAATCCCTTAAAATAATTTTAAATTTTTTTTTGGAATTTTTCTGATGCTCTACAGCCCTGCACGTGTCCCCACACCACCACTAAGAGTGGGAAAAGTCTGGACAGCTTGAAATGGGATGACCCGCTGACCCGGCCGTCTGTCTAACAAAGATAAACCACACTGAGTTAACTCGGCTGAGTTAAATCACTGGGTTAACTCGTTGACATTGATCGAATCAACTCGTTGACATTGCTCGAGTTAACCCATTGAACGTTGACTTTGACCAAAAAGTCAAAATTTTTGAAAATTCATATTTTATGTTTTTCGACATCCTAAGTCCAATTCCGAAGTCCGTTTCGCCTAATTCAAACCTTGTAAGTTGTTTTTCACTGATTAATCACCCAATTCGAACTATTTTTCGCAATTAAGCTTCGTTTTTGATGAAATTTATGTTGTTATGTATATGAGGAATTATTGGAAGTTGATTTCAAGATCGAGGGTGTTAGATGGAGTTTATATGGTCGATCAGTATGGTATGAAAATCAAGGTAATACATTACTACCTCTTTATGCTTTATGAAACATGTTGATATTGATAAATGCATGAATAAAAAATGTTTGGTCTTATCTAGTAGTTGATTAATTCCTACACTCGATCCGAATGTGGTAAAAAGTCGAAAATTGAATAAAATTCTGATGACTTGTACAAGATACTAGATGTTTGATAAGGAATCATTTCAAGTTCAAAGATTATCCGAGAAAGTAATTAACCCTAGGATCTCTAAATTATAATTATCCTCGTTAGGAGTTAATAACAAAATTATTTTGTTAAGAAATTATGAAATTACCCTTGAGAGGTAAAAGTAGCCCCAGTTGATCTGGAATGAGAAAGTACCCAGGAAGTTATGCCTAAATCATTGAATTATTGATTTAATTGTTAAGATCCTACTTTTGTTAAAAAATTCCTGATAATTCGTAAATCTTCGAATTGTGAGTAAATATGTGAATAATAATTTATCGAGGGTGCTCCTTTGTCAAAATTGTTTGAAAAGACTGAAATAGATAATAAGGTAAATAATAAGATCAGACAAAAGGAAATGATTGAAACACCCTGTATCTGTAAAATGACCAAAATATCCCCTGGAATGCAAATGACCAACAAATTTCATCAAGCCCAGAAATGATAGGTTATCCTCAATCTATGAAATGACAGGAACAACATTGAGTACCAAAATGACCAAAATACCCTTATGGCAAAGAATAAGTAAATGTCTTGGATTCATTAAGGAATCCAAATAAACATGGATGTTACATTGCCTTAAAATTTATGGAACATATCTTAAGCTGGTCAACCAACGCTAATGTTATGTCAGTAACTGAATGGAAGTACTCAACTGTAGAGCGATGATAATTTAGAAAGTTTTGATCGATGATAATTTTGGGAGTACTCAACTCAGCTCAACTGTAGAGCGAATTTGGTACTAAGAAATGGATATTCGTTAGACAAATCAATCATGAATACCAAATTGAACTGAATGGAAGTACAATATGTATCAAAATTTAGAAACGTCTGAATTACTCTAGAAAACTCTGAAGTAACCGGGATAAACTTGACTGCTAAATGAAATAAGTAACCTCAATGACTGAGGATTAAATACTTGATTTGGATAAGTCTGGGAAAGCTAATGAACTTAAATGATGTACTGTCTTTATGTATCATGAACCATGAAACAAGTATGTCAGTATTGTCTGACATTGTTGAAACATGGTAAATAAAATAAATACCATTGGAAGATCTATTCAACGATGATTCTGAAGATGATATATGAATAAGAATATTTGGTGTTAAAGAGTAAATACCCTGAAAGGACAATAAATTGATCAGTCAACAAGCATTAGTTCTGGGAGCTGTTCATCTCGAGTTGTTTCGATAATCCGATCAATCAACATAAATTGTAAAGGTTCTGAATCTTCGTTCTTCCTTATCAGATCAAATCACCCTGGTCATATCTGAAAACACAAGTAACTCAGATGTAAAGGATTCTGAATACCTTTCTAATTATGTAGAGCTTCCGAAAAATGCTCAAATAAGATATGATTCTAATAAATCACATTATGAATAACTGATGATTCTGTTAGTTAATGAACTCTTCCAATAGTGATTCTAACTTTCGGCATTCTATTAGTATACCGAATATTTGTGTCTCTCTGCCAAATAAGATTATCCAGTATCTCAGAATAATATATGTAAACACTAGTGTGTTCTCTAATCATATGAATGTTTTATCTGATTTCCAATTTGGATTCTATTCTAATATTTGATCTGAATTCTGTTTTGATTCCAGATATCTCCATTTACTGACGAAAAAATGTTTTATTTGGGGGGTATTGTTGGAGGAAGTATTTCTGCAGGTTCCTCGGCTTTGTGCTCAAGGCCTTACAGGTTGTGTGGGTTAGGTGTATGGTTCTAGGGAATCTACACAAACATATTGTGAAAGGATGGGGGTAGTGTTCATGTTTTAAAAAAATATATGTTTTAAAAGATCTATATCTTTTTACTGGTTTTACGGGAACACACTAGATAACCTATTATGATCTCCCGAACTCAGTCATTCGTAATATTTCCCTGAACTAAACTCTTATTGTGTGTTACTACCTGAAATATCAGTAGAATCTCTGCTCAACATAAAAAAAGTCGTAGATGTCTGAACCAATAAGAAAATATATATTTATATGTATCTGCACGTTCTTCAACATCATCTGGTAGTTCTGTATTTTGAGCTTTCCAAAGCTCACTCTGTTACTCACCTATTCAGGTTAAAAGAATCATATCAGTGCATCTATCGACATCAGTAAGGGAGTTTTTCTGGCGTTTCTTGTAGAGTATGGTACATGTGATTAGGGGTATGTAATTGTATTTTGTTTTATATACAAGTCTGAAAATCTGTTTTATTTCTGCATACTGATAAATCATTTTATGAGTTACATGTTTTGATAAAAATGTTAATTTTTCTGATATTTTTACAATAGGTCACTCCGGTGGCCCTAATGTGACACCCCAGATCAGATCGGGTTACCCGCATCGGTCTGAGAGGGTTACAACTTCGGGTATTTTATACGAGCTGTTGTGACAACGTTCGTGCACAACCTGAATTCACTCACATATATTTAGTTTTCAGTAATTTACTATGGGCTGATAATCAATATATAAAACGAACTAACATTTCATGATGTGTCATGTTTTTTATTATTTATATACGTGATCATGTATGTTCTTGTTATGTGAAATATAAATATCCTAGTAAAGTGATAAAAGTACAAGATTTGCATGCTCATTTTGTTACTCATACATATATGCCTCACTAGGTCGACGACATAGCGTGTGAGTGTTTCATACATAAGATCAAAGAAGTCACAAGGGCACGAATAGATAGTTTGGACAACATAACTCCGTCAAATATCATATATGAACCAATTTAAACAGTATGTTTTTTGTTATATTAATTAGTGTTGGCATGTAACTAAAGGTTTAAATTGTATATGCTCTGATTAGTTTGTAAACCTTTTTGTATTGAATTTATATAAATTATTTAGTTTCTTTAATAAAAGTTTGAATTTTTACCTTATTTTGCATAAGTAATGTTTTGAAATGTTAATGTGACACCTCAGACTCGTATCGGGGTCAGATATGGGTTGGGTGTTACATTTAATGATATCAGAGTCAAGGTTTAGCCAATTCTTGGCATAAACTGAGGTAAAAAGTGTTTTAAAAAGTTTACATGCCAATAGAATAGTGAACACCTCTAATCTGATAGAGTAACAAGTATGTTGTCTTGCTAATAGAGTTATATGATTATGTCTTATTAGATGTCGGATCGCGAGAGCTCCTGAAGTGAAGCGAGAGATGATAGGCATGAGGAAAGTAGCAATTCACCTACCCTGGCTAGGCAAGGTGAAGAACATATACCTTTGGGAGTGCATGTACAAGACTAAGATATGGTTTTAGGATGTTGGACGCTACCCTGACGCGTTTCCAACCTCTTGTTCCCTTAACTCATAGAATGAACATTATAAAAGAGTTGAAAGGATTAGGAGCTCCTGAATTTAAAGGTGAAGCCGAGGAAGATCCTGTTGCTGCGGACCTTTGTCTTAATGATATAAAGATAATGTTAGATGGTCTTCACAACTCTGAAGTGGAGAAGTTAGATGAAGTGGTCTATTTGCTGAGAGGACAAGCTAGGATATGGTGAATGAATGTCACCATGAGAATGACAAGTGACCAAGTGACATGGTCCTTTTTATTGGAAGTGTTCAAGCACAAGTATATTGGAGATCAGTTTATAAGGCAAATAAAACAAGAGTTTATGAGCCTGAAGTAGTTGAATCACACCGTATATGAATATGAGTGTGAGTTTAATAAGTTGAGTCATTTTGCTGCTGAGATTATTCCAACTGAAAAAGATGTATGTGAATGGTTTGTTAAGGGTTTGTGCCCCCGACTGAAAAAGATATTAATTATATTAAATTTAAACTCGTTCTAACAGGTGGTCAACCGTGTTAATACTTAAGAGAGAGCTCAGAATGAAAGGTTTAGAGAGCAAATAGCTCATATGTCTAAAAGAACTAGTACTTCATCGAGTTCAATACCATCTAAGAGGGGCAAAGATTCTAGTTTCTGATCATAGGCGAGGTCTAAGTCAGTGGCATCCTCTGCTAGAGGATCAAATCAAATGAGAACTAGACAAACGTAATTAGTAGGGTATGGTGTTGGTAGATCAAATCAGGGTCCATCAAGACAATGTCAGCATTATGGGATGAATTATTCTGGAGTGTGTTGAATAATATCTGGAGCCTGTTTTTGATGCGAGGATACTTGAAATTTTTTCTGGGATTGTCCAATGATGGTTGGATAGCTTACTTAGTCTGAACGATCTGCTTCAGCATCTTAAAGAGGACGAGGAAGAGGTAAAAAGAGGAATCAGTCTGAATCCTCCACCCAACATGAAGTACGTTCAATTTCCTGAGTGTACCACATAAAGACCAATGAAGAATGTGATGATCCAGAGATCATTGCAGGTATTTTCCAGTTATATGATAAATTTGTTTTTGTATTGATTGATCCAGGTTCCACTTATTCATATATTAGTATTAAGTTAGTGAAGAGTTGAGAATCCAATTAAAGCGACAATTAGTGAGGTGATAGTGACTAATCCTTTAGGGCATAGTACTCGGGTAAATCTAGTGTGTCGAGGGTGTCCCATAAAGATTCGGGGAATTGAATTCCCTGTTAATCTGATGAAATTACCCTTTGACGAATTTGAAGTGATCTTGGGAATGGGTTGGATGTACCATTATCATGTAAATGTAGATTTTAGACTGAAAAGGGTAACTCTGATTAGTTCAGAGGGATTAGAAGTGAAAGTGATCAGTGAAAGATTTAATCCATTAGAAAATGTAATATCAGTGATTTTGGAAAATAAGTTATTGTTACAAGGATGTCAAGGGTTTCATTGCTAATGTGATAGGTACCAGAGCTAAGGAGAAAGGGTTAGAAGAGATTTCCATAATTAGAGAGTTCCTCGATGTCTTTCTTGTAGAGCTGCCAAGATTACCTCTAGATCAAGAGGTGGAATTTCAAATTGAAGTAATGCCTGAAATAGCGCCTATTGTAATGGAACCTTACCGAATGGCACCAAAAAAGTTGAGTGAATTAAAGATTTAGTTACAAGAATTATTAGACAAAGGATTTATTAGACCAAGTGTGTCACCTTGGGGAGCTCTGGTGTTATTTGTAAAGAAAAGGACGGTTTCATGCATCTCTGCATAGATTATAGACAACTCAACAAGGTGACCATAAAGAACAAGTATCCTCTCCTTAGAAAATGTGGTAGCTGATGCTTTAAGTCAAAAATGTTTGAAGCCTTATGAGCTTTAAATGCAAGGTTGTCATTAAATGAAGATGGTGGTTTATGTGCAGATTGAAGCTTCAACCAATATTGTTGGATCGAATCAATGAATTGCAAAATAAAGATGAAAAGTGTTTGAAGAGATTGCAGCAAGGATAGAATGAAGAAAATAAAGATTTTGAGATAAGCCTAATGAGAATCTGTATTATCGAGGGAGACTGGTGATTCCAGATGATGAGGAATTGAAGAATGATCTGATGACAGAACTTCACTGTAGTCCGTTAACTATGCACCTTGGTGGAAAAATGATGTATATAGAAGTTAAGAGTCGGTATTGGTGGCCAGGAATAAAAAGAAGTATCACACAATTTGTGTCTAAATGTTTGACATGTCAACAAGTCAAAGCCGAGCATCAAGTTCCTTCCGAATTATTGCAACCACTCTCCATTCTTAGTGGAAGTGGGAGAATGTGACGATGAGTTTGTAACGGGTTTCCTATGACTCCTAATAAAAGAGATTCGATTTGGATAATAGTTGATCGATTGACCAAGTTAACACATTTCATTCCTTTTCGAAAGGATTTCTCTATGGAAAAGTATGTTGATCTATACATTAGAGAGATAATTTGATTGCATGGCATGCCTATTTTGTTAGTTTTTGACCGAGATCCTCAATTCACATCGAGATTTTGAAAATATTTACATGGACCATTGGGAACTCGACTGAGCTTCAGTACAACCTTTCACCCTCAGAATGATGGACAGTCCAAGCAAACTATTCAAATCCTGGAAGAGATGTTAAGAGCTTGCGTAATTGAATTCAAAGGATCGTGGGAGAATTATTTGCCACTTGCTTAATTTGCTTACAACAATAGTTATAAGTCAAGCATTAAGATGGAACCCTATGAAGCTTTATACGGGAGAAAATACCATAGGAAATTTCAAGATGTTGATTCAAGATGTTGAAGAGAAATTTCAGGAAATTCAACATAATCTTAAAGCGACATCTGATTGAAAAAAGTCATATTCTGACCTTAAAAGGAAAGAAATTGAATTCAAAGTTGGAGATAAAGTTTTCCTGAATGTATCTCCTGGAAGAAAGTATCGCGTTTTTGCCGGAAAAGAAAGTTGAGTCCTCGATTCATTAAGCCATATGAGATTGTTAAGAGAATATGACCAATGTCATATCAATTAGCCTTGCCACCGAAAATGGAAAAGATTCATAATGTTTTCCATGCTTTGGAGATATAGATCTAATCCCTCCCATATCATTGCACTGGAAGAGATAGAAATTCAATATGACTTGACATATGAGGAAGAACTGGTGAAAATATTTGCACATGAGGTTAAGCAGTTATGAAATTAATCTATTCCATTGGTCAAGGTTTTGTGGAGGAATCACAAAGAGTAGGAGGTAACCTGGGAACGTAAAGAAGATATGATTAGACAACATCCCCACTTTTTTGTGCAATGAAAATTTGAGGAAGAATTTTCTTAAGGGGGAGATTTGTAACATCCCAAAAATAGGTTAGTGACTAAATTGTAAGATTTTGGAACTTTGTATTTGATTTTGAAAAATTAAAAAATTTAGGGACTTAATTGAAAATTCTTTTTGTAGGAGTGAATAAAAAGAAATAAGGATGCAGGGTCATATTAGTAAATTGATAGATTAAGGAATTAAATATTCATTAAGAGTGTTTTATATAAACACATATGTATTGGGGGAAAAGGAATATTGGAGAAATCTATAGCTTCTCTTTTTTTTTTCTTCATCCTCTCAACGTGAGGCCCATAGCAAAAGTGAGATTCTTCAAGTTAATTAATTCTTGCAATTTAGTAATAGTATTGACTCTTGAGATGTTAGGAAAGTTTAAGAAAGACTTAAAGTAGTTTAAAACTAGATGATGGATAAGTTATGGGAGAATTTATAAAAAGAGTTTTTAAGAGAATTTGTGGAAAAGAGTTAGTAAATGGATTTTTAAGTTGAATTTGACTTGTCATTAGTTAGAATAAGAAGTATAAAGTGTTAAAAATGAAATTAGAACTTGTAGAAAATTTAGTAAGATTCTTAGTTTCTAGAGTTAGGGTGAGATATTGAAGATGATGATGAGTTATTATGAGATAAGATGGTTTCTGGAAGTATAGATGAGGTTAAGGGTGAAGAAGAAGACTAAATGGAAGAATTTAGTAAGTTATTGGTAAATTTTTTGGCATGTAGGTGTATATTCTTGGCTTGTGGCATCGGTAATAGATGAAAAATATCGATACTACAAAGCATTAAGAGGTGATATTTGTGTGTAGGTATCGATACTGGATGAACAATATCGATACCATCAAGCAAATGAGGATAAATTCTTCATAGGGTAGTGGTAGTATTGGTACCATGGGTATCGATGCTAATATATAAGTATTGGTACCATTTTTAGAGTGAAATTCCAGAATCAAGAATAGGTATCGATACTGAAGTATAGTATTGATACCATGATAGATAAGTACCAGTACTGTACCTTGAGTACTGATACTAGTCAAATGGAAACAATGAATCAAGTGTCTTTTCGAGATTCAGTTTTAATGATTGATTAGTAGTAATTCAAATTATGATATTTATATGGATTATATATTCGTGTAGATATCGAGCGAAAGCAAAGTCCGAACAAGTCAACCAAGTAAGATTTACCAAGAGAGAGATAAAAGATTGGTATTGACTAGTGAGGCCAAGGTGAGTGCATACTACTAGACATACAATGTTTATTGAAATAAGACTTGTGATAAGTCTATTTCCCATGTTGATTTCATGATTGCATAAATACATTCATGTGATTAATATGATTATTATGAACACATGAGTACATGCATAAGTTATATGTATTGATATGTGATTATATATATGCTACATAATATATGTGAACATAAGAGAAGAAAATATAAGTTATATGATATGATCTATGTGATTACATGTACATGTGATTAGGGATGGTAATGGGTCGGGTCGGGTCGGGTTTTTGGGCCACCCGACCCGACCCGAGAAGAAAGGGTTTTTCACCCGTGACCCAACCCGACCCGACGAAATTAAGGTTTCACCCGACCCGACCCGACCCGAATATATGACTTAGAAACCCGACCCGAAATAATAATAAAAAAAATTTTATTCAATGAAAACAGTGACTTAATTGAAAAAAATTATATATGGAGGGACATTATTGTAATATCCCTAAATATATAGGATAAAATTATATATTTTTCGGGTCGGGTCGGGTCGGATTTTTTTCACCCTAAACCCGACCCGACCCGACCCGAACAGTACATTTAAAAAAAACCCGACCCGAACCCGAATTTTTAAAAAAAAAATTCACATATCTTTGTGAAATATAAATATCTTTATTGTTCTCAGTAATGTACCATGGGCTAATAAAATATATATAACGAACTAACATTTCATGATGTGTCATGTTTTTATTGTTTATATGCATGATCATGTATGTTCTTGTTATGTGAAATATAAATATCCATGTAAAGTGATTAAAGTACAAGATTTTCATGTTCATTTTGTTATTCATACATATATGTCTCACTAAGTTGATGACTTAGTGTGTGAGTGTTTCACACGTAGGATCAAAGAAGTCACAAGGGCATGGATAGGCAGCTTGGACAACATAACTCCGTCAAATATCATATCAGAAGCAATTTAAACAGTAGGTTCTTTTTGTTATATTAATTAGTGTTGGCATGTAACTAAAAGGTTAAATTGTATATGTTGTGATTAATTTGCAAACCTTTTTGTATTGAATTTATGTAAATTATTTAGTTTCTTTAATAAAAGTTTGAATTTCTACCTTATTTTACATAAGTAAATGTTTTGAAATGTTAACGGGACACTTCGGACTCGTATTCGGGTCGGATATGGGTTAAGGGCGTCATAGTGATGAGTTCCACGAACACTGTAGCATTTGTCGTAGATCCCTAAATAATCTCTTCCAAGCAGTATATGGCTAATATTTTAGCTTGTTTGCCCTAATGAACAAAAAATATATTTGTAGGCACTTTCTTAGAAACTGTAATGTATGCATGCATGCATGTTTTTATTATTTTAATCAATTGTCTTATATTCTTATTTGTTTGAGAAAAACTTATATTTTATTTGTAATACATTTAAATATGTCTAAATATTAAAATAATTTATTTAATTTTAAAAAAGCAATTTTGTAATAAGCATAAGAAAAGGTATAATGTCAAAATCTGCCCCAACATTTATCAAAATGATCATTTTAACTCATATTCTTTTTTAGAGTATTTTGACTCTCAAATTTTTAGTTTGGGGAAAAAGATTCATCCATTGATGAAAATTTTTAGTTAAACGGTTAAAACTCCGAAACATGAGACTTTTTACCCCAAAAATGAAACGTTGGGACCCAAAATGTCCCAAAACATAACAATGGTCAAAATGACAATTCAGTCAAATGTTAAGGGTATTTTTCCTCTAAAATAAAATGTGGATGGACAAATTACTCTAAAAAAGAATATAAACCAAAATGATTATTTTAATAAATGTTGAGAGTTAACTTTAATATCATTTCTAAGGATAATTTAATAAAATAAACTTCTAAGTAATCTTACACTTCATAATCAATTATCATAATCTTACATTCCGACTAACTTAACCAAATAAGATGTCGTAATTTTATTATGTAATCTTACATTCAATAATCTTACTAATTAATTTTCACACTCTTGCATTCCATACACTTTACGCTGTTTTAAGTGACAAATTTAACTTTAAATATAATTCTTGTTAATAAAAATAATTTTAAAAGTTAATGAAGTACTTTTTTCTTATATTTTTGGGTAAGATACAATGGAGGTCACTTTTGTTCAGTTTTTTTTTCCTGATTTTGATCTTTGAACTTTAAAAAGTAACATTTTGCTCTCTTGTATTATCAAGTTTGTTACATTTTGATAATCGAGCTATTAATTCTCGTTACATTGATGATGTGGTTTGTTAACAAAAAGGATTAAATTCTAGTTTGATCCATAAAATTTAGATGATATAACAATTTGAACTCTAAACTTTACACAAATATCAATTGTAACCCTAAATTTTCTCAAACTCTCTTTCAAACCATACCGTCATCTCTTATTTTGAATGTCACTTTGATTACCTTCTTTAGTCAACAATGAAACCGAACCAAAGCTCTCTTGTCTTTTTTTTTCTTCATTCTCTCAATAATTCTTTTTTATTTTCTTTCTTGTTTTATTTCATTGATAGGAAAAAATGAATCACATGTTAAGAACGTCGAATCTGAATGGATGGAATGTCTAACCCTCTAAAGATGTTTCAATGGTCGTAAGGGCCATAATAATTTTTGTACAATCTATAGTATGTCGAGTCATATATGGTTTGTTGTTGTTGATCAGAGGAGTCAGGTGTGTTGGACGAGTTTTGAGATGAAGCCGGTGGGTTAGGTTGGTTGTCCTTTGGTGGCTCTTGAAAATTAATGATGACTGATTCTTTTGGTATAGGGTATTTTCTACGCTCACCACAATAATTACTGATGGGAACTAATGGATTACATTAGTTATTAAGGATTCATCCTGTCTGGTTTGGGCGAAGAGTATCGTTTGATGATGACACAATGGTTGACCGATAATCATCTTCGACGAAGATGGAAGAAAAGAAAATGAATGATTCAAATAGAGAGAGACCTAGATTTTCGAATAAGGTTCCCCTTCTTGTTCAATACACGTTTTATATATTGATTCCTTATATATGCCATTGTCAGTCCCAGAGTAATGATTATAATCTATAGTCCAACAGAGTATATAAATACCATTGTCAAGCAATAAAATTGAACCAAACAAATCTGTGAGTCTTGTTGAAGATTTTTTAGTCCATTGGAGCACTTCCTTGTGGAAAAATCCCTTCGGAGATGGTCTTAGTAGGCGAAATCAAAATAAGAGTCCCTTTGAAGATGATCTTAACAGGTGAAGTAATGTGTCCGAATCAGGACGAACCCACATTATACGTGGTGGGGGGGGGGCAATGCCTCCGGACATTGATGGTATAATTCCTTTTAAGTCACTTATAGTTTTGAAACTATTGCAATTAAGTCCTTATCCCTCTCAAAAGTTTTTGGTATGATTGTTGTTTAGGACAATGTCAGTTTTTAAATTAATGGAATTAAGCCTTGAAGCAAAATGTGTTTGGCTTAATTACTTTTTAATACCTTTAAAATTTAAAATTAGCCAAATTAAACCCTTAATTTCTTAAATTTTACGATTTAATTACTTTTTAGGACCATATTTTTTTTAATGTTAAACAAATTGTTCCCCACATAGTTCAATATTGGTTCTGTCCCTATCTCTAAAGGAGCTATAACACACACATATATAATCTCAATCATCTATTATTACTTATGTAACAATCTTAAATCTGTGCAAAATTAAAAATGTTTTACATTATATAAGTGGGTCATATCTCATATATATATATTTATATATATTCATATATATATATGGGACATGATCCGTTTACACTATGTAAAAGTAATAAGTTTATACTAATTTATATCCATTGGATTTAAATTAATAAATGGCTTAGATTTAATTAAAGTTTATAACACATAAATATATATCTTTTAACTCAAAATAAAATAATATCTCTTTTTACCCCAATCTTAAATCTCAAACTCTAAACCCTAAAGCTTAAACCTCAAATCCAAACTCAAACCTTAAATCCTAAACCCAAATCATAAATGTCACAACATCTTGAAAAATCTAAAAAAATAATTTTAGGGTTTGTTTTGACTAAAATTGAGTTTATCTTCAAAAATAAAAATTGGGGTTCAAGGAGTCGCAACCAATCTTTGTTTAAAGTGTGATTGGATCACCCAAAAATATTTTGTTATTTTAATAAAATTTAATTTAAAAAATTATTAAAACAACATTTTGGTTTGCTTTCTAGAAAAATGAGTTCGAGAGTCTATTACATGTGGGGAATGATTAACACCCCCACAACGCTAAAAAATCGATACCCAATTGATTAATTATTATCTTTGCAATTTAAAATTAAGAATTCAAATTTAATTTAACTAATGATCCTTTTTTAGATGAATAAATACATGTTATTTAACCGATTAAAACTCAAGAGACAAAAGTTAATAATTCGTTGGATTTGACTGGAGTGAGCTAGCCACCTAATATGAGGTAGGACGACGTCCCCCTCTTCTCCAACTAATAACCGTCGTTTTGTTATCAAAATAATTTCGGCTTCTTAATTAAATAGAAAGGAAAAGGTAGTATAGAGAAGAAGAGTAGATCCACAGGGACTATGGTTTTTGTGATTTAGTAAAACTGTTTCTTGATTTTAGGAAAAGATAGAATTCCAGGTAAAATTGAAAAGGTATAAAAATAAATCATTATAAATTAAAAAAGGAAAAATAATAAAATAATAAATAATGAATTAAAAATAGTAACAAAGATAAAAGAGGGTTTTTAATTATTTAAAGAATTATAATGAGATAAAAATTAAATAAACAATAAATAAATAAATAAATAAAATAAATAAATAAATTGGGATAAAGAAAAATTATTGTGAAAGCATCCTCAGACTTCAGCTTCGCCTCAAATTCCTCAGATCATCGAAATAGATTTTTACTTCAAGATTCATGTCAGCTTACAAGGAAAATTCTTCGTGTCGACTCGGATTGTGTCGTTTCAACAATAACTAATTCCGATCTCAGTTTTCTCTTAACAAACAATTTTGTTAAGTGTGTTCTCGGGAAGTTGAATATGTTTCAATAAGCAAATCATTCTTCAAACGTTAACCATAACAATATCCGGACCAATGTTGAATCGTTTTGATTTGAAATGTAAGCTCAAAAAACAAAGAAAAATCCGAAGTGATTTAAGTACCTTACAATTCTCACGTTTGGAATTAAGTCTTCGCTTCAGTCTTCGGCTTGAAAGAAATTTAGCTAAGCATTACCAAAGTCATACTTAGCATAATTGAAAAGTATGCGAAAATAGAGAGAAAAAGAAGATTTTATTCTCAGATGAGAGAGATATGTTTCTAGGCTTACCTTGAGAGGGTATTTATAGTCTTCAAATTCCTAAAAACAAGCTAAAACATCTTAAATCCTAATTAAAACACTTAAAACTATTTAAACTAAAATACCTAAAAAAATAAGAATATTTAAAATAATATTCTAAAACTTAATTAAAATACTAAAACCTTTTTAAACTAAAATACCTAAAACAAAGATAAAATATAATGTTTAAAATATTATCCTAAAACTTGAGTTTAATCCAAATCCGAATTCCAGCCAGCTTTGATTCCGAAAATAAAAAAAACTGCAGAATTTCGTCCTTTTAGTGCAATTTCCAAAATCTAACGTCCTGCACAGAAAATGAATGAAAACGAAGAATTAAGCCACAAAAACCAATGATTAAGGAGTAATTTAAAGGCAAAATATTAACTAAATTAAGCACTTAACAAATTCCCCCTCACTTATTCAATGCTTGTCCTCAAGCATTCATCAATTAACATATCAAAATCATAAGTTGTCATCTTTAATTTCAATTTATTCCTCAAACTTCCAATCGAACTAAGTCCATGATATTTGTCTAATTCAAGTTACAATCAAGAAAAGATACAACCAAGAAAATTTAAAGTAAGCAAGATATTACCATAGGCTTGGAATCCAATCAAGTCTCCACTACGAAAAATGAACATAATGCAATAATCAAGGGGTCTTTAAACAAGCTGTAACGGGGCTTAGGTTAGGGTAGGGAAAAGGCCGAAAAGAAAGGTTTAAAATACCGACACAAGAGATCAAAATAACTAAGAACAATCCACAAATTAACAAGTGCAATGAAGAACAAAACAAGGAAAAAGAATAGATGAAAGACAATTGAAACGATCGATTTTTCCTTCCCCTTTTTTTTCGCACAAAGGGTCTTTTCTTCTTCTTCTTTTCTGTTCGAAATAGTGACAACTTGTTTTTTTTCTATTTTTTTCAAAATAGTGAAAATTTTCATTTTTTTCTTTATTCGTGGAACAAGAGTGATACAAGATCTCAAGTCTCGATAAGGGTGTGAAAAGAGAGGAAAAATAAAAAGAAAGACTTCGGGTTTAATTATGAGGTGTAAAACAAAGAAAGGGAAATAGGCTCAAATTTGGTTCACTAGTGGATATATAAACGGGTAGGCTTTTTGGGAAAAGTGAGTTTATCCTGGGTGCCCATATCACATTAAAACATTATATTCAACATGTAGTCTCGATATGCATTGAGATTACAAGTTCTAGAACATCCTAATTAGTTCGGCAAACACAAGTCAAACAATGAGCAAAAAAGAAAATGTATGATCGTTAGGCCCAAATCTCACAAGAAAATTTATGTGCATTGAGTCAAGTTTATCTCTATCGACAAAAGCATGAAATATTAATACTCAACAAAAAATTCACCAGCTATACCAATCACCAATCATGCAAATTAAATTCGATCAAAACATGTTCAAAAAATTCAATACTAGCAACCAACGATCCCAACACATCAATATCATAATATCTCAATTTCAAACAATTAAACAAGTCAAGGAAAATTACGACGACATGTTTATCATTCCCCCTCACTTATTCCGTTTTATCCCAAAACGTATATCAAATTTAAAAACAAAGAGAGGGAAAAAGAATACTCCCCAATCTAGTGGCGACCGCGGCTACATTGAGACGAGCTGTTTTAGAGTAGAATGTTTGATACTGCACTATTCTGTTCAAACTTTTCTGCACAGTTCGAACCAAATTTGTTTTTTTTTCTGCACTGTATTGTTCGAATATACTGTGTATTTTCCAGCACTATTCAAACCAAATCATTTTTTTCTGCACTGTTCTGTTCTAATTTTTCTGCACAGTTCGAACAAAGTCAGTTTTTCTGCACTATTTTTCGTTAAATATTCAATCGGAATTTAGATCTGTTCAGAGAAAAATAAAATAAAATAAAATAAATTAAAATAAATAGAATGAAAATAAAGTTTGCAAAAAATAAAATGAAAATAAAATAAAAAATAGAACGAAATGGGTTGCCTCCCATCAAGCGCTTTTGTTTAATGTCTTTAGCTCGACGACATGATTTTTCAAAGTGTGGGTTCCTCTAAATTGATTTCTTTGAATAGACCAACCGGAGCATTTTCATAATACGTCTTCAATCTTTGACCATTAAGTTTAAATCGAACTCCTGAGTTATCTTCAACTTCAACAGCACCATGAGGAGATACTTTAGTTATTGTAAATGGTCCGAGCCATTTTGATTTAAGCTTTCTTGGAAAAAGTTTAAATTTGGAGTTAAATAATAAAACCTTTTAACTGACAGAAAAGTTTTAAAAGAAATTATACTATCGTGAAATTCTTTTGTTTTTTTCTTTAAATATCCGAGCATTATTATAAGCAATTCTTCGGAAAAAGTTCTTTTGTTTTTCAAGTTCTTTTGTTGAACAACCCAATATGCATGTTGTTCTAACTCAACTGGTAAATGGCATGGTTTACTGAAAACAAGTCAGTATGGTGACATCCCAATGGGACCTTTATAAGCAGTTCGATATGCCCAAAGTGCATCGGTTAATTTTAAACTCCAATCATTTCTGTGCAGTTTAAAATATTTCTCAAAAATTGTTTTAATTTCCCGATTTGATATTTCTGCCTGTCTATTTGTTCGTGGATGGTAAACAGTAGCAATACTTTGAGTTACTCCAAATTTCTTCATTAGTGACTCGATCACTCTGTTTATTAAATGTGTTCCTCTGTCCTTATTATAGCCTGTGGCGTGCCAAACCTGGAAAAAATATTTTTCAAAAAATTAATTGTAGTTTTAGCATCATTATTTCGAGTAGCCATAGCTTCCACCCATTTAGAAACATAATCTACAGCTAAAATAATAAAAATATTTCCAAATGACGAAGTAAAAGGACCCATATAGTTGATTCCCAAACATAAAAAATTTCACAAACTTGTATAGAATTAAGCGGCATTTCATTCCTACGACTTAAATTACCTGTACGTTGACATATTTCACAAGTTTTACAAAATATATAAGAATCCCAAAAGATGTTATGCCAATAGAAACCACATACAAGAATTTTATGGGATGTACATTTTGGCACAAAATGACCACTACAAGAGTAAGAATGACAAAATTGAAAAATTGAATTTACCTCACTTTCGGCAATACATACCTGATCCGAGCAGTGTTTCCATAAATAAGGATCATCCCAAATATAGTATCGAGATTCTTTCTTAATTCAATTGATTCCAGTTCTCGAAAAATCTAATGGTAACTTACCTATGGCCAAATAATTAACCATGTCTGCAAACCATGGAGTTATGCTTTGCGCCACCATCAATTTTTCTTCGAGAAATTCTTCTCTAAGTGGTGAGTCGTATGTGGAAAGGGGAATTCGACTTAAGTGATCCGCTACCAGATTTTCGCATAACTTTTTGTCTTTGATTTCCAAATTAAATTCCTGTAAAAGCAAGATTCATCGGATAAGCCTTGGTTTTGCTTTCTTTTTGCTCATCGAATACCTTATAGCTGCATGGTCAGAAAAAACAATAATTTTAGTGCCAAGCAAATAAGATCTAAATTTTTCTAAAACAAAAATTATAGTAAAAAGTTCTTTTTCCGTAATCGAATAATTTTTCTGAGCCAAGTACAAAGTTCGGGATGAATAGGCTATGACCTGTGGTTCTTTTCCTATTTTATGACCGACAACAACTCTAATGATAGTATCCGATGCAACACACATAAGTTCAAAGGGATAATTCCAATCTAGCGACTGAACAATTGGAGCTAAAATAAGCTTTTCCTTTAATGAATCGAAGGACTCCTTGCATTTTGAATTAAAGTCGAAGTCTTGATCTTTTTGAAGTAGATTGCACAAAGGTTGTGCTATCTTCAAAAAATCCTTAATAAACCTGTGGTAAATTCCTGCATGGCCAAGAAAAGAATGAATTTCCCTCACAGTTATGGGGTAAG
The DNA here is from genome assembly GCF_006381635.1 of Hibiscus syriacus. Taxonomy (NCBI): domain Eukaryota; kingdom Viridiplantae; phylum Streptophyta; class Magnoliopsida; order Malvales; family Malvaceae; genus Hibiscus; species Hibiscus syriacus. Next base: position 8,338,934 of record NW_024063392.1, on the reverse strand, counting down.
TAAGTGAGTGTATAACATCTGTTTTAGCTTTATCAACCGTAATCCCTTTTGAGAAAACAATATGACCTAAAATTAAACCTTTATCAACCATAAAATGACATTTTTAATAGTTCAAAACAAGGTCATATTCTAAGCATCTTTTAAGCACATTAGTTAAATTATCAAGACATTCATTAAAAGAGTTACCATAAACCTTGAAGTCATCCATGAAGACTTCAATTCCTTTCTCCACATAGTCAAAAAATATACTTAACATGCATCTTTGGAAGGTGGCCGACGCGTTGCAAAGACCAAAGGACAATTTTCTATATGCAAATGTACCGAAGGGATAAGTAAAAGTATTTTTTTCTTGATCCTCTGGCGCTACTGGGATTTGGAAAAACCTGAAAAAACCATCAAGGCAACAATAATGAGTTTTCCGAGCTAATCTTTCAATCATTTTGTCTATAAAAGGAAGAAGAAAATGATCTTTCGAGTAAGAGAGTTCAACTTCCTGTAATCAATACAAACTCGCCATCCATTTTGAACTCTTGTTGGCACTAACTCCCCTTCTTAATTTTCGACCACTGTGACTCCCGTTTTCTTGGGAACCACATAAATAAGACTTACCCAATTACTATCCGACATCAGATAGATTACATCATCATCAAGGAGTTTCTGAATTTCTTTCTTCGCTACTTCCATCATCGATGAATTTAATCGACGTTGTCCTTCTTATGATGGTTCTACTCCTTCTTCGACTTTGATCTTGTGCATGCAAGTCGAGGGACTTAATCCTTTAATGTCAGAAATGGTCCATCCTATGGCTTCTTTGTGAGAGCGCAACACTGCTACCAAATCTTCCTCTTCTTCTTCGAATAATTTACTTGAGATGATCACTGAAAAAGTTTCATTTTTGCCCAAAAAGGCATATTTTAAATGCTCCGATAATTGCTTCAATTCTACCTCAGGTGCCTGCGAAATAGAAGGTAAAATTTTAGTTTTAGATGAAGATAAAGATAAAACAGAATTAATTGAATTAATATTTTCAAACTCCATTTCTTTCTCTTTGTGGTAAAGTTCAGGATCCTTAAAAAGATCATAAGAAAAATTATATTAAATATATTCATCAATTAAAGGATCTATAATATCAATATAATTAATTCTTTCAACATGATCAGGGCATTTCATTGCTTTGTAAACATCAGATTCAACGATCTCACCATCAAATTCCATTGTTAGTATACCACTTCTAAAATCGATCTTTGTATGTGTTGTGCTTAGGAAGGGTCGGCCTAAGAGTACCTCGGAATAAGAATCCGACTTATCATGCTCCATGTCAATGACATAGAAATCTGCAGGAAAAAATAATACATTGACCTTCACTATGATATTTTCTATTACTCCCACTAGATAGATCATAGATCAATTAGCCAACTATGTTGTTATTCTTGTTTCCTTCAAAGGCTCGTTAGTAATCGTTTTATAAATAGAAAATGGCATAACACTGATTGAAGCTCCTAAGTCACACATTACACGTTTAATTTTAAAATCACCTATTTTGCAAGGTATAGTGAACATACCTTGATCCTTCATCTTTGGTGGGATCTTTCGTTGAAAAATTGTAGAGATATGTTCTCCCAAATTTACCTTTTCGTTCCCCATTAATTTCCTCTTCGTAGTGCAAAGTTCTTTTAAAAATCGAGCATATCTTGGTACTTGTCGAATTACTTCAAGAATAGGTATATTGACTTGAAATTTTTAGAACACCTCTAAGATCTCTTTTTCTTCAACCCTTTTATCACGCTTCATAAACCTTGATGGGAAGGGTGGTGGCTTAATTTCATGAGAAGAAAGAGAAAGATGTGAGTCAGAAGTACCCTGTATTTTTTAAGGTGGCGTGTCCTCTTGTTCTTCCTGATGTGAGGCATTTTATGTTGGAACTTCAGGTGAGATAACTTTTCCACTTCAGAGTGTGATGGCACTAATATTCTTTCTCTGATTTAACTTCGTTTGAGAAGGTAGTCTTCCTTATGATTCCAATTTTCCCATAATTTGAGCTAGTCGGCTTACTTGGTTATCAAACTCTTGAAGATATGTTTCGGTTCGACTATGGAATTTTTCCTGGGATGCAATGAACTTTTATTTTGAAATTTCTAACTTCCTTATGAGTTCCGCTACTAATGGTTTTTTCGTTTTCTGTTGAGGAGGATAAGTTGGTCTTTCATTTGTCGCATAGCTGAAGTTTGGGTGGTCTCGACATCCTGGATTATAAGTATTGATGTATGGGTTATATTGTCTTTGTGGAGGACCTGGAAAGTTCCCTACTACATTGATTTCTACATTGCCTCCTTCTTGTATCAGTGGGCAGCAATCCATCGGATGGTTTAGCTTTGTGCATATCTCACATGCTCTTGTTGCTCCAGTTTTCCTGCAACAAGTGAATTAACTACTTTAGTTAATTTATCTAACTTATTTTTAAGGGAAAATGTACTTATCTCATGAACCTGCCAGCTGGGTTCACTTGAAAACTGTTTAGAGTTGGCTGCCATGGTTGAAATTAATTCCCTTGTTGTTGTTGGGGTCATGTTGACTAATGCTCCTCCACTGGCGGCATCCACCATTTTCATCTCCATTGGTAAAAGGCCTTCATAAAAGTATTGGATTAACTTTTGTTCACTTAATCCGTGTTGCGGACAATATGCACAAATTTTTTTAAATTGCTCCCAATAGTCATAAAGACTTTCTTCGGTCTTTTATTGAATGGAAATAATGTTTCTCCGTAACTCGCTTACTTTAGCCATTGGAAAGAACCTGTCAAGAAAAATTCGATTCATGTCAGCCAATGAATTAACTGAATTTGGAGGTAAATAAAATAACCAATCTTTAGCTAAGTCAGCTAAAGAGAAAGGGAAAGCTCTCAATTTAATTTGATATTCGGTAACTCCCTGTGGTTTCATGCTAGTGCAAACCATGTGGAATTCCAGCAAGTGTTTTTACGGATCTTCAGTGGGAAAGTCATGGAAGGTGGGAAAAAGATGAATGAGTCACGTCTTAAATTGAAACAGAGTCCCGCCACTAGGAAAATTGATGCATACTGGCGTCTGAGTGACATAAGTTGTGGTTAGCTCTCGGATTGTTTGTTCTTCTTCTTCCATCGGGATGTTATATGTGTCTGTTTCAGAGTCTGTCTTCGGATTTGATTCTGCTTCTGAACTCTGCTCTTATTCTTCTTTTCTTTTCCTATTTTCTTAAAACGTTTGTTCGTGGATTCTTCGTGCTTTGATCTCTGGATCTAGATCTACTAATTCACCTGGGTTACTTCTGGTCATAAATAAAAAACTAGAAAAATAAATCAGTACTTACTGTTAGTCCCCGGCAACAGTACCAATTTGATAACTGTTGTTTCGTTATCAAAATAATTCCGACTTCTTAATTAAATAGAAAGGAAAATGTAGTATAAAGAAGCAGGGTCGATCCACAAGGACTATGGTTTTTGTGATTTAGTAAAATTGTTTCTTGATTTTAGGAAAAGATAGAATTTCATGTAAAATTGAAAAGGTATAAAAAATAAATAATTAAAAATTAAAAATAAGAAAAATAAGAAAATAATAAATAATGAATTAAAAATAGTAATAAAGATAAAAGGGTTTTTTAAAATTATTTAAAGAATTATAATGAGATAAAAATTAAATAAACAAATAAATAAAATAAATAAATTGGGATAAAGAAAACTTATTGTGAAAGTAACCTCAGACTTCAGCTTCACCTCAAATTCCTCGGATCATCGAAACAGATTTTTACTTCAAGATTCACGTCGGCTTACAAGGACAATTCTTCGCTGACGACTTGGATTGTGTCGTTTCAACAATAACTGATTCCGATATCAGTTTCTTCTTAGCAAACAATTTTGCTAAGTATGTTCTCGGGAAGTTGAATATGCTTCAATAAGCAAATCCTTCTTCAAATGTTAACCATAACAATATCCGAACCAATGTCGAATAATTTTGATTTAAAAAGTAAGCTCAGTACACAAAGATAAAAATATGAAGCGATTTAAGTACCTTACAATTCTCACGTTTGGAATTGAGTCTTCGCTTCAGTCTTCAGCTTGAAATAAATTTAGCTAAGCATGACCAAAGTCATAATTAGCATAATTGAAAAGTATGCGAAAAATAGAGAGACAGTTAGAGAGAAAAAGAAGATTTTATTCTCAGATGAGAGAGATATGTTTATAGGCTTACCCTGAGTGGGTATTTATAGCCTTCAAATTCCTAAAAAACAAGCTAAAACATCTTAAATTCTAATTAAAACACTTAAAACTATTTAAACTAAATTACCTAAAAAATATTTAAAATAATATTCTAAAATTTAATTAAAATACAAAAACCTATTTAAACTAAAATACATAAAACAAAGATAAAATATAATGCTTAAAATATTATCCTAAAACTTGAGTTTAATCCAAATTCGAATTCCAACCAATTTTGATTCCGAAAATAAAAAAACTACAGAATTCATCATTTTAGTGCAATTTCCAAAATCTAACGTCATGCACAGAAAATGAATGAAAACGAACAATTAAGCCACAAAAACCAATGATTAAGGAGTAATTTAAAAGAAAAATATTAACTAAATTAAGCACTTATCACCAACCAAAGCATTTGATTATCAATATTTCTTCTTAAGAATTTTAAGGTGAATTGAAGAGACTTCGACATTTCAAGTTGAGGAGAAATACCATCTAATAAAAAAATAGAATGGTGACTTTCCCATTATTAGAAAGAAATCAAATATTATCTTTGTATTGTTAAACATTATATTTATTTACATAGAGGATGTACAATAAATAAATACATTTTTAATAAAAATTATCAAGCCTTTAAGATAAATAGAAGATGTTCAAATATTTATAAATGTCGAGACTATATCGTCAAATAGGGTCGAGTGGCCTACCCACGTTAAATCTAAATATAAGAATATTTCTTTTCCTATTCTCCTGATTAATTTTAAAGTGTTGTCGTGTTATTTGGTTTATTAGAGGATATTTATTTATTTTAAATCATTAGAACTAGGCTACCAGGTGGATTAGGACATCCTTACTTGATAATTTAAAGTAAATAAATATTACCTTTTACTCAAATTATGAAAGTCGAGTTATACACGTGAGGTCATCCCAGTTTGCCATTAAATATAAATGTCATATGTTTCATAGAATATTATTAAAAAAGTTAAAGAAATAAATCAAAGAATCAATTTAATTAACATGCTAAGTTTATAATGCAAAGAATCAAAATTAAATGCATAAATAAATAACACAAGTAATTAAAAATTAAATGATAAATCCAAAAAATATGAAAAATAAATGCAAAGAGATATAAACACTAAAATTACCAAAAATATCAATGTAATAAATTATGCTAAATAAAGGTAAATAGAGATAAATAAAATATGTATATAATAAATAATATGATATATATAATAAATATAATAATATAAAAGTATATACTTATATTTTAATAATATATATAAATGATATATAAAATATAAATAAAAATATTTATAAAAATATTACATGTGTGAAGATGATATATATATATAATTAAAATGAAAGAATGTGAATTAAAAGAAAAAATCATTAGTTTTCATTAGGAAACCTTAAGGAATGCTAGTTTTAAGCAAATTTATTCAAAAGTATTTTCTTGTTCCTTGGTTTTCTCTCCTATGATAGATTTTTTTAAATAAGGTCGAAATCAACCCTAACAACAAAACAAAAAATGAAATAAAGATAAAAACAAAAAACAAAAAGAGAAAGAAAATAATAAAAGTAATTGGTTTTCACGGAGAAACCTCAAGGAATGCTAAATTTAAGAAAATTTATTTGAAAACATTTTCCTTGTTCCTCAGTTTTCTCTCATCCGAATAGAGCTTTGAAAGAAAAACAAAGTCGTAATCGATCGAAACAACAAAGATGAAAAGCAAAAAAAAAAAAAATTTGCCTTGAAACCAAAATTTATCTTTTATTTCTTCTATCCTCTTATTACAATGACAAAAATCTCTTTACTCTTTTTCTCACCCAAAACAAATATTCCCTTTCTCTAAAAAAATGTTCTCTCCTTTACATAACATGAGTGCGTATTTATAGGCTGCCCAAAAACCTAAGAGAGAAAGCGCTAGCATCTTTTCACTAATTAGAGATACAATAATTAAAAGAATAAAAATCCTAACATAATAAAAACAATCCTAAATTACCCTAAATACATTATGAAAAGTGTAAAGTTTAATTTTTTAATTATAAACATTCAATAAAATTCTTGAAAATTAATAATAAATTAAAATTCCTGCATTGGGCTTTTATTAAAGTCTCTACGCGTGTTGTCTTCACTAAAATAAACATATATTGAGTCTCGATGTCCAATTAAGGTGTTTCAAAATACGTTAGAAAGCCAACTTAAAGCCGATCATATTTTATAAAGACATCCCGCCTTGGAAATGTAACACCCGAAACCGATCCGACTTGAAATTTAGAAGATTTGGATATGGCATGGAACCACTGGGGTGGCAAACTATTTTTTGAAAACATTTCTCAAAACATAAGTAAGTCATTCATAATTTGAATCATAAATGTTTAAGGTTTACAAGAGAGGAGATCCCAATTAACATTCAAAATAAAAATCCAGGTTTTAAACAAAAAGAGTTACAAGTAAATTATAAAAGGGTTTATGAAATACATGCCCTATAAAATAACCAAGACGTACTATACAACTCGTTGAAATATAGAATTCACACATTGGCGATAAGCTCCTTAACCATCACGTACTAACCTGCGAATAAAAACAAAATTTTGATTGTTAAGCTACAAGCTTAGTGCCACACATATAACTCTACTATACTACATGCATCCATTAATTGTGTATACTAGCAAGTATAGTCATGCTACAACGAAATGCATCAAGCATAAGACATATCAAAACATTGAATATAATCATGTGTGTGTGTATATATATATATATATATCGTTGCCTTTCCATTGATTAATGGAGGTGCCTTAACACTGATTCTAAAGTGCCTCAGCACTTATATGGAAGCGTATTCACACTGATACTAAGGTGTCTTAGCATTGATAGGAGAATATCCAAATATCTCCTTCATATTATTAAGAGAATGACATATAGTTAAGTAGCTCGGGTGTCCTCATTGTTTCCCAAACTTCACAGAAGGGTTTAAGTCTTATGTATTACTCCTTTATAGCATTTGTTTACTTCTCATAAAACATTTGGGTTTTCACTTTCATTCTTATTAGAGAGGTTATAGAGAATCGAACCGCTTAACCAAAAACTAGGCTTATTGCCAATTAAGTACGAAGGTACAGGTACTGGCCCCATCAATATAGATACCAACCCTGTATTATTGATACCCACCCTTGGTATTGATACCAAATTATGTTATTGAAATTTTAGAAGAACTGATAGTATTGATACTCTTACTTGGAGTATCGATACCTTAGTACTAGGGTATAAATACCATCCTAAGTATCGGTACCAAAATATGGTTTGATTTTTATTTTAATAAATCAGTATCGATATCCTGAATTAGGGTATCGATACCCTTCACAAGGTATTGGTACCCTAATGAGTATCGATACCAAAATTAACTACTGAAATTTGTTATTTGAATATGGTAACTTTGGGGTATCAATACCCAAGGAATATGTATTGATACTATCATCCCAAAACATCTTTTATTTTAAAATATCTAAAGAACAATATTAGTATTATTCATCCAGTATCGATACCCAAACCTAGAAATGCTATATTTGAGCAAGAAAATATCACCCATCTTCCTTCATAAATCTCTCTAATACCTTTAAAAGTTATTTAAGTTCTATGAGAGTTCAAATAGATCATAATAGGTCATTTTAGATCATAATAAACATCAAAACATATCACTTCCCTTATAAATCAAAACAAACCATTTTTACACCCATAAACACAACAAACAAGAAAATCACAACCTAATGATCTACATGTGGTATCGGTGAGTTAGGAATTTGTTACCTTACTAATAGCTGCTGGGAAAAACATCCACAAGGTTACCCAAGCGCCAACTTCTCCTTGTTATTACTTTTGGAGCTCTCCCTAACTTTTCTTACCAACTAAAAACAATGAAAAGGATTACTAACTTAAAGACTCTAAATAAGTAGAAATATGATTATAAACACTTAATAGCATATTTGGAGCATTATAGAGCCCTAGAAAACAAAAACCCATCTAAAACCGCCACCATGGCCAAACTTTAAGGGTGCGTTTGGTTCACGAAATATAAGATTACCAGTGGGAATAGAATTACCGGCGTGAATAGGATTACGGGCGGGAATAAGATTACTGGGAATGTTGTATTTTGTGTTTGGTTCGTTTAGCAGGAATGTAAGATTACCATTTTTGGTTAAAGGAATAAAAGGTTATTAGAATGTATATTTTACCAAATTGTCCTTATTATATATTTATTTTTTAACAAGTTGAATTCTACTATAATTCACTATAATTAATTTATATATTTTTAAAAAAACTTAAATTTATATAATTCTTTTTTACAAAATTGAAAAGATAAATAGGTTTAATGAAAGGGTAAAATTTTATTTTAACCCCTGAACTTCATATAAAATTATAATTATGGATTTTTTGTAAATCTAAAATAGTTTAAGGATATATTTGTAATTTAACCTTCGTAGACTTTTTTTATTCAACGACAGAAGAATGATATTATTAAAATATTTTAAGTGCATTTTAGTCTGAAACGCTGGTAATCCAACAATACCTAAGGAAATGGAAGTAATCACATTCCCGGTAATATACCCCCAAAATACCACTATTGGTAATAAAAGATTATCGGGGGCTTGGAATATTGGCCAACCAAATGGGGGAATGATATTCCACCCTAAGAGTAATAACTTAAAATAAAGCTCTAGGTGAGTAAATGATAGTTCTTACCTCCTCATTCCTGAACTAGACTTGATGGATAACAAATCTCACACCTTAGATAAGCTTGGAGAGCAAGAAGAGAGGAAAAAAAGATGAAGATGAAGATACGAGATGACGTCTTTTGAATGTGTGACATATACATAATTAAGGGGAATGAACTTTTATTTCAAGCCATGGGTAAATTAATCTTTTATTCCTTCCTAGATTATTCACAATACAAAATCCCCTTTTATTATCTTCTGGGCTCAACCCGAGCCCAAATCCATGTCACACTTAACCTAAATGGTTAATAAGGGTTGACCATAACACTCTAAGCCCAAATGGTTCACCCGAAACTATAAAACTAGATTTTGGGGTGTTACAACTGTCTTCTCCAAAAAAGAATTTTATCTTTAAAATTTACCTTAATTGAACAATTGTGGATATTGTAGTTTCTGATTTCTTCAATTTTTCATATCGCTTTCTCAAGGCCCTAATTCCTCCAAAGGGCCTTCACTAATGGAATCCTTTTGTTCCTTAGCTTTTTGTGCCAAGATCTTTAACGGCTCATCAACGTAAGACATGTCTTGGCTCACTTTGTTTTGTTCTAAAGGAATGACGTGAGATGAGTCAGAATGATATCTCTTAAGTATAAACACATGAAACATGTTGTGGATGCACTCCATATCAGGTGAAAAACCTAAAACGTAGGCTACTGGATTAACCTTCTTAATTACCTTATAGGGTATAATAAAGCATGGAGTTAACTTCCATTTCCATCCAAGATTAAGAACTTTCCACTTAGATGACACTTTGAGAAATACTTTTCCTCCACCGTGAGTTCTATTTTCTTACGTTTTAGTTTTGTATAAGACCTTTTTCTATTATAAGTCTCTCTCAATAAACCTTGGATCAAGCGGACCTTTTTATTTGTCTCACGGATCAAATCGAACCTAGCTAGCTTCATCTTAGTAAGTTTTGTCCGACACAACGGAGTTCTACACTCTCACTTGTATAATTCCTCGTAATGAGCCATTTGGATGTTAGACTTATGGTTGTTGTTATAAGCAAACTCAACTAATGCAAGGCAGTCTTACCAACTACACACCAAATCTATAATGCAACACTAAACCATATATTCCAAAATTGTGATCACTCTCAGACTATCCATCAGTTTATGGATTAAAGGTAGTAAAGTGTAATCACGTACCTAATGCTTCGTGAAACGCTTTCCAAAATTCAAAGTGAAGCGTGAATCTTTATTATAAATAATTGATGTCACTACTCCATGAAGTCTTATAATTTCCTTAATGTACAACTTATCTATCCTTTCTAGGCAGAAATCCATTCGTATAAGAAGAAAATGGGTTGTATTGGCCAGCCAGTCTACCACTACCCAGACTATGGTACGTCTTTGGTGCATCAGCGGTAAGTCAGTCACAAAATCCATGTTTACCCTATCTCATTTCCATTACGATATCTGAATACGCTGAAATAAACCAGAAAGAGCTTGATGTTCCGCCTTAACTTGTTGACAGGCCAAACACTTGGACACAAATTAGAATACTTCCCTATTTATATATGACCACCAATAAAGATGTCAAAGTTCTTGGTACATTTTTTCACCCCTAGGGTGAACTCATAAGGACTACAATGGGCCTCACCAAGCACTATTTCCTTTAGTTGCTCATTTTTCAGCACACATAATCGATCCATAAACTATAACACATCTCCATCTCTTAGCTCAATCTCAAGTAACTCACCTCGATGAACCCATTCTACTCTAGTCATCAAGTGGTCATAATTATAAGTTATTTATCTCTCTAACCAACTTCGACTCAATGTGTAACTATTCTAGTAATCCTCTCTTTATGGTTATACTAAACTGTGCAACCATCGAATGAAGATCTGAGATCGACTTGCGGCTCAACGTCTCTGCTACCACATTAGCCTTTTCCAAATGATAATATATGACACATTCATATTCCTTAAGTAGTTTGACCCAATAAAGTTGTCTCAAATACAATTATTTTTGAGAAGTAAATATTTGAGGCTTTAGTGGTCGTTAAAGATATAATAGTTCTCTCCATAGAGATAGTGCCTCCACATACTTCTTTGAGGTAACCATAGCCTCTGGTTTAATTATTGACCTGGTAATGCCCCGACTTTATTATCTCGATAATGAACTGCCACCCCTTCGAATGGATCCTCAGCCCCTCTGAACAGACTGGATTGATCTCCTAACAACACATGATTTTGTGCTCTGTGACTCAGGGTTATCTCGAATAAAATTCTCCAACTAACCATAACCGAAGCATTCCTTGGATAGTCAATGGCACTCTCTAGTATACTACTTACCACAGTGCCCACACAAAAAAAAGGCTACATGCCATGACCCTATCCTCATGTTCTCACCATAGAGGTCGAAGCTAGAGTCCTCGAATGAGGCTCTGACCTCTATCGACATCCTAAATTCTACCCTGCCCTCCGAGACTATAGTGGTGGGGATTTCCTCACTCATTGGGAGACCATGGCCTTCTTGGTTGAAAACTGATATGTTCTAGCTGAATCTAATGCTATTGGACTCTGACCTCTTTAACCGTCTATCAAATGGGCTCTCATAGACTACTCCCTCTCGATCTCCTTAGCCTAGAGAGTCACCTCTATGAAAACTCTATGGGGATCAGCTTCTAGGTGGGTAAGAATATCAATGTGCGGCTCCTCTATAAACCTCTTACAATAAAGGTTCTCGATTGCTACCAACTCGGGAGCATTATAGCTCAAACGGACGAAGTAACACTCACACTTAAATACAAGTTGGTCACTCTAAACTAAATGCATTAACAGCTCCCCCCAGCCATCAGTATGGGCTTCCTCTATATACTTCTACCTAAACTCTACCATAAATTACTTCCATGTCGACCTCTTTGGATCAAAAGCCAACTCGACCATCTCCCACCAATTAATTACATCACCCTTTAGCAAGGTAGTGATGCACTCTAGCCTACCCCCAGGGGTAAAGTGTAACTTTTTGAGATTGTGAAGGGTGTCACGAAGGCACTACTCAAAATGTTGAGCTGCCAACTCAGTGTCACATAGATAACTAAACCATACTACAAGCAACCATTAATTGGTATACTAGAAAGTATAGTCATGCGACAATGAAATTTATCAAGCATAACTCATAACAAAATATCGAATATAGTTGTATATATATTGCGATATACATATCGTGACCTTTCCATCGATTAACGAAAGTCCCATACCATTGATACAAAAGTGTCTTAGCACTGATATGGAAGCGCATTCTCACTTATAAAATAATGTCTTAGTACTTATTAAAGAATATCTAGATATTCATTCATATTTATTAGACGAACGCCATACATTAAAGTAGCTCAGGTGACCTCGCTGTTTTCTAAACTTCACACAAGGGCTAAGTCTTTTGTATCATTCCTTTATAATGTTTAACATGTGGATTTTTAGTTTCAAGCTTAATAGAGAGGTTATGGGGATTTAAACCCTTTTCCTAATCCATTGACCAAATACCAAACTTTTTACCCAATTCAGTATTAAAGGTACCAGTACTAACTCCTTCGGTATCGATACGACCCTTCAATATCAATACCCACCCTTGGTATTGATACCAAATTATGCTACTAGAATTTAATAAGAACTGACATTATCAATTCTCTTACTTGGAGTATCAATACCTTAATACTCAAGTATTAATACCATCCTAAGTATTAGTACCAAAATCTAGTTTTATGTTTTCTTTTATTAACTCTGTATCGATAGCCTAACTTAGGGTATCAATACCTTTCACATGATAAAGATACCTTCACGAGTAACGATACCAAAATTATATACTGGAATTTGTTATATGGTACCGATACCTCACCTTTGGGTATCGATACCCAAAGAATAATATCAATACCTAAGGAACACATATTGATACTACCAACCCAAAACACCTTTTGTTGTAGGCTATCTGAAGAACAATATCGGTATTATTCATTTAGAACCGATACCAAAACCTAGAAATCTCTGTTTTAGAACAAAAATGTTACCCAACTTCTCTCTTAAGTCCCTCTAAGACCCCTAAACATTATTTAAGTTTTATGAGAGTTCAAAGTGATCATAATAGGTCATTTTATAGCATAATAAATATCAAAATATCACATTTTCTTCATAAATCACAACAACCCATAGTTACAACCATAAATACAATTAGCAAGAAAATCATAACCTAATGATATTCATGTTGTATAGGTGAGTTAGGAATGTGCTACCTTACTAATAGTTATTGTAAAAAAAACGTCCACAATGCCACTAAAGCACCAACTTCTCCTTGTTCTTGCTTTTGGAGCTCTCCTTAACTTTTCTCACTAACCAAAGATAATGAAAATGATTACTAATGTACTTAAAGACTAAATAAGTAGAAACATTATCCTAAACACTTAGGAATAGATTTGGATTATTCTAGAGCCCTATAATAAAAAATCGCTATAAACCCCTACCATGGCCACCATGGTTATACCTCAACATTAAGGGCTTAAAGTGAAGCTTTAGGTTAGTAAATGATAGTTCTTACCTGTTCAATCCTGAACTAGACTTGATGGACAGAAAAGCTCATGCCTTGGACAAGCTTAGAGAGAAAGAAGGGAGTAAATAAAATATGAAGAAGACAAAAGATGAGACCTTCCCAACATGTGACATATGCACAATAAAGGGGAATCCACTTCCATGGGAAAATTAGTCCTTTAGTTATTCCTAGATTCTCCCTAATAAAAAAAATCCCCCTTTTATTATCTTTTAGGCTCAATCCAAGCATATCACACTTAACCGAAATGGTTAATAAGGGACTATCATAACACTCTAAGCCTAAACAGTTCACCCGAAACTACTAACCCAATTTTCAGGGTGTTACAGGAGATGCACAAATATCGCTTGAAAACTTGTTGTAAGTTAGTTGATGTTTCATGCTTCAAAATTAGCTTTGATAAAAATGTTTGGATTTTGGAATAAATTATTCTAGATGAAAATTAGATATTACAGTTATCCCTCTTTGCTCATTGTCATGTAACGAGAATATAGCAAAGATAAAAAATGATTGTTTTTGTTCAATATAGTTTCGTTCTATGGTGGAATCACTTTCTTTTAATATTTGGTTGAAATGTTGTTCCACTTTTTCTACATCTTCAAGAATGATTGGTCATTTTTAGTCTATTGAGGGGCTTGTCTACATCTTTTGCATCTTAAATTATATGGGTTTGAAAATCTTTGTCTAGTTCATCTTGGTCCTAAAGTAATTGAATTTGCAAAAGCTAATATAACTATTGATTAGTGTGCTCGTGAATATTAAAGTTATTTTGAATGATTGGCTCCTCTATCCGAGGAAGTGAAATTGAGGTTGACTCCTCATTTAGAAGTTAAGCTGAATCTTGAATGTTCTATGAGTCCATATATTTCATCGTGAAGTTGAAATTTGACTCGATAATTTTTATAAGAAAATAACTACTTGTTGTTGAGTTAAGCTAGATTGTGGATGAATCTTTTGATTTTGAATTTTCTTTCGAACCTGAATATCCTTCATCATCAAGTTGAAATTTAACTAAAAAATCTTGATTGGAAAATAGCTATTCGTTGTTGACTTAAGCTAGATTGTAGATGAATCCTCTATTGCGAGTTAAGTCGATTTTAAAATTGTTTTCAAACCCAATATCATTCTTTATGAAATTGAAATTATTCTTTAAAAACTTTGATTGGACAATGTCTCGTCGTTGTTGAGTTAAACTAGATTGTAGACAACTCATCCATTACAGGTTAAGTCAATTTTGAAAATGCTTTTGAACCCAATATCCTTCTTTGTGAAATTGAAATTGGTCTTCAAAAACTTTGATTGGAAAATAACTCCTCATTATTGAGTTAAGCTAGATTGCAGACAACTCCTCCATTATAAGTTAAATTGATTTTAAAATTTCTTTTAAACCCAATATCCTTTGCTGTGAACTTAAAATTGGTCTTTAAAAAATATGGAAAATCAAACACATGCGTGCAATGCTCTTAGGTGTACCTATAATGTAGAAAGTTAGCTCCTCATTACGAGTTGAGCTAAGTTGATAATGTCTCACCTTTGCGGGTTAAGTTATGTCAAGAAAATGTCTCGAGTGAGATAAAATTTATTTCAAAGGAAACATTCTCAAGTGAGTAAAATTTTTGTTTAGAGAGAAACTATCTTTAGTGAGATAAAACTTAATTTAAGTAAACTATCTGAAGTGAGATAAAACTTAGGAAATGTCTTGAGTGAGATGAAACTTGTTTTTAAGAAAACTATCTCAAATGAGAAACTATCTCAAGTAAGATAAAACTTTTGTTTCGAGAGGAACTATCTCGAGTGATAAGAATTTTTTAAAGAGAAATTATCTCGAGTGAGATGAAATTTTATCTAAGGAAAATTGTCTCAAGCGACATAAAAAATTGAGAGAAACTGTCTCGAGTGAGATAACATTTGTTTTAAGGAAAAAACTTTCAAATGAGATAAACTTTCAAGAGAAACTATCTCAAGGGAGAGAAAATTTTTATTTTTGAAGAGCAGCTCTTAAAACCATCCTCAAGGAAAAATTATTTTTAAGAAGGAAAGTAATTTTGAAAATTTTACAGATATCCTCAAGAGAAGGGAAAATGATCTAGAGAAAGACAATAGTATTTGAAAATTTTCTAAATAAGATCCTTAAGAGATGAAAATCAATTCTTTTCAAGAAACTGCATGTAATGATGAATGTTTGATTTAAATATGCATGTATAAGTAAAATGTGTCATAAAGCAAGTGCATGTTTTCTTAATTGACGACGATGCAAAGATACATGAGAAGTCTTCATGATATACAAGAATTAGTTAAAAAAATGATCTTTTATGTATAATCCTACATAATCTTGAATGTTACCAGTTCCGATACATAGACCAAATAATACAATACAAGAAAAAGTTCCTAGATTCATGGAGATATAGAACAACATATAAGTTATCATGCTCGCATATCCACCATTTGAGTCTCCAATAATTACATATCCGATTTGACCCATGGGAAAATATGCAAGCATATGTTTCATGCTTATTTGAGTAATAGCAATGAGATTCCCTAATATCATGCTAAGAATAACTAGGATTTTCAGAAGAAGATGCCATTCTTTTGATGAGAAATAAAAGGGAATATCAAAAATTCGAGTGGCTGAAGTCGAGCTACTTTCGAAGTAACAGAAAGAAAAACAACGACTGGAGTGGGAGAGTTTCATCTTGCATGACTCCTAAATGATAAAAGTAAAGAAGAAGTTATCTTCTTTCATTTTTTGATTAACTAGAAAATTGTTCTATTCAAAAAATGCTATCATTTGATACCATTATTGCATGCTAATTTAGTTTGTGTTCAAAGATCCCAAATTTGAGGGTTTATGTTCATATTAGGGTTCCATGATTTGATTAAGGATTTATATATTTTTGATAATTTTCCAAAAGTTGGGGGACCATTTTGAAAATTTTGAAAAGTTATGGGTGATTGTGTAATTACTTAATAATTAGTGTAAATTTCTTAAACTTACTGTTTGAGGGTTGAAATTAAAGTTAGAATGTGAAATTAAGTCATTTTGTAAAATTGGCAAAGTTTAAGTACAAAATGGTAAATATTGAGAAAGTTAATGACTTAAACAGTAATTATGGTATTTTTGAGATATTGGGATGGAATATTATTGGGATTAGTTGGCCTTGAATTGAAGAAAACAATGGAAAGGGTCTATGATGAGTGAAAAGAAAAAATTAAGATGAATTTTTAGAAGAATTCAACAATAATAATATTTTTGGGTATTATTATCATGTATAAAATGTTAGTAATAGTACTAACATGTCTTTTATATTTTTATGGGCTTGTATATATGTTTGTGTAGACCGTGATCAAAACTGTTATACAAACAAAGCGAAAGGCAAGAAAAAAGTCTAAGAATAATCGATTATTGACAGTAAGGCATAATAGTGAGGCATACCAGGTGAGTGCATTTATTATGTACTTCTATGATATGAGGATGACTTGTGATGAGTCAACCTCGAGTGTTTTTATTAAATATGTTTTGAATGTATTTTGATATATAAATATTTTCATAAAGTTTATGAAAGTGATTTTACGAATTATGTTAGGGTATGTACTGCCCTAAAACGAATGTATATGTTTCACACATATTATCATTTATTGATGGTTTGAAATAAATGTTTAATCAGCGATTTGGATTTTAAAGCATATTGTATGTACATTGAAAGTCATACGTGCAATTTTAATACCATAAACGAGGTGGTATTGTAGTAGTACTTTGTGTACTGTAGCACTATGTATGTAATGGGCATACATGGTATATGATGGTTATCGATTGATTTTATTTAATGCATTTATTGCATATTCATATTAGTACCTTGCGTACTTTTTTTATTTTGTGTGCAAGGATGTCAATCGTACGGGATTTCTACTACAGAAATGGTTAGTATAGTGATGTTGTGTACCACAATACATGTACATTATTGCGACACTTAGGTGCTTATTGGGTACCTTGCATTCTCATTTGTCACACATTGGGTTTGGAATGGATTTTTTAATACATTGATTGATAGTATGCTATGCATATGGAAATAATATTTAGTAGGTTATTTGACGAAAATTTGGCTTACAAAGTCAATTTTAAGTGTTTAAATATTATACAAATTCAAATCGTATTTGATCTTTATCGATATACCTATGTTTGAAAATGCCTTGCTTACTTTATTATGCCTCACTAAGTAAATACTTAGCGTGTGATTGTTTCACACCTAGGTAATAGTGTACAATTGGAGTAAGGAGTATAGCAAATATCAATTGTCAAGCATTGCCTCATCATTAACAGTATGAGATCTTTAGATGTTTATGTTGATATTAGTAGTTGGCATGTATTAGTTATATTATGATGCTCTTGTATGGTAGGTTATGTATGATTTGTAGCGTTATAATATATTTGAACTTAAACTACTATGTGATGAACTTAAATGCTATTTTACATATTAGTAGTTAATGTATGTTTTTAATATTGTAAAATTAAACTGTTTATTTAAAGAAACAAAATTTTTACTGATTTTAAGTATGAAATGTTTTAAAAGTTATGACACATCCACGACTTACGTACGGGGACATATACAGGAAATGGGTGTTACATTTATTGGTATCATATCTATATTTTTAGTCGATTCTCGATCGTAAATGAGTGTATTTTATATGAAAAGTGTGTACATACCACTAGGATATCAACGTTATTGATATGGTATGATATGATTGATGTTAATCCTTATTAACTTAAGTTGTTAATATTATGTCGTATTAGATGTTGGGATCTAAGAATTCTCGTAGAGCGACACATCAGCAAGTCTGAGAAAGGACTTATAATGGGAGCAATGAAATCAATAGCGAGCGTGCTGCCCAACCTGGACACGATAGTGTACCAGCGCATTAGGGAGTGCCAATACAAGATCATGGAGACTTTTTACATGCATTAGATGTGATTTTATCATTATATCTTCCTCCTCCACCTCCCTCTATTCCTCTAGTGCCTTATATATCAATTTTGAAAGAGTTGAAAAGCTTGGGAGCACCCGCGTTCAAGGGAGAAGAAGATGAAGGTCCCATACATATGAACTTATGGTTAAATGATATCAAAGTGATGTTGGACAATATTTACTGCTCATACTCTGAAAAAATAGATGGAGTTGTTTTGGTTCTTCGAGGATCAGCTCGAGTGTGATAGACAAACACTATGATGTATGCACCGCCTGAGCAAGTGATCTGGCAGTTCTTCTAGGATGAGTTTAATAAAAAATAAATTGGCGAGAAATTCATGCCATAAATATTGTTGAAATTTCTCAAATTGAAACAGGGACATCGAGAAATACATGAGTATAAGGCTTAGTATAACAAGTTAAGACATTTTGCTACTAAAGTGGTTCCAAATGACAAGGCTCGACATGATTGGTTCATCGAGGGTTTGAGGCCTAAGATGAAAGAGATAATGTTGGCATTGAACTTGCCTACCTTACAATAATTGATAAATCAAACAAAGGCAATTGAAAGAGCTCAAGAGGAGACTCTAGCAGCTTAGAAGATCTTATAGATAAGGAAAAGATCCAGACCATCCTCATCTTTTTTATTATACGAAAAGAATAGGGGTTCAGGTTCCCAATACAATAATACATTCGATTCTACTGCAGCTTCACATAAGGATAAACAATCTCAATCTTTTGTTGCTAGCTTGAGTAGGGAACCCCGATATTAATATTCTCCATGTCATACCTATGGAAAATTACATGGTGGAGTATACAGATTTGTCAGTGGTGATCTTGACCATTATGCTCGAAATTGTCCTAAGAGATTTGTGGACAAAACAATGCAAACTGAGTGATCAATAGCAATTTCCCAGAGAGGTAGAGGAAGAGGTAGAACTGTAGGAGAATCTGAGTCAATTTAGCAACCAGAGACTCGTTGAGTAGACAGAATCTATAACATAAAGACTGATGAGAACCGATATGACCCAGATATTATACAAGTACGCTTCATTTTTTTGATGAACCTATATTTGTTTGGGTTAACCCTGGTTCTACTCACCCTTATATTAGTACAAAGCTGAGTAGAGCTAAAGGAATTCCATTAGAACTGATCTCTAGTGAGATGATAGAAATAAACCCTTTGGGTCATAGTGCAAGGGCGACTCTGGTATGTAAAAATTGTCTGATAAACATTCAAGGGTCTATGTTCCCTGTAAAATTGATAGAATTATCTTTCGATGATTTTGAGATCATATTGGGCATGGATTGGTTCTCTCCGTATTACGGATGAGTGATTTTTGCTTGAAGCGATTATTTTTTAAGGATATAGAGGGTTTGAAAATTATAGTGATTGGTGAAAAAAGAGAAATCACCGCCTAATGTGATATCAACAATGTATGCGAAGAAAATGATTTCATAAGGGTGTTAAACTTTTTTAGCTAATTCGTAACGTCCTAAAATCGGGCCTTGTAGTTAGGGTCGGTTTCGGGTCGAATTTCAGATTTCTGATAAAAAGGAAGAAAATTTCTAGAGTTTATATTTTGGTTTTAAAAATATTTTGGAAATGTTGTAAGTAATTTTATATGATTAATTTTAAGAATGAAAGTTTGATTAAATGATTTGGTGACCGATCTGAAGGAATTGGAAATAATAATTTCAATAATCACTTTGTAAATTTTTACAATGTACAAAGTCTATGAAGTAAATAAGTCTTATGTTTAAAGTTTTCCCTCCTAAATTAAAATTTTATAATTTTCCCTTTTTACCATTTTCCATCTAAATTTATTTTAATCTAAATTATATTTCCTTATTTACTTGTTTTCATTCACGTGCTTTTCATTTCCTTCTTATTTTGGATTTTGGTAACTTCTCCTAGCTTCCTCCATTTTCTCTCATTTTCTCGAAAACAAGCTGATCAATTCCTTCTCTTTTTTCTTCTTGATTTCTAAATTAACTCATCTTAATCTTGATTTTAATTATCCAGTTTATATTCTCTTCTTGTTTTTGAATCTTGATCATAATGGAGTTCCATTGATGATCTTAATTTCAATCTATTTTCCAGTAAGGTAAGGATCTTTTCCTTGGTTTTCTTTCAAACTTCAAAAGCAAGTGACAAAGTGTTAATGATTCACTGAATTGTTGATTTAATTAAAAGGATTTCTAAGATTTTAATTGATTTTCAGAGCTAATTAATGTGCTGACTTCTTGAATTGATTTTGAGGTTTTCTTAATTAAATTGAGTTATTTTTTGAGTGATTATAATCATATTAAATTAGTTTTTCAATTGCAAATGATTTAGATATTGATTTCTTGAAAACATTGTTGATTTTCTGTTTTTTTGGGAATTCAGGAATTTAGGTTTGTAGATGTTTTTTTTGTTTGGTTCTAGCTTATTTAGATGTTGATTCTAGTTGTTTTTTTATCAGGTTTTAGTGTGAAGATTCGTTTGTTTCGGTTTGGAGCTACTATAGTGACGTTTCGGTAAAGTTTTCGGTGTTTTCAGTGTTTGTGTTCTATTTTGGAAACAAAGGATTTTGCTTTGTTTTAGATTATATTTTGATATGTTAATTTTCTTTGAAAGGTTCTTATTGTGTTGTTGGTTGATGAAACTTAGTGCTTTGAGTTTGGTGAATGATGAGGTAATGTTTGGAAGCATTTTCAATTTCCGGAAAGCAAGGTTAGTTGCATTTGTTAATTCCAATATATATTGTGTTAATTGGTTAATTATTATGATGGAATATGAATTATGTTGATTTACATATGATGCCACCTTGTTTAGAAATGACAATGTGAATGTGATATGTTGCAAACGATGCATAAGATTTTGGAAACGGTTTTATGAATATCTATATTTATTCTTAATGTGAATTGGATGAACTGAACTTTCTCACTCTCCAAATATGTGGGTTGATCATGACAACGAAATTCGTAACTGTGTTTCAAAGTGTATTTGAATCAATATGTGAAAACTATGCATCATTGACAACTGTTCTTGGTGAATTGGATTAATTTGTTATTGTTCTTAATATGACCATTGGATATGAAAGGCATGCCTAGGAAAGAGTACTCTATGTGTTTTTTATTAGTGTGTGATTTAGGATTATACGGGGTTCAGATGGTACTTTGAGTTTTGCTCTGAGAAGATACGGGGTAAGGTTGGGCATTAAGTTTACTCTGTAATTTATGGTTTTGGATCTATGTGAGTCTAAAAGAAAAATGGGATTTGTATTAAGTCCGTTTATCCAATAGGTGAGTTGTGTTTCGAAAAAAATTTGTTGATCTTAAAATGAAAAAATGTGTGTGAATGTGTGACTTGTCAAGGAAGGTAACTGTGCATGTGTGCTTGTGATTGCTTTTGAACTATATGGTCCTTTAATGTTTGGTTAATATGGAAATCAAGTGATTTAGAAAATATTAGTTGATCATTCAAGTACGAGATGTTAAATTATATGTGTAGATTAGGGAACGAGCTACGTATGAACATATAGGATTGATCTTTATCTTGGTTATGTGCATTGATTTGAATGTTAGTTGTTCACTAGGCTTTATAAGCTCACAATCATTGTTAACATTTTTCAGAGGAATAAAGTCGAGTTTGGAGGCTAAGGCATAGGGCTTTACATATGTGGTTTTTAGAAGCTTTGTGTGGCAATTTGGGGATGTTTGGGACTTGTACCTATTATTCACTTTGTGGGACTTATAATGTTGGATTTTGGTTTGTAATAATTAGATTTATGTTTGGGATTTGATGTTGTTTTGATTTGTTAACATTGGATTTATAAGTATGGATTTGTTGCTTGAAGAATGAGATTACTCAAATGTTGATTTATACCCTAAAGAAGTGTTTACAGTGTTTAGTTAATTGTAACTTGGTAAACTAAATGTGTTAGACTTTTAGGTTCCATGAAACAACCTTAAATGCCAAAAATGAGTAGGTGACTTGTGCTTAAGATGAACTTTTATGCAATTGTTGACTTTTGGTGTGAAATCCTTGATTAATGTGTGGATCTATATTATAAAGCATACTACACCTATTTTTTTTACATGTATGAATTCGTTGAATAGTGTCCAAGCATGTTCCTAGTCAATGATTACTTTTATGTGGGTGATTAGTTGACCAAATATGCATGTTCATAGAAAATGTGTAGTTTTTAGAAAAAGATCGATCCCTTTTCAAAAGGATCTATCCCCCATGAAAAATGAGCAATCCCTTTCAAGAAAGGATTGATTCCTTCGATGTTTTGTTGTATGGGAAAAGGTTAGATTGCATTCATTAAAGGTCTGAAGTATTCTTAAATTCTAATTTGACCCTAAATGATTATGTAAGTTCAAGTTAACCCAAAACTGATTTGTTTAATTACTTTAAATCTTAAATTGGAATTTTATGAGATTTGAGTGATCACTTCTTTAACTCACTTAATAACATTATTGAACTGTAATTTGCATGCTACTGTTTGGTACGTAAGTTTTGCATATTTATGTTTTGGTCTTTAATCTTGTATGATCAATTTAGTGATTGTTTGATGTCTGATTGGTATGAAATTTTGCACGTTGTTTCCTTATAAAATTGTTTAACATGTAGTAACCTTAATTGCGTGATTTGACTTGTTGATCTATTATGTGATGTAAAATCACCTAAATACCCCTAAATATTTAAATGTAATGTTTGCATGTTTAATTGAGATTTAATTGTGTGTTAGTTACATTGAACATTGTATGTGACGAATAATAAGATATTTTAATTTGTTTTCTTTTGTGAAATGTGTGTAATGTAGATCCTAATATGTCTAACATGATTAGAACCTAATGTACGCACAGTTATCCGGCTCGGACTCTTGGACAGGGTATAGAGCATTATATTTATCGGTATCAAATACATGTTACACAAATTTTGTGTTGTTTGATGATGTGTATACTATTGTAGGCCGAGGTAAAAAACGGTGACGAAATTGCCATATAGTTTTGAAATGGTTTTTGCAGGTCTTTCCTTGATAACTGGTGCGCTTCTCACTCTGATGTTGGTTTGTATGTGTCTAGTTAGAGCGATGGCACCACAGAGGTAAATGCAATTGAGGCCAAAAGTGGTGCCAATAGACCCCCGCCAGTGGTTCCACAATCGAATCCTCATGTGGATGTCATAACGAGGTGCTTCAGGGAACCTCGCATAGAGTTATTCTCGTTGAGGTGTCTACTCCTATTCTGATACCAACTGTATAGGGTTGTCTCTAGAACGCTTGAAAGATTTAGGAGTAGAGAGTTTAGTGGTGTTCACCGTACCAAGCTGATAGTGGTAGAGGAGTGGTTGGAAAGTGTTATCTTCATATGGGTTGTATCGATGCTGAAAGGTTGGGTTGTGTTACATCTTTACTATAGGGTGACACTCATCGTTGGTGGGTCATGACTCGGAGGAGTGCTACTGAGGATAGAATGATGTGGTCGTACTTTCAGGAGGTGTTTGGGATCAGGTTTCTAGGTACACAATATGCGGACATGAGGAAGAAAGAGTTTCTCGACTTGGTTCAGGGTCATTCATCGGTATCTGAGTACGAGGCTGAGTTTGTTCATCTAAGTGAGTATTCCCAATAGATTGTATCGATTAAGCTTGTGATGTGAAATAAATTTAAGTATGGTTTGAGGAAAGATATTTGTGCCTACTTGGTTACCGAGTCTTCAGAGGTGTTCGACATTCTGACTTATTAAGCGAGGGATGTCGAGAGTAATTTGGGTGGACCAGTCAAAAAGTTCTATATAAAGAGGTCTGATGACACTAGTTTTCAAATCCGTTCGATTAAGTGGGGTCAAGGATTAGATCAACGTTATTATCGTCAGAATCAATCTGGTAAGACTATTGGATTGTTTAGAGGTTGGTAACAGTTTCCACTTTGTTCATCTCATGGTAAGATTCATCCAGGCGAGTGTTTTCATACTACTGGAGTTTGTTTTCGTTGTGCCAACAAGGGTCATCGGTTGTGAGATTGTCCGAAGAGAGCTGACCCTAGAGATGATGCACTTATTCCTATCAGAGGAGGTGGTCGAGTTAGTACAAGTGGTCCTATGGGTTAGGTTCGTGGTAGAAGCTATGGTCGTGTCGGGGTGGCTGGGTTTGGTGGACCTGCTAGAGTGTACGTGATTCGTAAACCTCATGATCGTGTTCCGACGAATGTGATCACATATACTTTTATGCTAGAGTATTTTCATTTGTTTTCCTTGATAGACTCTAGTTCTACGCATTCTTATATCCTTGGTAGTTTGGCTAGTCGGTTGAGTGTTCCTCTTTGTGTTAAGAGTGTGGGTTTAGTGGTAACTAGAGCTTTGGGGGAGAGAGTACTTGAGGATCGTGTGTATCGTATGTGTCATTTAGTTGTTCAAGGTTAGGTTTTTATAGACAATTTGATGGAGTTATCGTTCCATGGTTTTGATGAAATTCTAGGTATGGATTGGTTACGCGAGCATCGTGTGCATTTGGATTTCAAATTGTCCCGGGCAATTCTGAAGATAGCGAGTGATGTTGAGTTAGTGGTTATGGGTGAGTGGTCAAAGTTTTTTTTCTAATGTTGTGTCATCTTTGATATAAGTAATATGTTGGGTCATGGTTGTGAGGCTTACTTAGCTTACATACATAATCTAGGTGGTCAGGAGTTGCATGTACAGGATATTCGTACGGTTTGGAACTTTTCATATGTGTTTCCATAAGAGCTTTGGGTTTGTCGCCTGATCATCAAGTTTAATTTTGTATAAAAACTTATAATGATTCAAACCCTATGTTTATTGCTCCTTATTACATGTAACCTAAGGAGCTGAAGGTGCAGTTGTAAGAGTTGTTGGATCGATATTTCATCCGTCCAAGTGTTTCTCCGTGGGGTACTCTAGTTTTGTTTGTAAAGAAGAATGTCGGTGCAATACGAATGTGCATTGATTATCGTTAGTTGAACAAGTTGATGATCAAGAATCGATACCCTTTGCCGAGGATTGATGACTTGTTTGACCATTTTAGGGGTACCAAGGTGTTTTCGAATATCAACTTGCATTATAGGTACTATCAGTTAAAGGTTAGTGAACCGAATGTAATGAAGATAGCTTTTCGGACGAGTTATTGTCACTATGAGTTCTTGGTGATGTTGTTTGGTTTAACTTATACTCCGTCTTTTATGGATTTGATGAACCGTGTGTTTGACCCGTATCTTGATCGTTTTGTGGTGGTGTTCATTATTGATATCATGGTGTACTCAACCTTTGAGGAGGATCACGATTCGCATCTCCAGGTTATTTTACAAGTTATGAGGGAAAAGAAATTGTATGCTAATTTTTTCTAAGCGCGAGTTTTGGCTAGAAAAAGTGGTGTTTATTGGTCATGTTGTTTCTGCCAAGGGTATTCGGGTTGATCCAAGTATGGTTAAGGTGATAGTTAAGTGGAAGTCGCTTAGGAATATTTCTGAGGTTCGTAGTTTTCTTGGGTTAGCGGGGTAATATAGATGATTTGTTGAGTGTTTTTCAAGGATAATTGCTCTGTTAAATAAGTTGTTGCAAAAGGATGTTAACTTTGAGTGGACGAGTGAAAGGCAAAATAGCTTTTGAGTTGTTAAAGTTAGCTTTAACAGAGGCTCTAGTGTTGGTTCAATCGGTGTCCGAAAAGGATTTTATGGTTTATTGTGATGCGTAGATTTTGGGTCTTAGGTGTATGATGATGCAAGATAGTAAGGTAGTTGCTTATGCATCGAAGCAGTTGAAACCGCATGAACGTAACTATCCTACACACGAATTGGAGTTGGCGGCAGTAGTGTTTGCGTTAAACATCTAGTGACACTACTTGTTTGGTGAAAAGTGTATTCTTTACACTGATCATAAGAGTCTCAAGTACCTCATCATTCAGAATGAGTTGAATTTGAGTTTTTAAAGGACTACGACTGATACATGCATCACAAGGCTCACATCAAAGGAAGAAGTAATAACTCTTCCAAATGATACATTCGTCCAAGCATTAGAAAAGAAGATCAGAACAAAGCAGACTTATGACTACTTTTTGAATGGTATCCTGATCTTATTTAGTCAAGATGTCTTCTGGATATGACTGTCTATCTCTTATCTTTCCAACGGTTCTTGAATCTCATCAATCCAATATTGGGAACTCAAGATATGGCTATTTTACTAAAGACGGTGCATGCAAAAATCCTATACGGGATTAATACGGGATTTTGTAAATATTACGAATTTTCAATATTTTTATTGATTATTTGTAATATAACTTAATATAGGATGATGCATTATCTTTTAGGATTATATTTATTATTTCATTATGAATTAAGGTTGGGTAAAATATTATTTTTAGTTATTATTATTTTATTAGGAATTAGAGTTAAGACATGTTTAGTTTATTATTATTTTATTCATTAGTTATTTAGGACATTTAGAACTCAGCCCCTATATAAGGAGGCTTCATTCAACTTTGTAATTCAAGATTTATTTGATTAATAATACAACGAGAGTTCGTTTTTGCAAGTGCTGAATGCCTTGTGCCTTCGAAGTTCTTCTCCTTGAGTTCTTTCAAGTTCTTGTGAGGGAGATTAATCTTCACACTCTAATTTGCCTTTTCGCGACTAGAGGGTTGGTTAGAGCCATATTATCGTGTTTGCCTTTTCATTGCGACTAGAAGGGCTCAATAGGACATTATCCATCGATTTTCCACATATCCATCCACGTCATCAATCATCTTTACCGTTCACCTTCATAAGGGAGATCTTTTGATTTCTTGGTTATCTTATTTTATTTGCAATTCCTTTACTTTTTCTTTATCTTGTTTTAATCTTATTTCTTATCTTGTTTCCATCACCAAAAAAAACCCTAAAGAACCCTATCTATTGCCGCCACCTTCCCCATTCATCCCTTATTGTTCTTTATCGTCTAGATCTTTTCTAGGTTTGATTCTTCAACAAGAGCAGTATTCATCAATCCGCCACCGCTTCCCTATCAATTGGTATCAAATTTGGGCCGATTCTTGGAAAAAGTAAGCAATCTTACTTGTTCTTGCACACAAAACCGTCAAGGTATCCCAACGGAGCTAGTCCAGAAAAGATTCATCGTTTCAGGTTCTTTTTATTTAATTTTAATTTATATTTAAGTCCTTCTTGTTATTTTGCTATTTTTTAAAAACAAAAAAACAAAAAAAAATAAAACAAAAAAAAAAAAAAAGCCAAAATTTGAAAAAAATTACAAACGAAGGTATTTAGGGCTAAATTTCTCCAGATATCATATTCATCCTAATATAAATCTAGAGTCCAAAATTCACCCAAATCGGAGTTCATTAGAGCCTTTAAATACATTCTTCAAGTTCATTGGCAGATTCAGTCTAGGATCTTGTCGAATTTCTTGAAAATTCTAAAGGAGGAATTTCGTGGTGAAAATTTTCATATTGAAACTTCATATATTGAAGATAATTTACACAAAAAATCAGAATTGTTTGAGATCAATAACACCTTCGAACAAAGCGTTCAAGAAAAATAGAATATTTGAGGACTCATCGTTCAACATAGTCTACTGGATACTAATGAAGGTATTTGGTTTTGAAATTTACAGGTGGTTTCTTGACGTATCGAAAAACATTCAAGAATTTTTCCAAAATTTTTGGAAACTGGTAACCCCGTCAAAAACGTTGCTCAAATTGATCCAGCGTTTTTTAGGTTTCTGGTTGGTTCTTTTTTTTTGTTTGACTCTTAGTGCTTTAGGTTCTTTTGTTTTTCCTTTTATTTTTCTTTTGCATTATCTAACACATTATCTTTCTTGTTTTAGTAGGACTAAAGAGTTTGAATACTTCTTCCTTCTTTGCATTCTCGTTCTCTTGGAATTTAATCCCTTGTTTGGCCTCTTAGAGCTTTTTGGTATTTCTTATCGCATTTACTAGTAATCAAACTCCGATACGAACTGTGGAAGACTACTTGGTAAACTGAGTTTTAAAGAGTACAAGATCGGCTTACTTGCCTCTCGTTGTGTTACTTTCTTGGAGTGACTTGTGAGGTTTCTTGCTTTGTTGAATTTTCTTTTTTTTATTTTTTATTTAACTTTAAAATTTTCTTTCGAGTGTTATGATTTAAGGATGGATGACAATAACAACAAGACACTTACGGCTATCTTAGCCACACTTGCACGACTTACGAATCAAGTTGAAAGATTTGATGAACTTACCAATACTGTGAGAGAACAACAAAAACCACAACTAGATCTATCAAACCAAAATCCAAGAACAAAAAATGTTGAACTTTTGGTACCCAGGCGAGAACAACCACGTTACCAAGCACCCAAACTCTTTGCAAAACCAAAGTTCATGATCTCGTCTTTGAAAGGAGACAACGATCCAGAAAGGTACATTTATTGGGAAAGAAAAGTTGATATCATGTTCGCATACCATGACTACCCCCAAGCTAAACAAGTTTCCCTTATCACCATGAAATTAGAAAGATATGCTCGAACTTGGTGGATGCAAACAAGGAAAAAGATCCAGAACTTCCAAATTCCAACGACCACTTCTTGGATTGACCTCACACAAACCATGAGGAAGCGATTCCTACCGATACATTATACACGAGAAGTTAAACTACAACTACACCGACTTCGACAAGGTAGAAGTTCAGTTGAAGACTACTACAAGGAGATGCAGTCCTTACTCAATAGGGCTAACATAACCGAAAAAGAAGAGGTCACCATCTCAAGATTCGTCTTCGGCTTGAACTCAAACATCACTGATCTTCTTGACCTCCATGGGTACGAAAACCTTGAAGATACACTAAAGAAAGCAATGACAATCGAAGCACAAATCCAAAGGAGATACCGATTCAGAGAATTGTTGCTATAGATCGATTTGGGACTTTTTTAACAAATTAGAAAATTTGGGATTAATAGGACTGTATGGAGGACTGATGATATTAGCTGAGAACAGGCTAGGACCCGAGATGAATATATAATAAAAGTTTTAAGGCTTAATTTGAGAGGAATTGATAGCTTGTAGGTGATGCATTAGTATAATAAGTAGAACCGGAAAAATCTGGAAAATTCGTTAATTGGAACACTTAAATGAATTATTAAGTCATAAAATTGCTATGAAAATACAAGGAAAATACAAATCAAACAAGATGATAAGATCTAAAACAAATTGATAAGGATTCTAGGTGAATTAGTTCACCAAAGTTCTTCGAATTGAAAGAGTGACATATTTGTCACTATAAAATTATATAACTTCAAATGTAAAACTGTAATTTTACATAATAAATTAAAATACAAGACATACATGGTTGGAATGATAACTGAATTAGATTTCTAAGGGTATAAAGAAATTTGAAAATCCGATAAGTAAATTAAAAGTTATGATCAGATTACTACAAGGTGTATAATCTACCAAAATAGAATCTATTTAGTGTCAACTAGCTAATTGAGATGGAATTTACTAATGTATTGAATCTAATAACTTCCTTATGTTGTGTACAAATTGATAGATCAAATAATTGAGGAAGTGGCTGAAGGAACTAAGGGAGGATCCACCAAATATAAGCAAAATGGAATAGTAATTCAAGGCTAACTTGGAGTATCGTGAGTGTAACTATACTAGGGTTGGGAATTAGGTCCCAACCACCCTTTGTTTTTATTTCTTTGTTCAAATGCTTATGAAATCAGTATGCTAATGATGAAATTAAGTCATATTAGAAATTAAAATTAAGGGAAATAAAAAATAATTAAAGGCTATAAGTTATTGAGTGCCATATGAAATTAATTGGTAAATTGGTTATTTCTTGTTATCATGATTAATTGAATGGTTTGTGAATAAATGTATGCTACCATGATTCAATCAAGTTGGATGGTGAATTATTGTATGCTACGATGATCGAATCAAGTTGAATGGTGAATTATTGTACACTACCATGATCGAATAAAGTGAATGGTGAATTATTGTAGGATACCATGATCGAATCAAGTTGAAAAACGAAATATTACATGCTTCCATGATTGAATTAAATCAAATGGCGAATTATTACATGTTGTAATGTTGAATTGAATTGAATTGTGAGTTAGTACACGCTGCCAAGATCGAACTCGATTGAATTGAAATCTTGAATGAACATATTGTTGCTTGTTGCCATGATCAGTTTGGAATTGAATGAATAATCTTGACATGGAATAATCCTTGATGGCTATGTTATGAAAAAGAAAATAATAATTTCTTGACAAATAAGATTCAATGTCCTTTGTTAATAGTTAGTCCAAGATATAAGGGCATGCCTTAGAGTCTAGAGCTCAATTGTGTATAGGGGACTACGGTCCAACACTACGGTGCATATTGGCGACAGACAGAGGGTATGTTATGTGGTATTTGGTGACTGTAGAAGGGTTGAACAACACTAATATGTAATTAAAGTGTATGGTGACAATTAGTTGGAGACTTGATTATCCGCACTGAACTAGAAACCAAGGTTTAAATTGAATGATAAGATTAGATCATAAGAATTATGTATATTTACATGAATTGCATAGTTCGATTATACATATGCATGCGCGTATGTGGTGAAATTTTCTTGTTCAAATAGGGGGAAGAATATTATACATATTAAATTATTTAATTTGATTGCCATATAGATTGCATGAATACATATGTGGTGAATTGTTTCTAGTTCGAATGGAGGAAAGATTGAAATGTATCAGTTGTTGGTTAGATTGATTGCTAAATTACATGTATATGATTATGATTTTTTCTTCTTGTTCAAATGTGCAAGATTAAACTGGAATGTTTTAAATTGAATGTGAATCTAGTGGATTGTATAATGACTCATGAAACCAAAATGTTAATTGAATGTTAAAGATAATTAAGTGGAAAAGGTCTAATAGAATTAAGTGTTACCTCACTAATTACTTTAAGTACTTATCACTCTTGTTCCTTTTTTTTACCAAACCACAATTCTAGAGTATTCAAAGCTCAACCTCTATAGCCAATCAACCCAAACAAAATTTCAAGTATGGTTTGTTTCGTTATCCTTATACTCCTAGTTACTGGCTTAGTTTTGAGTATATTAATTCAAATGTCATGCATATGTTGGGTAATTAAGTTGTATATGAAATGTACCTGAGAACCTAATGAAATAGTATAGTCTATGGAGTTAATGGACCCTAATGTATGTATCGTTAATGGCTCTTTTAGAATATATATAGCTTAATCGTATGTCATTTGGTATAATCCATTATGGGTCTCTTTTGTAATGTAAATATATAAATGAAATGATGTTATATCATGTTAAGTTCATTAAATTCCTGGATATGCATGTGGTTTGATATTAGTAATCGACATAATGAATTGCATATTGGAATTAAATGAAACTACCTTAGCTAAATTAGGATTTATGGTTTATCGAATTAATTGATGAGTAAATTGAACGAGATTTGTTAATCTTGTATTCGAGTAAAAATATGGCTTTTCAATTGTATTGTATGTTGTGTATGTCTGATTCAACATTCAATGATCTTATTCTTTCTTATGGTCTTAGTAATGCTCCTGATCCTGGATTCGGGTTGAGGGTGTTACAAAGGCCACCAAAGAAAACATACATGTTACATAAACTTGCATTTTTGCATTAAGCATCCATCATCATATACATGAGAAGCTTTGATTTCCCTCTCATGAGGACACCTTTAAAATTTTTCTTGAAATTGCATCGTACCAAAAATTAATTTCATATTGCCATTTATGAAAACCCTTAAGATAGTTGAATTCATACAAGTACATTATTTTTGTACAAACCTTTTAGGAAATAAAAGTTAATGACACCTAGATATCCTCAACACAAGGAGCAATGTCATTTTCAACAAGCAAATTACCCAAAAGGTATCATATTGCCTCAGAACTGGAACATTGTTGCTAAAAAAATTAAGTTATCTTTATACAGCCAGACTTCTTCAACATGAAGGAACAATTTCGTCCACTAAATAAACCTCTTCAATACGAAAGAATAATGTCATCGTCAGATTTGATGTCGATCAAGTCACCCAAAGTGACCTAATGTCCTCATCAGGAGCCGTGTTATTTTCAAAATCAAATTATCTTTAGGAAATCAAACTTCCTTAAAGCGAAGGAGCAATGTTATCTTCAGAAGATACAGTATTTCAAATAAGACTAGAAGTCCTCATCAAGTAGGAACATTGTCATCTATTGACTAAAACTCCTCAACATGAAGTAGCATGTCATCATAAGCGACCAAGTTCTCTTCAACGTGAATTAGTAGTGTCATTTCCAACACCAAATTATCTCCAGAAAATTAGATTTCCTCGACAAGAAGGGACAATGTTGTTTTCAGATGCTGTCTTTTAAATACGACTAGACGCCCTCATCAAGTAGGAACAATGTTTTCCACTGACTAGACCTCCTCAATATGAAGGAGTAATGCCATCATAAGTGACCTGATTCTCTTCAACATGAACGAGAAGTGTCGTTTCCAACATCAAATTATCTCCAAACAATCATATTTCCTCAACAAGAATGAACAATATTGTCTTTAAATGCATAGTTATTCAAATATGGCTAGTCATTCTCATCACGAAAGAACAACGTTGTCAACAAACCTGACATTCTCAAACGAAGTGTCACATCATCTAACAATGATTAGACTTTCTCAACACGAAGGAACATATCTTTTGTATCATTTGAGAGTTCTTCTCTTGAAGCAAAGATTCATCTTTCCTATCATAGTTTCCCTTGAAACAGAAACTAAAACAAGATTTGCCTTAATCGGGACAATTTTATCTCAAAAACAAAATTTATCTTTCATGAGATAATTCCTTTTGAAATCAATTTTATCTCACTTGAGACAGTCCCTCTTTCAAACCTAAAGCATAACATCATTTCTCTTGAAACAAATTATGTATTGCTTAGCATTTCTTTCTCTTGAAAGTATAAATTTTGACATTTTAACATCTTTTTGAAATTGTTTTCCTTGAAACAAAACTTTGAAATAATATCTCTTAAGTAAGGATCCTTATCAGTCTCACGTGAGACAACATCAAATTTTCAAAATAAAAGATGAAACCGGACAAAAACACATTATCTTTTTATTTTTGCCCTATTCTTGTTAACACAAGAATGGATAAAGAGGGGCATCTGTAGACACCCGTTTTCATCCGGGTTATAACCATTTTTACATTTTATTATTATTATTATTATTTATTATTATTATTATTATTATTTACAAGCCTAATTACACATACATGGCCCAAACCAGGTCCAAACAAAAACCTTAAGCCTAAACCTAAGCCAAACCCTAGATGCTAAGCCTACTGCTGTCACTACCCTCTACCAAGTAATGCTGTTGCCGTCGACCCAGCCATGTGTTATGCCATTGTCGCCTCTGACACTCGCCGCCATTGCCGTTTGAGTCCATTAACAAGAAAAGTAAGAATCAATCAAAAATAATTTAATCATCAACCCTTTACCTAGCTCCACAAAATCAGTCACCCTCACCATTAAAGGACTAAGTAAAAGCATATTAAAAGGAGGGGCTCGAATGAGAAACAGATAGGGGGAGATTCGAAAAAAAAAAGAAAATAGAGAGAAGAAACTGAACAAAAAAAAAGGGGAAATTTGAACTAAAATGAGATGAAGAATAAAAGAAAATAAGAGAAACCTTACCATCGAAGGATCATAGTTCACTAGAAGCATTTAAATGTCGCTGTAAATTAAGTTATCCAGAGGTAACTCCTTAGATATAGGTCGTTTGGTTTATTTTTAGACTTAGAGGATTTTAGATATGAGATTAGGAGGTTGAGAGGGTCATTTTAGAACGTGTATCTCAAACTCTGACCACTGTAAGCGACGATCTACGGTGCTATTGAGCGGCGGAAACTTCTTTGATGATGGAATGATTTCAGAGAAATTTTTAGTTTCTCTCTCTTTGGTTTTGGGCGGTTGAATCAAATGGGGAAACTTCTTTGATGAGGGAATATTTTTAATGCGTATATATCCATTAAAACGATGTTGTTTAAGTGAACTAGGGCAATTGTGTTTTTACTTTCTAGGATAATTATGTAATGACTCCGCCCTATTTTGTTTTAGTTCAATCTAGTCCTCAAATCAAGTTTTATGAATTCTTTGATTTGGTCTCATACTTTTTTCATGTGTTCATTTTAGTCCTAATGCATTGATATCTCATTTTAGGTGATTTTTCCCCTTTTTCCCCATTTTGTTTGTAATTTCATATGTTTATATATTAGTCACTATATAACTTATTTTATACATGGTTAGATATTTAATTTGGTTTGTAATTTTATATTATTTCATTTTAGTCCTTTGATCTATTACATGCTTGAAAACGTTACCATTTACGCTTCAAATCCTTAATTTGCTCCATATTCATTTTGATCATTCTTTATGTTTAATTACTAAATGAAATATTAAGGTTAAATGTGTTGATAGCATCCTGCATTCTTTATGTTGTTTCAATTTAGTCCTTATATTATTATGTGTACACTTATTTTATTTTTATTTTTTGAATATAATATGCATATATATTATTTTAAGTAGTAATTTCAATAGTTATAAAACTATAATATTAAATATGTAGTGTATATATATATTGTTTTGGGTTTTTTTTTTTTGAAAAAATCATGTATGTATTTATATATTAATACCAAAAAAGATATTTTCAAATATTGAATTTATTACTTATTTAGTTTTATAAAACTTTATAAGATTAGTTGTTAATTATTCTAATGAGCTATGGAAGACCCCAAAGACTTGGGGGTTCCATTCTGAGGGTTATTCAAATAAAATACTTTAACATTATTATTTATTGCTTATGAAATTAATCATATATATATTTATATATTTATATATATATATATATATTCACTTTAATTATTATATATAAATATATATATATTACGTTTTACACAATTATTTTAATAAATATAAATCTTCATTGTTATTTATTTCATGTATTTATTTATTTACATTCGTTTAGTTATTTTATTTATTTATCCATGTTTAGTTTTATTATATTTTTATTAATATTTCACCCATTCTATATACGTAATTTATTACTGTTGCATTAATAAATCATACACATGTTTTCTCTTTTTCTTTAATATTCAAAGGCAATGTTGTCTTGCGCCATGGATTAATGAAATTATGTCCAACATTATCGGATTTCAATTTCTGTTAATCCACGTAGTAGGAGGACACCCTTTTCAAATAAAATCGAGTTAATTAAATTATTTTCATCGAGATAAATATTTTAAAATAGATTCACTATTTTTTTTAAAAATCATAGAAATAAAAAGATTGTAATTTTAAATTTTGAATTTGAATTTGCAAAGTTCCACTATTTAGACAACGTATAATCGAGAGGTACCAATTTTGGGCGCAGTGGGGGTGCTAGCCCTTTCCCACGAGTAATCGATTCCCAAACCCTTAAAAATGAATATTTGATAAACGCATATCTTTTTTGTCTTAAAAATATTTTTTCTTAAAATTATTTTAAAAGACGTTTTTAGGTATTCGATCTACCTAACCTAAAGGTTCGATTACGACTCTAAATTTCAAATTAAACCAGAATCCATATTTTTCAAAAAAAATCATAATTATTTTTAAATTTAATAATTACTACTACCATCTCTAAAGGTAGTGTTTTAGGAAAGGTCATGACTCATGAGCCCCCTAGTGAGGTGTTGCATAAGGGAGTTATTAAAGATGAGGCAACTACTTCTTATAGTCGTTCTTTCAAACAGGGACTTCAAGGAAAATGCGAGATCACTACTTGATTTTGCCTAAGAGAACTCAGATGGCTTTGAATCAAGAAACTGAAGCTGGGATGACCAGCGTTAGCAATTCAGTGGCGATGGTTGAGGGTCAACCTCGCCGGAAAAGTGATAGTGTTAAGTTGGAATTGTCGTGGTATGAACAATGCTGCGACAATTCGTTCGTTGGGCCATTTCATCGGTCACAAATCTACCAATATTGTGTTTCTTCGTGAAACAAGAATAAGAAAGAATAAGTGTACTTCCATTTGTAGTAGGCTTAATATGGATAAATGCTTTGTGGTTGATAAAAACAATTCTTGTACTGGTTTACTGCTCTTGTGGAGCAATGAAGTTAATGTTAAGATCTTGTCTTATTCTTTTTTCATATTGATACCATTGTTACTCAAGGCGTTTATAGTTTTCACTTTACTGGAGTGTGCGAGTCACCATGCATAGTTGAAGTGTGAGATACTATTTCTGCATTACAATGGGTCTCTCCTCTCCCTGGATAATGGGGGAAGACTTCAATGCTATCCTTAATGATTAATAAAAGCAGGGTGGTCGTTGGAAGTCTTGGGTTCAAATGGATGAATATCGTGATGTTCTTGTACAAAACGATTTGTTTTATTGTAAGTCTTCTATAGGATGCTTTACATGGCACTGTGGCGAGGTAACTAATCTGACTTTTAGGGAGTGGCTAGATAGATATGTTGATAATCAGAACTGGTTGGCCTCTTATCTGAATTATAAAGTTTTCAAAGAATTTGCTGAAAAATTAGATCATTGTTACTTGGTCATTGACACAGTTTGGACAAGACAGTATAATAGGCCATCTCAAGTTGATTATTTTAGGTTTGAAAAATGTTGGTCGCATGATGATTCTTATACGTCGAGAGTGGTTGATGCGTGGAATTACTATCATGGTAACTCTGCTGAGAAAATTATAGAGGTTGGGGTCGCTGTTAATGATTGATAGCTTGATTGTCGAACCTTATCCCACAAACGTATTAAGGATTTACGTGACTATATTGACAATTCTCTTCAACGACATCTTTCAGAAGCTGAGATGGTCGAGTTTATTAATAAAATACGTGAGTTGAAGAGTTTGCTTGGTAAAGAGGAGGTCTATGTCTATTGACTCAACATTCTAGGGTTGTGTGGTTCTCTAATGGTGACCGTAATACGTCTTATTTTCATGCTGGGGCAAATGAAAAAAGGAAGAACTTTCTTCGTGGTCTTATTGATGACTATGAGCCGTAGAGGGACGATAAACATGATTTCATGAATATTACTGTTGATTACTTTTCAAAATTATTTACTTCTTCTAATCCTGAGATTGATGATTCTATTCTTGCTGTCATTGAGTTTGTTATTTCTAATGAAGTGAATAATACTCTTTGTATGAACTTCATTAGTAACGAGATTGTTGTAGCTTTCAAAGATATTAATCCTCGGAAAGCCCGAGGATTGACAGGAATTTGGTAGCTTTTATCGTTTGTATTGGGATCTTATGGGACAAGATGTTGTGAATTTGTGTTTTTAGTTTTTGAGAGGTAACCTGGATATGGGATTGGTGAAAAAGACTTTTATTGTTCTTATTTCCAAGATGTCTGATCCTACTCATATGAAGCATCTTCGCTCTGTTAGCCTTTGTCAGATGAAAAGTCACATATCAAAGTGCATCACTGAGAAGTAGGTAGATTTGTAA
This sequence comes from Hibiscus syriacus, assembly GCF_006381635.1. Classification (NCBI taxonomy): domain Eukaryota; kingdom Viridiplantae; phylum Streptophyta; class Magnoliopsida; order Malvales; family Malvaceae; genus Hibiscus; species Hibiscus syriacus. Next base: position 8,300,921 of record NW_024063392.1, on the reverse strand, counting down.
CGCCTCGATTCCTGGGTTAGTAGATTTAAACTAACCCGATAGAGAGTTAAATAAACCCAATAGGCTTGTAGGAAGCTCTTGCCAACGTATAAAGTGATTTGGGCTTGGGTTGAACCCCATTATGTTTTAAAAAGGGTATTTTGAATTGGGCATGAATGAGGAATGACCAAAAGAACAATTAACCCTTAAACTATTTGTGAAAGATGGATTCTCATTAGAATGGATGATATATGCGTGCATAACCTCCTCCTTTTCTTTATCCTTTTTTGTATTCCTTCTATTATTCTTCTTCTCTGTTTTCTTTCAAGTGGAAGCTATAACACCCTAATCCAATCCGACCTGAAGTTTGGATGATTAGAATGTCATACGAAGCCACCTAAGAGGCTAACCATTTTTTTTAAAATCATTTGACCAATTTAAGATCCAAACATGATATAAATACTCAAAATATAATACGTTTACAAAATATAAATATTTAGAAATACAGGGGAGCTCCTAACAATAGTCTCCAAAACACATAGTTAAAAAAATAGAGTTTGTGACTCAATTAAATATCTAGGGCCTATGACACTACATGTCTACTAAATACTCCATACATACTTTGATGGAAGATCAAGTCTAAAATTCTCGAACTTGGTGACGTGCTCTAGAAATTGGAACCTAAGGACCTACGTACAGAAACACATTCCACACAAATAATCCTACTATACTACATGCATTCAACATATAAGCATGTTGCAAGTATGGTCATGAATAATTGTACACTAATACAGTAATCAAAGTAAGCATCATGGTGTAGCTCGGGGTCACTTAACATCACGAAACTCACATCCCTGTTTGATTATTAAAGAACCTTAGGCGAGACCTAGGTCATATAACATCATCATCTCCCTGAACCTCGAGCTCACTTCAGTCATATAGCTTTGGAACTCACTCGGCTAGTTTACTCCTCTAGAGTACTCGATATGGCTATGTTTCTTAGCATCGACACTCCATCCAACTAGTAATTTAAAGTGTGCAAAACTGATTTGGATATATTCGGATAATCCTCATTCTACCACATAATCGTCATATAAGTAGCTCAGGTGTCCTCGTTGTTTCTCAAACATCATACAAAGGCATAAGTCTTATGGAATCTTACCTCATTAATATCTTATGTTATCACACAATTAATTAAGATATCCCACTTATGAGTTTATTAGAAGGCTTCTCACACTAAACCCCTTGGTTTTGCCTCTCTAGCCTCAGCTAGGCATATGGCCTAAAATATCATGATGGTACTAATACTTATCTTTAGGTATCAATACTCCCCTTTTGTGATATCAATACTTTACTGAGTACCAGTACCAAAAATGTATTAGATGTTTTGGAAATTATCTCAGTATTGATACTCTCCTAAGAGTACCAATACTCTCCAACTTGGGTATCGGTACTCCCTTGAGTAACGATAAAAAAATACCTAGGTATCGATACCCCTATAGGGAGTATCGATACTCTACCCTCGGCATTGATAATCCCGTGAGTATTGATACCAAAATTAATTTCAATGTTTTTTATCAAGACCTCGAGTATTGATACTAGGCCTAGAGTATCAATACCACTTGAGTAGTATCGATACTCCTTGATGGGGTATTGATATTCTCCTCATAAAACTTTTGAAATCTTTCCCTTACACAACTGGTAGTGTCGCTACTGTTCTTATAGTACCGATACCCTCTTCGTACAACACTCTATTTAACTCATCTTAAAACCTTCAATTCATTCTTAAGGTGTCCCCGATGCCTCAAATGATATTTAAAGCTTATTATACTTAGGGAACATGAAATACTTCTACTTTACACAAGAATAACACCAAATTCTTGTTTTCATGCTTAAACATGCTCAAGTGCACACAAATGGCTCATACACCTAAACATGCATCAAAACTACACATGCTGATCAAATAGCAGTAAAGAAAGGTTAAGAGTATGCTACCTTACACCTAAAGGTTGATAGGATAACTCAAGGCTCGCCCAATCACTTTTTTCTCCTTGTCTTTCCTCACTAGAACATAAGTGGAAATGAGTTATTAACTCATCTAAGAGCTCTAAGAGAAGTAAGAACGAGAATTATAAAGCTTAAGGAGGATTTAGATCCACCCTAAGCTCTAATCACAAAACCCTCCCTAAACCTAACTATGGACAAACTTTAAGGTTGGGGGACTTAAAATAGATCTTGGAAGATAAAGATTACTAAACTTACCTCTATATTTTAATATTAGAAAAGAGCACCAAAAAATTTCTCACCTTTGCTTATAGTAACCAAAAAGAAAGAAGGGAATTTGGATGGGGAAAGAGACAATGGTGAGGAAAAAGAGATGTGGATGAAGGCTCATTCTTTTATGCTTCTCTCTATCGTGATCTCACCATCCCATAAAACAACTTCAGCCTTTGAAATCCAAGAAGGAAAGTTCACAATTTTAGTCCTCCTTAATTTAACCCACTTAAAAAATACCCCTACTCAACCGTAATGGGCTCAAAACAAGCCCAAAATTCACTTCATACGTGGGTCAAGGCTTCTCACATGTTAAATGGGTTTATAAAACTCTATATCGAGTTTGTGGAAAACTCTAAACCTGGGATTCAGGGAGTTACAATTCTCTTATCCTAATAAGAAACTTTTTCCTCTAAATTTACCTGAGTAGAATGATGCGGATACTGAAGCTGCATACCTTCTTCAGTCTCCCAAGTTTCTTATTCGGTCCCATAGTTCCTCCATAAGACCTTCACTAACGAAATCTTCTTGTTTCTCAATTCTTTGACTTCTCAATCCAAAAGCCTTATTGGTTTCTCCTTGTAGGTCATATCTTGACTTACTTTGATTTGCCCTAGCAGAATGACATGGGAAGGGTTAGAATTGTACATTCTAGGCATCAACACATGAGAAACATTATGGATGTACTCCATCTCCAGTGACAATGCTAGTCGATAAGTACGAGTTAGACTCTCTCAAGAACCTTCATAGGGTTCAATAAAAGCATGGAGTTAACTTCCCTTTGTGCCCAAATTGAAGTACTCTCTTTCAAGGTGATATATTTAGGAAAACCTTGTTGCCTACTTCAAACTCTATGTCCTTACGCTTCAAATTTATGATCTTTGCCGATCAAAAACCTCCTTTAGTCAAATATAAATCATTGTGACTTTTTCTTTAGTTTCTTTGATCATATCGAGACAAATTATCTTTCTTTTGCTAAGTACAATCTAACACAAGGGCATCCTACACCTCATTTCATACATGGCTTTATAAAGAGCCATCTGAATACTCAACTGATAAGTGTTGTTGTATGCAAAATCAATTATCAGTAGGTAATCCTCCCAACTACCCTCAAGTTATAACACACAACATCTAAGAATATCTTCTGAAATCTGAATCACATGCTCAAACTGACTATCTGTCTGCAGATGAAAAGTGGTACTGAAATACAGATGGGTACCTAAAGTCTCATGAAGTTCATTCCAAAACCTCGATGTGAACTGCATATCTCATTCAGAGTTAATCGATGTAAGCACTTCATGCAGTCTCACTATCTCCTCGACGTACAACCTATCCAGCTGCATTAGGGTGAAATCCATGTGACACAACAGAAAGTGAGCAGACTTGGTCAAACAATTAACTATTACCCATATGACATCATGCTTCTTCTACATCATTGGTAACCCCGTCACAAAATCCATAGTCACTCTATCCCATTTTCACTACAGAATCTGGATAGGCTAGAGAAATCCTGATGGAACCTGATGTTCCGCCTTAACTTGTTGGCAAGCCAAACACCTAAACATGAACTTGAATATTTTCTTTTTCATACTCGACCACCTATACAATTGGTAAGATCTTGATACATCTTATTTCCTCATAGATGGGCCAAAAATGAACTATAGTGCGCCTCAAGAAGGAGCTTGTCATGTAACTCATTGATTAACAGAACACACAAATGTCCTTTGAAATACACATCGTCATTTTTTAGATATCAAGCGACCATCATTCTTTTGATGTTTCCTCGCCTCCTTAACCAAATCGAGTTCAACTTACAACTCAACTAATAATCTACCATCGGTAGTCAAGCTCAAACGTGCAACCAATGCTCGAAGATCATGCACTATATTCTACTCAAGGTATATGTCATTACAATTACTTTACTCGGGTGATAATCAATTACACATTCATAATCCTTAAGTAATTCCACCAAACACCGCTGTCTCAGATTCAGCTCTTTTTGCATGAGCAAATACCATAAACTCTTGTGGACAGTGAAGATGTATCATTTTTCTTCAAAGAGATAGTGCCTCCAAATCATCAAGGAAATAACCACAATAGCAAGCTTCAAATCATAACTAGGGTAGTTGCGTTCATGCGGTTTGAGTTGTCGGGACACATACACCACAACTTTACATTCCTACATCAACATGTAACCCAAACCATTCAGTGAAATGTCACTAAACACGGCGTAGTCCTTACCCAACTACTGAGTCAACATTGGTGCTTGAGTTAAAATCTCTTATCTCTTGAAGCTCTGCTGGAAATTATCATCCAACACAGTGTTTGTAGTAGTTTAGTCATCAGAGTGACAATCATTGAAAACCCTTTGATGAACTGATAATAGTATCCAACGGGTCCTAGAAAACTATACACCTCAAACTCATCCCATGGTGGCTCTCACTTGATAATGACTCAAACCTTCTAGGGTCAACTCGGATACACTCAGTAGACACTACATGGCCCAAGAGCGATACCTTTGACAACCAAATCTCACATTTACTAAATTTGGCATACAACTGGTGCTCATTCAGGGTACATAGTACAATACGGAGGTGACAGTCATGCTCCTCCTCTGAAGTATACCAAAATGTCATTGATGAACAAACTACGAATTGATCTAGGTACTGATGAAAGATCATATTCATCAAGTAGATGAACATGGCTGGGGCATTAGTGAGACTGAAGGGCATCACTAAGAACTTGAAATGACCATACTAGGTCATAAATGTAATTTTTGCCTTTTATAACTTTTGACTGGTTGTAACTTGACCTCAAATCAGTATTGAAGAACACTCTAGCTCCCTTAACTGGTAAATTAAATTGCCGATCCTCATAAGTGGGTATCAATTCTTCATAGTTAGCTTGTTTAATTAGAAGTAGTCAATGCACAACCTCATTAACCCATCCTTTTTCTTTACGAATAATACTAATTCTCCCCACAAAGAGAAGCTCGGTCGAATGAATCCTCTCTCTAGTAGTTATTGAATTTGTGCCTTTAGTTCCTTCAACTCTGTTGGTGCCATGCGATAGGGAGCAACAAACACCAGAGCTGGACATAACATTACTTCAATGCTAAACTCTAGTTCTCTATCAGGTGGCAAACCCAACAACTCTTTTAGGAAAATATCATGGAAATCCCTCACTATACAAATCTCCTCTAAAATTGGACTAGGAACACGAGTGTTAACCACATGAGCTAAAAACTCATCACAACACGTGCTTATCAACTTAAGGGGCTCTATGGCCGACACCATCCTCGAGGTGTAACTAAGCTCTTTGTTTGCCATTATGATCTTGGTGTCATCTGACTTACGAAGTTTAAGTTGTCTCACCTTACACCTTAGGCTTGTATCATGCTCGGATAACCAATCCATTCCAAGGATTACATTAAACTCTTTGAAGAGTATTCCACCAAATCGCTCGAAAAAAGTTTGTTTTGAATCTCTACCGGGCACCTTGTCCACTAACACATCTAATCCTAGAGGACTCGAAACTTGAACCATGGCTTCTAAGTCCTTAGCTTGGATACCCCTCTCTTGGATAAGATTAAAACAAATATAGAAGTAGGTTGACCCTGAATCTACCAAAGTAGTAACATACATACCAAAAACTGTAAATATACCTAAGATGACATAAGCAACCTCACAATCATCTTAAGATTTGATTGCGTACTAGCGAGAGGTGACTCTAACCTCAGGGCCGACTATGGATCTGGTAAAACCTCTGCTCTGTTATCTAGAAGATGAACTCTCCTTTCTGATAGGGCCCTCGACCTCTCTAAACAGTCTAGGTTGATCTCTAGATAGCTGAACGTGTTTCACTTCCTACCTCGGGACAGTCTCTGATAAGGTGCTCTAACGACCCACATACGTAGCATGCCTAAAAAGCTCTATGACACTCCCTTGAGTACCTCCCACCATACTATTTATAGGTTGTGACTACATGGTCCTGCCTGAACCTCTTATGATCGCCACTAATATTAAAGTTATCAACCTCCTACAACCTCTTATTCCTTGTTCGTGGCTCAGGCCCTGTCTCGACCTCTATGACTGAGAGGGTGAAGGCCTTCATGACCCTCGAGAGTCTCTGGCTTTCTTTGTTAAAGACTAAGATGAATCGATGATAATTGGGGCTCATCTACCTTGCCCCACAACATCACTATGTAGAGCGACCCTTATACTCAGAACTCACTTAATTGTCTTTTCCTGGCAGGTCAGATCAGTTAATACCCTAGGTGGATCGATAGCTGGCGGTCAGGATGTTTATTTGGAGGCCCTCCCTGAACCTTTTGCAGCGGTGCTCCTTAATACCCACTAACTCAAGTGCATAGCGGCTCAAGAGTAGAAACTCCCTCTCATTCTCATACATAAAGCGGTTACCTTAGGACAAGTGTAAAAATCGATCTCTTACGTCATCGGTGTGAGTCTCAGAAATGTACTTTGCTCAGAACTCTGCCAGGAAGAGCTCCCAAGTTGATTGTTTTGGCTCTAAAACTAGCTCTACATTTTTCCATTAATCTGTTGCATCACCCTTCAGTAGGGTGGCGATGCACTCAAGGTTACCCTGGGGGGTAAGATGCAGCTGACGTAAGGTGTGAAGGGTCTCGTGGAGCCATTGGTAGACGGCTACCAGGTCATCAACATTAAAACCTAGGAAATCAATAGTCTTTTAGTGATAAAGTCTCTTGATAGGGGACTCTTGAGGGGTTGCCAGGGGTAGAACGTGTGCAGCGGGTGTTCTAGTGATAACCCTAACTATATACCTCAACGCCTGTGCGAGGTCACAAAAGAATATCTCCTCGTCTATCCTGGTCTCCTCTGGGATGACTAAGTCCTTGGAGTAAGGGAACAACTCGTCATCCATGTCTCTAACTAGAGAGGCACGACTCTCTTAATGAACCTCTTGATTGTGGGTGGGATCGTCAATCATAACCTATGATTTTCCAAGAAATAAGAAGAGTCAACATCATTATTTCCAGACATTTAAGTACGCTTGACACTCTAGAGATATGTAATTTATTGACATCTAATGACTCTAACCTGTGAGTCCTAGGAACAATTAAACTTGACCCTCTGATAGCACTAAATGTAATACCCTAATCCAGTCTAACTCAAAGTCCAGATGATTAGAATGTTACATGGAACCACCTATGTGGCTTACCATTTATTTTTAAATCATTTGACCAATTTAACATCCAAAATGATATAAATACCCAAATTATAATACGTTTACAAAATATAAGTATTTAGAAATATGAGGGAGCTCTCAACAATAGTCTCCAAAGCACATAGGCACAAAAACATAGTTTATGATTCAAATAAATATATAGGGTCTATGAAAGTTCATGCCCACTAAAAACTTGAGATGTATTCTGATGGAAGATCAATTATGGGAAATCTCGAATCTGGTGACGTGCTCCATGAACTGGCACCTAAGGACCTGCACAGGAAAACATATTTCACACGTTAAGCTCACAAGCTCAGTGCCACACAAATAACCCTACTATATAACATGCATTCAATATATAAGCATCTGCAAGTATGACCATGAAAAATTGTACATACTAGTACAAGAATCAAAGTAAGCTTTATGGTGTAGAATCGAGTCAGTTAGCATCACGAAACTCACACCCTTGTTTGCTTAGTAACGAATCTTAGGCGATTCTTAGCTCACACAACATCAGCGTCCCCTTGAACCTCGAGCTTAGTTAGGGTCACAAAGTGTCTAAACTCACTTGGCTAGTCTGCTCCTCTAGAGTACTCAGGATACGACCGAGTCACTTAGCATTGGCACTCCATCCAACTAGAAATTTAAAGTGCGCAACACTAACTTGGATATATCTAGATAATCTTCATTTTGTCACACAATCGTCATATAAGTGGCTCAAGTGTCCTCGTCGTTTCCCAAGCATCATACAAAGGCATAAGTTTTATAGAATCTTACCTCATTAAGATCTTATGTTATCACACAATTAATTAAGTTATTCTACTTGTGAGTTTATTAGAAGGTTTCTAGCCTTAGTTTCTCTCCACTAGCCTTAGCTAGGCTTATGGTCTAAACAGTCACGATGGTACCGATACTCCTCTTGGGTAACGATACTCCCTTTCTATGGCATCGATACTTCCCTAAGTATCGGTACAAAAAATACATTCAATGTTTTTGAAATTATCTCAATATCGACACTCTCCTAAGAGTATTGATACTTTCCCACTTGGGTTTCAATACTCGCTTGTGCATCGATACAGGAATTTCTTTAGATGTTTTGAAAAATACATCAGTATTGATACCCCTATAGGGAATATCGATACTCTACATTCGATTTCGATACTCCTATGAGTACCGATAAAAAAATTGCTTTTGATGTTTTTGATTAAGACTCCGAGTATCGATACTAGGCCCCAAGTATCGATACTACTTGATCATTATCGATACACCTTGATGGGGTATTGACACTCTCCTAATAAACCTTTTGAAAATTTCCCTTATACGATCGACAATATTGGTATTGTTCTTACAATACTGACACCTTCTGCCTAGAACACTTTGTTTAACTCATTTAAAACCCTCCAATTCATTCCTAAGGTGTCCCGAAGGCCACAAATAGTGTTTAAAGCTTATTTAATACTTATAGAACAAATAAGGTTTCTACTTTACACAAGAATAACAACAAATTCTTATTTTCATGTTTAAACCCCCAAGTGCACACAAATAACTCATACACCCAAACATGCATAAAAACTACACATGCTTATCTACAAGAAGTAAAGAACGATTAGGTCTATGATACCTTACTCCTAGAGGCTGATAAGATAACTCAAGACTCACCCAATCACTTCTTTCTTATTTTCCTTCCTCTTTGAGCTTTCACCCACTTCTCTCAATAGAATAATCAATGGAAACAAGTTATTAACTCATCTAAGAGCTTTAAGAGAAGTAAGAATGAGATTTATAAAGCTTAATGAGGGTTTAGAGTAACTTTCAAGCTCTAATGACAAAACCCTCACTAAACCCAACTATGACCAAACTCTAAGGTTGGGGGCTTAAAATGGTGCTTGGAAGATGGAGATTACTAAACTTACCGCTATATTTTTGAATTAGGAAAGAGATCCAAAAATTTTATCACTTTTGCTTGTTGAAACCAAGAAAGAATAAAGAAATTATAATGGGAAAAATAATTGTGAGAAAAAAGAGATAAGGAAAAAGGGTCATTCTTGTGTGCTTCTCTCTACCGTGACCTCACCCTCACATAAAACAAATTTAACTTTTGAAATCTAAGAGGGGAAATTCACAGTTTTAGTCCTCCTTATTTTAATCCAAATTCAAAAATACCATTGTTCAACTATAATGGGCTCATAACAAGCCCAAATTCACTTCATACTTGGGTTAAGGTTTCTCACATGTTAACTGGGTTTATAAAATTCTCTCTAGGTTTAGTCTGAAACTCTTAACCCAAGATTTGGAGCGTTATGGAAGCTAACAAAGGAAATATTTTTATAGTCCAATCTTTCTAATCCAAATTTGTGAAGGTCAATTGTGAAATTATCTCCCTTAGAGCTTTAAATTAAGCTCACAATCTTAGAGTTTGGCCATATTGGCCATGGTTGGGTTTATGAAGGGTTTTGTGTTTAGAGCTTGTGGGTAGCTCTAAATCATCCCTAAAATTTATACATTTTATTCTTTTGTTTGTTAATTTCTTAAATTAGCTAATAAATCATCACATTTATTGTTATAGTGAAAGAAGTGGGTGAAGGCTCCAAAAGCAAGGAAATAAGAAAGTGATGCTTGGGTGAGCCTTGAGTTGTTTCTCCAGCTTCTAGTAAAAGGCTTATGACAAGGTTAAGTGGCCTTTTTTTAGGGATATTATGCTATGATTGGGTTTTTATGCTTGGGTTTCTCTTATTATGTGTTGCGTTGAGCTAGTCATATTCTCCATTTGTGTGAACGTGTGTTGTTGCAAGACTTTAAACCCATCAAGGGCTTAAGGACAAGGGACCCATTGTCTCATTTCCTTTTTCTCTTTTAGATGCAAGGTCTATATGCTCTTATGCATAGATTACAGAATCAAAGAAAGATTTCGGGTATTGTGAGAGTCAGAACGGTCCCTCAGGTCATTCTCTTCCTATTTACTGATGGCAACATTATTTTGATCAAGACTTTTTATTCAGGAAGCTGAGCAAATTAAAATATTCTTCATTCCTTAATGAAAATTTACAAGAATAGAAATAGAATGAATTAAGAAGGTCCCTACAACTTCATCTAGCATATCCCAATCCCCATGTCTTTGAGTAGAATTAACCAACTCTGGTTGCCTCATTGTCGATCTAGTTGAACCTCTAATCTAAGTTTGTCTACCTTACTAGCTGAACCAGGACCAGAACCAATAGGCCTAACTTGTTCTCTACCTTTGGTATATGTTTAAATTGACCTAAACCTTGACTATTCGCTAATTGAAATCTCCTAAGAGGTGGCATAGTAAACTATATAAAAATGAAAAAATCCTAAGGTCGAAGTTGATACTTAGAGTTTCAAATTAAAACATTTATTTACCCTTTTTTAGAATAAAAATAAAATTAAAATTTTTAAATCCAAAACTTCTCATTTTTACTTGAAAATATTTATATGCATGCAGAAATAATTTTTTGCTAAATATTTTATGGTTAAGCTCCCCAATTTGTGGGTTAAGTTGGGCACTGATACCACTAAATGTAACCCATAAACTTGACCTAAAAGAAATTAGGCCGAATCTAGAGAGCCAAATTGAAATCATTTTCCTTCTAGTAAACCATGTTCAATTCAAAACTTAAAAAATTAAATTATAATTAAAGAAACAATTCTAAAATTCAAGCTTTATAACTTTTAATAAAAATAGTTGTCCAAAGAAAGTCAAACATAAATGATAGTTATTCAAAAAAAATCATGCATGAATAGTCCAAAAATAGTTGCAATGTCTAAAGTCCCAAATTACATAAATAATAATAATCTCAAAATAAAATTACAAGTATAAATCCCAAAATATAATAAAAGTTTAGTAAGGAAAAATTGAATACAATAATACTAAAAAATATAGTTTTGTTTGAATAATGAATTTGATTCTCTAAGTACTGATCACCTAAGTCTAAGTATCTTAAATGAAAACTATGTGAATGTAAGCTATTATGCTTAGAGTGCCTCTAAAGCGCAATCAAATAAACAAGTTTAAAATACAAACATATTCACAGTTCGAGTCGTAATATCAATGGTATAAATGAAATGCAAATGTAAATGTACCCAAACGCTTTGCACAACATCCGAATAGTAAGTCCCATAGAACCACTCTAATTATAACACACCATCTGAAGTGGGGCTCGCCAGAAAGGCAGATGCCACTGAATCCGAAGTGACATTCACCCCATTGAGTGAATGCACTAAATTTCCTCTATCAATCTCAGCCCAGTATGTCATGGCAATATGATACTCATATCCTAATTTTGATCCGATCTGGATATAAAGTATTTAAATAAATTTCAAAATTTAAAATGAATAACATAATTTTTTAGTCCGATAAGTCAACATGTATCATATATCATTTTCTGAAATTTGGCATATTAACAAATATCACAGAAATATTTTCCAAAGCACATGCTAGCTAACAAATGTCACATCAAAATCATGTTCACAATCAACAGAAAATGGTAGTCAATCAAATAATTCATAAACAAAATATAACATCCGATAAATACACTTGGGCAAAATATTCTAACGGCAAATGTCAATTTCCAGAGTCTACTCTATTAGTGAGTCAAACTGAATTAACTCCTACAAAAAATAAAAATTATTTACCTAAATTATTAACAAACCAAATCTAACGCTAAAGTACAATATAAAACTCACGGTCGGTTTTCGTAACACGAGTCGATTCAAAGTTAGCGGGTAACGGTGGACGGACGATAATCTAGTTCCCGGTTCATATCTCTTGTTAAAATCAAGATGTCTGATTTCAAATCCTAATATACCAATTTTCAGATTAGGAAATAATTAACGACGATAACAAAATAATTTTCGATTCGAATAAGAAATCAACAGTAAGGTTTGGTTCGAATAAGGGGTTATCGGTTCAGAAAAAGGGGCTGCCGACGACCACTCAGTTAACTCTGATGCCCTTACCTCTACTAGATTACAACAATACAATTGGAAGAATGTGAATAGATGGCTGGGGGCGCTTGAAGCAAGCATCGTGCAATTGAGAAGAAAAAAAGAAAGAAAAGGTTGAACGACGCACAGTGGAGTAGAGAAAAGAAAAAAGAAAAAGAAAAGAAAGCATAAGGCACGACTGAGTGAAATAAAAGGACTTAGGTTTGTGTTTTAAAAAAGAAGAGATAATCATAAGGTCAGTCCTTGCATTTCCCAAGGATTGTCGTAAATGACTCCAAACTTTGCTTCTCTTACATTAAGGTTACTAAATAAATTTTTAGGGATTTAAAGAAAAATACTTAATTCCTAGGGTCTTGAAAATTTTATTATAAATTTTAGGGTTTTCAATTTGGTGTTAATTCGAGGTGTTAAATTAAAAATGCGTTGCAAGTGTATGAGCTTTCATTTGTGCAGAAGGTTAATCTTGAGAAGTCTATTGTATTTCAGTCCTAGCACAATTCAGTCTCGTCGTCACCAGATTTTATCTATCCTTTGTATTGGTGAGGTTGATGAACTTGGTCATTACCTTGGTATACCGCTTCATATCGGGAAGAATAAGATTAATACCTTTGGGTATCTTAAAGATAGGGTGTACAACCGTATTGAGGGTTGGACTAAGCACATTTCTTCTAATGGGGTCGCGAGGTTTTTCTTAAGGCCGCCGCCCAAGCCTTTCCTCAGCATGTGATGTCATGTTATTTTCTTCCTTATGGTTTGGTTAATGATATGATTGGGTCAATGCGTTGCTATTGGTGGTTAGGTAATGTTTCTAAGCGTGGCTGGTCGTTGGTTGCATAAAAGACTGTGTAAGCTTAAACACGAGGGTGGCTTGGGTTTTTGTGACCTCCACTGTTTTAACATGGCTTTCCAGGGTAAAAAGCTTTGGCGATTTATTAAGGATTCTGAAAGTTTAGTTGCTTGTGTTTTCCGCACGAAGTAATTCTTGGATGAGAACATTTTGAGTGCCACTCTTAAAGATAATAGCTAATTTATGTGGAAGGGGCTTCATCGAACTTTGACACCTTTGCATGGTGCTTTATTCTAGAGATTTGGCATCGATAGTAATACGTGGATTCATAGGGATAAATGAGATGACACTTCTATGGTGTCATTAACAGGGAGTTACATTGATTCTATTGACAATCTCATTCATTGTAAGGAATTTATGCTATATGGTACTAATATTTGGAATGATTGTTTGATTCGCAGGGTGTTCACCTCTGAGGATGCAATGAATGTGCTCAATGTGGCTATAGCTTCGTGCATTGAAGATGTTATTATTTGGGGTTATCATGATTCTGTGATGCACTTCGTGCTCCGGATATTGGTGGTTATAGTAAGGGGTCTATGAGCATGATCGATGTTCCAAGGTGTGGAAGGCCATTGCTAAGCTTAAGATCATCCCTAAGATTCGTATCTTTTCTTGGCGAGCTTCTAGGAATGCATTTCTGGTTGGAAGCCGTCTTAAAGCAACTAGATTGTCCAATGTCATTTATCCAATGTTTTCCTGCTCTGTAGAATCCACTCTCAATGCTATCTGTAGTTGATTGAAAATGCAAGAAGTCATTCATTTAGCTGAGCTGTCGGCTAGTGTTTTCCTTAGTTACACGGATGATCCTTTGTGTTGGTTGAAGGAAAATCTATCCATTATTGGTCTTGAGGACTTTGTTAGATTTTTTATTGTTTTATGGAATATTTGAAACAATTGGAATATTTTTGCTCATAAGGACAGGTTGCGACCTTCTTGGGTCCTGGTTACGAAATGCTAGGATTCTACATAAGGAGTTCATCGATGTGAATGGTAAAGAGTAATTGTGAGATATTTCAATTTGGGTTGTTAAGTCGTGTAACTTCATTAATCGATGGCAACCTCCCATTGGCGGTGTGGTAAAGATAAAGACTGATGGTGACTTTGATGAGGCTAGAAGGATGGTTGCAGTTGTTGTTGTGGCTCATGAGAGACAAGGGAAAGTCCTTGGTGGTCTTGCGCAACCTACTGTCGGTTGTTTTGATGTTGGGTTGTCGATCTTCACGCCTTGCTTGCAGGTTTGCGGTTTAAGACTGATTCAGTAATGCTTGTGAACAAACTTACAAGACATTCTGATGATATTTCCACTCTTGGGTTCTTTATGCAAGAAGCTCATTCCATCTTTCTTTCTAAGCCCAGGTTTTATATTACGTTTGCTAATCGTTCTTATAACGTTGTTGCTCATAAGTTAGCAAATTGGACTTTTAGGAGTGATGGATCTTTGTTTTTTGATTGGTTTTGTCCTGATACCATTTTAAGAGATGTTCTTCATGATGTAATTATTTCATGATTAATGGTATTTGAGTATTTTTCCCCTTGCTAGGATTAGAAGGGTTTTTTTTAATGGTACTCACTGATTTAAAAAAAATCTATATTAATCAATCATATCCCACACATAGATTGTGGTATATCCAATAATATAAGTTCGATTATGTTAAAATATGCGACTTTTGATTTTGAGATAATGATGATCTCAAGTTAGAGGATCTTACTCATAGTTATAACCATGAGTAATATTATAACTATTACATGATAATCCAATAAACATTCTTGTAACGGATCAGTCTAATATGATATTATTTAACACATACTAATGTATTGATTTTTGATTCACTATATCAATATTAACACTTTGTTATCAATCAACTACAAATTTACATCAAAGTATTATTATTGTCCAAGTATACAATAATATTTGATTAAAGACCTTTTAGGAAAAATCATATTTTAAAAATATTTTATTATAAATTAGTTATTCATATAGAAAAAGAAAATTGAAATAAGAATGATAACATCTTTAATAAAAAAATAAAATAAATATGTAATTTTAACCATCCCATAATCAAATTTTAAGCATATTCTAACAATTTTAGTCTCTTGATTTTCTTTTTCGTTTGTTTATTTTTTATGCTTTTTTTTTTTTGCTGCTAATGTTGGTAGAAAAAAAGATGATTGTTTAACTCTCAAAATCATCTCGTTATCATTGATCGAGTTGTTTTTCCCTCTTTCTCTGTTTTGTTTTAATCTTATCCGTTGTCTTTTCACGGCAGATCTTGTGGCTTCTCACTGTCATTGATGTTTGGGATTGTCTCAGGAAAGGCGGGTTAATATACGGCTAATATACGGCAGTACCGGATACATTAAAATGTATTTAATAAATTCGGTTTAGCGGTACCTATTATGTTGACAACTAATAATGTTTTAGGTAGAAAATATAAAACTTAAAAAATTTGGTAACCGGTAACTTTATTATCGGTAAGTATCTATCCTTTTTATAAAAGTGTCCATACTTTTAACATATCAAGTAAATTTTACCGGTTTTGTCATAGAATATCTGGTTTGTCATATTTTTACATGTTATATTGTAAAGTATCTATCCTTTTTATAAAAGTGTCCATACTTATTCACTGTGAAAATTATTTATATTATCTTTGGTTAATATTGTTAAATTTAAATTCTAATAATATTTTATAAAATATCAAAACAATCAAATATTTTTGTGTGTAAATGAAATTATTAAATTAATATGTAGGTGGAAAACATGAAACACTATTAAAAAAAATTGAAATAAATTACATAACTTTTAAAAAAGTATATATCATTTTTATAAAAGTGTCCATACTTATTTCACTGTGGAAAACATTTATTATTATATTTGGTTAATATTATTAAATTTAAATTCTAATAATATTTTATAAATATCAAAAAATCAAATAATTTTTTTGTGTAAATGAAATTATTAAATTAATATTGTAGGTGGAAAACATGAAACACTATTAAAAAAATTGAAACATAAATTACATAACTTTAAAAAAAGTATATACATTTTTATAAAAGTGTCCATACGTATAAAGTAGGTCTAAGTCATGAAGAAATAAAAAATTGTGCTACCGGTTCGTGTCGATCCAAATAAAAAATGTCGATCCAAAACGATATAACAGGTAAAACTATGACAAAACCGGTATAGAAATGATAAAACCGGTAAAGCGCTACCGGATACATTTAAAGTGTCGGTACTTTAATATAAGGATCGACACTTCGTGAATTTAAAAGAGAAGCATTTTAAATCCTATAAAGTGTCGATACTTTTAAAAAATGTATCGATTCAAAACGATATACCAGGTAAAAATATGATAAAACCGGTTACAAAATGATAAACCGGTAAAACGTTACCGGATATATTGAAAGTGTCGATACTGTATAAGGATTGACACTTTGTGAATTTAAAAGAGAAGCAGTTTTAGCGCCTATAATGTGTCGATACTTTAAAAAAATATATCGATCCACAACGATATAACAGGTAAAAATATGATAAAACCGGTATCAAAATGATAAAACCGGTAAAATGATACCGGATATATTGAAAGTGTCGATACTTTCGTAAGTACGTGTAATAAATTATCGACACTTTCAAAGAAATAGGTAATTATCCTTTCGAAAGTATCGACACCTGACATAAAAGTATTGACACTTTTGTATTTGTATCGATTAAATATAAATAACATATCCGATCAAAATATACTAATCTCCTCTGAAAATAGATAGAACGGACGAGTTTTTGAAATCGAAGCGTAATTGTTGCTGCATTTCAGAAGGCGTTTCTAAAGCGAAGTTTGTTTGTTGCTGCAGTCGAATCGAAAAGTATGTTGTCGAAACCCTAATTTTTTTATTATTACAGTAATCGTGATAGGGTTTTTATGTGTTGTTTGGTTTTGGAGTAAAGAAGCATTTGGGAACGATTGCAGGTAGAAAGTGATATTCAAGGAAAATATAAATGTCGATACTTTTATTAAATATTATATAGAAAATGATATTATAGGTTGTATAAATGTGCCGACACATTTTGGTGTGGCCATTCAAATTCTTTTGAAGAAAACCGTTTTACCACAAGAGTTATCTATATTGTATATTGAATAAAGTGTATGTAACAAAATAATTTGATTTGCGTAAACTGATATATGAAGGAAAAATGGAGTCAATGGGTTGGAAAATTGTGGTGGAGCAGATGACTTGAAATTGAGGCCGAGACTCGAAAGCAACCCAAGGGTGGATATATTACTTCTAGTAAGCATCAATGTCTTTTTGTTATTATTGTTGAAATGGTAATTGGATTAAAGTATCGATAAACTTTAAATTGATTACAAATTTTAAATGTTGACAGTATGGTCGAATGCAAAAGGATGAAGGAAGATGGCACACAGAGCGGTTCGGTATGTAAAATGAAATTGACATTGAGTAGTATTTAGTGTTAATTTATTTGATTAAGAAACGTTTATGTTTTATATTAGGTGACAAAAGATGTGAGTCCAATGGAATTCAATGAGTGATGCTGAAAAGGAACCTTACATCACACAGTCAAGGATGATAGTAAAGAATACAAAGAACGAGGAAAGCACATGAAAATAAGGTATTCATTAAACTTGTAAATACGTTGATACAAAATATATAAGATATAACATTATACATTGTTAAAAATGTAGGAAAGTGTCGACAAGATGCAGCATTAAAAGGGAATTTATTAATTAACACCTTAAGGAGAAGGGTCAGTTGAATGTGCTGGGAGAAATAGGTTTTGGATCATTGGTAGTAAGGGATCGACCTATTCGGAGGGAATTTTGTCGATCCTTGATGGCGCAATTTGATGTCAGGCAATGTTTGCTAAATATGGTGATTTTTCATTTCCTCTCGGGATCCCATGTGCTGCAGCCGTATTGGGGTAGAAAATGAAGGCAAAAGTGTTGTAGAAGTCTGTAAGAGTAAGGACTGGAAAGCACTTGCTCCAAATATGGTTTGAATAAGGTGACATATGCTAAAATTGAAGAGGAAATAAAAAGTGGATCTTACGTTGGGGATGAGCTGAAGGCCAGAGTTCTATTATACCTTATCGGTATCTTCTTTGTCCAACGGGTAATACGTCAACGAACAAAGAACATATGAAGCTCATTTGTGAGAAGGCTTGAAGGGTGAATTCAATTGGGCTGAATATATCCATTCGAGATTGATTGAATCAATAATCACCTTTAAAAAGGGCACCAGAGATACCTCAAAGGGTGCATAGCAATCTTAGAGGTAAATGAGTTAAAGAACTTTTTTGTGTTTTTATATAAAAATATAAATTTTATTATAAATGCAGGTTGCACTGTTCGATTTTTGGTCGGGCTGTGAGGCAGTGTCGGCTTATGAAAACCGGAATGGCACGCATCCGTGCATGGGGAAGGAAGAGGTGGTTAGAGTGATGGTGAAGTTGAAGTTGGATAGAGCGAAGAAGCAAGAAAGGGTAATAAATGTAATTAAATAATATTAAGAATAAATCATGTCTTAATATTGTAATTTAATTTTGAAGGTTATTGGCAAGGATGTAGAGGAGGCAGTGGAGGCAGAGGAGAAGAAAGGAGGGATGGTTGTATTGGGGGATGACGGTGAGTGGGACGATGGTGAGGGAAAACGTAGTAACTTCGACATTTTGATGTCTGAATTGGCTGATATCAAAAAAATCCAATTTGAAATCATGCAAAGACAATCAAGAGTCGAAGAGAAACTTGAGAGAGTCGAAGATACACTTGAGTATAAGGGGGTAGTGAAGGAAAATAGATGGAGTGGTGAAAGAAGTAGAGGTGTTGAGGGGTGAAGTGGTGAATGAAGTTGGGGTGTTAAGGGGTGATATTAAGATGGTGATGGGTGAAAAATTTGAGGGAGTGGTGAAGGAGGTTGTGGAATTGAGGAGTGAACTTACGGGGTGAAGGGGATGGTTGATAATACTTGGATGAGGATCAATTGAAGGGTGAATAAAGAGATGAAGAGCTATGTAGAAAAAAATACGATGAACTGAAAAAATATGAAGAAGAAAAGAGGGAGGAGGAAGAAGAAAGATGAAGAAAAGAGGAAGGAATCAATGTCATTTATACACCGGAGAGTGTTATAGCAGCAGATTTGGATTCGGAATGTCCTGCACCCCAGAAGAAGAAGCAGAAGGTAAGTTGAATAAAAGAAAACTTAATTTGATTTTTATTATGTTGTTGTGACAAAAATTTGTATGCAAAATTGGGTTGAAAAAGCGTATTC
This sequence comes from Hibiscus syriacus, assembly GCF_006381635.1. NCBI lineage: Eukaryota > Viridiplantae > Streptophyta > Magnoliopsida > Malvales > Malvaceae > Hibiscus > Hibiscus syriacus. The sequence goes on along the minus strand of NW_024063392.1, from coordinate 8,281,366 downwards.
CAAGCGGAATTGATGACATCGAAGCTGCAATTTGTGATTATTTATGGAATAGCGAGTTAGAATCGGAGTAAGTGAAATATATTGTTTTTGTGAGTGATATTTAAATATTTCATGACAACATATTAATCCTAATGATTCATACATATTATGTAATCTCAATGGGAAATCAATTCGCTACTGTATACGACGTTGCAACGTTGAAGCCTACGGAATGGGTTGGCGGTGTGGTAAGTAGAAAGTAGAAATGTTAAAACTTATAATATGTCTGATTGTGTAATTAATTTTGTTAGGTTATCGATTTGCTCCCTGGACAATATGCTACGATTCTCAAAAGTCACTCCGGAGGATTGGCTACCTTCCATACCTCTTAGCGGTGAGTTAAATTTAAATGTTGAAAAGTAGTGTTATAGACGGTAAATGAATAATGTTTTGTTGCGTAATTACAGCAACAGGCGGATGCCAACAACAAAGAAGTGTTGGAGTATTTCTACCTTCTGGGGTCTCTATTGGATAACTATGTGAAATTCACATACTGTGAGAAGGTAAGACACCATACCAATTGCAAATGATGTTTTCGGATATAGAATGTTGAATTTTGTCAAATTGGGTGTGAAATTTGTTGCAGATCATGATCACAATAAACTACCATAATTCACATTGGTATCTGTTGGTGTTGGATATGGTAGATCGTGTTGCAACAATATGATAGTATGTTTACAACTGAAGCAGCTAAACAGAGAGTGAAGGATGCTAAGAGATTGGTATGTATGTATGTATGAAAGGACATTATGTAAATTATAATGCATAATTTTTTTTGTGCATAACTTTTTCTATTTTAATGCAGATTAAAATATTAGATTCTTATAATAAGAAACGCATTTGGGTTGAATCCTGTGTCTCTAGGAAAGTATCCCTTGAAAAATTTCAAATTTGTGGGATCATAAGAAGAATAAGCAATTGAATGGGTATGAGATGTTTATCACAAATAAAGCTTAATTTATGCAGTATTCATCATAATTGACATGTGTGGTTTTCAAATTTTGTAACAGACATGATTGCGGCATGTATGTGATGATGTGGATGGAATCGATCGGTTCTACAGGGGCAACTGGTGATTTTGTAAGTGGATAGAAAAATTCATTTGTGGTAAAATTGTTAAAAGTCGTAGATTGAATGTTGTAGTTGACAATACTTAACATTCTGACAATTTGAATATAGGTTGTTGGAGACTGGGATCGATCGCGAATATTAAACGATCTCGTAAGCCACAATCAAAATGAACGAAGACAGGAGATAACAAAAGCTGCCATATTACATAAGAATAACAAAAAGATGCAATGATGTAAATGTAGGGTTAATTTTGTATAAGATTTATAATTTTGTATACGATTTATATTTTTGTTGTAATATATAATTATGAATGAGATGAGAAAAGTTAGCAGTATGTTGTTGTACATGTTTCTTATACACATTAAGGGTCATGTTGATACTTTGAAGTAAAGGCAAATTTACAATATGGCCAACAGGGTGCAACCATAAAGTGTCGATCCATATATAAAAAGTGTCTATCCCAAAAACATCGAAAACCAAAAGTAAATATAATATGTAATTTTTCAATCTAACCGGTACAAGTATACCGGTTTTATGAGAGAATATGTCTAAATAATGTGTCGACACTATTTTAGTTGTGTCGATATTTTTGTTCTAGAATGAATGGAAACAGGGTGCAACCATAAAGTGTCGATCCATATATAAAAAGTGTCGATCCCAAAAACATCGAACCCAAAAGTATAATGTAATATGTAATTTTTCAATCTAACCGGTACAAGTCTACCGGTTTTATGAGAGAATATGTCTAAATAATGTGTCGACACTTTTTAGTTGGTGTCGATATTTTTGGTCCAGAATGAATGGAAAACAGGGTGCACCCATAAAGTGTCGATCCATATAAAAAGTGTCGATCCCAAAAACATCGAACCCAAAAGTATAATGTAATATGTAATTTTTCAATCTAACCGGTACAAGTATACCGGTTTTATGAGAGAATATGTCTAAATAATGTGTCGACACTTTTTAGTTTGTGTCGATACTAATTTAAATATCAAGTGTTTTTCCACCGTTCACTATATATAGTACTCTTAATCGAGAATCCCTAAACATAAAGGCAAGCAGGCAGAAGATAACTCTTCCTTTTTCTTCTACCGTTATCAAAGCTCTTCTCAACCCAGTTCTTCTCAACCACAACCTCCTTCTGTAATAAACGATTCTTCTGAGGAAATCAGGTCCTTCGAAACTCTGAACTTTAGATCCGATATGGAGAAACAAAGATGGCAGACGTTTTAAAGTAAGGAAGATTCGTCCCGAACGTGTCATTGACCTGGGTTTCTTGTTTGATGATAAATATGCATTAGTTTTAAATCCACATTTACATCTTGGGGTTGGCTTGAATTCCTTGGTGTAGAACCAAGATATTATCCCAACCTAGTTAGAGTCTTCTACAACAATGCTTCCTTACAGCACGAGCCTAATAAGACTAATATAATAGAATTAATACACATGTCATGGGGAAGGATATATATATATATCTCCAGAAACTATTGCGGAGGGTTTAGGTGTAGCGAATACAGGGGATTCAGATGAAAATGGTGTAGATTGAACAATGCTTCCTTACAGCACGAGCCTAATAAGAACTAATAATAGAATAATACACATGTCATGGGGAAGGATATATATATATCTCCAGAAACTATTGCGGAGGGTTTAGGTGTAGCGAATACAGGGGATTCAGATGAAAATGGTGTAATTGGTCTACAATTAAACGGATTGCTAGAAATAGCCCAATTCACCTCGATGTAGAGTCGAGAGTGTTTCACAAATGCTCACATGTATATCCGCTTAGTGGGGGAAAACATTCAACGCTTCGAGACAGCGATTATTGGTGGATAGCAAAGTATAATCCAAAACGGCTCCAAACATTGCAAAACTCATATTTAATACAATTGTATATATGGTCACAAAGTGAGCAACAATTTCAACTACACTACCATATGGATGTGTCATCACCATCTTTGAAGAAGGAAGTTGATTTTTCGCATGACGCCCCTGTTCGATTAACCCGCAAGATTGACATGGTATTTATTAAAAAGCGGGATATGATTTTGTTGAAAAACTCGGTTGGAATCGTGTCAATGAGGTCGGATTAGATCAAGAGAGGGAGGAAATGAACCTCTTTGGCCATGAAGAAGAGCAACCAAGTGGAGACGCAATGATGGAAGAAGCTCCAGTTGCAGAGGATGTCACAATTAAGACCGTGATGGAATACATGGTCAATTTTCGGGAGCATATTGATTCCCTTTTGAGTGGAATGCGATCCGATATTTCATCATTGCAACGTGAAGTCTCCATGTTGCGTAACGAATTACGTCAACGACATCAAACGAGTTAGGTAATTCATTATCTATGTTTCTTAACATTTACACGTTCTGAACTTTATTTTATTTTGTTTTAACAGATGTGGACAACCAAGCGGTCGCAGAAGATGAAGATGACGATGATGATGACGATGACGATGAAGATGATGACGATGATGATGATGATGATGAAGATGATGATCCAAACAAGTATATCGTGTCTGCAACGCCGCCTTCAAGAAAACTTTTAATTTTTGATCTCAATGGTGTCCTTGCCTACATCCAAGACTGCCTGGAGGTTTTAATTCTATTCTTTTGTATCCATTATTTTAACATATAAGCGTAGAACTTTAATCTCATTTTCTTCATGTTGTAGATGTTGTCCTCAGAAGAGGATTTTGAATTTATGCAATTTTGTGTCGACAATTTTGTTGTTGCCCTTTGGTCTTCAAAGATGAGGTTAGAACATGTTTGAAGCAATTGAATTACTATAGTCAAAATCGTTAATATACATTGAATGTTAACATTCAAACTTGATTACAATCTCAGGCATAACGTCGACCGGTACTTGAAAACTACATGTATTTTCCGAGCATTTCTATTCGTGTGGGTAAGATGAATGTCATTACAGTTTGCTGACTTTTCGTTGTCTATGATTCCTACATATTTATGTTCGACTGTTTGTGAACAGGATCAAAAAAATGCAAAACATACGATTCTGTTACCTACTGTAAAGATCTCAATGATTTTTTGGAACGCGTGTCCAGATTTTAACGAGCTAAATACACTTTTGGTCGATGATTCAGCGGGAAAAATGATTTATAATCCGGTAAGTGCATTTATCAATATGTTTTTCCAGTTGAACAGGTGTTCAGACATTGATTATTTTAACAACTTATGTGTTTATATAGAAATACAATTACATATGTCCACATATCTTTGACGCTGCTTCCCATTCGAACGACAATGCTCTAGGTATGACACAAATTTTATTCATCTTATGCGAATTTAGTTTATTGTTAGTAAAATTGCACCTCATTAGTTTGATAATTGAAATTATTTATGTATGTCCTCAGAAAAAGGCGGAAACATACGAGAATATTTGGAAAATTTGTTGAAGGCCTCTAATGTTCCGGACTTCGTTAGAAATAACCCTTTTTCATCGGATTAATTTTGTTTGTCGGTACATTATTTGAACATTCTTGTGTATTTATATTTTGGTGTGATTATATTGTGTATATTTTCATTAATTATTCCATATTTGCTTCTATGTGTACATATACATTTGAGGATTGTTGAAATATCAATACTAATGTATTTTACATCTACTTGCAAATGTATCGAAACATATGACTATAGCATTGTTTTCGATGATCCACAACAAAGTGTCGATTTAAAAAGTGTCGACTGAAAAATGTAATAGACAATTTTGTAATATAACCGGTATAATATACCGGTTTACTTATAAAATAGGTAAATAAGCGCTACCTATTACATAACTTACATATTAAATTAAAAACAATAAACATTATTTAAAGTTATCTTTTGAGTGAGTTTAAGATATTATTTAGTAATTATAGGCGTCTAATGATTATTTTTACATTTATATATTATTATAAATTAAAATCTAAATATATTTTATAAAATATCAAAACAATCAAATAATTTTTTGTGCAAATGAAATTATTAAATTAATATTGTAGGTGGAAAACATGAAACACTATTAAAAAATTGAAACATAAATTACATAACTTTAAAAAGTATCGATCATTTTTATAAAAAGTATGGACACTTTCAATATAATAGGTAAAAATATGATGTAATAGGTAGCGCTTATATAATGTAATAGGTATCGTTTATAATGTAATAGGTAGTTATATTGTAAAGTATCTATCCTTTTTATAAAAGTGTCTATACTTTTTTCACTGTGGAAAACATTAATTTAAGGTTATCTTTTGAGTGAGTTTTAAGATATTAATTTAGTAATTATAGGCGTCTAATGATTTATTTTTTACGTTACGATATATATTATTAAATTAAAATTCTAAATAATATTTATAAAATATCAAAGCAATCAAATAATTTTTGTGCAAATGAAATTATTAGATTAATATTGTAGGTGGAAAACATGAAACACTATTAAAAAAATTGAAACATAAATTACATAACTTTAAAAGAAGTATCGATCCTTTTTATAAAAAGTATGGACACTTTCAATATAATAGGTAAAAATATGATGTAATAGGTAGCGCTTATATAATGTAATAGGTATCGTTTATATATGTAATAGGTAGGTTATATTGTAAAGTATCTATCCTTTTATAAAAGTGTCCATACTTTTTTCACTGTGGAAAACATTAATTTAAGGTTATCTTTTGAGTGAGTTTTAAGATATTAATTTAGTAATTATAGGCGTCTAATGATTTATTTTTTACGTTACAATATATATTATTATTAAATAAAAATTCTAAATATATTTTATAAATATCAAAACAATCAAATAATTTTTTGTGCAAATAAATTATTAAATTAATATTGTAGGTGGAAAACATGAAACACTATTAAAAAAAAATTGAAACATAAATTACATAACTTTAAAAGAACTATCGATCCTTTTTATAAAAGTATGGACACTTTCAATATAATAGGTAAAAATATGATGTAATAGGTAGCGTTATATAATGTAATAGGTATCGTTTATATATGTAATAGGTAGTGGTTATATTGTAAAGTATCTATCCTTTTTATAAAAGTGTCTATACTTTTTTCACTGTGGAAAACATTAATTTAAGGTTATCTTTTGAGTGAGTTTTAAGATATTAATTTAGTAATTATAGGCGTCTAATGATTTATTTTTTACTTTACGATATATATTATTAAATTAAAAATTCTAAATATATTTTATAAAAATATCAAAACAATCAAATAATTTTTTGTGCAAATAAAATTATTAAATTAATATTGTAGGTGGAAGCATGAAACACTATTAAAAAAAATGAAACATAAATTACATAACTTTAAAAGAAGTATCGATCATTTTTATAAAAGTATGGACACTTTCAATATAATAGGTAAAAATATGATGTAATAGGTAGCGCTTATATAATGTAATAGGTAGCGTTTATATAATGTAATAGGTAGTGGTTATATTGTAAAGTATCTATCCTTTTTATAAAGTGTCCATACTTTTTTCACTGTGGAAAACATTAATTTAAGGTTATCTTTTGAGTGAGTTTTAAGTATTAATTTAGTAATTATAGGCGTCTAATGATTATTTTTTACGTTACGATATATATTATTATTAAATTAAAAATTCTAAATAATATTTTATAAAATATCAAAACAATCAAATAATTTTTGTGCAAATGAAATTATTAAATTAATATTGTAGGTGGAAAACATGAAACACTATTAAAAAAATTGAAACATAAATTATATAACTTTAAAAGAAGTATCGATCCTTTTTATAAAAAGTATGGACACTTTCAATATAATAGGTAAAAATATGATGTAATAGGTAGCGCTTATATAATGTAATAGGTAGCGTTTATAATGTAATAGGTAGTGCTTATATTGTAAAGTATCTATCCTTTTTATAAAAGTGTCCATACTTTTTTCACTGTGGAAAACATTTAAGATTATATTTGAGTGAGTTTTAAGATATTAATTTAGTAATTATAGGCGTCTAATGATTTATTTTTTACGTTACGATATATATTATTATTAAATTAAAAATTCTAAATATATTTTTATAAAATATCAAAACAATCAAATAATTTTTTGTGCAAATGAAATTATTAAATTAATATTAGGTGGAAAACATGAAACACTATTAAAAAAAATTGAAACATAAATTACATAACTTTAAAAGAAGTATCGATCCTTTTTATAAAAGTATGGACCTTTTAATATAATATAATGTAATAGGTAAATTTGCAATGCTATCGGTATAAATATACGTTTACTTATAAAATAGGTATATATAAGCGCTACCTATTACATATAAGCGACCTAGTATGTTATTGTACTTTATAATATTTCCGGTTAAATAATATAACATAACCGGTCTAAATTTTAACCGGTCACTTGTTTAACCGGTCACGCCGTATATTAGCCGTTTTTTAGGCGCCGCACCGCAGAACTACCCCTATCTTCATGGCCAAACTTATTCCATTCTAATCGAGGAATTTCTACAAGGTTATCTCTAATGTGTTAGGAGTTGTTAACAAGAGTTTCTCTAATGTTTTTATGTGAGGAGAAATGATTGAAAGGGCTATAAAAATGGTAAGATAAGGGGCACTAGTAGTACAAATGCTAAGAAGGGAGTCGAGATAAATATGGTGGAATCTCGTTCAAACAATCATTGGACCAAATATCATAAACATGTTCCAGAAAAGACTCTAATTAGTCCAATTCCGGTTACGTATGAAGAGTTTCTTCCAACACTTGTTGAGAAGAACCTTTTGAAACTGATTCAAGCTAAGACAAAAAAAGCCTTCGTATCCTGAAGGCTATGCTGTAAATGCCATATGCAACTACCATATAGGAAGTTTAGGACATACTATTGAGAATTGTGGCAACTAAAGCGTAAGGTCAATAATTTAGTATGTTCAGGAGCATGGACGTTTGAGGAGTAATAGCATATCTAATGCATTCACCATGATGCACTTGTATTTTATCTTGTTTGAACTTACTCTTTTGTTCTTTATTTTTTCATTTACTTAAAAGTTTGTAAGTCGCTTAACATTTAAACATATCGAATAAAAGGCTACTTTCTAAAGTTATGAGCATGAGCAAGTATTAATATTGAGCTTCTTTAAAAATAAATTGTATTAAAAGCTCTTTTAAGAATTGAGGATATAGACCTTTGACTAGTGATGAGATTAAACCCTTTGTATCCTGTTCCCAGCCAAAAAGCACAATCTTTTTATTTTTGTCTTGAAATAATTTGTGAACAACGTCAAAACACACAACCTTGACATTAAAATCTTAATTGTATACTGTCATGAGCATTCATCCTAGACATGAGATCACCCTCTTCGAAGAGACAAATTCAAAGTCATGTCAGGATCTTCTTAGACATAAAACAAATATTCTTCGATATAATAGAATCCAATGACATTGAATGGAGGATATTATCTTGCATAAGAAGACAATATGGGAAATCTTTCATTAACCTTATGAGGATGAGCTTGAGTAATTTGTGTAAAAAATAAAAAAAATAAAGAAAAGAAAATCATCATGCAATAATGACTTGTTTTTCAAAGAATAAAAGATTAATTCTGAACATCTACCCCTAGGGATACCACTTTCACAAAGACTTTTATGTGTGAAATGATGAGCGACCTTCCTTCACTATCTCTTCACAAAATGAGAAAATTATACATTGATGTCCCCATTTGAGCTTGAAATTTTATTTCTTTCTTAATTCAACCATAAGCAAGGATCACTCCACAAAACTGAAAGAAAATATGCTCATATGAGTGAAGACAATCAATATTAAAACACTACAATGTTAACCAGATACATATGTTTGAAGATCCAATTTCAATTGAGAACAATACGATATGCTTCAAGTACAAATGATGGGAAAAGACAAGAAGCACATGCAAGGAGACTCTCATAAAAAATTGACTCTTAAAATCACAATATTGATCAATTTAAGTTGATTCAAAGATCTAGGATATATCTATAAGAAGATCATAAACTGCCAAAGACAATGAAAAAGGAAATGACCTCTAGGGTGAAAACTCACAAATGAGCTTGGAATTGGTGGACATTCTAGAAGATGACATGATGAACGTATCAAATTGAGGCACGTCAGAGAACCAAAAGCTCTATGTCTTAACCAAAAAACCAATTTGAAACACATTTCATTCCCTAATTAACATAGATCTCAAAATCATTAGTCTCAACACTTTTCAAAGAGCTATAATGTTTTACTGATTAAAAGGGTAATTGATTTTTTTTGATAATCAATGAATTCATATTTTGCAATTTGCTTCAATTGTAAGCTTAAAATAAGGAGCATTATTTTTTCTTTAACAAACTTTTCACATTTTAAAAAATAAAGAGGAAGAAAGACATCTTCAAACAAGATAATATCTCTTGGGAATGAAAATATATCATGGAATGAGACAAGAATTTCTCTGATTTAAAAGCTTAGAATCGATGTCATGGCAAAGAGAAGAAACCTTGAGAAAAAATTTGTTATGAAAAAAAAGTAGAGAAGCACAAAGAAATAAATCTAATGGAAAAGAATAAACACGATCAATTCACAAAGATCATGAAGACTTCCCACGCATTTTTGCATCACATTATTTATTAAAGCATACACTTGCATCATGAAACATTTTACTTACACATGCATAGTTGCATTAAACATTTATCATTATAAGGATCTCATTGAGAAAATATTCAAAAAAAAATCTTTCTCAAAACTAGATGACCAATTTTTCCTCTTTTGAGGTTTCATTAAAAATTTCTCAAAAAAATATTGTGTTTCTAAAGATCAATCATTTTCTCCTCTCTTGAGGATATCTTTAAATTTTTCTAAGAATTATGTCTTTCTTAAGATCATTTATCCTCTCTTAAGGATATCTTTAGAATTTTCCAAAAATCTTATCTTTCTTTAAATAATAATAATAATAATTTCTCCTCTCTCGAGGATATCTTTTAGTGGTTTTATTCAGAAATAATTTTTTTATCTCCATTGAGATAGTTTCTCTTGAAACAAAAAACTTTATCTCATTTGTGGTAATTTTCTTAAAGCAAATTTCATCTCACTCGAGACTATTTCTATTAAAACAAAAAATTATTTCACTTGAGATAGTTTTCCTCAAAAAAAGTTTCATCTCACTTGAGATACTTTGTCTTGAAACAAAAATTTATCTCGCTTGAGATATATTTCCTTAAAAAAAATTGTCTCACTCGAGACAATTTCCCATGAAACAAAAAATATCATCTCACTTGAGATATTTTCTCTTGAAAAAAAATTCATCTCACTTGGGACAATTTTCTTACATGACTTAATTCGCAAAGGGAATTCATCTAAAATTTGACTTGACTCGCAATGAAGGAGGAGTCCACAACTTAGTTGAACTCGCAATGAGAAGCTAATTTCTATAATTTAGGCATACCTAAGAGTATTATATTCATGAATTTACATGCGTGTGTATGCTTTTATAGATTTTCGAGTCAAATTTCAACTTCACGACAAAGGATATGAGATTTGAAGAGCACCCAAAATTGACTTAACTCACAATGAATGAGTCGTCTACAATTTAGCTTAACTAAACAACGATGAGCTATTCCATCCAAGTTTTTTGAGTTAAATTTCAACTTCACGACGAATGATAAATGGACTTAAACAATACCCAAAATGGATTATACTTACAATGGAGGAGTCATCTACAATTTAGCTTAATTCAACAACGAGGAGCTATTTTCCGACCAAAGTTTTTAAGTCAAATTTCAACTTTATGAAAAAGGATATTAGACTCGAAGAATAACCAAAATCGCCTTAACTCACAATGAAGGATTTATATGCAATTTAACTTATCTCAACAATGAGGAGCTAATTTCCATCTGGCTTAACTCAGAAAGGGGTTTCATCTAAATTAGACTTAACTGATAATGGAGGATTCGTTCATAACTTAGCTAAAATTGAAACGTGGAGCTAATTTTCACTTGACTTAACTTGCAAAGGAGAAGTCAACCTCAACTTCACCTCTTCGAGTAGAGGAACCAATCAAATTAGCTTTAATAATCACAGATTTACCAACTAGTGATTATGTTGACTTTTGCATATTTAACTATTTTGGGATCGAGATGAACAAGACGAATATCTTAAATTGCTTCTATTCAACTGTTTCACCCCTTAAATTATATTTATTATTTTTCATTTTTATATAATTTAAACTTTTCTTAGTAAATTTGGATTTTTGTTTCTATTTTTATTTTTATTTCAATTGAGATTCTTCTTCCTTCAATAAGATGTTTGACTTGTTTTTTTTTATTTTGTATATTATATGGTATTAATTTTTTGCTTTAAATATGTGTATTTTGTGTATCTTGATATATGTATGTGTGTGTATATTTATATATATATATATTTGATTTCATGATATTTTAATTAATTATGCATAATAGTCTTACGAGATTACTTGACTCTTTTTCATAATTTAATTAAAAGATAATATTTAGCTAGTATTTTCAATTATCAAAAATGGTTGTCCCAATCCAACTGGTAGTCCGATTCTGATGATTTAAAATAAATAAATATCCTCCAACGAAACTAAATAAAATGACAACAATTTAAATTTAATCATGATGATAGTTTCGATATTTATAAATATTTGAACATCTTTTATATATCTCAAAGGCTTTGTAATTTCTATAAAAAAAAAATTGTTTGTTATATAGTCTTAATAGAATAAATACAACGTTTAATTGTAAAGGAAAATGGTGATGCTTATTGTTTCTTTATGAGAGTGAGAAAATCTGTATTCTACATTATATTTGGGGGTGCTTCTCATCGGTTCAAGATGCTAAAACGTTGTCAGATTACTTTAGAAATCTTAAGTTCCTGAAAAGAAATATTGGTAATTCACTACTTTGGTTGGAAAAAGAGTGGGCATTGTCCTACTCCATATTAGGTTGCTAACTCTCTCCAATTAAATGTAATAGATTATTAACTTTTCTCCCTAGAAAATTTGTCTGTTAAATAACATTTTATTTATCCAATTGAACCTTTAGAATCATGAATTGACCTTGAGGTAGAATAAGTTTGTTGTTATCACTGAAGCCTTGGTACTCATTATTCTCTTGTTGAATTTGCTCATGAATCCCCTTTTAACTCCAAGTCCTGCTCGCTCGCCTTGTGAATATCCTCAATGACTCCGAACACCAGTTTGAATAATTTCTCAATTTATCTTATTCTTTCCCAATTTCAAACAGGCAACAACAGAGCGTGACGTCGATTAGAAACCAAGGAGGCAACCATCTTTCATTTACCCAATAGTATTTCCTTCATTGTTTTCTTTAGGTTCAAAATTGGTATAACTTCATCCTCAAGCTCATTGTTGACGATTAAAAACCCCAACAAAACTCAACGAATCTCGTCGATCATCTTCACTACGCATAATATTTTAGGTCGTTGATCAAACGAAGAGGAAGAACAAGCCATTGCAATCTTCTTGAAGTTATGATTTCAATTGTATTTTGACCTCTTCAAATCTAAAACAATCTAGGGTTAGATTTTTATTTCTTATTTTCTTAGCCGCATATAAGTAGAGAACTAGACAGTTTGAAATCAAACTCTGTTTATGTTGGGAAAATTTTCTGTTTAGGAATTGTAGAGAGAAGAAAGGGATGAGAAATTTGAAGTTTGGTTCAAATATTTAAGATAATGGTTAAATTGATAAAATTTGAACTAAATTGATAGAATGTATAAATTTGAGATTAAAACTGTTATTATATTAGGTTATGTCATCATTTCCGTTTCTCTTTTAATGGTTAGTGATAAAAAATAATTGTAAGTATGATTAAAAAAATAATTGAAGTGTAAAAATAGAAATATGAGATAAATAAGATATCAAATAGATAGTTTACCCTTAAAATCATCTATTGTCAATTTTTCGATCAATAACTAAGATGAAAGCGTGCTTATCGTGTGAGTCAATTACGAGTTAAGTAGTGCTCGACTCAGCTTAAAAAATATTTTATTCGTGCTTGACTTAGATTAATTGCTCGTTAACTTCGCTCGAATATTTTTTTATATATATGTAAAATCTGATAATACTATATAGAGTTTAATATAAATATAAATTAATAAAATTAACAATAAAAATAATAAAAATTGTGTGAAAAGGTTATAAAATCTAAACATCAAAATAGAAATCCACAAACACACCAAACTAACATTATTACAACTATTCTTTTAAAAAACAAAACTTAACAATACAATATTAATTCTAAAAGTAAGACTATTAATATCCTAAAAAGTATAAAAATGGGTAAACTACACTAGTGATCGCTGAACTATTATCATATTTCATTTTGATAATTGATGTTTCGATTTAATCAATGAGACCACTCAATTATTTAAATGTTTCAATCATAGCATAAGGACATGTGGTAAAGACTTACCCTGAGCGCAAAGCCGAGGAGCATGCGGTAAGTACTTACAAGTCATAAACTAGGCTCTAGATACTTCCTCCAATAATACCTTCAATGACAGTAATAAACATGTATGTATTCGAGTGAAAATGACAGTTTAATTCAGTAGAACATGAAAATATTCCAGACTCAGAAATCATATACAAAAAATACATAAATCATGTCAGAAATGTATAGTAAATCAGATATCAGATAAACAATATTCAGAAAATCAGGTATCTTGTCATAAAAATATTCAGTATTATTAGAAATCTAAAATGGTTCAGATGAACAGTTTAAAACAATAATGTAACACCATCAGAAAACACACAAGTACTGGTCTGAGTAGTCTGATAAGAAAACCTATTACTGAGTCTGCGATCATGATCAGCGGCAGCACTAGATTCTACAAATCGGAAAAATCCATATCAGAATCTTAATATGAATAATAATAATAATAATAATAATCCTATTTAAATAATTTACAGATATCTACTAGTGCCTTCATAAAAATATATTATCGAATCAATTCCATAATCAAATCTAAAATAAATAAGCAAAAATGCTAAAAATACTAAGCATTTTTGGATTAACGGGCTTGATTCGGGGCTTTAAGGTCAGAATTTGGCAAAATGAATCACAGAATCGGACTCAGGACATCGAAAAACGTTGAGATAGAGGTTTTCAAAAAAGGTCAATGGTCGGTCAATGGTCAACGGACGATCAACGATCAAGGTTAACAGTTGATCGGTTTGGTTTGGATCAGGTTTGATCGGGTCAAACATGGGTTGGGTCAGGGTAGGTGGGTCGGGCTGGGTCAACCCAAATTCAAACAACCCACCAGGCGGTGAGACTTCTCCACACGCAGGGTCGGCGTGTGACGGCACATGTAGGGCCTCCAGGGGTCGAAAAAAATTCTAAAACAATTCCTACGTACGTTTTAAAGGGTATTAAGACACTTACCAAGCTCGTTTCACAATAGCGAACGATGGAGAGCTTGATTTCGAAACGTCAGAAACTTGGCCTATTACAAAGTGGACACCGGTGGACTCAAGACAACAAGGAACACGATGGTGTGGAGAGGTGTAATAAACGAAGCAACTGTCGGTGATGAAACGACGATTGAAGTTTCTTGCTAAAAGAAATAAGCTTGAAGATAGAGAAAATATGGTTTCCAAACGAGGAAGCTTTCCAGATTTGGGAGTTATATATTCCCTAAAAAGGAAAATGGTAAAATTACACTCTAGGTCCTTTAATTTTTTATGCTTTCATTATTTGGATCAGAATTTAATCAAAAATTCACTTTGGCCCCTGAATTTAGTTAAAATTTTAATTTAGTCCTAGAAAGAATATTAAGAAAATTTTAGGCCCTAACTTGGGGTACGATAACTCTCCCCCTTAATAGAATTTTCATCCTCAAAATTTATCTAATAGAAATAGATACGAAAACTAAGACTCCAACGACCTAACTCTATGGACTGACCTAAGGAACTCTGAACTGTCACTGAACTCTTAGTATTCTCCACCGAAATAATAAGAACCCCAAGAATAGAATGCAACACATACAAATGGGTAGAACCATGATCAAACACGGTAGAGTAGCGAACTAAATGAATAACAACATTACTTGTAATCACATCAGGCTCATCGCGGTCTTGTCGACGTCTAGCAATGTAATACCCCAAAAATTCAAACAATGACCAAAATGAAAATTTGGGAAGTTTGATGGCCAAAGTATAAAATTTGGGAAAAAGTTTAGGGAATTAAGTGATGATTTCCTAAAAAGAATTTTATTCCATAAATAGATGGTTTACTCTTGAGAGTGGAGTTTTATAGAAATCATATTGTTGGATTTGGAATTTAGTAAAGAAAGAGTTAAAGCCGGTAAGAAATCGATAAATTCTGATCGAATCGGAATTTTACAAAAATTTGAAGGATGTTATAAAATGGTTGGAAATATTATTGTAATATTTTAGATAAGAGAAATTTGGTTTGGAATTGTACAATTTTTCAGATTTAACCGAAATTGTGAAATTTAGTGACTAAAACGCAAGTTTTGAAAATTTCAGGGCATTTTCGTAGGTCAAAGTCAAATTAAATTATATTTGACTTTGTAATATCAGATGGCTTGGTTTTATGGTGATTTTGGAGATTCATTAAGGGTGATTTGGTCTTATCCCAATTAAATGAATTTTATATTCATTTAAAGTGAGATATTATGTTAATTAAGATGAAATGTTTCCTAAATTTCATCTAAATTTGCTTTCTTCTTCTTCAAACCAGACGTGGGCTTCTTCAAAGGGTGAGAAATCTTCAACTCATTTTTCAAGCAATTTCTTTAGGATTATGGTATGATGAAGATAGAAAATTGTTATATGGGAAAAAGGCTATCATTTGGTACTAATATTGCATGATAATCTTGCTTGATTGATTCAAATATCCCCAAATCTGGAAATTTGGGTTTATACAATGGTTTTTGAAATTGATGATGATTATTGATGATTTTGAGGTTGTATGAATTGATGAAGAACATAAGGATGGGGTTAAAGAAAAATAGTTTAGATTTTGGGAATTACAGTGGGTTCGAAAATTCACCAGAAAATATATAAAAATAATTTGAAGGTTATTTTTATATATTGTGTTCATATATGGATCTAGTTTGGTTTAAAACAAAACGAGGATCAATTACAATTTGTATACAAAAATATATGAATTTTTAACCAATGAAAGGTCAGAAAAATCGGACAGCAGAATTCTGTACAAAACAGATTCTGTTGGTGAACTTTGAAAATTCACCATAAATTGCAAAGAATGAATTAGAAGGAGTTCTTTATATGGATAGATTCGTATTCGAGTCTAGTTTTTAACGGAATAAATGGAATTGAATTCCAGTGTTTATATAAATACAGAATAATGATTCTTTAAGGGTAGTACGAATTGTCTGAATTCTGGAAAATTGATGGGTTATTGTATAAGTGTTGTATAATTGATGTACTATGCTGGAAATTGTTGTTTGAGAATTGAAATGAGTGTTATATGTGAAATTGATTATTTTGGGGAGATTGAAATGATTGGTGATTTAAGTACAACAATTGCATAGTTGGGGTACTTAAATGTATTTATGCTTTTGTAAAAGCATTTGAATGGAAATAATTTCAATGTTGGAATTATAGGTATTAAGAGTTTAAGTGGTAAAATGGTGAAGATCATTTTGAGTAAATTGGAAAATTTGGTTCCAATGTTAAAAGGAAATTATTGAGTGTTAAGTATTTTGAAAGGAAATGAGTTTCAATTATATTATAGAGTTATTTCGGGATATGTTTATGTTAGTAAAATACTAACATATGTATTGTTATGAAATTGTGATTTATACAGATCATGGTTGATTTGCAATTGCAGCAAGTCAGGTATAAAAAGGGTATATTGTGGACAATAGTGAGGCTCATATATTTTGAAAGACATAAAGTGTCAAGGTGAGTGCAATACATGCATGAAATTATACATGGATGTTTTCTACATCATAAGGAAGACTTGCGATAAGTCGACCTTGTTTATATCGACATGATTTTATATCATTTTTTATAAATTGACATTGAGATGTCAGAGTATGAAATTAAAATGCATTGATCATGAAAAAAATGTGATATTTTACCATGAATGTTTTCGGGTATGAACTGCCCAATGTTAAATTTGATAATATACTTTGCCATGGATGGATCGAATAAAATAGACTATATGCCCAAGTAAGTCATTGAGGGACAGAGTATAGTTGGCATGCCATAGAGTATAGCAGCTGCAGGTTTATAATACACTTCGGTGTATATGGTGGGCACGACCTTATGTGTAATACACTTCGGTGTATATGGTGGGCACGACCTTATGTGTAATACACTTCAGTGTATATGGTGGGCACGGACTTATGTGTAGCACTACAGTGCAAATATTACTCGAATACCCAGGGTCCTCAAGGTTTAATATGGGCTATTAGCTATGGATTATGTTTTATTGGTTAATAAATGGTAACCATGCAAATAAGCTTATGAGCTTACGGAATAATGGCAAGTATATTGAAAAAAAAATAAGCTTACGAGCTTATGGAATTTAAATGGTAAGTATTTTGGTAAAAATAAGCTTATGAGCTTATGGGATAAAAGGTAAGAAATTTATATTATATTGATCATGGTAAAATATTGAAGATGTTATTAGCATGGTTTTATGGCATTGGATTTGAAATCTAAATTCATGCATGAATTGTATTGCACTATATATTGTTTTAATTGCCTCACTAAGTTTATACTTAGCGTGTGATGGTTTTCACGCGTAGGTAAAAAGCAAAAAATAAGAATAAAGAGTTCAGAATGACATCAAGCATCGAGAGGTATATTTCAATATCAGTAAGACATCCTATTGTGGAATTTGATTTTAGATAGTGGCATGTAATTTGAAAATGATCAATATATTTGTTGAATTAATTTTGGAAATTTTTATAGTGATGAAAGGTTAATTTTTATGAATTTATATATAAATTTTCGGAAGTTACTGTAGCATGAATAGTAACCACGTTTTAAGCAAATTTTTTCAGAATACATTTGGGGTAACGATTCCCCTACTACAGGGAATCGATTCCCCCACTATTCACTATTACTATTCACGTGTACTATTCACTATTCATATAAAATAAATGTTTTGAATTAAATTGGTTACAACAAAACATGATTTATATGACATGGTATTTTTATAATATTATTTACTATTTCAATTAAATAAATTTTAAATCGCTCTCAAATTATGAAATGGTTTTAGAAAATACGGGTGACATCCGTAATCTGTATAGGTATAAATATACGGGTTACGGGTGTTACATTTATTGGCATCAGAGCTACAGGTTTAGCCGATTCTAGGACTAAACCGAGGTTGTTTTTGAGTTAAAAAGTGTATACATGCCACTAGGATGTCATAAGTTACTGATATTTGTATATACTGTGATGATGTTTATTGGGAGTAAAGTTACTTTTAATAATGTATGATGATTTTGACTATGTTCAGATGTTGAAATTAAAGACAAAGGTAATAAAGTCGAAATGTTGAAAAGAAAGTCGAGATTGAAATCGATCAAAAAGGGACCCGACATGACTTATGTAAAACACCTTAGAAGGGTGAATGTTATAAAGGATTTTTCTCCATTTTGTGGAAGAATTTATTTAAAAGTTTGAATGGCTTACAAGAAAAGTCGAATCGGATGAGGATCCAAAGGAGATTTTTGAATCTGTGATGATTTTGAGGTTTATTCAAGTAAGCTTAAATAAGTGAGAAATATTTAAGCTAAGCATTAAATTATTTAAATCATTAATGATTTGAGTAAGAGAAATTGAGTAAGCGGTAAATATGATTTCCGCTAAAAGTTTAAAGAAAGTTGAGTTATTAGTGAATCAAATGGTTATGAGTTGGATTGAGAATATATATCAAGTCCATAAAATTGGATAGAGTTATCTTGTGAAGGTAAATATGCGAATATGGATTATCTAACATTCCATGTTACGATGAATTATTGTTTAGATTGAGATGGATTCTCAAGAACTTGAAAAGTGTCAAGTACGTAATGATAAGAAAAATAGTAAATTACTTGATAGTGTGATTTAGCATTAACTATTATGAAGTTATTGCTACAAATTGTCAAGTTTTCTTATTGAATGATGTGAACATTAAGACTTTCCTTGGAGATGGAAAAGGTTTTAATTATTCAAGAATAATTTCTATGGATCTGGAAAAGTTATAAATATTTCCTTAAGAATGAAATAAGGAATTCTAAAGTAGAAATATTCAATTCTACTTGATATCGAGTGATATTATAACGGAAGACCCATAGGTCATGGTCATGGTCATGGTCATGGTCACGATTATGATACAAGTGTTAGAAGGACAATTAATAAATGTCCAGTAAAGATTCAGGAGCTTATATTATTGATGAATCTGATGGGATTATCATTAACAAGTTTAAGATCATTTTGATCATGAGTTGGTTGTCTCTGCATTAAGGTTGGGTTAATGGTCGCAAGAAGCGATTAATTTATAAAAAAAAGTGCAGAGAAATTAAAAATTTTAATGATTGATGAAAAAGTGAAATCATCAATAAGTGATATCAGCAATGGTTATGATTTAGATGATGTAAAAAGGATGCATAGCTTTTCTAGCTAGGGTAATAGATACTCAAGTATCTGAAGTAAGATCATATGATATTTCTATAACTTGGGAATTTCCATAAGTCTTTTTAGATTTATTATTATGGGTTACCTCCAGATTGAGAGGTGGAATTCAATATTAATCAAGGTATTGATCTTGTATTTATGGGTTCGTATCGAATGATTTCGATTGAGTTAAAAGAGTAATGAACCAATTGCAAGAATTGATAGATTGAGGAAGCATTAGACCGAGTATTTCACCTTAGAGTGAACTAGTTTTTTTTAAAAGATGGATATGTGCGATTATGCATAAATTATCGATAGTTAAACAAAGTAACTATCAAGAATAATTATCCTATTTTGAGGATTAATGATTTGTTTTACCAGCTTAAAAAGGAGCACTAATGTTTTCTAAAATTGATTTTCAAATGGGATATTTCGAGTTAAAATTTTAAAGAGGAAGATGTTCCAAAGATAGTTTTCATAATAAAGTATAGACACTACGAGTTGGTAGTAATGTTGATTGGTTTGATAAATGCTCTAGTAGCATTCATGGATTTTGATGAATCTAGTATTTCAACCTTACTTAGAAAAGTTTGAGGTGGTATACATTGATGACATTTGGGTATATTCTAATACAACGATAGAGCATGATGTTCATATTGTATTGTGCTCGAGTTAATTAAGAATAAAAAGTTATATGCCAAAATGTTAAAGTGTGAATTTTGGCTATCAGAAGTTGCTCTTCTTGGTTATGTTGTCTCGACATAAGGTATAAAAAACATTTCAAGCAATATTGGAGTGGAAATCTCCAAAGAATGTTCATAGGTTCAAAGTTTTTGTGACTTGTTGGTTATTATCGAAGGTTTGTGAAAAAAAAACTTTTCGATGGTTGCTTCTCCTTTGACCAAGCTCTTGAGAAAGGATGGTTCATTTGCTTGGACTAAGAAATGTCAAGAGAGTTTTAAAGCTTTAAAGAATATTTTTAACAAAAGCACCAGTGTTGGTACAACCAAAATTGAATAAAAAGTATGTGGTGTATAGTGATACATCTCATAAAGAGGAATTAAAGAAATATTCTTTCTGAAGCAAATTATAGTCTATTGACTATGCATTCAGGTGGGGAAAAAAATGTATCAGGATGTACAGAGTCATTTTGGTGGCCACGTGTGAAAAGAAATATTACTGAGTTTGTTGCTTCATGTTTGACATTTCAACAAGTAAAAGCTGAGCATAAAGTGCTTTCATAATTGTTGCAACTGATTTCCATTCCAAAGTGGAAACAGTAAAAAGTCCCTATGGATTTTGTTATTGGGCTATCTTTGAAATCAAATAAAAAGATTCCATTTGGGTGATAATGACCGGTTAATTAAATAGGCACATTTCATTTTGATGCAAATGGACTATGCATTGGATAAATATACAGAGTTATCTATCAAAGAGATAGTTCAGCTACATGGAATATTAATGTCAATTATATCAAACAGGAATCCAAGATTCACTGTAAGATTTTGGAAATATTTGCATAAAGTTTTGGGGTACTTGATTGAATTTCAGTACGAATTTCATCCACAGACGGATGGTAAGTCAGGAAGTACTATTTATATATTAGAAGATATGCTGAGTGCATGTGTGATTGATTCCAAGGAATCATGGGAAAGGAAAAGTATTTGATTTTAGTAGAATTTTTCTACAATGACAGTTATCAATTGAGCATCAAGATGTCTTTGTATGAAGCTATATATGGGAGAAAACGTCGAACACCATTGAATGGGTTCAAATTAAAAGATTGAAATCTTGTTGGTACAGATTTATTGAAAGAAATTGAGGATAAAGTACAGATAATTAGAGATAATCTCAAAATGACATTTGATTGGCAAAAGTCTTATGTAGACTTGAAGTGAAAAGAGATTGAAATTTCATGAAGGTGATAAAGTTTTTCTTAAAGTATCACCTTGGAAAAAGATGTTGCGCCTAAAATGCAAAGAAAAACTAATTCTAAGATTCATTGGAATTTATGAGATATTAAAAAGAGTTGGACTGATGGATTATCAGTTAACATTAACTCTGAAAGTAATTGGGAACCAGAGTTGGGCAAAGTATACAATATTTTTCATATGTTATTTCATCAGAGGAAATTAAGATCCGACCAGATTTGATTTATGAAAAAGAATCAATATGGATCTTAGCTTGAGAAATTAAGGAACTACGTAACAAGACGATTTCTCTAGTCAAAGTGAATTAGCAAAATCATAATGTCGAGGACATTACTTGAGAAAGAAAGGATAATATGAAAATGTGTAGATATTTTCATATCAAGTTGAAGATTTGGATTAAATGGTTTCCAAATATAATGATTTGCATGATCTTTACAAAATTCTCAAAGTAAAGAGGTTGACAGAAGAGGGTTTCGCATAAGACGATAGTATGTCTTACCTGTTCGTATAACCCTAAATTAGGGTTACAAAATTTCAATGGAAAGTGCAATCCTTATAAAGGGGAGTTACGGTTTTCATAGGAAGTTTTAAAATTCGAGGACGAATTTTCTTAAGGAGGAGAGAATTGTAATACCCCAAAAATTCAAACAATGACCAAAATGAAAATTTGGGAAGTTTGATGGCCAAAGTATAAAATTTGGGAAAAAGTTTAGGGAATTAAGTGATGATTTCCTAAAAAGAATTTTATTCCATAAATAGATGGTTTACTCTTGAGAGTGGAGTTTTATAGAAATCATATTGTTGGATTTGGAATTTAGTAAAGAAAGAGTTAAAGCCGGTAAGAAATTGGTAAATTCTGATCGAATCGAATTTTACAAAAATTTGAAGGATGTTATAAAATGGTTGGAAATATTATTTTAATATTTTAGATAAGAGAAATTTGGTTTGGAATTGTGCAATTTTTCAGGTTTAACCGAAACTGTGAAATTTAGTGACTAAAACGCAAGTTTTGAAAATTTCAGGGCATTTTCGTAGGTCAAAGTCAAATTAAATTATATTTGACTTTGTAATATCAGATGGCTTGGTTTTATGGTGATTTTGGAGATTCATTAAGGGTAATTTGGTCTTATCCCAATTAAGATGAAATGTTTCCTAAATTTCATCTAAATTTGCTTTCTTCTTCTTCAAACCAGACGTGGGCTTCTTCAAAGGGTGAGAAATCTTCAACTCATTTTTCAAGCAATTTCTTTAGGATTATGGTATGATGAAGATAGAAAATTGTTATATGGGAAAAAAGCTATCATTTGGTACCAATATTGCATGATAATCTTGCTTGATTCAAATATCCCCAAATCTGGAAATTTGGGTTTATACAATGGTTTTTGAAATTGATGATGATTATTGATGATTTTGAGGTTGTATGAATTGATGAAGAACTTAAGGATGGGGTTAAAGAAAAACAGTTTAGATTTTGGGAATTACAGTGGGTTCAAAATTCACCAGAAAATATATAAAAATAATTTGGAGGTTATTTTTATATATTGTGTTCATATATGGATCTAGTTTGGTTTAAAACAAACGAGGATCAATTACAAGTTGTATACAAAAATTTATGAATTTTTAACCAAGGAAAGATCAGAAAAATCGGACAGCAGAATTCTGTACAAAACAGATTCTGTTGGTGAACTTTGAAAATTCACCATAAATTGTACAGAATGAATTAGAAGGATTTCTTTATATGAATATTCGTATTCGAGTATAGTTTTTAACAGAAGAAACGGAATTGAATTCCAGTGTTTATATCAATACAGAATAATGATTCTTTAAGGGTAGTACGAATTGTCTGAATTCTGGAAAATTGTTGGGTTATTGTATAAGTGTTGTATAATTGATGTACTATGCTGGAAATTGTTGTTTGAAAATTGAAATGAGTGTTATATGTGAAATTGATTATTTTGGGGAGATTGAAATGATTGGTGATTTAAGTACAACAATTGCATAGTTGGGGTACTTAAATGTATTTATGCTTTTGTAAAAGCATTTGAATGGAAATAATTTCAATGTTGGAATTATAGGTATTAAGAGTTTAAGTGGTAAAATGGTGAAGATCATTTTGAGTAAATTGGAAAAGTTGGTTCCAATGTTAAAAGGAAATTATTGAGTGTTAAGTATTTTGAAAGGAAATGAGTTTCAATTATATTATAGAGTTATTTCGGGATATGTTTATGTTAGTAAAATACTAACATATGTATTGTTATGAAATTGTGATTTATACAGATCATGGTTGATTTGCAATTGAAGCAAGTCAAGTATAAAAAGGGTATATTGTGGACAATAGTGAGGCTCATATATTTTGAAAGACATAAAGTGTCAAGGTGAGTGCAATACATGCATGAAATTATACATGGATGTTTTCTACATATAAGGAAGACTTGCGATAAGTCGACCTTGTTTATATCGACATGATTTTATATCATTTTTTATAAATTGACATTGAGATGTCAGAGTATGAAATTAAAATGCATTGATCATGAAAAAAATGTGATATTTTACCATGAATGTTTTCGGGTATGAACTGCCCAATGTTAAATTTGATAATATACTTTGCCATGGATGGATCGAATAAAATAGACTATATGTCCAAGTAAGTCATTGAGGGACAGGGTATAGTTGGCATGCCATAGAGTATAGCAGCTGCAGGTTTATAATACACTTCGGTGTATATGGTGGGCACGACCTTATGTGTAATACACTTCGGTGTATATGGTGGGCACTACCTTATGTGTAATACACTTCAGTGTATATGGTGGGCACGACCTTATGTGTAGTACTACAGTGCAAATATTACTCGAATACCCAGGGTCCTCAAGGTTTAATATGGGCTATTAGCTATGGATTATGTTTTTTTGTTAATAAATGGTAACATGCAAATAAGCTTATGAGCTTACGGAAAAATGGCAAGTATATTGAAAAAAACAATAAGCTTACGAGCTTATGAAATTTAAATGGTAAGTATTTTGGTAAAAATAAGCTTATGAGCTTATGGGATAAAAGGTAAGAAATTTATATTATATTTATCATGGTAAAATATTGAAGATGCTATTAGCATGGTTTTATGGCATTGGATTTGAAATCTAAATTCATGCATGAATCGTATTGCACTATATATTGTTTTAATTGCCTCACTAAGTTTATACTTAGCGTGTGATGATTTTCACGCGTAGGTAAAAAGCAAAGAATAAGAATAAAGAGTTCAGAATGACATCAAGCATCGAGAGGTATATTTCAATATCAGTAAGACATCCTATTGTGGAATTTGATTTTAGATAGTGGCATGTAATTTGAAAATGATCAATATATTTGTTGAATTAATTTTGGAAATTTTTATAGTGATGAAAGGTTAATTTTTATGAATTTATTGTAAATTTTCGGAAGTTACTGTAGCATGAACAGTAACCACGTTTTAAGCAAATTTTTCTAGAATACATTTGGGGTACCGATTCTCCTGCTACAGGGAATCGATTCCCCCACTATTCACTGTTACTGTTCATGGGTACTATTCACTATTCATATAAAATAAATGTTTTGAATTAAATTGGTTACAACGAAACATGATTTATATGACATGATATTTTTATAATATTATTTACTATTTCAATTAAATAAATTTTAAATCGCTCTCAAATTATGAAATGGTTTTAGAAAATACGGGTGACATCCGTAATCTGTATAGGTATAAATATACGGGTTACGGGTGTTACAAGCAACGTAAACCAACCTAGGTGTCTGGCCTAAGATCTGTATGGATACCTACTCTGAGAAGCTCTATTTTTACTAGTCGATCCTGATGTTCTCTCTGACTATGTTTCTCTAATGGAGTCTGAATTGTACTCTGGGTATAAGCGGGAGTACGAGCTGGTGTCTGAACTGTAGGAGCTAGCTCTAGACAATCCCTCAGAAGATGGTGACCAAAACCGCATCTATAACAGGTACCCAACTTCTTACCGCATTCACCAAAATGACGTCTCCCACAGTGCTCACATGACGAAAAAGACTGCAACCCAGAAGAAGAAGGTGTCACAATTGGTGAACTTGACATCTCAGGCCTAGCACTCGTACCGCCTCTTTGAAAAGGCTCACCCCTGCTTCTCTTGCTAGGGCGTGCAGAAGAGTCAACAGAACAAGAAGGCCTCCTGAATTGGTCTCGGTCTCTATTTCTCTGGCGCTCCATACCCACTCACTCTATATCGTTAGCAGTCTTGGCTATCTCAACCAAGGCACTAAAGTTCCTCTCCCGGTGGGTAGTAACTCGACTCCTAATCTCATACTTGAGTCCATTCTTGAACCTCAAGCATTGATCCATTCAGTTTCAGAAAGTCTAGTAGCATATCGGCTCAGCCTGATAAACTCAATCTCATAATCTATAACAAATATATCACCCTGCTCCAAATTCTGAAACTTCTGGTGTCGTTCCTGCAAGTATCTCTCTCTGATGTAATGACTCCAAAAATCTGCCTTGAAAAGATCCCAAGTCAACTGATTTCCTGGAATAAAACCGAAAATCGATTATCACCACCTAAAACTTTCTTTCTTCAGCATACCCCCTTTAACTTTTTCTTAGAATTTAGATCCATCTCATCCATAATCCTCTCTGTATCCTCCAATCAATACTCAGCGTCATTCGGAGGTTCATCAGTAATGCCCTAGAACGGAACTACTCCAACATCTACCAAAGACTTCGAAATCTCGACCGCAGACATATTTCCAGGGACTCTAGCAGCTCTCCTAAACATGCGAAAGACAACTCTATTAATGGCGTCCTCATCTATCAGTGTTCTCGTCCTCAGTGACAGGAGGGTCTCTCACAGGTGTAGTCGAATTATCTCAAGAAATAAACAGATCTATATGTGGAACAAGAGGATCTCGAGGTGACATCGGATCATCTATCCTAACAGAAGATCGAGTCGCTTACCCTCACCCACGGCCACGACCTGGCCTACGACCTCTAGCAGCACTCATCGGATAAATCTGCAAGGCTCTACAAAAAGAATTTGAACCTAAGTTAGGCTAGCATCAAGAATCTCAAATATATTTAAAACTCGTAAAATAAAGTGACATATTTTTTGAAAACATCAAAAGATCTTAAAAATCCATAATTTAGGACTCATCCACAGTAAGAGTGTTTAGAACAAAAGGCTATGATACCGCCAAGTGTAACCTCTTAGACCCAACCAGGATGTTATGCCTAAATCTAGGCGGTTACATATCTTATTCAGAAATTTCTTTTTATATTTAAAACAACGTTAAAATTCATATAATAGTATAATATGAAATTAGTCATAAGAAATGTTTATACAATAAACGTCTATATATCAATATATATGTATCAGAAAAATCATTTAAAACATATTCGTAGCAAAATATCGGTAATACAAATATATCAAGACAGTAGCAAAAAAATGTCGCCAAAGTATAAAAAAAGATATATAGAGATATACAGTGGTACAAATATAAGAGTAGTCGGTCCTCCTGATGCCAAGTCTGCTACTATCTGAAAATGTTAAAATTTACATAATGAGGTAAAACGCATAGTGTGCTCCTTACTGTGTATAAAAACATATATATATAATATTTCAGTAAAATTAGTTTATCAAACATGTTTTAAAAATATGAACATTACCCCCATCCGATCACCAGAATGTATAGATTCCCCAGAACCATTCAACCACCTGTACACCCGGTAAGGGCCTTATACACATAACATAAGAACATGCGGTAAGGACTTACCTTGAGCACAAAGCTGAGGAGCCTGCGGTAAGGATTTACAAGTCATAAACTAGGCCTGAGATACTTCCTCCAATAATACCCCCAATGACAATAATAAACATGTATGTATTCAAGTGAAAATGGCAGTTTAATTTAGTAAAACATGAAAATTTTCTAGACTCAGAAATCGGATACAAAAAAATACAAAAATCAGAGATCATGTCAGAAATATACAGTAAATCATATATTAAATAAACATTATTCAGAAAATCAGGTATCGTGTCATAAAAATATTCAGTATTATCATAAATCTAAAACAGTTCAGATGAACAATTTAATAAAGTAATGTAACACCATCAGGAAACACACATGTATCGGATTGAGTCGTCTAATAAGAAAGTCTATTAATGAGTCTGTCGATCACAATCAGCGGCATTGCTAGATCCTACAAATCAGAATAATTCATATCGGAATAATTCATATCGGAATAATAATAATAATAATAATAATAACACATATTTAAACAATTTATAGATACCTATAAGAAACTCTCGAGTAGCGTGGATCGTGCGGATCTAACGGACGATAAACACCGGATCTAACCGATCCTCGGTCGGGTGAAATACGATTGCATTCAAAAAAAATATTCTCGAATCAATTCTATAATCAAATTTGAAATAAATAAGCAAAAATGCTAAAAATACTAAGCATATTTGGATTAACGGGCTCGATTCAGGCTTTCGGGTCAGAATTTGGCAAAACATGTCATGGAATTGGACTCAGGACGTCGAAAAACATCAGGATTGAGGTTTTCGAAAAAAAGTCAACACCGGTCAATGGTCAACGGTTGACCAATTCGGTTTAGGTCGGGTCAGATCAGGTAAGACACGGGTCGGGTCGGGCTGGCGGGTCAGGTCGGCCCAAATTCAAACAACCCACCAGGTAATGGGACTTTCCCACACGCAAGGGCGACTCGTGCGGGCACGTGCAGGGCTTCTAGGTAGGTGTGTGCAAAAATACCGACCCGGTTGACCTGACCCGTTGATACAACATTAAAAAACCAGGTAATTTTCTAAAAAAATTACTCGACTGAGTCTGGTACCTGGCCCGACATTTCCTAGGTCGGGCCCGGATCACAAAATTGTGTTTTTCCGGGTACCCGGTTACCCGAGTACTTAGTTAGTTTTTATTTTATATATATATATTTTATATTATGGATTATTTGATTTTGTATTTCGAACTTTTAAATTTTATGTTCGGATGTTGGATTATGTAATTCGAAGTTTCGAACATTTAAATTTGTGTATATTTTTTTAAATTAATAATTTGAAAATTAAAAAATAGGGTATCAGGTACTCGAAAAATCCAGGTCGGGACCCGGGCCGAGAAATCACCGACCTGGATGTTCCGGGTACCCAGATTTGCACACCCCTACTTCTAGGGGTCGGAAAAATTCCAAAAAAAATATTACATATGTTTTAAGGGGTTGTGAGACACTTACCAAGCTCGGTTCACAACGGTGAACAGCGGAGAGCTCGATTTTGAAACGTCAGAAACTTGGCCTTTCTTACCCCCTCACACGCTGGTGGTAACGAAGACAAATGGACACTGGTTGACTCGGAACGACGCAAGAAACATATTGATATGGGAGGTGTCGAAAGCAGAGCAGCGGTCGCGACGAAACGACGATTAAGTTTATTGCTAAAAGAGAAAAGCTTGAAGAGAGAGAAAATGTGGTTTTCAAATGAGAAAGCTTTTTAGATTTGGGGTTATATATTCCCTAAAAAGGAAAATGGTAAAATTATACTCTAGGTCCTCTAATTTTTTATACTTTCTGAATTTAAATTCAAATTTAATCAAAATTTCACTTTGGCCCCCAAATTTAGTTAAAATTTCAATTTAGTCCTCGAAAGATTTGTAAGAAAATTTTAGGCCCTAATTTGGGTGTGACAGCCACGTAAGTACTTTCGATAAATGTTAAGGGAATATGGCTATATTGGAAACAATTAAATAATTAAGTGGTCATATTAACTCAAATTTGGGAATGGTGATCATATTGACTCCAACGATTGTTGAGTGATCATTCATATAATTTACCCATTTTATAATTTGTCTAAGTTCTAATCCTCATTTAAATGATTTTATTTCTTTATTTTTGCATCATTAATAATATTATAAGATACATACAATTTGTTGTAATACTTAACCAAATGAAGTGTTTGGTTGAGTGGCTTAAGTGTTCTTTTTTCAGCCAAGTGACCAAGGTTTAAACCCCAATACAAGTTATCTTTGATTTATTTTCTATCTAATCGGGAGGTGACACACGTGTCACCATTTGATTGGATAAAAAATAAATATAATTAACTAAATTAAAAAATCCGAATCATAATTGACATGTGTCATGATCATATGTTGATACATGTCATCTCCTAATTGGATGGTTAATTTATTAAACAAAATTAAAATTAGCACCAAATTGATTGAATGTACAATTATTTAGGATCAAATATATAATTATACCAATTTTGTTAACTGTAACGTAAGCCCTTTCGTGTAATGTTAACGTCATGTGGCTATATTGGAATCAATTAAATAGTTAATTGATCATATTGACTCAATTTTGAAAATGGTGGTCATATTGGCACCAACTCCATAGTTGGATGATCATTCATATAGTTTACCCTTAGATTTAACTCAAAAAATATCTCTATTAAAATCAAATTATTCTAATTTTTAATGAAATTTAAAAAAATTCGGTGAATTCAGCCACTAACCGAATTCGATCCGGTTAATGATTTTTGAAAAATATAATTTGATTAACTTTAAAGAAAAATTCAATTAATTCATATGGATATTTGGTCGATTCAATAGCCAAACCGACCATTTGAACACCTCTAAATATAATGGATATATTTTATTTTAAAAATAAAATTTAAAATATCTATTTTATAAAATAGTCATAGACAGTATGTTAACATTATATAAGTTAAATTCGCCTCAAATACTTAAAGTAATCTAAAAATTAAGGTTGAAATTATGTTGTTATAGTGGTGGCAGATTTATTAAATGGAGAGTTGGAACATGTTATTTTAAAATTCGATATTTTTAGATAATTATTTATTGTATCTATTTTAAAATTTTATTTATACTTGTAACTTGTATAAAAAATTTATTTTATTGATATATATGTATTTATTCTCAAAAATATTTTAAAGATTATTAATTTAATTTTAAAGATGTTGATATCGAATCAAAACCTATCTCTATATCCCTCCAAAATCTGAACTACAAACTATTTCATAAAAAAGTAGTGACCTTAGCTAAAAATTCATTTTAAGGATTAAATCCCAGAGTTCAGCAAACTCTCCATTGAATTTATGATAGTGCTCAAAGACAGAACTGATGCTTTGTTACTCTTATCATTTCAGTATTGGGAATGTACACTTGAGATCCTAAACTTATCCCATTTTTCCCGCCTACCTATTCCTTTAATTTGCACTCGACAAGAACACAGCAAGATATCTACTTTTAAAACCAAATACTTTGTATTTTGCTTCAGCACTTGCTGATCTTCAATCTTCTCACAGCTGACAAGAACATCCTATACACAACATTCATTAGAAGATCAGATTTCAGCTCTGCTAATATTCTGAAATTTACAAACGCAGAGAAGTTTGATAACTTACTCCCAAGGAACATCACCAACCATCATCCAATCCCCTTCCTTGTCTTCATACGTTAACACATGACATTTCACATACTCATCTCCATCCACCTCTGCCTCTGCCCCTGTCATTCATAATTCCCCATTTCTGCTCGGAAACATTAAAATCTCAATTAATAAACGAAGGGAATTAAACTGAATCTTACATATAATGTTTGTATGGAACATGTTCTCCAGAGCCCTTATCAGATCATAGTAACTCTCGTGAGCCATCAGGTCTAGTTTTCTACCAATAGGAATCCCTTCCATGTAAACCTTGACAAAAAATGTTGAGCTGTTGCACTCGTATTCTTCTTCTACAACTGCCTTCATCGGTTCTCTGATTTAGGATACACCAGATTCTTCATTAGTCCTGCAGTATCTTATTGACTCTAATAGCAATAGCATCTATTACATTCGAAAGACCAGATAAATACCTTGCATAAGGAGGGCTAATCGAAATGCTAAGACCAAGGTGAAGATTTGTGCTGAGGTCCCTCTGGGAGGAGGAAGAAGAAGAAGAAGAAGCGGTGCTTGAGAAAGGAAAGTGGTTGGTACTGTAGCTGGAAGACGAAGAACTGGTAGCCCTTGCCCGACCCATTTTGAGACATGAAGACAAATGAGCCGCCACACTGGGTTTAAATAAACAAAAAATATCACCAGAAACAATACAAAGAGTAGGAAATTTTGTTGAGAGAAGCATAGGAGACAAATCTTTTGTATTCTTGCCTCTGGTTGGGCTGATATGTTGTCAGGGCAGCCGACTACACGTGTCTCGCCATAATCTTTGATCATGTTTTGGAAGATTCTTGTCAAATTAGGATTTAGGATTGTGATTGAGGGATTGCTTATTTATTAATCGATCATTTGCACTGCAGCTTTATTTTTTGTGATGCTTTTCTTCTTTTAATCAAAATCTCTAATTTTCCACGTGTCTTGTCTCTCCTTAAAATAAAACCGGACAGTTAACGTCAAATTTGCAAGAGAGAAGGAACTGACAAGGCAAAAGCAAAGGCAAAAGCAAAGGCAAAAAAGAAGAGTAATAAACAAACAAACAAACCAAAGCAAAGCAAAAGGCAATGTCCCCCACCAGCGGATGATGTTGCTTCAAATGGTGACACATGGGCCCCCTTTCTTACTCCTCCAAAACACACTTTTTCCCATAACCCTCAATACCTACATGTCAAATTTCTTTATTCATATCCCTTCCATGATGATCTCCATCATCGTGTCCAATTCTCCTATGCCTATAGGTTTTCTTTTTATGGTCAGTCAAACTTAGGATTCGCCTTTTTTTATTTCCCTATACAGAAATATCTCGAGGCCGGCATCATCCCTTTGCTTTATCGCTTTGCCTATCATTTTCATCCGACGCTTTTGCTTAGAAATTAATCTCTTCGTTTCTACATGTCAATAAACATTAGGGATATAAACGGGTATAATTTCGTATATTTATATCATACTCGTTTTAATTGGAGCGGAGATGTGTATAATTTTAGTGGGTAGTGGCCGGGTGGATTTAGAAAGTAGTACCCGTCGCGGGTAGTGGGCGGGTGATGGGTTTGAGACCTTACCCACCCCGCATCCGCCCGCCCACTAAATATCTATTAAATTTTGGATTATTATGAATATAGGTATAATTTAGAGACTAATTTATAAATCTTAATATTGTATAAGATATAACTTATAATTTAACCAAATATTAGGGATAATTTTATGAATCAATTTTTCCTTTCAAACCTCTCGTGCTTTACTTGTTGGTTATTGCGCCGATATTCTGGTAATTATTCTTCTCTAAGTTTCAAACTCCGGTCTCCAGCTCATTCAGGTACGTATTTTTCCTCTTTTTTACTCTGGTCTCCTCTGCGGGTAGTAGAGTTGTATTTCACCTTATACACATATCCAAAACCACCTTCCCCAATCTTGTTTGCTGCATTGAAGTTGTTTGTGGCCGTTTTAATTTGTCGTAAGGTGATACTTCGATTTTCATATCCAATCCTCTTAGTTTTGTTCAAGATACAAGGCCAATAATCAATATTTCGTTATTTTGATTTTGATATTCTGCTGAATCTAAGAGCATTCATATATTGATTTTGATTTTTAAAAAACACATTATATGTACATATATTGAATTATCGATTTTGGTATTCTTCTGAATTTAAGTGCATTCATACATTCTGTTGATTTTGAAAATTATGAATAATTTATACATTATAATTTGTATAATCATGCATTGAAAAACAAAAACATCTTAAAAAAAGACCAAAACCAATACAACTTAGATTTGATCTTCTTTTTCTGGATTGAGATAATGCAAAGCTAAAGATCCAAACACTGGGCTATATTGTACGCATCCTAGATCATTTGCTTAGATTCATATAAGCTTTTTTGTTGCTGGTGTGGGGAAAAAGATGAAATTATGTTTTAATTTTGGGTAGGTTAAACTTTATTATAATTAGAAACAGGTGCAACAACAAACAAAGAGTCACTTATTAAATAACTCAGAGAAAGTTGTGTCCATAATATTTTTACAACTCAAATAATGGATTTGTTTAGGTGTCTATCCAGTATTTGTAATTCTTATCGCTGATGGTTTGTTAAGTTTTGGGCTTATATAGGAAGATGATTAGGACAGATAATGACTACTGGTAGATGATTTAGCTTAATATGGTAGTGTGGTTAGTGGTCTATAAACGGAGATGTTTGAGACATGAAATCCACAAAAACAACGGAGGTTTTGAAGTTTATAGATGATGGCGTTGTATACAATAAGTCTCAATTTAGGGTTGTACGGACTAGTAAGGCGTGCCCATGCCTTAACTGCAAACATCTTCTGCGATAGCTCAGGATGAATAAGCCGTGCCCACGTCTTATGCGAAAACCTCCTCAGGTCTTCGAATATAGCCCAATTTTTTTGCAGGTTTTTGGATAATCCAAACATGGTTTTTATCGATCCGTATCCGATCTGATAATCCAGAAAAAATTTCAGATACCCGACCTGAACTATCTGAAAATTGAAAAACGGATCAGATATCCGAATTTTTGGATCGGATCAACGGGTCAATGGATCAGATCGGTCAGATCAGATTTTTTGCACACCCCTAGCTATCAGACGGGTCTAACCGAGTACGTCTCCAGTTGGGTAGTAGGTGTAGGGATGGTTTTGAGAATTTACCCGGGTGAGCGGGTGTGGATTTGAAATTTTTTACCCATCATGGGTGGTGGATTGAAAAATATTAGGTGGGTATAGGAATAGGGAGGGGTATCCGCACTCGACCAGTCCGTTTGTCATCCCTAATAGACATAGATGCCTTTGGTTAAGGACATGGAAACTAAGAAATCGGGGTATTGAACACAAGGCTAAAACATCATGCCCCCACACTTATGTCCAAAGTAGATCATGTTTTTTTGTCTCTGGCGGTTACTGGAAATCTATCATAATACATCTTTTACTCGTTTTTAAGTATATTTTATAGGCGTCGCAAGATCTAAATCCAACACCCAATATTATAATAACCCTTACCGGGAAATTAGGAAATTAAGATGGAACGTTAGGATCTAACATGATTAAAAAATAATAAGGGTTAAAGTTACAATTTAATTAAATAGTATGAGATTTTGTTGTCCTAAAATGAAACGTTAAGAGTCAAAATATGTTGAAATTTTTTAGAGGAAGAGTTTAACCTGAATAGTAAACACAAAGCAAGCTTCATCAAATATTTCTATCAACGATCACAAGCAGTTAACATTCTCCCTACTTTTTTTTACAACTAACACATTTTCTCATAGATCTTATTTAGAAAGACTTCAAATGCAACTTTGGCTAGTGGCTTGGTCAGTCCATCAACAAGGTGAAGTTGAGTAGACACATAATTCACGCGAAGCACATCAGCTGCCACCTTCTCACACACAAAGTTGATGTCCAGGTCCACATTCTTGGTGTGAGCATGGTAGACTAAATTCGCAGCCATAGTTGTGGCTCTTATACTGTCATACTGAACAATTGGAACGATGCATGACTTCACTCCTAGATCAACAAGCAACCATCAACCCAGGTCACCTCAGCTGCAACATCAGCAACGCTACTATGCTCTACCTCCATGGTTGATTGAGACACAACCTTATGTTTCTTGGATGCCCATGCAACAAGACAAGATCCAACAAACACTCCATGTCTAGAGATAGACCTACGATCTTCAACGCTGCCTGCCCAATCAACATCAGCAAAGGCTGTCAAAGTCAAGCATGACTTTGACTGGGAAAATTTTAGTCCATAGTCTATCGTTCCAGCTAGATATCTCAAAATACGCTTCATAGATACATAGTGTAGCTAGTAGGGAGCATGCATAAACTGAGCCACTTTGTTCACACTAAATGTAATATCTGGTCGAGTGTGACACATATACAACAAAATTCTCACAATACTTTGATATTCATGTGGATCCTGTAACAGTTTACCTGCTGTATTAGTTAACTTCATGCTTGCAACCATTGGAGTAGTGACAGATGTAGACCTTTGCTTGTTTGATTTAGTCAATAACTCCAACAAATATTTGTTCTGATTAAGAGTAACAACATCATCACTCCTCTTAACCTGAATGCCTAAGAAATAGTTCAACTCTCCAAGGTCCTTGAGAGAGAACTGCTCACTAAGCAAATGCACCACTTTTTTATTTCAATATCAAAATGACCCGTAATAATGATATCATAATCGTATACCAACATGTATGTATTCACCTTCTTCATAAACAAGGACAAATCAACCCTGATTCTTCAAAACCTAACTGCAACACACTCGTCTTGAGCTTAGTATACCAGTTTTGAGGGGTCTATCTAAGACCATATAAAGCCTTTTTCTTACAGACAAGCTTGGTGCCATCAGTTGCACATTGTTCATACCCAAGTGGTTGTTGCATGAACACCTCTTCACTCAATTCACCATTGAGGAAGGTGTTGTTAACGTCCACTTGCCTGAGTGACCAGTTCTTCATAACAGAAAAGGAAATTATGACATTGAGGGTGAAGAACATAACAACTAGGTTGAATGTATCACCAACGCCTTGACCAGGCACTTGGGGGTACCCCTAGCCACAAGCCGAGCCTTGTATCATATAACAGACCCATCCAGATTATGCTTAAGATTGAATAACCATTTACAACCCACAACATGCCTTTCTATAGGCAGTTTGCCCAACTATCAAGTATGATTCTTTTGCAAGGCATCAAATTCTGCTTACATAACTACCTTACAGTTAGGAGATTGCATTGCTTCATGAACATTGGTTGGCACTTTGTTATCAAAGTAACTTGTATATACCTTTGGTTTGAATACCCCACATTTACTCCTTGTTAACATTGGTGCTGATTCATATGATCTGGGGTATTATACTTTATATCAATATGATGTTGTGTAGGAAAAAAACTTTATTTATAATATCTCTTGAAGTATTTTCACCAGTGGCTAATCTTAGCTACTGAAGAGGAAGAGCTGCTATCAGACAATGCATGTTCCTCTTTATTATCAAGCACTATATTAGCGACAACCGAGTTCATGAATTGACCATGTTGACTGCTATGATCAGCCAGTTCATGGTGTTCACTGCCAGTCCTCATACTACATGTGGTAGAACCACTCAACTAAACCTTGTTAACATTATCAACAATCTCAACAGGATTTGACTGTTCAACACGAGCTTGAGACATTACTCCTTGATCATTTCTTTCTGCAAAAGGGAAAGGATCTTAATCGAAAACATTTCTAGTAATGTAAACCCAACCATCTTTAGTAAGACATTAAAAACCCCTATGTTAAGGGCTATAAACCAAGAATGTGCATGGTTGTGGCCAAAATTCAAGCTTGTGCGTCTGGAAATGACGGAGATAAGGGAAGCATCTACACCTAAACACCCACATTGAGCTGAATTCAGGAGACTTGCCAAATAATTTCTCAAAGAGTGAAATACCTTATAATACCTTTGTAGGCAACCTGTTAATCAGATGAAAAATAGTTACCATGCATAAGCCCAAAACTGTCTAGGCATTGATGCCTAAGTTACAGCACAAAGGCAAGCTCAACAATATGATGATGCTTTCGTTCAACAACCCCATTTTTCTGAGGTTGAGGACATGTGACCTTGTGTATAACACCAGCCTTGCTTAGTAAACAAGATAAACTCCTGAATTCATTTTCTAGTCACTCTGGAGAGCTTTGGTTTTAAGACCAAACTGTGTTGAATCCATTTGCTCAAACAATTGGAAGGTTGTGATGGATTGAACTTTATTATTTAATAGGTATAACCAAGTGTGCCTTGTGCAGAGATCAACAAACGTGATGTAATACCTATACCCATTGGAGGAAACATAAGAAGGACCATACAAATTAGAAAACATTAATTGGAATAATGTATCATAAACAATATTATAATCAAAGAAAGGTAACTTGTGGCTTTTTCCCATATAATTAACATCATTTGTAATTTTTACATTGAACCTTTTGCACATTTTCACTAAAGTAT
Organism: Hibiscus syriacus; assembly: GCF_006381635.1. Lineage (NCBI taxonomy): Eukaryota > Viridiplantae > Streptophyta > Magnoliopsida > Malvales > Malvaceae > Hibiscus > Hibiscus syriacus. The sequence goes on along the minus strand of NW_024063392.1, from coordinate 8,243,698 downwards.
CAAAGGAAGGGTGACCAAGACACCTATGCCACAACTCAGACAACTGTAGGGAAGCACTGACAGCAGCATCCATAGAATTTGCCTCAGCTGCACTATATCGAGTTAACCCTTGAGACACCTCAAAAAAGTAAAAGCTATCATTCTCTTCTCCTTTAAGCAGTACATCACAAGTATCTTCATCATGATTGCAAAATTCCTTGGCATGAAATTCAATAAAATCATAATTCTCCCTAGAAAGCTTGGAGATAGACAACAAGTTCTTTGTTATTTTTGGTATATGTAGTAAATTAATTAAAACTAAAGCATGAGAGGAAGAAGATAGTATGAAATTACCAACCATAAGAACATCTAAAGAGCCTTCATTTCCAGCCAAAAGCTTACCTAGACCATTGTATTCAGTCCTGTGAGCAACATTGATAACATTGGGTGTCACGTCACCAGAGTAACATCCAACGCTCACATGTAGTTGTTGTAATATTCACCTGAGGTTGACTGTTGGTCTGAGCTCCATTCTGTTCGTGTGTATTCCCAACAAAACATTGACAACCATGCACCCATCCTCAAGGGTTGAATATTACACACTCGCTTTACTTTTATTATCAATATTGGAAGAAACCCTATGTAAATCTTGATTAAACCAATGCCAGCAACGCCCTAGTTTGCCACATAGTTGACATTGAACACAAGGACGGACACAAGATGAGGAAACCGATTAAAAGACTTGCAGTTGTGCTTAAATCCTGCCACAGAGGACACATTCACCTCATTTCCTTGTGCAAGATTTGCATTCATTACCATAACTACAAACTGAGCATAGAAGCCTATCAGTTGGGTCTCCGTATCAACAAACATACCATATATAGGATCAAAAGAAAGTGATTTTGTAATGGCTGTAATAACCGTAAAAAAAATTATATTCTCAAGGCAATCCTTTAAAAATTAGACTTTCACACGAGGCCAAGGTATCAGTCACTTCGTTGACCCGAGTAAGATATTTGTGCATATTATCATTGTCTTTCTTTAGGGATTGCAACTTATAGTGTAAGCTCATGATAGTTGTAGTACACTTACTTGAAAAGAACTGTAGAAATATATCCTACACAACAACAATTGTTTTAACTCTAACGAAGTGAAGAAAGAAATGAGCATTAACCATCGATAACAACCAAGAATCAAGGGCACTATCTTGAGAAAGTTATTCTTCATAAGCCTTATTTGGTACCACAAAACCATCCTCGTTGACAACAGTCACCGGTGGTGCCAACATCTAACCAGTTAACATTCCTTCAAGGTGATTACTTCTAACGTGAGTAACACTTGTTACTTCCACAGCAAGAAGTTCATTTCATAAATAACAACATTTACTCTTTTGTTGGTGAAGACCTAAGTTTTTCTTTAAGATAACTCTATTGACAGAGAAGCTTCTTACACCATCATGAATAGAAACAAGCAATGAAAGCTAAAAAACACAATCTAGGATTCTAGCGAATTATAACATGTTAAACAAATGGAGATCAAAATGATTGTTTTATCAAATGTTTGGGATATTTTTTTAACATTATAACAAATTATATTTATAAAGCTTATATTAAAAATTTAGGAGCATCGATTTACAAAATTTCAAGAGTGTAAAATTGGATCAATAGAAAATATAAAGAAAATATATAAACTATATGCGAGTTTGAAATTTTGTGAGAATGTGATTTCACCCGACACACCCACTCGATCCATCCTTACTTGGGTGATGACATACAATCTATCATAACGCCTAAAAAATAAAAATAAAAATAAAAATTTAAGGTTCATTTTGACTAAAATTAGGTTTTCCTTTAAAAAAAAAAAAAAATTATGGTTCCTATGAGTCAACACCAATCTTTGTTTAGGATGTAATTGGATCACACAAAATTTTTTATTTTAATAAAAATAAAACTACTAAAACAACTTTTATGTATGTTTTTTAAAAAATGAGTTCGGGAGTCGATTACGTGTGGGGAAAGATTAACACCCCTACAACGCCCTAAAATCGATACCTAGTCAATTAATTATTGTCTTTGCAATGGAACTTATGAATTAAAATTTTAATTTAATTAATGGTCACTTTTTTAATTGAATAAATACAACATTTTTTAACCATTATAAGGTCTAGAGAATTCATTAAGTTTAACTGGAGAGACTTAACCCCCTATTATGAAATAGGATGGCGCCATCACTTTTCCAACAAAAGTGGAATTACTAATATTTCTTCTCATGAACTTAAGGTTTCTAAGGTAAACCAATAATGTTTATGTAATGCCCTAAATCACGGGTTAGTAATTTCAAGTATACTCAAGTTAGTTTAAGTAATCTAAGTGTCCATTAAGAAGCTTTAGGGTTATGATGAGTGGAGTAGGGTTGGGATTGAACCCATTTAGGCTTAAAAAAGGTGTTTTTGATTTTAGAATCAAGTAGGAAGGATCATAAGTGATTTACCCATTAGTTGTCTCTAAGGATGAAATTCATTTAATTTTATGTTGTCATCGGGCAAAGAAAATGGGCAAAGGCTGAACCCCTTTCCCATTTCTCATTTTCTCCACAAAGTTATCTTCTTCCTCCTTTCAAACTCTATTTTCTCTCTTATGACTTGGGTAAAGGTGATAGATTTGATATCATTTCTTCCCCATTTTGAGATTATGAGGTAAGTAGTGGAATCTGCATCTCTTAATCTTTCATTCAAGCATTCTCCCTCATGTTTTGACCATGAAATGCCATAATTGGGGGTTTAGAGAGGTTTTAGAAACTTTGACAAAACCAACTTGTTTTGGAGAGAGATGACACCTTTAGGAAACCTCTTTATCTTCTTCTTGAGTCTAAGAAAATAACTCATTCATTGTTCTTTGATTAGTGAAAGAGGAAAGAGAAAGCTTCAAAGGATATGGAAAATAGAAGCTTGTTCTTGGGTGAGCTTGGTGTATTTTTTGCATCTTAGGAGTAAGGTAACACATTTCTAACTCTTATATACCATTTAAAGATCATTTTATGTGTTTCCTAAACTTGTATGAGTGCATGGAGTACATAAGTGAATTTGTGGTTTGAATATGGTTTTGGATGAAATAGATGTTATTAAAGCATGAAAATCACCTATTATAATCTCTTTTAACTCTAATCAGCTTCATGAAATGTTTAAATGCCTTAGAGGGGCTTCAGGGTTGAGTGGGGTGATAAACTTGTGTAAAAATATAGTATTTTTGGGTTTGAGTATCAGTACTAGATGAATAATACCGATATTTTATCAATACAGTACATCGAGTATCGACCCAATGGGCTTTAGATAGCCAAAACAATGGGTCATTGGTTGGGTATTATTGGTACTCTTTTCATCAAGTATCGATACAGTACATCAAGTATCGACGCCCAATGGTGGAGTATTAGTACCATCGTTATATTATAATTCCAATAGCCAAATTTGATATTAATACTTAGAGAGTATCGATACCATAAAAAGAAGAAGTATTGATACTTTAAGTAAGGGTATCGATATTGATTTACTTTTCTAAACCTCAAACCCAAATTTAATATCAATACCCAAGATAGTATCAGTACCCTAATATAGAAGTATTGATATTCCACCAAAAGGTATCAGTACTATAAGGTATTCTCATACATTAAATGTATTTTTTATCGTACCAATAGAGGGTATTGATACTATCAGGTCAGTATCGGTACTAAAGGATCTAGTATCAGTACCACCATAATGATTTTGACAAGAAGACTAACTTTGAGTTAAGGGTTCGAAAAGGGGTCTAGGACCTAGTACTTTTATAATGATTCCACAAGAGAGAAAGCAAAAATGAATGATAATAAAGGAAGTTTTGAAGTAATATGCCATAAAACTTGTGTCTTTGATTGGCTCTCAGGAAACTACAAGGACACGTGAGTTATTGGTGTGCACGATGGTCTTATTTATTAGAAATGTTTAATATGTATAATTCAACGCTAAGGAACTTACATGCTAGTCAAGCGTAGTCTCCAATGCTAAGTGACCCAGGAGACGTCCCAATAACTCCCATAGAATATACTAGTAGGGTGTAGGCTTCAATGCTATATGACCTCATAGGTATCTTAGGTACTGGGTGATGAGGGCCCTCAAAATTAATATTATGATGCTAAGTGGTTATAACACCCCTAGACCGATACAGGTGGCCCGATCTGATCTAATTTGAGGTGTCATATAAGGGTCATCGTAGCGAACCACATTTAAATCCATGAAAAATTAAAATTTTTGTTAAACCATTTCAAATTGTAAAATAATTTATAAATGAAATACAATTTCAAGAATCATAATGATGTTAAAATATAATTAAAAAATATACAATATCAAAACAAGTTTCATACATTGATATAAAAACAAAGTGTGACCTACATGCCACCTAATTACCATTATACTGTTTTCTGCAAGCATTGCCGAAAGAACTCCCATTAATGATGTCGATAATGCACAAGACCAATTCATTTAACCTGAAATGGTGAGTAACATAGTGAGCTTTGTGAAAGCTCAGTAATACAGAACTACCAAATGATAAAGGACAAGCATATATATATGGTAAAGCATAAAACTTACTCATCGATCCATGCTTATACATGTTCTAGACATGAGTTAAGGTCAATTATTTAAACTTTCAAGTAACAATCATGAAACCTATAGTTAAGAGGGAGCGTTTAGAGGGATATATTCAGGATATTTACAACGTGTGTCTAGTTTTTTCCCATGAAACCAGAAATAAACATAAACATATATTTTAAAATGGTAGTAGTAATTTATTTAAAAACATATTTTTAAAATCACTGTAATACCCTCCAACAAAACATTGATATGTAATTCCCAAAACTACATCCATAAGAATATACCCTAGGCACATTGAGCGTAGGAACCAACCTAAGGGAATACCTTCGGGCAATTGGGCCTACCTAAGGGTCACCTTAGGTCCATAAGGAATTACCAAAACTAACAATGAAGTTTATTTAACTCAAATAGCAACCCTCCACCCGTACACCAAAATATAGTCCCCAAAACTACAACCATAAGAACTTACCCTATACCCAATGAGTATAGGAGTTAACCTAAGGGAGTAACTTAGGGCTTGAGAGCCTACCCAAGGGTCACCTTAGGTCTGTAAGGAATTACTAGCTTGATCAGAGTTGAACCTCTATACTCCAGAATCCAACCGAACAATATCTTAGTAAAACAGTTCATATAGTAAACAGTAGTTCCATGATCCATAAATCAGACATATTTATAATTCTCAGTAAAATCGGTAATCAAAAGATATATACCAAGTAACATCATTTGGAAACAGTAAATCAGAGGTCAAAATTTCTATTAGATAATTTTTTTTATAAATCAAACATATAAAATAGTTATACTTAAGAGTATCTAAAATAGTCATATAGTAGACAATGAACATACTAAAGGATTCGGTTATTTTACAGAGGCACTTGGTAGTTATCAGGATTGGAAAGCATGAAATTTATGTAAATTGATCAGATTTCAAGAATGAGATTCATATTAAAAGGGATTGATTACTAACGGATCTAATTCGACATTCATAAATTGATACTTTGGGACCATTTAGTATTTCAAGTGTATTAGAAAGGTATTCAGGAACTATACATCAGAATTATTTAAGATTCATATATAAAAAGAGTGTTCCCATTACTTAGGCCATTATTGACATTTTAGTCATTACGGTTCATGAAGAATTTTTAGTAACTTAATCGAATAATTGTAAAACAATGACTTAAGATATCTAGGATTTATATCGAATTATTAAAATTTTGAGTCAAATCAAACTAAATTGATCCTAACAAAGTGATACTTGACAATCATTCATACCGAGATCATTCAGAATATTCTCTTCTCAATACTCACTGTACTAGTTAAACTGACCACCTTCAGAATAATCATTGATCGGATCTCGATGAGATGAATAGGTATATCATTGGTATTTATTTTATATTTTTATTGCAAAAATATTAAGAATAACCAATGTGCTTGGGTCGTGCTCTATAACTTTTAGGCCAGTACAACACTTAGGTCAACTGGTGTTTCCAACATATATCCAAAGACATTCATTTATTCCAAGTCATGAGGGTATTTAGGTTATTTAAACACTCAAGGTTACTTCGATCATTTTAGAGTTCAAAGTATTTCAGTCTTTTAAGGTTCAGGGATATTTGGTCATTTTCTTTGATTAAGTTGTATGTCTTATTTCTAATAATTTAGTCATCGGGTGTTTATTCTAGAATCAATAATTCTAAATCCTTTTCCATCTCAGAGGTTAAAAAATAGATATCATGATTTTTCTAAACAAATCGATTATTTAGCAGGTGGACTAGTAGTTTATCAGATCAAGAATGGCTTTTACAAGGTTATTTTTAGTTTTAGGGTCGATTTGGGTATTTTTATCTCACAAGGGTAATTTTGAAAAACTATTTCTCATATTTATGACGTTAAAAACTATTTAACAAGAATTATCGAATCTTATAGACCCTTGAATTACTTTATCAAATAACAATTGAACTTGAATTATTTCTTATCAGTCTTATAGACCCTTATATGAGTTATCCGAGTCTTTTTCAAACAGATCAAGATCAAAATAGAGAATTCATGGCTTATACTGATCCATTATAAATTTCCATGTCATTTCCACAATAAGAGATAAATCATGTCATATTTGTATCTCAAGGGCTTTTTCATTCATATCCAAGATCTTAATGTATTAAAATCCATTAAGAGCACACTAAAAATGAATGTTCAAGATTAATTTCTTAATCAAACAATCATTGAGATTAGAATTTCGTATCGGTATACTAAATTTATATAGCAGTCATTCAAGTCTAAATTGATTTATCTTCATTTTATCGAAATCAGTATGGTTTTAGAATAATTAATATTTACTACACCCACAAACATATTTATTTATGCATAAACCAATTACCTAACATGCACCATAAATCATGCAAAAGGTAATAATGCATTACCTTTATTTCTAAGCCATATAGGTCGACCAATTAAACTCTATTTGATCGCTAATTTATTTGACATCCAATAATATCTCGAATACACAGCAGAGCAAATTGCATTAAAAATGGATATTAAACATGAAAATCAGATTGAATCAGAAAATAAAACACTAAAAAAACTTATTGTTTGAATTTGGTGAAACAAACATCATATTCAAACTCAGGACGTCGAAAAATATAAAATATGACTTTTCACAAAAACAATTTGGCCAAAGTCAAAGTCAACCCTGGTCAAAGTCTACTCTGGTCGACGGTCAGGTCAACGATCATGTCAACGGTCTAGACTAGTTCGAGTTGACCTAGATCGGTTTGAGTTGACTCAGTTTGATCCGAGTTGACTCTGTTTCTAGAGGGATTAAGCTAACCGAGAACCCCTCACGTGATGGTGGCATATGATGACATTTACAGCGGTGACGGGGGTTGTTTAGGGTAATTGATTACTCCTAAAGGTATAACTCACCATAATTAACCCAAATCATATTAGATTTCAAGCTAAAACAAGGTGAGGTTAGATGAACGAAAAATAGTTTGGAGTCTTACCACGACGTTGATCGATGAATGAACGATGGTTGAGTGATAAACCCAATTGATTTTGATCAGAATTGCATGAGGAGTTCAAAGGCGGTGACAGTGAGGCAAATAGGCATTGGGATCAACCAAAAATTACAAACATTGTGGCGGTGGCAGGGCTTACGACAAACCTTCAACGACTTCTTAATGACCTACCATAGATTTTGACAAATAGCCAGAGGGGTTTTGGTCGCGGGTGGATGATGACCATGATAAAGGTGGTGGTTTTAATCATAGTGGTCTGACGACAGTGGTTTAGGCACTGAATGGCGACACTTACCATAATTTGGGATTTTAATTTTTTAAGGTTTGATATAATTTTAATAGGGAATGGCCTTTTGAGGGTTTAAAGTTTAGCTCCAAAACATTTAAAATTTATTTTGATTAAAATATATCACAATAGTAGCCTATCTTGATAGCTAAGGAATGACCTCCCATACTTATAGGTCACAGGTTAATATCCTTCAAACCTGTCATTCCTCTTTTTCCCCCTTAGATGACAAAGAGGGGAAAATTTAAGCTTGGGTCCTTAAACTTTAGTAATTTCAAAATATGGCTTAAAATCGTCATAATCTTTTAAATTGGTCCCCAAAATTAATTAAATAAATTCAATTTAAAACAATAAAAATCAGGAGTGTTACAACTCTCCCTTAAAGAAAATTTTGTTCTCAAAATTTACATGAAGCAAACAGATGCGAAAATTGATCCTTCATCAATTCTTTAGTATCTTCAGGTAGCTCTTAAATGACCATGATTCCTCCATTGAACCTTAACCATTAAAATAAGTTTACTTGCTAGAATTTTTTTAATCATAATTCCAAAATCTGAAGAGAATTCTCCTTATATAACAAATCAGACCTTAATTATCAATCCTTAATACAAATAACACTTGTTTACCTTCAGTGCTATATGCAGACATAAGTGTTTTCTTACAGATGTAACGAATCACCCTAAAATGTAAGTTTTCGATACACACACGAATCTTCTTTTCAATCATAAATTGGTAATAACACTGAGGTATAAGGCTTGACACTTATCAAATTTCAATCTCATAAAATTGGAACAAGAATGATTCTTGAAAATTTTCAATTCAGTTAACTAATGTAGAACTTTAGGGGAAATCACCTTGTCAAATCTTGGACCAAATACCTTGCTCTTCCTTTCACTTGGGTAATTGTTCTTAACCTTGAAAATTCACGTATAAGGTTTACTTATGAGATTATCATCATAGAACGTTTGGGGTAACAGAAATCAAATTCAGGTTAAGAGTTAGGTTAGGATCATAGAACAAGTAACTCGTACGTTACTCGTGAAGTGTCTTCTAGAATATAAATGAATGTTAATAATATTACTTTTTTGCACATATTGAGTTATAATAGACAAGATACTTAGGTACCTTATTACATAGGAATGACTTGATATCAAAGTTCCGGCTTAGAGGAGTACGACTATAATCTAGGGGCATGTGCTGACCATACATCCTATGACAAACGACCGATCGATTTACTCAGAAGACTCAAATATATTCTCTGATACCACTAAATGTAGCACCCTAGACTGATATGGGTGGACCAATCCAATCCAAGGTGTCACATTAGGGCCACCATAAAGACCCACAATCAAATCCAATATTTATATCGAATAACGGTAAAACAATGATTTATGATATCCAGGATTTATATTGAATTATATGAATTTTGAGTCAAATCAAACTAAATAGATCCCCAATAGTGTGATACTTGTCAATCATTCAGACCGAGATCATTTACAATATTATCTTCTTAATACTAACTACTAGTTGAACTGACAACCTTCATAATACATCATTGATAGGATCTTGAGGAGATGAATAGGTATATCGTTGGTATTTATTTTATTTTTGTATTGTAAAAATATCAAGAATAACAAATGTGCTTGGGTCGTGCTCCATAACCTTTAGAGGCAGTACAATATTTAGGTTAATCGACGTTTCTAAAATTTATCCAAAGACATTCACTTATTCTAAGTCATGAGGATATTTAGGTCATTTTAATACTCGAGTTTACTTCGATCATTTTAGAGTTCAAGGTATTTCAACCTTTTAGGGTTTAGGGGTATTTTGGTTATTTTCTTCGATTAAGTCGTATGCCTTATTTCCAATAATTTAGTCATCAGGATTTTATTCCATAATCAAAAATTCTAAATCTTTTTCCATCTCAGAGGATAAAAATCGATTATCAGAATTTTTCTAAACATATTGATTATTTAATAGGTGAATTAGTAGTTTATCGGATCAAGAATGGCTTTTTTCAAGTTATTTCCACTTTTAGGGACCATTCATGTATTTTTTATCTCACAAGTGTAATATTTTAATTTCTTATACTCGTATTTTCGACATTAAAACTATTTAATGAGAATTATCAGAATATAAGAATTTTGGGGTTAATTACTTTATCAAATAACCACTAAAATTGAATTATTTCTTATCAGTCTTCTAGTCCCTTATATGATTTACCTGAGTCTTTTTCAAATAGATCAGGAACTAAAATAGATAATTCATGTCTTTTATGATTCAATATAAATTTCCATGTCATTTCCATTATCAGAGATAAATCACGTCATATTTGTATCTCAAGGGCATTTTCATCATTCCATATCCAAGATCTTTAGGTATTAAAATCCATTACGAGCACACTAAAAAATGGAAGTTCGAGATTAACTATTTAATCAAACAATCACTGAGATAAGAATTTACTATCGGTATGCTAAATTTCTACATCAGTCATTCGGGTTTTAATTGATTTATCGTCATTTTACCGAGATTAGTATGGGTTTAGAGTAATTAATATTTACTACGCCCACAAACATATTTATTTATGCAACAACCAATTACCTAACATGTACCAAAAATTATAATAACAAAACTACTTTTTGACGATATTAAACGATAAAATTTATAATTGTCGATCGTGATCAATTTATTAATTGGTACATTATTAGTTTATCTAGGGTCGATTACAAATATTTATGAAAGTGTTTTTGATTTAAAATTTCGTTTGTGATGAAAAATCATTCTCAAACAATTTATTTCCAGCCAAAAATTTATGTTTAAATGTGATTATTGACTCAAATCAAGAAACTGAAAAATAGTGTTTTTACGTTGGAAAAACTCATTTGGATAAGTATTCCCAAATGAACTCTAAATAAATAGTGCCTTCGAAAAATTATTCTTGAATTGTTTATATATTATTAGTTTATTAAGTTAAGTAAATAAATATGAATAAAAATATAATTATTTATTATATGAATAAATTTGAATAGAGATATATTTAATTTATTTATGTATACTAATAATTTTTTTATTAATTTATTTAAATTTGATATTTTTATGAAAGATATTTTAAAATAGTTATATTTATTTTATTTGTTTATTTGTTTATTTTTTATTAATATTTGTTTGTTTATTGTTATATTTATATAAATAAAATTATGTTCATTTGTTACTTTTTTTATTATTAAAAAATTGATTTTTTTAACTGTTCGAGAACATTTTCAGTCATATGCGCATAAACATATTAACATTGAACAAATATTTCACATTTGTGAAAATTAAATGAATAAATATGAGTACAAATGATTTTTTATTAGTATGAAGTAATTAAAATAAAATCTATTTATAATTTTTTAACTATTGACGGCACATGCATACCTTGTAGACGTAATTGTTCGAACTTGAAATTCTCTATGATAAAACAACATTCTCGTTTACTATGAAGACCATTCAATAAATTTATAAGTAAACATAATTTTTAAATAAACCAATATTAACATAATTTTAAAATTCTTAACAAACATAAATAAAGATATATTCATTTCAAACCCAACTAATTTACAATTCTAATTGCGGCGAAGATGGAAAGAAAAACATAACACTGAAATAAAAACAATATAAAACTTTTAACATCAAAGAAAATAATCAATTGATCTATACTTTTATCAGTCATTAAAATTTAACAAGTAAAACATGAGCAAAATTGGATTTTATTGATTTTTATAAGCGGTAAGAGTTCGATTGAATGCTAATTTAATGAAGGAAACTAATTGATTTTTTATGAAATCTTTTAGAGGGATGTCTATCTTTTTACAACACTACTTATTCTTTTTCTTTTATATTTTCGTTCCACCATTAGATGTTTAGGTTTTATTTTCGATTCAAGGGTGAAACGATTTCGGTATAATTTTATGAGGCTTGTGTTAAACTAAAATTTCTCCTTTAATACAAGTAATCTTTATTTCTTGTCCTTATTTTTATGAATTTTTGATATTGATTAAATTGACAACTTAACTCGATAGTGAGTTTTATATCGCTATTCATAAGTAGCAAGGTGTAAGTCTCATGATTTGTGTTTGTTACGTTATATTATCCGAACTTTACTTCGCGCATGATAGTCTCTGGAGAAATAAACGTATGAAATTAAATGATTTTGTTTTAGTCGTTCCCACGGTTCTTAATGTCATCATTAACGGTAAGATTTAATTTGAATGCTTCCTGCAAATGAGTAGGCTAATCAACTATAAAAGGGAAACTATACTTGTTACGGTTCCAAACAAGTGACTAATTAATTGCATATTGAAAATCGATCTTTTAAGTCTATGATCAAAACTACAATCGGAGGAAGAACACGCCTTTAAATTGAAAGTTTGATAAGAATTGATTTTTGTTATTTTTAGTTTTAGTTTTATTTCTTGGTTTTAGTTTGATAAACCAAAACCTCAAATTTTACATTTATTGCTTAAACATTAAGATTTTAATATCAACTATCTTGGGATACGATCTGATCTTACTATTAATACAAGTTAATTTAGTTAACTCATTTTTAGAGGGCTTCAACAACCCTGTCATAGACCCACATCCTTCGATCAGCCATAATCCTTTGACATAACCTTTAATAGGTCCACGTGATCTATTAGAACCAAAGCTACTATTAGGCGGCCATACCCATTTACCCTATCATCTTACGAATACCCATCATGACCTTAGACCCGAATACTAGACGGGTCATTATATAAATCCCTTATACAATACTAAGAAAAGGAAGACTCTCTCTGCACCCAACATCATTCATCGTCTTAACTCACGTTGTAATTTTTCTCCCAAACTAGAAGGGATGAACGGCCTACAACCGTCACAATCTAAATTTTACCATCAATTAATAATTTTATTTATAAAATAAATTTTAAAAATTAAAGAGAATAAATATATTTATCATTTTATTTTAAATTAAAATTTATATATATATATGAGATAATGATCACAAGTTTACTTCCATATTGATATTGATTTAAGATTGAATCTTGATTCCTTTGTGAATTCTTTTTTCTGATAGGAGGGCTGTTATTACGGAGTACGAGTATCACCGCGATGTTTAAAATATATCTACATTTCAGACGATGTTTAATCCTCTTCTCAGTAGCAATCACAAAATCAATGGGAAAAAATAAAGTATAAAGATGATGTAACAAGTCTCACTATAATATTCTCTCTCTCATTCTCTCACTTTCGTTTCATTAATTTCAAGTTACGTTATGTAAGAAAAATACGTGTTAATCCGAGTAAGATATAGAATATAATAATATAATATAATAATAATAATAATAATAATAATAATAATAATAATAATAATAATAAATAATAATAATAATATAAAAATCAAGAGAAACAAGGATAGAATGAGTTTACTTTTATCTTGGGATTGTTATCTGAAATAATAATTTAAGACGAAATTAATCCTGAGAAAATAACACAAAGAAGTTAAAGTTCTTAAAACCAAATAGAAATAAAAATACTTTTTTTTTTATTTTGGTTGATCGATCGGAACCAATTGAGACTTGTCGCTCCACAATTTCCTTAAGACAAATTTTGTCACTCCTTTGGCGTTTGAGTTTGTTGGTCATTTTTCTCCAAGATACAACAACTAGATGGTCAGCTACAAGCAATAGTAGAGATCATGAACTATTCTTGCCTTCGACTATCACCAGAAAACTAGTGGAAGAGAAAAAAAATTCTTCTTTTTGAATTTGTCAAAACTTGTGTTTAACCTAGCAGGTTAGCACACTATTTATAGGGGATTTTCAAGAGAGATGTAATCCAACCAGATATCTTTTAATATTCAAAAGTAAACAGATAATAATATCTTTTAATTTAAAATATTCAAAAGAAAAATTCTTTTACCATTCAAACTTAAATATATATTATTTTAATTTGGAATATACAAAAGTATATAATTATCTTTAATATTCAAAATTAAAAAGATAACACAAACCTTTTCAAATTGACATATTTAAAGAGTAATTATTCTACTAATATTCAAATTAAAAATTATCTTTTAATTTGCAATAGTCAAAAGGAATATGATTTTAATATAAATATTAAATACATCAATTAAATTTACCCTTTTCCAACAATCCCCCACATGAATGAAATTGATGATTTTATCAAAAATATTTTGACTCGATGTGGTGATAGTCTATACGATCTATAGTTTCATAGGATTGGTAGGTTTTCTCATTTGAACATTTTCTTGTGAAAGCATATTTAATTTACTATTTAAATAGTAGACGTGATGTCCTTGAATTGTTTTGTCATTTGTGTAAATGATAACATACTTCACACAACTACCCCTCTAATAAGAATTTAGTTCTCACGGGTATGTTCTTAAAGCCATGGACATCCACCTAGTTCTGTAAGAGTTTGAAAGAATTATGTCCAATAGTATCCTTAAAACGACTCCACTTCACACTCACATAAGTGACTTCTGATGCTCGGCTCATCGCAACACACAATGGTCATTAAAAGCCTTGTTTAGCCTATACCACTTTGACCACTGTTTATATCATAGTAACAGACTTGAGATAAGAAACCCCCATAATGACCGTACACGGTTTATACAATTAGGTTGTCCCTTTGAACATAGATCTTGAGATCTCTAGTCAACAAGGCAGGGTTTTCCTTCGTGAAGACACTAGTTTTTTACATTTGGTTTTTTTATTTATTATTATTATTTATTATTATTATTATTAATATTATTATTTATTATATATTACAGGCCCAAATTACAACCCAAATAGTAGCCCAATTCTGGCCCAACTGAGCAAACCCATCAGAAACCCTAAAACCCAACTAGGGTTTTCTATCCTAGTGTTGCCGCCGCTTTGCTTCTCCACCGTTGGATCTAGCATTGATCCAACGGTTCAGATGGTCCCAGTAGAAACCCTACGGTTATGATACCCTAGGGCCACATGGCCGCCGTTCGTCAGCCAGCCGACACCTTCAATGCCAGGTGACCCAACCAGCAGCGGCCGACGCCTTGCTACCTTGACACCACCTCACCAGAATGCTCCAGAAGCATCCCGATGTCATACACGTCGTTGCTCTAGAGGTGATTCACCACTGGAAGTTCGGTGACTCACCAAAGCTTCCTCTATTGACTGGTCCGACGAGATCCTCTTCGAGACTATATGACCACACCTGCAAAAAGAAAAAAAAAGGGACAGAGAGGACGAATGACAAAGATACCCAGCAAGAAAAACACAGTAACGACGAGAGCAACCATATCCAAAGAAAACGAAAGATAGAAGGAGAGAAACGGAGAAGGAACTCACCATCGAAGAGCCGTGGAACCACCGTGGTGAAATCAAAAGTTCAGAGGTAAAAAAATTAGATCTACAGGAACCTAAGGGTTTTTAGGGAAAACAAAGACCGGAATCGGTCTTAGGGTGTTTAGATCTATATTTTAGGTAAATTTGGGAATTTTCGGCCACCGGAGGCGGTGGCCGGCGGCGGAACTTGCAGCGGCGTGTGGCTGTCGACGGTTGTCGGAATTCCCATAGACGTGGGAATTTAAGAGAGAGGGGAGAGCGTTTTTCATTCTCTCTCAGTTAGAGAGAGAATGATAAGAGAGCAAATGAGAGAACTGGCCCGAAGGGCCAGCCGTTTCGGGCTTAAATAGTCCTCCCCGAACGACGCCGTTTTGGGGAGGGCTATTTGTGTAATTTTCAAACGTTAAACCCTATCCGTAGTCCCTCTGTTTTATATGTTTTACATTTTAGTCACTGAATCAAATTTATGATCCTTTTAATTTGGTCTCTAAATTTTATTTATTTATATTTTAGCCCTTAACCGTAATTATAAAATATTTAGATAAAATACATTTAGTCCTTTAATTTTAATAATTAATATTTAATCCGAGTACATATTTTAATTTATTTTAATCTGATATTCGAATTTTATATAATTTTAGTTTAGTCGCTAAATTAATAAATAAAGAGAATAGCATGTTTAGTCTCTCAAATTTTAAATAATTAATTATGAATTAGGTATTTAATTCTATTAAGTTACAATTTAGTCACTAATTTCAATTTTATTTATCTTAAATATATAGTTTTAATTTTGTTCATTGTTTAGTTATATGTTAATTTATATGTTTACTTTTTATTATTATATTATTATTATTATTATTAACCATAAATATATTATCTAAATAATATGTATTTTATAAAATCTTAGTTAATTATTCTTAACTTATTTTAATCTTATTTAATATTTATTTATTTCCAATATAAGAAAGGGTAGTCTTAAAATAACTGGATGTCCATTTTCTGATATTTTAAATAAATAAATATCTTATTTTATAAATTATATATTATTTTAATTATTTATTAATATCAAAGAAAAGAGCTGTCTTAATGCACCTAGAAGTCATTTTCTGATATTTCTAAATAAATAAATATTTTATTTATAAGTATATAAATTAATATATTTTTCATAATTATAATCTTAAAATAATAGGATTATAAATTAAATATTTTGAATTTTTAATTTCTAATAATAGAGACATTTATAATAATAAAGTACCAATTTTGGGCGTAGGGGTGCTAATCCTTCCCTAAACGTAACCGACCACGAATCCCTTTTTATTAATAAAAAGAATGAATTTTTGGTTAAAACGCAGATCAATTTATCTTTTAACTGTTGTTTTCTTAAAAACTCTTTTAAAAGATGATTTTTAGGTATTCGACCTACCTGACCCAAAAGGCCGATGGCGACTCCTAAATTATTTTAAAAAAACCATTTATTCACATTAATTTTCCGCCAAGTAAAAAAACATTCGTGCCCGGACGAAAACCGGTTACGACAGCTTGGCGACTCCGCTGGGGACCTGGTCAAACTTTTAAAATCAATTATAAATTGTCTCTATTAATTATAAATTAAAAATTCATATATTTAATTTTTAATTCTTTCTTTTCAAATTTTTTATATACTTATTATTTATTTATATTTCATTTTACTTGCAAATATTTTATTTCATTATTTATTTTTCTGTCAGAGTTTTGAACATTTCTCCTCACAAACAACACTTGCATTGCACAACATAAAGCTCTATAATTGAGTTTGTCCCTTTTAAGTGGGAGTGAAAGCGACGTCTTCGTGAGAATTTATTCTCCGTGTCAGACCTAGCAAGTAACTTTTGGGATTCATATGCTCTATGTCTTCGTGAGAATTTATTCTCCGTGTCAGACATAGAGAAGTGTATCCCCTCGAATTGAACTCGATCCACTTTAGTCCGTGATGGACTAGGATAGAGGGTTAGCAGCCCAAGGGGGGCACTAACAAGGACAATTCGGGTACCTTTACTTCTAGAACTGAAACCTTGCATATAATAAACCCTAGAAACTCTCCCGATTTGAAACCATGCTGAAATTTTGTCAGTAGGTATACACAAAGGAGAAATAAGCTCTAGCTTTTAATTTATTATTTTCCTCTCTGAATAAATGCATGTGAACTAGAAATCATGCAGTTAGGTTAATTTTTCCAAACAAAGCATGGAATTAGAAAGCATGAGGTTAAGATTTATACCTTGATAGATAGACTTTTCTTTCCATTAATTGGTACTAACCAATTTCTTTTTTCACTTCTTATTTTTTTCATACATATTGTTTGCTCTTAACTTGTTTTATTGATTTCTTTTGTTTGCATTGCATGATCATGGCATAACTAAAAGGTGTTTATTGGAAAGACTGTTCATCATATTGGAAAGAAATCGTAAATGGACAAAAAGTTTTATGATCAAACAAAATATGATGCGGCCAAAGAAAGAAATCCTGAGGAAACTTCGAGGATAGAAGCAAGCAATGTACACAGAGAACCGGTTATATTAATACCAAGTACTCCACAAAGATTCTGCCAGATTGATACCAAAAGCAGTCTATGGTAAGAGCATCAGTCAGGGCATTCAGAGTGGAGGAGGTTTTTATGAAACTCAAGCATGTTATTTGAAGGACTTGAATGACCAAAACAAGAAATTGAGCACAAAAATGAAAACTATGCATGAAGATTTTCAGAAAATCAGTCAAGCCTTTCAAAATACTGGCCTATGAAGTACCCCAGAAGAGTGGATCACAGGGGTCACCAAGCTGAAAAAGAACTGCAACATATATGAAGATCTTGTTCAAGAACTTCTTAGACAGAAAGGATCTCTTACAAGGGAAAATGAGCAACTGCGATAAGTGACACAGAAGATGAAAGAGAATGTCATAGAAGAAGTTGCAGTCCAGACAAGCAATATGGTTCTTAAATGATAGATTTAGCTGATTTTACAAGGAGATGAAGAAGAATGAAGACTCAACTTTTTGAGCATGAATGGAAACTAATTAGGCTTTGGAAAAGTTAGGAGTAAAATATATCCCTATATGTAAAGTTTTGTTTGATGTACCGAAACTTTTACGTTCAATGAAATCTGTTCTAAGATGATCACTCTTGAGTAACACATTTTCATACATACATTTGTATTTTGCATTTGTACATTTTTACGTTTGTATTTACATTTACATTTTTAAATCTACATCATGCATTAAAACATATTTAATTAAATAATAATGTTTATTTATTTTCAATATCAAAGAAAAGGGCAGTCTTAATATAACTGGATATCCTATTCTGGTATTTTAAATAATTTACATTTACATTTTTACAATTGCATATTTACATTTGGCATCTTTGCATTTGTATTTTTATGTTTGCTTTTGTATTACACAATTTGTATTCTTATTATTACATTCACATATTTACATTTGCCTTTGGCATCTTTGCATTTTTTATGTCATAATACATTAAAACATTCATTAAAATAAGGATTTCAAATGAAGTGATCTTGGTTTTTCCTTAAAGCAAGAACGCTCAGCACGACACAAGAAAAATGTCTAAAGAAACTGAGGATAGGCTGGCCAAATTTGAGATAGAGCAGAAAGAAATACAAGAGGAATTAAGGAGCAAGTTGGCACAAATTGAAGCTAATATCAAAAATTCTCATATCGATTTACTGAACAATATGAAAGAAATGATTGAGAAGCATTAGACCGCTGGAAAGAGTCTTGTTGAAAACCCCATAAATTCTTTGGATGTTATACCTGTTCATATTCCTGAGTTCACCTCTATACCCCAGGAAATTCAATCACCGATTTACTTCGCTGTTAAGAACTCACCATATCAAGCTGGAGCATCATTCCCCACTGATTGTCCTACTACTTCTGAGTTGAAACCTGATGAATTTTGTATTTGTAATAAGGTCCTTGACCTAAACAAATCAGTTGAGAAGGAAAAATTCACTCAACGACTGGAAAATATAGAAGAGGTGATAAAATCTATAGAGACAGTTGAGTCATTTTATGGGTTTGATGCCAAAGAACTAAGTTTGGTCCCTGGCCTGGTTATTCTACCAAAGTTCAAGGTTCCATATTTTGAGAAGTATAATGGGACCACATGCCTTCATATCATATCACTATGTATTGTCGTCGTATGACTGGCTATGTAGAGAATGAAAAGTTGTTGATCCACTGTTTCCAAGACAGTTTATCTGGATCTGCATCCAGATGGTATAATCAGATAAAACGTACTCAAATACGTTCTTGGAGGGATTTAGCTCAAGCTTTTTTGGGTCAATACAAGCACATGACTGATATGGCCCCTGATCAAACAATGTTGCAAAGCATGAATATGAAGTGCAATGAAAGCTTTCGACAATATTCACAACGATGGAAAGACGTTGCTTCTCAAGTACATCCACCATTGACTGAAAAAGAGTTCACTACTTTGTTCACCAGCAAATTAAAATTTCCTTATGTTAATCACATGATAGGGGTTGTCCCTAATAATTTTTCTGACATCATCATAAGTGGAGAAATCATCGAATTGGCTATCAAGAATGGCAAGATAAGAGGCTCTGACAATACTAAAGTCAAGAAAGAAGCTGGGGTTAATACAGTGAGGTCTTATTCAGTTAAACATGGTGCCAAACCTTATAGAGTGATCAAGAAGAAAAAGAATGTGCAGGGATTTCAATTTCCTCCTTTCCACTGTTCGAGTGAAAAATTGCATCCAAAAATGCTCTCAGCCAGATCAATTACTCCACAACTTGATCAATCACAGTGGCCTCCAAATGAGAATCGGACCTATAAGGAAGTTCCTTGGATAAATCAGACTGGAATTCCAAATTGTTCAGCTAAGGTTCCTGGTAACCTTAAGGGAAATTTCCAAGACCCTTTAGAGCAAGCAATTCAAAAATGCAAGAAAAAAGAAGGGGTTAAGGTTCAATGTTCAGAAATCGTTATTGCAACAGAAACTAATGTAACCAAATCCTACGAAGAATATCGGGCACAAGAAAATGGGAAAAGAAATCGAAAGGCTCCCATAGAGGTAATTCGAGATTGGCCTATTGGTCTAAGAAAGAATGAGGCAGATATAACCCAGAAGACACCTCAGATACATGTATCAGATTTTCTGAAAACCAATAAGGCCAAGGACAACTTAAGAAATCTGGTTAATATTACCCCAGTTATAGCTGAAATGAGTATTCAGAATCCCCTCGATAACATGAGAGCATTCAGTCGTTTAGAACGATCAAAGAAGGTGATAGCCTCGCGAGCGAGAAAAACTCTGAAGGTGTTTCAAGAATCTATCTCAGACATATACCCTCATTTGGTTAAAGGTCAATATATTACACCAAGATTGGTGAAGGTGTCACCAAAGCCTTATGCCTATTGCTATGATCAAAATAGCTTCTGTAATTTTCACTTGGGGGTATCTGGACATTCAACAGGGAATTGTTGGTCACTGTTAAAGGAAATAGAGACGCTCGTCGACAAGGGAGTCTTTACACAAGAAATGATCAATAAATGGGGGCAAATAAGGATAAAAATCTTGGGCTAAGTACACACCCAACATTAGAGGAGTAATGATGCAGAAACAAGTGGAAGTGTTATCTACCACTTAAGTACTTTCTATTTTCAGCATCTTGTTTGAATATGTTTTTTGTTCCTTTCTCCGCCTTTTGTGCAATAAATAAATATTTGTTTCTTTTATGGTTATGAGCAAGGAGTCAAATTTTAATCTTGAGATTATTGAGTATCAAGTAGATTAAATATTTTTTTAATTTTTCAAGAGTTATAGATCTATTGGCAATTGGTAAAATTATATCTTCAATATCCCATCCAATGCCAATTACTCGACCCTTACCAAAACCAAATCTTGAAACTACATTTATCTGAGACTCTGAAGAAATGTCTCTACCTATTTTTGAGACACCAACTCTAGATGTTTACCTTATCGGATAGAGTTGATTGATGATATTTCCTTTCACTATATACATGACTTTAAGAGTCACACATTTATCCTTCCAAACACGAATCATAAACCAAAAAACCTCAAATGAACCAAACTTCCAATTATCTGTGAATTTTACTGCAAGAAGAGACAAGATGAGGCATCATGGACCAACTCATTGATGATAATTTCGAGTGATTAGGGCATACTCAAAGAAGAAGGGGAAAGTGATTGATTGAAATAAATATATCATGCATTAACTACATTTTTCATGTAAGTAAAATTAATCTTGAATATTCATCCCCCTGGAGATACCTCTTTTTACAAAGGTTTCAGTGTATGAGATGATGAGCGACATTGTTTCATTTATCCTTTAATATATATATATATATATCCTTTGTTGTCCCCACTTGAGCTTGAATGATTTTTCTTCTGATTCAACCCTAACCAAGGATCACCCTCCACATTAGGGGGCAAGGTGAAAGATATTTGCTCACAAGAATAAAGATTGTCAATACATTTTTATTACGAAGACAAGTTTCCATGAAGTCATGAAAGTTTTGAACTACAAAGTATGTCAAATAAAGAGTGCTTGAAGATCAATCCAATCAAGAATAATGGAAAACCTCCAAAATGCAAAAGGAAAAGGAGGTGCTCAAAACAATTGAAGTATTATACTCATCCAACAAAAAAAAATTGAATCAAGATGGGTGACTTATTGAGCCTCAAGTTACAAGGTTGATCAAATACAAACAAGAAGAGCAAGAAATGCTGGAGATATGAGAAAATGGAAATGAATCCAAAATTTGGCAGTCTAGAGGGATCCAGATGATGGAAAATCCCCAGCAAGGCAGATCCAAGTCAAACAAAACAAGATTGATGGCATCAGAATGAATTGATCCTTGGTTTGATTACCCTTAAACACTTATTTGGGCCTTTTTATCCCTTTCTTTCATAACCATAAGCCATGGCCTACGTTACGTACCTGAAAAGTCATTTTAATCATACATGGATTTCTAAGTAAAAGAGAATATCTTCAGATTTCATTCCGCCTCTCAAGATTGATTTATTTACAAAAAAAATTGGTTTTTAAAATCTTTAATGCATGATATAAAAATGATAAAAAGGGGGGTTCAAGATATAATTTTTTAAATAACATCTTAGAACCAAAGAGGATTCGAGTTGAAAACCTGAAAAGGCGGTTCGAATATTGAATGGTGCAACACCGACATAAGAGACGATCTTAAGCTCTTAATGAAGCACCACACATCTCAAAAATGTTCTTGAGATTCTGGAAATGAGAAGCATCTCTACAAGATGAGCATAACAACCATTTCTTCAAGTTAGTGGAAGCTCGAAGCGACATACTGAACCAACTTGAAAGAACCTACTTTACCAAAATCAACATACACCTCAAATCAATCAATAATTTTGACACTTGCCATAGGACTATGATTTTTGAATGATTTAAAAGTGTAGTTGATTTATTTGATATTCATTAAACTCATTGTTTATGATTTGATTATATTGTGAACCTGAAAGAGGTAATACTTTGCAAAATTCTTTCATTCATCAATAAAGAAAGAAGAAAAAACATTTTTAAACAGGACAGTCTCAAATAGAGAAGGTCCTTGAAGCAAATTGTTGCTTATTCTACCTTGGTTGAAGAAAAATAATGAACGAGGCCAGAATAATGAAGCACTTCACATTTTTGGAGGCAAGTGGTCCAAGAAGCCATAAAGTCTGGAGAATTGAACTTGTGACACTCCCCTATGACATTATTTGAGGTCATCAAAAAGATTATCGTTTAGGGCGATAAGCATCACTAGACAGATTATTTTCCCCAACCATCAATTCATGTTCTCTAGAAGATTACATCATAAAGCCATGAACAAGTCGCTACCTGCACTCTGGTTATACCGTGATGCTGGCTCAAGACTTGATACATCATTGCTACTTCTTCTATGCCGATCAATTTCTTTGTCAAGATGATATTCATTATGTCTTTCAGAAGATTGTTGAATTTGAATTTAAGGACTTATGGTACAAAATAAGACATTATAACAGAATCTACCCTTATAGGCCTTTTATATAGGGTAACATTGGTTACAGGATTCCAAAAAGTTGAAGATGACCAGTTTTACTATCAATTAAACCTTTCCATGATTCGAAAAGAGTGGGATATATTGGAACAGAAGAAGAGACAATTGTCGTAACAATCATTACAAGGAAATGCACCAACAAAAATCTTCTAGTTCATCATGATGATGTTTATTTCTTCCAGTAGGGTTGTTATGCTGGATGCCACTAACAACAAGGTTGAATTCGCCAAATCTACTCATCAATTGCTCCAACCGATCATCATTCAGTTCTTGCACATCTGTTTTCAAAAGTATACCAAGAAAGTAAAAGGCAACTTCTGCATCATTGATCCCAGAGAAAAGAGACAGGACATTGATACCACCATGGAACATGTCTCTATACAGATCCTTGTGTATGGTTTTTAAGGAAACCTAGAAGCATTTCCACCTCATCAGATTCAAGTGGAACAATTTTATTCTTTTCAACCCATACCAGATTCCATTTTCAGCACTCATCAAGAACATACTTCTGGACACTCGAAGGTGGCTCATTGTCATAAGCTTCAAGAGCCTTACAATCCTTTCTGTCAATTTGGCACTTCCTGTACATGTTTATAAATAGTTCAACTTTGTTCTTGGATCCCAGGAAGGCCATCATTTCTTTTTCAATGGAAAAACATCAGCACATGGAGGAAGCAGAATAAGAGAAAATCTGTTCTCAATTGGCAAAATTATGAATATAGCCCTGTTCAGTATAGTAGCATGAAAATGCTTTGAATCTACAAATTCTGGCTCTACATCGAATAAGTACTATGATATTCCAGTCCAAACATTAATTGGAGCAAGTGCCATGTGCTCATAGTAGAAATAAGAAGACCCAATAGCATCTTCTGGAAGTGTTCTTTGAGTTATCTGATCTGGTTTGGTATGAACCCTAAAAACTAATTATTAGATTTAAAAGATGAATTTGCTCATGGTAGAAATAAGGAGGCCCAATAGCATCTTCTGGAAGTGTTCTTTGAGTTATCTGATCTGGTTTGGTATGAACCCCAAAAACCAATCATTAAATTTGAAAGATGAATTTGCTCATGGTAGAAATAAGGAGGCCCAATAGCATCTTCTGGAAGTGTTCTTTGAGTTATCTGATCTGGTTCGGTAGAACCACAAAACCAATCATTGGAATTAAAAGATGAACTGCATGATCGTCTTCATTAAGAAGCTTCTTTTCAAGCTTCTTCTGCTTATTCCTTTCCCAAAAATCATAGCTCGAGTTTTGCCTTTTCTTGTAATTGGGATCATTACATAATGGCTTCCTATCTTCTACCGAAAGAAGTGTGTCAGTAGCCTTAACCAGTTGATCAGCACATATAAAATCTTTCAATTCTGTAATTGATGAATCTGAACCACATCTCTTCATGGCTATTGAAGCCTCAGCCTCTTAGAATCCTATTTTTGTCAAGTATAACAGTTTACTCTCCTCATCAGAATCAGAATTCAGGATTTCCTCGATATCAGAAGAACTATCAATATCTGTTAAATCATCCTGAAAGATCGCTTCATAATCAGATGAGTTGTTATAAGAATCAACATGTTGCATGGGTGTGGATTTTTAATGAGCCTGTATCATTGTATATGTAGTCTTGTTATTGTATCAGATTACTATTTGCATAAATTGGTTTCTCTCCCACAGAAAAGTATATTTCAGAGATGACCTTCACTGAAAGATGATAAGCCACTGTGTCAGCCTGGAACAGATTACCAAGCTATTTATATTGCTTTGTCTGACTAAATCCCTCCAGATATAGAAAATGGTCACCTCATTCAGAAGACACATATCTCAGACGTTTTTGTCAGAATGATTGAGTACTTCTTAAGTTTGTAACAATATGAAGAGAATTTCTCCAGTTACTTGACAATACTACTATTTAGTGACACCAGAATGAGAGTATTCAAGATAAACAGATTTGGGGCACGAATAAAGCCACAAGTACCTACAATAGTTCATTGTCAAAATTGGACCTCGTGGGGATCATGACATTTCAGTTAAACATACATTGAGAGTTGAATCAGAAGCAGATATTGGGGCAGACTGAAAGCCCATTTCAATTAGAATCAGAAATATTGATGTATTCTGAACATTTATATCAACAAAATGTTAGGGCATGCTGAAAACCCTTTCAATCAGAATGAAGAATGTTGAGGTATTTTTTGTATTAGCCAATATTGGGGCATGTTGAAAGCCCATATTATCCTATGTCAAGATCATTGACTCGAACAAATATTTCCAATGAGACATAAAGATATGAAGAATGAAAATGGTGAAACAATGACAGTGAAGTTGACTATACATAATTGCTTCGTTCATCAAGCAGTTGCATTAGGGTCCTGTTGTTGAACAAATATTTAATCAGCAAGTATGGTTTCAAATACCCAATCTTCTTAAACCATGTGTCACATGACAGTGTGCTCTTTGTTAAGCTACATCATGGTTGCATGAATAAAGATGGTCCCTTTGTAGACCATTCGATCCAAGGATCAGTTCCTCGAGACCTCAAAATCTAAATTTGGCCTTTTGTGTGTCGGTGATAATTGAAAATATTTCTTTGAGATTCCTGTCAGTTAGTTTCAACCATACTGTTGAGGTTACGAAGCTATTTTTCACATCAGTTTTGTTTACTTGATGACATTGAAGAAATAAGCTCATGTATATTGCTCTTTCCCGATGTTACTGGGGTTATCATTGCTAGCTAGACTAAACCGAGTTTTCATCTATTTGGTTTATCATGTGCGTTTCATCCCCAACATCAAGAATTCTACGGATATTTTTCCATACATGACTCTTATAGTGGGTAAAGAGCTTCAATAATTGAGAAATCTGAGCAGAAGCCACAGAAAAGGATGAATGTGTTGTCAAGTGTTTTACATCCCACACAAAAGGATGAATGTGTTGTCAAGTGTTTTACATCTAAGCTGAAACCACATGAGATGAAGAATATGTTATCAAATGTTTTACGAACCAGTTATTCTGATGTTGAACCAATGTTGTGATCATATGGTTTCCATTTTTGATCCAAGATGAAGTTTGTCTTCTTCAACTTCAAGATTATAAGATGAGATATGATGAAGATTTCTTTCCGCAGATGGAGAGCTGAAATTTTAACCACAAGAAACTAGTTAAACGACAGGTTGTGGTTAATCGTCTCAACATGATATAGTCCAAGTTGCTTTGTTCGAGAACCAATTAAATATGGAGATATAAAAGGAATTGAGATAAATCCTCCTTGTGATATGTTTCAAGAGTCAAATTAGAATAGACTCTACTCTCCTAATTAATTCCTGCTTAGTCAGGCATATCTACATCTACACTCTTCAAAGTTGATAGATTCCCTTTTTAAAGATGACAGATTCTTTTTTCAAAGATGAAAGCTTTATCGGATTTCTACACAATTCCAAGCAAAGAAAGCCGATATTATCAAAGACAAAATGGGGCATCAAGGTCATAGTTCTGACTACGACAAGAGTTCCACAAATGAAACAATTCTTCTGAGACTTTTATAAGCAAAAAGACATAAAGATACAAGTTGATCAGATGGTTCTTCAGAAATGCAAGCTTGATAGCATAAGTTGCTACACTGATATCCAGAGGTGAACCTGGCAATAAATGATGAAGTGGAGGAAAACCGAGTTCACCATTTTGAAGTCAAATGAAGATTGCATAAACATTCATGCATCATATTTAGACATTTGCAAAAATAGGTGCATTTTCATTCATTTTATCCATGTTGAATTCTGAAGGAATTTCAAAGATTTTAGCAAAGATTTAAATCCATCATTTGATGGATCAGCTTTTCCAGAAAAAAGTTCATAATGTGAAGAACTCATCTGAAGAAGGAGAAGAAGTTCATAATGAGAAGAATTTGTTCAACCTTTTGCTCAAATCCATCATTTGATGGATCAACTTTTCCAAAGAAAGTTCATAATGAGAAGAACTCATCTGAAGAAAGAAGAAGAAGTTCATAATGAGAAGAGCTTGTTCAACCTTTTGCATAATTCTATCACAGAAGGAGATAGATCAGCATCAACTTTTCCAAAGAAAGTTCATAATGAGAAGAACTCATCTGAAGAAGGAAGAAGAAGTTCATAATTAGAAGAACTTCTTCAACTTTTCACTTGAATTCATCATTCGATGGATCAACATTGCCAGGTAGAGTTCATAATGAGAAGAACTCATCTAAAGAAGGAAGAAGAAGTTCATAATGAGAAGAGCTTGTTCAACCTTTTGCATAATTCTATCACAGAAGGAGATAGATCAGCATCAACTTTTCCAAAGAAAGTTCATAATGAGAAGAACTCATCTGAAGAAAGAAGAAGAAGTTCATAATGAGAAGAACTTGTTCAATTTTCGCTTGAATTCATCATTTGATGGATCAGCATTGCCAGGGCGAGTTCATAATGAGAAGAACTCATCTGAAAAGGAAGAAGAAGTTCATATGAGAAGAACTTGTTCAACATTTTGCTCGAATTCATCACTCGATGGATCAACTTTTCCAGAGAGAGATCATAATGAGAAGAACTCATTTGAAGAAGGAAGAAGAAGTTCATAATGAGAAGAACTTGTTCAATCTTTTGCATGATTCTATCACAGAAAGAGATAGATCAGCATCAACATTTCTAGATTACATCACAAAAGGAGACAAATTATCATCCCCAGTGGAAAAGTTCATAATGAGAAGAACTAATCCCAAAGAAGATTTTATTCAACATTACCATCATAATCAAATAAAGTCAAATGAAAAAAACTTATTGTCTTTTCGTCTTTGCCCTATTCTTGTTAATACAAGAATGAGCAAAGAGGGGCAGCTGAAGACACTAGTTTTTTACATTTGGTTTTTTTTATATTTATTATTTTATTTTTATTATTATTTATTATTATTATTATTATTATTATTATTTATATATTACAGGCCCAAATTACAACCCAAACAGTATCCCAATTCTGGCCCAACTGAGCAAACCCATCAGAAACCCTAAAACCCAACTAGGGTTTTCTATCCTAGTGCTGCCGCCGCTTTGTTTCTCCACCGTTGGATCTAGCATTGATCCAACGGTTCAGATGGTCCCAACAGAAACCCTAGGGTTATGATACCCTAGGGCCACATGGCCGCCGTTCATCAGCCAGCCGACACCTTCAATGCCAGGTGACCCAACCAGCAGCTGCCGACGCCTTGCTACCTTGACACCACCTCACCAAAATGCTCTAGAAGCATCCCGAGGTCATACACGTCTCTGCTCTAGAGGTGAGTCACCACTGTAAGTTTGGTGACTCACCAAAGCTTCCTCTATTGACTGGTCCGACGAGAGCCTCTTCGAGACTATATGACCACACCTGCAAAAAGAAAAAAAAGGGACAGAGAGGACGAACGACAAAGATACCCAGCAAGACAAAACACAGTAATGACGAGAGCAACCATATCCAAAGAAAAAGAAAGACAGAAGGATAGAAACGGAGAAGGAACTCACCATTGAAGACCGGAATCGGTCTTAGGGGTTTAGATCTATATTTTAGGTAAATTTGGGAATTTTCGGCCACCGAAGGCGGTGGCCGGCGGCGGAACTTGCAGCGGCGTGTGGCTGTCGACGGTTGTCGGAATTCCCACAGACGTGGGAATTTAAGAGAGAGGGGAGAGCGTTTTTCATTCTCTCTCAGTTAGAGAGAGAATGATAAGAGAGCAAATGAGAGAACTGGCCCGAAGGGCCATCCGTTTCGGGCTTAAATAGCCCTCCCCGAACGACGCCGTTTTGGGGAGGGCTATTTGTTTAATTTTCAAATGTTAAACCCTGTCCGTAGTACCTCTATTTTATATGTTTTACATTTTAGTCACTGAATCAAATTTATGATCCTTTTAATTTGGTCTCTAAATTTTATTTATTTATATTTTAGCCCTTAACCGTAATTATAAATATTTTAGATAAAATACGTATTTAGTCCTTTAATTTTAATAATTAATGTTTTAATCCCGAGTACATATTTTTAATTTATTTTAATCTGATATTCGAATTTTATATAATTTTAGTTTAGTCACTAAATTAATAAATAAAGAGAATAGCATGTTTAGTCACTCAAATTTTAAATAATTAATTATGAATTAGGAATTTAATTCTATTAAGTTACAATTTAGTCACTAATTTCAATTTTTATTTATCTTAAATATATAGTTTTAATTTTGTTCATTGTTTAGTTATATGTTAATTTTATATGTTTACTTTTTATTATTACTATTATTATTATTATTATTATTTAACCATAAATATATATATTTATCTAATAAATAATATGTATTTTATTAAAATCTTAGTTAATTATTCTTAACTTATTTTAATCTTATTTTAATATTTATTTATTTTCCAATATTAAGAAAGGGTAGTCTTAAAATAACTGGATGTCTATTTTCTGATATTTTAAATAAATAAATATCTTATTTTATAAATTATATATTAATTGTTTTAATTATTTATTAATATCAAAGAAAAGAGTTGTCTTAAGGCACCTAGAAGTCCTTTTCTGATATTTCTAAATAAATAAATATTTTATTTATAAGTATATAAATTAATATATATTTTTCATAATTATAATCTTAAAATAATAGGATTATAAATTAAATATATTTTGAATTTTTAATTTCTAATAATAGAGACAATTTATAATTAATAAAGTACCAATTTTGGGCGTTGTAGGGGTGCTAATCCTTCCCTAAACGTAACCGACCACGAATCCCTTTTTATTAATAAAAAGAATGAATTTTTGGTTAAACGCAGATCAATTTATCTTTTAACTGATGTTTTCTTAAAAACTCTTTAAAAGATGATTTTTAGGTATTCGACCTACCTGACCCAAAAGGCCGATGGCGACTCCTAAATTATTTTTAAAAAACCATTTATTCACATTACTTTTCCCGCCAAGTAAAAAAAATCCGTGCCCGGACGAAAACCAGTTACCACACTTTGCATAAAAGCCTTTAAATTTTATGGGATTTAGTCACATTCCTTTAGATGTTTTCTCAACTTGATCTCAATTTAACCTTTTGGTTAGCGAATCCACAATGTTATCCATTGATCTTACAAAATCAACAGAGATAACTTAATTTGAGATCAGTTATGGTATTATGTTGAGAACATATATATCTCAACTTACCATTATACTTGAAATTCTATGCTAGTCACAATATATACATATTGTGGGCACATGTTTCAACTATTCAAGAATATCCTTCAAGAAATTTCAAAGTTATTCAGCTTATTTTCTAGATTTATCTAGAGCTACAAACTCATATTCCATAAAGAATTTGATTATGACCGTTTTCTTAAGGATTTCCATAACATGGCTTCTCCTTCCAATGTGAAACATATTCACTTGATATCTTAAATATCAAATTCCAACTAGCAGTGATATATCCTTCTAAGATAGTAGGATAGTCAAAGAAAATGCAATCCATCATTTAGGATTTATTTTTATTTGTTTTGGTAATATGGTTATTACCTTCTCAAGACACCCTCACATTTTCAAGTGTTTGTATGACACAGGTTTTCAACCTTTTCATAACTCATATGGTGTCTTGTCCATTTTCTTTCTTGAGGACCTTTAAAAGGTAACTATTTGACAGAACAACTTCTCCCCCCACATGTTCTATGACAACTCAGAACTTCTTAGCATTGCGTTCATTATTTACTTTAAGGTTTGATTCTTCCGTTTTTCTACTCCTTTTATTTTTAGGAGAATATAGTGTTATTCAACATCATTATCACTTATTACCATCTTAATCTATTTATTAAGTTGGTTTTCAAATTTATGTTTATATGAAATAAATTTCTCTATAACACTACTTTTGCTCTTTTAGCAAATACACATAGAAATACTTTTGCTATTATCATTAGAGGTAATAAAATATTTGTTCTCCCTCGTCTTTGTCATTATTACAAATTTGAAGAACTTGGTCACTAATAATTCATTAGTACCAACATATTCCTTTTCAGATCCAAGGGATAATGTTATTCATAATTCTTTTATGGATATTGTACACCTTATATAATGTATCCAATAATACATTCAGGATGTATTTTCATAATTCTTCCAAAATTTGGTAACAATGTTTATCTAATCATCTCTGATAATAGAAGGATCATCCAATATTTAGTCAAATTCAACATGACCAAATAAAACAACATCTTATGTTGTCATATTTTGAAATTCTATTCATAGAATTTTACAAGTTTCTCATTGTGATTTACAACCATCAACAAACATAATTTCGTTTAACACACAAATTTAGAATTAAATAATAATTCCAATAATAAATCAATATTAAATTTTGATTTCATCTATCAAAAAAATTTAGTCATGAACTAAAATTCTGAAACAAATTAATAACAAAGTTGTTACTTTCCCATGATTTCTATTAATCAAAATCAAATAATTCTGCTATGAGACAGAATTAAAATCTCAATTGATTTAAAATACGAAATTAAATATTCAAATAAACAAAAAAATTATTCTTGATTATTTTTTATTTCGTTATCAAACATAATCAAAATTCTGAAACAAAATCAGTAACTGAAGTTACTTTCACGACAATCTTTGTTACACAAATTTATCCACTTTGAGATTTAGCAAACCTATTAAAATGATAGGATAAATCCCGAAACAAATTTGTTCTCTATCTCATTTTCTGACAATATCTGAACCGTTTCAAATTAAAGAAAGGTAGAAGAAAGAGTTCTGAATCGTTTTGGATTAAAAGGAGATATTCAAATTTCACCTACCTGATTGACTTCATCGTTGTCAACCAAAACTTGAATTCTTGATCATCATTATTAACTTATCCATTGTTAATCAGAGTTTTAATTGTCAAGATTCAAGGTGTGCCCCACAAAATGCGTATCCACAAAGATCTTGCATAGATTTTAAAATCCAATTATTTGAATCCCTACAAAAAAAATTAGTGGAATCATGTCTCACATTAAAGATTAAACTCAAAATTATTCCACAAAAACTTTGAAATTCATAAATTCAAAAATTGAAGGAAACTTATCTTTGGCGTGAATTCCTCTTGATTTTGCTCAATATTTGTGTTGTTGAATTTTGGCACTTCTTTCGTACACAACAAGGATTAAACTCAAACGAATTCTATATCATATCGAAAAATAAGAAAATTAAAATATGTCTTAAGATTTTTAGAAAAATACGCGTTAATCCGAGTAAGATATAGAAAAATAATAATGATACTAATAATCATATAAAAATCAAGAGAAACAAGGGATAAAATGAGTTTACTCTTATCTTGATATTATTTTTCGAAATAACAATTTGAGACAAAATCAATCCTAAGAAAATAACACAAAGAATTTGTTGAGTTAATCGATTGACTGAATAGGCCAAGAGGGGGGTGAATTGGCAATAAAAAATTGGTGGAAGCTTTTGCAAAAATTGAAAGAAATTGCACAGCGATTTAGAGTGGTTCGACTTTATCAACCAAAGTCTACGTCCACTACCTTAACTATCCACACTAAGGATTTTCCAACAAATTCACTAATTTGTTCTTTCTTTTGAGGCCAAAGAGATAACCTTAAAACTCCCTCAAGAATATACCCCAATTCTTGAGAACACTCTTTTCTCAAAGAGAAAAAAAAAATTTGCAAATTTACAAGAAAAACCTCACAAGGAAAATATGTTTGCACAATTCTAGAACAAAGAAAGAACACTCAAGAATAAATACAATTGAGCACAATAAGTGTTTTTGAAAGCAAAATTAATATTGAATGAAAAATAGGCTTGAAATGCTCAAACTTGAGGTTTGATGCTTTCTCTTTGATTCTCTCTTGATTCTAATTGCTTGATGTTTCTTGTTATTGATCAATGGCTTCTAAACTTGTTTAAATACTCCTTGAATCAATTCTGAACGTTGGTGATAATTAGTGGAGTCAATAGAGCCATTATTGTGTGAAAACAATTAATTTTCTGGGTGGGAGCGTCTCATGCATCAATGCATGACCATTATGCATCGGTGCATCAGTGTAAAATTTCAAATATTTTGACCGTTGGACTCCTAGTGCATCGGTGCACTAAGAGTGCATCGATGCATGAAGTGCATTCGATGTTTGAAAAATAGCCTGGTGCATCGATGCATGGATTGTGCATCGATGCATCAAATGCATTCGATGTTTTAATTAAATCAGAGTGCATCAATGCATGGAGAGTGCATCGGTGCATGGAATGCATTCGATGTTTCAATTTATTCATTGATGCATCGATGCATGGTATTGATGCATCGGTGCATGCCTTTGAAAAATTGATTTAAGGCTTGATTTTGGTTTAAAATACTTTGAAAAATTGTTTCAAAAATAGTTTAAGTACAAATCACAATTTTACACATTTAGTAAGGATTAAAATTGATCTTCAAAGACTTGGAGTAATAATTTGATATTCGATAAATTGAATCGAATATACATTGTAAAATCATTTGTAAAAATCTTAAAATTCATTTAACTTAATTTGTTATATCGAAATATCAAAAATGTTTTTAACAATCTCCCCCTTTTTGATATAACAAAACACTTGGGAAATTTTAAGATTTAGAAATTATTTTTGAAATCAGCTTTTGAAAAATTACTCCTCCTTACTATGACACACATCTTCTCCCCCTTTTTGTTAAATCAAAAAGACTCTATAAAACGTTTTAAACAATAATGTTTTGAAAAACTTAAGCCAATTGATTTATTAATTATAAGTTACTAAGATCACAATCAAAAGAGAGGTTAGCCATTAGTTTCATAAATCAATATTCATATAACATGCAATGGATAATTGGTCATATATGTCTAATGATGCAAAAATAAGAAAATTTAACCAAACCAAATATATATATTAAGTTCAAGCATCCATAAATATAAAATAAGTCCAGTCAAAGTATCAAAAACAAAGAAACCCGAAATTTGAAAACATATGTATGCACAATCAATCCCAAAACTCAATTGAGTCCTTAATATTTCAAGGTTCTCTAAATCAATCCTAATGGGCATGTTTTGAAAACTATTAAAAAATTGATAATCATAATAATATAGTTTTCATGAAAACAAAAACAATTAAATCAAAAATCTTACTATTTTTTTTAATTTTCGAAATCCAATATTTTTTTTTGAAAAATTGTTTGTTTTGGAAGAAATTGGCAGTAAAATCTTGTTTAGAACCAACAAACAATCAATGCCCGATATAATGTACATCCTAGAACTAATTAAAACTAGTTCTAAAATCATAAATTTGTAAAATAGAGATTTTTAGAAAAATACCTTGAAAATTCGGATTGAGAGAGATGAGGAGTTGTTTTGCACGATTTAATGATTGAAGCAGGTTTGGGAGTTGAAAAGCTTGAAAATTCCGTCGAAAAATCGTTGATTTTGAGCAAGAATGGAGATTTTAGAGAGAGAGAGACGAACGACTTTGAGAGAGGGGTTTTTAGGTTTTGAGAAAATGAAGAAAATGAGGCATTTTAACCCAAAACCCGACCGATGCATGATCTTGTGCATCGATGCACATTCAAGGCATGCATCGGTGCATCATGCGGATGCATCGATGCACATTCAAAGGGATGCATTGATGCATTGTTAAGTGTATCGGTGCATTAAGCACAAAAATGTCAAAAATCCATTTTAAACACTTAAAATGCTAAATTATTTAGCTCTAGTGGATTTGGCAACTCATATATTGAAAATTAACCATGTTCAATCAATCAAGTTAATCTCTTAAAAAATATTTGAACATAAAATTAATTTTCACCAAATAACATAAACTCCCCCTAACTAATGGCAATGAATGTAATCAAAAATTACTTATTATAAGCATTTTTCATTTATTCTTAAAAGTTCTAAAAATTATTTTAAACACTAAGTGAAGATAGGGTGGCTAAACCTAATTCTCTCCTAAGTGTCCAAAATCTTTCTTTGTCTAAAGGTTTTTTAAAGATATCCGCTAATTGGTGCAAAGTATCGACAAATTCTAGAACTACATCTTCCTTAGTGACATGGTCTCTAATAAAGTGTTGTCTTATTTCAATGTGCTTAGTTCTAGAGTGTTGGATGGGATTTTTAGTGAGACAAATAGAACTAGTATTGCCACACTTGATAGGAATGGTACCAACTTCAATTCCATAATCAAAAAGTTGTTGTTTCATCCATAAAACTTGTGCACAACAACTACCAGCTGAAATGTATTCGGCTTCAGTAGTAGATAATGCAACACAATTTTGTTTCTTTGAAAACCAAGAAATCAACATATTTCCAAGGAATTGGCAAGTACCGGAGGTGCTTTTCCTATCTAATTTTCATCCTCCATAATCCGCATCAGAAAAAGAATGCAAGCTAAAGCTAGAGTCTCTAGGATACCAAAGTCCTAAACTAGGAGTGTCTTTAAGGTATCTAAAGATTCTCTTAACAGCTAGTAAATGTGATTCCTTAGGGCATGATTGAAATCTAGCACATAAGCAAACACTAAACATAATGTCTGGTCTACATGCAGTTAGATAAAGTAGAGATCCAATCATTGACCTATATAATTTAACATCTACACATTTACCTCCTTCATCTAAGTCAAGCTTTGTTGAAGAGCTCATTGGAGTGTCATGAGGTTTCCCATTTTCTAGTCCAAACTTCTTGAGCATATCTTTGACGTACTTAGCTTGATTGATGAAGATGCCATCTTTGCTTTGCTTGATTTGGAGTCCCAAGAAAAATGAGAGCTCCCCCATCATGCTCATCTCAAACTCACTTTGCATTAGCTTAGAAAATTCTTGGCAAAGAGCACCATTAGTAGAACCAAATATTATATCATCAACATAAATTTGAACTACTAATAAATCTTTACCTTTATGCTTCAAAAACAATGTAGTGTCAACCTTCCCTTTTGAAAAACCTTTTTCAATTAAAAAATTTGACAATCTTTCATACCAAGCTCTAGGAGCTTGCTTTAAACCATAAATAGCTTTTGTCAATTTTAAAACATGATCCAGAAAATTTGAATCTTTAAAACCTGGAGGTTGTTCCACATACACTTCTTCTTTTATAAAACCATTTAAAAATGCACTTTTAACATCCATTTGATATAATTTAAATTCATTGAAACATGCAAATGCTAATAACATTCTAATTGCTTCCATCCTATCTACGGGAGCGTATGTTTCATCATAGTCTATGCCCTCTTCTTGAGTATACCCTTGAGCAACAAGTCTAGACTTGTTTCTCACTATATTACCACTCTCATCAAGCTTATTCCTAAATACCCATCTAGTACCTACAATAGATTTATTACTAGGCCTTTCAACTAATGTCCATACTTTACTTCTCTCAAATTGATTTAACTCTTCTTGCATAGCCATAATCCAATGTTCATCATTTAATGCTTCTTTAATATTCTTAGGCTCTATGCATGAGATAAATGAAACATAATTACAAATATTTCTAAGAGAAGATCGAGTTGTTACCCCTTTTGATGGATCACCTATAATTTCACCATCCTTGACATAGTTGTACTCTCTTGGATAAGATACTTCACTTTCTTCAATGGTTGGATTCTCAAGAGGATCATGAGTTTCCTCATTTTTCGTTTCTTCCTTTGATAATGGTTCTCCAACGTCATGTCTAGCGTCATTTATATTTATAACACTTACATCATCATTCATACAAGAATCCTTCCTCGGAAGGGGATTATCATCGAAAACAACATGTATAGACTCTTCTACAACTAAAGTTCTTTTATTAAATACACGATAGGCTTTAAAATTTAAGGAATAACCCAGAAAAATTCCTTCATCACTTTTAGCATCAAATTTGCCAAGGTTTTCTTTACCGTTGTTTAAAACAAAACATTTACATCCAAAAGGATGAAAATAACTAATGTTAGGTTTTTATTTTTAAAAATTTCATATGGAGCTTTCTTTAAAATTGGCCTAATCATTACTCGATTTACAACATAACAAGCGGTATTTGTGGCTTCCGCCCAAAAATATTTTGGCAAATTATTTTCACAAAGCATGTTTCTAGCCATTTCTTCTAAAGTTCGATTTTTCCTCTCAACAACTCCATTTTGTTGAGAGGTTCTAGGTGCTGAAAAATTATGGCTAATACCGTTAGAGTTACAAAATTCAGTAAATCCAAGATTTTCAAATTCAGTTCCATGATCACTCCTAACACTAGTTATAGAGTAACCTTTTTCATTTTGGATTACTTTTGAAAACGTGATGAATTGTTCTAATGCTTCATCTTTAGTATTTAAAAATAGAACCCAAGTATATCTAGAATAGTCATCTACCAAGACAAATGCATATTGTTTTCCACCCAAGCTAGTAGTTCTAGTTGGCCCAAAAAGATCTAAATGAATCAATTGTAAAACTCTACTAGTTGATACATCATTAATGGATTTAAAAGAAACTCGCTTTTGTTTTCCTTTAGCACAAGCATCACAGATTTTATCATTATCAAATTTAAGCTTAGGCAACCCTCTTACTAGGTCTCCTTGAATTAACCGTAGCAAAACACTCATACTAGCATGTCCTAGTCTCCTATGCCATAACTAACTATCATGTTCATCCTTAGCAACTAGGTATAAATTAGTCATATCAAAAGAATCTAAATGCACCATGTATATGTTTCCTATTCTATGACCAACAAGCATAATCCGATTAGATGCAATGTCAATGACTTTACAACCATTAATTTCAAATAAGACATTGAATCCTTTATCGTATAATTGACTAATACTCAATAGATTATGCTTTAATCCATTCACATATAAAACATTTTAAATTTGTATGGAAGAGGTATTACCTATTGTACCAATACCTTTAATGTGACCTTTTGAATTGTCTCCAAAAATCACTTCTCCTCCATTTTTGGCGTTAAGCTCAATGAACCGGCTTTTATCTCCGGTCATGTGTCTTGAGCATCCACTATCAAGGTACCATGAATTTGAATTTGTTTCCCGTGCCTTGTAGCAATGCTCATTTTCCTACAAACATAGA
Source organism: Hibiscus syriacus (assembly GCF_006381635.1). Taxonomy (NCBI): domain Eukaryota; kingdom Viridiplantae; phylum Streptophyta; class Magnoliopsida; order Malvales; family Malvaceae; genus Hibiscus; species Hibiscus syriacus. Next base: position 8,205,290 of record NW_024063392.1, on the reverse strand, counting down.
TTAATTTTTGATTTTTAGTACCCAAATTCTTTTGGGTCCATATTCATTAGTTTCCAAAATCCTAGTCCCCTTAGGTATCCATTTGTGTAGGATATTTTTATCTTTAGTAGTAATGAGTTCTTTAGGAACCCACATACTTCTAACGATTTTTCTATTAGAGGTTCTTTGGGGACCTCTATGATTGTAGTTTCTAAAACTTTTTCTAACAAAGTTGGATTTTGAATTTCCACCTTTTTTCAAAATGTTTTGTTCCAACTTTATCAAAAGAAGTTTTAAGATCATCAATTTTCTTTTGATGATCATCATTGATCTTTGAAAGTAAATTTTTCAAATCTAAATTTTTCTTTTCAAACTCTTCTAGTTTGATTTGCAAATCTTTGATTTTACTTTCAAGATCGTTGTTGGTTTTGGATATGAGTTTGTTTTCATTTTTCAATTTTGAAACATCTTTTTTATATTTTAAAAATAATTTCTCATAATCCGAAGCCAACCCATTATATTCCTCTAATAACTCATCATAGGATAAATCATCAAAATCGGATGAGTTAGAGGTTACCTTATAATCTTCCCCAAATGCCATCAAGCACAAGTTAGCTACTTCTTGTTCCTCTTCATAGGAACTTTCTTCATCGCTCCATGTAGCCACATGAGCCTTGTGCTTATTCTTTGATTGACCCTTTTTCTTCAATTGTGGGCAATCATATTTGACATGCCCTGGCTTTTTGCATTCGTAGCAAATGATTGGGTCCTTCTCTTTCGGTTCATTTTTGAGGCCTTCATTTCGTTTGAATTTTCTTCCTCGATAAGGTCTCATCATTTTTATGAACCGTTTGGCAAACAATGCCATTTCCTCGTCATCGCCATCGTTATTCGAATCACTCTCATCTTTTGTGGATTTGAGAGCAACTCTAATGTTTTTCTTCTTCTCCTTCTCTATTGGTGTCTCGTCAATCTTGTCAAGGTCCACCTCATCTTCGAGCATCATTTCATGAGTGAGGAGTGACCCAGTTAGCTCTTCAAGAGTTAAGGACGTTAAGTCCTTAGACTCGATGATTACCGTCTTCTTTGATTGCCACGATTTTGGGAGAGAGTAGACTAACTTCCTCACAAGCTTTTCATTTGAAATGATCTCTCCATATGATTTGAGACCATTAACAATCATTGAAAATCTATCCGTCATAGCTTTGATATCTTCATTTGGTTTCATCCTGAAATTTTCATAGCTATGCGTTAGAATACTAATTTTAGATTTCTTTACCTCATCGGTACCTTCATGAGTGACTTGAAGTTTGTCCCATATTTCTTTGGCGGTTGTACACGATGAAACTCTTTCGTATTCATCTGGTCCAAGAGCACAAAAATGATATGGATGGCTTTGGAGTTGAGCTGGAACATTCTTGTCTCTCCTTCACTCCACAACCTTGGATGAGTGAGAGGTTTGATGTATCTTTCTTCTACAGCATTCCATGCTCCCATGTCACTTGCTTGAATGAAGTACATCATTCTATTCTTCCAATAGGCATAGTTAGCTCCATTGAAGAAAGGAGGCTTATTGACGGGCATCGAGTCGAGACCGGAGTCGAAGTTTGAAGCGGAGGCCATTGATGACTTTGATTATAGATATAACTCTTCCCGAATCGACTCAAGAGGCGATTAAACCTTCAAATGAGTTAGGCTCTTATACCAATTGTTGAGTTAATCGATTGACTGAATTGGCCAAGAGGGGGTGAATTGGCAATAAAAATTTTGGTGGAAGCTTTTGCAGAAAATTGAAAGAAATTGCACAGCGATTTAGAGTGGTTCGACTTTATCAACCAAAGTCTACGTCCACTACCTTAGCTATCCACACTAAGGATTTTCCAACAAATTCACTAATTTGTTCTTTCTTTTGAGGCCAAAGAGATAACCTTACAACTCCCTCAAGAATATACCCTAATTCTTGAGAACAATCTTTTCTCAAAGAGAAATACAAATTTGCAAACTTACAAGAAAAACCTCACAAGGCAAATATGTTTGCAAAATTCTAGAAAAAAGAAAGAACACTCAAGAATAAATACAATTGAGCACAATAAGTGTTCTTGAAAGCAAAATGAATATTGAATGAAAAATAGGCTTGAAATGCTCAAACTTGAGGTTTGATGCTTTCTCTTTGATTCTCTTGATTCTAATTGCTTGATGTTTCTTGTTATTTATCAATGGCTTCTAAACTTGTTTAAATACTCCTTGAATCAATTCTGAACGTTGGTGATAATTAGTGGAGTCAATAGAGTCGTTATTGTGTGAAAACAATTAATTTTTTGGGTGGGAGCGTCTCATGCATCGATGCATGACCATTATGCATCAGTGCATCAGTGTAAAATTTCAAATATTTTGACCGTTGGACTCCTAGTGCATCGGTGCACTAAGAGTGCATCGATGCATGAAGTGCATTTGATGTTTGAAAAATAGCCTGGTGCATCGATGCATGGATTGTGCACTGATGTATCAAATGCATTCGATGTTTTAATTAAATCAGAGTGCATCGATGCATGGAGAGTGCATCGGTGCATGGAATGCATTCGATGTTTCAATTTATTCATTGATGCATCGATGCATGGTATTGATGCATCGGTGCATGCCTTTGAAAAATTGATTTAAGGCTTGATTTTGGTTTAAAATACTTTGAAAATTGTTTCAAAAATAGTTTAAGTACAAATCACAATTTTACACATTTAGTAAGGATTAAAATTGATCTTCAAAGACTTGGAGTAATAATTTGATATTTGATAAATTGAATCGAATATAAATTGTAAAATCATTTGTAAAAATCTTAAAATTCATTTAACTTAATTTGTTATATCGAAATATCAAAAATGTTTTTAACAGAATTTAAACTTCTTAAAACCAAATAAAAATAAATAGAAATAAAAATTCTCATATTTATTTTGATCAATCGATCGGAATCAGTTGAGGCCTGTCGCTACACAGTTTTCTCAAGATAGATTTTGGTCACTCCTTTGGTGCTCGAGTTCATTGGTTGTTTGTCTCTTAGGATACAACAACTAGATGATCAGGTACAAAAGCACAATAGTAGAGATCACACGTTATTCTTGCCTTCTACTATCACCTGAACACTAGTGGAAGAGAGAATTTTTTTTGAACTTGTGAAAACTTGTGTTTAACCTAGGAGGTTAACTCACTATTTATAGGAGATTTCTAAAAGAGGTTTAATCCAACCAGATATCTTTTAATATTTAAATGTAAACAGATAAAATATCTTTTAATTTGAAATATTCAAAAAGATAAAATTCATTTTACCATTCAAACTTAAATATATATTACTTTAATTTGAAATACACAAAAATATATAATTATCTTTAATACTCAAAGTTAAAAAGATAACACATACATTTTAAACTAGCATAGTTAAAGGGTAATTATCCTACTAATATTCAAATTAAAAATTATCTTTTAATTTATAATAATAAAAAATAATATACATTTAATATAAATATTAAATCCATCAATTAAATTTAATATTTTTCCAACACTTTCCTTCACTTTCAATTATATTATTTTTTGTTGTTACACTCTCTAATTTCATATTGACCAATCACACTATCAAGTACGAGCCATGCTATGCTTCACACTCTCGAGCATACGCCATTATCAAGATATCTTCATACGTTGGTATTTAATTGAAGGATATTGAGTTGTCGTTTGTTAAAATTTGCTCAAAACTTTTGCTTCTATGTATAATTATTTTTTTACCTTCACGCAGTAATATCTTCATGCATTGGTTTGAGTTACGGTTAATTTTCGTTTTTTATACTAAGTTAATATATTAAAAAAAAAAAAATATTACTAGTATGAAATTTGTGCAAAGCAATTCTCCAAAGGAGCATCCTAGCTTGAAGGAAAACATGGGCATAAATCTTTCCACAAATAATGACTGATTTCCCTTGCTGTTCACAAGAAACAACAGCTCCTCTAAAGAAAATCTTTACAATATATGACATTGATTTTGATTTTAAAAAGATCTTTCAAAGCTATTTCATTCCAGCTTTACATTAAATTTAAATATAATTATATTTTTTTCGAAGGTGATGTAGTTTTAAATTATTTAATGATATTGACAACAAGTGTTAGTGCAAGTGGTTGAGATTCAGAAATTTGAGTTTGTAATGCCAAGTTTGAATCCTACTGACACGTGTCGTTTCTATGTCAAATAATTATTCCTTAATCTCAAAGATAAAATAGAAAAAGATAGTATAGAGAAAGGGTCGATCCAAAGGGACTAAGGAAGATGTTGATGTACATTGTTTCTCGATCTTTGATCTAGGCGTGAATTTGCAAATAAAGTAAAGGGGGCTTTGTTGAGAGGTAAAGAAAATAAAGATTTAAAGAAAATGAATTTAAAGAATATGAAAATCCAATAAAAAAAATCAACCTTAGGCTTTAGCTTTGCCTCAATTCCAATAGATCCTTGAAAAAGATTTTACTACTGTTAAATGTCGGTTTGAGTCCGCAAGGTTCAATCCTTGTAGCTCACTTTTTTTCTTTGGTGATTGACTTTATCGAATCTATTTTAGAAATCTCAATCCTTGCTCGGATTAATTGCAACAATCGTTGTTAACTCAAAACCATTTAAAATCACTTGGAAAGTCCGACTCGAATTATGATTTCTCTATGAAAGTCAAACTCAATTCCATTTTCCCTTTAGCATGTTATCTCTAAATGTGTTCAAGGGAATTTGAATAAATTGATTCTATAATCCAACGATAAACCATAAAACATCCAAGTCAAAATAATTTTGAAGTGAAAGCATTTTGATTTTAAGAAAAAACGTCTGTCAATCTAGTTTCCAGAAAATTGAGAAATTTAACCTGAAGGGTATGAGGTGCTTTTCAATTATCACGTTAAGAATGGAGTCATCACTTTAGCCTTTTGTAACATCCTCTATACCGGGTCAGTGATTAAATTGTGAAATTTTAAAAGTTATTGATCAAAGTAGATAAATTGAAAGTTGAAGGAATTGATTGAAATATTTGGGGTAGGATCAATTAGCAAAGCATGGGGAACTAAAGGGGAAAATGGGTCTTTTGGCAAGGAAATAAATTAAATGTTTTTTTAAGGATATTTAAATCCACGTGATAAGCTTATGAGAGAAACAAGGGTCTGGATATTTCTTTCTTCTTCCTTCTCCTTCTCTGTCGTGAAGCCAAGCTAAAGGTGAGTTTTCTTGTGATCAAATTCTTGATGAATTTAAGGTTTCTTATTGATCCTTAGTTGATAACTAAGCTTAAGGAAAGCTTAGATTATCTTAAAACCATAAGATGAGGAGTGTATGAAGAATTAAAGAAAGGAAGTAGAAAAGTGAAATTTTGGAATAGGGTTCTTAATAAGAATTAGAAGTGAAATTTGACTTGTCATTAAGCTAACTAAGAGGTATGAAGTGTTAGAATTCAAATTAGAACATGTTGGAATTTGGGTTAGATTCTTAAACTCTACATGGAGAATCGGATTTCTAAGTTTTGGAAGTATGGAATGAATAATAAGTAGTTTAAGTAAGAGTATGTAAGTTAAGGATATAAAAAGAGGGGTAATATAAAGTGTTAAGTAGACTAAGAAGAGATTTCCGTGCTAAAATGACAATTATGGGCAATGTGCATCGATGCACATTCATTGTGCACCGATGCATCAATGATAAATCCCAGAAATTGTTTAAGGAGCATCGATGCACATGAAGTGCATCGATGCATTAATTTAAAAAGAAAACATCGAATGCCATTGATGCATCGATGCACCCCATTAAATACAAACATCGAATAAGATTTATGCATCGATGCATGGTGTAATGCATCGATGCATACCTCCATTAAAAGATGAAAATGACTTTTCTTTTAGCCTAAAAATGATAGCTTAGAATATACTAACTAGTATACTGATAAGTATCAATGAATTACTATGTAGATACTGAGCCTAAACGAGTTCTGGAACCATCGACCAATAGGATCAATCGAGGGAAAGACAAAGAAATCTAGGTGAGTGCATATGCATAGCATAAATATGTATTCCATTCAGTTCTAGACTTGTGATAAGTCTAGATTCAATATTATGATACTTGACATGAACTCATACCATATGCATTATGTGACCTGAATATGCAAGAAAAGTTTTATATGAGTTATGTGATAAATGTATGAAAATAATATGCCTATGCGATATAAATTATGTGAATGGTGAAAGCCCATGTTATGTAGATAGAACTATAGGTATAGTTGGCATGCCAAGGGTAGAGGGTCTATGTGGTCCTTCGGGACATATATGTATTCTTTGGAACAGGTGTGAGGTCTGTTGAGACACATACTTGATCTTTGGCATATGTATATGATTCTTAAGGAATGATATGTGGTCTTCGGGACATATATGTATTCTTTGGAACAGGTGTGAGGTCTGTTGAGACACATACTTGATCTTTGGCATATGTATATGATTCTTAAGGAATGATATGTTGTCTTTAGGGACAACTTTATATGGCACTTCGGTGCATTTCTATGCGGCACTACGGTGTAATTCTACGTGGCACTTCGGTGCATTTATACAAGCTGTGGTGACAGCATAGTGCACAACCTCACAGTACTCACATACCTTAGGTTCTCAGTATGGTATCATTGGCAAAAATCTTATTAATATAAATTCATGAATGTCAAGATATTATGATGACAGGTAAAGAACATGATGATATAAATTGCATGGTTAAGTATTTGATTTTCATATCATTTCATTTAATTATAGCATCTCTAGTGCATTTCCTTGTTATCATTATTATTATATTATTGCCTCACTAAGTCGATGACTTAGCGTGTGAGTGTTTCACACGTAGGATCCGATAAGTAGATGATAAAGGTTAAGCAGCTGGACAACATTACTCCTGCAACTATCAGAACAGAAGCAATTTAATCAGTAGGTCATTTTGTTATGAAAATGGATGTTGGCATGTAATTAAAGAGTTAAGTTGTGTATGCTCTGAATATTTTGGTAAACTTATATTACCATATGTATATTATTGTATTTTTCGTAATATAAGTTCAAGTATTTTACTATTATTTGTAATGAGTTGTGTTTTAAAAGTCCATGTAATATCTCTGACTCGTATCCGGGTTGGGATACAGGTTGGGGGTGTTACATTTAATGGTATCAGAGCTATGGTTTCGCCGATTCTAGGCATAAACCAGAGTCTATAGAGTCTTTAAATGGAATACATGCCAACAAATAGTGAGAACTTCTGATCTAGTATAGTATGAGTATGATGTTTTGCTAATAGAACAATGAGTTTATTCTTATTAGATATACGGACATAATAGCTCCCGAAGTGAAGTGGGAGAAGATAGGCCTGCTGAAAGCAGTAATTCACCTGCCCTGGCCAGGCAAGGTGAAGAATAGGCATCTCAAGGAGTGCTTGTGCAAGATCAAGATATGTTCATCAGAACGTTAGACGCTATTCTAACGCGTCTTCAACCTCCTGCTCCACCAACTCAAAGGATGAATGTAGCAAAAGAGTTGAGAGGTTTAGGAGCTCCCGAATTTGAGGGAAAAACTGAAGAAGGTCCGGTTGCGGTAGATCTTTGGTTAAACGATTTAAAAATCATGTTGGATGGTCTCCACTGTTCTGAAGTGGAGAAGTTAGATGGAGTTGTCTCATTGTTGAGGGGTCAGGCGAGAATATGGTGGACGATCGTCACCATGGGATGCCTAGTGACCAATTGACTTGGTCTTTATTCTTAGATGAATTTAAAAATAAGTACATTGGAGATCAATTTATTCGAAAGATGAAGCAGGAGTTTTTGAATTTGAAACAGATGAAACGCTCTGTATATGAGTATGAATGTGAGTTCAACAAGTTGAGTAGGTTTGCATCCGAGCTTGTGCCTACTGAAAAAGAGGCTTGTGAATGGTTTGTGGAGGGTTTACGCCCTAGATTGAATGAGATGCTGATAGTATTGAATTTGTCCTCGTTCCAAGAGGTGATCAATCGTGCCAAGGCTCTTGAAAGAGCCCAGAATGAGATATTCGGGGATTTTAGAGTTCATACATCAAAGAGAACGGGTGCTTCTTCTAGCTCCGCACCATCAAAAAGGGGAAGAGACTCGGGATTTCGATCACAAGCTATATCAGAATCAGTTGCATCGTCTGCTAGGGGAGCAAGTCAGGGAAGACCTAGACAGACGCAGTCAGTGGGATCTGGTGCTGGGAGATTTACTCTGAGTCAAGCGAGACAGTGTCAGCACTGTGGGAAAAACCATTCTGGGCTTGCCGGATGGCTGTTGGGACTTGTTTTCGATGCGGAGATGTCGGACATTTTATCCGGGATTGTCCATTGATTGTTGGTGAGCCTGCACCATCTGAAAGAGTTGGTTCTTCCTCAAAAAGAGGACGAGGAAGAGGCATAGGAAGGAACCCGTCTGAATTCTCTGCTCAACCTGAAGTTCGATCAACCGCACAGGTGTACAATCTAAAGACAAGTGAAGATCGTGATGACCCTGATATTATAGCAGGTACTTTTCAGTTGTATGATAAATTAGTATTGGTACTGATTGATCTGGGTTCTAATTATTCTTATATTACAAGTAAGTTAGTAAAGGAATTGAGGATTCCCTTAGAAGCTACGAGTAATGAGATTATTGTAACAACTCTGTTAGGCCATAGTACTCGGGTGAATAAAGTCTGTAAAGGGTGTTCCATAAAGGTTCAGGGAATTGAATTCCGTGCTAATCTGATGGAATTACCCTTTGACGAGTTTGAAGTGATTCTGGGAATGGATTGGTTGTTCCGTTACTATGGAGATGTTAATTGTAGATTGAAAAAGGTAACCCTGAAAAGTCCAGGAGGAACAGAGATAAGTGTGAGCACTGAAAAGTTTAATCCCTTAGCAAATGTAATGTCAGTAATGTCAGCTAAGAAGCTATTGCTACAGGGATGTCAATGATTTCTTGCAAATGTGATAGATTTTAGAGCTATAGAGAAAGGATTAGAGGAGATTCCAATAGTTCAAGAATTCCCTGAAGTTTTCCCGGCTGAGTTGCCAGGATTACCTCCAGATAGAGAGGTAGAATTTCAAATTGAGATAATGTCAGGAACCGCTCCAATTGTAATGGCACCTTATTGGATGGCTCCTAAAGAATTGCAAGAGTTAAAGAATCAATTGCAAGAGTTGTTAGGAAAAGGATTTATTCGACCAAGTGTGTCACCTTGGGGAGCTCCGGTGTTATTTGTTAAGAAGAAGGATGGATCAATGCGTCTTTGTATTGATTATCGACAGCTTAATAAGGTGACCATCAAGAACAAGTATCCCCTTCTGCGCATTGATGACTTGTTTGATCAACTAAAAGGAGCTTCGGTATTTTCGAAGATTGATCTACGTTCGGGTTATCATCAATTGAAGATTCAGGAGAAAGATATTCCGAAGACGGCTTTCAGAATGAGATATGGTCATTATGAATTCATCGTAATGCCATTCGGAGTAACGAATGCACCAGCTGCTTTCATGGATCTCATGAACAGGATTTTTAGCCCTATTTGGACCAGTTTGTTGTTGTCTTTATTGATGACATACTGGTTTACTCAAAGTCCATGAAGAACATAGCGCACATCTGAGGCTAGTTTTGCAAATTCTCAGGGATAAAAATCTCCATGCGAAATTGTCCAAATGTGAATTTTGGCTAAACGAAGTAATTTTCTTGGGGCATGTAATCTCGGCAGTTGGGATTAGAGTAGACCCTCAGAAGGTTAAAGCTATAATGGACTGGGAAGTTCCAAAGAATGTATCTGAAGTTCGGAGTTTCCTTGGACTTACCGGTTATTATCGATGATTCGTTAAGAAATTTTCGATGATAGTGATACCTTTAACAAAGATGATGAGAAAGAATGTACCGTTTGTTTGGACTTCTGAATGTCAAGAAAGTTTTGAAGCTTTAAAGAGAATTCTTACGGAAACTCCGATATTGGTTCAACCGGAATCTGGCAAGAATTTTGTAGTATACAGTGACGCATCCCATAACGGGTTGGGGTGTGTATTAATGCAAGAAGGGAATGTGGTAGCGTATGCATCGAGACAGTTGAAACCATATTAAAAGAATTACCCCACTCATGATTTAGAAATGGCTACTGTAATATTCGCTCTCAGGATTTGGCGTCATTATCTTTATAGGGAGCGTTGTTACTTATATACGGATCATAAGAGCCTGAAGTACCTGATGACTCAAAAAGATTTGAATTTGAGGCAACGTAGATGGGTAGAGTTCTTAAAAGATTATGATGTGATAATTGACTATCATCCCGGAAAAGCTAACGTAGTAGTAGATGCTTTGAGTATAAAGACGTTTGCAGCTTTACGAGCTATGGATGCAAGATTATCTTTAACGGGAGACGGTGGTCTTTGTGCAGAGTTAACCCTTAAACCAGCATGGTTGGAACGAATAGGAGAATTGCAAAGTAAAGATGAAATGTGTTTGAAAAGAATTGAGCAAGTAAAGAATAAAGAGATTAAAGACTTTGAGATTAAGTCAGATGGAAATCTATATTGTAAAGGGAGAATTGTAATACCCGACAATGACGACTTGAAGAAAGAAATATTAACAGAGGCTTATTGCAGTCCGTTAACAATGCACCCGGGTGGAACCAAGATGTATATGGATTTGAAGGATCGATTTTGGTGGTCAGGGATGAAACGAAGCATCACCGAATTTGTGTCTAAGTGTTTGATATGTCAACAAGTCAAAGCTGAGCATCAAGTTCCATCAAGATTATTGCAACCGCTTTTCATTCCTCAATGGAAATGGGAAAATGTTATGATGGATTTTGTTTCGGGGTTACCCTTGACTCCGAACAAAAGAGAATCAAACTGGGTAATTGTTGATCGATTAACTAAGTCAGCGCATTTCCTTCCGGTTAGAACAGATTTCTCTATGGAAAAGTATGCAGAGCTGTATATTAGAGAAGTTATTAGATTGCATGGAGTGCCTGTTTCCATAGTCTCTGATCGAGACCCTCGATTCACTTCTAGATTCTGGAAATCTTTGCATGGAGCGTTGGGGACTCGTTTAAACTTTAGTACGGATTTTCATCCTCAGACTGATGGGCAATCAGAGAGAACTATTCAGATATTGGAAGATATGTTGAGAGCATGCGTAATGGATTTCAAAGGATCATGGGAAAAGTATTTACCGCTGGCAGAGTTCGCTTACAACAATAGTTATCAGTCTAGTATAAAGATGGCCCCGTATGAAGCATTATATGGAAGAAAATGTCGTACTCCATTAAATTGGTATGAACTCAAAGATCGAAGTGTTCTTGGTCCGGATTTAATTCAAGATGTAGAACAGAAAGTTTGAGAAATTCAGCATAACCTCAAAGTGGCCTCTGATCGGCAAAAGTCCTATTCAGATCTTAAAAGAAAAGAGATTGAGTTCGAGGTTGGGGATAAAGTTTTCCTTAAAGTATCTCCCTGGAAGAAAGTATTACGTTTTGGTCGGAAAGAAAAGTTAAGTCCTAGATTCATTGGGCCATATGAAGTTGTTAAGAGGATAGGACCCGTGGCATATCAGTTATCCTTGCCACCGAAAATGGAGAAGATCATAACATCTTCCATGTGTCCATGTTACGAAGATATAGGTCCGATCCCTCGCACATCATTGCACCAGAACAAGTAGAAATCCAATCGGATCTGACATATGAAGAAGAACCAGTAAGAATATTGGCTTATGAAGTCAAACTGTTAAGAAGTAAGACAGTTCCGTTGGTCAAGGTTCTTTGGAGAAATCACAAGGTAGAAGAAGCCACGTGGGAACGTGAAGAAGATATACGACTTCAATATCCCCATCTGTTCGTACAATGAAAATTCGAGGACAAATTTTCTTAAGGGAGGGAGATTTGTAACATCCTCTATATCGGGTCAGTGATTAAATTGTGAAATTTTAAAAGTTATTGATCAAAGTAGATAAATTGAAAGTTGAAGGAATTGATTGAAATATTTGGGGTAGGATCAATTAGTAAAGCATGCGGAACTAAAGGGGCAAATGGGTCTTTTGGCAAGGAAATAAATTAAATGTTTTTTAAGGATATTTAAATCCACGTGGTAAGCTTATGAGAGAAACAAGGTTCTGGATATTTCTTTCTTCTTCCTTCTCCTTCTCTACCGTGAAGCCAAGCTAAAGGTGAGTTTTCTTGTGATCAAATTCTTGATGAATTTAAGGTTTCTTATTGATCCTTAGTTGATAACTAAGCTTAAGGAAAGCTTAGATTATCTTAAAACCATAAGATGAGGAGTGTATGAAGAATTAAAGAAATGAAGTAGAAAAGTGAAATTTTGGAATAGGGTTCTTAATAAGAATTAGAAGTGAAATTTGACTTGTCATTAAGCTAACTAAGAGGTATGAAGTGTTAGAATTCAAATTAGAACATGTTGGAATTTGGGTTAGATTCTTAAACTCTACATGGAGAATCAGATTTCTAAGTTTTGGAAGTATGGAATGAATAATAAGTAGTTTAAGTAAGAGTATGTAAGTTAAGGATATAAAAAGAGGGGTAATATAAAGTGTTAAGTAGACTAAGAAGAGATTTCCGTGCTAAAATGACAATTCTGGGCAATGTGCATCGATGCACATTCATTGTGCACCGATGCATCAATGATAAATCCCAGAAATTATTTATTAATTTAAAAAGAAAACATTGAATGCCATTGATGCATAAGGAGTGCATCGATGCACCCCATTAAATACAAACATCGAATAAGATTTATGCATCGATGCATGGTGTAATGCATCGATGCATACCTCCATTAAAAGATGAAAATGACTTTTCTTTTAGCCTAAGAATGATAGCTTAGAATATACTAACTAGTATACTGATAAGTATCACTGAATTACTATGTAGATACCGAGCCTAAACGAGTTCTGGAACCATCGACCAGTAGGATCAATCGAGGGAAAGACAAAGAAATCTAGGTGAGTTCATATGCATAGCATAAATATGTATTCTATTCAGTTCTAGACTTGTGATAAGTCTATATTCAATATTATGATACTTTACATGAACTCATACCATATGCATTATGTGACCTGAATATGCAAGAAAAGTTTTATATGAGTTATGTGATAAATATATGAAAATAATATGCCTATGCGATATAAATTATGTGAATGGTGAAAGCCCATGTTATATAGATGAGAACTATAGGTATAGTTGGCATGCCAAGGGTAGAGGGTCTATGTGGTCCTTCGGGATATATATGTATTCTTTGGAACAGGTGTGAGGTCTGTTGAGACACATACTTGATCTTTGGCATATGTATATGATTCTTAAGGAATGATATGTGGTCTTTCGGGACATATATGTATTCTTTGGAACATGTGTAAGGTCTGTTGAGACACATACTTGATCTTTGGCATATGTATATGATTCTTAAGGAATGATATGTGGTCCTTAGGGACAACTTTATATGGCACTTCGGTGCATTTCTATGCGGCACTACGGTGAAATTCTATGTGGCACTTCGGTGCATTTATACGAGCTGTGGTGACAGCATAGTGCACAACCTCACAGTACTCACATACCTTAGGTTCTCAGTATTTGTATCATGGGAAAACAATCTTATTAATATAAATTCATGAATGTCAAGATATTATGATGACAGGTTAAGAACATGATGATATAAATTGCATGGTTAAGTATTTGATTTCATATCATTCCATTTAATTATAGCATCTCCAGTGCATTTCTTTGTTATCATTATTATTATATTATTGCCTCCTAAGTCGATGACTTAGCGTGTGAGTGTTTAACACGTAGGATCCGATAAGTAGACGATCAAGGTTAAGCAGCTGGACAACATTACTCCTGCAACTATCAGAACAGAAGCAATTTAATCAGTAGGTCATTTTGTTATGAAAATGGATGTTGGCATGTAATTAAAGAGTTAAGTTGTGTATGCTCTAAATATTTTGGTAAACTTATATTACCATATGTATATTATTGTATTTTTCGTAATATAAGTTCAAGTATTTTACTATTATTTGTAATGAGTTGTTTTAAAAGTCAATATAATATCTCTGACTCGTATCCGGGTTGGGATACGGGTTGGGGGTGTTACACCTTTGGCTTATGAAAAACTTAGCTAAGCATGGTAGAAACCATACTTAGCATTTTAAAAACAAATAAAACTTGAAAGAAAAATAAAGAAAACATAAATAAAGAAAAAGAAATAACTTTTATAAAACAAAGAAAGAAATAACAGATGAATCCAAGATATGAGAGATGATTTTTTAGGCTTACCCCTATGACTTTTATAACGCAACTGTTGATTGGACCTTCTAGAAGATGTTGATTGGTTTCCACATCAGTGCTTTCATGTCTAGTTTCATGCCTACTAGGTCACCCATGATTCTAGAAAAATAAAATACTGCAGAACTTTGTCTTTTAAGTGCAATTTCCAGAATCTAGGGTCCTACATAGAAAACAAGTAGAAACGCCTAAATAAGTAACAAAGTCTAATGAACAAGGAGTTAATAACTATAAAATATTAACTATTTAAAACACTAATCAAATTCCCCCTCACTTATTCGATGCTTTCCTCAAGCATTTCCCAATTATCATACCAAAATCACAAGTTATCATCTCTAATTTCACAAAATTTCCAAGATTTTCGAGCAAATCAAAATCAAGGCAAATATCGAAATTCAAGAACAATCAAGCAAAGGCATAAAAACTCAAAGTAAGAAAATCATGACATCTCAATTAAATTTTAATTACAAAGATACAAGACTTAGAACCTCACATTAGTTCACTTATTCCACTCAAATGTTTCTGGTAAAAATAATCACTCAAGCCTAAAGTAATTAACACATTACCATATGCTTGTAGCTAAATCTAATCTCCACTACTAAGTAAGAACATGATGAAATAATCAAGGGGTCTTTCAAAGGGTTGTAACAGGGCTAAGGTTCGGGTAGGATAAATGCCAATAATTGGGTTTAAGCTTTAGGATAAAGAGAAGATCATTCAAAAATTTATTCTAAATGAAGAAAGCAAATAGAAACAAAAAACACTTTTTTTCATTCGAACTTTTCTATTTTTTCTTTTTTTCTATTTTTTATTTTTCGAACAATTTATTCTAATCTTTTTCTGCTGTACTGTATATTTTTTGCACAATTCGAACTAAACTGATTTTTCTATACTATTCGAACCAAATTGCATTGTTTTTTTCTGCACTGTTCAAACCAAACTGCATTGTTTGAATAGTGTAATTTTTTAAAACATTGCTTCCTTTTTTCCTTTTTGCTATTTTTTCGAAGTAACAATCTCACCTTTTCCTGAAAATGAGTTATAAGAGAGTAAAATAAAAATGGTTTTGGTTTATTAAAGTGGTAAAACAAAGAAAGGGATTAAGGCTCAAATTTGTCTATCTAAGGAAAAATAAACAAAAGGTAGACCATTTATTTTTGGGATGAGAAAAGGTTTAATCTTCATGCCCCTATCACATTAAAACATCACATTCAACCATGTAGTCTCGAAAAGTATAACGCTACAAGTTCTAGAATACAAATAATTAGTCGGTACACTCAAATAAAACAAAATAGCAAGAAAGTAATTGTAAGCTCATTAGGCTCAAAATTCACATGAAAGGTTTTATTTGTGCTAAGTCATGCAATTGATTCAAATAAAAAATAAATGAAATGTCAAGAAATTTTTTACAAAAAGTAGTCATATCGTGCCATCATGTATCCTAATGTAATATCCCAAAATCGGAGCTAGTGACTAAAATGGAAATTTTGAAACTTTGAAGTCTAATTTTGATTTAAAAGTTCAGGAATTAAATTGGAATATTTAGTGGATGTTAGTTGGTAATTATTAAAGGAAATAAAGGGTGAAATGGTTATTTGACCAGAAAGATTTTTATCTTTCTTTTGAGGTTATAAAACACGTGGAAAGGGTGAGAAAGAAAAGAAAAGTCTGGAGCTTGGGCTATCTCCTTCATCTTCTCTTCCCGTAAGCTCCATGGCAAAGGTAAGTTTAATTTCAGTTGATTAATTCTTGAGTTTTAAGCTTAGTTTTGATTCTTGGGGTGCTAAGAAAGATTATTTTGAGATTAAAGTATGTTGAAACTTCAAAATGGATGAGTTAGAAAGGATTAAATATGAAGAGTTTTTAAGTGAATTATTGAGATAAAAGGAGTTAATAGATTTTGAAGTTGAATTTGACTTGTCAATGGTTAAATTAAGGAATATGAAGTGATATAATTGGATTTAGAACATGTTGAAATTTGGTGTAATTCTTGAATTACATACGAAATATAGGATTTAAAGATTTAAAGGGGTGATAAATGAGTTCAAATAGGCTTAAGTATGTGTATTTGAGTTTAGTATATGAAAAGGGGATAGAACATGAAGAATTAAAGTTGAAAATAATGAATTTTCGGGTTTAAATATGAATTCTGCACTAGTGTGCATCGGTACACATTCAACATGTATCGATGCATCAAGGGTAAATTCCAGAAATTATTCAGTGTGCATCGATGCACACAAGAAGGCATCGATGCATGGAAATTTTGAAGCTACTTTGTGCATCGATGCACCCATAGTGCATCGATACACCCCTAAAGGAAAAAGTGAATTATAGTTCAATAAATTAGTTTAAGTTATTAGCATCGAATTATAAGGTTTAGGCTTCTAATAATCATCTTGGAAATTATGATTATATAGATATCGAGCACGAACAAGTTCCGGGACGACCATCAAGTTAAAATTCGATCAAAAGAAAGGAATCATAAAATGGGATTGGAACTTAGTGAGGCCAAGGTGAGTGCATATTAGATAGTGTATTATGTTCAATAGAAATAAGACTTGTGACTAGTCTATTTCCTATAGTAAAATGCATGAATTCATTAATATGAGCATATGTTTGATATCTTACATGTATGTTATTGATTGTTGCATATGTTAATGATATGTGTGAATACATTTTATATGATACATGTTAAGTGTCCATGATATATGTATACATGATAATATTATATAAGTTAAATTATGTAATATGATACATAACTATAAGATAAGTGAAGGAATGTATATATGATAGAGATTATGTATGAGATATATGAGAAGAGGTAGATGTGATTAGGTGAAAAAGAATACAAACATATATTAAGCCATGTTATATGTGATAAATGAATGATATAAAAAGTGACATGAAGTACGTGAAAAGAAGCTACATGATTACATGTAAATGTGAAAGAAGTTATGAGCTTATATGAACATGTGATATGAATGTGTATATGTGATACAAGTTATGCGACATAAGCTACGTGATATGTGACAGTGAACTACGTGTTTATATGAATATGTGAAATGATATAAAGATAATGCCCATGTTATGTGTCATGAGATCTAGAGATATAGTTGGCATGCCAAGAGTCGAGGGATATACAGTGGTCCTTCAGGACATATTCAGTGGTCCTTTGGGATAAATTTCACATGCCCCTAGTGGGACCCCATACGAGCTGTGGTGATAGCATAGTGCACAACCTCAATAGACTTACATATCTATAGTTATCACATATGTACATGGTCTAACTAAGAGATAAATATAAATAAATATATATATATTACATGTAAAGTATATGCTTTTGTAATATGAATTGCATTATATGATTATATGATGATGTGTGTATTGTTTGGTTAAACGAATCATATGTGGCTTAAAAGAATAGACATACGAGTGTATGATTATAAGACATAAATGATAAGAATATAGATAGTGGAATAAGGTTAGTAATGGAAATAGTGTCATATATGTATATGTGTATATTACATTGTATGTAATGTTATATTGTTTTGGTGTGACATCTTGAGATGATGTGTTCCTGCATGTTTAAATAATTAGAGTTCTTTTATAAATTCAATGTCTTACTAAGTCATAGACTTAGCAATTATTTCACACGTAGGTTACAGAAGCGATAAGAGAAGCTAAGAAGAGCAATACATGTCAGCATCTCCCTTACAGAGTTTTAGATCAGAAAATAGATGATTTAAATGTATTTGGTTATTTTGAATATAGTTGGCATGTACTAATTGATTGAGTTGAATATTCTCTGAATGGTTTGTAAAACAATTTGATAGTATTTATTACTATAAAGTAATTATTTTCTCAAATAAGGAAATTAAGATTTTAGTGGATTTGTAAAGAACAGAGTTTTGAAAAGTCAATGTGACACCTCGAACTCAGATCCGGGTCGAATACAGGTTGGGGGTGTTACATTTAATAGTATCAGACCTAAGGTTTAGCCAATTCTAGCTTAAATCGAAGGTAAAAGAGTTTTAAAATGTGTACATGCCAACTCAAAGTGAAAATTTCTGATCTGATACTGTAAGGAGTATATTGTCTTGCTAATAGAATAAGATTTGTATGATATAGTAGAAACAAATTATAGAAATTGTTGAATAGAATCGATAGCTAAAAATCTGATGGTGATAGCAATTCACCTACCCTGGTCAGCATGATGAAGAGCAAAAACCTCAAAAAGTGTCTTATAAGATTAAAGGTTGATTTCAGAAAGTTGAAATCATATATGAATAATGATAGAAAGTTTTCAATGTTTTGAATCGGAAAGGTGATATGGATTCGTTTTGTTATTTCGTGGATAAGATAGAATATTGTAAACAAGTGTCACCATAAGAGCGTTAAAAGATCAAATGATGCAGTGAGAATTGGTAGAAGAGTTCAAGAATAAGTGTATCAGTGACAAGCGTATAAGATGTATAAAGTTAGAGCTTAGGAGTTTGAAACAAAAGGATAGTATTGTGTACAAGTAAAAGTGTGTATATGATAAGGGTTTGCAGTTAAGATGGAAAGAGTTAGCGTTGGCTAACCAGAGTATATGATAAAATGTACCGGAATTATAAGATTATAAGATATTGTCAGGTTATGATAACCAAATATGAAGAGGATCTGGAACAAATGTATATGAATGGATTGATGGAGGTTTACACTTTAGATTGGAAGAGATGGTAATGATTAACAAAATTATATGATAGTAAGTGTATTAGAGTTAAAGAATTAGAAGATGATGTCAAGATAAGTTGACCAAATATGATGTGGATTTGGATATGGTGGTGTATTCTGAGTATGTAAATAAGGTATTAAAGGAGATAAGGATTCATATGAGTGAGGAAAATACAAGTATAAGAGATTGTAAAGAATGAGGTTTGTAAAGTGAAATTGATTATCAAAGTTATGAAAGGTAATAAAGATCGGTAATCAGAGATGAGTATAAGTGATAGGAAAAGAGTATGTGAACATGAAAAGAAATATATGATTTATGTATAAGGAGATTTCAATTTTGAATGAAAAAAGAATAATGGAATAAAGAAATGAAAATGATTGAGTTTAAAGGATCATATACGATAAAGGTTATACGGAAGTGTAGATGATAATTTCGATATAGAAGTAAGAAAAGTGTGCAAGGTGATGTGAAAAGATTATTTAAAGTGCATGTTAATCATATTTAAAGAAGATTTAAGGTTGTGTTCTTGGTCAAATGATGATGGAAAACGAGTTTGGTTATTGTTATAAGGTAATTAGATATGGATTTATGAGACTGAGAGATGAAAATGGATGTTATTGTCTACGTGATGAGTGATATTATATGGAATTTTAGAAATGGTCAAAGGAAAATGCAGAATCGAATGAGAGAAAAGACAGAAATGGATTGAGTTTACTAGTTATACGATAAGCGACAGTAGATGAATGTATAAAGGAAAAAATATGGATAAAGAGCATTAGAAGATATGTAGAGGTAGTGTACTTATCGATATATACAGTGAAAATTCGAGGACGAATTTTCTTAAAGGAGGGGAGATTTGTAATATCCCAAAATCGGGGCTAGTGAGTAAAATAAAAATTTTGAAACTTTGAAGTCTGATTTTGAAAGATTTAAAAGTTCAGGGATTAAATTGGAATATTTAGTCGATGTTAGTTGGTAATTATTAAAGGAAATAAAGGGTGAAATGGTCATTTGACCAGAAAGATTTTTATCTTTCTTTTGAGGCTATAAAACATGTGGAAATGGTGAGAAAAAAAGAAAAGTCTGGAGCTTGGGTTATCTCCTTCTTCTTCTCTTCCCGTAAGCTCCATGGAAAAGGTAACTTTAATTTCAGTTGGTTAATTCTTGAGTTTTAAGCTTAGTTTTGATTCTTGGGGTGCTAAGAAAGATTATTTAGTGATTAAAGTATGTTTAAACTTAAAAATGGATGAGTTAGGGATGATTAAATATGGAGAGTTTTTAAATGAATTATTGAGATAAAAGGAGTTAATAGATTTTGAAGTTGAATTTTACTTGTCAATGGTTAAATTAAGAAATATGAAGTGATAAAATTGGATTTAGAACATGTTGTAAATTTGGTGTAATTCTTGAATTACATATGGAAGATAGGATTTAGAGATTTAAAGGGGTGATAAATGAGTTCAAATGAGCTTAAGTATGTGTTTGAGTTTAGTATATGAAAAGGGGATATAACATGAAGAATTAAAGTTGAAAAGAATGAATTTTCGGGTTTAAATATGAATTCTGGACTAGTGTACATCGGTACACATTCAACATGTACCAATGCATCAAGGGTAAATTCCAGAAATTATTCAGTGTGCATCGATGCATTGAAATTTTGAAGCTATTTTGTGCATCGATGCACCCATAGTGCATCGATACACCCTTAAAGGAAAAAGTGAATTGTAGCTCAATAAATTAGTTTAAGTTATTAGCATCGAATTATAAGGTTTAGGCTTACAATAATCATCTTGAAAATTATGATTATATAGATATCGAGCACGAACAAGTAATGGGATGACCATCAAGTTAAGATTCAATCAAAAGAATGGAATCATAAAATGGGATTGGAACTTAGTGAGGCCAAGGTGAGTGCATATTAGATAGCGTATTATGTTTAATGGAAATAAGACTTGTGACAATCTATTTCCTATAGTAAAATGCATGAAGTCATTATTATGAGCATATGTTTGATATGTTACATGTGTGTTATTTATTGTTGTATATGTTAATGATATGTGTGAATACATGTTTATATGATACATGTTAAGTGTCCATGATATATGTATACATGATAATATTATATAAGTTAAATTATGTAATATGATACATAACTATAAGATAAGTGAAGGAATGTATATATGATAGAGATTATGTATGAGATATATGAGAAGAGGTAGATGTGATTAGGTGAAAAAGAATACAAACATATATTAAGCCATGTTATATGTGATAAATGAATGATATAAAAAGTGACATGAAGTACGTGAAAAGAAGCTACATGATTACATGTAAATGTGAAAGAAGTTATGAGCTTATATGAACATGTGATATGAATGTGTATATGTGATACAAGTTATGCGACATAAGCTACGTGATATGTGACAGTGAACTACGTGTTTATATGAATATGTGAAATGATATAAAGATAACACCCATGTTATGTGTCATGAGATCTAGAGATATAGTTGGCATGCCAAGAGTCGAGGGATATACAGTGGTCCTTCGGGACATATACAGTGGTCCTTTGGGATAAATTTCACATGCCCCTAGTGGGATCCCATACGAGTTGTGGTGACAGCATAGTGCACAACCTCAATAAACTTACATATCTATAGTTCTCATATATGTACATAGGCTAACTAAGAGATAACAATAAATATATATATATATATATATATTACAAGTAAAGTATATGCTTTTGTAATATGAATTGCATTATATGATTATATGATGATGTGTGTATTATCATATGTGGCTTAAAAGAATAGACATACGAGTATATGATTATAAGACATAAATGATAAGAATATGGATAGTGAAATAAGGTTAGTAATGGAAATAGTGTGAGATATGTATATGTGTATATTACATTGTATGTAATGTTATATTGTTTTGGTGTGACATCATGAGATGATGTGTTCCTGCATGTTTAAATAATTAAAGTTCTTTTATAAATTTAATGCCTCACTAAGTCATAGACTTAGCGTGTGATTGTTTCACACGTAGGTTACAAAAGTGAGAAGAGAAGCTAAGAATAGCAAGAAAGGTCAGCATCTCCCTTACAAAGTTTCAATAAGAAAATAGATGATTTAAATGTATTTGGTTATTTTGAATATAGTTGGCATGTACTAATTGATTGAGTTGAATATGCTCTGAATGGTTTGTAAAACAATTTGATTGTATTTATTACTGTAAAGTAATTATTTTCTCAAATGAGGAAATTAAGATTTTAGTGGATTTGTAAAGAACGGAGTTTTGAAAAGTCAATGTGACACCTCGGACTCGGATACGGGTTGGGGGTGTTACACCTAAATTCCTATAAAAGAAAGATCAAAATTAACATGGAAATACAAGAAAATTAAAGAAACAAGAGATAGACAATAAGCAATTTCAGCACATTAAATCAAGAAAAACCAAATTCCAAACAATAAAATAAGTAAAGTGAAGATGATGAAAATGCTACCCTCTCACTTTAGTCATTTTGACCCAAAATGAAAATTAATGCATAAGAGAGGTGATAGAAAACATTCCCCGTTCAATGAAGGTTGCAGTCGCATTGAAATAAGCTCTAGTGAAGATATGAGAGAATCTCAGCAAGGTTGGTCTCGATAGAATCCAAGTGGTCTTGCAATTCATGGATTTTTTTATGCACGCCTAATGGTGGATGCTCTTTCGGTGTCATAGTTTATAGAGCCCTCCAAACAAATACACGTGCATTGTGTGGGGTAATCATGCCATAAGGAACTATATATGGTGCTACGGGAGTATCGGTGAGAAGTCCCATCGTATCCAAGCACCTAGCATCCAAAGAGTCATTTCAAACGCATATGTAAATTGATTAGTATCAAATGTCAATGGAAATAAATGAGATCCCAAGTGAGTAATATAAGGGTTGAGAATGAGTGGTCGATTGGTTCGCACAATGCGCTCAAAGGCGCGGGAGAACCAAAAGCCCAAGTGTACCTTAACACCAGTTTTCATATACCATAAGAAAATAAATTCAACCTTACTCAATGAGGACGTTGTGTCATAACGTCTAGAATAATTATATACTAGGAACTGATGTAAGTAACGGAGAGTAGGATCATGAATGTGCCACCCTTTGGTGGTTCGAGAATCAAAAGTAACACCCGCCAAGTAATCTCACGTAAAGAAACTATAAAATCATGGTCCATGACATCCATAATGAACCCCATATAAAATTTAAAATATTCTAAAGACTGAACAAAATATTTTCCAAGTAATCTAAAAGAAATCACATATGGTGTATCGGTAGAAACTATTCAATTTGGCAAAAATGTAAACGTAGCATAAAAATAAAAAATCAACTCGTAATAGGTACTACAACGAAACTCAGAATATAAACGCCATCCAATTTTATCAAAGTAAACCATAATAAAATAACATAAATGCAAAGAATCTAAAGTGCGACCAGGAATATACTTACAAACTTGGATTTTACGATGTCGTATTCCATCAAATTACCACAGATCTTCATCATCAAAGTCGAGATAACCTTGAAGTACTTCCTCAGGCATGATAGAATAGGTTCGGCCATGACGATGGCGTTCGGATGAATAAGCGTGTTCGGGTGCGCCATTATCGGGCACAAGTGTATCACTTGAACTTGAGACAAATGTAGGTGATGGTGGGTGTTGGCAGTGAGTTTGTCGTGAGGATAAAGCTCGGTTGGCTGCCATCGGTGGTGCAACGTTTGGTGGAAACCCACTGCATAAATCCTTTGAAAATACAAACACTGGGTGCCACATTAACAATGGTTCAATGTTAATGGGTTCAAAACTTACCTCGGGTTGGTTGGGTATGGCAGTGGCAGTGGAAACCGAGTAAGTGTTCGATGGCGCAGTACAAAATGTTTATGTCACCAATGAGGAATGGTTCTGCAAATGGTCTGAGTAGACCAACAAAATTGAATAGTGGCACTATGTAATCTGTTGTGGAGTAAGCAGTGGACGCAGATGCAGATGGGGTCAGGGTTAAACTATAGATCGGCTCTGGAGTGAGAGAATGTGCATACGGTTATTACACACGACACCCACTACATCGGGCAGCGAAAGCAGGAATCTTCATGAATACATTTTGTTGATGTAGTAATGAGTCTGAACACCTTGGCACGTCATCAACGGGCGAGACAACAAAGCGATGACATCCTTGATAACTCCGTAAAAGGTCATATTTAGGACCTTTTCACTTAAGTTATTGATTGTCTAAGAGCCCATTTAGGATCATATAGATGCATTTAGGATCATATAGTTGCATGTGGTGGAATTAAGTTTGTCGCGGCATTTTATTTTGTAATCGATGTTGCTTTATGGGGAATGTGCTTGTTTGGTGATGTGCAGGATTTGGGAGCAAAGAAAAGAAAAAGGGAAATATCGTGACATGATGAGACTGCTGAGAAGAATGCAAATGCCGATTCAGTTGGCATTTCGAGAGCGAACAAAACGAAAGAATATATTTTTCAAATCCAGTTATCCCTATCTTCAGGTGATCTCTACCCGTTAGGAGACACCTACTTGGAGGGCACCACAGGCTGTTGCAGCTGATCATGCTGGAACACACCCTGCTGTAACTAATTCTGCTAGACCTCAACCTACAGCAACCTGATCTTGTTAGGTGCTCAGCCAGCCTCTTACACTGGACCACTGCCGGCTGCCCAAGGGGACCACTGTCATCTCTGCTCACCCTCACATGAATGAAGCATGAATTAGGGTATCATAGGAATTTCAACACAAATTCCTAGGTTTATTCTCCCCCTATAAATAGGAGATGAAGCCACCTTGCAAAGAGACTTTTTACTCACGCCACCTTGAACCTAAAAATTCAGAGGAGAAAGGTCTCTCATTTCTCCACCTATCCTATTTTTTGTGGCATTCCTCCATTGACAAGCTAGAGGGAGTGGTGATCTAGGCGTCCGAGAGGAGCTAGCTCGTTAGGACAATTCGTGGTGCTTAAGGGAAGCTCCGGTATTGCACTTAGAAGGCTTTTCCTCCTTCCCTTTGCTCTTTGCTTTCATTTTTATCATTTAGGTTGTAAGGAACATATTAACTTGCTTTGTGCTTGGTATATTCGAACCCCACCATGAACTAGTCTTATTTGGTGGGAGTTCATTTTTGGATATTTAAGATTTGCTTTAATAAAAGGTTATTTTTGTATGTTATTATTTGTTTTGTTTATGGAGTGTAATGCCTTAAGGTTATAGGAGCTATGAGAGTAGCCATTCCTTAGGAGATTACTTAGTGTTCGAGAGAATGTCTAAGTAGCACATTCTTAGTGTTCGAGAGAAACTAGGGAAGAACCATATAAGTAAGGGGTTCTAGGTAGTAACTAGGCCTAATCCACCTTAGAGATAAGGCTCGGATTTCAGTTGACTAAAAGGAGTAGTGTGTGATAGAGAGGTTAGATGTTAATGTTGCTGCAAAAAGGTATTGCCGAGGCATATCATGTTATCTGGACCAATAGGATCACTGCAGTAGCTAACGTCAATAGGTTTGGCAAGGTACCTTCAATCTGTCGAGTCCCTTAACTAGAGATAACATAGGGCACCCTTAGTAAACATTGTTGGGCAGATAAGTCATAGAAGTAAGACCATTCTGAGAATTAGACTCAAATTTCCTAAGTGACTCTATCATTCATTCCAATAGTAGCTTGTCGTGTAAGGAAGTTATAGTCCTAGTAATCAAATCATACCTTTACATTTTATTTTGCCTTTACATTTTCATTTGTTTGCACTCAACACAATATAATTTTCCACAACATCTCCAATTGCTTCCACATTACAATACACCATCATTCTATTCTCACCAACATCCACTTCATTTTGCCATTACATTCTCATTTGTGAATATCATTAGCTATACTTAGTTACTTTAGAATAGTGCATAAACTTTACTAAGATCTCTTCAATCTCTGTGGATACGATACTCACTCATCATTGTATTACTTCTTCGATTATGTATACTTGCACATATTTCACGTCCATATATATATCAGTCATAATTTGCGGACAAGTTTTTGGTGTCGTTACCGGGGATTGCCAATTGAGGATATTGAGTTTAGTTGTTGCACCATTTTATTTCTTCTCTTTATACATATTTACTTGTTTTTATGTTTACCTTTTTCAGGTGTTACGTTATCGCATGACTCGTAATAGACCCAAATAACCATTATTTCATATTGAACTTAAGGCTCATATTATTCAAAATCAAGTGAAGGATCCTCCAATTCTAAATGTCACGATAATTCCAAATGCTAGGAATGTTGCTCTACCACGAACTGTTAGAGATCACTTATCTCCTACATTGGATTACCTAAAACCTGCTATTGTAGCTCCCAAGATTCAGGCAACGCAATTCGAGCTCAAACTAGTAATGCTCGACATGTTGGACTTGATTGGACAATTTGTTAGTGCTCCTCATGAGGATGCAAGACAACATGTTCGAGCATTTTTGGAGGTCTGTGACTCCTTTCGACAATAAGGTGTGCATGAAGATGTGCTGAAATTAAAGTTATTTCCATATTTTTTGAAAGATCACGCCAAGGTATGACTCAATGGATTACCTTCCAGCTCGATAATGTCCTGGGTTGACTTGTGCAAAAACTTTTTGCTACGGCATAATCAACCCAATATGAACAACCATCTTAGAAACGCCATAGCATCTTTTCACCAAGGTGATGAATAGTCTATGTATGAATGTTGGGACCGATACAAAAGTTTGCTTTCACAGTGCCCTAATCATGGATTCCACGAATGGACTCAAATTGTGATGTTCTACAATAGAGTCAATGCACCCACGAGGATGATGTTAGATGCCTTGACAAATGGGACATTGCTTGATAAATTACCTACAGAGGCATTCGACATTCTAGATAAGATTGCCAATAATGATTATTAATTTTCATCTTCAAGGTTTAGAGTCGGACGAAAAGCGCATGGGACATTTGAGTTGGATACTACGAATTCTGTGTCCGTCCAACTTTCTGCCACCACTAATATGTTGAAGAAATTGCAACAATCAAGTGAAATGAAAGAAGTGAAAGCAACCACTCAGCATGTCTATTATGCCAAGGCAATCACGATGAGAATGAGTGTCCGACCAATCTAGAGTCCATCAATTATGTATAGAACTACAATCGAGGAAATTCTAACAATCTTGGATGGTGTCAGCATCCAAACTTCTCTTGGGGAAATCAAGGAACCAGCAATGCTAGTAAACCCGCTAGGAAGCAGAACTTTCGTGACTCCCAGGGTTTTCAAACGAATATTCCATGGCATAATTCTAACGAGGGAGTGCCATCTTCATATAACACAAGTTCTTTGGAGGCCACAATGCAAGATTTTATAGCAACCACGAAGACCATACTGCATAACCGTGCGACCTCTATAAAAAGCCAAGAAGCTTTGCTTCAAAGCCACAGCTCGTTTTTTAGGGCATTGGAGGGTCAGGTTGGCCAAATTACCACGTCATAACATTCTCGCCCACATGGCAGTCTTCCTAGTGATACTGAAGTCACTAAGGCTCAAGATAGGGAGTATTGTGGTATATTCACCTTAAGGAGTGACATCAAAATCTACAAAGATATTAAGTTTGGGGGGAGACACTCAGAGAACCCAGTCATGGATTATGCAGGAAGATCCGAAGGTGCAGGAAGATCCGAAGGTGCAAGAAGATTCACATTCGCTGGAAAAAAATGATGAGGGTACGAAGAGTGCAACCAATGAAGACAAGAAAAATTTTGCCACAGTAAAAGAAAAACCCCCATCAGTAGGAGTTGATGACCAAAGGAAAGTTGTAGAATTTTACCGCAACAAATTTTTATGCATTAATAATCACTTGAAGCTTAATGAAAAAGACGAAGAGGAGCTCAAGGATACTCCAAAGAGACGAGTTAGTTAGCTCACCCATAGCTAGACAAAGTATGAAATTTGAACCTTTGGATTCTATTGAATTTACATATCCTAAACACCAAGTAATTGACATATGTCTAGATTAGAAATTATAAAAGAATTAAGAAATGAAATTGAGATTAAGGAAAAATTCCCTAATGAGAAATTATTATTTGCCGCGACAATTTTATGGTATACTAACATTTTCAATTTTCTCGTTAGTGTTGTTTTGCTTCCTTACTTAAATAGCCTAGGAAAGAACAAGGTCATACACGATGGTGGCTATTGTCATAGAGATAACCTTAACCTCTTCAATGAATTTGCTGCCCAAATGATTTCAAGTTGCCACAGTAAAAAAAGTGAAAAGAGAACAAAATGCCAGGGCAAAATATTTTGAAGGTGTAAATATTATATGTGCGGGGCATTTTTGGTCTATACTGGTGCTCCGATCGAACGTGACAAAATTGTCATAACAATTTAAGATATTTCGAAAAGAACAAACTCCCAAACATGTGGAAAAGGGTAAGCCCCTACAGAAGCTACACCCACTTAGAAATAATACTCAACTGGTGTTGGCACAAACGCTGACATTGCTGATGATGTACACCCATCTGTATAAATGCCACGGTAAATTGCAACACTTCTGGCCAAGCAGACCCATGACCAATTGGCGAATGTGACCAGTAACCTAGCGACCTTCATTACCTATGTCAAGAAAATGGATGAGGATATGGAAACAATCTTCATGGAGCTCTTTCCGCATGTAGCTCTTGATCTTCTAGTCTTTACTGATACAATTTTACGAATATCTACGAATGCCATGACATCAGCATATGCTCAATAGCTAGATAATGAGGATGAGCTGGAAGATTTTAACTCAATCCATATTGTACCTATAATCGAGAGATAAGAGACTGAGCCCCACCTACCAACTCTGACAGCACCAACATAGCCTACGAAGCCATACGATGCAGCACAATCGAAAATACAGCAACAATTCCCTTTGCCAGGAGTCGATGTCGGTTGAAAAAGGTGTTTAGATGAGAGGTGCCTCAACTATCCCCAGTCCTAGATGGCCTTAGGACCCCCTGCTGCATCAGCATCAGATTCTGAGCACTCCAGCCCCACACAATTGCGCAAGCGCCCACGTTGCACTGTTTTCGCACCACCACCCGCATAAAAAACAAGGTATCTTACATTGCATTGCATTGCATAGCATGTAGTCTAGTTTTACTCTAGTTTTTATTTAGCATTGAGAACAACGCTTCTCTCAAGCTTGGGGGAGGTAGGGTTCCCAAGTCATTGCATGATAGTATTAGTATAATGAATATGCATGACATTAGTAAGTGTTAGAATTAGTTTTCTGGAATAAATTAAGGATGTCTGATGATGATGAACTCTTTATGGCTAGAATTGAATGTATATGACTGTTGAGGATGA
This sequence comes from Hibiscus syriacus, assembly GCF_006381635.1. Lineage (NCBI taxonomy): Eukaryota > Viridiplantae > Streptophyta > Magnoliopsida > Malvales > Malvaceae > Hibiscus > Hibiscus syriacus. The sequence goes on along the minus strand of NW_024063392.1, from coordinate 8,175,867 downwards.
AAGAACCAATACTAGAACTTGCTTATTTGAAACCTTTAAATACACGATTGTATGTTTTCCATGCTTAAGGAACTTAGAAATTTTTTATAAGAGAATTATTAAATGTCGTGGCATAAAACTTTGATAATGAATGATGAAAACCCCACACACAAAAAAATAAAAAGTAATAAAGAAATGAAATTGTGAATAAATGTTTTGGCATATCTGTAGAGGGACACTTCGCTATGCCATGTCATTGCCTGGAAACTGCATTTAAATAAATGGCATATATGGCATATGAGTGAATAAAAGTAGTCACGGGATGACTCTACCTAACTAGCTCAGGGTGGAAGGTATGCTCCCTTTTACCTAGAGTAGGATGATAGTGTAATAGGCTGACTCCCCTCGTAGTAATGCTAATAAAAGAAAAGAAAACAATATGGGAGAAAAATTTGTAAATTTTGTGGCATCACAAGAGATTTGCTTAGAAAATTTTTAGGTTTGTTAAGCATGGATTTGATACAATCACATGCACACACTAACACAAAGGATCTTGACCTAGGGGGCAGTATTTGATTTCTCAAACTAGTCTAGCGTGTTGAAGCCAAATGATCTGAGGGCTGAAATTTTATTCCATATAAATATTCTACTTCTGAACTTGCCATAGTATTTTTATTTTGCTATCCATTGCTTGAGGAACAGCAATAGCTTAAGTTTGAGGGTGTGATAACTCCGTAAAAAGGTCATATTTAGGACCTTTTCATTTATGTTATTGATTGTCTAAGAGCCCATTTAGGATCATATAGATGCATTTAGGAGCATATAGTTGCATGTGGTGGAATTATGTTTGTCGTGACATTTTATTTTGTAATCGGTGCTGCTTTATGGGAAGGTGTTTGTTTGGTGATATGCAGGATTTGGGAGCAAGGAGAGAAAATGGAAATGTTGTGACATGATGAGACTGCTGAGCCGAATGAAAATACCGATTTAGTTGGCATTTCGAGAGCGAACAAAATGAAAGAAGATATTTTTCAGAGCCAGCTATCCCTATCTTCACGTGATCTCTACCCTTGAGGAGAAACTTGCATGGAGGGAACCACGCCCTGCTACAACTAATTCTGTTGGACCTCAACCTACAGCAGCCTGATCTTGTCGGGTGCTCAGCTAGCCTCCTAGGATGGACCACTGCCAGCTATCCAAGGGGACCACTGCCACCTATTGATAGGGAAGCGGTGGTGGGTTAATGAACGTTACTCTTATTGAAGAATTAAACCTAGAAAGCTCTAGACTCGATGAAAACAATAGGGGATGAATAGAGAAGGTGGCGGCAGCAAGTAGGGTTCTTAGGTTTTCTTTTAGGTGCTGGAAACAAGGTAAGAAACAAGATTAAAACAAGATGAAGAAAAGATAAAGGAATTGAAATAAAGTAAGATAACCAAGAAATCAAAAGATCTCCCTTATGAAGGTGAACGGTAAAGATGATTGATGGTGTGAATGGATATATGGATAATCGATGGATAATGTCCTATCGAGTCATCCTAGTCGCGATGAAAAGGTAAACACGATAATATGGCTCTAACCAACCCTCCTAGTCGCGATGAAAAGCAAATTGAATTGTGAAGATTAATCTCCCTCATAAGAACTTGAAAGAGCTCAAGGAGAAGAAGCTTCGAAGGCATAAGGCAATCAACACTTGTAAAAATGAACGATCGTTGTATTATTAATCAAAGAAATCTTGTTTACAAAGTTGAATGAAGCCTCCTTTATATAGGGGTTGAATCCTAAAGGTCCTAAATAACTAGAGAATAAAATAATAATAAACTAAACATGTTTTAACTGTAATTCCTAATAAAATAATAATAACTAAAAATATTGTTTTAACTCAACCTTAATTCCTAATAAAATAATAAATCTGATCCTAAAACATAATTGATCATCCTATATTAAATTATATTACAAATAATCAATATAAATATTGAAAATTCGTAATATTTACAAAATCACGTATTAATCCCGTATAGGATTTCCTGCATGCACCGTCTTCAGTAAAATGGTCATATTTGAGTTCTCAATATCGGATTGATGCGATTCAAGAACCGTTGGAAAGATAAGAGACAGAAGATCGTATATACAGAAGAATATTGACCAAATAAGATCATTATACCATTCAAAAAGTCATAGAAAATCTGATTCTGTTCTGATCTTCTTTTCCAATGCTTGGACGAGTGTATCATTTGGAAGAGTTATTACTTCTTCCTTTGATGTGAGTCTTGTGATGCATGTATCATCCTCCCTTTCTTAAAAAGATTGACCTCGAATCTAAAACATTAAAGGGAGCAACATTAGAATCGTTTAATGATTCATTCACATTATACTTACTGAATAGATATGCTTTGAATCTTCGAGACTTTGTTCTTATAATAGGTTCGAGTAGAAACATTAGTCCAAAGAAGCATGAATTATGGACTCTGGTGCATGTATCATTCCCCCACTCCTCAAAAGGATTCGTTCTCAAATCTGAAAATCCAAAAGAAAGAGAATTATATATGTTGAAAGAAAAACTTATGAAACATTTATCAAGATCAATGTGATGTGACTTTATGCATTTTAGTCGAGGTTTCTTCTTTGTAGGAACTGATTTCTTGTAGTCTTGAAATCCTCTTTTGCATACAAGTCTTGTAATCTGATGTTTAGGTTGAAATTCAACATGGCGTCGACCACTGTTGGCTTTCTGTATGATTGCTTCAGATAATTTCTCCATGGTTTTATTCATGTGTGGCATGAATGAGTGTTTAAAAACCATGTCACTGGTTTGTTAAAGTAATCCCTTTAGTCTCCTAAGTGTGGTTCATGAATTAAAAATTCTCGAGAGGAGATTTTTGGAATGTAAAATTTGTTTAGTTGGCAAGGAACTCATATACAAGATAAAGCTCATTAGAAGCACTTTTAAAGGTATAGGTAGAAATATCAGAAATATCCGAGTTATTATGATATATATCTTTGATACGTTCAATTCTCATAATAGTAGTATGCGTTTGATAGGTAAGAGTATACCTTCATGGTAGTGCATCGTCTACTGTGTTTTTCTTACCTCGATCTGTGGCGCACTTAAAGGAGTTGTGTTTAGTATGGATGACAAATGCACTAGCCTTACCTTGTAAAAATGAGAAGTACTTTACAATGTCATTAAAATGAGTAATAAAATACTTACCTTTGGACTCTCGTAAATAGTGACTCTTCATTGATATGGAATCGTGATTAGGGCTTTCAGGTGGTAACCCGTCAGGAGAGTCACCTAACTCTATTCGACAACTCTTGGCGATGGAAGATGGTGTGGGCCAATCTCATGTTGTTTTTACTTTTTCATCATTTAATGGATTTTCTGTGCACGAACTATAAAGACTGTGGAGTTGTTCAAATCATGTTTCATCATTAAGATGGAGTCCGGACTAAGGCTTTCTTGGATGTAGCCTTTTCGTAAAAAATATAACTCTTTGGTTTATTTGATATTGTATGTTTGAAGAGGTATGATAGAACCTTGAATTAGATTGGTTTGGTGTTGTTTTCTTCTTTTCGGTGGTAATTCGTTAGGTGGATCACCTAACAATTCTCGAAAATCCTGTAAGAAAGATGAAAACACACTAGACAAATCCTTGTTAATGTTAGAAATTGAAACAATTGATTCCCTAAAGTGAACAAGGATGGAATGTTGTTTGTAAAGAAATTTCTCTCTCAATTCTTTTGTGCTCACACATTGATTTTGATTCACTCTTTTCTTCTCACATTTAGGTTCACTCACTACCCATGGGTCATTATTCTTTTGGCTTTTGTAACTAGTGACCTCTGTTGATTTTGCCTCTTTCTCATCTTTTTCTTTTTTTTCTTTCCCTACCTCCTCACAAATTATTATTTGATCTTTAGGGGCTGGAAGTGTGTCATTCTTTGCTGGTCGTTCTTTCTCCTTGTCAGGTTTGTCATCTCTTGGCTTTTTTGAGAAGATGGAGTAGAAGATGATGAAGGATTTGAAGGATTACCTTCGTAAGAGGATGAAGTACCTTCGTAATGTTCTCTGAATTGGAATCTCCTTTGGATTTGTTCTTCGATTGTCATTGCTTTCTTTAGTGTATCTTCAAGGTTTTCGTACCCATGGAGGTCAAGAAGATCCGTGATGTTTGAGTTCAAGCCGAAGATGAATCTTGACACGGTGACCTCTTCTTTTTTGGTTATGTTAGCCCTATTGAGTAAGGACTGCATCTCCTTGTAGTAGTCTTCAACTGAACTTGTACCTTGTCGAAGTCGATGTAGTCGTAGTTTAACTTCTCGTGTATAATGTGTCGGTAGGAATCGCTTCCTCATGTTTGTTTGAGGTCGGTCCAAGAAGTGATCGTTGGAATTTGGAAGTTCTGGATCTTTTTCCTTGTTTGCATCCACCAAGTTCGAGCATATTCTTCGAATTGCATGGTGAAAAGGGGAACTTGTTTAGCTTGGGGGTAGTCATGGTATGCGAACATGAGATCAATTTTTCCTTCCCAATCGATGTACCTGTCCGAGATCATGAACTTTGGATTCTCGCCTGGGTACCAAAAGTTCAGCATTGTTTGTCCTTGGATTCTGGTTTGATAGATCTAGTTGTGGTTCTTATTGTTCTCTCACGGTATTGGTATGTTCATCAAATCTTTCAACTTGAGTCGTAAGACGTGCAAGTATGGCTAAGATAACCGTAAGTGCCTTGTTGTTATTGTCGCCCATCCTGAAATCATAACACTCGAAAGAAAATTTTAAAGTAAAATAAAAATAAAAGAAAGAAAATTCAACAAAGCAAGAAACCTCACAAGTCACTCCAAGAAAGTAACACAGCGAGAGGCAAATAAGTCAATCTTGTACTCTTTAAAACTCACTTTACCAAGTATTCTTCCATAGTTCGTATCGGAGTTTGATTACTAGCAAAGGCGATAAGAAAACCTAAAAGCTCTGAGAGGCCAAACAAGGGTTAGACTCCAAGAGAACGAGAATGCAAAGAAGGAAGAAATATGCAAACTCTTTAGTCCTACTAACACAAGAAAGATAATGTGTTAGATAATGCAAAAGAACAATAAAAAGGAAAAACAAAAGAACCTAAAGCACTATGAGTCAAAGAAAAAAAAGAACCAACCCAAAAACTTGGAAAAGGCTAGATCAACTTGAGCAATGTTTTTTAAGGTGTTACCGGTGTCCAAAAATTTTGGAAAATTTCTTGAATGTCTTTCGATGCGTCAAGAAACCACATGTAAAATTTCAGAACCAAATACCTTCAGTAGTATCCAGTAGACTATGTTGAACGGTGAGTCCTCAAACAATCTATTTTTCTTGATCGCTTTGTTCGAAGGTGTTCTTGATCTCCAAAAATTATGATTTTGTGTGTAAATGATATTCAATATATGAAGTTTAATATGGAAATTTTCACCACGAAATTTCTCCTGTATAATTTTCAAGAAATTCGACAAGATCTAGACCGAATCTGCCGATGAAACTTGAAGGATGTATTTGAAGGCTCTAATGAACTCCGATTTGGGTGAATTTTGGACTGGAGATTTCTATTTGATGAATATGATATCTGGAGAAAATCAGCCCTAAATACCTTCATTTGCAATTTTTTTGAAATTTTGGCTTTTTTTGTTTTTTTTTTGTATTTTTTTAAAAAATAGCAAACTAACAAGAAGATTTGAATCTAAATTAAAATTAAATAAAAAGAACCTGAAACGATGAATTTTCTCTGAACTAGCTCCGTTGGGATACCTTGACGGTTTTGTGTGCAAGATTGCTTGCTTCTTTCCAAGAATCGGCCCAAATCTGTTACCAATTGATAGGGAAGCGGTGGCGGGTTAATGAACGTTGCTCTTATTGAAGAATCAAACCTAGAAAGCTCTAGACTCGATGAAGAACAATGGGGGATGAATAGGGGAAGGTGGCGACATCAAGTAGGGTTCTTAGGTTTTCTTTTAGGTGCTGGAAACAAGGTAAGAAACAAGATTAAAACAAGATAAAGGAATTGCAAATAAAGTCAGATAACCAAGAAATCAAAAGATCTCCCTTATGAAGGTGAACGGTAAAGATGATTGATGGCATGGATGAATATATGGATAATCGGAGGAAAAAGGTCTCTTATTTCTCCACCAATCCTATTTGTCGTGTCATTCCTCCGTTGACAAGCAAGAGGGAGTGGCAATCTAGGTGTCCGAGAGGAGCTAGCTCATTGGGACAGTTCGTGGTGGCCGACGGAAGCTCCGGCAGTGCACGTCGAAGGCTTTTCCTCATTCCCTTTGCTCTTTTCTTTCATTTTTATCATTTGGGTTGTAAGGAACGGATTAACTTGCTTTGTGCTTGGTATATTCAAACCCCACCATGAACTACCCTTATTTGGTGGGAGTTCATTTTGGATATTTAAGATTTACTTTAATGAATGGTTGTTTTTGTATGTTATTATTTGTTTTGTTTATGAAGTTTAATGCCTTAAGGTTGTAGGAGCTATGAGAGTAGTCATTCCTTAGAAGAATACTTAGTGTTCGAGAGAATGTCTAAGTAGCACATCCTTAGTGTTCGAGAGAAACTAGGGAGGAACCACATAAGCAAGGGTTCTAGGTAGTAACTAGGCCTAATCCACCTTAGTGATAAGGCTCAGATTTCAGTTGACTAAAAGGAGTAGTGCGTGATCGAGAGGTTAGATGTTAATGTTGCCGCAAAAAGGTATTGCCGAGACATATCTTGTTATTTGGACCAATAGGATCACTGCAGTAGCTAACGTCAATCGGTTTGTCAAGGCATCTTCAATCTGTCAAGTCCGTTAACTAGAGATTGCATAGGACACCCTTAGTAAACTCTGTCGGGCAGATAAGGAATATAAGTAAGACCATTCTGAGAAGTAGACTCAAATTTCCTAAGTGACTCATATCATTCATTCCTATAGTAGCTTGGCGTGTGAGGAAGTTAAAGTCCTAGTAATCAAATCTTATCTTTATATTTTATTTTGCCTTTACATTTTCATTTGTTTGCACTCAACACAATATAATTTGCCACAACATCTCCAATTGCTGCCACATTACATTACACCATCATTTCATTCCCACCAACATCCATTTCATTTTGCCACAACATTCTCATTTGTGAATACATTAGCTATACTTAGTTACTTTATAATAGTGCATAAATTTACTCAAGATCTCTCTAATCCCTGTGGATACAATACTCACTCATCACTGTATTATTTGTTTGATTGTATATACTTGCACATATTTCGCGTCCATATATATATATTTGTCGCAATTCGCGGAAAGTCCTCCACCAAGAGTGACCAGTGGTCGAGCAGGGTTACCAAATTGATTCCTCACTCGTACCATTTCTGAAAATCGATAAATATGCAGACATAATGGAGCAGCGAGGACGTGAGGCGTTTGGCGAGGGAGAACCGATAAGAGCTGCGCGGCGGTGTAAAGGAAAATGATGGTGCGATGGATGGCGTCAGTTGGTTTTAATGGAATTAAGAGGGTAGGTGAACAGCTAGAAATAAACAAAGAAGAATAAAGTTTTCTTGTGGGTTTAACCTGCACATGGGGAAGGCTAAAAATGAGTTTAATATAAAATGGGGTTTTGGTGCCGTTTATTTGGGAATGGATAAAAATAAATTTTGTTTTGAATCAAGACTTGATTTGAGAGGAGATATATGTGGGGTCCACACGTAAAAAGTAGGCAACGGGAATAAAGAAAGAATTGGTGAAGGAATTGTTGGAGTGTTGGGCGGCAGGAACAAATTTAAGGGCTTGGGTTGCACTAACTTGCGCCTAGGCCAAGGGGGAGGTGCTAACGTGCACAATTACTTTATATGGTGCATCTGGGTCAAGGGAATTAAAAGCAAAAATTTTACCCGACAGTTCCCTGTTGGCGTGCGCGTATGCTACTCCAAAATCGGTAATTTCAAGCTTTGCTTGATCGGTTTCCAACTTCTAGTTAAATTCGAATTTAATTAGGAATGACAGGTACCTATAAAATTAAAAATTAAAAATTAAAAACAAGTAAAATATCAAACAAATTTAAAAAAGAAAAAAATTGAATTCGATTAAAAACGAATTAAATTAAATGAGTTACCTCCCATAAAACATTATTTTTTACATTGTTAGCTCGACGACCTGTTTTCAGACAACATGTTCTTCTAATTTGATTTCCTCATCTAATCCTACTAGAGCGTTATCATAATACGACTTCAATCTTTGGCCGTTAAATTTAAATTGAGCTCTGGAATCATCTTCAATCTCGACTACGCCATGAGGAAATATTTGAACCACCGTAATGGTCTGAGTCACTTCTATCTTAGCTTACCCGCAAAAAGTTTAAGTTTAGAAGTGAACAATAAAACTTTTTAACCGACATCAAATGATTTAAAAGAAATCATGTGATCATGGATTTTTTCATTTTTTCTTTAAATATCTGTACGTTGTCGTATGCGGTTCGTCATATCTCCTTCAATTCTTGAATATGTAGCTTTTGCGTTTCGCCGATAGCTTCCATTTCTATGTTGCAATGTTTGATCGCCCAATAGGCTCAATGATCCCGCTCAATCGACAAATGACACGGTCTACAAAAAATAAGGTGGTGTGGAGACATTTCGATCGGACCTTTATAAACAGTCTGGTATGCCCAAAGCACATCCAATAACTTAGTACTCTAATCCTTTCGATCTGATTTGACAATTTTTCAAGAATTGCCTTGATTTCACAATTCGACACTTCCGCTTGCCCATTTGTTTGTGGATGGTATGCAGTGGCAATTCTTTGGGTTGCTCCGAATTTCTTCATTAACGCCTCGATTATTTGATTGATGAAATGGGTTCCTTGATCACTTATTATTGCCCGTGGTGTGTCAAACCTGAAAAAAAAAATTTTTCAAAAAGGTAACAGTCGTTCTGGTATCACTATTTTGGGTAGCCTTAGCTTCTACCCATTTAGAAACATAATCAACAGTTAATCTAATGTAAGTACTTCCAAATGATGAAGTAAAGGGACCCATATAATCGATTCCCCACACATAAAAAATTCCACATATGTGAATCGGATTCTGAGGCATCTCGTTTCTTCGGCTTAAATTCCCTAAACATTGACACTTGTCACAAGTCTTACAAAACAAGAAAGCATCACAAAAATTCGTACGCTAAAAGAAATCACATTCTAATATTTTATGAGCGGTACGCTTTGGTCCAAAATGACCGCCATAAGAATATGAATGACAAAAGTGTAGGATTGAATTTACCTCATCCTTGGCGATACATCACTGGATTACCTGATTGGAAATGCTTCCAAAGGTAAGGGCCATCCCAAATGTAGAATCAGGATTCTATTTTAATTCGATTAATCTCTACTCTCGGTAAATCCGATGGTAATTTACCTGTAGCCAAATAGTTGACCATATCAGAGAACCATGGAGTAACTCCCTGTGCCAACATCAAGTTTTCTTCGGATCTTCTTGAATCGTCGGGTCGGTTATGGAAAGGGGAAAACAACTCAAATGATCAGCCACTAGATTATTGCATCTCTTCTTATCCTTAATTTCCATATTAAATTCCTAGAGAAGTAGAATCCACTGGATAAGTCTCGACTTCGCTTCCTTCTTGCTTATCAAGTACCGTAATGTTGCATGATCATAATAAACCATAATCTTAGTACCAAACAAATACGATCTAAATTTTTCTAAAGCAAAATTAATTGAAAATAAATATTTTTTCTGTGGTGGAGTAATTTCTCTGTGTCGAGTCTAAGGTACAAAACGCATAAGCTATGACATGCGGCACTTTTTCGATTTTTTATCCGAGAACCACGCCTATGCTTGTATCTAATGTGTCACACATAAGCTCGATGGGATAGCTTTAATTCATTGGTTGAATGATAGGATCCAAAATAAGCTTCTCCATTAAAATGTTGAATGACTCCTTGCGCTCCATATTAAAATCAAAGACAACATCTTTTTGTAGCAAACTACATAATGGTTGCGCTATCTTTAAAAAATCCTTGATAAACATGTGGTAGAATCCTACATGATCAAGAAAAGAACAAACTTCCCTTATATTGTGGGGTAAGGGAGTAAGCGTATAACATCTGTCTTGGCTTTATCCACAGCAATACCATTAAAAGAAACTATTTAGCCTAGAATCAACCTCTTATCAACCATAAAATGACATTTCTCGTAATTTAAAACTAGGTTAAATTCTAGGCATCGTTTTAATATGTTAGTTAAATTAATAAGGCACTCGTTAAAAGAATTACCATTACGGTGAAGTCATCCATGAAGACTTCAATACCTTTCTCAAGATAGTCAGAAAAGATACTCAGTATACATCGTTAATAATTCTCATTAAAATTCTCAGTAGTTCCATGATCTATAAATCAGACATATTTATAATTCTCAGTAAAATCGGTAATCAAATGATATATAACAAGTAACATCATTTGGAAACAGTAAATCAGAGGTCAAAATTTCTATTAGATAATTTTTTAATAAATCAGAACATATAAAATAGTCATACTTCAGAGTATCTAAAATAGTCATATAGTAGACAAGCAACACACTAGAGGGTTCAGTTATTTTAGAGAGGCACTTGGTAGTTATCGGATTAGAAAGCTTGAAATTTATGTAAATTGATCAGATTTCAAGAATGAGATCCCTATTAAAAGGGATTGGTTACTAACGGATCTAATTAGACATTCATAAATTGATGCTTTGGGACCATTTAGGATTTCAAGTGCATCAGAAAAGTATCCAGGAACTGTATATCAGAATTATTTAAGATTCATATATAACAAGAGTGTTTCCATTACTTAGGCTATTAGGGACATTTTAGTCATTGCGGTTCATGAAAAAAAATTAGTAACTTAATCGAATAATGGTAAAATGATTACTTAAGATATCTAGGATTTATATCGAATTATCAAAATTTTGAGTGAAATCAAACTAAATTGATCCTAACAGTGTGATACTTGACAATCATTCATACCGAGATCATTCACAATATTCTCTTCTCAATACTGACTGCACTAGTTAAACTGACCACCTTCAGAATCATCATTGATAGGATTTCGAGGAGATGAATAGGTATATCATTGGTATTTATTTTATATTTTTATCGCAAAAATATTAAGCATAACCGACGTGCTTGGGTCGTGTTCTATAACCTTTAGGCCAGTACAATATTTAGGTCAACTGATGTTTCCAAAATATATCCAAAAACATTCACTTATTCCAAGTCATGAGGGTATTTAGGTTGTTTAAACACTCAAGGTTACTTCGATCATTTTAGAGTTCAAGGTATTTCAATCGTTTAAGGTTCAGGGATATTTTGGTCATTTTCTTTGATTAAGTCGTATGTCTTATTTCTAATAATTTAGTCATCGGGTGTTTATTCTAGAATCAGTAATTCTAAATCCTTTTCCATCTCAAAGGTTAAAAATATATCATGATTTTTATAAAAAATCGATTATTTAGCAAGTGAACTAGTAGTTTATCAGATCAAGAATGGCTTTTACAAGGTTATTTTCAGTTTTAGGGTCAATTTGGGTAATTTTTATTTCACAAGGTACTTTTGTAAAAATATTTCTCATATTTCTGACGTTAAAAACTATTTAACAAGAATTATCAAATCTAAGAATTTTGGAGTTAATTACTTTATCAAATAACAATTGAACTTGAATTATTTCTTATCAGTCTTATAGACCCTTATACGAGTAATCCGAGTCTTTTCAAACAGATCACGATCAAAAATAGAGAATTCATGGCTTATACTGATCCATTATAAATTTCCATGTCATTTCCACAATCAGAGATAAATCACATCATATTTGTATCTCAAGGGCTTTTTCATTCATATCCAAGATCCTAATGTATTAAAATCCATTACGAGCACACTAAAAATAAATGTTCAAGATTAATTGCTTAATCAAACAATCATTGAGATTAGAGTTTCCTATCGGTATACTAAATTTCTATAGCAGTCATTCAAGTCTAAATCGATTTATCGTCATTTTATCGAAATCAGTATTGTTTTAGAATAATTAATATTTACTACACTCACAAACATATTTATTTATACAACAACCAATTACCTAACATGCACCATAAATCATGCAAAAGGTAATAATGTATTACCTTGATTTCTAAGCCATATCGGTCGACCAATTAAACTCTATTCGATCACTAATGTATTTGACGTCCAATAATATCTCGAATACATAGCAGAGCAAATTGCATCAAAAATGGATATTAAACATGAAAATCAAATTGAATCAAAAGATAAAACACTAAAAAAACTTATTTGGTTTGAATTTGGTGAAACAATCATCAAATTCAAACTCAGGACGTTGAAAAACATAAAATATGACTTTTCACAAAAACAATTTGGCCAAAGCCAAAGTCAACCCTGGTTAAAGTCTACTCTGGTCGACGGTCAAGTCAATGATCATGTCAACGATCTAGACTGGTTCGAGTTGACCTAGATCGATTTGAGTTGACTAAGTTTGATCTGAGTTGACTAAGTTTCCAGAGGGTTTAAGCTAACCGAGAACCCCTCACGTGATGGTGGTATGATGACATTTACAGTGGTGACGGGGGATGTTTAGGGTAATTGATTAATCCTCAAGGTATAACTCACCATAATTAACCCAAATCATATTAGATTTCAAGCTAAAACAATGTGAGATGAACAAAAAATAGTTTGGAGTCTTACCAAGACGTTGATCGATGAACGGACGATGGTTGAGTGATGAACCCGATTGATTTTGATCGAAATTGCATAAGGAGTTCAAAGGCGGTGATAATGAGGCAAATAGGCATTAGGATCGACTAAAATTACAAAACACTGCGGCGGTGGGTAGGGCTTACGACAAACCTTCAACCACTTCTTCACGATGACCTACCATAGTTTTTATCAAACAGCCAGAGGGGTTTTGGTCGTGGGTGGATGATGATCATGATAAAGGTGGTGGTTTCGATCACAGTGGTCTGACAACAGTTGTTTAGGCACTGAATGGCGACAGCTTACCACAATTTGGGATTTTATTTTTTAAGGTTTGATATAATTTCAATAGGGAATGACCTTTTGAGGGTTTAAAGTTTAGCTCCAAAACATTTAAAATTTACTTTGATTAAAATATATTACAATAGTAGCCTATATTGATAGGTAAGGAATGACCTCCCATACTTATAGGTCATAGGTTCAAATCCGTCAAACCTCTCATTCCTCTTTTTCCCCCTTAGATGACAAGAGAGGGGAAAATTTATGATTGGGTCCTTAAACTTTAGGAATTTTAAAATATGGCTTAAAATTGTCGTATTCTTTTAAATTGGTCCCCAAAATTAATTAAATAAATTCAATTTAAAACAATAAAAATCGGGAGTGTTACAACTCTCCCTTAAAGAAAATTTTGTTCTCGAAATTTACATGAAGCAAACAGATGCGAAAATTGATCCTTCATCAATTCATTAGTATCTTCAGGTAGCTCTTAAATGACCATGATTCCTCCATTGAACCTTAACCATTAAAATAAGTTTACTTGCTAGAATTTTTTTAATCAAAATTCCAAAATCTGAAGAGAATTCTCCTTGTATAACAAAAACAAACCTTAATTACCAATCCTTAATACAAATAACACTTGTTTACCTTCAGTGCAATATGCATACATAATTTTTTTCTTACAGATGTAACAAAATCACCCTAAAATATACGTTTTCGATACACACACGAATCTTATTTTCAATCATAAATTGGTAATAACATTTAGGTATAAGGCTTGACACTTATCGAATTTAAATCTCATAAAATTGGAACAAGAATGATTCTTGAAAATTTTCAATTCAGTTAACTAATGTAGAACTTTAGGGGAAATCACCTTGTCAAATCTTGGACCAACTATTCCTTTCACTCGGGTAATTGTTCTTAACCTTGAAAATTCACTTCTAAAGTTTACTTATGAGCTTATCATCATAGAACGTTTGAGGTAACAAAAATCAAATTCAGGTTAAGAGCTAGGTTAAGATCATAGAACAAGTAACTTGTACGTTACTCGTGAAGTGTCTTCTAGAATATAAATGAATGTTAATGATATTCTTTTTTTGCACATATTGAGTCATAACAGACAAGATACTTATGTACCGTATTACAGAGGAATAAATCGATATCAAAGTTCGGCTTAGAGGAGTACGACTATAATCTAGGGGAATGTACTGACCAGACATCCTACGACAAACGATCGATCGATTTACTCAGAAGACTCAAATATATGCTCCGATACCACTAAATGTAACACCCTTAGACAGATTTGGGTTTAGAGTAATTAATATTTACTACGCCCACAAACATGTTTATTTATGCAACAACCAATTACCTAACATGTACCAAAAATTATAATAACAAAACTACTTTTTGACGATATTCAACAATAAAATTTATAATTGTCGATCATGATCAATTATTTAATTGGTACATTATTAGTTTATCTAGGGTCGATTACAAATATTTATGAAAGTGTTTCTGATCTAAAATTTCGTTTGTGATGAAAAAACATTCTCAAACAATTTATTTCCAGCCAAAAATTTGTGTTTAAATGTGATTATTGTCTCAAATCAAGAAACTGAAAAAATAGTGTTTTTGCGTTGGAAAAACTCGTTTGGATAAGTATTCCCAAACAACTCTAAATAAATAGTGCCTTCAAAAAATTATTCTTGAATTGTTTATATATTATTAGTTTATTAAGTTAAGTAAATAAGTATGAATAAAAATATAATTATTTAATATATGAATAAATTTGAATAGAGATATATTTAATTTATTTATGTATACTAATAAATTTTGTTTATTAATTTATTTAAATTTGATATTTTTATGAAATATTTTAAAATAGTTATATTTATTTTATTTTTTATGTTTATTGTTTTATATATATATAAATAAAATTATGTTCATTTATTGCTTTTTTATTATTAAAAAATTAATTTTTTTTAATTGTTCGAGAACATTTTCAGTCGCGCATAAACGTATTAACATTGAACAAATATTTCTCATTTGTGAAAATTAAATGAATAAATATGAGTACAAATAATTTTTTATTAGTATGAAGTAATTATATAAAATCTATTTATAATTTTTAACCTATTGACAGCACATGCACACCTTGTAGACGTAATTGTTCGAACTCGAAATTCTCTATGAGAAAACAACATTCTCTTTTAATATTAAGACCATTCAATAAATTTATAAATACACATAATTTTTAAATAAACCAATATTAACATAATTTTAAAATCCTTAACAAACATAAATAAAGATATATTCATTTCAAACCCAACTAATTGACAATCCTAATTGCGGCAAAGATGGAAAGCAATACATAACACTGAAGTAAAAACAATATAAAACTTTTAACATCAAAGAAAATAATCAATTGATCTATACTTTTATCAATCATTATAATTTAACAAGTAAAATATGAGCAAAATTGGATTTTATTGATTTTTATAAGCGGTAAGAGTTCGATTGAATGCTAATTTAATGAAGGAAACTAATTGATTTTTTTATGAAATCTTTTAGAGGGATATCTATCTTTTTACAACACAACTTATTCCTTTTCTTTTATATTTTCGTTCCACCATAAGATGTTAAGGTTTTATTTTCGATTCAAGGGTGAAACGATTTTGTTATAATTTTATGAGGCTTGTGCTAAACTAGTATTTCTCCTTTAATCCAAGTAATCTTTATTTCTTGTCCTTATTTTTATGAATTCTTGATATTGATTAAATTGACAACTTAACTTGATAGTGAGTTTTATATCGCTATTCATAAGTAGCAATGTGTAAGTCTCAGGATTTGTGTTTGTTACGTTATATTATTCGAACTTTACTTCGTGCATGAGAGTCTCTGGAGAAATAAACGTATAAAATTAACTGATTTTGTTTTAGTCGTTCCCATAGTTCTTAATGTCATCATTAACAGTAAGATTTAATTTGAACGCTTGCTGCAAATGAGTAGGCTTGTAATACCCCACTTATTAAATTAAGGACTTTATTGAAAAGATTTTGAAATGGATGATTTAAGTAATTAAATGATAAAAGATGGGTAAATGATTGGAATAGTATTTTACACTAGATTGCAACTATAGATGAATAGAGAGGGCATTTTAGTCCTTTAAAAGGGAAATAAATTTAATAATTATTTTAATTAAGTAAAAGGAGGAGAATGAGAGAAAATCTTTATTTCTTTCTTCTTCTTATTTCACGTGGTCAAACTTTTCTCCATAGCTCCAAAGGTAAGTTTCGATTAATCGGTTTTTCCTTTTGATTGTAAGTTATTTTTACAACCTTAAGTGATATAGAAGTTTGAGGAATGAATAATTGAGATTAAAACCATGAAAAGAAGAAAATATTAGAGATTTTAGAAAATGGGTTTTGAAATGATATGTTAGTATATTGGTGTTTATTGAGGTTTACTGGTAGATTTGACTTGCCAAAGAGGTAAATGAGAGATTAGAAGTATTAGATGGGATAAAGAACATATTAGAAAAAGTGGTTTGATTCTTAGAATTGAATGTTCTTGAATGATTTTAGATGTTCTAAGAGGCTAAATGAAGGAATGTTAGTATGGATAGTTAAGTAAGAGTTTAATAGTATTGTATGGGGGTAAACAATACGAGAATTGACCATATTGGGATAAAAATCGAGTTGAAAACTAGAAATTCTGGGTAAGGGTATCGGTACTGCTAAGAACAGTATCGATACTATAGGCTAAAATGAGATAAATTAGATGAATAGTATTGGTTCTAATTTAATCAGTAGTGATACCGATGAGGTAGTATCGATACCATGATAAGGGGTATCGATACCATGATAAGGGGTATCGATACCAAGCAACATCGAATCTAATTTTGGTATCGATACCGGAAGGAGATATAGTACCATAATATGGTAGTGTCGATACCATGGTAAGGGAATCAAAATCAGGAAACATCGAACTTAATTTTGGTATCGATACCGGAAGGGGGTATCGGTACCATAGTATAGAAGTATCGATACCAGGATAGTAGTATCGATACTATGTAGACATGAATGTTAAAAATAGGCTGATATTGGTATAGAAAGTTAATGATATATTATTTTGAGTATTGTTTAAGTATAATGGTTAGAAAATATTCTAACATTGGGTATGATATATGTTTTTATTGATGCTCGAGTAGATCGGAACCAAGCTCCCAAAACAAGCAGAACTAAGGGCAAAGACAAAGTAGCAGAGTAATCAGCCTTACGTTTTGGATACATAACAAGGATAGTCAGGTGAGTGCATTTATTTTGTACTGTAAGGGTTATAAAGATATGTTGTTAAAATATATATTGAATCGATATATCAGTATTATGTGTACTACAGGAACTTTCAATGCATATTCATGAAATTCATCATGAGTTGATGAATCAATATACAGGCACCTTGTGTGCATATTCACAGAATTCATCATGAGTTGATGAATCACCATACAAGCACCTTGTGTGCAAATCCAGGAATTCATCATGAGTTGATGAATCACTGTACAGGCACCTTGTGTACAAATCCACGGAATTCATCATGAGTTGATGAATCACCATACATGTATCTTGTGTGAAAATCCACGGAATTCATCATGAGTTGATGAATCACCGTACAGGCACCTTGTGTACAAATCCACGGAATTCATCATGAGTTGATGAATCACAGTACAGGCACTTCGTGTGCATATTCACGAAATTCATCATGAATTAGGAATCACCGTACAGACACCTTGTGTGCAAATCCACAGAATTCATCATAAGTTGATGAATCACCGTACAGGAACTTCGTGTGCATATTCATGGAATTCATCATGAGTTTATGAATCACCGTACAGGCACTATGTGTGTAGCCCACATAATTCATCTTGAGTTGATGAATTCCCGTATAGGCACTAATTGTGCATTCTAATAAATGAACATGAATAGAAATGAGGTAAAGGACCATAATAGCACCAATGGTGAAAATTATAAGGTTTGTAATAAATTGTAAAGAGTTACTCGATATTAGAATTGTTACCCTATATTATGTTTATAAGTTGTTTATGATTATGTATGCCTCACTAAGTAATACTTAACGTGTGTTCATTTCATGCGTAGGTTGAATACCAGTTGAGTAAAGAGATCATCAGACATCAAGTCAGAGTCGCCTAATCAGTAACAGTATGACATACCTATCTACTTTTGATATATTTTAGTTGACAAGTAATAGGTTTAGTAAAAACACTCTGTAAAACCTTTGAATTGAACTAAAGTAAAATGGTAAAATGTGGAACATCTCTTTTTATGTGTATATGTAAGTTAATGTATGTTTTAATTATTAATAAAGTCTAATGGTTTTATAAAATGAAACAAAATTGTACGAGTTTTCAAATGGGAAAATGTTTTAAATATAACGTGACATCTGTAGCTCATATACGTAAAAGTATACATGAGATTGGTGTTACATTTATTGGTATCAGAACTATAGATTTAGCCGATTCTCGGCCGAATCGAGTGTAAATTTTAAGGTAAAAAGAGTTTACATGCCACTAAGATGTCAATGTTACTGATAGGGTATATAATCAATGTGATAAGATGTCTCTCCTTACTAACTTAAGTATTATCTTTATGAATGTTATGATAGATGTCAGATTCTACGAATTTGAGAAGAGCGGCTGGTCGAGAGAGTAGAGACGAATCGAGTAGTGAAAGCTATGAAGAGAACAACAAACATTTGATTTCTTCTGAGAACGCCAGCGCACCGACACCTCATAGTATGCCTATTCCAGATTTTAGAGCTTTTATGCAAGCTCTCAAAACTATTTTAACAAGGTTCCAACCTTCTCGTCTCCCCCTGCTCCTCTAGTACCGAGAATGCTAATTCCGTAGGAGTTGAGAAGTTTGGGAGCTCCTAAGTTCAGAGGAGAAGAAGGTGAAGGTCCTATGGACGTAGACTTATGGTTGAACGATGTGATGATGATGTTAGAAAGCCTTCAGTGCTCCGATCATGAGAAATTGGGAGGAGCTGTATCGTTACTCAGAGGTTCGACTCGAGTATGGTGGACAAATACGACAATGTATGTGTCACCCGAGCAAGTGAACTGGCAGTTCTTTCAAGAGGAGTTTAAAAAAAAGTATATCGGGGAGCAGTTCATGAGATCAATGTTGTTGAAGTTTCTCAACCTAAAACAAGGTGACCGAGCGGTGCATGAATATGAAATTGAATACAACAAGCTTAGTCGTTCTCTACTGAGGTGGTCCCTAATGACAAAGCTTGACTGGATTGGCTTATTTAGCGACTGAGGCCAAAGTTAAAAGAGATGATGTTGGCCTTGAGTTTGCTAGTTTACAGTAAGTGATAAATAGAGCCAAGGCGATTGAAAGAGCTCAAGAGGAGACATTGGAAGCAGAACAGAGTGTACAGTCAGGAAAAAAAATTGGGATGTCTTTATCTACGTCTCATGCTAAGAGAGCCAAAGGCTCAGGTTCCCGATATACTAAAAGAACGGATACTGCTGCAGCTGCACAGAAGTCTAAGAAGTTCAATTTTTCTTCTACGAGCTCGGGTAGAACTTTCAGAGAAAAAAATAATCAAAGTCAGATATGTGGCAGATTTTACCAGGGAACATGTAGAGTGCTTTCTGGTGCTTGTTTTATTTGTGGAAAATCGGGTCACTATGCTCGGAATTGTCCGTAAAAGTTCAGGGACAGATCAGCACAAATCGAGAGATCGATAGCCACATCAAGTAGAAGCAGAGGAAGATCAGGGGTTCAATATAGGTCTAGTCAGAGCCAAGAGGCTCGGAGAGTGGCTCGAATTTATAATAGAAAGACCAATGAAGATAGGGATAATATGGAAATCATAACAGGTACATTTCACCTATTTGATGAGCCTGTTTTTGTTCTAGTTGACCATGGTTCTTCACATTCATATATTAGTACCAAGCTGATTAGAAATAGAGGAATTCCTTTAGAAACAATTGCTAGTGAAATGATAGCGATAAATCCTATGGGTCAAAGTGCAAGGGTGACTAGGGTGTGTAGAAAATGTCCAATTAAAATTCAAGGGGTAGTATTCTTGGCAAACTTGATGGATTTACCCTTTGATGAGTTTGAAATCATTTTGGGCATTAATTAGTTGTCTCCACATCATGGATGGGTAGATTATCGTTGGAAACGATTATTCCTAAAGGATACGGAAGGCTCCGAAATTGTGGTGGTAGGTGACTAGGTAAAATCCATGTCTAATGTGATATCGACTTTGACCGCCAAGAGAATAATGTTAAAATGATTTGTAGCTTTTCTAGCTAATGTGATAGACACTCGAAAACCGAAAGCAAGATTGTAGGATATTCCCACAGTTAGGGATTTTCCAGAGGTTTTTCCCGAAGAGTTACCGAGTTTACCTCCGGATCGTGAAGTATAATTTAGAATTGAGGTTTACCTGGGTACCGAACCTATTTCTATGGCTCCGTATAGAATGGCTCCAACGGAGTTAAGGCAACTAAAAGCACAGTTGCAGGAGCTGCTTGATAAAATATTCATCCAACCCAGTGTTTCTACTTGGGGAGCACCTGTGTTATTCGTGAAAAAGAAGGACAGGTCTATGTGGTTATGTATTTACTATCGTAAATTAAACAAGGTAACAATAAAGAACAAGTATCCTCTACCGAGGATTGATAACCTGTTTGATCAATTAAAAGGTGAAGTAGTGTTCTCTAAGAGAGATTTGAGGTCGGGGTACCATCAGTTAAGGATTGAAAAGGAGTATATTTCTAAGATGGCTTTTTGGACTCGGTACGGACACTATGAATTTATGGTAATGCCGTTTGGATTAACAAATGCTCCTGCAACATTTATGGATTTGATGAACATAGTATTCCTACCGTACTTGGATCAGTTCGTGGTAGTTTTTATAGATGATATTTTGGTATATTCCAAGTCAAGGGAGGAACATGATGCTCATCTTCGGGTGGTGCTTCAGATACTTCGTGAAAAGAAGTTGTACGCGAAACTATCGAAATACAAATTTTGGTTAGCAGAGATTGCTTTCCTCAGTCATATAGTCTCTGCATAAGGCATAAGAGTAGATCCCAAAAGGATTCAAACTATAGTGGATTGGTAACCCCAAAGAATATTTCTAAAGTTCAGAGTTTCTTGGGGCTTGTTGGTTACTATATGCATTTTTTGAACAAAAAATCGATGTTAGCTTTGTCGCCAACTAAGTTGTTGCGGAAAGATAAACCTTTTGTTTGGACGAAAAGATGACAGGAAAGTTTTGATATACTCAAGAGAATAGTAACGGAGGCTCTCGTTCTTGTGCAACATGAGTCATGTAAGGGTTAGGTCGTTTTTAGTGATGCATCCCATAACATATTGGGATGTGTACTAATGCAAGAGGGGAAATTCGTGGCCTATGCCTCAAGACAATTAAAGAATCATGAGAGAAATTATCCAACTCATGATTTGGAATTGGCGACGTAGTGCTTGCTTTGAAAATCTGGAGCCATTATCTGTACGGTGAGCGTTGTCATGTTTACACAAACCATAAAAGTCTAAAGTATTTATTGCCTCATAAAGAGCTAAACTTAAGGCAGAGAAGATGGATTGAGCTCCTAAAGGATTATGATTTGGTCATTGATTATCATTAGGGAAAGGCTAATATGGTAACAGATGCACTCAGTCGAAAGACTTTTACAGCTTTAAGGGCTTTAGATGCGCGTATGTATTTAAAAGAAGATGGTGCTTTGATTTCCAAATTAAAGTTAAGGCCGATGTTTTTGGATCGGGTTAAAGAGCTACAAGATAGAGATAAGAAATGCTTAATGAGATTGGCGCAAATGGAAAAAAGAGAAGCCAAGAATTTTGAAATTAGGGATAATGGATGTTTATACTATCGAGGAAGACTTTACATTCCTGATGATGATGTATTGAGGAAATATATTCTTGGTGAAACACATTATAACCCTTTGACGATGCACCCAGGTGGAAATAAGATGTATCAGGATTTGAAAAGTCGTTACTGGTGACCCGACATGAAAAGAGCTGTCATAGAGTTTGTTGCAAAATGTTTGACATGTCAGCAAGCGAAAGCAGAATATCAAATGTCATCCGGGTTACTACAGCCAATATCCAACCCTGAGTGGAAGTGAGAGCGAGTCACGATGGATTTTGTTTCAGGGCTACCATTTCCACTGGTCAAAAAGGACTCGATTTGGGTAATTGTAGACAGATTGACCAAGACGTCTCATTTCATTCGAGTTTGAGTAGACTACCCAATGAATAAGTATGATCAGCTATATATAAAATAGATAGTTAGACTATAGGGAGTTTCGAAATCGATAGTGTCCGAATGAGACCCCGGTTTACTTCAAGATTTTAGAAATATTTGCATGAGGAATTGGATACTCGATTGAACTTTAGTATATCTTTTCATCCCCAGACAGATGGGCAGTCAGAGTGAGCTATTCAGATACTGGAGGATATGCTTAGGTCATGTGTGATTGAATTTATGGGATCATGGAAAAGGTATTTGCCTTAAGCAGAATTTGCGTATAATAATAGTTATCAATCCAGTATTAAGATGGCCCCATATGAAGCTCTATATGAGAGAAAATGCATAACATTATTAAATTGGTTTGAATTAAATTATTGGGAATTGGTTGGTCCTGATTTGATGAAAGATATAGTGGATAAAGTAAAGATTATTCAGGGCAATCTAAAGATAGCCTCAGATCGACATAAGTCCTATGTAGATTTGAAAAGAAATGAAATAGAATACGAGGAGGGAAACAAAGTATTTTTAGAGTATCGCCTTGGAAAAAGGTGTTATATTTTGGACGAAAAGGAAAGTTGAGTCCGAGGTTCATTGGACCGTATGAGATATTAAAATGGGTTGGACCCGTAGCTTATCATTTAGCTTTTCCTCCAGACATGGACAAGATCCACATTGTTTTTCATGTATTGATACTTCGGAGGTACATATCAAATCCCTCACATGTTATAACTCTGAAGAAATAAAGATCCGACCAGATTTGACTTATGAGGAAGAACCAACATGGATCTTGGCTAAGGAAACCAAGAAATTGTGTAACAAACGGATTCCGTTGTTTAAAGTGCTTTGGCAGAATCATAAGGTTGAAGAGGCTACTTGGGAAAGAGATGAGGATATGATAAAGCAATTTCCACATCTCTTTGCTTCAGGTTCTTCTTTAAATTCGAGGATGAATTTTATTAAGGGGGAGAATTGTAATACCCCACTTATTGAATTAAGGACTTTATTGAAATAATTTTAAAATGGAAGATTTAAGTGATTAAATGATAAAAGATGGGTAAATGATTGGAATAGTATTTTAGACTAGATTATAACTATAGATGAATAAAGAGAGCATTTTAGTCCTTTAAAGGGGAAATAAATTTAATAATTATTTTAATTCAGTAAAAGGGGGAGAATGAGAGAAAATCATTATTTCTTTCTACTTCTTTCACGTGGTCAAGGCTTTTCTCCATAGCTCCAAAGGTAAGTTTCAATTAATCGGTTTTTCCTTTTGATTGTGGGTTATTTTTACAACCTTAAGTGATATAGAAGCTTAAGGAAGGATTAATTGAGATTAAAACCATGAAAAGAAGAAAATATTAGAGATTTTAGAAAATGGGTTTTGAAATGTTATGTTAGCATATTGGTGTTTATTGAGGTTTACTTGTAGATTTGACTTTCCAAAGAGGTAATGAGAGATTAGAAGTATTAGATGGGATAAAGAACATATTAGAAAAAGTGGTTTGATTCTTAGAATTGAATGTTCTTGAATGATTTTAGATTTTCTAATAGGCTAAATGAAGGAATGTTAGTATGGATGGTTAAGGAAGAGTTTAATAGTATTGTATGGGGTAAATATAACGAGAATTGACCATATTGGGATGAAAATCGAGTTGAAAACTGGAAATTCTGGGTAAGGGTATCGGTACTGCTAAGAATAGTACCGATACTATAGGGTAAAATAAGATAAATTAGATGAGTAGTACCGATACTGATTCAATCAATATCAATACCGACGAGGTAGTATCGATACCTTAATAAGGGGTATCGATACCAAGCAACATCGAATCTAATTTTGGTATCGATACTAGAAAGGGGTATCGGTACCATAGTATGGTAGTATCGATACCATGGTAAGAGTATCGATACCAGATAACATCGAACTTAATTTTGGAATCGATACCGGAAGGGGGTATCGGTACCAGGGTAGTAGTATGATACTATGTAGACAAAAATGTTAAAAATAGGCATATATTGGTATATAAAGTTAATTATATATTCTTTTGAGTATTGTTTAAGTATAATGGTTAGAAAATATTCTAACATTGGGTATGGTATATGTTTTTATGGATGCTTGAGTAGATCAGAAACAAGATCCCGAAACAAGCAAAACTAAGGGCAAAGACAAAGTACCAGAGTAATCAGCCTTACCTTTTGGATACATAGCAAGGACAGTCAAGTGAGTGCATTTATTTTTTAGAGTAAGGGTTTTAAAGATATGTTGTTAAAATATATATTGCATCGATATATCAGTAATATGTGTACTACAGGTACTTCGTGTGCATATTCACGGAATTCATCATGAGTTGATGAATCACCGTACAGCACCTTATGTGCATATTCACGGAATTCATCATGAGTTGATGAATCACCGTATATACACCTTGTGTGCAAATCCACGGAATTCATCATGAGTTGATGAATACAGGCACCTTGTGTGCAAATCCACAGAATTCATCATGAGTTGATGAATCACCATAAAGGAACCTTGTGTGCAAATCCTCGGAATTCATCATGAGTTGATGAATCATGATACAGGCACCTTGTTTTCAAATCCACGGAATTCATCATGAGTTGATGAATCACCGTACAGGCACTTCGTATGCATATTCACGGAATTCATCATGAGTTGATAAATCACCGTAAAGGTACCTTGTGTGCAAATCCACGAAATTCATCATGAGTTGATGAATCACCGTACAGGCACTTCGTGTGCAAATTCACAGAATTCATCATGAGTTGATGAATCACCGTACAGGCACTATGTGTGATGCCCGAATTCATCATGAGTTGATGAATTCTTGTATAGGCACTAATTGTGCTTTCTAATAAATGAACATGAATAGAAAGGGGTAAAGGACCATAATAACACCAATGATGCAAAATTATAAGGTTTCTAATAAATTGTAAAGAGTTACTCGATATTAGAATTGTTACCATATATTATGTTTATAAGTTGTTTATGATTATGTATGCCTCACTAAGTAATACTTAATGTGTGTTCTTTTCACGCGTAGGTTGAATATCAGCTGAGTAAGGAGATCATCGGACATCAAGTCAGAGTCGCCTAATCAGTAACAATATACATAATTGTCTACTTTTGATATATTTTAGTTGGCATGTAATAGGTTTAGTAAAAACGCTCTGTAAAACCTTTGAATTGAACTACTATAAAACGATAAAATGTGGAACATCTCTTTTTATATGTATATGTAAGTTAATGCATGTTTTAATTATAAATAAATTCTAATGGTTTTATAAAATGAAACAAAATTGTACGGATTTTCAAATGGGAAATTGTTTTAAAAGTGATGTGACATCTATAGCTCGTATACGTAAATGTATACGGGAGAAGGGTGTTACAAGGCTAATCAACTATTAAAGTGAAACTATACTTGTTACAGTTCCGAACAATTGACCAATTAATTGGATATTGAAAATTGATCTTTTAAGTCTATGATCAAAATTACAATCGGATGAAGAACGCGCCTTTAAATTGGATGTTGGTAAGAATTGATTTTTGTTATTTTTAGTTTTAATTTTATTTCTTGGTTTTAGTTTGATAAACCAAAACCTCACATTTACATTTATTGCTTAAACATTAAGATTCTAATATCAGCTCTCTTGAGATGCGATCTAATCTTATTATTAATACAAGTTAATTTAGTTAACTCATTTTTTAGAGTGCTTCAACAACCCTGTCATAGACCCACATCCTTCGATCAGTTATAATCTTTTGACATGACCTTTAATAGGTCCACGTGATCTATTAGAACCAAAGCTACTATTAGGCGGTCATACCCATTTACCCTACCAACTTATGAATACCCATCATGACCTTAGACTCGAATGCTAGACGGGTCATTATATAAATCTCTCATACAAGACTAAGAAAAAGAAGTCTCTCTGCACCCAACATCATTCATCGTCTTAACTCACCTTCCTAGAAATTTTTCTCCCAAACTAGAAGGGATGAACGGCCTACCGCCGTCACAATCTAAATTTTACCATCAATTAATAATTTTATTTATAAAATAAATTTTAAAAATTAAAGAGAATAAATATATTTATCATTTTTTAAATTAAAAATTATATATATATATATATATATATGTGTGTGTGTGTATGAGATAATGATCACAAGTTTACTTCCATATCGATATTGATTTAAGATTGAATCTTGATTCCTTTGTGAATTCTTTTTTCTGATAGGGAGGGCTGTTATTACGGAGTACGAGTATGACCGCGATGTTTAAAATATATCCTACATTTTCAGACTTTTTTGGAAATCCTAAGTCGCACCCCATGCATTTTCAGACAAACTATTTTTTTCCTTATTGATATGGATTCATATTATTTTTCAGTGTCTTTATGTAACTAAGAGATAAAAAGAGTAGCAATCACAAAATCAATGGGAAAGAATAAAGTATAAAGATGATGTTACAAGTCTCACTATAATATTCTCTCTCTCTCATTCTCCTACTTTCGTTTCATTACTTTCAAGTTACGTTCTGTTAGAAAAATACGTGTTAATCCGAATAAGATATAGAAAAATAATAAAAATATAAGAATCAAGAGAAACAAGGATAGAATGAGTTTAATTTTATCTTGAGATTGTTATCTGAAATAATAGTTTAAGACAAAATTAATCCTCAGAAAATAACACAAATAAGTTAAACTTCTTAAAACCAAATAGAAATAAAAATACTTTTTTTTTTATTTTGATCAATCGATCAGAATCAATTGAGACTTGTCGCTACACAGTTTTCTTAAGAAAAAAATTTTGCCACTCCTTTGGCGCTCGAGTTCATTGGTCATTTGTCTCCAAGATAGAACAACTAGATGGTAAGCTACAGTAGTACAATAGTAGAGATCATGAACTATTCTTGCCTTTGACTATCACCGGAAAACTAGTGGAAGAGAGAAAAAATTTCTTCTTTTTGAACTTGTCAAAACTTGTGTTTAACGTATCAGGTTAACGCACTATTTATAGGGGATTTTCAAGAGAGATGTACTCCAACCAGATATCTTTTAATATTCAAATGTAAATAGATAATAATATCTTTTAATTTGAAATATTCAAAAGATAAAACTCCTTTTACCATTCAAACTTAAATATATATTATTTTAATTTGGAATATACAAAAATATATAATTATCTTTATTCAAAGTTAAAAAGATAACACGAACCTTTTTAAGTTGACATATTTAAAGCGTAATTATTCTATTAATATCCAAATTAAAAATTATCTTTTAATTTGCAATAGTCAAAAGGAATATGATTTTAATATAAATATTAAATACATCAATTAAATTTATCATTTTCCAACAATCCCTCACGTGAATGAAATTGATGATTTTGTCAAAAACATTTTAACTCAATGTGGTGATAGTCTATGCGATCTATAGTTTCATAGGATAGGTAGGTGTTCTTATTTGAACATTTTCTTGCGAAAACATATTTAATTTACTAGTTAAATAGTAGACGTGATGTCCTTGAATTGTTCTGTCATTTGTGTAAACGATAACATACTTCACACAACTATCCCTCAAACAAGAATTTAGTTCTCACGGGTATGTCCTTAAAGCCATGGACATCCACCTGGTTTTGTAAGAGTTTGAAATAATTATGTCCAATAGTCTCCTTGAAACAACCCCACTTCACTCTCACATAGGTGACTTCTAATGCTCGGCTCATCGCAACACACAATAGTAATTAAAAGCCTTGCTTAGCCTATACCACTTTGAACAATGTTTATATCATAGTAACAGACTTGAGATAAGAAACCCCCACAGTGACCGTACACGGTTTATGCAATTAGGTTGTCCCTTTGAACCTAGATATTGGGATCTCTAGTCAACAAGGTATGGTTTTCCTTTGCATAAAGCCTTTAAATTTCTTGGCATTTAGTCATATTCCTTTAGATGTTTTCTCAACTTGTCTCAATTTAACCTTTTGGTTAGAGGATCCACAATGTTATTCTTTGATCTTACAAAATCAACAGAGATAACCCAATTTGAGCTCAGTTGTATATGGTATTATGTTGACAACACATATATCTCAACTTATCATTATATTTGAAATTTTATGCTAGTCACATTATATACATACCTTGGACACATGTTTCAACCATTCAAGAATATCCTTCAAGAAATTTCAAAGCTATTCATCTTATTTTCCAGACTTATCTAGAGATGTAAACTCATATTCCATAAAGAATCTGATTATAACCGTTTTCTTAAGGATTTCCATAACATGGCTTCTCCTTCCAATGTGAAACATATTCACTTGAGTCGTTGATATCTTGAATATCAAATTCCAACTAGCTTCAATATATCCTTCTAAGATAGTAGGATAGTCAACGAAAATGCAATCCATCGTTTAGGATTTATTTTTATTTGTTTTGGTAATATGATTATTACCTTCTCAAGACACCCTCACATTTTCAAGTGTTTGTGTGACATAGGTTTTCAACCTTTTCATAACTCATATGGTGTCTTGTTCATTTTCTTTCTTGAAGACCTTTAAAAGGTAACTATTTGACAAACAACTTCTCCCTCCACATGTTCTACGACAACTCAGAACTTCTTAGCATTGCGTTCATTATTTACTTTAAGGTTTGATTCTTCCATTTTGCTACTCCTTTTATTTTTAGGAGAATATAGTGATATTCAACATCATTATCACTTCTTATCATCTTAATCTATTTATTAAGTTGGTTTTCAACTTAATGTTTATAGGAAATAAATTTCTCTATAACACCGCTTTTGCTCTTTTAGCAAATACACATAGCAATACTTTTGTTATTATCATTAGAGGTAATAAAATATTTGTTCTCCCTCGTCTTTTACATTATTACAAATTTTAAGAACTTGGTCACTAATAATTCATTAGTACCAACATATTCCTTTTCAGATCCAAGGGATAATGTTATTCATAATTCTTTTATGGATATTGTACACCTTATATAGTGTATCTGATAATACATTCAGGATGTATTTTCATAATACTTCCAAAATTTGGTAACAATGTTTACCTAATTCTCTATGATAATAGGAGGACCATCCAATATTTATTCAAATTCAACATGATCAAATAAAACAACATCTTATGTTGTCATATCTTGAAATTATATTCATAGAATTTTACAAGTTTCCATTGTGGTTTACAACCATCAACAATCATAATTTCATTTAACACACGAATTTAGAATTAAATAATAATTCCAATAATAAATCAAAATTAAATTTTGATTTAATCTATCAACAGAATTTAATCATGAACTAAAATTCTAAAATAAATCAATAACAAAGCTATTACTTTCCCATGATTTCTATTAATCAAAATCAAATAATTCTGTTACGAGATAGAATTAAAAATCTCAATTGATTTAAAATAGGAAATCAAATATTCCAATAAACAAAAAATTTATTCTTGATTATTTTTTATTTCATTATCGAACAAAATCAAAATTCTAAAACAAAATCAGTAACTGAAGTTACTTTCATGGCAATCTCTGTTACACAAATTTATCCACTTTGAGATTTAGCAAACCAGTTAAAATGACAAGATAAATCTCGAAACAAATTTGTTCGCTATCTCGTTTTCCCACAATCTCTGAACCGTTTCAGATTAAAGAAAGGTAGAAGAAAGAGTTCTGAATTGTTTTGGATTAAAGGGAGATATTCAAATTTCACCTACCTGATTGACTTCAGCGTTGTCAACCAAAACTTGAATTCTTGATCATTATTATTAACTTATCCATTGTTAATCAAAGTTTTAACCGTCAAGATTCAAGGTGTGCCCCTACAAAATGCACATCCACAAAGATATTGCACAGATTTTGGAATCCAATTATTTGGATTCCTACACAAAAATTAGTGGAATCATGTCTCACATTAAAGATTAAACTCAAAATTAGTCCGCAAAGAATTTGAAATTCATAAATTCAAAAATTGAAGGAAACTTATTTTTGGCGTAAATTCCTCTTGATTTTCGCTCAATATTTGTGTTGTTAAATTTTTGGCACTTCTCTTGTACACAATGAGGATTAAACTCAAACGAATTCTATATCATCTCGAAAAAATAAGAAAATTAAAATATGTCTTAAGATTGTTAGAAAAATACGCGTTAATCCGAGTAAGATATAGAAAAATAATAATGAAACTAATAATCATATAAAAATCAAGAGAAACAAGGGATAAAATGAGTTTATTCTTATCTTGATATTATTATCTGAAATAACAATTTGAGTCAAAATTCATCCTAAGAAAATAACACAAATAAGTTAAACTTCTTAAAACCAAATAAAAATAAATAGAAATAAAAATACTCATATTTATTTTGATCAATCGATCGGAATCAGTTGAGGCCTGTCGCTATACAGTTTCCTCAAGATAGATTTTTGGTCGAGTTCATTGGTTGTTTGTCTCCTAGGATACAACAACTAGATGATCAAGTACAAAAGCACAATAGTAGAGATCACAAATTATTCTTGCCTTCTACTATCACCTGAAAACTAGTGGAAGAGAGATTCTACTATCACCTGAAAACTAGTGGAAGAGAGAAAAAATTATTATTTTTTGAACTTGTCAAAACTTGTGTTTAACCTAGCAAGTTAACTCACTATTTATAGGAGATTTCCAAGAGAGGTTTAATCCAACCATATATCTTTTAATATTTAAATGTAAACAGATAATAATATCTTTTAATTTAAAATATTCAAAAGATAAAATTCCTTTTATCATTCAAACTTAAATATATATTACTTTAATTTGAAATATACAAAAATATATAACTATCTTTAATATTCAAAGTTAAAAAGATAACATATACATTTTTAAACTGACATATTTAAAGGGTAATTATCCTACTAATATTCAAATTAAAAATTATCTTTTAATTTACAATAATAAAAAAGAATATACATTTAATATAAATATTAAATCCATCAATTAAATTGAATTTTTTCCAACACTTTCCTTCACTTTCAATTATATTATTTTTTGTTGTTACACTCTCTAATTTCATATGACCGATCACACTATCAAGTACGAGCCATGATATGCTTCACACTCTCGAGCATACACCAATATCAAGATATCTTCATACGTTGGTATTTAATTGAAGGATATTGAGTTGTCCTTTGTTAAAATTTGCTAAAACTTTTGATTCTATGTATACTTTTTTTTTTTACCTTCACGCAGTAATATCTTCATGCATTGGTTTGAGTTTCGGTTAATTTTCGTTTTTCATACTAAGTTAATATATTAACAATAAAAAATATTACTAGTATGAAATTTGTGCAAAGCAATTCTCCAAAGGAACATCCTAGCTTGAAGGAAAAAACATGGGCATAAATCTTTCCACAAATAATAACTGATTCCCTTGCTGTTCACAAGCAACAACAGCTCCTCTAAAGAAAATCTTTACTATATATGACATTGATAAATATCTTTCAAAGCTCTTTCATTCCAGCTTTACATTAAATTTAAATATAATTGTATTTTTGTCGAAGGTGATGTAGTTTTAAATTATTTAATGATATGACAACAAAGATGACTAACCAGCTCAGTTGGTAGAGCACAAGGTTCTTCACCTTGAGGTCGTGGGATCGAGTCCAACGGAGGGTATTTCATATTTTGGAGGTCTTCTACGGAAGCTGCTCTCAACCTGATGTTAGGTGCCAGCCTACTATCTTACCTTCCCCTTACCCCATTACATATGGGAATAAGGGACAGCCATTTAATGATATGACAACACGTGTTAGTGCAAGTGGTTGGGATTCAGGAATTTGAGTTTATAAGGTCAATATGTCAAATAATTATTCCTTAATCTCAAAGATAAAATAGAAAAAGATAGTATAGAGAGAGTAAGGGTCGATCCAAAGGGACTAAGGAAGATGCTGATGTAGATTGTTTCTTGATCTTTGATCTAGGCGTGAATTTGCAAATAAAGTAAAGTGGGTTTTGTTGAGAGGTAAAGAAAATGAATTTAAAGAATATGAAAATCAAATAATAAAAATCAACTTTAGGCTTTAGCTTTGCTCAATTCCAATCGATCATTGAATAAGATTTTACTACGGTTAAATGTCGGTTTGAGTCCGCAAGGTTCAATCCTTGTAGCTCACTTTTCTCTTTGGTGATTGACTTTCCCATATCTATTTTAGAAATCTCAATCATTGTTCAGATTAACTACGACAATCATTGTTAACTCAAAACCATTTGAAATCGCTTGGAAAAGTCCGACTCGAATAATGATTTCTCTATGAAAGTCAAACTCAATCCCAATTTCCCTTTAGCATGTTATCTCTTAATGTGTTCAAGGGAATTTGATCAATTGATTATATAATCCAATGATAAACCATAAAACATACAAGTCAAAATCTATTTTTGAAGTGAAAGCGTTTTGATTTTAAGAAAAATCGTCTGCCAAACTAGTTTCCAGAAAATTGAGAAATTTAACATGAAGGATATGAGGTGCTTTTCAATTCTCACATTAAGAATGGAGTCATCGCTTTAGCCTTTGGCTTATGAAAAACTTAGCTAAGCATGGTAGAAACCATATATATCATTTTAAAAACAAAGAAAACTTTAAAGAACAATAAAGAAAGCGTAAATAAAGAAAACGTAAATAAAGAAAAAGAAAGAACTTTTATAAAACTAAGAAAAAAATAATAGAAGAATCCAATATATGAGATGATTTTTTAGGCTAACCCCTATGGGTACTTATAGTCTCCTGAAAACCCTAAAATAACATTAAAAACCTAAAAGATAATTCTTGAAAATAAATCCTAAAAATAGAGATAAATCCCAAATTTAAATTCGAATTCGCGGTTGAGTCTCCTGTCTTCACGCAACTGCTGATTGGACCTTCTAGAAGATGTTGACTGGTTTCCATGTCAGTGCTTTCATGTCTAGTTTCATGCCTACTAGGTCACCCATGATTCTTGAAAAATAAAATACTGCAGAACTTTGTCTTTTAAGTGCAATTTCCAGAATCCAGGGTCCTACATAGAAAACAAGTACAAACACCCAAATAAGTAACAAAGCCTAATGAACAAGGAGTTAATAACTATAAAATATTAACTATTTAAAACACTAATCAAATTCTCCCTCACTTATTCGATGCTTGTCCTCAAGCATTTCCCAATTAACATACAAAATCACAAGTTATCATCTCAATTTCACAAAATTTCCAAGATTTTCAAGCAAATCGAAATCCAAGAACAATCAAGCAAAGGCATAAAAACTCAAAGTAAGCAAATCATGACATCTCAATTAAATTTTAATTACAAAGGTACAAGACTTAGAACCTCACATTGGTTCACTTATTCCGCTCAAGTGTTTCTGGTAAAAATAATCACTCAAGCCTAAACTAATTAACGCATTACCATATGCTTGTAACTAAATCTAATCTCCACTACTAAGTAAGAACATGATGAAATAATCAAGGGGTCTTTCAAAGGGTTGTAACGGGGCTAAGGTTCGGGTAGGATAAATGCCAAAATTTGGGTTTAAGCTTCAGGATAAAGAGAAGATCATTCCAAAATTTATTCTAAATGAAGCAAGCAAATAGAAACAACAAACACTCTTTTTCCTTCAAACTTTTCTATTTTTTCTTTTTCGAACAATTTATTTGAATCTTTTTTCTGCTGCACTGTATATTCTTTTCACAATTTGAACTAAACTAATTTTTCTGTACTATTCGAACCAAATTGCATTGTTTTTTCTGCACTGTTCGAACCAAACTGCGTTGTTTGAACAGTGTAATTTTTTTCGAACATTTCTTCATTTTTCTTTTTGCAATTTTTTCGAAGGAACAATCTCACCTTTTCCTGAAAATGGATTATAAGAGAGAGTGAAAATGAAAACGGTTTTGGTTTATTGAAGTGGTAAAACAAAAAAAGGGATTAAGGCTCAAATTTGGCTATCTAAGGAAAAACAAACAAAAGGTAGAACATTTATTTTTTGTATGAGAAAAGGTTTAATCTTCATGCCCTTATCACATTAAAACATCACATTCAATCATGTAGTCTCGAAAAGTATAACGCTACAAGTTCTAGAATACAAATAATTAGTCGGCACACTCAAATAAAACAAAATAGCAAGAAAGTAAATGTATGCTCATTAGGCTCAAAATTCACATGAAAGGTTTTAATTGTGCTAAGTCATGCAATCGATTCAACTAACAAATAAATCAAATATCAAGAAAATTTTTACAAAAAGTAGTCATATCGTGCTAACATGTATCCTAAATTCCAACAAAAGCAAGATCAAAATTAACATGGAAATACAAGAAACAAGAGATAGACAATAAGCAATTTCAACACATTAAATCAAGAAAAGCCAAATTCCAAACAATAAAATAAGAAAAGTGAAAATTGATGCAAATGCTACACCCTCACTTTAGTCATTTTGTCCCAAATGAAAATTAATGCATAAGAGAGGTGATATAAAAAATTCCTCATTCATTGAAGGTTATGGCCGTGTTGAAATGAGCTCAAGTGAATGTATGAGAGAATCTCGACAAGGTTGGTCTCGATAGAATCCAAGTGGTCGTGCACTTCATGAATTTTGTTACGCATGCCTAATGGTGGATGTTGTTTTGGCATCGTAGTTTGTGGAGCCCTCCAAAGAAATACACGTGCATTGTGTGGGGTAATCGTGCTAGGAGGAACTATATATGGTGCATCGGGAGTATCGGCGAGAAGTCCCATCATATCCAAGCACCTAGCATCCAAAGAGTCCATTGCAAAAGCATATGTAAATTGGTTAGTATCAGATGTCAATGAAAATAAATGAGATGCCAAGTGAGTAATATAAGGGTCGAGAATGAGTGGAAGATGTTCGCACAACGCGCTCAAAGGCTCGGGCGAACCAAAAGCCCAAGTTTACCTTAACACCAGTTTGCATACACCATAAGAAAAATAACTCAACCTTATTCAATGAGGTCGTGGTGTCATAACGTCCTAAATAATTATATGCTAGGAATTGATGTATGTAGCGGAGAGTAGGATCGTGAATGTGCCACCCTTCGGTGGTGCAAGAATCAAAAGTAGCACCCGCCAAGTCGGTGAGTGCCTCGTAGGCCATTTCTGCAACAAAGTCCTACAGAATCTCACGCAAAGAAACTATAAAATCATGGTCCATGGCATCCATAATGAACCCCATATAAAAGTTAAATATTCTAAAGACTGAACAAAATGTTGTCCAAGTAATCTAAAAGAAATCACACATGGTGTACCGGTAGAAACTATTCAATTTGGCAAAAATGTAAACGTAGCATAAAACTCAAAAACCAACTCGTAATAGGTACTACAACGAATCTCAGAATATAAATGTCATCCAATTGTATCAAAGTAAACCATAACAAAATCACATAAATGCAAAAAATCTAAAGTGCGATCAAGAATATACTTACAAACTTGGAACTTACGATGCCGTATTCCATCAAATTACCACACCTCTTCATCATCAAAGTCGAGATAACCTTGAAGTACTTCCTCAGGCTGGACAGAATAGGTTCGGCAACGATGATGGCGTTCGGATGAATGAGTGTGTTCGGGTGCGCCATTATCGGGCACGGGTGTATCACTTGAACTCGCGACAAATGTAGGTGAAGGTGAGTGTTGGCAGTGAGTTTTTCATGAGCATAAAGCATGGTTGGATGCCGGCAGTGGTGTAACGTTCGGTGGAAACCCACTGCACAAATCCTCTGAAAATCCAAACATTGGGTGCCACATTAATAATGGTTCAATGTTAATGGATTCAAAACTTACCTCGGGTTGGTCGGGTATGGCGGTGGCAGTGGTACAGAATGTTTACGTCACCAATGAGGAACGGTTCTGCCATGGTCTGAATAGACCAACAGAACCGAATGGTGGCACTATGTAATCTGCTTTGGAGTAAGCAGCGGACGCGGATGCAGACGGGGTCGGGGTTAGAATATAGACCGGCTCTGGAGTGAACGTGCATACGGTTGTTGCACACGACACCCACTACGTCGGGCAGCGAAAGCGGGGATGCTCACGAATGCAGGTTGTTGATGTAGTAATGAGTTCGAACTCCTTGGCACGTCGTCGACGGGCGGGACAACAAAGCGATGACGCCCTCCACCGAGAGTGACCGGTGGTCGAGCAGGGTTTCCAGTTTGATTCCTCGCTCGTACCATTGTTGAAACCCGATAAATATGAAGAGATAATGGAGCAGCTAGGACATGAGGCGTTCGGCGAGAGAGAACCGATTGGAGCAGCACGGCGGTGTAAAGGAAAATGGTGGTGTGAGTTGCGTTTAATGGAATTAAGAGGGTAGGCGAACGGCTAGAAATAAATAAAGAAGAATAAAGTTTTCTTGTAAAATGAGTTTAATATAAAATGGGGTTTTGGTGCCGGTTTATTTGGGAATGGATAAAAATAAATTTTGTTTTGAATGAAGACTTGATTTGAGAGGAGATATATGTGGGGTCCACACTCAAAAAGTAGGCGACGGGAATAAAGAAAGAATTGGTGAAGGAATTGTTGGGGTGTTGGGCGGCAGGGAACAAATTTAAGGGTTTGGGTTGCACTAAATTGCGCCTAGGCCAAGGGGGCGGTGCTAACGTGCACCATTACTTATATGGTGCATCTGGGTCAAGGGATTAAAAGCAAAAATTTTACCCGACAGTTCCCTGTTGCTGTGCGCGTATGCTGCTCCAAAATTCGGTAATTTCAAGCTTTGTTCATCGGTTTCCATTTTTCAATTAAATTCGAATTTAATTAGAAATGACAGGTACTTACAAAATTAAAAATTAAAAATTAAAAATTAAAAATTAAAAATTAAAAATTAAAAATTAAAAATTAAAAATTAACATAAAACATTATTTTTTACATCGTTAGCTCGACGACCTGTTTTCAGACAACATGTTCTTCTAATTTGATTTCCTCAACTAATCCGACTACAGCATTATCATAATACGACTTTAATCTTTGTTCGTTAAATTTAAATTGATCTATGGAATCATCTTCAATCTCGATTGCGCCATGAGGAAATATTTGAACCACCGTGAATGGTCTGAGCCACTTCTATCTAAGTTTACCTTAGAATATAACAATAAAACTTTTTAACCGACATCAAACGATTTAAAAGAAATCTTGGGATTATGGAATTCTTTCATTTTTTCTTTAAATATTTATACGTTGTCCTAAGTGTTTCATCGGATCTCCTTCAATTCTTGAATATGTAGTTTTCGCGTTTCGTCGATAGCTTCCATTTCCATGTTGCACTGTTTGATCGCCCAATAGGCTCAATGTTCCGGCTCAATCGACAAATGACACGCTCTACCAAAAATAAGGTGGTGTGGAGACATTTCGATCAGACCTTTATAAACAGTCTCGTATGCCCAAAGCATATCCAGTAACTTAGTACTCCAATCTTTTCGATCTGATTTAATAATTTTTCAAGAATTGCCTTGATTTCAGGATTCGACAATTCTTTGGGTTGCTCCAAATTTCTTCATTAACGCCTCGATTATTCGATTGATGAAATGGGTTCCTTGATCACTTATTATTGCCCGTTGTGTGGCAAACCTGGAAAAAAATAAAATTTTCAAAAAGGTAACATTCGTTCTGGCATCATTTCTGGGTAGCCTTAGATTTTACCCATTTATAAACATAATCAACAGTTAATATAATGTAAGTATTTCCAAATGATGAAGTAAAGGGACCCATGTAATCGATTCCCCACACATAAAAAATTTTACACATGCGAATCGGATTCTGAGGCAACTCGTTTCTTCGGCTTAAATTCTCTGCACATTGACAATTGTCACAAGTTTTACAAAACAAGAAAGCATCACAAAAATCGTAGGCTAAAAGAAACCACATTCTAATATTTTATGAGCGGTACACTTTGGTCCAAAATGACTGCCACATGAATATGAATGAAAAAAGTGTAGGATCGAATTTACCTCATCTTTGGCTATACATCGTCGGATTACCTGATCGGAGCAATGCTTCCAAAGGTAAGGGCCATCCTAAATGTAAAATCAGGATTCTATTTTAGGTCGATTAATTTCTACTCGGTAAATTTGATGGTAATTTACATGTAGCTAAATAGTTGACCATATCAGTGAACCATGTTGTAACTCCCTGTGCCAACATCAAGTTTTCTTCGGATCTTCTTGAATCGGCGGGTCGATTATGGAAAGAGGAAAGCAACTCAAATGATCGGCCACTAGGTTTTCGCATCCATTCTTATCCTTAATTTCCATATTAAATTCCAGAGAAGTAGAATCCACCGAATAAGTCTCAACTTTTCTTTCTTCTTGCTTATCAAGTACCGTAATGTTGCATGATCAGAATAAACCATACTTTTAGTACCCAACAAATACGATCTAAATTTTTCTAAAGAAAAATTCATTGAAAATAATTCTTTTTTCTGTGGCGGGGTAATTTCTTTGTGTCGGGACTAAGGTACGAAACGCATAAGCTATGCTATGCAACACTTTTTTTTATTTTTTGTCCGAGAACCGTGCCTACGCTTGTATCTGATGCGTCACACATAAGCTCGATGGGATAGCTTTAATTCGATGATTGAATGATAGGATCCAAAATAAGCTTCTCCTTTAAAATATTGAATGACTCCTTGCACTCCATATTAAAATCAAAGACAATATCTTTTTGTAGCAAACTACATAATGGTTACGCTATCTTCAAAAAAATCCTTGATAAACCTGTGGTAGAATCCTACATGATCAAGAAAAGAACAACTTTCCCTTACTGTTGTGGGGGTAAAGGAGTGAGCGTATAACATTTGTCTTGGCTTTATCAACTGCAATACCATTAGAAGAAACTATATGGCCTAGAATCAACCCCTTATCAAATATAAAATGACATTTCTCGTAATTTAAAACTAGGTTGAATTCTAGGCATCGTTTTAATATGTTAGTTAAATTAATAAGGCACTCGTTAAAAGAATTACCATATACGGTGAAGTCATCCATGAAGACTTCAATACCTTTCTCAAGATAGTCCGAAAAGATGCTTAGTATACATCTCTAGAATGTGGCAAGTGCATTGTAAAGTCCAAAAGGCATCCGTCGGTAGGCAAATATTCTGAAGGGACAAATAAAAGTAATATTTTCCTGATCTTCTAATGCCACTAGGATCTAGAAGAAATTTGAAAATCCATCAAGAAAACAATATTGAGTTTTATCGGCTAAACTTTCTATAATTTGATTTATAAATGGAAGAGGAAAAATTATCTTTTCGAGTTAGGGAATTCAACTTCCTGTAATCAATGCAAACTCACCATCTATTTTGTACTCTTGTTGGAACTAACTTACCTTATGAGTTTGTAATCACCGTAACTCAAATTTTCTTTGGAACCACATGGATATGATTTACCCAATTAATATCTGAAATCGGGTAAATCATACATGAATCAAGAAGCTTCTGAATTTCTTTTTTTACCACTTCCATCATCATTGGATTTAACCAGTGTTGTCCTTCTCGTGATGATTTTGATCCTTCTTCGATTTTGATCTTGTGCATACAAGTCGTATAACTAAGGCCCGTAATATAGACGATCGTCCATCCTATGACCTCTCTATGTTCCGTAACACTGTCAAAGATCCTCCTCTTCTTCTTTTGATAATTTATTAGAGATGATCACTGGAAAAGTCTTGTTTTCTCCCAAAAATGCATACTTCAAGTGATTCGGTAATTTTTTCAAGTCGATTTGAGGAGCCTACAAAATAGAAGGCAATGGTTTAGATTCTGAAGGAATTAAGTAAGAATTAGAATGAATTGATAATATTGTTTCAAAATTATTGATTTCCTTATCGATGTCCTCCAATTCCCAACATAAGTCTTCAAAAAAGTTAGATTCCATAAATTCATTAACTGCTGGCTCAATTACATCTACAAAATTTAAACATTCAACTCTTTCGAGATAATGCATTACCTTATACGTTAAATTTAACAACCTAACTGTTGAATTTTATCGCAAGAATTTTGCTTCTTACATCGATCTTCGTATTCACTATACTAAGTAAAGGGTGCTCAAGGAGAATTTTAGAACAAGAATTTTTCCGGCTGTTTTCCATGTCAATGACAGAAATTTTTTGGAAAGATGAGTTCATTTACCTCAACTAAAATGTCCTCCAAAACTCCTTTCAAGTAAATTATCGAGTGATCTGCAAGTTGTATCGTTACTTTTGTATCCTTCAAGGGCTCAACAAAAAGTAAGTTGTATACAGACAAGAGCATCAAATTTATTTATGCTCCCAAATCATATAATGCATGAGTAATTCTAAATTTACCAAATTTACATGGGATAGAAAACATACATTGGTCCTTCAATTTTGGTAGAAGTTTTCGTGTCAAGACTGCAGAAACGTGTTCTCCCAGATTTACTTTCTTGTGCCCAGTGAGCCTTCTTTTTGTAGTGCAAAGTTCTTTTAAGGGATCGGGCATACCTCGGCACATTCCAGATAAATTCAAAAAAAGGGATTTTTTTTTACTTTCCAAAAAAACTCCCAAAATTACCTTTATTTAGTTTGTTTATCTCTTTTTACTAATCTGAAAGGGAATGGTGGTGGAACTATGTAGGGAGATGGTGTCAAATCATATTGTAAATTTTTCCTCTTTCTCTAAGATCCTGAGCTATTCTTACTTCTCTTATGTGAGTCTTATCCTAATGTTGTTTCTTCCTCCTGGGACTTCGGTTCTTTATCTTTTTTCTGGGATTATGCGCCTAACTATTGGTTGTTCGACAATTGTTCCACATCGAAGGGTAATAGCGCTAAAATTCTCTCGTGGGTTTGCCTTGGGTTGAGATGTGAGTTTACCTTGCGATTCCATGTGCCCCATGGCTTGAACTAGTTAACTGATATGCTTAACTAACTCTTTTAAGTGTGACTCCGTTCAATTCTGCTGTTGGTAGGGTTGCTGTGGAGGTGGCCTTGGTTGATAAGCTTGATTAGGCCTTGGGTTCTACGCGTAAATGAAGCTAGGGTAGTCCCTCCAGCCCAAATTGTATGTGTTTCCGTTAGGATTATAAGGACTCTGGGGAGGTACTAGAAAGTTTCCCACATCATTGACTTGTGCGCGTACTTCTTCTTATAGCATCAGACAGCAGTCCGTCGAATGATCCGATATTATGCATATTTAGCATACTCTTGTTGATCCAAATTTTCCTACAATAAGAGAATTAACCACTTCAGTAAGTTTATCTAATTTGTTTTCAATCGAAAAGTAATTATCTCGTTTACTCGTCTGTTGAGTTCACTTGTAGAGCCAAACTATTGAGAGTTGGCTGCCATCATCAAAATTAATTCTCTTGCTGTGTTCCATGTCATGTTGATGAGAGCTCCTCCGCTAGCAGGATCGACCATTTTTATCTCTAAGGGTAGCAGTCCTTTGTAGAATTATTAGACAATCGTTTGCTCAGTTAATTTATCTTGCGAACAACTTGCGGAAAGCTTCTTGAATCGCTCCCAGTAGTCGTAAAGTGATTCTCCATCTTTTTGTTTAATCCTCAGGATGTTTCTTCTCAATTCGCTTGCCTTTGCTACTGGGAAATTCCTGAAAATAAAGATATGATTTAAATCAGCCCATGTATTAATTAAATTCGAAGGCAAATAAAATAAACAATCTTTTGCTAAGTCAGATAAAGAAAATAAAAAAAACTCGTAATTTAATTTGGTCTTCAGATACTCCCTATGGTTTCATACTTGAACAAACCATATGGAACTCTGTGAGATGCTTGTGGGGATTATCACTGAGAATTCCATGAAAGAAGGGAAGGAGATGAATGAGCCCCATTAGCTGAAACGGAGTTTCACCTTGAGGGAAGGCAATATAGAGAGGTTGTTGAACCGTGGATGTTGCGGCTAACTCATGAATGGTTCGATCGGCCATTATTTTTGATTTTTGTGTGTCGAATTCAACTTCGGGTAATATAGAGTGTGATTCGACATGTGATGATGTTTCAATGGAATACGTTGATTCTTCATGTGTGGCGTCAATGTCGATTGATCCTTTGGGATTAGATTTTTTTTGTCGTCTTCTTTTATCTTTAAGTGTTTGTCCATGGATTCATCTAGCTCGTTCTTTGATTTCAGGACCAAATTCTTCTAACGTTCCCGTGTTTTGCCTGGTCATAAATCAAAAACAAATATCAGTAACTTTTATCGAAGTCCCCGACAACGATGCCAGTTTGACACGCGTCGTTTCTATGTCAAATAATTATTCCTTAATTTCAAGATAAAATAGAAAAAGATAATATATAAAGTAAGGGTCGATCTATAGGGACTAAAGAAGATGTTGATGTAGATATTTCTTGATCTTTGATCTAAGCGTGAATTTGCAAATAATTCAAAGGGGGTTTTGTTGAGAGGTAACGAAAATAAAGATTTAAAGAAAATGAAATTAAAGAATATGAAAAACAAATAATAAAAATCAGTTTCAGGTTTTAGCTTCCAATTGATACTTGAATAGGATTTTACTCCGGTTAAATGTCGGTTTGAGTTCGTAAGGTTCAATCCTTGTATGTCACTTTTCTCTTTGGTGATTGACTTTCCCAAATCTATTTTAGAAATCTCAATCTGTAAAATCTCAAATTATGGGTTAGTGACTAAATTGTAAAATTTGGTGATTAAAGTAGAATAGTTGAATAGTTCAATGATTTATTTGGGGATATTTCCTGAAAGTTTTTAGTAATATCTAAAAAATTAAAGGGCAAAATGGTCATTTGACAAGAAAGATATTTTTCCCCTTATATGAATAAATCATGTGGAGGAAGAGTTATCTTCTTTCTCTTCTTCATTTTCTTCTCCAACCGCAGAAGCTAGACAAAGGTAAGAGTTTTCTATTTTGTTGATTATTTGTTGAATTAAAGGTTGGGTTTTGATCATTAGATGATAATTAAGCTTAAGGAAAGCTTAATTTGTTCTAAAACAACAAGATGAAAGGTATATGAGAGATTAAAGATTTTGAGTTCTTGAATGAAATCTTGAAATAGAGTTGATAAGTTGAATTTTAAGTTGAATTTGACTTTTCATCTATGAGAATAAGAAGTTAGAAGTGTTAGAATTAAGTTTGGATAACATGGAAAATTTGGTATGATTATTGATTTCTATATGGATAATAGAATTTTGAGGTTTAAGATGAAATAAATGGATATAAATTAGTTTAAGTATGTATATTTGAGTTAAGAATGTGAAAGGGGATGAAATATGAAGAATTGAAGTGGAAATACAAAATTTTCATGCAATGAACAGTGATTTCTGGGCTTAAACGAAAATTCCAGATTGTGCAGGGGGAACAGATTCCCCTTAAATGAAAAATGGAATTTTGTTTCATTAAATTGGCTTAAGTTATCAACATCAAGTTTAAGGTTTAGGCTTCTGATAGTTGTTTTGAAATGTTATATTTATGTAGATATTGAGCCTAAACAAGTTCCAGAATAATCAAAGAATTAGGATCAAATCAAAGCAAGGCTAAGGTGATTGCAATTTAATTGTACTTATGAGATCGAAAAACATTGGCTTGCGATGAGCCAGGGACGGAGTTACTATGGTAAGAAGTGACTCCTAAAATGTTATATGATTGATATGATTCTTATGAGTACATTTTAGTTTATAAGATTATAAGGAATTAGACTTGTAATAAGTCTATTTCCAATAGTTATAGTGTATGGAGTATTGATTATAAGAATGTGAATGACATGAAATGTATGTATACTTGATTATATGAACTTATATGTGCTTATATGTGCTATGTGATTTATGTGATATGCCATATGTGAAAATAAAATATGAACTATAGGAAAGGATTATATGATGTATATATGAACATATGTGAACAAAATATAACATGCATGTTTACATGAACACATGAGATATAATATAAGCTATATGATACGATTTATATGATTACATGCACATGTGATATATGTTATATGATATGAACCTATGTGACTACGTGAGAAAGAATATATGTCTATGAGAAGGCATAAGAACACAGTATAAGCTATGTGACATATGAATATGAATCATATGAAAATGTTCTACGTGTAAGTGAACCATGTGATGATATGAATATGTAATAAATATGAAAGATAATGCCCATGTTATGTGTCATGAGATCTAGAGGTATAGTTGGCATGCCAAGAGTAGAGGGTCTACGCGGTCCTTCGGGACAAATTCTACGTGGTCCTTTGGTACGTATATGTATTCTTTGGAGCATTTATGAGGTCTTTTGAGACACCTACTTGATCCTTGGTATATGTATATGATTCTTAAGGAATTTATATGTTGTCCTTATGGACAATC
Organism: Hibiscus syriacus; assembly: GCF_006381635.1. NCBI lineage: Eukaryota > Viridiplantae > Streptophyta > Magnoliopsida > Malvales > Malvaceae > Hibiscus > Hibiscus syriacus. The sequence continues at coordinate 8,131,195 of NW_024063392.1, read as the reverse complement.
TTATATGGCACTATGGTGCATTTCTATGCGGTGCTTCGGTGCAAATTTTACGTGGCACTACGGTGCAAATTTATACGAGCTGTGGTGACAATATAGTGCACAACCTCTCACTACTCACATACCTTAAGTTCTCAGTAATGTACATGGGCCTATAAAAGACATCAAAAGTATTGACAAGATTCATATGTGATATTGTGTGTATTCCTAAGTGAAATGTATTTGTTATATGAGATTAGTAATTGTTTATGTAATGGTGTAATTTAGAGTTTACATTATATGCTGATATGGTATATAAAGAAATTAGTGATGATAAAATGAGAAATGATAAGCATGTTAATGATGTTATGTTACATGATACGTGCATGTATGTATATATTACAGAAAAGAATATATGCTTTGGTATGATAAGGTAATATCAATGTCCATGCATTATAGAAGTTACAGTTAGCATATAATTATGTTTTATATGTCTCACTAAGTCAACGACTTAGCGTGTGATTATTTCACGCGTAGGTTCCGAGAAGAGGAAAATTGGTAAAAGTTATGCAAGACAGGTCAGTTTCTCCTTTCCAAAGATCATATCAGAAAACAAATGTATAGTATGTATTTTGTAATAAGGATAATGGTTGGCATGTAAATAAAGGATTAAATCTGATATGTTCTAATCGGTTTTGTAAAATCATATGATTGAACTTTGTAATGTTTTAAAGGTGTATTTTAAATGGAAATTTTATACATATGAAAACTTAGATTTTTATGAATTTATACATATTTTACGAAAACACATTAGAAGTACTGTAGTAGGGAATCGATACCCTGTAGCAGGGGAATCGGTTCCCCTCTGACATTCTAGAAAATTTTAACATTTGGGTACTGTTCACGGTACTATTCATTACTGTTCACAATATTGTTCATTAATGTTCACGATACTATTCATATCGTATTTTACTATTCATAAATACGTTTTGACTTGAATTTTTATACTGAAACATGTTTTAATAGAATATTGTGTTATTTTCTTAAAAAGAGTTCAAATGTTTTGTTATTTTGAAAGAATAAAGGTTTTGAAATGTCAATGTGACATCTCGGACTCTTATCCGGATCGGATACGGGTTGGGGTGTTACACAATCATTGTTCGGATTAACTGCGATAATCATTGTTAACTTAAAATCATTTAAAAGCGCTTGGAAAACTCCGACTCAAATTATGTTTTCTCTATGAAAGTTGAACTCGATCCCAATTTCCCCTTAGCGTGCTATCGCTAAGTGTGTTCAAGGGAAATTGAATCATTTGATTCTATAATCCCAACGATAAATCATAACAACACCCAAGGCAAAATCTATTTTTGAAGTGAAAGCATTTTGATTTTAAGAAAGACCATCCGCCAATCTAGTTTCCAAAAAATTGAGAAATTTAACCCAAAGGGAATGAGGTGCTTTTCAATTCTTACGTTAAGAATTGAGTCATTGCTTCAGCCTTTAGCTTATGAAAAACTTAGCTAAGCATGGTAGAAACCATACTTACCATTTTAAAAACAAATAAAACTTTAAAGAAAAATAAAGAAAAACGTAAATAAAGAAAAATAAAAAAGTTTTATAAAACTAAAGAAAGAAAGAACAAATGAATCTAAGATATGAGAGATTCTTTTTTAGGCTTACCCCGATGGGATATTTATAGTCTCCTGAAAACCCCTAAAATAACATTAAAAATCCTAAAAATAATTCTTGAAATTAAATCCTAAAAATAAAGATAAATCTCGAATTTAAATTTGCAGTTGAGTCTTTTATCTTCATGCAACTGCTGACTGGACCTTCTAGAAGATGCTGACTGAATTCCACGTCAGCGCTTTCATGTTTGGTTTTATGCCCACTAGGTCGCCCATGATTCTGGAAAGTAAAAAAAAAAACACTGCAGAACTTTGTCTTTTAAGTGCAATTTCCATAATTTATGATCATGCATAGAAAACAAGTAGAACCGCCCAAATGAATAATAAAATCTAATGAATAACGAGAAAATAACCATAAAATATTAACTATTTAAAACACAAATCACTTACTACTGTCACTCTTAGTGGACAATCTATAAATCCTTATGTAAATCTCAATTGGGTTTTACATATGCCCTGACCCTGGGTGCCACACTCCGACCTAAAAATTTTGTAACCAAAAAAAATTATTTATTAATTCGTAGAAGTGATACTTTTTAAAAAAATATTTAATTGTTTTTGTTTTTAAATTATGTATTTGCATGTATTGCTACAAACATTAACTCGTCTGATCTAGGGCGAGCATCCTCTACAGATATTTACATTGATTTTTTTAAAGCTTCAGGGTTTCAAATACATCAAATACTATTGAGTCAAAAAAGTAATATTAAAAGTTGAACATGTGTAACTTAAGTTAAAAATTTAAATTTTGTGTTTTTTATTTTTTAAAATAATTTTAATAAAAATATTCAAAATCTTTTTGTATGTTTTCATATTTTAACTTATTATCATTTTCAGAATTTATTTTTAATTTTATATAATATTTTCTATTTTATAAGAAAATAATAATAAAAAATATCATATATTATTTAGAACAAAACAGACCCCTTCCTTCTACTCATCAAAATTATAATTTATTTCTCTAACCTTAGGTTCATTTTTTGATTTTTTTTATTTCTTCAAACTTCTTAAGAGTTTTATGATTAACATTATTTCTTGAAAGTATGTTTTTCTTCTCTTGATTTTTTTTCTTGATGTTTTATAATAATTAAATTTTATAAATTTTATATATTTTTTGAATATTTATAATTAGTTCTTTTACATTTATTTCAAGATAATATTTTATAAGTAATTTATTAAAAATCTTCAATTTTAAAATAATCTTGTAACATTTTGAATGTTTCATAATTAAGGGTTTATTTGAATACAATTTTCAGAAATAAGAGTTTAATTGATTTTTTTAAAATTAACTTTTTTTTACGAGGGCAGCAGTGAGATCAAACTAACTCTTTTGACATATAAAACAAAATGGATTAACAAAATCATTCAAAAAGACTAATTATCACAATGAGCAGACTTAATCGTTCGAATTTTTAATTTCATCATTGATTAATTATCACAATGAGCAGACCTAATGGTCAACGTCGACCAAAAAGTGAAGGATTCAATTAGATGCAAAATATCACGAGAAACTTAATTAGGTTTTTTTTATTAAAAAAACGAAAGTTTATTTTACTAAACGTTTTTACATGAAGTTGAATTGAGATATTGATAAATCAAATAGAGATATAGCGTTTGTAAAAACAAAGAAGATATATATCATGTTTTCGTCTTCAAGATTAATAATACTTCAAAATGATTGCTTTTATTTTAAGTAAAAACTACATAAATGATCATTGAACTTTTAGAATATTTGCATTTTAGTCATCAACTTTTAAAACTTACAATACAATTATTAAACTTTTAGTTTTCTATATATTATGCTCATTGTTTTCAAGATTTTTTAAAATATAAAATGTAGATCGAAGGATCAGATTAATCTCCACCATTTGCTGAGGTGGTGAAATACTATATAATAAAGTTTTAACCCTTCGTCATTCAAAAGCTTTTCTAAAGTCAATAAAGTTTTTTTAAGTGTTCAATACCAAAACTCCCTTCTTTCTTGCTTTGAAGCATATTTGCCTTATTTGAAAGATATAGGTTGATTTAGTAACTAAAAATTAAATGTTTAAGTGCTGAACAGAAAAAAAATTAAAACAAAATAAAGATTAAGTTTGTAATATATGATATCCAAAAATTTACAGGTGAAAGCGGCCGAATAGAAAATATTGTAATAACACTCATGTCTACTATTTATATTCTACCTATACCTTATCTCCTCGGCTCCCCAGGAACTTAATACATATCAAAAGTCTTTTGGTTATGTGTACACCATTTTTTAACAAAATAAAATTTAGTATTGAATTTTATAAAATAATGATGGAAGTTGTCATCGATCTTTAGGTTAGGTAGGTCAAATACCTAAAAGCGTGTCTTTTAAAACAATTTTAAGAAAAATCATTTTTAAGATGAAAATTACTTTTGTTAACCAAAAATTCATTTTTAAGGGCTTGGGAGTTGGTTACGTGGTGGAAAGGATTAGCACCCCTACAACACCCAAAATTGGTGCCTGATTGCCTATATGTTGTCGTAATGGTGAAACTTGTAGATTCGAGTCGAAACTTAAACTATAATCCTTTTATTAAAAATTGGTCAATTTATTTTTGAATTATTTGTAAAGGAGCGTTCTCTATTTTGAGAAGAGATCTTGAGATTTGCATGTCTTCCAATGGGAAGGCTATCCCATCAATCTCCTTCTTACTTAAATTCACAAAGTTGTGTAGATCGAGTATAAATTCGAGCGCTAGGGATGTAAAATTGGGTAATCATTCAAGTTTCAGTTAAATCCTGTCAGGTTGGGTAAAATCGGATACATGTCAAGTTAGACCAATTTGATTCTTCGACTCGGATCAGGTCGGGTCTATGTCAAATCAGGTCGGGTCATTTTCAAGTTGATTTGACACCATGTTTAGTTCAGGTTCAGGTCGGGTTACTTTTAGTTCGGATCGATGTCAGTTCAGGTCAAAACAGTTCAGGTCCGGAGCAATTAAAGACCAGGTTAATTCAGGTTCGGATGGACTTCAGGCGGATCTCGTTCATATCGGGTCACATCATTGGCAAATAAAATTCAGGTTGGATCTTTATCAAATATGGATTGAATTCAAATCGGGTCAATTTTTATTTTTGGATTAATTATTTTCGTCTTTCGTGAACGTTGAATTGCAATTGGTAATTGTATATGATTTCGAGTACATTACTAAGAATAAAAATAATCATGGATCAATTTTATGAAAAATATAAAATTAAGGACTAAATTGAACAAATATGAAATTACAAATAAAAAGTTAAATAAATTAAACAACAAGCATTGATGAGGGACCAAATCGAAATAATTTTAAAATCTAAGGTTGAAATTAATATAGAAAATGACTAAATTATACCTATTTAAAAAGTTATGGACTAATTAAAAATATATAAATAAGAAATAAGAATGGACCAAATCATATGCAACTATAAATTTAATGACTAAATTGAATAAATATAAAAATGAACGAATAAAAATTTAAATAAAGTAAAGATCACAAAAGAATGAAATAAAATTAATTGTATAATGTGAAGCAAATTCGGAAAAAATAGAGTAAATTGCATTCCTTACAAAAGTTAAGAAAAAATTAAAACAATTATAATATATTAATATATATATATAAAGTATATATTAATATAATATATATAAACTATATAGTTTATATTTATAGTTTTATATTATGTATATAAAGTATGTAGTGAATATATGAACTATATAGTTTATATATATATAGTTTATATTGATAAACTATAAAGTATATAGTTTATATAATTATATTAATAAACTATATAGTTCATTAGTATATATAAACTATTTATATAGTATATACTACATATATAAACTATATATACTATATAGTTTACATATGAACTATATAAACTATATATACTATATAGTTTACATATGAACTATATAAACTATATATATATATAAACTACTTTTTATATTTATATACTATATATAGTTGATATTTATATACTATATAATATAGTTTATGCTTATATAATTTATACTATATAAATTCAAAGTATATACTATATATATGAATACTATATAGTTGAATACATTAATTAATAAACTATTTATATAGTATATACTACATATATAAACTATATATACTATCTAGTTTACATATGAACTATATATATGTAAACTATATAAATTATAATTTATATAGAAATTGTATACTATAGTTGATATTTATATACTATATATATAAACTATATAAACTATAGTTTAAATTTATATACTATATACTATAGTTGATATTTATATATTATGTATTATGTATATTAACTATATATAATATGAACTATATAAAAACAATATATATATAAACTATATAATATAGTTGATATTTATATACTATATACTATAGTTGATATTTATATACTATATAATATAGTTTATACTTATATAATTTATATTATATAAATTCAAAGTATATATTATATGTATGAATACTATATAGTTGAATACATTAATTAGTAAACTATTTATATAGTATATACTAAATATATAAATTATATATACTATATAGTTTACATATGAACTATATATAAACTATGTATAGTTAAAAACTATAGTTCATATGTAAACTATATACTATATTTGATATTCATATACTATATAATATATATAGTTTACATATGAACGATATACATATAAACTATATAGTTGAGCTATAATTTTGTTTTTTGATTTTTTGCATGCTCGAAACATGACCGACAATGAAGGTGGAATGGCAGCGGGAGCACATCTCCTTTGGATGATGAAATCTTAGCCATTGGATCCAATCTTGATCCGATGGTTAAGATTAGTTCTTGTTTTTTCACTTGGATGCATGATGTGGCTTAATGAGAGCCATTGGATCTAGCTTCTCATCCATGGGCTCACATGAATTTTTGTTTCCTTCACATGGATTGAAGCAATAGAGACCCTTGGATGAAGGCTAATCAAGGGTGGAGATTAGTTTTTATTTTTTTCACAAGAATTGGTGATGTCATCACCTAAAAAGCCACACCACCGTAAATGCTTCATCTTTGACTTTTCAAAGCAACAAAATTCCCCCCCCCCCAAAAAAACACCCAAAACAGACGACTAAAGATCAAACAATTTAGGATTTTTATATTTATTTATGCATATATTTGTAACAATGTAGACTATTTATTTGAGCCTTTGGAAAAACTATGTAAATAGACTATTATTTTGGGTTTTTATTATTTAAAATGAGCTATACTAATATGGACTATTTATTCTAACATGCAAACTATATAATATATACTAACTATATAATATAAACTATGTAATTTATTAATTATTTAATATCAAATATAATATGCAATTATTTGATATGAAACTATATGATATGCAATGCAACTATTCTTTAATATGTACTATATAACATGCTAATTATTATTTAATATGCAATCACCTAGCAAAAATTATACACTATATGATATATGATATATCTAATATGCCAACTATATACTATATACATACTATATATTATACACATGCCCACACATTTATTATATTACTATATTATAATATGAAAACCGCCACATGTCACCACCCGAATAAAATAGGTGATCACATATACAAAAGTTCGATAAATAAATTTCTGGTAGCAAATGTAGGCTTTTAGCCTTATAAAACTTTTGTTATAAGATATGAGAGCTTAAAAACACTTTGTTTTTGTTCATTTTATTGTGATTTTATTGTATTCAATTGTAATAAATCAAATGTTATTTACATTATCAATATCAATTAAATTCATCTTTTATATTATGTTTTATATATGTTATAATTGTTAGATAAATTTTCTTTGCATAAATTAAACTATATAATTTACATTTAAAATAATTTTATTAACCATGTTCAATGCCAATAAATTATTCTAACTTGTAATCTTTATAATTAATTTAATTAATAATGTTCAATATATAAATTACTTGATAAAATAAAATTAATGATCATATTGAAGATTTATAACATAAGAATCATAATTAATATAATAAATCTATTTATTAATTTAATTATCATAATTAATATTTTATTATAACATTTAAAAATTAATCATATTAATTAATATGATTTATTATAAACTCAATTTTATTAAAATCTTATAATTTCATCAATGGTAATATATAAGTCAGGTAAATATCAGATCATGTCAATAACAAGTTAGATCATTTACATGTCAGATTGAAAACAGGTCAAGTTAATAACAGGTTGGGTAATATCAATTATTTACTAGTTCAATCTCGGATTTGGGTTCATATCAGTCAGATACAAGTCGGGTTCGGGTATCATACTTTCGGTTCAATTCGGGTTCAGATTGTTCTCATGTCGGGTTCAAATCCACAATTTTTCAGGTCCAACTCGAGTTCAGGTCAACATCAGTTCCGACTCGAGTCGGCTTCGGATCATCACAACGCAGGTCAAATTTTTTTTGACTCGAATCTGTTTCAGTCAGTTTTACAGGTCAGGTCAGCATTTTACACCCCTAGCGGTAGAAACAATCGAATGACAAAATAAGGCATGCCAACAAAGAATAAAAAGAGTTATCTAATTAAAAGTAGAAAAATAAAATCATTATAAAGAACATTTTTGTTCAAAAATATAACAAAATGTGAAGCTAAATATGAAAGAACTGTAAAACAGGGGCAAACATGCATAAAGGACTATAATAAAATGCGCGTAAAATGAAAGACCAGAAACGAAAACTAAAAAAAAAAGCCTGTAAATGGGGACTAAATCGCATTTCCTAAAAAATGGGCATAACCTTACAACAAATAACCCATAATGCAAATAAGTTGGGCTTTTCCAATGCTAATCAGCAAGGTTAGCAAGGTTTCGTTTAAACCTTATTTATTTTAAAGCCACACTAGGGCTTTTACTAAACTTAACCCCACACACTTTTGTAGCCGCTCGTTTAAGAGCCAAGGAAAAACATGGTTCTCCATAACCTTCTCCCCCTTTTTTCTCAGAAAGAAAATTTCAGACTCCGGCCATTATGAAACGACACCGGAGAAAGACTAAACGACCCCTAGACGACTTCTCGAACCTCTAAAACTCAAATGTTACACTTTTTAATTCCTAAAATTTTGAAAACCTCCTTTGAACCCCTAAAATGTTTAGATCTAAACCCTAAATACAGAAGATGAAGGCTTACCCTCGATTCTCTAAGGTTTCGTCGGCCCGGATGAAGATGGAAGCTTCTTCCTTTTTCCGAAAACAAGTATCCTTTTTTCTTTTGTAGCTGTTTCTTTTGTTACTGATTGTTTCTGTGGTTGCTTCCGAAATGGGTTTTTTGGTTTTTGAAATGTCTCTCCTTTTTCCTTGTCAGAATGATGCCTGAATGTTCTCCCCTTGATTTTTTTTCTGGGTTTTGATGTCCTCTTTCTTTGATCGGAAAAAAATGGTTCCTGCTTGTTTTGGTGTTTGCAGGTTATAAAGAGAAAAACTCTTTCTCTTTCCATTGATTTCGTTCTTTTCACCTGGTGTGCGAGAACACTGCGGCGGGGACAACGCTTGGGACAAAGTCTGATCTTGGTGGTCGGTGACGACATGCAAAGGACGAAGGCCAGCAACTGGGCATCGAATGCTCCGAATATTAAAGTGCGTTTGCTTAACGTAATATAAGATTACAAATAAAAATATGATTATTATAATATGAATTTTATCAAATTATTCTTGTTCTATATTTTTTAACAATTAAAATTCTAAATATTTAAATAAAATTTATTTATATAAAAATTTATTAATAATATATTATTTTATTATTTAATATATCATTTATTATTTTAATTTAATTAATATTAAATTTTACTTAATTTATCTAAAAAATATTAAAATTTTAACTTTCACTAAAATATTTAATCGATCATGACGATGATTTCGTTAGGTAATGTTTTCCATTGAAAAAGGATGCTGAGAGTGTATGGGTATCTATAATTCACTCATGGGTATTGGTACTACCTGTTATAAATTCAAATTTTCGACCGTTATAGATAATGATATCGATATCTCACCAAGGAGTATCAATACTACTATGTATATTAGTTTCGATATCGAAATATAGTATCGGTACCATTTTGAGATTCTGTTAAAATTCGGGGTAAAAACCAAAGAAGTAGCATCAATACCTTGTTTATGGTATCAGTACTACTATTAGACATGATATCGATATCGTTAAGGCAGCATTAGTACTACCTCTTTGAAAATCAATTTTTGACTCGATTCAAGTTCGAAATACTTTGTAAAAATAGTATAAATATTTTTAGTGTGAATCTCAATTTTTCATTAAATAAAGAGTAAAAATTGATATTTTAAAACTTTGAGTAATATTTGTAATATTCGAATAATTTAATCGAATATAATCTTTAAATTTATAAAAAGTAATTAACATATTCGAAAACTAGCACATTACTTGCAAGTATAACATTAACCATCAAAAGTTTGTACAATGTTCAGACTTACAAAAGATAATAGCTATGACATTCTAAACTTAATCATATATGTTGATTATATTATATACACAAAAATTCTCCTAGTCAAAAGATTGACATATACCTGGCTAAGCTACACAAAAAAGTTGGGTCCATATTCTAAAATCGTAATAAAAAAGAGATCGACATAATTAGAGAAGAACCACAGTCAAAAGGATGATCTAAAGTGATGTCATTCAACTAATTACTTAATCACATAATCTTACTTGAATTCTTTTGGCAAAGAAAAGAAGAAATATACCTTGTGCGCATCTTTGCTAATATACTCTCATGTAGTAAGCATTTCATCATTGGATAGGCCTTCAATTTTCATAATTTCTGTGAAAGTCGACATTCTTCGATCATTCATTTCTGTCTCATTTTTCAATAATACATTAATATCCTTAATTTCTTTGGCAGTTTCTCGGTATGCAACACCAAACTTACTTATCTCCTGTACAAGCTCGGTTAACCCATCATCACTTCGAGGCCTGTTTTTGCTAGCAACTTTTTTCATTGTAAGGGTAGAGGTAGTGGCATCAGATGTTTGGCTAGTTGAAGCACCAACATCCTCTCTTGATTCAGAATCTCTTCCTCTTCTTCTAGTAATGCATCTATAAATGCATTGTCTTCAACATCAATATGTTCCACTGCATCAGTTGCTGTCTCAGCTGCTGTTCTTGTTGCTTTTTCTTTTCCAAATATTTGAACAAAGTCGTTAAAGAATGAAAATGGCTTGTTTCTCAATCCAGCAGCAGTTGGATGACTCTACAATATAATAAAATCGCATATTTAATAAATCTTACATTTACCTATATAGATAATAAAGAGAACAAAAAGAAGATAAATTCAATTAAAATACTTACTCTAACCCAATCATCAAACACATCCTTTGGTGCAGTTAAACATTTTTCTTCTTCATTCCAATCGAATCCACTTCCAATATTCAACATTTTAGATAAAGTATTGTATTGTCTTTTGAGTAGCTTCACTCTATATTCAATATGTGGATGGACCCAAATTTGTGATGTCGAAAGCTTGATTTCTAACATCTTTTTAAGATTAGATAGATAAATTGATCTAAATGTTCCATTATCAGCTTTCCAATGTGGGTCTTCAGCCAAAATGTGTAATCATTCAACAAGTGCAGCATCCTCCTCTTTAGTCCACGTCCTTTTAGTTACTAAAGACTTAACCTTTCTAGATGTCTGTTTTTCCCCTTTGAGATTCCATATTTGATGTTGACATATTGCTCTTCGAAACAATCTAAGAAGATGTATATAAAAATGTATAATATAACATAAAACATGTCATCATTGTCAATAATAATCATAAATGAAATTTAAAATATTAACATAATGGAAATCAAATGTAATGAATGACATAAGTAATTAATGTCCATAATAAATAAAATTCGAATTTTATAAAAGAGAAATACATAAAATTTAATAAAGTTTATGCCATAAAATATAATGATGTCAAATAAATGAAAGAAATGATCACTAACATTAGATAAAATAGAAGGTGAAAGCCCATACATAACATAAAATAACATCTATCCTAAAGTACGTGATGACAATCAACTAGTAAACATATATTCTGCTAATTTGTCTATCCACTCAGTCCAAGCACTGCTTGGCTCACAATATCTGATCATTTCTACCTCATTAATCTCTTTAACATGCCTACTATATTTAATATAGTCAGATTCAATAGGATCAATTGACATCTCAGATCGTATGAAATTATGGAGAAGACAACAAGCGGAAATGAGTCTACATTGTGTTTTCACTGGATAAAATGATTTTTCCCTTAAAATTGCACATCTCGTTTTCAATATGCCAAAACATTTCTCAATGAAATTCCTAGCTTGAGAATGTTTCATGTTGAAATATTGTTGAGGTTGGTAGGTTGGTGTCCTTCTCTCCAATCATTTAAGTGGTATCTTTGACCTCTATATGGTGTAAGAAATCACTCTCCATTCGTGTATCCAACATCACATAAGTAGTAACACCTTATATTATTTTAATTTAAAAAGTTAATTAATATACAAAACTTTTAAGAATTTTACATTTTTTTATATATATATTAATGACCTAATAATTTACCTTGTGGAACATTTAAACAATTTCTTCTATTAATGACATCTTTGAGTATTCTACCATCAGTTGCAGAACCTTCTCACTCAGGTAAAACATAAATGAATTGCATGTTTGGTGTGCAAACACCGAGTACACTTACATGTTTGATTTTTAGGAAAAAAACTCCAGCCAAATCAGAGAGGGAGAGAAAAATGGTGGGAGTGGGAATTGGGAATTAGAACTACCAAAACATGGCGACAATGGGTGCACTTAAATTGAAAAATATGTTAAAGAACACTTACATGTTTCCAAAGAGAAACGACGCCAAAGTGTAGAAATTCATTCTCAAGTTCTCCATATCCGATAAATATACAAACACTATATTCATCAAATAGAAGGACCTTTGGTTACCTAAATTTAACTAAATAATTTTCTGGTTTCAGTGGCTAGAAAATAAGATCCTCTTCTTATTTGTAGAATTTTGGATTTTAAATCAATACTTATATCTTATATACATGAATGAGCGTAAAAGCCATTGGTATTGCAATAAAATTGACATTGGAGGGCACAAATCAAGCCAAATACTTGCGAACGTGGATCTTTGCAATGATTGCAATTTCCTGTATCATCATTCAATTAAATTACCTACACAGGGTAAGCATTTATCCATACTCTTAAATCTTATGATGATAATTGTATAGCAAAAGCAACATGCATATGGTAGATACTTTCCTACACAAACTATTTGAACAAAAACCTTATACTTCTATTGCATAATTCTAGAAAATATGTTTTGGAATTACAAATTTGTGTATGTGTGAGGTTTGACTTGTTAACCTGCATGAATAAACTGATTAGAAATTACTGATACATTTGTTTCTATTTTTTTTTTGTCAATGATTAGACTTGATCCAAGAAGTGTTGCAATAGCATGTTACAAGTGAAGAAAAGGAATATTCCACTAAATACTTCGAAAATTCATTACAATCTAGCAAACCATAGGCACTAGGATTGCTATTAATGCAGTTGGTTGCTCATTGTAAGAGATGTATGGGTGCAAGGGACTATCCGTAAGAATTGTATGCTATGAATTATGAGAAACAGAAAAAATAATTTGAACGAAGAAAATGGAGGAAAATAAATCCATAAGCTTCGGACTAGGGTTCCTTAGAAGTTAAATCTGAAGTTGATTGTGTCACATTATCAATAAGAAAAGGAAATATCCTAAGATCTCTTCTAGGACCCTTTGGTATACCTGAGGTTGATTGCATCTCGCCATCACAGAAGTAGTTATGTCATAGATTCTGTAATAATACTCTATGTTATTTATATAGATTCCTAGCACCCTTGTTCCTTAAAGAACTACAAATCCTATTTCAGTTAAAAATAAAACTAAAAAAGTTAAAAATGCAATATGAAAAGAAAAGCCAAATTAAGATCCTTTAACCTAATATAGATGCAAAATACGGAACAAAAACTCTGACCCAATTACTTGGAAAGTGCAACATACAAATTATTATTCAATGATATAACTAAACTAAAAATTCTAAAGCTATTAGAAATTAAATATCTCTTTGAACCTAAAATGAAATTCTGAATTGTGGACACATTGGAATCTTCAAACTATTATAGTTCTGAGTATTTGCTTGATACAAATACACCTTAATTCCAGGTTTGCTCCTCTACAGAATACAGAAGAAATCATGGAAGGAGATACAAGGGATCTTAACCGGCAAACTCCACAGAAAATATCAAACTCCTCGAATAGAAGCAGGAATGAACAAAGACCAATGGAATAAGAGAGGGAAAGAAATGCTACACTACAATCATCAAGAAAACGAGCAATAATGGGCAGATCAGTGTAGTAGTAGATAAAAATACAGAAACATGAGTGAAAACACAAACCCATAAAAATTGAAATATCAATGCCAAGAAGCAAACAAAAATGTTGAAAATATCAACACCAGAAGCAAATACCTATAAGGGAGATGGGAGACTAATACGCCAGAAGCAAATATCAATCGAAGAAGAAGCATATTTTTTTTCAGTCAGAACCAAGCGGGGAGAAGAGTATTTTAGACAACGGGATCAGGAATAAGCAAATACTTAAGGGAGATGGGGGACTGATATTCCTGGGAAAACAGAAAAAAAATACCGCTGTTGGTATTCATTCTTTATTTGCACTTGGAAATGTGGCCCATCCAAACGTGAGTATCGATACCCGGAAAAAAAACATTCCTCCCAAGAATGAAATATTCCGTGAACCAAACGGGATCATTGTCCCTTTTGTTTTAGCTTGACTTTCTTTATATTTTCTTTGTAATTAAATAATAATCATAATCATAATAATAGTCCACAGCAACACTAGTCCAACAACAATCTTAAAAAAAAATGTGAAAATGTCATAATCCAAATAATGTAAAAATAAATAATCAATTCCACTTCTTTAATATCGTGTAGTTGAAATTTACATACCACAAAAGAATGATCAAACTTGATTTTAGATTCGGGCCAAATCAATATTAAATTGGATTGTTATTTCACACTTTTTTAAGTTTAAATCAACTTAAGTTCAAACTTCTTTACAACTCTAAATATTATCTTTAACTTATATGATGTATTTTTTATAAGCGATTGTTTATATATATTTTTAAAAATAATCCGGAGAATTGAAAATGGCATGCTACAAGCCAATAAGTAACGACGAAGCTAACAAGTAAAAGATTAAGAACAAATAAAATGTTTTAATTAGTATAGTAAATGAAAAAAACATTTGATAAATTATTCTTAAATAATTTGTATATTATTCGTTGATTTAAATAGATAAATATATATAAATAAAGTTATATTTAAACATGGATGGTTCAAGTAGTAAGCAACTTGATATCGTTAAGTAAGGTCTTAGGTTCGAGACTTTGTGTATGCAAAAAATCTCCGCTGAGAGACTTACACACCAAAACTAGTGTGTGACCCGGGTCGATCCAATTAATCAAGACAAAATTTTAGAATTGAAATAAAACCAAAATAAAAATGTTTATTTATTATATGATAAGTTTGAAAGAGGTATAACCGAAATAAATAAAGAAAAATATACTAATAGATTACCTCAAATCTTGCCCAAATCTCGGCAGTAACCAAACCAAAATTTAGAAGTCAAATTTCAGTTAACAAGAGATAAAAAATAGGGTAAATTATGAGTTTAGTATCTAAACGATATGTTTTAGTATCTTAACATTTATTTTTTAAAATCATACTTAAAGTTTAGTTTTTATTTATTTTAGTATCACGTTTAAAATTTAATGTCAAGTTTTGAATTCTTTTTGAAAGTTTAGGTATTAAAACGGATAAAAACTGGTAGTTTAGCTACTAAACACGTTAATTTTTAATGGTGTGTATTAAAATAAAACAAAAATTAAACATTAGATATGATTTTGAAAAAAAATTTAAGTATTAAAACGAACTAAAACTGATAATTTAAGTATTAAATATGTAGTTTATCCTAAAAAATTAAAATAAAAGATAGTGTTTTTCTAATATGAGAAATCTAAATAGAAGGTCTTCAAAAAGTTGAACACAAAATATAACGAAAACATATGTTAAAACGAGCACAAACACGAACACAATCGCATTAGACGAACAACAATTGTGCACGTGTGAGCTGAGCCATAGCCTTGATTACACCATTCATAGTTGAACTCATTTTTTTATTTTTTATATTGTAATTTAATAATGTTCTTATATCACAATTTATTTTATGTTTATTTATGAAATAAATTTTAAAAATTGAAGGAAATAATTGTGTTTATTATTTTATTTTAAATTAAAAACGTTATATCTAAATTAATGATCACAAGTTTACTTCCATAGTGATTTAAGGTTGAAAACTTGATTCCTTTGTGGACTTTTTTTCTCGGAGGGATGGCTGTTAATTAGGGTTGCCAATTTGACTTAGATTTGACGGATTTTGATAGACCCGATTTGATAGGGTCAAGTTTTTTTTAAAAAATTTTGGTTTGAGGCGGATTGAGTTAGATTTAGTGTATAAAATTTTTGGGTTTGACTCTGTGTCGAGTTTAGGATAAAAAACATTTGACCCGACCTTAATATTTTAATTATTTCATTAGTTTAATATATTTATAAAAATGTCATGCTATATATAAATGTTTAGAGTTTCTGTTGAATATAAATTTTATATACCACTAACTAAATTATCCTTATCAAGTAAATATTAAAGGAATGTTTATACCTAACTTATCACTTTTGTTTTGTTTTACTATCTAAAATTTAATTAAAAAAACATGAACGGTAGTGCTTATATGTGGCAGCATGACATGTCATTTTTTTTCTAATTATCACATCTTCTTCTTCTTTATTCATTAGCATTTTTTAATTAATTTATTTTTTCTCTTAGTATGAATTGAACTTAAGTCTCTTACATGAGATACAAATCACTCAACCATTAAGCTAAACTAATCATTTGAGTAAATACAATCACATTTTATATTAAACTTATATAATAGTATCATCACAAAATCAATATTTTCGATGATTATAAGATTCAAACATGAGACACTTTAAATTAAAGATCGAAAGTTTAGCCACTCAACTATAATGTAAATATATTTTTTATTATACTGAACTTAATACTTAATTATATCATTATTAAATTAAAATACTAATTTTTACTTTATTTAAAAATAAAAATAATTAAATCATATATATATATATATATATATATATATTATAAAATTTACATGAAATCATTATAAAAAATATATTTATAATATTATTTATTTAATTTTAAAATCATATTAATTATTAATTTTAAATAATATTAAATTATTCATTTAATTTTAAATAATTTAAAATTTATGGTAAATTACATATTTACTATCTAGCTATCATTTTGGTTCTATATAATATTATTTAAAAATAATACTATTTAACAAAAATAATTAATATTATTTAAAATAAATAAATAATATTATTTTAAAAATTAAATAAATATTTTTATAAAATTATAAATATACTTTTTTATAGCGATTTCATATAAATTTCTAATATATATAAATTATTTAATTTTTTATTTATAAATAAAGTGAAAATTAGTCTTTCAATTTAATAATGATATAAGTATTAAGTTCAATATAAATAAAAATTGATTCAGATTCACGTTATAGTTGAGTGGTTAAGCTTTTTCTCATTACTTTAAAGTGTCCTATATTTGGATCTTACAATCATAAAAATTTTTTGATTTTATGGCGATATTCTTATATAAGTTGAGTGACCTCGTTTTATTACTCTCACTTATTAACTTTTTGAGTATTCAACCTCAAGTTTTCTTAGGCTTATCGAGAAGAATTTGTTATAGTATAGGTGCAGTAAGAGTCAGGAAATTTTATCCTTAGAATTCAATTCCCAAGCGACAGACCTAGACTAAATTCATATACTCCACTATTCTATCTGGAAAGATCTTTATCATCATCGAATGTCCTCAATAGAAGTAGAAACCAATCAGCTTTGCATTCTCATATGCAAGGTGCCCCATTTTGTCTACTTCTATACATACCTGAATGTCAAGTTCTTCGATCGTTTATTCGCCGAAGGAGAATTCTATCTTGATCCCTATAAGATAAGGGTATAATGTTCGTGTGTATCTTCTAGAGCATGATCAAGATTATTGTTTTTCAATGGTTTAATCTTGTCACTTGTCAACGACTATAAGAATAACCTATTATATTCATTGAACTTCAAAAAGAGATTTGTTTCAATGCTTATAGTATGAAAAGGTGTAGTGTTTATTCAATTAGAACTTTAAAAATATTCTGAAAACAAAGAAAAGAAAAAAAACAAATTCAAACAAAACATGTTACTTTCATGCAAAGTGCAACTAAGCTCCACAGAGGGCGAGTAACAGCTTCATGTATTGATCCCATATTGTTCCCTTTTTTCATCTGATGTTAGGGCACTAGCTTTAATTGAATGCTATATTTAGCACTTTGATGCCCCGTTAGGGTTAGTCATCCACTGCTCGACTAATTCTTCAGTTAACACCCCATTATTGACGAACATCTCTATCTCTCTCACCAATGGACCACAGTTCCCTATAGAATATCGAGGTACTCCCATGTGGAAATCACAAACACTATTTTCATCATAGCTATGACTAGAAGGGTTTGGCCTTACTTTCACCGGTCTTAGAGTAAGGTATCAAATTTTAAAGATAGGGGAACAAATCTGATATGGGTGTTTGGAACAGCCCTAGAGCCTTTCTAACACCTTTAGAGCCTTTCTTACACGAGGAATATTCTTTAACCGATCTAAGCAACTAATTGTCTCATTTCTTTTGCGATTGTGAGGATTCTGGAAATGATATTCATTCACATAATAATTTTTTAATTTTCGATTAGTTGAACTTTTGGAGGTGACCTTCAAGTTCCTTTTGTTGATCGCATTTTCTATTAATTCCCATTTGTCACAAGATCTTCAAAATCATTTGTTGAATTTGCAAGCATTAACTCAAAGAAAGGTGTTGGAAGAGTTCTATGGAACATGTATGACATTTTTTCCTTCGGTATAGGAGGTTGAACCTGAGCAGCTATTCCATTCCATCTTAATGCATACTCTTTAAAGCTTTCAGTAGCTTCCATTTTCATTTCCTGGAGATCTTGATGACTTTGAGCCAAGTCCTCGACATATCTATATTGCTCTAGAAAGGAATTGGCCAAATCGACCCATGACTTAATTTGTTCTTTGCCCAAGCAGTTGTACCATGCTACAACAAGTCCAGTGAGATTTTCATGGAAGTAATGGATCAACAAATTATCATCATTTAAATATCCTTCCATCTTTCTACAGAACATCTTCAAATGGGTTAGAGGGCAATTGGTATCGTCATATTTTTCAAAACAAGGTACCATATACTCATGTGGGATGACCAAGTCAGGGCTAGGCTAAGTTTTTTGCATTTAGATTTTTGTGGGAGGCATCAACAACTTTCATCGTTTCAACCAATCCCTCTAACTTCTTAACTCTTCATTTGAATTTCTTGGGATAAGTGGGATGATAACTCCATAAAAGACTGTATTATGTGTCTTTTTACTTAGGTTATTGTTTGTCTAAAAGTCATTTATCATAACATTTTAGTTGCATATAGTTGAATTTAGGGCATATTTGCATGTAGTGGATAAATTTTGCCGAGGCAAACTTTATTTGGTTTAACTGATGATGCTGAAGAGGAAGGTTGTTTATTGGTTGTGTTGATACAAGAAATGACAAAGGAAGAATTCATTTGCCGAGACAAATCAATTTGCTAGGGTAAGTGGACCATAAGAAGACTATAGTGAGGAATATATTTTCTTGCCTAGGCGAGAGATATCTTGCAAGCCTGACGCAGCTCAACGACATTGCTGACGTCATTTGCCCAGCTTCAACCTTACGTGCAATCATACCTTTATTAAGTTAATTGAGACCACTTCCAGATAATTCATAAAATAGGTATGATATTTAGGGTATTTAGGGAATTTCCATGGGAACTAAACCCTAGAAATTCCCACTATAAATACCCCATTATAACTTTTCATGAGGAATCAAGGAGAGAGAATAATATATCTGAGGCTTAGAGTAGGCAGCTGCAAAACTTTATTTCCACACCGTCCTCTACTCAACCATCTTTGATTCCCTCCATAGTCGGACTTTATTGGAACGGAAGCCAGTCCCTAGAGAGAGGTTGGTCGCTAGAGCATGCTTGGTGGTGGTCAGAATGTCACAACAGAGCTATGATTTTGGGAGTTTTTCTTCCTTTGTTTTTCATTTTCATATCGTTAAAAGGGTTGTACTTAAAGATTGATTTTTGGATGATATTTACCACACCATAGTTGTTTTATTTGGTGTTGGATAATGCTTGAATGATACTTTATTCAATTGTTAATAAATGATGTATTTTTTTGTTTATGCTAAGTGTTGTTTTGTTCATTATTTCAAAATTTTTCCCGCTATAAGAGCTTTTGAGAGATTGTATGGTGCCATGGCAAAACATTCCTAGTCTTTGTAAGAACCTTCGAGAGATTGCCATTTTTCTAAGAGTAGATGCCTAATATCGAGAGAGTTAGGGTAGATCTAAGTGAATAAGGGAACTAATCTGGTATGGTAAGGTTCTAATCCGCCTTAGAGATAAGAATAATGTATCATTCGACTAAAAAGGGTAAATAATTGAGTAAAATAGCCAAAGGTTATAGTTTACGCTGAGGGGTATTGTTGCAACAACAGTTTAACAAACCAAGGGTTGTAGTTTACACCGAGTAGTATTGCCATGGAAAAAGACCTAAAACACTCTAGTAAATCCTGTCGGCAGCACAAGCATATCATTCTGAATTATCATAAATATAGAATAATTTATCATCGTAGCAAGTCCAACCCAAGTTCTCCGTTAGAAGTTTGATTGTGTGAAGTTTTTTTCTGAGTATTTGACACTCGAACATTTTTATTGCCTTGACAACTTTTATTTGTTTATCTTTGCATAATTTTATTGCATCGACCAAACTTTTCTGATCACTGCATTACAATGCCTCAAATATATTTTCATCTGTTCATACACTTTGTTACTATTTTCTTTTTAGACAAGAATCGTAGGACTAGTTAGTAACTCTTAGTTCTAGCTATTGCAAACATAAAAAATTCCCATCAATCCCTATGGAGACGATCACTCACTTATTACTATATTACTTGCATCGATTATATACACTTGCATAGATTTATGTGCCACAACACATACATTTATACGAGATCAAGTTTTTGGCGTCGTTGCCGGGGACTGGCAATTGGAGGAATTTTGATAATTTTTGCCATAGCAACTTTTATTTTCTTGTCACATTTTCTTTATTTATTTTAGTTTTACTTGTTTGTTTTCTTATTTTCCTTTGTAGGTTTTTGTCGTTGCATGACCAAGAGATTTACTGATGAACCATTAATACCTTTTAACTTTGAGATCGAGCAATCATTTAGAAAAAGGCGACGAGCTTAGCGTACCAGAGACTATATGAATCGACTGCAGTTTCAAGCTGATAACACTATGGAAGATCCGACAGATTCCGATGTCGCGACAAATAATATTCCCCAAAATACTGTAAGACCACGAGCTATACGAAATCACTTAAATCTTATTCTTGATGATCTAAACCCTAAAATTATGGCACCAGAGATAGAGGCATCTCACTTCGAACTCAAACCGGTGATGTTTAATATGCTCAATTCTTTCGGTTGGTTTGGTGGCTTACCTAGTGAAGATGCTAGATAACATGTACGTTACTTTAAGTGTGTGACTCATTTATGAAACAAGGAGTGCACGAGGACGTGCTAAAACTAAAATTATTCCCCTACACTTTATGCGATCAAGCAAGAGCTTGGTTGAGTGGAGTCTCATCCAACTCAATGAAATCTTGGGTGACTTATGCAAAAAATTTATTCTTCGATACAACCCATCCAATATGCACACCCAGCTCCGCAATGATATTACAAGTTTTCTCCAAAGTGATAACGAATCTATGTATGAGTGCTGGGACATATATAAAAGTTTTCTTCGAAAATGCACCAATCATGGATTCCACGACTGGACTCAAGTCGCCATGTTCTATAATGGTGTCAATGCACCTACTCGCATGATGTTGGATGCTTTGGCGAATGAAACTTTGCTTGAAAAATCACTAGAGAAAGCCTTTGATATCCTTGATCGGTTAACCAACAACAACTATCAATTCCCGTTTGCAAGGCTTGAAACCGACAGGAAAATATTTGGGGCATATGAACTTGACAGTAAGGATTCAGTTTCTGCCCAACTTTCTGCCATAACTAACATGCTGAAAAATTTGCAGCGTTCTAGTTAGGTGAAAAAAGTTAATGCAACAAACTCAGCATGCATTCTTTTCCGTGGGAACCATCATGAAAGTGAATGCCCAGAAAATCAAGAGTCCATCAATTTTGTGGACAATTTTAACATAAGCAACAACTCCTCTAATACATACAATCATGGATGGTGACAACATCCAAATTTTACGTGGAGTAATCAAGGGAATAACAATAACAACTGTGCAGGCAATTTTAATAGGCCACAACAAAACGTTTATGAACACTAAAGTTTGCAACATCAACAGTTGTCCTGGAAAAATAACAATAAAGGTAATGCATATTCATCAAATTCTAACTCTATTGAAGCTTCACTACAAGAATTTATGGCCTAGATAAAAGATTTCATAACTTCAACAAAGACCTTAATACACGTGCACTCATCGACAATCAATAATCAAGGTGCTTTGTTACAAAGCCAAGAAATGCTATTACAAACCATAGTTCATCATTGAAAGCGTTAGAGAATCAAGTGGGCCAAATTGCCTTGGTAAACATTCTCGCCCACAAGGAAGTCTCCCTAGTGATACTAAGGTCACTAAGCTTCATGGAAAGGAGCAATGCATTGCATTTACACTTAGGAGTGGTTCCCAAATTATTCTCGATGATAAGTTTGGGGGAAATAAGTGAGAAATTCCATGCAAGGCACTACACAAGAAGAATCAAAAGGTCAACCTGAATACGAAGACTTGTTTGAGGAGAATGAAAAGGACGAGGGGTCAACCAGTCAACCCAATGATGGTGCAAAATTTATTGGCAAGACAAAAGTTTTACCCCCATCTACAACAGATGAAATAAAACCTCCACCACATTTCCCTCAGCGGTTGAAGAAGTAATAATGAGATCTAATTCAAAAAGTTTGTTGATGTCCTTGATAAGTTGTATATCAATGTCCCACTGCTTGAGGCTATTGATCAGACGCCTTCTTACGCCAAGTTTTTAAAGGATATTGTCACGAAGAAGAGAAAGGCGGAAAGAATAGAAAATGTTACCACAGTGACAGAATATTGTTTAACATTGAGTAAATTTTCGCCGAATAAAAAAGATTATGGAAGTTTTGTTATACCATGCTCTATCGGTGATAAGTATATTGGGATAACCCTTTGTGACTTGGGGTCAAGCGTAAACCTGATGCCCAAGTCCATATTTTTGAAAGTTGGAATGGGTAATGCTCGACCAACCACCATGATTTTGCAACTAGAAAATCGATCACATGTTCGATCCGAGGGAAAAATTGAAGATGTGATAGTTAAAGTGGACAAGTTCGTCTTTCCAATAGATTTCCTTATTTTAGACTGTGAGACCGATGAAAATGTACCTATTATTCTTGGGCTTCTCTTCTTAGCCACAGGGCGCACTTAATAGATTACGAAAAATGAGAGTTTACGATGTGGGTGCCAATCAAAGTGTCACTATTAATGTCTTTAACACTCTTAAGTATGTTGATGATTCTGAAGAATGCCATTGCATTGGAGACATGGAGCCTTATGAAGAAGACGGGACAATTTTTTTTGATAAGGCGAAATTTTACATTTAGACAAATATGATACTCTGTGAGAACTGGCTCACTGATCACCACCATCTTTAAATCATCAAAGGCATCCTGACATTTCTTTGAACAAACCCACTCACTTCTTTTCTTCAGCAAATCAGTGAGTGGTTTTACCCTTTGGGAATAACCCTCCACAAAACGTTTGTAATAATTGGCCAAACCAAGGAAATATATGAGCTCACTGGGTCTGCCACTCCTAGATAGCCTTCACCTTCTCTTTATCCATACGAATGCACCCTTGCTCAATGACATGGCCTAAAAATTTGACTTGGGTCTGGGTGAAATCACATTTCTCATTCTTCACAAACAACTTATTCTCTCGCAATCTAGCTAATACTAATCGAAGATGCTCCTGATGCTCTTTCATGAAAGTGCTAAATATCATTATATCATCCAAATAAATGACTATGAAGTTATCGAGATAGTCATGGAACACCTAGTTCATCAAAGTGCAAAAAATGGTAGGAGTATTGGTTAGTCCAAAATGCATAACAAGAAATTCAAACGGATCATACCGAGTCATGCAAGCCATTTTCGGTTCATCCTCTTTAACCACCCTCACTTGATGGTATCTCGACCTGATATTCAACTTTGTGAAATGCTTGGCATTACTCATCTGGTCAAACAAATCTGTAATCAAAGGAATATGATATTCATTCCTGACAATCACTTTATTTAATACCCTATAATCCACACACAATCTCAAACTCCCATAATGTTTCTTCTGGAGCAACACAGGCGTACCAAAAGATGACTTCGAGTGTCGAATGAATCTTGCTTGAAGAAATCCATCCAATTGTTTCCTTAATTCAACAAGCTGTAGAGGACTCATCTGATAAGGGCACTTTGCAAGAGGTTTCACTCCTGGGATTAACTCAATCTCATGGTCCACTGACCTTCTAGGAGGTAACTATTTTGGAAAATCATCTGGCATTACATCCTTAAAGTCCTTCAACACTTCCTGGACACCCTCGGGCACCTTACTAAAATTGTCATCCTCCTTGAAAACTGGAAAGACCAAGAAAAAAGGCTCTCACTTCTTCACTAATTTATTACACTGGATAGAAAATAATATCTTCTTCACAGGACGTGAAAGAATCGTAGTTGGTACCATACACGGTTTCTCCCTCATGAACATTAAACAACTTCATGCCAGAACATGAATCACTTGGGCTACTATCATAAAATCGAGCCCTAGGAACACATCAAAATCAGCCATGTGGGAAATAGTGAATCTACACCTCCTTCCCAAGACCCAAGTTTGATACTCACCCTCTTCGCACCTCCACATATCATCAAAACAGTTGAGTTAACTGCTTTCATTTGTCTCACCTCTTTAGTGACAATCAACCCACATCTCTTAGTTTTCTCTGGAGAGATAAATGTATCGGTTGCCCCTGTGTCGACTAGAGCTTTATAGGTTTTCCAATTTACTAAAATGTCTACATACATCAATTCTCTCTCTAGATCCTTTTTCAAGCTACTAAGTTGGGACTGTAAGGTAGTTATGAATCAGATGAAACCCATTCTAGCTAGCTCAGGCTCACAATCTTCTATGGGAGCTTTCACTTAGGATCTGAACTTCGTTGTTGCCACCATGGCATTAGAAGCACTTCATTGTGGACACTCTGCAATCCGATGAGGCCCTTTAAAAAGGAAACACTTCAATGAGGGTCTATTCCCTCCATTGTTTGATCTAAGACCAGCAGGGACTTTATTTTAGGTTGGGCCCTTCCAGGGAAACTCCTATTCGCTCCCCAACCCGTTGTCTTCTTCTTTCGAGCCAAAATTTTCCCACCCACCTGTTGGGTATTAGCTTCACTCGTAGAATGTGCCTTACATTTTCCAGGATGATCTTTGTAATCATTAATGCACTCAATAGTGGCTATTGCTACTGTTAGATCTTGCACCTTTTGCCTCTACAACTCAAGCCTAGACCACGGCTTGAGCCCTTCAAGGAAATGAAACAATTTATCCCTTTCAGACATATCCTTGATATCTAGCATCAAATTGAAAACTCTCTCACACACTCCTATATGGTTCCTATATGGGATAATTCCCTCAATTCATACGAGTGTTATAGTCTATATTCTTAGGGTGAAAGAAAGTCTTCAATTCATTCTTTAATACATCCCAAGTCTTAACGGAGCACACTCCATCTTTGAACTTGGATCGCCACCATAACTTAGTGTCACCTCCCAAATACATCGAAGCCATCGCCACCTTATCTTCCTCAGATTCGGTGCACATTGCCCAAAGATACTACTCTATGTCAAATAAAAAATTCTCAAGCTCCTTTGCCTCCCTTCCTCATCAAAACATTGGGGACTAGGATCTTGGCTCGTACGCCCCCTTTCACCAGTGTTTGTAGTCAAACTAGCTAGAGCTGCTTGAAGCACACTAACTTGGGCCTTCAGCTCATCATACCCAAGTTGTATGACTCATATGGCATCTCTTACCTTATTCCCCAATTCAGTTTTAATTGTCTCAACCAATTCCTCTTGAGTCTCCTCGACTCTCCTCATTTGATCACCATAGAATATATGCGATCTAAGGGCCGCTAGTGCGTCTTTAATCTCATCTAACTTTTGTTGATCCACATAACTCGTTACTTGTATGACCGGAGTTGTAACTTCTTGTTCCTCACATCTGTGAGAGCTTATTGATCCACCATTATGTGTATGAACCATTCTCTTTTGTTCGTCGGTACCTCTATGCTTGCAACACAAAGAAGCACCATCGTGCCTAAATCAGGAAAATAATTGAGCACCAATATGTTGAATTCATAACACCTCTATGCTTGAATTAACGATTGAACACCTATGTGCTTCAATCGACAAACTGACACCTCTGTGTAGTTAAAAATGATTGAGTACCTCTGTGCTTCAGTCTAGAATTTGGCACCTCTGTCCTTGGTAATGATTAAGTACCTATGTGCTTCAATCGACAAACTGACACCTCCGTGCAGTTGGAAATGACTGAGCACCTCTCTGCTTCAGTCTAGAATCTAGAACATCTATGCGTTGAAATGATTGAGCACCTCTTTGCTTCAATCTAAAGTCTAGCACCTCTGTGCTTTAAAATTGATTGAGCACCTATGTTCATAAATCTAGAGTCAAGCACCTCTGTGCTTTGACAACCAATTGAGAACCTCAGTGCTGTAATCGATAATTAAGCAACTTTGTGCTCAATTCGAGAATTGTGCATCGTTGTGCATTATACAGGATTAAAGCATCACCATGCTTTAATTAACGGAACAAGCATCTTCGTGTTTTTAACTAGAAAAAGATCACACACCTCTCTGCTCTGATACCAAGTATCACAGACTTAGCCTAGTTAGTTCGGTTGTTAATCTGTGTGACACTCGAAAAGGACGTTTCCTCACCAAGTCAGCCTTAATCTCGAATATTTGATCAAACACAAATATGAATCTGGTTAGATCTTTGCAACAACAAGGTCTTTTGACCAAAGACGGAGACCGTGGGGCATATCGGATTCACACGGTCGACCTCAGACTTCTTTGAGGGTAAAAATATTTTATTAATGGAAAAATAATATCGGGTTACAGAAGACTCACCCAAACCATCGACTAGACCGTAGGGGTGACCCTCGATAATGTTCACAAACACATAATTTTACATATGGATCAGTCCCAAACTTTTCCGGTTGTCCACCCCTACATATATACGAAAACAAAATAACAGAAATGCTACATGTAGATATTAAAATGCTCGAAATGGGGATTGTATGTCCTACCCCCATTCCCTACCTAAAATTTTAAAATGCTTGAAAAGAGGACAAACTTATTCTACCCTGCCAATAGGCCCTATACATGATTGGCCTTGGCGTACCTATCCGATTATGGCCCCATAAAAGGGACGGCCACGACACCAAGTCATCATTCGCCTTCACACTATCCTCCACCAATTCTTCCTTTATTTTCCAAAATCTCCTCTCAATATAGGTAGGTAAAACCCATATTTTTCCTCCAATCCATCCATTATCTTTCAAAAGAAAACCTACCCGTATCTCTTTTTTTACCTGCATTCGAAGATGGGTCTAATATTTTAGCATGTTATCTATCTTTAGAGTTTAGGGTTTGTTTATTCATTTTTTAGGTGAATTTTGTACAGATGGGTTTTCCTCTTCCTCATGAATGGCTCGACCTTCAACAATTTCCCGTTGCTACGCAATCAAAATTGTTCAAGTTGTTGGGAAAATTGAAACAAGAGGTTTTTTCATAGAACTTTTTTTTATCCCCTTTCATTTAAGTTGACTTAAGAACATATTTACGAAGGATTGCTTTGTTGTTGTTAAAAATTGTAGAATGTCAACGCTTTGACATATCATTCAAAAACCCATTTCCTTAAATCTCATATACAACATCCACCACTTAGTTTTAATCTTATTTAATCATTCCTTAAGCTTACATATCACTTAATGTTACCAAAGCAACGCATAATTTAAAGGAAGAACTAACAACTTGAAGTTTACTTTATACCATGGAGGAGAGCGCTACCTACGTGAAGAAGAAGAAAAAGATAGAAAAGGCCTTCTTTCCTCTTTTCTCCTATTTAAAATCCCTAATAAGAATATATTTTTAAATTCATTCTCCCCCTTTAAAGACCAAAGTGCCCTATTAATTTATCTATTGATACAAATTAGCCTAAACACTATTTCAAATCATTTTCTCATCTTTTACCACTTATTCAAATAAAATCTTAAATTTTTAAATCTTTTCACTATAGCCCTTGGTCTGATATTTGGGGTATTACACTTGTGATGGGCAAAGGCGGTGTAGGAAAGTCTTCCACAATTAATTCCCTCATAGGAGAGCAGGTTGTTTGAGTCACTGCTTTCCATGTACTTATTGCTTTTATTTGTTGATTTGGGTTCTTGTGTGTTGTTTTAGATTTTTTAAGCTTCAATCTTCATTGTGTCTTGGTTTTTTGGCAAGCAGAGGAGCATGAGTTTATTTTTTTGGTGTAGTGGTTTATTATCAAATGGATTCAAGGAGCAATAAAAAGGGATATTGTTTCTGGAAATGAACCTTTATGAATGGGATATCTGGGCAACGCCAAGTTTCTATCGAGTCTGGTTAGGTTTTGCTTTTTTTCCTTTGAAGGTTTCTTCCTGTAAAAGCCTTTTTTGTTTTGCATATGCTTTGGCAGATACTATGGTTGAGTTGTTTGTAGGATTCGAGCTTATTTTATGCCGCACCCGGTTTTGTTTTCTCGAACTACCTTACCGATATACTGGTGTTTCACGGTGTTAGTGTTATTAACACGTGCTGATGCATGAGTTCTAGAATAGTTTGTTGATCTTGTTACAAACAGTTAAGTTGTTGAGAGCTGTTAATAGTTTGTTATACAGCTTCTTGAAGTTTCTCCCGCTTGTATAAATAGTTGCTCTCTAGCGCAAGAGAGTTTAGCTTCTTGTTAATAAAAGATTACAGAGTATTTTTAGTTTCTTTCTTGCTTTCTCAGATAGCTCGACTGCTATCTTATCTTGGTATCTTTTGCCAATACCTGGGTGTGTTTCTTCCGCTGTTTCTTCCCCTTTCCATTAGCTGCATAAGCTTAAGCTCCCACGTCTCATGTGATTCTTGACATCATGGTTTATTTGACGGTTGATCCCGAGGATGTGTCTCCGAATGCTTCTTCACTGAGTCTGGGAACTTCTCGAGGTATGTTTGGCATTCAACACATACCAAAGCATGACACTGTTAAACTCACTGAATCCACATACCTTCTTTGGAAGCATCAAATGGCTTTGATAATATATGGCTATGGGTTGCTGAGGTTCATCTCTGCCAGTTCTGTTGCACCAGATGAGTTCATCAGTAATGCGTCTGGATAACTTAAAAGAGAATTCAGTGTTTGCTACTCATCGCCAGCAAGATAAACTGCTTGCTTCATGGCTTTTAACTACTGTGAGTACAGAGGTTCTGCCTCACTTGACTGGACTTACGACTATGATGTCAATCTGGAATACTATATCTATCTGTTTGGAGCTCGTTCCAATGCCAAGATTTCTTTTCTTTGGCATAATCTTCATTCCCAACGAAAGACTGGTTTGACGATTAGGGAGTATCTTGCTAAAGTCAAATCCATATGTGATTTGTTGAATGCTTCAGGTAGTGTGGTTACTGAGCAAGAACAAGTTAATGTTGTGTTAGCTGGACTTACAGTGGAGTTTGAGTCCATTATTGCAATTGTGTCACGAGAAAATTTTTCTCTTGATGTTCTTACTGAGATGTTGTTAGACTGTGAGACTCGACAGAAGGTGTTTTTAAGTGAAGACTTTTCTGCAAATCTTGTTCTTCACTCTCGAGAAGGTGGTGCTGCTGAAACTGATTCTTGTGGAACTCAGAATGCTAATACTGGGTCTTTACAGGGTCATCCATCTCATGGACAGTCGAATGGGTATCATGGTCGAGGGCGTAATAATAATCGTCCTTAATGCCAGTTGTGTGGTCGATTTAGACATGTGGTCCAAAAGTGTTATCATCGTTTCGATAGAGACTACACTGGTGTGTCTGGGTCTGAGTCATTGACTGAGAATGGCTAGAAGTCCACTGGTGCTGGGAACTCTGCTAAACATGTGCAATCTGGTGGACAACCCTATGTTCACAACATAACCTCCATGCCTTCTCGTTCAAACTTTGTTCCCACTCCAGTTTATTTTCCTTCGCCGTATGCTCCTAGATATTACTCCTTTCCTGGATTCTCTCTTGGTTTTGCTTCGAATACTTCTTGTGGTCCTCATGGTGCATCCCCCTCCTTTTTGACTCTTAGTTCAGCAGCATATGCGTCCTCTGTTCCAATGGACTTCGGGACTTGTTCTTCAGCATTGACTGACTCCTTGTGGTATCCTGATACTGGTGCTACACATCATGTAACAAATGATATGTATGTGTTTCAATCAGGTACTCTTTATATGAGTGGTAATTCCTTGCTCATGGGTAATATTGATGGTATTCCAATTACACATGTTGGTCAAGGATTTTTGAGCTCAAATAGGAAGCCTTTAATTTTACAAAATATGTTGCACGTACCTAACATAAAGAAAAAACTGTTGTTTGTTTCTCAGTTCACTCGTGACAATGGTGTCTTCATGGAATTTCACCCTTCTGAATGTCTTGTGAAGGATGCTCAGACTCAAGATATTCTACTTCGAGGGAGGCTCACGGATGACGGGTTGTATCGGCTGCTGTCTTATGCGGATCATAGATCTTCTTGCTTGGTGAATAATGTCTCGAAGTCACCTGTGTCTTTGAAATTATGGCATCAGCGTCTTGGTCATCCATCTCTTGATATTGTTCAGCGTGTTTTGAAGTCGTGTAGTCTTGTTTTCAATAAAACTGAATCAGTGAATGTGTGTTCTGCTTGTATGCAAGGGAAATCTCATAAGTTGCCCTTTTGTAAATCTTTGACTGAATATAATGAGCCTTTTCAACTTGTTGTCTTTGATGTCTGGGGATCAGCTCCTGTATGCTCCATTGAGGGTTTTCTTTATTATGTCTCCTTTGTTGATGTTTGTAGTCGTTATACCTGGGTGTATCTTTTGAAACGTAAATCTGAGGTGGCTCAATGCTTTCTTGATTTTGAAAAATTTGTTGAAGTACAATTTGGATATAAAATTAAAGCATTGTAGACTGATGGTGGTGGGGAGTATCAACCACTTTGAAAATAGTTTTGTGCCAATGGAGTGCAGCATCGTCTCTCGTGCCCTGGTACCTCGGAGCAGAATGGTAAAGCTGAGAGGAAGCATAGGCACATTGTTGAAACATGCTTGACAATGTTAGCTCAAGCTTCTTTACCTCAGAAATTTTGGAGTTATGCCTTTGTTTCTACTATTTATCTTATCAATTGATTACCCACATCTGCTTT
Source organism: Hibiscus syriacus (assembly GCF_006381635.1). Classification (NCBI taxonomy): domain Eukaryota; kingdom Viridiplantae; phylum Streptophyta; class Magnoliopsida; order Malvales; family Malvaceae; genus Hibiscus; species Hibiscus syriacus. The sequence continues at coordinate 8,099,607 of NW_024063392.1, read as the reverse complement.
GCATGGCAAGTCTCCCTTTGAAGCTCTGCATTGTGTCTTGCCAGATTATTCCTTTCTCAGGGTGTTTGGCTATGCTTGTTATCCTTGCTTGCGTTTGTTTAATCGTTATAAGCTGGATTTCAGGTCAAAGAAGTGCGTGTTTCTAGGATATAGCACTACTCATAAGGGATACAAATGTCTGGATGATTCTGGTAGAGTAATAATTTCAAGGCACGTTATATTTGATGAAATTCTTTTTTCTTACGAAGTGTGTAATGTTTCAGGTGGTGTTGCTCCAGATAATGGTGTCTCCACGGGTATTATTCCTCTTGTCTCTCCTGTACAGACAACGCATGGTTCATTAAATTTAACGCGTGCTCTACCACCAGCGCATGCTCCACCAACGTGTGCTCCACCATCATCTGCCCCATCCACTAATGCTCCATTCTCTACAACTAATATCCCCCTTGTCTCTCCTGTATAGACATTGCATGGTCCATTAACGTGTACTCCACTAGTGCATTCTCCACCATTGCATGTAGGCCTGTAAACGAACCGAACGCACACGAACGGAGGTATGTTCATGTTCGTTCATTTAATAAATAGACGAACATAAACGAACACGAACATAAACGAACAAAATTTTTTTTGTTCATGTTCGTTTATTAAGGAATATAATATGTTCATGTTCGTTCATTTAATAAATAAACGAACATAAACGAACACGAACATAAACGAACACGAACATAAATGAACACGAACATAAACGAACATAAACGTTGGAGACCCTACCTTCCATTGTTCTTTCATGAAAAATAGTCGACAATGCAAATAACCAAATCTACAGTGATAAATAGCGTAAGAGTTTATTAGCAGTGATGAAATATTTGAAGATATCAAATATTTTGATCGATCTTTTAAAGATATTAAATTATTCACACAACTTTAATTTAACGCTATAACATTTATCTTAGTGGTCCATGATTACATATGAACAATCATTTTTCGCTATTACACTTTTTTCAAAAATTGCATAGAAATCTTTGTTTTGTTTTCTGGCAAATTCTATATATTTTTCTCTTTATATATTGATGCTCATATACTTCCGATTGTTACATTTATCTTCCCATATATTTCTAGAAAGAAGTATGATGTTTTTTTAAGTTTTAGATGTGAAGATACCTGCAATAACTTTACATATCAACTATGAAGTCAAATAAAACAGAGAAAGAGATGAAAACAGACCTGTAAAACTTCATATTGCACTATAATATAACTTGTTTTGAAGCTTTCAGCGATCGTCTCCACTCTCTAGTGAACACTAGGGTTTGGGGAAAAAAGGGGAAATGAATATAGGTGCGATGTGCCTCAAAGGTTAACATATTGGATTTAATCTCCAAATAAAATTGAGTTAATTATGGAGTTGGTCATCAGAATATCATATTAATTAATATTTTTAAGGTACTTACAAATTGGTCACCAAAATTGATTTAAGAAGATTGAATTAAACATAAATGAATGAACATAAACGAACATAATCGAACGAACATAAACAAACATAACCGAACGAACATAATCGAACGTTCACGAACGTAAATGAACGAACGAGACCTATGTTCATGTTCGTTCATTTAATTAAACGAACAAAAAATATTGTTCATGTTCGTTCATTTAATAAATAAACGCACATAAACGAACTTCCCGCCACACGGTTCACGAACGGTTCGCTGAACGTTCAGTTCATTTACAGGCCTAATTGCATGCTTCATCAACTCGTGCTCTAATGCATGTCCTATTAAGTGCAATGCCTCTTCCACTAAGTAAGAACAACCCATGTGCTCCTCCATCAACGTATGTGAATGGTCAAAGACATACTGCACATGGTTGTCAAATCGTTGGGACCACACCTCTTACCGTGATCGAGTAGCAAGTTATGGGTGCGTGACTTTGATAATACGCATGGGACCATCCCATCTGGAAATGCGCCAAGTGACTTTCATAATGCACCTAGGGCCATTTCATTTGGAAATGGTCCATTGAATTTAACACATGATTTTTTAATTGAAAATGGCCCACGTGCTGCGCCATTGTCTTCAACTAATGTTGATAATCAAGGAGTTGGGACCACGCCACCAACTCATGCGTATATGGGAATATGAGCTGCTCCAATAAATGTAAATAATAAAAGAATTGGGATCACATCATTAAGTGGAGACAGCCCACGTGAAGGTCCTATATGCTCTCATTCAACGCGTGATGCTCCCATGTGCTCTCCATCAATGCGTGATACTCCGTTGGATTGGTTGCATGCTCGATTTAATTCAACAAATGGTCTATTGAATTCAACGCGTGATATTTTTAATTCAACCAACCCACGTGATCCTCTAGTTCATGAGAATGATGGACAAGTTGTTTTGCCTACATGAGATTCTTTAGCTCACGAGATTGATGGACAAGTCTCGCCTGCACGTGTACTCGAGACTATTGTTTGCCCTCCATCTCGGGTCCCTCATAACACGCATTCCATGGTTATCCGAGCCAAAGATGGCATTCAAAAACCTTGTGTTTTGCATGCTGAATACTTTGATGAAGAGCCTCGGTCCATTAAAGAAGCTATGAAGATTCCTCATTGGAAGAAAGCTGCACAAGAAGAGTTTGATGCTTTGATTGCAAATAACACATGGTCTCTGGTCCCTCTTCCTAGAGATCGTGTACCTGCTCACTACAAGTGGATTTTTAAGGTGAAATGTAATGCTGATGGCTCAGTGTCTCGGTATAAGGCTCGTCTTGTTGCAAAAGGGTTTTTTCAACGACCAAGGATTGATTTTCATGAAGTTTTTAGTCCAGTTGTGAAACCTGTAATGGTACGAGTGATTCTTACTCTTGCATTGACAAGAGGTTGGTTGTTGCGTCAAGTAGATATTAATAATGCCTTTTTAAATGGAGCATTGATGGAAGAGGTTTACATGACTTAGCCTCCTGGGTTTGTGCAAGTTGGTGATGGTTTAGTTTGCAAGCTGCATAAAGCAATTTATGGCTTGAAGCAAGCTCCTCGGGCCTGGTTTGAGAGTCTTCGAGAGTATCTGGTCTCTGAAAGGTTCGTTTTGTCTAAATCTGATTCGTTTTGTTTGTTTGAAAGTCAGCTAGTAGTGTTGTCTACATGCTGTATATGTAGATATCTTGACAGGGAGTGATGCTAGTGAGGTGCAATGTGTTATTGAAAAGTTGCATGCTCGATTTTCTTTAAAAGATCTTGGCTCTCTTAACTTTTTCCTTGGTATTGAGGTGTGTTCTGATGACAATGGTCTTGTTTTGACTCAACAAAAATATATTCGGGAGCTATTGCATAAGCATGGTTTTGGATATGTCAAGAGCCTTCCTACTCCCATGATCTCCAACTGCAAGTTATCAATTGATGCTGGTGAGCCCATTGAAGATGTAGCCCAATATAGAAGCATTGTAGGGGCTTTTCAGTACATAGTAGTCACTCAGCCAAATATTGCTTTTGCAGTAAACAAAGTTTGCCAATTCATGCAGTCACCTCGCAATAGCCATTTTCAGGCTGTTAAGAGGATTTTACGTTATCTTCAAGGAACGGTTGATTATGGTCTTCGTTTTACAGCATCTTCTCGCATGTCTCTGATTGGTTTTGCGGATGCAAATTGGGGATCTGATCCTGATGATAGGCGTTCCACGACTGGTTGCTGCATTTTCTTTGGTGGAAATCTCATTTCCTGGAGCTCACCCAAGCAGCAAGTTGTTTCTCGTTCCACGGCTGAAGCTGAGTATAGGAGTGTTGCTTCTGCGGCTGCTAACATTGTTTGGATTGAGTCATTGCTTCAAGAGTTGGGCGTGGTTCCACATGGTAAAGCTACCTTGGGGTGTGATAATTCCAGCATTATTGCGGTCTGTGCCAATCCTGTTCAGCATTCTAAGTTCAAGCATGTTGAGCTTGACTTGCTTTTTGTACGAGAAATGATTGTTGATGGTCGTTTACATGTTAATGAGGTTCCGGCTTATGAGCAGGTGGTAGATGTTTTGACAAAGCCACTTTCTTTCTCTTCGTTTCAAGCACAGACAGAAACTCTTGGTAACACAACTAAGAGGCCTTTCTGTAGGTTTGTAGAGTGGGAATGGCAGGGGGAATATTGAAGTCAAGAAGCTCGCTGCATAAGCTGAAGCAAGTGCTGAAGAAGTTAATAAAGCAGGGTGAATGTTAGTGTTATTAACACGTGCTGATGCATGAGTTCTAGAATAGTTTGTTAATCTTGTTACAAACAGTTAAGTTGTTGAGAGCTGTTAATAGTTTGTTATACAGCTTCTTGAAGTTTCTCTCGCTTGTATAAATAGTTTCTCTCTAGCTCAAGAGAGTTTAGCTTCTTGTTAATAAAAGATTACATAGTATTTTTAGTTTCTTTCTTGCTTTCAGCTCAACTGCTATCTTATCACACGGCAATAGCCTCCGCTCATGTCCCTTTTCTTTTAATTTTTGTGTGTTTTCCTTGTCTAAACAACAAAATTTTGTCTGAAACTTGAAACGAAAAAAAGTTTGAGATTAGTTTGTTCGGTAAGAAAACTCAATTAGCTAAATCAAATTCATGGATGGTTATTCCTTCAGTAAATAAAAAATACTACTTACTTTCATGGTCCATGTACGATAAGAAAGATCTCTATACATTCATTTTTCTCACTGAACCAAAAAAAATGCAAAAAGTCGTTCAGACAAACAAAAATTAAACGAGTGTATCACAGATATCCGGAAAACAAGGGGATCTGATAGCGAGGAAAGTAACAAAACATGCCTGATTTGTTTGCATCTATGTATATATGAATGGAGATAAATGTTTAATTAAGAGTAATTTTTATTTAATATTATTTTTTAATTATACATGATCTGTTTCATTTTTATTGGCTTATGGTTTTTTTTTAACAAAACTAACGTTTGGATAATAGAATAAAGTTTAGGGACAATTTAGATTAAAACAAATTAGGGTAAACTACGTGATTAGCTACTTTTCTTATAGTTTTTTACATTTTTCTTATAAATTCAAAAAAATAATATTGATCACTTACGTTTTTATTTAATTAGACCTTAATGATATTTTTTAACAAAAATGTTTAGGTAAGGAGTAGTTCCTCAATCTATGCAAATGTTTATATTTTCGTTCTTCCCATTAAAGTTTCAAAAATAAAAATTAGTAACTAAAATATTAAACATCTTTGAATAATGATTTTATATATAATTTGCCCCCAAATCTTTATAATTTTCTAATTTTTATAATATACTTTTAAAATTTAAAAATAAAACTAGGAATTTTTTTGGACACGAAACAATCAGATATTTTGAATAATAAAAAAATTAAAAAGTTTTTGAATAAAACAATTAACCCTCAAGGACCACATATTATTATATAAAGTAAAAGTGATTAAATCTTAATTAAAAAAGTAATCAAATATTATTTTTAAATTCAGTGAAAAAAGTATACAAAATTTAAACAAAATATCCATTTTATAGTTTATGTAAAAAACAAGTGCCAGGTTGGAAACTGAAATTTGTAAATTAAACCTCCTCATCATTATATAACAATTATCCCATAGTTATTAAAAAAAAATGCATTGGATTTAGGAGAGTGCCTACTTATTTTTTAGTCTTATTCCATATGTGTTTGTCTTGTACTAAATTGCACGCAACAGAAGCTGCTGCAGTTGGTTCCCGGCCCATGCAACATTCTACGGTGGCATTGACGCGTCCTGTACAATTGGTAAAGCTTAAGCTTAGCTATGTAAATAGTCAGAGCTTACATTTCAGCGTCCAAATCAGCAATGGAAAGATTCCAACAGCCCATAACGTGGTGCCTTCCGATTGGCAATTTGGCCAATCTTGCAAAAACAACGTCCAGTTTTAGATCTTACTTAATTACTACTTACCTCTCCCATGTATCAGCTACTGCAACTATTTTCTCACCCTGCAAACTACATGCCTTGAATAAGTCGGAGCAACAGTTTATACGATGCTCAACTCAAGGCTTGAAATTTCAACCATCGTTGGCATGCTGCTCTGCTTGTATAACCATATGTTATCTCTGCATGCATTCTTTGTTTTGGAGATCATACTTCAAAATGTTTTAATGCATTCGTAAAGAGGCAAGCTTTATACCTCTAGAAGTTGAAGTGGATAGAACAGCAACCAAAGTCTTTTATTATTTAAATAAAAACAAATAAGCTTTGATGATGGCACCAACCACGAAGCACCCAAACTGATGACGAAAAAATAGCCTAGCATGCTGTTCCTAAGGCCATTCGCTGTATCCACTGCAACCAAGAAAAAGTGGCATCAGTTTACAAGCCCTTTACTCACCACTAAATTTACATAGACATATCTTGCATGGCTTAATAATCTTCCACACAAATATATTGAGTTGTTCTTAGAAATAACTTATTATTACCTCGTAGTAGTAGGCTTAATCCTACACTGAAAGACCTCAAACCTGTTCTTGCCATTTTTCCCACGAACTTTACCCCAAACTCTAGCTTGGACGGTTTCGGTCGTTCCGGTATTAGCATCCTCAACCTTGAATGTAAGATGAAACAGAGGGGCACATTATGTCCATTGTAGTAGTCTACAGCCGCCTTTGCATACGAAGGTAATTCCTTCCAATTGTTAACATTTATAGGAGTTATCATCCCGCATGCATCACCAGAGTCGTATAAGGAAACAAATTAGGACAAAGTTTTGTTTGGTGGCGAGGTAATGCTATAAATCAAGAACCGATGAGATTATGAAAAATTATTATTGGTCGGTCTACAAAAACATTTTATCATATAATATTTATTATTATTATTTTATTATATTATTATTTATTATTTGTTAATAAATTTTTTTTTCTTTTACGGCCTCATGAACAACAACCCTCACTACTCTACCACTAGTCCACTACCCCCATTTCCACGTTTCACACAAACACTACCAACACCCAACCCCACTAACATAGAAACAAAATCTCATTTTCTTTTCTTTGCTTTTTAAGGGGACCATCAGATGTCAATTAAAGGGGAGGTGGCATTGCTTTTTATGGGAGACCGATTCTTCCATCGTGGGAAGACCTGCACAAACGAATAAAAAGGGGGAGGGTTCCTAGTTGGAGCAGTGTTTTGAAAAAGGATCAGTAGTTCAACAAAGAATCGTTGTCTGGTCCGGTTCATTATAATCCGGTTAAACCGTTACTACTGAATCGAACAGAACCACTGAACCATTTGAACCGTGAACCGGTTAAAAACCGGCTGAATCGTCAATTTTTTTTTTAAATTAAACCAAACGACGTCGTTTGTTAAACGAGCCGAGTCGAACTCGAGTATTGCTAAGCTCGACTCGAACTTGAAAACTTTAAAAGTAAGCTCAACTCTACTCAAACTCACGAGCTAAAAATTATCAAGTTCAACTCGAACTCAAAATATAATATTGAAACTTGAACTCGAAAAGGCTCGAACTCAAAAAAAATAGAAGCTCGATTGAAGCCTAAAATTCGAGCTTGATTGAAGGGAACGAATAGTTCACTCTATGCTCTCCAAATGTTTCATAGCCAGGCGGGATTGTTTTGTTCTCATATTTTTACTCTTAGACTTTGGGATGTTTCTTCTATGTTCTTAGCCACGTGTGATTGTTTAAAAAAAAAAAAAAACTAAACAATATCATTTTGTTATGATTTTTTTAGCCCCAAATTTATTTTTTTATTATAGTTATATAATTATATTTATTATTTAATATGTTTTACCTTAAATATTATGTTGTAGTTAATTTGAATCATTTTGTTTCACTTGATTTTATGATTTTTAACATATATGTTATGACTTGCTTTGAATATGACTTGTGATATAAAAATTATTTTTTATTAAATATTTTTTACATTTTTTATTTAATTTTTTAATAATTATGACGTCGTCCGGTTTTTTCGACCGAGGACCTGTTGGACCAGTGAACCGGTAGCATGGCCGATTCGCTAACCGGTCCGGTTCTGAAAACCATGGTTTTAAGCCCCAATTTTATTTTTTGATTATAATTATATTATTATTTATTATTTAATATGTTTTACATTAAATATTATGTTTTAGTTGATTTGAATTATTTTGTTTCACTTGATTTTTATGGTTTTAATTTATTATTGTTATGACTTGTGATATTTTTATACCTTTAATATTGTAAACTTAAAAAAAGTGTTACATATATATTAAATTGCTTTGAATATTATGTAAAATTAAAAAAATATTATTTATATAAAAACGGGTTCAACCGCGAGTGAACCCGATTAAATTAGTGAATCAGTACCTTCACCGTTCAATGTCCGATTCGGTTTTAAAAACATTGATAATTTTACCAATAGTTGGGGACCACTATTCCCGTGTTTTCTTCTCCCTTCCATTTTATTTGCTCTCATTCTCTTCCCAAATTCACGACACTTACTCTTCTTGCTGTATATTGATGGAATCCGCTTGGGTGAATACGACGCTGGATCTCAACATTAACCCCTTATCTCATACCAACAAAGCTCCAAAGAGAGAAGCTGATGGGAAAATGGCCGACTTTGATGTGAAATCCCCAGTCAAACAGAGACTGGGATGTTGGTTGAGGAATTGAACCGGTTAGTGCCGAGAACAAGAAGCTAACCGAGATGCTAACGGCTGTATGCGAGCACTACACGATTCTGCAAATACCTTTTTCAAGGAACGTATCACTGTCTCCATTTTTTTTCATCGAGCTCTGGGTGGCTTAGCTGCTGATGTGCTATTATGAAGAAAATGGTGTGGGAGTTGTAATTCTAGCCTCGGCAACGGCGTTTTGGTGCCTCTTTGAGTTCCAGACCTTTGCCACCCCTTCCTAATTTGGAAATTTCTGAGAGGAGTGCTGTGAAGATTGCCAAGGAGTTACAAATTGTTGTTGTCTTGTGGTTTGTTTCTTACATCGCTAAGTACAGGAAAATTGACGAGACAGTATTGAGGAAGCTCCCATCGCTCTCTAATAAAGTAAAGAAGATGCAGTAGTTTAAGAATCATCTTCACCGTTGCTACAAACAAGAATATCAGGAGAAACATGAGGCGTTGATTCCAGGGCTACCCGATGAGATCGCAAAGCATTGTCTTCTTCATCTTCCGATACAATGGCAAGCGCTGGACCCGCGATCAAACTGTTGGTTTGTTTTACCTTCAATGCCTTGTCCCAAGGCTGTGTGCCCACCGGGGTTTGCTTGTACTTCGAATACACGTCAAGGCCAGCTCTACATTTTAGGTGGTATGCGATCAGACACACAAACTTCCATCAATAAAACGATGGTTTACACCACATCCACAAATCAGTGGTCCATAGCATCTCCCATGGTGATCCCATGATTTTTCTTCGCTGCTGGGAATGTCAATGGTAAGATCATTGTTGTCGGTGGAAGTGGGGGTGAGTGCAATGACTCAAACACCTCCGTGGAATGCCATGATCCGCATACTGACACGGGGGAGTAAGTTTTTAAAATGCACGTGGAGATGTGCAGCCATTTATGGCCATGCATTTGACCATTTATTAAGTGTACAATACGTTACACATTTTTAATATTTTTTCTCTCAATTTATTTATTTTTCTCTTCAATTTATTTCGTATTTATTTTTTTATCTAACATTTTTTACTTTATTTTTTAGGATAATTTTGATTAGTTAAAGGTAAATAATTTGAATCGAATATTTTAATTATAATTTAAATTTAAATTTTTGTAATTAAGACAACCGATTAATTAATTGATACCGAAAGAGTGGTTTAAGGGTGCTAATCCTTCCTTGACTGTAACCGACTTTCGAAACCCGACACGTTTCTGGTACAACGCAGATCAGCTAAGATGGTGTCTGACCTACCTAAATTCGTTTTAAAATTGTCGGTGACGACTCTAACCTAATTATTCAAGTTGAAATCCAATTTCAGACCTAACCGAAAGACAACCACAACAATTATGTCAGGGGATCATTTGATGATATTGTTGAACGGTTTAGTGAGATTTCATTTTAGTTATATTGCATGAATATTAATACATATAAATTAAAATGACCTAGGAATGAGATATGATATTTGTTAAATTTTTGGCTACGACTATTTTTTTAGGTTTAGTGTTCCTTACTGAAGCTTTTCTTATCTATTTTTAACTGGTCAATACGAAAACCGAATTTGGTGCTGAAAGTTGATTGGGATTGGATTAGAGAAAGGTTGTGGGTTTTGAGAAAACTTAGTTGATTACTACCCGCTACTGACCCAACAATACTACTTCTAGGTTCAACAACATACAATGTAACATCATCTTGTGAAACACTAATGTAAGCAATGAATCGTTCAACATCTTCATTGTCGGTTAACAATAACTTTACCATTTCTCTGATAAGATAGCCTAATCACTTAGGGGCTCTAATTCAATTATTTGAAACACGTAGCTTAGAGTTTCATAAGTTAACTTTTGTAAAGACAATTTTAGTTGAAGATTCATGGGTAAAGGCATATATTGTAAAACACCATGAACATTATCCCATGACCTCCAAAACACAAATCTATCCAACATGATCAACATTAGATGATTTCATGGTTGTAAATTAATTTACTAAACAGACGAGCTGCGAAACTAAAACCTGTTGCCGGATTGGGAAGGATGTCGTTGGATATAGGAACGGATGTCCGCCGGAGAGAGTGATAGATGGAGATGGAATGAGTTGCGATTTAGGGATTTAGTTTATGATTTCAGTGTTATATACCCAAAATTTCAGTGTTGTGATTTACAGATTCTCGTTGCATTTCGGATTATCGTTGCGATTTACAGATTCTCGTTGCGATTTACGGATTATCGTTGCGATTTACGGATACGCGTTGCGATACGGATACGCATTGCGATTTACCCATACGCGTTGCGATTTACGGATACACGTTGCGATTTACGGATACGCGTTGCGATTTATGTGTTCGCGTTGCGATTTTCATATTCGCGTTGCGATTTTTAAATCGCAATGCGAATTTGTACTATCGCATTGCGATTTTCAAGAATTGCGTTGTGATTTTGGAAACTGATTTGCGATTTGGGGATCGCGTTGCGATTTTTATTTCGCGTTGCGATTTGTTGGTCATTTTGGCAAATCCAAAAAAGTTGGTTAAATCGTATATTATAACTTTTTTTTGGTCACTGAGGCGATTTTCTCCTATACATAATGTAGACATATTTGCTAATTAACCGGTATATTTTTTACCAGTTACATGTAACTTGTTAATAATTATCGGTTTCATTGTATTTGGATCGATACTTTTATAAATGTATCGACAGTTTATGTATACACCTCGTCTGGATAAGAGTATCGACACAAATTTAAAAAAGTGTCAATACTTTATGTTGATCTATTTTCTCATATTTTAGCTTTTATATTGTTATAGATTGATACATTTTCATAAAGTGTCGACGCTTTTTAGGCGCTATAACTTTTTCTCTTTTAAATTCAGAAAGTGTCGATACTTATTTTAAATTATCGACACTTTCAACATATATGGTATCGTATTACCGTTTTGTCATTTTGAGACCGGTTTTGTCATATTTTACCTGTTATATTGTTATGATCGATACATTTTTTTAAAATATCGACACTTATAGGCGCTATACTTCTTCTCTTTTAAATTCCAAAAGTGTCGATACTTATATTAGTATCGACACGTTCAACATATCCGGTAGTTATTTACCTGGTTTGTCATTTGAGATCTATTTTCTCATATTTTTAGCTGTTATATTTTATCGATCGATACATTTTTATAAAGTGTCGATACTTTTTAGGCGCTATAACTTCTTCTTTTAATTCAGAAAGTGTCGATACTTATTAAATTATCGACACTTTCAACATATCCGATATCGTTTTACCGGTTTTGTCATTTTGAGACCGGTTTTGTCATATTTGTACCTGATATATTGTTATAGATCGATAAAATTTTTTTAAAATATCGACACTTTATAGGCGCTATAACTTTTTCTCTTTTAAATTCCAAAAGTGTCGATAATTATATTAAAGTATCGACACTTTCAACATATCTGGTAGTTATTTACCTTTTTGTCATTTTGAGACCGATTTGTCATATTTTTAGCTGTTATATTGTTATGGATCGATACATTTTCATAAAATTTCGACACTTTTTAGATGCTATAACTTCTTCTCTTTTAAATTCAGAAAGTATCGATACTTATATTAAATTATCGAAACTTTCAACATATCTGGTAGCGTTTTACCGGTTTTGTCATATTTTACTTATTATATTGTTATAGATCGATATTTTTCATTTGTATCGACACAAACCGACAAGTTAAGTTTGCGGTCACATTTTTTAATATTTCTTCATGATTTAGACATACTACATTATTATTACTCAATATTTCCGGTATCGCTAAACCGAATTTGTTAAGTATATTATAATATATCCAATAACGCCGTATATTAATCATATATTAGCCTGCCTTTCATGAGACAATCCCGAAACAAGTTGTTTCTAATGAACCGAACAAAACACTTCTCTCCTACCCTCTTCCCCTTCCCCTCGAGTGCCATCAATCATTTCTCCATCAACTTCTATATAAATTAAAAAAAAATTCTCGACCATATGAATCAAGACGTTAGAGTTCATTCTCCATCAAACTCAGTTCACAACCCAAAGCTAAGGGCCTACCCTTATATTTACTTCAATAAACCCACCCTTCTAAAAATCTTCGTTTTCTGCTTCTTCCCTTTAATCATATCCTCATTTCTCCTTGCTTACTTCAACAACAATCTAAGTGGCAAGAATTCTGAAATGGTTTGTGGAAATTTGGGATCTTTTTCTTGTTTCATACTTTGGGTTTTGCTTCTCTTTCAATTTAAAGTATTGCAACATTTTCCCCTTTTTTGTGTGAAAGGTGTTGTTGCCAGGATATTACAATGGCTCCGATTTTGCTAATGTGGATTCAAGTGAAACTGATTCTGTTCCTTTTTGAAGACACTGGTTATGTTTGTTCAAACGGGGGAGCCTGGCGTTTCTTGTACCACATTCAACTCCTAGCTCCCATTTACAAGAGATTGGACCAGCATGTGTTCTTCTTCTTCTTCTTCTCTTTTAATGTCACTGCTTTCTCTCTTTACCCCTCTCTTGCTATTATCGATGTCTTAACGTTTGTAAATTTTGCTCATTTCATTGTCCTTTTTTGGTGATTATGGAAAAGAATCAGAGTGTACGAGAGAGTGATTTTAGAGCATTTTGGTTGGCTAGAAATAAGATCCTAAATTGGTTGCTTTACGAAAGGTCGTCCATTATCTGTCTCCAGGTGGGTTTCATATGCCCTTTTCATCTATTGCGTCCTCCTATGACATAAGCCTTTATTTATCGACTACTTGTTTTTCAATGATTAGGAATTTTGGGATGGAAATGAAGAGTTGGTGCATATGCATGAAGAAAGGCTTGGTGCTGCAGGCTATGATACCTTCAAACTTGCAAGAAGCAACAACCGAGGAGATGTTACACTCCCACTTTAACGTATTTATTCTCATACTGGAGGCCAGTTTTAAGATTTTGTTTATAGATTAGATAGTTTTGGATGTTCTTATGTGATGTTGTACCAAGTTCAAGTATATTAAGATTAAGTCAAAATCAGTAGAGAATTTGAGAGCTTGACAGAAAATTGTGTAATATTAGTTGTAGTTTGATGCAGCTGAGTGTTGTTTTGTTTGGAAGTTTATTTTCTACTTTTCCACTTTCAGTATGCAAATCCTCCATTTTATCGGCTCCTATAGAATAGGGTAAACAAAAGAATGAGCATTTCTCACCTATTCAAGAGTGAACTATTTCCATTATAAATTTATAATTCACATATTTTTCCTTTTGCTCTATGGTTTCAGTTTCCAGCTACATGGGAAAAGGATGGTCATACTTCTTGGGCTGTTTACAGTCCTTATAATGTGTGTAGATCATCCTGCAAGATTTAAATTTTATTATGGCAATGGGTTTGGAAATTTGCATCAGAGAAGAGCTCCTGGTGGAAGAAAGTGATGTGTAGTGTGAATAACTTGGATCCGAATTCTATGATGATTGAGAACAATTGCACAACTAGAGCGTCTTGGATACGGAGAGGTGTTGTAAGTAATTTTTTTTCTACTGATGAATTTGAGGATTGCCTTAGGAAAAACATGTGTTTAAGAGCTGAAAATGAAGAATCAGTGGAATTTTGGAATGATATATGGATGGGTATGGTTCCTCTGAAGGAGAGGTTTCCGAGACTTTTTGCATTATCGAATAAAAAAAGGGGTAAGATGGTAGAATTCAGGATGAACAGTAATTTCAGTTGGGTTTGGGATATACAAATTAGAAAAAAATTGATGGATTGGGAGGTTGAGCAATGGTTACAGCTTATTTCATTGTTGAACAACACAACTCTTTCATTATTGGAGGAAGATTGTTGGTTATGGCTAGGAAATGGGGAGGGTTGTTTTTCAGCTAAATCTGCATCACAAATTTTATGATCAGGAGGGAAATGATGGAGAAGAGGGTATTGGGATAGGCATGTTTTGTACCTCCACATGTTGAAGCTTTTGTTTGGCAAGTTGCACATCAAAGAGTAGCAGTTAAGGAGGAACTGTTGAAGAGGGGAGTGACTGGGATTGATGATCTTTTATAGGGATGGCAAAAAAACCTGAACCCGACGGGAAAAACCGAAAACTGAATTAAATGGGAATGGGGAAAAAACGTTTATACTAAACGGGGATGGGGATGGGGACGGGGAAAAATCGTTTATGTTAAACGGGGACGGGGACGGGTTTAGTAATCCCCGCCCCGATAAATATTAAAAATAATTATTATATATATATATATAATATTAATAAATTTAATTTAAATTAAATTAAAAAATATATATAATATATATATTTAATTTAAATATATATACCCGGCCCGATACCCGTTTAAATAACCGTTTATGCTAAACGGGGATACCTGTTTCCCCGCGATTTTCCCCGATTACCCGATGGGGATCCCCGTTTAAATCCCCGCGGTTTTTTAAGCGGGGATGGGTACGGGTTTTTTAAATGGGGACGGGGATGGGGGGACCAATACCCGGCCCGAACTCAGCCCGTTTCCATCCCTAATCTTTTATGTTCGATGTGTGGGAAGTGTGAGGAGTCAATTTCACATATGCTTTTGCATTGTGAGGTGGTTTGGTTTCTGTGGTCTAGATTTTTGAGGGGCCGGAACATTTCTTTTGTGGTTCCTAAGAAGCTGATTGAATTTTTATTTTTGTGGGATGATTTAATTCCGAGATCTACTATTTGGAAATTCATTCCAAGGGCGGTGTTGTGGTCGGTTTGGAAATGCATAAACGAGATTATTTTCCAGAAAAGGAAGGTGGATTCTGCAATGTTGTTCTTTCTTGCTAGATTCAGAACTGCTTTTTGGTTTGGGGTGAGATTTAAGGATGTTAAAGTTCTTTTTGATTCTCTAGTTGGGGATCTAAAACTGGCAAATTCGAAAGGAATACAGAAAAAAAGGTGTTATCCTCCTACTAAGTGGGTACCTCCTCCAGAAGGTTTCCTTAAACTTAATGTTGATGGGGCAATGGCTAAGGGATGGGACAAAGGTGGAATAGGTGGTTTGATTAGGGATGACAGGGGTATGTTACTTGGTTCATTCTCAGAAAAAATTAGAGGTGGTCCTCCAATTTTTGCTGAGCTAATGGCGATCAAAAGAGGTTTGATTCTCATTGAAGAAGTAGGTTCTTCTCCAAGACAGAGGATTATCTTGGAATTGGACTCGACAACGGCTCTGAAGTGGATTAAAAATCCAGATCTATGTAGCCCTTTATTTCAGTCCTTGGTTAGAGGTGTAGGGACTTATGTGGAAGGAAAGGGCATCATTTCAAGACATTTTGAGAGCTGCTAATCGGGAAGCGGATGAGTTAGCAAAAGCTGGTATAGGTTAATCTAGTGGTAATGTGATGTGGTTCTTAAGTTGTTGTGCTTAGTCAGTTTTTTAGGTTCTTGGTTTTACTACTGTAGTATGTGTTATGTTTTTAAGTCTTATGTTACAAGCAGTCTATGACTAAGAATTGGTTGTACGTTATGTTTCAGATTAATAAAATTCAGAGGCACTCTTTTCCTCCTTCCTATGTCCTTCATGTTATTGATATAACATGTAGGATATGAAGTGGGTTTTTAATGAGGCATATCTTCTATCAAAAAAAAAAATTCTATTACTTTAGTTCTTGATGTTTTGGTTGGTTTGATTCAATTTGAATTTCAAGTGCTTTCTAGTCTCAGGGTTGAGAACTATTAATTTTACTTCCACAGGTTTGTTGACTTCTATACACAAGGAATACTTCAAGGTTTTAAACCATGGGGAGTTGTTCTTCAATGACTTTGGAGATCGTGTTGCTCAACTGTTACATGTTCGATTAATTGCACCGTTCTCAAGAAATCAGAATGGCAACGTTGAACAAGAAATTATCATTGTCAACACCCACCTTTTATTTCCCCATGATTCCAGTTTATCCATTGTAAGACTGCACCAGGTAAATGTTGTGGTCTTATGAAATATGTCAGTGTACCAGTCCACTTTCTTTTTCAGTTCTTTTTTATGCTAACAGAGTTGACTGATCTCTAGCTTTGATATTTTTCTCATAGGTTTACCAAATACTACAATATCTGGAAACATATCAGAGAGAAAACAAACTCAGCCAGACGCCTGTCATACTCTGTGGTTAAGCATTATCTTTGGTTTTATCACTTAATGATCTCCCCAGTAAAAGGCTATTGTTTTATTTTCCGTGGTCTCATTCCGCCCCCCCCCCCTTCTAATGCTATTGATTTTGCAGTGACTTGAATGGAAACAAGCGTGGACATGTCTACAAGCTCATCAGATCCCAGGGATTTGTATCATCTTATGATATTGCACACGAATATACAGACAGTGATGTGGATGCTCATAGGGTTAGTATATTCGATTTCAGATTTTATTTTAGTACCTCTTTATCAATATACCACCATGTTTTTTTGAGTCTGCAATGCTTACTGATTAAATATGTCGGCTTTCATCGTCGTGTCTCTGGTATCCTACAGTGGGTTAGCCATCAAAATCACAGGGGAAACATCTGTGGTGTTGATTTCATATGGCTTTTTTAATCCTCAAAAATAAAAAAAACCTTTGAAGATAAGTTGGGCTGAAGCAGCTTTTGGTATATTAAAGGTTAGTTCTGCATTTTTCATTTTAACTGTTTGTTTATAGTTCCTTATTCTGGCTTCGTAACTCAAATTATTGCTCCCTGAATTCTTACTGCAGTAGTCAAACTTTAAACGCCATTAGACAATTACATCAGGACATGCCATATCTTTGTTCACATTCTGATAACCACCTTATGCATTAGAACCACTTTTCAAATTTTTTACCTAGGCTTCACTTTTTGACGGAATTCTCAAGTGACTGGTTCGGGAATCTGATATCCGTCTCTCTGATTCTTACCTTAAACTTGTGTATCTTATGAGTAGGAGCAGATGGGAAATGTATGTGTTTTACGTTTTCTTTTTCAAATGAGTATCACCAATTATCATGGATCTGCATCTAAAATTGAATTCCCATTTTCTTGGTGACAGTATCAACTTAAAAAGGTTTCATTGTCTGAAAATGTTGCCTTTGCCTTTCTAAGGGATGACAATAACAACAACCATATAACATATTCAGCTTTTTGTGATGCAGTTAGACAGGTACTTCTCATTCACTTTCTTAATATAGTACCCTAGTATATAATGTGAGTGGTAAAATTCTCATCTTTTATGAACCATCTACAGGTGAATTTGACTGGTCTTTCTTATGGATTAAGCTTCCAGGAGACTGTCACGATCAGAGTAGAAGAGGTGAGACTTGATGATAAAAAGGGGAAAATAAGAAATCAAGGGTTAGGGATTGTATCTGAAGATTTGGGGATTTTTACTTACCTTGCACGTGAGGAGGCTAGAAGTAATTACAATGGGACTGGCATGGATCAGGTGGATTGTGAACAGGCCCATAATGAGAAGCCAATATCAGCAGTGAACGTTAAGGTTGTTAGCCAAGGACAACAGCTGGCAAATCCATGGATCGGTACCTATAAACAAATAAATAGAGATTAAAGAAGAGAAGAATAGATTTTAGGAAAGAAAATTTTCATCCATTGATTGCATACGATAAACATTCTATGGCAATACTCTCTATTTATTTGTTTACAGGTACTGAATCCATGGATTTGCCAGCTGTTGTCCTTGGCTAACAACCTCAAAGTTCACAATCCACCTGATCCATGCTAGTCCCCTTGTAATTACTTCTGGCCTCCTCACTTGCAGGGTAAGTAAAAATCCCCAAATCTTCAGATACAATTCCCAACCCTTGATTTATTAATTTTCCTTTTTTATCACCGAGTCTCACCTCTTCTACTCTGATCGTGACAATACCCTCTCCATGAAGTGATCCTTGTCCCCAAGGATCAAAATCTGAGAATTGTGCTGGAAGTATAATATACTTTACCACAATGACATTTTCCAGTCCTAATTTCATCGACTGCACCTGATTATACTCTTGCTCCCTACGTTTGTCGAGCACTGTAGAACCATAGAACCTTGCTGCTAGCTTTAATCCATTTCGAAGAGCAAGTGAGGTTTGATGGTAAGACTAAAATTTCAAGTAAACTTGGCCCCCAACCTTCAAATTTCTATAAATTTTCATTCTGCTTTGTGCCTTCACACCCCATGCCTTTAACATTTGATTCATGTTTTCCTTGGGTTTGAGAATTAAGTGAACTATAGATTGCCCTCGATTTTTCCTTCTTATGGTTAAAGCTAACAACTCCAATAGTTCATGCTCTTTGATTTTTACTTCATCTCTGCTGCCTTCAATGTTGACTTCCCTTATACTGATGGCATTTCCCTCTCCTTGAGATGATCCTTGTGCAAGTGGTTGTCTTAAGTGCAATGAACCAACTAAACCATTCTCTGTAAGATTAGCTAAAGCACTGCGCCTACTATGTTCTTGTTTCATGGTCACATTAGTGAAAATAATTTGGTCTGGTTGGACTCCTTGTGCAGCAGAATACACTCGCAGTCTCATTTCTCCAACAGCTGGAAATCTAAGGAGCCAAAGTGTAAAAATAAATTTATTTTCTAGAAGACCATAATCAGATCGCTTGTACTGACAAGTTAGATCCAACACATCATGATTTTCCTGCTTATAATCATTCACAAAATAACAATGAGGGAGATGGACAAGCTTCTCAGAATAAATGTGTGCATAGCACAAAGGAGAAACAAACTCATCAGTGACCAAGTAATCAATGTAAACTACCCTAGTAGTCTTAGGTAATCCCATACATGAGACTTGTACAGGTGCAGACTGTATTGCAAAAATTTCATTCCTTGCACCCTTGGTATAACCATTCATGTTCATAAAGATCTGTACACCATCCTTATTTATCATTTTGGCAATTACAACTGATGACAGGGCAGAGACATCTATAAAATGCTCTGCTTTATACTGGATACACTGTCTCCATTCAGTACCATCATTTGGACTCAAGGCATAACAAAATACCTCAACATTCTCTATGTTGTGCATGCCAAATATTGATCCCATTAGGTGTGACGATGGATGGTTGCCAAAGTCACTGCTGACGTAATCGACCTTTAATCTCCCATTTCCACCATTGCTCTTGATACGAATTGGTGCAGGATGATTGAAAGGATGAGGAGCAAAATGTGATGCAATTATGGACAAATGAGTAACATATTTAAGGCTTATATCAAGGGCAAGCATTGGATCAATAGGATATGCTATGGCATGAAAGGTTGCACGCTGGAAAGAACTGGATAGTAATGTGCCTTCAGATAATTCCTTCAACTTCAGCAAACATTTTATCGCGTTCCTCCCAACTGCACTCACATTGTAATGTATGTAAGGGGTTACAAGTAGCCTCAGGAAAATCAGGTTGAAAAAGCAGTGCCTGCTTATAACTTTTGACGGCAGTTTCCACATCTCCACTGTCTTTATAAGAAGAAGCCAGATTTGCATAGGCTGCTGCCATATTTGAACGGATGTTAATAGCAGGAATATAATCCTGAATTGCATCTATGACATTACCAATATCATTGAAAGTGTTACCCTTGTTTACTAGCCCATCAACTGTTAAGGAATCAATCCGCAAAACCTCATTGTAACAAGATATAGCTTCCATATAGTTTCCCTGTTGCTTATAGATTACTGCAAGGTTGTTGAATGAAGCAGACAACCTTGTTGTGACAGCCAATGTAGCCTTATAGTAAGAAGCAACAACAACCATGTTTCATTCCATATATATGTTCCCTAGGTTGGTAAGTGCTTGGGAATGATTAGGTTGCAAGTTGACACAGTATAGGTAAAAGCATGCATCAATAGTTTTTTGAACCAACCCCGTTTCAGAGTCTGCCATCAATTCTTTCCCATTTTTGGCTTTCATATTTGCATCTCCAATTTTCCTCAATTAATAATGGTCCATCCTTCATCCAGTATCATAATAAGTGACTATTCTCCTTCTCAATTCTTCTGGAAACTGCATTTAATTTTGAAGTTGTACAAATTCCAACTCAACCCTCATAGCAGCTTTGCCATCTGTCGTGGCTTGTTTCTGTTGCAGTCGTTAATTAACCTTCATGGAACCGGTGATGGATGAGAATACATGATCTACTCTTGCTGACATTTTATCGAACACTTGCAAAACATCATATGTTTTTTCTATTGTCACTGAAAATATTTTTTTAAGAGTGAAGAAGGGTTTAGACTTACCAAGTGAAAGCTGACCTATTTTTTTCTCTCCATGAATTTGCACGATTTCAGGGCTTAGTGGTTCTCGATAATCTGTCATTCATGTCAAGTCCCTTAGAATATGCTCCAAACAAACCCTTATTCATTGCAATCTGTCTCCAAGTACTGGTTTTGCTTCACCATATTTTTTAAGTTTTCAATATGTTTTTGAATCGCAGAAAGAGCAGAGGATTCAACCATTGCGTTGCCTGGAGTTGTAGCTCTGGATACCAATTTATTATGACCCTACAAGAGAAGAGGAATAATCGAAGAAAATAGAGGAAGATTAATCAAATAAAATAGAGGAAATATAGATTAAACAAGAGAAGAATATATTTTAGGAAAGAAACTTTTCATTCATTGATTGCATAAGATAAACATTCTATGGCAGTATTCTCTATTTATTTGTTTACAGGTATCGAATCCATGGATTTGCTAGCTGTTGTCCTTAGTTAACAACCTCAACATTCACTGTTGATATTAGCTTCTCATTCTGGGCCTGTTCACAATCCACCTGATCCATGTTAGTCCCCTTGTAATTACTTCTGGCCTCTTCACGTACAGAGTAAGTAAAAATCTCCAAATCTTCAGATACAAACTTTAACCATTAATTTCTTATTTTTCCCTTTTTTTATCATCAAGTCTCACCTCTTCTACTCTGATCGTGACAGAGATAAAAGATCTCTGGGTCCAATCAGACACCAATGGAAACGGTGTTCTAGACTATGAAGAATTTAAGGTGTGTTCCATCGGTAATGTATCACTTTGTTTCAAAGTTAATTTTACTTGTAGCAGGATGCCTTTGTGCATCTACACATTCTCTTGTCACTTAAATAAGTTTTGGCAACTTTTCTCCGTAAAACCAATTTTCATTCTGTATTTTAAAGTCATCATGTAGAAAAAAACTATGTCCTTAACCCGTTGTTTGTAGAAACGTTCAAATAGTTGGTTGACATGTTTGCAGAGAATTTGGGATGCTACATGATTGCAACATATGGATGAAAAGTGCAACTTAGCAGACTTGAATGCAGACATTGCAGAAGAAGAATAAGAAAAAGCTATGGGTTTTACAGTAAAGAAAGCAGTTCTCTTCCCCCGTGAAGTGGAGAAAGGGATATGGCCTGAAAACTACTCTCTTTCTGATCATGCCCGACTCGCCGCCGTATTCTCACCAGTTAGATTACGGTGTTCGAAGCAAAGCTTGTAGAGTAAAATTGTTGATAGCACATTTAAAAAAGAAAAAAAAAGCTGTAAAGTTTTGGAATTTCATTATAGCCCTGGAAAGTTAAGTTTTATCCCATCCGTCTAGCCGCTCATGGCGTCCAAGCACCAAGAGAACAAATAGAAGTGCGTCAAGCAGATGTTTTTGTTCTATTGTCAAAGAGAACAGTCGATGGGTACACATCAAACAAGCAATTGAAAATTGTAAGTTGACTGGACGGTGGCAATGTCAAAAAAGAACAATCAAGATAATCTTGGTTGGCCACAACTTAGGGGGCAAGTTCACAACATTGACAGATGATCCCACATGATTATCTTTGGAAATCTAAACTCAACTTTACATTACAACCTTGGTAAATCTAAATTGTGTTTTTTACCACTTAATTTTTGGGGTCCAACTTAATATATTTTTTAGTAAATTTTGTTTTTATCACTCAATTTTAATCTTATTTTTATTTTAGTCATTTAATTTTCAAGAATTTCATATTTGATCACTTAGTTTTGGAAATTGGTATTTTGCCACTCTACTATTATTTATGTAACAGCATAATACTGTAAATTATTTAATAATATTTGGTTCACATATATACTAATTAATATTTTTTTTATTTTTTCTATTTACTTAGATTTTTCATTAAATTAGACATTTTACTGGCTAATCCCTCTATTGTATAGCATTCCCATTTCTCATTCTAATATTTGTCATCTTAAATCAATCATTAATTGAAAACTCACCAATACTTGAATCCTTACTTGAACCATTGTCACCTGCACCTTTTATACTATCTCCAATTACCCAAGTAACCATTATTGAGCCTACACCCATAAACAATAGAAAGCATGATAAGGAAGAGAAAAGGGAGGAAGAAATATAAGGGGAAACATAAAATGAAGAAATAAAGTAAAGAAAATAACTTTTTACAAGGGTTTAAAATGTGGTTTGGCTGTAAATTTGACTTTTTGTAGAGATCTAATCATTTTGGTGTTGAGTGATCGGGTTAAAAGATTTAAAGTTGAGTGACCAAAATAGGAATGAGCTAAGTTTCGTGATGAAAATCGTAGTTTACCCTATTATTTCCCACATCTTCTTGAAGGAGTTTTTGTTCATTTGAAGGCCCCCACCCACCCACCCCTTTTCTTCCAACTAAGATTTTCTTGGGATCACCTTCCTTGATATGAGGGGCGGGAATTAGTGTTGTTTGTTTAATTTATTGGAATCATCTTCTTGTTGAATTACCCTTTGTCATGGCCCTGGATGAAAAATTAGGGATTGATGGTTATGAAATTGGGGAATTAGAAAAGGAATTAGGGATTTTAAATTATGAAAAAGGGAAAGTGAGGAAGAATGAGTTACCTGGCGTAATACAAGTGACGAGGCAAGCTGAGCTACAACGTAGCACTTGGGCTGAAGAAAGGCCAACCGATAAGGAGGATCCACAGGCAGAAGATTAGGGCAAGGAGCAGCAGTTAGAATCTGTTAGAGAGAATATTACAGCTGTCAATAAATAATTGTACAACCTCAAGGAATATGTAGAGTTGTAATCAAAGTTTGGAGGATATGAATGAAAAATCTGAGAATTTGTTTTCTATAAACCTATCTTCCTCTTTTTCTTAAACATTTTCTCACAAATTTCAGGTTCAACCCTGACAATTGGTAATCAGAGCCAAGTTTAGTGATCCCAAAGAAATTAGATTCACGCTGGGTAAGACAATAAAGATGCAAAAAATTGGAACCACAGAGGTACCAGAACAATCAATGGAAACTAAGAATGAGCAGGCATTACTATCCTGGTAGGCTGGTCAGAAAAGGGAGTTGGAAACAAAGATACAAACCTTGGAAGAGGGAATGACTGAAAATAGAGGATACTTGTAGAGAATTTTACAGATGGTAAGTGAGGCAGCTGAGGAAAAATATTCACCTTTTCCAGAAAATGGTGAACTATAAACAACTGTGAATCTAACCAAAGTTAGAGGTAAGCATCCCTGCTTAGTAACAATTCTTAATGAGCATGAGAAGTATACTTTTAAGACAGTTGAACCTAGAATATTATCATCTAAACCTATTATTATTCCTCAAACTTGTGAAAGTCATCCTCATGATACTATTGATCAAAAACTGAAAATGGGAGGAAATGCAACTGAACTGAAAGAGTCATTTATTGGGGGGATGTTCAATCAAACTATGTTTTTAGACCCAAAATAGAACTCCAAAATTTTGAAGGGACAAATTCGAGAAGTTGGATGAGGAAATGTTAGAAGTATTTTTCAATCTTTAAAGTACCTGAATCCGAGAAGGTGGAATTAGCTACGATGTATCTAAAGGGAAAGGTTGAGACCTGGCTCGATGGTTATGTGGCTCAAAAACATAAGGTGAACTGGCATAAGTTCACAACAGACCTATGCCATAGATTTTTTTTAACTGAATTGTAATGACATTGTGGAAGAGTTTAGTAAGCTTACTCAAAAGCAATCTCTGGAAGATTATCATGAGAGGTTTGAGGAGCTGAGGTCTTACATGTTGCAGTATAGCCCATTTTTTGGAGGAAGAGTACTTCGTTTCCAGTTTTCTGAGTGGATTGAAAGAGGAAATTAAGCATAGGGTCAAGACTCATAACCCTACAACTTTAACTTTTGCTTTTAGATTGGTGAACTTAGTTGAATTATCTTGGGAAGTGGAAAACAAAAAATTGAGGTTCTAGCCTAGAGTGACATTTACAGGACAAAGTCTCAACTACAAGTCTCCTAGCACCACTTTGAACCAACCACAAAAAGGGGCCGCCTAGAATATGAACCAAAATAAACAAACATTGGTAGAATATAGAAGGACACATGGATTATGTTACAAATGTGGAGAAAAATTCAGTCTGAGACACCAATGCAAGGTCAAACAGTTGAACCTTATGAAAGAGTTAGAGGATAAAAGAGAGTTTGAAAATTTGGAAATAGAACAAAATGAACTAATGTCAACAAACCCTGTGGAAGGAGAATTAGAAATTTCTATAAATGCTATAACAGGCCAAACAAGCCACAATACCTTGAGAATCCAAGGGCACATAACAGGGAAACCACTGAACATCTTAATAGAAAATGGAAGCACACATAGCTTTATAACTGATCAATGGTACAAGGAAAGAGTGGAATTGGAGCAAACTCACCCTTTAACCATTACCGTTGTTAATGGTGAAAAGTTGTACAACTTAGCCATGAGTAAAAATTTGAAGTAGGGAATGCAGGGTTCTCAATTTGAACATGATTTTAGAGTTCTAGTCCTAAAAGGAAGTGACATGGTTCTAGGAGTGGATTGGATGAAAAAATATAGTCCATTACTGATGGATTTTAATCATATGACCCTGAGCTTTGAAAAGGATTGGGAAGAAATTACATTAAAAGGAGGCTAGAGTTCACCTACTGTAAGGATGATATCAAACAGTAAGTTGCAGAAATTGATGGGGAAAACAGTGAATTAACAGGAGAGATTTTTATGTTGAGTAGGGAGGTTAGTAATACTGTGGTACCTATTGAGCTACAGAGTTTAGTGGAAGAGTATTCAATTGTTTTTGAAGAACCAAAAGGAATGCCACCTCCAAGAGAACATGACCATTCAATCACACTAAAGGATGGTACGAAAGCAATAGATATTCAACCTTACAGGATGCCTTACCATCAGAAGTCAGAGGTGGAAAAACAAATCAAAGAAATGTTGTCCTCTTCAATAATTCAGACAAGTAAAATCCCATTTGCCTCACCTTGTTTGTTGATCAAAAAGAAGGACGAGAGTTGGAGAATGTGTAAAGATTACAGGCAATTGAACGCCTTGACTATAAAAAATAATTTCCAATCCCTGTGGTGGAAGATTTGTTGGATGAACTGGATGGAGCAGCCTATTTCTCTAAACTGGATTTAAGATCGGAATATTGGCAAATCTGAATTACCCCTGAAGATATCCCAAAAATAGCCTTTAGAACTCACCATGTCCACTTTGAGTTCAAGGTTATGCCTTTTGGGCTGACAAACGCCCTAGCAACCTTTCAGGCGTTAATGAACAAATTATTTGGGACCTACTTGAGGAAGTTTGTATTGTTTTTTTTACGACATCCTCATTTACACCCCTGATTTGGAAAGCCATGTCACACATCTCAAAACTGCTCTAAAAGTTCTTAAACAAAATCAATTGTTTGCTAAAAGGATCAAGTGTTTTTTTGGCCAAAAGAAGGTGGAATATTTAGGCTATATCATAACATGGGGATCCAACAAAGATTTAGGCAATGCAACAATGGAAGTTGCCAAAAACTCTTAAATCCCTAAGAGGTTTCCTTGGTTTGATAGGATATATAGGAGGTTTATAAAAGGGTATGGGGAGATTACCAAGCCTTTGACTACTATGCTTAGGAAAGATTAGTTTAATTGGACAGAGGAAAATGGGCTCACCAAATTACCAGGACTTAATTATACTATCCAGTACAAAAAAGGCATGCATAATTTGGCAGCAGATACCCTATCTAAAAGAGATGATAAAGAAGTAGAAATGCAACAAATGTCTGCTACTGTTGTTATTCCTGTTTGGGTTCAAGAAGTTGAATAATGTTATCAGGATGATTCAATGGTTGTAGATATTGTCACTAAACTAGCTATCTCCAACCAAGATGCAGTAGATTGGTCCTATTCTAAAAGTGTCCTAAGATACAAAGGTAAGGTTTACATTGGAGAGGCATGCTCTCTAAGGCAGCAGATCCTACAGGTTCTAAATGACTCACCTCAAGGTGGTCATTCAGGAATACAAGCTACCTACCACAGGGTGAAGTCCTACTTCTATTGGAAAGGGATGAAAAAAATGGTCAAAGAGTATGTATAGCAGTGTGACACCTGCCAAAGAATTAAAGATGAACATATTTTGAAACTAGGGTTACTCCAACCCCTCCCAATTCCCCAAAAAACTTGGGAATTTGTCACTATGGATTTTATTGAAGGCCTCCCAACTTCTAACAGGTACAATTGTATCTTGGTTATTATTGACAAATTTACTAAATATGCACACTTCATACCCTTGGTACATCCCTTTACTGCAGCAGATGTAGCTAAAGTTTACTTGGATCAGATATATAAGCTACATGGTCAGCCAAAAATAGCTTTATCTGATAGGGATAAGATTTTCACAAGTCTTTTTTGGAAAGAACTACTGAAGCTACTGGGAACTAATACACTATTTACTACAGCTTACCATACAGAAACTGATGGCCAGACAAAAAGATTAAATCAATGTATTGAATAGTACTTACGTGGGATGTGTTTTATGAAACCTACTACTTGGAGTAAGTGGCTGTCCCAAGAAGAATGGTGGTATAACACCATCTTCCACACTATGGGAACAACTCCATTCACAACTCTATATGGATACACTCCTCCTACTATGACATGGCTGACAGATTTAAGAGTGGCAGATGTACAACAATTGCTACAAGAACGGGATAACATGAACACTATTCTACAAGACCAACTTGACAAGGCACAACAACGCATGAAACACTATGCTGATAAAAAATGAAGTGATAGATAATTCCAGGTAGGGGATGAAGTTTACCTTAAATTACAACCCTATCGGCAGATATCGGTAGCACTAAGAAAAAATCTGAAGCTGTCAACTAGGTACTATGGCCCCTACAAAGTCACAGAAAAAATTGGATCAGTGGCTTATAAATTGCAACTACATGAAAACTCGAAAATACACATTGTTTTCCACATAAGCTTGCTGAAGAAAAAGATTGGGGATAAAATAGTAGCCTCTCGAGATCCACCGAAGGTCAATGCAGATGGCCAACTTCATGTTTACCCGTCTCTGGTATTAGATAAACGCATCGTGAAGAGAGGAAAAAAAAGAGGCCACTCAGTTGCTAATTCAGTGGGTGAATTTGGAACCAGAGATTGCTACCGGAGGACTTCACAATGCTAAAGTCGCAGTTCCCTGACTTCGATCCTTGGGGACAAGCATCGACTGTAGGAGAGGGTATTGTCATGGCCCTGAATGAAAAATTAGGGATTGATGGTTATGAAATCGGGGAATTGGAAAAGGAATTAGGGATTTTAAATTATGAAAAAGGGAAAGTGAGGAAGAATGACTTACCTGGACGCAATACAAGTGATGAGACAAGCTGAGCTACAACGCAGCACTTGGGCGAAGAAAGTCCAACCGATAAGGAGGATCCACGGGCAGAAGACTAGGGCAAGGAGCAGCGGTTAGAATCTGTTAGAGAGAATATTATTGCTGTTAATAAATAATTGTATAATCTCAAGGAATATATAGAGTTGTAATCAAAGTTTGGAGGCTATGAATGAAAAATCTGAGGATTTGTTTTTTATAAACCTATCTTCCTCTTTTTTCTTAAACCTTTTCTCACAAATTTCAGGTTCAACTCTGACACCCTTCTGGTTTCTTTTCAAATATCTGATGAGATGAACTAATGTAGCTGCAACTACATTACCGATTTTCTCACAAAGAACTCATCGACCATTACCTATGGAATAAGGCACTCGATCGTGATTCTGCTGTCCAAGCTATCGGTTAAGTCGTCGGCGACCTCAGCGATTGAGAGCCTGGAGAATTACCCGATAAGTTTCAACTTAGTCCATCCTCTTTTTTTTTAGATTCTGCTCACCTACTTGACTCTGGGTTTTGTTTTACAGGGTTTTCAGCAAGAAGATCTAATGATCGAACTTGGTATCTATTTTCTCGAATAAACCATTGTAAACGAGTCAAGAGGACAACCAAGCTTGGCTAATGGAAATTAACGGGTAAACATAGGAGTATAAAGGCTAAAGTTGGAATTAACACCAAGAAGACTTTGGTTTTCTATGAGGGTCGCGTTCCTCAAGGAAAATGGACCCCTTGGGTCATCCATGAATACACTTTGCCTCATACTCTCCCTAGCCAGGTATATTTTTCTGCATCTTAAATCTGAATTATTGTAATCATTTCAAATTTCTCTTTCGGTTATAGGATGGTTATGCGTTAGCATCTAAAAGATTTATCTTTGTTTATACTCAGTTCATGTATACGATTGATAACTCTTGAACTTTTTACCTCTAGAGAATTCAATTTTGAATTTCCCCAAACTGGATAGTATAATTTCTTGAAATTCATAGCAGAACCCAGTTTGTTGCTTTGTTTCTCGTTGTTATAATCTAAATTTGGAAAGCTGATTATGTTGCAGAGTTATTTACACTAAGTAATTGTCTTGTCATTATCTTTGTACAGAAGGGGCATTTTCTTTGTAAATTGAAGAAAAAAGATGATGAAAAGGCCGGCATTTCAAGTGGTGAAGGTCAGCCAAGTAATGTTGTAGAAGACAAACCTTTTGATGTAAGACATGCACCTTCTAATGTAGCTTTTCAACATACATTTGATGAGTATGGAAATGGTATAAGTTTGATGAACTAATTGCTTCCCTTTTGTAAATCAGAATCCATCGGTTATCGATGTTGGCGAGTTACTGGCTCATATAAATGACTCCATTGAAGTTGAACATGGGGATGATTCTGTGTATAATTCACAGATAGACGACGAGCATGTGCCAGTGTCTTTTCGTAATGCTGCTTATGCCATTGATGATTTTGATGGGGTTCACAATCAATCTAGGACCAATGAACAGAATGATAGGATATATGTTGAATCTTCTTCAATGCAATTCTGTGTGTACGAGGAAAGTGTGCTTTCTCTTGATGATTTCTCATTCTTTCGCAATTGTAATGGTAATGGCTATGAGATTCAACATCAATCTAGGACCAACGAACAAGATAGTGAGATTCAACATCAACCTAGCACCGCTGCACAAGATGATGAGATTCAACATCAACAACATGGCATTGATGAACAAGATGATGAGATTCAACATCAACCTGACATTGATGAACGATATGACGAGTTCTTTAATTCTGTTTTAGTCAATGATAATGAACTTTTTAGTTTGTGTGAGAACGATGACTTTCTCCTTGGCTGAAGCATATCCCTTTTAGAGTTACAAATATGGCATATATGATAACATGATGTCACAGAAACCAAGTCTCAAGCACAGTTCAATGGGATTGTGTCCCCGAACTACTTCAAAAAAAGAAATGCAAAGTTGTTATATTATAGAGTTGCAATATGTATATATATGTAATTTTGTCATGTGTATTTGTATACATAAATTATAAATTAAGATATATAATTTTTTTTATTTACTGGTTTTAATCGTACATTATACATCATATGATTTATAAGAGACCCTTGACACGAAGGAGACCCTTGACACACATAGGACATGTATCGACGAGTTTGACACTAAGGAAGATGAGCTCATAGAGGAGGTGTAATGCATGCTCAACAAAACGATGGACAAGGTGAGCTAAAGGAGCGATGTTATGGAAGACAAGATATTAGCCCTTGAAAAAGAAGTGCAAGAATTCAAGGGAGAACTGCGTTTGTGCAAGGCATCCATTAGTAGTAGAATGATGGCTATTGGACACAAGCCAAAGATTGAAAAATCAGTCACATATATCATAATCATAAATCTTCTTTATTTTAAAATTATAAATAGAAATAAGAGCGGTTTCAAACAATTAACTAATCTAATAATACGAGAATTACATTGAATATTTTGCATAAAACGCCAAAGATAAAGGAAATAAAGTTAAAAAAAGTAAACGGAATCATAGGCAAAGAGACGTGGTATGAGGTCATTTGTCCTGCTTCAATGTTTCTAAGATGTACTCGTTATAAAGGTCCCTGCACAATAGCAACATAAAACCCTCTGTCAGAGATAGAACTGAAAGAGCAACACTGAGTAATAACTACAGCTTTAGGCATACATTGAATGCTGTATGGCTTCAATAGCAGTGTTTGCAGGTAAAATATCATTGACTGCAACCTCCTTGTTCTCATTTTTCTTATCTGTTCAATGTGAAGAAATCAGTATTCCATCCCATTAGGAAGCAAAATTTAATGTTTGCGATGCAGTGTGTTCATAATTTAAGATTGAAAAGCATACAGTCTTCGAAGAAACGGCGGATCTCAGTAAGGCGGTGAGGGGGAAGTTGTTTGATATCAGTGAAATGTTTGTACTCTGGATCATCAACACAAACTGCAATGATCTTATCATCTTTCTCCCCCTGAGTGACAAAATAATGAAGCAGTTATCACACAAACTGAAGGGATCAAATATCGGAGAGGTTATACTTGTTTAAACTTAAATGAAATACCTGGTCAATCATGGGCATAAGTCCAAGGGGTCTGGCTCGCAAAAAACATCCAGGAAGAACTGGCTCCTGTTTCAACAAATGGCACAATCTCAGTACTTGTAGAACACTGTTAACATGCAGCTCAAAGATGCAACAATCAAGTTGCAGGTCTAAATAGTAAATAGAGGAAGATGAGATAGGCATTTTCACCTGCATGATAACCAAAATATCCATAGGATCATTGTCTTCGCATAGTGTGCGAGGGATGAAACCATAGTTGTGGGGATATACTACTGATGAATACAAAATCCGATCAACCTGAGATTGATTAAGACAATAAGAAACTCCTTAAGAAGGGAAAAGCCTTGGCCTATGAGGTCTTACTCTATCTATATTCTATAATAGCTCAAGGATCTTCATACCTTAATCATTCCAGTCTTTTTGTCAAGTTCATATTTGACCTTACTACCTTTTGATATCTCAACAACCTGTACAGTTGAACCCAAAAAAAATCCCCCGTTTGATTATTCATTCAGAAAACAAAAACGATTGAACAAGTTGAGGCTTACACAATTGACAACGTTTGGAGCTTCAGATCCTGCAGCAAACAATGTTTTTAAAACGTGTCAGTTCCCGTTTGATTGTTCACTCAGAATATGATATTATATAAGCTAAAAACTTGGAATCTGATTATTCAGGCATTGAATAGGTACCACTCTCAAGATCATGCCAAGAATGTGCAGCGACTGATCTCTTTGACAAAGACGAAAGGATCCTCTCATTTAGACGGGGCGGTCCACGTGGAACTTCACTCGTTTCGTCGCTCATCTGTTTTGATTTTTTCCTCGAAAGGATAAATCGCATCATCATTCAATCAAATACAAAGGGTTTCATTTACGAAAAATGAACAAAGCAGAAAGTGAAAAGGAAATTACCTTCGGTTCTGGGAAAGAGTGTTGCTACAGAAAAGAAGTAAAGTGGATAATAAAGCTTTGGTTCATGTAAGGGTCGTTATTTATAGAATGGAGGGCCTGAAAATTTGTCCAAGAAGAGAGAAAAGAGGTTGGTCACGGCAGTGCGTGGTGTCTGCTGTTGAGAAAAAGTAGGTCGGGTTTAAAGCTTAGCCCACCTCCTCGTCTTCTGTAATTTCTTTTTCTCTCTCTGATTACTGGAATATGTGCTTATTTTAAAAGTATTTTAGAAATGATAAAAGAAAGGCTGATTTAGTCATTGTTGGTTAAAACCTTCGTCTTTTAGGTGCAGTATGCAGTGGGAGTGATGCCTCAATTATGTAATTCAATTGTCAAATCATTACTAATATAAATTTAAAATGGTAAACTACACAAATCATCATTCAACTTTCTTCATACTCATGTTTTGATCATTAAACTTTAAAAAAATTAATTTTATCACTTAACTTTTAAATTGTTGTTGTTTTTATCACCTATCATTGAATAATTAATAACATTATGACATGATTGAGACACTAAACGTTACTTTAGAAAAACTAAATTTACATTAAATAACATCATTTTAGATCTTTATAGAATTTTTTTTATATTTCCTCTTTTCTTCCTCTCCTTTTTACTACATGTCTATATTTAAACCACCGTTTATCGAGATTGTTCATTGTGTAGGCCATCATCAACTCTATCAGGAATGATCGATGAGTTTTAATTTTCCCCCAAACTCATTTCATCCTCTTGAATGAGGATATAGTATCCAAAATGATTAAAAAAAACTCTAAACTCCACTAATTTAGTGTATAATACTTTTTTTTTTG
The DNA here is from genome assembly GCF_006381635.1 of Hibiscus syriacus. NCBI lineage: Eukaryota > Viridiplantae > Streptophyta > Magnoliopsida > Malvales > Malvaceae > Hibiscus > Hibiscus syriacus. Next base: position 8,066,554 of record NW_024063392.1, on the reverse strand, counting down.
TTCTTTGATCTTCATCCTCTGTCGTCTGATGAAATCTAAACGCATATATATTCTTTTGTTCTTCGTTGGGGGGGGGGAGCTCTTCACGGATGGAATCTTTAAATGAAATTTTCAATTACTAAAGATCCACCAAATCAAAAGTGAACTTTTCTCTTTTTTTGTTATTGTTTTTTCTTTTTTAATTTCTTCATTGTGCCTATTTGTATTTACCACACCTTTATCAATTGGGAGTAAGAGGTTTCACGTGCCTTGGTCGTAGCTGCACCTTATTGGCCCTTCGCGTCCTTACTTTTTGTTCTCTTATTCCTTCACTTGCTTGAGAAAGTTCTATTTGAAACACCATTTTTGAACCTAACGAGTGTAGCTATAATTAATATTGATTTTTCTCTGTTAATTGAAATTATTGAATTGAATGAGGCCTAAAATAATATTATGACTTTCTTTTGGTTCTTTTGAAAAACAATAGATTAAGAAAAATAAGAAAACTTATTGGAGATGAAATTCATTGTAACATCTTTAATTTTGAAAACTCTCAAAAGTTGTAGGTTTCGAGGAGTAGTTTACCAAAATCTTAGGTTAATAATAAAACCACACTCATTCTTTCTCTCATTTTCTCTCTCAAACCGTGCAAACTTTATTTTTCTCCCAACTATTCTTGTGCCTTTTCTCCGATTGGTCTCTGTTCCAACCGTCGTTACTCTCACCGCTGACATTATCGTGTTCCCCTCATCTTCGTCATTCTTCCAGTGGTCTCGGTGTGTTAATCGACACCAGCGTTAGCATTGTTGGAGGAGGTAAAGTTTGGGTTTTCAAGAAAACCCAGTTTCGTTGTGCACAACAACAAACCGACTATGGTAAGTGACTCCCTGGGCATTAAAATGATTTTCTAAAAATTTTGGTTGAAAGTCTATCGCCGGAGGAGCCTCCTCACGCCACCACATGCGTGTGGGACTGTCCCAAAAAATTTAAATTCAAAACCGACTGAACCGATTGACCCTGGGCCAAACCAATTAAATCGGTCAACCAGTTGACATGACCCATTGATCGACCTAACCCGTTGACCGAGCTGACCCATTGACGGTTGAATTTTTTCATTGACTTTGACCCTTGACTTTTTTTAAGACTCCTACCTTTATGTTTTTTGAAGTCCTGAGTCGGTTTTTTCAATTTGTTTTGCCAAATTCTGACCCGAAAGCTCTGTTTTACGTCATTTATCACTTAAAATCATAATTATGTTAAATAAATTATGAGATTTTAGACTTACTTTCTGATGTTATTTTCTCAAAATGATCATGGCTCTCCACATCGTTCTCTGATAGATCCTAACCATCCTTGCTCAACTCAGTTCAATTCTGCTCAATTGTCTCGAGATACGCGTAAGTATTATTTAGTGACTTTATAGTCTATTTTTTGTTTAGCATATTGGTTTCCATACTCATAGAGTGGAATTGTTTTAAGGTCCCCCTTCATAGAACCTAGTACGACCGACCGTTAGAAGCGTAAGGCTTAGTCATTGTTATTTATCTACTATAGGTGTGTCTTCCTTATCTATTCGATTCTCTGATATGTTACGCTATGATATTTAATATTACCGCCTAATGTATTCGTAAGTTGATTACAATTACCTGTGGCATCTATGATTCTGAACAATGTTGCATCATTCATGACCTACATTGGTACATTCATGTTTCTGTATGGGATTTATTCCCCAATCTATTTGTATGGGATTTATTCCCCGATCTGTTCTGTATGGGAGTTATTCCTCGCTCTGTTTTGTATGTGATTTATTCCCCAATCTGTTCTATATGGGAGTTATTCCCCACTGTGATTTTTATTTTTGACTGAGATCTTCTTCGGAGGGAAAGTCCTCATTCTGTTATCCATGATGGAAGGTAAAGTTGTATGACATTGATGTTACATTCTCAAGATTAAATTCTGATTTATTGTTACACTTTATTGTGTTATATTATATTTATGTTAGTTATGATTTATGTTTTACTTTAGATGACACACTGGGCTTCGTAGTTCATTTTCTAGTTTCTGTCTTTTTAGATTACTCATACTTTTAGGGTTTAGATCGATACTTGGAGGATCGTTAGTAGTTGTTTTATTTTAGACATCATATGGACGTTTTCTTTTTAGACTTTATGTTGTTTGTTTTCTGTTGATTTTATATATTTTTATTAGATTTTGGGATATTAAATTACTTATTGGTTTTGGATTTTGATCTTATGGTATAGTTATATATTATGATCTCTTACATTTTGATGGTTTATTGACAATGCATGTTAAGACATAAGATTTCTTAATTTTATTCAATTAAATGTTGTCGTGGTCTTCAAGATTCGACTGTAAAGTTTAGGATGGGTCTAAGTGGTTACATTTAATAGTATCAAAGCCTAGATTTAACTCTCGGATTATATTACCCATTAAGATTTATATTGTTCTGTAAAATATTTTTTACGTGCATGGAAATTTTTTTGTGTGATAAATATTATCTAAAATTCGCTTTGATTGTAAATTTTTACTAAATGATTTAAAATATGTATGCTTTCAATTTTGAATATTTTGTTTTGAGACACATTATTTGATATGACTTTAACTTATGTGTACTATTTCATTTCAAACTCTATAGCTAGCATGCCACCTTGTAGGAGTACACGTCATCTTGTACCATCTAATAAATATGGTAGCACTCGAGGCTGTGGGGGCCAAGCGACTGATTTCGATAGAGTGCCTTCATTTCCTAAGGCCGAGTCATCTGATAGACGTACTCAAGCATCTGATTCTTCTAAGCCGTTTGGAAGTACTCGAACATCTGATTCTTCTGATCTGACCGAGCATGCTAAGCGTACTGACATACACCTATCACTGGAGGTAGATCTGTGGATGATTTAGAGGATGCTGATGTGGGTCAAGCAATATTATGTTTACTTCAGAGATCTAATGGGGTTTATTTATAGGACACTGCCACTATTGTCTCGTTGACGATGTTGCGTAATAGGGCAAAATATTTTAAAGGGCTTTCTCAAGTATCCCTATATGTTGGGGAGTACTAGATTGAGGATAATAAGCATCTTCTAGATGAGATGAATTATTCAGTTGAACGTAGACTTCAAGTAGTTGTTTAACTGTTGAAAGATGATACCCTGAATTGATATAATTTAGTGAAAATGACTACTCTAAGAGATTAGTTGACCTATGAGTTTTTCCAGAGTGCTTTTCGAAGTTGGGTTGTGGGTAGTCACTATCTGAAAGAGAAAAAGCAAGAGTTTATGGATCTAAAATAGGGTGATATGACATTTCATGGTTATGAGTTTGAACTTATGTGTCCCGTAAGTATGCTACTGAACTTATCACTACTGAGGAAGATAAGTGTCTACTGTTTGAGAAAGGTTTGCATGTTGGGATTTGTAGTAGGATTTATATCCATCATGAGAGGCAATTTGTTACGCTTGTGGATCGAGCTAAGATTATTGAGGAGATAAAAGATATCAGCAGAGAGCATTAAAATTGAGAAATGAATCAATCAGGTTTTGAGGGTTCTTCTAGTTCTTTTGTCCATATTGGAAAATGCTTGAAAGATGATAATTCGAGGTTTGATTATGGTTCTGGACATATTGTTTCTTCTGGACGGTATGATAGTAGGGGTGTTTCTTTTGCATAGTGGGTTGTTCTTACTTGTACGTTTTGTAGTAGGCAACATGTTGGGGAATACTTCAAAACGCTAGGAGCATGTTTCAGGTGTGGTTTCATTGATCATTTTTTGAGAGACTGCCTACAACCTTTTTTAACTTACCAGACTTTTACTCGTTCTCAAGGGTCATAGTCAGAGCTGACCTGTTTCATCTAATCGTGCATCGATTTCTTCAGGAATGGGCAATCAACCCTTGTTAGAGGATCTATGAGGTCTGAGTCTAGACAGCCTAATCTTGTTTATGCTACGAGACATTGTGAGGATCGAGATGAGCCAAATGACATTATAAGTACTTTTACGATTCATTATGTTCATTATTTTTCTCTGCTTAATAGCGGCTTTACCCATTCCTATATTGTGAGTTCTGTTGCGCATAACCTTGATATTCCTATTGAGTCGACTACTTGTTCGGTTACGATCTAGTCAATTTTTGGTTAATCCTTAGAGGTTGAAAAAATCTATTGTAACTGTCATCTTGAGCTATGTGAAGAGACCTTTCTGGTAACTTTATGGAACTTTATCTAAATAAGTTTGATCTTATTGTTGGTGCTGACTGGTTGAAATAATATTGGGTTAATTTGAATTATGAATGTAAGAAAATGATTCTAAAGACTTCTGAGGATAGGGAGATTATTATGATTAGTGAGCGACAAGGTTATCTGTCTAATGTGATATCAGCCCTGGTGACTGAGAAAATGATTTGGAATTGTGTCGTAGCATACCTTGCTTATATTATGGATTCAAGGAAGTCTACTTATGGAGTTGAGAAAATTCGTACGATGAGAGACTTTCCAGAGGTATTTCTAAAAAAATTATCGGGTGTTCCACCTAAGAGAGAGGTTGAGTTTGGAATTGAATTGTATCTGAGTACTTCACTGGTGTCAATGGCTCATTATAACATGACACCTAAGGAGTTGGGGGAACTTATAGCTCAGTTACAAGAGTTGTTGAGCATCGAGCATTTATTCAGCCTAAACCTCTCCGTGGGGAGCTCATGTGCCTTTTATTAAGAAAGAAGATGGATAATTCCATTTGCGTATCGATTACCAGAACATGAATAAGTTGATGGTTAAGAACAAATACCCGTTATCGCATATCGATGATTGTTTGATCAATTCTGTGGTGCAACTATTTTCTTCAAGATTGATCTTCAGACTAGCTATTATCAACTTAAGGTAAAAGATTATGATGTTCCAAAGATAACTTTCTGTACTCGATATAATCATTAAAAGTTCTTAGTGATGCCATTCGGGTTGACTAATGTCCATGATGATTTTATGGATATGATGAATCAAGTGTTCCAACCGTATATGGATCATTTTGTCATTGTTTTTTATCAATTATATCTTGGTTTATTCAAAGTCTGATGCTGAGCACGATGAGCATTTGAGGGTTGTTTTGCATACCTTAAATGAAAAATAATTTTATGCAAAGTTCAATAAGTGTGATTTTGGCTTAGCGAAGTAATGTTCTTAGGATATATTATTTATACTAAGGGTATTTCCATTAATCCGAAAACGATTGAGGCTATTATGAATTGGAAACAATCCAAGAATGTGATTGAGGTTCTTAGTTTTCTAGGTTTGGCAGGTTATCAGGTTATTATCAGAGGTTTGTAGCGGGGTTTTCTCTGATTTCAGTTTCTTTAACGAAACTTCTGAGGAAGAATGTACCTTTTGTCTAGGTTAATGATCAATAGTCAAGTTTTGAGCAGTTGAAATCAGTTTTGACTCAAGCATCGATTTTGATCTAACCCAATTCTGAGAAGGATTATACAGTTTATAGTGATCCTTCACATACTGGTTTGGGTTCTATTCTGATGCAGGATGGTAGAGTTGTAGCTTATGCATTTTTTCGGTTGAAGCCATATGATTGTAACTATCCTACTCATGATATCAAATTAGTTGTAGTAGTTTTTACATTGAAAATCTAGATACACTATCTTTACGAGGAGAAGTGTTATATCTTTACTGATCATAAAAGTTTAAAATATATGTTGACTCAAAAGGATCTGAATTTGAAATAGTGTTGTTGGTTGGATTTTCTAAAAGACTATGGTTTCGAGATTGAGTACCATTATGGAAAGGCTAATGTAGTTGCTGATGCTTTGAGTCATAGAGCGACTACTGATCTGAGGGTGATGTTTACTAGTATGTGCTTGTATGATGATGTTACTTTGTTAGTTGAACTCCGGGTTAAACCTATCTTGACTTCTGAGATTAAGTCGAAGAAATCCATTGATGCATCCTTATATTTGTTTGCAAAACAAGCCGAACAGGGTTTTAATTCTGAGTACACTTTCGATGAGGATGGTGTCTTATGCTTCTGGGGATGTTACTATGTTCCGAATGATCCTGAGTTATATATTACTATTTTTTGGGAGGCTTACGATAGTTCTTATTCAATGCATCCTGGTAGTGTTAAGATGTATTAAAATCTAAGAGAAAGATACTATTGGTCCGATTTGAAAATATATATAATTGAGTATGTGGCTAAGTGTTTGACTTGTCAGTAGGTAAAAACTGAGCATCAGTTTCCATCTGGTTTACTTAAACCCATTTTGATTCCTGAGTGGAAGTGGGAACGAGTAACCATTGATTTTGTTAGCGGATTGCCATTGATGCAGTCCAAGAAGGATTCAATATGGGTTATCGTTGATCTTCTCACCAAATCTGCTCATTGCATTCCTGTTCGGACTAACTATACTCTAGATAGATTGCCTCGATTGTATATTTCTAAGATTGTTCATTTTTATGGGGTTCCCTTTTTATTATTTATGATCGAGATCTGAGGTTTATGTCATAATTTTGGAAGGCTCTTCATGAGGCTTTGGTTACATGATTGAACTTTAGTACGACTTATCACATGTAGTTTGATGTTCAGTTTGAGTGGGTTATTCAGATTCTGTAGGATAAGCTGAGAGGGTACATTATTGATTTTCGGGGCAGTTGGGAATATCACTTGCCTTTGGCTGAGTTTGCCTACAACAATAGTTATCATACCAATATTCAAATGCACCGTATAAGGATCAGTATGGCCGTAGGTTTCGTACTCCGTATTGTTGGATTGAGTTATCTGAGAAGAGAGTTATGGTACCCAATCTTATTCAGAAGGCTGAGAGTATAGTTAGATTGACCCGAGATAAGCATAAAGCTACTTTTGATAGGTAAAAGTATTATGTTGATCTGAAGAGATGGTATATTGAGTTCAGTGTAGGTGACTAAGTCTTTTTGAAAGTATCTCTGTGGAAGAAGGTTTTCAGGTTTGGTCATAATGGCAAGTTGAGTCTGAGGTTTATTGGACCCTATTAGATTCTGTGTTGAGTTGGTCTCGTTGCTTACCAACTTAAGTTATCGTCTGAGTTTAAGTGAATTCATGATGTCTTTCATGTCTATATGTTTAGGCGTTATCATTCTTATCCGTCTCATATTACCTTTGTGAATGATATTAAATGAGACCTTATTTGAGTTACAAGGAGGAGCCTATTCAGGTCCTTTCCTTTGAGGGACATTTTCTTATAAGTTATCGTATATCGATGGTTAAGGTTCGTGGAGTAACCGTAGTCTTTTAGAGGCCACCTAGGAGACTAGAGAATATATGGAAGGGTAATTTCCTTATTTTTTTCTGACAAGTAAAATTTTGAGGCAGAAATTTTCTTATAGAGGAGAATTGTAACATCTTTAGTTTTGGGAACTCTCAAAAGTTGAAGGGCTTGAGGGGTAGTTTACCCAAAAATTAGGTTAATAATAAAACCCCGCTCTTTATTTCTTTCCTTTTCCCTCTCTAACCGTGCAAACTTCCCTAATTTTTTATCTCTTACCTTTTATTTTTCTCTCAACTATTCATGCATATTTTCTCCGATTGGTCTTCGTTCTAGCCATTAATATTCTCGCCGTTGGTGTTATCTTGTTCCCCTCTTCGTTGTCATTCGTTCGGTTGTATCAGTGTTTCCATCGACACTGACGTTAGCATTTTTTGAAGAGGTAAAGTTTCGCGTTTTCAAGAAAACCTAGTTTCATCATGCACCACCACAAACCGACATTAGGAAGTGACTCTCTGACAACTTCATTTTGATGTCAAAATAAAATTCCTTCTTTTCGTTTAATAAATAAAGGAAATTCGCAGTATAAGAAGTAAAGGTCGAATCCACAAGGACTTATAAAATTCTGAATTTGTGTTTGATTTGGTTATACTAGGCGAGAAAGTAGTGAATGGGAGGTTTTGGTAAAATGAAATTAAATGGTAAAAAGAGATTAAATAAATAAAGATAATTAAGGTAAAAATAGGAGAGTAAAGATTGTAATGTGGATATAGTAAAAATAGCCTCAAGCTTTGCTTTGACTCAAGTTTCTTTAGGTCATCGAATTAGATTTTCCCTTTGAGGTTCATTCGGTTACTTTGTCTACAAGGGAAATCCCCGTGACTCTATTTTGTATACCGAATACCCAAGGAAATCTTTGATTTCGGCTTCGGAAATTGATTCTATTAACATCAATTATCGTAGATCAATTTTGTTTAAGTTCGTGGTGACCGACTCAGATTGTTGCTTCTATAACCGTCAATTCCGATCTCAAATCCCTCTTGGCGAAGCTATCTCACCAAGTGTGTTCCAGGAAGTCGAATGTGCTTTCTATAAGCCGAATCTTCCTCTCACACATTTAATCGAAACAACAACCTAGACCAAATTCTATCTTTGATTTTGAAAACCGTTTTGATTTTGAAAAATAAGCGCAGAGATTGAGAGAGATATTCCGAAGATATCAAGGGACTGTTTCAATTTTTCTGTTGGAATTGAGTCATCACTTCAGTTCTCGACTTATGAAAAATTTAGCTAAGAATGACTAAAGTCATACTTAGGATATTAAAAACAAAGCTTGAAAATAAAAGAAAAATGAAAAACTTGAAAAGTAAAATAAGAGAAAAAGCTTTAATAAAACTAGAGAGAAAAGAATATTGTAATTTGAGTTGTGAGTTTAGGTTTACCCCAAGAGGGTATTTATAGCCTCTCAAAGCCTAAGGATAAACAAATAAAATAAAATAAAATAATGCTAAAGATAATTGTATTTTCTAAATTCAAACTTTAAACTAGTCTCTTAATGCAACTTTGCTCGTCCATCTTCCATAAGGCGTGCCGAGGAGATCTTCTAGAAACCGTCGTTGACTAGACCTTCTAGAAACTGCCACATCTGACCGCGTCGTGCCCAGAGTCGTGCCCATGTCTCCAGCTGTGACCAAATAATAAAAAAATGCAGAATGCGCCCGTTTTGTCACTAATTCTAAAAGTAAGGGTCTGCACGAAAATAGGCATATCACAACCAAATCAGCAGCAATAAATCCACAAAATCGAAGAAATAACGAGCAAATATTAACGATTCTGAAGACTCATCAAATTCCCCTCACTTATCTCATGCTTGTCCTCATGTATGATTAATCAAATCAGTCAAAAATTTCATTTACCGTTATTTGTCAAGTTTCACATTCGAGGAAGCAAGGTAGAGACCACAATAACTATTCAAGTCAAGAAATCAATCAATTAAACATCACCAATTGGAACAAGTCAAGTGCAATTGTAATATCCATTCATTCATCAATCTCAATGCTTGTAACTCAATGCCTTACCAGGATTCACTCAAATCACTCAATGTGTTTGAGGCAAAGAAACACTCAATGTCAGAATCGACACAATATTACCATAGGCCTGCAAGTAAATCAAATCTCCACTACTAATAAGAATAAGATGCATAAATCAGAGGGTCTTTATTGGTTGTAACAGGGCTTAGGTAAAGGTGGGGAAAATTCTAACTAATATGGCTAGAATTCAAGGCAAGGAACTAACAAATAACAAGTTCAACTCCATTAAAACATTAAGCACAACAAGATAAAAAGACAAATTGTCAAACAACAAAATTCTTTTCGAAATGCATTTGATTTTTTTTCTTTTTCACACTTTTGTTGTTTTGTTTTCCATTTTTTTCATGTATTTTTCTCTCTTTTTCGAACAACATCCTTTTTCTTCTTCTTTCGAACTGTTTTTTTTTTTTATGGAGTATACATCGGATAACTGCTCACTTGCCCTGAAAATAGTAGAAAGGACTGATAAAATAAAAAGGCTCGGGTTTATAAATATGGTGAAAACAAGGAAATGGGAATAGGCTCAAAAGTGGTTAACTAGGGGAAAAATGCATGGGTAGGCAATTTAGTGGGGAAACGGAATGGTTAATCCTAAGGTGCCCAAATCTTTTTTAAGCATCATGTTCATGTGTAATCTTGACAATATTTAACATGCAGGTTCTAGAATACCAATGCCAAATTCGACACACTCAATCAAACAAAATGAGAGCAAAAATGATATGCTCGTAAAGGCTCAAATCTCACCAAATAGTTTTCATGCATTGAGCTAATCACATTTCAACCAACAAAATCATGGAATCAACTTGATCATAATTCATGCTATTCGCTATCAAGAATATCCTAACCTATACAATTATGTGTTCCCAAACAAGCATGACATTCCAAAAATATTCAACAAGACAAAAAATTCAATGAAATTTCCGCAAATCCAACCAACATATACTAGCATCAAAATATAAAGATAAGCAAAAGGAAAATTCAACCTATACTTTATTCCCCTCACTTAAAGCGTTTTTCCTCAAAACATAAAATTAAAGTGCAAGAAAATGAATAGAGTACTCCCCAGATTTAATGTCGACCACGGCCACGGCTTCGGCGCGATGGGAGGCACTTGGATCTAGATATAGAATCTCAGTGATGTTCATCTCGATGGAATAGAGGCGGTTATGGACTTCATCCATCTGAGACTGCATATCTGGGTCAGGTGCTACAGACGACGGTTGTGGCGTATTACGACGAATGAAAACTTGTTCGCTATGAGGAGTGAGGACACCCGGTGGAACGAAGTATGGTGCGCTCGGGGTTCCAGCAAGTAAGCCCATCGAATCCAAGCATCACCCATCTAAAACATCTGTAGAGAAAGCATAAGTAAACTGTGTAATGTCAAAATTATAGATGCGAGAAGCTAAATGCGTAATGTAATAGCCAAGGATAAGTGGACGATTAGATCGAATAATGATCTCAAAGGATCGAGCAAACCAAAATCCCAAGTTCACCCGCTGGCCGACGGACATGCACCATAAAAAGAATAACTCAACTCGACTTAAGGAGGAATATGAGTCATTCCGGTGGAATAATTGTAAGCGAGGAAGCGATGGATGTAGCGCAAGGTTGGGTCATGTATAACATGGGCTCGAGTCGAGCCAGCATTGAATGTGTGGGCTGCCAAGCTGGTAATAGTCTAATAGGCCATGATGGAATCGAAATCCTCCAAAATCTCAAGTAAAGTAGTTAAATATGCATGATTTGTGATATATGTCACGAACCCCATAACAAGATTAAATTCTGATATAGACATTGAAAAATAACTTCCACATAGTTGGAATGTAATGACATCAGGCGAATTAACATTGAGAAGATGTTGCGGCAAAAAATTAAAAGTGGCATAGAATTTAAACACAAGTTCATAAAACGTTCCACAGTTAATCATCAGATACAACGTCCAACCAATGACAATAAAATATGTATGAACAGAATCACGTATATACAGTGTTTCTAAAGTTCGAGTCGGAATGTACTTAACTACATGGAAAAAATGATGTCTTACTGACTCAAAGCGTACCAATTCGTCATCCGAAAATTACAAATACCCGTGCAGTGTCTCTTCGGGAGGGACAGTGTATAACCGACCCTTTAGGTTAAGCTCCGGGTTCTCGTGGGCTGGCGGTGAGTTGTCAGGAGCATCACCCGTCCTAGGGGAATGATTCGGGGAAGCATCACACCCTGGTTGCTGCCGAGAGCTTGATGTAGCAGGTGATGGATCGGGGGTGGAAAACCGGCAGTAAAGTCCTCTGTAAAACCATAAATAATATGGTATATTAGCAACAATTAAATTAAAACAGGACTAGATTTTACCTCGGGAGCATTATCCGATGTCGCTGAATGCATCGAATACGACGAGAATACCGTCAATCGTGAATGGGAAGATGATGTTGCTACTGTCGGCATCAAGTGAAACGACGGAGATGGAGAGCATGGTAGTGACGAACGGTGAGATGTACTCGGCCCAGGGCGAAATGAAGCGGTCGGTGCAAACACTGAATGGTATGGTGACGTTGATGCTTGGCTACGACCTTGCGTCGGTTGGACCGGGGGTGGCGATGGGATAGAATCGGAGTCACTCGACAACTCAATGAACATCGACGCGTTGGAGCATCGACATCCTCCAAGGACGGTTGACGGAGGAGCGTTGGTGTTGTCGGTTCTGTGTGCGCACCATCGTGGATTAGAAAGCAACGGGTGGTGTGAATACGTTAGATCGAGCATAGATTTCCAGTGATGCGCCGACGGTAAAGAGTAAAAGCGATAACGGGTTCGTGCTTTTGGGGAGGTAGCTAATGGGTTTGAGAAGATGAAGGGGAGATGTTGATTTTAATTTGGTTTTTGGTGTTACCGTGCATGGGGGGTCTTTTAATTTGAGTCAAAGTAGGGTTTTGTTTTTTTATGATATTGGGGTTGAAAATTGAAAAAGTGTAGTGATAGGGATAGGGTAGGGTCTACGGAAAAGTAAAAAAGATGAGAAAAGAAGGGATTGGGGAGTGAAGGTGGAAAAATAATCAAAAAGAGGGGAAAATTAGTTTTGGGCTTAGCTAACACGTGACGTGCTCCCTTTTGGGTTTTACTAATGTGCGTCGTTTAATGAAATGGTACGCACGGCTGGGGCATTATTTTTTCCTACTTTGTTCGACTGTTCACTGCTGAGTAGTCTCCAAAAGTAACACTGTTTGAATCATAATTTCACAAATCTAGGTCATTAAAGTTTGAATAAAAATATTCAGTTCCTGTAAAATAAAAATAAAAATTAAATAAAACATGCTCGATCGAAATAAAACAAAAAACAAAAAATAAAAATAAAAATGTAGCGGAATTAAAACAATGGGTTTCCTCCCATGAAGCGCTTTTGTTTAACGGCGTTAGCTCGATGACCTGATTCATACTACAGGTTCTTCTAAGTCGAGATCTTCAATGAAGCAAGCTTGACTGTTCGCATAATACGGTTTAATCTTGTGTCCATTGACTTTAAATCGATTGCCCGAATCATCTTCAAGCTCGACTGCGCCATGAGAAAATATTTCAGTTACCGTATAAGGTCTGCTCCACTTTGATCGAAGTTTACCTACAAAAAGTTTTAATTTTGAAATAAAAAGAACTTTTTGTCTGATGGAAAAATATTTAAAAATAATTTTTCGATCATGGAATTATTTTATTTTGTCCTTATATATTCTAGCGTTGTCGTAAGCATCTCTCTGGATTTCCTCAAGCTCTTGTATATGTAACTTCTATGTTTTGCCAACCACTTCTAATTCTATATTGCATTGCTTTACAGCCCAATATGCCTTGTGTTCCAGCTCGACAGGTAAATGACATGGCTTACTGAATACAAGGTGATACAACGACATGCTAATAGGTCCTTTATATGCAGTTCGATAAGCCCACAAAGTGTCAATCAATTTCAAGCTCCAATCCTTGAGATTTGGCTTGACTATTTTCTCAAGAATCGTCTTTACTTCACGGTTTGAAATTTCGGCTTGTCCATTCGTTTACGGATGATAAGCCGTGGTAATCTTATGATTCAATCCATGCTTTTTCATGAGTGCATCAATTACTCGATTGATGAAGTGTGTGCCACGGTCGCTTATTATCGCTCTTGGTGTACCAAACCTGGAAAAAATACAATTCTTTAGAAATTTAACAATAGTTTTGGCATCGTTGTTTCGAGTGGCTTTAGCTTCTATCCACTTCGAAACGTAGTCAACCGCAAGAATTATATAACAATTGCCAAAAGAAGAAACAAAAGGACTCATATAGTCAAGTCCCCAAACATCAAATATTTTGCATATATGAATAGAATTAAGAGGTATTTTGTTTCTTCGACTCAAATTACCTGTACGTTGGCAATTATCACAGGATTTGCAAAATAAGTAAGCATTACAGAAAATATGAGGACAAAAGAATCCACATTCCAAAATTTTATGAGCAGTCTACTTTGGTCCGAAATATCCACCACACGAATAAGAATGACAAAAATTTAAAATTGAGCTTACCTTGCTGTCAGGTACACATCGTCGAATTACTTGGTCTGAAAATGCTTCCAAAGGTACGAATTATCCCAGATGAAGAAACGAGGTTCTCTTTTGATACGGTTTACTTCGGATCTCGTTAAATCATAAGGTAATTTACCTATAGCTAAGTAATTAACTATATCTGCGAACCAAGGCATTGACTTATATTCCATCATCAAGCTTTCCTCCGGGAATTCCTCACGAGTGGGAGGATCAACTGTAGTGATTGGAAGCCGGCTTAAGTGATCGGCTACTAAGTTCTCACATCCTTTATTGTCCTTGATTTCCAAATCAAATTCTTGGAAGAGTAAGATCCAATGTATTACTCTTGGTTTCGCCTTTTTTTACTGAGCAAGTACTTCAAGGTTGCATGATCAGAGAAAATAACAACTTTAGTGCCAATAAGATATGATATAAACTTATCTAATGCAAAAATAATAGCAAACAATTCTTTTTCAGTTGTTGAATAATTTCATTGTGTGGAATCTAAGGTACGAGACACATAAGCGATAACGTGAGGGTCTTACCCGATCTTTTGTCTGAGTACGGCTCCAACACTTCCATCCAAAGCATCATACATAACTTTGAAGGGAAAATCCCAATTCGGCGGTTGGACTATGGGTGTCAAAACCAACTTTTCCTTTAAAACGTTGAATGATTCTTAGCATTGTTGGTCAAAATTAAAAGCTTTATCCTTCTGTAACAACTCGCATAATGGTTGCACCACCTTTGAGAAATCCTTAATGAATCTACGGTAAAAACCTACGTAACCAAGGAAAAACCAAATTTCCCTCACCGTAGTGGGGTAAGGAAGTGAACGTATTATATCAGTTTTTGCCTTATCTACATCAATTTCTTTAGAAGAAACAATATGGCCTAGAATTAAAACTTTATCAGGCATAAAATGTCATTTTTCATAATTTAAAACAAGTTAAATTCTAGACACTGATGCAACACATTTTTCAGATTTAATAGACACGTATTGAATGAATTACTGTAAATAGTGAAGTCGTCCATGAAGACTTCAATACCTTTCTCAATAAAATCAGAAAAAATACTAATCATACACCTTTGGAATGTGGCAGGTGCATTGCAAAGTCCGAAAGGCATACATCGATAAGCGAAAGTGTAGAAGGGGCATGTAAATGTCGTATTTTTTTATCTACAGGTGCTACTAGAATTTGGAAGAAACCTGAAAAGCCATCAAGACAACAATAGTGAGATTTACTGGTTAATCGTTCTATCATTTGATCTATGAATGGAAGGGGAAAATGGTTTTTTCGAGTTAAAGAATTCAACTTCCTGTAATCGATGCAGACTTTCCATCCATTATGAACTTGTGTTGGTACAAATTTTCCTTCGAAATTTTTGATCATAGTAACTCCTATTTTTTAGGAACTACATGTACCAGACTTACCCATTTACTATATGAAATTGGATATATAATATCTGCATCTACGAGTTATTGTATCTTTTTTTTACCACTTCCATCATTGGTGGATTTAGCCGGCATTGACCTTCACATGTTGGTATTGTGCCTTCTTCGATTTTAATTTTATTCATACAAGTAGATGGACTCAACCCTTTTATGTCAGCGATGGTCCATCCTATAGCCTCCTTGTGTTTGCGTAAAACCATAATTAAGTCTTTTTCCTCCTCCTCGGATAATTCTTTTGATATGATTACTGGTAGAGTACTATTTGCTTCGAGTAAGGCGTATTTTAAGTGATCCGACAATGGTTCCAGTTTAACTTCGGGCGCTTGTAAAACAAAGGGTAAAACTTTAGGCTTAGAAAAAATCAAATTCAATTCGGCATGATCAGAATACACGTTCTCATCATGATCTTCTAGCTCCCTGCATAGATCAAAAGAAAAATTAATTCTTAAAAATTCATCAGCCAAATGATCATTTATATCGACAGAATTTAGACTTTCCACTTTATCAGGATATCTCATTGCCTTATATACGTCAAATTTAACAATCTCACCGTCAAATTCCATAGTTAAAATCCCGCTTCTCATGTCAAATTTCGTGTGTGCAGTGATTAGGAAAGAGCGCCCTAGTAGGATATCAGAGGATGTGCTTGTGCGATCATTCTCCATGTCGATTATATAAAAATTGAAGGGAAATATCAAGTCCCTCTACTAATACATTCTCTAAGATTCCTTCTGGATAGATCATCAATCTATCGACTAGCTGTATTGAGGTCTTTGTATCCTTCAAGGGATCATTAGTAATCATTTTGTAAACAGATAGAGGCATTACATTAATTGATGTACCAAGATTGCACATGGCTCGTTTTATTTCAACCTTACAAAATTTTCAGGGTATTGCGAACATACCTTGGTCTTTTAGTTTAGGTGGTAGCTTTCGCTGGAAAATGGCTGAGACGTGCTCTCATAAATTCACTTTCTCGACCTCGATAAGCTTTCTTTTTGTCATGCAGAGATCCTTCAAAAACTGGACATACCTTGAAACCTTCCGGATAACCTCTATGAGAGGTATGTTAACTTCCACCTTCCAAAGTACGTCTAATATTTCCTTTTCCTCAACTTGTTTGTTCTTTTTAACTAACCTCGATGGAAAAAGTGGTGGCTCGTCGTAGGGAGATAGTGTTAGATCGTTCATTTGTTCTTCGTCATTCTCCTTCTAGGATCCTGAATCATCAGTCTTTTTCTCTTTTTGGATTGCTTCGTCTGATAGAACATGTGGCGCCACTACTGTACCACTCCGAAGAGTGATGGCGCTAATATTTTCCCTCGGGTTTAACTCAGGTTTGAGATATAAACTTACCTTGTGATTCCAAACGGTCTACGATTTGAACCAGTTGGCTTATCTGTTTGTCCATCTCTTGGAACTGGGCTTCAGTACGAGTCTGAAATTTTTCATGGAAAAGTGCTAACCTCTCGACAATTGACTCTAGTGATGTCTTCTGCGGCTGTTGTGGTGGTGGAGGTGGTCTCGCTTGATAACTTTAATTTGGTCTTGAGTTCTAAGCATAACTGAAGTTCAGATGAACCCTCCATCCTGGGTTGTATGTATTGCCATAGGGATTGTAGCTCTTTGGGGATGTCCTGTAAAGTTTCTGACTACGTTGACTTGAGCTACAACGTCATCTTGGATTAGTGGGTAAACATCTGTTGGCTGATCAAGTAATGCACATATTCCACACGATCTATTTGATCATATCTTTCCTACAACAAGAGAGTTAACGACTTCAGTTAACTTATCTATTTTATTTTCTAAGGAAGATGAACTTATCTCATGAGCCCTTCGAGGATGTTCATTATTTACACGAAATTGTTGGGAATTTGTAACCATTGTGGAAATTTAAGTCCCTAGCCTTAGTAAAAGTCATATTCACCAAGGCTCCACCGCTGGCAGCATCGATCATCTTCGTTTCCAGGGGAGTTAATCCTTCATAAAAGTATTGAAGGAGTGTTTGTTCAGTTAACCCATGTTGTGGGCAACTAGAACATAACTTTTTAAACCGCTCCCATTAGTCCTTCAAGCTGCTTGATTCCAAGTATTCTTCTTCATAGTTCACTTACTTTCGTCGCAGGGAAAAATCTGTCATGAAAAAGATGAGTCATTTGAGCCCATGTAGTAATAGAATTAGGGGGAAGATAAAATAACCACTCCTTAGCCGATTAAAAAGAAAAAGCTCTAAGTTTTATTTGATCCTCGGTTACTCCCTGTGGTCTCATGCTGGAGCAGACCATGTGAAATTCCATGAGATGTTTGTGTGGATTCTCATTTGGCAATCCGTAGAATGTAGGGAGGAGATGAATAAGGCCATTTTTCAACTGGTATGGAGTTTCACCTTGGGGAAAATCAATGCAAAAAGGCTCTTGTTCAGTGAGTGTCGCGGTTAACTCCCAGATAGTAGGATCGGCCATTGGAATTGTATTAACGGATTCACCTGAATTTGATTCTTCTTCTGGATTTTATTATTGTCTCCTTTTTTTTCCCGAAACGTATGTGCATGAAGTATCCTAGCTTTGGCTTCGATTTTTGAGTCGTACTCCACTAATGCGTCCGGATTAGTCTTGGTCATAAATCAAAAGCAAACAAAAAATTAGTAACTTTGGCGAAGTCCCCGACAACATCGCAAATTTGAAAACTGTCCTTTCGATGTCAAAATAAAATTCTTCTTCTCGTTTAATAAATAAATAAAATTCACAATATAGAGAAGTAAGGGTTGAATCCACATGGACTTAGAAAATTCTGAATTTCTGTTTGATTTGGTTATACTAGCCGAGAAAGTAGTGAATAAGGGGTTTTGGTAAAATGAAATTAAATGGTAAAAATAGATTAAATAAATAAAGATAATTAAGGTAAAAATAGGAGACTAAAGATTGTAAAGTGGATATAGTAAAAATAGCTTCAAGCTTTGCTTTGACTCAAGTTCCTTTAGATCATCGAATTAGATTTTCCCTTCAGGATTCACGTCGGTTACTTTATCTACAAGGGCAATCCCCATGACTCTATATTGTATACTGAATACACAAGGCAATCTTTGATTCTGGCTTCGGAAATTGATTCTATCAACATCAATTTTCGTAGATCAATTTCCGTTTAAGTTCGTGGCGACCGACTCGGATTATTACTTCTATAACCATCAATTTCGATCTCAAATCCCTCTTGGCGAAGCTATCTCGCCAAGTGTGTTCCTAGGAAGTCGAATGTGCTTTCTATAAGCCGAATCTTCCTCCCACACGTTTAATCGCAACAACAATCTAGACCAAAGTCTATCTTTGATTTTGAAAACCGTTTAGATTTTGAAAATAAGCACAGATATTAAGAGAGATATTCCGAATATATTAAGGACCTATTTCAATTCTCCCGTTGGAATTGAGTCATCGCTTCAGCTCTCGGCTTATGAAAAATTTAGCTAAGCATGACTAAAGTCATACTTAACATATTAAAAAAAAGCTTGAAAATAAAAGAAAAATGAAAAACTTGAAAAGTAAAATAAAAGAGAAAACTTTAATAAAACTAGAGAGAAAATAAGATTGTAATTTGAGTTGTGAGTTTAGGCTTGCTCCAAGAGGGTATTTATAGCCTCTCAAAGCCTAAGGATAAACAAAGAAAATAAAATAAAATAATCCTAAAGATAATTGTTTTTTTTTTCTAAATTCAAACTTTAAACTAGTCTCCTAATGCAACTCTGCTCATCCATCTTCCAAAAGGTGTGCTGAGGAGATCTTCTAGAAACCGCTGCTGACTGGACCTTCTAGAAACTACCACGTTTGACAACGTCGTGCCCATGTCTCCAGCCGTGACCAAATAATAATAAAAATGCAGAATGCGCTAGTTTTGTCATTAAATCTGGAAAGTAAGGGCCAACACGAAAATAGGCATAACACAGCCAAATCAGCATCAATAAATCCATAAAATCAAAGAAATAACGAGAAATATTAACGATCCTGATCACTCATCACTATCCAGGCTTTAATTCTTTTTTTTGGAAATTATAGTTGAAAGTCGGCTGTCGAAGTACGTACCGTCATCCACATGTAAAACTATCCCATATAGTTTTAAATTCAAAATCGGCTGAATTGGTCGACCCATTGACTCAACCCATTGATCGATCCGACCCGTTGATCGACTCGACCCATTAACTGATCTGAACCGTTGACTGTTGATCATTGACCATTAACTTTGACCGTTGACTTTTTATATAGACCCCTACCTTTATGTTTTTTATGTCCTGAGCCCGTTTTACCAAATTCTAACCCGAAAGCCTTATTTTACGTCATTTACTGCTTAAAGTCATAATTATGTTATATAAATTGTGAGATTTTGGACTCACTTTCTAATGTTATTTTTTTAAAAGTGATCTTGTCTCTTCGCATCGTTCTCTGGTATATCTCGACCGTCTTTACTCAGCTTAGTTCAATTCCGCTCACGTCTCGATATACTGTGAGTATTATGTAGTGACTTTACAGTATATTTCTGTTTAGCATTATGATTTTCGTACTCATATAGTGCTATTATTTTTCGGTCCCCACTCCGCAGGACCTAGTACGACTGACCGTGGGAAGCGTAAGGCTTAGCCAGTGTTATTTAGTTATTATATGTGTGTCTTCCTTATCTATTCGATTCTATGATATGTTACGCTATAATATTTAATATTACCGCCTAATGCATGTTCATAAGTTGATTACAATTACCTGTGACATCTATGATTCTAAACAATGTTGCATCATTCATGTTCTGCATATTGATACATTAATGTTACTGTATGAGATTTATTCCCCCATCTGTTCTGTATGGGAATTATTTTAGACTAGGCTTCAATGCTCACTTTCTATTTTCTATCTTTTAAGATTACTCAAACTTTTAGGATTTACAACTAGTACTTGAAAGATCGTTAATAGCCATTTTATTTCAGACATCGTATGAACGTTTTTTCCATACTTTATGTTGTTTGTTTTCTGTTGATTATATATATATATTTATGAGATTTGGAGATATTAAATTACTTTATTGGTTTTGGATTCGGTATTTGCAGTATAGTTTATATATTATGAACTATTAGATTTGACAGTTTATGGACGATGTATGTTAAGAAATGAGATTTCTTGATTTCTGTTCAAATAAAGGTTATTGTGGTCTTTGAGATTCAACCGTAATGTCTAGGCCCACTCTAGGAGTTACATTCATAACATGTCCCTTGGGATAAAGCTTCTTTCGAAATAACGTGATTTAAAAATATTACGATCTAACAGTCGTCGATGAAGGCTGTTATTGTACTGATCAGAATTTGAGTTGGTGTTTACATGACTCAAAAATTAATAATAATAATAAAAAAACTACGTCAATATAAAATTATAGAGATAGCGATTGAATGTGTAACATCCAATACTTGATTAAGATAATCCGACCTAAATATTGAATATCATAATAATCATCAAAGCTGCTCAAAATAAAATTGACCTAAATTCATGTGTGTAACATCTAATTTCTCTTAAAGAAAAATCAACCAATAGTAAAACACATGCACATTATAAGTTTATATAAACAAATTCATTATAAAAAATGTATTTAGACCATTAAACTAATCATTTTAAAAACAATGACAAAATTATTATTTTACACTCAACATTTATATAACATTTTAAAATCTTATTTTAAGCTTACCAATTATTTTCTACATAATTAAAATAGTGGTACACAAATTTTCAAAAGAAATGAAGTAATTTTAAGCGGATTGTAAAAACAAGCTTTTCAAGGACTAGAATGAAAATTTTAAATAATTTTAGTAAACTTAAATTTTTACTACATTTATGAAATTAAGTTCATTGAAAGTATACTATTGAAGTTTCAGAATTGTTTGAGATAAAATTGGTCCTTAATTAAAGAATGCAATTTATTTGAAACCAAACTTAAGAGGGCTGAAATTTCGAAAACACTTTTAATACTTTTTAGCATGAGGGATTGATCCTTTCTGTTCTGACATGTTTTCAAAATTAAAAACACGAATCAATTAGAAAGAGAGATGAAAACATGAAGGCTCGATAACATCAAGCTTAGAAAGTGAAATACCTTAAGTTTCAATGCTTGATAAAAAAAAAGTTAATTAAACCCTAAATTGAAGTTAGAGCTCATACAAATTGATTATACGTTTTGATGCGAAGAATGTCTCTGTTTTGTTAACAATAAGAGATTGTAGGGACCTCCAAGGACAGGGAAAATCCAAAATTATTAAAAAAAAATCGTTAATTTGAAGGATATCATATAACCAGATTTGATGTGTAATCAAAACTAAGTCTGTTTTTGCATGTGTTGTTAAGAAATTCAACATGTGCAAGTATTTTGTATAAAATAATTAAAATGTTATTGGGGCAAGTGTCGTTTCATCTTGCCCCAATCTGGAGCATATCCTTCTTCCGAAGAGGATTCAGAGTCTCAGACTGTGAGATATGATTAGCAGATGGTTAGTTTCCTGGTAGCGATCCGAAACTTGCTTGATTTCATTGCCGAGGATAACAAGGATGCATTTGTTCAACGTATTAAATATCAGAGGAAATGATCAGGACTTCATCATCATTCGCAAAATATGTTATCTCTAATATTCCTTTATACATTCGCAATGGAGCACGAACATGTTGGGAAATAAACTCAGTACGAGTAATTTCCCTATAACCAGATTAGTTAGAATACGAAAATAAAAGCGAAAATAATACCCGAAATTGATAACGGAGTTCAGCCAATTGTGCCTACATCTCCGGACTGCTGCAGATATTTTACTAAAAGAGAAAATTTACAGGTGTTTACAAAACACTCACTACTCACAAGAAAACTCTCTAGTATTGGGAGGAAGAAATGATTTTTGGATAATTTTGAAGCTAAATGAGCTAGGGTATTTATAGTTGAAGCTTAGGGACTAATATTTGAAAATACCCTAAAGTTTAATGACTAAAAATAATTAACCCTATTACAAAATTCAACAAAATTAGGCAACCTAATTTTTGTTGAATTATCTAGCCGCCCATGTTGATTTAGTTAAGCCGCCCCACTTGCAAATCTCTTTTTTTTATTTGACTTTCAACAATCTTCTACTTGAAGACTGATTTTAATCTGTCTTCACACCTCGATTAGTGCAGCAACATTTCTCGTCTTGTTATTCTAGCATGCCAACTGAAGTTGAACACAACTTCAGTTTGTCAGTGGTCACCATCTTTGTCAACATGTCTGTCGGATTTTGAGCTCCACTAATCTTTTCAAGCTTCAAATCCCATCTTCCATAAGAGACCGGATAAAATGATATCTCAACTGTATGTGCTTTGTCCTGTAATGAAAAGACGGATTCTTTGCTAGATGAATAGCACGTTGACTGTCGGAATACATGACATTGTTTTCTTGTTTCTTGCCTAACTCTTCCAAGAAACTTTGGAGCCAAACCATCTCCTTGCTGGCTTCCGTAATAGCGACATATTATGCTTCAGTTGTGGAGAGAGCAACTATCTTCTGTAGTTGAGAAATCCAACTCACTACAGTACCTCCTAGAGTATAGACATACCCTGTAGTTCTCCTTCTGATGTCAACATTTCCAACTAAGTCAGCATCTACATAGCCTGTCAGTATTGTATCTCCACCTTTGAAACAAAGTGCTTTGTTTATAGTACCCCGCAGATATCTGAGGATCCATTTGACAGCTTCCCAGTGTACTTTGCCCGGATTATTCATGTACCTGCTAACAGCTCCCACTACTTGAGCAATATCTGGTCTGGTACAAACCATGGCATACATCAGACTTCCAATCATGATGCAATTGTTCAGCACCTGTCACTGATTTAGCATGTTGCATGTTGAACCTGGAGAGTACTTTGTTGATGTACTCAGCCTGTGATATCATCAAAGTCCCCTACTTTGTGTCTCTCTTTGGAGAGTCTAAAATAAACACCTAAAGGTGTACTTACTGATTTAGCATGTTGCATGTTGAACCTGGAGAGTACTTTGTTGATGTACTCAGCCTGTGATATCATCAAAGTCCCCTACTTTGTGTCTCTCTTGATCCTCATCCCAAGAATCTACTTTGCAACGCCCAGATCTTTCATAGCAAACTGCTTCGACAATTTTTGCTTCAAGTTGTTGTCCAACCTCTTGATGTAACAATAATGATCTGCTTGGCATCTGGTAAAACCACTGCTATTCATGAAGTTATCGAACTTCTTGTACCACTGTCTAGGAGCTTATTTTAAACCATACAAGCTCTTCTTCAACCTACATACCAGGTTTTTCTTGCCTACCTCTATGAAGCCTTCTGGCTGCCTCATATAGATTTCTTCCTCGAAATCACCATGAAGGAAATCTGTCTTTACATCTAACTGCTTAAGATGTAAATTCTCTGCGGCTACAATTTTCAACACCAGTATGATTGTAGACAATTTTACGACTGGAGAGAAAATTTCATTATAGCCAATACATTCTTTTTGTTGAAAGCATTTGACAACAAATCTTGCTTTGTAGCGTTTGCTCCCATCGTGGTCTTCTTTGATCCTGTAAATCCACTTGTTATGGAGCGCTTTCTTGCCTGGTGGTAATTTAGCTAATTCCCACGTCTGATTTGACATAAGCGAGTCCATCTCATCTTTCATGGAAGACTCTCACTTGACTGAATCCTCCAATTGCATTGCTTCATCATAGCACTCTGGTTCACCATTGTCAGTCAGCAACAAGTAGTGCAAAGAAGGAGAATACCGTTGGGTTGGTTTAGGAATTCTGGAGGAGTGTCTCATTTATGGTGTGCCTGGTTCTTCTTGAACTGCTTCAGGATTGATCTGAACATTATTTCTAGAAATCTCCTCGAACTCAACAAATTCCTTTGTTTCAACTTCGGTATTGGAGCTATTTGATTCTACAGTTGATCTGTCTTTGTACATCACATTCTCATTGAAAATGACATCTCTGCTTTTGATGATCTTTCAATTTTCGTAGTCCCAAAATCGGTAACCGAACTCATCACCACCATAACCAACAAAGACGCATTTGTTGGACTTGACATCAAGTTTACTTCTTTTAGCAGAATCTATGTGTACATAAGAAATACAACCAAACACTCTTAAGTGTGAAAGGGTTATTTCTTTCTTGCTCCAAACTTCCTCTGGTATTCTGTCATCCAAAGGAACTGAGGGCCACGGTTGATCAGGTAAGCTGCACTGTTGATAGCTTCAGCCCATAGAAATTTGGGCAATCCGACATGTATCCTCATACTTTTGGCACGTTCATTCAGAGTTCTGTTCATGCACTCTGCTACACCATTTTGCTGCGGTGTCATGGGAATTGTCTCCATCTTGATCCCATTGTTTGTGCAGAAATCTCTGAATCTTCTATTTTTTTACTCTCCTCCATTATCTGACCTCAACCGCTTGACTTTCAAACCAGTCTCATTTTCCACCATGGCCTTCCATTTTGTGAAAGTATCAAAGACTTCTGATTTCTTCTTCAGAAAATAAACTCACACCTTCCTTGTAGAATCATCGATGAATGTGACATAATATATAATGAGCCTGCAAGAGATGAAACTGAAGATGGTCCCCATACATCAATATGAACTAACTCTAACTTTTCAGCCTTGGGTGTCTTACCAATCTTTGCAAAACTGACTTTCTTTTATTTGCCAAAGATGCAATCCTAGCATAGTCCGACATCTACATTCTTTAGATCCGACATCTTCCCTATTGACAAAAGTGTCTTCATCCATTTCTCGCTCATATGATCAAGCCTTTGGTACCATAGGTTTGATTTTCCATCAGTATCTGCTGCGGCAATGATATTCTCTAAGTTTGAGGTTACATAGAGAGTACTAGTCTTCTTACCACGTCAATGATGAGTGCTCCTTTGGTAATCTTCCATTCACAGCCTGAAAAGGTTGTACTATATCCTTCTCCATCAAGCTGTCCTACAGAAATCAAATTTCTTTTGAGACCAGGAATATGTCTCACACCTTTCAGCGTCCAGGTGGTCTAGTTTGGCAATTTTAATCGGATGTCTCCTTTTTCGATGATCTTTAAGGTTTCATCATCAGCTAGATGAACCTTCCCAAAATCACCACTGACATAGTTCTCCATGATTTCTCGACACGGGGTGGAGTGGAAAGATGCCCCTGAATCCAAGATCCATGATTCAATCGGACTATTGACGCTTAGAATCATGGCATCACCGGTCTCCTTTGTCACATTGGTTGATTTCTATGCGTATGTATTTTTCTTCGGTGCTCGACAATCTCTTTTAGAGTGACCCTTCTTGCCTCATTTATAACAGGTAAAATATTTCTTTCCCATTCTTGATTTTCCCGTTCTGGATTTGGATCTGCCACGATTTGAATTTCTTTCTGAAGTTCTCCCTCTGGACTCCGTGTGCAAGGCTGAGGAGGTTGATGCTTTACCCGTTTCTCTCTATCGAATTTCTTCATTCAATACCAGATACCAAACATCGTCGAATTTTAATTTGTTGTTTCCCGACGAGCTGCTGACTGCT
The DNA here is from genome assembly GCF_006381635.1 of Hibiscus syriacus. Classification (NCBI taxonomy): domain Eukaryota; kingdom Viridiplantae; phylum Streptophyta; class Magnoliopsida; order Malvales; family Malvaceae; genus Hibiscus; species Hibiscus syriacus. The sequence continues at coordinate 8,040,675 of NW_024063392.1, read as the reverse complement.
GTAACAGTAGCATTCCAACTGTCTGGTAGAGATGATAAGAGAATTAAAGCTTGAACTTCATCATCGAATTCAATTTCCACGGAACTCAACTGGGTTGTGACCGTGTTGAGTTCATTTAGGTGTTGAGCCACCGATGCCCCTTCCACCATCCGCAAATTGAACAATCGCCTCATCAAATGAACTTTGTTTGAGGCCGATGGCTTCTCGTACATACTGGAGAGTGCCGCCATAAGACCTGCCGTGGTCTTTTCCTTTACTATGTTGAAAGCAACATTGCGGGAGAACGTTAGTCGGATAACTCCGAGGGCTTGTCTATCGAGAAGAGCTCAGTCTTCATTCTTCATGCCCTCTGGTTGCTTTCCTGAGAGAGGTTGATATAGATTTTCTAGTACAGAAAATCTTCAATTTGCATCTTCCAAAAGCCAAAGTCCGTACCATCGAACTTTTCAATTTTCACCTTCCCTTCGTCTGCAGCCATCGCTCCCACTCGAATCTGACTTCTTTGGATCGTTCTGACAATTTTCGCCAACCGTTGTGTATTAGAACACCTCCGTCGATAAATTCGTATCGCCGAAAAAATTTCAATATTCAAGAAATTCACTATTGTTGAGAAAAAATTGATACCCAAAATTCACTATTCAATATTCAAGTAATGAATAGTAACCTCGCAAAAAATTGATAAAATTCACAACCAAAAGCTCTGATACCAGTTGCTGAGAAATAAACTCAGTACGAGTAATTTCCCTATAACCAGATTAGTGAGAATGTGAAATAAAAGCGGAAAAATAATACCCAAAATTGATAACGGAGTTCAGCAAATTGTGCCTACGTCTCCGGACGGCTACAGATCTTTTACTAAGAGAGAAAATTTACAGGTGTTTACAAAACACTCACTACTCATAAGAAAACTCTCTAGTATTGGGAGGAAGAAAAGAATTTTGGGATAATTTTGAAGCTAAATGAGCTAGTGTATTTATAGTTGAAGCTTAGGGACTAATCTTTGAAAATACCCTAAAGTCTAATGACTAAAAATAATTAACCCTATTACAAAATTCAACAAAATTAGGCAACCTAATTTTTGTTGAATTATCTAGCCGTCCATGTTGATTTTAGTTCAGCCGCCCCACTTGCAAATCTCTTTTTTTTATTTGACTTTCAACAGAACAGACATCAGACGTGAGGGGGTGTTACCTTTAAACAATGTCCTTGATAGCATAACAGAGGGACACAAAAATGTTGATTGGTCTTCAAAACAATCTATATGTATGGTCTAACTTTTTGTGCTTCAATTTGGAATTATTGGAGTCTCTTAGGTTGCTTTTTTTAGAATACAAAAGTGGTTGAGAAATAAGTATATCATAACGTGAAGGGCGGGAAACTTGTTGAGACCAACTGCCTTGTTGATGATAGCTCGAGAAAAAAAATTACATCACGAGCCATTTTTTCCCCAAAGATTTTACTTCGAGTGGGAGCATGTCCCTTCATCAATTGGTTTTGCTAGAGATAAAATCACTAAAAGCATCGCAAATAAAGCTAGATTCTATTAACAGAGATGGTTCAAGTGGTAAGAAGTTTAATATCGTTTAAGTAGGTCGATCCGGAATAATCAAGGCTAAACCCTGGAATCAGAAGTACGACCAAAATGAATGAATAAATAAATAAATAAATAAAACTAGATTCTACTATATTGATGAGCTGAGGAATAAGTTGGAAAAAATAAATTCTATGTTACACTTGATTAAAGTTCTTCAAACAGCTGGTCCTGAAATTGACCAATATCGACAACGCCTACCTACCTGAGTTGAGCATGGAAGAATTGGCTACAAAAGTGGCATACCTGCATATCGGTAAAGGATTTATTGAATATGAGGACTTGAAACGATCATTTTCAGGTGAGACATTGCAGACATCCCATCAGCTCTTCCTGAAATTCTTAGCAAGTAAATTACCTTGTGAGAAAATGAAGGCAGACGGAGGAAGAAAACACTCATCTAAAGATGGAGAAGAATGAACTTGAGGCTGCCCTGGATAGCAGCTGGAAATCAAACTAAGCTATCATTGCCGGATAATTCAAACTACGCTGATTGAAGCATGCCCTGAAGGGTTCAAGGCTTTGCAAGAAACGGCTCATCTTAAGCAACATTTGTTTGAAAAGGTTGAAGGTCCCTGAACTTGAATGCAGTGAAGGTTGAACCTGATTTGCGTCTCAAAATTTTAAATTCTCATATAAGTTATATTTTTTTATATTTTTATTAATAATATGTTTTCAATCTTTTAAAATTTTAAAAATCTGTTTTAACCTAATATGATATGCCACAATGAAAAAGAAACAATAATAGTGTGGGTGTCTTAATTTTTCATTAGGATCAACTTCTTGTCTGCTTTGGTATATTATGAGGATCCTGGAGTCTATATGAATTATAATAATATATATTTTATGTTAAAAGAAAAGGGCATGCTTACTTTGTTTCAAACCACTAACCATGAAATAATTCAATCAATGTATGAATTGCACACATTTATGTATAGATACCAACCACCTGTTTGATGATATTCCCCAACTAATTGATTAATTAAAGAAAGCCAAACACTTCAATTATGCAGCTAAAAGCCAATATCATTTCTTGCCAGTGGTCTATTCTTCTAACTGAATTTTAGATATTCTAATTATTCTGTATTCAAATTTGAACGTGGCATATTCTTTGATCACTTTTTCTTACAAGAAAAAGAACCCAACAAACAAACGAAACAACACAACACAACGTCCTAAAGCTTGGGTCACTTATTATATGCTTCAAGGCACAGGTCAAGAAGCAATAAATTGACACTACTTGGAGATATCAAGCAAGACGAACCTTGACCGGATACTTGTGAATTTCATCTTTCCACGGGTTGCCCCTTGTCTCACTCAAGGGAGTCGACCTAAGAGCTCTCCAAACAGCGCTGTTACACTTGAATCCCGACCCGAATGCAATCTGCCACACCCGGTCACCACCCTCTATCCGACCCTTGGCCTCCGTGTAAGCCAACTCATACCACAGTGAGCTGCTTGAAGTGTTACCAAATCTATGTAATGTCATCCTTGAAGGCTCCATATGCCAATCCGTTAGCTGCAAATTCTTCTGTACTTCATCTAATACCGCCCTCCCACCAGCATGGATACAAAAATGCTCAAAAGCAAGCTTAAAATCGGGTATATAAGGCTTAACTTTCGCTTTAAAAACCTTCTTTCGAACAAGGGTAACAAAGAACATTAACTGCTCTGTGAAGGGTAAGACCAGGGGACCCAGAGTGGTGATATTACTTTTCAATGCGTCGCCGGCCACAGCCATTAATTCACGACCCAATGAAACACCAACAGTTCCTTTGCCATCCTCTCTTTGATAAACGCAGTTGTAATGTTTATCGTCGTCACCTTTATGGGTTCGAACCAAGTGAACGAGCTCGTACTTGGAACACATCCTGTCTAGTGGCTTGTTCGACAAAAGAACGGCGGCTCCACCCATGCGAAATATGCAATTGGATAGCAACATGGACTTGTCATTCCCCAAATACCAATGTGCAGTAATATTTTCAGTGCTAACCACCACTGCATAACTGTTGGGATTGGCTCGAAGGAGGTTTTTAGCTAGCTCGACGGATATAAGGCTAGCACTGCACCCCATCCCACCAAGATTGTAGCACTTTGTATCTGGACGTAGCTTGTAATGGTTGATTATCGTGGCCGAGAGTGACGATGTGGGACTAAATAGGCTACAATTCACGATAAGGATGTCGATGTCCTTCGGTTCAACGCCGGTTTTCGCGAAAAGGGAGTTGAGTGCTCCGAACATAACAGCTTCAGTTTCAGACCGAGCCTCTTTCAAGCACTGGTTTGGCGGTCTAGAGGTTATCCCTCTTGGGAAGTACGTCTCATCGCCTAAACCAGACCGGCTCGATATCCTTGTTTGAAACTGAAGCATATCGTCCGTGAAAGCTCCGGTTTCTTCAGTAATCTTCATGAATGAGTCAATTGACAATTTATGATCATCTTCAGATTTGTAGCAAGCGAAGTCGACGAGATAAACCGACTTGGACCGGTTCGCAAAGTAGAGATCAAATAGGAAGAAAAGGGCCAGTGAAGCAGCGAACCCGATGGCAGAATAAATGCTCTCAAGTCGAAAGGCTTGATTGGTCCATAACTCGTAAACCCAGTCCGGTTTCAGACCGTAGAGCTGAACCAAAGTGACAATAATGAATGGTAGGATAAGAATGGTGGCGGGGTTACGTGAATAGCCATAGCCCAAGCCTAACTTGACGTACTTGAGCTTCACAGAATGCAGGAAATCGGGCAATCTTTGCCGGATTTTGATGACGGCGGAGGAGGAGTCTTTGAATGCCATTTCCGCTGTCAGCCGCTCTTTACTCAGCTCTATGCTTTCCCTATCCATATTACTTGCTTTTTACGGGGGGGGGGGGGGTTAATGAATATGGGATTTGTTGTTTTCTGGGTAAGAATTAAACTCTCTTAACAGGAGTTTTGCTTAAATAAAAGCAAAAGGCGAGCTGGAAGAGAAAGAGCTAGAGAGTGCTGTGAAACCTGAAGAATGGGGATGCAAAGCGAGAGTTAATATAATGATAACCACTACAAGAAAAGGATTAATTGTGGAATTAATGGAATTGCCAACCACAGTGGGAGACTAGGAATATACAATGGGATTGATTAGGCGGGTATGTTGAGAAATCATAAAACCAATTAATAATATTAGGGAAGAAAGAAAAAATACATATTTTTAAAAATACATTAATGATTAATATTTCATCATTATAAATTGACTCAAGGGTATCAAAAGTCCTTATAATTTTGGAAAAATCAATTAAGTCCTTACAATTTTGTACACTCAATTAGGTCTTTTTGTTTCAAAAGTCCATTTCACTCATTTGACTAATGTTAGACTATTAAATCTAACAATTTTTTTAGTCAGTTGGTGTCATGCTATATCTCGGTATTACCAAGAGGCATTTCCAAATATTTATCAATTCTTTTAATCACATTTTTATAATTCTTTAAAAATATTTTAAAATTTCAATGACTTTTAAAAAAAATGTAAACTCTATATAACTCAATCATAATGTGCACGTGGCAATAGTATATAAAAAATTTGTTAAGACAACAAATAAAATTATCAAAAGATTTAATTAATTTAATTTCTAAAAAAAATTAATAAGAGAAGGGTGATTTTTCATCTCATAAGCAATGTTAAACACTCAAAAATTGGTTTTCAACTCAATCTCAGAAGCTAAAATTTCTAGTTTTCACTGTAGAAAATCACTTTTGAGAAAAGTTATATTTTAATCCTCAATTATTTAAGTTCAATTAGTTTTTTTTATTAATATACATACATGTATAATTATTTATTAGTTATTTATTAATGTTTAATTTTTTGATTTTAAATATTTTCATTGAATATAAAATAATATATTTTTTCTACAAAATTTATGTCATGTATACTATTATTTTATTTTAAATTTATTTCAAATTTGTTATAAACATGTAATGATTATGTATATATTTTTATAAGAATTTAAGTTGATTTATTTTATATAATAATAATAATAATTCCTTTTTTAAATTTATTTATAATATATTTGAAGTATCATAGTTTTAATAAGTGTAAAAATAATTTAAATACTATATTTTCAATTTACAATATAATGTTTAAAATGAACATTTTATATTTTCAAAATTACTCTTTAAACAATAAAATTTTAAATTGAACTTTTCAAAAACACTTTAAAAGTAATTTTTACAATACTTTTTAAAATTAATACCAAGTTGATCAATGATATAATTTTTGACTTAAAAGTTTAATTAATTGTAAAAAAATATTTAGTAGTATAATTGTTTCTTTAAATTGAAATACTCCGTGCAAGCCTTGTAAATTTAAGGAAGTGGTGAACAACTTATATATTTATTATTTTTGAAAAAATTCCAGTTATAAAATATGCATTCATATAGCTGCAATTTTTGAGAAAAGAGAGAATTTTATATTGCTTTCTTAACATGAAGTGTGTTAAGAGACTTCTTCCATCTTTATATAACTATAAGTAGTAGATATAATAATATAAAACTTTAAGTAGATATAATAATATAAAACTTTGATATTTTATCTTTTACGTGAAGTTTCATTCAGGATAGACATTGACATAAATAAATATTCATAATACTTGCTTTGGACGCATATGAAGATAACGTGTCTCGTTAAAATTTTACTAAATTAAAAATTCGTTAAAAATCTTAAAGAAAGAAAGGGTACACATATATTTAATACGCATAACAAGTTGCCTCGTTACAAATCTTATTAGAAAAACACAGTAGGACAAAACCTTGATTAAGAAAAAAAAAAGTAAAACACATATTTACTCCCTTTAATATATGTATCAATAAAGATATTTGAAACGACATTATTCAATGTTGAAACTTAACCTCTCAAATGCAGTAGTAGACAGTGCTTTTGTAAGTAAGTATGCCAAATTTTCATTTGATCGAATTTTATTGAACATCAATGTTTTTACTCTTTTATAGATTATGAGTGAAGAAAAATTTGGATAAGATGTGTTTTGTTATGTCATCTTTTATGTATCTTTAATACCCCAAAATTTGGGTTAGTAGTTTGGGTCAACCCGAGACCTTTAAGTCAAGCCAATTGGACCTCCCAAGATAGTTGGAACAAGCTATATAGGTAATGGGCTTAAGTAAGGCCCAAGAGTATAGGAGAAGTGATGGTTTTAAAAGTGAGTTAGAAGGAGAGAGACCAACATAGTAGTTTACCCGTAGTTGGTTCAAAGAGATAAAACCCCCTTATTTAGGTGTTTTTCACGTGAAAAACTAAGCCTAAAAGTATATTCCCTTTTTCCTCTTCTTTTCTATCTTCTTCTTCCTTTCCAATAACAAAGAAAAGTTAGAAGTTTTTTCAAATCCCAAGCCAAATTAGAAGAAACCAAGGTAAGAATCATATTCCTCATGCCTTAAACTTCATTTCAAGACCTTAATCTTTAGTTTTGGTGTTGGTTTTCAAAAATGGGTTTTTGGGAGTTTGAAAGAAACCATGAGATTTAAGCTTGTTTGAGTAATATTAAGTAGTATAGAGTGTTTTAAACTTAGTTCAAGCCTTAGATAAGCTAGTAATCCCTTCAATTACCTTTGATTAGTTAAAGCGGTGAAAGAGAGTTCCAAAGTTAAAGGAAATGTGATTTCTAGTTGATTCAAGAGGAGTTTATCAACCAATAAGGCCAGGTAACACACTTACAACTTCCTCATATCAGTTGTAGATCATTAGAGATGAGCTTTAGCTAGAAAGTTAAGATTTTAGCTTGAGAATTATGGTTGAAGCTTGTTGAGTATAGTTTAATGGTAAATTCTTTGTAATGGTGTTATAACATGTTTAAGAGTCTTATTTATTCCCCTTAATATCACATAAGACTTGATAATAAATGGGAAACCTCAAGGTAGGAGTTTGGAAAGGTTTTTAGATTATTTTGGAGAGTTTTCTCGAGTTAAAAAGTGAATTATGTAGTATAGGTTTCAAAACCCTTGGCCTGGTTTTGAAACCTCTTGTCTAGAGTGACATTCTACCAAAAAGGTCTTAAAACCCCTACCCAAAATGTCAAAATTAGACAAAAATGTTACCACGAGAGGCTCTAGGCCCATAGTATGACCATAAATGGGATAAAATAGGTGTAAAACACTAGAATAAGTGCTCAAGAAGGTGTTTAAAGTTGGGTTGAAATGGATGAAATAACTATAGGGGTATCGATATTGTAGAAAGGGTGTTGATATTGTAAGGCCATTTTCGATACCAAGGGTATGGTTTGAGTTTTAAAGCAAGAAGAATTATAATGATAGTATCGATACTGTAAGGTCAGTATCGATATCAATGCTTTTTGTTGAGCAGTAAAGAAGAGATGTTTAGAGATAGGTGAGGTTTTCCCAAGAATTCTATAATTACTCCTAAATAATACTACAAGTGAGAACAATAATAAAGTTAATTTTAAACGTGGAAACAAAATAAAGTAGGATCAAATAAGATTAGCCTTGTTTGATGCTCGGGAAATGATTTAGACACCCGAGTTTCTTTAGGAAAGCTAGCATAGTCAAATTTATAGTTTTAGTCCGGGTATATCCTTAGGGAGTGCGCAAGGCACTTTAAGCTGACTAGTTTGGGCGCAAGGTCCAACACTCAAGGAGTGGGCTAGTCGAGAGTGTGGTGTCCGATGCAGTGATTCCAGGGCCACATTCTTGGTAGACTAGAGGGGTATGTGAGCTCTGAGATGCAGCCCCTCAGTTGCACCATGATGTCTACCATAGAGTAGAGAGTGAATATAATATACTCACTAAAGCGGAGAAGAACATATCAGTAGACTAAATAGTAAAGTAGTAGACTTGATAGCTTGAGCCTTTCAGTAATGTACAGTTTCTATGATTTAGCTGTTAGTGTGGCATTGAGCTAGTTAGTTCAACCTTCGGATGTTTCTATTGGTAGGTTAGTAGATCAACCAATTTGAGAAGATTTAGAGTGTCTGAGGTCCAGATCCAGTGCAGAGCAGAGTACGTTATCCAGTTTCTTAAAGTGCATGTATATTCATAAACCCAGTTGTAATGTATTAAGTTGTAAAGTCAGTTATGAGTGAATATTTATATTTTTGAAAAGTATTTATTTATTTGTTTTGAGAGCACTCCGATGTAACAAGTTTTATGGTTGGTTTTATTAAAATGGTTGCCTTAAAGTTAGAGAAGTAGAAGAAAAAAAGTTGGCCAGCCACTCCGGTGGTTCCGTTGGCATCCGGATCGGGCAATTGTGTCGTACCAGTCTAGGGTGCTATAATGCCGCTTTAAGTTAGACGATGTAAATTGTGTTATTTTTTATGTCATCTTTTTTTAAGTATAAACCATTATCTTTTTGAACTTGATGAATTACATTCTTTAGTCACACACATTTATAACTAACTTCAGAATTAGTCAAATCTCAGGATTGTTAGAGGAAGTAGCTTGTTTCATTGATTGTCAATAAATTGTAATACCATCATATATAAAAATATAACTAGTTTGTGATCGATCATTATAAAGATCAGATAAGTATCATGTATAAGCGTAACCAATAATTTATGTTTTGAATAAATTTTAAAAATATTCATGTCTTTATTACCTTGAAGGTAACAAAATATATACTTGATCCCATTGCAATGTCTTCTGGTTGGATAAAGGCTTAATCTAACTAATAAATCGACAACAAATGATATATCAAGTCGTGCATGACTAGTATAGTGAGCCGATGACACTTAATTATGTTACTTTTGGATCAAGAAGATTTTCATCATTTTCCCATTGAAGAAAATAGTCCCTTTTTTTTACATCAAATGACATAATAATCATTGGGGGTGCTAAATGTATGTGCATTATGCATGTAAAGTTTCTTTAGCATATTTTTTATATATGTTGATTGGAGCACAAGGATTTCACTTTTTAGGTGCTTCAAATATAATCCAATATAAAATATTGTCTTCCCAAGATCTTTTATTTTGAACACTTTCTTTTAGTATGTCATTGCCACAAATATTTCTTAGAGTTTCCTTATTGTATTTAAATCAACATATAAAATAGTTATGACAAAATATTGACTCAAATATCTTGTTAAAAATACACGAAGAAATAATATTATTTTTTATATCATTCTTTTAATAAATATTTCTAAGACGATTATATCAAATGCATTAAGATTGTTTTAATCCATAACTGAATCTATTTAATTTGATTGAATAATGTTCTCGAGAACTTGATTTACTAAGACTATACAATTGCATACTTATAATAAAACATAATACATGTAAATGGTTCATATTGGGCTTTTTTTATTAGAACAACCCCTTTTTATTAATTATTAAAAAACTCCATCCATAATCATTTGAACAAATGACTTTTGAATGACCCACATAGGAATATCTCGGGTTTTGTAAAAAATGTTTAAGGACTTTGTGTTCTACAAGGCACGAGATCTGTTCAATGTGGAATGACTTTTCAGATAACCCAACTTTTGAAACTTCGCGTTTTGCATACAACTAGATCCTAATATAAATAAATAAATAGAAATCAACATCCAGATGAGAAGAGGAAGATGGACCTGAAGGAATAAATGACCCTGGAAAATGAGCCTCCAAAGTATCAATATGGGCTCATATGGCATCAAAATGGATATCAAAATGATGAAAAACCTCATCAAAGTGAGTGGACATGTAGTCATAAAGAGACTTTAAAGTGATGGGATGAGGAGGAGGAACAACATCAGCGAGTGCATCGAATCCATAAGAGATAGGATCAACGAGAGCAATGCTATCATCATTTTTTTCTAAATTCCATTTTGAAACTTAAAGCTGATTTTCTTAATCGTTGTGTAATCAAGTTTACCAGATATTGGTAGAGAGGATCAAAAGAATTATTAGTGGAATGGGTATAAAAAATGTTATTAGAAACACACTCATAAGGTAAAGAGACAGTAGCATTGGTTCAATTGGTGATTATGTTCACTAAGTCAAGAAAGATGATTTTGGAAATGTTAGGACAATTCTTTGTGCAAAAATGATAAAGCCAACAATAGTCCAAATGGAACATACAAGTGGTGTGACCACCCGAAGGACGGAGGAACCAAGTGATAAAGAGGTGTAAAAAATATTCATCAAATTCAAAAGTAGTGAGATTATCACCCAGAATAGGTTCAAAAGGAATAGAAGCTTCCTTCTTATAAGGACAATTATAAGAAATGGCTAAATTTATAGAAATATATTTGGGAATAAGATCGAGATCAACTCCCATAAGAAAAGAACGAATGCCAAAAATATTATTAGAAGGTATATCCCTAAGAAAAATAGCATTGCAAAAGAATGCTCGAACAAGCTGAAGGTAAATAAAAGGCTCAATCAAGATGAAATTTATCTAATATCAATTAAGAAGAGTACAATAAAAGCTCAATTCATATTCACCTAAACTAAGAAAATTCATACCAAAGTTACGTTTAGGCTGAATGGGATGAGTGATATAGTGTGTATGGTAACGAGAAAGAGCTTCAGGATTAAAAAAACATAGGCTATCAAATGATTTAGGATTGGAAACTTGATTAGTCCTATTGCATTTGGTAGGAAATTTAGGACCCATTAGAGATGACAAAACAAGTATTTGTGAAGCAAATATTTGTTTAGGGCTTTTTACAAACAATTAGTGGGCAAGGCTAAAAATAAGGTTATAAGATATTTGTGATATTTGGTAAACCTACTGCAAATAAAACAAGTATATTTAACATCAATGAAAAATCCAATTGATGCAAAATGACATGTTTAAAATCATTATGAAGTCATAGATTTCAATTTAAAAGCAAGAAAATGTTTGAAATTGAAAAAGAAAATTTTAGGATTAAGAAAAAATACTGTGAGAAAAGATGAAATGAAGGAAGAAAGAGAGGACTAATGACGGTCTACGATCGAAGGATGAGCCAATGTAACTTTGGGTAGATATTAATCGGGTTTATGTTTGCTTGGATGTTGTAAGGCTAGGTTACCAAATAGGTTTGTGTTTTTAAAGGGTTTTATAGAGGGTTTCGAAACCTCTGAGGCAATGTCAATACCTCACTTATCATTTTGAAACTCCTTTAGGTGGTTTTAAAACCCTTAAGTAGTGTAAAAAGATTCACTTATGATTTCAAAACCCCTGAGGTAATGTCAAAACTTCACTTATGGTTTCGAACCCCTTCCCCAAGTTTTGAGACCTCGTGTTTGTTTGGTTTAGTGCATAAAATGTTTGAGGAATATAGATTTTAAAAAATATATAAGAACCTCGCACCTAAGAATGTGAGGCCCATTAACATGTCACTTTAATGGCGTACACTAGTATTGCCAAGTTAGGAATCTTGTTCAAAATTCACTTTTGCTAAACACGAGGTCCCTGCCACATTAGGAATCTCAAAGGAAGTAGTTTTCAGTAAACCATGAGATCCATACAATTATTAGACAGAAGTGAAGGCAAAAAATCGAAAGTAAACGAACCATCCATAAAAGGAAAGCACAAGGGAAATGAAGATCACCAACTTAATTTTCCAGACGTTACTTTCAGATAAGTGTTTTAATTGTAAATTTATGCAGACTTTTCTGTTCTTATATAGTTTGAAGTCATTAAAACTTCACTAATGTTTGTTCTTATCTCTAGATAATTGTAGATATTCTCAAAAATATGTCAAAAGGAGGAATTATTCTAAAAAATATGTCAAAAGGAGGAATTATTACTACTTTGGTATACTATGATAGACAGATGATTGATGATGCATCTCTCGGTGTCGTCTTTCAATCTCCAAACACTTTTACTATAACACTACAGAGGAAATTAAAATATAATAAGTTGATTACGAAATTAAACAATATTGTTCCACATGCTTGCGAAAAACGATAGAACCATTGAAGTATCAATGACCGATGTCATTAGAACCATTAACCTACTCAATATACCATGTTGTGGATAAAGGTGATGTAGAATTGGTGGTGGAATCCCACTTGCAGTATTCCTTACAAGGGCCCTTAGAGTTGTATGCAATTTTTTCTAATGATGATGATGCTACCAGTGTCCCAAATTGGAGATGGACGAATTTTGACTTTGATCCTAATGTTTAGATTCTAAAAACTAATTTACGAAATGACTTAAACTTATTAAGTACATAGTAGATGCAACGACTTGTGTGCATCATCTTTGATGCCAATGCATTCTTGCGTAGCTAGCTTCGGCTTTGCCTTGAACTTTCCACCAATGCAACATTCAATGTACAATCCATACATTATGGGTGTGAAGACATCATCTTCTCAAAACGACTTGAGATCACCAGACGATGAAGCATTTAACCTATTCGATGATTTCTCATCTGGATAATATTCAACGCATATTCCTAGTACGAGTTATGTGTCAACATATATAGGGAGACATTCTTGTATTGGTCCTGTCGACTTTGATCTTGGTAATACGATTTGTGAATGGTCTCATAATTGGTGTACAATTGATACACATGTTATCATAGTATTCGATGGTATAAAACTATTCTGATTTGAAGGGGATCATTTGATGAAGAACCGATAAGGGAGACCAACCCCGATGATAATGAGGTCCACCTGTTCTATGAAGAACCATAAGACTTTGACATGCTAGCGGGGGAAGATGATGATTCTAAGGTAATGAAGAACACATCGCACCTATCAGCATTCCACATGCTGCCACTTCTATTTCTTATCACCAGCCACTATCCCATTTCACAATAATTGATATGGAAACCTTCAATGTTCCAAAATTTTCATAATTCCTATAGATTAAGCAATACAACCAACATGGTGATGGTGAACTCAATATTGGAATGACCTTCAAGACAAAATAACTCACCATATATGCCATTAAGATCTACAATATACGCTGCTAAGTTATGTTGACTGTGAAAAAATAGCATCATACAAGTGCATTACTAAATGTGTCTACAAGAATGATGGATGTAATTAGAGGGTTCATGTATCACGGTTGAAGGCGATGAAAAACCTATATAAACTCACAAAATTTATCCAACCTCACATATGCATCGTCAGCAACCTTAGTTAGGATCATCGTAACTTGGATATGCATATGCTTTGTGATGCTTTCATTCTACTAATTAAAGCAAATCCATGTATAACAATTGTCACTTGTATTGCTGCAATTTCATCTCAATATGGTTACACAATTGACTACCATAAAGCATGGTATGGAAGGTATCGATCACAAAAAATTCTATGGTAAAAATGATATAAAGAGTTACATAAATAAATACCGGGAACGATTATGAAATTGGACTCTGTAGTGATGTACGCAAATGATCGTGTCATATAAGGTATATACCTATTCTACCGACTATTTTGAACATTTCTACAGTAATGTTTCACCACTACAAGATGATGGTTCATGATGAGTGTTCAGAATCGTTAATATTTGCTCGTTATTTCTTCGGTTTTGTGGATTTATTGTTGTTGATTTGGTCGTGTTGTGCTTGTTTTCGTACAGGTCATTGTTTTCCAGAATTTGTGACAAAACGGGCGAATTCTGCGTTTTTTTTATTATTTGTTCACGGCTGGAGACATGGGCACGACGCGGTATGACGTGGCAGTTTCTAGAAGGTCCAGTCAGCGGTGGTTTCTAGAAGACTTCTTCCGCACGCCTTCTGGAAGATTGACGAGTAGAGTTGCATTAGGAGACTAGTTTAAGTTTGAATTTAAATTTAAAAAAAATTATCTTTTGTATTATTTTATTATTTTCTTTGCTTATCCTTTAGGCTTTGAGAGGCTATAAATACCCACTTGGGGTAAGCCTAAAATGATCATTCAGAATACATTCTTCTTTTCTCTCTAGTTTTTATAAAAGTTTCTCTTTTCCTTTTCAAGTTCTTTTTATTTTTCTTTATTTTCAAGTTTTATTTTTATGCTAAGTATGACTTTTGTCATGCTTAGCTAAACTTTTCATAAGCCGAGAGCTGTCGCGATGATTCAATTCCAACGGGAGAATTGAAACGGTCCCCTAATATCTTCGGAATATCTCTCTCAATATCTGCGCTTATTTTTCAAAATCAAAACAGTTTTCAAAATCAAAGATTGACTTTGGTCAAGAGGTTGTTGCGATTAAACGTGTGGGAGGAAGATTCGGCTTATAGAAAGCAATTCGACTTCCTGGGAACACACTTGGCGAGATAGCTTCGCCAAGAGGGAATTGAGATCGGAATTGACGGTTATAGAAACAACAATCCGAGTCGGTCGCCACAAACTTAAATGGTATTTGATCTACGACAATAGATGTTGTTAGAATCAACTACCGAAGCCGGAATCAAAGATTGCCTTGGGTATTCGGTATACAAGATAGAGTCACAAGGATAGCCCTTGTAGACAAAGTAACCGACGTGAATCCCGAAGAGAAAATCTTATTCGATGATCTAAAGGAAATTGAATCAAAGTGAAGCTTGAGGATACTTTTACCGTATTTATTCACAATCTTCATCTTCTTATTTTTACTTTAATTACTTTTATTTAATCACTTTATTATCTTTTTACTAAAATCCCCCCATTTTTACTGTTTCACGCCTGGCATAAATAATTCAGACATAAATTTATAATTTTCTAAGTCCGTGTGGAATCGACCCTTACTTCTCTTTGCTACGTATTTCCTTAATTTATTGATTGAGAATAAGGAATTATTTTGACATCCGAAACGACACGAGTTACTGAATCCACCAATGATGGAAGTGGTAAAAAAGGAGATACAAAAACTCCTAGATGCAGATATTATATATCCAATTTCGGATAGTAAGTGGGTAAGTCCGGTACATGTAGTTCCTAAAAAAACTGGAGTTACTGTGGTTGAAAATTCTGAAGGAGAACTTGTACCAACACGAGTTCAAAATGGGTGGAGAGTCTGCATCGATTACAGGAAGTTGAATTCATTAACTCGGAAAGACCATTTTCCTCTTCCGTTTATAGATCAAATGATAGAATGATTAGCCGGTAAATCTCATTATTGTTGTCTTTATGGATTTTCAGGTTTCTTTCAAATTCCAGTAGCACCTGAAGATCAAGAAAAAACGACATTCACGTGCCCCTTTGGTACCTTCGCCTACCGACGTATACCTTTCGGACTTTGCAATGCACCTGCCACATTCCAAAGGTGTATGATTAGTATTTTTTCTGATTTTGTCGAGAAAGGTATTGAGGTCTTCATGGACGACTTCACTGTTTATGGTAATTCATTCAAGGAATGTCTATTAAATTTGAAAAATGTGTTGCGTCGGTGCCTAGAATTTAACCTTGTTTTGAATTATGAAAAGTGTCACTTTATGGTTGATAAAGGTTTGATTCTAGGACATATTGTTTCGTCCAAAGGAATTGCGGTAGATAAGGCGAAAACGGATATCATACGTTCACTTCCTTACCCCACTTCGGTGAGGGAAATTCGTTCTTTCCTTGGTCATGCAGGTTTTTACCGTAGATTCATTAAGGACTTCTCTAAAGTGGCACAACCATTGTGCGAGCTATTACAGAAGGATAAAATCTTCAATTTCGACCAAAAATGCCAACAATCGTTCGACGTATTGAAGGAAAAGTTAGTGTCGGCACCCATAGTCCAACCGCCAAATTGGGACTTTCCCTTCGAGGTTATGTGTGATACTTCGAATGGAAGCGTTGGGGTTGTGCTCGGACAAAAGATCGGGAAAGAACCTCACATTATCGCTTATGCATCCCGCACCCTGGATTCCGCACAACGGAATTATTCAACAACCGAAAAAGAATTACTTGCCATTATTTTTGCATTAGATAAATTTTGATCATATCTTCTTGGCACTAAAGTTATTGTTTTCTCCGATCATGCAGCCTTGAAGTACTTGCTCAGCAAAAAGGAGGCAAAACCATGACTAATCGGTTGGATCTTGCTCCTCCAAGAGTTTGATTTGGAAATCAAGGACAAGAAAGGATGTGAGAACTTAGTAGCCGATCACTTAAGCCGGCTTCCAATCATTGCGGTTGATTCTCCCATTCATGAAGAATTCCTGGAGTAAATCTTGATGATGGCGCAAACATCAATACCTTGGTTCGCAGATATAGTTAATTACTTAGCTACAGGGAAGGTACCATCTGATTTAACGAGAGCCGAAGTAAACCGCGTTAAGAGAGAATCTCGTTTCTTCATTTGGGATGATCCATATCTTTGGAAGCATTGTTCAGACCAGGTAATTCGTCGATGTGTTCCTGAAAGCGAGGTAAGCTCAATCTTAAATTTTTGTCATTGTGGACACTTTGGACCGAAACGAACTGCTCATAAAGTCTTGGAATACGGATTCTTTTGGCCTCATATTTTCCGTGATGCCTACTTGTTCTGCAAAACTTGTGATAATTGTCAACGTGCAGGTAATTTAAGTCGAAGAAACGAAATGCCCCTTAATCCTATACTATATGGGTCCATTTGTTTCTTCTTTTGGCAATTGTTATATAATTCTTGCGGTTGATTATGTTTCGAAGTGGGTGGAGGCTAAGGCCACTCGCAACAACGATGCTAAAACTACTGTTCAATTTCTAAAGAATTGTATTTTTTCCATGTTTGGTACACCGAGAGCGATAATAAGCGATCGTGGCACACACTTCATCAATCGAGTAATTGATGTGCTTATGAGAAAGCATGGAGTGAATCATAGAATTGCCACGGCTTATCATCCGCAAACGAACGGACAAGCGGAAGTTTCAAACCGAGAAATCAAGATGATTCTTGAGAAAATAGTTAAGAAAAATCGTAAGGATTGGAGCTTGAAATTGATTGACGCTCTGTGGGCTTATCGGACTGCATACAAAGGACCTATTGGTATGTCACCATACCGCCTTGTGTTCGGTAAGCCGTGCCATTTACCTGTCGAGTTAGAACACAAGGCGTATTGGGCCGTAAAACAGTGCAATATGGAGCTAGAAGCGGTTGGCGAAACACAGAAGTTACATATACAAGAGCTTGAGGAAATTCGGAGAGATGCCTATGACAACGCAAAAATATATAAGGACAAAACAAAAGAATTTCATGATCGAAAATTGTTTCTAAATCCTTTTCTATCGGGCAAAAAGTTATTCTTTTTAACTCAAAATTAAAACTTTTTGCAGGTAAACTTCGGTCAAAATGGAACGGACCTTATACAGTAACTGGAATATTTCCTCATGGCGCAGTCGAAATTGAAGATAATTCAGGCACTCGGTTTAAAGTCAATGGACACAGGGTTAAACCATATTATGCGAATAGCGAAGTTTGCTTAATTGAAGATCTCAACTTGGAAGAACCTGTAGTCTGAATCAGGTCGTCGAGCTAACGACGTTAAATAAAGTGCTTCATGGGAGGAATTTCAAACTTAAACAACGAAGAATTGAGAGATTATCGTCCGAACAATGCCAAATTCTACCCCTAGGAGCATGTAACGGTGCACGTTAGCACACTTCTAAGGAGACCGGTCGACAGTAAATCCGGGGAGTACTCTGTTCCTTCTCTTACACTTTATTTTTTTTTCGTTTTGAGGCAAAACGCTTTAAGTGAGGGGGAGTAAAGTGTAGGATTGAATTTCATTTCGCTTATCTTTATGCTTTGAATCTAGTATGTGTTGGTTGAATTGGTCGGAAATTTCATTAATTATCTTTGTCTTGTTGAAATTTTTTGGAATGCTATGCTTGCTTGGGAACACATAATTGTTTAGGTTAGGATATTCTTGATAGCGAATAGCATGAATTGTGATAAGTTGGTATTTTTGTGATATTCCATGACTTTTTTGGTTGAAATGTGATTAGCTCAATGCATGAAACAATTTGGTGAGATTTGAGCCTTTACGAGCATATCATTTTCGCTCTCATTTTGTTTGATTGAGTGTGTCGAATTTGACATTGGCATTCTAGAACCTGCATGTTAAATACTGTCGAGATTACACATGAACATGATGCTTAAAAATGATTTGGGCACCTTAGGATTAACCATTCCGTTTCCCCACTAAATAGCCTACCCATGCATATTTTACCTTAGTTAACCACTTTTGAGCCTATTTCCATTTCTTGGTTTCCACCATATTCATAAACCCAAGCCTTTTTATTTTATCCCTCTTTTCTACCTTTTTTAGGGCAAGTGAATAATTTTACCATTGTATTCTCCATCACAAAAAATGTTGAAAAAAAATAGCAGTTCGAAAAAAAAAACTGTTCGAAAGAAAAAGAAAGAAAAAATGGAAAACAAAACAACAAAAGTGTGAAAAAAGAAAAAATGCATTTCGACGAGAAAATTGTTGTTTGATATGTCGTCTTTTAATCTTGTTGTGCTTAATGTTTTGATGGAGTTGAGATTATTATTTGTTAGTTCCTTGCCTTGAATTTTAGCCATATATTTAGCCTTTTCCCCACCTTTACCTAAGCCACGTTACAACCAATAAAAGACCCTTTGATTTATGCATCTTTTTCTTATTAGTAGTGGAGATTTGATTTACTTGCAGGCTTATGGTAATATCGTGTCGATTCTGACATTGAGTGTTCCTTTACCCCAAACACATTGAGTGATTTGAGTGAATCCCGGTAAGGTATTGAGTTATGAGCATTGAGATTTATGAATGAATGTATATTACAATTGCACTTGACTTGTTTCAATTGGTGATGTTCAGTTGATTGATTTCTTGACTTCAATAGTTATTGTGGTCTCTACCTTGCTTCCTTGAATATGAAACTTGACAAAGAACGTTTAATGAAGTTTTTGACTGATTTGGTTAATCATACTTGAGGACAAGCATGAGATAAGTGAGGGGGAATTTGATGAGTGTTCAGAATCATTAATATTTGCTCGTTATTCCTTCGGTTTTGTGGATTTATTGTTGTTGATTTGGTCGTGTTGTGCTTGTTTTCGTACAGGTCATTGTTTTCCAGAATTTGTGACAAAACGGGCGAATTCTGCATTTTTTTATTATTTGGTCACGGCTAGAGACATGGTCACGACTCTGGGCACGACGCGGTATGACGTGGCAGTTTCTAGAAGGTCCAGTCAGCGGCGGTTTCTAGAAGACTTCTTCCGCACGCCTTCTGGAAGATTGACGAGTAGAGTTGCATTAGGAGACTAGTTTAAGTTTGAATTTAAATTTAAAAACAATTATCTTTTGTATTATTTTATTATTTTCTTTGCTTATCCTTTAGGCTTTGAGAGGCTATAAATACCCAGTTGGGGTAAGCCTAAAATGATCATTCATAATACATTCTTCTTTTCTCTCTAGTTTTTATAAAAGTTTTCTCTTTTCCTTTTCAAGTTCTTCTTATTTTTATGCTAAGTATGACTTTTGTCATGCTTAGCTAAACTTTTCATAAGCCGAGAGTTGTCGCGATGATTCAATTCCAACGGGAGAATTGAAATGGTCCCCTAATATCTTCGGAATATCTCTCTCAATCTCTACGCTTATTTTTCAAAATCAAAACAGTTTTCAAAATCAAAGATTGACTTTGGTCAAGAGGTTGTTGCGATTAAACGTGTGGGAGGAATATTCGGCTTATAGAAAGCAATTCGACTTCCTGGGAACACACTTGGCGAGATAGCTTCGCCAAGAGGGAATTGAGATCGGAATTGACGGTTATAGAAACAACAATCCGAGTCGGTCGCCACGAACTTAAACGATATTTGATCTACGACAATAGATGTTGTTAGAATCAACTACCGAAGCCGGAATCAAAGATTGCCTTGGGTATTCGGTATACAAGATAGAGTCACAAGGATAGCCCTTGTAGACAAAGTAACCGACGTGAATCCCGAAGAGAAAATCTTATTCGATGATATAAAGGAAATTGAATCAAAGCGAAGCTTGAGGCTACTTTTACCGTATTTATTCACAATCTTCATCTTCTTATTTTTACTTTAATTACTTTTATTTAATCACTTTATTATCTTTTTACTAAAATCCCTCATTTTTACTGTTTCACGCCTGGCATAAATAATTTAGACAGAAATTTATAATTTTCTAAGTCCCTGTGGAATCGACCCTTACTTCTCTTTGCTACGTATTTCCTTAATTTATTGATTGAGAATAAGGAATTATTTTGACATCCGAAACGACAGTTGTCAGTTCAGATCAACGATACTTGGTTGTACGAAAGATACACACAAATACTATTATTGGTGTTGTACAAGACGAAAATTTAAAAACTATTGCCATCGCCTTCACAATAGTAAAAAAGAACGATATAGACTCTTGGGAATTCTTCCTTAAGAACTTATGAAGACATGTTCTATCTCATATTATGTGTGATAGACATGATATGATATGTCTTATTTCTAACAGAGGCATAGGGATCAAATATGCAATCCAGTTTATGGGTCAGCTTAGTAACCTCCCTATATTTATCATCCGTATTGTTTACACCATATTGATGTAATTATTTGCAAAAGTTCAAGAGTGAAGATGAATGCCTAATGGTGTTTCAATGGGTACGTCTTTCACTCTTTTGGGTTTAAGATATCTTTCTATTTATTTTTATAATTAACTGTTTAGTTTTTAATGGATAGGCTACACACATTCCGTACGTGAGGTTTAAGGAGCTGCTTCAAGAAGTGACAGAAAAGAATTTACAAGGCTATAACTACCTTATTAGAATACCGAGGTAGAAATTACTTCGTTCATTTGATAGGGGTAAATGATATGGTCATATGACAATGAAATTGGCTGAGGCGATCATTTCATCACTAAAGGGAGTAGGGAATTTACCTATCACTTTCGTTGACAAAGTGACATATTATCATTTGGCAACCCTTTTTGCAACCTTGGGAAAACAAGTAGTTGACAAGGTGACAAGTGGCCACATTCTCCATCCATCTCATCACAAAATTCTAAACATTTATGCATCATTAAAATATGATGAATGTGACATGCGTCTCTTGTGAACAAAATAAATTTCGTATTTTGGAATATTTAAGGCCATTGGAAGGCATACAACATAACACATACATAGTTAATCTCGACAAAGAACTTGTGAGTGTAGAGTTTTCCAAAAATTCAAATACTTGTGTATGCACATCATTGCTGCTTGTTCTTCTATACGGATTCAATATAAGACATTCGTTGATCCTATATACATACTTGAAACTTGTATTCAAGGTTTACCCATACGAGTTTCCTCTAATTGGAAATGAATGAGATCTAGATAAAGTTGATGATAAACCTACAATAAGGTTAGATTATTCACTACAATGCGAAAAAATGTTGTCCACGATCAACACGAATTTATTGTGACGAGTATTTGGTCGAACATCAAGAAAGAACTGGACAACCAAACTATGCAATATCTGCAGGAATCTTGGACACATGAAGAACAAAATTCCTAATCGGCCAGGCCCTCGTATCGATTAATTTGTGCTTTTTCATTATACTACTAATTTTTCAATTAACAAAATATATTTGTTAATTTTCAATTTCTTTTGGTTTCAAACTATTTTCAACGCGATTTTTACCCTGCTTATAATATATCGTATGTACTAATATTAGCCTCAACCGAAAGACAAATTGCAATATTACGCCTTTAAGCTTAAAAAATATAAAAAGTTTCTAATTAACTTCTCGATAATACCCCTTGAACATGCCTATCAAGCCATTTTAGTTTGTTCCTCATGCACAAAACAAAGATTTGGAACCATTTTCAACACAATTTTTGTCCTGCTTATAATATCTTGTATGTGCCGATATTAGCCTCAACTGAAAGATAAGTTGCAATATTATGCTTCTAAGCTTAAAAATTATAAACATTTTCTGATTAACTCCCTGAAAATACCCTCAAACATGCCTATAAAGCCATTTTAGCTTGTTTTTCACGCATAAAACCAAACTTTAAAACCATTTTAAACGCACTTTTTACCCTGTTTATAATGTCTCGTATGAGCCTATATTAGTCTCAACTAAAAGATAGGTTGCAATATTATGCCTCTATGCTTAACATTATAAAAAATCGATTAACTACCTGAAAATATCCCTCGAACATGCCTATCAAGCCATTTTAGCTTGTTCGTCATGCACATAACTAAGCTTTGAAACTATTTTCAATGTGATTTTTACCACGTTTATAATATTTCGTATGTGCAAATATTAGCCTCAACTGAAAGATAAGTTGAAATGCTACACCTCTAACTTTATAAATTATGAAAATTTTCCAATTTCCAAACAAGGAAAACACCTCGAATATGTATATAAACCCTTGTATCGTGTGCTGGAAATGCATGGAACTCACGTCCTGTAGAAAGCGAGGTCCATATAATAAATCATGTGATAAATTCAATTTCTCGGGGACTTCGATAAATTGGGTTATCTGAAATGTTTTTCCATGTCAGATGGATCTCATGTCATGCAGAATGCGAGACCCTGAAACGTATTTTGCAGAACACGAAGTATTCTTACGTGGGCCATTTGGGGGTCATTTTTCTAAATAATTCTAGATGAGGATTATTTTTGTAATAAATTAATAAAAAAAGGTTTTCTAATGAAAAAGGCTTCATACTGATTGTACATTATTATAATATCCTTCAATAAATATGTTTACATCTATATGTATTAACGTGTTACTTAAGGATGTTCTATAACCCCACATTTTTATTTCATCACCCGAAAGGAAAATTAATCAATGAAAGATTTGTTAGAACCAAGTTGTCCACATTGGTAGCAAGCAACTGCTGAGAAAACGAGGCTTTGGGGACACAGCGCAGCAAATGTAAGTCATGTTCCTGACTAAGACTGACCCTAATCTATTAAATCCACCCGATAACCAAACTATAGAATAGAAAGGCATTCTTTGTTTGTTAACCCTTAACCATTAACTAATTCATTTAAATACATTTATCTGGATGTCAACCACCTGTTTGTTGATATTCCTCAACTGATTGATTACTTTAATTAAGCAGCTAAATGACAACATCGTTTCTTGTCACTGGTCTATTCTTGTAACTGATTTTGGAGATCTAATTATTTCGAGGGTAAACTACTTATTTATTACCTTAACTATCATTTTTGTTTCATTTTTGTCACCCAACTATTTTTTCCAAAATCATACCTAACATTTAGTTTTATTTCATTTTAGTCACTCTTTGTTAAAAAAGAAACGCTAATAGTAATGTGTCATCATTAAAAAAATAAAAATATATATATCACACAAGCAGCTCTGTTAATTTTTTAACCGTGTGTGATCAAAATGAAACTAACACGCAATATTATGTATGATTTAATAAAAAATAACTAGGTGATGAAAACAGAATAAAAATAATAGTTACAATACTAAAGCTTAACAAGAATTCCGGGGGGGGGGACTTTCAACATAAGCTTAATTATATGGCATTATTAATGAAAATCATTAGATGATGGGTCTAATATCATTTGGATTGCATTAAAGTTTAATTGGTTAGAGATTATTAATGACAAAATAGAAAGTTTTGTTCAAATTGTTAGAGGAATTGCTAAAGGAAGATACAATAATTTCCAAGGATCTTTCACCGAATGATGGGTATGGGGTTTAAAAATTATGGATTTTAATAAGACTATTGTTCGATCAGTCTTTGAATTGTGATGGAATATTCAGCTAATAAGACTGTTTAGGGGAACCAACCGACTTGAAACAGGATTTTGCTTTGAGTTGGAACTTCCCTTTTGATTTTTGGATTCAAGAAATTCTCCCCAAATCAAAATTAGATTCACTCCATAACAAATTGGGATCGTTTTTTACATAATCAGTAGTTACTATAGAAAACTTTTATTGAGTGGTGCAGTATAAATATAACAAAAACTTTATATAATATAAATTACATATACTTTTAATCTAAATATATAAAATAATTTTATATATATATTAACTGAATTTAGAAGAATATCAACTAGACTAATATGAATTTTTAACTTAATTCTTAGGCGAGTAGTTTTATCAAAATTATATTTTAATTCTTTTTTATTTTTAGAAATGGGGTGGGTCATGGCCTAGGCAGACCCACCCTCCATGATCATCCGGCAAAATGCTGGTAAAATTGACATAATAGGTCATGCGGGTAAAAGTATTTGTCTATTGGGTCATCTCCAAAATTAATTTAGAATCTACAAAAAAATGTTACGACAAACTTGTTATGCCCACATGACGAGTTTGTCCAAATAATATTTTTTTATTTAAACTCGTTACGTCGAAGTAATTAGTTTAAATAAAATATAAATTTTAATTAGATTTTTCACGTCGGAATGACAAATTCCAGTAAAAAAATATATTTTATTGAAACTCGTCATGCCTAGATGACGAGTTTCAAGTCATACAAATGTCATAGTTTTCAAAATAAAATATTTGGTGTTGTATTAAGCTAAATAATTAGCTCGTCTACGGTATTGGGCGCAAAATGCTATCATCTTCTCTTTTCTTGTCATAAAAAATTGTCTTGAATACCTTCTTAGATAGAGTGACTTGCTAAAGGAGAAATTAAATTAATTAAATCAATCAAGAAACTAAAATGGAAATGACGAAGTTAAACGATAAAGTTTTGGGAAAAGATTTCGTTAGAAGTTATCTCATGAAGTTTAAGCCACACAAAGAAAAGAAATAAAAGTCTGAAAGTTTTAGGGAAGAAAATTAAGGATGGGCAAAATCAAGTAGATTGGATTAACTCTGAATTAATCTCATGAATTAAGTAGGTCGGATTATCCATGTTGTCAACGAATATCTGAAAATTATCATTTTTCTCCTCTTTTTCTTTTATCTTTTATCTTTTTTTTCCTTTTTCCTTTTTCTTCTTTTTGAGGTCATAATAAATCATAATATTAATAGTAAATAATAGTAATATAAATAGTACCAATAAGTAAATAAAAAACAAGAAATAATAATAAAAATACAACAAAATTGTTATGTAGCAGCGTTTTTAAATAAAACGCCACAAAATTTGAACAAAAAACGGCGTTTACGGGTAAAATGCCACAAAATAAAGACATTAGCTGAATTTTTACTAAAAACGTCACCATTAACACTTATAAGGCGGCGTTTTTGTAATAAGCACCGCAATAGTCATGCACCTTAGCGGCCTTTTTGTAATAAACGTCGCAATAGTCATGCACTTTAGCAGCGATTTTGATAAATGCCGCAATAATCATGCACTTTAGTGGCGTTTTTGTAATAAATGCCATAATAGTCTTGCACTTTAGCGGCGATTTTATTAAAAGCCACAATAGTCATGAACTGTAATTGCGTTTTGTAATAAATGCTGCAATAGTCATGCACTTTAGTGATATTTTTGCAATAAACGCCGCAATAATCATGCACTTTAGAAGTGTTTTTGTAATAAACGTCGCTATAGTCATGCACCTTAGCAACGTTTTTGGAATAAATGTCGCAATTGTATAATCCTTTTAACCCACCGGGTTCCAAATCCCTAATTGTTTCATTCCCATTTTTCTAATTTTCCTCTAATGCCCAGCCATCAGTGAAGCCATCACCGTGAAACCATCACCATAACCTCAACATCACGCCGCCATCGTTGCTTTCCGGTCACCAACATGTATGTCTCTCTTCTACTTTGCACTCTACCATTTTCGTGTTCCAAAACCATCCAACTTGTTTTTGTAGTGGCATTTGGATCGAATTCACAAACCCTGATGATGCCATCTAGGTGTTCGTCGATGGGTTCCCGGTGAAAATCCCTAAGGGTGTGACTGTTCTTCAAGCCTGCAAGATCGCTGGAGTTGACATTCCTAGGTTTTGTTATCATAGTTGACTTTTGATCGACGGGAACTGCCGTATGTGCCTTGTCGAGGTTGAAAAATCCCCCAAGCTCGACGCCTCTTGCGCCATGCCCGCCCTCCGTGGTGAGCCTTTCGATTCCATGCCCTTTAGTTTTGCATTTTAGCTCAATTCTTTCATTTTCTTTGATTTTAACCTTTATGGATGATTGAATTTGATTTATTTTACGCTGATTGGTGATGTATTTAGTGATTTGGATTAGGCTATTAAATTAATCCCGTACTATTTCGTTTGCTTCATCGATTCTTTGTTATTCTTAATGGTATTATTTGTTCTTTTAATGTTAACAAAGATACAGCGTTGTGATTCATTACGGTATAATCCAATTCTTTTGTTTATTTTTAAATTTGTATATGTTCAGTAATTTCTTTTTTGTTTTACCTTTTTCGCAATCATGACTTGGAAATACTAATAATTCAAGTGAAATTGCACTTTCAAAGCAAAAAGGGTTTTTCATTTTAAACAATTTAACCTATAGGGAGTTGTGCATCTCTTGATATAAATATATCATTTTGTTATATGTTGATTTGATTCTGGTTTATGACTACATTATTTGTTTATTTTATCATGTTCTCTAATATGCATGGGACTGTAACATAGGAATGAAGATTAAGATTGATACACCATTGGCGAAGAAGGCACGTGAAGGAGTGATGGAGTTTCTGATGATGAACCATCCACTGGATTGCCCAATCTGTGATCAGGGTGGAGAATGTGATCTTCAGGATCAGTCTATGGCATTTGGATCTGATCGTGGCCGTTTTACTGAAATGAAGAGATCTGTTGTTGACAAGAACCATGGTCCTTTGGTGAAGACTGTCATGACTCGGTGCATTCAGTGTACAAGGTCTGAAATTAACCAAACAATATCCCCAAACTGCTTTATTTCTTTATATATCTAAGATATTAAGATTTGAATCCAAACGATGACTGCTTCCACTTGAATGATAGTTGTATTATTGTCACTAATATTGCTGCTATTGCTTGTTTTTATGTCCACCACCTTTTTAATCATGTGTTGTCCTGCACTTGGAATGGTTTATATCAGATTGTCATTAAGCTGGCCTGTATAGCATCTAGCGTGAATTTTTCTTTACTTCACTATGGTAGACTGATGCCGTTCTTCAATATTTACACAGTTCAGTCTAAGTTCTAAAGCTTTTCTCACCAAAATTATGCCCCTGATTAAGTCAAATGCTTAGCGGTGTTTTTTGTGGGAAATACCTCAATTCCATTTTCATATACTTCTTATTCTCATGGGTAAAGAGTTGAGGTCCCATCCTAATTTGGACTGCTTCTGTAGTGGTAGCACTGCCGTCACTATAGTCAAACAGGTATGAGAGAAGTGTTGAAATTCTAGAAGGCCGGTTGATTTTCAAACTAAGGGGCTGGTTGATTTTCAAATTAAGGGGCTGCTTTGAATTCAAAATAGGGTGGTTGTTTTAGTTGAAATTGGCAAGGGATAATTACAAAATTCAGCCATTGTATTTTAGGGTAATTATAGAATTAGTCCCTAAGCTTCAACTATAAATACCCTAGCTCATTTACCTTCAAAATCATCCCAAAAATCATTTCTTTCTCCAGTACTAGAGAGCTTTCTTGTGAGTAATGAGTGTTTTGTAAACACCTGTAATTTTTCTCTCTTATTAAAAGATCTGCAGCAGTCCGGAAGCGTAAGCAAAATTGGCTGAACTCTGTTATCAATTTCGGGTATTATTTTTCGGCTTTTATTTCGCATTCTCACTAATCTGGTTATACGGAAATTACTTGTTACTCGTTTATTTCCCAACAACTGGTAAATTTTGTCGGCGATACGAATTTGTTGACAGAGGTGTTCTAATACACGACGGTTCGCGAAAATTATCAGAAACGATCCAAAGAAGCCAGATTCGAGTGGGAGCGATAGCTGCAGACAAAGGGAATGTGAAAAATGAAAAGTTCGATGGTGCGGACTTTGGCTTTTGGAAGATGCAGATTGAAGATTTTCTGTACCAGAAAAATCTATATCAACCCCTCTCAGGAAAGCAACCAGAGGGCATGAAGAATGAAGATTGGGCTCTTCTCGACAGACAAGCCCTCGGAGTTATCCGACTGACATTATCCCGCAATGTTGCTTTCAACATAGCAAAGGAAAAGACCACGGCGGGTCTTATGGCGGCTCTCTCCAGTATGTATGAGAAGCCATCGGCCTTAAACAAAGTTCATTTGATGAGGCAATTATTCAATTTGCGGATGACGGAAGGGGCATCGATGGCACAACACCTAAATGAACTCAACACAATCAAAACCCAGTTGAGTTCAGTGGAAATTGAATTCGATGATGAAGTTCGAGCTTTAATTCTCTTGTCATCTCTACCAGACAGTTGGAATGCTACTGTTACAGCAGTCAGCAGCTCATCGAGAAACAGTAAATTAAAATTTGATGATGTTCAGAATCTTGTATTAAGTGAAGAAATCGACGAAGAGAATCGGGTGAAGCATCAACCTCCTCAGCCTTGCACACGGAGTCTAGAGGGAGAACTTCATAACGAAATTCAAATCGAGGCAGATTGAAATCTAGAACAACAAAATCAAGAACGGGAAAGAAAGATTTTACCTATTATAACTACGACAAGAAGGGTCACATTAAAAGAGATTGCCGAGCACCGAAGAAAAATACCGGCGCACAATATTATGCCAACGTGATAGAGGAGACAGGTGATGCTATGATTCTAAGCATCAACAGTCCGATTGAATCATGGATCTTGGATTCAGGGGCATCTTTCCACTCCACCCCATGCCGAGAAATCATGGAGAACTATGTCAGTGTGATTTTGGGAAGGTTCATCTAGCCGATGATGAAACCTTGAAGATCATCGGAAAAGGAGATGTCCGATTAAAGTTGCCAAACCAGAACACTTGGAAGCTAAAAGGAGTGAGACATATTCCTGGCCTTAAAAGGAATTTGATTTCTGTTGGACAACTTGATGGAGAATGATATAGTACAACCTTTTCAGGCTGTAAATGGAAGATTACCAAAGGAGCACTGGTTATTGCTCGTGATAAGAAGACTGGTACTCTCTATGTAACCTCAAACTTAGAGAATATCTTTGCTGCAGCAGATGCTGATGGAAAATCAAACCTATGGCACCAAAGGCTTGGCCATATGAGCAAGAAATGGATGAAGACACTTTTGTCAAAAGGGAAGCTGTCGGATCTAAAGAATGTAGATGTCAGACTATGCGAGGATTGCATCTTTGGCAAACAAAAGAAAGTCAGCTTTGTAAAGATTGGTAAGACACCCAAGGCTGAAAAGTTAGAGTTGGTTCATACTGATGTATGGAGACCATCTCCAGTTCCATCTCTTGCAGGCTCATTATATTAAGTCACCTTCATCAATGATTCAACAAGGAATGTGTGAGTTTATTTTCTGAAGAAGAAATCAGAAGTCTTTGATACCTTCAAAAAATGGAAGGCCATGGTGGAAAATAAGACTGGTTTGAAAGTCAAGCGGTTGAGGTCTGATAATGGAGAGAGTACAAAAATAGAAGATTCAGAGATTTCTGCGCAAACAATGGGATCAAGATGGAGACAACAGTTCCCATGACACCGCAGCAGAATGGCGTAGCAGAGCGCATGAACAGAACTCTAAATAAACGTGCCAAAAGCATGAGGATACATGCTGGATTGCCCAAATTTCTATAGGCTGAAGCTATCAACACTGCAGCTTACCTGATCAACCGTGGGCCTTCAGTTCCTTTGGATGGCAGAATACCAGAAGAAGTTTGGAGCAAGAAAAAAATAAACCTTTCACACTTAAGAGTGTTTGCTTGTATTTCTTATGTGCATATAGATTCTGCTGAAAGAAGTAAACTTGATGCCAAGTCCAACAAATGCGTCTTTGTTGGTTATGGTGGTGATGAGTTCGGTTACTGATTTTGGGACTACGAAAATCGAAAGATCATCAGAAGTAGAGATGTCATTTTCAATGAGAATGTGATGTACAAAGACAGATTAACTGTAGAATCAAGTAGCTCCAATACCGAAGCTGAAACAAAGGAATTTGCTGAGTTCGAGAAGATTTCTAGAAATGATGTTCAGATCAATCCTGAAGCAGTTCAAGAAGAACCAAGCACACCAGAACTAAGACGCTCCTCCAGAATTCCTAAACCAACCCAACGGTATTCTCCTTCTTTGCACTACTTGTTGCTGACTGACAATGGTGAACCAGAGTGCTATGATGAAGCAATGCAAGTGGAGGATTCAGTCAAGTGAGAGTCTTCCATGAAAGATAAGATTGACTCGCTTATGTCAAATCAGATGTAGGAATTAGCTGAATTACCACCAGGCAAGAAAGCGCTCCACAATAAGTGGATTTACAGGATCAAAGAAGAGCATGATGGGAGCAAACGCTACAAAGCAAGATTGGTTGTCAAAGGTTTTCAGCAAAAAGAAGGTATTGACTATAATGAAATTTTCTCTCCAGTCATAAAACTGTCTATAATCAGTCTGGTGTTGAAAATCGTAGCTGCAGAAAATCTACATCTTGAGCAGTTAGATGTAAAGACAGATTTCCTTCACGGTGATTTGGAGGAAGAAATCTATATGAGGCAGCCAGAAGGCTTCATAGAGGACAGGCAAGAAAAACCTGGTATGCAGGTTGAAGAAGAGCTTGTATGGTTTAAAACAAGCTCCTAGACAGTGGTACAAGAAGTTTGATAACTTCATGAGTAGTAGTGGTTTTACCAGATGCCAAGCAGATCATTGTTGCTACATCAAGAGGTTCGACAACAGCTTCATTATTTTATTGTTGTACGTTGATGACATTCTCGTTGCAGACTCCGACATGCAAGAGATTATAAACTTGAAGAAAAATTGTCGACGCAGTTTGCTATAAAGGATCTGGGCGCTGCAAAGCAGATTCTTGGGATGAGGATCAAGAGAGACACAAAGTCGGGGACTTTGATGTTATCACAGGCTGAGTACATCAAAAAAGTACTCTCAAGGTTCAACATGCAAGATGATAAACCAGGAAGTACACTTTTACGTGTTCATTTCAAACTCTCCAAAGAACAGTCACCAAAGACGGAAGAAGAACATGCACTCATGGTGAAGGTGTCGTATGCCTCAGCAATTGGAAGTCTGATGTATGCCATGGTTTGTACTAGACTAGATATTGCTCATGCAGTGGGAGCTGTTAGCATGTACATGAATAATCCAGGCAAGGTACACTGGGAAACAGTCAAATGGATCCTTAGATATCTGCGAGGTACCACAAACAAAGTACTTTGTTTCAAAGGTGGAGATACGATACTGACAGGCTATGTAGATGCTGACTTAGTCGGAAATGTTGACATCAGAAGGAGCACTACAGGGTATGTCTATACTCTAGGAGGAACCGTAGTGAGTTGGGTTTCTCAACTACAGAAGATAGTTGTTCTCTCCACAACCGAAGCAGAATATGTCGCTGTTACGGAAGCCAACAAGGAGATGGTCTGGCTCCAAAGTTTCTTGGAAGAGTTAGGTAACAAACAAGAAAACAATGTCTTGTATTGCGACAGTCAAACTGCTATCCATCTAGCAAAGAATCCGTCTTTTCATTCCAGGACGAAGCACACACAATTGAGATATCATTTTATCCGGTCTCTTCTGGAAGATGGGATTTTGAAACTTGAAAAGATTAGTGGAGCTCAAAATCCGGCATACATGTTAACAAAGATGGTGATTACGAACAAACTGAAGTTGTGTTCAGCTTCAGTTGGCATGCTAGAGTAACAAGACCAGAAATATTGCTGCATTGAACAAGGTGTGAAGACAGATTAAAATCAGTCTTCAAGTGGGAGATTGTTGAAATTCTAGAAGGCCGGTTGATTTTCAAACTAAGGGGCTGGTTGATTTTCAAATTAAGGGGCTTCTTTGAATTCAAAATAGAGTGGTTGTTTTAGTTGAAATTGGCAAGGGATATTTACAAAATTCAGCCATTGTATTTTAGGGTAATTATAGAATTAGTCCCTAAGCTTCAACTATAAATACCCTAGCTCATTTAGCTTCAAAATCATCCCAAAAATCATTTTTTTTCTCCCATTACTAGAGAGCTTTCTTGTGAGTAGTGAGTGTTTTGTAAACACCTGTAAATTTTCTCTCTTATTAAAAGATCTGTAGCAGTCCGGAGACATAAGTAAAATTAGCTGAACTCCGTTATCAATTTCGGGTATTATTTTTCCGCTTTTATTTCGTATTCTCACTAATCTGGTTATACGGAAATTACTTGTTACTCGTTTATTTCCCAACAAGAAGAAATGCTTGTTGGTTGTTGCTCTTCATCTTCAAATTTTCTAGCTTCCTTTTTATGTAATTACACATATTTTAATGAGGCTTGTGCTGCAATTTCCTCATCAGTACTCATCGTGATGTTTCATGCTCTTGTTCACTTTTCTTTTTGTTTAACAGATCCCTTGCACGAGCCGACCTTTTGACAACCTCTGGAATGCAACTAGCTTTGTTAGTTCAACCTATGGCCCTCCCTCATCCATCAGAGGACTCTATTCAAGTAATGCTTGAGCAATTTGTACTTCTAATTCGCTATCCTGATGTCCGGCGTAGAGATGGTGATGAGAGGCATGAGCTTTGTAAAGGAACAATTGAATTTGTTGCTTCAAAAGAGTACATGATTTGCTGAAATTTATAAGTTCGTAAATTTCAAATTGATACATGTTTATTTATACTTTATTTAACTCTAGTTACATCTCTTTCTCTTTTCTTCTTAAATGCTTTCGTAGATATTTTTAATGCACACATCTTTGGATAATGTATAGATAACATGATTACTTAACATTTGGTTAGAGCATACCTTAGCGGAGTTTTGTGAATAAAAACGCCACGACAAGTCATGACTATTAACGGCGTTTGGGTGAAAATGCCACTATATATCATTATTATTAGTGGCGCTTGTCTTTACAAACGCCGCTAAATGACCTACCTATTACGACATTTGTAAACTAAGTGCTGCTAAAAAACATAACCTTTAGTGGCGTCTATAAAATAAATGGCCTAAAAAGCATAGTCTTTAGTGGCGTTTGACGTTCATAAATGCCTAAACACCACTAAAAAGCATAACCTTTAGTGGCGTTTGTTTTAGCGACGCTTTTGCGACGTTTGTTTTACCCTAGAAAGGCTTTTTAACGGCGTTTACAAACGCCACTATAAACCTATTTTGTTGTAGTGTAACTATACACAACAACAACAACAACAATAATAATAATGTTATTATTATTATTAATAACGATAATTAAAACAATAAGGGACAAAATTATCAAAATATGAGATTTTTTGGGGTCAAAACATAAATTAAATGTGCAATTAAGGATAAAATTGAATAATAAAGAAACTACAAATTATTAAAAGACAAATTATCTATTTCTTAAGAAAATGCGCAAATTTCACAGTCAAGTCGAGTCAAGGTATGAGCCCTCCGAGGACTAAAACGATGCCATTTAGTCTAGACTATAAAATCTCTTTATTTTCCTTTTTAATTTTTTTCTTTTTTTCTCCCTCGTTTCTAGAAGAAATTCCCTTCTCTTTAAATATCCTAGAAATTGACGAGAGCTCCACCGTCGACTATGGCCTCGGTCATCTCCATCCACCATGGTGATTGATATCATCATGGTCATTAAACTTAAAACCTTTGAATAAACCCCTTTCGACCTCTTGAATAACGAATACGACCATAGATTCATCGAAAAACTCTCCAATCCTCGCAAATTTAGGCCAAAACCATTTGACTCCCCTTTTTCTGATCTTTATCGTCGGATGGAACCCCTTTTCACATATGTTGAGACTCATCATTGTTGGGATTGAAGATTTGATGCTTCAAATTTCGACAATGAGCCTAGGTCGAAGTTGGTTAGTTTTCCCCTCTCTTTTAGTTCGTATAACACCTTTAAAATCAGTATAATAATTTTTTTTAAAATTTTCGATGATCAAAAATTTAATTTTTAATATTCGAATTAAGTTTTTAAATCATTAAGTTAAGTTTAGAATATTTTTATTCGTTAAGGCTTTATTTGGAAGTTTTGTTAATAAACACTAACATGTAAGTATTGTGAATTTAGTATCTTGAATTATAAGTAAAACTTTGTAGTTTTTTCATGTTCATGTAAAAGCATAAAGATCAAGGTCTTAATTTACCCAAATCAGTATAAGGTGATGGAATCATATCCATGAATCATCAAATTCTAATTTTAGCTATATTCTTAATAAAAGAAAATAGAGCATGATTTGTCATTTTTCAATTATAAGCACATATTTAGTAAGCCCTTTCTCCTAGCTTTCATTTGGTATCGTTTTTGTTAAGTTTTGAGCATAAATGTTATTGCTCTATAAACTTTAAAAGATGGAGTTTTGTGTGATTAGGGATCCTCCTTGAAATATAAGTAATTTTAAGCTTCATGGTAATCTTTCCATGTTTTTAATTTTTGATTTATGAATTATATGTTTGATCTATGCTTGACATGATATTTGTTTAGGAAAATCCTAACTAGAAGTGAGAAATAAGCTTTCGAGGCTTGTATGATGATCCAAAGTATATGATGATTGTAGTTTGATATAATTGACTTGTCATAGATTCCATTTAAGATCAAGTTAGAGCTAGGATTACGATCCATGGATTATGATTCTTTTTTGATGACAAGGAGGAAAGTTTTTTAATCATTAGCGAAGAGGAAGGAGACCATTCTCAATTAAGAGGCAAAAAGTAAAGAATTCGCATATCTATAGCTACTTGTAATCCAGTGGGCTAAGTTAATGAATAAACATACTTACAATTTTATACAAAATAAAAGTTCTTATATGATTTAATTATAATTATTTAGTATCCTAAGTTTATAAGTAAGCTAAGTATATATTAATAATAATTTGTCAATCTTTTTTTAAAGGAGCGCTTTGTATTATTTTATTAATTGAATGCATACAAAACAAAACAATCGATATTGACCTCATTAAAAAACCCTCCCTAAACCTAGACAAGAAAAGAGTGCAACATAACGATGTTGGAAACATTGTCAATCAATAATTTGTGATTTTAAATAGCAAGTTCATGCATATTTTATGTTAATGTTATGTTATTCTTAATATATATATTAACTATGTCACTAAGCTATATAAGCTTACCTTGTGGGTTTAATATCTTTACAGGTATTTAATACTTGTAGGTCAATTGATATTGTAGTTAGGGTGTTATAAGTCACTTCCGAAGCAACCCAAGTATTTTCATTTTTAATTAAACTCTTAGACGTTGTCATATGTCTTATATGTGTAATTATTATGTATTTAAGGTTATATGTGATTTAGTTTTAAGTTTGAAATCATGCTTTATTGTATTTGTATGAAAGTGTGAGTATGTTGGTGATGGTAAAGTCCTTTAAGTGCTTTGACGATGAAGGTAAGATCACACCAGCAAGTATAAAACTATGAAGTCATGAGGTAAGTGCATTAGTTGCATGATTTGCCATTTTTTATTATTTAAGTTGCATGAAAATATTATACGCATGTGATATGCTTTAATTAGATGATTTTTTTTTGGCTCGACAAGAAAACATTTTATTAAAGGAAATAGCGCTAAGCATGAAAGCCTCCTTAAAAACCTTCCTAAATCTAAATGGAGGAAAAGATTCAATCATCTTAGCAAGCTACAAACAAACGCAACAGAAAAACATCAGAATTCAGCTAGACAAACCAAAGAACACCAAGAAACAAAACACTAAAACAGATTGATCAAGTAGAGGCGAAATCCAAAGCCAAAAAAAGAAAAAACAAAACTGAACCTACACCAGACCTATCTATTGGCCACAAAACCTAAAGATTGAAGACAAAACGCAGGGCCGATCTTGTGCAGACAAAAGAACCTCAAATAACCCCAAAGTTAGAGCACCAAACAATCGAAGCTAACCAATACTAAGAGGGCATCTGGCAACACCGAACAAATCACCTCTATCAGAAAACACCAACACAAATCGATTCCATACAGTGCATAATCTAAGAGACAGTAGAACCATAGAAGAAAATTCGTTTAGCAACTCCAAAGAAGCAGCAAACTAGAATGAACACAAATAAAAAACGCCTGTCACCACCAAGCTTTGAACATAGAAGATCTACTCAACCCGTCGATAGCTGCGTTTACACCCCTAGGAACATGAGAAAATTTGCAGCAACCGACTCTTTTCTGTGAATTATCAATTTCCAATAAGATCGGCTACCAAATCCAAGGTCTAAAGGAAGCATTTTGTACCCAATAAATGACTATAAACAAATCAGACTTGATAATCAACGAAGCTTTCCCAGCCCACCCCGCTTCCAAGAACACTTCCACAGCCTCTTTCACAGCCAAAATGCCTGGCAACTCGGATCTATTACCCTTAACTGGACCAGAGAACATCGCCCTAACCACCCTTTCATCTGTTTTAAGGACGCCTCATAATCACAACTTTCGGGGGAGACCAAGCAAACAGATGCGCCTAACAAAACAATGATCTCGGCTTATCCCACCATTCGTCAAAGTTATCTATTAGACTATATTAGTTGTAATTAGTTGCGTTTGGTTAAGTTTTTTGTTATTTTTTCTGTTGAAGCCTTGTTAGTTAAAACATTGTAGCTATATATATAAACTACGTTGTATTCTTTTATGATATAGAAAATAAAAGAGCAGACGCTTGTTTTCTCCCTCATTCTTTTGTTATATGGTATCCGTAGTTTTGTGTTTCACGCTTCACAATTGTTAATTCTTTGAATGATAACTTTGATAATGGGGCCAATCCCTATTACTTGCATCAATCTCATAATCCCGACATGATTTTGGTAACCCAACCGCTTTCCAATGACAACTTTCACAGTTGGAAAAGATCGATGGTGCTTGCTCTATTTGCCAAGAACAAGCTTGTTTTTGTTGACAGTTCGATTGAGGCTCATGCTTCGTCTATGGTAGATCAATTCAATGCTTGGACACGAGCTAGCAATTTAGTGATTTCTTGGCTTCTAAATTCAATTTCCAAGGATCTTGCTGCAAGTTTGATTTATCATACAACTGCAGCTGAAATGTGGAAAGATTTGATTGATCGTTTTCAACAGTCAAACAGTTCACATTTGTTTCAATTGAAGAAGCGTTTGTCTGAGCTCGTACAAGATCAAATGTCAGTAAGTAATTACTATACTCAATTGAAAAATTGTTTGGGATAAGTTGTTTTCGATTAGGAAGGTGTTAAAAGTCAAGCAACAAGGTTAAACTTTCGGTGCCAACTTGCTGCCAAATTATTGAAGAATGAATTTTTTGGTGCAATAGGTCAAAAGTTGCAGATAAATGGTTGAAAAAAGGGTAAAATCTCAAATTTTGTCATTGTACTTTTGGGTGTTTATAAGATTAGTACTTAAGCTTCAACTATAAATACCCTAGCTCATTTAGCTTCAAAATCATCCCAAAGCATTCTAGCTTTCTTCCAATACTAGAGAGAATTTAGAGAGTTTCTTGAGAGTTGTTTTCTCCTTTTAATCAAGAGAGAATTATCATTGTTTTCTCCTTGGTAGATCGAGAGAAGTTGTAATTCCTATTTTCTCATAGTGAAATACTTCTACCGTTGCCCGTGGTTTTTACCCTATATTATTTAGGGGTTTTCCACGTAAATTTTGTGTCTTTTTATCTTCAATTTTTATTTTCTCAAATTATCAGTTGCGTTTTTTCTCTATCCGATAGCCGTCTTTCGCAACAATTGGTATCCGAGCCAGATTTGAGTGTGTAATATCTGCTTATTGTCTTTGTGGTTGCCACCAAAAGGTGGATCCTCTAACATAAGAAAGTAAGAAGTTATTACCCATTCTTTGAAGGTTCTAGAGAACTATTCACGATAGTGAAATAGTGGGAGCTATCCGTAATAGAAGCTATTGCAACGAAATTTGATATTGAAAAATTCAATAGGAGAAATTTTTCACTGTGGAAATTGAAGATGAAGGCCATCATGAGGAAAGACGGTTGTTTAGCAGCTATCAGTGAAAGGCCGGTTGATTTCACAGATTAAAACAAATGGATCGAAATGGATGGGAATGCTATGGAAAACTTTCATCTAGCATTAGCAGATGAAGTATTGTCAAGCATCGAGGAGAAGAAGACAATTAAGGAGATATGGGATCATCTCACCAAACTGTACGAGGCCACGTCGCTGCACAATAAAATTTTCCTTAAGAGAAAATTGTACACTCTCCGGATGCCAGAATCTACTTCAGTGACGGAGCACTTAAATACACTTAACACTTTATTTTCTCAGCTTACATCCTTAAGCTATAAAATAGGAGAACCAGAACGTGCTAAACTTCTACTTCAAAGTCTACGGGATTCGTATGATCAACTCATCATCAACTTGACAAACAGTAATGTCACCAGTCTAGTATTCGATGATGTTGCAACTACTATTCTACAAGAAGAAAATCGACGCAAGAACAAGAAAGACAAACAAGTAAATCTGCAACAAGCAGAAGCGTTGACAACGATGAGAGGGAGATCAACAGAACGTGGCCAAAGCAGCAGTCACAAACATGGTAGATCGAAGTCGAGAAGCAAGAAGAATTTAAAGTGCTACAACTGTGGAAAGAAGTGTCACTTGAAGAAGGATTGTTGGAGTCTAAATAAAAACTCCAATCCACAAGGCAATACCGCAAACACTTCAGATGATGGAGATGCTCTATGTTGTAAAGCGTCAACCACCGTGGAAGGCAGAAAGAGATATGCAGATATATGGCTCATTGATTCGGGAACAACATATCACATGACCTCAAGAAGAGAATGGTTCCATCATTATGAACCTGTCTCAGGAGGATCTGTGTATAGTTGCAATGATCATGCCTTAGAGATCGTTGGCATTGGAACCATCAAATTGAAGATGTATGATGGAACAATTAAAGTTGTTCGAGATGTGCATCACGTGAAAGGCCTGAAGAAAAATTTATTATCCTATGAATTGTTGGATAATAATGCAAGCAAGATTGAAACACAGAATGGAATCATGATGGTGTTCCGTGGAGCGCTTGTGGTGCTGAAAGGTGAAAAGATAGCAACAAACTTGTATATGCTGAAGGGAGAGACTTTGCTAGAAGCAGAAGCCTCTATTGCCTTATGTAGTTCAGATTCTGCAATGCTATGGCATCAGAAACTTGGACACATGTCAGAACAAGGAATGAAAGTCTTTGTGGAGCAAAACCTACTTCCAAGCTTAACAAAGGTAACATTTCCTTTGTGTGACCATTGCATAACAAGTATGCAACACCGGTTGAAATTCAACAAATCAAATTCTAGAGGCAAAAGTGTTCTAGTTGGTTCACTTTGACGTATGGCAAGCACCAATTACATCCCTAGGTAGAGCAAAATACTTTGTCTCATTTATTGATGACTACTCCAGGAGATGTTGGGTGTACCCTATTAAGAAGAAGTCAGACGTGTTTTCAACTTTCAAAAACTTCAAGGCGCGGGTGGAACTTGATTCTGGAAATAAGATCAAACGTTTCAGAACAGATAATGGAGGAGAATACACAAGCGAAGAATTTGATGACTTTTGCAGGAAAGAAGGCATCAAAAGATAGTTCACAGTGGTGAATACTCCTCAACAAAATGGAGTGGCAGAACGGATGAACAGAACCTTGTTAGAAAGAACAAGAGCAATGTTAAGGGATGCAGGCCTAGAAAAATCATTCTGGGCAGAAGCAATCAATACCGCCTGTTATTTGGTGAATCGAGCTCCATCAACTGCAATAGAGCTGAAGACACCAATGGAGATGTGGACTGGTAAACCAGCTGATTATTCAAACCTCCATATATTTGGAAGTATTGTATACGTGATGTACAACTCCCAAGAAATCTCAAAGCTAGATCCAAAATCCAGGAAATATAAATTCTTGGGGTATGTTGATGGAGTCAATGGGTATTGCTTGTGGGATTCCACTGCCCACAAAGTAGTCATCAACAGGGATGTTATCTTTGTAGAAGATATGCTACAAAGAAAAGAAGATGATGATAGTGCTGAAAAGTCAGAGACTACACAAATACATGTGGAAAAAAAGGTTGAACAACGAGATTCTTCTGAAGCAGAACCAGCATATGATGAACAAGAACCAGAGAGTTCTAAAGCTCTAACAACTCGTCAATCAGATCGTGTGAGAAGACGTCCCAATTGGCACTCAGATTATGTTATAGAAGGAAATGTTGCATACTGTCTTTTAACAGAGGACGATGAGCCATCAACATACCAGGAGGCAATAAACATCTCAGATGTTTCACTGTGGATGATGGCGATGCAAGAAGAAATCGAAGCCCTTCATAAAAATAATACTTGGGACCTTGTGCCACTACCACAAGGAAGGAAGCCAATTGGTAACAAATTGGTCTTCAAAATCAAGCAAAATGGTGACGATCAACTGGAGAGATATCGTACAAGACTGGTGGTCAAAGGATATGCTAAAAAAGAAGGTATTGATTTCAATGAAATTTTTTCTCCTATGGTTTGACTAACAACAGTTCGAGTAGTCTTGGCAATGTGTGTTATATTGAACTTACATCTAGAGCAGCTAGATGTTAAAACAGCTTTTCTTCATGGAAATCTTGAAGAAGAGATTTACATGCTCCAGCCTGAAGGATTTGAAGAAAAAGAAAAGAAGAACTTGGTTTACAGGTTGAACAAATCTCTGTACGGTCTAAAGAAAGCACCGAGGTGTTGGTATAAGAGATTTGATTCCTTCATTATGTGCTTTGGATACAACAGAGTTAATGCAGACCCTTGTGCTTATTTCAAGAGGTCTGGTGATAACGATTTTGTTATATTACTGTTGTATGTGGATGACATGTTGGTTGCAGGACCCAACAAAGATCATATTAAAGAATTGAAGGCACAACTGGCTAGGGAATTTGAAATGAAGGACTTGGGATCAGCAAACAAGATTCTAGGGATGCAAATTCATCGAGACAGAAGTAATAGGAAGATTTGGCTTTCACAAAAGAATTACTTGAAGAAGATCTTGTCACGATTCAACATGCAAGATTGTAAGGCAATTTCTACCCCTCTTCCTATTAACTTCAAATTATCTTCCAGTATGAGTCCTAGCAGTGAAGAAGAGATGATAGAGATGTCTCGAGTACCGTATGCATCAGCAGTGGGATGTTTAATGTTCGCTATGATATGCACAAGAGCATTGAAATACTGTAAAGAGGATCATGAGATTCATTAAAGGGGCCTCAAATATTGTATTATGTTACGGAGGATCAAACAAACTAATCAATGGGTATGTAGATTCTGACTATGCAGGGGATTTGGATAAAAGCAAATCTACTACAGGATATGTGTTCAAAGTTGCTGGTGGAGAAGTAAGCTGAGTTTCAAAATTGCAGTCAGTTGTGGCTACATCCACAACAGAGGCAGAATATGTAGCAGCTACACAAGCCAGTAAAGAAGCAATTTGGTTGAAGATGCTTTTGGAGGAGCTTGGGCACAATCAAGAGTATGTCTCTCTGTTTTGTGACAGTCAAAGTGCCTTGCATTTAGCAAGG
The DNA here is from genome assembly GCF_006381635.1 of Hibiscus syriacus. Classification (NCBI taxonomy): domain Eukaryota; kingdom Viridiplantae; phylum Streptophyta; class Magnoliopsida; order Malvales; family Malvaceae; genus Hibiscus; species Hibiscus syriacus. The sequence continues at coordinate 7,998,770 of NW_024063392.1, read as the reverse complement.
AATCTACAATTTCATTCAAGGACAAAACACATACGAGTTCAGTACCATTTTATTCGTGAAAAGGTGGAAGAAGAGACGGTAGATATGCAGAAGATCCATACCAAAGACAACATAGAATATTTCATGATGAATGCGATCAACGCTGATAAATTTACCTGGTGTTGATCCTCTTGTGGCCTGTCAGAGACGTAAGCAACATGATGGTACAAGGTAGAAAGAATGGTGTGAAGATATAATTGTTCCAATCAAATCTTGAAGTGGGAGATTGTTAAAAGTCAAGCAACAAGGCTAAACTTTCGGTGCCAACTTGCTGCCAAATTATTGAAGAATGAATTTTTCGGTGCAATAGGTCTAAAGTTGCAGCTAAATGGTTGAAAAAAATGGTAAAATATCAAATTTTGTCATTGTACTTTAGGGTATTTATAAGATTACTCCTTAAGCTTCAACTATAAATACCCTAGCTTATTTAGCTTCAAAATCATCCCAAAGCATTCTAGCTTTCTTCCAATACTAGAGAGAATTTAGAGAGTTTTTTGAGAGTTGTTTTCTCCTTTTTATCTAGAGAGAATTATCATTGTTTTCTCCTTGGTAGATCGAGAGAAGTTGAAATTCCTATTTTCTCATAGTGAAATACTTCTACCGTTGCCCGTGGTTTTTACCTTATATTATTTAGGGGTTTTCCACGTAAATTTTGTGTCTCTTTTATCTTTAATTTTTATTTTCTCAAATTATCAGTTGCGTTTTTGCTCTATCTGATAGTCGTCTTCCGCAACAGAATGTATGTAGTTGTCTCCAATATTCTTGTGGAGGAATGTAAGGTATGATTGTTGAACAACAACAAGAGTAGGCAATTCAATTTTTAATGAGGTTAAATGAGTCTTATGCTCATATCAGGGGCAGATTCTCTTGATGGACCCTCTTCCTCAAATTTCAAATATGTTTTCTTTGATTGTTCAAGAAGAGAATCAAAGAAATGCTCAACATGTTAATTCACTGTGATATATGGGGACCTTAAAAGCATAAAACATATTCTAGACAAACCTCATTTCTTACCTTGGTCGATGATTTTTTGAGATCTACTTGGGTTTATTTGTTACAATACAAATCCAGTGTTAATTCAATCATACCGACTTTCATCTCTATGGCAAAGGACTAATTTGGGTTTGATATAAAATGTTTTAGGTCTGATAATGCTCCTGAATTAAAGTTTACTGAGTTGTCTACTAGCTTGAGAATTTTTTACCATTTTCATGTGTGGAGACACCTCAACAAAACTCCATGGTTGAGAGAAAACATTAACATTTGCTGACTATTGCTCGTTCTTTGTATTTCAATCAAAGGTGCCAATTAAATTTTGGGGCGATTGTTTACTAACTTCCACTTACTTGATCAATCGACTTCCATCACTTGTTCTGGGAAAATAAATCTCTATATGAAGTCTTTTTTGGTCGTTTACCAGACTATGGTCATCTACGAGCTTTTGGATGCCTTCGTTTCGTTTCTACATTGAAGGCACAACAAGATAAGTTCTTGGCATGTGCTTTGCCTACTGTGTTTCTTGGATATCCTCCTGGGATGAAAAAATATTGTGTATATGTTTTGCAAAATCAGAAAATAGTTGTTTCACGTAATTTAGTTTTTCATGAGGAATTGTTTCCTTTTCAGAATATCTTATTGGTTGATCATTATTTTGAAGTTTTCCAGGATTTTTATTTACCTAATGTTATACATGACTCAGAGGTTCAGCATGCAAAGCATGGTTCAGTAACTATTTAGCAGTCTAGTACAATTGATATTGTTGCTCAAACTAATACGATTGACACTGTTGCTCAACCTCCTGTTCGATGTTCTTCTCATCTTGTTCAAAATACATCATATCTTCAGTAGTATTATTGCAACAATGCTTTTTCTGGCTACTTGTTTCCTATTGAGAATTTTTTGTCTTATTCAAGATTATCACCTGCATACGAGAGTTTTGTTGCTAATATATCTTCCCAGTTTGAGCCATCATTTTATCATCAAGTTGTCAAGTCTTCAGTTTGGCGAGATGCTATGGATGATAAACTTCGAGCCATGAAATCCCTTAATACTTGGACCATCATTCCTTTTCTGATAGAAAGAATGTTATTGATTGTAAATGGGTTTATCGTGAAAAGTATAAAGTTGATGGCTCAGTTGATCATCACAATGCCAGATTGGTTGCCAAAGGCTTTACACAGGTCGAGGGGATCGACTACATGGATATGTTTTCACCGGTTGTAAAGATGACTTCTTCAGAGTGTTGCTTACTCTTACTGCATACGAGGTTGGCATTTGCTTCAACTGGACGTTAATAACATCTTTCTGAATGACATTTTGGGTGAGGGGGTTTACATGAAATTACCTCTTGGGTATAAACCTGAGCTTAAGGGCACCGACATGGTTTGTAAACTTCACAAGTCCATTTATGGACTTAAGCAGACATATAGGCAATGGTTCACCATGTTTTCCAGTGTTGTTCTTCAACTTGGTTTTTAGCAATCCCCTTTTGAGCATTCCTTGTTAACGAAAAGTTATGGAGATAACTTTGTTACTCTCTTTGTCTATGTGGATGACATCGTAATTACTGGAGAACATATTCAATTGCTTCATGAGGTTCAAGGACGTTTACAACAACATTTCAAGCTCAAAGAATTAGGACCTCTACGTTATTTTCTTGGCTTTGAGATAGATCGGCGTTCGTCTGGTATTTTCTTACCGTAAAGGAAGTATGCTTTGCAACTGCTGGAGGATACAAGTTGCTTGGGTATAAAACCAGCTGATACACCTATGTTACATTCCTTGAAATTAAGTGCAGATGAAGGAGATTTATTGCCTACTCCCTAAGAGTATCAACGATTAATAGGTCGTTTGTTGTATCTAACCTATACTAGGTCTGACATTGTTCATACTGTGCATTTGTTAAGTCAATTTGTCTCTAATCCTCGTCTTCCACACATAACAGCTTTGAAGTATCTTTTGGCTTACATAAAGCAATCACCTGGACTTGGTTTACTTTTCTTGGCGCAGTCTACTGCTAAGTTGAGTATATTTGTTAATTCAGATTATGGCTCGTTTCTTGAAACTCGACGTTCCACATCAGGTTTATGTGCCTTCTTTGGAAAAAATGTTGTCTCTTGGAAATAGAAGAAACAAGACGTCGTTAATCGTTCTTCTAACAAGACAGAATATCGAGCTATGTCAGTGGCTACTTGCGGATAGGTTGGCTTGTTTCATTATTGTCTTCATTTCATGTTTCTGTTGATCATGCAAGGTTATATTGTGATAACCAAGATGTGATTCATCTTGCAACGTCAAGTTTTCCGTGAACGAACAAATCACATTGAAGTTGATTGTCATTTTATGAGGAACAAGGTGAAGGATGGTTTGTTGAAACTTTTCCACTTTCGATCTTCAGACTAGTTGGATGACATTTTCACCAAGACTCTTTGGCCTCTCATGCATCGTATTTTCATAAAAAAGTATGGTCTTCTCAAAATCCATGCAGTCCCATATTGAGGGGGAATATTAGACTATATTAGTTGTAATTAGTTGTTGTTGGTTAAGCTTTATTGTTAGTTAGTTTTTCTGTTAAAGCCATGTTAGTTAAAACATTGTAGCTATATATATAAACTACATTGTATTCCTTTTATGATATAGAAAATGAAAGAGCAGAAGCTTATTTTGTTCCTCATTATTTTGTTATATTATCACAATCCTCTCCTTTTGAAGTCTTTATCCGAAAGAGTGCTCGGAGCTTAACAAAAAATAGAATATCTTCAAACTTTTCAACTTTACCATTGAAAACCTGAATGTTCCTAGCTAACCATAAACTCTATAAAGTTGCTCCAACCGCAATCAACCAAAAGCTCCTTTATAACCCTGACAACTGAACACTGAAGAAAATGGTTTCTTAGAGTATAAGGTCATTTAAGCTTTGTGTGAAATGTTTTCATGATGTTTGAATGTTGAATATGAGGATTTTCAAGTAAGAATCATATTAATTGATTTGAATAATTTATCAGTTTAACTCATAGACCAGTTGACTAGTGTTTATTTAGTGTTATCTTTTATGTTTAAATACTCCCCAATTGTTCATTATTATTGCTGATTTGAGAATTTTTACATGATTTCTGTGTAGGACAATGATTTCTGGAATATGTGCTTAAAAGGCGTAAAAAGTAGGCATGAATCTGGGCATGAAAATGATGACGTAGTAGTTTGTCAGCAGCTTCTAGAAGGTCCATTCAGCAGCTTCCAAAAGGTTCGGTCAGTAATTTTAGAAGGAGTACGGATGACTAAAGCATTTAAATTTCAAGTTTTTAGAATTATCTTTTTATTTGTTAGGATTTAATTTTAAGAAATTATCTTTTAGGATTTTTTAATGTAATTTTGGGGTTTTTCATATACTATAAATACCCAATCGATGTAATCCTGAAAAATCATCTTTTGTCCATCGATGCATTTCTAGTTCATTTGTTTCTTTCCTTTTTTTAGTTTTAATAAATTCTTCTTCTTCTTTTTATTTCACTTTTTTTCAAGTTATTTTCTTTTAAAAATGATGAGTATGATTTCTATCATGCTCAGCTAAGTTTTTCGTAGCCAAAGGCTAAAGTGATGACTCAATTTTTATCATGAGAATTGAAAAGAACCTCATACTCTTCGTGTTAAATTTCTCAAATTTCTAGAAACTAAATTGACAAATCGTATTTCTTAAATTAAGACACATTCACTTCAAAATTAGATTTTTACTTGGATGTTGTTAAGACTTATCATTGGGATTATAGAATCAATTGATTTGAATTTCCTATAACACACTTTAGCGATAGAACGCTAAGGGTAGATTAAGATCGAATTTGATTTTTATAGAGGAAGCATAATTTGATTCCTCTAATTTTCAAAAGTGCTTTGAACTGTTTTGAGTTAACTTCGATTATCGCGGCTAGTCTAAACTAAGATTAAGAACTCAAAAATAAATTTGGGGAAAATCAATCACTTAAGGGAAATTGAGCTACCAAGATTAAACGTTACAGACTCACACCAACATTTAAGCGGAGTAAATCCTATTCAAGGATTGATTGGAATTCGAGGCAAAGCGGAAGCCCAAGGCTAATTTTTATAAATATATTTTATTTCAATTTACTTTCTTCAATTTTTTACTTTTAATTACTCTTGAAACAAAAACCCCTTTTTTTTATTTTTCATCGCAAGAGCACCTAGTCCTGAAACAAGATCAATTCATCGATAACTTCGTTAATCCCTATGGATCGACCCTTAATCTCTCTATTCTACTTATTTCTATTTTATTTTCACTTGGTTCTGTTGTTGGGGAATACAACATATTACTGATATTAGAAGAATTTGATCCAGAAATTGAAGCACGATCTAGATGAATTCACGGGAAAATGCTTCGAGAGAAAAAAGATGACAAAAAGATCAATCAAATCCTGAAGGATCAATTGAAATTGACGCAACACAAGCGGATTCGACAAATCCCAAAGCATCATCACAAGCCGAATAACATTATACACTACCTAAAGTTGAAACTGATGCACAAATGTTGGAACTGGGTCGATTGAACTATTCGTTAGTTAGCCGTAGCACATGTGGTTAAAGAACCTCTCTGTATGGCCTTCCCTCAAGGTGAAACTCTATTTTAACTATAAACGGGACTCATTCATCTTCTTCCTACATTCAACGCTCTTCTTAGTGAAAGCCCACACAAATATTTGGAAGAATTTCATTTGGTTTGTTCAAGCATGAAACCATAGGGAGTTTCTGATGACCAAATTAAATTAAGAGCTTTCCCTTTTAATTTATCCGCATTGCTAAATAATGGTTATTTTATTTATCGTCAAATTCTATTCACACTTGGAATTATTTAGCCCAATTTTTCTCGACAAGTTCTTTCCAGTAGAAAAGGCGAGCGAACTACAAAAGAGCATTCTGGGAATTTAACAAAGAGATGGTGAATCGCTCTATGATTACTGGGAATGATTCAAAAATCTTTGAGCAAGTTGTCCGCAACATTGATTAACTGAGTAAACACTCCAGTATTTTTATAAATGATTGTTTCCTTTGGAAATGAAGATGGTCGATGCTGCTAGCAGAAGAGCCCTCATCAATATGACACCACAAATAACACAAGAATTAATTTCAACAATGGAAGTAAAATCACAACAGTTTGGCGCAACATGTGAACCTAGCATACGGGTTCACGAGGTAAGTACAATTTTTGTTGAAAATAAATTAGTTAAACTTAGTAAAGTGGTTAATTCTCTTATTGCAGGAAAAATTGGACCATCTAGATTATATGGTATATGATGATGGCCGATCATCTGACGAATTGGTGTACAATGCTATAAGAAGAAACAAACACTCAAGCTAATGTCATTAGCAATTTCCTGGGACTCCTCAAAGTAACATATAACCTAGGATGGAGAGACCACCCAAACATGAATTACATGCAGAATCAGAGGGTTAAGCTGGCTTATTAACCGAGACTACCCCAACAGTAACCTTACTAGCCGTTAAAGTCATCGCTCGAGTCAATTGTTAAGCGATCGACTCTTTCCTAGGAGAAGTTCCATAATCATACTGAGGTCATTTACAAGAGCTTGACAAACAGATGAGTCAATTGGCTTAAGTTGTTGGGCGATTAGAGTAACAATGTAAACTCCCATATCAAACCAAGGTAAACATGAGGGAAAATATGAGCGCTATCACCCTCCGGAGTGGGAAAGTTGTCGCACAACCAGTTCTAAATGGCGTAGGCACTGAATCCCAGAAAAAAAATAAAAGAATGTAATCCCAGGAAGAGGAAACAACAATAGGCACAAATTTCCAGATAAAGAAGATAAAATATTTGTAAGAAGTCTCACCACCATTCCCTTCTAGACTGATGAAGAGATAAACAAGCTGAAGAAAAGGAAATTTTGGAAGTTTTTCAAAAGATAAAAATCAATATCCCTCTTATTGAATTTATCCAAAAAGTGTCGAGGTATGCTTGATCCCTTAAAGAACTATGCACTACAAAAAGAAGACTTATCGATCATGAGAATGTAAATATGGGAGAAAACGTTTCTACGGTCTTTACACTGAAACTACCAAAATTGAAGGACCAAGGTATGTTTGTTATCCCGTGTAAAATTGGTAAATTTAATAGTACTCATGCAATGTGTGACTTCAGAGCATCAATTAATTTAATGCCTTTATTTTTATACCTCTTACTCTCAACTGAGCCTTTGAAGGATACAAGAGTAACAATTCAACTTGCGGATCGCTCGGTGATTTACCCAGAATATGTTTTGGAAGATGTCTTAGTCGAGGTAAACGAACTAATCTTTTTGGCTTATTTCTATGAAATTGAAATGGAAAATGACTGAAGAAATTCTTGTTCTGAGATTCTCCTTGGGTGACCTTTCCTTAGTACAACAAATATGAAGATCGACGTAAGAAACATAATTCTTACGATGGAATTTGACAATCAAGTCGTTAAATTTGATGTATATAAGGCCATGTGATATCCTGATGAAGTGAAAAACTTAAATTTTGTAGATGTTATAGAGTCTAATGAGTTTGTGGAATCTAACTTAGTTGATTGCTTATCGAAGGAATTTGGCAAAATTGGTGAAGAGAATAGGGAGTTCGAAAAAACATTTTCGATTTATTCTATAAATTTCTGACAAATTAATTACTTCATCAAAACTAAATTATTACATTTTGTTGTACATGCTCCTCAAATTGAGTTAAAAGAATTGTCGAAACATTTGAAGTATGCATTCTTGGGGTAATAACGAGACTTTATCGGTAATAATTTCGAACAAATTGTCAAAGAAGGAAGAGGAGGCCCTTTTGATTGTTCTTTGCATGTAAAAAGAGGCAATTGGGTGGACGGTTTTCGATATAAAAGGCCTTAGCCCTCGACTTGCATGCATAAAATCCATATTGAGGACGGAGCTAAGCCAACACGAGAAGGGCAACGACAATTAAATCCATCGATGATGAAAGTGGCAAAAAAGAGATTCAAAAGCCTCTCGATGCCGACATGATTTACCCAATCTTGGATAGTAACTAGGTAAGTCTTTTCCATGTGGTACCCAAAAAAACCAGAGTTACGGTAATTAAGAACTCGGAAGGTGAGTTAGTTTCGACAAAAATTCAAAGCGGATAGGGAGTATGCATCGATTACAAGAAGTTGAACTCTTCAACTCGAAAAGATCATTTTCCTCTTCCATTTAAAACCAAATGATTGAACGTTTAGCTGGGAAAACTCATTATTGTTGTCTTGATGGATTTTCAAGTTTATTCCAAATTCTGGTGGTGCCAAAAAATCAAGAAAAGACAACTTTTGCATGCCCATTCGGAACATTCGTTTACCGACGAATGCCCTTCGAATTGTGTAATACGCCTGCCACATTTCAAATATGTATGCTTAGCATATTCTCAAATTATGTGGAGAAAGGTATTGAGGTCTTTATGGATGATTTCACAATATACGATAACTCTTTCGACGAATATCTTCTCAATTTAACCAAAATATTGAAGTGATACCTACAATACACCCTGGTTTTAAACTATGAAAAAATCATTTTATGGTCGATAAGGGGTTGATTCTAGGCCATATCGTTTCTTATTATGGAATTGCGGTGGTCAAAGCCAAAATGAATATTATACGCTCACTCCCTTACCCCACAACGGTAAGGGAAATACGATCTTTTCTTGATCATGCAGGATTCTACCGCATGTTTATTAAAGATTTTTCGAATATAGTTCAACCACTATAGTTTACTTCAAAAAGATCAAGTCTTCGACTTTAGTCATGAATGCTAAAAGTCATTTGATATCTTGAAGGATAAATTCGTGTTGGCTCTGATTGTAAATGTCGAATTGGGTATACCCCTTCGAACTTATGTGTGACGCATGAGATACTAGTATTGTTGATGTTCTTGGTTAAAATTTTGATAAAGTTCTACACAATATCGCTTATGCATCTTAGACTTTGGATTTGGTGCAGAAAATTTATTCTATGACTGAAAAAGAATTGTTTGTTATAATATTTTCCTTAGAGAAATTTAGTTAGTATTTGCTAGGAACTAAAATTGTAGTTTTTTCTGATCATGCAACATTATGATATCTGATGAGCAAAAAGGAAGTAAAGTCGAGACTTATCTGGTGGATCTTGCTACTTCAAGAATTCAACTTGGAAATTAAAGATAAAAAGGGATATTAAAACTTAGTTGCAGATCATTTGAATTGCATTTCCCTTTCTAAAACTGATACGTTGCTTCGAGAAGAGTTTCCAGAGGAACATTTGATGTTGGTGCATAAGATGGTTACATGGTTCGTGGATATGGTAAATTATTTGGCAACAGGTAAATTACCTTTAAACTTGCCTTGATATGAAATTAACCGACTAAAGCAAAAACCCTGATATTATATTTGGGATGATCTTTATTTATGGAAGCACTACTCGGATCAGGTAATAAGACGATGCGTCATTGAAGAGGAGGTAAATTTTATTTTAAAATTTTGTCATTCTTATTCATGTGGTGGTCAGTTCAGACCGAAGTGTATTGCCCATAAAATGTTGGAATGTGATTTCTTTTGGCCTACTTTATTCCGTGACACTTACTTATTTTGTAAATCATGTAAAAGGAGTCAACGTGCAGGGTATTTAAGACGAAGAAATGAATTACCTCAAAATCTGATTCATGTCTATGAGATTTTATGTATGGGGAATCGACCATATAGGTCCGTTTACTTCATCATTTGGAAATACAAACATTATTTTAGTTATCGATTATGTTTTTAAATGGGTAGAAGCTAAGATTACCTGAAAAAATGATGCTAGAACCACTATTAATTTTCTGAAAATTTTTTTTAGAAACTATAAATACCCCATCGGGGTAAGCCTGAAAAATCATATTTTGTCCATCGATACACTTCTAGTTCATTTGTTTCTTTCCTTTTCTTAGTTTTATAAAATTATTATTCTTCTTTTTATTTCGCTTTTATTTTCAAGTTATTTTCTTTAAAAAAATTGAAACTAGATTGACAGATTGTCTTTCTTAAATCAAGTAACGTTCACTTCAAAAATAGATTTTGACTTGGATTGTTGATCGCTTGTAAATGTATATGCTAAGGCAAGCAAATATGTGCAAGTATACACAGTCGAATTAAGTAATAAAGGGTAAGTGAGTTATCGTCTCCTCAGGGATTGGTAGGGCTTTTGATGTTTCACCACAACTAGAACTAGGTGTCACAAGCTAGTTCCTGAATTCTTATCAAGATAGAAAAACAATTAGCAATAGATTAAATAAACTAAAGCAAGAAAATATTATGAAGTATGGTTGTAGAAAAGTTTGTTCGAGGCAAAGTAAATATGCAAAAGGAACAATGTAAAAATAGACAAGACAAAGAAAAGTGTTGATTCAAATATATTCAAAACAACCTCACATATTCAGACTTTTCACAGAGCACTCATGTTAGTCTTTTTCTATGATAAGAAAATATTCTAAGTCTAGAAGGATTTGTTATGATCTGCTTAGGCTGCCCGACAGGATTACCGAGTATTCTTAGACGGTTGTTATATCAATACTACTCAGCGTCAACTACAACCCTTGGTTTTTTCAAAACTGTTGTTGTAGCAATACCCCTCAGCGTAAACTATAATCGTTCTCTATCCTACTTAAGCATCTATCTCTTTTAGTCGATTGAAACCCTCTCCTTATCTCTAAGGTAGGCATGTTAGAACATCACCATCCCGGATCTATTCCCTTGTTCACGTAGATCTGTCTTAATTCTATCAAATCTAAGAATCAATTTCTAGATAAACGACAATCTCTCGAAGCTCTTATAATGTCTAGACATGTTTCACCTAGGCCCCAGGAATCTCTCGAAATCTCTTACAGTGTCAAGGCAAAATATTTAAACAATGAACAAAATAGACTTAAGTAAAATCATAATGCGCCATTCATAAACTATAAAATAATTGTCTCGTCAAAACAAAAACCAATACCAAGTAAAGCAATTCATGGTGTTGCCAAAGCGTCATCCAATGATATCATCATTTAATATAAACCCCAAAGAAAATAAAAGAAATTAAGAATAAAGGAAGAACGACTCACAAAAAGGGGCTCTGTCGTGACATCTTTAACCAGCATCGCGCCTGCTCTGGCGGCCAGCCTCTCTCGAGTCTTTATCAGTGTTCTTCTATAGCCTGTCTATTGAGGACACCAAGGACGGTCAGGTTGGAGAACGGTGGATGATAAAACACTGCATCTTCTCACTCCACGCCTCAGGTAAGCTCTCATTTCTTCCGTGCCTCCTTGTTTTTGGCGGTTGTGACTGGGTATTTATCGAAGGAATTTTCCTAGGGTTTCATATAATTAAATATTTCCTAAATACCCATTTTAACTTGTCCAAGCTATAAATGGAAAGGTGGCTGAATATTGTTAGAATCTTTGGGCTTGATTGCACGTGAGGTCAATCGTACAACTGGCAGGTGACATAAGTAATTCATCATATCCGCTTTAAACTTGCAAGATAAATATGTTCCTCGCTGTCTTTGTCTTCTGTGTTCCAATGGCCCTTGAAAGATATATTGTCACAACTGAAATGTTCCTCCTAAGTTAATTCCTGCACACACAATCCACACAAGCCCTTTTCTCCTCAGCAGCAGTCAAACCAAATAAATCATGCATAGGCAAAACTTATCCACCACATGCAATTATAACCTAAATGCAACTAATATGCTATGACTACATTGTTTATACGAGTAATAACTTAAGTAAAAAGACTAAAAATAGAGTCTTTTTATGGAGTTATCACACCCCCAAACATAAGTTATTGCTTGTCTTCAAGCAATGGATAATAGTTAGTAGGAAAATTAAAATTGTCATGGCAAATTGATATTAAGATAATCATGTGGTTTTAAAATTTCATTCCTCAGCAAAAAGTTTAGCTTAACCATGCTAGACTGTCATATAGTTCAAGTACCTTCTTGAGTCAGGATTCTTTGCTAGCGTGTGTGCGTGATTATAATCAGTCTATGCATTAATGTAATTAGAAAACTTCAAGTAAGTACTTCTATTTTTCCAGGGCTTCAAATTATTTTTCAAGCTCACTTTCCACTTCTATTTATTCACCTTTTTTTAAGGGGAGTAAGCTCATCACACCTACCCTCCCACACTCTAAGTGAAAGGGAGCATACCTTCTACCCCAGAGTTAGTTAGGTAGAGTCATCCTGTGACTACTTTCATTCACTCATATGCCTAGGTGACCTTTTATTTTATGGAGTTTCCTGACTATGCCATTACATAGAGGAGTGTCCCTTTTTTATTCCACAAAATTTAAGCACTAAGAAGTTCCACTAAAGCTTTACAATTCTTTCGATGTCGTGGCATGCAGAAAATTCTTTCCTAAAAATTTACTAAGCACATTAAGTAGAGACATCATACAATCGTGTTTACAAGTTTTCAAAGAATCACGGCTAAGGTCGGTTCTATCCTTTTAGTTGTCTTGTAAAATAATTATGGCCTAGGCAATCAAATTATGCTTTCATCATCGGATATCCTTAATTTATTCCATACAATAGACTCAACGTACTCATACCATGACAACCAAAATTTTCAACCAATTATCATCAACCTATTAACTAATTGTGAGATGCAACACCTCCCCCAAACTTGAGGGATGCATTGTCATCAATGTAGGAAAAATAAAATAAACTTAATGAAACTAATTGCAAATACAGAAGGAAAAAATTTTGAACTTACTATGGTGGGTCTGCTTGACTGGACGCGTATGTTTGGCGTTGCTTTGGATGAAGGGGCTCTCGGATCATGTAGCTTCTGATGAAATCAAAGAGGGAGATGGCTGAGTGACATATCCTGTTGTTCGCTTAATGTGACACTTTGTGCTCGGGGCACTTGCTGGTGATTGCTTGTCCTCAGTGTGGGTGGTAGGAAGTTGGCATCAATTTACCCTTTAAGAAGTGATTCCAAAACTTTACAATTGGCTTAAGGGCTCAGGGATCTACCCACTTACGTGTTGGCGTGTTTCCTTCAAACTTGGTCCGTCCGAAGCAGAGTTCTTCCAGGATTCCATCGTAGGTTTCTTGATTTGCCTCAGCCAGGAATTTCTTGTGGTGATCTTCCACCTGACCGAGCTTAAAATAGCGGTTGAGGCCTGATGGGGAAAACCGAAAGAATTTCCTTCTCACATAGACTTTATATTGAGATGGGTCTCCGAGATGGGCATAAAATTCACGGACCATCGCCGGTGCCACTGTCTTAGGATGCCGAGAAAATGTTTCCCTCTTATTTTTCTTATTACGTCCACTACCTCTGGTCCGAATGGCTTGTCACTTTCTGCTGGAAAGCGAAGTCGTCCTCCAAATAGACTTGTCGCTTTTGGAGATTTTAAACCTTGCTTCAGCTTCAGCAGTTTGAAAACACTCAAATGATGAGGATGGGCTGGATTTTTCTTGGATCTAGCCATGATTTTTGTTGTAAATTTATATTGTGGCGGTAGTGTGGAAGAAAAAATTAAAGAAAAAAACTTGAAGGAAGAGAAACTATGGGAACGATAAGGAAGAATAAGTGATGGTTAGTTTTTTTGGGGAAGGTAATGGGTGTTTTATTTGGGGCAAAACGGTCAAAATGAGAAGGGAAAAAGATATGATATTAATTACACAATATTTGATTTGACATAAAGTAGGGAAAATATATCTTTCCCTTTTCACAATTATCACCAAAACTACTTAACTGAGGGTTTCTCTTCCTCCCATTCGTGATCGTCAACCCCATTATGCCATGTGTACCTTGCATGCCACAAAGAAAAAAAATAGAATAAAATTAAGTAACTCATGCATAATAAAATAACTTAATTTATTTATGTACAGAATTCAGATTTTTGTTGCCTAGGCAACCAAAATTGTTCAGGTAAGTAAAGCAATTTCTTGGGCATCGTGTGTTCGATGCCGGTTTATCGTACATGACTGGTGCTCCTTTGTATTCCTTTAGTCTCTGGCCATTCACGTTAAATATGGATCCATCATCTTGGTTCTTGATTTCTATTACTCCGTTGCAATGGGCTTGGTGTACGATGAACGATCCTGACCATCTAGATTTTAGCTTGCCTGGAAATAATTTGAGTCGTAAATTGTAGATCAACACTTGTTGTCTAGAATAAAATTGCCTTGGAAAAATATTTCTATCATGCCATCTTTTCAGTTTTTTCTTTGTATAGGTGGGCATTTTCGTAAGCTTGAGCTCTAAACATATCCATTTTATTCAATTCCAGAAGTCTTCTTTCTCCATCCAGTTGAGTATTCAAGTTCAAATTCTTAATGGCCCAATATGCTTTATGTTCAAGTTACACAGGCAAATGGCACTCCTTGCCATAGACTAGATTGAATGGGGAAATTCCTAACGGTGTCTTGAATGATGTACGGTAAGCCTATAGTGCTTCATCTAGTTTTGGCGACCAATCCTTGCGGTTTAGGTTAACCACTTTCTCAAGGATATGTTTGATTTCACGGTTAGAAACTTCAGCCTGCCCATTAGTCTGGGGATGATATGTCATGGCAATTCGATGACGCACTCTGTATCTTTTCAATGCCTTGGCAATTAATATTTTGTCAAAGTGTGTGCCTTCGTCGCTGATAATAGCTCTCGGTGTTCCAAATTGTGTAAATATATTCTTGTGCAAGAATTTTAGCCCGATCTTAGAATCATTCTTAGGTGTCTCTATGGCTTCTATCCACTTGGATACATAGTTCACTTCCAATAGAATGTATAGGTCGCCAAAGGATGAAGGAAATGGTCTCATAAAGTCTATCCCCCACACATTAAAAAGTTCAACCTCCAAAATGTTTTGCCAGGGCAATTTATGTCTCTCGGATATGTTCCCCGTGCGCTGGTATCTATCACTTGACTTATAGAATTCGTGTGCATCTTTAAACAAAGTGGAACAATAGAAACTGGATTGAATAACCTTCGATGTTGTCCTCGTTCCACTGAAATGTCCTCCGTACGGGGATGATTGGCAATGAAGCATAATTTCTTTCTTTTCTTCTTCTGGGACACATCTCCTGATTATTTAGTTGCCACATTGTTTGAATAGGAATGGTTCATCCCAGTAATACTGTCGCACATCATGTCTGAATTTTTTTCGGTTTTAGGTAAATAAATCTGGAGATATAATATCACTAACAAGAAAGTTTACTATGTCAGCGTACCATGGCGCAACTGTAACAAATAAAATTTTCTCATTAGGGAAATCCTCCTGGATGTCCTTCATGTCATGACAAATGATTTTGTTTTCTAACCTAGTCAAGTGATCTGCTACTTGGTTTTCACTACCCTTTCTATCATTTACCTCTAAATTGAACTCTTGTAGTAGTAATATCTATCTGATGAGCCTAGGCTTTTCATCTTTTTTATTAATTAAAATATTTAATGGCAGAGTGATCAGTATGGATAATAACTTTAGTTCCTATGAGATATGGCCTAAACTTATCGAAAGCAAATACTACTGCAAGAAGTTCTTTTTCAGTTGTGGTATAGTTCATCTGTGCATCATTAAGGGTACGACTAACATAGTAGATAACATGAAAGAAGTTCTTTTTCGTTGTCACTGCATCGTATATAAGCTCAAATGGTATTTCTCCCAGTTTAGCACTAGGATGGCTTCTTCACATCACTTCAGTACTTTAGATAAGTTGTCAATGCATCGGTTGAAGTCATTGCCCGAGACGGAGAAGTCTTCCTTAAATATTTCCATACAATCTTCCACCATATCTAAAAAGATTGCCATCATACAACTCTGAAAGGTTGCTGGAGCATTACATAGTCCAAACGACATTATTCTAAACACATAGGTACCATACATGCATGTGAAAATAGTCTTCTCTTGATCTTCCAGTGCTATGGCTATCTGATTGTATCCAGAATATCCATCAAGGAAGCAGTAAAATGCTTTTCATGCTAACCTATCAAGTATTTGATCAATGAAAGGGAGTGGAAATTAATTTTTCTTTGTTTCTTTATTTAGCTTCCTGTAGTCCATACATATTCACCAGTCTATGACTATTATTGTAGTTAAAAGCTCATCATTTTTATTCTTAACCATAGTCACACCACCCTTCTTTGGCACTGCACTGCACCGGACTTACCCATGAGCTATCGGATATTGGATAAATTACTCTGGCTTCTAGCCATTTTATGATTTCCTTCATTACTGCTTTCTTTATGATCGGGTTGAGTCTTCTTTGTGGTTCCACATAATTGCTATGACTATCTTCTAAGTTGATCTTGTGCATGCATATGGTAGGGTTGATTACCTTCAAATCTGTCATTGTCCACTCGAGAGCTTTTTTTGTGCTGTGATAAAACATTTAACAAAATGTTCTCTTGTTCGGAGGTTAGACTAGCATAAATTATCACCGGTAAGTCTTATTACTACCTAAATAAGAATATTTCAAATATGATGGCAAAGTTTTGAGTTCCAATATGGGTGCATGTTGTAATGATGATTTTGGGGGACTAAATTCATTGAAATCTAATGGTTCGAATTTCATACCTGGTCTGGCGTGAAGAAAGCTTGACTGTTCCTCTAATTTATCTTCATAGTTTGCATTGGTGTCATCGTTAGAAAATCCGTCAATTACTTTATTTAAAAGATTATTACCGAGGTGCAAATTATCAAAATCCTCTTCTAACAATTTTTCGCATGGGCCAAAATTTTCGTGTTCATGCGTCAGAAAAATCAAGTCTTGGCACAAAGTGTCATATTCATTGATATGTAAAAATTCATCTTGGCCAAGACTTTATGCGCTCTACTCCTCCATTAGTTCCATGTCTCTAATGCATTCCTCTGAATCATCAACATATTTCATGAAATTGAACGTATAAAATTGTGACGCTTTGATCTCCTACCCGCATTGTGAACTATCCCTTCTCGTAATCTATTAAGATTAGTCCAGTGGCCAAGAATCAACTGGAAATACGAATTTATCCACTTTTACAATGACATCTTCAATTCTGTCCTCAGGACGAACGTAAGACCGGTCAGCTAACTGTAAAATAATTGTGGTTGGGCAAGCATTACATATTTCTAATTTTAAAAATATGGACTTGGGCATCAAATTTACGCTTGACCCTAAGTTAACAAGAGCTCATCCTACAAAGTTGTCACCGATCAAACATGGTATTACGAAACTACCAGTATCTTTTTGCTTTGGTGGGGGTTTGCTTACTGTAGAGCAGAATACTTTTACCGTGGCAACATTTTTTTACTTTTCTCTTTTTTGTGACAATGTCTTTTAGAAATTTAGCATACAAAGGCATTTGCTCGATGGTTTCAAATAAAGGAACATTAATATACAACTGATCCAGAACGTCAACAAATTTTTTGAACTGGATTTCATCATTTTGTTTCTTTAATCGTTGAGGAAATGGTGGTGGAGGTCTGAATTCATCTGTTATAGGTGGTGAGGATACTTTTGCCTTGGCAATAAAAGTCCTATTATCTGCTTGATGAACTTTTGAACCATCATCCTTTTCCTTCTCCTCAGGCAATTCCTCTAGTTCAACAATTTCCTATTGACCCCAGGTTGTGTAATGCATTGGCTAGAATGTTCCAGTTGCTTCCCCCCAAACTTGTCGTTCTGATTAATCTGGGTAACACTCCTCAGTGTAAGTAGACCACACTGCTCCTTTCCATGATGTTTACTGACCTCGGTATCACTCTGGAGACTTCTTTGTGGGCAAGAATGTAAGATCGTGGTGATTTAACCCACTTGGTTCTCCAATGCTCTCAAGGATGAACTATGGCTTTGCAAAAGAGCTGCTTAACTTTGTAAAAAATTACCTTGGTTTTTAATTGTTGTTGAGTGTTCATGGATCAAAGATTTTGTTGAAGCCATAAAATATTTTATCGAGGCCATAAATTTCTACAGTGAAGCTTCCAAGGAGTTAGTATTAGAGTTAGTATTAGAGGAAGAAATTGTACCTTTAGTATGTTGCCAAGGCATCTTCTGATGTTGAAAATTTTGATGTTTCGAATTATTCTGTTGTGGCTTATTATAATTGTCTACCTGATTGTTGTTGTTGGTCCCTTGACCACCCTATGAAAAATTTGGATGTTGTCGCCATCTAGGATTGTATATATTCGAGTATGGGTTTTATTGCTTTGGTTGTTATTACTTTGGTTGTAGTTGCCCATAAAATTGATGGACTCCTAGTTTTCTGGACATTCACTCTCATGGTGGTTGCCACGACAAAAAATGCATGCAACACTATTTGCCTTGACTTCTCTCACCTCATTAAGATGCTGTAAATTTTTCAACATGTTAGTTATGACAGAAAGTTTAGCAGAAACTGAATCCTTACCCTCAATTTCATATGCTCCAGATACTTTTCTACCGGTTCCCTGCCTTGTAGATGGGAATTGATAGTCATTATTTGCTATCCTGTCGAGAATACCGAAGGCTTCCTCATGTGATTTATCAAGCAAAGTACAATTCACTGAGGCATCCAACATCATTTGAGTAGGTGCGTTGACTCCATTAATAAACATCACAACTTGAGTCTAGTCATGAAATCCATGGTTTACACACTTGCGAAGCAGACTTTTATATCAGTCCCAATATTCGTACATGGATTCATCGTTGCCTTGGTGAAAACTTACAATGTCATTGCGTACCTTTAGTATCTTGCCAAGGCATCTTCTGATGTTGAAAATTTTGATGTTCCGAATTATTCTGTTGTGGCTTATTATAATTGTCTACCTGATTGTTGTTGTTGGTCCCTTGACCACCCTATGAAAAATTTGGATGTTGTCGCCATCTAGGATTGTATATATTCGAGTATGGGTTTTATTGCTTTGGTTGTTATTACTTTGGTTGTAGTTGCCCATAAAATTGATGGACTCCTAGTTTTCTGGACATTCACTCTCATGGTGGTTGCCACGACAAAAAATGCATGCAACACTATTTGCCTTGACTTCTCTCACCTCATTAAGATGCTGTAAATTTTTCAACATGTTAGTTATGACAGAAAGTTTAGCAGAAACTGAATCCTTACCCTCAATTTCATACGCTCCAGATACTTTTCTACCGGGTTCCCTGCCTTGTAGATGGGAATTGATAGTCATTATTTGCTATCCTGTCGAGAATACCGAAGGCTTCCTCATGTGATTTATCAAGCAAAGTACAATTCGCTGAGGCATCCAACATCATTTGAGTAGGTGCGTTGACTCCATTAATAAACATCACAACTTGAGTCTAGTCATGAAATCCATGGTTTACACACTTGCGAAGCAGACTTTTATATCAGTCCCAATATTCGTACATGGATTCATCGTTGCCTTGGTGAAAACTTACAATGTCATTGCGTATCTGTGTGTTCATATTGGGTGGATTGTATCGAAGTAAGAAGCTTTAACATAAATCTACCCAAGATTCCATTGAGCCCGAAGGGACTCCACTGAGCTAAGCTCTCACTCGGTCGCGTAGGGAATAAGGGAAAAGTTTAAGCTTCAGCACATCTTCATGCTCTCCTTGTTACCTGAATGAATCGTACACTTCGAGAAAGAAACGGACATGATGTATAGGATCCTCATTAGGCAAGCTACCAAATTGACCGATGGAGTTTAGCATATTAAACATCATCGGTTTAAGTACAAAATGGGTTTCTTGTATTTCAGGTGCCATGATGCCTAGATTAAGATCATCAAAAATTGGATTCAAATGGTCTCGTATTTCTCATGTTCTTGCAACTTCTCTAGGAAAATTATTTGCTGCTACGTCAGGATCTGCCTGATCTCCCATGTTGTTGTTTCCTTGAAACTGTAGTTGGTTCATTTACTCTTTGGCTCATTGGTTACGTCGCCTTTGTCTAAATGACTGTTCAATTTCAGGGTCAAATGGTTCTAATGGTTTACCAGCAGATCTCAGGGTCATGCAACGATAAAACCTTCAAAGGAAAATAAAAAATTAAACAAGTTAAGCTAATTAATTAAAATGTGACAAGAAATAAAAATTTGTTATGGAAAAAATTCTCAAAAAATGCCGTTAGTTGCCAATCCCCGACAACGGCGCCAAAAACTTCATCCCTTGTAAATGTATATGCTAAGGCAAGCACATTTGTGCAAGTATACACAGTCGAATCAAGTAATAAAGGGTAAGTGAGTTATCGTCTCCTCAGGGATTGGCAGGGCTTTTGATGTTTCACCATAACTAGAACTAGGTGTCACAAGCTACTTCCTGAATTCTTGTCAAGATACAAAAACAATTAGCAGTATATTAAATGAACTAAAGCAAGAAAATATTATGAAGTATGGTTGTAGAAAAGTTTGTTCGAGGCAAAGTAAATATGAAAAAGGAACAATGTAAAAATAGAGAAGACAAAGAAAAGCGTTGATTCAAATATATTCAAAACAACCTCACATATTCAAACTTTTCACAGAGCAATCAGTTTAGTCTTTTGCTATGACAAGAAAATATTCTAAGTCTAGAAGGATGTGTTATGATCTGTTTAGGCTGCCCGATAGGATTACCGAGTATTCTTAGACGGTTGTTATGTCAATACTACTCATCGTCAACTACAACCATTAGTTTGTCAAACTATTATCGTAGCAATACCTCTCACCGTAAACTATAATTGTTGTCTATCATAGTCAAATGTCTATCCCTTTTAGTCGATTGAAACCCTCACCTTATCTCTAAGGTAGGCAGGTTAGAACATCACCATCCTGGATACATTCCCTTGTTCATGTAGATCTATCTTAATTCTCTTGAATATAAGAATCAATTTCTAGACAAACGACAATCTCTCGAAGCTCTTACAATGTCTAGACATGTTTCACCTAGGCCTCAGGCAATCTCTCGAAAGATCTTACAGTGTCAAGGTAAAATATTTAAACAATGAACAAAACAGACTTAAGCAAAATCATAATATGTCATTCATAAACTATAAAATAATTGTCTCGACAAAACAAAAACCAACACCAAGTAAAGCAATTCATGGTATTACCAAAGCATCATCCAAAGGTATCATCGTTTAATACAAATCCCAAAGCAAATAAAATAAATTAAGAACAAAGGAAGAACGACTCCCAAACAGGGACTCTATCGTGACATCTCTGACCAGCACTACGCCTACTCTAGCGGCCAGCCTCTCTCGAGGCCTGACCGTCGCTCTACTATAGCCTGGCTATGGAGGCCACCAAGGACGGTCGGGATGGAGAACGGTGGAAGATAAAACACTACAGCTGCTCACTCCATGCCTCAAGTAAGCCCCTCTCTCTTCCTTGTGTCCCTTTTTTTTGCGGCTGTGATTGGGTATTTTTTGAAGGAATTTTTCTAGGGTTTTGAATAATTAAATATTCCCTAAATACCCGTTTTAATTTGTCCAATCTATAAATGGAAAGGCGGTTGTATATTGTCAAAATCTTGGGGCTTGATTGTATGTGAGGTCAGTCGCACAGCTGGCAGATGACATAAGCAATTCGTCAGATCTGCTTCAGACTTACAAGAAAAATCTAGCCTTGGCAAGATAAATTTGTTCCTCGCTGTCTTTTTCTTATGTGTTCCACTGGCCCATGCGAAATATATTTTCACGATTGAATTGTTCATCCTAAGTTAATTCATGCACATGCACATGTACCGCTGTCTTTTTCTTATGTGTTCCACTGGCCCATGCGAAATATATTTTCACGATTGAATTGTTCATCCTAAGTTAATTCATGCACATGCACATGCACAATCCACACAAGTCCTTTCTCCTCAGCAGCATTAGTTAAACCAAATAAATCTTGCCTAGGCAAAACTACCAAAAATATGTAATTATAACTAAATGCAACTTAATTTATGATTTAGAATCAATTGATTTGAATTCCCATAACACACTTTAGTGATGGAACACTAAGGGGGGATTGAGATCGAGTTTGACTTTCATAGAAGAAGCATTGTCGACACATGTTTTCGTCCTGAAATTTTTATATTATTATTATTATTATTTTAGGCTTTAAAAACCCAAACTGTATCCGATTACAACTCAACACCACGACCCAACTACCAACTGCCCTAATTATAATCTGGCCTATACCGAAAGCCTGTAAGCCAGGCCCACGCGTGAAAACCCAAGCAGCTAGGGTTTCAATCATCTGCAGCCATCGATGCTCAACAACTACAGCAAAGACTGCCACAACCTTACTGTACCAATCCCCAGCCACTGTCATTGCCACCAACCACGCACCACTCCCCTGCCATGTCAGATCAACCAAGTTAGCAAGTAAACCACAACACTCGCAAATAACAATCATGTTATTTTGTTTGGAAAAAAAAGAAATTTGTAATAGGGGTTATAAAACCCGAGCTACATGGTTGTAAAAAGGGTTCTCACCCTTTGATTTTCGAAAAGTACAAAAAAGCCAGAAAAAACATTAAAGGTATTTTTTAACTTATTTTCGGTGTTTGAAGTAAAAAAAAGATTAAAAAAATCCAAATCTTTGGAAACAAAATTGCTTGTAACTGAAAATACATAGTAAAGGGGTCTAGTGGTTTACCTAAGTCATGAGCGTCTTAGCGGCGGCCGGAGTGAGAGAAAGTCGAAGAGTATAGGGGCCTTTAGGGTATTTGGAGGTATTTTTAGGGTGTTTTAGCCCTAGATCTAGGCTTAGGGTCTAGATCCGAGCATTTATGAGGTTTTGGATAGGTTTCAGAGTTTTGGTCGTCGTGTGAAGCGGCCAAAATAGAGGTCAAGCGACGGCAGGGGGTATGTAGGGCAGCTGGCAGTAGGTCGGTCGAAGAGCTGATGAGAGAGAAGAAAGAGTTTGGAATTTTTTTTAAACTCAGTTTAAAATAAAAAAAAAGGATTAAGTTGTATTTATAGAGGGAATTTCAGGGGAAATCACGCTTAGGACCCCAAAGTTTAAGCGTGTTTGTGAAAAGGTCATATGTAGTAACCGATTTTGTAATTTGCCTATTTCTTATGCATGTTATAAAGTTTTGGTATAATTGTTGTTTTGTCCCCCTAACTTTAGTGTGTTTTTCATGTTAGTCACCTACAAGGACCATTTTTTAATTTACTCACTTTTATGCATGTTATATATTTTAGGGTTATTTGTGTTTTAATCCATATATGTTTAGTCTGTTTTTACATTTTAGTCATATGAAGTGAATGTTTATTTTTTTAAAATGTTTTGATTGATTTAGTAATTTCCCCTTTTTATTCGAATGCATGATTTAGGCTAAAAAAAGTGGAATATTTAAGAAATAGCCCAGTATTTTCTGCACGTTTATATTTCGAACCAGAATATGTTTTTTATTTTTTTAATTTAGCCATGCAATTTTAGTTTATTTTAATTTAGTCCCCATGTTTTATTTATTTTTATTCTTTGTAATTTTAGCACTTAATACTAAATATGCAAATTTTAGTCACTTTTATACTTTATTTTGTTTTAATTTTGTCATGGTGATTTGATTGTTTATATTTTAGTCCTATTTTCATTTTGCTTTATTTTAATTTTGCATGTTGCTTGCGTTGTTAGTTCAATTTAGTCATTAATTAATTTGCATGATACCCCATAAGCATCTCTTGACTCGAATCGAAATAAATTGACTAAGGGCAATATTCGTTCATTTTAATATTGTCGTAAAGTGACTGTCTTAACGTATAAGAAAGTTACTTTCGATAATTTTAAAATGAAAGTCTATCCCATTTAGTGTCACGAATTAAATCGAATCCATTTTAAAATTTGGGGTTTGGGAAAAAGATTATGTTCTTTTGATTAAATTCACTGAGAAAAGATTATTAGATCGAATCTAAGGTCTCGTCTTGAGGTATTTAAATAATTGAGCATCCTTATTCTCATTAAATATTGGTAAAATAAATAATTAATTGTATTTTCTTGGGCCTTTTATTTGTTTTATTTTTTCATGTGTTTTCCAATGGGTTTTCAAAATAATAACATTCAAATCGATATTGAGAATAGTAATATCTTTTCATTTCGGTTGGAGTAATAAATGAATGCTTTAAGGTATAAGAGGTCATTTGTTCTCGATTGGAAATCATTAGATATTATCATTTTCACTCGAATCATATTGATTTATATGATAGAATAGTAATATCTATTTATTTCGATT
Source organism: Hibiscus syriacus (assembly GCF_006381635.1). NCBI lineage: Eukaryota > Viridiplantae > Streptophyta > Magnoliopsida > Malvales > Malvaceae > Hibiscus > Hibiscus syriacus. Next base: position 7,974,598 of record NW_024063392.1, on the reverse strand, counting down.
GGAGTAATAAATGATTTTTTTAAGGCATGAAACGTCATTTATTCTCGATTGGAAATAATTAGATATTATCGTTTTCTCTCTTAAAATTATTTTGGGTGTTGTTATTTTGAATTAATAATGAACTTTAGAATGGAATTTTAATATTTTTATTTCGATTGGAGTAAGAATTAATTGCTTTAATGTATGAGTGGTCGATTCTTTTCGATAGGAAATAATTAAATATTATTATGTTTCATCAAAAAATTCAAAGAATATTATTTGTAGGATATCTTAAACTAAATTAGACTTGAATTCTTAAATTTCATTGCAAAGACAACTAATTAATCGACTAAGTACTAATTTAGGGCGTTGTGAGGAGCTAATGTTTCCCTATTCGTAACTGACTCCTGAACTCAAATTTTGGTAACGCATACCATGAATTTGTTCTTTTAATTAAAATAAATGTTTTTTAAAATGACAAATACTTTTTGGGTACCCAATCAAATCCTAACCAAAGATTAGTGGTGACTCCTCGAAGCACGTTTTATTCTTAAAAGGTCACTAAATTATTCGAAACGAGACCCCTTTTCCCTTTTTGGAAAACTATTTCGACAGCTTGGCGACTCTACTGGGGATCTATTTTTTAGAGAGTCAGAGAATTAGTTGACTAATTAGTTGTCTTTGCAAATGAAAATTACAAGTTTGCTCTAATTTGATTTTTGATCCCTTGTGTGGTTTGAATATATTTTTTACAATTTGATTAACCACTAAATAGTTATATTGATTTGTTTGCTAATGTTTTCAGAGTAAATAAATGTTCAAGCTTTTGAGACTTCTATTTAGTGTTGATTATTTTGTTTTTGCTTTTCCTCACACACTGCATAATTGCATTTACATAACATGAGCTAAAACCTCACTCTATCCTATTTAAATATGAGTGAGAAATTACTCCCTCATGTGGTTTTCACCTCCGTATGGGATATAGATTGCTTCTGGGGCTCACGCCTTATAATCCTCATGATGGTTTTCACCTCCGTATGAACATTAGGAGGTGTGTCCCCACGAATTGAACTCGGTCCAAAAGTTTGTGATAGGCTAAGATTGAGGGTTTGGCAACCCAATAGGGCACTGACAAAGACAATTTGAGAACCTCTTACTTTAGAGTCGAACCCATCATATAGTAAACTTAGAAATCAAATAGATCCTTACCAAGATCATAAGAATCCCGTGATGAGAGTACACAAGGAAAAGTCTTTTTGAGCCTTTTAATTTTTTTGTGTAATTTTGATTCCCGAATAAATGTATGCAAACCAGAGATCATGTTGGGAAAAGCAAAAATTGAGGGTGAAACGTCTAACACGAAAGTTGAGTCTGACTCAAATAAGAGAAGCATAGAGGAAGTAAAAGAACAGGAAGAAAAAAAGATGATGCCTTTCGTTCTGATTCCAGACTCATACTCAGATTTGTTACCCTTTCTCTTCGAAAGTGGCCTTCTAACACCTATTCCTCCAAGACCTAATACGTATTTGCGTCCAGATTGGTAAAGTGTCAAAAATTCATGAGGCTGTCATTATGGAGATTTTATCTACTCTACGAAAAGTTGTACAGTTATGATATTTAAAGTTCAAAACCTCATCACGGAAGGGTTGTTATGTTTTAAAGATGGAAATCCTAAGCTCCCCTGAAGCTCAAAACTTTTCAATGAAAAGAGATTTGCAAACCAATTCTTTTTCCAGATGCTAATCAAAAGTTGAAACTTCAAAATGAACATCTCAAATGATCAGTCACATGATCTTCAAGATATTCATAATTGTGGCAATGAGAAAGCGAGGTCAAAAGAGCTTATACTCAATTTTCCTTTATTTTCATACAACAAGTTATATCCCAAGTTGCTCAAAACCCAACTAATTACTCCATGTCTGGCTAAGCCTTTGCTGCCCCCTATCCGAGTTGGTATAATGAGAAAGTTTCTTGTGAATATCATGCGCCGGAGGACATTCCATCAAGAATTGTGGAAACTTTAACCGACAAGTCCAAGATTTTTTGGCTCATAGAGTTATAGAGGTGGATTCAATCAGTCAGTTTCGGTCAAACAGTTGGGAGTCAGCCCAGAAAGAAGTAGATGGGGTCGGAACAAATGATGTACATACAGAAGAAGGCGTAAAAAAGAAAAATAGCAAAATCAAGGAAAGCGAGGTATATGAGGAAGAGTTAAAGGACTCAACTCTTGAGAATTATTTGATTCTAACTAATGAGAAAGAAGTTGGAAATGACGAGAAAGAAGTTAAAAGAGAAGTAATTTGAGACTGGCCACAAAAGTTGTCTTGAAAAATATGGCCCTTGCAGTTTTTCGAGTGCCTATTTCCGACTTGATATTCCCTTTAATCAAGAGTCAGTACCTCACTCAAAGGCCTTTGAAAGTGAGGACTATCCCATCTGCTTATGTCTATGACCCGAATAGTGCTTGCAATTTTTTCTAGGGGCATTGGGCTATCACACTGACAAGTTCATACCATTGATGGAAGAGGTAGAAAAGTTCTTTGACAAATGAGTCCTGACACGAGAAATGGTCGAGAGATGAGGAGCAAGTGAGGGTAAAGACCCTAATCCAATTGGACATCCCATTATTCTAGGAGAAATATTATATTCTGGCTGAACAAGTGAAGGTTGTTCTCCACCACAATCGCACCATACATTACCATCTTGTTTGAACTTGTTTTTTATACTTTCTCATCTTTTTTTGTAAGGATACTTAAATGAACTTATGCTACTTTAAAGATTCTGAGCATTGAATCAAATTTTAAACCTTGAAGTTCTTTGAATATCAATTGAATTAAAAACTCTTTAAATGATTATAATTATGAATCTTTGACAAAGTGACATGATTGAAAACTGATAAAACTAAGACCCTTGACCTTACCCAAGAAGATACACTCGAACACCATATCATTCTCTTGCAGGGAGCAATATAGCCTTCTCCTCTCATGAGGAAATGATCAAGAGCTTGGTATTCAGGTATGCATAGGAGTGGACAACATGGTATCCCTTGTGTATGGCATTGCAAAAACTAACTAGACTACATTTCTATTGAGGACGTTCAGTGATGATCCTAATCTTCACAAATGGAATGGTGGAGTGGATGAATTTAGTATAGGCCAGATGTTTTGGAACTGAACTCTAAATATGGGATTCTCTGACAATCAAAGAGACATAGACTATAAAAGGTTATTCTCAATGAGCTTAATAAATTCTAGATCTGAATACTCAAAAGGTTAATAAATTATTATTATAGATTATACAATAAACCTGATATCTTCCACTAAATCAATTCGTTTATAGAGGAAACTCAAAAGCCCTGGCTTTATGAATAGATTGCATTCAAACCATGACATTGCTCGAATACTCGGTAGTTCGGTGTTTGCTCTACTACGATTGTCAAGTCGAAGAATTTGTGATGAGATGAACCCTTCAGCTATCCCAATGAAGGCAATTATAATATATATATATATAATAAAGATGAATTCAGCTACCCAAACAATGACAGGTTAAATCAGATTTATCTAATAACAAGTTTCAGTAAAATGGAACTAAGGGAGTTGATGAACACCTGTTATAGTCGACCTCACATAAGCACTTAGGATTTTATTTTTAGATTGATGTCTCTACACTACCTCTGCTAAGGAAGTCTAGAAGCTTGAACAAATGAAAGATTTCAGAGAACCAAAGTAAAGGTGTTCTAAAAAGTCTAGTAATTGATTATGCTAGTTGCTTCATTTTGTTCGTATCCGATTAAAATGCCAAGCCAAGAAATAGGGGCATGTTATAATGTTCAAAAAGACTGAGAAAGAAATGACATATTTGATGACTAAAACCCTAGAAAATAGGAAGCCAACCCATCAATTTCGACACTTGTCAAAGAGCTATAACTTTGAAAGTATTAAAAGAGTTGTTGTTTCTTTATATATTCTGAACTCATGTTTATGATTTGCTTCATTTGCGAGCCTGAATTAAGGGGTAATACTTTATAAAATTATTTCGTTCTTTGATTTCTAAAATAAAAAAAGGAGAAAAACATTTTCAAACAGGAAAGTCTCAAATACGAAAGGTCCTTGAAGTGGGTGATGCACATTCTTCCTCTATTGGAGAAAAAGAATAAATGATGCCAGAATAATTAAGCATTCCACAATCTTGAAAGAAAATAGTCGGAGAGATCATAATGATTGGAGGATAAAACTTGTGACACTTCCTTGTGACGTTGTCAATAACCCGTCAGGAAGCAGATTATCGCTTTATTTGAAAGGGGCACATATCCCAGCGCATAGCAAAAATGAAAGAGTGTGACCAGTTAAGGATGAATTTTGGCACCCCAAATAAGGAGGATCCATGAAAATACTCACCTAGGGGCATGACCAAAAACCCAGCTCATGTTGAGATAATGAAATATAGACAGACAATACATTGTGAACGAGTCTCACGACTTGGAGTGTCAGGGACAGACCATGAATTTGAGTATGGCTTACCTTGAAAAGCAAACCAGTCAAGCATCAATTAACTATAGAGTTCCAGAAAAACAAATCTGAGAGCGTATTTGAGCCAAGGAAAAAAAGTGGCATCACTATCATATTATGGACCACAAGAATTCGAGAGAGAAGACATTTCCTCTAAAATGAAGAAAGAAAACGAAGACAACATGAGGATCAGGTTGATCCTCAGAAGATTGCAAACTAGAGCTGACGAGTTCCTACATCGATATTGAGACAAGTTATACAAAAAAATGATCAAGTGAAGAAAGACTGAGGTCTTCATTTTGATGCGAGAAGAAGATTAATCAACATTTCTGCATACAAAAAAGTCATGCATTACATTTAGAGATATTAAGTGCATTCATCTTGTCATACATGTATACATATTTCTTACAGATTTTTCAAGAAAAGAAGAGAAAAGAAAAATCAGAATTCAAGCCTCAAATGGAGGGAATTGCACTAAGAGTGGTAGAAACTCGAGAATTGAGGAACCCAATGCACAGGACAATCATAATTTTTGAAGTGGGGCATGTTACCAAAATTACGTATTTTTTAGAAACTAAGTTTGATTTTCAAAGGTTTCTTGACAGGGTATTTTTAAATGAGTTTTCAAAAAAAACTAAGTCTTCTTTTAGAGGTTTCTGGACATGATGGACTTTTTGAAAAATAAGCTTGATTTGCAAAAGTTTCTTACTTAGTAAGTCCTTCGGACCATCAGTAAGTCTTTCGAGCATAAGGCCTAAATCCTTCGGTCATCTATAACCCTTTCGAGCAAGATGATAAGTCCTTTGGACCATCCATAAGAACTTCGGCATGATGATTTTCACATGTTTTTCAAAAAATGAGAAAACTTTCTCATTTAAATCTGAAAATTGAAATTTTTGAAACGTAAAAAACCGATTTCCAAAGTTTCTTACCTAGTAAACTATTTCTAAAATTGGTATAAGTCTTTGAGCATGATGAGTTAATCCTTCAGGTCATCTATAAGCCTTTGAGCAAGATGATAAGTCCTTCAGGCCATCCATAAGACCTTGGGCAAGATGTTTTCACATGTTTTTCGAAAAATGAGAAACGTTTCTCATATTGAATCTGAAAATTAAAATTTTTGAAAAAGTAAGAAAAGTTTCTTACCTAGTAAACTATTTCCAAAATTGGTAAGTCCTTCGGGTCATCAGTAAGTATTTCTAGCATGATGCTTAAGTCCTTCAGGTCATTCATAAGACCTTCAGGCAAGATGTTTTCACATGTATTTCGGAAAAATGAGAAAAGTTTAACATTTAAATATGAAAATTGTAATTTTTGAAAAGTAAGAAAAGTTTCCTACCAGTAAACTATTTCCAAAATTGGTGATTCCTTCGGGCCATTAGTAAGTCTTTCAAGCAAGATGATAAGTCCTTCGAGCCATCCATAAGACTTTCGGGTTGGATGTTTTCGCATGATTTTCCGAAAAAATGAGAAAACAATTTCCAAAGTTTCTCATTTAAATCTTTCCTGAAAAATAATTTTTTTGAAAAAGTAATCAATTCAAAGTCCCAAAAAGATAAAGGTTCAACTGACACCTAAGTTGAGGTAGATTCCCATATTGGTGGATGCGAGACAAGTGTCCACAAGAAAATTGATTTTCAAAGATTATCTTGAAATCCCAAGACTTTCAGGTATGGTGTTTTCAAATTCTCAAACACATACTAACAAGGGTTAATGTTTAATTTTCAGATTTGATATTCTTGAAGACAATAGAAGCAAATCGAACTCGATTCATTATTCCTTGAAGAACAGTGGGATAATCAGCGTTTCTAGAGCTGATTTTCCCTTAAGAAGAAGCGGAATAGATCTATCTCTTTCAAGATTTGATCTTCCTTGAGTAATAGTGGAACAAGTCTGCCTCGATTCAATCTTTCCTGAAAACCAGTGGAATGGATCAACGCTTCCGATCTGATTTTCTCTCAAGAAGAAGCGAAACAGGTCCATATCTTTCAAGATTTGATCTTCCTTGAGTAACAGTTGAACAAGTCTGCCTCGGTTCAATCTTCCCTGAAGAACAGTGGAATGAATCAATGTTTCCAAATAAAATTTCCCCTCAAGAAAAAGTAGAACAGATCCCCATCTTTCAAGATTTGATCTTCCCCGAGTAACAGTGGAATAAGTCTACCTCGATTCAATCTTCCCTGAAGAATAGTAGAATGAATCAACATTTCCATATCTGATTTTCCCTCAAGTAGAAGCGGAACAAATCCCTCTCTTTCAAGATTGTCTTCCCTTGGTAATAGTGGAACAAGTCTACCGCGACTCAATCTTCCCTGAATAACCGTGGAATGAATCAACAATTCCAGATCTAATTTTCCCTCAAGAAAAAGCGGAACAAATCCATCTCTTTCAAGATTTGATCTTCCCTGAGTAACAGTGGAACAAGTTTGCCTTGATTCAATCTTCCCTGAAGAACAGTGAATGAATCAACGTTTCCAGATCTGATTTTCTCTCAAGAAGAAGCGGAACAGATCCATCTCTTTAGATTTGATCTTCCCTGAGTAACAGTGGAACAAGTCTACCACGATTCAATCTTCCCTAAAGAACAGTGGAATAAATCAATGTTTCCATATCTAATTTTCTCTCAAGAATAAGCAAAACATATCCTTCTCTTTTAAGATTTGATCTTCCCTGAGTAACAGTGGAACAAGTGTGCCTAGATTCAATCTTCCCTGAAGAATAGTGGAACGAATCAACATTTCCATATCTTATTTTCCCTAAAAAAAGCAGAACAAATCCTTCTCTATTAATATTTGATCTTCCTGAGTAACAGTGCAATAGGTCTACATTGATTCAATATTCTCTAAAGAAAAGTGGAATGAATAATCGTTTCTCGATCTGATCTACCCTGAAGAAACAATGGAGCATATTTCTTATCAGATTTCAAACCATGGAGTCGACTGAACAAAAACTCATTGTCTCTTCATCTTTGCCCTATTATTGTTAGCACAAGAATGGCAAAGAAGGGCACCTGTCAACATCCATTTTTGTCCTAACATTTTTATATTATTATTATTAATTATAATTATTTATTATTAATATTATTTTTTCAGGCTTTACAAACCCAAATTGGGCCCGGTTACAACTCAACACCAGTGCACATCTATCAACTACCCTAATTACAATCTGACCCGGTACCCGAAGCCCAAACTCAAAGCTCATCAGCCAGGTCCCCGCATGAATACCCAAGTAGCTAGGGTTTCAATCATATGCAGCTACCACCACTCACCAACCACAGCAGAGCCTACCACCACCATACTGCACCAATCCCCATCCATCGTTGCTGCCACCAACCACGCATCACTTCTCTGCCATGTCAGATCACCCAAGTCAGTAAGCAAACCACAACACACGCAAACAACAATCGTGTTATTTTGTTTGAAAGAAAAAAATAAATCTGTAACAGGTGTTATAAAAATCAAGCTACGCGATTGTAAAAAAGATTCTCACCCTTTGATTTTTAAAAAGCAATACAAAGAAAAGAAAAGAAAAATAGAAAGATTTAAGGTATTTTTTTACTTATTTTCAATGTTCGAAGTAAAAAAAATAAAAAAAACCCAAACGTTCGAAACAACCTTACGTATAACCGAAAATACATAGTAAAGGGGTCGAGTAGTTTACATGGGCCGTGGGGGTCTTAGCGGCATCGGAGTGTGAGAAAGTTAAAGTAATTGATGGGCCTTTAGGGTATTTAAAGGTCTTTTTAGGGTTTCTTAACACTAGATCTATGATTAGGGGTCTAGATCTGAGCATTTATGAGGTTTTGAGTAAATTCAGAATTTCGGTCACTGTGTGCGGCGGCCAAACAGTGGCCAAGGGTGAAGTAAGGCGGCTGGTAGTAGGCCAACCGAAGAGCGAAAGAGAGAGAAGAGAGAGTTTTGGATTTTTTTTAAAACCCGGTTTAAAAACAAAAGATTAATTTGTATTTATAAAGGGAATTTTGGGGGAAATGACGCTTAGGTCCCCCGAGTTTAAGCATGTTTTTACAAAGCATTCATATATAGGGATCGATTTTGTAATTTTCTTTCTTTTTAATGCATGTCATATATTTTTTATAATTACTTTAGTCCCCTAAATTTAGCGTGTTTTTGCATGTTAGTCACATATAGGGACTGTTTTTGTAATTTACCCAATTTTATGTATGTTATATTTTTAGGGTTATTTGCGTTTTAATTCATGTATGTTTAGTGTGTTTTTACAGTTTAGTCATATGTAGTGACTGTTTAATTTTTTTAAATGTTTTGGACTGATTTAGTAATTTCCCTTTTTTTGTTTGAATGCATGATTTAGGCTAAAAAAGAGGAATAATTAGGAAATAACCCCTAAAATTTTTACATGTCTATATTTCGAACCATAATCATTTTTTGATTTTTTTTAATTTGGCCATACAATTTTAGTTTATTTTAATTTAGTCCCCTTGTTTTATTTATTTTTTTCTTTGTAATTTTAGCACTTAATATTAAAAATGCTCATTTTAGTCACTTTTTTACTTTATTTTGTTTTAATTTTGACATGGTGATTTGATTGTTTATATTTAGTCCTATTTTCATTTTACTCTATTTTAATTTTGCATGTTGCTTGCATTGTTAGTGTATTTTAGTCATGAATTAATTTTGCATGATACCTCATAAGCATCTCTTGACTCGAATCGAAATAAATTGACTAAGGGCAATATTCATTCATTTTAATATTGTCGTAAAGTGACCGTCTTAACGTATAAGAAAGTTACTTTCGATACTTTTAAAATGAAAGTCTATCTCATTTAGTGACACGAATTAAATTGAATCTATTTTAAAATTTGGGGATTGGGAAAAAGATTATGTTCTTTTGATTAAATTCATCGAGAAAAGATTGTCAGATCGAATCTAAGGTCTCGTCTCGAGGTATTTAAATAATTGAACATTCTTATTCTCATTAAATTGGTAAAATAAATAATTAATAGTATTTTCTTGGGGTATGCCTTTTATTTGTTTTATTTTTGTATGTGTTTTCCAATGGGTTTTCAAAATAATAACACTCGAATTGATATTGAGAATAGTAACATCTTTTCATTTCGGTTGGAGTAATAAATGACTGCTTTAAGGTATAAGAGGTCATTTATTCTCGATTGGAAATCATTAGATATTATTGTTTTCATTAGAATCAATATTGATTTTTAAGATAGAATAGTAATATCTCTTCATTTTGATTGGAGTAATAAATGATTGTTTTAAGGCATGAAATGTCATTTATTCTCGATTGGAAATATAGATATTATCATTTTCTCTCTTAAAATTATTTTGGGTGTTGTTATTTTGAATTAATAATGAACTTTAGAATGGAATTTTAATATTTCTTTATTTTGATTAGAGTAAGAATCGATTGCTTTAAGGTATGAGAGGTCGATTCTTTTCGATAGGAAATAATTAAATTGTAACAACCTGAATATTTAAAAAAAAGTATTAATTGAAATTGGAGGTAAATTGTAAAATGGGTGAAATTAAGTGACTAAATTAAAATTTATGAAAACTGTATGCCATTTTCGAAGTAAAGGAAATTCAGGGACCAAGCCCTGAATTTCCCCTAAAATTGTCGGCAGAATTGGTGTTATAAGCGTGTTTTCTGGTTTTAAACCAGAAAACACAAATGAAAATTTCTTAAGTTTTCCTCCTCCCGTACCCTTACTTCCAAGCCCGATTCCGACGCCGTTCGACCTCCAATCGAAAAATTGAAACCACCGTCGTGTTCATCTTCGACCCGTGAACAAAACCCAGTAAATCAATTATAGTGAAACGCTGCCAAACGATGTGAATTTCGAGTCAAAGTCTCAACGTTTATTTAGCTCTATCGCCGGGAAAATCTTAAATTCACCGCCGATCGTTGCTCCGTTTACGACACCTCCTGCATCATCGTGTTCCTTGTGTCGTTTCGAGTCCGCCGGTGTCAACCTTGTTTGCCATCGACGGCGGCGCGTGAGGAGGTGGAGCAGTCAAAGATTCGGCCGAGTTGAAATTCGAGCTCTCGCCGTTCAAAAATTTGAACCGATCGTTGTAAGTATCTCGAAATCGCTCAAAATAATTTTTAGAAATTTTTCTAGAATTTTTAGGCCCCTGGAGGAGGCCTCACGCGCCACACACGCCGCCGCAAGGAGAGTGAGCTGCTCGAAAACCGGTTTTCAACCGGTTCAGACCGGTTCGAACCGGTTTGACCGGTATGACCCGACCCGACCCGACCGTTGACTTCCTTTGACCAAAACTTAAAATGGCTTTGACCGAGCATTAAACGACCGTTAATCTTTTCCGAGTATACCTATCCTGATAGTTTTCGACGTGCTGAATCCGTTTCTGCTGTCTGTTTTGTCAAATTCAAACCCGAAGGCCTCCAAATCGACGGTTAAAGTGGTTGACTTTGACCAAGAATTTGAATTTTCGAAAAGTCATACTTTATATTTTTTGACTTCCTGATTCCGATTCTGCAATCCGTTTGGCCAAATTCAGACTCGAAATACCCCAAATTGATAGTCAAACTCGAAAAATGCTTATATTCTTAAGAAGTCTAGCTTTGAACAATTAAATAGGATTTGGACTGATAGATTATTATTGTTTGAAGGTACAAGACACTCTCCGGATTGTTGGACAGCTCGACCCAGCTCTTCTAGATCAGTTAAACCACGTGTGCCAGTATTCACCCGTAAGACTCGTAAATTTTATGATTTTAGAGATTTATTTATGTTACCCATTAGTAATATAGTGTTATTATAAATTAGGTTCGAAAAATGTAGCAAAGCCTGGTGAAACCAGCAATCAGTAGATCTACTATTGAACCTATTATCGAGGTGTGTTCCCTGTTTACGACATAATTATTTTATATATTTTAAAATATGGTACATTGAAATCTATGGTTTACTGTTTATTGATACACCGATTTACTGGTGATGATTTATGGACTATGATGATTGGTTTATGATTATTGATTTTGGATTGAATTGAATTACGATAGTATAGCTCTGATCAAGCTAATAAACGGGCCTAATGTGACTCTTGAGGGCCCTAAGATGCATTAGGTTGGCTTCCCTTGCTGTGTGCTTAGGGTAAGCTATATGGACTTGGACTTACGGGCTTAAGGATACAAGCTCTAAAGCTTATCCTTAGGTTGGCTTTCTTTTTGCTGTGTGCTTAAAGTAAGCTATATGGAAAATAGTTTTGGGAACTACTGATTGTGTACAAGAAAAAGGGTTTAAACTATGATTTTTAAAAGTTAAACTCTTTTATGAATTTATGAGATGTACTGGACTATGATTTGTTTAATGTACCTATATTGATTTTAAGGTAATATTGGGACACATTGAGCCTAGCTCACCTTTCGAAAATGTTTTCCCCTTTCAGATACTGTTGGTTAGATACCTCGGTTCGAGCACTTGGAGGATCAACATATCTCTTGAAGTATATCTGATTGTAATGTTTTATCTTGCAAGTTGACTTTATTTTGGGTGACATGGACCTTATTTTAAAGTATTGTATTTTATGATGATGACGCTTTTGCTATTATTGTTCGGTTTATCGTGATTTTGATTTTGAAGACCTGTTTTAAATTAATTTATTACTTATTGGTATTATATTTACAAGTTGGGTTTTGATAGTATAATTTATTATAATTTCATATCATTTACAATGTGATTTTACATTGATTGAATAACGGTTTCAGAAAATGTCTTTAAGAATCATAATGTGATCCACTAGACTTAGTCTAAACGCATAGGTCGGGTCTAGGGGGTTACATTTATTGGTATCAGAGCTTTTGGTTTTTAAACCTCGGACTGTGTATAAGTCCACATTAAAAATATGATTTTGAAATATTTTACAAAACAAGTTACTAAGGCCATGTCATAAAGTTATTAAGATTTTAACTGTGTTCGAGACTCCAAGTGCTTATCTAACCCTAAGTTTTATCTTCTGTAGTAAACTTGAGATCCATCAAAATGAGTACTAGACGTAGTCGTCGAACTAGCCGTGGACGAGGTCGAGTGGCTAGATTTGCAGATCCGATTGATGAGATACGGGTAGATCCCCCACCTCCGATAGGTGATCCTGCTCCTACGACCCCAACGAATCTGCCTCATGTCGCTGGTATTGGCATGACTACACCGATCATAGGAGCGATCGATATTGAGTCAGAGTCTACAAGAGTTGCATTAGATGAGAATTTTAGTAGACAATTTCTGCAGTTAATACAGGGAGCAGTCAAAGCTACTGGTGTTGTATCTGAGGTTCCTATTTCACAGACGTTGATTGCCAATGGAGTTAGAACTTTTGGGGGACAGATTGGTGGAGCTCCTACTGAAGCTGAGGATTGGCTCCAGGATACAGAGATACGTATGGATCAGTTGGGTTTGGACTCAACTAAGAGATATCTGGGTGCTGTAGCAATGTTAGATGGTAATTCCTACACTTGGTGGGAGTCAGTGACCAGTAGTGTTCCTACCGATCGTTTGACCATGAATTTCTTTAAGGATCGATTTCGGAGCCGTTTTCTGGGAGAGCTCTTCTTAGCTCAGAGACGATAACAGTTTCAAGACCTGGTTCAGGGAGACATGACTGTTTCTGAATATGAGATCGAGTTTCTGAAGTTGCTGAAGTACGGATTCAGTATGGTACCTACGGAGAGAGATCGATGTCGTAAATTTGCCCTTGGACTCAGATACGAGCTGCGTAGGCAAGTTGTAACCCATCAGGATGAGATATTTGATGTGCTGGTGGGCAGAGCCAAAGATGCGGAAGAGGTGGAGGTTTTAGCTTCTGGTAGATAACGTGTTGATCAAGAACGATCTAAGAAATTTTCAGGCCCTGTTGAGTCATCAGCACAGTCCGGGAAGAGGACTCGTACTTTGGCCCCTTAGAGAAGCAATACACGTTTCAGACCTGCAGCATCCTCACCTTTAGCTGTCAGTCGAGGCGGTTCCTCGTCGTATTATAATGGGCCCCTTTGTGAGTATTGTGGTAAACAGCACACAGGAGAGTGTCGTAAGAAAATGGGTCTTTGCTATCAGTGTGGATCTAGTGGTCATTATCGGAGGGATTGTCCTCAGCTAGCTTCGTTTGAGCAGACCGCTACCCAAACTCCTGTACATTCGCAGACTATAGTACCCCAATTAGAGATCATAGTCAAGAAAAGACTCGAGGATCATCATCCAGGACAGACAGTAGAGCCCGACCTCAGCAAAATAGAGGGCCAACAGCTTCTGAGGCTAGATAGCCAGCTTTGGTTTATACCACTAGACGTCGTGATGACATAGATGAGCCAGAGGTTATTGCAGGTACATTTACTATTTATTCCATTCCATACTTTGCACTATTGGACAATGGCTCCACCCACTCCTATGTATCGAGCTCAGTATCTCGAAACCTTCAGATTCCGATCGAGAACACTAAAAATACTGTTACAGTTACGAGTCCAGTAGGACAAGCGGTATTAGTGAATAAAGTATTCCGGCGTTGTCCTCTCGAGGTTCAGGGAGAAATTTTTCTCGCTGATCTTATGGAGCTTCCTTTAGAGGAGTTCGATCTAATTCTTGGAATGAATTGGTTGAATAAACACAAGGTAAAGCTGGATTGCGAATACAAGCGGGCTACTCTGAAGACTTCAGATGGTCGGATTGTTGTGTTAATTGGTGAACGGCGTGGCTATCTCTCCAATATAGCTTCAGCGATGGAAATTGATCGTATGATCTGGAAGGGATATGAGACCTTCATTGCTTGTATTTTGAACACCAAAGGTGCATTGTCCACGATCGAGGAGATCCGTACAGTTAGCGAGTTTCCTGATGTCTTTTCGGAGGAGTTGCCTGGGTTACCTCCTGATAGAGAGGTAGAGTTCGAGATTGAGACTTATCCGGGATCTTCACCTATTTCTATGGCACCTTATCGATGGCTCCAAAGGAACTTAAGGAGTTGAAAGTCCAATTGCAAGAATTATTCGATCGAGGATTTATCTGACATAGTACTTCACCATGGGGAGCTCCAGTTCTGTTCGTGAAAAAGAAGGATGGGTCGCTAAGATTATGTATTGACTATCGGAAATTGAACAAGATGACGGTCAAGAATAAATACCCACTACCCAGGATTGATGACTTATTTATCAATTGCGAAGAGTTACTGTATTCTCTAAGATTGATCTTCTTTCGGGGTATTATCAATTGAAAGTTAAAGGATCTGATGTTGCAAAAACGGCCATTCGCACTAGATATGGTCATTATGAATTTTTAGTGATGCCTTTTGGTTTGACGAACGCTCCTGCAGCTTTCATGGATTTGATGAATCGGGTGTTCCGACCATATTTGGATCAATTTGTGGTGGTCTTCATTGACGATATTCTGATCTATTCTCTTACTGAGGCAGAGCATTACGAGCATTTGAAGATCATTCTACGGACTTTGAGAGAGCATCGTCTATATGCCAAACTAAGCAAGTGTGAGTTTTGGCTTCAAGAAGTGTCATTTCTGGGGCATATTATTTCTGCGCGAGGTATTCAGGTCGATCCAAGCAAGATCGAGGCTATTATGAATTGGAAACGACCCAAGAATATCTCTGAGATTCGCAGTTTCTTAGGCTTGGCTGGTTATTATCGACGTTTTGTTGAGGGCTTCTCGATCATTGCTTCTCCTTTAACAAAGTTGTTAAGGAAGAATATGCCGTTTGACTGGGGAGAGGCACAACAGGAAAGCTTTGAGAAATTAAAGGCGGTGTTGACTCAAGCACCAGTATTGATTCAACCAGAGTCTGGGAAGGAGTTTACAGTGTATAGTGATGCTTCACATTCAGGACTCGGCTGTGTTCTAATGCAGGAAGGTAAGGTGGTAGCTTATGCATCCCGTCAGCTGCGACCGCATGAATGTAATTATCCTACTCATGATTTGGAGTTAGCAGCAGTGATTTTTGCCTTGAAGATTTGGAGACACTATCTTTATGGAGAGAAGTGTTACATTTTCACGGACCATAAGAGCTTAAAGTATCTTCTGACTCAGAAGAAGCTTAATTTGAGACAGCGACGCTGGCTAGAGCTTCTAAAGGATTATGATTGCGTGATTGATTATCACCCTGGTAAAGCTAACATTATAGCGGATGCTTTGAGTCGAAAGGCGGTAACAGAGTTGAGATCTTTAATGGACAGGATGAATTTATATGACGATGGCACTCTGTTAGCAGAATTACAAGTTAAGCCGACCTTGGTTGATGAGATCAAAGCTAAGCAGCCCCTTGATATCTCCTTGCTTTCCATCTTTGAGCAAGTAGAGCAGGGGACAAACTCAGATTACGCAATTGATCAGGATGAAGTTTTATGCTTTAAAGGTAGATATTGTGTGCCTGATGATGCTGAGTTGAGGCAGACTATCCTTACTGAGGCTCATAGTAGTCCATATGCTATGCACCCCGGAGGAGATAAGATGTACCGGAATTTGAGAGAGAGGTATCATTGGATTGGGATGAAGAAAGACATATCTGACTTTGTGGCTAGGTGTTTGACTTGTCAGCAAGTTAAGGCAGAACATCAACATCCATCAGGTTTGTTACAGCCTATCAAGATTCCTGAATGGAAATAGGAGCGTATTACTATGGATTTTGTTACTGGCTTGCCTATGACTCCTTCGAAAAAAGATTCAGTTTGGGTGATTGTTGACAGACTTACAAAGTCAGCTCACTTCATTCCTGTGCGAGTAAATTATACTTTGGATAGCTAACAAGATTGTATATTTCAGAGATTGTCAGATTGAATGGTGTTCCATTGTCTATTATTTCTGATCGAGATCCGAGATTTACTTCGAGATTTTGGAAGGCGTTACATACGGCTTTTTTGAACAAGATTGGATTACAGTACATCCTTTCATCCATAAACTGATGGTCAATCTGAGAGAGTAATTCAGATTCTGGAGGATATGTTGCGGGGTTGCGTAATCGATTTTCATGATAGTTGGGAGAACTTTTTGCCGTTTGCTGAATTTGCTTACAATAACAGTTATCAGACCAGCATTCGTATGGCACCCTATGAAGCACTCTATGGGCGTAAATGTCACACTCCGATCTGTTGGACTGAGTTGCGTGATAGGAAAACGTTGGGACCTGAGTTAGTGCGAGAGACGGAGGACGCAGTCAGATTAATCCGTGACGTCTGAAAGAGGCATTTGATAGGAAAAAATCTTATGCAGATAAAGGAGGAAGGATATACAGTTTGAGGTTGGAGATCAGGTCTTTTTGAAAGTTTCACCCTGGAAGAAAGTATTGAGATTCAGGCGTAAGGGTAAATTGAGTCCAAGATTTATTGGACCATTTCGTATCTTGAAGAGGGTAGGACCTGTTGCATATCAGCTTGAGTTGCCTTCTGAGCTAAGTCGTATTCATGATGTCTTTCATGTATCAATGTTGAGGAGATACCGTTCAGATCCAGGTCACATTATTCAGGTTGAAGAAGTAGAGCTGAGACCTGATTTGTCATATGAAGAGGAGCCCATTTAGATCTTAGAGAGAGATGAACGAGTTCTTCGGAATAGGCGAATAATGGTCAAAGTTCAATGGAGTAATCGAGGCCCCTCAGAAGCTACTTGGGAGACATTGGAGTCAATGGAGGCTCAGTTTCCTCAACTATTCTCATAAGGTAAATTTCGAGGACGAAATTTCTTGTAGAGGGGGAGAATTGTAACAACCCGAATATTTAAAAAAAGTATTAATTGAAATTGGAGGTAAATTGTGAAAATGGGTGAAATTAAGTGACTAAATTAAAATTTATGAAAACTTGTATGCCATTTTTGAAGTAAAGAAATTCAGGGACCAAGTCTTGAATTTTCCCTAAAACTGTCGGCATAATTGGTGTTATAAGCGTGTTTTCTGGTTTTAAACCAGAGAACACAAATGATAATTTCTTAAGTTTTCCTCCTCTCGTACCCTTACTTCCAAGCCCGATTCCGACGCCGTTCGACCTCCAATCGAAAAATTGAAACCACCGTCGTGTTCATCTTCGACCCATGAACAAAACCCAGTAAATCAATTATAGCGAAACGCTGCCAAACGACGTGAATTTCGAGTCAAAGTCTCGACGTTTATTTAGCTCTATCGCCCAGAAAATCTTAAATTCACCGCCAATCGTTGCTTCGTTTACAACACCTCCTGCACCATCGTGTTCCTTGTGTCGTTTCGAGTCCGCCGGTGTCAACCTTGTTCGCCGTCGACGGCGGCGCGTGAGGAGGTGGAGCAGTCAAAGATTCGGCCGAGTTGAAATTCGAGCTCTCCGCCGTTCAAAAATTTGAACCGATCGTTGTAAGTATCTCGAAATCGCTCAAAATAATTTTTATAAATTTTTTCCGGAATTTTTAGGCCCCCAGAGGAGGCCACACGCGCCGCCGCAAGGAGAGTGAGCTGCTGGAAAACTGGTTTGACCGGTTTTGACCGGTTCCGACCAGTTCGAACCGGTTTGACCAGTCTGAACCGGTTTGACCGGTATGACCCGACCCGACCGTTGACCCGACCCGACCGTTGACCGTTGACTTTCTTTGACCAAAACTTAAAATGGCTTTGATCGAGCATTAAACACCGTTAATCTTTTCCGAGTATACCTATCCTGATAGTTTTCGACATGCCAAATCCGTTTCCGCTGTCCGTTTCATCAAATTCGAACACGAAGGCCTCCAAAACGATGGTCAAAGTGGTTGACTTTGACTTTGACCAAGAATTTGAATTTTCGAAAAGTCATACCTTATATTTTTCGACTTCCTGATTCCGATTCCGCAATCCGTTTGGCCAAATTCAACCTTAAAATACCCCAAATTGATAGTCAAACTCGAAAAATGCTTATATACTTAAGAAGTCTAGCTTAGAACAATTAAATAGGATTTGGGACTGATAGATTATTATTGTTTGAAGGTACAAGAGACTCTCCGGATCGTTGGACAGCTCGACCCAGCTCTTCTAGATCAGTTAAACCACGTGTGCCAGTATTCACCCGTAAGACCCGTAAATTTTATGATTTTAGAGATTTATTTATGTTACCCATTAGTAATATAGTGTTATTATAAATTAGGTTCGAAAACTGTAGCAGAGCGTGGTGAAACCAGCAATCAGTAGATCTACTATTGAACCTATTATTGAGGTGTGTTCCCTGTTTACGACATAATTGTTTTATATGTTTTGAAATATGGTACATTGAAATCTATGGTTTACTGTTTATTGATACACCGATTTACTGGTGATGATTTATGGACTATGATGATTGGTTTATGATTATTGATTTTGGATTGAATTGAATTACGATAGTATAGCTCTGATCAAGCTAATAAACGGGCCTAATGTGACTCTTGAGGGCCCCAAGATGCATTAGGTTGGCTTCCCTTGCTGTGTGCTTAGGGTAAACTATATGGACTTGGACTTACGGGCTTAAGGATACAAGCTCTAAAGCTTATCCTTAGGTTGGCTTTCTTTTTACTGTGTGCTTAAAGTAAGCTATATGGAAAATAGTTTTGGGAACTACTGATTGTGTACAAGAAAAAGGGTTTAAACTATGATTTTCAAAAGTTAAACTCTTTTATGAATTTATGAGATGTACTGGACTATGATTTGTTGAATGTACCTGTATTGATTTTAAGGTAATATTGGGACACATTGAGCCTAGCTCACCTTTCGAAAATGTTTTCCCCTTTCAGATACTGTTGGTTAGATACCTCGGTTCGAGCACTTGGAGGATCAACATATCTCTTGAAGTATATCTGATTGTAATATTTTATCTTGCAAGTTGACTTTATTTTGGGTGACATGGACCTTATTTTAAAGTATTGTATTTTATGATGATGACGCTTTTGCTATTATTGTTCAGTTTATCGTGATTTTGATTTTGAAGACCTGTTTTAAATTAATTTATTACTTATTGGTATTATATTTACAAGTTGGGTTTTGATAGTATAATTTATTATAATTTCATGTCATTTACAATGTGATTTACATTGATTGAATAACGGTTTCAGAAAATGTCTTTAAGAATCATAATGTGATCCACTAGACTTAGTCGAAACGCATAGGTCGGGTCTAGGGGGTTACATAAATATTATTATGTTTCGTCCAAAAATTCAAAGAATATTATTTGTAAGAGATCTTAAATTAAATTAGACTTGAATTCTGAAATTTCATTGCAAAGACAACTAATTAATCGATTGGATACCGATTTAGGGCGTTGTGATGGTGCTAATCCTTCCCTGCACGTAACCGACTCCCGAACTCAAATTTTGGTAAAGCATACCGTGAATTTGTTGTTTTAATTAAAATGATTTTTTTAAAATGACAAATACTTTTTGGGTGCCCAATCACACCCTAACCAAATATTGGTGGCAACTCCTCGAACCACATTTTATTCTTAAAAGGTCACTAAATTATTCGAAATGAGGCCCCTTTTCCCTTTTTGGAAAACCGTTTCGACAAGCATAATTTGAGTCGAGAATTTTCCAAAAGTGTTTTGAATTGTTTTGAGTTAACTTTGATTTTCGCGGTTAGTTTAAACTAAGATTGAGAACTCCAAAATAGATTTGGGGAAAATCAATCACTTAAGGGAAATTGAGCTACAAGGATTGAACCTTGTGGACTCACACCAACATTTAACCGGAGTAAATCCTATTCAAGAATTGATTGAAATTCGAGGCAAAGCGAAAGCCCAAGGCTGATTTTTATAAATAGATTTATTTCAATTTAATTTCTTCAATTTTTACTTTTAATTACTCTTGAAACAACAAACCCCTTTTTTATTTTTCATCGTTAGATCAAGCCTAGTCCTGAAACAAGATCAATTCATCGGCAATTTCGTTATTCCCTATAGATCGACCCTTAATCTCTCTATTCTACTTATTTCTATTTTATTTTTATTGGGATTAAGGCATGTTTATTTGGCATAGAAACTACACGTCACCGGTAATGTTTATTTGGCATAGAAACAGCACGTTGTCATCGGTCTAACTTGTTAATCACCTGACCCATTGATTAATCCAAATCATTGACTTTGGATAGATTATTGGCTTTGAATGAACCATTGACTTGATTGGTTTGAACCATTTACTTTAACCATTTTAACCAATTTAACATGAATCTCGACCTTGTTAACTGATAAAATTTTAATTATTATAATTAATATAACGATTATAATAATGATGGTCTATTTTTGTAATATTTCTTTGTGAAGTTCTGATGGTATTGATTTCAACTTGTTCATTATTAGAGAAAAGGCCTCAACTTGTTAGTTAACTCTAAGTTTGATCATGTATTGTTCGGTATAAAGATACTATATTTGAATGTGTGTTTCTGTCTATTTTATTTTGTTATGAATTGTATGATTATTTCATATGTCTGATCTATATAAGTATGCTTCTAAAGTAAATCTGATATGTACATGCATCCTGATTCTAATTTTTTTGTATCATGAAAGTGTATCATACTTGCTATGTTGTATTGGGTGGATTTGTACATGAGGAAGTACCAGGTGGATCAACCACGATCAGGTTGGTTTCAATTGGTTCAATCACAGACCAGCCGGTAGCATGTACTTGTTGATTAGACCATAATAGGATTGGTAATATTTAATTTGTTCTTGTGATTCATCCAAGTATTGGTCAGTAACATCTAGTTTGTTGGTTCTTCTATGCATTTGGCGGTAACGTCCATTTATGGGTCGATGCTCTATAATTATGTTTGAATTAGAATCGGGATACATGTAAATATCAGATTTACATTAGAAGCATTTCGTGTATTCGTGTGACACAAATGTTGTATTGATGTTTGATTGATCTGAATCAAAAAATTTCAATAAATGTTTTTATATTATGTTTTCATACATTTTCATTGTACTTAGCTTTATAGCTCACTCTTTTTCGCTTTTTTCCCCTTTTAGATATTACGAGATGATAACACTGGATTGATATTAAGAGAATTGTGGTCTCAGATTTAAATTATTCTTTGTAAAAAAATTATTTCTCTATTCATATTTTATTTTAGACTGTGAAATAAGTCAATTTTAGATAAATTATTTTGGAGATTATTATATTATATTATATTAATGAATCCGATGAATTTTGTGTAGTTAGAAAATATTCACATAATATTTAGATATATGTTAGATTATTTTTTGATAAGGGAATAATCATTCAATAAATTGCCCAAAATTTTGATTACGTATTGATTAAAATTTTTGAACTGACTTTTGAGTTGTTTCAGTAATTAATATTATCTTCGAGATTCAGTTATAACATCTTAGTCGGATCTAAAGATTATAATTATTGTCTACTGTATCAATTTTGATAAGGGAATAATAATTCAATAAATTATCTAAAATTTTCATTACATATCGGTTAAAATTTTTAAATTGACTTTCGAGTCGTTTCGGTGACTAATATTATTTTCAAGGTTCAATTATAACGTCTGAGTCGGATCTAAGTATTGCAATTGTTTTCCATGTATCAATTATCGACACGATGGCTGCCAAACCTTAAAATCTCCTAACAAACTATTTTCATCCTTCTTAAGACGAATCCAGCCTTTGATTCACCTAAAAATGGCCTAATGTCTACGAATCTAGGGCAAAAATATTTGGCTCCCCCTTTTCTGATGTCCGCCATATGCCATCAGATGGAGGCCCTTTTCACATGTGTTGGTCCCCTCACTGAATGAAGACTCGCTATCATTGGAATTGAAGATTCGATGCTTCAAACACTGGCGAAATGCCTTGACCAAACTTGGTTAGTTTTCCCCTCTTTCTCTGTTTTCATTTGCCTTTTATTTCTTCTTTTTCCAAAAATTTTCCTTCCTTATTTCTATTTTTTTTTTCATCATGATTTCCATCATCGAGTCACACCATCAGGCGTCATCTTTTGGCCAAATCTTATCGTCGAAACACTTATTTCCTTCCCAAATGACAATGAACACCTATTTTCTCTTTTGAATTCGTTTTCCCTTTTTTGTTGCTTGTTTGTGTGCTGCTACTTTTTGTTGGTTGTTGTTATTTTCGTAGGTGAAATCTGAGGAAGGTAAAAGGTTAATGTAGTGGTGACGAGGATGAGGATTGATGATATGGTGCAAGTGGGGAGATGAAGGCTTGATCTTTTTGGCTTACCTCCCTTTTTGATTGCTAACCCAATTGTCTTCTTCATTGTTTGCAGGTTATAACATGATGGTAAGCATGGATAGAGGTGGCGTGGAGAGATAAATGATTAGGGCTTAAATAAATCGAGCTTGAACAAATAAGACTATGTTCGCGCGTGGTTTTTGTTTTTAAAGGTGTTCATATTCTATTTGTGTTTGTTTAATTTTTAATATCATGTTTGTGTTCGTTTTTTTTTTTCATTTTTGAATATGTTTGTGTTCATTCATTTAATGTTGATGTTCGTCAACTAGTTCGTTTACCATTTGTTTAACATTCGTGAACATCTCATTCGTTTGACGTTCACAGACATATTCATTTAACGTCCGTGAATATGTTCGTTTAGCGTTCACGAACATATTCGTTTATATATGTTCAAAAGTGTCGCCAAACAAACAAAAAGAACAGATTAAACATAATAATTCGAGAGTTTAGTTAATTTATAGAGAATCATTAGAGGTTTATCTTGAATCTTTTTCCAAATTTAATTAGATCATATGGTTGGTCAAATGTAATTATCAATTAATTCCTGAAATTGGAAGTGGATAGGCTCGACAAGAGTCGATGTCTTTATTGATGGTAAAATCTTGTGGTAATTTTACAGAAAACATAGAATTTCATCTCGACTTAGCCCTTACCATACATGTTAAGATATAATTGAAAGAACTATAAAGAAGCACCATGAATCATGAAAATTTATCAAAATATGAAATTTTATTTACTCTTTCAGGTCATGTTTAAGCTGCTTTCAAATTTCACTTATAGACGGAGTCCTCCACTGTAAACACTGAGATAATCTCACCAAGAATGTTTTGTTTGGTTTCATAAAGATTTTGATCTAACTTAGAGCATAAAAATTATAAAAAAAAATAGAAGATCAATAAACATGTTCTTATTTCATCAAGAATCTGAGCGGGTTGCAAAACACGATCAACGAACGCAAAGACTGTGAGCGTAGACTTCTTGCTACCACTATGATCGGGATGAGGCGAGGAGCGCAAAGACACCGAATGCGTAAAACACAAAGTCACAAAAAATGATCTAGGATTTGATAAATCTCACGAACCAAACAGAGGGAAATGAAGCTTAAAGTTAGATACAACGGTGGGCTGGAAACTGATGGGGGAAAGAGAGGATAAGGGGTTTTGCGTGTTATGAGTTTGTTCCTGAACATAAACGAATGAATTAATAAACGAGTTTGTTCGTGAACATAAACGAATCGAACACACCTGTGTTCGTGTTAATTCATTTATTAAACAAACATAAAAAATGTATTCATACTCGTTTATTTAGCTTAATAAACGAATGTTATACGAAGGATTCATCAATCGCAATATTCATTTACAACTCTACGAATGATAAGGCGATTTTGGCACAAGTTCATCTAGATAGAGGGTAATTAAGGGATAGAGGGTAATTAGAGAATGCATGTAGTAGCGGTGATCCTGATGATCAATGCATTCAGTTAATATTTTTTTGTACTTTGAATTTTTTTTTATCCTTTGAATAATAGTAATATAATATATCACATATATGAAAATAACAAAAACAACTTTTAAACTTTAAGGTAAATTACACTAATCATCACTGGATTTTCTCTCTCTCTTATTTCACTCACTGTACATTAAATATGTTCAATTTCCTCACTAAATTTAATATAATTAGCATTTTTAGTCACTTATTCGTTAAATATTTAACGGTGTTAAAATGATGCATTTTAGAAAAACAAAATTTTCATCAAAACGATATCGTTTTGCATCTATATAACATCTCATTTATAACGCCGTTTAGTGAGAAAACGGCGGAGTGACCAAAAATGCTAATTGTGTTAAATTAAGTAAAGAAATTGAACGAATTTAAATTATAATAAGTGAAACATTATAGAGAGTAAAGTTCAGTACTGATTGGTATAATTTACCCTAAACTTTAACCAAAAGTTTGTTTCAAATTCAAAAGCTCGCAATTAGGTTCAAGGCCCAAATCCAAATTTAAATGAAAGCTTAAATCTCAAAATTCAAATCTATAAAAAAATAATTCGATTTAAAATTCAGGTTAAAAATAAACATCAATTTATTGAATCAACTCAAATCGTTTTGAAAATATCGGTTCACACCTGGACGAAATTCAATGTTAACATAGTCATTATTTATTCTATATTAAGTTTCAAAGAGTTATTTAATCATGAAATTTTAAATAAGGGCTTAGTTGAGATATTATTTGATTTAAAAAACTTACTTGACTATCTCCTAACGGGACAAAGGTCAATTTGGTATATAAGCCTAAATTTATTTATGATTATTTTACTTTAGGTATTTAAATTATTTTTGTCAAATTAGGTTCTTAAACTATTATATTTAATATTTTAAGTCCTAATTTTTTTAGTTAAAAAATTAGTTTTTGATCAATAAGATGGTGACACGTCATACAACATTAGATACTTGTTTTGACAAAAAAGATATTTTAGGGGCTTAAAACAAAAAGGTATAGTTTAGGGGCTTATTTTGACCAAAAGATAGTTGAAATACTTAAAGTGGTTACATATAATAGTTAAAGTACCTAGTTTGACCAAAAAAATAGTTTAGGTACCTAAAGCAAAAAATAACGTAGCATAAGTAATTTTTTTAGTTTAAGCTTTTAAATAATGATCAACAATTTTTTATTTAAGTTCTAAGAAATATGGAAATAATTAATTTATTTGAAATATATTTATAATTTATTTATTATTTTAAACAATATTACTTCACAATAATTATATAAAGTAAAGATATTATTGAGAAAAATAAAATAATATGGCATACAACACCTATAAGATTAAAGCATGTTTTCTTTTCTAAATTTAGGATGAATATAATGTAATATATATTTAAAGATCTTGATTGTTTGACAACAAATATTGTACACCACCTTAAATATTTAAATCTTAAGAGATTATAATATTTTGTTAATCAATAAAATTATTAGGTTTGTGATGTTTAATACATGTTTAAAATAAGCGCGTGATAATATCGTAAGTGATAAAATGTGTGTGTTTGGTAGATTCATTTCACGTGATGCATGTAGTTGATTCATGGATCCGAGAAAGTGGTAAATGAAGGGTTGACTAGCAGCATTTTACTAGCACTTGGAATATATTCAATGTCTTTGATGTTAGTAGTCACGTGGCCCACATTGAGAAATGCCAAATTTATCACGTTGTAAATCTCTGTCTGGCGTAAACAAAGTAAACACCGCATGATTGAATCCTCGTTCATGCATTCAAAAAATAAATAAAAATCCTCGTTCATGCACTCGAACTGAATGTCTGAAACGCATTTCTTAAACAATGTATCCAATCGGGAGAAGACAAATATTTCAACATAGGAAAACAAAACAAAACTTGAATCTCATTTTCCAAACTTAGAAAAGCTCCCTCCCCAACCACGAAATAAGCATGCCGCATATCCCAAGACCCTCCACGAAATAATTTAAGTCTTCATAGCTTTTTATTTTTCTTTCTATAACTATTTAATTTTCTATTTTTTTAAAAAAATAATTAAATCGCGTTTGTATTGTTCCCATAAGATAAATTTGGATGTGTCTTGTATTTCATGAACTTGACTATGTCGATTCATGTTAGACTTTTTTAATAGTTTTTTATGAATCTGGTCTACAGGAAGTAGTTTTAATTAAGTTGTTATGATTTCCATCATTTTAGGAGTTAGTTGCATTTTTATTTGCTTGTTACGTTAATTATATAGCTTAAGGTTGTTTGCTTCATGAATAATCAGTCATACTTTCCTCCCAAATTATCTGTTGTAAATTATTGAAAAATAGTGTTGTAGTATTATAATCTAAAATTTTCGTTTCAATAATAAAGTTAAAAAAATTGAAATTAAAATAGAACCTGTAATTGGATGGAACTAAATAAATAGAAGAAGAGTTTTGTTGAAGCCTAAATGAAAAGTTTCCTTAAGATATATTCGTCCCCTCCTCGGTGTTTTGAGTAACGTTGGACGTCGGTCTCCCAATATACAACAACAAACGTTCACAACAGTAAGCACAACCGTAGTGAACAATCGAACACAATATTTGTCTTTATCTATCACCGGAAAATGACTTTGGAAGAAACTGAGAATTGAAAGGAAAGTATTTGAAAGAAAATAGTAAAAAGTTGTGTGTTGAGATGTGTCACAACTTAACCTTTATATAGGGAGAGAAATTTGTATTGAAAGGTTAAGACCTTTAAATGAAATGACTTAACCATTTGATTAAAAATTATAACATTTTGATCAAAAAGTTAATATGAAAATACATGACTTTTGGGGTGAAACGAAATAAATATTTTTCATGAAAAGACTTAATTATTTTTTATGAATAGTCATGATTGAATAAATCAATTCATTCATATTCTCCAACATTATCTTCTTTTCTTTAATTTGTTGTTCACATAACACTGGTATCAGAACCATGTTTAATTAGTGATAAACAATATTTTTCTCCTTCTTTATTCAACTGTAATATCCTATGATAGTTTTGTGCAACCATTAATTACTCGCTTCGATGGTCACTATGATCATTGGAGTATACTGATGGAAAATTTTCTCAGATCCAAGGAGTGTTGGCAAGTTGTCTCTATGGGAATACTAGAGTTGGTAGCAACAACGGATGCATAACGACTATAAATTGACACTTTGAAATTGAAAGATCTTAAGATAAATAATTATCTCTTTCAAGCGATTAATAGTTCAACCATAAAGACCATCTTTTACAAAGATACATCAAAGGATATTTGGGATTCGACGAAAAAGAAATTCCAGTGATCGACCAGAGAAAAGAGACAACAACTTCAAGTGCTTCGCTCAGAGTTTGTGCTTCATCAGATGCAATATAGAGAGATCATTTTCGACTTCTTCTCAAGGAATATGGTTATCATCAGCAAGATGAGAACATTTAGAGAGAAAATAGAGGATGTGTTGTAGTAAAAAAATTCTCTGCTCATTGAAACCAAAGTTCAATTACGTGGAATGTTTCATTGAGGAGTCAAAAAATCTTGATCTTTTATCCGTTGATGAGTTGCAAGGTTCATTGCTGGTTCATGAAAGGAAATTGCAACAACAAAATAATGCAGAATTAGCATTGAAAGTTTCATGAGATCATTCGGTTAAAGGCAATGGAGAACGTAAATCAAATAGTCACTATGACAGAGGTCGAGGTAAAGGTCATAACAAAGGTCGCGGTAGATGAAACTACGGTCATCAACAGATTTCAAGAAATCAGTCTCAAGAAAGAGGGAGAAGACATGGTGGTTATCAAACACATTTGGCAGACAAATCAAATGTTGAATGCTATCGTTGTCACAAGTATGATCACTACAAATCAGAGTGTCGAACCACTTCTCATGTACACATGGGGAAAAATCTAATTTTATTGGAAAAGGAGAGCAAGATGAAAAGATATCATTGTTGATGGTATGTCATGCAAACAAGAATTGGTGGCATTTAAACACCGGATGCATTAATCACATAAGTGGAGATAAGACTATTCTTCCAACTCTTGATGAATCATTTAGAGATAATGTGAAGTTTAGCAACAATACTAAGAACTCAGTCATGGGAAAATGATATGTAACTATTCTAAATGAAAGTAATATTACTCAAATCATGTATAATGTCTTTTATGTTCCCGATTTAAAGACCAATTTGTTAAGTATTGGTCAGTTTCAAGAGAATGGTTACGAGATCAAAATTCAAAATGGGATGTGTCGAGCTCAAGATGAAACTCAAGTTGCTATTACAGAAAATCGGATCTTTCCTCTCTACCTCAATCATTCTACTCAATGATGTTTTGCAGCAAGCTTGTTTAATCCAATGAAGCCATGGCATTTTCATTATGGTCATCTCGATTTTGGAGGCTTACAAACGCTTCAAAAAAACATGGTAGCTGGCCTTCCACAACTCTCTTGTCTTGCATATGTATGCGAGGAATGTGTGCTCAGTAAGCAACATCGAGAACCATTTCCAAAAGGAAAAATTGAAAGAGTGAAAACCTATTGGAGATAGTGCACTTTGATATTTGTGTGCCAATTAATCTCATTTCTAATGGAGTAAATGATATCTTATCACCTTTATAGATGGTATGGGTAGAAAAACATGGGTTGATTTTTTACAGGAAAAATCTGAAGTGTTAATTGCTTTCAAAAGATATAAAGAAATTGTGGATTGATCTCGAAGGAGAACATAATTCGATGAATTCACTCAATTTTGTGAAAAACATGGAATTAAAAGACAATTGATAGTAGCCTATACACGACATTACAGACAATTGATGGTGTGTCCGAAAAAAAAGAACTGAACCATTTTCAACATGGTTTATCCATAATTAACTCATGTATATATGTATGTATAATTAATTTTTGTATGTTTGATTTGTACATGTACGTATGTATGATATGTACGATATGAATAGATAATATATACGTACATACATGCATGCATGTAATGCATACATATATTATATATACATACATACATACATACATGTTCTATAATCTACATGAATCATACATATATGCATACATTATACATACATAAATATATGCTCTACATGTATCATATGTACTAGGGATGCTTGATGAGTTAAGCAGCTCGTAAGCTATTCAAACTTGACTCAATCAAAACTCGATAAAAGTTCAACTCGGGTTAACTCGACTCAAACTCAAGACCTTAAAGAGTTAAGTTGGGCAAAGGCCAACTCGACTCAATAAGTTCGCGAGCAACTCTTTAATTTTTTATATACTTTTTTAGTGGTTATCTTAAAAAATTATTTCATTCAAAAAAAATTATTAATTTTTAATATCTAATAAAAATATGATAAATAACTAATCTATTAATTTTCTAATAAATAATATAAAATACTAAATACTAAATTAATATTTTATTATACTCAAACCGTATTTATTATTTTAACATATTTGTAGATTGTTACTTTGGAGTTTAGAGTTTGAAATTCATTCATACACTATTTTGATAAATTTTTTGGTTAAATTTATTAATTTATATTTATATTAGACTCTATATAGTATTAGTAAATTTTACCTATATTTAAGAAAATAAGGGAAAAATTTTGGAAAATTTAAAGAGCACGAGCAACAAGTTTTTTTTAACAAGAACGAGTCGAACAAAATTTTAACAAGCTTAACGAGCAACGAGTCGAGTCGAACAACAAAATTTATTTAAAGAACACAAGTCAAGCACTGCCTAGCTCGCGATCGACTCGCTCGATAAGACATAATATATGCATCATACATACATGCATGCATACATACTTATTATGCATACATTCATGCATCAATATATCTTTAAAATATATTCTAAATAAAAATATTAATTAAGATGTTAAACTTTCGTTTACTGACATTTAAAATGAATCT
The DNA here is from genome assembly GCF_006381635.1 of Hibiscus syriacus. Taxonomy (NCBI): domain Eukaryota; kingdom Viridiplantae; phylum Streptophyta; class Magnoliopsida; order Malvales; family Malvaceae; genus Hibiscus; species Hibiscus syriacus. The sequence continues at coordinate 7,944,532 of NW_024063392.1, read as the reverse complement.
TACTTAGTCCAATTTGATATTAATTTCAACTTTATATTTTACAATTATTTCAATTTGATCCATGTGTGCTATTTAATTTATTCAAAATTTAGATTGTAATTTCATGTTTGTTCAATTTAGTACTTAAAGTTTGTTTTGATCCAAAATTGACCCATAATTATTTTTATTTTTTTATAATTTACTCCAAACCCTGTAAACCATATCATAAATTTCATTTCAAGCCCTATAAATTATATTATAATCTCCAAATCTTATAAACTTTTGTTCACTAACTTTTAAAATGAATGCAATTTAGTCCAGTTTGATATTAATTTCAACTTTACATTTTACAATTATTTCAATATGACCCTTGTGTGATGTTTAATTTATTTGAATTTTAGTTTCTAATTTCATGTTTGTTCAATTTAGTCCTTAAAAGTTTAATTTTTATCCTAAATTAGCCCATAATTATTTCTATTTTTTAATTTACTCCAAACCATATAAATCACATCATAAACTTCATTTCAAACCCTATAAATTATATCATAATCTCTAAACCATATAAACTTTTGTTCACCAACTTTTAAAATGAATTCAATTTAGTCCATTTTATATTAATTTCAACTTTATATTTTATAATTGTTTCAATTTGATCCTTCTGTGTTGTAAAATTTATTTAATTTTTAGTTTGTAATTTCATGTTTGTTCAACTTAGTTCTTAAAAGTATATTTTATCTTAAATTAACCCATAATTATTTCTATTTTTGTAATTTACTTCAAACCCTATACAATTACAATTCAACGTTCATGAAAGGCAAAAAATAATTCATTCGGAAATGACCCAACTTGAAGTTCTTTCGTACCCGATAAGATTCTACCTGAATTTAACTCGTTAATGACATGACTCGGTTTGAACGAGACCTTACTTGAAGTGTATCTGAATCATAATTATCCTAATATTTAAATGATTCAGACATGAAGCATTTTAACCTGAATTGATATTGTTTTGAACTAAAATTAATCTTAATTAAACCTAAACTGAATCTGATTTGAAATCAAACTGAAAATAACATGAACCCGAGTTGAGTCAGACCCGACCTGATTCAAGTCGAACTATTAAATTGACTTGACATAATTTATATATGATTTGATTGATCTATGATCCAACCTGATCATGAATGATTATCTGATTTTGCATCTCTAATTGTTAGTGCCTAACTATGAGTGTTTTAGGTTTTAATATGATTTAACAATCTAGTTATTCTATTTCAATAAATGGGGTTTTTTTTTGGGGGGGGGGATTAACTAAATTAAACCCATGGGCATGATGCGGATTTTTGTGAAATTGACAGAACCTGATGGTTAGCAGAATTCAGGTTCAGCTTTAATGTAACCTTTTTTATGAGCAATTATTTTCACCTCTGAATGCATGGGATACTGCTGACATCTTCTGATCGTTTCTCTCTCTCACACACCAAACAAAATTTATTGATGAAATAAATTGTTACCAAAATCCATACATTTTATAATTTTACTAAAACAGTTATTACTTCCTCAGTACCAAAGAGAAGGGTCCTACCGCTACCTTATTTCGTGTAGCCTTCTGTCTCATCCGTCGGTCCGATATTTATATATTAAATCTTTAATTGTTTAGTTTTTTTTATGATCCATTTATTTTCCATTTTTTTTCGTCTGTTTTAATATTTTTTAATGGAAGATTTCCTTTTGATAAAAGAACGAGGGTCATATTTAATTTCAAAATTTGACGAAGGTTCACCATATTTTTCTGTTTTTTTAATTTATAATTTATATATTAAGGCTATAATTGTTTTTGTAAAAATTACAAATATATTACTCATATATTAATTTTTGGGTAAACTGTGTATTTAGCTACCCAACTATTTTCGTGGTCCATGTATCAATGGCCAACAGATGAAGGTTGCTTGGCATAGAAAATTAGCCACCCTAAAGTTAAAAAAAATGAGCTGCCCTTTTATAAATGATAGTACAAATAATATTATATTAGTGGTCCATGTATAAAACGTGCAGGAGTCTTATTATTTTATATAAAACAAAATTTATAGTAGGCCCGACCATTAAGGTTTGGTTTCCTTTCAAGGTCAAGCTTGATACAGGCTCATAAGAAAACCCTGAAGAACAATTTTCAGATGGAAGAAAGCGGAGGAAAAAACTACAAAAATAAAATGAGATGATAATAAATATAGCTGCTTGAATTTATTTTCTTAAAAATTTACATGACAAGCAGAGTCAAAGCTCAAAGGCAAATCCGATTAATTAAAATACAGAGAGAAAAAAAGAGTGAACTTTAGGGCTGTAGTTTCCTTAGAAGAGCAGATTTGAGGCCTTGTTCATGAGTTTTGAATGTATGAGGGAGCTTGACGACGATATCCTGGAGGACGATGTCGTTAACGCAGGAGACACTTGCATGATGGACCTGAAACTCCAACTCACAAAGGGCATCCATTAACCTTGCCGACGGATAGTTCACGTTCTCCGATTGGGCCCTAATCATTGCATCATTTCCGATGATTTTGATGTCTAGTTCGACACCACTTGATCCATCGATTGCTGTTGTTGTTGTTGTTGTTATCTGCTCCACCGAGGTGGTGGTGGTTGTGCTTTGGTTATCCATGACTTCGATTGTTTTGACCTTCACTCTCTTACACACTGTACGGAGCTCCGATTCGAGGTCTTCGATCTTGGATTTCAGCTCGTTGATGTATGAAACTGCGTCGGACAAGAGGGATGCTTTGTCCATGCGGGACACGTTCGGGACTACAGCTCGGAGTGCATAGAACTTGTGGTTCAGCTTCTCACGGCGTTGCCTTTCGGCTTCCACGTGGTTCAACATTGTATCTCGTCCCGAACCTGGTTTTCTTCCACGTTTCTTTGGGTTTCTCTTCTCCGTGTTGTTCAACGGAAGCAGTGGACAATCGGAATCCGAATACTCTGAGTTGAAAAACGACAGTTCACCGGATCTTGTAAAATCTTTCTTGTCGTTGTGGTCTTTTTGAACACCGGGGATTGCGCCGATGTCGGAAAATGAGATGCTTCTATCAAGGAATTCGATTGGATTTGATTGTTTTGGTAGCATGCCGATGGGATCCGACTCGAATAAGTACTTCACTTGTTGGACTAATCCCCAATTTTCCCTGATGATTTCGGAGGAGCCGAGTTCAAGAACTCCACGAGAAGTTGGTATGCAGACCAGTGTTTCAATGCCGTGCAATTGTGCCTCTTTAGCCCTTCCGCAATTGTAAAACTGCAACTCATATGCACCGGTTAACCACACCAAAGAGCCGGTAGTGAGAGACTTCCCCGGGATTCCATCGCCGGCGGAGAAACTTCGAGTCAAAGACAACATGTAGAACCATTCAGCATCGCTGATATCAGTGCCGTCGATCATCGACATATCGATGTCGTGATTGTCTCCGACCAGGGCTTGGATTCCCTTCATCACCTTCCTCCGTTCATTGTGCAAACCCCGAATATCGGAACTGTTGGGCCGGAAATTCGGGGACGTATCTTTGGTGCCCTGAAAATGACCATCACCCCAAGACAAGAACAGGCGACCCTGGTCATCGTTCGACGTCTGCCAAAATATAGCGTACGCCCACCAATCTGGCTGCCTTTCGATTACATTTTGGAGCCTCTGCTGGAGAGTTGAAGGTGGGGTTTCATGTGAAAAGGAAACTAATGAAGAAGATGAAGATGGAGAGATTATTAGATCTTCCATGGCAGACAGACAGAAAATCTGAGGACTGGAGTAGCTGAGCCTGAGAGCTTGATTGAGTTTGTTTGTATTTGGCTTCTTAATTTTCACTATCGGGAGAAAATGGTGTGTTGTGTGTACGAATATATAGAGCGGGATAGCTGAAAAAGGTTAAAAACAAAAAATGGAGAGGAATAAACAAAAGAAATTAAGGAAAAGAAAAAGAAAGAAAGATTGACAATATTTTATTATTAAATAAAGAAAACATATAGTAGGAACAAGTAGGGTTATGTATTTTATTAGTTTCTTATTAATTTATAAAACTTTATTTTTTTAATATTCTCGATCATTCGATAATGAACATTCAGTCAATCTTGTTGCAATCATTGGTGTTTGATTCTATGATCTCTAAAAATAATAATCATTCTTTTAACCATTAGATTATTCTAAAATAATGTTTCACAAAATATTCAAGTTTTTTTTTCTTTTGTTACAGACAAATAGCTTAAATGGTACAAACAAAATCCTCAGAATTATATAAATCTAACCAACAATCAAATGTTAAAAAGGTATGATTAACAGTAATATTCGTTCTCGAATTGTCGTTGTTAATGCAATTGTTATACACACGTGTGTGTGTATCATGTATATGTTTCTCACGGACCACTATCATATAATAATATTCGTTATAAAAAGAATCTCGGCTAGGAGATAATACCCTATGTAGGATTTAACCCGGTTAGGTTTAAATTCAATACCAAAATCAACTTTTTAAAAACAAATTCAAAAGTTAGGCCATGTACAACTCCTCACTACATGCAATCGAACAAACTTTAAATTTTAAACTAATATTTTGTGAAATCGAATTACAGTTCAGCATATGCTTACCTCATTATTGGTTTAAATCCACATTCTGAATGTGAAAACCAAGGCGTCATGCAAATTAATCAATTAATCTATCGTTGACAAACAACAGTTAATTTTAAATTCAATCATAAACTAGTTAGACAATGAATCAATGCATGCATTTGTTAATAATTGTCGGAACCGTCTTTCGGTTGGGCCCGGAATTGGGCTTCGACTTGGATTAAATGAATTGGAGTCGCCACCGATCATTTTAAAGAGATATTAGGTAGATCGGACACCATCTTACATGATCTACGTTGTACTAGAAACGTGTCGGGTTCGGGAGTCGGTTACGATCAAGGAAGGATTAGCACCCTTGAACCGCCCTTTCGGTACCAATTAATTTTTTTGTTGTCTTAATTACGAAAATTAAAATTAAAATTAAATTTAAAAATTCATTTCGAATTAAATACCTTTGATCGATTGAAATTACTACTGAAAAAAAGAGTCAAAGACATGTTAGATGGTAGAATAGAAAACATCGAATAAAAATTAATTAAATAAAGGGGAAAATAAATAGATAAATAAATCATAAAAAATGTTATATATAAAAATGTTTAAAAAACGAAACAAAAGAAAAACGTTAAATTAAAAAAATAAAAAATAAAAGACGTTAAAAGACGTTAAAAGAAGGAAAAGAAAAAATGAGAAATAAAATAAATAAATAAAATAAAATAAGCAATAACATGAAGGACTAAATAATAAATTAAAGATAATGGTCAGAATGCAAATTTAAATAAATATAAAAACTTCAAAGTATAAATTGCCCAATTTTAAATATAGTAATAATTCGAATGACTAAAACAAATACTACACAAAATCATCGGTCACAACTCTAAATATTTAAACATATATGATTAGGGATTAAAACGAAACATAACACGAATGAACAACCTGAAAAGGAAATTTTACATTTTATTTTATGACCAAAGCACTAGTTCTACAAACATTAAAGGGCCTAAGATGATTTTGGCCCAAAACTTGAAGACATGGTGATATCTTTTGACAATGGAAAAGTCAAGTTGTTTATTAAGGGAAATAAAACAAGTGTCCAGGTGCACAGCACTAACGCACCAAAATCAACGTAGCAATAAATGGTGCAATAAAAGAAAATTAAGTGAGCCTAAAGATGTTCTAGAAAGCAAACAGACAAAGATTAACAAAACTTACAAACACGAGAACCACAACCCCTTTCATTTACCTTCGATTTTCTTTTCCGGTGAGATAACGGTGGCAACCTTTTGCAAAAAAGGTACACTTTTCCTCCTCTTTTTAGTCTGAATGGCACTCTGATTTTTTGCTTTTGATGGTTTCTTTTTTTTTAATATTCGAATCTGGTTGGGTTCGAATCCTTGCTTTTTCTCTAGTTTTCCTCGTTGTGTTTGCTCCCTTCCTTGATTTTTCTGTTCGAGACCCCTCCAACCGAATCTCTGTATTTCTCCAATATTTCTCAGTCGTATGTGTGTTCTCAAAATTTCGAAAAAATGCTTCGGTTTTTCTCTGATATTGCTCGTAATTTTGCTTGCATTCAATATAAAAAACCGTTCCCCAAATGGTCTTGATTATATGTATTTATAGGGTTCGAATGCCCCTATCTTTGGTGTTTGATTCCTAGTAGAACACTAATGCTTTGTGTTTGTTGGCATGTTGGATTGTTCCGAGGATACCGGCGGGGAGCTTGAGTTGTTGGAGGTGAGAGGCGTGCAGTCGTGGGAGTCTCGACCATGGGTGATGCGCCGCCACTTGGAATGCTAGGATTCTGGAAACCCTAGCCTGCTGGTCTATGTGCGTGTTGGGTCTGGGTCATTTAGGGTGTAACTTGGGCTTACGTGTGTTGGACCTGTAAACCAAGAATACAAATGTAAATAAACATATATGTACATATGTTAATTTTATTATATAATAATATGATATATATATATATATATATATATATATATTATAATTTGAGCGGTTGAAATTTGGTGTCTACAATAATAAAGAAACATCAACTGTATTACTTTCCTTTAAGGGGGTAAAACAGTTGAATTTAGTATTTTTATAATCGCAAGTGGGGTATTAATAATATTTTTAAAAACCCAACAACAATTTGCCGTCCAACTATTTAGGTTTATGCCGCATTATTAACATTTATCATGCTTCACTTTTTTTCTTGACAATTATTGAATTCATCCTAACAAAGTAAATATAATTGAGTTGTCCCTGAAAATAACCCAAATGATTTTTAAAATAATAATATAATATGGATTGAGTTTAATTTCGATATTTTAGGGTTTTTGTTTTTGGATAATTTGGTGAAAAGAACTCATGATATATATATATATTGCTTGATAATTTGGTAAAATAAAACTCATATGGTAACATATATATAATAACATAACAAGATTTCATAGTGTAATTAGTCAGGACATTGATAAGACGATGATCACTCATCATTTATAATATAAATTTTGTAAATATAGTGTTTCACAAAAACACGTTTGAAAGTTTTAAAATTTTTAATTGATTTTATTTAATTTGTACTCATTGGAACTTCAAAATCAAACTAATAACTATTTCCTTTAGTGAGACCGTTTTCTTATTTATAAAATTCTAACTAAACAAACATATTGATTTAAAATATTATTATTTTTTATATTTAAATTTTTTAAAAATGTTAAAAGTAAAATAATCATTTTTATCGTTAAATGGTGTAATCACATAGACCCGACCTAGACATTACAGTCAAATCTCGGACACCACAACAACGTTTGATTGACAAAAATAAGAAAATCTCATATTCTAACGTGCATCGCCAATAAACCGTCAAAATCCAGGTGTTCATTATATATATAAAATATACCACAAGTTCTAAATCAAAAACCAATCAAGTAATTTAATATTCCAAATCCATAAAAAATATATATAAAATCATTGAAAAACAAATAACATAAAGCCTAAAAAGAAAACATCCATACTATTTATGAAAGATAACAACTACTAACGATCCTCCAAGTACCATTCGTAAATCCTAAATGTCTGAGTAATTTGAAAAGACAAAAATTAGGAAGTGAGCTATAAAGCCTAGTGTGTTATCTAAAGTAAAACAATTAACATGTTATGTACAATTCAACATAATTAAAATGTAACAGAAAATCAGAACATGGATATAACCCTCCGAAGAGAATCCCAAACATAAATAGGACGGGGAACGAAGTCTCATACAGAATCAGGACGAGGAACGAAGTTCCATGCAGAATCAAGACAGTGAATGAAGTCCCATGCAGAATCAAGACAAAGAACGAAGTCCCATGCATAATTAGGACGGGGAACGAAGTCCCATGTAAAATTAAGATAGGGAACGAAGTCTCATATAGAATCATAATGCATTAATATGTAGATCATGAGTGATGCAACATTATTAAAAAATCATATATGTCTCAGATAATTATAATCATGATGGACATACTTTCAAACAGAACATGTAACATAATGTCATACAACGAAATATCAAACAGGTCTAGAGAACACACCTATAGTAACTAAATAACATCGATAAGCCTTACGTTTCCCACGGTTGGTTGCACTAGGTCTATGAAGTGGGGTCCTAAAAATAATATCGCTCTATGAGTATAAAAACCATAATTCTAAACAGAAATAGTCTCTAAAGTCACTAAATAATACTTATGCGTATGTCGAGATGAGCAAGCAGAATCGAACTAAGCAGGACATGAGTGATCAGGGTCTACAAGAGAGCGATATGGAGACAAGAGTACCTTCAGAAAATAACACTCAAAGGTGAGTCCAAAATCCTACAATTTAACTAACATCATTAAGGCTTAAAACAATAAATGACACAAAATAGTGCTTTCGAGTCATAATTTAGCCAAACAGGCTGTGAAAACGAACTCATGACATTGAAAAACATAAAGATAAATTCTTCGAAAAAAGTCAACGAGTCAAAGTTAACGGTCAATGGTCAATAGGCCGATCAACGGGTCGGGTAATTGATTCAGCCAGTTCAGTCGGGATTAGTTCAACCGATTTTGGACCAGCAGAGCACTCTCACATGCGCACGGTAGTTTGTGGGATGTCGTCCTACGTCGGTTTTTACACTAAAAATTACAGAAAAATATTTCGATGCACGGGGAACAACTTATCGGGTAGGTTTGTGGAATAAAGTTGGAAAAAGAATTTTTAATGGAAACCGAAACTTCTACCTCCCCGATAAGGCTAATACCAGTGGCGATGGAAACACCGATACCATCAGACGAACAACGACAAAGAGGGGAACACAAAGGTACCAGAGGTGAGTCACACGGCGGCCCAGACGTCGATGGAACAAAGAAAAACTGAGATGACTTTAAGAGGAGACAAAGAAAAAAAGAAAGTAGTGTTGGGAACTTGAAATCAGGAAAAAAAGGGAAGATAGAAAGTAATTAGGTTTTAAAATAACTATCGGTAAATTATGCCAGAGGTTCTCATATTTTTTAAAGTTCTCAAATTGGTTCCAAAGTTTTAAAAACTTTTTAATTTAGCCCATACTTTGGAATGTGACAACTCAACTCCCCTTACGAAAATTCCGGTCTCAACATTTTACCTGGTGGAAAAAAATGAGGAAACTGCTCCACCACCATCGATCTTCATGTCTCCTAGGTGGCCTCTGAAAGATTACGGTTGCTCTATCGAACCTTAACCATTGGTATATTCCAACTTCTTAGAATACGATCCTCATAGGCAAGGATCTAAGCAGGCTCTTCCTTATAGCTCAAATCAGGTCTAAACTCGATATCCTTTACAGGGATAATATGACATGGGTCAGAACGGTAACGCAACAATATAGAGATATAGAACACGTCATGAATACGCTCAAGCTTAGGCAGTTACTCAAGTTGATAAGCAACATGACCAAAATTGCATAAATCTGATAGGGTCTGATAAACCTCAGACTCAACTTGACTTTACGGCCAAACCTGAGAACTTTTTTTCCACAGAGACACATCCATAAAGACTCAGTCACCAACATTGAACTTAATATTCCATATCTTCATGTCATCATAAGATTTGTTTCCTATAAAAAACAACCTTAAGCCTGTCTTAAATCAATATAACATTATTCTCAGTCTCCTGAATAAGATCCGGTCCTACAATCCTCCTCTCGGATGACTCAGTCCAACATAACAGAGTACGAAACTTATGACCATACAAAGCCTCATACAATGCCATCTGAATACTAGTATGATAATTGTTATTATAGGCAAACTCAGCCAAAGGCAAGTAATCTTCCCAACTGCCCCAAAAACCAATAATATATCCCCTCCGTATATCCACACTGAATCAGGTGATAAGATATACTGAAGTTCAATCGGGTACCCAAAGCCTCATGAAGAGCCTTCCAGAATCGCGACGTGAACCTCGGATCTCGATTAGAAATAATAGACAGGGGAACCCCATGAAGACTAACAATCTCAAAAATATATAACCGAGGCAATCTGTCTAGAGTATAATTTGTCCGAACCGGAATAAAATGAGCAGATTTGGTGAGACAATCAATGATAACCCACATTGAATCCTTCTTAGACTGCCTCAACAGTAATCCACTAATAAAATCTATGGTTACTCGTTCCCATTTCCAATAGGAAATTTGAATAGGTTGAAGTAAACTAGACGGAAACTGATACTCAACTTTCACTTGCTGACAGGTCAAACACATAGCCACATACTTAGTGGCATCTCTTTTCAAACCAAACCAATAATACCTCTCTCTGAGATTCCGATACATCTTAACACCACCAAGATGCATTGAATAGGGACTGTCGTGAGCCTTCCAAATAATAGTAGTTTGTAACTCATGATCATTTAGAATATAGTAACGTCCTAAAAAACACAATACCCCATCCTCATCGAAGGTGTACTCGAAATCAAAATCCTACATAACTCGTTTTGGAAGAAAAAATAAGGATGAGTTAAGAGGTTGCTTCGATATAATCTTAACTGCCAAAGTAGGCTTAACTTGGAGCTCAACTAATAATGTACCATCTTCATACAAGCTCATACTAAAGAATATCATCCTCAAATTTGTAGTCGCTTTTCGACCCAAAGCATCGACAACTACACTGGCCTTTCGAGGATGATACTCAATATTGAAATCACAGTCTTTCGGAAACTCTAACCATCAATGTTGTCTCAAATTCAGATCCTTCTAAGTCAACATATATTTTAGACTTTTATGATTGGTAAAGATATTGCACTTCTCCCCATAAAGGTAGTGCCTCCATATTTTTAACACAAAAACAACTGCATCAAACTCCAAGTCATGAGTAAGGTTTTTACACTCATGCAACTTCAACTACTGAGATGCATAAGCCACTACTCTACTATCCTATACTAGAACATAACCCAAACCAGTATGCGAAGCATCACTGTAAACTGTATAATCCCTCTCAGATTCCGGTTGGATCAAAATCGGAGCTTAAGTCAAAATTGATTTCAACTATTCAAAACCTAACTGCTGAGCCTCATCCCAGACAAAATGCACATTCTCCCTCAGAAGTTTTTTCACTTGAGCTGCAATCATAGAAAACCCCTCTACAAATCTCCGATAATAACCTGCCTACCTAGAACACTACGAACCTCAGTCACACTCTTAGGTTGTTTTCAGTCCAGAATGGCCTCAATCTTTTTCGGGTCAATTAAAACACCCTTAGTAGAAATAATGTGACCCAAGAACATTACCTCGCTAAGCCTGAATTCACACTTACTGAACTTTGCATAAAGTTGTTTATCCCTCAAAGTCTGTAAAACAACTCTCAAATGCTCATCATGCTCAGCCTCAGACTTCGAGTAAATCAGATATCGTCGATACGTACAATGATAAATTGATCTAGATACGATTGAAATACCCGATTAATCATATCCTTGAAAACAGCATGGGCATTTGTCAACTCGAATGACATCACTAAGAACTAGTAATAACCATATTGAGTACGAAAAACTATATTCGGAACATCAGAGTCTTTAACCTTAAGCTGATAATAGCCAGAACGAAGATCGAGTTTAGAGAAAATAGATACACCACGAAATTGATCAAACAAATCATCGATGTGAAGCAACAAATATTTATTTTTGATTGTCAGCTTATTCAACTTTCGATAATTGATGCACAAACATAACATACCATCATTATTCTTAACAAAAAAATTGGGCTGAATAAAACCTCGATCGAACAACTCCTGTAACTGAACCTTGAGCTCCATCAACTCTTTAGGTGCCATGCGATAAGGGGCCATGAACACCGGTGTTGTACCTAAATACAGTTTGATTCCAAACTATATCTCTCTCAGGTGGAACACCTGACAACTCTTCCGGAAAGACATATGGAAAGTCCTTCATGGTACGAATCTATTGAATCCCAAAAAAATACTTTCTCGAATCTATAATATAAGTAATGTATGCTAGGACGCTCTTCTGAATCATTTTCTCATCTACTAAGGCTGATATCACATTAGGCAAATAACCTCATCACTCACCAATCAAAACAATTTCCCTATAATCAGGAGTCTTCAGAATCGCTCTTTTAGATTCATAGTTCATATTGACCCAAGGTTCCTTCAACCAATTGATACCCAAAATAAGATGAAACTCATCCAACGGGAGTTCTAAAAGGTTTACAGAAAAATGTCTCCTTACAAAATTTGAGAAACTATTTACGATATATTTTGTTAACTACAACGGACTGACTAACAAAAGACTCAATGATAATAGGAAAAGTAGTGGGCTCAATTGGAATTTCAAGATTATGGGCTACAAAACTCGCAACATACGACTGGGTAGACCCACCATAAAGTAAAACAACATAATGAAAAAAAATGAATGGTAAATGTACATGCTATGATGTCTAGCTTATCTCAATCCTCATGAAATCCCGTACCATAGACAAGAGCATGTTATCTAGATTCAGTCCTCACAGAGCCTCTCATCGTGGCAAATCGCCCTCTACCAGAAGAACCAAGTGCATGACTAGATAAGGTAGGTTGACTCTGATTGCGACCCCTCAGAGTGAGATGATCCTTGAGAACGTGTAGGAGTCTGACAAGTCAGAGCAGGCTGTGGACAATCTCTCAGAAAATGTTTAGTGGAACCACACCTGAAACATGCTCTTAACTTCTTGCGACACTCCCCATCATACTGCCTACTACAAAAAGTACAAGTAGGAACAACCCGTTGTGCAGAACAAACATCCATACTCTTAAATCGACCAGAAGAAGTAACATGCCTAGACCTATAATCAATCCTTGTGGTATCATTTTTCAAACGTTTTTCATGGCAAGCGGAAGAACCAGAAGGACCATCAGAACCTGATTGCTTATTTATTTTTATTGTGATACTCTCTACTGAGATCCTCCATCTTCTCAGTAGTTTTATCTCGATCCACGAGCTTAATAAAATCCTTATCATAAAGTGTAACAATCTTGCTACGAATCCCCATACACAGAACTTTCTCAAAAAGTAAACACATGTTCATATAAAGTAATAAGTCCGGTAGCATACCTACTGAGTCGTAGAAACTCTAACTTATAAGTCTGAACTGTCATATCACACTATTTCAAATCCATAAACTCTTGTTTTTACTCTTTCAGATAATGACTACCCACAAACAGACTCCAAAATGCACTTTGGAAAAACTCATTAGTCAACTAATCCCTCGGAGTAGTCATTTTCACTGAATTTGACCAATTTAGGGTATCATTTTTCAATAGTGAAACAACAGCCTGAAGTCTTTGTTTAACCGGATAATCCATCTCATCCTGAAGATGCTCATCCTCAATCCATCACTCTCTAATAGATGGGGATGCTCAACAAAGTCCTTTAAAATACTATACCCAATTAGGTAACATCGTCGACGAGATAATAGTGGCAGCGTCCTCTAGCTGAACTCCATCAGATCTCTAAAGTTAAAGCAATAATACTCTATCCATAACAACATCCTCTAATTCATCCACAGATCTCCCTCCCGTGAAAGGTGTATACTCAGGAGGCTCAATATGCTTGATCGGATTAAAAGAACCAAACGCTTGAGTAGCTCAGAAGAATCAAATGCTCGAGTGCGTCCATAGAACAAATCGACCTCAGGAACTGGAGGACCTCTATCAGAAACATTTACTCAACCCCCATGGTCTCGAGTGCTAACAAGTATACTAGATGATACACGACGATGTGTACTTCTACGGGGTGGCATGCTAGCTACAGAGTGATGTCTGAAATAAGATAATATACATAAGCTAAAGTCAGATCTAGTATTGTAGTCTCAAAATAGAATATTCATATTTAAAAATGGAAAAGATTAAAATCATTTAACAAATATTTCAGTCAATACAGAATTTAGAAATTATTTCCTGTACCCAAAATTTTTCATGCAAGTAAAAATTATTTTTATAGAACATTATAAACTTTGACGGATAACACAGTCCTATAGTAAAACTTAAGCTCTGATATCACTAAATGTAACCTCTTAAACTCAACCTAGACGTTACAACTGAATCTTGAAGACCACAACAAAGTTTGATTGACAGAGAAATAAGGAAATCTCATATTCTAACATGCATCATCAATAAACCATCAAAATCAATGAGTTCATTATATATTTAAAATAAACCACAAGTTCTAAATAAAAAAACCAATCAAGTAATTTAATATTCTAAATCTCATAAATATATATATATAAAATCATCGAAAACAAATAACTTAAAGTCTGAAAAGAAAATGTCCATACTATGTTTGAAAGATAACAACTACTAACGAACCTTCAAGTACCGGTCATAAATCCAAAAAAGTCTGAGTAATCTGAAAAGACAAAAACTAGGAAGTGAGTTATAAAGCCTAGTTTGTCCTCTAAAGTAAAGCAATTAACATGTTATGCACAGTTCAACATAATTAAAATGTAACAAAAAATCAGAACAGGGATATACCCTCCGAAGAGAATCCCAAACAGAACCATGACATGGGACAAAGTCCCATATAGAATCAGGACGGGGAACAAAGTCCCATGCAGAATTAGGATGGGGAACAAAGTCCCATGCAAAATCAGGATGGGGAACGAAGTCTCATGTAGAATCAGGATGGGGAACGAAATCCCAAGCAGAATAAAAATGCATCAATATATAGATATGAGTGATGCAATATTATTTAAAAAATCAGATATTCTCATAAAATTATAATCATGATGAACATACTTTAAAATAGAACATATAACATAATAATGTCATACAATGAAATATCGAACAAGTTTAAAGAACACACCTATAGTATCTAAATAACACCGACTAAGCCTTACGCTTCTCACGGTCGATCGTACTAAGTCCTACAAAGTGGGGACCTAAAAACAATATCCCTTTATGAGTATAGAAACCATAATCCTAAAAAATATTCTATAAAGTCACTAAATAATACTTATGCATATCACGAGAAGAACGAGCGAAATCAAACTGAGCAGGATAGGAGTGATCAGGGTCTATAGAAGAGCGGTCTGGAGACACATGAATACCTTTAGAAAATAACACTCAAAGGTGAGTCTAAAATCCCACAATTTATATAACATCATTAAAACTTTAAATGATAAATGACGCAAAACAAGGTTTTTGGGTCAAAATTTGATCAAACAGGCTACGAAAATGGACTCAGGACATCGAAAAACATAAAAATAAGTGTTTTCGAAAAAAGTCAATGGGAAAAAGTAAACGGTTAATGGGTCTGGTCGGGTCAGTCAATGGGTCGGGTAACCGATTCAACGATTCGATCACGATTAAACCATTTCAGTAGGTTTTGAACAAGCATAACACTTCTACTCTCACATGAAGACATCAGGGACGCCGTCCGACGGTGGTTTTCATACTAAAAATTACTTTGGACTCATGATATCGAAACACATAAAGATAGATGTCTTTGAAAAAAGTTAACAGTCAATGGGTTGGGTTAGTCAATGGGCCGATTTTGAACCAACAGAGCACTCCCACACATGTACAGCGACGCATAGGGGCCCATGGGATGCCGTCCGACGGCAGTTTTCACACTAAAAATTATAGAAAAATATTTCGATGCAAGAGGAATAACTTACTGGGGTCGGTTTGTATAAACAATATCGAAAAATGAGTTTTTAATGCAAACCAAAACTTCTACCTCCCCGATAAGGCTAACGCTTGCGATGATTGAAATACCGAGACTACCAGATGAACGCCGACAACGAGGGGAACACAAAGATGCCGGAGGTGAGACACACAGCGGGCCGGGCATCGATGAAACAAAGAAAAATTGAGATGGATTTAAGGGGAGAAAGAGAAGAAAAAGAAAGTAATTGAGTTTTAAAAAGAGGGAAGAGAGGAAGCAATTGAGTTTTAAAATAAACTATGGGTAAATTATGCCGAAGGTCCTCACATTTTTAACGTCTTCAAATTGGCACCAAAGTTCTAATTTTTTTAATTTAGCTTATACTTTGGAATGTGACAAATGAAAAACCCTAGTGAGGAAAATCTTAGTGAGAAAAACCCTAGCAAGGGGAACCCTATTGTGCCATCGGGCATGAAAGTTTATGAGAACACCGGTAGGAGACCGCCAAAGGATGTTCATATGGTCTCGTCTCTTCCAGTAAGGGAGAGGCCAACATCCCCTTCTCAACTGGACAAGGCACGTTTGGTGCAGAAGGGTCGTAGTGATCATGAAATAGAGGTGATGGGGAGGAGAGCAAGGTGGATTCTGACGATGTGAATATGAATTCTAGAGATGGCTAGAGATGGCGTGTTACCATCGATAATTCTGTATTAGGGGAGACAGAGACTGGTGCGATCGTGCCTACAACCGAGGGGAAACCGTCATACACAAGCAAGGTTTCTGGTTCAAAAGTAATGCATGGGCTGGAACCGAGAACTTCAAGCTTCATACAAGATGATGTTACGATATTGGTAGTAGTCACGATTATTTTCTGTCTTCTAGGTCGTGATATTGGTTATAAGGCACTCGTTAATCGGGTAATGACGTTATAGAAATAGGTGGAAGAACTACACATTATCGACCTTGATAATAACTACTACCTTGTCCGATTTTCAGATGTAATTGATTATACCAAAGTTTTAACGAAAGGTCCATTGACAATCAACGGGAGTTATTTAACGGTACAACCTTAGAGTCGAGGCTTCACAACATCCGAAAAATATCTCTCACATGTGATGGTTTGGGTAAGGCTAACGGGTCTTCCTTACCGATACTACACGAAGGCTCTATTTTTCTATATTGTGACTTTCATTGGTAAGGTTATTAACGTCAATTATAATACTAATACTGGTGGACGAGGTAAGTTTACGAGATTAGCGGTGCTAGTGGATCTTACTAAACCGTTGTTATCTTGTATTCGTAGTGATGGTTTAATACAAAAACTCAAGTATGAAGGGTTGCATCACATTTTTTACGAGTGCGGTACATATAAACATACTCAGGAGGCTTGTGGCATTCGTAAGGATGGATGCATGGTCCAGGTAGAGAACGATATTGCTCCTATTATTGTCAGGGTTAATCATACAAGTGAAGTCTCAGAAGTAAATTTGTTTGGTCCGTGGATGTTGGTGTCTGATAGGAAGCGACGTGGGAACATTAATCGTGATGGTGGGAAATCTGCTCCTAAAGCATGTTATGGGTCCCGCTTTGAAGCATTAGTAATTGAAGAGGGTACTGACATAGTCGAGCAAGGTGGCAATCAAGCCCTGACTCCATGTCCTCTGAACGATAAGTCTGTTATGGAGAAATAATCTCATCATGAAGGCAAACAATTGATGCGAGAGGTTCCAAAAAATGCAACTTACATGAATTCTAACATGGATAAAAAAGGTGGCTCGGATAAAATCGAAACAGATGGAGGTGATTCCCCTGGGTAATGTGGCGGTTAGTTAGGTGTCCGAACATATTATGGCAGATAAATATGGAGTGCAAAAAGCTATTTTGACAGTTGATTGCGATGTAGTTGGATTATCGAAGGGTGGTCGCAGCCGCCAACGGAGTGAGAGAACTGTGGGGATAAACCAATGACAGATCAGTGAACCTGGACAGTCGGTCCAGCGGGTTCGTGACCCTGGAACAAGTTCTCGGATAACTGTTTTGGACCTTGTCTAACATGTCTCTCAGGTTTTGGAGCATGTGGTAGCAGGAGGTGTCTCAGATCAGGGTGTTCAAAAGCCAAATACTGGTACTATAATTACGGTGTGGTAGTCCTCGATTGAGAAAAAGTCGGTAGTCTATGGTTATGAAGAGAGTCAACGAGAGGGTGATAGCCCCAACGACGAACACTGAGGTTCGATTTCTTATGTGTTTTTCATTATGATGAAGTTTATGCTATGGAATTGTCAGAGTGCTGCTAGCCGCTCCTTTCATGCTTATTTCAGGTTTTTTGTCAAACATAGATCAGTTGTGGTTGACTGTTTGAGTCGCGAGTTAGTGGTTCTGGTGCTAATGGTGTTGTTTTTAAACTAGGATTCCCTCATTCTTTTCGCGAGGAAGCACAAGGTTTTTTAGGGGAATCTGGCTTCTTTGGATGGATAGTGTCACTATCAATGTTCTGCATGTTTCTAATCAGTTCATTATTTCCATGGTGCGTTCGACTGATGCGAGCTTTCAATTTCAACTTACTGCAGTATATACCAGTCCTCACAGTGCTTTGTATAAACACCTCTGACAGAATCTAGAGCTCCTTAATCCTGGACTTAATTATCCCTGGATCATCGGGGGAGATTTTAATGTTATTCTTTCTGCTGAAGAAAGAATTGGTGAGGTGGCACATCATAGTGGTGGTAGTCGACTGTTTCTAGACTTTCTCTTTTTGCAGGGCCTTTCAGATATGGGTTTTAATAGGCCACCATTTACTTGTCAAGGGGTACTCTTTATCAGGAGCTGGATCGTTGTGTGGTGAATTCTAGTTGGTCTGCTTCATTTTTTGATTCGCATTTGCTCCAACTTGATAGAGTGAGGTTTTATCACTGCCCTTTACTTATCTCGCCTGGGGAGGATCAAAATGGCAATAGCAACCTTTTCGATTCATTGATGCCTGGCAATCAAACCCACAATTTGCAGATTTCTTGAAAGCGACTTGGTCATCCACTTTGTCTGCTACAGACAACATTGACGAATTCTGGACGGAGGTGGATGAGTGGAACAAGAATATTTTTGGTCATATTAAGATGAAGAAGAGACGGTTTCGGGCTCAGTTGCAAGGCATTGATAGTGCCCTGGTCAAGAATCCTTCTATTAGTCTGATGCAGTTGTCAGCAAATCTCAAATTGGTGCTTGAATCTGTTATGGATCAAGAAGAATCTCTCTGGCGTCAGAAAGCTTGCTCCCAGTGGATGTTGTGTGGGGATCGAAACACTCGTTTCTTCTATACTTATGTTATTCCATGTAAGCTAACCAAATTTATACTATTAAACGGGAGGATTGGAGTTAGTGTATGGATAAAGAGGACTTGGTTCAACTTGCTAATACCTTTTATAAGGAGCTTTTCACTAGCTCGTCTGAGACCCGTTCACTATTTCAAACTCGTGGTCATTTTCCGCCTTTAGCCGCTTATGACCGTGCTCACTTAGAGGTGATGGTTAATAATGAGGAGGTTTATAAAGCAATTTTTAGCATAGGTGCTTCCAAAGCTTCGGGCATTGATGGGTTGAATGTCAGTTTCTTTCAACAGAATTTGTAGATCATGGGTGATTCTGTTTGTGAATTTGTGAAACAGTTGTTCGAGAGTGGTGTTATTCCAGCTTCTATCAATCAAACTCTTTTGGTTTTGTTGCCGAAAGTGTCGTCGCCTATCACGATGAGTCAATTTTGACCTATTAATCTCTGCTCTGTTTTATATAAAGTAATATCCAAAATCTTGGTAAATCGTTTGAAACCATTTTTACCGAGTTGGTGTCTGAGAACCAAACAAGTTTCATTCCCAATCATTAGATCACGGATAATATCCTTATCACCTAGGAAATCATTCATTCAATGAGGCGCAAAACTTGGAGGAAAGGGTGGATGGCGCTGAAGATTGATTTGGAAAAGACCTATTACAAATTAGAATGAGATTTTTTTCAGGATACACTAGATGGCATTGGTCTTCCTCTGTCTATGTGTAATTTGATTATGCAGTGTGTTTCCACTGTTTCGTCTAGTATCCTATGGAATGGGAAATGGTTGAACCGTTCTTTTCAACTCAGGGCATCCCGTCAAGGAGATATGCTTTCTCCATAACTTTTTGTGTTATGTACGGAGCGTCTTACTCATGCTATTAATATTGCTACTACTGTGGGGCTTTTGAAGACTTTTAAAACCTAATCTTGAAGTCCGACCATCTCACATTTATTTTCTACTGATGATGTGATTCTGTTTGCAGAAGCTTCTCATTGATCAGTTTTACACGATTCGCTTGGTGTTGGTGGATTTTTGTCATGCATCTAGTCATATGGTCAGTATTGCAAAAACAACTATGTTTTTTTTTAAAGAATGTTTCTAGGGATCTGAGATTTCAGTTAGTATTGGCATTGATTTTCAAGAAGTCACTAATTTAGGCAAATATCTTGGTGTTCCTATTCTGCATAGAAGGGTTACTACGACTTCTTATAATTATATTATCCAAACGGTAGAAAGAAAACTTAGAGTTTGGAAGGCGAAGTGTCTATCCTTTTCCGAGAGAATTGTTTTAGCTAAGATGGCTCTTGCGACAATTCCTAGTTACACTCTCCAAACGGCCCTTCTGCCTAAATCTGCCTATCGCGCCATGGAGAGGTTAATTCATCGATTTATCTAGGGTATTACTACTTGTAGACACACTTTTTATTACCGAAATAAACATATATATATATATATCATATATATTATATAAATATTATTTTATTAAACTAACACGTTTTACATTTTTTTATCAGGTCCAAATTACATTACAAGTGGCTTAGCAGATGGAATAAGTGGCCCAGCTACACAAGACCCTCATCAGATTAGGGTTTCTAAAAACCCTAAGTGCACCACAAGCCTTCCCCCGCCGAAGACCCCTTGTGCTTTACGCCTCCCTCGATCGCCGTTTTTCAAGCAACAATCCCACCATTCTCGACCTCCAACTGACGTGCATGTATGGGACACCAACAAATAACAGGGTTAGAATTTTAATAGGACTCAAACACTTAAATCTTAGGCTATAAATATGCTTGTAATCAAACTCATGGTACACATTCGGATATACAAAATAGCAGCAAAATACGCAGAAAAAGAAGTGAACCAAATCGTATTGTACCAACTTCGAAGTTGAATAAAAAAAGTAAAAATACTTTACCTCGTTCATTACTTTCGATCTCGCATGTGTGTTGTGATTTTTTTCTTTTGCATGTTGTCTCTCTCAGATTTAAAACACTAAAAGCCGATGATCGGAGTGGGGGTGTATGAAAATTTCTTTTTAGATCTACACCCCTACGAGGCGTTTCTCTTTAAACCGAGGTGATTTTTGAAACGAGGGTAAAACGGGCTTTCAAATGATGGAAAATTTTTTGGTTTTTGCTGTCGTTGACCGACGAGCGGTGCATGGTGGGTGTTCTTCATACCTCAAGAACAGGTGAGAGCATTTTTTTTAGAGTGGGGGCGCTTTTGTGCTTTGCGAAGTGAGAAATGAAGAACAAATTTTTTTTTAGCATTTATAGTTGACCCACGCTCGACCCAACGACTCGCGCGTGACCCGTTTCACACCCTAAGATCCGCGCGTTTTTAGAAATTAAAGGTGTAATTACATTATTGGTCCCTCTTCGCTTCATTCCCTCTATTTTGACCCCAAAATCATTTTTAATTCCTTTTAATTTGACCACCTAATTTACTTTTTAATTCAACTTAACCCCTATATTATTATTTTTATTATTTTATATTATTTACTTTATTGTATGTACATATATATATATATTATATTTTATTTATATAACTATTATTGATATATATATATATACCTAATTATTTTTGTTCGGTTATTTCTTTATTTAATTATTATATCTTATAATTTTATGTATATATATTTCTATTTTTTTATCATTATTATATCATATTAATTTTATTTTATAGTTTTTACCTTTATATATATACATTGTTTTTTTATATCTATACTATTTATTTATTTTTATTTGCTTTTATATTTTTTATTATTAATATTACTCTTATTATATTTGCCCATATTTTACTTATTTCATTTTTTTGTCCCTATTTATTTTTATTTTATTTATTTTTTTGTTCTTTTTCTATTTTATTTATGTTTCTTTACTTTCATTTTGCTTAATTTATTTACTTTTTTATCTTCATTTTTATATTTTTTTAGCTTTACTCATTTATTTTATAGTCTTTGTTTCTTTCATTTTTATTTTTCTCGATTTCATTACTTTTTTCATCTAACGTGTTTCCTTTTTTAAGGACGATTTCAAATCAATCAAATGTAAGTTTTGGATCATTATTTTACCTTTTAATTGTAAATTACAATTTTCTTAATTTAAGACAACTGGAAATTGCGTAGTACCGAAAGGGTAGTTCAAGGGTGCTAACCCTTCCTTGACTGTAACCGACTCCCGAATCAGACAAATCTTTGGAGAGACGCAGATCATGTAAGAAATAGGATATCCGATCAACCCATTTGTTTTAAAATAAATGATCGGTGGCGACTCCAATTCGTTTAATCCATGTCAAAGCCCAAATTCAGGGCCTACCCGAAAGATGGTTCCGACAGCTTGGCAACTCCGCTGGGGACCCATGTAAGTGAGTCAGGCTAAGGTAATTTCCAGTTGTCTTTTTATCGAAAAGGGTAAGTTTAACTTTTAAGGTAACATTTCAATCCTTATTGCTTACTTTTGATTATATTTTCAAGTAAATAGTTGTACTAATCGTTTTCTAATGATTTCAGCTTTCAAAGCTTGTTTTTCACTTAAGGCTCTAAACTCGAGATCCAAACTCGTTTTTAAGTGGGGGTGAAAGTGACGCTTTCGTGAGAATTTATTCACCGTATGGACCTAGCAAGTAACCTTCGGGATTCATATACCTTATGCCTTCGTGTGAATTTATTCTCCATATAGGCATAAGGGAATGTGTCATCTCGATTTTAACTTAGTCCACACAAGCTTATAATAGGCTTAGGACTAAGGGTCTGGTAAGCCCAAGGGGGCACCGGCAAGGAGAACTCGGGTACCGTTTTTTTAGAACCTAAACCGGGAGACTATGGAGAAATAGAGCCTACCCCGAAACCACATTGCAAAACCTAGAATATTTTTACCCTAACCATGTTTATTGTTTTGTTTTTTTCCTTTCGTCATATTTATTTATTTATTTTTATTTTACTAACTTTTTTGCCTTTTTGTTTGTTTTTTAGCATTTGCATCATATCAAGAGTCTATTGATCCCTAAAAAGGTATTTATTACACACAAAATAATATGAATTAATGGATAAAGGTGTTGTAATACAAGACATTGAAAACCCCGAGGTACGACTATGGTCCGAGAAGACTCAGAAGGAAAAGAGAGACGGTCTTCAAGGAAGTTATGCGTCAGAATAGGTTTGCTACGCCTCTATCAGCCTAAAACAGAACAATGTGCAAGAGCTTCGAGACATCTGAGACAGTTGGAAGAATGATCGGAAACAGAAGTTCAACCAACGATACGGTGACTTGCACTTTTGCTTCATGTTAAGATTGATGAGCCCTTAATCAAAGCCTTCGTTCAATTCTGGAACCCGGGATACAGTTGCTTCACTTTTAACCGGTAGGACATGGTGCCCATTATCGAGGAGTACACTACACTACTGCATTGTGAAAACATCAAACTGGAGCGAGCCTACATTAAACACATTAAAAGTCAGCCTTTCAAGAATGCGTTAGCTAAAGTTGTAGGCGTAGACGAGAAATGGGTAATTGACCGGACTCAGCACAAAGGCAACGTGGAAGGAATTGAATGGATCCACATAAAGCAACTAATGAAGAACCACCCGATAAGTGGAAGACTATAGACTTGTTTGCGCTGTGTCTGTATGGTTTTATTATCTTTTCGAAGGCTTTGGGGTGTATTGACGCAGCCCTGGTGGAGCTGTTTGAACAACTTCCGAAACGAGTCAACCCAGCACCGGCCATCTTAGCTGAGACCTTTCGATCTCTGAACCATTGTCGAAGAACTGGCAGAGGAAGGTTCATTGGGTGTGTTCAGCTCTTCAAGTATGGATTCACAGCCACTTTTGGAAGACTAATGGGGTTGCCTACTGCCGATTCAGCACTACATATTCACCTTTAGGAGAATTCATCAATAGGAAATGGCATGAAGGTGCTTCAAAGGAAAAGTGGATAAAAGTCTTTACACATCTTCAGGATCGGGATATTACCTGGAGAGCCCCCTGGTTGTTCTTCGGTGACGTTCTTTTTCGGTGTGGGGATTCTGATACTATGACCTTACTTGGACTTTGGGGTGCAGTTGGGTATACTTCGTTGTTAGCACTTAGACAGTACAGGGCACGTCAGTTTGTCCCAGCAATAAGCGGACTAGCTAGATCAGAGTTTGTGTATCACGGTGACAGCTATAAGAAGATGATAAAGGAAGCAATCGATTCATGGAAGAAAGTATTCTGGATGGATGTTGTAGCTGCCAGAGACATGCTTACTCCGGATTATGTGGAGTGGCGAAGATAAAGGAAAAATGACAACATCCCGGTGCTAGACTGTGAAGACACCCCGACCATGGAGGAACATCTCAGGCCTGTCCCTTCCGAACTTGAGATAGCCAAGGCAGAGTTCGAAGCTATGAACAATGAGCTAAAGTAGAGGGTAAAAGAACTTGTAGCTGAACGTTATCAGTAGAAACTAGATGCCAACTCTTAGAAAGATAGAGCAGACAAACTGGAAAGAGAACAGAAAAGAGTCTGTTTTTGAAGACTTGAGAAAGAGGTATCAAGATAAAGTAAAGGATAACTCCAAGTTGAAAGTAACCTATGAATACTGGAAAGACGAAACTCACAGTCTGAAAAGGAAGTTCGAGGGGCCAGATGAAAGAGCTTGGAAGGAACAGTTGAAAACTGCTCAGAGGTGCTTAGCAGACAATCAACACTAGAACCAACGCTTGAGAATCCGGGTGGCTGATCTAGAGAAACAACATGAGAAAGATGACAAGATAATAGCTGAGTTAGAAGTCATTGTAGATGGGTTCAAGAAGCAAGTGAGTGAACTTCAGATAGTGCCCTTTGACGGAGGTTTACAGTGGCGTTTTCGTTGGAAGCAAGCATAGCAAAGGGTGAAGGCCAGAGACGCAGTCATCCGAGACTTTCTAGATCAGGTACAGAAGGCAGCCCATTATCTTCACAGCCTGGTAAGGGAAGCTGGAGTGGTTTGACAAGGCATTCAACCAGTGACAGATAAAGGCAGAAGACTTGTCAACCTATTAGAAGCTGTTCGGGGTCTAGAGGAATTTGGTCGGATGTACCTTTGATTGTTTTTATGTCTCTTAAAAGATAAAACATTTTTGTCTAAATAAGGATTATTTATAATAATGGACACTTTTCTGGATCAATACCTCTAAATTGCATACATCCTGCATTGCATTCATTGCATTTTATATTTCATGTTTATTTTTTTTTATATTTTCCATGTTTTTACATTTATATTAACTAACAGAACATGTCTCAAACACCAAGCTTACCTCCACAAGCCCAAGACATGCATCATCCGCACAATAAACGAGCACATAAGAAACAAATGGAAGCCAAAATCGAGAAATCGAAGAGAACATGGCAAAACTGCATAAAGAGTTGGAGGACAAAATGGCCCAGAACAGTAAGAGTACTTTGGATTCCACAACGAAAAGCCAGGAGTTCTTAGTCGACCAAATCGTGGCTAAGTTGTCTGGTTTACAACAACAGTCAAGTGCACCCGGAGTAGGTGCGTCTGAGGGGGTAACCATACCACCGACCCTACAAGTTGTCTCATCTGGGATCTTACCCGGATGCAAGGTGACTCATCTTCCACCAAAGGGAAGGTTGTATCGGTTGCAAATATACAAACTTCTACAGCCAACCCCGAAAATCATCCAGACGACTGCCCTATCCCGGACTTTGACGAGGAGGATAAGGCAAAGAAGATGGAAGAAAAGATCAGAATGCTAGAAGATAAATGAAGATGGTCCAAGGGGACCATGATTATTATGGAGTGGACGCAATGGAGCTGAGCTTGGTTCTAGATCTGGTGCTTCCACCAAAGTTCAAAGTCCTGGAGTTTGAGAAGTTCGACAGAAACAGCTGCCCTTCAACCCATATCACTATGTTCTATCAGAAGATGATAGGATATAGCAGAAATGACCAACTCCTGATCCACTGCTTCCAGGAGAGCCTGTCTGGTTTAGCTATTTGGTGGTACAACTAGCTTAGCCGAACTCATATCAAGAAGTGGAAATACTTAGCCAAGTCTTTCTTAGAGTAGTACAAGTATATTAATGATATGAGACCATACCGAGTTATGCTGCAGAGCCTGGAGAAGAAGCATAACGAAAGTTTCTGACAATACGTACAGTGATGGAGGGATTTATATGTGCAAGTTCATCTACCCTTGGATGAAAAGGAAACTCGAAAGCTGTTTGTACAGACCCTGAAGGCACCTTACTTCGGGCACTTGGTGGCGATCATGTAGGGAAAATTCTCAGATTTAGTCATGGTCGGTGAAATGATCGAACTAGCCATCAAACAAGGAAAAATCGAGGGAGGGGACTTCAGTAAGAAGCCTCCTATTAAGAGCAAAGAGCGAGAGATCAACAATATTAACACCTACAACGCCAACAAAGGTGTTACGATCTCAAGTTCAAAAACAACTGTAGCTGTACCATCTGGTACTTCTAACCAAACTCAGAGAGAACCAAGGAAAGAAAGGGAAAGGGAGAAGTTCGATCCCATTCCCATGACGTATAAAGAGTTATATCAACAACTTTTTGACAATCACACGGTGTCACCCTACCCAATGGATCCGATAAATCCCCCATATTCGAGATGGTTTAACGAAAACGCCCACTGCAAATATCATAGTGGTGTGCAGGGGCATTCAATTGAAAACTGTCTCGCATTCAAGAGGCTTGTACAACGAGTGCGGAACAAGAATTGGATCCATTTCAACTCCGAAGCACCGAACGTTGCCTAGAATCCCTTGCCTAATCATCCGGAGGCTGGAATCAATGCAGTCACCACCAAGAACGACAGGAGAATCAAAACCATTGTTTCAGAAGTTAAAGCTTCTTTGGCTTGGGTATGGAGCCAAATAGTAAAAGCGGGGCTTCTTACACCTCAGTCACGTGCAACGAGGATTAAAGATGGTAACCATTGTTGTTACCATAATAAAGAAGGGTATGGAGTCCAAGAGTGCACTGAATTCAAATCATTAGTCCAGCTCATGATGGACAAGAAAGATCTGGAATTTCATGAAGAAATTCAAGATTCCCCGGAAGCATACGTTTGCGCTACTTGAGAATCATCAGACAAAAGGCTCGGTAGGGGTAGTCCTTTAATAATTACCCCTAAGGCAAAGATGACAACAATAATACCGGTAAAATTTATGATCACAACACCTCGACCTTTTCAATACAAGGACAATCAAAAAATGCCATGGAAGTACGAATGCCAGGTGAGTACTTCCAAAGGATGTGATAGCAAAGTGGGGCAGAGACCACTTGAGCCTTTCAAGGAAGATGTGTTAGCTGTCAACGAGCCCATAAAAGATGAAGAACCTAAGAAGTTCCTCAATTTATTAAAGCACAGTGAGTACAACATTGTAGAATAACTCCACAACTTACCTATGCTTACTTCAATATTGACACTTTTGTTAAACTCAGAGGCACATCGGGAGACACTGTTGAAAGTCCTGAATCAAACTTTCGTGCCACAAAACATACCAGTCAGCAAGATGGATCGACTAGTGAATAATATTCAAGCTGATAATCTCATCTCATTCTCAGATGATGAGATTCCATCCGGAGGAAGAGGCCGAACAAAGGTGTTACACATCACTACCTACTGTAAGGGGCACGTTTTACCAATTATCTTAATCGACAACGGGTCAGCCCTGAACGTAATGCCTTTAGTCACATTGAAAAGGCTACTAATAGATATCTCACATATGAGAACCTGTCAGAATGTGGTTCGAGCATTTGATGGGACCAAGAGAGAAGTTATTGGCAAAATCGAGGTACCGTTGACAATCGGACCTGCCACCTATGATGTCGAGTTCCTAGTGATGGATATCATGCCTTCTTACAACTGTCTTTTGGTGAGGTCATGGATTCATCAAGTAGGTGCAGTGCCGTCCATACTGCATCAAAAGGTTAAATTTGTTATTGACGGGCCTTAGTAATCATCAATGCTGAGGAAGATATCGTGGCAAGTGTGACCACGGAGGCCCCATACATCGAAGTAGATGAGAAAGCGGTGGAGTGCTCATTCCGCTCCTTAGAGTTTGTTAATGCCACATTCGTGGCAGAAGGAAGAAGAATCCCTAAACCCCAACTTTCCAAGTATACCATAATGGAGATCATGCAGACTTTGGGAAGAGGCGCCAGGACCGGGAGAGGTTTTAGGAAATATTTGAAAGGAAGGATTAATCCTGTCATTCCTGTTTCAAAACTCGATCAATTTGGGCTCAGTTTTCATCCCAGTTATCAAGAAAAGAGGAAGCAAGTCCAGAAGAACCGAGACATAATGATAGCCAGGTTAACTGGAAATGAACTTCAATGGAAGCCTAAGACATTCCCGTCTCTATACCATACATTCAAGTCAGGTGGTTATGTGTTCGAGACCACCTCATCCGATCTAGAAGCGGCTCTGGAAGATATGAACATTAATGTCGTGACCACAGAAGATGTTGACAATGAAGATAGATTTGGGATATGCCTTCTGCCACCTGGGTTCGTGCCTAACAGCTGGTCAGTGGAAGAATTACATGTGGTTTACAAGAATCTTTCAGAGTAATATTCGAACTATCCCTATATGCCTATACTCGGGGCAATAGGTGATCTTTTGTAAGGGTGAATAAACATTTTGTTTAATTTCAATAAAAGATGCATTTTTTCTCTTTCCATGGCAAACAAATTTTCTGAATTCATTGTTTATCTTCTTTATTTCAGTACTTCATTTCCATTTTCTTTCAAATTTAATTCTTGACTGTTCCGTGTGGGATATTTTCCTCTCACACATACACGTTTCTCTCTTCCTTCAGGTCCCTAGATGACGGTAATGTAGTCACTGATGAGTGTGATCTGGAAGTAGATTTTGAATCGGTCACTTGTCTTGGGGAATTTGATGAATGCGACAATGAAGAGGAGTGTAACATACCTATCGAATTGTCGAGAATGGTAGAAAGAGATGAAAAGCAAATGCTACCACATGAGGAGGCGATCAAAATCTTGAATCTGGGCACTGAAGATGACAAAAAGGAGGTTAAAATCGGCACAACTCTCTCGGCTGAAGCAAGAAAAAACCTGATAGTCTTACTTCAGGTGTACAAAGATGTGTTCGCCTGGTCGTACCAAGACATGCCGGGACTAGACACATATACGGTAGTTTATAAACTACCAATTAAGCCAGAGTGCAAACCCGTGCAACAGAAACTGAGAAGGATGCGACCTGAGATGCTCCTTAAAATTAAAGAAGAAGTCAAGAAGCAATTTGATGCCGGTTTCCTTCAAGTAACTAAGTATCCGAAGTGGGTGGCCAACATAGTGCCAGTTCTGAAGAAAGACGGGAAGGTTCGCATGTGCGTCGATTACCGGAACCTTAACAAGGCAAGCCCTAAAGATAACTTTCCTCTTCTTTACATTGGCATGTTGGTAGACAATACAGCCGGGAACGTTTTCTTTTCATTCATGGATGGTTTTCGGGATATAACCAGATCAAGATATATCCTGAAGACATGGAGAAAACCACGATCGTCACAATGTGGGGAACTTTCTGCTACAAGGTGATGCCCTTCGGACTGAAGAATCCTAGGGCAATATATCAGAGAGCTATTGTGACCCTATTCTACGATATGATACACAAAGAAATTGAGGTTTTTATCGACGACATGATTATCTAGGCATAAACCGAGAATGAACATGTCGAGAACTTGAGAAAGCTCTTCCAGAGGTTGAAGAAATTCCAGCTGTGATTGAACCCTAGCAACTGTACCTTTGGAGTGACATCTGGAAAGCTATTAGGCTTTGTGGTCAGCAGAAAAGACATCGAAGTTGATCCCGATAAAGTCAAGGCTATCCAAAATCTGCCTCCCCCACGAACACAGAAGGAGGTTCGAGGTTTTCTAGGTAGATTGAATTACATAGCACGATTCATATCTCAGTTAACCGACAAGTGTGATCCAATATTCGTCTTTCCGAAAGAACAACTCTGGAGCTTGGTATGAAAACTGCCAGATTGCATTCGAGAAAGTAAAGGAGTATTTGTCTCACACTCCTATCATGACGTCCCCTATCCCGGGAAAATCTATTTTCTTGTATCTCTCTATATTTTAGAACTCTATGGGGTGTATCCTGGGTTAACATGACAAATCTAAAAGAAAGGAAAGAGCCATCTACTATCTTAGCAAGAAGTTCACCGATTGCGAGGTTAGATATCCTCCTATCGAGAAGGTTTATTGTGCTCTAGTATGGGCTACAAAAAGACTCCGCTAATATATGTTGTATCATACTACTTGGCTGATTTCCAAGTTAGATCCTTTAAAGTACATGATGGGTGTACCTGCTCTATCTGGAAGGTTAGCCCGATGGCAAATGCTCTTGTCTGAATTTGACATCGAGTACGTGAGTAAGAAAGCAATCAAAGGAAGTGGCATATCGGAGTTCTTGGCAAGTAGAACCGATGAGAATTACGAGCCATTGGACTTTGATTTCCCAGACGAGGACCTGATGGCTATCACCTCAGAAGAGGCAAGTACTTCTACCGACAGTTCCTGGAGAATGCATTTCGATGGTGCATCAAATGCATTAGGACATGACATCGGGGCAATCCTAATCTCTTCGGAAGGGAATCACTACCTATTTACCAGCAGACTAAATTTCGATTGCACCAACAACATGGCAGAGTACGAAGCTTGTGTCTTGGGAATCCGAGCTGCACTAGGGTAAAACATAAAGACCTTGCGGATATACGGAGATTCAACATTAGTAATCTATCAGCTCTACGGAGAATGGGAAACCAAGGATACAAAGCTGATGGAATATTGGAAGCTAATACTGGATCTGCTCAGAGAATTCGATGAAGTCACCTTCCACTACGTGCCAAGAGAAGAAAATCAAATGGCTGACGCTTTAGCTACCTTGGCAGCCGTATTCAAGGCTAGCGGGGAGTCTAAAATGATGCCAATTGTAATACAGTCGTATGAGTACCCGACTCATTGCTACCAAATTGAAGAAGTGAAAGACACTAAGCCTTGGTACCACGACATTCTACAGTATATCAAGCATTGAAATTATCCAGAGGAAGCCACCAAAACTGATAAAAGAACCATTAGAAGGATAGTAGCTGGATACGTCCTTGACAGGGAGGTCTTATACAAGAACAACCATAATCAAGTTCTGTTAAGGTGAGTCGATGCTGAAGAGGCAAAAATGATAGTGGAAGAAGTACATGACGGAGTTTGTGGAACCTATGAAAATGGACATATGATGTCAAGACAAATAATGAGATGCAGATACTTTTGGTCCACACTAGAAAGTGACTGCATCAACTATGCAAGAAGATGTCATAAGTTTCAAATTTACGGAGATAAAATCAATGTTCTACCTCATCCTTTCCATGTAATGACGTCACCATGACCTTTCTCTGTGTGGGGCATGGATGTTATCGGGCAAATCCATCCAAAGGCTTCAAACGGTCACCGTTTTATTCTCGTAGCAATTGATTATTTCACCAAATGGGTAGAAACTGCATCATTTGCCAGTGTCACTCAATATACTATTTGCAAGTTTCTGAAAAAAGAGACCATATGTCGGTATGGTCTACCTGAAATGATCATTATCGATAATGCTACAAACTTGAACAACAAGATGATAAATGCTTCTTGTGAACAATTCAACATAAAGCATCACAATTCTATTGCTTACAGACCAAAGATGAATAGAGCAGTAGAAGCATCAAACAAAAACATTAAGAACATAGTGGAGAAAACAACTAAAACTTACAAAGACTGGCATGAAAAGTTGCCTTTTGCTTTGTTCGCTTACCGAATTTCGGTACAAACCTCGACTGGGGCAATTCCATTTTCACAGCTTATGGAATGGAAGCAGTGCTGCCCATTGAAGTAGAGATTTCGTCACTCCGGGTCTTAACAGAAGTCAAATTGGATGATTCAAAGTGGGTGCAATCCAGATATGATCAACCGAACTTGATAGATGAAAAGAGACTAAAAGCCATTCATCATGGTCAAATCTATCAGAAACGAATGATCCGAGCACATGATAAAAAAGTGCACCCGAGAATATTCCGTGAAGGAGATCTGGTGCTAAAGAGAATTTGGCCAGTCCAGAAAGACTTCTGAGGAAAATGGATGCCAAATTGGGAAAGACCTTATGTCGTGAAAAAGGCCTTTTTCAGAGGAGCCCTTGTCCTGGCTGAAATGGAAGGACCTGAACTGCCACATCCCATCAATTTGGATGTAGTTAAGAAATATTTCGCTTAGGATGAAAACCTGAAAGGGTGTCCTAAGTCGAAGAAAGAAAAAGAAAAAGAACAAAAAAAAAAAGAAAAAATGTTTAGGGTGAAAACCCAAAAGGGTGCCCTAAATTAAAAAAAAAAGAAAAGAAAAAAAACAAAGAACAAAAGAAAAAAGAGAAAAGAAAAATAAGGTGGGTTCAAGATGAAAACCCGCAAAGGACGTCTTGCAACTAAGGATGGGTCCAAGCTGAAAACCCGTAAGGACGATTTGGATATCAGTTCAAGAAATCCAAACAGTGGAAACGTCCTGGCATCTGAATCTTTTACAAACTCAACGAGTCGGAGAAAAGTTGCACTCTCCAGAGCGTTCTCGCATTTTCGAAGATCCCTTGGCAAAGGCTGCATTCAAGGTCACCTAACGACTATTCAGCTCAGAAGTGCCCACATTGTCGAGATCTAAGACATTCATACACACTTCATCATGTATTCATTTTTCAAAATGTTTTTCATGTATTATTTGTTCTTTTTTCCCTTATGAATAAAGATAATCTTTTCTCTAAATCAGTTCCTTTTGAGCATCTTGGATTGAACTTAAACCTAATGATTTATTTACTTATGCAAAAGATAATTGTTTATTACTGTACAAAGATTCATTGAAAAGTACAGGTACCCGAAAGCCGATCAAGGCTCAGACACATACTTGAGATGGTCGAGAAATCATTTCCCAAATCAAGAAAAAAAGAACATCATATTTACACATTTGAAGAATTCAAGATCGGGAATCAGAACTTCCAGATTCCAAAATCAAGAGTCAACACGACAGGCAACCGGATATCAAGATTTCTCTTCAGAGCCCATAATAACATATGTTGCATATGCATTTTAGGCATACCTACGAGCATTGCATCCATAACATCGCATATATACATATCTTTGCAGGTTTTATCTAGAACCAATTTCAACTTCGCAGCGAAGGATATTGGACTCAAAACGACACAATTTGCTCGAGAGAATAGATTTCAACTTCACGACGAAGTATATCTGACTCGAAGCCAAACTTTACAACGAATGGGTCATCCACGTTTTCAACTTCACAACGAAGGGAATCGTGTCCACCCGCAACATACAATACTTGGATTTCAACTTCACGACGAAGGATATTCAAGTCAAGGCTCAACTTCACGACGAAGGGGCCATCCGCGATTTCAATTCCACGACAGAGGATATCGTACCCACACATCCACGATTTCAACTCCACGATAGAGGATATCATTCCATTTGAGGCTCAACTTCACGAAAAAGGGGCTTCCCAGTTTCAGAACCAATTTCAACTTCACAGCGAAGGATATTGGACTCAAGATAGCACAAGCTCAACTTCACGGCAAAGGGGTGACTGATTGTCAACAAACAACTTTTTTCAGTTTCATTTAGAGTCAATTTCAACTTCACAACGAAAGATATTAGACTCGAGACAGCGCAAACTCAACTTCACAGCGAAGGGGCGGCTGGCTGTCAACAAATAATTTCCCAGTTCCAGAACCAATTTCAACTTCACAACTTACTCGGATTTCTACTTCACGACGAAAGATATCTAATTATCATGCTCAAGTTCACGATGAAGGGGCCACTCACGGTTTTAACTTCACGACGAAGGGAATCGTGCACATAAGCAGCATCCATCTCTAGATTGGACTTCAACTTCACGACGAAGGATATCAAACTCAAAGAAGGAGTGTCTGTCAACAAACTTTTCCAATTTCAGAGTCAATTTCAAATTCACAACGAAGGATATTGGCCTCGAAACAACGTGACTTACATTGGATTTCAACTTCACGACGAATGATATCCAATTCCAAGGCTCAACTTCACGACGAAGGGGCCATATATGATTACAACTTCATAAATAGATTGACCCAACTTCACGATGAAGGAGTCATCTGTGACATAGAAACACCAATGTCTTCAGGATAAGTTTTCACCTTCACGACGAAGTATCTTGAGCCAGAAAACGATTCGAGTTCGATTTCAACTTTACGACGAAGGATTTCGTACTCAGAATTTCCAGTTTCGACTCAACCTCACGACGAGTGAGTCATTTCGTGATTTTACAAACCAATTTCAACATCAAATTTTCAGCTCTACAACGAAGGATATTCGATGGAAGTGGACCCCTATATGGATGGTGTTAAAATTGGATACATTCAGGTTAAACAAAAAGTGTGTCTTTTAATCTTTGTCTTATCCCCGTTACACGACTATGGGCAAAGAGGGGCAGCTGTAGACACACTTTTTGTTACCGAAATAAATATATATATATATATATATTTATATATTTATATATTATATATTATATATTATATATATATCATATATCATATATATTATATAAATATTATTTTATTAAACTAACACGTTTTACATTTTTGTATCAGGCTCAAATTACATTACAAGTGGCTCAGCAGATGGAGTAAGTGGCCCAACTACACACAACCCTCATCAGATGGGTTTTTCCAGAAACCCTAAGTATGTCACAAGCCTTCCCCCGCCGACGACCCTTGTGCCTCATGCCTCCCTCGGTCACCATTTTTGACGCAACAATCCCACCATTCTCGGCCTCCAACCGACGTGCATGTATGGGACACCAACAAATAACAAAGTTAAAATTTTAATAGGACTCAAACACTTAAATCTTAGGCTATAAATATGCTTGTAATCAAACTCATGGTACACATTCGGATATACAAAATAGCAGCAAAATACACAGAAAAAGAAGTGAACCAAATCGTCTTGTACCAACTTCGAAGTTGAATAAAAAAGGTAAAAATACTTTACCTCGTTCGTTACTGTCGATCTCGCATGTGTGTTGTGATTTTTTTCTTTTGCATGTTGTCTCTCTCAGATTTAAAACACTAAAAGCCGATGACCGGAGTGGGGGTGTATGAAAATTTCTTTTTAGATCTACACCCCTACGAGGCGTTTCTTTCTAAACCGAGGTGATTTTTGAAACAAGGGTAAAACGGGCTTTCGAATAATGGAAAAGTTTTGGTTTTTTCCACCGATGATCGGCGGCTGGCGAGGCGGCGCATGGTGGGAGTTCTTCATACCTCAAGAACAGGTGAGAGCATTTTTTTAGAGTGAGGCATTTTTGTGCTTTACGAAGTGATAAATGAAGAACAAATTTTTTTAGCATTTATAGTTGGTCCACGTCCGACCCAACAACCCGCACGCGACCCGTTTTGCACCCTAAGATCCGTACGTTTTCAGAAATTAAAGGGGTAATCCCATTATTGGTCTCTCTTCGCTTCATTCCCTCTATTTTAACCCCAAAATCATTTTTTAAACCCCATTTCCTTTTAATTTTGCCACCTAACTTACTTTTTAATTCAACTTAACCCCTATATTATTATTTTTATTATTTTATATTATTTACTTTATTGTATGTATATATATATATATATATATATATATATATATATATATATATATATATATATATATATATATATATATATATATATATTTATTATATACCTATTATTGATATATATATATACCTAATTATTTTTGTTCGGTTATTTATTTATTTAATTATTATATCTTATAATTTTATGTATATATATGTATATATATTTCTATTTATTTTTTATCATTATTATATCATATTATTTTTATTTTCTAGTTTTTACCTTTATATATATACATTGTTTTTTTATATCTATACTATTTATTTATTTATTTGTTTTCCTTTGCTTTTATATTTTTTTATTATTAATATTACTCTTATTATATTTGTCTATATTTTACTTATTTCATTTTTTTTCTTTTGTCCCTATTTATTTTTATTTTATTTATTTTGTTTACTTATTTTGTTCTTTTTTCTATTTTATTTATGTTTCTTTACTTTCATTTTGCTTAATTTTTCTACTTCTTTATCTTCATTTTTATATTTTTTTAGCTTTACTCATTTATTTTATAGTCTTTGTTTCATTCATTTTTATTTTTCTCGATTTCATTATTTTTTTCATCTAACGTGTTTCTTTTTTTAAGGACGATTTCAAATCAATCAAAGGTAAGTTTTGGATCATTATTTTACCTTTTAATTTTAAATTACAATTTTCTTAATTTAAGACAACTGAAATTGCGTAGTACCGAAAGGACAGTTCAAGAATGCTAACCCTTCCTTGATTGTAACCGACTCCCGAATCCGACACATCATTGGAAAGACGCAGATCAGGTAAGGAATAGGGTATCCAATCAACCCATTTGTTTTAAAATAAATGATCGGTGGGGACTCCAATTCGTTTAATCCTAGTCGAAGCTCAAATTCGGAACCCAACCAAAAGACAATTCCGACACTACTGATCAGGGTGGTGTTCATTTAGTTAAGTGGGATAATGTGTTTAACCCGATCCATGCGGGTGGCCTTGGCTTTTGGGATATCACCACTTTAAACGATGCTTTCCTTATGAAGGTAGCGTTCCATTTTCTTGTTCATAGGGATGCGATTTGGGTTCATTTTATCCGAGCTAAATATAAATATGAAGAAGAGGTATCGTTATCGCTTCGAAGTACCAATTGTTCTCGGTTTTAGAAGGGCTTAAATGTCATTTGGAATAGCGTTCGATCTAATCTGATTTGGACGGTAGGTTCTGAAATGATGATTGGCTTCTTGTGTGATACTTGGGTTAAAGATATTAGACCACTATTGGATTATGTGAAGTACGAGATGGTGGCTAATATTGAATATAATTCTGTCGCTTCCATGGCTAGTCGTACGGGGGAATAACAGTGGCACTGATGTAGAGGGATCCGAGACAGATGATGCTGAACTGTCAGATTACACCTTGATGGCGTTGAGATACCATGAGTTGGCAGATCAGCGCAAAGGCGGGAATTGATTGTGATATGTTCCTCATTGGGACCGTTTTAAGTGTGCTTTAGTCTTTTGGCCATAACTTTGGCTATGGGTGTCAGAATCGCGCATAAGACCCCAATCCGGAAAGCTCTTTTCGACGCGTACGCTGTCCACATGGCCTTTTTTTTTACCTCAAATTCTGCCGTTTTCCCATCCGAATCACTAGATTTATATATTTTTTACTATTTATGGTAATATTTCGATTGTCAATTAGGAAGTCATTTTAAATCCGATTTCGGCCGGATTTTTTGCAGATTGCTTATTTTATTTTGAATTTCAATTTAGAGTAATTTTCGGGATTTTTCTATTTTTGGTAAAATTCATATAACAAGATTTTTGACTATAACAGTCTGGCTTGTGGACTGATTTTGGAGAGTTTTGATTTTATAATATTTTATTAAACTATAGAGACTTTTTTTCTAATTTTTGGACGAATTTTCTCTTGTGAATCATCTGTTGGAACTAGCCTACAGGATAATCGTTATTATGTCTGGCGTCATACACTTATTTAGCCATCTTATTCCATACGATATGCTACTCCAGATTACTACTATAAAGTCCCCGGACTCTCGGATTACAACAGATATGATTAGTTGGACGTGTACTCATGATCGATCCTTTACTGTTAGATCGGCGTATTTGGCTCGTTCTGGGTTTGCTTCGAATGAGTCTAAGCCAATTTGGTTGAAGGTGCACAGGTTTCACAGTCTCCCAGGGTAAAAGCATTTCTATGGCTGTTATGCCATAACAAATTGATGACTAATGTTGAGCGATATAAGTGTCGGTTCACGTCGGATAGAAGCTAGTCGGTTTGCGATGCCATTGTCGAAGACGCATAACACATTTTTAAGCATTGTCCAGTGGTAATGCAAGTTTGGTCGAGCCTGGTTCGTCCTTCACGGTTGAGTCAGTTTCTAAGTATGGATATTCAGGATGGGTTAACCTCAATTTAAATTGTTTCACTATAGGAAAATAGGTTTTTAGCAGCTTTAATTTTTTACATACCGTGGTATTTAAAGGGAAAACGCCACAAAAGTGCAATATAGTGGCATTTACAAGAAAGCGTCGCAATATTCTTGTACCTTTAGTGGGGTTTTATAAATAAACACCACTATAGACTGTTATTGGATGACATTTCTTAAAAAGCACCGCTATATACATATACTTTAGTGGCGTTTGGATCACAAACTCCGCAATTGATAAGTACTTTAGTGGTATTTTTTAAATAAACGGCAGAATTGTTCAATCATTTATCTCATCGCCCATTTCTGAATCCCTAAGTTTCTACCGCGAGGCTCCCAACTTTTTGCTCTGAAAATCTCTCATTTGTCATCGCCCGCAACTTCACTATCCAAAGAAGCGAAATCAATGCCCGACCATGGAAGAACAGTTCTTGCTCGACGATCCAAATCAGTTGCTCGACTCAGATTCTGAGTTCGCTCATCATTTAGGTTTAGTCTTTGTTGTTTTCTCTTCATTTATATCAGTTAAAAATTAGAAGCGTTTAATATGTATAATTGTATATGACTGAGTTCTTTTTATTTATTCTTCCATTCGATATATGGATTTTCTGAATTATTTGTCTTTGATGTGGCGTTTTACCTTTCCATATTCCGATTGTTTCACTTACAAATTTCAGGATGGTGAAGAAGATAATTTTGCAATTGTGTTCGCGGCTATATGGGTAAACATGGAGACTGCACAGTTCTTCAAACGCGACTTTGAGGAAAATGGCTCAATGGAGAGAGTGACTCTTTTCCTAAACCTGGTATAATTCAATTTGATATACAAAGGCTACATTCTACGAGTTTTTTGATCTACAAGTTTGATTTACGAGTTTTTTGGATCTACAGTTCTTCAAACCTGGTATATTATTCTTATGATATGACATTTTGATCTGGGTTTTTTTTTTGTTTTTTTTATGTTATAGTTGTAATTGAGCAGAAATTCCTAGTTTTTCTTCAAATATTAACGAACATCAACTTATGATTGTAAATTAAAACAATTAGGTACCATGTTTGCAACTAAAGTTGTTTGAAGATAGCTTGGGAGAAACTTCTTTCTTTTCTAAACTTGAAGGATATTTCTTTTTTTTTGGATAATTGTTTGATTTTATTACCCAAATAGCTAGCAGTGAGCTGCTACAAAAAACAATCAATGTTTGGATTTACAAAGATCATCATAAAAGGAAAAAGCAAATGAAGATACAATTAAATAATACCCCATTGGTTACAAAGGGAAACATTAGTAGTGTGTAAGTGATTAATATGCCTTCCCCTTAGTTTGAATCCAACAATTTCCTTGATCGAACTGAACATAGGTTCGACAGTTGATGCTTGAGATTGAAAAATCCTCTTGTTTCTTTCTTTCCAGATTATGTAGATCAAGGCATTCGAGGAGAGTTTCATGATTGAAGTGAGGAAGGAAGAACCCTTCCAATTAGCAATAGCCCAAGTGTAGAGTGCATCCTATGAATGATGTCTAAACCGAAGGCCACTACAGGAGAAAATTGCAGACCATAGTGCAGTAGCGACTTGGCACTCGAGGAATAAATGGTTTCTTGTTTCCATTCCAGCACCACAGAAAGTGCAGTGGTAGTCAATGTCGATCCCCATTCGGTGGAGCCTCTCTTTTATGAGAAGACGGTCAAGGAAAGCCATCCAAGATATAAGGCTATGTTTAGGAATTAGGAGAGGAAACCAAAGAATAGATTGCCAGTGAACTTTCGGGTTCTTCACCCTAATTTCATTCCAAATATCACCAATTTTCTTGGAGACAGAAGGCAGAATATAGGATGCTTCAGTCCTTAGCTTCAAAATATGTTTTAAGCTCCAGCTCATGTTTGACTTGACTGCAATAGACCAAAAATTGTTAGTTTTGAAAATATAGCTCTTAAGCCATGCAACCCATAATGATCCTTCACCAGCAAGAATGTTCTTAATATGGCTCATCATGCAAGCTTTGTTCCAGGTTTTTAAATCCTTAAGACCAAGGCCTCCCTCAGATTTGGGATAGCAGATTTTCCGCCAACTTACTCTGACTCCAGCAGCAGGTTTATCAGCCCCTTTCCAAAAGAATCTAGAACACAATTGTTCGATCTTTTTTATGACAGAAAAAGGTAAGGAGATTTGCCTGCACCAATAGTTAGTAATGATATATAAAATAGCTCTAATGAGCTCTAATCTGCCAGCATAACTTATAGTCTTACCAGACCATTGATGTAGTCGATCTTTAATGATGTCAATGAGGGCAGAACAATCTTTATCTGTAATTTTCCTGGTAATCAGAGGAATGCCCAGATATCTTATAGGTAAGCTACCAAGTTTGAACCCAGTAATCATTTTCAAATCATTAAGAGTGGAATTAGAAACACCAGCACTAAAGAGTTCACATTTAGGAGCATTTAATTTAAGGCCAGAAATTTCATAAAAAGTATCAGAACAGAAGTGACTCCGATGATAGAGTCTACTGTTCCTTTGCAGAAAATAAGGAGATCATCAACAAATGAGAGGTGAGTAAGACCTATGCGCTTGCATTTGGGGTGATAACTAAAAATACCTTTAGACGCAGCCAAGTTCAAGAGCTTGGAAAGAACATTCATGTAAATGACAAAAAGAAAAGGGGATAAAGGATCCCCTTGCCTGACACCTCTTGCTCCTCTAAAATAACCAATCAAACTCCCATTTAAAGAAACAAAAAAGCTTACAGTCGAGTAGCAAGATTCAATCCAAGAAATAAAAATGGGAGGGAGGTCCAAAGCCTTTAAAACAGCAGATAAAAAATCCCAGTTAAGAGAATCAAAGGCTTTATGGAGATCAATTTTCATTGAACAACGAGGAGATATATTTTTCCTATTGTAACCTCTCACTATTTCCTGGGAAAGAAGGGTGTTATCAACAATGGATATGCCCTTCACGAAGGCAATCTGGTTAAGGGTGATAAGGTGAGGGATTAAATTGGAAAGTCTGTTAGCAAAGATTTTGGTAATTGCTTTGTAAACCACTGAGCATCATGAAATTGGTCTAAAGTCTTTGACCTTACTAGGATTAGGGATCTTAGGAATCAAAGAAATAGTTGTGGCATTGAAAGCAGGAAGAATGTAGGATTCCTGAAAAAATTGTAAAACTGCAGCAGTGGTATCATTCACCAATAATAGCCCAAGACTTTTTAAAGAAAAGAGGAGAGTAAACATCTGGGTCGGGGGCTTTGTCATTTCCTTGACTAAAGAAACCATCTTTAATTTCTTTCTTAGTA
Organism: Hibiscus syriacus; assembly: GCF_006381635.1. NCBI lineage: Eukaryota > Viridiplantae > Streptophyta > Magnoliopsida > Malvales > Malvaceae > Hibiscus > Hibiscus syriacus. The sequence continues at coordinate 7,903,078 of NW_024063392.1, read as the reverse complement.
ATGTCTTTGCTAAGATTTGCAACCAGATCAGCAGGCAGAGAAGAATGAAGGAGATCTCTTAGCAAATTATGATCAATATGCTTGATATTTGGATCAGTAGAGCCAAGGAGATTAGAGAAAAAGTTGATCATCTCAAAGGACATAGCATCAAAAGATTCTAATATATTGCCATGATCATCAATCAACAGTCTAATAGTGTCTCTTTTATTTTTAAGGGCAATAGCGGAATGGAAGAATTTAGAACATTTGTCCCCTTCTTTGAGCCACTGAACCTTGGATTTTTGCTTTAGGAACATAGTTTTAGCATCCTCAAGAAGCTTAAGATCTTTATGTAATGGAATTTCCAAATCATAACAGGCTTCACCCTTGAGGGTTTTAAGCTGCTGCTGTTCTAATTCAGCTTTTTTAAGATTAACCCAAGAAGAGAGATCGCTGAAGAAGGAATTATTAACGGCTCTAAGGTGGGGTTTAAGGCGCTTAAGCTTGGAAAAAAGAATCTACATAGGGTTGCCCTTAACAGGGATAAGCCAAGATTGTTCGACCAGAGTCAGAAAATTAGGGTGAAGAGTCCAGCAATTGAAAAACTTAAAAGGTTTAGGGCGATTGGCTTGTACCTCTTTGTGAGTCCATAGAAGAGCAAGACAGTGGTCAAAAATTCCAGGAGCAATGAGCTCAACATGGGAAGAGTGAAAAGAACTGATCCAATTATGATTGGTAAGAACCCTATCAAGTTTTCTAGCTAGAAAAGAAATTTGTTGTTTATTGCTCCAAGTATAAGTTGGACCAAAATAGGGGTGATCAAAAAGATCAAGATCCGAGAGAATATCCTGAAAATATCTTATATCAGAGAGAGATGAAGGACCTAAAAGATCAAAGTCAGAAGATTCATTAGAGTTCAGGATGATGTTGAAATCACCACCAATGATCCAAGGGAAGTGGCCTAAATTTCTATCTAAGTCCCTTTGGTGTTGCCAAGGGAGTCTTCTTTCCCTACCGTCATTGCTACCATACACTGCTGTAAGGATAAAAGGGAAACCAGAATGCAAACCTTTAATGGTAATACTTTGCTTGGAAGCATGATAGAGAGTGAAATCTATACCCTTTCTCCATAAAATCCATATTCGACCATTATGAGAAAAGTCATAATTGGTAAAGGCATTCCAATTTGCAAAATTGTTTTGAAGAATAGATAAGGATTTAACAACTTTAACTCTGGTTTCGAGCAGACAAAGAACATCGACTTTATTAGAATTAGCTCTTCTTTGCTGAAGAAGAAGAATTAAGGGTAGCTCCACTACCTTCTATCTCAACTTTTTTAGCTTTGATTAACTTGTCTTTCTTTTTCAGCTTTAATTCATTAACTAGGTTTGCAACGCCTAAAGAAACAGTCCTAATATTTTTAAGGGTAGCTCCACTACCTTCTATCTCAACTTTTTTAGCTTTGATTAACTTGTCTTTCTTTTTCAGCTTTAATTCATTAACTAGGTTTGCAACGCCTAAGGAAGCAGTCCTAATTTTTCTTTGCTGACTTTCAGGAATTTTTGCAGGGTCTTCCTCAACACTAAGAATGTCAAATTTGTTTTTTGATTCTGGTAGTGTTAATTTAGATTTATTTTTTACAGGTCTGCCCCTACCACGAATTGGATTAGAAAGCTGAGGACTTAAATTCTCAGAAGAATCATCAGTAGATTTATTGGGGTCCATTTCTTTTCCTACGTTATGGTCACTGATAGCAACTTCATAATTTTTAGGAAGGTCAACTGAACCTTCAGCTAAAATAACAGTTGGCTCGGACATAGAGTCAACTGGAGCATTTTCAACTGGGATAGGAATAGATTGTTCAGTTTCTTGCAAGAGTTCTATGCCTCCCACGACTGGTTCATGCTGAAGAGAAGGATTTATGACTTCTTTCTTTTTCCAAATTTGATGTTTAACAGGAGATTTTTTTGAGAAGTACAGTTCTTATCACTGTGACCAAAGACACAACATTTTTTACAGCTAATAGGGAGCCAAGGGACATCGACCACTACTGAGATGGATTTACCATCCTTGAGAACCACATTAACAGATTTGGGGATAGCATCGTTAACCCCAATCCCAATACAAACTTTAGCGTATTCTAAGTGTGATTTAGTAGCAGTGACAGAGTCCATGGAGAGGGGGGAGCCTAAGGAACTAGCTATGTAGCTCAAACCGGTTCTAGAGAAAAGTTCAAGGGGAACATTGAAAAGGTTAACCCAGACTGGAATGCGAGATAAATCGAAATGTAATCTATTCCAGTTGGGTTCCCATTTTCTTAAAATCAGGGGCTTATTGAGGATATGCCAGGGACCCGATTCAAGAACCCAATCCCTAATTGCTTCAGAATCAAAGGAAAAAACGTAATGGTTATTACCTGCGAAACTTACCTGAGCCTTACTGCCCCCGAGAGCCCTCTTCCAGAGATTGTTGACGATACGTTGCATAGATGCAAGATTTGGGGCAGCACCGAGACATTGGCCAACAATTGAGAGCTTCCATTCATCGATTCCAGCATCTAGGACCTCAGGAGGAGGGTGAACGGAGATCATACCTTCGCTAACCCTAGGCGGATGGTATTCCAAATTAAGACCCTCCGAGCAGCCAAAAAGCTTTCTCCAATCCATTGGAGGTCACTGAAGGGAGGAGTCGTCCTTTAGAACGGTCCGGGAGGAACGGAAAATAAGTTGCACCGAGAGAGAAGGACTTGAACGCCGGAGACACGATCGAAGATTTCAGGGTTCGTTTGCCTTGCTAACGTGCACCCAGAGGGAAGGATATTTCGGATAGGTCATCAGTTGCTAATATTTCTAAAGCTCTAAAAAATATTCATGTTGAACAAGAAATTTGTTACTTGGCTAGCCTGTTGTGCATATTGTTATCAATGCCTCACATCTATTTTTGTGTTAAATGGTCAATATATCTGGTAGCATTATTTGAAACATGTATATGTTATTATTATAATGCATTCTCTGGTGCTTTGCAACAAAGATAGATTGATCAGCCAACTTCTGTGTTTATTTTTGTTTATATTGGGAGTGGGGTGCCGAGGTGTTTTCATAATGAATCATCTTGGAATGTTAAATTGAGGAAAGAGGATGATTCTTAAAGATTGAGTATGGAATTTCAAAACTACTAGCAAACTGTAATGTTTTTTTTAGATTCTGTTAGTATGCATTTATAATCCCAATAAGTACTGTCTGCTATATGTGTATTTAACTGGATTAATTGACATCCTTGACAGTGGTGGGAGAAAAGTGACTGGAATGGATACAAAGAGCTAGTTACTTTTACTTGCATTTTTATTGCTTTATTCTATGATCTGATTGTGAAAACTAATTTTTTTGGAATGGTTTATTATTGTTAAAATGACTTTAAAATCTTTTGGGCATGGGTTTGGGTTACTTTTAATAGAGGTTATGTTTCATAGGTGTTGAGAAGTCAAGAAGAAACCCTGAAGGAGATTCATGGTAGGAAACTTGGCAATAATTGTTTCATCAAGATGAATGGAGGTCTTTGTTTCCCCGTCATTCACCTGATCTAGGAACTCATATAGTGACAAATAGGATCTTTCCAGTTTACCAGACTTGCAAGTTTTCATTAATGCAACCATTACTACTTGTTTAAACCTGCAGCAATTTACACATATATTGTTGGATAAGAGTTGGATGGATTTATCAAAGGAAGTAATAATTATCCAAAAATATTCTAAAAATACGAAATGGATAAGAGTTGGATAGATTTATAGTCAGGGCCACATTCGAGTCTACTCAGTGCGGCAGACCTCAAGAACTTTGCAGTGGTAGGTTCCTTAAATGCACATGCATCTGTAGCTTCACAATCGGGTACCCTGCCGTTTATGGTAGGAGAATCAGAGCATGATGGCAGGAGCCTGGCCTCAGCAGTGGACTCCTCCCTTTCTCGTAATGACTTTAAGATCAGTGTTTTGAGGAAATTCATTACTTGCACAGCATGAATCAATGCTGTCAAAGGATCAGCCATCTGCAAACCGATAAGAGACTCTGGTTTAGTTATGTTTGGTGGGACAAAAAGAAATCATGACAGACAAGTAGACAAACCTGAGTCATGTTGGGTGCGAAAACCATTGCGATGTTGCATGCATTCATTTTGTTGTGTCGTTCGTGTTGAACATCTGCCATCAAGTTGATAGCCCAGTCAAGCAGAGCAGCTTCTGTTGGAGGAATTAATTTCGTAAGTTCAATGCAGTCTTCTTCGGTGTTGCAGTGCATCACCTGCTCCGGAGTGAGGGAATCAAGAACCCCATTTGGAAGTTCTCTAAGCCATGCCTATACAAACATTTCAAGTTCAAGTAGAGTAATCAATTGAGAAATACTGGCAATGCTCTCATGCACCAGAAACAAGACTAGGTAACATATAGATGTATACCTTTATCAAACCGGCCAAACAATGCACGTCGACTCCGAGTGGTACTACACCTCTGTTTAACTTGTTCCGGACATATGCTTCTTGGCTATTCTCGGCATTAATTCGGAATATACCTTCGGCCTTCAATCAATGGAATCAAGCTCATTCAAAACCTTAAGCAATTAAGACACTATTTAGACATTAACCCAGTATAGACTTGGACTTACCTTAAGGCCTCCTTGGGCATACAAACGCCTCTGCATCATAAAAAGAATCGTCGGCACACTGTTCCCTCTGTCATCATAAGAACACTGCACTGACTTGGCTGAAACTCCAAAAAAACTTGCACTGGACGGTGGAAAAAGGAAAAAAAAAGCACGTCTTGTATGTTTAACATAATGAAAAGAAATATCAAATACAGATACAAAATTACAATTTATGACATAAATTCATGTCATTCAGGCAAACAGAGAAGAGCTGATCTTCAGTACATAGCAAAAGATCAGTTTGATTTTTTATGCGTGTAAAATACTTCTGGTTTGTCCATCCGTTGGAGTATGAAAAGTTAAACAATCAAAAGCCAGAATCCACAGTTGAAGCATCATTTTAATCAAGTTGGCTAACAATGTAGCAAGCAGACTACAAAAAGAAAAATAACCAAATGGTTGAAATCACCATCCTTAAATTTCCATCTTAATCAAAGCCTTTAACTTTTCTGGAAAAGAGTAAAAACTTTTATTGCAAAAACATTAACAACTTCCTTATCCAACATATCAGATGTAGTTGGCGTGCGTCTTTCTTGCATTGTACAGAAACGCACACAAACCATAACAAACAAGATAAGGATACAACTACGTCCAACATAATTTTCACACCTACAAAAACTGTTGAAATTAAAGAAAATTTAATATTTCTTCTGCAAATTAACATCACACGTATTTAAAGCAATATAATTGTATATTTCCCACCAAATTAAACAGGGAAAAAGGTTTTTTTTTCTTCTTAAAAAGATAACATCTAATCAACGAATTAGAATATTCAACTTTGCTTAAAAAAATCTAAAATTTTGCAATGAAGGAATAAAATTTCAGAACCAAACCTAGCACTGGGAACCCTTCTGGGAACATCAGGCTGTAGATCAGTAGGCAAGCCAAGGAAACCGTTAAAGCGGTCGAAAGTGACGTGAGACACGTGTTTGACTTCGGTTGGCAGTCTGATATCCATGGAAGACACGTCACGAGTGTCCACGCTACACGTCACCAGAGACTTCCTTAACAACGCCGCCAAAACATCAAGGAGTTGCTTATTGTCTTTCGACGTCGGATTACTGTTTCGCCCGTCACCGTTCCCGAATGTGGCCGCCGTTGAAATGGGGTCCATATAAAACCCATCTCCTTCCTCTTCTTCTTCTTCAGCATCTTCCATCTCTTTCTCTTCTTCTTATTCTTCATTGGATTCGACAACGTTGTCGGTTTTGTTTTTGTTGAAGAATGGAGTTGAGGAGCACGGTTGAACTTTAACTCTTTGATTCCGACGAGTCCACAAGATTTGGACCGAAACAAACCAGCTACTTTATGTCTCTTTCCCAGATTTTACAAGCACGCACTCACTCTATGTGTTGTTTAATTGAAAGGGGAAAGACATGGGAGAAGAAAGGAACATATAAGAAGAAATGAAAAGGGGGAAGTTAAGGAGGGTATGAAATTGAAGAAGTTGAGAAGACAATGAAAGTTTATTTTAATTGAAACCAGCCATTTTATGTTTCTCTTTCCCAGATTTTACAAGCACGCACTCACTCTTTGTGTTGTTTAATTGTTTTTTTTAATGCTGATATCTAATTTTGTTTGGATCTTTATGTCTCGAACCGATTCGAAGACAGAGAAAGATTATTTTATTGTTTTTTCTTTTCTTTTCTTTTCTTAATTCTTAAAGGGACAGAAATAACAGTGACTTAGAAAATGAGGAAATTGGATGTAAATAAGGATGTTGCGTGGGATGTTTTAGTGATCCATAGTCACATGGACACGTGCCGATTGTCGCTTTATTGTCCCCAATGGTTTGGTGGCTGGTTTCTTCTTTTTAACCTATATTAAATTCAAGCTGTCATTGCAAAAACACGACAATGAAAAGCATCGCCAACACATTACTATAAACCGGAAAGAGGAATAGTCTAGTAATATATGGTCCCATGAATTTCATATGCACCATTTATAATGTACTCGAAATCTTTTCACATGACAATACTTTAATGATTTGGTAATAAAATTCTTATATAATATGACATGAGAGTTTAAGTTCAATTTATAACATCTCTTTCCCTTGCTCATAGAAAAAGAAGAATAAATATATTGGTTGCTTCTAATGTGATATTATAGTAGAATATGATTTTTTTAAGTGTAGATAAAACTCAAGCACATCATATGAACAATAGTACTTGATTTCGAATTTTTTAAAGAGAATAAATTATTTTTTATTAATATAATCATACTTTAGGTTCAATCGATTTTTATTCTTAGATGAGAAAAAAAAAGCAAAACTTAAATTCCCAAACTAGGTTAACGCTTGATTATAGATCTATCAATTTTTCTCAAATATTATTTTGTTTCTACGCACATAAAACTCGTAACAAATCAAATGATATTCCTAAAGTCTATTTAATCCAATGCCTTATTAAATCAAACAATTGGACACTTATATTAGATAGGTAATTATATTAATATGCAACTTCACCAAATTAGAAAATTGTTAACAAATTTACACTTAGGACACCAAATTAGAAAGTTGTGTCGAGGTTATCATTCTTTCGGTTTCTTAAGAGAATTTTATCATTTTATACTTAGAATATTTTAGTCATTTTAGCTTTCAAGGTACTTCCATCATTTCTGGCACATAGGGTTTTCATCCATTTAATCCTCAATTTTAATCATTTAAACTTGTTGGGGGTAATTTCATAATTTTTCTCATGTAAGGGTATTTTGGTAAAGTTATCCCTCTTAAAGACATATTTCGTGCATTTAGGCCCCTTTTTAGGATTATTCCTTCATTATGCATCCATGCCACTTTTTTTAATCAAATTAAGGGTCAAACTATGCTAATTAAGTATTTGGTATCGGTACTCAATCCTTAGGATGTCAACATTTTTTGATAACATTAATATCAAATTGACATACTAGAATCCAATCTATAAATTATATCGATGTTCAAAGTGTACTACCTTAATTCAAAACACCCATGAAAATTTCTTATTCAGTTCTCACCATTCTTTTACTTCCCTTTCATACTAAAGGGCTCTTCAACGGCTTTCACTAATAATACAATCACAAGAGGGAAATTCAAAACAATCACACGTTGAAATGTAGACTTCAAAATTGAACCGCTAGCACTGACTGGATAATAATAATAAAATTAAACAATAAAGAAATATTCGTGTCGTGGTATGAAACCACTACTTTAGAAATGATTTTGCCTCAATAAGTGTAACCACTGCAGTAGGCGTACGTCCCCCAAGGTTAACACGATAGCTCCGAATAATTGTATACTTCGAAGATCAGAGTGGACAATGGTAGAATTGCTCTTCTTACCAAAAAGAAAGGAACTTTGAGTGGATTTGAAAAATAGAGAAATGTGTTTTTTTTATGATTTGAAAATTCTAGAAGCCTCTATTTATAGGCTTTAACTCAAGGAAAAAACGTTAAAAGAAAATCAGTAATAAACACTGATTTATTTTCAAAAAATTAACAATTGATTAAGTGTTATAATTATTTTGGTGTAGCTGGCTAAAGCTGGCCTCAAAGTTGTCCAAGTTCATTCATAAAATAGTTGTTATGACAGTTTTTATATCAGCAAGTCAAACGACTGAAATTAATTAATTGTTGAACTTATATTTTGATATAATAAATATTTGTAAACTAATTTTGGACTTAATCAAATATTTCAAAAATAATTCAATATCCAAAACAACTTGAAAAATATGTGTTTTAAATTGTTATATATATATATATATATATGAAATATTTTTGAGTTAATTAAAATATGTTTAAAGTGTTTAAATCTTTTAAAAATATTAAAAATACTATTTAGTCACTATTTGACATAGTTCATGATACTGTTCATACACGTGTATTGTTCACAGTTATACTATTTAAATTGTTATATAAATATATATATGAAATATTTTGAGTTAATTAAAATATGTTTAAAGTGTTTAAAACGTGTTTAAATCTTTTAAAAATATTAAAAATACTATTTAGTTACTATTTGGCGTAGTTCATGACACTGTTCATACACGTGTATTGTTCACAGTTTCAAAACTTCTGATAAAAGTTTCGAACCTTTGATCCCTAAAATTGTTTTAAAGGCCCGATTTTCTTTAATGGTCATATTTTTAAGTAAGAGTTTCGAAACTTTCAAAAAATAGTGTGTTTAGAAGTTTTGATACTTTCACAATAGTTTCGAAACTTTCATCAAAGTTTCAAAAAATTCCCCAAAGTTTGAAACTGCATGTGACCTTAATTACTTGTTTTTAATGCTTCAAACGGCTATAACTCATCTCCAACGGTTATAAACAACTAGCATCTCAATCTACACAATAAAAACACTCCAATGACATTTGAAGAAGGTTACTACACTTGTCCAAGCTTAAAGATTAAGAGAAAAGAGTCTTTCATTCTTGTTTTTTCATTTTCTCTTGTATATAGTGTATTGAGCCTTATTGAATATCTTTGTATTCATTATTTGTAAGATTAAATATTTTTAAACACCTACCTAGTGAGGTATTCTTGTTTACCCAAAGCAAACCTTGTTAAAGGGGAGTGGTTCTAGTTTAGCCTTAGAAAAACTAGAGTGGTTCTATCTTAGCCAATGAAAAGATAAAGTTGTAAGGTTCTATTTTGAGCATGAATTATTACATGTTGTTTGTTATCTCATGTATGTTGAAAATGTGTTATGATGAACATGTTTAAAGTTACATGTTTTTTTTATCAATCTTTAGTTTATCATAATGTTTTTGGTCAAGTTATGTTTTTTATGTTTTAAATGATTATTTTAAAATACTTTGACCATAATTTGTGCTTTTATTGAAAACTATTTTCAAAGCTGGTGATATCCTTAATTTATTTAATATTTTTTTAACATTTAGAACCACTTTAAGCTTATGATATCTAGCTTGATAATGTTTCAAAATATCTTTCAATTGATATCATTTTAAATGTTGTATATGTAAGAAAATTTTAAATATTTTTCTTAACTTGCATGTGCCTTCTTTTACATCCTCCATACCTACAATTGATATCATATTTTTTTAATTATCAATTTATATCAATTTTATTTACATATTAGTATCCCTTGAGTTTTATCTTTAAAAGTTTTCTAGGGATGTCTAAGTAAGGGGGAGTTATAGAAAATGATTGTAATAGATTTGCATGAATGCAAATCAAAATCATGCAAAATGTGATTTATGAAATATATTTTTTATTGCATGATTATATAGTAATTATTTTGAATGTTCATCAATTGATTTTAAATGTTTGAATCTTGATATTTTGATGAATTTCATTCTTTTACTTTTTGCATATTTGCATATATATGCTTAGCTTTTACATCTTTAATATGCAAATGCAAATTGTTAAATGTTTATGCATATGATCTCATTAACAATTGATATCTATATTAAATGCATGCCATTGTGTAGTGCTTTATGCATATGAGATTCAATATGTCATTTTTAAATTATTGCATAAAGAGTAACAAGTCTTGGATTTATTGAATTTCATGTGTTACTAACATGTTTTCTTATCTGATTGAAATTCAATATTTTTCTTAAGTGCCTACGTGTTTTTATGCCAAAACTTTTCATTGAATGTCTTATTAAGGGGAGCTTTATTTTCAAACGATTTTGTGTTTAAATTTTTATTCTCTTTTTACCTTACTCTCAATTGTTATTTTGAGCCAATAATATTTAAATTAGTTTTGATATAACAAGAAGAGGGGAGAAGTAAGTGAAAAATTAAATTTCTCAAAGAAAAAGGAGGAGTTTAATTTTTTTTAATAAATTCTCTTTTTCAAAATATATTTTTCTAAAGGGGAACTTTTTTCAAAAACAATTTTTCTAAGAAGTTTTGTTATATAAAAAAGGAGGATATTGTTTAACTTATATTTTGAGATAATAAATATTTGTAAAATTGATTTTAGACTTAATCAAATATTTCAAAAATAATTCAAAATCCAAAAACTTGAAAAATATGTGTTTTAAATTGTTTTCTATATATGAAATATTTTTGAGTTAATTAAAATATGTTTAAAGTGTTTAAATTGTGTTTAAAGCTTTTAAAATATGAAAAACACTATTCAGGCACTATTTGACACAATTCATACATAGGTACTATTCATAGTTTCCAAACTTCTGATAAAGTTTCGAAACTTTGACCCCTTAAACTATTCCAAAGGCCCGATTTCTTTAACTGTCATATTTTTAAGAGTTTTGAAACTTTCATTAAAGTTTCAAAACTTTCAAAACAGTGTGTTTAGAAGTTTTGATACTTTTTGGTAAACATAAATGATTTTGATATAACATAATATATATATTTATATATATTGATTTTTATGAAATTAATTTTAAGTCCCTAAAATTTGTCAAATATTTAAAATGAGTCTTTTAAGTTTAAATTATGTCAAAAATATCATTCAATTACTTTAAAACAATTTTCAAATTCATATCTTTCTCAAAATATCAGAAAATATTTTTTTAAACAAGCTTTGATCAGAAGTTTCGAAATTTCCAAAGGAGTTTTGAGACTTTCCAAAATAGAAGCATTTGGGGATTCAAAGCTTCACAAGAGTTTTGAAACTTTTAAAGAAGTTTCGAAAGCTTCCTTGAAGTTTTGATACTTTGTGGTTCAACGATCATTTTTTTATTTACTCTTTCAAAAAGTTTTGAAACTTTATCAGTTGTTTCAAAACTTTGTGTGTAGGTAGCCTTAAATGCTTGAATTTAATGCTTCAAATAGCTCCAAACTCCCTCCAACAACCAAAAACAACTAGAAATCAATGAGGGCATATAAAAAGGGTATTTAAACAACCAAGTAAATACATTAAAGCTATTTCAACAATTAAAGAACAATTTGAGCCAAATTTGTATTACATTGTGTCTTTCTTACATAGAATACTATTACATTCATTGTATTTTTCATTCTAGTGTTCTTGGGTATGTGTGAGACCTTTAATTTGTAAACATTTTATCTTTGTGAGGATATTCAAAGTCTAGTCATTTGTAATTACTTATTGGGAAGGGTTGAACACTTAAGACTTTGGGGTATAAGACTTAGTGTTGTGTAAGGTTACACCTTATCAAAAAGGTTAGAACAAATTAGTGAATTTGTTGAAATCCTTAGTTAGGAAGCTAATGTAGTGGATGTAGGATTTATTAAAGAAGTTGAATCACTATAAATCCCTTGTGTCAATTTCTTGCATCTTGTAAAAGCTTCCAACAATTTTTTAAATTGCTAATTTATCCCCCTCTTGGCCACTTTCCCTGATCGTTTGACTCAACAATTGGTATCATAGCTAGACCCATGGTGCATTTATATGATATTGTTTACATGAAGGTTACCCATTTAGTAATTTTTGTTATAACCTTCATTTTTAAGTTCGCTTACCAACTCTTCGATAAAATCACTGGGCCAAATTTTTTCTATCTTTTACCAATGTTTTGTCACCTAAAATGGCTCCCAAAACTTCTAACAAATGCCCTAGAGTCAACCAATCATCTACATTATCCAATTCATTCGAGTCATCTTTTTTAATCCGACGATGATCATCGTGATAAACCCATTCAACCGAAACATAAATTCAATAAAGATTTCCTCTTTTCAACCGATTATAACTTTAGTTTTCTTCAACTCTTTACTACTTAGGAGTGACTCGACCTTATGCGCATTCCAAATCTCATCTATTTGAATTTAGTGCGAGCCTTCTTTTACAATTTGGTTCTTCTTCATGAAGAATCTAATCCAAATATTCATCCTCAATGCCATACTTAAAAGGTCATTGCTATCCAATCTTATCTAATGGGAAACATAATAGATCTTACCGTATAATCCATAACCACTGACCTAGGAATTCCTTGTGACGGTTTTTTTCAATGAGAATGCTTCTGTTGCCATAGGTCCTCTTAAAAGTAATAATCCCACTCTTCTAGATTTTGAAGAGAGTCTATTGCACCTCCTTGTCACATGGTTTCTTCGACCTTTAGATGGAAAAACCACTCGTATGAGAGATTTAGACTATTGGTGATTTTTTCATTTTCGATCTCAAACCCATCCTCACCTAGCTCATATTATCTTTACCGAGCTTGTCAATACCATCTCCAAGGGTCTTGGGGTCTAGAGGCTCCTACCTTACGCTTGTGTGCTTAGTTACACCTTCACCAAGCGTTGGTTTAATCTTTCCTATGACACCGTTGTTCCTCTCTCGAGTACCATTGACCTTACCTTGGCTCACAAAACCAGGTATGACTTTATCGATGGTGAATGGGTTCGTATTCGTCTAGATGAAGCCGAAGAATCTCCCAAAGTTTATACCATACATGGGATTATTGATCGTCCTCTCGTCACTTTGGAGTCACTTTAAGACTACATGGACGGTCGATTCGATGATTTCTTTCACCACTTTGATTCCATGGATGCTCATCTTGACACTTTGGAGGCTCGTTTTCCATATCCTTGTCCTCCTCCCGGTCCTTCTCATGCTGATGATGATGACAAGGATTGATTCTATTTTCATTTTGCATATCATGAGGATCACTGGATGTTTTTCGATATTATTACATCTGGATTTTTTAGGATTTCATATTTGGAATGAGTTTAGGTATTTTGATTATGTATGATTATGCTTTTCTTATGACATTATTATGAATATTTCTATTGGATATTTTGGCTATTCATGATGGATATATTTTGGCCTATCATATGTTGGTTTATTCTTATTACGGCTTATTATGCTCTAATCATCTCTTCTATTTTTAGTTAAATGATTTTGATCTAATAAAAAGGGGAGAAAAGTATCAAAAACAACACTTTTGATTCAAATTTTTTGTTTTTGATATAAATTTTGGTTAAAAATTGTTTAGCCTTCAATTGTTTTTCAAAGGGGGAGTTAAATGAAAATTTCTTTTGAATGATATATAATTTGACTAATTTATGAAAAAAAATTAAATTAAGAATTTTTTTACAAAAATATTTTGTTATATCAAAAAAAGGGGAGATTGAAAAACATAAATGATTTTGATACAACATAATATATATTTATATATATTGAATTTTGTGAAATTAATTTTAAGTCCCTAAAATTTATCAAATCTTTAAAATGAATCTTTTAAGTTTAAATTAAGTCAAAAATATCATTCAATTACTTTAGAACAATTTTCAAAGTCATAACTTTCTTAAAATATCAAAAACTATCTTTTTAAACAAGCTTTGACCAGAAGTTTTGAAACTTTCCAAAATAGAAACATTTAGGATTTCAAAACTTCACAAGAGTTTCAAAACTTTTAGAAAAGTTTCAAAACTTTCCTTGACGTTTTGATACTTTGGGTTCAACGATCATACTTTTTATCTCATTTTTCAAATAGTTTCGAAACTTTCCAGTTAGTTTAGAAACTTTGTGTGCAGGTAGCCTTAAATTCTTGAACTTAATGCTTTAAACGGCTCGAAACTCCCTCCAATAAACACAAACACCTAGAAATAAATGAGGGCATATAATAGGGGTATTCAAACAGCTAAGTAAAGACAAAAAAGCTATTCTAATGATCAAAGAGCAATTAGAGTTAAATTTGTATCCCATTGTGTCTTTCTTACATAGAACACTATTCCATTCATTGTATTTTTCATTATAGTGTTCTTGGGTGCGTTTGTGATCTTCAATTTGCAAACATTCTATCTTTGTGAGGATATTCAAAGTTTTCTCATTTGTAATTACTTCTTGGGAAGGGTTGAACACATAAGACTTTGGGGTATAAATCTTAGTGTTATGTAAGGTTATACATTGTCCTAAAAGGTTAGAACATATTAGTGAATTTGTTAAAATTCTTAGTTAGGAAGCTAAGGTAGTGGATGTAGACTTCATTAAGGAAGTTGAACCACTCTAAATCCATTGTGTCAATTTCATACATCTTGCAAAAGCTTCCAACATTTTTTAAAATTGTCAATTCACCCCCTCTTGGCCACTTTCCTTGATCATTTGACTCAACACTTTCACAATAGTTTCGAAAATCTCATCAAAGTTTTGAAAATTTCCCTAAAATTTCGAAACTACATATGTAGGTGGCCTTAAGTTCATGTTTTTAATGCTTCCAACATCTATAACTCATCTCCAACAGTCATAAACGACTATCAACTCATTATACACAATAAAAACACTCCAATGACACTTGAAAAAGGTTACTAATCTTATCCTATTTCATTCTTATTTTTCCATTTTCTCTTGTATATAGTGTACCGTGCCTTATTGAATATCTTTTTATTCATTATTTGTAAGCTTAAATCTTTGTAAAAACCTACATAGTGAGGTATTCTTGTTTATCCAAATCAAACCTTATACAAGGGGAGTGATTCTAATTTAGCATTAGAAAAACTAGAGTGGTTATATCTTAGCCATTGAAAAGATAGAGTTGTACGGTTACACATTATCCTTAAAGGTAAGAAAAAACTAGATAATTTGTTGAAATCCTTAGTGGTGGAAAGCTAAGGTAGTGGATGTAGATTTTATTTGAGAAATTCGAACCACTATAAATCAATTTGTGCCAAAAATTTTATTTTTGTTCAAGTTTTGTTGAGTCAATTGAACCACTATAAAATAATGATGGAAGCTTTTTGCGTGAAAATGAAAAATTTGACGCAAGCAATTTTAGAGTGGTTCAACTTCTTCAATTGATGTCTACATTCACTACCTTAGCTTCCACACTAGGATTTCAAAAAATTCACTAATTTTTTCAAACCTTTTAGGACAAGGTGTAACCTTACAACACACTTAGACTTATACATGAAAGTCTCAAGTGTACAACCCTTCCTAAGAAGAAATTACCAATAGCAAACTTTAGAAAATCCTTACAAGGTATGTGTTTGCACAATTCATAACAACTAGAACACTTGAAAGAATGAAACAAAGAAGTAAAAAAGTGTTCTTGAAAGCAAATTGAATGTTTAAGAATATTGAATTAAATTTTTGACTATTTGTGATTGCTTTGTCTTTCTCTATGATCTTTTTTATTCAAATATGAATTGGAATCTTGTTTTTATACCCCTTCATTTAATTCTATCCGTTTGGGTTATTTTTTGAGTTAATATAGTTGTTGGGATGACATTTCCCGCAATAAATACTACCCAAACGCCTTAAGTATTAGTACTTGAGCTTGGAGTATTAGTATTGCCTGTATTAAATACAAAAATCTAACCGATGATGAGAGGGGAGTATCAGTTCTCCAACATGAGTATCGATAATGGTATTGATACTTGAGAAATATCGGTACAAAATTGGCTATTGGAGTTTGTTTTTACCAAAATCAAAAAAGGAGTATCAGTATCGGTATCAGTACCACATAAACAATATCGATATTGTTCTTGTAGTATCGATATTATAGGGTTAAAACATTAATTTTTGACTCAATTAAAATCCAAAACCCTTTATAAAAATGTTTGAAAATTAATTTCAGTATATAACTTGAATTTTACAGAGTAAGGAGTAAAAATGGAGTTTTTGACCTTAAGAATAATTTCTATGTTTGTACGGTTGAATTGAATATAAGCTTAAAAATCGAATTAAAAGTAATCTTAAAATTTCTTTAAAAATATTTACTTTTTCTATATCAAAATCTCAAAAGCATGGTTCAACAATCTATCCCTTTTTGATATAATAAGACATTTGAAAATTTTAAGATTTTATTGAAAATAAATACTCCTCCTAACTCTAACATTTCTCACCCTTTTTGTTAAATAAAAAAACTTAATAAATATATAAATAGAAGCTGTGAAGATCAAATTTGCTAAAAGAGGTTATTCAACATAAATAATATTCTTAAGTAATAAACATGGTTATAAAGAAAATCATGTCTCAAATATTATAAACAATAACAAGCATCCAAAAAACATAAATATCAAATAAAAGCATCACGTGCATAAAATATCCAAATCCACAACAAAAGTATGAGAACTAACATCCAAATCTGAAAGATAAAAATATCCAGCAAAGTCTAAGTGTAAGACCGAACATGAGCAAATAACAATCAGTCAACAAGGAAAGGTGATTAGGCGTCTAGTGGAGAAGTATCATGATTCGAAGACTGAGCGTGCAAGAAAGCAAAGTCACGAGAAGGAGCATCGATCCTATCCGTCAAATCATGTCGGGAGCTCACATACATCGACTCCAATGACAACTACCAAGTAGCAATCTCAGAAACCTAAGTCCCCAAAGATGTGAAATGACACTCTATGGTAGTAAACTGCATGTCCATCGTCTCCATGAAAGCCTGAAAGTAAGATGTATTCACACTCGTATACTCATCACTGATAACTATCGTTTTGCTATCAAAATAATTTCGGCTTCTTAATAAGTAAAAAAGGAGAGTAGTATAGAGAAGAAGGGTCGATCCATAGGGACTGTGGTGTTTCTGATTTAGTGAAACTCTTTCTTGATTTAGAAGAAGATATAATTTCAGTTAAAGATGAAAAGATAAAAATAATAAAATAATAAAATAAATATAATTAAAAGATAAAAAGGGAGAGTTTTTAAATTGTTTAAAGAAATAAAATGAGATAAAAATTAAATAAATAAAATAGATTGAGATAAAGAAGACTTATGGTAAGAACATAATCATACTTTAGCTTTGCCTCAAATTCCTCAGATCATCGAAATAGATTTTTACTTCAAGATTCACATTGGCTACTTGTCTACAAGGACAATTCCTTGTGACTATGCTTCGTATACCGAATATCCAAGTGCACTCTTAAATTTCGGTTTGTGAGTTGATCTAAGCAACAACAATGTTGTAGATCTTAAAACGTTGAAGTTCGAAAAGCTGCCAACTTGGATTATGTTGTTTCAACAATAACTAATTCTGATCTCAGTTTCCTCTTAGCCAATAATTTTGCTAAGTGTGTTCATAGGAAGTCGAATGTGCTTCAATAAGCCGACCTCCTTCCTACGTTAACCATAACAACTTCTAGACCAACGCTGACTTTTGGTTTTGAAAATCGTTTTGATTTGAAAATAAGCCCAGAAAACAGAGAGATCAATCCAAAGCAATTTAAGTGCCTTACAATTCTCACGTTTGGAATTGAGCCTTCGCTTTAGCCTTCGGCTTAAAAGAAAATTAGCTAAGCATGACCAAAGTCATGTTAGCATATTTGAAAACAAAATCTTAAAATAAAATAAAGGAATTTCAAAAATAGAAAGAAAATAGAAGAGAAAAATTTATAAAGCTAGAGAGAAGAAGAAGAGTAAATTCTCAGTTGTTGAGAGATCTGTTTCTAGGCTTACCCTGAGAGGGTATTTATAGCCTTCAAAATCCTAAAAAAAGCTAAAGATAATTCCTAAAATAAAGAAATAAATCCTAATTAAAATACTTAAACTATTTAAACTAAAATACCTAAAACAAAGATAAGATAAAATATTGTCCTAAATCCTAATTAAATACTTAAAACTATTTAAACTAAAATTCCTAAAACAAATATAATATTTAAAATAATATCCTAAAACATGAGTTTAATTTAAATATGAATTGTAGAAACGTACGGCTAATACATTCGTTCTTCTAGAAGCGTTAACTGAACTTTCTAGAAGGTGCTGATGTCATCGCCTCGTCAGATATTTCATTCCCAAAGTCATGCCCACTAATCTAACTTTGATTCCGAAAATAAAAAATAGAGAATTTTGTCCTTTCAGTGCAATTTCTAGAATCTAGCGTCATGCACAGAAAATTAATCAAAACAAAAAAATAAGCCACAAAAACCAATGATTAAGGAGTAATTTAAAAGTTAAATATTAACCAAATAAAGAACTTATCAAATTCCCCCTCACTTATTCAATTCTTATCCTCAATCATTCATCAATTAATATATCAAAATCATAAGTTGTCATCTTCAATTTCAATTTATTTCTCAAACTTCCAATTGAACTAAGTCTATGACATTTGCCGAATTCAAGTTACAATCAAGTAAAGACACAACTAAGAAAATTTAAAGTAAACAAGATATCCCAATTAATTGCCAACTTCGATGAAACATGACTCAATACCTTACAAATATTAACACATATCTGCTCAAAGTGTTTGGGGTAAATGAAATCGCTCAAACTGAAACTAACCAAAATATTACCATAGGCTTGGAATCCAATAAAGTCTCCACTACTAAAAGTGAACATAATGCAATAATCAAGGGGTCTTTAAACAAGGTGTAATAGGGCTTAGGTTAGGGTAGGGAAAAGGCCATGATGATCTGGTTAAGTACCAAGACAAGAGATTAATACAATTAGGAACAATCCATGAACTAACATGAAGCACGAAAAAACAAAGAAAAAGAATAAATGAAAGACAATTGAAACGATCGATTTTCCTTCTTTTTTTCTTTCTCTGTTCGAAACAGTGAACATTTTGTTATGCTGTTCGAAACATTGAATTTTGTTGTTGTTGTTGTTCGAAACAGTGAACAGTTTTTTTTCAACTTTGTTTTCATGGAACAAGAGTGATACAAGATCTCAAGTTTCGGTAAGGGTGTGAAAAGAGAGGAAAAATAAAAAGAAAGGCTTTGGGTTTAATTATGAGGTGTAAAACAAAGAAAGGGAAATAGACTCAAATTTGGTTCACTAGTGGATATGTAAAGTCAAGTTCATCTCTATCGACAAAAACATGAAATATCAATACTCAACAAAAAATTCACCAGCTATACCAATCATCACCAATCATGCAAATTAAATTCAATCAAAACATGGTCACAATCCAAAAGGAAACAAGAGTATAAAATGAAGTTCAAGCATAACAACCAATGATCTCAATACATCAATATTATAATATCTCAATTTCAAACAATCAAATAAGTTAGCGAAAAATTTGACATGTTTATCCTTCCCCCTTACTTAACCCGTTTTGTCCCAAAACATATATCAAATTTAAAAACAAAGAGAGGGTAAAGGAATACTCACCAATCTAGTCGCGATCGCGAACATGGCCATGTCTAGACAAGCTGTTATAGAGTAGAATATCCGATCGAGAAGCTACCAGAAGATATATTAAAATTTTATGCAAAACAAAAATCAAGAAAAGATAGATCATTCCAAGATTTTATTCTAAAGGAAGTAGACTTCAAGAAAAGAACTCAATCAAGTTTTATCATTTTTTTCACTGTTCAAACCAAAATTGTACTACTGTTTTTTTTCTCGAACCAAAATTGTACTGCTATTTTTTACACTGCATTATTTTGTTCGAACTTTTCTACACAGTTCAAACCAAATATGTTTTTACACTGTTTTTTTGCACTACATTGTTCGAATTTGCTGTGTATTTTTCTACACTGTTCGAACCAAATCAATTTTTTCTGCACTGTTATGTTCGAACTTTTCTACACAGTTCGAACCAAGTATGTTTTTATGCACTTTTCAAACCAAATCAATTTTTCTGCCTTGTCCGAATAATGTATTTCAAAATTCTGCTTCCTTTTTTTCCGAATGATTCTTCCTTTGATTGATGCCACACATCTCTTCACTCCTTGGGGTCAGGTTTTCTCCATTTTTTGTTCGAACAATTCTTAATTTTATCTTACTTAAAATTGAACTAGGAATAATTGGTACATTAAAAATCAAAGAAAAATAAAAACAAAAGTAAATCAGAAAAAAAAAATTGAAAAAAAAAAAAATAAACAAACGGAAAATAAAAATAATAATGGGTTGCCTCCCATAAAGCGTATTTCTTTAACGTCGTTAGCCCGACGACCTGATTTTTTTCAGACTGCGGATTCCTCTAAATTGATTTCTTCGATTAGACCAACCAAAGCATTATCATAATACGGTTTCAACCTTTGACTGTTAACTTTAAATCGAATTCTTGAGTTATCTTCAACTTTAATAGCACCATGAGGAAATACTTGAGTTACTGTAAACGGTCCGAGCCATTTTGATATTAGTTTCATGCAAAAAGTTTAAATTTGGAGTTAAATAACATAACATTTTGACCGACAGAAAAAAGTTTTAAAAGAAATTCTACTATCGTGAAATTCTTTTGTTTTTTCTTTAAATATCTGAGCATTGTCATAGGAATTTTTTCGGATTTCTTCAAGTTCTTGAATGTGTAATTTACGAGCTTCACCAACCGCATCCATGTCCATGTTACATTGTTTAACAGCCCAATAAGCTCGATGTTCTAACTCAACCGGTAAATGGCATGGTTTATCGAAAAAAAGTCGGTATGGTGACATCCTAATGGGACCTTTATAAGCAGTTCGATATACCCAAAGTGCATCAGTTAATTTTAAACTCCAATCCTTTCGGTTCTGTTTAACAATTTTTCCAAGAATTGTTTTAATTTCTTGATTTGATACTTCTACTTGTCCATTTGTTTGTGGATGGTAAGCGGTAGCAATTCTTTGAGTTACTCCAAATTTCTTCATTAGCGACTCGATTACTCGGTTGATGAAGTGAGTTCCTCTATCGCTTATTATAGCCCGTGGTATGCCAAACCTGGAAAAATAGATTTTTTCAAAAAACATTAACTGTAGTTTTAGCATCATTATTTTGAGTGGCCTTAGCTTCCACCCATTTAGAAGCATAATCTACAGCTAAAATAATATAAGTATTTCCAAATGATGAAATAAAATGACACATATAATTGATTCCCCAAATATCAAAAATTTCACAAACTTGTACAGGATTAAGAGGCATTTCATTCCTATGGCTTAAATTACCTGTACGATGACATCTCTCACAAGTTTTACAAAATAGATATGAGTCCCGAAAGATGTTAGGCCAAAAGAAATCACATTAAAGAATTTTATGAGATGTACATTTTGGCCCAAAATGACCGCCGCAAGAGTAAGAATAACAAAATTGTAAAATTGAATTTACCTCACTTTCGGTAATACATCATCGAAGCAGTGCTTCCATAAATAGGGATCGTCCTAAATATAATATCGAGAGTCTTGCTTAATTCGATTGATTTTAGCTCTCGGCAATCTAATGGTAACTTACCTGTGGCTAAATAATTAACCATATCCGCAAACCATGGAGTTATGCTTTGCGCCACCATCAATTTTTCTTCAGGAAATTCTTATCTAAATGGTGGGTTAGATGTGGAAAGGGGAATTCGACTGAAATGATCTACTACCAAATTTTCACATCTCTTTTTGTCTTTGATTTCCAAGTTAAACTCCTCTAAAAGCATGATCCATCGGATAAGCCTCGGTTTTGTTTTCTTTTTGCTCGTCAAATACCTTAAAGCTGTATGATCAGAAAAAATAGTAATTTTAGTGTCAAATAAATAAGATCTAAATTTCTATAAGGAAAAAATTATAACAAAAAGTTCTTTTTCCATAGTTGAATAATTTTTCTGAGTCGAGTCCAAAGTTCGGGATGCATAGGCTATGACATGTGGTTGTTTCCCTATTTTTTGGCCAAGAACAACTTCAATGCTAGTATCTAATGCGTCACACATAAGTTCAAAGGGGTAATTTCAATTTGGCTGCTAAGCAATTTGAGCTGAAATAAGCTTTTCCTTTAATGAATCGAAAGACTCCTTGCATTTTGAATCAAAATTAAAGTCTTGATACTTTTGGAGAAGATTACATAAAGGTTGTGTTATCTTCGAAAAGTCTTTAATAAACTTGTGGTAAAATCCTCCATGGCTAAGAAAATAACGAATTTACCTCATAGTTGTGGGGTAAGGAAGTGAGTGTATAATTTCTGTTTTAGCTTTATCAACTGCAATCCCTTTTGAGGAAACAATATAACCTAAAATTAACCTTTATCAACCAAAAGATGACATTTTTCATAGTTTAAAACAAGGTTATATTCTAAGCATCTTTTAAGCACCTTAGTTAAATTATCAAGACTTCGATGCCCTTCTCCATAGTCAGAAAATATACTTAACATGCATCTTTGGAAGGTGGCCGGCGCGTTACAAAGACCAAAGGACATTCATCTATAGGAAAATGTACTGAAGGGACAAGTAAAAGTCATTTTTTCTTGATCTTCGGGAGCTACTGGATTTGGAAAAAAACTTGAAAAACCATCAAAGCAATAGTAATGAGTTTTCCTAGCTAATCTTTCAATCATTTGGTCTATAAAGGGAAGAGAAAAATGATCTTTTCGAGTAAGAGAGTTTAAGTTCCTGTAATCAATACAAACTCTCCATCTATTTTGAACTCTTGTAGTTATTAACTTCGCTTCTTGATTTTCGACCACTGTGACTCCCGTTTTCTTGGGAACCATATGAATCAGACTTACCCAATTACTGTCCGATATTGGATAGATTACGTTAGCATCAAGGAGATTCTAAATTTCATTTTTTACTACTTTCATCATCAGTGGATTTCATCGGCGTTGTCCTTCTCATGATGGATTTTCTCCTTCTTCGACTTTGATCTTGTACATGCAAGTCAAGGGACTTAATCCTTTAATATCGATAATGGTCCATCCTATGGCTTCTTTGTGAGAACGCAACACCGTCACCAAAACTTCCTCTTCTCTTTCGGATAATTTACTTGAGATGATCACTGGTAAGGTTCTATTTTTGCCTAAAAAGGCATATTTCAAATGTTTTGATATCTTCTTTAATTCTACCTCAGGTTCCTGCAAAACAGAAGGTTAAATTTTAGTTTTAGAGGAAGGTAAAGATGAATCAGAATTGATTGAATGAATATTTTCAAACTCCTTTTCTTCCTCTTCGTGGCAAACCTCAGGACCCTTGGAAAGATTATAAGAAAAATTATATTCAATATATTCATCAATTAAAGGATCTATAACATCAACATAATTAATTCTTTCAACACGATATGGTTATTTCATTGCTTTGTAAACATCAAATTCAACAATCTCACCATCAAATTCCATTGTCAGTATACCACTTCTAACATCAGTCTTTGTATGTGCGGTGCTTAGGAAGGGTCGGCATAAGAGCACTTCGGAATAAGAATATGACCTATCATGTCCCATGTCAATGATATAGAAATCTACAGGAAAAAATAATACATCGACTTTACTAAGACATTTTCCATCACTCCCACTAGATAGATCACAGATCGATCAGCCAATTATATGGTTATTCCTGTTTCCTTCAAAGGCTCGCTAGTAATCATTTTATAAATAGAAAATGGCATAACGTTGATTGAAGCCCCTAAGTCACACATAGGACGTTTAATTTTAAAATGACTTATTTTACAAGGTATAGAGAACATACATTGATCCTTCATCTTTGGTGGGAGTTTTCGTTGAAAAATTACTGAAACATGTTCTCCAAATTTACCTTTTCGTGCCCCCATTAATTTTCTTTTTGTAGTGAAAAGTTCTTTTAAAAATCGAGCATATATGGTTACTTGTCGAATTACTTCAAGAAGAGGTATGTTAACTTGAACTTTTTGGAACACCTCTAAGATCTCCCTTCTTTCAGCTCTTTTATCACGCTTTATCAACCTTGATGGAAAGGGTGGTGGCGTGATTTCATGAGAGGAAAGAGAAGGATGTGTGTCAGACGTACCTTGTATTTCTGAAGGTGGTGTTTGTTCTTGTTCTTCCTGATGTGCGACTTGTTCTGCTGGAACTTCGGGTGAGATGACTGTTCTACTTCGGAGTGAGATGGCACAAAAATTCTCTATCGGATTTAACTCCGTTTGAGAAGGTAATCTTCTTGTGATTCTAACTTTCCCACAGTTTGAGTTAGTCGGCTCACTTGGTTATCAAACTCTTGAAGATGTATTTCGGTTCAACTTTTATAATTTTTCCTGGGATATAACCAACTTTTCTTGGGAAAATGCTAAATTTCCATTATTTCCTCCAATGATGCCTTTTGCGTTTGTTGTTGATGAGGAGGTCTCGGTTGAAAAGATGACCTTTGATTTGGTGCATAGCTGAGATTTGGGTGATCTTGCCATCCCGGATTATAAGTAGTACTATATGGGTTGTATGGCTCTATGGAGGACCTAGAAAGTTTCCTACGACATTGATTTTTGCATTGTCTCCTTCTTATATCATCGTGCAGCAGTCTGTCAGATGGTCCAGCTTCGTGCATATCCCACATGCTCTTGTTACCCCGGATTTTCCTGCAACAAGTGAATTAACTATTTCAGTTAATTTATCTAATTTATTTTCAATAGAAAATGTACTTATCTCGTGAACCCGTCGGCTGGGTTCACTTGAAAACTGTTGAGAGTTGGCTGCCATGGTTGAAATCAATTCTCTCGCTGTTGTTGGGGTTATATTGATTAATGCTCCTCCACTGACGGCATCTACCATTTTTATTTCCATTGGTAAAATACCTTTATAAAAGGTACTAAAGTAATTTTTGTTCACTTAATCCGTGTTGCGGACAATGTGCACAAAGCTTTTTAAACTGTTCCCAATAGTCATAAAGACTTTCTTCGATTTTTTACCGAATGGAAATAATGCTCCATCGTAACCTGCTTCATTTAGCCACTGCAAAGAACCTGTCAAGAAAATTTTGAATCATTTCAGCCCATTAATTAACTGAATTTGGGGGTAAATAAAATAACCAATCTTTAGCCAAGTCGCTAAAGAGAAAAGGAAAGCTCTCAATTTAATTTGATCCTTGGTAACTCCCTGTGGTTTCATGTTAGTGCAAACCACATGGAACTCCAACAAGTGTTTGTGCGAATCTTCAGTGGGAAAACCATGGAAAGTGGGAAGAAGATGAATAAATCTCGTCTTTAATTGAAATGAAGTCCCACCACTAGGAAAATTGATACATAATGGTATCTGAGTGACAGGAGATTCGGCTAGCTCCCGGATCGTTTGTTGTTGTTGTTCTTCCATCGGGATTTGATCTTCATTATATGTGTCTACTTCAAAGTTTGTTTCCAAATTTGATTTTGTTTCTGAACTATGCTCTTCCCGTCTCTTTCTTTTTTTCTCAAAGCGTTTGTGCGTGGATTCTTCGTGCTCATGCTCGTGCTCAATCTCCAGATCTAGATTTGCTAATTTACCTGGGTTTTTCAGGTCATAAATCAAAAACAAAGAAAAATAAATCAGTACTTTCCATTAGTCCCTGACAAGGGTGCCAATTTGATAAATTTCGTTTTTCTGTCAAATAATTCTGGCTTTTTAATAAGTAAAAAAGGAGAGTAGTATAGAGAAGCAGGTTTGATCCACAAGAATTTTGGTGTTTCTGATTTAGTGAAAGTATTTATTGATTTATAAGAAGATAGAATTTCAGATAAAGATGAAAAGATAAAAGCAAGAAATTGTGAAGTCATCCATAAAGACTTCGATGCTCTTCTCCACATAGTCGGAAAATATACTTAACATACATTTTTGGAAGGTGGTCGGCGCGTTACAAAGACCAAAGGGCATTCGTCTATAGGAAATATGCCATTTTAGTGCAATTTCCAAAATCTAGCTTCCTGCACAGAAAATGAATCAAAACGAACAAATAAGCCACAAAAACCAATGAATAAGGAGTAATTTAAAAGCAAAATATTAACCAAATAAAGCACTTATCAACCACTGACTCAAGGATGATCGATAAGGACGCGGTTCACTCATCATCGACATCCCATACTGGATCATCGTTGTTGGGTGATTTAAGTGGTTAACAATTGGTGCAAGTGTACATGTTGCAAGTTATAGTATAAAATAAATATCGTCTCCACAGGGATTGGTGTAACTATATGTTCTAACTTCTTGCACTCTAAAAAGGAATAAATTTGTAATAGTAGGAGTTTGAATAATAATTAAAATAAATGAGCAAGTAAATGAAAGTAGATTACGATTGAATAAAAGAGCAAGTTGGGTTATCGGGAAGTGAGGTGTGATGACTATTTGGATAGTCTGGGTAAATTATTGCCGAGGCAACTCGATTTCCATGACAGCTAAAAATTATTCCATTGATGTAGCAATTGGGATTCCTCCTTCAAAACTCGGTGAAGCATTCTTCAATGTCTTCTTGTTATCCCTAACCAGAAGAACTGGTCAATTGTGCATGCCTTGGTGATACATCCCTGCATTAACCATGGGTGAACAACAAATGATCTTGTGCTCATTTTAGCCATTGAAATCTGAATCTTATCCGTAAGATGGATTAACCTTCACCAACGTTTCGTTTGAATGAAGATCATGCTTATTCGTTTCTTGAATCTAACTCTCTTGATATTAGATAAATGGATAATTCTCGAGATCCTCTCCCAATTCACTCAAAATCAAATTAAGAAAGAATGGACAAACTTTGAAATTAAACTGCAATCAAAGAACCTAAACAAATTTAAATGTTTTCATAAGCACAAAAAACCCAATAACCCAAGCCAATTTAGTTTAGTTCATGGATGGGTGCAAAAGAAATACAAAATAAAAATTCCCAACATGAATCAAGAAGAAACAATGAAGAAGATGTGCGTTCAGCTTTTCTCTCTAGTTAGCCACCCCTTTTGTTGACTGTGATTTCTTTCTTATTTATAGGAGAAGATTAGGTTAAATTAGTTGTTAATGAGGATGATTTTTAATTGGAATAAAAGAGGTATTGATAGGGAAGCGGTGGCGGATTGATGAACGTTGCTCTTGTTGAAGAATCAAACCTAGAAAGCTCTAGACTCGATTAAGAACAAAGGGAACGAATAGGGGAAGGTGGCGGTAGCAAGTAGGGTTCTTAGAGTTTCTTTTATGTGCTGGAATCAAGACAATAAGATTAGAATAAAATAAACAAAAGATAAATAAACGGAAGATGAAATAAGATAATAAAGAAATCAAAATATCTCCCTTATGAAGGTGAACGGTAAAGACGATTGATGGTGCGAATGGATTTGTGGATAATAGATGGATAAGTGTCCTATCGAGCCCTCCTAGTCGCAATGAAAAGGCAAACACGATAAATGGCTCTAACCAACCCTCCTAGTCGTGATGAAAAGGCAAATTGGAGTGTGAAGATTAATCTCCCTCACAAGAACTTGAAAGAACTCAAGGAGAAGAAGCTTCGAAGGCACAAGGCAATCAGCACTTGCAAAAACGAACTCTCGTTGTATTATTAATCAAAGAAATCTGATTTACAAAGTTGAATGAAGCCTCCTTTATATAGGGGCTGAATTCTAAAGGTCCTAAATAACTAAAGAATAAAATATTAATAAACTAAACATGTTTTAACCCTAATTCCTAATAAAATAATAATAACTAAAAATATTGTTTTAACCCAACCTTAATTCCTAATAAAATAATAAATCTGATCCTAAAAGATAATTAATCATCCTATATTAAATTATATTACAAATAATCAATATAAATATTGAAAATTCGTAATATTTACAAAATAACGTATTAATCCCGTATAGGATTTCCTGCATGCACCGTCTTCAGTAAAATGACCATATCTTGAGTTCTAGATATCGAATTGATGCAATTCAAGAACCGTTGGAAAGATAAGAGACAGACGGTTGTATCTCCAGAAGACATGTCGACTAAATAAGATCAGGATCCCATTCAAAAAGTCGTCGCAAGTCTGCTACTGTTCTGATCTTCTTTTCCAAAGCTTGGACGAGTGGATCATTTGGAAGAGTTATTACTTCTTCCTTTGATGTGAACCTTGTGATGCATGTATCATCCTCCCTTTCTTCAAAAAGATTCGACCTCGAATCTGAAACATTAAAGGGTTCAACATTAGAATAGTTTAATAATTCATTCACATTATGCTTACCGAATAGATATGCTTTGAATCTTCGAGACTTTGTTCTTCTAATAGGTTCGAGTAGAAACATTAGTCCAAAGAAGCATGTATTATGGACTCTGGTGCATGTATCATTCCCCCACTCCTCAAAAGGATTCGTCCTCGAATATGAAAATCCAAAAGAAAGAGAATTAGATGTGTTGAAATAAAAACTTGTGAAACATTTACCAGGATCAATGTGATGTGTCTTTATGCGTTTTAGTCGAGGTTTCTTCTTTGTAGGAACTGATTTCTTGTAGTCTTGAAATCCTCTTTTGCATACAAGTCTTGTAATCTGATGTTTTGGTTGAATTTCAACATGGCGCCGATCACTGTTGGCTTTCTGTATGATTATTTCAGATAATTTCTCCATGGTTTTATTCGTGTGTGGCGAGAATGAGTGTTTAAAAACCATGTCAACTGGTTTGTTAACGTAATCCCTTAAGTCTCCTAAGTGTGGTTCATGAATTAATGATTCCCAAGAGGAGATTTGTGGACTGTATAACCTGTTTAGTTGGCAAGGAAACTCATATACAAGATAAAGCTCATTAAAAGCACTTTTAAATGTATGGGTAGAAATATCAGAAATATCCGAGTTATCGTGATATACATCTTTGATATGTTCAATTCTCGGAATAGTAGTATGAGTTTGGTAGGTAAGAGTATACCTTCGTGGTAGTGTATCGTCTACTGTGTTTTGCTTACCTCGGTATGTTACGCACTTAAAGGAGTTGTGTTTAGTATGGATGACAACTTCACGAGCCTTACCTTGTAAGAAGGAGAAGAAGTACGTTACAATGTCATTAAAATGAGTAATAAAATATTTACCTTTGGACTCTCGTAAATCGTGACTCTTCATTGGTATGGCATAGTGATTAGGGCTTTCAGGTGGTAACCCGTCAGGAGGGTCACCTAGCACTATTCGACAACTCTTGGCGATGGAAGATGGTGTGGTCCAGTCTCGTGTTGCTTTTACTTTCTCATCATTTACATGGATTCTCTGTGCATGAACTATAAAGCCTGAAGAGTTGTTCAAATCATATTTCGTCATTATGATGGCGTCACGACTAAGGCTTTCCTGGATGTAGCCTTTTTGTAACAAATCCAACTCTTTGGTTTCTTCGAGATTGTATGTTTGACAAGGTATGATGGAACCTTGAATTAGGTTGATTCGGCATTGTTTTCCTCTTTTCAGTGGTAATTCGTTAGGTAGATCACCTAACACTTCTCGAAAATCCTGTAAAAGAGATGAAAACACACTAGGCAAATCCTTGTTAATATTAGAAATCGAAACAATTGATTCCCTAAAGCGAACAAGGATGCAAGGTTGTTTGTAAATAAGGTTCTCTCTCAATTCTTTTGTGCTCACACATAGATTTTGAGTCACTCTTTTCTTCTCACATTTAGGTTCACTCACCTCCCATGGGTCATTATTCTTTTGGCTTTTATAACTAGTGACCTCTTTTGCTTTTGCCTCTTTCTCAACTTTTTCTTTTTTTGCTTTCCCTACCTCCTCACAAATTATCATTTGATCTTTAGGGACTGGAAGTGTGTCATTCTTTGCTGGTCGTTCTTTCTCCTTGTCAGGTTTGTCATCTCTTGGCTTTTTTAGAGAAGCTGGAGTAGAAGATGAGGAAGGATTTGAAGGATTACCTTGGTAAGAGGATGAAGTACCTAGGTAATGTTCACCGAATCTAGATCTCCTTTGGATTTGTGCTTCGATTGTCATTGCTTTCTTTAGTGCGTCTTCAAGGTTTTTGTACCCTTGTAGATCAAGAAGATCAATGATGTTTGAGTTTAAACCGACGATGAATCTTGACACGGTGACCTCTTCTTTTTCGGTTATGTTAGTCCTATTGAGTAAGGACTGCATCTCCTTGTAGTAATCTTCAACTGAACTTCTACCTTGTCGAAGTCGGTGTAGTCGTTGTTTAACTTCTCGTGTATAATGTGTCGGTAGGAATCGGTTCCTCATGGTTTGTTTGAGGTCGGTCCAAGAAGTGATTGTTGGAATTTGGAAGTTCTGGATCTTTTTCCTTGTTTGCATCCACCAAGTTCGAGCATATCCTTCAAATTGTATGGTGATCAGGTGAACTTGTTTAGCTTGGGGGCAGTCATGGTATGCGAATATGAGATCAACTTTTCCTTCCCATTCGATGTACCTGTCTGGATCGTTGTCTCCTTTGAAAGACGGGATCATGAACTTTGGTTTTGTAAAGAGTTTGGGTGCTTGGAAACGTGGTTGTTCTTTCTCGGGTACCAAAAGTTCAGCATTGTTTGGTCTTGGATTATGGTTTGGTAGATTCAGTTGTGGTTCTTGTCGTTCTCTCACGATTTCATCAAATCTTTCAACTTGAGTCGTGAGTCGGGCAAGTGTGGCTAAGATAGCCGTAAGTGTCTTGTTGTTAGTGTCGCCCATTCTGAAATCATAACACTCAAAAGAAAATTTTAAAGTAAAATAAAAATAAAATAAATTCAACAAAGCAAGAAGCCTCACAAGTCACTCCAAGAAAGTAACACAACGAGAGGCAAGTAAGCCGATCTTGTACTCTTTAAAACTCACTTTACCAAGTAGTCTTTCACAGTTCGTATTGGAGTTTGATTACTAGCAAAGGCGATAAGAAAAACCTAAAAGCTCTAAGAGGCCAAACAAAGGTTAGACTCCAAGCGAACGAGAATGCAAAGAAGGAAGAAGTATGCAAACTCTTTAGTCCTACTAACACAATGAAGATAATGTGTTAGATAATGTAAAAGAACAATAACAAGGAAAAACAAAAGAACTTAAAGCACTAAGAGTCAAAGAAAAAAAAGAACCAACCCAGAAACCTGGAAAACGCTGGATCAATTTGAGCAACGTTTTTGAGGGGTTTACCGGTGTCAAAAAATTCTGGAAAAATTCTTGAATGTCTTTTGATGCGTCAAGAAACCACCTGTAAAATTTCAGAACCAAATACTTCAGTAGTATCCAGTAGACTCTGTTGAACGGTGAGTCCTCAAACAATCTGTTTTTCTTGATCGCTTTGTTCGAAGGTGTTGTTGATCTCCAAAAATTCTGATTTTTTTTTGAATGATCTTCAATATATGAATTTTCAATCTGGAAATTTTCACCACGAAATTCCTCCTGTAAAATTTTCAAGAAATTCGACAAGATTCTAAACCGAATCTGCCGATGAAACTTGAATGATGTATTTGAAGGCTCCAATGAACTCCAATTGGGGTGAAATTTGGACTTGGGTTTAATCTTAGAATGAATATGATATATGGATAAAATCAGCCCTAAATACCTTCGTTTGCAATTTTTTTTGAAATTTTGGCTTTTTTGGCTCTTTTTTTGTTTTTTTTGCCTTTTTTTTTGCCTTTTTTTTGCCTTTTTTTTGTTTTTTTTGAAAAAAAAATAGCAAACTAACAAGAAGGATTTAAATCTAAATTAAAATTAAATAAAAAGAACCTGAAACGCTGAATCTTTTGTGAACTAGCTCCGTTGGGGTACCTTGACGATTTTGTGTGCAAGAACAAGCAAAATTGCTTGCTTCTTTCCAAGAATCGGCCCAAATCTGATACCAATTGATAGGGAAGCGGTGGCGGATTGATGAACGTTGCTCTTGTTGAAGAATCAAACCTAGAAAGCTCTAGACTCGATTAAGAACAAAGGGAACGAATAGGGGAAGGTGGCGGTAGCAAGTAGGGTTCTTAGAGTTTCCTTTATGTGCTGGAATCAAGGCAATAAGATTAGAATAAAATAAACAAAAGATAAATAAACGGAAGATGAAATAAGATAATAAAGAAATCAAAATATCTCCCTTATGAAGGTGAACGGTAAAGACGATTGATGGTGCGAATGGATTTGTGGATAATAGATGGATAAGTGTCCTATCGAGCCCTCCTAGTCGCAATGAAAAGGCAAACACGATAAATGGCTCTAACCAACCCTCCTAGTCGTGATGAAAAGGCAAATTGGAGTGTGAAGATTAATCTCCCTCACAAGAACTTGAAAGAACTCAAGGAGAAGAAGCTTCGAAGGCACAAGGCAATCAGCACTTGCAAAAACGAACTCTCGTTGTATTATTAATCAAAGAAATCTGATTTACAAAGTTGAATGAAGCCTCCTTTATATAGGGGCTGAATTCTAAAGGTCCTAAATAACTAAAGAATAAAATATTAATAAACTAAACATGTTTTAACCCTAATTCCTAATAAAATAATAATAACTAAAAATATTGTTTTAACCCAACCTTAATTCCTAATAAAATAATAAATCTGATCCTAAAAGATAATTAATCATCCTATATTAAATTATATTACAAATAATCAATATAAATATTGAAAATTCGTAATATTTACAAAATAACGTATTAATCCCGTATAGGATTTCCTGCATGCACCGTCTTCAGTAAAATGACCATATCTTGAGTTCTAGATATCGAATTGATGCAATTCAAGAACCGTTGGAAAGATAAGAGACAGACGGTTGTATCTCCAGAAGACACGTCGACCAAATAAGATCAGGATCCCATTCAAAAAGTCGTCGCAAGTCTGCTACTGTTCTGATCTTCTTTTCCAAAGCTTGGACGAGTGGATCATTTGGAAGAGTTATTACTTCTTCCTTTGATGTGAACCTTGTGATGCATGTATCATCCTCCCTTTCTTCAAAAAGATTCGACCTCGAATCTGAAACATTAAAGGGTTCAACATTAGAATAGTTTAATAATTCATTCACATTATGCTTACCGAATAGATATGCTTTGAATCTTCGAGACTTTGTTCTTCTAATAGGTTCGAGTAGAAACATTAGTCCAAAGAAGCATGTATTATGGACTCTGGTGCATGTATCAGGTATTAATTCTCTTTTATCTTTACCCTCAAACTTCTTTGCAATTTAGACTTCTTCTCCTCTTTAAATTATGTGTGGAAATCCAAACTTTTAGGTTTTATCCCTTGTTTTGTCGTGCTTATATTGAATGAGGTGGATTTATCCAGTCATCCTTATTCTACACAAAATATCACACACCAAAATCATATTTTAAACAAAAAGCGATAAAAATATAAGTTCAACTCAGCGGTGAAGAAATTATGGAATCATGCATGAATAGCTAATAATGAAGATAAAAAGAGCATGAATCTAGCAATAATTGTGGGGAAAATGTTAGAAAATATAGTATTTTTATACACTTTACACATCCCCAAACTTGAACTATTATTTTTCCTCAAGCAATGCAAAACTAACAATTACCTGCCAAGACCTCGATCATTAAAGCCATGCTTCGTTCTTGAATTCAATCCTCAAGATCATGGCACAAAGTATGATGACGTTTTGATTTTTTGGATAGCACAAAAATTACTCAGAATCAAAATATGATGCTCGTGATAATTTATGTGTGTAGTTATGCATAAGTCAACTAATAAGATTCCATGTGAACAATAGGTTTTATTAAGATTCAAGAACTCGTACCCTAAAATTCAAACAAAACAAAAAAGATAAATATTAAATAAAGATAAAAACTAAATGAATTATATAAAGATTAAAAAATGCAAATAGAACTTAAAAATAAAAAAATATGAATAAATAAGAATAAGAAAAATAAAAGAAAAAGTCCAAAAATAAATAAAAAACAAATAAAAATTTCTAAGGATAGCATATTCATGCTTCTCCGAAGGTAACCACTTCCTTGTCACGCTCAACATGAGTGTCGGTGTAGTACTTTAATCATTGTCCATTAACTTTAAACTCATGTCCATCGATGATGGACTTGATCATTAAGACACCATGGGAGAAAGGTTTCATTACCTCAAATGGTCTGGACCATTTCAATTTCAATTTTCCCAAAACAAATTTAACCGAGGATTGAAGAGAAATTCTAATTGCCTGGCAATAGTTTCAGTTCTAGAATGAAAGGTTGCTCAATAGAAGTTTTTTCGAATTTGCCTTCCTTACCTGAGTAGTTCAATTGTTTAGAATATTTACCCAATCGATTTACTATCCAATTTGCTTCATCTTGTTCTCCATCGTCGGTTCTTTAATTTCCTCTGGTTTGGTAATAGAATTGTTGTGGAAATTTTCCTCTTCTTCAAAATTGAATTCGGAGGTAGTGTGAATGACTTGTTGGTCATTCTCTCTCATAATGAGTTCTCCTCGTTTGACATCAATTAAGGATTTTCACGTCGCTAGGAATGGTCTTCCAAGAATAATAGGTGTGAACTCATCTGCTTCACAATCCAGAATAATGAAGTCACTGGGAAAAATAAATTTATCAACTCTTACTAGTATATCTTCAATTATTCCCTCTGGTTGCATATATGATCTATCTGCAAGTTGTAGCATAATTATCGTAGGTCTTGCCTTCTCGATACCCAATCTTTAGAAAATCGATTTAGGCATAAGATTTATACTAGCTCCAAGATCACATAACACCTTCTCGACATAGTGATTACCAATAGCACATGTTATTGTGAAACTGCCAGAATCTTTTAATTTGGGTGGCATTCGGTTGTGCAATATGGCCATGCATCCCTCCGTCACAAAAACTATTTCAAACTCTCATAGCCTCGATCTTTTAGAGATAATGTCTTTGAGAAACTTAGCATAGTTCAGCATTTGCTCGATAGCCTCAACCAATGGTATGTTGATATAGACTTACTTCAAGTTATCCAAGAATTTCTTGAACTGGTATTCTTGTTTCAGCCTCTAAGGGAATGATGGTGGAATTTTGATCTCCTTATCCTTCCCATCTGTTTGGAATTTGATCGATGGAATAGTCGTGGTATCTGGAATTGCTAAGACACGTGGACTTGCCCGGGCAATCACTGATTCATCAATATCGACTGGGGAATTGTTGTTGGATGTATCTTTCTGGATAGGGGTTTATTCTGCTGGTTGAGTGGCTTGTGTAGGGGTTTTAGTTAGATTTCATCTGCTCTGAGTAGTGATTACCTTACACTGCTCATGGATCAATCCCTTTGCAAGCTCAGTATCGATGAGTACCTCGCCTAGTGGTCTTTTGTTCAAAATCTAGGCAAGTTGTCCGACCTGTGTCTCCAAGGTTTTCAAAGCTGCCTCTTGGTTCTACAGTCTCATCTCAGTCCTGTTAATAAAAGTTTCAGTCCTTTTCATGAAATTATTATTTTTAACCATGTAAGTTTCAGTTTTTAACATAAAAGAATTGAGAGAATTTTCCAAAGAACTAGATGGTGTTGATTATTGCTACAACATCTGTTGCCTTGGCATGTTCTGCTGGAACCCTGATGCTTTTGTATTTTGATTGTTTTGATTAAAGGAAGTGTTTAGGTTGCTCCATGAGAAATTAGAGTGCTTCCTCCAGGCTAGAGTATGTGTTGGTCATCACATTGTTGTTCCGGTCATAATTTCCAAGATAGAAGTTAGATTATGGGTTCTATAGACATTAAAAACAATCATTATTACCGTTACATAAATCACAAAATGAATCTACTACCTTGATCTCCTGTGGATAGCTAGGTCACTGCATATTCTTAACCAGGTTGGTTAAGGCAACCAAATGCATGAAAATAGTGTACGATGAATCAAGCTCGATAACAGTGGTATTGTGTCTAACGCATCCACTTCTAGTAGATGGGAAATGATAATTATTCTTGGCAAGATGTTCAGGATCTCTATTACTTTCTCTGTTGACTTGTCAAGGAGTATGCCATTTGTTGAAGTATTTAGCATCACCTAGTCGTTGTATTTAATAAGTTGTAGAACAATATCACTTGCATCCATATCGGGAATCCATGCATGGAACATTTACGTAAAAGCTCCCTGTATTACTCCCAAACCTCGTACATGAATATATCCAAGATTTAAGAGATCTGGATGGGATACTATTTAACCACGATTTCATCCTATCCCTCAGTGAATTGGGGAATAATTTCAGCCTTGGGACATCCTCGTGGACTCCTTGCTTCTTGAATGAGTTACAAATTTCTAGGAATTATTTGAGATGTTGTCAAGCTTCTTCTGTTGTCGATCCGCCAAACTGACTAATTGTGTTGATCATATTAAACATCATTAGTTTTAATTAGAAATAGACAAATTCTATTTTAGGTATGAGAACTCCCGAATTGAGACCGTTGAGATCTTCCTCTAAATCGTCTCAAATGGGTATGTTCCAAACTTGAGCAGGTCGCTAGACTAAACCTCCTTCTCTCACTTTGGATATCTGATCACCAACGACGTTTGGATTATTTGTTGGATCATTCTCCATTGCTTCTCGTTGTTAGTGTCTTCTTTTAAGAAAAATTCATTCTATTTCGGGTTCAAATGGGTATTCTAGTGATATTGGTCTCGTCCTGTTCATACACATATGCAAAACCAAAAAGTGTAAGCCTCTTGAATTTGAGAAAAAAATTAAGGTGCAAGAAATAAAAATCAAAGTTGCTATTGTTAATCCCCGAAAATGGCACCAAAACATTTTTTGTGATTTAAGTGTTTCACAATTGGTGCAATAACTCAATGTTCTAACTTCTTGCACTGTAAAAAGGAATAAATTGGTAACAGTAGGAGTTTGAATAATAATTAAAATAAATGAGCAAGTAAATAAAAGTATAATATGATAGAATAAAAGAGCAGGTCGGGTTATTGGAAGTGAGGTGTGATGACTATTTGGATATTCTGGGTAAATTACTACCGAGGCAACTCGATTGCCATGACAATTGGAAATTATCCCATTTCCTTAACAACTGGATTTCCTCCTTCAAAGCTCGGCGAAACGTTCTTCAATGTCATCTTATTATTCCTAACTAGAAGAACTGGTCAATTGTGCATGACTTGGTGATACATCCACGCATTAACCATGGGTGAACAACAACCGCTCTTGTGCTCCTTTTAGCCATTAAAATCTGAACCTTATCCCTAAGATAGATTAACCTTCACCAACGTTTCATTTGAATTAAGATCATACTCATTTTTTTTCTTGAATCTAACTCTCTCCATTTTAGATAAATGGATAATTCTCGAGATCTTCTCCCAATTCACTCGAAATCAAATTAAGAACCAAGAATGAACAAACTTTGAAATTAAACTGCAATCAAAGAACCTAAACAAATTCAAACGTTTTCACAACCAAAAAACCCCCATAACCCAAGCCAATTTAGTTTAGTTAATGGTTGTGTGAAAAATAAATACAAAATTAAAATTCCCCAACATGAATCAAGAAGAAACAATGAAGAAGATGTGCAATAAGTTTTTCTCTCTAGTCGACCACCCTTTTTACAGATTATGATTTCTTTATTATTTATAGAAGATGATTAGGTTAAATTGGTTGTTGATGAGGGTAAGTTTAATTGGATTAAAAGAGTTATTAATTCTATTTTATCTTTATCCTCAAAC
The DNA here is from genome assembly GCF_006381635.1 of Hibiscus syriacus. Classification (NCBI taxonomy): domain Eukaryota; kingdom Viridiplantae; phylum Streptophyta; class Magnoliopsida; order Malvales; family Malvaceae; genus Hibiscus; species Hibiscus syriacus. The sequence continues at coordinate 7,865,441 of NW_024063392.1, read as the reverse complement.
TTCCTTGTAATTTAGACCTCTCCTCTTTAAATTTTGTGTGGAAATCCAAACTTTTAGGATTTATCCCTTGTTTTGTCATGCTTATCTTAAGTGACTGGATTTATCCAGACATCATTATCGTACACAAAATAACACACACCAATATCACATTTTCCACAAAAAGAACTAAAACTATAAGATCGACTCAGCAGTGAAGGAAAATTATGGAATCGTGCATGAATAACTAGTAATGCAAATAAAAGAGCCTAAATCTAGAAATAATTATGGGAAAAAGGTAGAAAATATAATACTGTTATATACTTAACAATCATATTAAGGTAGAGATGCACTAGAGGTAGAACCAAGTGCTTGCGTCCCTTTTCTTTTCCATTTCGTCCCAAGATTTTCTCATCACGATTTACAAAGAGATTTAAGATCAATGTAGGAGGATAAGGGAATAACAGGATCTAGATCGACTTTGATACCAACTTTGACAAAGAAATGGCTAAAAATACAACCATAAACTAGGGTATCAAATTTATTAGATTGAAAGTTATTGATGACATCGACAAGATAACCAGAGACTATTTGGGGAAAATTGATTTGTTTATTATTTTGAAGGAAGTGATCCACTAAATTTCTATGGTATAAAAGGTAGAGAACTTACCTCTGGGTGCTCAAAACCCCCAAGAGATTATGGTATGAAAGAAACACTCATGAATATTTAGAGTGTTGACACTATGGTCGACCGCAAAAGGGGATCCAAAAATATCTTTCTCATTATCTATACCCATAACCTCTAGACCTAAGTCTCGGGATATAGAAGAGGCATCTATGTGAAAGTATTTCCCAATGAGATAAAAGCAAATACTAAATATGGCATTTTGAGCTTTATCTACAACACAAACAACATTTGAATAGAATATTCGAACAAGCTGCTGAAAGACAACAGGTTTGATTTTGAAGATGTTGTCTAATTTCCATGATTTAAGAATCAGAAGATACTTAAACTTAAGCTTATTTATGGTAGAAAGGGAGGGCATGCGCTCACCCCTAAGATCTAAAGTCTCAAATAATTGAGTGTACCTATGCCAAACGTTTTGGCGACCAGGTTCATTAAAGCGTGAGTTTTTTATAGTGAGCTCATTTGGATTTTGAATGGGGTTAGGAATAGGATTTAAAGGTGTATTTTGAGGAGAAGGTGCTCGGAGAGGTTGAGATCGGGAAGTATGAGTCGATTTTCCCATCCCAATTTACGAAGAGATTTAAGATCAATATAGAAGGATAAGGGAATAGTGGGATCTAGATCGACATTGATACCAACTTTCACAAAGATATAGCTAAAAATACAACTATAAACTAGGGTATCAAATTTCTTATATTGAAAGTTATTGACTACATCGACAAGATCACCAGAGACTATTTGGGGAAAATTGATTTGTTTATTATTTTTTAAGGCAATGATCCACCAAATGTCTACGGTATGAAGGGTAGAGAACTTACCCCTAGGTGTTCGAAACCCCTAAGAGATAATGGAATGCAAGAAACGCTCATGAATATCTAGAGTGTTGGCACTATGGTCGACCACATAAGGGGATCCAACAATATCTTTCTCATTATCTATAGCCTTAACCTCTAGACCTAAGTCTCGGGCTATGGAAGAGGCATCTATGTGAAAGTATTTTCCCACGAGATATGAACAAATACTAAATGTGGCATTTTGAGCTTTATCTACGACACAAACAACATTTGAATAGAATATACGAACAAGTTGCTGAAAGATAACGGGTTTGATTTTGAAGATTTTGTCTAATTTCAATGATTTAAGAATCAGAAGATACTTAAGCTTATTCATGGTAGAAAGGGAGGCATGCGCTCACCCCCAAGATCTAAAGTCTCAAATAATTGAGTGTACCTATGCCAAACGTTTTGGCGACTAGGTTCATTAAAGCGTGAGTTTTTTGAGCTCATTTGGATTTTGAATGGGATTAGGAATAGGATTTAAAGGTGGGTTTTGAGGAGGAGGTGCTCGGGGAGGTTGAGATTGGGAAGTATGGGTCGATTTTACATTTTTTTGGGATAAAAAATAGTGATAAATAAACCTAAAAAATAAAGTAATATATATGTATGCTAACATCAATTGTCAAAACTCAAAACGAGTCTACAATATTTAAAGTATTTATGATCAAATTAAAAACAAAAAACAATGGGCTTAACATTTTATATATCAATATACAAAAGTGTGTATATATATATCCGAATTTAAAGTTTGTATATATACACACACAAAAATAAGTAAAGTATATATCAATATGTATAAAAAAATTAAAATTATAAGATATATGTAAAAATATGTATATATAAATTTATGTAATAAAGTAAACACAAAGTAAAATTCGGATATATATATATATATATATATATATATATATATATATATATATATTAAATTTGAAATAAAAATAACAAAATTTGAGTGAATCAAAACATGTTATAGTATGAAAAACATTTAAAAAACAAAGCCCAACATGTATTTTAAACTTATTTACACAAATAAATAACAAAAATAAAAATAAGAGTTTAGGTTTTAAAAGAGTTTTACCTTGAAACTTTAATTTTAGAAAGATACGCAGGAATATAGCACGATTTTGATGATATGTAGGAAATAAACGATGTAATCTAACTGAAAATGACCCAAAACGATGAAAATGGTGAAGATTTGATAGAGGGGCAAGAATTTCATCGTTGATTGTTGTTTAGGGCAATATCAATACTTAATGAACAATATCGATACTAAGAAAGAACAATATCGATAGTGTTAAAGCAATATCGTTCCTAAATGCACGAAATAGTAAAAAAAATAGCAAATAAGTCCTAAGAAGTCATTTTTATCACAAATTAAGAACATACAACATATATGACCATATGCGACATAAAATTTTGACCAAACTATAAGCATTCATTCATTCATACAAGGTTTAACAATAAAAAAACCTATGAATGCTAAAGTTGCATGAATTTCTAGTTAAAGTGCACCAAAAAGGTCAAAAATCATAATGCATCATTTAGGGCATCAAAATGGTATAGGTAACTCTAAATTGACAAGGAAAACATGTTCAAACAAATAAATATACATTCAAGCATATTGTGAACACTTCATCAATTATACTTCATTGGGCATGATACTTCCTTTTTCTCTATAATTGGCTCCTCAAGAGCATCTTGTGTTTGTTCATGCATATCCTCTTTCGATGATGGATTACCAACTTCATTTGATGTCATAATACCTACATCATCTTCTACACATTAATCATTCATCGGAAGGGGTTATCATCGAAAACAACATGAATAAACTCTTCTACCACAATAGTTCTTTTGTTAAAAACTCGAAAAGCTTTAGAATTCATGGAATATTCCTTCATCACTTTTTATATCAAATTTTCCAATATTGTCTTTTTCATTATTTAAAACAAAAGTGTTACACCCAAAAGGGCAAAAATAGCTAATGTTAGACTTTATTTTTAAAAAGTTTATATGGAGTTTTCTTTAAAATATGCATAATCATTACTCTATCTATATTATATAAAGTGGTGTTTGTGGCTTCCACCCAAAACTATTTTGTCAAATTATTTTCATAAAGCATGATTCTAGCCATTTCCTCTAAAGTTCTATTTTTCCTCTCAATAACTCCATTTTACTGAGGGTTCTAGGGGCTGAAAAATTATGGCTAATACCATAAGCGTTGCAAAAATCATCAAAACCAAGATTTTGAAATTCGGTTCCATGGTCACTCCTAACACTAGAAATTGAGTAACTTTTTTTCCATTTTGGTTTATTTTGAAAATGTGATGAATTTATCTAAAGATTCAACCTTAGTACTTAAAAAAAAGACCCATGTGAATCTAGATTAGTCATCAAGAACAAAAGCATTTTGTTTTCTACCCATGCTAGTAGTCCTAATAGGCCCAAATAAATCCATGTGAATCAATTGCAATAGTCTACTAGAGGAAACATCATTAATGTATTTAAAAAAGCATCATTAATATGACCAATTAAATCCATGTGAATCAATTGCAATACTCTACTAGAGGAAACATCATTAATGTATTTAAAAAAACATCATTAATAGGACCAATTAAATCCATGTGAATCAATTGCAATACTCTTTTAGCTTCGGTAAACCTCTTAATAAATCACCTTTAACAAGTTTATCTAGTATGCTCATGCTAACATGCCCAAGTTTTCTATGCCATAACTATGAATCATTTTCACCTCTAGCTACTAGGCATAAATTTGAGGAAAAAATATTAACTAAATGCACCATGTAAATGTTTTTAATATATTTGCATGAATGCAAATCTAAATCATGCAAAATGTAATTTATGAAATATATTTTTTATTGCTTGATTATATAGTATTTAGTTTGAATGTTCATCATTTGATTTTAAATTTTTGAATCTTGATATTTTGATGAAATTCATTATTTTACTTTTTGCATATTTGCATGTATATGCTTAGCTTTTACATCTTTAATATGCAAATGCAAATTGTTAAATGTTTATGCATATTCTTTCATTAACAATTGATATCCATATTAAATTCAATATTCTTCTTAAGTGCTTAAGTGTTTTATGCCAAAACTTTTCATGGAATGTCTTATTAAGGGGAGCTTTATTTTCAAATGATTTTGTGATTAAATATTTATTCTTTTTTTAACTTACTCTCAATTGTTATTTTGAACCAACAAAGTTTAAATTATTTTTTATATAACAAAAAAGAGGAGAAGTAAGTGAAAAATTAAGTTTTTTAAATAAAAAGGGGAACTTAATTTTTTTAATAAATTCTTTTTTCAAAATATATTTTTCTAAATGAGAAATTTTGTCAAAAACAATTTCAAAGAAGTTTTGTTATATCAAAAAGATGGATATTATTTAACTTATATTTTGATATAACAAATATTTGTAAAATTGATTTGGACTTCATCAAATATTTCAAAAATAATTCAAAATCCAAAATATCTTGAAAACATGTGTTTTATATTGTTTTTTATATGTGAAATATTTTTGAATTAGCGAAAATATGTTTAAAGTGTTTAAAATATGTTTAAAGCTTTTAAAATATGAAACACACTATTCAGTCACTATTTGACACAGTTCATGACACTGATCATACATGTTCCAAAACTTCTTATAGAGTTTTGAAAATGCATGTGTAGACGGCCTTAATTACATGTTTTTAATGCTTCCAATGGCTATAACTCATCTCCAACGGTCATAAACGGCTAGCAACTAATTATACACAATAAAAACACTCCAATGACACTTTAAAAAGGTTACTACACTTAACCAAGCTTAAAAATCAAGAGAAAAGAATCTTTCATTCTTATTTTTCCATTTTCTCTTGTATATAGTGTATCGAGCCTTATTGAATACCTTTGTATTCATTTTGGTAAGCTTAAATCATTGTAAACACCTACCTAGTGAGCTATTCCTGTTTACCTAAATCAAACCTTATAAAAGGGGAGTAGTTCTAATTTAGCCTTAGAAAAACTAGAGTGGTTATATCTTAGTCATTGAAAAGATAGAGTTGTACGGTTACACCTTATCCTTAAAGGTAAGAATAAATAGTGAATTTGATGAAATCCTTAGTGGTGTAAAGCTAAGGTAGTGGATGTATACTTTGTTTGAGAAATTCAATGTAATACCCATTTTCCGTATACGTTACCGCATACGAGTCCAGGATGTCACATAGAATTTGCAAATCAATCATTTTTCGAAAACTAGTAAAATTTTGTTTGTTTCTAAAATAATTCAATTATTATCAAGGATCTTAAATTATTTCACTTCGATAACATTAAAAAAATCATTTAACTAATATTAATTAGCTAAACTTTATTTATAAACAATAATAATAAATATTATCCCTCGAAACCAAATTCAAACATAACTATTTTTAAATATCACAATTATTTAGTATACATGCCAACTAGCATAATCATCATTCAAAAAGATATCATATTGATTCTGGAACAGACATGATCTTCAAAAGTTGATGTTGGGCCTAACTCTTTACTCAATATGCTTACTTTTACCTATGCGTGAAAATCATCACATGCTAAGTATACACTTAGTAAGGCATGATAATTCTAATAATAATTAAAGTAAAACATGTATATAGCTAAACATATAATAGGATCGAAGAGGCTCAATTTGAACAACCGAAAAATATACAAAGGGGTGAATTGGCAAATATTGTTTAGGGAGTAAGGAGAAAGAAAAGATAAAAACTTTTGCACAATGATTTATAGTGGTTCGACTTCTCAACCAAGTCTACCTCAACTACCTTAGCTCCTCACTAAGGATTTTCCAACAAATCTACTAATTTGTTCTTTCTTTTTCAAGTATCAAGAGTAATATTTACAAACTCCCTAGTTTTTCACTTGGCTAAACTATAACCATTCCCCTTTACAAAAGGTAAAAAGACGTAAACAAATAAAACCTCTTAAAAGTAGGGTGTTTACAAAATAAAGCTCACTAAAACACTAATATATACAATAGAATAGGAATAAAGAGTGAAAAACCCTTCTCTTGTGTTTGAATGCTTGGATAGGTGTTCTAACCCTTCTTCAAGTGTCATCAATTTGTATTTATATGTTGGAATGAAGTTGTGGTTATTTATAGCTGTTGGGGATGATTTTTAGTAATTTAGGGATGTTTTCTCTACAAAATAAAATTGCCCAATACATAGGGTATCAATACTCCTATTGGGAGTATCGGTACTACCTTTGGAATATTTAAATAAAAATAGTTGTTACTAGCCGTTGGGCCTGACAGTATCGATACTAAGCCTATATCGATACTACTATGTAAAGTAGTATCGGTACCCCTTTGGGTATAAGTACCATTTTTGCATTTTGGAATTTGAGCAATGCTGATAGTATCGATACTAAGTATCGATACTTCTCTTTTCTTGGGTATCGGTACTACATGAACAATATCAATAATGTTCATATATTATCGGTATTGTAAGAACAATATCAATACTACGTACGTGAAAATCATTTTTGTGCTCAAATTCACTTTTAATGGACTTTGAATTATTTTTAAAAACTTTGAATAAATTCAATTCAAGTCCAAAAACACTTTGCCTTAAATTGTTATATCAAAACATTATAAAAAGCGGTTCAACAATCTCTCCCTTTTTGATATAACAACACATTTGAAAATTTGTTTTTGGTAAAACTTCCCCTTAATAAAATATTTAATGAAAAATATATCAATTGTTGGGAAAATGTTCAGCTCCCCCTTTTTCATTGAGAAAATTGAATTTGTTCAAACCATATTTCTCCCTATTTTTTTCATATCAAAACTAATTCAAAAATAACATTGGAGAGTAAGTGGTAAATTTAATATTTAAAAGCATTTGAAAAATAAAAAGCTCCCCCTCAAAAAGTGCATTCCAAACAAAAATTTGACTTGAAAAACTTAACACTTAAACAAAATTGAATTTCATAAAGAACAACAAACATGTTAGTAACACATGAAATTCAACAATTCAAGTATAATAAACTTTATGCAATACCAATTGTTGAAATTAAGTACATGTGCATAAAGTTGTCCAAAAATGTTATGCAATTGAAAATTTTGATATCAATTGTTAGAGAGATATCATTTTCATTTTAACCACATGCATAAACATTTAAATTTAGTTCAAAAATTAAAATTTGTAAAATCAAAGCATTTGAAAAATTGATATCAATTGTTAGAGAGATATCATTTGCATTTAAAACCAATATTGACCAAAATTCATTATGATGAACTAAAAATTATGAAAAATCATTAAACTTTAAAATGTTCATCATAAAACTTTTCAACATACATGAGATGAATAACAATGCATAATCATTTAAGATCAAAACTCATGCATGCTTAACTAAATGAGAAAAAAAATTATGCAAAATCAAAAAGCTTTTAAACTTAGAGGTTAGTCATTCCTTTTCAAGTGTGGATAAAGCATTTGAACATCTTCATTTTCATCACCATTGCTCCCACACACATACAAGAGATATGTAAGTAGATTTCGATATCCAAATTGCTTTAGATCCTTGAACATTAGTTTCAATGCCCCTTGTTCCCTTAGGAACCCATACTTGTTTAATTTTAAAAGATTTTATTTTCTTTATAGGACAATCATATTCCATATGACCATGAAAATGGCAATGTGAGCATTTTTTCATTTTTAAACATAATGAGTTTTTTTAGAAATTAATTCTTTAACTTTTGTTAAGCTTTCAAGTTTAACTCTCAAATCAAAATTTTCTTTTTTTTAAATCATTTATTTTGACTTTTGAAAGCTCTAAATCATTTTTCAAAGATTCATTTTGTTTTTCAAAATCAACTTTTGCTTTCAAAACTAAATCATTTTCAACTTTGAGTTTTGAAATTAATTTCTTATATTTGGAATTCATGGTCTCAAATTCCAAATACAACTCATTGTAAGCAACTTGTAACTCATCAAAAGAATAAGAATCTAATTCATTTGAGTTAGAAGTTACCATTGAATCTTCTTAGAAGGCCATGAGGCATAGGTTGCTACTTCATCTTCATCATTGGAGTCATCTTTATCATTCCAAGCTGCCTCAAATGCCTTTTTCTTGCTTGATCCCTTCTTCTTTAGGAGGGGACATTCATACTTGACATGCCCCGTTCTTTGACATTCGAAGCACACTGGAGGATTCTTTTTTTTTTGCTCGATTCATGCTTCACTTCCTTAGAAGTCATGAATCTCTTAAATCTTTTTGAAAAGCTTAGCCATTTCTTCTTCTTCATCATCGTCTTCATCCACCTCTTCATTTGATTCTTGATTGCTCTCATTAGTGTATTTGAAGGCAATGTCTACCTCTTTCTTCTTGTCCTCATTCTTCTTGTCCTTCTTTTCTTTATCATCTTCCTCTTCCATCACCATCAACTCATGAGTGAGAAGATAACCAATAAGCTCATCGAGAGTGAGAAACTTTAGGTTTTTAGCTTCGATAATCGTTGTCTTCTTCGATTACCAAGACTTTGGAAGAGAGTAGATCATCTTCATCACAAGCTTCTCATTAGGGATTACTTCTCCAAATCCCTTGAGACCATTGACAATCACGAAAAATCTATCCGTCATAGCTTTGAAGTCTTCATCGGGTTTTATTTTGAAATTCTCGTAGCTATGGTTGAGAAGACTTATCTTGGTTTCCCTCACTTCATTGGTTCCTTCATGAGTGACTTGGATTTGTCCCATATCTCCTTTGCATTAGAACAAGAGGAGACTCTTCCATATTCATCTGGGCCTAATGTACAAAAGAGAATGTGCATAGCCCTAGCATTGAGTTGGAACTTCTTTTTCTCTCCATCACTCCAATCATCTAACTCACCAGGTGGAATGGAGTATCCCTTCATGATTGAGTTCCAAGCTCCTAGATCATTGGCTTTAATGAAGAGCATCATAATATTCTTCCAATAGGCATAATTTGCTCCATTGAAGTAGGGTGGCTTGTTGACCGATTGTGAATCAATGTAATAGGCACAGGAGGTTGAAGCCATCTCTTTTTTGATTGCGTCTACAATTGGTAGAACTTCCTCGATGATCGTCTCAAGGATATGAAGCCTTCTAACGAGTCAATCTTTGATACCAATTCTTAGGATCGAAGAGGCTCAATTTGAACAACCAAAAATTATACAAGGTTGGAAAAGATTGTTTAGGGAGTAAGGAGAAAGAAAAGATAGAAACTTTTTCACATCGATTTATAGTGGTTCGACTTCTCAACCAAATCTACCTCCACTACCTTAGCTCCTCACTAAGGATTTTCCAATAAATCTTCTAATTTGTTCTTTCTTTTTCAAGGATCAAGAGTAACCTTTACAAACTCCCTAGTTTTTCACATGGCTAAACTAGAACCAATCCCCTTTAAAAAAGGTAAAAAGAAGTAAACAAATAAAAACCTCTTAAAGGTAGTGTGTTTACAAAATAAAGCTCACTAAAACACTAATATATACTAGAGAATAGGAATAAAGAGTGAAAAGCTCTTCTCTTGTGTTTAAATGTTTGGATAGGTGTTCTAACCCTTCTTCAAGTGTCCTCAATTTGTATTTATATATTGGAATGATGTTGTGTCCGTTTATAGCCGTTGGGGATGATTTCTAGCCATTTGGGGATATTTTCTCTGTAAAATAAAATTACCCAGTACATAGGGTATCGGTACTCCTATAGGGAGTATCGGTACTACCTTTGTAATATTTAAATAAAACTAGTCGTTACTAGCCGTTGGGCCTGACGGTATCGATAATACTATGTAAAGTAGTATCGGTACCCCTTTGGGTATCGATACCATTTTTGCATTCTGGAATTTGAGCAATCCTGGTAGTATCGATACTACCTTAAGAGTATTGATACTTCTCTTATCTTGGGTATCGGTACTACATGAACAGTCTCAATACTATTCATATAGTATCGGCACTGTAAGAACAGTATCGGTACTACGTACATGAAAATAAGTTTTGTGCTCAAATTCAATTTTAATGGAATTTGAATTATTTTTAAAAACTTCGAATAAATTCAATTCAAGTGCAAAAAACACTTTGCCTTAAATTGTTATATCAAAACATTATAAAAAGTGGTTCAACAACATAGCATACATAAATATATTAAAATATAAGAGCATTATATAAAACTACTAATTTGTAGTTCATCATACCATAAATAAAATATTCAATGTCAATCAAATTCTTAATAAGGATATTATATTCAATTTACTCAAACATGTATGTTCACATATCATTTCATATCACAGTTCAATCTATGATAAATGAGAATACATAGCACATGAATCACATGTAAGTATATCTTATGAAATTTATCTGCCTTGTAAACAATTTACATTTTTGAAAGCCATATAACTCATTTTCAATCAAATCAATCAACTAGTATATTTCCATTTCATATCAGACCTTTACCTTTCATTTTATTCATTTCATACCATGTTTCATTCACTTCATTTATTTCATAGCATGTATCATTCATTTAATTCATTTCGTAGCATGTATCATTCATTTTTATCTCATAGCAAATAATTTTCACTTTTTATTTCATAGCCCAATGTAAACCACTGAGAATATAAGGTATTCGAGTCAGACGAACATACACATAAATAGCACCACTGTTACGTCAGTAACGTCAGACATGCTAGGTACCATTGATAATAGCACCACCATCACACAGACGTCAGACATGCTAATTATCATTATTAGTAGCACCACCGTCACAAAGACGCCAGACGTGCTAAATGCTCTACCTCTATACCAATGATTCTCAATGCATTTACAAAGGGGCACTTTCTTTAAATCATTTATCATTCACCTATTATAATCTTTTCAAATATCATCTTACAATCAAGTATCATACATCATTCACTCATCAAAATCTTTTTAACATTAACAAAATCTTTTTAACATTAACAAAATCAAGTATAATACACTATAAATATCAATACGCATATAAAGGAATTTTCCATCACATTCACATATCATTTAAATATTAAAGTATTCATAAATATGAACATATCAATATCATATAAAAATACATTGGGTAGTTCATACACTAAATCTTTCATAAGAAATCATCAAACAAAATAATAGGAAATATAATAAAATCAATTGAAATCAATTTCTTTTCAAGTCATTCGAGGTTGACTTATCGCAAGTCTTCCTCATGTCATACTTATATAGAGTAAGTAAAATGCACTCACCTGGTAATGCCTCACTAATAACCTTACTTAGCATTCCTAGCTTCACTCTTGAACTTTTTCGTTACCTTTAACCTTTCTTTGATCTTGATCTTCACGTTCGTCATTTATACATCACATATATTCCAAAGCATATATTAGTATTTTACTAACATAGACACAATTTAGTAGTAAAATTCATAAAACTTCTATCAATACTTATTCGATATTAAAATCATTTCAACACGTTAATCCTAACCATAACACTTAAATATAACTTCAATCCTCTTAACATTCACATCAACTCATAACTCAATTAATCCTTTCAAATTCCATCATCTAACCACTAAAATGAATTCTTTTAGAATTCTTATTAACATTTCCAATTTATTCAAAATGGCTCCTTGAAATTTAACTTCAATTCCAAGAATTAAAAAATATACTCAAGCATTCTAATCAAACATTTAAACATTACTCTTCAGCTTCTAATCCATTTCCACTTCAATTCTAAAATTTACATATTCTGACAACTTGCATTACCTTTAAAGAATCATTATTCTATATTGATCTAAACACTGGAATTTAATTATGTTTCTTCTATTGGAAACTATACTTGAATACGAATCTAACCATATAAAGTAACCCTTCTAATTCAACTAATACAATTTATAGTAAATTTTGTAATCCAATTTCCAGAATCTGTTTTGAGCAGAATCTGCTGGCCTGTTTTCTGACCTATCATCGATCAAAAATTCGTATATTTCATTATACATTTGTAAATTGATTCTCGTTTGTTTTAAACAAAACTATATTGACGTACAAACACAAAGGTATAAAAATCACCTACCAATCATTTTTATATAATTTCTGGTGATTTTTCAAACCTACTGCTAGATTAAAAAAATCTAAACTGTTTTCATTATTTTGCATTCATAATTTCTTCATCAATTCTTACAACTTATGTCTTGATCATTTATCATTTTTACTTTATTCAAATCAATAACAAAAATTCCAGTATTTTAAAAATATATTCAATTCAGTACCTTCACATTTGCATAATTGCAATCCAATCCCTTATTTCCTAATCCATTCGAATTCAACCATCACACTTAACCAAATTTTCAATTTAATCTTATATCAACATTCTAACTTAAAATTCAACACCCAAATATTAAATGTCAACATTGAATCCTCATAATTGAAAATTTTCACTACAATGTCTCATAATTCTCAAAACTTCTTTCTTTTTACGTTTGGTCCCTAAACCTTCAAAAGATTCCAAATTAGTCCAAACAACTTTCTAAAGATTACAAAATCATCCATTCATCATTTCTAGCCTTACGGAAGTTTTTACATAGTTTTCCCTAATTTATTCACCATGGCCGAATATGAAGGGTCACTTTAGACTAATTTTCCAACTTGATTCAAGAATGAATTCAACTTCCAAATATCATTTCCAATCATCAACAATCAATTAAATTTCAATTCAAACAACCAATCTCCATAAAAACCCTAAGTTGGTCAAATTTGATACTTAAGTTTCCAAGTAGTTTCAATCATCATACAAGCATGAAAATGATTCTCCAACATCAACTACACCATAATCAAGCCTTAATTCATCAAAACCTAACCTCCCCTTCTTCCATCCAACTTATAAGATTCATCATCCAAGCATGACTTCCATGAAATAATATACCGAATGATAGAGAATTTCAAATAGCTTAATTCTCTATCTAATAGCTTAATTCTCTATCTAATAGCTTAATCCAAAAATTAAGTAAAATGGCTTAAAAATGGAAAAGAAAAATTTTCCCTTACGTTGGCAAAGCTCACGACAAAGCTTGGAGAAGATGAAGAAAACTCTTGATTCTTCTTCATCTTTCCTTATTAAATAAATGAATTAAAATTCATTTAATGCAAAATTACCAATTTACCCTTAAAATTAAAATATATTTACTAATTTACCCTTAAATTTCATGATAATTACTAAATTACCATGCTTTCATCATCCCTTACATCATCACTGCATAATAATTTCTCATTTTCTAATTTTGCCCTTGAAATTTTCCAATAATTACAATCTAGCCATTTTCATCCAACAATCCAAATTGAATATGGAATCTATCTTAAATACAATGGTTCATATTAAATCCTGCAAACTTAAGTCATGGAAATGACATTTTTAACCTAGCTTCATCATCCTTCAAAATTTCCTGAGAATTCTATTCGATCTGATTATTCAGATTTTTCCCGAACTTTATCGCTTTATAGCTTTTAATACAAAATCCATACGAAAAATATGATTCCCATGGAAACATCATTCTTGGAGGTAAATTATTCATTTACGGGGCGTATTACCTAACTTTTTAAAGTTACACTTTGGTCTCTACACTTTTCCAAAGTTTATTCTTTGCTTACTAAACTTTAAAATTTTATATTTTGGTCACTAGTCAAAATTTAGGGTATTATATTCAAACCACTATAAATCGATTTGTGCCAAAAGTTTTTCTTTTTTTCAAGTTTCCATCAAACTATATCAAATCAAATTCACCCCCTCTTAGCGATTTTCGGGTAATCGATCAAGCTTAACATTAAGCCTCATTAATTTAGCTGATATAGATGATGATTAAGTTGTTTTCTGTTATAATAAAGATTCAAACCTAACCCTAAAACCATTTAGGTTTAAACTATAGAAAGTCAAATTCCCGAAATTAACAGTTATCACGACTGTTATAATACAAGAGGTTAATTTCGGATAATTCTAGCAATTAATCTTACCAACTAAAAATTTATCTTAGCTATAAATACAATTTATTCCTTATTTATGTGGGATATGTGCCCTTACACTGTTTGATCCCAACCAACATTTCCCTATAAAATGCGAAAGAATTCTTTTCTAAAGAGAAAAGTTACAAATTTTTAAAAATGAGAGAAGATCAATTGTGAAATTAGGTTCTTAAGCAATAATGAACGTATCTAGAAATAATATATAATGATGATGAGTAATCCTTCTATTAGATAAGTGAACGAATCTTGAACTTTCTAAGATTAGGGTGAACTCGTAGCACATAATTAACCTATTCATCCACTGAAGTCCTCAATATTTCTACAAAGAGTATATATACAAATATGTATACAAATGTAGCTTTCTTTCCTTAGGATTCTAGTAAGTGTACTAAAAAAATACCAACATTTGTCATAAAAGGTGGTTAATCCTTCTTACTTCGTAGGTTATTTCATTATGTTTATCTCAATATAAACCACCAAAATTTAGGTTATCAAATAACTAAGCGCTTTTACTACAGCTTAACTTCTCAATAATTAAGGTGAAATTCTTTAAGTTCATTTTAAATGAACCACCCAAAATTTGGGATAAGAAATCATTAAGAATAAATATCCAACCTCTTTAATCGTTGAATTCTATTTGTCCTTCTCACTACGAATATCCAAACTATTGGGTTTGAATTCATTAAGAGTTTTTAGAAAACTCATCCTCTTTAGTAGTAAGTTCACTCAATCCTTCGCTATTAGGACTACCCATTCAACATTGGGTTGTGAACTTATTCAGAATAGATATTAAGACAAATATCGATAAATTCATCAAGTTTTTTTTTCACTAAGACCAACCAAAGCCTTGGTTATGAATTTATTAAGAGTAATTAAGCTCATCCTATACATATACATTATTCATCATAAGGATATGTATGTAAATGTATACTATGAGTTTTTTCATGGTTTCGTTTGACCACATTGAACTTAGATAACTAAGTTGGATATCCACCATGAATTCCTTAACTAATGGGCTTTAGGACCACCCCCTCGATGAATCCATAACCAATTTTTGACTTAACCATTTGGTAAGCGGGTCAATTATATTCCTCTCTGACTTCACATATTCAGAAAAATGTACTATGTTTCTTGTTAATGTCTCATTGATTCGTTCATAATGTGAACATGCCTCTTCTTACCATTGTAAGCTTGGTTTTAAGCCACACATGTCGAACATGTGAATCACACGACAAGGACATCAGAGAAGTTGGTTTTCCCCACAAAAGTATTTCTACTAACAAATTTTTGAGCCACTCAGCTTCTTGTCCAACTAAGTCAAGACCAATAAACTTTGACTCCATGGTAGAATGAGCTATGCAAGTTTACTTAGCAGATTTTCATGAGATCTCTATGCCACCTAAGGTAAAGACATAGCCCCTCGTAGAGCTTACTTCATCATTATAGATAACCTAGATGGCATCATAGTATCTTTCTAAAACTGAAGGATAACCAACAAAATTGAGTTTCTAATCCATGGTACCTTTAAGATAATTAAGCGTCTTACAATAATTAAGTGTTCACTAATAGGGTTATGAGTATAATTACTCAACCTACTCATATCATAAGCAATATCAGGCTGAGTGTAGTTCATTAAGAATATAAGGCTCCCAATGATTTTAGCATACTCTTTATAGAAAACACTACTTTCTTTATTTTTAAGAAGTCATATACTAGAGTCATAAGAAGTCCAAACAAGGATGATATCAAAACTGTCAAATTGTTTTAACACCTTCTCAATATAGTGTGTTTGATTTAAAGTAAACCCTTATCAGTTTTGGTAACATTAACTCGTAAGATCACATTAACCTCTCCTAAGTTTGTCATTTCAAATTTAATGGAAAAGGAATTTTTTTAATGGATTCAATGCTAGTACTGAATAACATGTCATCAACATACAGACTATGATGACATAATCAGTCTCAAACATTTTCGAATATACACCTGCATCCACTCTATTTACAATAAAACCAAAGTTCATAATGGTTTTGTAAAATTTCTCGTACTACTACTTTAGAGCTTGTTTAAGGTTATAAAATGACTTTTTAAGTCTACACACTTTGCCTTCGGAGCCGGGTGCTTCAAAACCTGGTGGTTGCTCCATATATTTCTCCTCGCCTAGATCTCCATTAAAAAATACAGTCTTTTACATCTATCTGATTTACGTGCAACTTAAGAATGAACATTACTGCAAATAAGACACAGATCATTGAGATTTTGTGGCAAGAGAGTATGTATCGAAGAAGTATATACCAAACTCTAAGTGAACCCTTTGACTACTAGTACTACCTTATATCTCTAGATTGACCCATCAAGTCTAAGTTTCTTTCTAAAGACCCACTTAGAGTTGGTTGGTCTAAACCCTCTAGGAAAATCTACCAACTTCCACATATGATTAGACATTATTGACTCTAGTTCTTCATTTATAACAGTTCTATAAAAACTAGCGTCAATTGAACTTATAGCTTCATATGACTTTGGATCATCATCTAATAGAAAACCCTGAGCTATAAGAATAGAAATAGTGTCTACATCACATATTTTAGAAATAAAGGAAGTTATAAAATTTGGATCAAAGATAGTAGCTACACTTTTCCTTTTACTTCTTTTAGGCTCTAATTCTATCTATATAGAATCCTTGATAAAAATAAAAGAAGTTGAAGCATGATTTTCTACTTGTGTTTCAAAACTTAATCTAGGTTTCTTTAAAGGAATTTATCTTCAAAGAACACAATATCCATAGATTCAAAAATAGATAAGTCATGCAGATACATGAATCTTTATGTGACATAGTTTGAAGCATACCTGATAAACACTACATCAATGGTTTCAGGACTGATGATGAACTTCTTAAAGTCAGGAAAACCTACTTTTTCCAGAAACCCCCATAGTTTCAGGTATTACAAATTAGGTGCATAACATTTCCACAACTCATATGGGTAAAGTCTAATTTCTTATGAGGTACTCGGTTTAAAATGTGATTTGCAAACAGAATAGCTTTCCCCCATATCCTCTAACATATCTTTAAGATTTTTTTTTCTCTCAACTGTCTCATTCTATTGAGTAAAGTAGAGGGAATATATTTCATAAATAATGACATTCTTCTAACATATCTTTAAGGAAATTAGATTTGTATTATCACCTCTATCGGACCTGAGTCATTGTATTCTCCTATCAAGTTAATTTTTTAGTTTTTTCCTTTTAAATAAGAAAGAAGTTATTAGCTTCATCTTTAATTCTAAGGATATATACATTTGTATATCTTGAAAACTCATCTACAAAGGTTATATAATAGTGTTTTCCTCCCTTACTCTCAGAGTTTCTAAAGTCTGCTAGATCACTGTGAATAAGTTTTAACAGTTCAATCTTTCTTTTCGAAATAGTTTTAAAAGAATGTCTAACATGCTTGGCTTCTACACAAATTCCATATTTGTTAAAACTGTTCTTGTCTAGATTAGGATGTAAATTCATTTTAATAATTTTTTTAAGAAAATGAATATTCACATGTCTTAATCTAGCATGCCACATATCAAGAGTCTCAACAATATAAACAGAAGTAGTGGTTTCGATTACAAATAAACCTACATATTCACCATTATGAGAAACTATGAGTTTATCTACTTTAAAAACTAGTTTAATGCTTGCCTTATTTAGTAACCCACCACTAATCAGATTTTTACGAATGACATGTACATACAAAACATTATTTAAAGCTAAGGTTTTATATGTCATTTAGTAAAACCTTCTTTTTTTCTAACACTTCAGAGCTACTAGAGTTCCTCATGCACACATGTTCATTTTACATCTTCAAACTTGATGAACAGTTTCATTAGCACATAAATGCCTAGAAGCTTCAGTATCTATGATCCAGTCAACATTGTTTTCCACCAGGTTTAACTTCAGAAACCATTGTTGTTATGATATTGTCAGCATTCTCATTAATGTTCAATTATGGTTTGTTCATATTTTGGCGGTTCGATCGTTGTTGTCACTGGTAGGCTTTGTGTCCGACCTATCCGCACACATAACAATTGAAGGGCTTTGGTGGACCTTATCATTTGTGGGCTTCTTGAAGTTGAAAGATTTCTAGGCTTTGAGCTTCTACTTTTGGCCACCTCTTCTTTTGGGCTTATAAAATTTGGAGCCTGAGGTATACCTAGATTCAACCCGATTAACCTTAAAAGAAATATTAGAAGGACTCAACTTATCCTTAATTCAATTGGCTTCATATATCTTCATATGGCTCACTAGATCTTCAATTATAAACACCCTTTTCTTGTGTTTCAGAATGTTGCAATAGTCAGACCAAGACTTTGGTTGTTTTTCAATAAGGAAAATTGCTGATAAGACTTCACACATCTTCATGCCCTCTGCTAGAATGTTAGAAAGTAACTTCTCATAATCATGAACTTGATCCATAATCAACTTTTCGTCAGACATTTGAAACTTGAGGCACTCACCGACCACATAATTATTTATCCCAACATCATCGACTTCGTACTTCTTCTCTAGCATGTCCCATATCACCTTAGCACTTTTCTCCTTAAGAAACATGTCAAAAAGTTTGTTCGACATGTGACTTAAGAGGAAGCCACGAACTGTCTTGTTTTCATTCTCATACTTCTTAAAGATGCTTGAGAAAGGGCAACATTAGCTACGAATGGAATGACTTCACTGGTAGTAATGGGTGTAGTGTCACCTCCGATAGCATTGAAATTGACATATGAAGATGATGATGTGGGCTAGGCGCCAACTTAAGCAACACATAGTCAAGTTTATGTTGTTCAAAGAATATTATTATCCACTAAGACCACCTTCGATAATTGGTCCCATCAAGAGTGCCGAGCTTGGATAAATCAAGAACAAGCTTAGCCACTGTATTTGATATTTTGTAGTTAATAAATAATTTCTAAATTATTAGAATGTACACTAAAAAAATAAAATTGTTAGCACTGGCTGAAAAATAATAATAATAAAATTAAACAACAAAGAAATAATTGTGTTGTGGTATGAAACCACTGCCTTAGAAACGATTTCACCTTGATAAGTGTAATCGCTGCAGTAGGCATACGTCCCCCGAGATTAACAAGGTAGCTCTGAATAATCATGCACTTCGAAGATTGGAGTAGACAATGATGAAATTGCTCTTCTCACCAAAAGGAAATAAACTTTGAGAGGATTTGAAAAAGAGAGAAATCATTTTTATTTTTTATGATTTGAGAATTCTAAAAGTCTCTCTATTTATTGGCTTCACTCCGGGACAAAAACGTCAAAAGAAATCAATAATAAACACTAATTTATTTCCAAAAATTTAACAACTTATTAAATGTTGTAATTATTCTATTGTAGTTGGATGAACCAAGCCTCTAGGTTCATTTGTAAAATAATTACTGAGACAACTTTTATATCAGTAAGTTAAACGGCTGAAATTAAGCCTTGTTAATTTAGCATATATAATCGATAATTAAGTTATTTTCTACTACAATAAAGGTTCAAACCTAGCCCCAAAATTATCTAGGTTCAAACTATAGAAAGTCAAATTCTAGAAATTAACAGCTGTCATAGTTGCTATAATACAACAAATTAATTTTGGATTTTCAAAAGACCAACAATTAGACAGATAATTCTAGCAATTAATTTGACCAATTAAAAATTCAAAGAAATTCTTCCTTATTTAAAATTCTCAGTTCAGTTTTACAAAAAACAATTTCAAAGAAATTCTTCTGTATTTTCTCTAAAAAATATAAAATGTACACGATCGTGACTAAGGCCCAAATTGACATTGCGACGACACGCCTGTGCAAAGGAGTTGTTTTACCACATTCACTAGAGGGAATAACTACCCTTTTAAATACCTTTCCAAAGACATTTTCCTTATCTATGTGGAATATGTGCCCTTACAGTTTTTTTAGTACAACCAACATCACAATATTGGAAGACATTAAAATTTATTAGAAACATGAAAAATGACATTAATCAAGCATAATAGGACTCTTGGGCTTAGACCCTCATAAAACCCCTTATCACCTCATGCCATCCTTGATGAGTGATATTATCCTCATTTTGAAGCTCTTAAATTTCTAAAGATGAATTTTTCCTTTATTGATCTCGAATCTTTTAAAATCAATACAAAAATTATGCCTTTAAATATTTAAAATCATAAAATTTTAGGAAGAAGAGGAAAAAATGATAAAAATGGGAGAGGAGTGGGTGAACCACTACCCATTTTACTATTTACTTCGTTATTTTCATATGGGACAAATAAAATCATGAAAAATTAGTCATGATTCATCTCAATGGTTTAATTATCCTTTTTGTCCCTTCGTATTTTTTATCAACTTAAAAATTATCCTTTTAATGTCCAAATAAGTTAAATTCTCTCATAATTAGGCTCAAATTGTCTAGCGAAATTTATTATGATCTTAAATTGCTCCACATACATATCAAGTCAACTCTCATATGTTGACTAAAAATTCAGGTTATTACACAAACTTAAATATATTCGAATCTAAAAGGGCCTAAACCTTAGAGAAATCCAAGTCCAAAAATCCTAAACTTGTACCCAATATGATTTGAGCCCGAAAATTCCAAGATCAAAATAATTTGAATCTGAAGACAATTCAATCTAAATGTCCATTAGACGCAAACAACATTTCAATGAATAAATCTCGAGTCAAACCACTTTATGACAAGACTAAAACGAAATAAGGTAGGGTTCCTCTATTCTTGCCATTTATGAAGCTTGTTCTTCCACGTTTTTCTTCCTTCCACTACTCTCTCAACAGCGTTGAGTGTCCACATCAGACTCCACTAAACGGAGTTATGGGAGAGTGGCCAAAATGAAAATGGAAGCTAATGTTAGTAATTTTTTTTGTAAAAATTCAGTTATTAAAATGAAAACTTTTGAAAGTTAGACGACCACTTATGTAGTTTGCGCATTACATTATTATTAAACGAGTTGACTTTTGAAGTTGGATAGAGTCAATTTAACTATATTAAACATTACTTTTTTAATCCACCAATATGATAGTACAGAGCGGTCCTTTTAATTTGGTCCAAACTTTTCTAAAAGCAGTGCCAAATTAAGGCATACATCAAAAGGCTTTATCATATTTGATATACTCGTAAACAGATCCAGCGAGGCACGTGAAAACTGAACTTATGTAACCAAAAATGGATTCTTCACCGTCTCTATTTTGATAGGCAAGCATTGATAATAGCCCATATTTTTGCGGTTCCTTTTCAATTTTAAGGCATTCATTAGAACACTAGCTTGGCCCAAAGCCAATT
Source organism: Hibiscus syriacus (assembly GCF_006381635.1). NCBI lineage: Eukaryota > Viridiplantae > Streptophyta > Magnoliopsida > Malvales > Malvaceae > Hibiscus > Hibiscus syriacus. The sequence continues at coordinate 7,843,588 of NW_024063392.1, read as the reverse complement.
CAATAAATTCCAAATTCGATTTTAACTTACCATTGTTCTGTACATAATTCAACCTAGTAATTTTTTTAAAATCAAAATTATGTTTTGATTACATTTTGGTCACCCATTGTTAAAAAATTAAAGGTGGTGTTGATGTATAACTACAAGGTAATATTATGTCACCATTAACAAAAAGTGCTACGTTAGCAGTTTTGTTTATCATTTAATGATGAATGGTCAAAATATAATGTTAGGGTTGGTTTTACAAAAAAACAAATATTGAATAACCAAAACGGAATTAAAGTGATAATTGAAGGATTAAATACATAATTTTCCTATATGCTATACCCTTTTAATTTGATAGCAGGAGCTGAAATTATTTGGAACCTTTTACATTATTCATTTAGCAGACTAATTAAATACCCTTTTCGATTTGATGCAGTGATTAAATACTTAATTAAATGGTTATAAGTCATACATTTTAAGGAATGGAGATAGGGATGGCAACAGATCTTGAACCCGGTATCGTAGTGTTAGATTCATATCAGATATGAATCTTCTGATTAAAGTACGGATCCGAGTCTGAATCTGACACTACGATACCGGGTCTGGACCCATTTACCCGTTTATAGAAAAACTCACATTTGATTTTAAAATATATATAAATAACATAATAGGTTTTAAAATTTATATAAATATTTTATAGAGGAGATGCTTGAGTTCTTATAGGGTTGTTTTTTATACTTATTAGTAGTTATATTATTTCTCTTCTTTGCTTTAATTTTTATATTTCACATTATTCTGTAATGTTAATTTTATTTATTTATGATAAAGACACTTTTGAAGGATCACATGCTTGTTCTACTATTAATGAAGATTGTGATGATGAAATGGAGGATATCATTGACAGAATAGATAAGAAAGTTATTAAATTACATAACCTTAATATTAATATTTAAATTTCATAAATATTATTTTCGTTTAACAATTTTTTTCTTCGGTTGGTTGTTTGTTTTAGGATGTTGATGATTTAAGTAGTGATGAAGACTAGCACTCTAAAGAGGTAGAAGTACAATACTCAACTTGCAACAATAGAAAATTTCATTATCTACATTTTTTAATATTTGTGTTATTCAAAAGACATTTGTGTAATTATGTTCGAGTTTTTTTTGAAACTTCAGTTTATTTTTTTATTATGTTACTAATTGTATTGGAATTAATCTTTCCTCCATTGTAGATATGATATGAAATTAGTCAATGACAATTTTATTATGTTAAAAAGTAGGTTGAATAGTATTTTTTTAATAGAGCCGTTTTAGACTCGGATCCATGAGATCCATTAGATCTGGATTTGAATCCCAATTTTCTAGACTTGTGGATCCAGGACGGAACTGGATCCAGGATATGAAAATGGGTTTGGATCTGGATCTAGTTGGATCCAATCCAAGTCCGGCCCATTACATCCCCAAATGTACATAAAAGAAATGGTTAACAGACAAAGGATCTTTAAATGGAGAACATAAACTGATTTTAATTCATAAAGTCATTAAAAAATGTTTGGAATATTGAAACCGCATAGCACCAGCTCCAAGTCGAAGGCCCACATATGATGTCAATTAATTAGTCTTTTTGTTTGGCTTTCAACTCTCAATTTCAGCGACATAAATGGTCCGAAGGACGCCAGGCAGCACATCCACAGAGAAGAGAAACTCGTTTGTGTTTAGTGTGAATTAAGAGTACGTATGTCTCACGTTTAGAGATATAATTCAATTTCCCAAATATAATATGGAAGCTATTTTTTCTGAAATCAGTCTTATTGAAATTTTTAAAAATATTAAAATTATAATAAGATTTATAATTATTATTGTAAACTAAATTTATAATTTAGATAATATTTTATAATATTGACATAAGAAATTAGTCATTTTAGAGCATATAAGGATCATACATGAAAAATGATAAAAACTCAATCAAAAGACTCGAAATGAAAAATAGATATGAACAAATTTGATAGTATCGACAAACGAATCATAAAAGGAGATTAATCTATTGTGTCGACACCCGTTTTCGTCCGGTTATTATTTTTATTATTTTAATTACTAATTTTTATTATTATTTATAAAAAAACAAAAATAAAAACAAAACAAAAAAAAGAGTAAAATCCCTTAATATATGGAGCATTCAATGCCCCGGTTGTAGCCAACCACCATCACTGTGCTGCCATCCCTCTGTCACGATCATTGTGCCTTCATCAGCAAACTCTCTGTAGCACGCCACACTTTGCACATCCAACAACCACAACAAGTATTTTCCATTTATTTTTTTACATATGTACACCCGGTATAAAACTGAACAAAAATAATGTAAAAAGGGGGAACCCAAAATTGATTTGGGAGAGGGGGGATTCATTTGAAATTAATGTAAGGGGAGGGTCTCGGTTTGGGAAAAAAAGGGGACCCCTATTTTAAAACAGATTGTAATAGAGAGGGGACTCGGGAATGGATCAAAACAATGTAAAAGCACCTTCCCCTTTCGGTTTAAAAAAAAAAGCAATAAAAAAGCAAGTTTTTTTTCTATTCTTTTTCTATATTTTGAAATATTGAGATATATATATATATATATCTTTCTCTTCGAACGAACAAAGAAATAGCAACAACAACAAAAAAACAAAGAAAAAGGAGTGACTTATCCTTTTAGTCGTAAGCTCGTCGGTGACTGGAGCCTTCTTTGACGATCCGAGCGGTGAGGTTGCGTCCATCGGTGAGAAGAACTACATACCTTGGAATGAGGATGATCCATCGATGGACGACGTTAGATCGGAGTAAAAGAAACCGAACGATTTTCGACATTTTTGCGACAAATGGTGAATCTCCCAGCGAAAATGAGCCCAGATCCGAGACGAGGAGCTTGAAACAGATCTCCTGGTGAAATTTGGTGACTAACGACCATCGACGACGGCTAGCAACAGGAGAAATGACGGCCGGAGGAGCGTAAGCCACCGCCGACCAGCTGGTCTTCTAGAGAGAGGGGACCCTCTCTCTAAAAATAATTTAAACAAAAAAATAAGAAAAAAAAGAAAGAAATTTTTATTTATAGAAAACATTAGGGGAAATTGCACTTAGGTCCCCTTAAGTTAGGCTTATTTTTGCAAAATGGTCACTTGCAGGGACCGTTTTATTTATTTTTTTGGTTTAATTTCTATTTGGTCCCTATAATTTATGCGTGTTTTGCATTTTAGTCATGTGCAGTGACTGTTTAATTTTTGAAAAATATTTAAGGACTGATTTAGTGATTTTTCATTTTTATTTCGCAGCACTTACTTTTTGGTGTATTTTCTTCTAGGTCCCTTTACTTTATGCGTGTTTTTCCATTTCGATCATTAGTTCTCTGTTTATTTTATTTCTTTGATTTTGTGCTTTAATTTAGTTACTACTGTTATTGTGGTTTATTCGAAATTTTTCATTGGTCTTTATTTTTATTCATTTTAGCCAGTGTTTGGGTTATGTTTATTATTTTATTATAATTGAGATACGATATCTTTAATTTATGCATTTAGTCACTGATGGTTTAGGATTTGGATATTGTTTTTATTTATATTTCATTTTAGTACCATTTCGCTTGTTATCTTATTTTTAGGAATATTTTAATTTGAGAGTCTTATTTTAATAATTTCCATTTTAGTCCTGAATGATCAAAGTTGGTGTATTCAATTGTAGTTCTTGGATTGTGAAATATTTGCAATGTTTGCCTTTATTTCTTGTTGGTTGTATATTTTAATCCCTAAAGTCACTATCTTTATTATTCTGATCCATCATTTATTTATTTGTTAATTACTCACTAGTTGTAATGTTTTCAAATGTTATTTTACTCGAGGAATTTATAGAAATGCGCCTTAACTGACAAGAATTGTGTTTCCAAGAATTGTTCGAACAAAAGAATACATTTTATATTCAAATGAATTTGTTTTTTTATAATTAATATATGTATTTGGGTAATATTATTTTGTATGGTGAATCTATGGAAACGCCCCCTTAACTGAAAAGGAAGGTATTTCGAGAATTATTCGTGCAAAATAACAACCCTTAGATTTTTTTCCTAAAAGGATCATAATTTAAATGTGTTTTCGAATTTGCCAATTTCAAAATTTAGATGACGTATGATCGCTTAGATATTGAATTGGGGCGTCGTAGGGGTGCTAATTCTTCCCCACGTATAATTGACTCATGAACTCTTTTCAAAACGAATTTCTGGTTAAACACTGATCATTTTTATCTTTTAAAATTATTTTTCTTAAAATTATTTTAAAATGTATTTTTAGGTATTCGACCTACCTAACCCAAAGGTCGGTGGCGAATCCAAATTTTATTTATGTATACATTTATTTTAAAACCCAACCATTTTCAAGATTAAGTTGGATCGATCCCCACTATAACCCTAAAAGCTTAAGGACCATTCCGACTTATTGAATTATCACCGAGAATCACAAATAAAAAATGAGTGTATGAGAAACTATTTAGGAACGTATAATATTGCATAATCTATTAAATATGGTGTTTAGAAAGAAAAAAATGTATTAAGTATCATAATAATTTTGATTTTACGTAAATGAACAATGGCTTTGATTATGAGTGAGCTAAGTAAGATAGACAATAGTGATGGCTGTCCGACACAAATTTATCATAAGTCAGGAGAAACAGAGTTTGTAGATCCTGCCGATCTCCAGATTCTTTTGCGTTGTCGATTGACGTTGATGATCTTGATGTCGTGGTTTCTGCCACGAGAATCATCCCCACCGCTGAGGTTGTCGTCGTTCCAATCGTTGATGATCCTGACATTGATACATCCACTGCAGTCCTTTGAACACCATCGTTCTTGCTGCTATCAAGATTTAGAGCCTGGGTTTGTTTATGTGACCGAAATTAAACAGATCTTGAAAATTTGTTTCATGGTTCTCTATCGTCGGGTTCAGCACCAAAGCGTGGTCGTTACCTTCATTGTCTTTTCCTGTAATCAGATTCTTCATTATTGTAGTCATCGGTTTTGTTAATATTTCTCGCTGTCTCCTATCGCGTCACCTGTTGCAATCTCTGGTTTGCTACTCTCTCAACTTATCTCATCGTTTTTTCAATTTTTTTTGGTCGAAATCGATTCTTGCTGGATCTTCTTGGTTGATTTTGTTAGTTCCTGAAGATTGGATATTATGTTGCTCGGAGTGTTAAGAAAATTACAGTTTTACCGTACATGCCTTCAATGTGTTCAACTAATTGTTTCAGTGATCTTGTTGGGGACAGGCTTTGTTTCATCTTGTCCTTAGTTTTCTAGAGTTTTAAAATGGGTTGTTTACATTTAGAGTTGTTGGGAGTTCAATTCCTTGCTGACACTGGAAAAAAATTTTGTTACGTGTTGCATTACTGTTGTCGTAACTGTCTTTCGTGTGGGCTCAAAATCGGACTTCGACTTAAATTAAACATGATAGAGTTGCCACCGATTATTTATTTTTAAAATTAAAAAAAGAAAAAGAAAACTTAGGTTGATCGGACACTTCGATTTATCCTCTTATCTGATCTGTGTTTTACCAAAAATATGTCGGGTTCGAAAGTCAGTTACAGTCAAGGAATAATGAACACCCTTGTACTACCCTTTCGATACTAATTTAATTGTTCGATTGTCTTAATTGCAAAAATTAAAAGTTAAATTAAAAATTAAGATTTGATCCAAATTACTTAACTTTGATCGATTTAAAGTACCCCTAAAAAATAAAAAAGAGGTTATATTGTAAAAATAAAATATTGAGTGATTCAAAAGGAAGAATTAACAAAAAGGTTAAATGTTTTGAACGAGACAAAGAAACAAAAAATATACATATATACATACCGAGAAATAAATGGAAATAAAGTTAACATGATGGAATATCAAAAATAAATAGAACAAACTCATGCTACGTAATGGAACAAACCACACAGATTAAGAAAACACGAAGTAATAAAGAAAATGATGTCAATTAAAATAAAAGAAAAATGCAAATTGCAAGATCAAGTAAAAACAAAGACAAATTAAGAATTAAAAAATAAAAATAAAAAATAAAAATAAATCGATTACTATCGGGTCAAAATTGTGTAAAGCGTAATAGTCTTTTAAATATAATTAAATGAAAACGTGAAATATTAAAGCAATGACCAAATTAAAAAAAAATAAAGCATAAGGTCAATTTAAAAAGAAAACCATAGTTAAAAAAAGCATAAACAGATTTTCAATCGAAATATAAGGACCAACGACGTAATTAGACCCTACTCGTGAGAAAACACGCGGATCATCAAGGGATCCGAATGGGTTTTCGGGTCGGCTATAAAGCCCAAAACTTTGAAACAAATTTCGTTTTCCTTATCTCCCTCAAATCGGATCAAAAACCTTTTTTTTAAAATTCTCTGAAATGTTCTCCATGTTGTTCATGTCATGAAGAACATTTAATTAGAATTCATGGGGAAACCTAGATTTCGGTTGTGCTCCGCCTCATCGGCCGCCGTGGACTGGCGCCAGCCACCGTTCATTGGCGGTGAAACCCAACGTTTTTTACACCATTCGAAAGATCTCGTCCCCCTCTTCTCAAATCTCCCCACCATTTTCCTCAAAAAGCCTCGAGGTGGGCCAGATCTAAGAAAGATCTTTCGAAAAAACCCCTCTCAATCATTGGCTTCTCTCATTTGTGAGAGTTTTTTCGAATAAAAAAATAAAAATGAAAACCAAACACGCATACCATACAACCATGAAAGTCGAATCGATAAAGGAAAAAAATACCTTTTTAATTAACTTTTTCTTTTCGAGATTACAAGTACTTTTCTTGCTTCAATCTAGTTTTCTCCTTTCATTTTGCAGGGAATTATAGACTTAATAATCCCCTTTTTTTTGTTTGGTTTAGAGTCCTAGTTAGATTAGAGTCCTTTAGGCTTTTGGTTATTAGCGAAATTAGTTTCCCACTAGGGGATAACCTCTTCAAAACCGGCCGAAAAATCAGGGGTTGTGGAGCCAAATCCATCCCTGTTAGGTGGCTATATGGATTGGGGTTGTTAGGTTTAGAAACTGTAAAGTTGATCTCTATCATAGGCCGTTGGATCTCATATTGATCCAACGGTAGGGATGTTGGCGGCTGGGAGCAAAAGGCAGAAACCTAGCCTAGTTGGGTTGCACACATGGGCCTAATTGGGTATGTTTTTGGGTTGGCTTGTACCTAACAAAAAAACAAAAGAAATATAAATATTGATTTAATAAAATAGTAATATATAATAATGTACTATATAATAAAAAAAATATATTATGTAGTAAATATATATATATACTATATAGTATAAATATACCACTACGTATTATATATATATATATATGTATGCTATACCATATAATAAATGCATAATCATATAGTATGTTTATACTATATAATATAAATATACTATAGGATATAATAATATAATATACTATATACCCAAGATCAGACGAAAATTTGTGTCTACAGCTGCCTCTCTTTGCCTATAGTCTTGTAACGGGAATAGGGAAAATATTAAAAGACACTATTTTCGTCCATCGTGAATAGATCACCAGGTCTAACATCCTCCGTTATGGGGGTCGATTCTCATCTTATCGAATATCCTCCGTCGTAGAGTTGAAATTCGATGTTACGATTGGTTTGTTAATTTGGACTGAATTACAGATGACTCCCTCTCCGTGAAGTTGAGTCAATCTTGAAATGATGGCTTGTAGGATATCTGTTGAAATCGTGGTTGACTCATTCGCTGTAAGTTTAGTTGAATTGAAAAATCTTGGGCACAATATCATTCGTTGTGAAGTTGAAATCGTGGACCTTCATTGTGAAGTTGAAACCAAGCTTAAAGTACTGAAAACTAGCTCCTGAATCGTCTTCTAGCCCAATATTCTTCGTCGTGGATATGAAATTTGACCTGAATATTTTGGTATGAAAATGGTTTTTCATTGTTGTGTTACAGATGACTCCTTCATCGTAAAGTTGGGTCAATCTTTTGGGTACGATAACCTTCGTTGTGAAGTCGAAATCATGGGTGACTCCTTCATTGTGAAATTGAGTCCAGATGAATTTGTCTTGAGCCAGATATCCTTCCTTGTGAAGTTGAAATCTTAACTTGGATAGGCTGTATTGTTTTAATTTTGAGCTTATTTTGAATCCATTATTCTTGAAATTGACTCTGACAGGAATCTGTAAAATTATACATGTATGCGTTGCTATAGATGAAATGTCCTTATATATGCCTAAAATACATATGCAACATGTTATTTTTAGGGTTTAGAGAGAAATCTCAATCTCTTGGTGTCGACCTTGATGACTTTTGAATTTTGACAAACTTTATTTTTTGATTCTTGATTTCCGATCTTTGCTTTGACACATACTCTTAGAGTTTCGTAAAAGAAGCTTTAACTCCAGTTTTTATTTAATCATCGTCACCTCAATAAACTGGACCCAATTATCTCGAGTATGGTGTAAAAACCTTATCAGCTTCTGGCCACCTGTACCTTTCAAAAAATCTTTGTACACTAATACATGATTATCTTTTTAAAATTGAATAAATCATTCTTACTTAGATTTAATCTAAGATGTTTGAAGGGAATTGACTTAGAGAAATGGTCATATTTATTTATAAGGGAAAAGGAATAAAGAGTACATGACAAACATTCTATAAAGTCAATACATAAAACAAATATAAGTAGATGCCATAGATCTCAACAATGCGGGCGCTTTTGAACTGATACACCGATAGATGACTTTTTAGTACAACCTTTGTCAAGGGAACTTCGAAAATACGACAATGTTTGGGAGAGTGCAACATTTCTCCGAATCGTTAAGTCTGTAGAAGTTTTAGATGTTGTGATGTTTCACTGTCTTGATCCGGGACCTTTCCTGAATCATTATCCAAAATGCCCTTTCGGGTTTTCAACTTGGATCCATCATTGGTTTCAAGACGCCCTTTGCGAGTTTTCATCTTGGACCCACCTTATTTTTTTCAATTTAGGGTGTCCTTTCAGGTTTTCACCCTAAATGTTTTTTTTGCTTCAACCTAGGGCGCCCTTTCTAGTTTTTATCCTAACCGAAGTATTTTTTGACTGCATCCGAATTAACGGGATTAGGTAGTTTCGACCCATCCATTTTAGTTAGGACTAGTGCTCCTCCGGAGAAGGCCTTTTCATGACATATGGCCCCTCCGTATTTGACATCCATTTTCCTCTGAAGTCTTTTTGAATTAGCCAAATCCTCTTTAGCACAAGATCTCCTTCGTGGAATACTGTTGTGCGCACCTTCTTATTATGTGCTCGAATCATTCGTTTTTGGTAGAGTTGACCATGATGAATGACTTTCAACCTCTTTTCTTCTATTAGGTTCAACTGATCATATCGAGTTTGTACCCATTCTACATCATCTAGTTTAACTTCTGAAAAAACCTGGAGCGACGAAATCTACACCTCAATGGGTAATACTGCCTTCATCCCATATGCTAATGAAAATTGGGTTTCCCCAATCGAAGTTCGTACCAATGTTCGATAAGCAAACAAAGCAAAAGGCAATTTCTCGTGCCAATCCTTGTATGTCTCAGTCGTATTCTCCGCTATTCTTTTAATGTTTATGTTTGTTGCTTTTACAGCTCCATTCATCTTCGGTCTATAAGTAGTAGAGTTATGATGCTTTATGTTGAATTGTTCACAAATAACATCCATAATCTTATTGTTTAGGTTCGTAGCATTAACAGTAATGATTCTTTCGAGTAAACCATACCGACATATGATCTCTTTTTTCAAGAACTTGCAAATAGTGGACTGAGTGACACTGGCATATGATGCAACCTCCACCCACTTGGTAAAAAAGTCAATTGCTACAAGAATAAACCGATGATCGTTTGAAGTCATTGGATGCATTTACCCGATGACATCCATGCCCCACATAGAAAAGGGCCATGATGTTGTCATCACGTGAAGATGTTAAGGTGGAACATTTATTTGAACCCCATAAATTTGGCATTTATGGCATCTTCTAGCATAGTTGATGCAGTCGCCTTCCAATGTGGACCATAAATATATGCATCGCATAATTTGCCTCGACATCATATGTCCAGTCGCATGCGTTCGCAAACTCCGTCATGTACCTCTTTTAATATCATCTTTACCTCTTTTACATCTACACATTCAATAGGATTTGATCATGGATTTTCTTGTATAAGACTTCCCCATTAAGAACATATCCAGCTGCCATTATTCTGATAGTTCTTTTATTAGTTTCGGTGGCTTTCTCTGGATAACTTCAGTTTTTGATGTATTGCAGAATGTCGTGGTACCAGGGCTTAGTGTCTTTTACTTCTTCGATTTGGTAACAATGAGTCGGATACTCATATGATTGCATGTCAATTGGCCTCATGTTAGACGCCCCGCCAGCCTTGAATGCTACTGCAAAGGTAGCTAAGGCATCAGCCATTTGATTCTCTTCTCTAGGCACGTAATGGAAGGTGACTTCATCAAACTCTTCGAGTAGATCAAATATTAGCTTTCGGTATTCTACCAACTTTACATCTTTGATCTCTCATTCTCCTCGGAGCTGATATATCACCAAGGCCGAATCTCTATATAATAGTAAGGTCTTTATATTCTGTCCAATAGCAGCTCGAATTCCCAAAACACAAGCTTCATACTCTGCCATGTTGTTGGTGTAATCAAAGTTCAATCTACTAGTGAACGGGTAGTGACTTCCCTCAGGTGAGACCAATATAGCCCCAATGCCGTGTCCTAATGCATTTGATGCGCCATCAAAATACATTTTCCATGAATCACTTGTAGAAGTACTTGCTTCTTCTAGAGATATGGCCATCAAGTCTTCGTCCGGGAAGTCAAAGTCCAGTGGCTCATAATTTTCGGCCGCTCTGCTTACAAAAAATTTAGATATGTCACTTCCCTTTATAGCCTTTTGGCTCACGTATTTTATGTCAAATTCTGATAATAACATCTGCAATCTGGCTAACCTAGAGAGAAGGCATACTCATCATATACTTTAGTGGATCCAACATGGAAATCAACCAATTGGTGTGGTACAACATGTATTGTCTGAGTCTATGTGTTGCCCAGACTAAAGCACATCAAACTTTTTCAATGGGTAAATATCTAACTTCTCAATTAGTGAACTTCTTGCTCAAGTAGTAAATGGCTCTTTCTTTCCTCCTGGATTCATCATGTTGGCCCAAGACGCATCCCATTGAATTCTCAAATATAGATAAATACTGGAATAAAGGATTACCCGGGATGGGAGACATTAAAGCACGAGTGCGAGATAAATACTTTTTTATCTTCTCGATTTTATTCTGGCAGTCCTCATCCCATATTTCAGAGTTGTTTTTCCGAAGAAGGCAAAAAATTGGGTCACACTTGTCGTTTAATTGAGATATGAACCGCGAAATATAATTCAATCTACCCAAGAAACCTCAAATTTCTTTTTATGTTTATAAGTGAGGTAAATTCTGGATGGCCTTGATTTTATCTGCATCAACTTTGATGCATTTCCTGCTGACCACAAAGCCTAAAAATTCTTCAAATATTACTCTGAAGGTATACTTGCTGGGGTTCAATCTCAACTAGAACTTTCTTAATATTTGGAAGAGATTTATCAAATTCTTGACATGTTCATTTTCGATTTGTGCCTTGACAATCATGTCGTCGACATAAACGTCAATTTCTTTATGCATCATGTCATGAAACAAGGTCACCATTGCTCTTTGGTACATTGCCTAGTATTTTTTAATCCGAATGGCATCACCTTGTAGCATAAAGTTCCCCACATTGTGATGAGTATGGTCTTTTCCATATCATCGGGATGCATCTTAATCTGGTTATATCCTGAGAATCCGTCCATGAACGAGAAAAAAGCTTTCCCGACTGTATTATCCACAAAAGTGTCTATATGTGGTAAGGGAAAGTTATCTTTAGGGCATCTTTTATGAAGGTCTCGGTAGTCGATACACATGCGCACTTTCCCATCCTTCTTTGGAATTGGCACTATGTTAGCCACCCACTCCGGATATTTGGCCCCTTGAAGGAAGCCAGCATCGAACTGCTTCCTGACTTCTTCTTTTATTTAAGGAGCATTTCAGGTCTCATTCTCCTTAACTTTTGTTGCACGGGTTTGCATTCTACTTTGATAGGTAGTTTATGGACTATTATATCCGTATCTAGCCTAGACATGTCTTGATATAACCATGCGAACAGATCTTTTTATTTTTAAAGTAAGTCTATTAAATTTTGTTTTGCTTCAGCCGAAAGAATTATGCCGATTTTAATTTCCTTAATTTCCTCTTTTGTGCCCAGATTCAAGACTTCGATTTTCTCTTCATGTGGAAATATTTGTTTGTCTTCTCTTTCTACCATCCTTAATATTTCGGAAGGTAAGTTGCACTCTTCTTCATTGTCACATTCATCAATGTCCCCAAGACAATTTAGCTGTTCAAAATCCACATCCGGTTCAAAATAATCATTGCCTGCTTCATTAATATCTTGGGACCTAAAAAGAAAAGGAGAAATGAAATGTTTATGGGCGAGAGGAAAATATCCCACATAAATGAAAGAAAAGTCAAAATGAAATGAAATGAAAAAAAAATGTTTTACGGGAAAGAAATTGCATCTTTTATTGAATGATAATAAAAACCATTTATTCACCCTTACAAAAGATCTCATATTGCCCCGGGTATAGGAAAATAAGGAGAGTTTGAGTATTACTCTGAAAGACATTTGAAAACCACATGTAGTTCTTCAGCCTTCTAGTTGTTAAGCATAAACCTGGGTGGAAATGGGCGGATTCCGGATCTATCGACATCTTCAACATTCTCTATGATTATGGCATTGATACTCAAATCTTTCAAAGAAACTTCCCAATCTGGTACGGTGGTCTCAAACACATAGCCACTAGATTTAAATGTGTCATAAAGAGGTGGGAAGACTATTGGCTCCCATTGAAATTCATTCCCGTTTAATCTGGCCAACCTTCTTTCTCGACACTTCTGAATTTCCTTCATCTTCTATTGGTGTTTGTGATGAAAACCAAGCCGTAACTAGTCTAACTTTGTTATAGGAAGAATAAGGTCGATCATTCTTTATAAAAGACTCCCAAACCCTCTTCCTACCTTGGTACCTCTTCCCAAAGTCTGCTTGATCTCTATTTTGGTGCATTCAGAGAGTATGGGTTTGTAAATTTTTTCTCATTCAACCACAAATATGGCATTCACAAACTCTAGAGAGCAGAACAAACACTCTACCACTTCATTATTTACTTCTATGTAAGGGGCATTAGTGGTCACACTCGCCACTATATCTTCTTCAGTATTAACAATTACAAGAGCCCCGTCAATGACAAACTTGAGTTTCTGGTGCAAGGTAGATGGTACTTCTCCAACTTGATGGATTCAAGGCCTTCCCAAAAGACAATTATAGGAAGTCATAATGTCCATTACCAAGAATTCGATATTGTAAGTAGCATGTCCAATGGTTAAGAGTACCGCAATCTTGTCGATTACATCCCTCTTGGTCTCGTCAAATGCTTAGACCACACTCTGTCATGCTCTCATGTGGGAAGTATCCACTGGTAGCCTTTTCAACGTAACCAAAGGCATCACATTAAGGGCAGAACCATTGTCGATTAACACACTAGGTAAGGTGTCCCCCTTGCAATGAGTGGTAATGTGTAATGCCTTAGCACGACCTTTTCCATTAGACGAAATCTCATCTTCAGAAAATGAGATGTGATTATCAGCTTGGATGTTGTTAACTAGTCGATCCATCTTACTGACTGGTATGTCTTGTGGCACAAACGTTTGATTTAAAACCTTTATAAGTGCCTCACTGTGTGCCTCTGAACTCAACAGCAGTGCCAACATTCAAATACGTGCTGATAGGCTATGTAATTATTCCACGATATTGTACTCGTTGTGTTTTAAAAATTTTAGGAACTCTATATCTTCTTCCCCCTTTATTGGCTCATTTATTTCCAGCACGTCCCCTTTGAATGGTTCAAGTGGTCTCTGGGGTGACTTAGCCTCTTGGGAGTAGTGTTTCCCCATGGCATGGCCCACTTTATTATCATATTCCTTCAAAGTGTTAACTTGACATTCGTACTTCCAAGGCACTTGCTTGTTTTCCTTGTAAGGAAAAGGCCTGGGTACTATGATCACCACCTTTTCTGGTTCCTTTTCTATCGATTGCTCCCTAGGGGTGATTAATAACGGACGCCTCCTGCCGTATCCTCTATCATCTGACTCTCTAGTCGCACAAACATCGACTTCTAGAGTGTCTTAGAATTCTTCATAGAATTTCAGTTCCTTCATGCCCTTCTTCATTGTGGTAACAGAAGCTGTTACCATCTTCACACCTTGATGTGTCGAAATATGGTGCAAGAAATCATGCTTTCACCATCTCTCTCCACACCCAAGCTAAAGGAGACTTTATTTCAGAAACACTAGTTTTAACTTTCTTGCATTTCTCTTTAGGGACTACATTAATTGCAGTCTCTTGATGATTAGGAAAAGGATTTTTTACAATATTTGATGCTTTTGAGTTGAAGTGAATTCAATTCTTGTTGTGCATTCTTTGCACAATCCTCTTGAATACGAGGTAGTTCTCAATAGTGTGCCCTGGAACACCACCATGATACTCGTAATGAGCATTCTCATCATACCACATGTGGTATGGGGGCTTCATAGGTTCCACCGAGTATGGTGACACTACATGAGTGTCAAAGAGTTGTTGATATATTTCTCTGTAAGTCATGGGAATATGATCGAAATGTTACTTTTCTCATTCTTTTCTAGGTTCCCTTGGATTTTGTCTAGAAGTACTTGATAATACAGTTGCAGTTGATTTTGAGTTATAGACTGTAACACTTTTATTGGTGTTGTAGGTGTTGATGTTGTTAATCTCTCCATTCCTCTTCTTCATAGGAGATTTCTTACTTGACTCCCCTCCTTCGATCTTAATAGGAAAATTTCCAGATGTGATTGCAACCAGGTGCCCGAAGTAAGGAGCCTTCAGTGTTTGCACAAAGAGCTTCCTGGTTTCCTTCTCATCCAAGGGTGGATGAACTTGCACAGCTAAATCCCTCATCTCTATGCATATTGTCTGAAACTTTCGTTATGTTTCTTTTCCATACTTTGCAGTATAACTCGATCTGGTCTCATATCGTTTACATGTTTGTATTGTTCAAAGAAAGACTTGGCTAGATCCTTCCAAGTCTTGATATGAGATCGTTTCAACTGGTTGTACCACTGGATGGCTTAACCAAACAGGATCTCTTGGAAGCAGTGAATCAGGAGTTGGTCATTTTCTACGTATCCTATCATCTTTCGACATGACATGGTAATGTGGGCTAACGGGGAGCTGTTCCCATTGAACTTCTCAAACTCAGGGACCTTGAATTTTAGAGGAAGAACCAAATCTGGGACTAAACATAGTTCCAAGGTGTCGACTCCATATTAATCATGGTCTTATTTAACTATCTTCATTTAGTCCTCTAACTGCTTGATTTTCTCTTCCATTTTCTTTGCCTTTTCTTCTTCATCAAAATTTGATATATGGTAATTATTCGGATTATTCTTAGGGTTGGACACAAAAGTCTTTACTTTTACAGCAAACTAGGCCTTTGCCTTTGCAGCGGATGAGTGCGCTGGTAAGATTCTATGTGAGATAACCACCTGCGAGGTAGGTGGCATAACTATCCTTTCAGATGACCTTCCCCAGGTGCACTTGCTTGATTTAAGCTAGATAACTTGGCAACAATTTTATCGACCAAAGACTCTTGGCTTTTAGTGATCGATTCCAGAGTACTTTGATTATTCTGACTTATTTTCTCTTCCAACTTCATTTGTAACCTTAGCATGTTCTCTTCAAGCTGAGCGATTTTAGCTTCCATTTGCCTTTTCTTTGTACGGGTGTTGTGAGGATGATGCGTGTCCAATGCTTATGGAGGTATACCTCATGTTTGTTCTCTCTTCTGATGAGACATTTTCTGTTAGTTAATATGAATGTAAAGAAATGAAAAATAAAAATAAAATGCAATGTATGAAAAAAATGCATGATGCATGAGAATTAGAGGCTTTGATCCAAAAACGTGTATGTTATTATAAATAATCTTTATTGAGAAAAAATATTATTTGTTAAGAGACAAAAACATCTTAAAGGTACATTATGACTAATCCTCTAAACCCTGAATAGCTTCGAATAGGTTGACAAGTCTTCTTCCTTCATCTGTCACTGGTTGAATACCCTGCTGGACCACTCCAGCTTCTCTCGCTAAACCGTGCAAGTGACGAGCTACTTTTTATAATTCTTCTAATAAATCTCGAATGACTGCACCTCTAGCTTTCACTTTTTGTTGGGCATGTTCCCAACGAAAATGCCACTAAAATCCTCCATCAAAAGGAACTATTTTTTCCATGACTCAACTACCTCTTTGACCTTTTTCTTGGAGTTATCCCCGTGGTATGCAACTTTTGATCCAATTATTCCATGTGTAGTTGGGACAAACTGGCATACCCCATATTACCGAAGTGCCAAAAGTGGAGAATATCTGACTCCTCCCCATAATCCAAGTAAAGTTATGGTTTTTGAGTCTCCACATCAGAAAAGAATGTCACTATGGGTTAACCAATGAGCTCTCCAGACGATGTCCCTATCCTAAAGGTATGTGAATACTTTTATCCATTTTTCTTTTGGGATGTCTTCCTGCCATTTTTAGTGTAAGGAATTCCCCCAAAGGTGAGTAAGTGGTGCTGAATTGGCTGTAAGAGATCGCGTTAGTCTTTCGTAAGTGATTATGGATCCAAACCTGAAGAAGTTGTGTACACCCTATAAATCTTCCTCCACCAGATTTTCTGTAGTGGTTGAGTGAGCGAAAAGTTTCAGCTAATATCACTGGCGCCGGCTTTACTCACTTCGGGAGTTGTTTGAATAGCTCCACCGTAGCTGCCTCAATGTATCCAGAGTCTTTGGGAAGATAACCAAACCATAAAGGCCCAACGCGAAAATGTCTATCGTCTTCCATTTATCGGGATGATTCTTTATTAGTTGCTTGATATGGGTCCAAGTAATTCCTTCCCCATTACCTTTGTTCTTAATCCGGTCAGTTACTCACTTCTCATCTATCCCCGCAACTTTCGCTAATCCATTCTTGAAAGACTGACTTTTGATGTACTTGGTGTAAACCCGATCCATTCTGATTTCTTCACAATGCAATAAAGTGCTATATTATTCTAATGTGGGTACCATGTCTTCTTGGTTAAATGTGAAACAGTTGTACCTCGGATTCTAGAATTGTACTAAGGCTCAAATTAGGGGCTCATCTATCTTGACGTAGATTAGAAGTGCAATATCACCATACCGCTGGTAGAATCTTCATTTCTGATCACTTTTCCAGCTGTCCCAAATACTCCGCAGTTCTTGAACATCATTTTTCTTAAGGCTGACAGAAGCATAACCAACTAGATCTGACACAGTTTCCTTGCAGACTGTCTCACTTTTCTCTCTGAGTCTTTTTAGACCATAATCAGACCTCTGCGTTTTTCACCTCTTGAATTACAAGCCCTTTGTCCATTAATACAAATTATTTGTGTGTAAAGAAAACTTTTTTGTGGACAATTTACCTCTTTTAATGATGCAAATGATAAAAAAGAGAACAAAAATGAAAGAGAAATCAGTTAGTAAGATAGGAATAATAAATAAAAGTAAAAAATGATCCTAACCCACATGATACACATGCTTAATTTTGAACAAGTCCCAACCACATATATTGCATGCTTTGAATAATAAATAAAGTAGTAAATCACTCAAGCAACCTAAGTTGTGAAATGGAGTTTCGGGGTGGGCACTAATTCTTTATAGTCTCCCGGTTTAAGTTCTAAAAAAAAGGTACTCGAGTTCTCCTTGCCGGTGCCCTCTTGGGCTTGTCGGACCCTCAATCCTAAGCCCATTACAAGCTTATGTGGACCAAGTTAAACTCGACATGACACATTCCCTTATGTCTATACGGAGAATAAATTCACACGAAGACATAAGGTATATGAATCCCAAAGGTTACTTGCTAGGTCTATACGGAGAATAAATTCCCACGAAGGTGTCGCTTTCACCTCTACTTATAAAAGGGTTTGCAGCTCGGGTATAGAGCCTGAGATGAAAATTTTAAGAAGCTGAAATCATTGAAAAATCATCAGTAAAACTATTTTTGAAAAATAATCAAAGATAAGTAATAAGAATCGAATAAATAAATTAAAATTTAAACTTATAATTTTTGATTAAAAAGACAACCAGAAATTAATTTTAGCCTGACTCACTTACCTATCCCCAGTGGAGTCGCCAACCTGTCGTAACCGTCTTTCGGGTGGGCCTGGAATCGGGCTTCGACTTAAATAAAACATGATGGAGCTGCTACCGATCATTTATTTTTTTAAAAAAAAACTTAGGTTGATCGGACATCTCGGTTTATACTCTTACATGAACTGCGCTTTACCAAAAATATGTCGGGTTCAGGAGTCGATTACAGTCAAGGAAATATGAGCACCCTTGTACTGCCCTTTCGGTACTAATTTAATTGCTCGATTGTCTTAATTGTGAAAATTAAAAGTTAAGATTCGATCCAAATTACTTACCTTTGATCGATTTAAAGTACATCTAAAAAAGGTCAAAAAAGAGGTTAGATTGTAAAAATAAAATATTGAGTGATTCAAAAGGAAGAATTAACAAAAGTTTAAATGTTTTGAACGAGACAAAGAAACAAAAAATATGCATATATACATGCTGAGAAATAAATGGAAATAAAGTTAACAGGATGGAATATCAAAAATAAATAGAAAAACTCATGCCACAGAATGGAACAAACCACACAGATTAAGAAAACACGAAGTAATAAAGAAAATGATGTGAAGAAGATATCAATTAAAATGAAAGAGAAAATGCAAATTGCAAGATCAAGTAAAAACAATGACAATTTAAGAATTAATTAAATAAAAAAATAAAAAAAGAATAAAACGATTACTGTCAATTTAAAATTACGTAAAGCGTAATAGTCTTTTAAATATAATTAAATGAAAACATGAAATATAAAAACAATGACCAAATTGAAAAAATAAAATAAAGCGTAAGGTAAATTTAAAAAGAAAACCATAGTTAAAATTAAATAAAAGCATAAACGGATTTTCAATCAAAATATAAGGACCAACGACGTAATTAGACCCTACCCGTGAGAAAACACGCGGATCCTCAAGGGATCCGAATGGGTTTTTGGGTCGACTATAAAGTCTAAAACTTTAAAACATATTTAATTTTCCTTCTCTCCATCAAATCAAATCAAAAACCTTTTCTTTAAAATTCTCTGAAATATTCTTCGTGACATGAAGAACATTCAATCGGAATTCATGGGAAACCCAGATTTCGGCCGTGCTCCGTCTTGCCGGCCACCGTTCATCGACGGTGAAATCCAACGTTTTTTACACCATTCGAAAGATCTCGTCCCCCTTTTCTCAAATCTCCGCACCATTTTCCACAAAAAAAGCCTCGAGGAGGGCCAGATCTAAGAAAGATCTTTCGAAAAAAAACCCCTCTCGATCATTGGCTTCTCTCATTTGTGAGAGTTTTTTTGAATAAAAAGAAAAAGAAAATGAAAACCAAACATTCGTACCATACAACCATGCAATCCGAATCTAGAAAGTAAAAAAACCTTTTTTATTGACGTTTTTCTTTTCGAGATTACAAGTACTTTTCTTCCTTTAATCTAACTTGTTTTTTCCTTTCAATTTGCAGGGATTTATAGACTTAATAATCCATTTTTTCCATTTGGTTTAGAGTCCTAGTTAGATTAGAGTCCTTTAGGCTTTTGGTTATTGGCGAAATTAGTTTCCCACTAGGGGATAACCTCTTCAAAATCGATCAAAAAATCAGGGGTTGTGGGGCCAAATCCATCCCTGCTAGGCAACTGCACGAATTGGGGTTTGTTAGGTTTAGAAACCCTAAAGTTGATCTCTATCATAGGCCATTGGATCTCATCTTGATCCAACGGTAGAGATGCTGGCGGCTGGGAGCAAAAGGCAGAAACCCTAGCCTTGTTGGGTCTGCACACATGGGCCTAGTTGGGTCTGTTTTCGGGTTGTATTGTACCTAACGAAAAAAAAAACAAAAGAAATATAAATATTAATTTAATAAAATAGTAATAGTAATATATAATAATGTACTATATAATAAAAAATATATTATGTAGTAAATATGTATATATACTATATAGTATAAATATACCACTACGTACTATATAATATAATATATATATGTATGTTATACCATATAATAAATGCATAATCGTATAGTATGTTTATACTATATAATATAAATATACTATATTATATAATAATATAATATAATATACTATATACACAAGATGAGACGAAAATGTGTGTCTACAATTGTCGATGTGTTGCATGATATTGCATTGTTGGTTATACTAGATTGTTCATTCTTCATGGTTTGCTACTGCTCCATGGGCATGAACAACAAGAAAGAAACCAAAGGTGAATAAAATAGAATTGAAGAAAGCGCCGCACTTTCGATTCTCGTCTAAAGTAGAACGAAATGAGGCATAACACTTTTGGTTATCGTCTAAAGTATAACGGAAGGAAGCATCGAACTTTCGATTCTCGTCTAAAGTAGAACGGAAGGAAATATCACACTTTCGATTATAATCTAAAGTAGAACGGAAGGAATCATCACACTTTTCGATTCTAAAGTAGAATGAAAGCTTTGTACTTTCATTTTTTGATGACAGAATAATGAATGAAGAGAAATCATATTTCTTTATAAGAACCAGCTCAAATGCTCATCTTTGCAACAATAAAGTTGAATAAGTTGGTTGAATGTTAGAATATTAGAATGTTAATAAAATTATTTAGTATTTGTTATTTTGATAGCACTTCAATTAATTGGTTAGCAGATTATTAGTGGGTTATATAAGCCAAGCAATGTAGTCGATTAAATGAAGCCTTTGAAATCCATTTTTATTCAATTTAATAATAAACTCTATTTTCCTTTTAGTTGTTCTTTTCAGCAAACAATAGATATCTATTTCATTCTTCATTGACTGCTGGCGTTCGACAGTTTTCGGCTATCGCGCCAGAGTTGCAAGATTTCATTACTTTGACTATAAGGAGTTGTTTTGTTGAGTCTCTCAACTATTAAAAGTTACAAAATGGTCAGCCGACTATTCATTATGTTCCAAAATCGTCATTTTCATTAAAATTTTGACGACAATTTGAGTTGTACATTAATCTCAAATAACTACCATGTCTCACTCAACATGTTCATGTCCAACTCAGACGGCCGTTAATTTTTTAAATTACGAGTTTGAACATAATGAATAGCTGAGTGATCATTTTGTAACTTTTAATAGTCAATGGACCTAACAAAAAAACTCCCTATAGTTGGAGAATTATTTTGTAACTTTTAATAGTCAATGTACTCAATAACGTAGTATCCTATTGTCGGTGACCATTTATATACTTTACCCAAAATTCTAAAATATAAAAGTGATGACATTGTATACTTTGTTTTTTTAATTAAAAAAAAAGATGACACCCTCACACATATCTACCTTAGAAACAAACTTGATATCAAGTTATGATTTCATATGAACATACCAACAAAAATAACATGACATAATCAAAATTATCCGACTTTGTTGACTCTTTCGATATCCTCATTAATATTTGGTCCAAATAAGACAGTTACATTACACATATTGAGGGTTGAGTCAGAAATTGTCATTCAGAAATCTCGGTTCAGTTTTAGTCGTGTAGCATAGAATGCAGGGGATACAGTCGCTCTTGAAGAATTCTCATATCTAAAACAATGGTCCATACTCTCATTAAACCAAAAAAGAAAGAGGCCTATCATCTTAGATCAATCAAAATCTTAATTCCATGATTGGCCAAATATTTCAAACTTAAAGCACTAGCAATGACCCTACCCAGAGGAGTGCCCTTGTCTATTTCAAATGATGCCCAAAGCCAATCATCTATTAAATAAATAATAAAAAAGGAGAATAAACACTTAACAGAAGAAAAAGGAATTTACTTTCTTGCTTTTCCATTAAGATTCTTAACAAAATAGCCAAAGTCACTACAATTGCAACCAACATTGGTCCACATTGCCTATCATCATCATCCTCGGCCAAAGCAAACCCATCACTCCTCACACATTTACAAACACACACCCCCCAAAAAAATCAAACCCTAAAACATCCGACGTGATTATGAAAGGACTTTTCTCTATCAATCAAGCACTGTACATTCCTAAATTGTTCAACATGACAAGGGATGGTGATGGTCCCCTTCTGATCGAAGCCGTACTCATCCTCGGCTTCTTTCAACAGGTGAAGGAACAAGGGATGATTAAAGTACATAACAGGCACCACGAATCTCTGCTGCTCCTCCCCTTGTGACCCCACCCTGATCGCCAAACACCCTTTCGGCACATCCCTCGTTTGCTTCTTCCCTTGATGATGTAAATGGAAGTTCCTCGAACTTTTCTCTCCACTACTCATTTCTCCCACACCAACAAAGAAGAGTTAATAAAATAAAACGTAAAGAAGAGTCAAGGGGTCCTTCGCAAAGGGTTGTTGGAAGATATATAGTATGTGACAAACTTTGGGGACGTTATTGAGAAGCCAACGCCAACATGGTAAACTTATACCAACCAGAACTGAGATGAGAAGATTAAATATATAGGGAAAAAATGTTTATCTGATGCAGAAAGCACTAGGGTTTTGTTGTTTCTGTGTATAAAGTTGATTCCTAGACGTTTGATTTGAAGGGGATCAGATAAAGATGATAAAAAGGAGAAGATTGATTAGTCTGTTGTTGTAACGGACGAAATGGCGTAGGAGTGGCAAACCGTGGATAGCGAGATGGACACGTGGATGGTGAGTGGAGAGCTTGCACACACGACATGCAAGATATTGTTTTGACTACGAGATAAGGATTATCTAAAAACCGATTACTTAATATCAGTCTTTCGCTCCTCCACTTATGGTTCGTGAGAATGCTTTTTATTTGACGGTTTCAATTCCGCCATCAAACGACTGTGGATTGAGTGATGATACAACTGAATGCGATATTAGATATTAGGGTTTCAATAAAGCAAAGATATTTATATGACGATTCCAGCGACTCCATTTTATTTCACTTCTGTTATAAATGGGATTTCTTTATATATTTTTATACAAATTTAATAATTTTATATATTTATTTGAATTTTCAAAACTAGAATTTTATAAAAACTTTCAATATTTTTTTTGAATTTTATACCTATGTTTATCTGTGCATTTACGAAGAGGTCGGTACCATCTACAACGCCAAAATAAAGGCTCAAATTGATGCCAAATGTGATTTTTTTTCCAACTTTTGACCCGGACCTTTATTTAATTTTGATTTTTAGATACATCTAATTAATTATATGTGAAAATATTAATTTTTTAAGAATCAATGAAAATTAGGTCTAATGATAAGATAAAAAAGAATTTTAATAGACGAATTTAAATTTCGAACGTAATATTGCTAGAACGAATAATTTAAAATTATGAAATGGATGCGAAAAATATTCTTTAAATAATTAGGAACGATTTTAACTTTTAAGAAAAGAATTAAACGAGGGATATTCACAAGTGAAGGGACCATTTTATGCAAACAGAATATATTATAAGAAGAATATATATATATATATATATATATATATATATAGTATAAGAAAAGTGAGTGAGCAATATTTATCTAAACGTTTATAAAAAAAATTTATTGCAACGTAAATCTATATTTGTGGAATAAGATGCGTATGGAACTCGTGAGTTTGACGTAAATACTTTGAAAATAGAAAGCAGCATGTGCTGAATTTGTGATAACACTTTTCACGTATAATATGATTTACTTAAAAAAATATGGTAAACTATTCCATTAGCCATTAATTTATTGTCTTTTTGTATTTTAGTCATTAAACTATCTTTTTTTCTTAAAAATACATTAATATTATTATTTTTTATTTTAATTACCGGCTCAGTGTCATTACTTTTTTAACAAAATTTATATTTAAGTTACCATTGCAAAAAGATCTAATGCTTAGCTACTAAACTAAGTCATATAATTATTACAGTGTAACAAAATTAATATTCAACTCAAATTATTGTTAAAATTAAAATCAAACTGAAGTTATTTTTTGCTTCTTTTAGAAATTAAATAAACTAGTTGAATAAATAATCATTTACTATAAAAATCAATATAATATTTTTAGAATGTAATTATTAATTTTTTCAAATAAAATTAATAATTATGTGAATTAATTACTTTAATTATAGTTAATTTGTGTTAGATAATATGAAAAGTTGAAATATTGAATATAGAATAATTGTTGACAACTATGGTATATAAATACAGAGCCGACTTTAAAGGGTGTAACTTGAATGAAATGATTGTTCAGGGTCCATGACTTTTTAATTTTATAAAATAATATTGATTTTTTATTTTTATAATTTAATCTTTTTTATACTTTATTAATATAATAATAGATTAATTATTCAAAATATATTTTTGTTTAGGGTTTAGTCAAGGTTTATAGCTAAGACTTCCTATTTTATTAATTTTATAAAAAGTTCCATACTTTTTACTTTTATTATAACTAAGGGTCCACAATTTAATTATTTTTCTATGGTTTATTAATTTAATGTTAAATTAATTTTTTAAAATAATAGAATATATATTTGTTTTATATACCCTATTTTTGAGTTTTTGATCAAAATTTATAATTAAGGGTCCTTAATTTTTTCAATTTTATAAAATTGTCCCTACTTTCTATCTTTATAACTGAGGGATCATACTTTAATTATTTTAATGGTCTATTAATACAATGTTAAATTAATTGTTCAAAATAATAGAATATAATTTCTTTATATTTTACCTATTTTTAAGTTTTTACTCATGGCGCTAAAGATATTCGAGATGACTCTATATAAATATGTTATTGAAAAAGATATTTTTATGGTCCTTTATGATATGTTTTGAGATTTAAGTTTTTTTCCCATTTTGATATTCCACATTTTGAAATATATATTTTCAATTTAAAACTTTTTTTCTTTAGTACAATCGAATAATTTGATATGTTATTTTGTCTGACATTTATTTACCATAGTATTATCGTATGAGACTAATAAAAACGTTAATATTATAACTCATAATAATCATCTCAAATATATAAGATATCCATATAACAGAAAAAAACTAAATCGTCATAAAAATAATATAAATATAGCACATGTTTTTTTTTCTAACTCAACAAAAGATCGAGTTTTCAAACAATTTGATATTTAAAAAATAAACAGTCAAAAGTATCTTGACAGCCTATATAATATAAATAAATAAATAAATATAAACCTGACAAATTTGACTCATACCGAATTATCTGAATTGATTTATCTAATTTGAGACCCGATATAGAACCGAACAAGATGATCCAAAATTAATCTGAAGCCCGAAATAACCTAAATCAAACCGAAACTAATATGGATTTTAGTTAGACCGAAAACAACTGGAATAGAAAGTAACCTGAACGAAAAATAACCTGAAGTGAAAGCAACCCGAATCTAGTTCACTCATACCCGATTTGAACCAAACTTCGACTCTATTTTAACCAAATAATTGAATCTAAATGAAGGGATATTTTATTTATTTATATTTTTTTGTTATCTAATTTTAGAATCGATAAATAGTAAATGATTTATGTTTTAGTCTATTTTTTATTATACTACTAGTTAACAACCACTTCTAATAATAGTTTAATAATTCAATATAATCTTTCCTCAGTTAAAAGATCATTACTATGTCTTGATGAAATAACTTCTAACTATAAATTTGAATTGTGACAATATATATTCAATAAAATTTTTTATTTTAAAGATTTATTTATTCGATTGAATATAACTAGAAACTTCTATCTATGCATTTGAGATGTAACAATATATACTCATATAAAATTCTTAAATTATAAGTAATAAAGAGAAGCACCAAACGTTATGGTGACAAAGAACGACAAAGATTGACCCAAAAAATCTAAAGGTTGACCCGAATTGAAACAGATTCGAATTGACCCGAAAATCTAATGACTGACCCGAATCGAAGCCAACTGATCCAATTTTTACTCAACCCGAACTGAATTTTCATAGTCCCGAACTAAACTCAACTCAAATCTGTTTCGATCCGAACCGAATCTAAACCGAGGTAACCTAAACCCAAAATAACCCAAACCGAAATGATCTGACTCCGAACCCGATTCGAATGACCTGATTGTCACCTCTAAATAAATACATTTAAAGTAATTGATTCACGTAATTGTTAATTTTTATTTAAATATACTAAGACATATATCTTAAAAAAATATCAGAAATTTCATTTTAAAAATGATTTAATATTAAATTTATAAAAAATATTATTTAATTAGTTTATTTTATTTATAGATAGACAAAGAAAACGTTAGTGATATTTTATCAAGAAACAATATGACGACTAAAATAAGAAAAAGACAATAGATTGATGATTAATATTATTATAATTTACCTTAAAAATAATGATATAAAGAAGCATGTTGAAGCATCGATGTCATCGATGTTTAAAAAAATACAAAACCCAACAAGTTGAAAATGTCATATCCATTTAAAAAAAACAATGAAATATTATTTTAAAAAACAATTATGACTTTTATTTTGAAAACTTGGGGATTTATAAATTGATTTCAATTAAATTGAAAGGGAGTCGCCATTGACCTTTGGGTTAGGTAGATCAAATATCTAAAAACATCTTTTAAATTAATTTTAATGAATAATCGTTTTTTAAGACAAAAATCAGTATGCGTCATCAAAGATTTGATTTATTGGATTCGCGAGTCGGTTACGCGTGAGGAAGGGTTAGCAGCCCCCACAATGTCCAAAATTGGTACTTAAATAGCTTACATGTTGTCGTAATGGTAGAATTCGTGACTCGAATATAAATTAAAAAAATGATCCATTTATTAAAGTTTAATTAATTTACTTCGAATTAATTATTTAAAGAAAATCCTTTTACTTGATAAGAAATCTTAAAATTTGCAATCCTCCGTCGGGAAACCTATCTCAACTATTTCTTATTTGTAAAAGAATATTCACTCCTTATTGATTTAAAAAACGTGAATCGAATATAAATTGACTATCGACCTTTGCATAAATTAAATTGCTTTATAAAAACACATTGAATCATAAAAGATTTAATTAGTAAAATAAACTAGATTTATTTCAAGTCCCATTTCGTTTGAACGTCGTATCAGATTGTACCACTTCGCTCAAGTGATACTTCCCACACTCGTTCTACAAATATGTATTCTTGAAAATATTCAAATAATATATCAGTAAATAAGTAAATAAGGTAGAAACAAACAAAATTATAAATGGAAAGTAAAATATTTACAACATAAAACTAATAACATTTGTTTAATGTTAGACATAAAAATACATAATATCTGAAATATGTACCTACATGAGAGACTAAAATAAAAACAACTAAATATTACAAACCAAAATACAATGGACAAAAAAGTAAGTACTTGGTAATTTTAGGGACCAAAATGGTACTAACAAAAACTTAAAGGCTAAACAATAATTACAAGTAAACTAGAGCCCAGATTGCAATATTAAATAATACAGGCACTAGAAATGAAAATAACCCATAAATAATATTAAGGACTAAAATAAAATAAACCAAAAACATGGAGGATTAAATAATAATTAAACCCTAAACATTCATACCAAATCAGTGACCAAAACAAAAGATGCATAAATCTTAGGGCCAAATTTGAATATAAAAAAAATATATAACACACTAAATCAGTGACTAAGATGAAATAATTACAAATATCGTGACCAAAGACAAACATAAACAAAAATGGTATAATAATAAACTAGTGACTTAAATGTAAGTATTGAAATGTAAGTGCTCGAAAGAGAACAATGAAAAATTTCATTAAATGGCCAAAAGGCGAGATTACAAAGGATCAGGGACTAAAAAATTATTTAACCATAACCTAAAAACATGTTGAACTCCCCTTTCAAACGACGTCATTCCGTGCATGGTATTTAAGGCAAAAAACCGAAGCCTCTTCTCTCATTTCCCTCATTTTGCTTCATTTCATAAAACAGAGAAAGACAGAGAGATTTAGAAATCTCTCAACCTCCCCTCGTCGGGGAGAAGAGGCTGTCGTTCACCGGCTCCGTTCCACGACGTTCCACAATGGAGTTCATAGCGGCGCCCGGAGGAAGAAAACTACCTCAAAATATCCCTTTCGACTTCCTCAAACCGAAAACCACCCCCGCTTAACACCAATCTCACCGTTAACCCCTAGATCTAGATGTTACCTTTCGAAAGATTTGGAAAACGATGACCTTTGGGTTATCCTATGCTTTGAACATACATAAGTTACTCTCATTCTCTTTAGTATTTTTTTTTTGGCTCGAATGGTTCTCTATGGTTTTCCTTTTTTTGTTTGAATTTTTTTATTTCGTTCGAATTTGTTTTTGGGTTTCTCTTCGGTTTTCTTTCTCTCATTTTTCCCTATGGTTCCCCTTCTCTCTCTCTTTCTTCGTTTTTTATATTGCTTCTGTGATTGATGAGTTTGTTGCCTAAGAAAATAGGGTTTGATTACCTTATTTTCAGCCTCCAACAGAGCTAGATCTCCCTCGAAATTTATTGGATTTGTCTCCTTTTATTTATTTTTTCTTAACTGTTGATATGATTTGGTGTCACTGTTTGGTACAGATTTGTCGATGGTAGTGATAAAGGCGGTCGACGAGGGTAAGGCTCGGCTTGAGCGGTGGCCAGTGAGATGAAAAATTGGCACGTGAAGCTCACGTGCCTGTGAGAGCTGAAGCGTTAGCGATGGTTGTTGATGATACATTTAGGGTTTTAAAACCCTAATAGGTATGGGTTAAAGATTGGGCTGGTTTGGGTTGGTTGTTGAGCCAGTTGGAACAGCTCTTAGGGCTATTTGGGTTGCTGGATCCTCTTGGATCAAAGCTGGGTCTGAGTACTGTTGTAGTGGGTTGTTGGGTTGGCTTGTAATGGTGGGATGCATTTGTTTGGGCTTCAAGTGGCCTACAAAAATGTAATTAGAATAATAATAATAATAATAATAATAATAATAATAATAATAATAATAATAATATTTTTTTAAGACACGGGAAAAAACTGGTGTCTACAGCTGTCCATCTTTGCACATTCTTGTGTGAACAAGTATAGGGCAAAGACGAAAAAGATAACAAGGTTTTGTCCGGTTCTCTTTTTTTGTATTGGAAATTGGAGATGTTTGTTGTTGAGGACGACACTGCTCATACGCGATGAAGAGTTCTGGTCGTTTTTAGTTAATTGGGAGATAACACAGTTCCTACGTGATGAGGAAGTTTGTCTATCTAAGGGTGACACGACTCCTTTGTGATGAGGAGATCTAATCGGTGGATGACATAGTTCCTACGTGATGAGAATGTCAGGCCATCTTTATGGATGATAACATGACTCCTACGCGATGAGGACAACTGTTTATCTAGGGGTGACACGGCTCCTACGTGATGAGGAGGTCTGGTCGGGAGATTACACGGTTCCTACGTGATGATGACGACTGGCCATATTTAGGGATGATAACACAGTTCCTACGTGATGAGGATGTCTAGTTTTCTAAGGGTGACACGGCTCCTACATGATGAAGAAATCTAGTCCAGGGATGACACGGTTCCTACGTGTGAGCACCATTTATTTACAAACCAGATCCAAACCATTAAAAAAACCAACCTGTCATAACCGTCTTTCGGTTGAGCCCCAAAATTGGGCTTCGACGTGTATTAAATGGGTTAGAGTCGCCACCGACCATTTTAAAACGAATTTAGGTGGGTCGGACACCATCTTACCTGATCTGCATTGTACCAGAAACGTGTCGGGTTCGGGAGTCGGTTACGGTCAAGGAAGGATTAGCACCATTGAACCGCCCTTTCGGTACCAATTAATTTTCCGATTGTCTTTAATTGCGAAAATTAATAATTTAAATTAAAAATTCAATTTAAATTGTTTATCTTGGATCTGGTTGGAAATCTAAAAAAGTAAAAAATGTTAAAAATAATAATAACAATAAATAAAAATTAAATACATCCAAAAAATAATAATATTAAATAAATAAATAAAATACCAAAATAATAAATCAAAAAAAAAGAAGAGGAAAAAATGTGAGATAAATAATAATAATAATATAATAATAAAACAAACAAAGAGAGATAAAAATAATAGTGAAAGTACAATAAAATAAACCAAAATAAATTTGGAATACAAATAAAATAAAAAATTAAATATTGAAAAATGAAACGATTGTTATGAAAAAAAATAAGAAAGATAAATATATACATATATAAATAAATATATAAATAAATAAAGAATCAAAAGAATAAAAGATTTAAAGTACTGAAATATCACAAATAAATATTTAAAGGACTAAAATGAAACACATGTATAATATGGTGCCAAACTTAAAAAAAATATAAAGCTAACATGTGATTAATAATAAAGTCAAGTGACCAATTTGAAAGAAATTAAAACTTGGATCCATCGCTACAAATGGAGAACTATTAAATGACTAATTCTCTAATTAGCCCAAAAATTCTATGAAACTCACATAAAACCCTTATTTCAAGCGTGATTTGATTTGACTTTCATGTGCTTTCTCATTCTCTTTGGTTTTCTTCACTGCGGTACCTCTCCACCCTCGTTTTTGCTTCAAAGAAGATCCAAACGACATGAAAAAGACCGAAGAAGCTTCGTCCAGAAATGGGTATTTCTCAGGTAAAGAACCAAACCCTTGAAAGTTATTTTTTTCTTCGTTCGAATGATACAAAGCTTCTCTCGAATTTAAACTCTCAGCGATTTTCTTGTGTAAAAACTCCCCCTTGAATCGTTGATTACATCTTTATTTATATGTAAAATAATCCTACTCTTAGACTCTGTTTTTGAGTCATAGCCAAACTAAACTACCCATGTTTGTTGCTTGTTTGTTGGTGGTCCTTGGAGTCACGTTCGCCGGACGGTTCGGGGTTGTTGGCATAAAGAGAGGCATACGAAAGGAGGGGTCTGCGCTGGCGGCGCTGGATGAGAGATTGAGAGATTAGGGTTGGGTGCTTCATGAGGCCACTTGGTCACGTGATAGGTTGTAACCTGGGCCATTTTCCCCATTTGTAAACACATTGGGCTAAGGCCTGCAAAACACATGAAATAAATAATGAATATATATATATATATATATATATATAATATAATATATATTTGTAAAATATATGTGATAGAAATGACATGTCGACAGCTGCCCCTCTTTGTTCATTTTCGTGTAACGAAAATAGAGCAAAGATTAAAAGACACGAATTTCGTCCGTATCGAATGCCCTCTGTCATAGAGTTGAAACCCGATATTTGGATTAAATCAAGAAATGAGTCCCTCGCCGTGAGGTTGAGTTGAACTGGAAACTTCTGGGAATGATATCCTTCGCCGTGAAGTTGAAATCGAACTCAAAGGTTTTGGTAAGTGACTCATGGATCGTCTTCTGGCTCAAGATACTTCGTCGTGAAGCTGAAACTTGACCTGAAGACTTTGGTGTCGATGTGTTATAGATGATTCCTTCGTTGTGAAGTTGGGTCAATCTGTTAGGGTACGGTACCCTTTGTGAAGTTTTATATGTATATGGCCCCTTCGTCGCGAAGTTGAGCCTGGGAATTGGATATCCTTCGTCGTGAAGTTGAAATCCAATGTAAGTTGTGCTGTTCTAAAACTAGAAAGTGTGTTGATAGATACTCCTTCTTTGTGTTGAATATCCTTCGTCGTGAAGTTGAAATCCACTCTAAAGATGGGTACTACTTGTATGCACAATTCCCTTCGTCGTGAAGTTGAAATCGCGTGTGACCCCTTCGTCGTGAAGTTGAGTCTGGAATTGGATATCCTTCGTCGTGAAGTTGAAATCCAAGTAAGTTGTATTGTTCCGAGTCCAATATTCTCCGCCGTGAAGTTGAAATTGGTTCTGGAACTGGGAAATTGTTTGTTGACAACCAGCCGTCCCTTCGTTGTGAAGTTGAACTTGTGTTGTCTCGAGTCCAATATCCTTCGCTGTGAAGTTGAAATTGGCTCAGAAATTGGGAATTTATTTGTTGACAACCAGCCGTCCCTTCATTGTGAAGTTGAACTTGTGTTGTCTTGAGTCCAATATCCTTCGCTGTGAAGTTGAAATTGGCTCTGAAATTAGGAAGTTGTTTGTTGACAACCAGCCGTCCCTTTATTGTGAAGTTGAACTTGTGCTGTCTCGAGTCCAATGCCCTTCGCTGTAAAGTTGAAATTGGCTCTGAAATTGGGAAATTGTTTCTTGACAACCAGCCATCCCTTCGTTGTGAAGTTGAACTTGTGTTGTCTTGAATAGCGCAACATCCTCCGTTGTGGAGTTGAAATCGTGGATGTGTGGGAACGATATCCTCTGTCGTGGAGTTGAAATCGTGGATGACCCATTCGTCGTGAAGTTGAGCCTTGACTTGAATATCCTTCGCCGTGAAGTTAAAATCCAAGTATTGTGAAGTTTGGCTTCGAGCTAGATATCCTCCGTCGCGAAGTTGAAATCTACTATCGAGTTGATTGTGTAGCTTTGAGCTCAATATCATTCGCTGCTGAAATTGACTTTAGCTAAAACCTGAAAAAGTTATGCATATATGTGATGAGATGGATGCAATGCTCTTAGGTATGCCTAAAATGCATATGCAACATATGTTATTTTTGGGCTCATGAGAGAAATCTCGATCTCCGCTTGCTTTTCTGGAATCTTAGTTCTGGAATCTTCAAGTTCTGATCCCTGATCTTGAATTCTTCAAATGTTCAAATCTGATGTACACATTTTATTTTTTGATTTGAGAAATGCTTCTCGACCATCCCAAGTATGTGCCTGAGCTGAGTGTAATGGTTCAGATGATGCTTCAAGAGAAATTGTCTCGAAAGAGACAGAATTCATTTCAAGGGAAACGGTCTCAAAGATATCTGTTGTTTCATGAGAAACGGTCTCAAGGGAGACAAAATTTTGTTTTAAAAAAAACTGTCTCAAGAGAGACAAAACTTAGTTCAAAAAGAAATTGTCTCACGGGGAGATGAAATTAATTCCAAGAAAAACATATTCAAAGATTTTATTTCAAGGGAAACTTTCTCAAGAGAGATAAAGTTTGTTTCAAGGGAAACTGTCTCAAGAGAGATAATGGTGAGCACGATTCCCTTCGTCGTGAAGTTGAAACCGTGGGTGGCCCCTTCGCCGTGAAGTTGAGCCAGGAATTGGATATCCTTCGTCATGAAGTTGAAATCCAACTTGAAAATGCGAACTGGATCGGTTCTAAATTAGCTCTCGAACTCGTCTGAAGTTGATTCTAAGATCTGTCGTTTTTTCAATATGTCAAATTAGTTGAGGTGTAGCTCCTCGCTACTGAGTTAAGCAACCACCATCGATTTCTTACAAACTCTTTTGAATCAGGTATCTTTCGCATTGAAGTTGAAACTTAACTCTAAAGCTGCAAAAATTGTGTATGCCAAAAATGATAAATTTGATGCTCTCAAGTATGTCTAAGATGCATACAACATGAATTAATGTCATTTATCTCTTGGATAGAGCCTCATTTTTGCCTGCTTGTTCCTGTATGTGGAGGAAATGCCTTCAGAAGGTCTGATAATTCGCATTAGGATGTTGAATCCCCAAAGATGCCCCAATATCCAAAAATGCCCTAATATTTCATGTTAAATCTTCAAAGATGCCCCAAATGTTCCTCATTTCTTGCTTCAGCATTGATTCTGAGCATGAGTTTTGTGTCTAAGAGTCACATGTCATTTACCAAGATCCACTCTAGAGAGACTGTCTTGTTTGAAAAAAATAATATTTTTCTCTTTTATTTTCAAAGTTATGAAAATATCAATTAAAAGTGTTTTGAAAAATGTTTAATCAGAAGTTTTGAAAATATTGCCCCTTTCATGGTTTTACAATTTAGACGAATCATAAAACTAGAGTTCGTCGGATATCAAAGAATTAATTACAATGTTAATCCTTCAATAAATTATAGCTATTTGACAAGTGTCAAGATCAAAGCTATCTTTGGGAAATGGTTGAGTAAGGAAAGGATAAAAAAGTCTCCGGTTATTGTGTTTGGTCAAAGGTTTGGCATTTGATGCTCAAAGGTTTGGCAAAAGTTTGATGGGGTATCTTGCATGCTCCTCTACTAGAAGTGTTCTCTGACTCCCAACCTTCGTGGTCATACTCGGATTGTGCGATGCCGTATCAAGGAACTTGTGTGATCGCCTCAGTTGTACAATTTTTATATTCGAGCCACCTCAGGTTTTCACCTCGAACCCTGCTTTGGTTTCAAGACGTTATTCAGGATTTACGTCTTGAACCCCCCTTTGTTATTTTTATATACCATGCATTAATTACATTGTTTTTTTTACAAACAAAGATTAATCCTGATGGGCGGGATGAAATCTGAAGATAGTCTCTTATGTTTAGAAATCTATGTATGATTAGAAGGGACTTTTAAGGCACGTAATGTAGGCTAGAGCTCATGGTTATGAAAGAAAAGGATAAATAGGCCCAAATAAGTGTTATAGGGTTTTGAACCAAGGATCAATTCATTCTGATGCCTTCAATCTTGTCTTGCTCAAAATGTCTCTTTCTCTTGATGCTCTATGATCTTAGAGTGAAGTGATTCAGTGATTCGGGAAAGATTGTGCTTGATCAATCTCATAGTTTGAAGCTTGATGTACCATTTGTCTTTAGGGAATCTTTGCATGTGCTTTTTGTCCCTTTATCTTTTTGATTTTTGTTCTTTCTTTTTTCTTTTGTTTCTATTTTTTCTATTTTTTCTTTTTTTTTTCTTCTTTTGCTTCTTTTCTTTTTTGTTCTTGATATGATCTTCGCACTTGCCATTTGGTCCACCTTTGGATCGATGTCTTCACTCATGTGAGCAGATTTCTTCCACTTTGCCCCCCAGTGTGGAGGGTGATCCTTGGTTAGGGTTGAATCATAAGAAAAAAATACTATAGACTCAAAAGGGGACACAAAGGATATATATTTTCTCCTGTTGTGAAGGGATAAAGAAAGAAAGTCGTTCATCATTTCATACATGTAAGTCTTCACAGAAGATGTATCCTCAGGGGGATAGATTTTCAGGATTAGTTCTATTCACATGAAAACAATGTAGTTAATGCATGATAGAATTATTTTGGATGAATTCTTCTTCATTTTTCCCCAGATATCTCAATGTTCAAGCTCCCTGCGAGATGCCCCAAGTTGTGTCTTTAGAATAACGCTCATGTTCAGATGAACAACTCAATGCCTTGGGTTTTAATGGTATTAAAACATCAATTTTGAGTCTAAAAAGACAGTGGTGTGATTTTATTGACTCAAAGAAAGGTATGGGTGTATCGAAAAGATAAAGACAATGTTCAAGAATTTGTCCTTTTTGGTAATGACCATGAGTTATTTTGGGTAAAGAATCAAGGTATTTTATTTTGGGGTTTGAGACAGGATAAGAAAGGTCTAATCTTGTCATATGTCAAAAATCTGTAATTCTTGAAGAATTAAAATAATCCTTAATTCATTTAATATTCGAAGAACTAAAGATTAAAATTTGTTCAATTGCTCCACCTTAGAATGTAGCATAAATTCAATCATTTAAAAGATTAAGTAAACATGAAAGATCAAAGACGTGTTCAAACAAAGAAATCTTTTATATGCCATGCCCCCTTCTTCGGCAAGCACCTTACAATTTTTAGATGAATGTTTGGGGCTTCTTATGTGGCAACTGCAAACAACTTCAACATCGTAGTCCTTAGGATATGTGGACTCTTTTTTCAGATCATCCTGGCAGGCTTTGTCCTACAATCAGTTGACCAGGTTCCCACTGTATTGATTTCAGCTTTTTCTTTAATTGTTAAAATCTTGCTTCAATGCGGTGTCATGTGGTTAAGAACACTTCATCGAATCCTCCATGACTTAAATTCATGTTTGTGAAAATGCTTAAAATGTAGATGAAGATGCAAAAATGAAAAAATGCAAAATGTAAGAATGCATGAAATGTTAGAGGCATTGATCCAGAAAAGTGTCTATTATTATAAATAATCTTTACTTAGACAAAAATGTTTTATCTTGTAAGAGACGTAAAAATAATCAAAGGTACATTCAGACTAAATTCTCTACACCCTGAACAGCTTATAGTAGGTTGACAAGTCTTCTATCTTCATATGTCACTGGTTGTATGCCTTGTCGGACCATTACAGCTTCCCTTTACCGGGCCGTGTAGATGATGAGCTGCCTTCTGTACTTGATCCAGGAAGTCTCGGGTGACTGCGTCTCTGGCCTTTACCCTTTGTTGTGCTTGCTCCCAACGGAAACGCCACTGTAAACCTCCATTAAAGGGCACTATCTGAAGCTCGTTTGCTTGCTTCTTGAACCCATCTACAATAGCTTCTAACTCAGCTATTGTTTTTCCATCTCTCTCATGTTGTTTCTCCAGATCAGCCATCCATATTCTCAAACATTGGTTTTGATGCTGACTGTCTGCTAAGCGTCTTTGGGCAGTCTTCATATGTTCCTTCCAGGCTCTCTCATCAGGCCCCTTGAACTTTCTTTTCAAGCTGTGAGCTTGATCATTCCAGTACTCAGAGGACACTTTCAACTTGGAGTTATCATTAACTTTATCTTGATACCCCTTTCTCAAGTCTTCGAGCTCAAAACAAACCCTTTTCTGTTCCCTTTCCAGTTTGTTTGCTCTATCTCTCTGAGAGTCGGCATTTAGCTTCCATTGATAGCATTCAGCTTCAAGTTCCTTAACTCTCTGCTTCAGTTCGTTATTCACAGCTTCAAACTCTGCCTTGGCTATCTCAAGTTTAGAAGGGGCAGGTCTGAGATGTTCCTCCATGGTCTGGTTGTCTTCACAGTCTGGCACCGGGATGTTATCATTCTTTCTCAATCTTTGTCACTCCATATAATCCAGAGTAAGCATGTCTCTGGCAGCTACAACATCCATCCGGATTACTTTCTTCCATGAATCGACTGCTTCCTTGATCATCTTCTTATAACTGTCACCATGATACACAAACTCTGATGTAGATAATCCATATGTTGCTGGGACAAACTGACGTGCCCCATACTGTCTAAGTGCCAACAACAGAGCATACCCAACTGCACCCCAAAGTCCAAATAGGGTCATAGTGTCAGAATTCCCACACTTGAAAAGAACATCACTGAGGAACAACCAGGGGGCTCTCCAGGTAATATCCCGGTCCTGAAGATGCGTGAAGACCTTCATCCATTTTTCCTTTGTAGCACCTTCATGCCATTTCATAGTGATGAACTCTCCCAAAGGTGAATAGGTGGTGCTAAATCGGTGGTAAGCAACCCCGTTAGTCTTTCAGAAGTGGCTGTGAATCCAGACTTGAAGGAGTTGAACACACCCAATGAACCAGTTCTTCTGCAATGATTAAGAGAACGAAGGGTCTCGGCTAAGATGGCCGGTGTCGGGTTGACTCGCTTCGGAAGTTTCTCGAATAGTTCCACCACAACAGCATCAATGTAGCCCAAAGTCTTCGGGAATATAATCAGACCATATAGACCTAGCGCAAACATGTCTATTGCCTTCCACTCATCAGGATGGTCCCTTATCAGTTACTTGATATGAAGCCAAGCAATTCCTTCCCCACTGCCTTTACATCGAGCTCGGTCTGCTACCCATTTTTCATCAACCCCGACGACCTTGGATAGTGCATTCTTGAAAGGCTGACTTTTGATGTGTTTAATGTAAGCTCGCCCCAGTCTGATGTTTTCACAGTGCAGCAGTGTAGTGTACTCTTCAATGGTGGGCACCATATCTTCCTGATTAAAAGTGAATCAACTGTATCCCGGGTTCCAGAATTGAACCAACGCTCTGATTAAGGGTTCATCAATCTTGACATGAAGCAACAATGCAATGTCACCGTATGTTAGTTGAACTTCTGTTTCTGATCATTCTTCCAACTGTCCCAGATACCTTGAAGCTCTTGCACGTCGTTCTGTTTTAGGTTGATAGAGGCATAGCTAACCAGCTCTGACACATAGCTTCCTTGAAGGTTTGTCTCATTTTTCTTTCTAAGTCATCTCGGACCATAGTCGTGCCTCAGCGTTTTAATATCTTGTATTACAACACCTTTGTCCATTAATTCAGATTATTTTATGTGTAATAAACGCTTTTTAAAGATCAATAGCCTCTTGTTATGATGCGAATGCTAAAAAACAAACACAAAGGTAAAAATGTTAGTAAAATAAAAATAAATAAATAAATAAAAATGACGAAAGAAAAAAAAAAGAAAAAACAAAGAGATATGGTTAAGGTAAAAATATCCTAAGTTTCGGAATGTGGTTTTGGGGTAGGCTCTAATTCTCCATGGTCTTCTGGTTTAGGTTCTAAAAAATGGTACTCGAGTTCTCCTTGCATGTGCCCCCTTGGGCTTGTCAGACCCTTAGTCCTAAACCCATCACAGGCTTGTGTGGACTAAGTTAAACTCGAGATGACACATTCCCTTATGTCTATGCGGAAAATAAATTCACACGAAGACATAAGGTATATGAATCCCGAAGGCTACTTGCTAGGCATATGCGGTGAATAAATTCACACGAATGCGTCGTTTTCACCCCCACTTGAAACGGGTTCGGAGCTCGGGTATAGAGCCAGAGATGAATTTTTTTCAAAAATCTGAAATCATTGAAAAAATGTCAGTACAACTATTTATTTGAAAAATAATCAAAGGTAAATAATTGGAATCGAATAAATAAATTTAAATTTAAATTTTCAATTTTCGCTCAAAAAGACAACCGAAAATTAATTCTGCCCTGACTCACTTACCTTTCCCCAGCAGAGTCGCCAAGCTGTCGTAACCGTGTTTCGGTTGGGCCCCGGAATTGGGCTTTGACGTGTATTAAATGGGCTAGAGTCGCCACCGACCATTTTAAAACGAATTTAGGTGGGTCGGACACCATCTGACCTGATCTGCATTGTACCAGAAACGTGTCGGGTTCGGGAGTCGGTTACGGTCAAGGAAGGATTAGCACCCTTGAATCGCCCTTTCGGTACCAATTAATTTTCCGGTTGTCTTTAATTACGAAAATTAATAATTTAAATTAAAAATTCGATTTGAATTGTTTACCTTGGATCTGGTTGAAAATCTAAAAAAGTAAAAAATGTTAAAAATAATAATAACAATAAATAAAAATTAAATACATCCAAAAAATAATAATATTAAATAACCAAAGTAATAAATAAAAAAAAGAAGAGGAAAAAATAAACAAGGAAAAAATGTGAGATAAAAAATAATAATATAATAATAATAAAACAAACAAAGAGAGATAAAAATAATAGTGAAAGTACAATAAAATAAACCAAAATAAATTTGGAATAAATATAAAATAAAAAATTAAATATTGAAAAATGAAACGATTGGTATGAAAAAAATAAGAAATATAAAAATATATATAAATAAATAAATAAATAAATAAATAAAGAATCAAAAGAATAAAAGATTTAAAGTACCAAAATATCACAAACAAATATTTAAAGGACTAAAATGAAACACGTGTATAATATGGTGCCAAACTTAAAAGAAAAATAAAGCTAACATGTGATTAATAATAAAGTCAAGTGACCAAGTTGAAAGAAATTAAAACATGGATCCGTCACTACAAATGGAGAACTATTAAATGACTAATTCTCTAATTAGCCCAAAAATTCTATGAAACTCACAGAAAACCCTTATTTCACGCGTGATTTCATTTTACATTCATGTGCTTTCTCCTTCTCTTTGGTTTTCTTCACTGCGGCGCCTCTCCACCCTCTTTTTTGCGTCAAAGAAGATCAAAACGACATGAAAAAGATCGAAGAAGCTTCGTCGGGAAATGGGTATTTCTCAGGTAAAGAACAAAACCCTTGAAAGCTATTTTTTTCTTCGTTCAAATGAAACAAAGCTTCTCTCGAATTTTAACTGTCAGCGATTTTCGTGTGTAAAAGCTCCTCCCTTGAATCGTTGATTACATCTCTATTTATAGGTAAAATAATCCTACTCTTAGACTCTGTTTTTGAGTCCTAGCCAAACTAAACTACCCATGTTTGTTGCTTGTTTGTTGGTGGTCCTTGGAGTCACGTTCGTCGGACGGTTCGGGGTTGTTGGCGTGAAGAGAGGCATGCGAAAGGAGGGGTCTTCGCTGGTGGTGCTGGATGAGAGATTGAGAGATTAGGTTTGGGTGCTTCAGGAGGCCACTTGGTCACGTGATAGGTTGTAACCTGGGCCATTGTCCCCATTTGTAAACACATTGGGCTAAGGCCTGCAAAACACATGAAATAAATAATGAATATATATATATATAATTAATATAATATATATTTGTAAAGTATATGTGACAGAAATGACGTGTCGACACAACCAAACCCAATTGGAGCCCAACAGGACCCAAAATCAGACTCGACCCAGATTCACCCAAATCCAACCCGACCTGGGTTTACTTTACCCAGCTGGGCAGCCGCCCACTTCACCCAATCATAACTCACTTTTCTTCCCTAACCAACAACCACTCGTTTCTGTACCAATCTGAGCAAGATTAGCCATGCACGCCCGCCACCACCAAGCCCCACTCAACCTGCAGAAAGAAAACACAAGAAAATAACAATCATTCTTTTTTCTTCTTTTTTCAGTTGAAAATGGGTATTTAACCCAAGAAAAAAGAATTGTAAAGAGGATTGAAAAAAAGAATCCTCCCAAATATTGTAACACTCAGTTCAGAAGAAATAAACCACCAAATCAAAGGTTTTTTTTCTGTTTTCAAATTTGAGCAACTCTTTATTTTATTTTATTTTTTTCGTATGTTTATTTTCTGTTTTGGATTTCAATAGTTTCTTTTTATTTTCAGAGCAGTATTAGGTGTTATAGAAACACTAATATATTCACATATATTTGAATAAAAAATAAAAGTAATCGAAATATTTATTTATTTATTTCAAACATAATCATACCAACTAATAACAACAAATAAAAAAAAATTAAAAGAGGGTCTGTTCTTATCAGTGTCGTTGGAGGTTTGCCGGGGGTCGGAGTAGCCGAATGGTCTAGGTCCATTTTCAGGTATTTCTAGGGGGTTTTGGTAGCCTTAGGCCTTAAAATAGGCTATAGGAGGGTAGATCTCGCATTGGGGTGATTTTGGGTTCGTTTTGGTGATTCCGATCGCCGCATGCGATGGCTGACGCGGTGGACGGACGACTATTTATATAAGGTAAAGTAATGGGTTATTTTCTTTTTAAATCCCTTAAAGATTGCCGTGTTTTTGCATTTTTGTCCCTTTAGGGACTAAAATTGATATTTTCCCTTTTTGTTATTCTTGCTTTAATGTTTTGGTATATTTAATTTTTAGTCCATGTTATTTTAGCGTGTTCTTACATTTTAGCACTTTAGGGTCTATTTTGTGATTTGTACATTTTTTATGTATGTTTTTTTTTTATTTTTAGGGTTAATTTCATTTAGGTACCTTTAAGTTTGTCGTGTTTTTGCATTTTAGTCATTTGTAGAGAATTTTTTATTTTTTTTTAAATATAGGAGGTTCGGTTATGTAATTTTACCTTTTTATTTAACAGGTTACTTTTAGGATTAATTAAAAAATGGAAAATTTCTCTTAGGTCCTTATAGGTTGTGCGTGTTTTGTATTTCAGTAACTAGTTTATTGGTTTTTATTTTATTTTGAATTATGCCTTAAGTTCTACTTTATTTCAATTTTGCCCCTTTGCATGTTTAATTTTAGTTTGGTAATTTAAAAATATATGCCCTTAGGTCCTTGTACTTATTTTATTTTATCTTGTATTTTATGTTGTTTTTCTTTACTGTTTTTTACTGTATTTGTTGTTTTAATTATTTTAACTCTTTTAATTATTTCTTTTAATTTTTTTCTTAGATTTAATTTTTAAATTATTTTAGTACTCAAATCAAACTTAGAAATTAGGACGACACTTTGGTTTAATTAGGGAGCAATTTGAGTCGAGTTTTCGCATTATACGCCCGATTACTTTTATCGATTGTTCGATTCTAAAATTAATTAGTAATTAATATTTTCTAAAAATATTAGTGTAATAATTTAGCTAATAATTAGATTTTAATTAGCCGCTAACTTTAGAAATTATTAATTTAGGTCCTAAACTTTTAAATCTTTTAGAA
The DNA here is from genome assembly GCF_006381635.1 of Hibiscus syriacus. Lineage (NCBI taxonomy): Eukaryota > Viridiplantae > Streptophyta > Magnoliopsida > Malvales > Malvaceae > Hibiscus > Hibiscus syriacus. Next base: position 7,801,211 of record NW_024063392.1, on the reverse strand, counting down.
TTCAATCCTTTAGACCTTGCCCCTTTTAGTTCCCGAACTTCGATTAGACTTTTAATATTGACATAATTAAATAGGTTAAACAGAGCCTCCATTTTAACTTAGATTTCAAATTAGTCTCTTAATTTAGGGAATAATCCAAGTCGGCCCTCACGAAAACGCTCGAGGGACAATATCGGTTATTCAATTCAATAATTATTTAAAATCAAATAGGATTAATACTAGAGACTACATTTTTAGATTTGAGCCCCTAGGTTCCTTAATTCTCATAATTTGACACCTTAAGTTAGAAAGAGCCTTAATTAGGATTGAATAAAATTTTGTTTGATTGCATTTTATTTTAAACTTTAAGGCATTGTTCACTTATTAAGAAGTTAATAGTATATCTTTCACGATCACGTTCAAGGAGTGACTACTGGAGATTCCCTAAATAGGTCGACATCCTTTTTCAAAAAACCACATTATGTTTTCTAAAAACGAGGCAATGTTTGGTTATTAGACATAATAGCTGATCTCCTGCATTTACGCTCGGGGGTGAATGCTATCGGTCTCAATAAACGAATACCCTTTTCAAACTCTGCATCCTTAATGATTTTTAAATTCAATAAAGATCAAACTCAAAATTTTCGATTTTAAATATAGGGTAATCAACTAGGTACCAATTTTTGGGTGCTTGTGGGGTGATAATACTTCCCCACGTGTAACCGACTCCCGAACCTGATTTTTGGATTTTTGTAGACCCCAAAACTCGATATTTTGATAGAAATAAAATGTTTAATTAAAATCACCCGGTTTTTACGGTATTCCAATCTCACCTTAAATGATTGGTGGCGACTCCTCACATTTCGAAACGATTTTCAAAGAGAAAACCTCGAGTCGGTATCGCTTTTCCTCGTTCAGGCTAAAAATGGTGTCGACACTACGTGATGAGGATGGCTGGCCATCTTTAGGGATAATGGTTTCAATAGAAACCGTCTCAAGAGAGAAAAAACATGTTTCAAGGGAAACAATCTCAAAGGTTGATGTTTCAACGGAAAATGTCTTAAGAGAGATAAAACTTGCTTAAAGGGAAACATAATCAAAGACTTTTGTTTCAAGAGAAACTGTCTCAACAGAGACAAAACTTGTTTCAAGGGAAACAGATGAAATATTTTTGTTTCAAGAGAAACTGTCTCAAGAGAGATAATACTTGTTTCAAGGGAAATAGACTCAAAGACTTTTGTTTCAAAAGAAACTGTCTCAAGAGAGATAAAACTTTGTTCAAGGGAAACATACTCAAAGAATTTTCAAGAGAAACTGTCTCAGGAAAGACAAAACTTTATTTCAAGGGAAACATACTCAAAGATTGTTTTAAGAGAAACTGTCTCAAGAGAGACAAAACTTTGTTTCAAGGGAAACAAACTCAAATATTTTTCAAGAGAAACTGTCTCAAGAGAGAAAACTTTATATCAAGGGAAACATACTCAAAGATTTTTCAAGAGAAACTGTCTCAAGAGAGACAAAACTTTGTTTCAAGGGAAACAAACTCAACGATTTTTTTTAAGAGAAACTGTCTCAAAAGAGACAAATCTTTGTTTCAAAGGAAACAAACACAAAGATTTTTTTTATTTTGTTTCAAGTGAAACAATTTCAGAATTTATGTTTTAAATAAAAAATTGTCTCCACCGAGACGAAATTTGTTTTGAGAAAAAATTGTCTCAAGCGAGATAAAATTTGTTTTTAGAGATAACTGTCTCAAGTGAGACAACATTTGTTTTTAAGAAAAATTTTCTCTAGCGAGACGACACTTTGTTTCGAGAGAAACAATATCAAAGGAGACAGATAGTCTACTTGTTCCTGCATGCTGAGGAAATGCTTTCAGAATATCTGATCGTTCACTTCGAGATGTTGAATATGTTTCTTCAGGTTAGAGAAATTCGATCATTTACAAACATTGATTTCCTGAAGGATCAAAATGATGCATTTATAATTGACCATCTTGGATGTTATAATGGATGAGTTTATTTTATGTGTTAGATTTGATGAATTATTGAATTTGTCCTCAAGAGAGGAGAAAAATGACTTTTAATGCACATGATGATGAGTGTTTGATGCAAATATGAAAATTTCATATATCATGTATGTATGTGTTGATGTATGTTTTCTTAATCTGTAAGGGAATGGTTGCATGAGCAGTCTTCATTCTATCCCTAATTTAGTTTATCTTCATTTTCCACCAGGGTGTACTCTTGCAAACCTCGACCTGAGACAATTTGGTTTTTTTGCCCCATCAAAATTTGCCCCAAAAATTTGGCTTCCTCTTGCCCCAGCTTCGATCCTGAGCTTCAAAGAGATATTTGTTGAATTCCAAGATATGCTTCCACATAAATTATATTTTTTGAAAATGTTTTTCTTATTTTTTTTCAAAATTTTGAAAAATATCAAAAAGAATTTTGAAAAAATATTGCCTATTTCTAAGTTTTACAATGGAAACAAATCATAAAACACGAGTTCTTTGGATATCAAAGAATTAACTGCTCTTTTAATCTATGATAGTTGCAAATCTTGGACAAATATCAAGATTGTCAGGTTGGTTTTGAGGTTGGCTATATACATTTTGAGGTTTATTTCATTGATTCGTCCTTTTTCCTTTTCTCGATCATTGTGAAAATTAGGACATGCCCCTCTTTCTTGGTTTGGCATTTTTAATCGAAGGCAGAAAAAATAACACAACTAGCATAGTCAATTACTAGACGTTTTAGAACACTTTATTTTCATCTCTCTGAAATCTTCCATTTATTCAAGCTTTGTAGGCTCTTCTAGCCAAGGTAGTGCAGAAATATCAGTCTAAAAATGAGATTTCTGAGTACTCTTGTGAAGTTGACTATAACAGGTGTTCATCAACTCCCTTAGTCCATATTCACCGAAACTCCTTACTTAGTAAATTTGATTTAATTTGCCATTGTTTGGCTAGTTGAATTTAGTTTTATTGTACATATATATTATAATTGCCTTTATTTGGCTAGCTGAAGGATTCATGTCGTCACAAAGTCTTTGACTTGACAATCATAGTGGAGCAAACACCAAATTACTAAGTAACCGATCAATATAATGGTTTGAATATAATCTATTCATAAAGCCAGGGCTTTCGAGTTTCCTCTATAACTAATTGCTTTAGCGGAATAACTCAGCTTTATTGTGTGTGTGTGTGTATATATATATATATATATATATATATATTCTGGGTATACGGATTCTATTTCTTAAGCTTGTCAAGAAGAACCTATTACAGTCCCGGTGTTTGTTGTAGGTCAGAAAATCTCATCACTAGAGTTCAATTTCCCAACAACTGATCTAAACTAGATTCACCTACTCGACCATTCCATATGTGAAGATCATGATCATCATTGAACGTAATCAATGAAAGTATATATCAATTAGCTTAGCAATTTTATGCTTCAGATACCCTATTTTGTCCGCTCTAGACATATATTTGAATGCAAAGTTCTTAATTGGCACTTCATGAGAAGAGAAAACTAGCTAGGTCCCTATAAGAGAAGGGTATATATTCTGGTGTATACTCTAGAGTAGGATTAAGGGTTTTTGTTTTGCAAAGGTTCAATCTTGTTATTTCTCACCCCAATTATTAAAAAGCTTTTAATTAAGATGATATTCAAAGAGTTTCAAGATTAAAATTTGCTCATTGCTCATTTCCTCATAAGGAAGCATTTTATTTAAAATGTTCGAACATCAAGCGACTTACAAACATTCAAATGTAGAAAAAGAAAAACCAAGATCAAACAAGATGACATGCTTTGATGAGAATGCAAGAAAACTCCTAATGGATGCCCTAGCCAACTCCTTATCAGAATGCCCCATCACACATTGAATGTCAATGCCCCTGAATCAATCAGATCTTGGACCTTGCACTTCAATGCCCCACAATTCTCAATGGTGTGCCCTGAGCTCCCAACATGATAGCTGAATATGGCGTTAATATCATGGCCTTCAGGATATGAGGCCTCTATTGGTTTGGATTGAACCGGAGTCACAAGGTTCTTCTCAACTAGCATTGGGAGCAATTCCTCATACATCATCATGATTAGATTGATGCTAGTCTTTTCACATAACACATTATGAGGTATGGTCCCTTGATTAGCTAGATAAGAACCCACCATGTTAACCTCATATTTTTCCTCATTGCCAGTACTGCTAGCGCCTCTTATATGGACAATCTTGACAGCTCTTTCAATCATTTCTCTACACATGATGACATTAGAGAAACTCTTAGTAGCAGCTCCTATCATGTGGTTGATATATGGAGATTTTAATGAGTCGATGAATAGAGTGATTAACTTTTTTTCTATCATTGGTGGATGCACTTGCGCTGCAACATCCCTCCGTCCTTGTGCATATAATCGAAAGCTCTCATCACTCTTCATCTCCATATTTTGTAGTGTTGTTCAATCAGGGGCCATATCAGTCATGTGCTTGTATTGACCCAAAAAGGAACGATCCAAATCTTTCCAAGAGCATATTTGAGAATGACTCAGTTGATTATACCACTTATAAACGAGTCCAGTCAAACTGTCTTGGAAGTAGTGAATCAACATCTGATCATTATTGGTGTATCGAGATATCCTTCGAATAAACATCTTGAGATGTGCACTAGGGTAACTGATTCCATTGTACTTTTCAAAATCGGACGTTTTAAATTTGGGTGGAAGCACCAAGTAAGGAACTAAGACTAGTTCAGTTGCATCCATTTCATTGTGAGAGCTTTGTTCTTTCCATTCCCTTGAATATTTCTCTACATCACTTTTTTCAAATTCTTTAGGATCTCATTGTTGGCTCTTTTCATCTCATCATGACCTGACCTATTGTAATCAACAGGATTATCCCGAGGATTTAACACGGTTGCTTGAATTTTAGCGGCAGAGAAGCCTACTTGGTGACTTTGAAGTTGGTGGGGCAAAATGAGTATTTGTTGATTAACATGTGCCATCACATATTCAAATACTTCTTGGGTCGAGGAAATATTCTCTTTGAATCTTTCTTGATTAAACCCAACATGTTTTGTTATAATTTTATCAACCAGGTTGTCTTGGTTTTGCAAGATACGTTCCACGGTAGCCTTTTGTGTCTGCTCCATTTTTGCTTCCCACTCTATTGCATCTTTCGCAAATTCTCTTCTAGCTCTTTCTTCAGTTTCTCAAATTTTGCATCCATTCTCAGTATTGTGTGAATGCAATTGTACAGTTAGAAACACTTCATCAGAGTTCCCCAGGAGATATGATTAATGCATGTAAAAATGCTTAAATGAATGCCATGCAAAATACATAAATGCAAATGCAGATGTAAAAAATGTTGATCCCAACGATGAATATCGTAGAATAATTTTTACCAGAGATAAAGGCCTCCACATTACAAGACAATCCGTTTTACAGACATGCTTTCTCTTAGATGTTGAGTATGAAATGGATCACTGCTTCGTCTCGGATCTTCGTCCTTGAAAATACTGCCCTCAAGTGTTATATAACCTAACTCCGCTAATGCCCCATGCGATGCTAAAGTCAGTGCGTCACTCTTTGGTGGCTAGCGATGGAATGATCGTAGATAAAACTCTACTACCTGATTACTCCTCGGATCAGTGGATCATATTTCAGTCTCAAATGATGCATGATTTTCGAGCAAGTCTCATTCTTGTACTCTTAACTTCTTTTTTCCCTCGATGCATGTTTGTGTACGCGACTGCTTGTTTGAAAACTTTTATCTCTTCTTGTGAAAATTTTCTCTCGAATATCCCCTTGCGGATTAACACTTTTGCATTATGTCATGACGATGTAACGTAATGCAAAGAAGGATGAAAAATGACACAAACAAAATAAAAGAAATAAGTTAATACATGTAAGATAATTGATACAAATAAAAATGTTATTAAATGATGAATATAACACCTACCCCGTCATGATATCTACCTGGGCATGCTTTCAGTAGATAGCAATCCTATTCGGACATGCTTTCTAACCACATAATTTATTTCAATAAAATGATCTTAACCGCATGGTATCTAGTATGCATGCTTTTATTCGGAAATAACAAATACATTCTATGAACTTAAAGGCGAAAAATTTAGGTTTAGAAGCCTCCTTTTTGTACACCTAATTTGGCACCTACTGACGGACAGAGGTTCAATATTTCTATACATAGGGTGACTGTTCTACGGTTCACTATATGCATGGTTTCGGCTCTAACTGGAAAATGGTACTCGAATTGTCCTTGATGTCGGTGCCCCCTTGGGCTTCCAAACCCTCGATCCTCACCCATTATAGGTTTTGAACGGAACGAGTTCAATTTGAGGGGATTCAATGCCTTATACCCATACGAGGAATAAATCCCTACGAAGGTATAAGGTATGTATCACATGGGTTATTTGCTAAAACTCATACAAAGAATGAATTCTTATGAGAGTAAAGGATTCAATCTGACTTATTTGGATCGAAGCTCGGGTCTAGAGCTTATGTCATGCAAATGCTCGTGATGTGTGTGAGGAGGAACATACACACCTTTGACTAAAAAGGAAACGAAAAAACTTGACAAAACTTTAACAAAAGCTGAAAAATGAATTAAAACGTTAGTACGATAAACACACATAAATTAAAAAAATCAATAAATGAATCATAAGCTAACTATAGACTTGAACTCATAATTTCCACCACTACGACAATGTGTAAGCGACTTATACCCTGACTCTCTAAGAAAAAAGTCCCTAGCTAGCAGAGTCGCCAAGCTATCATAACCATTTTTTTTAAAAAAGAATTAAATATTATTTTTAAAAAAATTATGACTTTTATTTTGAAAACTTGGGGATTTATGAATTAATTTGAATTAAATTGAAACGGAGTCTCCATCGACCTTTGGGTTAGGTAGGTCAAATACCTAAAAACGTCTTTTAAAACTATTTTAATGAAAAATCATTTTTTAAGACAAAACCGGTCTGCATCATCAAAGATTCAATTTAATGGATTCAGGAGTCGGTTACATATGGGGAAGGATTAGCACCCCCCCACAGCGCCCAAAATTGGTACTTAAATCGCTTACACACTGTTGCAATGGTAGAATTTGTGACTTGAATATAAAAAACTAAAAAATTATCCATTTATTAAAGTTAATTAATTTACTTCGAATTAATTATTTAAAGAAAATCCTTTTACTCGATAAGAAATCTTAAAATTCGTAATCCTCCGTCGGGAAATCTATATCAACTATTTCTTATTTGTAAAAGAAGATTCCCTCCTTATTGATTTAAAAAACGTGAATCAAATATAAATTGACTATCGACCTTTGTATAAATTAAATTGCTATATAAAAACACATTGAATCATAAAAGATTTAATTAGTAAAATAAACTAGATTTATTTCAAGTCCCATTTCGTTTGAACGTCATATCAGATTGTACCACTTCAATCAAGTGATACTTTCAACGCCCATTCTACAGATTAATATTCTTGAAAATATTCGGATAATATATCAGTAAATAAGGAATTAAGGTAGAAACAAACACGATTATAAATGGAAAGCAAAATATTTACAACATAAAACTAATAACATTTGTTTAAGGTTATACATAAAAATACATAATATGTAAAATATGTACCTGCATAAGGGACTGATATAAAAACAACTAAATACTACAAACTAAAATACAATGGACAAAAAAGTATGTACTTGGTAATTTCAGGGACCAAAATGGTACTAATAAAAACTTAAAGGGTTAAATAGTAATTACAAGTAAAATAGAGCTTAAATCACAAATATTAAATAATACAAGTACTAGAAATGAAAATAACCCATAAATAATATTAAGGACTAAAATAAAATAAATCAAAAATATGGAGGATTAAATAATAATTAATCCCTAAACATTCATACCAAATCAGTGACCAAAACAAAATATGCATAAAGCTTAGGGCCAAATTCGAACATAAAAAAATACAGCACACTAAATCAGTGACTAAGATGAAATAATTACAAATATCGTGGCCAAAGTTATACATAAACAAAAATGGTATAATAAATAAACTGGTGACTTAAATGTAAGTACTGAAATGTAAGTGCTCGAAAGAGACTAATGAAAATTTTCATTATATGGCTAAAAGATGAGATTACAAAGGATCAGGGACTAAACATCTATTTAACCATAACCTAAAAACACGTTGAACCCCCTTTCAGAACGTCGTCATTTTATGCATGGTATTTAAGGCCAAAAACCGAAGCCTCTTCTCTCATGTACCTCATTTTACCACATTTCATAAAATAGAGAAAAAAAGAGATTTAGAAATCTCTCAACCTCCCTCTTCGGGGAGAAGAAGCTGTCGTTCACCGGCCCCGTTCCACGGCGGTCTACGACGATGCTCACAGCGGCGTCCAGTGACCGAAGGAAGCAAACTACCCCAAAACCTTTATTTCGGCTTCCTCAAACCACCCCTATTTCACACCAATCTCACCTTAAACCCCTATATCTAGATGTTACCTTTCAAAAGATTTGGAAAACGGTGACCTTTGGGTTGCCCGATGCTTCGAACTGAGGTAAGTTACTCTCATTCTCTTTGGCATTTTCTTTTTTTTTGGCTCGAATAGTTTTATCTGGTTTTCTTTTTTTTTTGAATGTTTTTTTTATTTTGTTCTAATATGTTTTTGGGGTTTCTCTTCATTTTCTTTCTCTTCATTTTCCCTCTGGTTCCCCTTCTGTCTCTCTCTCTCTCTTTATTTTTATCTTGCTTCTGTGATTGATGAGTTTGCTGCGTGAGAAAATAGGGTTTGATTACCCTATTTTTCAACCTCCGACAGAGCCAGATCTTTCTCGGGATTTCTTGGATTTGTCTCCTTTTATTTATTTTTTAATAACTGTTGATGTGATTTGGTGTCACTGTTTGGTGCAAATTTGTCGACGGAGGCGGCAGAGGCGGTCAGCGAGGGTGAGGCTCAGCTTGAGTGACAGCTAGTGAGTTGAAAAGTTGGCGCATGAAGCTCACGTGCTTGTAGGAGCTGAAGCGTCTGCGATGGATGTTGCTGATACCTTTAGGATTTTGAAACCCTAACTAGTTTGGGTTAAAGATTGGGCCAATTCAGATCGGTTGTTGGGCTGGTTGGATCAACTGTTGGGGCTATTTGGGCTGATGGATCCTCTTGGATCAAAATCGGGTCTGAGTACTGTTGTAGTGGACTGTTGGGTTGGCTTGTGATGGTGGGCTGCATTTGTTTGGGCTTCAAGTAGCCTACAAATAATAATAATAATAATAATATTTTTTAAGACCCGAACAAAAACAGGTGTCTACAGAAAACATCTTTTATTTAGAAAATTTTCGATTAATCGAATATTACCACTCAATTGAGTATTCAAATTTGATGGGGGAAATTTGATTCCATGTGTTAACTAATAATTGGATCGTGCTTAATAAATTCAGAGATGCCTTTTTCTTATTACATGTGAAAATTAGCTTTTATCCCTAAGTGAACAATATTTACCCCAATACTGATAGTTTGATTTCGTCTTCAAGTTGTAAATTGGCTTGAACTTGAAAGTTCAAAGGCATTCGGAACACTGCAAACACACGGGCAAAAAAAGCACAGCTCAACTGTCAATAATTTCATAACCGGAGACAAATTCAGATATATTTTTTAGAATTGATATACATATGTTAATATTATAAAAATTTAAATAAAATAAATATAAATACAATTTTAAGATAAACATCATCAATAAAATAATTAATTTACATAAAAAAAAAATTGAAATTCCTAAGTGAACGTATATTCCTCATTAATTACATGTGCATATGTCATTGTCAATGACAACGATGTATTTTTGGGACACAAGAATAAGTTGGTTTCATTACTTTTTAGTCGTTTGGGCAATCAGTAGTTTCGTGCTAACACACTTATATATTTCTTAAGTTTATTCATTAATATTTGGTTAATTAAATCAAGTATTATGGAGATTTTTTTTATAGGTCGACTCTTTTAACATAATTAAACTATGTCAATGGTCACTAATGTTTGGGTAATTGTTAGTTCTCACCATTGATGTTTGAAAAGTCACAAATCGATCATTAACGTTATCGTTTATTACAAAATGATCATTTGACGTTAACATCCTTTACTTAGGGTGACAGAAAGTTGATGTGGCACATTAACTACTGATTTGGCACCGTTTGACTATTATTTTGACCTACCCTTCTCTTCCATCTTCTCTCTCATCTCCATACTTCTTTTTAACTCAAAAATCACCATTTTAATTAGTTTAGCTGCAAAATACGTGATCCTCATAAAGCATAAAGTGTTTGGCTCAACACCTTTGATACTTCAGAAGCCATCACAAAGTGCCTACGATGAAGCCCTCTAGACACTGGTTTTTACTTATCAAACGAACCATTTCCAGTCATCTCATGCTACGCCACTGTCGTCATTTTACCAATCCCAAGCTCTCTAGAGCTCTACCGCTAATATGCTGAGAGATTATTGGCACTACTCTTAGCTGCTACAGAGTTCCGCTGGTGGCCATGAACATGAAGATACAAGCTTGATGGAACAGATGATCCAATCCTCTCAATTACCCTATATTCAACAACCATTGTTATCTTCTTCTTTCTCACCTTTCCCTTCTTCATTTGTTGCTTCTGCTTCTTCTGTTTTCGGCTCTCCATCTTTTTTCTTTGCTTTTTACTGAGCATCAACAGATGGGCATGTTAGAAATTTTGATTTCCAATATTGATTCATATATTTTAAGTAATTGATAATTGTTGTTGTTGTACACACGGTGAAGATTAGTGTAGTATTGAGGAGGCAATTATCAGGTGTAAATCCATCCATCCTATACCATGAAAATATAAGTTTGAGTGGTTTTATGTGTAACTGAAAAGTAAAGGCCTTTCGGTTATTTTGGCCTTCCGATTATTTTGTGATTTAAAAAACATAGTGGAATCAATTTTTTAAAATCTCACGTAGCAGACAGTTTTTTCTCAAGGCTCTTTCTTTTTCTCTCTTAAAAAGAAAACAAGAACACTCTCTATTTTGGGGTTTTGATTATTTCATCAACAATCAAACAAGTCTTGATATCATCAAAAGAGGAATTGAGGATTATACAATATTGGGGTTGGATAACATTTATTATTTCTTGCTTTTGGGATATTCAACTATCATAATGGAAGCATAAAGTAAGTTTTCATTTCTTTTACTGTAGTTCTTAATAATTATGCTATTAGCTTGATTTGGTTGATTTAATTACCTTATCAAGATCCGTATGTGTTAATTTCTTCCGCATGCAAGATTAATCAATTTTAACATTTAGCCTCAGAGCCATATTTGATAGGAATTAAATCACCAAGTTAGGTTTCATAAGAAATTTGGGTATTTTTTCTTATTAAAGGTTTCATAAGAAACTTGAGTACTTTTCTTATTAAAGGTTTCATAAGAAATTTGGGTATTTTCTTATTGAAGATTAATTGAAGCTGTAAATTGACAATTGATTATGATATTGATGTTAGATTGATTGTTAATTGATAAGGAACAAAGATATGATCCTAGTTTGATGGTGAATGACGTTGTCGTGGAAAGTAAAATTAATGACGTTGTCGTGGCAAGTAAAATTAATGACATTGTCGTAGCAAGTGAAGTTGACAAGGCAAGTAGAGTTAATGATGTTTTCGTGGCAAGTGAAGTTACCGTGGCAAATGTTGGATCACATCAAATAATTTTGGATCATGATTTAAATCTTTAATATTTTAGTGAGTGCGTTAGTCACCAAAGTGTCCCACTCAAAATTTATTAAATGATTTATATTATGTTTATTTGATGTAGCATCATAAATGACATTTATTTGATGTAACATCATAAATGACATTTAAGAATAATAATCATTTATAGTTATTAACATGTGGTTATATGATTACCCAGAGGTAGATCTTACTTATGGTTAATAACAATTGAATTAGGTTATGAATTTTTTTAATTAATATATAAGTTACATCCAAAGATGACTTGTATGTTAAAGTAAACTTAGTGATTGACCTTATATATGTTATAAGAATGATGCATGTTTGACGATTATTGGTTGTGTTTAGATTTAGCCCAAAAGGGAATTTAAATACAATATTTTGGCATATGTTATAGTTTGAATTGTGGTTTAAATTCAAAACAATTAATATGTAAGATGTAAATGTTTGCAGTGGTCTCTACTATGTCAAATATGACCGTCAATGGTATAAAGTTTAATGGGCATAACTATGATGATTTGATCGAATATGTGAAGCTAAACGTTGGTCTTTCAAGACTCGATTTAGCTCTCGTTATGGATGAGCCCACTAAACCGACCGATACTAGTTCGAAGGTAGACTAGAAACTGTGGGAAAAGTGCGAGAGATCGAATGAGCTTTCTTAAGCTTAGCATATCGCCTAATATTAAGCCTTCCCAGCCCAAGACTGAGAATGTGAGAGAATTTGTGGCTGAAATTAAGAAGTGTATTATGATAGACATTGTGGATAATTATGTTGTTATTGCTCTTATTGATGATTTATCTAATAAAGAGTACACTATATCTCAGTCAATGGAAGAACACATTACTCACATGATGAATACCTATAACCAGCTTAAAAGTTTTAATATGGATCTTGGTGAAAGGTTGTTGGTTGAGTTCATGCTGAAATCGTGTAAGGGTGATGATTTCAAGCAATTTTGGAGAACATACAACCAACATAAGGAAAAATGGTCTATTTCGGATACTAAGGCCATTCTTTTACAAGAAGAGGCAAGGCAAAGGCAAGACCTTAAGGTCAAACTTTCCCAAGCCAACTTTGCATATTGTGGTAATTCAAACGCTGGTTCTAGTGGTGGCAAAGCTTTAAGTTAGAAATTGAAGAACAAGGGAAATCAACCATTTAAGGTGCAACCTGATAAAGGGCAAGAAGGGGTTGAAAAGATACTGAAATGTTTCTTTTGTAACAAACATGGGAACAAGAAGACTGATTGCCGAAAAAGGAAAACATGGTTTGAAAAGAGAGGTATACAATTTGTTTCCGTATGCTTTGAATCAAATAGGATTAAGGTACCTTCTAATACTTTATGGCTTGATACTGGTGAAACCACTCATATTTTTAATGTTATGCAGGGTTACCTAAATATCCACTAAATGCTGGAAAGTGAAAGATTTCTATTTATGAGAAACATGATGAAGGCTAGCATTAAAGGTGTAAAGACATATAGAATTATGTTAGATATGGGCTATTGCCTTGATCTAGATAAATGTCTATATGTTCCATATTGTTCTAGAAATCTTGTTTCTGTTTATAGATTGGATGTTTTAGGATTTGATTTTAGTATTGGACATGGTTGTTTTTTATTGTATCATGGAACAAACCTTTGTGGTACTGATTTATTGTAGGATACTTTGTATTGTTTCAATCTAAATTATGCATTTCTTAATTCCCTGTTTAATGTTGATGTTGAATGTGATGTTGGTATGAAAAGGAATGAACCAACGAATCTTCTACTGACTCGTGGCATAAAAGAGTCGACTATATATCTAAAGAAATGATTTTGAGGCTAATTAAAAGCGGAGTTTTTCTCAATTGGATTTTACCGATTGGAATGATACTTGTGTGGATTGCATTAAGGGTAAACAAACCAAACATGTATCAAAAAAGGTTGCCACAAGGAGTAATGGATTACTTGATTTAATACACATACAAGGAGTAATGGATTAATTGATTTAATACACATATATATTTGTGGTCCTTTTGATGTACCATCTTGGGGAAATGAGAGGTATTTTATCACCTTCATTGATGATTACTCTGGGTACTGTTACCTATATTTACTGTATGAAATAACTCAATTAGTTGATGTCCTTGAGACATTCATTACAAAGGTTGAGAGTCAGTTAAATAAAAAGTTTAAGGTAATACATTCTGATAGAGGTGGTGAATATTATGGAAATACATAGGAAGTTGGAAAAATTCCAAGTCTATTTAAGAAACTCCTTGAGTCTAAGGACATTTGTGCACAATATACAATGCCCGGATCACCACATGAAAATGGTGTAGAAAAAAAGGGTGTAATTGACATTGATGGAAATGGTGAGAAGTATGATGAATGAAGTTCTATACTTGTTTCATTGTGGATGTATGCATTGAGGACTACCACATACATATTGAATAGGGTACCTAGTAAAGAAATTCCAAAGGCACCTTATAAATTGTGGACATCTAGGAAGCCTAGTTTAAGACATGTGTGGGCTACCAAGCCGAAGTGAGGATATATAGTCCACATGAAAAGAAGTTGGATTCCAGGGTCATTAGTGGTTATTTCATTGGATATCTGGAGAGTTCAAAAGGGTATATATTTATTGTCCTAACCATAGTACAATAATGGTAGAGTCTGGGAATGCTCACTTCATTGAAAATGACAAAGTCAGTGCGAGTATGAGAGCACGTAATGTAGAGATAAGAGAGTCATTGGTGAACTAAAACCAATCAAGTGATTCATCTCAAGTTGATTTTCCTATTATTGTAGCATGACCACAAGGCATGAATATGCAACAACAACAAATGGATGCTCTAAATCCAATTATAGATGCAATTGTTCAAGAAAAGGAGAAAAATGCTCAAGTTAATGAGCAAGTGCAACATTAAGAAGAAATAACATTAAGGAGGTCTACTAGAGAGAAAAGATCAGTTATTTCAAACAAATATAAATTTTATGCACTTGAGCATTGATAATGACCCAATCGCTTTTGACCAAGCCATGAACGGTGAAAATTATAGCAAGTGGTTGATAGCCATGAAGGAATAGTTAAAATATATGGATGATAACAATGTTTGGAAAATGACAGAATTTTCAAAGGTTTCTAAAAGAGACGGTTGTATGTGGGTTTTTAAGACCAAGCGATACTCTAAGGGTAATGTAAAGAGGTACAAAGCCATACTTGTTTCCAAAGGTTACTCTTAGAAGGACGTCATTGACTATAAATAAACTTTCTCTCCATTTCTAGAAAGGACTCTTTAAGGATTGTAATGACTTTGGTGGCTCATTTTGATCTTGAGCTTCACCAAATAGATGTTAAAATAACATTTCTCAATGTAGATTTGGAAGAAGAGGTATATATGGATCAACCTCAAGGTTTTGATACTACAAGTGAAAGAAATATGGTATGTAGGTTGAAAAAAATCAATATATGGATTAAAACAAGCTTCCCAATAATGGTACTTGGAGTTTAATGATATTGTATTGTCATATGGCTTTGTAGAAATGATCGTTGACTGATGTATCTATATGAAGGTTGTGGGAAGCTAGTTTATATTCCTTGTTTTATATGTAGATGATATTCTTCTTGCCGCTAGTTATCGTGGGTTATTGCATTATGCTAAGGGCTACCTTTCTAGCAACTTTGAGATGAAGGATATGGGTGAGGCTTCCTATGTGATCAGAATAGAAATATTTCAGGATAGATTATAAGGAATTTTTGGATTCTCTCAAAAGGCTTACATCAACAAAGTTATAGAAAGATTTAAGATGGAATCATATATACCTAGTCCAGTTCCCATTTAGAAATGAGACAATTTCAATCTGTCCCAATGTCCCAAGAATGACATGGAGCGTAAAGAAATGGATAATATCCCTTATGCTTCTTTAGTCTGGAGTTTGATTTATGCTCAGACCTATACTAGGCTGGATATAACCTTTGCAGTTGGTATGCTGGGTCATTATCAATCAAATCCTGGACTGGTTCATTGGAGAGCTGCAAAGAAAGTTTTCAGGTACTTACAAGGCACTAAGGATCACATGCTCACATATAGAAGAACTAGTAACCTTGAGCTTGTTGGTTACTCAGACTTGGACTATGTCAGATGTTCGGACACCTAAAAGTCCACATTAGGCTATGTGTTCCTTCTAGCTGATAGAGCCGTCTCATGAAATAGTGGTAAGCATTCTGTCATTTATACTTCCACTATGGAGGTTGAATTCATAGCATGCTTTGAAGCTATAGTTTAGTCGTTATGGCTGACAATTTTGTTGATGGTTTAGGCATCGTTGGTATCATTTCTAAACCGATGAGGATTTATTGTGATAATGCGACAGTTGTATTCTTCTCTAAGAATGATAGATACTTCAAGGGTGCCAAACATATGGATTTAAAGTATCTATCTGTCAAAGAAGAGGTGAAAAATCAAAGAGTTCAAATAATGCACATTGGTACCAATGATATGATTGCGGATCTGTTGACTAAAGGACTAGCTCCTAAGACATTTATTGGCCCTGTTAGTGAAATGGGAGTAGTCGCAAAGTCCTTGTATAGTGGATGATTAGTCATACATTTATTAATATGTCTTGCACATTTATGTTTGATTGGTACTTTAGATATCAATGTTTGTTTGGATTTTGCTTATATATGAATCATATTTCAATTATGCATATTTTGTTATGATTATAGATGTTGGATCTTATTTTAAAAAATTATCGGAAAAGATATTTTTGGGTGGTCTATCTTATTAAATTGTCTTTGTTTGAATTGGATTGACATGTAATACATGGAATTAATAGGGACGTTTGTCAGGCCTGTGACTGCAGGATTCGGTCGGTTTAGTTCTTACAAAGTTGTGACTTGTATATTACATTATTTAAGTGAGCTCAAATTATGTTAATATGTTATATACTTGTTATATATGAATCAAGTGGGAGAATGTTAGAAATTTTGATTTCTAATATTGATTTATATAATTTAAGTAATTGATAATTGTTGTTGTTGTACACACGGTTATGATTAGTGTAGTATTGAGGAGGCAATTATCGGGTGTAAATTCCTCTGTCTCATACCGTGAAAATATAAATTTGAGTGGTGTTATGTGTAACTGAAAAGTAGAGGGGACTTTCGGTTATTTTAAACTTTAAAGAACATAGTGGAATCATTTTTTTTAAATCTCACGTAGTAGCCAATTTTTTTTCTCAAGGCTCTTTCTTTTTCTCTCCTAAAAAGAAAACAAGAACATTCTTTATTTTGGGGTTTTGATTCTTTCATCAAGAATCAAACAAGTCTTGATATCATCAGAAGGCGAATTGAGGATTATACAATATTGTGATTGGATAACATTTATTATTTCTTGCTTTTGAGATATTCAACTATCATAATGAATCATCAAGTAAGTTTTCATTTATTTTAATGTAATTCTTAGTAATGAGTTGGTTGATATAATTACCCTATCAAGATTCTTATGTGTTAATTGCTTCAACATGCAAGATTAATTGATTTTAACAAGGCATTTTCAGGCAGTCGTCCGAATAATCTCATGCAATAAAAAATATCATTTGAATTTTTTCCCAAATCTTATCTTATTCTTTTTTCCCCATTTTGCTTAGATTTGATTACAATCATAAGAAAAATACAAAAGGGACATGAAAAACTTAGAAGGGGATACAAACAGAGAGAAATTCAGGCGTATTAGCTTGATTCTTTAATGTTTGCTTTCTCTCAATTATCGAACAAAAGATATATAAAGAAATCGAACAACCTTTTTTCCCAAGCCCTGTTATTTACTTTACAGCCAAAGATTCAACCAAGCTTTGTTATTCTTCAATTTTACATGGCATTGGTATATGCTTCAATTACTCGTAGTATTGGTATTGTTGAGCCACTTGAAGCTGAGTTGTGGGCACTCTTTATTGACTTACAATTAGCTTGGGAACATGATATTACTAATTTGCATATTCAGTCCGATTGCATGGAGGCTTTGAAGCTCATTCAAGATCCAAAGGTGAACTCAAACTCGACACCCCTTGGTCGTGCCATTATCAAAATTGGGCACCGCGTGAAGCTAACAAGACAGTTGATATGCTTGCGAACCCTCCAGGAATACAACTGCAGTGCTCGATGATCCCCCTGAAGTCTTGATTCCATTGCTGCAGCCAGAAATTTGAGAACCAAGCAGAGTTTAATATTCAAATTCGATCACTACTGTAAATCTGAGAAAGCTTTGTTTTTCTGCAGAAACTTGGTTGGGTTGAAGAAGAAGAAGAAGAGCTGGTCAAAATGATCAAATAAAATTTAAACGGTTCTCCACTATACCGGTCAACAATCCAGATAAGCAGATAACGGCCGTTAACGTGTCACATCAGTTTTTCATCGCCTCAGTGACCGATTTGTGATTTTTCAAACATTAGTGATAAAATTGAACACTTAGCTAAACATTAGTGACAATTAACGTAGTTTACCCTTTATTTTATTATAACATTGGAATTAAAATTTAATATTTTATTTTATTAAATAAACTAATCGTTAAATTAAGAAGGTTCTTTAAATGATAATGAATTTCAAAGGTACACATGCCTGTTAAGTCTCGGCTAATTTGACGAGCATGATTCCTCTGGCCTTTTTTGTGCCTCTATTAGTTTCTCGCCTATAGTTTTCAGACACGTAGACAACTTTAATATGTAAGTTTATTTTTCATTTATTTGTTATTCACAATCAAGTGTCGCTATTTTGTTTCTTTATTCATTCCGTTATTTTTAATTTTTTTAAAATAGAAAAATAAGATTAATTTCTTATACTGAACTAAATACTTAATTATATAATTATTAAATTAAAAGATTAATTATTTAATTTATTTAGAAATAAAAAATAATTAAATAATTTATATTAAATCATTAAAAAATATTATAATATTATAAAAACATTTATTTAATTTTAAAAATTATATTATTTAGTTATTTTAAATTATTATTATTATTATTATTTCAAATAAATAAATAATATTTTAATAAATATTTTTATAATATTATAAAAATACTTTTTTAAATGATTCACATTATTAAGTTGAATAATAATATAAGTTATTCTTCAATTTAATAGTAATATAAGTAAGTATTAAATTGAGTAATATAAAGATAGATTCGTAGTATAGTGTTGGTAAAGAAACACAAATTCAAATCATTATAATTAACTGCTAATTTATAAAATAAATTAAATAGTAAACGAATAATCATGTTATAGTATGAACCACTGTCTTAGAAACAAATTCACCTTGTTGTGTGTCGTCATTCCAATAAGCAATCATCTCTCGAGATTAAAACAGTATCTTTGAATGTTCGTACACCCAAAGATCAGAGTAGACAGCTATGGTACTGTTATTCTCTATTAAATTGTGAAAGAAAATAATTTCAGGAAGGCGTGTTATTTGAAAAGAGCAAAATGATTTACTTTGGATGGTTTTGAAAGCCGAGGATGGTCTTATATTTATAGTCTTGAAATCAAGGTTAAAATCATCCATAAAAAATCATTGTAAATTCTGATTTTAATTCCCAACAATAACAGTTGATAACTTGTTGTAATTTGCTTAATCTGACCTTAAATCTCTCCAGATTCATACAAATTATAGCTATTATAACGACATGTTAAATTATTGTTCTTAAGATTTGTATAATCACTTATTTAATTAAGGAATTAAATTGTTGTATGTTGTTATAAATAATTGTATGGAACCCCAAAAATTATTTAAATATATTTTGTAGAATGCCATCATTCAACTTATAAAAATAAACAGATGTTAAGTTATACCAAGCAAATACTGTAAATCACTCCAATCCGAAGTGAAAATACAGTAGCAAAAAAAATATTCTAAAGAAATTCTTCCAAGTTTGTTTTAAAAAGCGTTGGTGCGTGCGTTCAAGGGCCTTGCCATCTACTATTCAACAAGGAAAAGAATGATGAGTGTTATTAATACCCTTCCCAAAGGCTCTACCTTCCTAACGTGGGACTTACATGCTTTTACAGTCTTGAGCATTACCAATATTCTCCCACCAATGGGAAAGATTCTTTTGAGAATCAAAATAATTTTTTATTTTAAAATGCGAGAAGAGCAATAATGAGATTAATTGTTTAAGCATTGATGAACATATTGGAACTAGTACATAGGGATGATAAGTAATCCTTCTCTGTTAGCTCTAACGAACAACCGAAAAACACCAAGAGGGGTGAATTGGCCTTTAAAAAATTTGAGGAAGCAACTAAAAAATAGAAATATTTGCACAACGATTTTATAGTGGTTCGACTTCTAAACCAAATCTACATCCACTACCTTAGCATCTGCACTAAGGATTTCTCAAATCCACTAGATTTGCTAACATTTGAGGACAAGGTGTAACCTTACAACAAACCACAAGGTTTATAACCCAAAACCTTATTTACACTCTTTCCACAAGAGGATTACAAGTAAAGCAAACCAAGAGAAAGTCTCATAAGGAAAAATATGTTTGCAATAATTAGACACTCACCCAAATCACACTTGAGCAAAATAAAAATATCACTCACAAGTGTGTTATAATGAAAAATTGAAAATTAAAGCACAAAAAACTTCTTTGATGTTGGTATATTTGATCAATATGGTTCTTATTGACCTTGAGATGCTTTGACCTTTAACTTATATATTCTCTATCAATTCTAGCTGTTTGGAGCCGTTGAGATCATTATATTTGTTACCTACAACCAAAACAACATTTAATGCACAAGGAAACGATCCTTTAGTGAAAGGGATCAATAATTTTTCAAATAATTTAACTGTTTCAAGAAAGAGATCGATCCTTTAGGGGAGCGATCAATCCTTTTCATCAAGGGATTAGTCCTTTTTCAAGGGGATCGATCTTTTCGTCAAAGAGATCGTCCTTTGAGCCAAAATGCTTTGAAATTTGACTTTAAGCGCGAAAATGATCGATTATGTTTTTGAAAAGGTTCGACTAAGTTGGAAAACATATTTTTCAAGTTAATTTGGACTTTAAATTATTTTTTATAAATTTTTGACAAATTTGATTAAGTCTAAACTCAATTTTACAAATTGTTGTCATATCAAAATCTTAATTTAACAATCTCCCCCTTTGAAAAATAATAAAACAATTTGAGAATTTGTTAAAAAATTTAAGCTCCAATTTTAATTACGAAAAATCATTTTTCATTTTATACTTATTTCTCCCCTTTTTTATATAAAAAATAATTCAACAATGTTAGTATGATAAAATAAAGGAGATAAAGTAATAAAGCTAGAATCAAGAATAAGTATATTAAGATAAAAATCAAGCATTAAAGTACTTTAACATAGATAGAAAAAGCCATACAATATATAAAGTACTAAAGTCATAAAATCCAAATAAGAAAATTCAAGTACCAGATACCAAATAAAACATCAAAGGTCCAAACATCATAAATGTAACAAATTCTAATGACATGAAAATAATATGATATGATATGATATGCATGCGCACTAATACAAAGAAAAATGAGGGAAAGAAAATCCATCAAGCTAATTCTGGATCGCTCAAACCTCCTTGATCATATGAGTCTTAATATCATCCTGACGATGCTCAATTGCATCAAAGCTGAAGTCAACATGGGCTTGGACAAAACCGATAAACTGAAGAATCCTTTACTTAAAGCCTCGAAAGAAATCCGCGAGAGGTATCGGGTTTACATGAGTCGCTCTCTCGGGCTTCTCGCTAACATCATCTTCATTATGATCATCCATATACTCCTCTCAATCGTTATCATCCTCATGCTCTTATGGTGACTATAGACCCAATGCATGGATCTCTTGAACTCTCCCATGTAGTTGATATTTTCCATAGTGCCGCGATCAATGGTCTTCTCATCGAAACAGAATGTACCAGCCTCATATGAAGTGTCGACATCAAGAAGCTCAAGCAGATACCTAAGATATATCCCATACACTAGGTTCGGTCGAGATTTAGACTTAATGACACTCATAATGTCATTAAAGATTATGCTAGCTTGGTGAAGCTTGTGACCTTGTTGGATGCAATACATCCACCAATAGTCATTCTCGTGGACGGTGGAAAATTTTGTTTCACGAGAACAGATGCAATGGGTGACTAATATGAAGCAAACGGTCTTTAACGGAGAAAAGGGTGGCTCTATTGTTTCTAAGATGCATATCGGGAGGAAAATGACCTTTTTCATTGTGAAAGTCAAAAGCTTGGGTGATAAAGTCAATGTGATGGTGACGGTTTAACCCATAAGGTATAAGAAAATGGCTTGATAAATGGTTCCATCATGGATAAGACACGAGCATTTGAGTAAAAAACTCGAACCAAGAAATGATATATAGGACAATTGAAGTTAAGAAAATTAAAAAGTTTCATATCTTTCAAATTTTTGTCATAAGGAAAACCCAATTTGTCTAAAATATTAAGATCAATTTTGTATTCCCTTAATCGAAAGATATGCAAAGAATGAATCATATCACTCACAAGTTTTGGTATTTTTAAAAATAATTACCAATCCAAGAAGAAATTTGAGGATTGCTTGTGAATTGTCACTTTGAAGCCATGATTTTTTATTTTGACATAATGAAATATTGTTGAGTAAAATATGAATTTTGCCCAAAATAGATGTTTGAAGGATGTTAAAAAATAATTTAATAAGTATTAAAGCAACCTTTTGGGCTAGGAAAATGGGTATGATTGAATGGGTTTTGAAGGTGGTTTTTGCTGGGGACTTTTATCAAACACCTTGTGGGTGTAAGATAAAGGTTTGAGATTTTTGAAAATTTTGGTTATGGTAATGCTCCCTACAACAAAACAACAAATTTTACAAAGTATATGAGTTCTATAACTACCTAATTAAACCTAATTTTACCAAATTTAAAATTGAAAAAGTTCATGTTTTTTATAAATCTTACCCCAAATGTGTTGATTTCTTTGAAGAATGAAGAATGAATAATGATGAGTTGAAGGAATGAATTTGGGAATAAAAATGCATGAAAACCCTTTGGAATTGATTTAGATTGAAGATTTTTTTAAAAAAGATTATAGGAGTTGAGAGAACATTTAGGTTCGAAGTTGAGGGTTGGTGAGGTTGATATGCAACTTAGTAGAGTTAAAATAGGTTTTCCCCGCACATTTGGTTAAAAGGATTGATTTTTTTGGAAAGTGCAGGGATCGATCCTTTACTTAAAGGGATCGATCTTTCTTTTAAAAAATATTTTTATTTGAATGACCAAATTAATAGGAAATTGATTTTAATGACTAAAAGGATACTAAATTTTTTATCATTTATCAGTTTAGTCCATAATTTGCACAAATGAAGTTAAATCAAGTTACACAAACATACAATGTCTTTTCCCATTCTTGTGTTAACAAGAATATGGAAAAGATAAAAAGACAACGCGTTTTTGTCCAGTTCCACCTCCGTGCTTTGAAATTTGATAAGGGATATGCTCCACTTTTTCTCCGTGCTTCGTTGCTCTTCAAGAAGACCAAATATGAAAGAAAAATGAGGATACATTCCACTACTCTTTAGGGAAGACCAATCCTTTCAAAGAAATTTTATTCACACCACCATTCTTTGGAAAGAAATGAATCGGGATCGATTTGCTTTTCTTGTCTTCAAGAAGATTGAATATGAAAATCAAACATTACCAATCATTATTGTATGTTTGAGAATTTGAAAACATCATACTCGAAAGTTTAGAATTTGAGAGAATCTTTGAGAATCCATTTCTCTTGTGGAAACTTGTCTTGCAGCCACCAGATATGGGAATCTACCTTGACTCGAGTGCTATTTGAACCTCTCCCTTCTTGGGACTTTGGTTTGGTTGATGACTTCTGTTGGTCATAAATCTTTAGTTTTCTTGAAAAACCTATAAAATATTGATCTTGAAAGTTCAACGAATCTAAATAAAGAATGTAGTGATGCAATTCATTTATCATTAATCTTTTGAGAAAGTGAAAAGGTCTTTAAGAAAGAAAAATTAGAACTTTCACGAAAGCGACCCAAAATAGACAAAGTTAATTTCGAGAGTCTTATGGAATACGAGGTTGAGGTTTCTAGGGAAACAATCTGAAGAAAGACTAAAGTGAACTTTCTAGGACACAAATCCTAAGAGAGTCAAAATTGAAGACAACATTACAGAAAGATTGTCTCCTCTATACAAGAAAGCCAAGATGAGGAAAGATACTACTGAAAAATTGACTAATCTCCGCGAGAAAGTCAAGTTGAGAATGACATCACTAAAAGGTTGACTTCTCTTCCCAAGAAAGTCAAGAATAACACCACTAAAAGGTTGACTTATCTTCACGAGAAAGTCAAGTAGGACAACACTAAAAGATCGACTCATCTTCGAGAGAAAGTCAAGAAAGACAATACTAAAATATTGACTCCTCTTCGTGAGAAAGTCAAGGAAGCAACCCTAAAAGATTGACTCCTCTTCACGAGAAAGTCAAGAATGATAATACTAAAATATTGACTTCTCTTCTCGAGAAAGTTGAGGAAGTAAACACTAAAAAATTGAATTCCCGTCACGAAAAAGTCATGAATGACAATACTGAAATATTGACTTCTCTTCACGAGAAAATCGAGAATAACATTGAAAGATTGACTCCTCTTATGATGGAGTCAAGAATAACAAAGATTGACTTCTTTTCAAGAGGAAGTCAAGAATAACATAAATTGACTTCTCTTCACTAGGAAATGAAGGATAACATTGAAAAATTGACTCCTCTTCACGAGGGAATCAAGAAAAACAAAGATTGACTTCTGTTCAAGAGGGACCGTCATCTCAAGTGCATATTATCACCTACAGTAAACAAATCAAGTAAATCAATAAAAAATTTCAAAATCAATAGGAATAACAAAGATTGACTTCTCTTCACGAGGAAGTCAATAATAACAAAGATTGACTTGTCTTCACGAGGAAGTCAAGAATAACAAAGATTTACTTATTTTCATGAGGAAGTCAAGAATAACAAAGATTAACTTCTCTTCACGAGGAAGTCAAGAATAAAATTGAAAGATTGACTTATTTTCGCGAGGGAGTCACCAATAAAAAAGATTGACTTGTCTTCACGAGGAAGTCAAGAATAACAAAGATTGACTTATCTTCAAGAGGAAGTCAAGAATAAGAAAGACTGACTTCTCTTTACGAGGAAGTCAAGAATAACATTGAAAGATTAACTCCTCTTCGTGAGGGAGTCAGGAATAACAAAGACTGATTTATCTTCACGAGGAAGTCAAGAATAACAAAGATTGACTTCTCTTCACGAGGAAGTCAAGAATAACAAAGATTAACTTCTCTTCACGAGGAAGTCGTGAATAACAAAGATTGTCTTCTCTTCACGAGGAAGTCAAGAATAACATTAAAAGATTGACTCCTCTTCGTGAGGGAGTATAGAATAACAAAGTTTGACTTCTTTTCAAGAGGAAGTCAAGAATAACAAAGATTGACTTCTCTTCACGAGGAAGTCAAGAATAAAAACCATTGACTTCTCTTAATGAGGAAGTCAAGAATAACAAATATTGACTTCACTTCACGAGGAAGTTAAGAATAACATTGAAAGACTGACTCCTATTCATGAGAGAGTCAAGAATAAAAAAAGATTGACTTGTCTTCACGAGGAAGTTAAAAATAAAAAAGATTGGCTACTCTTCATGAGGAAGTCAAGAATAAAAAGATTGACTTCTCTTCACGAGAAAGTCAACAATAACAAAGATTGACTTCTCTTCACGAGGAAATCAATAATAACATTGAAAGATTGACTCCTCTTCACGAGGGAGTCAGGAATAACAAAGATTGACTTCTCTCACAAGGAAGTCAAGAATAACAAATATTGACTTCTCTTCACGAGGAAGTCAAGAATAAAAAAGATTGACTTCTCTTTATGAGGAAGTCAAGAATAACAAAGATTGACTTCTCTTTACTAGAAAGTCAAGGATAACTAAGAAAGATTGATTCCTCTTCGCAAGGGAGTCAAGTTGAAGCTTCAAGGGAAAAAGATTTTTTGTAAGAGAAGATTGAGTTTTCTAGGAGACATATTCTAATAAGGCCACGATTGAAGTTTCTAGGGAAAGCATCACAAAAGAAATAAAAATTTCTCAAAATAAATTTGAAAGACATCATCGATATCAAAATTATCATGTATGTATGAAATGATGTATGATGTAATGAAACAAATTTATGCATCATGTTTAAATGTATGTTTTCTTGATTGTGGTGGGACCGACTAATAGCGATCTTCATTCTCTTCCTGATTAAGTTGTCTTTTGTTTGCACCAGCGTGCACTCTTACAATTCTTGAGTTGTGTCAATTTCTTCTTACCCCCAACAAAGTTTTACCCTAATAAGATTGACTTTCTCCGCCTGATCTTGTGTAAAATTCCAATAGAGCTTTCATCTTTGAAAAGAGGATCCACCATTTCAAGCTTTGGAGAATATATGTGTTGTTTCCCTGTAGCGGGAAACCAAAGGCCACTTTCTAGAGCTAACCACCGCATCAATTGATGGAATATTAGACTGCCTAAGAGAGTCATAAGATGCATCCATGCCAAGGATGATAGTTGGAATCTTATAAACAACTGAAATTGAAGGCGTTTTCTCAATTATTAACCTCAAATTCATTCATCTAAGCTTTGCATTAAGGTATTGCCATGCACTTGTGTGACTAAAAGATCAAAAATTTTCTTATCAGGTAAAACAAAAAGAGGAACTGTGGAGGTCCAGGAAGCTTAGATTGGATGTCCTCAACCATTTTATCACTATATCTACGAGAGAGAAGCGTCTATTCTGATTGACTCTATCAAAGGAATGGCCTATCCTAATTCATTTCTTGTCTCCGCATCTAATCAAATCTTGAACAAGGTTATTTGTATCACATCGTGTCGAGAAGTTTAATGACAACCCATCGTTCAATCTTAGTTGGCTCCACCGGTTTCTTGTTGTTAAAATACCATCACCCATTTCGTGAAAAGAAATCTTCACCATTCCTAACTTTTAACCTCGGGGTTTTAGAAAACAACCTTCATCTAGAGAATTTATGGAAACAAAACATGATTGAACCATTGGTTCGGTGCCATAGTAACTGGTTCGTAAAATATTTGACAACATATTCATAATTTCCTATAGCTTTTGCCTAGATTTTTCAACAAGGGAAGCCCTTTGCATGGTGTTCAGAGCTTTTGTATGGTGTTGCAAGGACACCAAAGAACAAAGCCCAGTGGGAATATAAGTGGGACGCTTTGTCTTGCCAATATTAATGTATGGGCAATCACCAGAACAATGTAACTATATGTTGTGATGATGGAAAAATTTATAGTAAGCTTAACTATCTTTGTTTCACCATTTTCATTCTTCACACCTTTCTATCTTATTGAAAATAAATATATGTCCGATTAATTGATATTGTATTCTTGGATGATATGGTCCTTCAAAAAATGCCACAACACTTATCATTTCCTTACTCAAACACTTATTCTCAACATTAACTCTGTGTCTGAGAGACACGTGTCAACTACCAAGATCTACTCCAAAGAGATTGTCTTGTTTCAAAATGTTTTTCTCCTTTCTTTTTATTTTACAAATCAAAGAATAAAAGAATTTTGTAAAGTATTACTCCGTAATTCAGGCTCACAATTGAAGCAAATCATGAACATGAGTTCGCATAATATCAAAAGAATCAATAGATCTTTTAATATTTTCAAAGTTAGAGCTCTTTGATAAGTGCCAAAATTGATGAGTTGGCTTCATGTTGGCTTTCCTATTTTCTAAGGTTTTAGTCATCGAAGATGTCCTTTCTTTCTCGTTCCTTGTGAACATTAAAACATGCCCCGTTTTATTGGCTTGGTATTTTAACTGGACGCGGACATAATGACGCAACTAGTATATTCAATTACTAGACTTTCTAGACCACTTCTATTTTGGTTCTCTGAAATCTTCCATTTGTTCAAGCTTCATAGACTTCCTTAAAAGAGGTAGTGCAGAGACATCAATCTAAATATAAAATCCTGAGTGTTTGTGTGAGGTTGACTATAACAGGTGTTCCTTAACTCCCTTAGTCCATTTTACTGAGACTCCTCATTAGATAAATTTGATTGAATTTGCCATTGTTTGGTTAGATGAATTCAACTTTATTGTGTGTGTGTGTATATATATTACAATCGCCTTCAATGGGCTAGCTGAAGGATTCATCTCATCACAAAGTCTTCGACTTGACAATCGCAGTGTAGCAAACACTGAACTACCGAGTACCCGAGCAATGTCATGGTTTGAATGCAATCTATTCATAAAGCCAGAGCTTTTGAGTTTCCTCTATAACCAATTTCTTTAGTGGAATACCTCATCTTTATTGTATAATTTATAATAATAATAATAATTTATTAACCTTCTGAGTATTCAAATTAGAATTTCTTAAGCTCATCGAAAAGAAAATGTTATAGCTATGAGTCTTTGATGGCCAGACAATCCCATATTTAGAGTTCAATTCCTAAACAACTTACATATATTAAATTCATCCACTTCACCATTCCATTCGTGAAGATTAGGATCATCACTGAACGTCCTAAACAGAAGTGTGATCTAGTCAGTTTGCAATGTCATGCACAGGAGATGTCCCATGTTGTCCGCTCTTATGCATACTTGTATACCAATCCTTTTGTTCATTTCCTCATGAGAGGAGAAGTTTATATTGGACCCTCTAAGAAAAGGGTATGATGTTCTAGGGTATCTTTTAGGTAAGGTCCAGGGTCTTTATTTTATATGGGTCCAGTCTTCTCACTTTGTCAAAGACTCTAATCATTTAAAGAGTTTTTAATTCAGTTGATATTCAAAGAACTACAAGATTGAAAATATGATTCAATGCTCACCATTCTTATAAAAAAAATTGAGAAAAGACAAAAAAATTCAATCAAGATGCTGCAAATGGAAGGTACAAATGTGGTGGATAACGACATTCACTTGTTCAGCCAGAATACCCTACTTCTCCTAGACTGTTGGGTGCTCGACTGGATATTCAGGGTTGTTACAATCTAATACCAAACTTGCTCAATAAAATACCATGCCTCTAAATGATCAGATTCTGTTACTTGCTTTTCAACGCCCTATAGTTCTTAGTGGCATGCCCCAAACTTCATATATAGCTCTTAAATATTCTCTAGGCATGAACGGGGTGGCCTTAATTTACCTTCACTATTTCTATCATAGGATTCTTTGAGATTTACCACCAGGATACATGATTAATGCTTGTTAAGATGCAATGTATTTTATACAATGTATGACGTATATATGTGAACGTAAAGATACAAAAATGCACATACGAATGCGAAAATATAAAAAATGGGAATGCAAAATGTGTGATGCAAATGTATATATGCACAAGCTGTCATTCCAGAGTGATCATCTTAAACCAATTTTCATTGAAGAAAAGGGTTTCGCTATGTCAAACAAACTTTACATATATGGGATGGCCTTAACTCCTTACTTTTTTATTTCCTTAAAAACCGAGTTAACTTGCTCTCACACTTGGGTGTTGAATTGTCAATCCGCTTCAGTTCTCTTGCAAAGCCTGCTAAATCAATCAACTTACTGCTTACTTGGATCATAGCTTCTTTCATTTCATTGTCTTTTTCCTCCATCTTATGTGTCAATTCTCGGAGTTGTAAACAAAGTTATTCCCTTTTCCTCATAAGAAAGTCTTCATCGTTATGAAATCCTTGGGCAATATTTCCAAAATCATTTATAGTCCTCAACAATTTCTTGTTCCTAGCTCTAGTGGCTTCTAGCTCAGTGTCAATCTCACGATTTTGGCGCTAATATGAAGCTTCCATGTTGGCTATAGACATATTCAACATATGACTTTCAACTTGGCATCTTTCCAAATCATCCATGATTGTATTGCATCATCTTTCTGTAATCTGTAAATCATGAGAGGACTTATTGGCTTGACCTTCATGCACCTTTCGATTCTTTCTCCATTATTAAGCTTCGTTCTTCAGCTTAGTGATCCCTGTTATCCACTCCTCAAATGACGCACTTGAGCTTCATACACTACAAGAAAATATACCTTTAATGGCACACGAACAATGACACACGCTAATTTATGACTTGCAAAAAATGTCATGTTTTTTAAAATCTGAACGATTTATGACTTACAATAATGTGTGTCATATTTAATAGTCATAATCCAAAAAATTTGCAAAAACACGGAGTACACTTTTAATTGTGTGTCATCTGTAAAAGTCGTCTTTTAATTTCCCCCCATTATTTTCATCCTTTCCCGCTTCTAGTTCAGGCCTCCTCTATAAGCAGTTCACAGACGCATGCTTCCCCCTTCTTATATTTGTCCCTTTTTCCCTTTGCATCAGTCCACTTCTTTATCCATTCACTACAACTTTACCCTAAGGGAAACCACATTTAATAAAGAAGCTTGCTGATGTAAAATGTCATAGGGTAAGAAACTTCTTTTTAATCTTTTTCAATTAATTCATCCTTTGTTTCTCTGTTTTGCGTGTCACTTGCCATTGATACTTAATTACTTCTACGGTTTCTGGATGGACTTTCACGTTTATTTCTTCTGCTATTCTTCATAAAGAAGGGTGTAAAGAAGGGTTCATTGAAAGAGGTGAATGTTTGGGATTTTGGTGTTGAAGGACCAAAATATCACGGTTGATCTGCTAAAGGAATTGCTTCCGATTTTCGTTAGCTGTTTCGGAATGGAGAGTTGAAGCGTTGTTTTATTTTGGATGGTAAGCGTCAGAGGGAAAGAGGAGCGAAGTGAAGAGAAAATAGGAGAGGTGGTAGTTGCAAATGATGAACGGAGCTCCGGGGAGCGATCGTAAAGGGTGGTGGCGTTTGTAATTTCCTCACATGGAATGGCATATCTTGTTAGCTACGGTAATGCCCAACGTGACATCGACCAGGTCTTCCCTTTTACCTTTCTACTTTTCTTTGTTTTATAGTTAACCTTTAATATTTTGTTTATACTTTATTCATATTCTCAATTTTTAGTTGTTAACTTTGTTTCACTTTCAAAAATTTCCCTTAAAATTTCTGATCATGGGAAGAAACGAAGGGTTATCTAGAGGAAATTTTGGATTTTCTTCTATTTTTTGGAATCTTTAAGTGTAGCATTTGGTTTCTTATTTCTATATTTTTAGAGACTTCACATTGCTTGGAAGATTTTTTTTGGAATCTGATTTAGGAGAATCTGGAGCACTATGCTTGAGAATGTTGAAATTTTGTGTTATTTATTGGTTATTAGAACCAGGAAAAAATGGTTGGCATCTTTAGTTAATGAATTTGGAAGGTGCATGCTTTATTAGGCTGCAAATTTTCTTGATCGTGAAATTACTTTCTTGATGTTTTTATCCTTCTGCAAATAATCTTTGTACCTTATGTTGGCAGTAATAGCTTTGAAGAAGGGTGCTCAGCTTCTGAAATATGGACGCAAGGGAAAGCCTAAGTTTTGTCCATTTAGACTTTCTAATGTAAGTTTGGATCTAAATTTTTGAAAACTTTGTTACATTCTATTCATGTGTGAATATAATTGAAGAATTGTTTCTAGTGATATAGGCTTATACCTTATAATTGTTGGTTTGAACTGATATAATCTTGCTTAGTATCTTCTGTTTTTGTTTCTTTTCCTCATTAGTTGGTTTATATAACTCTAAAGCTATCATAGTCATTAATGTCGTAAAATTTATGACTTTGTTGACACATGAAAACCTTTGTTCAGATTTTTATTTTAAATTTTGCTTGTTACTCTTCTGATGATATTATATTGTTTGCGATTTCTTATAAGGTGAGGCCTATGGTAAAGGAAGAGATGATTTGAAGTTTGAAGTATGTATTGTTTTCTTCTTAAACTGCAAGCAGGTTGGTTATTATTTTACACCAAGTGGCAAATCTTACCCTGATAACTGGATAATTATTGATATCATATATGAAGTTGAAGGATCATTACTCTCGCGATAAACATTGTCCACTATGGACCATTTAATTTGTTCAATAGCATGTATACATGAATAAATCTCTTTCCCTAAAATCAGTATTAAAACTGCTCTAACAGTGATTACTTTTAACTAGCATAGTACTTATTCTTGTAGGTCAACGAATCAGGTTGAAATAAATCCAGGAGCTACGAGCGGAGATGAGACAGTAACCTCTTTGCTACTAGATTACGGTCGATGATCTATATTTTATTGTTAAGGTCTAACACTTGCATAATGTACCCGTAATTGTGACATGTACCATATCATTCCTTATCTTGGTGCAAGAACTGGCTTGGGCCTAGAGTGAACATAACAAGAGCTCCACACTGGTCAATTTAGTAAATATTGTGGATGCAAGCACCTTTGTATTTTTATGAGTTGTATAACATTCTTTATTCCATGTTTCTCTCAAACCGTTTTATAATAAAAAAAAAGGGTATTTATTTTTGTACCAAATAGGTAAAACATGTGAGGCATTATCCATCTGATACGTTGAGTATGTTTGCTAGGTTTTAATATTATATATCCTAAGTATGACATAATTATTGAGAGTTTGAAATAGTAAACTTCCTCTTGTATATTGCAGTCAGAGCATGATGGGTCAGATGTACAAGTGGAGTTGAATGTTGAGCATCATAATGAAGATATAGTCCTCAATATGACAAGGTCACCCAGATTCAAATACATAACTTATTATGAAGGCCCAGAAAGTATTAGCGGAAGGAAGACAACAGTTTGGGAGCTTTATAAAGGTAGGTGACGTTACCTTTGATGCTTTTCTTAATAAATGGCTTTCATAGAAGTATGATTTCAGATTATGATGAATTGAATTTCCATGCTACTATTCATTTTTAAGAATATTAAATAACCCATCATTATGGTTCTTGTGGTTATGGCTCGACGTCCGGTTAGGGATCTTATAAAAAATGGTTCTCTTTGGTTTTGGAAAAATATTTCTTTCAACTTTCTGCATAATCTATAAGAATCAGAGTTATGGTAACTGGGGAACACCTCTTGTGCATTCCTGTTAAACGACAATCAAAATAAATATTTAAAAGCTTGTCTTTCATTCAAGGTTTAGCTACTTAGCTTGATTACTTTGTATTCTCTATTTCTCTATGTTGAGGGAGCATTATTACCATTTTCGATTTAGTTGCGTTCTTCCTATTTTTCTACCATTTCTTATACAAGAAAATTGAGTTAACAATGTTAAGTAACATTATTTGACTTCCACCTTATCACTACAAGTGGGTTAAACTGATATCATCTTCCTATAGAAAATCACAGGAACATAGTTAGATTACCAGCTCTAATGCGAGAGTTATGGCTCCATATTTGGCATGATATTCATGTTGATGCACCATCCAATTTTGTTACAAAAATGGTGTGTTGTTTTACTTTTTTTCTCAAAGGTTAATTGAGTTTTACTCATTATAATAATGTTGATAGCTAAGCGAGGGGCCTTAAGGGATGATGACTTCTATTGGGATTATGGAAAAACTCGGTGTGCATGACCTGAATACTGTGAATACAGGTTCCATATTTTATTTTATCTCTGGCTTTTCCTCCTCTTACTAGTATCAAATTTTCATTACCTGTTGTTTTGTGATGTAGATATGTCTTCAGGGATGTCCATTTGGGACAGCTGTAGGTTAAGGAATTCTTCGACCGATACACTCCGACATTATGTATAGAATAGAAGGTAGGCTAACCACTTGTTTATCGTCCATCCATCAATATGAACAGATTCGTTGCTTCAGTTCTATAAAGTTTACTACTATTGTTCTCCTATATTGATATAGTTCCCACTTTGACAATAATTATTTTTAAATGTGCATTGATTCGGCCTCTTTTACTGACATATTTTGCCTTTGGCCCAAATTTACATGCTGTCTATTGAGAAATTCGGGTCCACAGTATGATAAACTCGTTAATATTACTGTAATATTAATTTGTTAGTATATATATGTCTGCTTATTTCAAACTACTTTATTTATTTCCATACTTGCAATAATCTTATTATTATGATTAAAATTAGTCATTTTAGTACTCTTTGATAGTTATATACTTCACTTTAAATAAGTATAAATTGGTCATTTTACTCTTTAAGTTATATACTCTTTGTTAGTAGTGTCTTTTTTGTTTTAAGTATAATATTGTTCCTCAATGATCTGTTTGCTTTCCTACCCTAATGGTTGTTAAAGAGTTACTACACCCAAGTTGGTAGGTTGACTTGAGATTGTGAAAATGCTCAACTAAATAAACCTGGGTGATTATTGTTAAGCTAAAATCAAGTATAGATGCAGTAGCAGTACCTGCTACATGTATTGTTTTATCTTTTATTTTATTTCTTAAACTTGAACTAAGGTTAAGGGGGTTTCGTGCAGTGGTCAAGTTGCCTTCTCTACATAATGAAGTTTCTTAATTAAGCAGGATCCAAATTTTTTGAATTACTACCATTTGTCTTGCTCTGTGTTTTCATATCTTAATGCCTTTCCCTGAAACTGGTTCTGACAACACTAATTTGTTTTTCTTATACTTTTAATGAAAATTAAATTTTAAATGCATTTAAGATGTTGAGTTGCCAAAAGGTTTATGCTTTAGGCTGCAAATTGCTTATATGATATGGAGCTTATTATGTACTGCCTGTGCAAAATTTTGATATCTTTGTTTTATTTTGCTTACCTTTTGTTGATATTGTTTTTGCATATTCTAAGCATCCTCATTTTTTTATTGTCAATACAGGTTTGGAAACACTGCCTATATGCACATATCTATGGCTTTTATCCAGATGCTCAAAGCTCTAAGTATGTGGAAACAAAGTGCATTATATGATTACATCCAACGAAATCAGTCTATGTGAACTAGGACTATATGGTTGAATTCATAGGCTTTGGTTTCAATTCTTCTTTGTGTAGCATAGATAGTACATATGATTACAATATTTTTGATAACTTAATGTGAATATATTGTATACAAATGATATATATATATTTAGTATTATAAGGCATTAAATGTGATTTAATTTGATTATTTGTCAATCTACATATATATATATATATATATATATATATATAATTTACGAAATACAATCACGACACACGAATGTGTGTCATCTTTTTTAATGACGTGTGCTTCAATGACACGCAATATGAGTCATACATGCATGTCATAAATTTATGACACACAAATGTGTGTCATCTTCATTTATGACGGAGGCTTCAATGACGCTCAATGCGCGTCATAAATGTGAGTCATAAATGCGTGTCATCAATGCGCATCATAGATTTATGACACACAATTGTGTGTCATCTAAGATTCATGTCGGCAGCTTTAACTACAGGCATTTGTGTGTCATCTGCACCCATAGATGACGCGCAATGCACGTCATTAAAGGGGTTTTTTCTAGTAGTGGTACCCTAGTAAATCTTCCTTTTCCTAGATGCCCCTATTGATATCCTTTCCTTTGAACACTTTTGGCTCTAACCTATCAGAATAATCACTTACCAA
This sequence comes from Hibiscus syriacus, assembly GCF_006381635.1. Lineage (NCBI taxonomy): Eukaryota > Viridiplantae > Streptophyta > Magnoliopsida > Malvales > Malvaceae > Hibiscus > Hibiscus syriacus. The sequence goes on along the minus strand of NW_024063392.1, from coordinate 7,765,914 downwards.
ACTAGGTCAACCTTTCATTTCCGTACTCCAAGATTCAAAAGATGTTAGACTCGATGCTTGAAGACGGCGTAATTCTCAATAGAATGGCCTTGAGCTCTGACATCATACCATTTTGGATACGGAGGCTGCTAAGGTCTCATATAATGCGGGGCCACCACTCGAGCTTCTAAAAGCTTATCATAGAACTCTTTATAGAATAAAGGGATAGGGTCAATATAAGATCCACCTCTCGACTTGGATTGAACTTGAATGTTCAAGTTCATTTCTCCTGAAGTTACAAGTATACTCTCAAATGCCCAAGAGTTCTAATTGCATGGTTTCTTTTTATCTTTCTGAATTTATATAGGGGTCACCATTTCTTTGGTATCTCCACACATCATGTTGATGCGAATGGTGATTGTGTGTGATTTCTCAGATTGGCTAGAATCAGTTTGGTCTAAAGTAATCCCTCGTGTATTCGACATTACAGGATTATTTTCATCGAGCTCTTTCTTTTCTTTTACAGAAATTTCTTTTCCTTTGACCAATTCTGCTATTCTATCCATCATCTTGGACATTTGCTCTTTCATTTCTCTTATCTCCTTTTTCTCTTCGTTGGAAACACGATCCTTGGGCACATAGCTCTCCACTATTCTCAGAGTTTCCTCAGGATGCCATTCCCTAGCAATTTTATAATTTACTTAATCACGAAACCCTTTGTCCATAATGAAAACCTTTTACTCTGATGACCACTCACAAATCAACACCAATGAAAAATGTTATGACCATGCGATGCAAGCAGAAAGAAAATCAACATAAAAGCAAGTTAGTACAAATAAGATAACAAGATTATTATAGAAGCAAATAGTAAAATTAATAAGCTAATGCAAAACGAGAATGAAAATGCAGATGCAAATGCAAATACACAAGGTGTTAATTTCCAAAAGTGACCACCATAGAACAACCTTCATCAGACCATAAGTACTCCTTACACTAGATATACGAGCTTCATTTTCTTCATTTACTTGGTCTAAGCATTTCCCACGATTTGATGTTGTCTTTGTAGTCATTGTTGGACTCCTCAAAGTGTTGACCCACATTTCTTCGTTTTAATTCAACCATTGTGATTATTGGATCTTTAGACTTCCATTTCCGTGGGATTCTCCAAGAGTAAAGTGAACTTGATATCTCACAAAGAATTTTCTCACTCTTGACTCAATTATCGTTTGGATATTTGATACGATCTTGATCTTTGTTTAATGGGAGTCCTCGATCAATCTTTGAGCTTTTCTTTCGTCTATCAACTTTGTTTGTAAGTTGTCACCCTTACAGAGTTGACTATCTAGTTATGGAACACTTATGTCGATATGAAAGCCTTTTGATTTGATCAATCACTTGTGAATTAACACCATGTTTGGTTATGATGTGGAAAATAAAATACAAACATAAGGTAGATAAAATTAAGATAAAACAAAAGAAATTGTTAGTACCACTTAACCAAAAAGCAGAATAAATATTTATGAAATGAAAAGATCCTACCAAATATGGTATCTACCCTGACATGCTTTTATAAAATTTTTACCCAAACATGTTTTCTATCTTTATGCTTTGTTCAACATATAAATCCTAACCTCATGCCATCTAGTTCGCATGCTTGTTTTGAAAAAAAATAAACCTAACCACATACTCTTCTAATTCTCATACTTTTTGCAAAATAAATAAATAAATTCGAGGAAAAGGTTAGAGTGAGTTTCTCGTTTTGTGACTTTTGAAGAACCACAGACAGAATTTCGAAACAAAACAGACAGATTTTTGGTACTACTAAAATCGTCCTCGAATTGTCCTTTGTTGGTGCCCCTTAGGCCTGCTAGACCCTCAAACCTCACCCATTATAGGCATAATCGGGTCGAGTTCAATTCAAGAGGATGCATTTCCCCATGTCCATGCAAGGAAACTCAATGTTTCACTTGTAAACACGAGGCATATTCACCCCAGAGGTTACTTGCTAAAGCCCATGCGTAAAAAAATAATTTTTCTCACGAAAGCGTAGCGTTCACCCCTACCTAATAGGACAAAAGCACAGTTAGAAGGCTCTAAATACTCGAATAGTTATAGCGTGATTGGGGGGAACTCACAATCCTTTGCCTTGACCCAAAAACCAAAGACTAAAACAAAAGATAGAAATCTAAAACTTGTAAATCACACATTAGTACAACTAATAAATAAAAGACATATGATGCGATGCAAACAAAACATGAGGATCAAAATTTAAATATCATTCAAATTTATCATTTTCAACTAAAAAGATGACGTATAATTGATTACAGCCTGACTCTCTAATGTCCCCAGCGGAGTCGCCAAGCTGTCGGAACGATCCTTGAACTTTTTTGGGGCTATGGCGGGGAAATGATCCAACTTAATTTTGGAGAAGATTGGGTTTTAAAATTAAAAAAAAAAGATTCGGATTTACCATCGACCTTTGGATTAGGTAGGTCAAATACCTAAAAAATATCCTTTAAAATAATTTTAAAAAATAAAAAGTGATATGCGTTTAACCATAAACTCATTTTGAAATGGTTTCAAGAGTCGATTACGCGTGGGGAAGGATTAGCACCCCCACAATGCCCAAAATTGGTACCCAAGTGATTATACGTCATCTAAGCATTGAAACTTACAAATTTGAATATACATTTAAATTATGATCCTTTAAAAATGATGTTTCGCATGAAGAATCCTTGGGAACACTCTCCTTGCCAGTTAAGGTGTGCTCCTCAGATTTCCTTATAAAATGACATTGCTTATTTGTTTTTAAATATATTAAACATTTGCTCGAATAAAATATACCATTTTGTACGAACAGTTCTTAGAGACACACTTCTTGCCACTTAAAGCGCATCTCCATAAATTATTCACACAAATTAATAGTGTCTTAAAATGTGAACAAATAATATATATGTAACAAGATGGAAGAAAATTCATAAACCATATTCATAACATCAAAATAAATACATATACATTAATAATATTATAATATATAAAAAATGTATAACGTACATTAGTAATTATTTGTAATATATATAGTTGTATACGTATCAAAAATGAATATACAAATGGATATTATACTACTAAGCATTTTAGAAAATATGTAAAATGGGTTAAAGTGGACGAAAACAAATTGTAATACTAAATGATAAATAATAAAGGGTCAAGATAAATTAAATGACAAACGATAAAATAAATTCATAAATAGAGGTTGCTCACTAGGATTAAATTAAAATACCCCAAAGAATAAACTCATGAATGAGACAAAATGGAAATAAAAATATCGAACATAAGGAAAGTTTTGAAAATGTCAATAAAACAAAACAAGAATATTAAAATTAAAATAATACACCAAACATCATATAAGGTTAAGGTTAAGGTGGAAAATATAGGCTAAATAAAAATACCTATCATATATGTAAGCCTAACACGTAAAGGGCATCCAACATACACATCACATTTAATGTGATGGCTAAGGTCATCAGCTGTAAACAGAACCTAAATCCATATTAACATAGAATAATACACGTGTGCAAAAACCAAAGCAAGGAAAGAGTCAATGGGATCAAACAGTCAACAATCCATCTTAATATTTAATCGTCTTAAATTAGTGCAAAAGTCACGGGATATTAAATAGATAGTAATACTAATCGACTAAAAAAGTAACAAAAATAAATTTAAAATTCACACACAAGTTTACCAGGATTTAAACAAAAATTAAACTGGAATAAATGAAAGCAACACATCGAATTCAAAGAATCAAAAGAAATAAAAAAAGGACTAGAATGTAAATAGGAGAGGAAATTAAAGAACTTACACATAAATGACCCAAAAAAAAGAATGAAACACAAAGCTGAAAAATAAGGAAAACAGGACAAATAAAAAAGGCCAAATCCGAAAACGGTCCCTTCAGAACTATTATGTAAAAATGCAGGAGATGTTTAAATGACCCTTAACTAATTGTAATTAAGCACTATGAGGGGAAACTTAATCATGCATAGATATATATAAAATCATATAAAAACATAAAATTAAATGAAATTAAAATTTGTTACCACTTGAATTAAGGATGATTTCTTAGGTTTCCCTTTCTTCAAGTGTCATTTCTTAGTTTGTTTTAGAGCCCTCAAATAGCCTCATGTTTCTTACCATTGCTCCAACACATCTACAAGAGACACTTGATTTTTGGTACCCAAATTGCCTTGGTTCCTTGATTGTTAGTTTCAATGAATGTAGTTCCCTTAGGAACCCATATTTGTCTTATTTTATAAAAAAAAAATCTTTATAGGACAAGTATTAGAATTATGACCATGATAACAGAAATACGAACATTTTGTCATTATTAACTTTGATGAATTATTAGAAATATTTTTCTTTTATTTTATTAAGATATCAATCTTAATTCTCAAAACAAAATTTTATTTTTCAATTTTTTTTCATTTTTCAATTTTGAAAGCTCAGAATCTTTTTTAATTTTATTTTTTTTATTCCAATTTCATTTTCTAATGATAATAATTTTTATTTATAAATTTATAAATTATTTTCTTATATTTGGAATTCATGGTCTCATATTCGAAAAATCAATTCATCATAAGCATATTGTAACTCATCAAAAGAATATGAATTTAATTTGTTTGAGTTAGAAGATATCTTTGAATCTTTTTTATGGCCATAAGAAATTGTTTCTGCATTAGGTGTGCAAGTCTCTACGCTAACAAATCTTGTTAAGAATATGCAAGGAATTGTAGAAAAGTTACTCATTCAAACAACAATGCAAATTGAGGTCTACGTGTTTAGTTGTGAACTTTGTGGCAACAATCAAATTTTAAAGATTGTCTCCAGCATTTGAAGAACGCTTGCTTTGTCAGTAATCTTCGAAACAATTCTTTTGGTAATTATTATGGCAACAATAACAACAATCGTAGCCAAACTACTTCGGGTAATCAAAATCATATTCAGTCTAATGCATTTTGTTATGGGAATAATACCTCATCAAGTAGCTACAATCAACGCCTGAGTAGTTACAATTGCCCGTTGCAACAATTCAGTCAGTAATTGATGTTTTCATAACAACATTTTCCAGTTCAGTCCGATCAATTTTTACAGCCATAGTCAACTTAAATGCAAAAACAAAATGCTTCGACTTCTCGTTAGCCACATTATTCTCAAGCATCAAGTTTTGATCCTTTAGCATCGCTGGAAGCTCTGATGAGATAACGTATTACGTGTACAAAGTCTATTTTGTAAGGAAATTCTTCTTCCATTCGTGTTTTGGAAGCACAGTTTGGAAAGCATGCCTCATCCTTGAATATTCGACCACAAGGCAATTTACTTTGTGACACTTAAAGTACAAAGACAAAAGATAGGAGTAATATAATGCTCCTACTCTTCTAAGTGGTAAACAACATGAGGAATAAAAAGATGAGAGTGGACATTCATCTCGTCCAGCTGATTAAAAGAGTAACATTGATGCAAATTGTGAAGTAAAAACCTCTCCACAATTCATCACAACAATGCCCAATATTTTGAAATCTAAGATGCTGACATGGAAAATGTCAGCGTCTTTGAATACTTCAGAGCATACAAAAATTTTGATGCAATCAGATTCAATGACTCAAATTCCTTTTCCAAAAAGATTTAACGATGGCACTCATGACGAAAAGAGTCAACAATTTTTCATAATGCTGAAGCAACTTCAAGTGGATATACTTCTCTTGGATGCTTTGAGCAAATTTCTAACTATAAGAAATATATGAAGGAGTTTTTATCTAAGAAGAATAAGTTGAACGAAATTGAGACCATTACGCTCACAGAGGAGTGTAGTGCAATCCGTACCAATAAGTTGCCTCCTAAGTTGAAAGACCTCGGTAGCTTCACCATGTTTTGTAATATTGAGGACTACTATGTGGGTCGTGCTCTTTGTGATTTAGGAGCAAGTATCAATTTGATGTCATCTTCAATTTTCAAATAACTTGGCTTAGGTAATATGAAGCCTAATGCGGTGACATTACAACTAGATGAAAAATCATCAACATACCCTGAAGCGAAAATTAAGAATGTGATTGTTAGAGTGGATAAATTTAATTTTCTAGCAGATTTTATCATCCTTGATTGTGAGGTCGACAAAGAAGTACCCATAATTATTGGAATGCCATTCCTAGCTACAAGTAAAACTTTGATTGATGTGTCAAAGGATAATTAATGATGCTTAACATGGGAAGAATATTTCACTGTCGACATAATTGATAAATCGCTCGGTTTGAATTCAACGAGTCGCTTAGAAATATTTATAGGAAGATACGATAACATTAGAAAATGATAAAGATTGCATTGACACTAAAGTCATTTTAGAAACTAACACTATCAGAACATATCAATGGCAATTAGAGTCTTTAGATTTGGAAAATCGAAAAATCCCATCTTTCAAACCATCCATTGAAGATGCTCTAACTTTAAAACTTAAACCATTACTTGACAACTTAAAGTATGCCTTCCTAGTAGACAACAATACACTACTAGTTATTGTCTTCGTAACTCTAGACGCATCCCACGAGGAGAAACTCCTTAACATCTTAAAGGATCAAAAGAAGGCTATAGGTTAGAGTATAGCCAATAAGAGGAATTAATCTATCATTATGTATGCAAAAGATCAAACTAGATGATGAAACAAAACACCCAATTAAAAAAGCAACAAAAGCTCAAATCCTACGATGAAGGAAGTAGTGAAAAAAGAAAATTATAAGTAGCTTGATGTGGGTATAATCTACCACATCTCTTTTAGCACTTGGGTGTCTTATGCAATGTGTTCCTAAGAAGGGCATGTTTACTATAATGCCCACAAGATAGAGGATGTGTATGGATTATAGGTAGTTAAATATGGCCACAAAGAAAGACCACTTCCCTCTTTCATTCACTTATCAAATGCTTGATCGACTAGTTGGGTGTGCTTTCTCTTGTTTCCTAGATGATTATTCTAGTTACAACCAAATTGTCATAGCTCTTGAAGATCAAGAGAATACCACCTTCACTTGCAACTTTTGGACATTTTCCTTTAGAAGAATGTCATTAGGCCTTTGCAACACCAAACTAATATTTTAAACATGTATGATGATTATTTTCTCTCATATGATAAAAAGCCTATGGAAATTTTCATGGATGATTTTTTAGTGTTTAAAAATACCTTTGATCAATGCACTAACAATCTTTATAAGGTACTCCAAATATATAAGGACACTCACTTGGTGCTTAACTGGGAGAAGTTTCATTTTATGGCCATTGAAGGAACTGTGCTTAACCATAAAATCTCTCACAGAAGATGGAGATTGATAAAGCGAAGGTTGAAATAATTGAAATTTGCTTCCACCCTCTATGTGAAAGCAATTAGAAGTTTACTAGGCCATGTAGTATTTTACAGAAGATTTATCCAAGCTTTTTCCAAGGTCACTAAACCCTTATGTTCTTGAGGAAAACCATAAGTTTATCTTTGATGAAACATGCCTTCACGATTTTAACCATATCAAAGACAAACTTGTCAATGCACCAATTTTTGCATCACCTGAATGAGAGAAACCGTTTGAACTCATGTACGATGCAAGCGATTTTGCTGTAGGCACAGTTTTAGGGCAATAAAAAGAAAAATTATTTCATGCTATCCATTATGCCAAGTCAACTTTAACTAAAGCCTGGATCAATTAAACCACCACAGAGAAACAAATGCTCATTATAGTTTTTATTGACAAATGTTGCTTGTATCTTATCTGCATAAAATTTATAGTTTTCACTGCTAATTCTGCCTTACACTTCCTATATGCAAAGAAAGAAGCTAAGCCAAGATTAATTCGACGGATTTTGCTACTCCAAGAGTTTGATATTAAAATAAATATCACAAGGGATTTGAAAATCAATTAGAAGATCGTCTATCTAGGCTTGAAGTAGGTATTGAAGATGGAATTGCTATACCAATTATAGGCACATTCTCTAATGAGATGTTATTCATTTTCTACGTAATTCCTTGTGTCAACTATTTGGTTGATGAAAGAATTTCTAATTCAATGCATGATCATAGAAGAAACAATTCCTCAAGCATTTCTAATGATACGTTTCCTTTTGAAAATTCACTTAGAATTAATTTATCTAAATTCTCTAGGTAAATCAGCGAACTCTCATGTTTGATTAGACATCATTGATTGTAGTTCATCATTTATTGCATTTCTCTAAAACAACTAGCGTTAATAGTTCTTATAGCTTTATCATATGACTTTGGATCCCCATCTAACATGAAAGTCTGAGATATAAGAACAAAGAGCGAGTCTACATCACTAATTTAAGAAATAAAGGAAGTTAATAAATCTGGACCAAATGAGGCTACCCTTTGTCTTTAACTTATTCTAGGCTCTAATTTTATCTCTAGAGTATCCCTGGTAGGAACAAAAAAAAAAGTTCGAGGCATGATTTTCTACTTGTGCTTCAACATATAATCTAGTTTTATTTAAAAAAAATATCTTCAAGGAACACAACATCCTTAGACTCATAAATAGAAAAGTCATGCAGATACATGAATCTATATGTGGCATTATTTAAAGCATACATTATAAACACTACATCAATGTTTTTGGGACTAATAGTGATCTTCTTAAAGTCATGCAAAGCAACTTTTGTTAGACACCCCCACACTTTCAGGTATTGCAAGTTAGGTGCATAATCTTTCTACAACTCATACAAGGTGCAATCTAATTCCTTTTGAGGCACTAGATTTAAAATTTTATTTATAGATAGAATGGATTCCCCCACATGTTATCAGATGACGTAGAACTTATTAACAAAGATTTTATCATCTCTTTTAGAGTTATGTTTTTCCTCTCAACTACACCATTCTATTGAGGAGAACATAGAGTAAGTCTCATGAATTATTTCATTCTTCTCACACACCTCTTTAAGAAATTTAGACACATATTTACCACCTCTATTGGATTTAAGCCATTTTATTCCCCTATCAAGTCGATTCTCAACTTCTTCCCTATAAATAAAAAAGTTCTCAACTTCATCTTTAGTTCTAAGGAGATATACCTTTGTATATCTTGAAAAGTCGTCTAAAAAGGTAACATAGTAGTGTTTTCCTCTCAGAGTTTCTAAAGTCTACTAGGTCAATATGAATAAGTTCTAATAGTTCATTCTTTCTTTTAGAAATAGTTTTAAAGGAAAGGTCTAGCATGCTTGATTTCTTAACAAATTTTGCATTTGTTAAATATATTCTCATTTAGATTAGGAAATAGATTCAATTTAATGAGTTTCTTAAGAGAATAAATATTAACATGTCGTAATTGAGAGTCTCAATAATATAAGCATAAATGAGAATTTTATTACTTTCATTAAATAATGTTTTAATTATAAATCAACTTCCATTTAAATAATCGTTCCCTACATAATCACTATGGGAAAATATGAGTTCATCTGCTTTGAAAACTAGTTTAATGTCTGCCTTATTAAGTAACCCACCAATAATTAGATTTCTACGCAGGGTAGATACATACAGAACATTATTTAAAGCTAATGTTTTAGTAGAAGTAAGTTTTGGTAAAACTTTCCCTTTGCCTAGCACTTTAGAGCTGCTAAAGTTGCTTGTATACATTATATTTTGTCTAGTTGTTTTAACTATTCATTATCATTTTTACTTTTATTATATTAAATAAATATCTAGTTTTATTATTATTAATTGATCTAGTTTTATTATTATTGATTAATGATTAATCAAATAGGTTAATGTTAATTAATATATATTGAACAATAAAAAAAGTTCTTAACTTATATTTTTATATAGGTTACAAACCAATGGCCCAAATACAATATAAAATAGCTCAAAGAACAGGCCTAAATGAAGGAATTGTGGGAAGCAATTAGGGTTTTTGGTGACCCTTCTAGTCATCGCCTATGCCCACCATTGGATTTATGCTTAATCCAATTGTCCATATGAGAAGAGAACTAGGGCTACTAGAACACTAGACCTGTTGCACCGCCACTATCTATTCTTGTCACCACTGCAGCCTAGGACAAATCTGTCTCATCACTGCTTCTTTCATCTACTCCCATCGGTGACTTTCCCGATAAATCACCCTTAAGTTTTTTTCCCTGTCAGACACCGTTTAGACTTTACTTCCAGGTCTAACACCATTTGCAGGAAGGCGCACCCCTTGAAGCGTGCCTTATGCTGACATGGATACACTCTAGCTAAGGCGCGGCCCCTGGGGGGCGCCTTATACCACGTAGGGGTATAGCACGGTGCAGGGGTCACGCCTATTCTTTAACTCTAACATAATTATGCAAGGCGCAGTACATGGATCGCGTCATTGCTTTAACTCTATATAACTATGTAAGACGCGATGCATTGGCCGTGCCTTGTATAATTACAGTAACTCTCCTCGGCTATAAATACCCTTCTCCCCCGTAAACTCTCTCACAATTTCCTTTCAACCGAAAAACTAATACAACAATCCTCTCAACCAGTAAATAACACTCGATAATCCTCCTATATTTGATTTAGAAGTTCACTCGATCTTTCATTATAAGGTAATTTTGTCATAATAATTTTTATAATTATATATGATTATTTGAAAAAAAATATTATACTAATTGTTTCAATTAATTTTTGTGTTTGTAAAATTGGAAAGCGGGAGCATACGTCGAAATATTTTTGCAATGTAGGTAATAATATAATTATTTAAATTATTTACGTTATTGTGTAAAAATTTTATTTCCTTATATTTTAATTCATATACTATTTATTTAATTAGGCTTGTTTTCAGGTTTATTTTTTGCAGATATAAGATTGTCTCACTTTCAAACTCTAAGAATGACGCGAATTTCAACTATTGTTTATTATGATGGAGAAATTCGGGAAGATGAAACCGACATTGTTTTCGTATCAAATCATTATGTTAAAATATCCTTCAAGAGAAACATAACTCTTGAGGAGCTGATAACGAAGATTTCAAGGAAGGTTCATGTTGGAAGTACTAGAAGAATGTCGTCACTTCAGTACAGATTATTGACATTAACTTATACAGCGTTCAAACTATCGAACAATGATGATGTTGAAATGACGGTTGATTCTCAAAATAATTATTCAAACGCCGTTACGGAGATGTATGCAAAGTTTGTTGAAGTGCGTGTTGTTCGGGGTCTGTCATTAAGCTCCCACTATGGGCTAACTGAACAAGCTGATCAAGTTGACAGCCCTACAGTAATGTGTAATGATTTTAATGTCATAATGGGAAATCCGCATCATGGTGCCATCACATCAACTTCAATGGGGAGACATTCATCAACAACTCCTTACGATATGTACCGAGGTGGGTCTATGAATAATCTGTATGGAAACATCATGTCCAGTTCAAGGGGAAGGCATTCATCTGCCAATTTCTTTGACCTTAATATGGAGATGCCCTCGACGCAACAATCTGTGCAGGTTCCATTTGACACGATGGCTTCAAGCTTAAGGGGGAAGCATTCGACTGCGAGCTTTTTCGATCTCAATGTCGATATACCTTCTAGTTCAAGGGGAAGGCGTACAAGTAGTAGGTTCTTCGACCTAAATGTGGATAGTATGGAGAAACCATCATCTCCACCGGAAGAACCATCATCTCTACCAGAAGAACCGTTTCGTGAGCCAGGTGCGGATGACACTGAAACTGGACTATTCATTCACCCAGAATCACCACAATTCAACTCCAATGATGATGATGATGTAGACAAAGTTCCCTAAAATGTGGCACAAACTGACCCTCCAGCACATATGTATGAAGTTGATTATAGTGCAATGTACGGGCCAGAATTTGCAGATATGCCTCATCTCAGTGACTATGGATTTTACTTATTAGTAAATAATGGTGAGTTATCAGTCTCGAGGAGGATTTCTTCGTATAACTGGTTGTGACTCCTCACTGTCATCATCATCACCATTATCATCGTCGTCGTCGTACTTGTTGTCGTCGTCGTCAGTAGCAGATATATTTTGTTGATCAGGAACTGATGACGATGTATAACCTCCATAAAATAAGGATCCTGGAGGTGTATGAGTGACTAACCCACCACTCATAGATAACTGGAAAACTCATAAAACCAGACATCAATGAATAAGAAAACTGTACAGGATATGTCTGTGCGGCGGCCATAGGTGATCAGGCTGCACCCGCCAAATAACCAGCATATGAACCCTATATTAGATCTACAAACATAGACCCATAATATCCTCCATGAGGGGTCATATAACTCTGTGACGGTGGTGGCGGCGGGGTCATAAAACCAGGTGACGGTGGCGGCGACGACATCAAATATGGCTTTAGGGTGTAGGTCGCTACAGACGGCGGTTGCTGTGAAGGTTCTGCTAGTGAAGCTGAGGACGAACCGGAAGCACCTGCTCTCCATCCATGAGTCGGGGGATGATGGGGTTATGACGGTGCACCTCTCTGTCGACGTTGATGCTGTTGAACCACTTATAATAACCATCTGCAACCGTCAAGAGGTTATCATAAATGGGCTCTCTATGGGAAAGGCACCGATGTCGATCCTCCCACATCACGACCCACTCATGATGCTTCACCAGCCAATTTGTATCCGACTTACCGCGTCGATCTGTGCTATGCAACTCATCCATATTGCGAGGTGCTTCCGGAAATGAGAGGATTTGGTGTGAAGAAAATGATTGAGAATGGAGGTATTTATAGGGGTGGGAAAGGGGTGTGAACGGTCTGAAATTAAAGGAAAGTCATGGCCCCTACACCACATCTTTCAAACGCGTGTCAGAATTAAAGCAAAGGCGCGGCCCCTGCACCGCACTATACCCCTACGTGGCATAAGGCGCACCCCAGGGGTCGCGCTTTAGCCAGTATGTATCCATGTCAGCGTAAGGCGCGCTTCAGGGGCGCGCCTTACCCCCACGTGGTGCCAGATCAGCGTAAGTTGTGCTTCAGGGGGCGTGCCTTCCTTCAAAGGGTGTTAGATCGGGAAATAAAGTCTAAACGGTGTCTGACAGGGAAAAAACTTAAGGGTGATTTATCGGGAAAACCGTCGCTCCTATCACTCTAACACTTTTCTTCCATCCGGCAATCCAAAAGGAAAATCAAATAGAAAGCCAAAATCAGTCAAAAATATATATATAAAACCAAGCCCTTTCAGATAAAATAAAGAAAATCCCAAGAGAAATATGAGATTATAAAGTGTTGAAAATAGGATAATCATGTCCTACGACATAGCATCTCTTCACTACCAAATATTCCACTAGTGACATAGAGTCGTGCAAGACGAGATTAAAGGAATAGACCATTTTTCTAAAAGAAAAGGAAAACGAGAGAACCCAAAAAAGAAAGGAGAAATGAAGAAGAATAAGAAGAAGAAGATTTTACCTCAATATTATTGTGTCACCGGAACCAAGAACATTCGAGAGCAACAAAGGTAGCCTATTTCATTTTGGGTTTTTTTTCTTTTTTTGAAAAGATATGAAGGTTGAGTTACATTTGAGTGTTAGATTATCTAACGATTCAAAAAGGAGTTTTTCTATGCTTAGTCTCGGCGCCATGGCGACCAATTTACCGAGGCCAAAGTGAAAATCACCTTATCTTTCGGTTAAGATAAGCAAAGGAGAGGGAGAGAGTAAAAAAAGAAAACGACTGAAAGAAAAATAGGGGTATAGGGTTTTTAGGCATGTTATTACTCCCTTTCAAAACGGAGTCATATTGAAGGTTAGGGTTTTTGTTATAATGCAGAGGCTAATCATGTAAGGGTCATCTGTAGTTTGTAATGTTACATTTCAGTATGCTATTTTTTATTTATTACGATTTGAGCCTTAAATTAAATGTTTATATTAAGTAGGTCTTTTATTTCACATTACCTATATATATTGTTATTTTAAGTAGTATTTTAAATAATTATAAATATATATAGTATTAAATACATAATATAGCTATATATGTATTTTTGAAAATTTATGTAGGTATTTATATTAATAAAAAATATTTTGTTGCATTGAGTACTTATATTTAAAAATGTCATTTTTAATATTATAAAATTTATTGAAATTATTTTTAATTATTCGACTAACCTATTAAAGACCGCCAAATACATGGGGTACCCTTATAAGGGATATTCGAGTAAAATAATATTAATATTAGTATTTGATGTTTATTTATACTTATGTTATATTAAATTTGTTCGATATATTTTATTCACTTTAAATGAATATAAAAATTTTGCACTTTCATTTTTTATAGAAATATGAAATTATTTTAATAAATAAATATTTATTTTAGTATCTTGTTATTTTTTGGTTTATTTATTTATTTATTACATCATATGAACATTCAATCCATTTTATATTTTCCATCTATTATTGTTACATTCATAAATCATGCATTGATTTTCTCTTTTTCTAAACTATTCAAAAACAGTGTTGTTTTGCGTCGTGTATGAACGAAATTACGTCAAACATGACTAGATTCAAATTTCTGTTAATTCACGTAATAAGAGGATATCCTTCATAAATAAAAACCGAGTGAATTAAATCATGTTTTATTGAGTAAAGTATTTTGAAAAGAAATTCTCTCCTATTCAGCATTCATGTAAATGAAAAGGGATTGCAAATTAAATTTTGAATTCAAATATATAAAGTTACATTAATTAGACAATATATAATCGAGAGGTACCAATTTTGGACCTTGTGGGCACAAGTAATCGACTGTCGAACCCTTTAAAATGAATATTTAGTAAACTCATAATGATTTTGTCTTTTTAAATGATTTTTATTAAAATTGTTTCAGAAGACATTTTTATGTATTTGACCTACCTAATCCAAAGGTAGATGGCGACTCCAAATTTCAAATTAAACAAAAATAAAAAATTTTCAAAATAAAGTTATATTTTTTTTAAATTAATTATGTAATAAAATATTATTATGACAGCTTGGTGACTCTGTATGGGTTACTAGAGAGTCAGGCCCTGTTTTATTATATGTTTTTCGAGTCGATAGAATTTTAAAATTTTGAATCATTAATTAAGTTACAATCCTTTTTGTTTTAATTCTCATAATCATGCATTATACTTTATTGATTTAGTGTAAATATTTTCACTAATGATTGGATTTCATTGTTTTTAGATAAGTTAACTCATTTTTCTGAAATAAATCAATCATGTTTTTGTTTTCTGGGTAAAAGTTTTCTGAGTTATTCCTCACACACACCATGTGCATTTGCATATCATAAGTTCTATACCTAAGCTTTGTCCCACTAAGCGAGAGTGAGTCAGTAGTGCCTTCGTAAGTTGCCCTCCGCACAGGCTAGTGAATCACTCCTGGAGTACATGCCCTTATTATCTTCGTGAGTAGCCCTCCGTGTAGAAATAAATCTATATTGGAAGAGGATTAAAGGTTTGGCAGCCCAAGGGGACACCAACAACAAGGATAATTTAAGTACCTCTATTACCTTATAACCAAAATCCTACATATATTGAACCCTCATCCATAAAAAAAACATGCCAAAACTCCGTCCGACCGTATTCACCCTAATAAGTACACAAAGGAAGAATGTCTCCTAACTTTTGCCTTTTAATTCATAGAGTAAATTTATTTAGAAATATAGGCATGCGAACTAGACATCATGTGGTTAGGTTGTGATTGCATAATTCAAGCAAGTGGGTAGAAAGCATGTCTAGGTAAGATTGTTGCTTTAATAAAATTATGCTTGGGTAGATACCATGATAAGGTAGGTAGTATTTAATTTATATTTAGCTTATTATCCCAACTAACTTGTGTTCTTTTTTTGTTTCTTTTTTTTTGTTTTTGTTTTTCATTGAAAACCATCATATTATCATAAAAGAAGGAATTGATCTATGAAGTGACTATCTTTTTTGGAAAAAAATCATACATGGAGCAAAAGTACCGGAAACAAAATAACTCATATACTAAAGTGCGGGTATGGTCCATGACTACTAGAAAATAAGAAGGAGACGGTCTGCCAAGGGACTACATATCAGGGATGGCTAGATACAGTCACATTGATGTCCAACAAAATGACATTAAGGACCTGAAGAGAATCTGGATTAGTTTGAAGAGTAGTGAGAAACAATCATTTCGGGGAATGTATGGTTATATCACAGATTTGTTGTTTGTTACCGTAGAGAAACCTTTGATCCAAGCTCTAACTCAATTTTGGAACTCTACCTACTTCTACATTACTTTTATCAAGTATGATATGACCCCAACCATTGAGGAGTACACTGTTTTGTGTAACTTTAAAAAAATTAAGTTAGCCAAATTTATAGTTGTCCTTCAAAACTACAATCATTCAAAAATAAGATAGTAGCTATTACTGGGATGGGTGAGAAAAAGGCCTTAGAACAAATCAAGAAGAAAGGGGGAGGTGAAGGGATTGCATGGTTATCCATCAAGAATATCATTGAAACAAACCCTAAGAGTGACAAAAAATTAATTTTGTTAGCCATAGGGATTTATGACCTTGTGATCTTCCTAAAGATTCTGGGGTGTGTAGAATCAACTATGTGAGATTCGTTTGATCAGTTTAAAAGTGGAATCAATCCTGTACCAGTGTTGTTAGTTGAAACTTTCGATCTCTAAGCGCGTGTCGTAAGCATGGAGGAGGACGATTCTAGGGATTTGCACAATTACTAATAGTCTAGATCTGAGGTCATTTTTGGAAGGAATAAAATATGCCTATTAGTACAATTTTATCCAGTTATTCTCTTTTAGAATAGTTTCTTAAGTAGTAATGGGTAACAAGGATCCTTGAGGATAGATGGACTATTGCTTTTAAAAACCTTAAGGTGGAAGAAATGACATAGAATACACCTTGGTTCTATCCGATATATGTCCTCTATCGCATAAAGGACCATGATTTGGTAATACTTCTAGGAATATAGGGAGCCATTGGGAATGCACCACTTCTAGAGTTGAGGAAGTATGGGGTACTTCAATTCATGCCCATCACCCATAGTTTGGCTTTTTCTAAATTTTCTTTTCAAGGGGGACAATATAAGTCAAAAATCTGATTAATTTCTGAATAATAGAATAAGACTATCTGAAGCTTGTTGATGGCATCAGTAGTTATGGTAACCTTTGATTATGAGAACTAGAGTCTTCAAAGAAAAAATGATAATCTTCCACAACCTGATGAAAATAACATCCCGATGGAAGAAGTGATCAGGGATCTGTCTTCTGAAGTCGAGATTCTTAGGAGAGAATTTGAGTAAGAAATGAGCCATACTTGAACCAGTAACCTTGAGCTCAGGGATCTGATGAGTGTTTTGAATCGATAATATTTTCTCGTTAATTCTTCAATCTTATGAATTTATTGATGCTAATTTTTCTATGTTATGCTTATTTTCGTGCAGGGTCTTACCTTCCAGGTTTAATAGTAAAACAGGCGCATTATACATTTTTTATTATTTGGTCACGGCTGGAGACATGGGAATGACTCTGGGCATGACACGGTCTGACGTGGCAGTTTCTAAAAGGTCCTGTTAGCGGTAGATTCTAGAATATCTAGTCAGCATCTTCTGGAAGATGGATGGGCAGAGTTGCATTAAGAGACTTATTTTAAAGTTTGAATTTATAAAACATTTATCTTTAGGATTATTTTTATTTTTATTTTAATTTCTTTGTTTATCTCTAGGTTTTTAGAGGCTATAAATACCCTCTTGGGGTAAGCCTAAACACAGCTCAGATTTCAATCCTTTTCTTACTTCTAGTTTTATAAAGTTATTTCTTTTCTTATCTTTTTAAGTTTTCATTTTATTTATTTTAAGTTTTATTTTTTTAAATGTTAAGTATGATTTCTATCACACTTAGCTAAGTTTTCCATAGCCAAAGGCTAAAGCAATGACTTAAATTTTGAATCGTGAGAATCGAAAAGCACCTCATCCCCTTGGGTTAAATTGTCAATTTTTTGGGAACTAGATTGGCGGATAGTCTTTCTTAAAATCAAAACGTTTTCACTTCTAAAATATATTTTGGCTTGAATGATGTTATGGTTTATTGTTGGTATTATATAATCAATTAATTCGAATTCCCTTGAACACACTTAGCAAAGGTATGCTAAGGGAAATTGGGATCGAGTTTGACTTTCATAGAGAAAACATCATTTGAGTCAGATTTTTTTCCAAGCTCTTTTAAATTATTTTGAGTTAAGAATGAGGGTCGGAGTTAATCTGGACAAGGATTGCAATTCCTAAAGTAGATTTGGGAAAGTCAATCACCAAAGAGGAAAATGAGATACAAGGATTGAACCTTGCGGACTCAAACCGACATTTAACTTGAGGAAAAATCATATTCAATGATCGATTGAAATTTTAGGCATGCGATAGCCTAAGGCTAATTTCATCATAGTGGCTTTTAATTTTACTTTCTTCGATTCTTTATCTTCCTTTGAATCATTATTTGCATATTCATTTTCTTAACAAACCCCCTTTTTACTTTACTTGCATTTTTTTCGCCGAGATCAGAGATCAAGAACAATTGTTTCAGCATCATCCTTAGTCCTTGTGGATCAACCCTTACTCTCTCTATACTATTATATTTATTTTTAATGAGACTAAGGATAAATTTATTTGACAGTGAAAATGACTCGTAGTCAAATTGGCGCCGTTGCTGGGGACTTCGACAAAAGTTTTTGATTTAGATTGTTTTTTATTTATGAGCATGCAAAATCTCGGAGAACTAGTAGATTTTGAACCTGATATCTACGCGCTAGCACAGAGAATACGTGGACTAACAATTAATGAAAAGAGGAAAAAACATGAAGTACAATGCAAGAACAATCAAATCCAGATCCCGAAGCATCATCTAATGCCAATACCTACGGAGAAGCAATACTCGACGTCGAATCGTATTTCACGCCAACAACACCAAAACCGATGGATAATCTTACGATATGAGAATTAGCCGTAGCTATCTCGGTCCAACAACCCCTTTGTATCACCTTTCCTCAAGGTGAAAATCTATTTCAACTTAAGATGGGTCTCATTCATCTTCTTCCTACCTTTAATGGTCTTCCAAGTGAAAGTTCGCATAGACATTTGGCAAAATTCCACTTTGTCTGTTCAAGTATGAAACCACATGGAGTTTCCAACAACCAAATTAAATTGAGAGCTTTTCCATTTTCTTTATTTGGTTTAGCTAAAGAGTGGTTATTCTACTTACCTCTAAATTCAATAAATACATTGGCTGATTTAAATCATCTTTTTCTTGACAGATTTTTCCCTGGCGAAAGTAAGTGAATTACGAAGGAGAATACTTGGAATCAAGCAACTTGATGGAGAGTCACTCTATGACTACTGGGAGAGGTTTAAAAAGTTATGTTCTAGTTGCCCACAACATGGGTTAAATGAACAAACACTCCTTCAATACTTTTATGAAGGATTAACTCCCCTGGAAATGAAGATGATCGATCCTGCCAGCAGAGGAGCTTTAGTGAACATGACTCCTACTGAGGCTAGGGATTTAATTTCCACAATGGCCAAATTCTCAACAGTTCCGCACGACTAATGGACCTCCTCAAAGAGTTCATGAGATAAGTTCATCTTCTTTGGAAAGTAAGATAGATAAATTAACTGAATTAGTCAACTCTCTTGTTGGAGGAAAGATAGGACCAAACAAATTATGTGTCATATGTGTATTACCTGATCATCTAGCAGATGGTTGTCCATTGATCCAAGAAGACACAGTGGTTCAAGTCAATACAGTTGTAGGACCTCCCCAGAGGGCTTATAATCCCTAGGGAAATTCTTACAATCTAGGATGGAGGGATCATCCAAATTTCAATTATGCTCAAAACTCAAGGTTGAATCAAGGTTATAAACCAAGGCCACCTCTACCACCCCAAGATCCGTAGAAGTCGTCGTTAGAGTCAATTGTTGAAAGATTAGCACTTTCCCAGGAAAAGTTCCAGATTCATACTGAAGCCCACTTATGAGAGATAGACAAGAAGATGAGCCAACTGGCTCAAACCGTAGGATGCTTAGAATCACAAGGTAAACTTCCATCTCAAAATGAGGTAAATCTAAGGGAGAATGTCAACGCCATCACTTTTTGAAGTGGTACAGTAGTGATGACACCTATTCCAAAAGATGAAACAATACAAAAAGGGAAGAAGACTATTGATTCAGGATCCCAAAAGAATAGTGATGAAGTAAAAACAGATCCAACACCATCTCCCTATGACATGCCACCACCTTTTCCATTGAGGTTAATAAAAGGGATAAACAAGCTGAGGAAAAGGAAATACTAGACATATTTCGGAAGGTGGAAATCAATATACCTCTCATTAAGGTTATCCAAAAGGTTCCAAGATATACTCAATTTTTGAAGGACCTTTGTACAACAAAGAGAAAACTTACTAGGAATGAGAAGGTAAATCTATAAGAACATGTCTCAGCTATCTTCCAACGAAAGTTACTGTCGAAACTAAAAGACCAAGGTATATTTGCAATACCCTGTAAAATTGGTAAAGTTGGGATAAAGCGTGCCATGTGTGATCTTGGCACCTCAATTAATGGCCTCTCTCTGTTTACTATATGATTTCTAATGAGCCCTTGAAGGATAAAAAAATATCAATTCGGCTTGCCAACAAATCTATCATTTACCTGAAATGACTCTTGGAAAATGTGTCGGTGGAGGTAAACGATTTAATATTTTCCACACATTTTTATGTAATTGACATGGAGAATGATCACACCAATACTTCTTCTGATATATTTTATTGGGGTGTCATTTCCTAAGTATTGCACATAAGAAGGTCGACGTAAGAAGCGTGGTTTTAATAATGGAATTTGATGGTGAGATCATTAAGTTTGATGTGTATAAGGCAATGAGATATCCTGATAAAGTGGAGAGTATAAATTCTGTTGATATAATTGATCCTTTGCCTGATGAATTTTTAAGGACTAATTTTTCCTTTGATCTATGCAGAGAGTTAGAAGATCATGATGAGGAAATCAGGAAGTTGAAAAAAAAAATCAGATTGTGCCGATATAAAATGGATTCTTGTTAAGTCTAATGTTCTTCCTTCGGTTTTGCAGCCACCTAAGATAGAACTGAAACAAATGCCGAAAAATTTTAAGAGTGCCTTTTTATGAGAAAATGCTACTTCACCGGTTATTTCGGATAAGCTTTCAAAGCTAAAAAAGATCCAAATAATAACCTATGAGAATGCTAAATTCTACAAGGAGAAAATAAAAGAATTATACGATTGTAGAATTTTTCATAAGGAATTTCTTAATTGGAAAAAACGTATGAAGTGGAAGAAGTATTTCTCTTAGAACCTGTAGTCTTAACCAGGTCGTCGAGCTAACAACGTTAAACAAAAGCGCTTCGTGAGAGAAAACACCTTTTTTTTTTTTTGCATTTTTTTTTATTCTATTTTATTTGGGATAAACAAATTTCATTTAATTTTTCGCTTTATTTTTTAATAACCAAATGTTTTTAGTCAAGCTAAAATGATGGAGATTTGTGAAATTTTCATTCGAACAGTGCCAAATTCGGAACCCAGGAGCAGCAACTTTATTTTTTTCTTTCGCGCAAAATGATGCTTCAACCCGTGCGCACCGTTTCATTAAACAGTGCACGTTAGCACAACCCTTTTGAAGGCCGACGTACATTAGCAAAACCCAAATAACACTTTTCCCCCTTTTTCTGAGACTTTCTGTCGCCGACCTTTCACCCTATCTCTTCCATTTCTTTTTCTTTGACTGTGGGCCCCACCACTTTTCAATTTTTAAATTTTCCTTTTCTCTTATTAAAACCAAATTAAATTAAACACCCGCACGTACGAAACTAAACACATAACCAAATTAAAACTCCCAACACAATTTCCTCCTCTCAAAATGAAACCCCCAAAAAAACTATCAAACCTCGTCTCTTCACTACCGTGCTAACCGTCACCATTTTCATCGTACCACCTCGTTCGTGCTTCTATTATCCACTCCTCTCCACAATGGTGTGTATGAGTAACCAACAAAACAATGATGTTGAGGCCCGCACCAAACACTCAACTCACGTCGTACCATTCGGCGTTCGCACCCACCACTTCTCTCCGTCCCAGACCAAAAACTGTTCATCGTCCCTCTCCACTACACTCACCATCTCCATCATTCCATTCCATGCTAACCGTGGGCTTTTCTTCCTCAAGTCCACGTCGGTCAGATTTTCCTTCGTGTTTAATGCATTCGGTGACCTCTGACCATACTCCAGAGGTAAATTCTGAACTTATTTCCATTCAACTATTACTAATATACTGTCCAATTTATGGTTTTACAGAGGATTTCGATGCTGATTTTCCACCTACGACACCACCTGACCATTCTTCTAGTCCACGGCATCAACCCGGACAGCCCACGTTTCTGTTCCACTACGGCCGTGGCCGTGGTCGAAAGTAAATATAGGGAGTTCTCTATTCATTCTCTCACACTTTAGTTTTATGTTTTGGGACAAAACGCTTTAAGTGAGGGGGAGTAGAGTATAGGTCAAATTTTCCTTTTCTTATCTCTATGTTTTTATGCTAGTATGTGTTGATTGGACTTGCGAAAAATTTTATTGAATTCCTTTTTCTTGTTGAATATTTTTGGAATGCCATAATTGATTGGGAACACATAATTGTTTAGGTTAGGATATTTTTTATAGCGGATAGCATGAATTGCGATCAATTTGGCATTCTTGTGATATTCCATGATTTTGTTAGATGAAATGTCCATAGCTCAATGCATAAAACAATTTGGTAAGATTTTAGCCTTTACGAGCATATCATTTTGCTCTCATTTTGTTAGATTGAGTGTGTCGAATTTGACATTGGTATTCTAGAACCTGCATTTTAAATAATGTCAAGATTACACATGAACATGATGCTTAAAAATGATTTGGGCACCTTAGGATTAACTATTCTGTTTTCCTCACAAAAATTGCCTACCCATGCATTTTCCCCTAGTTAACCACTCTTGATCCTATTCTCACATCTTTTTTTTCACCACATTTATAAACCTGAGCCTTTTTATTTTATCCCTCTTTTCTACCCTTTTCAGGGAAGTGAACAGTTAATCCGATGTATGCTCCATAAAAAAATAGCAACATTTTGAAAGAAGAAAAAAACAAGTTGTTTGAAAAAAGAAAAAAATGTAAAAAAATCAAATTCATTTCGAAAGGGAAGTTTTTGTTTGATGGTTTGACTTTTTTTATCTTGTTGAGATTATTGTTTTGATAGAGTTGAACTTGTTATTTGTTAGTTCCTTGCATTGAATTTTAGCCATATTATTTAGCCTTTTCCCTACCTTTACCTAAGCCCCGTTACAACCAATAAGAGACGCTTTGATTTATACATCTTTTTCTTATTAGTAGTGGATATTTAATTTACTTGCAGGCCTATGGTAATAACGTGTCGGTTCTGACATTGAGCGTTTTTATACCCTAAACACATTGAGTGTTTTGAGTGAATCCTGGTAAGGTGTTGAGTTATGAGCATTGAGATTGATGAATGAATTGATGTTACAATTGCATTTAACTTGTTCCAACTGGTGATGTTCAATTGATTGATGTCTTGAATAATTCTTGTGGTCTCTACCTTGCATCATTGAATATGAAACTTGACAAAGAAAGGTAAATGGAATTTTTAACTAATTTAATTATATCATACTTAAGGAAAATCATGAGATAAGTGAGGGGGGATTTGATGAGTGTTCAAAATCTATAATATTTTCTCGTTAATTCTTCAATCTTATGAATTTATTACTGCTAATTTGGTTGTGTTATGCTTATTTTCGTGCAGGGTCTTACCTTCTAGATTTAATAGTAAAACGGGTGCATTTTGCATTCTTATTATTATTTGGTCATAGCTGGAGACATGGGAACGACTCTGGGCATCACACGGTCTAACGTGGCAGTTTCTAGAAGGTCGAATCAACGACAGTTTCTAGAAGATCTAATCAGCGCCTTCTGGAAGATAGACAAGCAGAGTTGCATTAGGAGACTTATTTTAAAGTTTGAATTTAGAAAACTTTTATCTTTAGGATAATTTTTATTTTAATTTCTTTGTTTTTCTCTAGGTTTTTAGAGGCTATAAATACCCTCTTGGGGTAAGCCTAAACACACAACTCAAATTTCAATCCATTTCTTACTTTTAGTTTTATAAAGTTATTTCTTTTCTTCTCTTTTAAGTTTTCATTTTCATTTTTATTTATTTTAAGTTTTATTTTTTAAAAATGTTAAGTATGATTTCTATCATACTTAGCTAAGTATTCCATAGACAAAGGCTAAAGCAATGACTCAAATTTTGAATCGTGAGAATCAAAAAGCACTTCATACCCTCTCAGGTTAAATTCTCAATTTTCTGGGAACTAGATTGGTTGATAGTCTTTCTTAAACTCAAAACGTTTTCACTTCAAAAATAGATTTTGGCTTGGATGATGCTATGGTTTACTGTTGATACTATAGAATTAATTGATTTGAATTCCCTTGAATACACTTAGCAAAAGTACGCTAAGGGAAATTGGGATCGAGTTCGACTTTCATAGAGAAAGCATAATTCGAGTCGGATTTCTTTCCAAGAGCTTTTAAACTATTTTTAGTTAACAACGATAGTCGAAGTTAATCCAGACAAGGATTGTGATTCCTAAAATAGATTTGGGAAAGTCAATCACCAAAGAGGAAAATGAGCTACAAGGATTGAACCTTGCAGACTCAAACCGACATTTAACTGGAGGAAAAATCCTATTCAATGATCGATTAGAATTTGAGGCACACAAAAGCATAAGGCTAATTTCATCATATTGGTTTTTAATTTTACTTTCTTCGATTCTTTATCTTCCTTTGAATCATTATTTGCTTATTCAGTTTCTCAACAAACCCCCTTACTTTACTTGCATTTTTTTCGCCTAGATCAGAGATCAAGAATAATTGTTTCAGCATCTTCCTTAGTTCTTGTGGATCGACCCTTACTCTCTCTATACTATTATATTTATTTTTAATGAGATTAAAGATAAATTTATTTGACAGTGAAAACGATGCACTGTCAGGGTCATATCTCATAATTGGAGGTATACATGCATCAAGAGTAGGTCCTGCCAGCTTCGATGAATTTAAGGTTGTCTCGGGAAGATAATAGAGCTCTCTGAGGACAAGTTACGGGACTAGTGGATGAGATTCAGCAATTCCATATTCAAATCACCTACCTAGAGAATCATATCAATAGTATCCACGTTGGATGGAAAGACACCTCTGAGTATTATTGCGTCATCATAGTAAAACGAGAATGCATAATGGGTGAAGCAATTTCATAAATAGGTGATATAGCCGATACACAAGAGACTTGGCTAATGAGGCATAAATTATTTTGGATTTTACCAGTCCAGTATCTGATTATAGAAGAAAGGTTACAGAGCTCTTGAATGAAATTGTAGAACTTAATATGAGGGCTAGGACTAATATGTAAACAAACAACTTTGTACTGCTTAAGACTTTTTGGTCCAATGAAACTTGTTCTATGATATTCACTATTAGGGATCAATGCCTTTTTCAATTGTATCTTTGCACTTACATAAACATTCATACATTTATTTTTTGATTAATTCATAACATGCATTCATGATTAAAAGAACAATAAAAATTAATTTATCAAAGATTTTGTGACAGAATATATTACCTGAAAAATGATACATACACATAACACTCGAGATAAAAGAATGGAGACAAAACTTGAACAGATGAAGAAAGGAATGCAAGAGAATTTAATGAAAATGTAGCATGATTGGGAAGAGAAAATAGAGCAGACTTAGAAATATACCGTAGACAACATCATGCAAAGTCAATGTAGTATGGTTTATCAAATTCTCACAAAGTTGATTGCAATAAATGTTAAGACTGGGAAAGAGTCGGTTACTGCGCCAGTTAAAAATATTGAATGTTCTCCACTTTCTTCTGCTCCGATATGGCCTATTATTCTTGAGAAGACCAATGTGAATCTTGTTGAGTCATATGCTACTAAAACCCTAATGGTAGTAAATAATATTCAAAGCAATCCCAATGAGCATATGGTACTAGACCTTGATAAGATGGAAATAACCAAGAATGAAATACATGAACTTCTGAAAGATTGGTGTCAGGATTTCTTCAAAGAGATAGGAGGGCACAATTCCCAATAAATAGACATGATTGGATTAAGCTTAGTACATGACTTGATACTACCTCCCAAATTTAAGATGACTGAGTTCGAAAAGTATGAAGGTAAGACATGTCATGTTGCATACTTGACAATGCTTTTTAGGAGAATGACAAGTTTTGTTAGAAATGATAAGCTATTGACCCATTATTTTCAAGCAAGTCTGACTGAGTTGGTTGCAAGATGGTATAATCAGTTAACCAGAGAGCAAATAGGATCCTAGAAAGATTTGGCTAACACATTCAAGGAGCAATATCAGTATGGCACTGGCATGATGCCTAATAGGGTTACTATCTAAAATATGGAGATGATGCACAATGAAAGCTTCTGTTAGTACGCTCAGCGTTTGAGGGACATTGCCACTCAATTTCATCCTCTGTTAGTTGAAAGAGAATTCTTAACAATGTTCATAGACACACTGAAGTCTCCTTACATTGATCATATGCTAGGGGTTGCTACAAAGAGTTACCCTGATATAGTCATGTTCATGGAAATGATTGAGCGAGAACTAAAGAAGGGCCAAATTGTTGGTGGAAAAAACTCAACAAAGAAGACTTTTTAAAAAAATAAGGAATGAGAAGTGACCAATGTAAATATTTTTGTGAATAAACCAAATACTAGAGTTTCCAGTTCACAAAGTGTAGCAAAGTGAGAAAACAACATTTGGAGAATGTCATTTACACCTATTCTGATGACGTATAGTGAGCTCTTCCAGGGATTGGTTAAAGCGCACGTAATGGCTCCAAAGTGTGTCAACTAGTAGGAACCACCATACCCAAAATGGTTCACGGAGAATGAAACTTGTTAGTACGACGCTAATATTCTGGGGCATACAATTGATAATTTCATTACTTTTAAAAAGGTAATTAAGGATTTGATCAAAAGAATCATGGTGTCATTCAACGATTCAGAAGTACCTATGTTGTCGCAAATTATATTTCAAATAATCAAAATTTGGGAGTTAACGCCATTGTTGAAGATTGAAGAAACAAAATCAAGATAGAATAGAACAAGACATCGTTGAGCTAGGAGTATGAGCAAATGATGGTAAGAGGGTTAGTAAGTCCAAAGAATAAAGCCACTAATGAGAAATCCAAGGTTTTATATGAATATCACTATGAGAAAGGTCATCAACTACAGGATTTCCAAAAGTTCAAATAGGTGGTCCAAGAATTGATGGATAAAGGAGAAATTCAATTCTTCGTAGAAAGTTTAACAAAAAGTGAAAGTGGTGTTTATGTATCTGAAGAAAGTTCAAAAAAGATTCAAGGAGTTATGAGAGAACCAGTGTTGGTTATATCCAAACCAAGTTATGAAATGAACAAGGGAAAGGTGATGCTAAAGATAGTGATACAAACACCGACACCATTTGCTTACACAATCAATAAGAAAGTCTCGTTGAATTAAATATACCAAATTAACACTCTTGAAGAAAAGAAAGATGAAATTTACAAAGTTGGGGGTTTCACTAGGACTAGCAAATGTTATGTCCCCGGTTTAGCTAAAAAGATGAGAACTATAGTGATTAATGAATTAGAATATAGGATAAATGAGCCTGTTCACATTGAAGAAGCTTAGGAATTCTTAAAACTTCCGAAGCATAGTGAATACAACATTGTGAAGCAGCTCTAAAAGACCCTTGCACGAATTTCGATGTTATCTCTTCTTTTGTATTCTGAGGTCTATAGAAACACGTTGTTGAAAGTGCTAAATGAGATATTCGTGCCAAAGGATATGCCAGTAGAATGCGTTGATAGGTTGGTGAATCACATCAACACAGACAATTTCATATATTTTTATGATGTGAAGATACCTAAAGAAAGAAAAGGTAGAGTCAAGATGTTGCATATAAATATTCACTGTAAAGGGATTATTCTTTCTGGAGTACTGATAAATAATGGATCAACTTTGAATGTTATGCCATGGATGACGTTGAATAAACTCCCTGTCGAGACTTTACACATGAAGGTTTGTGGCAACACTATTTGTGCATTTTATGGTACTAAAAGGAACAATATGGGTAAAATCATAATTCCCCTCTGAGTTGGCCCAACCACATTTTAAGTAGAGTTTATGGTAATGGACATTCATCTGAACTACAACTATTTGTTAGGAATACCATATATACATATGGCTAGGGCAATTCCTTCTTAATTTCACTACAAGCTTTGATTCATTCCTAAGGGAACTTTGATAACTGTCAAAGATGAGAAAAAATTCATAGTAGCTACCACCATTGATGAACCGTATGTGGAGGTGAATGAGAATGCAATTGAATCATCATTCCAGTCTCTGAAGTTTGTCAATGCTACTTTTGTATTTCACAGAAAGAAAATGCCCTATCCTAGACTTTTGAAGAGCACGGTGATACAGCTGAAGGAAACCGTAGCTCGAGGAGCTCGAGTTATAGAATGATTAGGTAAGAGGTTGCTAGGAATCACTAAGGTTTCGGATCTAGCAACCAAGAGAAACTGGTTTGGAATTGGGTACAAGCCCACTTATCATGAAAGAGTTAAGGATGCCCAGAAGCTTAGGGAAAGAATGAATGTAAGGGCAAGTGGTCATGATATTACTTGGGGGTCTATGGCTATACCACCTATCACCAAGAATTTCACATCTGGGGCCTTTATGGTTGATACGTTAGAGCACCACTAGGTTGATGAAGAGGCTGCTAAAGTCAAGGTTATGATGGAAAACTTGAGCATCAATGCTATCACATATTAGTTAATTACAAAATGCTCACGAACTTCGATTCATCCTTATCCTCTTGGATATGCTTTGGAAAACTATGTTGTTGAAGAACACCCTATATTCTACAAGCTCGTTTTAAAGTAATGCATAATAATAATCATGTTGCCTTTTTAACCCAAATATAGTAGGGTTTGTTTTTTGTAAAGGCAAAATTGTTATTTGTCATTACTTTAATGAAATGATGCATTCCTCGCATTATGTTCATGGAAAACATTTTGTTTATTCCTTTATTGCATTATTATAGCTTTTCATTTAGTAAATAAAATATAATCCTTATTCACAGCTCAAACATATTCTTTTTCATTTTCAGGTCTTTAGATATCAATTGCTCGAATAATGATATTTTTGAACCAAATGTTAATTTTGAAATGATATGTTTCTAGAGGAATCTGAGGGTTATAAGGATGGTGAGGAATGTTAATTAAACCTTGAACTTGTCAAAGTGATTGAACAAACAAATAAGTAGATTTTGCCTTATCAAGATATGATTGAGATAGTGAATCTGGGAAAGATAAAGATAAAACGAAGGTCAAGATCGGTACCTCACTCTCATCAGAGATAAGGCACGACCTCATAAATCTGCTACATGAGCTCAAAGATGTGTTTGCTTAGTTGTATCAAGATATATCAGGTTTACATACTAATATCGTTGTACATAAACTACCAATAAAGTAAGAATACAAGCCAGTACAACATAAACTTCGAAGAATTAGGCCAGACATGTTAAAAATAAAGGAAGAATTGAATAAGCAATTTGACACTAGATTCCTACAAGTGTCTAAGTATCTCGAATGGGTAGCTAATATTATGCTTGTTCCAAAGAAAGATGAAAAGGTTCAAATGTGCATCGACAATTGGTATCTCAATCGAGTGAGTCCTAAAGACAACTTTCCACTCCCTCATCTTGACACTCTGATTAACAACACCATTAAGCATGTTATTTTCTTCTTCATGGATGGTTTTTCTGGGTAAATCAAACTAATATGGTCCCCGAAGATATGGAGAATACAAAATTCATGACAATGTAGGGCAAATTTTACTATGAGGTGATGTCATTCAGATTAAAGAATGCAGGGGTAACATATCAGTGAACCAAGGTCAAATTATTTCATTATATGATGCATAAAGAAACATAGGTATATGAGGACGATATGATTGACTAATCACAAACTAAAGAATAGCATGTTGGGGTTTTGAGGAAGTTATTTATGAGGTTAAGAAAATACCAATTGAAGCTTAACCCAGTCAAATGTACCTTTGGAGCCACTTTAGGAAAATTGTTAGGGTTTGTAGTCAGTGAAAAGGGGATAGAGATAGATCTAGACAAAGCTAAAGCAATCTAAGAATTACCACCACCAAAACTCTAAAAGAGGTTCAAGGATTACTATGGAAGTTGAATTATATTACCCAATTTATCTCTCAATTATAAGAGACTTGTGATTCAATCTTCTGCTTATTGAGAATGCAAAACTCATGGATTTGGGATGACATTTTTTAGGAAGGTTTTGATAAAGTCAAGAACACTTATCAAACGCATCAGTTCTAGTACCCCCAATTCTAGAAAAGTCATTGATTTTGTACTTAACAGTCTTCGAAAATTTAATGGGGTGTGTACTAGCACAACATGATAAAATTGGAAAGAAAGAGAGGGTCATCTATTATCTCAGTAAGAAATTCACTTACTATGAGACTCGATATTCCCCGATTGAGAAGTTGTGTTGTGCCTTGGTATGGAACATAAAACGATATGGAACATAAAACGATTGAGGTAGTACTTGTTATACCATACTACATTGTTAATATCGAAGTTGGATCTATTAAAATACATGATGGAATTCTCAACTTTAATCAAGATTGGGTAATGCTTCTAGGAATATGGGGAGCCATTGGGTATGCACCACTTCTAGTGTTGAGGCAGTATGGAGTACATCAGTTCATGCCTATCACCCATAGTTTGGCTTTGTCTGAATTTCCTTTTCAAGGGGATACTATAAGTCAAAAATCTGATTAATTTCTAAACAATGGAAAAAGACTTTTTGAAACTTCAGTTATGGTAACCCTTGATTATGAGAACTTGAGGCTTCAAAAAAAGAACGAGAATCTTCCATAACCTGATGAAAATAACATCCCGACAGAATAAGTGATAAGGAAGATGCCTTCTGAAGCCGAGATTTTTAGGAGTGAATTTGAGGCTGAGAGAATAGAATAGGCAAAAGAAAGTGGAAAAACGAGGAATATGATATTCCATCTGGGATTGAATAGAGACGTTTACAAAATAGAAGTTGAGCAGTACGAGAATACCAGGAAAAACTCAAAGAAGACCATGAATATTTAAAGAAGGTTTATAGGAAATTGTACTTGAAAGATTGAAGGGCTAGGTTTGGCAAGATGTTATAATAGTGGGTGAAAGAAATAGGAGTCCAAATACGTCGCGCTAAAGTCTTAGAGAATGAAAACAAGAGCCAGCTCAAAAAGCTTGAAGCTGAAATATAAAAGATAGAAAAGCTAGGAGGCTGATAGAAGGGAAATTGTCAAGCAAACCAAAGCATATATCTGTGAAATCGAAAAGTTGAAGAATGAGAAGTTTGAAGGAGAATAGCAAGAAAGGAAGATAATCCAGTAATTAGAAGTTGAGATGAGCAACATGGCTGAATAGTTCGAAGCCAGAGACCAAATGATACAAGAACTATAAGAGGAAAAAGATTTGAAAAAGGAAAATTCTTCAATGAAAAGCAAGGTTGGAACCGTATCCTATATAGAAATCAAGCTTAATTAACATTGTCTCTTGGGCTTATTAAACTTTCACCCTTAGGCAAACACAAATTCAACCAAATTAGCCTTAAAAGACAAATTATTAAAGGAATTAACTTATCCTTGAGTTGTTGGCTCTCTCTATCTTCATGTGAATCATTGGCTCTTCAATTTCGAAAACTTCTTCTTATGCTTCGAGGAGTGACAATAATCAGATTAAGATTTTGATAGCTTCATGATGAGGACATTTTCTTGTAAAACTTTGCATATCTCCATGTTTTCAATTAGGATGTCAAAGACCAGATTCTCATACTCATAGACTAGGTCCTTGATCGTCTTATTATCGATCATTTGAAACTTCATCCACTTGCTGACAACATAATTCTTTATGACGACATCATAAACTCAAAACTTCTTCTCCAATTTGTCTTAGATGCACTTTGCACTTATCTCTTTAAGAAGCATGTCAAATAGTTTATTCGACATGTGACTCGAGATAATGCCATGAATTATCTTGTTATCCTTGTCGTATTTCTCGAATGAAGCTTGAGTAGGGATATGAGTGGAGACAGTTGCAGGCTAAAGTATTTCACTAATAAGAGTAGCATTAGTGTCACCACCAACAATATTAAAGACAACATCTAAAGACGGTGGAATAGGCTATGGCTGACGCAGCGACTTGAGCAACACATAGTCAAGGTTATATTTCTCGAAAAAGATGATTATATGTTGGGATCACCTCCAATAATTGGTCCTATAGAGTGTATCGAGCTTTGACAGATCATGAACAAGCTTTAACATGGGATTTGACGTTTTGCAATATTGTAATTTGTTTCTAAATTGTTGGTAAAGAAAATGGAAAATCAAATCATTAGCATTGACTGGAAACTTATAAAATAAATTAAATAGTAAACGAATAATTATGTCGTGGTTCATTCCACTGTCTTAAAAATAAATATGCCTCGATGTGTGTAATCGATGCACTATTAATCATCCCCAGAGGTTAATATTATCTCTCCGAATATTCATACACTTGAAGATCGAAGTGGACAGCGGTTGTACAATGCTTCTCTATTAAACTGTAACATAAAAGTATTTGAGGAATGAGATTTATTTGAAGAGAGCAAAATGATTTACATCAGATGATTTTGAAAGCTCAGAATGGTCTTCTATTTATAGGCTAGAAATCTGGGTTAAAATCATCCATAAAATATATTATAAATTTTTATTTTTATTTTTATTTTAAAAAATAATTTAATGTAATAAATCTATTGAAGATGGTTGAATCTAGCCTCGAAATTGTTCAGATTCATACAAACGGTTATAATTAAGCTTTGTATAATTACTGTTATAAATCTAGGAATTCAGTTGTTTTCTGTTATTATAAACAACTTTATCTAACCCCAAAAATCATCTAGATACATTATATGGAATACCATCATAAAGTCGAGTGGTTAAGATTTTCGTCATTAATTTGAAGTGTCATGTATAAAATTTTATAATTATCGAAAAATATTAATTTTGTGGTGATATTGTTATATAAGTTAAATACTAACTATGGTAAAATTAACATAAATTATTAACTTAACTCAATGATTGAGTTCCTTATATCTCATGCATAAGGCCTAGGTTCAATTCACATTAGAAGAAAAATGATTTCTTTCATTAATTAAAAAATGACATGTCATGTCACATCAGTATTGCAAGGTATCAAATTAAAACTTAAACTAAATTTTAGGTATAGTTTTGAAAAAAAATAAAGTTTAGATACTAAATCGAAACACGAGATAGTTTAAGTACTAAATGTGTAGTTGACCATTTTAATATTTACTTAATAAGAATATTTTAGTTAATGGTGTATTTTAGAGAATGATGTATTTTTGTGGTGTATTAGTAGTGTGTTTTGGTGTTCAATGTTCATTGTAAAAGCATATAATTTTGATATTAATTTAAATGCATAGATAGACATTTAAATTAAAAAATAAAAAATAACTTATTTACTAACTTTAAAGAAATTGTTTTCTTTTTCAAGTATTATCACTATTGTGAGTGAAAAATATGATCAATTTTTAATAAATTTTAAAAATGTGAATAATTTTAGTTATTTCTTCCTTAATATCAATCCATCAATTTAATAAAAATTAACAAATAATTTATACCATCAATTAACCACCACCACATATTTCTTCTGTCATTTTTTAATGTATTTCTTCTATCGTTAGAACTCAATTAACTGAACGTTCCTCTGTTGTAATATGAGATGCCTAAATCCCTTCAAATTCTACTGTCATCACTAATTGTTGTCTGAATCGAGTCAGTTGTCTGTGCCGCTTGAACCTTTGATCATTTGAAAGGATTTAAGGATATAAAAATGTCGTGTGGCAAATAGGGAGTCGATCGATCAATGGGGGTTTAGCGATGGAAGAAATAAACAATAGTGGCTGACTCGACGGAGGTAGATGAACTTTAGAGATTAGTGATTAAGATATAGATATTTTAGGATTATTTTTAGAGTTTAGAAATTTCAGTGGATTAAAAATTTGAGAATTTTAAAATTAAAAAAAAAATTACAATGAATTAAAAATCGAGCCATATGTCATGTATTCATTTAATGATAAATTATTTTACGGGTATTGACATTTCAATCTTAAAATGATAATGTAAAAAAGCATTAAACATCTACTTCAATCAAAAAGTTTTGATAGAAAATATATAATTTAAACATTTATTTATATATTAAATAATTTTATTTTCATTAATTTATTATTGATAGTTAAGGGTATCATTGGTAATGCCTTCTAAAAGTACTTTGACTTAAAAAGTTCGTTTTAACCATAAAATTAATGTCAAATGAGTACAAAATGAAAAAAAAATTATGGTGGAAATGGCATATTCAAACCAACCGCAAAAGTTAGGATTTCTATCTTTTTCTTTTTCAACTTTACGTTTGGAATCAAATTAGAATTTCAACTTTACTAATGCATGAGCTCCACTTAATTATATATTTATATTTTATTTTGAAATTTAATAATAACATTCTAAAAAAAATTATTACTCTCTTTTTTTCCTTGCAATTTGTGTTATTTTCTATTGATCAAATCAACTTTTTTTTCTTTGATTTTGTTTAGCATACGGCGACACCGCCTTTGTGGTATTTTATCAATGTCTTTTGGCAGTTTTCAGTTTTTTGGCCGTTGTTTTCGTTTATCCTTTTTCAAAGTTGGATTTGACATCACCACAACTGATCAAGATAACGCTTATTTGTTATTATGTTGATCTTCCATATTTTGGATCCTTGGATTGATTTGAATACGCGTTTAGCATTCGTGGATAGTTTTCTCACGTCGCTTGACTCTGGTTTGTGATTTGTCAATAATCTTTCAATAGTTTTATCCCTTTTGTGGTTCGTTTGTCGATGCAGCCGGATTTGTTCGTATCTTTATTTTGATCAAGTATTGTTGTGATCTGTCTAGCACCAACTTTCTGCATGACATACTCACATCATTGAAGATCCATAATTCTCAATATAAGGGAGTTCTTCCTTACTTTATATTATATTTACTCATTTATGCACTATATATTATTATGAGCATACATTTGCATATTAAACTATGCTTGAATAATCATATGTTATCATTCACTTGCATATTATATGATTTTCATGTATAACATATGTTTCCACATCTTTACTTAGCTTTATATTATGCTTACATATGTTTTAGATTCATTTATTATGTTTGCATATCATTTACATATCATGTCAGCATATTTATCATTCATGTCACATCTTTAATTAGCTTGTTTCATGCATGTGTTACATATTCCTTACTTATGTTATCATATCAATTGCATTATTATATTAGTCATGGAATCATGTGTTACATTAGAATGTTATTTATTACTTATTCATTACCTTGGGCATTGTAACTTATATACATTTTTTATTTAGTGCAAGGTACATTCAAGGCAATCTAGTGGACAGTGCACGTCAGCCATATTGATCGCCACTTTTGAACATGTAACAAGCATATATGGGAGATAAAGTCTTCTTAACATTTAATCTCCTATATCTTTTTAGAGGTAGCTACTAATAACTCGTGGAGCTTGCGTCTTGATGAAGGCAGTGCTGCTGAGCTGCTAATATTAGTTGTTAAGCTTAGTTACTAAGTTGTTATGAAACTGTATGGTTGTTAGATTAACAATATATGTTAGTACTAGCTTCTAGAATATTTGTGTTGTATATAAACGTGATGTATGTAAGCAGATGAGGTATCAATAAAATGACTATATTCATTCTTGTGTAAAATCCAATATAGTATAAGAGCTGGTGGTCCTGGTCTTCCTCGATTAGTTTCTTCTACTTGAACATTGCTTATATGGAGTTTCCCACTCATAACTCAAAGACTTTCTCTCACAAGAAAGTTAATGTGATGCTCGATGAAATGAACTTCCTTCTTTAGAAGCAACAAGTATTATTGATAGTTCGTAGCCATCGGCTGGAATGATTGCTCACTGGCGCAGTCTATACACCACCAGAAACAATTGTTGGTGATAACGGTATTGCTCGGATTAATGAAGAATATGAGGAGTTTTTTGCGCAAGACAGCGCACTCGCCTCATGGCTTCTTTCCACCATCAGTGCCCCTCTTCTTCCTCAATTTGTTGGTGCAGAGTCTGCCTCAGCCGTTTAGAACACTGTGTTGCAATTCTTCTCTGCGCGTTCAACGACTACTATCATGAGCCTTCATTACAAGTTGCAGTCCTTGAAGAAAGGTGGTGACACTATGAGAGTCTATCTTACGCGTGTTAAAGAAGTCTGTGATACCTTGAAATCGTGTGGCAGCCCGATTCCCTCGGTCGAACGTATTGCTAGGATATTAAAATGACTTCCTCGCAAGTATCAGTCCTTTGTAGCAGTTATAACCATAATGAAGGAAACCTTAACTCTTGATAGCATTTCTACTATGCTTCTTGATGCTGAAATACAGCTTGCCGGCTTTGATGAGCAAACCGAAGTTCTGCCTATGAGTGCTCATATTGCTCAGGGTGAAGACGTGGCTCTTCCTTTTCTAACAGTCGTGCGGATTCACGGCCCAACTATTCCACAAGTTCTCGTGGTACTGGCAGAGGTCGAGGAAGATCACATGTCCAATGTCAATTATGCGGCAAGGTTGGACACCTTGTAGATCATTGCTGGCACAGATTTGATAAAGGTTTTTCTTGTGTTACATCTGAGAACACAACGGATTATAGAGGTGATTCATATTCAGCTCCTACCAATACGTGTAATTGTTGTGGCAAAGGACGTCCTAACTCTTCAAGGATGGCTCAAGCTAAAACAGTTAATTATGCTCATGGCTCGGATGTTTGGGTGGTCAATTTTGGGGCAACACATCATGTTACCTCATAGGCTTCGAATGTCCTTGAACCTTCTGATTTTCATGGTCCAGGTAAATTGGTTGTAGGCAATGGTATGCCCCTTAATGTTCATTTGGTTGGTAGATCTACAATATCTTCTTCATCTAGAGTTCTATTGCTCAATGATTTATTGCATGTACCTCAAATTACTAAGAATCTTCTTTCGGTATCGAAGCTTGCTAGGGACAATGACGTGTTCCTTGAATTTCATGCTAATCGGTATTGTATTCATGATGAGAAGACTGGTTGTTTGTTGATTCAAGGTGAAGAGAGTGGTGATCTTTATTCCTTTGCAATTAATAATAATTCTCTCGTTGTTCATATGGTTGAAGTGCATGTTGCATCCATGAAAAATTCTGTCGAAGAGCTTTGGCACAGGCGACTTGGACATCCAGCAGCTCCTGTCTTAGCTAGTTTGTCTAATGATCTTATTGTCAAATTTAAGATTGATATAAACAAAGTGTGTAATTCCTGTTATATGGGCAAGAGCCACAAATTACCGTTTGGTGAATCAAATACTATTTTTTGTTCTCCATTTGAACTTGTATTAATTGATTTGTGGGGGCCTCCTCATATCTCGTCTAATGGCTTTCGATATTATGTCTCATTTGTTGATGCATTCACTAGACAGTCTTGGCTTTATCTCTTGAAAAGTAAAGATGAAGTTGTGGTTGCCTTTGATTTGTTTCAAAAGCTTATCAACAGACAATTTAATTACTCGATTGAGGCTATACAAAGCGACTGGGGAGGGGAGTTTCACAGCTTGTCTCCTATCTTGGCCAAGCAAGGCATTTCTCATCGGTTGAGTTGTTGACACACCTCAGAGAAAAATGGTGTAGTCGAACAAAAACACCGCCATATCGTGGAGCTTGTACTCGTATTACTTGCCCAAGCAGCCATGCCAATCAAGTATTGGTCTTATGTAGTTGTATCTACAGTACACTTGATCAACCGGTTACCTACTAAGGTTCTTCATGGGATGTCACCTTTTGAAAAGCTTATGCATAGGAAGCCAGATTATAAAATGATGAAAGTGTTCGGCTGTCAATGTTTTCCTCACTTGAGACCCTTTCAAAATCACAAACTTACGTTTCGATCACGAGCATGTATGTATCTTGGTGTCAACCCACAACATAAGGGCTATCAATGCCTGGCCCCAGATGATTGAGTATACATTTCTCGTCATGTGGTTTTTAACGAATTTGTGTTTCCATTTTCAGTTGTTGAAAAATGATAATGCATGTATCTCGAATACGACTTCCACCTTGTCTCCATCTCTAAGTATAGTGACTGATCCGAGGCAGCCTGTGTTTCAGTCCACGCAGGAACATGTTTCTCAATCAGTATCGAATGGTGCTAGGAATGACGCTAAAATATTAGTGCCCTTGGAGTCTTCGAGCAGTGCAGTGTCTCCTGGTCTGCAGTAATATGGGGATTCATCTTCGTCTCATTCTACAAATGGTGATTCTAGTTCAGGTTCTAACTAGAATAATGAGGTTAACACTGAATTACAACCAACACTTGGAGATGTCGTGCCTGCTGCTAATGATGTGCCTCGTGCACCTCAGCGAACTTATCACATGTTGACTCACAGTCGATATGGTGTGTTCAAACCGAAAATATATTTAGCTACATATGAAGATGATGTTCCAACATCAATTCATGAAGCATTTCAGTAGGAACACTGGAGACAAGCTACATGTGATGAGTATGATGCACTAGTAAGAAACGGTACTTGGACTTTAACTACTTTGCCAGAGGATCAAACTGTTGTTGGGTGCAAATGGCTTTTCAAAGTAAAACACAATCCAGACGGTTCAGTACAGTGTTATAAGGCACGTTTAGTAGAAAATGGATTCTCACAAATACCTGGTTACGATTTCAAAGAAACGTTCAGCCCTGTGGTTCGATTCTCGACCTTTAATGCAATTCTGTCCATTGCAGTTAACAATGGTTGGACTCTCAAGCATGTAGACATTAATAATGTCTTTCTCAATGGGGATTTGCTCAAAGACATTTACATGCAGTAACCTCCTAGGTTTAAGGAAATGGATAAGCATGGTAAGCCGTTTGTATGCAAACTTCAGAATGTGTTATATGGGCTTCGACAGGCACCCAGGAACTGGCATGAGAAGCTGAAACAAAATTTGCTTCTAATGAATTTTATGGTTTCTCATGCAAACCCCTCGTTGTTTCACAAGCGTTCACCTCAAGGAGTCATCTACATACTTGTGTATGTAGATGATATTGTTATTACAGGAAATTCGTTAGTTGATGTGGAAGAAGTCGTGGCTATGCTCAAGGGCAGGTTCTCACTGAAAGATCTAGGGGAGTTAAAATACTTCTTGGGTATAGAGGTGAAACGCTCTGGTAAGGATGTTATCTTGAGTCAGAAGAAATTTTTAAGGAGCTGTTAGAGAAAACTAGTATGGTAAATGCTGCTGGTTACAGTACACCGATGGTTATGTCCTCTAAGCTTTTACGTTAGGAGGGTGAGCTGATTCACAATGCAACTGAATATCGTAGTATTGTTGGTTCACTGCTTTATGTATGTCATACGAGACCAGACATCTCCTTCAGCGTCGGGCAGGTTGCTCAATTCATGAACTCTCCCAGAGAATCGCATCTTATAGCATTTAAACGTATACTTAGATACTTGGCTGCTACCTTGGATTTTGGTCTAGTTTTTTCTCCTTTCTATGCGGCCAGTTTGGATATAGTTGCTTTTGCTGATGTAAATTGGGGATCCAACATTGATGATCGTTGATCTGATTCGGAGTATGGAGTGTTTTTAAGGCCATGTTTAATTACGTGGTCATCAAAGAAACAAAAAATAGTCTCTCGATCCACTATGGAAGTTGAATACAAGAGTGTTGCAGATGCCACTGCAGATGTAACATGGCTCACTGCTCTTTTGGATGATCTTGGTGTACAGCAGAATTGTAAGCCCATTGTCTGGTGCGATAATACAAGCACGGTG
Organism: Hibiscus syriacus; assembly: GCF_006381635.1. Lineage (NCBI taxonomy): Eukaryota > Viridiplantae > Streptophyta > Magnoliopsida > Malvales > Malvaceae > Hibiscus > Hibiscus syriacus. The sequence continues at coordinate 7,725,795 of NW_024063392.1, read as the reverse complement.
GCCTTGAGTGCAAATCTGGTATATCATGCTCAATCGAAACACGTAGAACTCGACATACACTTTGTACGAGAAATGGTAGCAGTTGGCCAACTTTGCGTTAACTACGTACCTGCCATGCACCATGTTGTTGATGGCCTCACAAAGCCTTTGTCTAAAGCCATGTTTGAAGAATTCAGAACTAAAATACGTCTGCGGCAATGTTAAACATCAGAAGGAAAGAAGTAAGGAGAATATTATAGGTGGTAATAAGGACTTGGACCCTCTATCTATATAGTGATAAGAACCAAAAGTATCAAAGTGAAAAGGGTTGGCGCAACAAGTAAATGAATTACTTGATAAGTCGATAAAAGTCACAAGGACTTAAACAAGAGAATAATCGCATTTATATTAAATCAAAGTCCTATACAAATGAAATAGGAAAACCTATTTATAGAGTTTGAAGGGGCATGGCCGTATAGGTACATGGTGGTCAGCCCTTGTGTTCCTCTAAAATGACATGATTAATTAATAAATTACATGAAAAAATAGGTTTTGATTCGGTTGAATAGAGAAGGCATGTATCATGGCCTAATAGTGTATGAATCCCTTCAAGTTGGTGCTAATTGGAATCACACGCCTTGCACATGGTGTATTGGTCATATGGCACGCATATGGTGTTCTAGAGAACCTTGTACTGCAGTCCTTGATGTACATGATGAATGCTCGGCATGTGCAGCATTTTGGGTGTGCATGTGTCTTTTTCCAAACATGCTTGAGTGGGTAGCTAGTTGGAAAGCAAGGGCTTGTTGTGATTAGCTGGCCTTGAATTCCTCCAGCTGAGTTAAGTTCTCCTTAGTGCTCCACAAGCTGCCATGTTCCTTGAGAGTTGTTTGTGAGTTGTATATGTCTCCCAAATGCTCCACCAAGTTGTTCCAATGTGTGTCATACTCCAATGTACTGTTTGTGAGCTGTATATGTCTTCCAAATGTTCCACCAAACTGTCACAATGTATGGCATGCTCCAATGTACCTGAATCCTTCCTCCCATGTGTGAACATGTTGTTTTGTCTTCTATGGATGAATGGTTGCAAATCCCATATTTATTTCCAGCCTGCACTATCTTCAGTAATCTGGGAATATCTTGAGCACCCAATGTCGGATAGATACGATTCAAAGTGAGTTAGAAATCTAAGATATAGAAGATTAAATGTTAAGAAGACTTCATCTCCCATATATGCTTGTAACATGTTCAAAAGTGGCTATAAATATGGCTGACGTGCATTGTCCACTGGCTTGCCTTAAATGTACCTTGCACTAAATACAAAATGTATATAAGTTATAATTCCCAAGGTAATGAATAAGTAATAAATAACATTCTAATGTAACACATTATTCCATGACTAATATAATAATGCAATTGATATGATAACATAAGTAAGGAATGTGTAACACATGCATGAAACGAGCTAATTAAAGATGTGACATGAATGATAAGTATGCTGACATGATATGTAAATGATATGCAAACATAATAAATGAATATAAAACATATGTAAACATAATTTAAAGCTAATTAAAGATGTTAAAACGTATGTTATGCATGAAAATCATATAATATGCAAGTGAATGATAACATATGATTATTCAAGCATAGTTTAATATGCAAATGTATGCTCATAATAATATATAGTGCATAAATGAGTAAATATAATATAAAGTAAGGAAGAACTCCCTTATTTTGAGAATTATGGATCTTCAATGATGTGAGTATGTCATGCAGAAAGTTGGTGCTAGATAGGATCACATCATCCTCCCCTTCTTTTGGGTGATTTGTCCTCAAATCGAATGGTAACTTCTCTTTAGTGTGTTTCCATTCAAACGTTGTAAGTCCCAACTTCTCTACCATATATGTGCTAGTAAGGTTTGCACAACTTCCACTCTCAATGGCTACAAGGCATACTTTATCATTCACATGAAAATGAGTATGAAACGTATTCCTCCTTTGCTGTCTGTATTCCATTCAAAATATGGGAGAATTATTCGTGAAAAATAAATAATTGAATAAGATGAAAGGACCTTACCAATAATCACTCACAAATCCTCACGATCACTCCAAAAAAAATGATGATGCTCCACTCAACACTCGTGTTTGTACTCGGGAATATAAATTGGCTTTTGCAATTCCCCTTCTGATCTCACATGCTCAAGCCTTTTTCCTCTCAATTCTTCTTTATCCCAAGTTCTAAATGACTTTACTCAAAACCGTATCAAGTAAATTCTACTTGTTGTGCGTCGGCTGTAAAAAAATTAGTAGGAATGGAAAGCAAATAATAATGAAAAAGGTGGCTTAGAAATAGAAAGAAGAAAATAAAGGGGTTACTTACACAAAGTCACTTCACAACCTTCTATGACCACAATCAATTTAAAGGCTTACTTGCAAGGGTTGGTGATGAAACTTGTTTATGAGTGTTTTTCAACTTTTCTTTGTTGATTTTATGCTTTCTTTCACTTGCACTTCAGTTGCACTTCTTTTTGTATTTTTTTTGCTACACGTTGCATAAGTGAATGGCTCTAATAGATGGATTAGGTAGTAAATGTAAAGGTGAAAACGGTAGGCTATTTATGATAAGAGAGATGGTAGCGGAAGTATGTTGTTATGGCTATGGTATGGTTGATGAAACGATGGATTGTTGATGAGGATAGTATCTTAGAAATAACCAAGGAAGAACCAGTGCTATAGAGAGCAAAGACCCAGTCTTACAAATCAGTTATAAGGGGTGGTAATAAGGACTTTGACCCACTATCTATATAGAGATAGGAACCACAAGTATCAAATGAAAGGGGTCGATGCCACAAGTAAGTGAATTACTTGATAAGTCGATAAAAGTCACAAGGACTTATACAAAGAGAATAATCTCAATTTTAAATCATCAAAAGTCCTATACAAATGAAATAGGAAAACCTATTTATATAGTTTGAAGGGGTATAGACGAATGGGTACATGGTGGCCAGCCCTTGTGTTCCTCTAAAATGACATGATTAATTAATAAATTACATGAAAAACATAGGTGCTGATTCGGTTGAATAGAGGAGGCATGTATCATGGCCGAATAGTGCTTGAATCCCTTCAAGTTGGTGCTAATTGGAATCACACGCCTTGCACATGGTTTGTTGGTCATATGGCACGCACATGGTGTTCTAGAGAACCTTGTAGTGCAGTCCTTGATGTACAGGATGAATGTTGGCCATGTGTAGCATTTTGGTTATGCATGTGTCTTTCTCCAAACATGCTTGAGTGGGTAGCTAGTTGGCAAGCAAGGGCTGGTTGTGATTAGCTGGCCTTGAACTCCTCCAGTTGAGTTAAATTCTCCTTAGTGCTCCACAAGCTACCATGTTCCTTGAGAGTTGTTTGTGAGTTGTATATGTCTCCCAAATGCTCCACCAAGCTATTCCAATGTGTGTCATGCTCCAATGTACTATTTGTGAGCTGTATATGTCTTTCAAATGCTCCACCAAACTGTCCCAACGTGTGGCATGCTCCAATGTACCTGAATCCTTCCTCCCATGTGTGAACATGTTGATTTGTCTTCTATGGATGAATGGTTGCAAATCCCATATTTATTTCCAGCCTCATTGATACGATTCAAAGTGAATTGGAAAGCTAAGTGATAGAAGATTAAATGTTAAGAAGACTTCATTTCCCATATATGCTTGTAACCTGTTCAAAAGTGGCTATAAATATGGCTGACGTGCACTGTCCACTGGCTTGACTTAAATGTACCTTGCACTAAATACAAAATGTATATAAGTTACAATGCCCAAGGTAATGAACAAGTAATAAATAACATTCTAATGTAACACATTATTCCATGGCTAATATAATAATGCAATTGATATGATAACATAAGTAAGGAATGTGTAACACATGCATGAAACAAGCTAATTAAAGATGTGACATGAATGATAAGTATGCTGACATGATATGTAAATGATATGAAAACATAATAAATGAATCTAAAACATATGTAAACATAATATAAAGCTAAGTAAAGATGGGAAAATGTATGTTATGCATGAAAATCATATAATATGCAAGTTAATGATAACATATGATTATTCAAGCATAGTTTAATATGAAAATGTATGCTCATAATAATATATAGTGCATAAATGAGTAAATATAATATAATATGGATCTTCAATGATGTGAGTATGTCATGCAGAAAGTTGGTGCTAGACAGGATCACATCAAGTATTTTAATTAGTTTTTTAACCTTTTTCTTCTTTGGTCATTGTGTAATCTAAGTGGTTAGTTTTTGTATCAATGGTTATAGGAAAATGTCATAATTATAATTTAGTTTACTTTTACAGTTATACTTGTAAACCTTCATTATAATTCTGGATATGTTTTACTTTTAATAAAACTGGCGGCTTTCTATCAAAAAATAAAAAAAATGATTATTTTTAATAATTTATATTTTAATTATTTAAAAATAAATAAAATTCATGACTTATATATTAAAATATTAATTTTGAGTCATAAAATATATTTATTATGATTATATTTTATTTGTATTTTTTATATTTTTATTATAATTTAAATTGGTATAACTCATATATGATAATAATTTTTTGAAGTTATTATAGTTTAAATTGATATGATTCATATATAAGTGTAAATATAATTTAAATGTTATGTTTTTAATTTATAACATAATGTCTATGATGAACATTTTATCTTTTCAAACACATTTTTAATAGTAATCCCAACAATTAAAGTGACTTTTAAAAGTGACTTTTAAAGTTATACTAAACTGACTCTAACTGTCATACACTACAACAAAATGGGTTTATAGCGGTGTTTTTTGAACAAACGCCAGTAACTTTATTGTTATTGTGGCATTTTTAGAACAAACGCAACAAAATATCAAATTTTGCGGCGTTTTGATAGAAACACTACTAATTTTATGCATATTGTGGCGTTTTAAGCAAAAACGCCGCTAAATACTCATATTTTAGTGGCACTTTTATATAAACGTTACTAAAGACTCGCACTTTAGTGGTGTTTGTATACAAATGTCACTAAAGACTCATACTTTAGTGGTATTTTTATACAAACGTGCTATAGACTCGTACTTTAGTGGTGTTTTTATACAAACGTCGCTAAAGACTCGAACTTCAGTGGCATTTTTATACAAACGCCATAATAGGGCACATATATAATGGTGTTTTTGAAAAAATGCCGTAAGAGATTCATACTATAATGGCGTTTTTGAATAAACGCTACAATTTATCAATACATTAGTGGCGTTTGTATACAAACACCACTAAAGACTCGTATTTTAGTAGCGTTTTTATACAAATGCTGATATAGACTCAGACTTTAGTGGCGTTTTTATACGAACGCCATAATAGGACATATGTATAATAGCGTTTTTGAAAAAATGTCGTAAGAGATTCATACTGTAATGGCGCTTTTTGACTAAATGTCGTAATTTATCTGTACATTAGTGGTGTTTGTATCTACAAACACCGCAAGTTTACAGTTTCTAAGTTAACCCTTTTTTTATTTTTTTCTCTTTACCTATTTTTTCATTCCCGCCATTTACCCAAACCCATCCAAATGTTGCTTCTTCGTCGATCTCATTTTCTCTTCGTCGAATCTACTGCTTCTTCGCCAATCTCGCTTTAAGAATTAAAGAGAAGACTTAAAAAGAAAAGAAAAGAAAATGTTTCAAAATAGAGTGGTTGCTTCAATTCTAAAGGGAAACAAATCTATAATCAACAGCTTAACATCCAATCTATAGGAACGTCTTCCTCTCATTGTTTTACATCTTCTTCTGCTTCTGTTCCTACTCTGACAACTCTGTCTTTCTCGACATCTCCTTCTCTCCTCCCGTCATCAGTCCTCGAGGTTTTTCTTATTTTTCCCACTTTTTTTGTTTGTTTTATGAGAAATTGCCTTGCTTCCTGAATTTCGTATGCTTGTTTGAATGAGGGATTCGGAGCAGGTGCTAATGGGAGAACCGGTAAAGAGTGGAAGAAATTGCTTCCTTATCTTCAATCTCGCCTCGGTAGTGATTGTAACGTGAGTTTGATTTTCATTTTTCGATTAATCATCGCTTAATTCGCTTGGTGTTAAATTCTCCCCCCCGCCTTTTTTTTTTTGTCAGCCTTTTAACACTCAAATGAGAGTTCAAGCTGTGTTTTTTGGGTGAAATTCGCTGAAAATCTTTCTTATGTGTGGCAGATATGTGAATCTTTAACTTCTGGTCCTTTTCATGCGATTGACGTTACTAGGGAGGTAGGAGTAAGGGCCTCATTTACAATTATTTTCCCCAATCGGGACTATGAGATTGAGTGGGAGTTAACAGTCACTATATATATATTTGTAAGTTATAAAAACGGGTAATGGTTTGCAGCCTATAAGGGAGGGTGTTAATGTTGTCATTGCAGTTGGAGGTGATGGTACGCTTCATGAGGTGCAGATTTTTCTTTTTCTGTTTCACTTTAGTGTATATAATCAAATATGGTTCCAAGATCACAATAATCTTGTAGCATCTTCTGTATTTCTCCCTTTTATTTGCATGTTTCGTTTAGAAGAGCAGATAATAGATTGGTTAATCTTTTTTGGATGGGATAAGCAGGTTGTTAATGGATTCTTTTGGGATGGGAAACCGATTGCTAATCAGAAAACAGAGGTTGTTCATTCAACAGCTCTTGGAGTAAGAATTCCCATTAACCTTTCTCTTCTTTTCCCTTTCTTTTTGTAAGGGAATCGTGAATTTATATGTTCTTGACAATCGTGAATTTATATGTTCTTGCTCGTTTTTCTTTGCTTGCTTACCAGTAATCTTTTTGATATTTTTTAAATATATTTCCATCAAAACGGATCTATAAATATTTTTTTAAATAGTTAATCGAATAAAATTTATAAATGGGTTCATAAATATTTTTTTAAATAAATATATATGTACTAATAATATAAGAATTTCATATAAGATAAATATAAGTAAAGTTTTAAAACGAATACCTGTAATATTAAAGATGTGTTGTAAATATATAAGTAAAGTTTTAAAATGAATACCTGTAATATAAGAATTTCATATAATTTCATAAAATTATACTCTGATGATAGATGTATGGTTGTTGTGTTGTTGCATTTCTGTTGTTTAGATCCGGTATTAAAGTTGTTGGTCTGCTATAGGTAGCTTGGGAGCATGAACAGTTCTCACGACTGATAGTTACTGCAGCCACTCTTTCAAAAATGTATGTTACTTCTGAACTCCTAGAAGGCACTGGAGGTCTGTTTGATAGCAGGTAATATTGCAGCCACTCTTTCAAAAATGTATGTTACTTCTGATTGTAAAGATGTATGTTACTACTGTACTGTGTTCATGAAAGCCTAGAAATCCAAACCCCTTAAGAACCGTAGGATTTATGAGATTTGTATAAGTACCAAATCATAAAAATATAATGATGACTTAAATAATTGAATATAAAAGGTACTCCAAAGTCAGAAAGAAAAAAGGTATCAAAGTAAAAAAGAGGTCCTAAAGTGAGTCAGAGGAGTTGTTGAGTTATTGAACTGCCTATGTAAAAACATATTTAATAGGATAAATTAAGTATTTAAGTCCCTCAATTATTTTTACTCTTTTATTTGGTTTTATTTTAGTCTTTTTTTTCCGTTAAAAATCAATAATAATATTAATGTATGATCATTAAATAATATCATGTTATCATTAGAAAGTATCATGAAAATAGTAATGTATATTTTTTAACTTCGAGTAATCAAGTTGTAAGTTTAAAAATAATTTTGAAAAATGGTTGAATGAACAAAATGAAATTATAAAAATATTGAATGACTAAATACATAGTTTATCCAATTTAATATTAATCTCACTCTTTATTTTATTATTCATACAAAATTTAAATTGATTGGACCATTTTAAGTTTATAAATTAAAAATATTATATATTCTATAAATAAAAAAAATTTATATGTATAAATATATTACAACTCGTATTATTTTACAATTACTATTAATATCTTAAAACGATTTTCAATATTATAATAAAAATATTATATTTTCCTAAATAAATTTTCAAAAATCCCATTTCACTTATTTAATAAAAAGTTTAAAAAAGGTAAAATACATCATTTTTCACTGAACTTTACTTTCTCTCCTATTTTACTCATAATACTTTTAATTTTTCTAATTTACTCATTGAACTTTCGAATTACTCTTGTTTTGATCATTTTGAATTATTTTATTATTATTTTCTTATGAAATGACATCTTTTATCGCTATTTAATATAAAAATAATTTTAAATATAAAATAAAAAACAGAAGGTGATAGTCCATTGTTTGTCAGTGCTGGACGTCACCATTGGCCACCATCGACCGCGATAGATGGTGGCCGTTCAGTCTCAAATTTCATGGTTCGATTCACCTCGACCCATTGAGTCCAAATTTGGTGGTTATTTCATCAAAAAATGCCCCAAACCTATGAATCTCGACTAAAACATTTTGGCTTCCTATTTTTGATCTCCAATGTGTGGAATTCGAAGCAAGTTCTAACAAAATGGAGATCAGATTCAGACTGAAGGTGTCAAGACGAAGTAACTCATGAAATTAGGACTGAACAATCACCATCTATCACGACCGGCAGTGACATCCAACACCAGTAACAGTGGACAATCACCTTCTATTTTTATTTTACATTTTAAATTATTTTCATGTTAAATAATAAAAAATTTCATATTATATGAAAATAATAATAAAATAATTTATAATGATCAAAACATAAATAATTCAAAAGTTAAGTGGAGTGGTTTAATTTACCCAACTTAAAATTTGAGCGTATATTTTGTGTTTTTGAATAAAGGAGGGGTGTCTCGTATGGCGTGTCGCTTTGGGGAATGGGGAGGAGTTCGAGGCCATGACCGACAGTCTGGGACAGGATCCACGCTCTCCATCCCATCTATTTCGCCTAACCTATTAGGTCAATGTGACTACGTTTCCCTTTGCCTTTTCTATTTATTCTTTTTTTTCATTCTCTATAATTAATGTATTTTAGGCATCTTAATTACAACTGTTCTATTAACGGGGTTTTATAAGTATTTTTGTCAAATAAGTACTTCCATTCATAGATTAAAATAGCTGTCAAATCTATTTGGAAAGATGTGGATAAGTAAATTAGGGGAAATATTTTAAAAAGATGTTCATAAATGAAGTTTGAAATCCCATTTCAGAAAAAGAATGTTGCTTTGATGTGAGAATCATATGGATATATACAAACTGGAATTGACAACACCAATGTCTTCCCTATGGAAAAGGGTATTAGCTTATGTATCATGAGCGATGAGGCTCCAATTAGCCTTTATGCAAGAAATTTTATAATGCGATCGTGTTTTCGATTGTGTTATGCTTATTATTTTGTAGACATAACAAATATTAATATTATTATGGATATCAAGATCCTACAATAACAATTTCAAATGATATTATTATCACTATATAATGGTTGATATTTCGATAGCAAACCTCTATCTAAATCTGTGACATACAAGTAATTGCTTTGACCACACGTCTTGCCAACAAAACATAACTGTTGAACTTGCATTCAAAATACTTTGGTAAGAAAAGTAGTGGTTTTCATGAGATAATCATGTCTTTGGAGAATATATTTGTGTATATAATTTTTTGGGTCTTGAATGTTTGAGTGTATTGCTTTGTTTTACCATTAAATAAAATAAATAGAATGCCAGGAATGCATGATGTATATCCAGGCTCCACCGTTTTATATCTCTATGGAGTGTACATCTGAGTGACAAATGAAAGTGGTTCCAGATTCCAACGCTTTACAAAACTGAAATTTGTGTCAATGAGAAGGCCACATGGGAATGAAACAACACGTTAATGTCAAATCTTGCATCTCCAGGCCCATTCTTGGATTATTCATTTAATTATAATAAATGGTTTTGCAATGCTTGAATTTTAAATATTCATACTAAATTTATTGCTCTCGTATTTTCCTAACACCTAACACTCTTCTCCGTATGTATGGTTACGTGTGTGTTAGAACCAAATAATAAATATAAAATCAAACCAGAATATAATCATATCAAATCATCAAAAATAAAATATTAGATACGGAAGAATAGTTGAATTAACTGATAGGTTGAAAACCTTAAATCTTTTTTTCATTATGATCTTCCAAGAAGATAAAGTTTCCTTAAGTATAAACTATCTTACGTGGATAAGAGTAAAAATATGAGATAATCTATTTCTCATGGATCATAACTCCTTTATATAATTGATTTAAGAATCAATTATTGTTTATATTTATAACTCTGTCACTCATCATATTATAAATACATTTTTAATAATATTTACATTTTTATTTCTATGACACTTTTAATACCTTATGACTTTATAACATAATTGGTCACTTAATTTATTTCATATTTAAGGGTAACAATATACATTAAAAATATGTGCCCATAATAATGAATATTAATCTAACAATCTCCCACTTGGACAACATATGTTTCCTGATAAATGTATAACCTTACGAGCTTAAAATTTGTTATCACACAATAGGTATTCTATAACAATCTCGTCCATCAATCACGAAATTAACCGATCAAAGCGATCTTCGTCGTATCAATCATGACTATACATATCAATGGTCACGTATACAAACACAGTCAAATGACATAGATCAATCATGGAGCGTAGCATGGAAATTACATGGAATGTGAATCGTACATGTCTATTTCCAATTAATCCTCTTTAAAAATTAGTGATATCAAATTTTATTAATACCAGAGTGTGGATAAACCAAAACAAACTTTATTTCTGCAGAAAATAACTTTAGCATAAATATCCTTAAACTGAAGTAAATGAAATTGTGTTTATAACAAACGATCATTTAAATTACAAACTCTCACTAAAACTAAATATCATTAAATGATATTACACTGACATGAGTAGAAAGGGTGTTCATTGTTCGGTTAAAACGAAATTAATCGATCGAACTGAAATTCCAGTCAGTTAATCGGTTAGTTAATTTTGAGTTTGGTCAGTTAACAGTTAATTAACCAAATTAAAATTATTAAAGATATATAATATATATATATATATATATATATATATATATATATATATATATATATATATATATATATATATAGCTTTAGGGTATTTAAACTTCAGTTTTAACTGAATTAACCGAAAATATTAAACATTTAATATTTAATATATATTATTTATAAATTTTAGTTAATTCGATTAATCCAGTTAACTGAACCTAGTTCGCTTCGGTTAATTTTTAAAAATCAGTTCGATTAATGTTAAAATGGAAAAAAAACATTTGGTTAATGAAATTAGGGTAATTTGATTTTCGGTCGGTTAACCGAATTACCCGTTTGAGCACCTTTAATGAGTAGTGTACTCATGAAAGACCTTGGGTGACAATTGCTTACTAAGCGCATATTATGAGTTTATACCAATATGCTCTATAAACACATAATCACTCTGAATTTTCTTTAACAACCAGAAACATAATGTCTATGTGCTTAGACTTAAGTTGTTTTTGTTATATATGAAATAAAGGTATTCAACTTTGTTGTCACAAAATAACTCAAGTGGCTTTTCTTATCAATCCATAATCAACAATTCATGTGACAAAATTTTTCATCCATATTCCAATAAGTCGGAGTCTATAAACTTGATGATCTCTTACTGTAACATCCTCCATACCGGGTTAATGATCAAATTGTGAAATTTTAAAATTTAGTGACCAAAGTAGATAAATTGAATAGTTAAAAGATTTAATAGGAATGTTTCATGTAGGATGGATAAGCAAAGAAGGGAAATTAAGAGGGCAAAGGAGTCTTTTAGTAAGAGAAATAATTAAATATTCCTTAAGGTTATTTTATAAACCACGTGGAAAGCATTTGAGAGAAAACAAGGTTCCAGATATTTCTCTCTTCTTCTTCTCCAACCGTGAAGCTTGCAAGCAAAGGTGAGTTGTCTTCTTTTGGATTAATTCTTATGAGTTAAGCATGGTTTTGGTTAATGAAGATTTAGGAAAGATGATGGAGAGAAACAAGGACTTAGAAACTCAAAGAATTCTAAGTTAAGGGAGATTAAAGGTTGGGAGCCATTGAATGAAATTTTGGATTAAAGGTCATAATAAGAATTAGAAGCTGAATTTGACTTGTCATCAAGCTAATTAAGAAGTATGAGGTGATAGAATTAAAATTAGAACAAGTTGAAATTTGAGTAAGATTCTTAAATTCTATATGGAGGATTGGTTTTTTAAGTTTTAGAGGTATTGAATGGATAATAATTAGTTTAAGTAAGTGTATGAAAGTTAGGAATATTAAAGGGAGTAAAATATGAAGGTTTGAGCTGAAATGAGATGATTTTCGAGCTCAAAATAGGATTTCTGGGCTAAGAGAATCGGTACCCATTCAAGGGGAATCGATACCCCCTCAAACGAATATGAAATTCCAGAATGCCAGAGGGGAATCGAAACCCCCACAATAGGGAACCGATTCCCCCTAAAGAAAAAAATAAAAATCAATTCCTTAAATTTGTTTAGGCTATTAGAAGTTAATTTCAAGACTTAGTCATCTGATAATCATATTGAAAATTATGTTTATGTAGATATTGAGCCTAATCGAGTTCTGGAACAATCGACAAGTTAGATCGATCGAGGAAAAAGCAAGGAAATATAGATGAGTGCATATGCATAGCATGAATATAGTATTATATTCAGTTCTAGACTTGTGATAAGTCTAGATTCAATATTTGATACATGATCACATTCCATATTATGATACTTGACATGAATTCATATTATATGCATTATGTGACATGAATATGTAGGAAAAGTTATATGAATTATGGGATAAGGTATGGAAAATGAAATGTTTATGTGATAAAGGTATGGAATGTTATGTCTATGCGATATAAATTATGTGAATTGTAAAAGCCCATGTTCTGTAGATGAGAATTATAGGTATAGTTAGCATGCTAAGGGTAGAGGGTCTACGCGGTCCTTCGCGATATATATATATATTCTTTGGAACATTTGTAAGGTCTTTTGAGACACATAATTGATCCTTGGCATATGTATATGATTCTTAAGGAATTTATATGTGGTCCTTCGGGATAAATTCTACGCGGTCATTCGGGACAAATCTCTACGCGGCACTTAGGTGAAATTTATACGAGCTGTGGTGACAGCATAGTGCGCAACCTCACAATACTCACGTACCTTAGGTTCTCAGTATGGTATCATGGGTTAATAAGCTTATTAATATAAATTCGTGAATGCTAATGTAATATGCTTACGGGTAAGGATCATGGTGATATAAACTACATTGATTAAGTATACGATTTCATCTCATTTCATATCATTATGGCATTTTCATTCAGTTCCCTGCTATTATTATTTTTACATTGCCTCACTAAGTCGATGACTTAACGTGTGAGTGTTTCACGCGTAGGATCTGAGAAAGTAGAAGATACAGGTTAAGTAGCTGACAACATTACTCCTGCAACTATCAGATTAGAAGTAACCTAATTAGTAGGTCATTTTGTTATGTAAATGGGTGTTGCATGTAACTAAAGGGTTAAGTTGTGTATGCTCTGAGTATTTTGGTAAACTTGTATTAATATATGTATACTATCGTATTTTCTTAATAAAATTTTAAGTATTTTGTTATTATTTGTTAAGAGTAAAGTTTTAAAAAAGGTCATGTGACAACTCGGACTCGTATCTGGGTCGGGTACGGGTTGAGGGGTGTTATATTTAATGGTATCAGAGCTATGGTTTAGCCGATTCTAGGCATAAACCAGAGTTTATAGAGTCTTTAAATAGAATACATGCCAACAAAAAGTGAGAACTTCTGATATGGTATAATATGATTATGCTGTTTTGCTAATAGAGCGATATGTTTATTCTTATTAGATGTCCGGACATAATAGCTTCCGAAGTGAAGCGGGAGAAGATAGGCCTGTTGAAAGTAGTAATTCACCTGCCCTGGCCAGGCAAGGTGAAGAACAGTCATCTCAAGGAGTGACTGTACAAGATAATGATACGTTCTTCAGAACGTTAGACGCTATTCTGACGTGTCTTCAACCTCCTGCTCCACCAACTCAAAGAATGAATGTAGCAAAAGAGTTGAGAGGTTTAGGAGCTCCCGAATTTAAGGGAGAAGCTGAGGAAGGTCCAGTTGCGGCGGATCTTTGGTTAAATGATTTGAAAATCATGTTGGATGGTCTCCACTTCTCTGAAGTAGAGAAATTAGATGGAGTTATCTCGTTACTGAGGGGTCAGGCGAGGATATGGTGGACGAACGTCACCATGAGGATGTCAAATGACCAGTTAACTTGGTCTTTGTTTTTAGAAGAATTCAAAAACAAGTACACAGTTCATTCGGCAAATGAAGCAAGAGTTTATGAATTTGAAGCAGTTAAATCGCTCTGTATATGAGTATGAATGTGAGTTCAACAAGCTTAGTCGGTTTGCATCTGAGCTAGTACCAACTGAAAAAGAGGCTTTTGAATGGTTTGTAGAGGGCTTACGCCCTAGATTGAAAGAGATATTGATAGTATTGAATTTGTCCTCCTTCCAAGAGGTGATCAATCATGCCAAGGCTCTTGAAAGAGCTCAGAATGAGAGATTCTGGGACTTTAGAGTTCAGACATCAAAGAGGACAAGTGTTTCTTCTAGCTCAGCACCACCAAAAAGAGGAAGAGACTTAGGATTTCGATCACAATCTAGATCAAAATTAGTTGCATCATCTGCTAGGGGAGCAAGTCAGGCAAGACCTAGACAGACTCAATCAGTGGGATCTGGTGTTGGGAGATCCACACAGAGTAAAGCGAGACAGTGTCAGCACTGTTGGAAAAACCATTCTGGGGCTTGTCGGATGGCTGTTGGGACTTGTTTCCGATGCGGAGATGCTAGACATTTTATCTAGGATTGTCCATTGATGGTTGGTGTACCTGCACCATCTGAAAGAGTTGGCTCTACCTCACAGAGAGGACGAGGAAGGGGCAGAGGAAGAAATCCTCTGCACAACATGAAGTTCGCTCAACTGCTCGGGTATACAATTTAAAGACAAGTGAAGATCGAGATGATCCTGATATTATAGCAGGTACTTTTCAGCTGTATGATAAATTAGTATTGGTACTGATTGATCCGGGTTCTAATTATTCATACATTACAAGTAAATTAGTAAAGAAATTGAGGATTCCCTTAGAAGCCACGAGTAATGAGATTATAGTAACTAATCCTTTAGGCCATAGTGCTCGAGTAAACAAAGTCTGTAAGGGGTGTCCCATAAAGATTCAGGGAATTAAATTCCCTGCTAATCTGATGGAATTACCCTTTGATAAGTTTGAAGTGATTATGGGAATGGATTGGTTGTTCCGGTATTATGGGGATGTTAACTGCAGATTGAAAAGGGTAACCCTGAAGAGTCCAAGAGGAACAAAAATAAGTGTGATCAGTGAAAGGTTTAATCCTTTAGCAAATGTAATATCATTAATGTCTGCTAAGAAGCTATTGCTACAAGCATGTCAAGGTTTTCTTGAAAATGTGATAGATACCAGAGCTAAAGAGAAATGATTGAATGAGATTTTAATAGTTCGGGGATTCCCTGATATTTTCCCTGTTGAGTTGCCAGGATTACCTCCAGATAGAGAGGTAGAATTTCAAATTGAAGTAATGTCGAGAACAGCTCTGATTGCAATGGCACCTTATCGGATGTCTCCAAAAGAATTGCAAGAGTTAAAGAATCAATTACAAGAGTTGTTAGAGAAGGGATTTATTCAACCAAGTGTGTCGCCTTGGGGAGCTCCAGTGTTATTTGTTAAGAAGAATGATGGATCAATGCGTCTCTGCATTGATTATCGACAGCTCAATAAGGTGACAATCAAAAATAAATATCCCCTCCCATTGATGATTTGTTTGATCAGTTAAAAGGAGCTTCGGTATTCTCGAAGATTGACTTACGTTCTGGTTATCACCAATTGAAGATTCAGGAGAAGGACATTCCAAAGACTGCTTTTAGAACGAGATATGGTCATTATGAATTCATTGTAATGTCATTCGGAGTAACGAATGCACCTGCTGCTTTCATGGATCTCATGAATAGAATTTTTCAGCCCTACTTGGACCAGTTTGTTATTGTCTTTATTGATGACATACTGGTTTACTCGAAGTTCATTGAAGAGCATAGCGTACATTTATAAATAGTGTTGCAAATTCTCAGAGATAAGAAGCTTTATGCCAAATGGTCCAAATGTGAATTTTGACTTAATGAAGTGATTTTCTTAGGGCATATGATCTCTGCAGATGGGATTCGGGTGGAACCTCAAAAGATAAAAGCTATAATGGACTGGGAAGTTCTAAAGAATGTATCAGAAGTTCAGAGTTTTCTTGGACTTGCCTGTTATTATCGAAGATTCGTTAAGAATTTTTCGATGATAGTGCTGCCTTTAACGAAGCCGATGATAAAGAATGTACCGTTTGTTTGGACTCCTGAATGTCAAGATAGTTTTGAAGCTTTAAAGAGAATTTTGATGGAAGCTCCTGTATTGGTTCAACCGGAATCTGGCAAGAATTTTATAGTATTCAGTGACGTATCTCATAATGGTTTGGGTTGTGCATTAATGCAAGAAAGAAAAGTAGTAGTGTATGCATCGAGATAGTTGAAACCACATGAAAAGAATTACCCCACCCATGATTTAGAAATGGCTGCAGTGGTGTTCGCTCTCAAGATTTAGTGTCATTATTTGTATGGAGAACGATGTTACTTGTATACAGACCATAAGAGCCTGAAATATCTGATGACTCAAAAAGAGCTTAATTTGAGGCAAAGGAGATGGATTGAGTTTTTAAGAGATTATGATATAATAATTGACTATCATCCTAGGAAGGCTAACGTGGTAGCAGATGCTTTGAGTATAAAGACGTTTACAGTTTTACGAGCGATGGATGCAAGGTTATCTATGACTAAAGACGGTGGTCTATGTGCAGAGTTAAAACTTAAACCAGCATGGTTGGAACGAATAGGAGAATTGCAAAGTAAAGATGAAAGGTGTTTGAAAAGAATTGAGCAAGTAAAGAGTAAAGAGATTAAAGACTTTGAGGTTAAGTCGGATGGAAATTTGTATTATAACAGAAGAATTATGATACCAGACGATGAAGAGTTGAAGAAAGATTTATTGGCCGAGGCTCATTGCAGTCCATTGATGATGCACCCGGGTGGAACCAAGATGTATATGGATTTAAAAGATCGGTATTGGTGGCCAGGGATGAAGCGAAGCATTACTGAATTTGTGTCCAAGTGTTTGATATGTCAACAAGTTAAAGCTGAGCATCAAGTTCCGTCAGGATTATTGCAACCGCTTTACATTCCTCAATGGAAATGGGAAAATGTGAGGATGGATTTTGTTTCGGGGTTACCCTTGACTCCGAACAAAAGAGATTCAATCTGGGTAATTATTGATCGATTGACTAAGTAAGTGCATTTCCTTCCGGTTAGAATAGATTTCTCTATGGAAAAATATGCAGAACTGTATATTAGAGAAATTATTAGATTGCATGGAGTGCCTGTTTCCATAGTCTCTGATCGAGACCATCGATTCACTTCAAGATTCTGGAAATCTTTGCATGGAGCGTTGGGAACTCATTTAAACTTTAGTACGAATTTTATCCTCAGTCTGACAGACAATCAGAGAGAACTATTCAGATATTGGAAGATATGTTGAGAGCATGTGTAATGGAATTCAAAGGATCATGGGAAAAGTATTTACCTCTAGTAGAGTTCGTTTACAAAAATAGTTATCAGTCCAGTATCAAGATGGACCCAATGAGGCATTATATGGGAGGAAATGTCATACTCCATTAAATTGGTATAAACTCAAAGATCGAAGTGTTCTTGGTCCGGATTTGATTCAAGATGTAGAAAATAAAGTTCGAGAAATTCAGCATAACCTCAAAGTGGCCTCTGATCGACAAAAGTCCTATTCTAATCTTAAAAGAAAAGAGATTGAATTCGAGGTTGGAGATAAAGTTTTCCTTAAAGTATCCCCTGGAAGAAAGTATTACGATTTGGTCAGAAAGGAAAGTTAAGTCCGAGGTTCATTGGGCCATATGAAGTTGTTAAGAGGATAGGACCCGAGGCTTATAAGTTATCTTTGCCACCAGAAATGTAGAAAATTCATAATGTTTTCCATGTGTCTATGTTGCGGAGGTATAGGTCTGATCCCTCACACATTATTGCACCAGAACAAGTAGAAGTCCAATCAGATCTGACATATGAAGAAGAGCCAGTGAGAATATTGGATTATGAAGTAAAATAGTTGAGGAATAAAATTGTTCCTTTTGTTAAAGTTCTCTGGAGGAATCACAAAGTAGAAGAAGCTACGTGGGAACGTGAAGAAGATATGCGATTTCAAAATCCTCATCTGTTCGTGCAATGAAAATTCGAGGATGAATTTTCTTAAGGGAGGGAGATTTGTAACATTCTCCATATCGGGTTAGTGATCAAATTGTGAAATTTTAAAATTTAGTGACCAAAGTAGATAAATTGAATAGTTGAAAGATTTAATATGAATGTTTCATGTAGGATGTATAAGCAAAGAAGGGAAATTAAGAGGGCAAATGAGTCTTTTAGTAAGAGAAATAATTAAATATTCCTTAAGGTTATTTTATAAACCACGTGGAAAGCATTTGAGAGAAAACAAAGTTCCAGATATTTCTCTCTTCTTCTTCTTCTTCTCCAGCCGTGAAGCTTGCAAGCAATTGTGAGTTGTCTTCTTTTGGATTAATTCTTATGAGTTAAGCATGGTTTTGGTTAATGAAGATTTAGGAAAGATGATGGAGAGAAACAAGGACTTAGAAACTCAAAGAATTCTAAGTTAAGGGAGATTAAGGTTGGGAGCCATTGAATGAAATTTTGGATTAAAGGTCATAATAAGAATTAGAAGCTGGATTTGACTTGTCATCAAGCTAATTAAGAAGTATGAGATGATAGAATTAAAATTAGAACAAGTTGGAATTTGAGTAAGATTCTTAAATTCTATATGGAGGATTGGTTTTTTAAGTTTTAGAGGTATTGAATCGATAATAATTAGTTTAAGTAAGTGTATGAAAGTTAGGAATATTAAAGGGAGTAAAATATGAAGGTTTGAGCTGAAATGAGATGATTTTCGAGCTAAAAATAGGATTTCTGGGCTAAGGGAATCGGTACTCATTCAAGGGGAATCGATACCCCCTCAAACGAATATGAAATTCCAGAATGCCAGAGGGAATTGATACCCCCACAGTAGGGAACCGATTCCCCCTAAAGAAAAAATAAAAATCAATTCCTTAAATTTGTTTAGGCTATTAGAAGTTAATTTCAAGACTTAGTCATCTGATAATCATATTGAAAATTATGTTTATGTAGATATTGAGCCTAATCGAGTTCTGGAACAATCGACAAGTAAGATCGATCGAGGAAAAAGCAAGGAAATATATGTGAGTGCATATGATAACATGAATATAGTATTATATTCAGTTCTAGACTTGTGATAAGTCTAGATTCAATATTTGATACATGATCACATTCCATATTTTGATACTTAACATGAATTCATATTATATGCATTATGTGACATGAATATGCAGGAAAAGTTATATGAATTATGGGATAAAGGTATGGAAAATGAAATGTTTATGTGATAAAGGTAAGGAATGTTATGTCTATGCGATATAAATTATGTGAATTGTAAAAGCCCATGTTCTGTAGATGAGAACTATAGGTATAGTTGGCATGCCAAGGGTAGAGGGTCTACGCGGTCCTTCGGGATATATATATATATTCTTTGGAACATTTGTGAGGTCTTTTTAGACACATAATTGATCCTTGGAATATGTATATGATTCTTAAGGAATTTATATGTGGTCCTTCGGGACAAATTCTACGCGGTCCTTCGGGAAAAATCTCTACGCGGCACTTAGGTGCAATTTATACGAGCTGTGGTGATAGCATAGTGCACAACCTCACAATACTCACGTACCTTAGGTTCTCAGTATGGCATCATGGGCCAATAAACTTATTAATACAAATTCGTGAATGCTAATGTAATATGTTTACGGGTAAGGATCATGGTGATATAAACTACATTGATTAAGTATACGATTTCATCTCATTTCATATCATTATGGCATTTTCATTCAGTTCCTTGCTATTATTATTTTTACATTGCCTCACTAAGTCGATGACTTAGCGTGTGAGTGTTTCACGTGTAGGATCCGAGAAAGTAGAACACTCTCTCCCAAAGAGAACAATACAAATTTGTAAACTTACAAGGAAATCCTCACAAGGTAGATTGTTTTCACAATTCTAGAACAAAGAAAAGAACACTCAAAAATGAATACAATTGAGCACAATAAGTGTTCTTGAAAGCAAAATGAATATTGAATGAAAAATAGGCTTGAAATGTTCAAACTTGAGGTTTGATGCTTTCTCTTTTATTATCTCTTGATTCTAGTTGCTTGATGTTTCTTGTTATTGATCAATGGCTTCTAAGCTTACTTAAATACACCTTGAATCACTTATGAACATTGGGGATGATTAGTGAAGAGAATATAGCCATTTTAGTGTGAAATCAATTAATAAAACGGCTTGGAGCGTGGGGGAATCGGTACCCCATAAGGGGAATCGGTTCTCTAAGTGTAAAATTAAAATATTTCGACCGTTGAACAGTGGGGGGAATCGGTACCCCCTGGGGGAATCGGTTCCCTCCGAGCATACTGGAATTCTTGGAGCCAAACCATTCAGGGGGAATCGGTACCCCTTGGGGGGAATCAGTTCCCTCTTAGCAATCTGGAATTTTTGGCTTTGAGATGGTTCGAAATATTTTGTAAAATCGTTTTGAAATTATTTTAAGATTAAAACTTAATTTTACACTTGAGTAAGGATTAAAAATGACATTTGAAAGATTTGGAGTAATATTTTGATATTCGAATAATTATATCGAATATACTTATAAAATCTTTTTGGAAAATCTTAAAATTCATTTAACTTAATTTTTTATAGCGAAATATCAAAATGTTTTCAACAATCTCCCCCTTTTTGATATAACAAAACATTTTAGTAATTTTAAGATTTTAAAATCAAGTTTTGAAATTACCCCCCCCCTTACTCTAACACTTCTCCTTTTCAAAAACTTTTCAAAAAACTTTTAATAACATTTCTCCCCCTTTTTGTTAAATCAAAAAGACTCGTAAAAGATTTTAAACAAGATTTTGAAATCATTTAGCCAATTGATTATATATATAGTTTAAGCAGCTAAGATCACAATCAAGAGAAACTTTAGCCATTAGTTTCATAATCAATATTCATAATTAATGTGACATGGCAAAATTGGTCATATTGCTAAAATGATGTAAATGATGCAATAAATTTAACTAAACCAAATATTCAAACATCCAAACAATTCCAAAGTTTAACAATCCACAAAAATCAAACATTCCAGAATATTCAAAATGTTGAAACAATAAGCTTTAAGTTCAAAGTACTAAAGCAAAACAAAGAATCAAGCATCCGTAGGAGGATCGGGAGGAGGAAAACGAGCTCGCATAGCGGCCATCTCATGAGTGAGTTCATTAATACGAGCATTTGTTGCTTCATTTTTTTCACGTATCTCCCGATGAATTTCTAATTGTTGAGCTCCCACTGTGGATAAATGGGACTCCATAGAAGAAAAGCGCGAATCTATAGTAGCATATCGGAAATCGAATGTCTCCAGAAAAGATTGAAAATATGGAGGCATTTTATTTGTTTGTTGTGCTTGCTCCTCGGGCTGCTCAGGCTCATCTTCAGCTTCATCGATGTCTCGCATTAATTGTTCAAGCTCGGGATCGTCGTCAGCTTCTGGTGGAGCTCGTGAAGAACTAGCTCCCGGAGTATTTTCAGAAGATCAAACCCATTCACCGGTTTCCTTATCCTTTATCCATCCCGCTCTCGTTAAGGAAAGAAGATTAATTTGTTTCTTTAGAGGAAAGACGACATCTAGACCAACTCTAAGCCCGACTTTAGAAAATAGATTACTCAAAATGCAACCGTAAACTAGAGATGAACAAAGTTTCTTGTTAGGAACAAGATTTACGGTTTCAACAATTTTAGCAAAAATGATCTGAGGTAGGTTTATTTTAATATTGTTTTTGAAACAATATAACCACCAAAGATCCAAGGCTCTAAGAGTAGAATAACGACCTCCGGATGGTCGAAACCACCAAGAAATCATTAGATCAAGAAAACGTTCATGAAGGTCTAAGACACTCGCATTATCCCTTCTTTTATAACGAGAACCTAAAATTTGTTTTTCACTTGAAATACCATCGTTATCTAATCCTAATGCCATGTCTATGTAAGCCGAGTAATATGTAAGAATTGTCCTAGGAGGTAGGAACGAACTTCTATGGTCTCAGTTTGAGCTCGGTTTTTGACACAAACGACATTAGAATAAAAGATGCGAACAAGTTGATGGTAAACTATAGGTTCAAGGTCACAAAGTTTATCAAATTTCCACTCTTGTAAAAGAGGAAGATATTTAAAATTAATATCTAACATAGCTTGACGAGAAGGGATACGTTCTTATCTAATTTTGTAAGAGTCAAAATATTGATAATACCAAAAACGATGATTTCTAGGACCAGGATGATTGAAGCACGAGTTTTGGATAGTCATATTAGGATCAATGGGATTAGGATTAGGAATTGGACTTTTAGGAATAGGAGGAGGATTTGGAGGTGGATTTGGTTGACGGTGTGAGCGACTAGATGATGACCTAGCACGTTTAGGATTGGACATGGTTTAGGAAATCAGAATAGAATGGATAACCTGCAATTTAGAAAACACATGTGTGCAATTCAATCAATCCCAAAACTCAATTGAGTCCTCAATATTTCAAGGTTCTCTAACCAATCCTAATGGGCAAAGTTTTCAAAAAACTTATTGAAAAATAAGGTTTTGAAAATATATGTATAGTTTTTATAATAAAAACGTAATTGAAGCAAAACACAATTTTTTTTTATTTCAAAAATTTCAAAAATTTTGGAAAAATCTTGTGTTTTTGATGAAATTAGTTGTAAAATTTAGTTTCTAAACACTAATAAGCAATGCCCGATCACTATTTCTATTTAAAAGTAGTCCTTTGTTCAAAATTAATGAAATAGAGAGTTTAGAAAAATTTACCTTGAAATGAGATTGAGTGGATTTTGATGTTGTTTGCACGATTTTAATGATGCTAGCAGGTTTAAAAGATGATATTTGAAGTGAATTCTGATTAAAAACGTTGATTTGAGACAATAATGGAGATAGGGAGAGTAGAGAGGGGAAACGATGACAAGGAAGAAGAAGAGGGTTTAGGATTTTTGGGTGTCCTGTCCATGTTAAAATCCAGAACCCCATGGGGTATCGGTTCCCATTCAAAGGGGGAATCGGTTCCCTCATGGGGGTATCGATTCCCTCTGCACAAAAATGCTAAAATCCGATTTTAAACACACAAAATGCTAAATTAATTTTCTCTAATAGTATTGGCAACTCATATATTGAAAATTAATCATGTTCAAACAATCAAATTAATCTTTAAACTATATTTGAACATAAAGTTAATTTTCATCAAGAATCATAAATTCCCCCTAACTAATAGCAATGAATGCAATCAAAATTACTATTATAAGTGTTTTTCATTTAGTCTAAAAAGTGCTAAAATTATTTTAAACACTAAGTGAAGATAGGTTGGTCAAACCTAATTCTCTCCTAAGTGTCCAAAATCTTTCCTTGTCTAAAGGTTTTGTAAAGATATTTGCTAATTGGTGCAAAGTATCAACAAATTCTAAAACTACATCTTCCTTCGCGACATGGTCTCTAATGAAATGATGGCTTATTTCAATGTGCTTAGTTCTAGAGTGTTGGGTGGGATTTTTAGTGAGTGAGACAAATAGCACTAGTATTGTCACACTTGATAGGAATGGTACCTACTTTAATTCCAAAATCAAAAAGTTGTTGTTTCATCCATAAAACTTGTGCACAACAACTACCAGCTGAAATGTATTCGTCTTCAGTAGTAGATAATACAACACAATTTTGTTTCTTTGAAAACCATGAAATCAATATATTTCCAAGGAATTGGCAAGTACCGAAGGTGCTTTTCCTATCTAATTTGCATCCTCCATAATCCGCATCAGAAAAGACATGCAAGCTAAAGCTAGAGTCTCTAGGATACCAAAGTCCTAAACTAGGAGTGTCCTTAAGGTATCTAAAGATTCTCTTAACAGCTAGTAAATGTGATTCCTTAGGGCATGATTGAAATCTAGCATATAAGAAACACTAAACATAATGTTTGGTCTACTTGCAGTTAGATAAAGTAGAGATCCAATCATTGACCTATATAATTTAACATCTACACAGTTACCTCCTTCATCCAAGTCAAGCTTTGTAGAAGAGCTCATTGGAGTGTCATGAGTCCCATTTTCCAGTCCAAACTTCTTGAGCATATCTTTGACGTACTTAGCTTGATTGATGAAGATGCCATCTTTTCTTTGCTTGATTTGGAGTCCCAAGAAAAATGAGAGCTCCCCCATCATGCTCATTTTGAATTCGCTTTGCATTAGCTTAGAAAATTCTTGGCAAAGAACATCATTAGTAGAACCAAATATTATATCATCAACATAAATTTGAACTACTAATAAATCTTTACCTTTATGCTTTAAAAACAATGAAGTGTCAACCTTCCCTTTTGAAAAACCTTTTTCAATTAAAAATTTGACAGTCTTTCATACCAAGCTCTAGGAGCTTATTTTAAACCATAAAGCGTTTTTGTCAATTTAAGATCATGATCCAGAAATTATGAATCTTCAAAACCTGGAGGTTGTTCCACATACACTTCTTCCTTTATAAAACCATTTAAAAATGCACTTTTAACATCCATTTGATATAATTTAAATTCATGAAAACATGCAAATGCTAATAACATTCTAATTGCTTCCATCCTAGCCACGGGAGCGTATGTTTCATCATAGTCTATGCCCTCTTCTTGAGTATACCCTTGAGCAAAAAGTCTAGCCTTGTTTCTCACTATATTACCACTCTCATCAATCTTATTCCTAAATACGCATCTAGTACCTACAGTAGATTTATTACTAGGCCTTTCAACTAATGTCCATACTTTACTTCTCTCAAATTGATTTAATTCTTCTTGCTTAGCCATAATCCAATGTTCATCTTTTAATGCTTCTTTAATATTCTTAGGCTCTATGCATGAAATAAATGCAACATAATTACAAATATTTCTAAGAGAAGATCAAGTTGTTACCCCTTTGGATGGATCACCTATAATCTCACCATCCTTGACATAGTTGTACTCTCTTGGATAAGATACTTCCCTTTCTTCAATGGTTTGATTCTCAAGAGGATCATGAGTTACCTCATCTTTTGTTTCTTCCTTTGATAATGGTTCTTCAACGTCATGTCTAACTTCATTTGTATTTATAATACCTACATCATCATTCACACAAGAATCCATCCTCATAAGGGGATTATCATCGAAAACAACATGTATAGACTCTTCTACAACTAAAGTTCTTTTATTAAATACTCGATAAGCTTTAGAATTTAAAGGAATAACCCAGAAAAATTCCTTCATCACTTTTAGCATCAAATTTGCCAAGGTTTTCTTTACCGTTGTTCAAAACAAAACATTTACATCCAAAAGATGAAAATAGCTAATGTTAGGCTTTTTATTTTTAAAAATTTCATATGGAGTTTTCTTTAAAATTGGCCTAATCATTACTCGATTTACAACATAACAAGCGGTATTTGTGGCTTCCGTCTAAAAATATTTTGGCAAATTATTTTCACAAGCATGGTTCTAGCCATTTCTTCTAAAGTTCGATTTTTCCTCTCAACAACTCCATTTTGTTGAGGGGTTCTAGGTACTGAAAAATTGTGACTAATACCATTAGAATTACAAAACTCAGTAAATCCAAGATTTTCAAATTCAGTGCCATGATCACTCCTAACACTAGTTATAGAGTAACCTTTATCGTTTTGGATTACTTTTGAAAACGTGATGAATTTTTCTAATGCTTCATCTTTAGTACTTAAGAATAGAACCCAAGTATATCTAGAATAGTCATCTACCAAGACAAATGCATATTGTTTTCCACCCAAGCTAGTAGTCCTAGTTGGCCCAAAAAGATCTATATGGATCAATTGTAATACTTTACTAGTTGATACGTCATTAATGGATTTAAAAGAAACTCGCTTTTGTTTTCCTTTAGCACAAGCATCACAGATTTTATCATTATCAAATTTAAGCTTAGGCAACCCTCGAACTAATTCACCTTGAGTTAGTCGTTGTAAAACACTCATACTAGCTTGTCCTAGTCTCCTATGCCATAACCAACTATCATGTTCATCCTTAGCAACTAGGCACAAATTAGTCATATCAATAGAATCTAAATGCACCATGTATGTTTCCTATTCTATGACCAACAAGCATAATCTGATTAGATGCAATGTCAATGACTTTACAACCATTAATATCAAACATGACATTGAATCCCTTATCACAAAATTGACTAATACTCAATAGATTATGCTTTAATCCATTCACATATAAAACATTCTTAATTTGTATGGAAGAGGTATTACCAATAGTACCAATACCTTCAATGTGACCTTTTGAATCATCACCAAAAGTCACTTCTCCTCTATTTTTGGCATTAAGCTTAATGAACCGGTTTTTGTCTCCGGTCATGTGTCTTGAGCATCCACTATCAAGGTACCATGAATTTGGATTTGTTTTCCGTGCCTTGTAGCAATGCTCCTTTTCCTACAAACATAGATTAATTTCTAATTTTTGGTACCCAAATTCTTTTGGGTCCATATTCATTAGTTTCCAAAATCTTAGTCCCCTTAGGTATCCATTTGTGTAGGATATCCTTATCTTTAGTAGTAATGAGCTCTTTAGGAACCCATATACTTCTAATGATTTTCCATTAGAGGTTCTTTGGGGACCTCTATGATTGTAGTTTTTAAAACTTTTTCTAACAAAGTTGGATTTTGAATTTTCTCCATTTTCAAAACGTTTTGTTCCAACTTTATCAAAAGAAGTTTTAATATCATCAATTTTCTTTTGATGATCATCATTGACCTTTGAAAGTAAATTTTGCAAATCCAAAATTTTCTTTTCAAACTCTTCTAGTTTAATTTGCAAATCTTTGATTTTACTTTCAAGATCGTTGTTGGTTTTGGATATGAGTTTATTTTCATTTTTAAATTTTGAAACATCATTTTTATATTTTAAAAATAATTTCTCATAATCCGAAGCCAACCATTATATTCCTCTAATAACTCATAATAGGATAAATCATCAAAATCAGATGAGTTAAAGGTTACCTTAGAATCTTCCCCGAATGCCATCAAGCACAAGTTTGCTACTTCTTGTTCCTCTTCATCGGAACCTTCTTCATCGCTCCATGTAGCCACATGAGCCTTGTGCTTATTCTTTGATTGACCATTTCTCTTCAATTGTAGGCAATCATATTTGACATGCCCCAACTTTTTGCATTCATAGAAAATGATCGGGTCCTTCTCTTTTGGTTCATTTTTTAGGCCTTCATTTCGTTTGAATTTTCTTCCTCAGTAAGGTCTGATCATTTTTCTGAACTGTTTGGCAAACAATGTCATTTCCTCATCATCGTCATCTTCATCCGAATCACTCTCATTTTTTGTGGATTTGAGAGCAACTCCAATGTTTTTCTTCTTCTCCTTCTCCTTTGGTGTCTCTTCAATCTTATTAAGGTCCACCTCATCTTCAAGCATCATTTCATGAGTGAGGAGTGAACCGATTAGCTCTTCAAGAGTTAAGGACGTTAGATCCTTAGACTCGATGATTGCAGTCTTCTTTAATTGCCACGATTTTGGGAGGGAGTAGACTAACTTACTCACAAGCTTTTCATTTGAAATGATCTCTCCATATGATTTGAGACCATTGATAATCATTGAGAATCTATCCGTCATATCTTTGATATCTTCATTTGGTTTCATCCTGAAATTTCCATAGCTATGCGTTAGAATACTAATTTTAGATTTCTTTACCTCATCGGTACATTCATTAGTGACTTGAAGTTTGTTGCATATTTATTTGGCGGTTGTACAAGATGAAACTCTTTCGTATTCATCTGGTCCAAGAGCACAAAATATGATATGGATGGCTTTAGAGTTGGGCTGGAACATTTTTGTCTCTCCTTCACTCCATAATCTTGGATGAGTGAGAGGCTTGAAGTATCCTTCTTCTATGACATTCCATGCTCCCATGTCACTTGCTTTAATGAAGTACATCATCCTATTTTTCCAATAGGCATAATTAGCCCCATTGAAGAAAGGAGGCTTGTTGACGGGCATCGAATCGAGACTGGAGTCGAAGTTTGAAGTAGAGGCCATTGATGACTTTGATTATCGATGTAACTCTTCTCGAATCGACTCAAGAGGAGATTAAACCTTCAAATGAGTTAGACTATGATGACAATTGTTGAGTTAATCGACTGACGGAATCGGCCAAGAGGGGGTGAATTGGTAATAAAAATTTTGGTGGAAGCTTTTGCAGAGAATTGAAAGAAATTGCACATCGATTTAGAGTGGTTCGACTTTCTCAACCAAAGTCTACGTCCACTACCTTAGCTATCCACACTAAGGATTTTCCACAAATTCACTAATTTGTCTTTCTTTTGAGGACAAAGAGTAACCTTACAAACCCTCAAGAATTATACCCTAAATTCTTGAGAACACTCTCTCCCAAAGAGAACAATACAATTTTGCAAACTTACAAGGAAATCCTCACAAGGTAGATTGTTTGTAAAATTCTAGAACAAATAAAAGAACACTAAAAATGAATATAATTGAGCAAAATAAGTGTTCTTGAAAGAAAAATGAATATTGAATGAAAAATAGGCTTGAAATGCTCAAACTTGAGGTTTGATGCTTTCTCTTTGATTCTCTCTTGATTCTAGTTGCTTGATGTTTCTTGTTATTGATCAATAGCTTCTAAGCTTGCTTAAATACACCTTGAATCACTTCTGAATGTTGGGGATGATTAGTGAAGATAATATAGATGTTTTAGTGTGAAATCAATTAATAAAATAACTTGGAGCGTGGGGGGAATCGGTACCCCATAAGGGGAATCGGTTCTCTAAGTGTAAAAATCAATATTTCGATCGTTGAACAGTGGGGGAATCGGTACCCCCTGGGGGGAACCGGTTCCCTCCGAGCATACTGGAATTCTCGGAGCCAAACCATTCAAGGGGAATCGGTACCCCCTTGGGAGGGAATCGGTTCCCTCTGAGCAATCTGGAATTTTTGGCTTTGAGATGGTTCGAAATATTTTGTAAAATCGTTTTGAAATTTTTTTAAGATTAAAACTTAATTTTACACTTGAGTAAGGATTAAAAATGACATTTGAAAGATTTGGAGTAATATTTTGATATTCGAATAATTATATCGAATATACTTAGAAAATCTTTTTGGAAAATCTTAAAATTCATTTAACTTAATTTTTTATATCGAAATATCAAAATGTTTTCAACAATCTTATTGAGGTTCTAAATTCACTTTTTGATTAATGACATGTAAGAACACATGGATATCATCAAAAGTGATAATAGACATTGAATTATAATTCAATTCCCCTTGAAAAGCAGTTCCTTAAACCTCATTTCTCCCTCCAAACTCAATATCCTAAAAAATAATATTATAAATCTCACATTAAAAATATTTTTAATATGAGATCATAAAACTTATAATCCCTAAATTATGTAGAATAACCAAGGTAGTTGCTTACTATTTTAGAATTCAATTTCTTCTAATATTTCCTAACTTATTACAAAAGAGAACAACTCTTTATAACATATTGTCTCTTTTGAGTTAGACTCTCGACAACTACATTCTTATTTTATTTTTACCCTTATCTTTATATGCATTTTTCAAATGAGTACTTTCAAACGTATTATGCTTCAAACTTTCTTGCTCTTGTGCACAATGAAAAATAAGCTCATTTAGAGTTCATTTCTCCCTTGATTTGATTAAACTCTATAAGAAGCGATACTGAAATTATAAGGACAATAAATACTTAAAAAAACTCGATCTTAAGTATCTTAAGTCTTGAAGCAATATGGAACATATCTATAATGTATTCCCTCATATATTCATGACTTTTATACTTTACATACATCAAAGAAGTCAAAAATGAAGTCTAGACCTTATAGTTTTGCGAGGGAAAACATTTTTCAATTTCCTCAAGGAAACTATTGGCCTAAGTAATCTTTTCATATTATGTGCCCCTAGAGGATTCTAAAATGTTGTGCTTCATGGCCATTAAACTTATGTAATTTGAACAAATTTCACCCCTAAAAATCTTTTATACCAATTAAGGATGTTATCCCCATAGGGGGTGAAAATTATTCTTTCCTTAGTGCAAAGTTTATGTTTATACAACCAAAACCTTATGTAAGTGCATTTTATCATTCCTTGAGATTTATTTTCTTAAGCATGGATAGAAAATGTATAATAGCATATATTGTCATAGAAATAAATAAATGAAAGTATAATGCAGAACAAAACATAAATAAAATTAAAGCTCGCATTTTAAGTAAACAAATAAATTCAAAAATAATGGTTAATTCACACCTCAAGATACCAAACACTACATCAATATCAAGTCTTTGGGCAGTGATATTAAAACTAAATGATACTCTTATTGTAGTAATCAAATATTGACAATAAGCTATGTTGAACAAAATACTAATCTTTGGACTAATGTAATGCTCACATAAAATACCTTATAATTGTCACATATTATTACCATATGTGTCGCTTGAAATCCAGTCAAATATTAACTTTTCTTTGGGTCAATTAATAAACACATGAATTACAAGAAACACATAATCATTTTGATATTTTAAATAAATCATTCTACACAAAAAAGGTTAGTTTGGCGACATTATGTTTCCACTAATCTATCAAAATATTAGACATAGCCATCATATGAATTAATTTGTTTTAAAATATATAATATTCTATTAACCAACAATCAAAACTGAAAAACTAAATTGAATATATACATATATTGCATTGACTATATAATATAAATATTGTGAATCAATCAATTTCTCTTAGATAACCAAAATAATCATAAATTTGAATAGAATTAAACCTTATCTCAAGATATCAGATGCTCTATTAATATGTCATATTTAGAAAATATATTTACCTTAAGTAATTTCTGGTGCGGTAATCAAACATTAATGATAAGTGTCGACAGTCTATTTCGTTCGAATTTGGTTTTGTTATAGTTATATTATTATTATATTATTGTAATTAATAATTATAATTTTAAAGGTCCAATTACAACCTGAAAGCCCAAATACAAAACAAATTTAACCCAAAGTCCTTGTTACAACCAATCCCAGTAGATCCGGACCCGGTTCAGACCCAAATCCGATCTGAACAACCCAACAAGCTCGAGAAGTAGATCCCAGTTTGGTTAGGGGTTCACACATGTTCCAGCACCGCCACAGACCATCACCGTTGAATCTGGAGAGATCCAACGACCCCAAATATGACCAGTAAAAGCCCTAGGGTTTCATTATAACCCTAGGGCCTATTCCGGCCACCACCATAGCATGATGATACCCCCACTGCCGTCGCCTCCAAACACTCCAATCAACAGTTGCCACGCCGCCACCACCTCATCACCAGATCAAAGAGATCAGGGTGCATTTAATGCACCCAGCTTGATAACCGCACAGCTCATTGCCCCTAGGGTGAGTCACCACCATAGCTCTAATGACTCACTAGGGTTTACCCTTTTAATCGGTCCAAAGGGGGATTCGAAGAGCCCTATAAATAGGGTCGAACCTGCAAGAGACGAAGAACAACAAACACGAAGCAAAAAAACCCAACAACCAAATAATGCGAAAATCAAAAATACAAGGAAGAGATCAGGAAAGTCTTACCGTCGTTGGAGCATTCAAGCGTCGCCGGAGAAGCCAAAATACCATAGGTATTTCTTTAAATCTACGAGATTCTAGGGTTTTTTTAGGGGAAACAGAGGCTGGATTCGGCCTTAGGGAGTTCAGATCTTTAATTTGGTGTGTTTTTATGTTTTTCGGCCATCGTGGGTGGTGGCCGGTAGCAGCTATCGACGGCGGCGGTACATGGTGGCCGGACGGTGATCGATTTCCCTCCGGCGAGGGAAATCTATAGAGCGACGAGGCTTTTCTCTCTAAGAGAGAGAAGCAAAGAGAGAGAATGAGGCTTTATGTTGGTTTAGGGCCTATCTATATCCCTCCCCGAATGGTGTCATTTTCGGGAGGGACATGTATATAAATACAAATATGGGTAAATTATACCCGTGGTCCCTATAACTTTGTAATCTTCCAATTTGGTCATTGAAAGCATGTTTTCGTGCATCTTAATTTAGTTTTTTCATTTTATTTTATTATGTTTTGGTCACTGCCATATATAAATATTAGGGTAAATACCATGTTTAGTCCCTTTTATTTTAATAGTTTATATTTTAATCTCTATTGATAATAAAGGCTAAATTACATTAATAGTATCTATATTTTGTAATGTTTCGAATTAAGGCTACTATTTTTTTATTTTATAATCTATTCCTTAAACATTAATATTTTAAATAATTATAGGATTATTAAAACTTATAATACTTAACATATTAAGTATTTGCATTAGTAATTTCAAATAATTTTATTTGTATAATTTAGTAATTAAATTAAATATAAGTTTATAATTTATTGCAAAAATAAATAAATTAATAAACACATGTACTAATTTTGGGCGTTAAGGGGTTGCTAATCATTCCCCATACGTAACCGACTTCCGAACTCATTCTCTGGTAAGCATACCCATGTTGTATTATTTTAATATTATTTTTAGGAATTTTATTAAAATAACATAATATTTTGTGACCAATCACACCTAAATAAATGATTGGTGGTGACTCTTCAAATTAGTGTTTTATCTGATTCAAGGAAGAAAAACACTTACTTTTTTGAGACAGTTACACTTAGGTGTACTATTTATTTTTTCGTCACCGGGCAATAAATGTCTCGACAGCTTGGCGACTTCGCTGGAGATATTCTTTTAGAGAGTCACGCCACCAATTTATTAATTAATTGTCTTTGCAATAAAATAATAATTTTGTTTTAATCCTTGATTATTTTTATATTTCATACTAACTTGTTTTTTTCTTATTTTTCAGATTTAATTATAGGTATTTAGAATAAAATTTACATGATGTACATTATTTTATTTGTTTATGCTTTTCCTCACCCACTGTGTACTGCATTTCATGACATGAGCTAAAATCCCACTCTTATCCTATTTAGCTTAAATGAGAAACTACTCCCTCGTGTGGTTTTCACCTCCGTATGGGATAGGGGACCATTTCTTGAGCTCACATCTTATGTTCCCCGTGTGGTTTTCACCTCCGTATGGACATATGGAAGTGCGTTCCTTCGAATTGAACTCGATCTGAAAGTCTATAATGGACCAAGATTGAGGGCTTGGTAGTCCAAGGGGACACCAACAAAGGACAATTCGTTGACCCTTTTTACCTTAGAGCCAAAACTCATCATATAGTGAACATAGAACTTGAGTCTAGGTGAAGCCTAACCCAAATGAGTCTCGTAAGGTTAGTACACAAGGAAAAGCATATTTACTCTTTAAATTTACTCAATATTGATTTATTTTCTGAATAAATACATATGAACTAGAAATCATGCGGTTAGGTTTTTCTTTCCAAATAAGCATGTGAACTAGCTTGCATAGGATTTTCTGACTGAATAATTTTATGCTTTTTCATTCTGCAATTTTCATACCATGGTGTTGATTCATGATTGATTTCCATATAGAAAGCTGGAAATATGGAACAAAGAGTCCAACATGAAGTAGAAGACAATGCAGTTATTCTAAGATGGTCTGAGCAGTCTCAACGTATCAAGGGAAATAGCTTATCACCAGGATACGCGTCAGACCTTATAGGCTATACCCATATCAATGTCTGCCAAAACAATTTGAATGAGTTAAAAGAAATCTGGAGAAAATGATAAATGACTGACAAGCAACTATTTTATCATTATATTGTGATATTGATTATCTCTTAGACATCCCTATTGACCGACATTTGTTCAAAGTTTTATCACAATTTTAGAACCCTGCCAACAGTTGCTTCATCTTTGGCAAAGTAGATTTGACACCTACTATGGAAGAATATCAATCTCTTATTCGCTGTCCGAGATCCCATGAAGATAGGGTATATATAAAACCACCTAATACTTCTCCTTTTAAGAAGAAAATACTCTTAATGACCGAAATGAGTGAAGAGTGGGCCACAAGAAATATAAAAAAAGGGTAATAGTGAATGTATCACTTAGACTGCTCTGAGAGAAGTAATATACTGCCATCCAGACAAAAAAAAAAGGATTGATATATTGGCCTTAGGTATTTATAAACTGATCATTTTTCCAAAGATTATGGGGCATGTGGATATATCAGTTGTGGACCTGTTTGAAAGATTGGATAAGAACATAGATACAGTACCAGCTATTTTAGCTGAAACATTTCGTTCTTTGAATTCCTACATATGTGAAGGTGAGAGACGTTTTATAGGTTGTGCACCTTTGTTGTTGGTATGGATTCTTAATCATCTTAAGCACGAGGAAAGAGCACCTGGTTGAGTATTTCTGGAAGATTTTTCACCCATGCAAGATTTTCTTTCTCGAGAATGGACCGGAAGTTATGATGAAGAAAAATGGATGAATATCTTTAAAAATCTCCAAGACATTGACATATTATGGCGAGCCTCCTAGAATACTTCTTTAAATATACTGTATAAATATAGAGAATATAATTGGGTTCTTTTGCCTAGCATTTGGGGTTCCGTAGGATATACACCTTTAATGGTTTCCCGACAATATGGATCAAGATAGTTTGTTCCTGCAACATCGGGTTTGTCTAAATAAGAGTTTGAATTTAGAAGTGATCAGTACAAGGATAAAGTCAAAAGAATCGTTGATGCCTGGAAATTCATTCATCGAGTAAATTTGTTCACTTTCGGTCAAAGGCCTTCATAAGAATACGAGCAATGGAGAATCATCCGTGTCAACGACAACCTCCCAATGGTTAACCTTGAGAATGTTCCACGTTTCAAAGAACATTTAATAGTTATACCATCTCCATTAGATTTGTCAAGACAGGACTTTGAGATTGAAAGGAAGCAATGGAGCAGAACTATGCAAAAATTGGAAGAGGAAGTATATCACAAAGGAATTGAAATAGACATCCATAAAGTACGAGCAAATCAAGTTAGACAAGTTGAAAAGTAGCTCAGATTAGATTTCAATGATCTCCAGTCATCTTATTAGCAGATGGTAAAGACTCGATTGTAAAATGTTCAAGCAAACAAGAATCTACAGGTTTGAAAAGAAAAACTAAAGAAAGCAAAGACGTTCTTAAACAAAGTAAACATCATGCCAAGATACTTTCCAAAGAAAAGGAAGCATCAGAGCAACGGTTACAGGAATATCAAACTCAAAATAAGAGACTAAAATGCAAGATCTTAAGGCTGGAAATGACATTGTAAAGTCAAGAAAACAACTCGAAAGTTAGAAGCCTGAGAAAGCAAGTAAATGAACTGGAAACCAAGGTCCAAGATCTTTAGAGGAAGTCAAATCAACTCCCTATTGTCCCTTATGAAGGAATTTTGCAATGGTGTTCTCGTTGGGAACGTGCCCAATGGAAAGTCAAATAAGGGATGATCTTATTGCAAAGTATTTGGAGCAAGTTCAGGGAGTGGCTCAATACTTGGTTGATTTAGCATTTGAGGCTACCACTTTGAGTGAAGGATTAGAGCCAGAAACCGAAGAAGCTCATAAGGTCTTTGAGTTACTTGAGCATATAAACCAGTTAAGAGAAATTGCTCAGATGTATCTGTGATGTTGTATCTATACTATGTTTAAAAGCTTTATAATAAAACTTTGTTTTAGTATAAAGTTGTTCTAAAGGAATAATTCCAATATCAAAACCTTGCATCTTGCATATTTTTGCATAAGCATTTTTTTAGCATATTACATTATATTTTTTGAGCATATTCATTAATAAAATATTCATTTTTATTAAAAAGGGTTTTTCTTTTTCGAAGAATACTGGACACCTCTAAGCATCCATACAATACCAGAAAAAGGGTAATGGATGATAAAATCACTCAAATTGAAAAGACCCAGCTTGAGATGGAAGAAAATTTTAAGAAGGCTCAGGAAGAAATGTATGAACAAATGTTGAAATCCCAGAATAATATCATGGAAAGATTTGCAAGTATGTTACAAGGGAGAAGTATGGACCAAGTAAATGCCCCAACTGTTGGTACTATCACTGAAGAACATTTGTACCCTCCAGGCTTTACACCAAGAGCTAATCGTCAGAAAGCTCAAGTAATCGAGGAACCCCTACACCCCCAGACCTTGCAACATCTCATGTTAAGGCCCAATCAGGAGTAATTACTCAGTCAGGAAGAGTAAAGATAAACTTACATAGTTCTTCAATAAGCCAACAACAAGTAAGAAAAGAAAGAATCAAACAAACAATTGGAACAAATAATGGAAGAAGTTAGGGTCATGAAAGAGGGCTCTAGCATATATGGAATTGAAGCAAAAGAGTTGAGTTTGGTACCTGATTTGGTATTACCACCTAAGTTAAAGATTCCAGATTTTGAAAAATTTGATGGCATGAAATGTCCTTCTACCCATATCACAATGTTTTACAGAAAAATGATGGGTTATATAGGGAATGATCAATTGTGATTCATTGTTTCCAAGAAAGCTTAACATGTTTGGTCATTCGATGGTACAACCAATTAAGTAGAGCTCATATTAAATCTTGGAAAGATTTGGCTAAATCTTTTCTTGAGCAATACAAGTATGTAAAGGATATAAGACCTAATCGAATGGTGTTGCAGAACATGGAAAAGAAATTCAATGAAAATTTCAAGCCTTATGCCCAGAGATGGAGGGACATAGTTGTACAGGTACATCCACCCATGGAAGAAGAGGAAACAAATGTACTCTTTGTAAACACATTAAAAGCTCATTTCTTTACTCACCTCATAGGAAATTCTTTTAAGAGCTTCGCTGACATAGTTACAACGGGTGAGATGATTCAAAAGGCAGTTAAAAGTGGGAAACTTGAAAGTGGTGAATCAAGCAAAAAGCCATTAATGAAAAAGAAGGAGAGTGAGATAAATGACGTGAGAAAATATGAATCAAACAATATCACGGTGTCTCGACCTCAAGATATTGGATCCCCTACACAAAACTCTGCCAAGCAAGGGGCAGGAGAACCAAGACAAGAAAGAGAAAAGCTCTAGTTTGACCCAATTCCTATGACGTACAAAGAGTTATTCCAGATATTATATGACAAACATCTAGTGTCACCCTATCATGTGTCACATGTACAACCTCCATATCCTAAGTGGTACAATGATAATTTGCAATGCGAATATCATGCAGGGGCTCGTGGACATTATATTAAAAATTGCATCGCATTCAAAATAATCATTCAAAGCCTTAAAACAAAGCATATCATAAATTTTGGTGATAATGAACAACCGAATGTGACTCAAAATCCATTTCCAAACCACGCAGGAGCGGGAATTAATGTCGTTGTAGAGGAAAAAGGAAAACATGTCATAAGGCAAGCCAGTGAGGTGAAATCACCTATGTTTTGGGTGTTTACTCAAATGATCAAAGTTGGTCTATTGAAATCTAATTTGTTAGCATAACGATTAAACTGTGGAAATATATGTCATTATCATTGTTGAGAATGAAACATTATTCAATAATCTCCAGATTTTAGGGCTTTGGTACAAAGGATGATGGATGACAAGGAAACATAATTTTTTAAGAAAATATCAGAAGAATAGGAAATAGATATTTGTGCCCTTGAGGGATCATCTAGAGAGGTATACAACTCTAATTATCCTCTAATTATTACACCAAAGACTCGTGTATCAGATAAAATAGTTCTAAAGCTGGTCATCACTTCTCCATCCTCGTTCCCGTATAAAGATGACAAGCAAGTGTTGTGGAATTATGATTGCAAAATGAAGGAAACAATGAGAGGAAATAAAGAAGTAGATGAGGTCGCACATTTTACAAGAAGTGGAAGGTGTTATTCTAAGGAGCCTGAAAAGCAAGTTGCGATTGATAAAAGGAAGAAGGTTGAATTACAACTGAAAAAGGATGAAACTGTCATCAATGAACCAATGACTAAAAATGAAGCTATAGAATTCTTGAAGTTTCTCAAACATAGTGAATACAATATTGTTGAATAGTTGCACAAATTGCCAGCTCGTATATCAGTCTTAGCACTTTTATTAAGCTCCGAAGCACATTGTAATGCCTTACTAAAAGTGTTAAATCAAGCTTTTGTGCCACAAGAATCGCCTGTAAACAAATTGGATAGGTTGATTGCAAATATACAAGTTGACAAGTTCATTTCTTTTTTTGAATATGAAATCCCTTCTGAGATAAGTGGTAGCCCTAAAGCCCTACACATCACGGTTAAGTGCAAATGGCATATTATATCTTGAGTATTAATTGATAATGGTTCAACTCTGAATGTAATGCCATTAGTGACTCTAAAGAAATTACCAGTCGACAGTACACTCATGAGAAATAGTTAGAGTATTGTCCGAGCTTTTGATGGAACCAAGAAAGAGGTATTGGGAAAAATCGACATTCCTTTGACTATTGGTCCAACTATATATGAAGTGGAATTCCTTGTAATGGATATTATACCCACTTATAATTGTTTACTAGGGAGGCCTTGGATTCACCAAGTAAGGGCAGTTCCATCTATACTACACCAGAAGTAAAAATTTATAATAGATGGCAGGCTTATATTTCTTAATGTTGAAGAAGACATCATTGCTTCAATCTCTACCACATTTGTTAATGCCATATTTGTGGCCGAAGGAAAAAGATATCTAAACCCGATATTTCAAATTGCACTAAAATGAGGATCATATTGACCCTAGGAAATAGAGCAAAAGCTGGAAATGGGTTAAGAAGTTATTTGCAAGGACCAGTTAATCCAATTTTCCTATCTCTAAGAAAGATCGATTTGGTTTGGGATATCAACCGACTGTAAAGGAGAAACAAAGGGGTATTAGAAAGAATCAAGAATTGAGGAATGAAAAGTTAGCTGGAGATGATCTCATATGGGAACCAATGACTTTTCGACCGTTGAGTAATACCTTTGTGTCTGGAGGACACATTTTTCAAGAGAATCAACAAAACAAGGGGCTACTTGTTGAGAATGCTTTGAAAGAAATGAGTATCAATGTCATATTAGACGGTGACCTGTAGAAAAGAAAGCTATGGGCATTTACCCCACATCATCAAACTTTGAGTTAAATAATTGGACTGCATAAGAATTACATGTAATTTCAAGTCTTTTTTAGAGTAATACACCAGAACTTTCGCTATTGCTTATACCCTAGGGCAATAGTTTGATTTTGTGTAAAGGGTTAAACTGTGTTTTTCTTTTTCAATAAAAGATGCATTAGTTCCAAATGGCAATCATTTTTAAGTGCATTTTTATGATTATATTTATATACTCTTGTTCATTTTCTTTGCAGGAACTCAAATATCAAGAACATGAATGCTGGTGATACTGACTTGGAAATTGACTTCGAGCAGCCCATGTACCCTAAGGAAGTCGAGAGTTATGATAATGGTGAGAGATGCAACGTACCTCCCAAGCTGTTAAAAATGGTGAAAAAGAGGATAAGCAATACTACCTCAAAGGAACTTATTGAGATCTTAAATTTGGGGTCTGATATAGACAAGAAAGAGGTGAAAATTGGCACTACTTTATCTGATAAAGGACGACAGAGTTTGATTGAGTTGCTGTAAGAATACAATGATGTATTCTTGGTCATATAAAGATATGTCAGGATTAGATACAGAATTGGTAGTACACAAGTTACCAATAAGACCAGAATGTAAGCCTGTGCAACAAAAGTTGAGAAGAATGAAACCTGAAATTCTACTCAAGATCAAAGAAGAAGTTAAAAAGAAATTCGACGCTGGGTTTCTTAAAGTGATAGAGCACCCTGAGTAGGTAGTAAATATTTTCCATGTATCAAAGAAAGATGGTAAGGTCTGAATGTGTGTTGACTACAGAGATCTCAATAGAGCTAGTCCAAAGGATAATTTTCCTTTACCAGACATAGACACATTGATGGACAATACTGCTAAGAATTCCTTATTCACATTTATGGATGGTTTCTCTGGATACAATCAAATCATAATGTACCCTGATGATATGGAAAAAACAATGTTTGTCACCTTATGGGGAACGTTTTGTTATAAGGTGATGCCATTTGGACTAAAAAATACAGGGACAACATACTAAAGGGCTATGGTAACATTATTTCATGACATGATGAATAAAGAAATAGAAGTTTATGTCGATGATATGATTATCAAAGCCAGGTCAGAAGATGAACATGTCAAGAATTTGAGGAAGCTTTTTCAAAGATTAAGGAGATGGCAGTTAAAGCTCAACCCAAATAAGTGCACATTTGGGGTGACATCTAGAAAACTTTTGGGATTTATTGTGAGCCAAAAAGGAATCGAAATATATCAAGATAAAATTAAAGCTATTCAAGATTTACACCACACGAACACAAAAGAAAGTTCGAGGATTTTTTGGGAGACTGAATTATATAGCTCCATTTATTTCGCAACTAACTGAGAAATGTGATCCTATTTTTTGCCTCCTTAGAAAGAGTAATTCTGGGCATGGAATGAAGAATGTCAACAAGCTTTTGAAATAGTTAAGAAATATATGTCAAGTACCCCAATCTTGGTACGACCCATCCTAGGAAAACCCTTAATTCTTTATTTATCGGTGTGGGAAAATTCAATGGGGGTGTGTATTAGGATAGCATGATCAAACTGAGAAAAAAGAGAGAGATATTTACTATCTTTGTAAAAATTTCACTGAATGTGAAACTAGATACTCTACAATT
Source organism: Hibiscus syriacus (assembly GCF_006381635.1). Taxonomy (NCBI): domain Eukaryota; kingdom Viridiplantae; phylum Streptophyta; class Magnoliopsida; order Malvales; family Malvaceae; genus Hibiscus; species Hibiscus syriacus. Next base: position 7,684,617 of record NW_024063392.1, on the reverse strand, counting down.
GATAAATTGTTCTGCGCTCTGGTATGGACCACTCGAAGGCTTAGGCAGTACATGTTATAATCACATGGCTTATATCCAGATTTGATCATTTGAAGTATTTAATGGATGTACCCGCATTATCTGGAAGGTTAGCTCATTGGCAGATTCTGTTGTCAGAATTCGACATCCAATATGTTAGTCAAAAAGCAGTAAAAGGGAGTGTAATAGTTGAATTTATTATAATTGGGGCTTCTCAAGAATATGAGCCGATAAATTTTGATTTCCTAGACAATGATTTAATGACAATCTCAATGGAAGACTCAATTATATCAACCAATGAATATTGGAAGTTGATATTTGAAGGTGCTTCAAATGCTTTGGGGCATGGAATTGGGGCAATCTTGGTATCACCAAATGGAGAACATCATATGTTTACCAGCCGACTTAATTTTGACTGTACAAATAATATTGCTGAGTATGAGACTTGTATTTTGGGTCTTAGAACTACCATTGATCGTAAAGTAAAAATTCTCAAGGTATATGGGGATTCAGCTTTAGTAATTTACCAAATTAGAGGAGAATGGGCAAAAAAAGATTTTAATCTTGCAAAATACCATAAATTGGTTATGGAACTCATCAAGAAATTTGAAGAGGTAATTTTCAGTTATCTCTCCAGAGAAGAAAACCAAATGGCAGATACCTTGGCAACTTTAGCAGCCGCATTTAAGGCATATGAGTATTCAAGCATGATGCCCATCGAAATGCAGGCCTATGAATATCCAGCTCATTGTTTTAACGTTGAAGATGGAGAAGAGGTGGAACCCTAGTACTATGATATATTGCAATATATCTGATATCAAAATTATCCTGAACAGGCAACTAAGAATGATAAAAGAGCTATCAGAAGAATGGCATCAGGATATGAACTCGATGGTGAAATCTTGTACAAAAAGAGCCTGGATCTAGTCCTATTGAGATGTGTAGACACCAAAGAAGTCAAAACAATTCTCGAAGAAGTACATGAAGGAGTATGTGGTACTCATGCTAATGGGCATGCAATGGCTAGACAAATTATGAGATTTGGATACTATTGGTCAACTATAGAAACTGGTTGTATCAATTATACCCGAAAATGTCACAAGTGTCAGATTTATGGAGAGAGAAAACACATTCATCCTCATCCATTGCATGTAATGACAACTCCTTGGCCATTCTATATGTGGGGCATAGATGTTATTGGGAAATTTTTTACCAAAGCTTCAAATGGTCATCGCTTCATTTTGGTAATAATAGATTATTTTACCAAATGGGTAGAAGCAGCTTCTTATGCAAACATCACTCAGTCCACAGTATGTAAATTCTTGAAAAAAGAAATCATTTATCGATACGGTATGCCAGAAGGGATTATTATTGACAATGCTTTGAACTTAAACAACAAAATGATGAAATCAGTTTATGAACATTTCCAGATAAAACATCATAATTCCACCACTTATCGCCCAAAAATGAATGGAGCGGTTGAGGCATCTAATAATAATATCAAGAGGCTTATAGAGAAGATGACTGAAACTTATAAGAATTGGTATGAGAAACTACCATTTGCTCTATTAACTAATCGAACTTCAATACGAACATCGATTGGGGAAACTCCGTTTTCGTTAACCTATGGTATGGAAGCAGTTTTACCTATTGAGGTAGAAATTCATTCACTACGAATTTTATCAGAGGTAAAACTAGATGAGATAGATTGGGTACAAACCATATATAACCAATTGAATTTGATTGAAGAAAAGAGAATGAAAGCTATTTGTCATGGTTAGATGTAGCAAAAGAGGATGATACGAGTACATGATAAGAAAGTTCACCTCCGAGAATTTTATGAAGGAGATCTCGTACTCAGAAGGATTTTACCTTTTCAAAAGGACTTCCGAGGGAAATGGATGCCAAATTGGGAAGGACCTTATGTTGTAAAAAAGGTTTTTTCTGAAGGAGCTTTAGTCCTTGCTGAAATGGATGGACCTGAATTACCTTACCCAGTAAATTATGACGCAGTCAAAAGTTATTTTGCATGAAAGAAAAGGAGGATTCAAGATCTAAAAAGGATATCTTAGAATCAAATAAGATTGCAAGATGAAAATTCATAATGAATGATTTGAGTAATTCAGGGTTTATATTGTCTTGATTCTAGAGTAACTATATCAAGTGTTGTTCATCCTTATGATTGATGATAAGTTTCAGTACTGGAAATTTGGTGATATAAGAAGGAATTCCACACCTTTATCACAACCTAGAGATCCTTTTGATAAAAGCTACATTTGAATCACTTTGCGGCGTGCCAGTTCAAAAGCATTTATGCTATTGATATTTGAATATGCCTACGTTTTTTTAGTAAAATTTTCCACGTATTTACCTAAAAAAACTCTTAATATCAATAAAAAAAAGGACATTTTATTGTTAATTCTTCTTTTTGCAAGCATCTTGCTTTGAAAATTTAAAACATGAAGTTTAACTTGAAGTACATGAAATCATGGTGTATTATTGTACAAAAAGTTTTTGAAAAATGCAGATGTTCTGAGGCAGACAATGATTTTAACATGTAATGACATGATACATGAAACATTGAAAGTCAGACATTTGAAGATGATCCCAAATTTTTTCACTAATCGAGTGGTTTCTCATTGATACTGGTGGAATTCAAGAAGAATGAAAATAGGTTCGGGTTTGACTAAAAAGGATCAATGTTTTAGCTGAGATAAAATGGTTATGTTTGTTGTATCCATAATAAGACTGAGTCAAGAATGGAAAACAAAAGAGAGTCTTCATTCGAAAAAAGAAAATACCCTAAAATTTTGTCATTTCACATATTTTAGGCATAAGTAGGATCATGACATTCATAAATGCATAATAGCAAATATAATATCATATCTACATATTTCTCAAAAGAAAGCTGAAGGTTGAAGATATTACAACGTCAAATATTTGGTCTCCACGAAAGAGTAGTGGAAACAAATCAACCTTGAATCTGATCTTCACGGAAGAGTAGTGAAACAGATTCTTCTCAAACAAATCCAGCCTTCACAAAAGAGTAGTGAAGCAGGAACATATCAAAAGTTCAATCTCCACGGAAGAGTAGTGGAATTTGTTTTTATCAAAATATGAAGCCAATTGGACGAAAACTTCTAGTCTTTTAATCTTTTCTCTATTCTTGTTAACAAAAAATACGCAAAGAGGGGCAGCTGTCAATAGTCATTTTCGTCTGAATTTGGTTTCGTTATAGTTATATTATTATTATTATTATTATATTATATTATTGTAATTAATAATTATAATTTTACAGGTCCAATTACAACTCGAAGGCCCAAATACAAAACAAATTTAACCTAAAGCCCATGTTACAACCAATCCCAACAGACCCGGACCTGGTTCAGACCCAAATCTGATCCGAGCAGCCCAACATGTTTGAGAAGTAGATCCAAGTTTGGTTAGGGTTTCACACATATTCCAGCACCACCACAGACCATCACCGTTGGAACTAGAGAGATCCAACGACCCCAAATGTGACCAACAGAAGCCCTAGGGTTTTATTATAACCATAGGGCCGCCATAGCGTGATGATGCCCCCGCCGCCGTCACCTCCAAACACCCAGCTTGATAACCGCACAACTCATTGCCCCCTAGGGTGAGTCACCAGCGTAGCTCCGGTGACTCACCGGGGTTTACCCTTTTAACCGGTCCAAAGGGGGATTCGAAGAGCCTTATAAATAGGGTCGAACCTGCAAGAAACGAAGAACAAAAAACAACGAAGCAAAAAATCCAACAACCAAATCACGAGAAAATCATAAAATACAAGGAAGTGAACGGGAAAGTCTTACCGTCGTTGAAGCATTCAAACGTAGCCGGAGAAGCCAAAATACCAAAGGTATTCTTTAGATCTACGAGATTCTAGGGTTTTCAGGGTAAACGGAGGCTAGATTCGGCCTTAAGGAGTTCAGATCTTTAATTTGGTGTGTTTTTATGTTTTCCGGCCACCATGGGTGGTACCCGACGGTGGCTATCGACGACGGTGTATGGTGGTCAACCGGTGGTCGATTTCCCTCCGACGAGGGAAATCTAGAAAGGGATGAGAGCTTCTCTCTCTAAGAGAGAGAAGAAAAGAGAGAAAATAAGGCTTTAGGCCTTTTTAGGCCGGTTTAGGGTCTATTTATATCCCTCCCTAAATGGTGTTGTTTTGGGGAGGGACCCGTGTGTAAATACGAATATGGGTAAATTATACCCGTGTTTCTTGTAACTTTTTAATCTTCCAATTTGGTCATTGAAAGAATGTTTTCGTGAATCTTAATTTAGTTTTTATATTTTATTTTATTATGTTTTGGTCACTGCCATATATATATATATATATATATTTAGGCTAAATTACATTAATAGTATATAAATTTTGTAATGTTTCGAATTAAGGCTACTATTTTTATTATTTTATAATCTATTCCTTAAACATTAATATTTTAAATAATTATAGGATTATTTAAACTTATATTACTTAACATATTAAGTATTTGCATTAGTAATTTTAAATAATTTTATTTGTATAATTTAGTAATTAAATTAAATATAAATTTATAATTTATTTCAAAGACAAATTAATTAATAAACACCGGTACCAAAACTCATATGCAATCGACTCCCGAACTCATTCTCTGGTAAGCAGACCCCTATTGTGTTATTTTAATATTATTCTTAGGAATTTTATTAAAATAAATATTAAAATAACATAATATTTGGGACCAATCACACCTAAATAAATGATTGGTGGCGACTCTTCAAATTAGTGTTTTATCTGATTCAAGAAAGAAAAACAATTACTTTTTCGAGACAGATACACTTAGGTATACTATTTGTTTTTTCGTAGTCGGGCAATAAACGTCTCGACAATAAGAACATGTCAAGAAAAAATCTTTCTTTTGGGGAATTTATTACTCACACATTAATCTGAATAATTATCACATGCTTATTATCAAATTTGTACACACGATTATGTTTATTATAATCTTCCTTTGAGTCAATCAATACTAACATATCCTAAGTTACATGTACATAACTTGTATAAAATATTTACTATAACTGTGGCCACTTTCACAATTTATTGCTTTAATTAAGTTGTCTAAAAAAATATTAGTATTCAAATTTAATATTCCTATAACAATCAAAGGTTAAAAATGAAATGTTTTATTGTACTTATCTGAAATAACTCATAATAAGGTTACGTAAATTATGCTATAAAATATTGGAAACTCAAGTCTTTGATTATTTCTAAAGAACTCCTTAAACATGCATTTGATTCATAGCTTCATAAATTTACAAAGATAAACCGAACAATCAACATTTAACCAAAAGTCAATGTCAAATTCAAAGTATATACTAATTAGAGGTGGGTATACGGGCTACCCGTCCGTTTAGCCCGCGGGTTTTGACGGTGCGGGCTTAAACAGACCGATTTAAAAAGCCCACAATTATAAACGGTTTTGAATTCTAAGGCTCGTGGCCTGTCCATTTAACTCGCGGGTTAAACAGGCTTACCCGCGACCCGTTAAATAAAAATAATTTTAAATGTTATAAAAGAATAAAAAATAATGTTCTAACTTGCTACACCTTTAAAAATGATCCAGTAACTTGAAAAGGAAGGTAGCATCGCCAAAAAAAAATATATTTAAATTTTATTTTAAATAGCCGAAAATGATTATAAAATAATATTTTTTTAATTTTTTTAATCATTAATATATATATATATAACGATATAATTACTTAAACTCAAATTAAAAAAAACAATATTCACTTATATCACCAAATTGAAAAACAAATAAAACAATAACCACGTTATACTTTTATAAAATACAATTATTCAATGCTATAATATGAAGACACAGAAGTGTCTGGAAGCAGAAATTCAAACAGAAAAATTCAACAAAGTCAAACATTATACAAATCTAACAAATTTTCTTTTGTAAAATCCTTTAAAAGTTGAAAAGTATGTTTTCAATTTTTTCTTTCTTATTTTTAATCCAAATATTACCTGTCATGTGATATATTATTAGAATATCACATGACTTTTTATAATTAAAGAACGAAATGGATAACATACTTCATGAAAAAATAAAGGTCAAAATTAAATAAAAAAATCTTTAAATACCAAAGTGATGATGATGTAAATTTTATAAGACTAAAATACTATATAAATCTTTTAATTTTTATTTTTTAAAATGAAGAATATTTTGATACATTGTAAATGAAAAAAAATATCAAGCAATGGTAGAATTATGACAAATGCCCTAATAAATTTAAGAACTACAATGGTTATGAGTAACATCATATTTATAGGTAATTTATTTTCTTTTTCTATAAAATTCTTTAAGTTTATTTTCTCTAAAAAAATTAAATTTTAAATTAAGCGGGTTATTGCGGGCTTCGCGGGCTACCCGCGGTTATACCCATTAAACCCGCGGGTTTAACGGTCCGGGCTAAAAAGGCCGCATTTTAAACGAGCTTCAATTTTTGATATCCAAAACCCGCACGGGTCGCAGTTAAACGGGTAGCCCGCGGGCCTTAGCCCATATACCCAGCTCTAATACTAATGAATTAAATCTTCAATCAAACTGAATTTAATATATCAATACCAAATATATATTCTATTATCCATAATAGTTAGAAATCAAAACTCAATTTCTTAATTACGTCATAATTTTCATAATAAGGTTGTCTAAACAATGTTATTAGAAATTGAAAACCTAAATCTTTGAATAATCCTCAAGAATTCCTTAATCATTAATTCATCAAATTAAACCAAAACTCGATACATGAAACCAAAATTAAACTAAATTTACCATAGAATAAATCCAATCAAATTAAATACGTACCATAAAATACTCATAAACAAAATTATTAATACATACTAGAATTAGGCCTAATGCGACACCATCTAGACAACACATAACCTTTTTCCAAAATGGAGAGCAAACAAATTTTGCTTTGAAATATAAATCTTAGGCGTTAAGTAGTGCAGATGTGAAAAAGCATAACCTAAAACTTTAAAATAAATCCATAATCATAAGTGTTTTATAATATCTCAAACACATATTCAAAACTTAACTTCATAATTAACCGACTCTATATTCAAAATTAATATCATGTCACAAAAATTTATCAAATTTTATTTTTTTTCGAATTCAATAATCATATGTCAATTAGAACACCCAAATCATAATTGAAATCCAATTTTTCTCGTTTAGCGTAAGTTTCCTTATTAATCAACAATTTCTAGGAAAATTAAACACCCAAATCATAGAAATTAAAGTCAATTGTCATAATTTAAATGGCCCGCACATTGATGAAAATTAAACACCAAATTTTAATAGTAAAACTAAGAACAACTATCACACTATTAGAACTTTCCAAGGTTACCGTATTCATGAGAATTAGAAACTTTAGAAATTATCGGCAGAGTTATAAAAGGGATTTGAACAAATAATTTAGGAAGAAACAAAACCTAAATATGTGAATAATATATCTTTATTCATTTAATCTCTCTAATAAAATCTAAACCTTCAAAATCATAATAAATATGAAATCAAAGCGAGACCTAATCATGTCAAATCATAAAGAATAAAATACTTGATGTGGAAGAGTACCTGAATTAATTGATAGATTGAAATCCTTGAATATTTTTTTTTGGCTTTGATCTTCCAAGAAGATAGAGTTATCTTAAGTATAAACTCTCAAACGATAATAATAAAAATACAAGATAATTTATTTCTTGGGGGTCATAACCTTTTTATATAGCTGATTTAAGAATCAATTATTGTCTGTACTTATAATTATGGCCTCATCAAATTATAAATACAACTTTGATAGTATCTACACTTTTAATACCTTATGACTTTATAGCATAATTGATTATTTAATTTATGTCATATTTAATTATAACAATATATATTAAAAATATGTGCCCATAATTATGAAATTTAATATATACAACATGTTGGGATTTTTTATGCTCTATCGATAAACCAAAAAAGTGCCAAGAGGGGGTGAATTGGCTAAATATTTTTTTTTTTGGGAATATGGAGAGAAATGATAGAAATCTGTACAAGTATTTAGAGTGGTTCAACTTCTTTAATGAAGTTTACATCCATTACCTTAGTTCCACACTAAGGATTTATAACAAATTCACTAATTTTTTTTTCTAGGCTCAAGAATAACCTTTTATAACTTCCTAGTTTCAATGGCTAAACTAGAAATCAACCATTTTTTTTCAAAAGGATATAGAGAATGTAAACAAGAAATTTCTCTAAAGAAGGTGTTTACAAATTAAGCTCACTAAAAACACACTATTTACAAGAGAAAATGAAGAATAAAGAATAAAAAACTTTTCTATCAATGTTTGGATATGTATTGTGTAACCTTCTTCAAGTGTATTGAATTTCATTTTATATGTTGGAATGTGTTTGTGACCGTTTTTAGCCGTTGAAGATGTTTTGGAGCCGTTGGGGACATAATTGTTGCAAAATAAAACTGCCCACACCAGAGAGTATCGATACTCAGCTTGGAGTATCGATACTGCACTAATAAAAACTAGTCATTTTTAACTATTGGGATGAGAGTATCGATACTGAGGTCATGATATCGATACTACTATACAATGTAGTATTGATACTCCGTTGAGTATCGGTACCAAAATTGTCTACTGGAATCTGAACACATTTAAAACAAATAGGCAATATCAATACTGCCATGAGAGTATCGATACTTCCCTTACCTAGGGTATCGATACTACAAGAACAATATCGATATTGTTCATATAGTATCGATACTGTAAGAATAATATCGATACTTCTTTTCTAGAAAATTATTTTTGTCTTCAAATTCAATTTTTATGGACTTTGAATTATTTTTTAAAACCTTGAATAAATTCAATTTAGTCCAAAAAATATTTTTGCCCATAAAATTGTTATAAAAAAAATAGGTTCAACAATCTCCCCCTTTTTGATATAACAAACCATTTGAAAATTTGTTTTGGCAAAACTCCCCCTTTGTAAAAATTTTAATGAAAAAGAGTAATATGTTGGAAGGATATTATAGCTCACCCTTTTCATTCTTAAAATTGAATTTTTCAAACATATACTTCTCTCCTTTTTCGTTATATCAAAAATAATTCAAAGATTTAAGTTCAAAAACAATAATGGAGAGTAAGTAAAAATTTTAACATAAAAACCATTTGAAAAATCAAAAGCTCCCCCTCAACAAATGCATTCCAAAAACTTTTTTGACTTTAAAAGCTTGACACTTAAAAACTATTGAATTTCAACAAAGATGAGCAAATGTGTTTGTAACACATGAAATTCAATAAATCCAAGTCTATATTACTTTATGCAATATTAACATTAGACGTTTAAAGTTCATATGCATAAAGCTATCCAAAAATGTTATGCATTTGAAAATTGATATAAATTGTTAGGGAGACAACATGCATGCATAAAACAAAATAGGCAACCAATATACTAAAACATTAAGCTTAGAGGTTACCCATTCCTCATTTTGTGTGGCTAGAGCATTTGAATTTCTTCACTTGTGACACCATTGCTCCCACACACCTACAAGAGATATTTATATAGCTTTGGGTATCCAAATTGTTTTGGATCCTTGAATGTTGGTCCAAAAGTCTCTTGTTCCCTTAAGAACCCACATTTGTCTAATTTTAAAATGTTTTCTAAGTTTTAAAGGACAAGTATGTTCCAAGTGACCATGAAAATGTCAATGTGAGCAATTTTCCATTTTTTAAATATAATGAATTGTTTTGAGAAATTAATTTTTTTTTTTTGTTAAACTTTCAAACTTGACTTTCAAATCAAAATTTTCTTTTCCCAAATCAATGATTTTGATTTTTGAAAGCTTAAAATCGTTTTTAAAATCAAATTTTGCTTTCAAAATCAAATCATTTTCAACTAAAAAATTTGAAATTAATTTCTAATATTTGGAATTCATGGTCTCAAATTCCAAATACAACTCATCATATGCATCTTGTAACTCTTTAAATGAATAAGAATTTAAATCGTTAGAGTTAGAAGTTACCCTTGAATATTCTTCAATTGCCATTAGACATAAGTTGGCTACTTCATCATCGAAGTTGTCTTCATCACTCCAAGCCACCACAAATTCCTTATTTTTGCTTAATCCCTTCTTCTTTAGAAGAGGACATTCATATTTGACATGTCATTCTTTGGTACTCAAAGCACACCAGGGGACCCTTCTTCTTGATTGATTCATACTTCATTTCTTTTCCTTTGGAAGACATGACTTTTGTGAATCTTTTGAAGAGCTTGGCCATCTCTTCATCTTCATCCACCTCTTCACTTGAGTCTTGATTACTTTCATTGGTGGATTTGAAGACAATTCTCACCTTATTCTTTTTCTTGTTCTTCTCTTCTTGTTCTTCCTTATTCTTTTGGAGTTTCACCTCATGAGTAAGTAAAGAACCAATTAGTTCATCAAGGGTGTACAACTCCAAGTCATTGGCTTCTTCAATGGCGGTTGTCTTGCCTTCCCATGATGTAGGCAATAAGCAAGCATCTTTCTCACTACATCTTCATTAGAATAAACCTTCTCAAAGTTCTTCAACTCATTTATGATTGAAGTGAACCAATCGAACATCATTTTAATGTCTTCATCTGGCTTCATCTTGAAGTTCTCATAATTGAGAGTGAGAATGTCAATCTTGGACTTCTTCACTTGGCTTGTTCCTTCATGAGTCACCTCAAACGTGTCCCAAATCTCCTTAGCATTAGAGCATAAAGATACTCTTTATATTATTCCGGACCAAGAGCACAAAAAAGGATGTGCATGGCTTTGGCATTTAGTTGGGCAAGCTTCTTGTCTTCATTGGTCCAATCCTCTCGATTTCTTGGAGGAATAGGAGAATCGTTGACGATGGCATCCCAAACCGCAAGGTCGGTGGCTTGGATGAACAACATCGTCCTATTCTTCCAATAGGAGTAGTTGTCACCATTGAAGTAAGGAGGCCTATGAATGGAGTGTGAGTCTTCAAGGTAGTATGCGTCAATGTTGAAGTCGTCTTCTCGGTTGCATTGAGAATTGATAGAGAGCTTCAAGGATCTTCATAAGTTTGTTAAATCGTCGATTTGTGACCCGCTCTGATACCAATTGTTGGGATTTTTTATGCTTCATTGATCAACCAAAAAAGTACCAAGGGAGGGTGAATTGGCTAAATAAAAAATTTTGGGAGTATGAAGAAAAATGATAGAAAATTTACAAAAGTATTTAAAGTGGTTCAACTTCCTCAATGAAATTTACATCCACTCCCTTAGCTCCACACTAAGGATTTCTAACAAATTCACTAATTTGTTCTTTCTTTTTCTAAGCTCAAGAGTAACCTTTTACAACTCCCTAGTTTTCAATGGCTAAACTAGAAATCATTCCGTTTTTGGAAGGATAAAAAGAATGTAAACAAGAAACCTCTCAAAGGAATGTGTTTATAAATTAAGCGCACTAAAAACACATTATTTACAAGAGAAAATGAAGAATAAAGAATGAAAGCTTTTCTCTTAATGATCAATGCTTGGATAGGTGTTGTGTAACCTTATTCAAGTGTCTTGAACTTCATTTTATATATTGGAATGTGTTTGTGACCGTTTATAGCTGGTGAAGATGTTTTGGATTCGTTGGACACTTAATTGTTGCGAAATAAAACTTCCCAAACTAGGTAGTATCGGTACTCGGGCTTGGAGTATCGATACTGCACTAATAAAAACTAGTTGTTTTTCAACCGTTGGGCTGGGAGTATCAGTACTGAGTCATGGAATCGTTACTACTATACAAACTAGTATTGATACTCCTTTGAGTATTGGTACCAAAAATACCTACTGGAATCTGAACATATTTAAAACAAATAGGAAGCATTGGTACGACCATGAGAGTATCGATACTTCCCTTATCTAAGGTATCGATACTAGAAGAACAATATCGATACTATTCATATGGCATCGATACTGTAAGAACAATATTGATACTTCTTTTCTAGAAAATCATTTTTGTGTTCAAATTCAAGTTTTATGGATTTTGAATTATTTTTGAAAACTTTGAATAAATTTAATTTAGTCCAAAAACATTTTTGCCCTTAAAATTGTTATATCAAAATAGGTTCAACAACGTGCTCTCTCTTTCTCTTCCCTTTTTGAAACATACGTCCTTTAGATTAAAAAAATTAAATTTAAAAAAATAATGTTGTTAAAAAATTTTAAAAATAAAAATTATAAAAAATATTTTTTAAAAATTAGGTGAAGTTATAATAATTGATCAAATTGCTGGCAGTTATAGATAATTTTGTTTCAAAATCGTTTTTTTTTGGTAATTTTGAGATCAAATTATAAATAAATGAATATGTAAAAAAAAGAAATTTTAAAAAATTATCATTTTAAGGTAAATCAATAAGTTTAAGGAATTAATATTTTATCCAGTAAATTTGATGGAGGTTTCTGTTTTTAATTCACATAAATTTTGGAAATCTACGTGCTAAAAATAAGTCAAAGGTATGTTGTCATCATTTTTATCCCGTAAAAAATTGTCGACTTTGAATTTTAATTTTTAGGGTTTTATGGATAATTTTATATACGACTTGATTTATTTTAACTTGTTGTACTTAAAAATTAGTTTTCTTTATAAAATATACCATTATTTATAAGGATTTAATACATGTAATTTTATTACGAATTTCTAAAAATTTTATTTTAGCATTGTAATTTATTTTATTTCAATTAATTATATGGTGCAAACAAAAATTACAACCAAATCAAACTTGCTTGATAGTTGACACTGACTCCTCTGATAATATCACAATCAAAAGGAACAAAGTCAAAGATTTAAAATTTGGCAAAAAAAATTAAGCAAGAATGTATAAGAGGTTATTGTATTTTTGAAAAAGAAATCAATGTGACTTGTATTACTTTTTCTCTCAATATGGCCTTCCAACTCAGAAACAAATTCAATGTGGCCATTTGACTAATGTTTTCATCGTTGAACGTTACAATATTGGCATGTCAGTTCATGATGATGATGTGGTGGTCCACCTGTCATGTTTGAGTTACCAATTTAGTCAATTTATCATGTTATCCGTCACGTTAATCTGTCATCTTGGACTATCATGTCAGCATCGTGGATTGTCACATCAATACTATAAACTATCACATCAATATCGTAAAGGTCAACGATGATAAAACGTTGGTCAAAGAGCTACATTAGGTTTATTTTCTAAGTTGGAGGGTCACATTGAGAGAGAAAAATAATATGAGGGACACATTGATTCACCAATTTTCATAAAAGGGAGAAAGCTTAAATAATTTTTTATTGAAGACTTGTTTTTAAATATTTCATAAATTAGAGAAATAATTAAAATGGATTTTGAAAAGAATGATATTTTTGTTGTTGTTAAATTATCTATTGGTATGATTTAAAACGAAAATGTCCATTAGACCTCTGAAGTATGTGTCAAAATTAGTCCACAAATAGTCAACACATCACTTATTTATCATGAAAATATTGATTATCACCATTTCAGCCTTTCTTAGCTTAGTTGAACTTTTCAAGCATTTCCTTTGCGTAGAATTTGGGATAAAGATAGGAAAGTAAGGTAGAGAAAAAGTGAGGAAGTTTAAAGAAAGGACGAAATTATCGTTTCGTTTTGGTTATGATATTTCATCTTCAATTTTTTTCCGAATAATTCCTACCAAAGATAAAAGTTTTTTTTTTTTTTTGCTCTTAATGGGTATTGAGAACCCACAACTTAGAAGGAAAAAAATATGTCAATAAAAAGCTTTTGACCATCTATTCAAAAATTTTGGTTATTGATTTCTTATGGCAACATGTTATAGTAACATTACTTTCGAACAAGTCTTAATTAGAAAATATATCACTACAGAATAATTCATTTTATAATAATATTACTAATGAATATGTATACTTTAAGAGAAGTTTTCATAAAATATATTTCTTATGATTTTATTCCATTAAATCATGAGAAGTGAAACTATGTTTATTGGGCCTCGGCCTACTAATGTTTTGGAGTTGCGTGGATTTTTAGGACTTATACCTGATTACGGGATAATGGATCACAATTACGGCCTTATAGCACAGCCGCTTACCAACCTTTTTATAAGCTAATTCAGATAGAATGATATAGGCTCCTAGAGTGAGGAGTTACAGTAAATGGCTAGGACGGTCGAAAGATTTTATATTACGAAATCTATAAAGAAAAAATAAACTATGAATAAAAATTATAAAAATATCTAAGATATATAATAATTTTAAAAAAAAATTAAGAGTACAATCACCCTTCATGTCCATCCCTGCCAATGGCTGAATACGGTGAAATACTTGTAAAATTAGTTGTTGCTTTGGACTATCCTTGGGTCAAAAAAGGATCCCAAATTTGATCCAGATTTTTCAAATAAAATTTTTTCGATGGGAGATTGATGCGAATTGGTTGGTATATAATTTTGTTCGAATAGTTTTAGATGATTGAGGACCGATTTGAAGTTATTTTTATTAAATTCAAGTCACGGGCGAAATGGATTGTGAGAGCTCATTAAGATTGTATTGGATTTAAATCCTCTCACATTCTCAAGTGAATGAAGTGGTATGCAAATTTCGATTATTTGGATTTGCTTAGAAGAACCATGAATAGGGGTTATGTGGCCAATAACATGATTGGAAAAATACATTTGTTTTACTTGCATGTCATGATGAAAAAAGAAATCCAAACAAAAAGTGTTCAAGCTTTAAATAGTCCAACAGATACCAAATGCCCAACTGAAATATCAAAGTCCATTTATAATCACCGATACTCATTCCAAACCCACTACATCGGTCCAAACTCATATGACCCACAATTTAGGGTTAAAACAAACCCCAAGTTAGTGGTGGTCGAAGTTCAAACTGAGCTGATTTATGACGGTTTTAAGGGATTGGGCCTTGGTTTATAGGTCTTAAAGGAGGAAATGAAGTTTATTTGGTCATTTAGATCTCTGATGGTCCTCATCGAGCAGAGTGGTTGGCGTTGTAGCTATTTGGTGAGAGGTGACGCTGTTCGTGAGGTGGAAAGAGGAGAAGAGAGATGAGTTTGAGAGGGAGATATAAGGGTAAGATGATTTTTTTTCTTTTAAGGGTTTCAAATGAAAAAAAGAAAAGAGAAGGTGGATATACACCTGGGATTAAGGGGTTATTTGCATTATAATCCCCGAAGTTCTACAGCTTATTTACATATCGGTTACTAATTTCCTCAGTTTTTTATTCCTGTAGTTTAAATGCTCAGATTTACATCTATTTCATTTTAGTCACTAATTGTCGTGTTTTAATTGTATTTTTACATCAAATGAAGGTACCAAATAAGATATTTTTTCCTTTTTATTTTCATTAATTTGTTAGGGTAAGAAAAAGGAACAATTAGGCTTAGGCTACCTAAAGTTGTCATGTTTTTACACTTTAGTAATTGGAAGTTTGTCATATTTTCACATTGTGTCAATTGTGTCCTTACACTTTTAATATGTTTTAATTTCGGTCTAATATTTTCATTTATTTTAATTTAATTGTTATTTTATTATGTTATTTTAATTCGAATTAGTTACTGATGTTTTAATTTATTTCATTTTAATCCTAATATTTTAGTACCATTAGATTTAGATTTCTTTCAGTTTAGTCCCAAAATAGACTACTATTTTTTAAGTTTAGTCCCTAAATCTAGGATTCTTTGTAATTAGTCCTTGAACTTTTAAATTTAGGGAATATTCGATTTGGCCTCGCCTTAATGCTCGAGGGTCTATTTCAATGATTTGATTCAATATTTGACAAAATTAATAAAGACTAATATTTAGAGCCTCCATTTTTGGTCCTTTAATTTAAGATATATTAGATTTGGATCCTCGCTTTAATGCCCAAGGTCCCATTTTGATTATTTGATTCCATAATTTGCTAAAATATGTTTTGGATTAATATTATAGCCTATATTTTCTGGTTTAGTCCTTTAGGTCCTTTAAGTATCATAATTTGACACTTTAAGTTAGAGAGAAGCCTTAATTAACCCACTTAGCATAATTAGGTTCAATAATGAATTGTTTGATTGCATTTTGATTTCAAAAATAAGACAATATTCATTTATTAAGGAGTTAACAATGTATCTTTCGCATAAATGCCCGGAGGTGACCACTGTTGAATCTCGATATTGTCGCAGTCGTCTTTTGGGTTGGCCCGGAATTGGGCTTTAACTTAAAAAAATGTTAGAGTCGCCACCGATCATTTAAAAAATATTTAGGTTGATCAGAAACCATCTTACATGATCTGCGTCTTACCAGAAATATGTCAGATTCGAGAGTCGGTTACAGTCAATGAAGGATTAGCACCCTTGAAATGCCTTTTCGGTACCATTCTAATTTATCGGTTGTCTTAATTGTGAAAATTAAAATTAAAATTTAAAGACTTGATTCAAATTACTTGTTTAAAAGAAAATCCTTTTACTTGATAAGATATCTAGCAAAAACATGAACTTAAAGGATTAAAATGGCAAAAACAGAAACTTAAAAGGCTAAAACAGCGAAAACAAAAATTTAAAGGACTAAAATAGCAAAAACACCAAGGTGCAAAAATGCAAAATGCAAGAAAACATAAGATAGTAGCTAAATAAAAAATAAACAAGGATCAAAATGTAAAAATTAAAATAACAGTGGTTCAATCAAAAACTAATAGTGACTAAATTAAAATAAAACAAAACTGAATAATAAAATTATAAATTAAAACGAATGGTCCAGTGACCAAAATGTAAAAACAATACTAAGTTTGAGGGGCTAAAACAGTAAATTTACCAAATAATTAACAAATGCATAACAAATTGGTGTAATAGTAATTTTGGTTTCTACAGGGACCAAAACATAAAAACACAAAAAAAGTTACGAGCCTTTAAGATGCAATTTACCCATTATTTTTCCCTATATATATCAAACTTAGGCATTTTTTCATTTGAAATAAACACCAAAAAAATAGGGAGAGTTCTCTCAAATCTCCATCGGTCAGCTGCCTCGACCCTTCCAACTGTCGTCCGGCTGTCGTGTACAAGGGCCAAAAATCTCCAAATGACACCAAATTACACCAAACCACTCCTCTAGCCTAGATCTACCCCTAGGACCTATTTTAGAGCTAAAAACGCCAAAAACCACCCGAAAATACCCCCAAAACTACATCAACGCTTCGTCTTCTCCTCACTCCGGCCACTGTGGAGATGAAACGACACCCCCTCAGGTAAAAGACCTCACTTTTTTTTACTTCTCATAAAACTAGTTATTTATATATATATTATACTTGTTCTTTTTTCAAACAGAAAAAAATTCAAAATACCTTGAAACTGATTTGTATTTTTCTAGAAAAAACCGAGAGGAAGAGTCTCTTTCTCTTATATTTTATTCAGGTTTTATAGCCTTTATTTACATAGATTTTACCTAAAATAATATCCACTTGTTATTTGATGATGTTTTGGATTAGATCTCACATGCGCTTATTCCTATTGAGTTGGCAGTGACTGGAAATATGAGATGGTTTTCTGGTGGAAGCGACGACAGCATCAAATTAAGGAAGCAAGTTGCCTAGGGTTAGGTGAGTCGGGTTGGGTCGGTTGAGCTTAGGCCTCAGGTCGGTTCAGCTTCAATCAGATTTGGGCTTGTTTGGGTCTTGGGTTGGCTTGAATTGATGTAATTGGGCTCGGACAATTGGGCCTCATTTGGGTCACTAGTTGGGCCTGCAAAATATATGTAATATAGTTAATAATAATAATAATATTAGTATAATATTTTTTGGCTCAGACAAAAATGGGTCTCTACAGTTGCCTCTCTTTGCACATTCTTGTGTTAACAAGAATAGGGCAAAGACGAAAAATGTAACCAATTTTTTTTAGTTTTCTTTTTTGGTTTTAGAGGCTTGATATGTTTGTGTTGTTGGGGGATGACACGGCTTATACGTGATGAAGAGTTTTGGTCGTCTAACAGGAAGGTTGATAACATGGTTCCTACATGATGAGGGCGGCTGGTTATCTATGGGTGACACGACTTCTACGTGATGAAGAGATCTGGTCGGGGATGACATGACGTGATGAGGACGACATGCCATCTTTAGGATGATAACACGGTTCCTACGTGATGAAGACTGCTAGTTTTATGAGGGTGACACGGCTCCTACATGATGAGGACTGTTGGTCGGTGGATGACACATTCGCTATGACAATAAGTCGATCCATTGGGCACAATATCCTTCTTCGTGTAATTGAAATCGTGGGTGACTCATTCGTTGTAAAGTTGAGCTTTGAGTTGGATATCCTTCGTTGTGAAGTTGAAATCCAATCTCGAGTTGTATTGCTTCACCAAATTGGCTTTGAGTTGGATATCCTTCGTTGTGAAGTTGAAATCCAATCTAGTGTTGTATTCCTTCACCAAATTGGCTTTGAGTTGGATATCCTTCGTTGTGAAGTTGAAATCCAATCTTGTGTTGTATCGAGCATTAGGTCGAACAAGCTCTTCTCATTATGAACATCTTCTCCCTCTGTCAGATGAGTTATTCTCATTATGAACTCTCCACTGGAAATGTTGATGCAAGGTTGAGCAAGTTCTTCTCATTATGAACTACTTCTCCCTTGTTGAATGAGTTATTCTTATTATGAACTCCCCACTGGAAATGTTGATCCCTTGAGTGAGGTGTTGGGTTTGAACAAGTTGTTCTCATTATGAATTTCTTCTCTCTCTTTGGATGAGTTATTTTCATTATGAACACCTAATTTGGAAATGTTGATCGGTTTATCTTCTCTTTGAAAATTTTTAAACCAGCAAAAGATTATCATGTGTCAGTGATTAGGTATTTGAAGTACCCGAAGGTATTGATTCAAAGGTCTTCAAATTTTGTTGAGATACGCTTCTTTTAAAATGAAGACGTGAATTGATTCTTTGCTAAATCTTCTTCAACATGGAATTTTGAAATGAAACCTCTGCTAACTTTGGAATTCCTGTCAAATATTCAACATCTGGATGAAAATGAATAAGAAACCTGTTTTAAGAAAAGTTCTCTCGAGTGAGATAAATTTCTTATTTCAAGGGAAAATTGTCTCAAGCGAGACAAAATTGGTTTTAAGAAAAGTCATCTCGAGTGAGATAAAATTTCTTGTTTCAAGGAAAATTGTCTCAAGATACAAAATTTATTTCAAGGGAAACAGATTCAAAGATTTTGTTTCAAGAGAAACTGTCTCAAGGGAGACAAACTTTGTTTGAAGGGAAACAGATTTAACGATTTTGTCTTTCAAGAGAAATTGTCTCAAGGGAGACAAAATTTGTTCCAAGTGAAATAAATTCAAATATTTTTGTGTTTCAAGAGAAATTGTCTCAAGGGAAACAAATTCAAAGATTTTGTGTTTCAAGAGAAAATGTCTCAAGGGAGACAAGATTTGTTACAAGGAAAACAATATCAAAGGTTTTTTGTTGATAGATAGCCCTTTTCGCCTTGAGCTATGCTATAAATTTGATTGGGATATAGTTCCTTCTTGCTAATTCGCAGTCAACCCAGGTCTTCTTCTTGACTTAAAGACCTCAGTTTAAAATTCAACTGGAAAGTAGTTCATCGCTGCTACCATGCAGTCGATGTATCATCGAGCTGAAAGGAATCAAACTCGAAAGTTTTTGTTGACAGATAGCCCTTCTCGCCTTGAGCTATGCTGTAAATTTGACTGGATATAGTTCATTGTTACTAAATCGCAGCTAACCCAGGTCTTCTTCTTGACTTAAAGACCTCGATTTAAAATTCAACCGAAAAGTAGTTCATCACTGCTACCATACAGTTGATGTATCATCGAGCTGAATGTAATCAAACTTGAAAGTTTTCATTGACAGATAACTCTTCTCACCTTGAGCTATGTCACGAACAGTTTTTTTTAAGTGAAGGATGGCTCCCCTTCGCGGTTCTGAACCATGTGAGATGATCTTCGGATGACTCCCCTTCACTGATTTGATGGGGTAGCATTTATGCTCCTCTACTGGAAGTTCTCTTCGATTTTCAGCTTTCATGATCACATTTAGTTTGTACGATGTCTTATCAAGAGATTTATGTGACCGCCTCAACTGCACAATTTTTATATTCGATCCGCCTTTTCAATTTTTCAACTCGAATCCTCCTTTGGTTTCAAGATATTATTCAAATTTATGTCTTGAACCTACTTTGTTATTTTTTCCTATCATGCATTAAAGATTTTATAAAACTTTTTGCAAATAAGGATTTATCTTGATGGGCGGGATGAAATCTGAAGATAGTCTCTTCTATTCAGAAATCCATGTATGATTAGAAAAGACTTTTAAGGCACATAATATAGGTCATGGTTGATGGTTATGAAAGAAAAGGATAAGTAGGACCAAACAATTGTTTAAGGGCGATTAAACCAAAGATCATTTCGTTTTAATGCCTTCAATATTGTGTTGCTCAGTTTGAATCTACTCGTATGTGTGTTTCTCTTGATGCTCTATGATCTTCGAGTGAAGTGACTCCAGAATGATTGTTTTTGATTAATCTCATGGTTTAGAGCTCAATGCGACATTTGATATGTGATTCTTTGATGTGCTTATTGTCTTATTCTTTCCTTTGTTTTTGTTTTTGATTTTTCTGTGCTCTTTGTTTTTTCATTTGCATCTTTTTTTCTTTGTTTTAATTTGATTGCACTTTGCATTTGGTTCACCTTTTGGTATCTCCTATGAATCAGTGTCTTCATTTATGCGAGCATATTTCCTCTACCTTGCCCCTCTAGTGTGGAGGGTGATCCTTGGTTAGGATTGAATCAGAAGAAAATATCATTCAGTCTCAAATAGGGACACAAGGGATATATATTTCTCCTGTTGTGAAGGGATAAAGAAAGAAAGTCATTCATCATTTTATACATGGAAGTCTTCGCAGAAGAGGTATCCCCAGGGGGATAGATTTTCAGGAATAATTTGTATTCACATGAAAACAATGTAATTAATGCATGATAGAATTATTTTGAATTAACTCTCCTTTTTTAGACTTATTGCTCTCAACATATCTTATTATTCAGGCTCCCTTTCAGAAAATTAATGCGAGATGCCCCAAGTTATGTCTTATTATAGGAGGTTTATGTTCAAGTGAACATCTTGTACTCGATGCCTTTAGGTTTTATTGGTAGAAGAAAATGTCAGTTATGCGTCTAAAAAGACGTTGGTATGACTTTATTGGCTCAAAGAAAGGTAAGTGTATGACTTTCATGTCTCAAAAAAGATAAAGGCAATGTTTCAAAGTCTCAAGGAAATGTAATGTCAAAATTTGGTCTTTTGGTAATGACCATGAATTATTTTTGGTGAAGAATAAAGAGATTTTATTTTTGGGGTTTTAGAAAGGATAAGAAAGGTCTAATCTTGTCATATGTCAAAAATCCATCATAATTGAAGAATTAAAAGAATCCTTAATTCATTCGATATTCGAAGAACTAAAGAATAAAACTCGTTCAATTATTCAACCTTAGAAGGTAACATAAGTTCAATCGCTTAAAAGATTAAGCAAACATAAAAGACATAACAGCAACGATTTCAAACAAAACAATGCTCTCAATGAAAATGCAATGCCCCCATTCTTCTTCGATTGTACGTGCCCTGAATCCATCAGGTTCTGGATCTTATGCTTTAGTGCCTTATAGTTCTAATTGGACTATCGGGAGCTTCCTATGTGGTAATTGTGTATGGGATCAACATAATGGACCTAAGGATATAGGGATTATTTTCTCAGATCATCCTGAAAGGCTCAATCCTACAACCAGCTGAACATGCTCCCACTGTACTGATTTCAGCTTCTTACTTCTATGTGGTGTCACATGATTATGACCACTTTATAGAATCCTCCATGAATTAGCTCCATGTTTTTTTATAAAAAGGCTTAAAAATTAAATCCATATGCAAAATGCAAATATGCAAATGCATATGCAAAAATATTGATCCCAACGATGAATACCGTAGAACAATTTTCACCAGTGATAAAAGCTTTCACATTACAAGACAGTCCACTTTACAGACATACCTTCGCTTAGATGGCTGAGTCTGTAGTAGACCAATGTTTCATTTTAGATCCTTATCTTCGAAAATGATGCCCCTCAAGCATTCTAAACCTAACTTGGTTAATGCTACAGCAGTGCAAAAGTCAGTGTATCGCTCCTTGATAACTAGCAATGAGATGATCGTAGAAAAGATTATACTGTTGGATTACTCCTCGGATCAGCGGATCATCATTTCAGTCTCAAATGTTGCACGACCCGATCTTCGAGCAAGTCTCATTCTTGTACTATGAACTTCTTTTAGCCTTCAATGCATGTTTTTATACGCGATCTCTTGATTGAAAATTTTCTCTTGAATATCCCTTTGCGGATCAACACTTCTCGCATTATATTATGTTGATGCAATGCAATGTAAAAACATATTAAAAAAATGACACTAAGAAAAGAAAAAATGAGTTAGTAACACAAACACAAGAGAAAAACTAGTGTTATGTGGATGAGGTGTGTCTAATGCTTGGGGCGGTATGTCCAGTGTTTGTTCTTTTTTTTATGGGCCATTCTTCTGTTAGTTAATGTGAATGTAAAGAAATGAAAATAACAAAATGTGAAATATGTTTAAATGCATGATGCATGAAATGTTCGAGGCATTGATCCAAAAACACGTATGTTACTATAAATAATCCTTATTGGGACAAAAGTGTTATTTATTAAGAGATAAAAAAAACATTTTAAAGGTATATTCTGGCTAAGTCTTCTTGACCCCGAACAGCTTCTAACAGGTTGACTCTCCTTTGCCTTCGTCTGTCACCGGTTGAATACCCTATCGAACTGCTCCAGTTTCTCTGGCTTTCATCTTTTGTTGAACATGTTCCCAACGAATACATCATTGGAGCCCTACATCGAAAGGAACTATATGAAGCTCACTAGATTGCTTCTTGAATTCGTCAACAATGGCCTCCAATTCTAGTTATCATTTTTCCATCCAGCTCTTGTTGTTTTTAAGGGACTCTCCAGGTCAGTAGCCTTTTTCTCGTCTTGCCCCTGTAACCTTTGCCATCCCATTTTTGAAAAGTTGACTTTTGATGTACTTGATGGTGGGCACCACGTCTTCTTAATTAAATGTGACACATAATTGCCTTGCAGATTGTCCTCCTTTTCTTTCTGAGTCTTTTCTGACCATAGCTGGACCTCTGCATTTCTCATCTCTTGTATTACAACCCCTTTGTCCATTAATGAAAACTATTTACATTTAACGAACACGTTTTTGTGGATCAACACCTCTTTTAAATGATGTAAATGATAAAAAAAAATAAAATGAAAGAAAACAAAAATGAAAGGAAAAAGTTAGTGAGATAAAGATAATAATCAGAATAATGATGAAAAACTATCCTACCTCACATGCTTATTATTCCTACCCGGACATTATTTCTATCCCGCATGTTAATTTTGAATAAATCTTAACCGCATATTTGTATAGTTCGCATGCTTTAAACAGAAAGTAAAATATGAGATAATTCAAGCATCCTAAGTTTTGAAATGGAGTTAGTCTCCCGGTTTAGGTTCTAAAGAAGGGTACCCGAGTTCTCCTTGTTGGCGCCCCCTTGGGCTTTCCATACCCTTAGCCCTAAGCCTTTTACAAGCTTATGTGAACTAATTTAAAATCGAGAGGATACATTCCCTTATGTCTGCACGGAGAATAAATTCACACGAAGACATAAGGTATATGAATCCCGAAGGTTACTTGCTAGGCCCGCATGGAGAATAAATTCTCACGAAGGCGTCACTTTCGCCCCAACTTAAAAGGGTTCGGAGCTCGGGTATAGAGCCTTAGATGGAAAAAGTTAAAAATCTAAAATCATTGAAAAACGTCAGTACAACTATTTATGTGAAAAATAATCAAAGGTAAGTAATAAGGATCAAAAAAATAAATTAAAATTTAATTTTATTATTTTCACTTAAAAAGATAACTGAAAATTAATTATAGCCTGACTCACTTACATGTCCCCAGTAGAGTCACCAAGCTATTGCAACCGTCTTTCGGGTGGGCCCGAAATTAGGCTTCGACTTAAATAAAATGTTAGAGTCACCACTGATCATTAAAAAATATTTAGGTTGATCAGACACCATCTTACATGTTCTGTGTTTTACCAGAAATATGTCGGATTCAGGAGTCGGTTACAGTCAATGAAGGATTAGCACCCTTGAAATGCCCTTTCGGTACCATTCTAATTTATCGGTTGTCTTAATTGCAAAAATTAAAATTAAAATTAAAATTTAAAGACTTGATTCAAATTGCTTGTTTAAAAGAAAATCATTTTACTTGATAAGAGATCTAACAAAAACATGAACTTAAAGGATTAAAATGGCAAAAACAAAAACTTAAAAGGCTAAAACAGTGAAAACATAAATTTAAAGGACTAAAACAGCAAAAACACCAAGGTGAAAAAATGCAAAATGCAAGAAAACATAAGATAATAACTAAATAAAAAATAAACAAGGATCAAAATGCAAAAATTAAAATAACAGTGGTTAAATAAAAAACTAATAGTGACTAAATTAAAATAAAAAAATGAATAATAAAAATAAATTAAAACGAATGGTCCAGTGACCAAAATGTAAAAACACGACTAAGTTTGAGAGGCTAAAACAGTAAATTTACCAAATAATTAACATATCATAACAAATTAGAGTAATAGCAATTTTGGTCCCTATAGGGACCAAAACGTTAAAACACGACAATGTTACGAGCCTTTAAGATGCAATTTACATGCTTTTTTCATTTGAAACAAACACCCAAAAAATGGGGAGAGTTCTTTCAACTCTCCCTCGGTCAGCCGCCTCGAACCCCTTCTGCTACCGTCCGACCGCCGTGCACGGGGGCCGGAAATCTCCAAATAACCCCAAATCACACCAAAACACTCCTTTGACCTAGATCTACCCCTATGACCTATTTTAGAGCTAAAAACGCCAAAAACCACCCGAAAATACCCCCGAAACTACATCAACACTTCGACTTCTCCTCACTCCGGCCACCGTGGAGATGAAACAACACCCCCTCAGGTAAAAGTCCTCACTCTTCTCTTCTTTTTTTTACTTCTCATAAAACTAGTTATATATATATAATGATTGTTCTTTTTTCGAGCAAAAAAAATCGAAATACCTTGAAACTGATTTGTATTTTTCTAGAAAAAATCGAGAGAAAGAGGCTCTTTCTCTTATATTTTATTCAAGTTTTATAGCCCTTTCTTTACATAGCTTTTACATAAACTAATATCCACTTGTTGTGTGATGATGTTTTGGATTAGATCACACATGTGGTTATTCCTTTTGAGTTGGCAGTAGCAGCTCTTGTAAGAATTTATTCTTAGTATGAGTTTTAGCAAATAACTCATGGGATACATACCTTAAACATTCGTAGGGATTTATTCCTCATATGGGTATAAGGCAATGAATCCCCTCAAATTGAACTCGTTCCATTCAAAACCTATAATGGATGAGGATCGAGGGTTTGGTAGCCCAAAGGGGGCACCAACATCAAGGATAATTCGAGTACCCTTTCCTCATGGAGTCGAAACCATGCATATAATGAACCGTAGAATGATCACCCTAGGTATAGTCATACCAAACCTCTGTCCGTCAGTAGGTACCTAAAATAGGTGTACACAAAGGAGGAGCATTTTTTAACCTTTCCTTTTTGCTTTAAATTATGTCGAATAAAAGCATGCGAACTAGATACCATGCGGTTAGGATTATTTTCTTGAGTTAATCATTTGGGTAGAAAGAATGTCCGGGTAAGATTGTTATCTATTAAAAGCATGTTCGGGTAGATATCATGATGGGGTAGGTGTTACATTCATCTTTGAATAATATTTTTATCTGTATCGATTGTCTTACATGTACTAACTAAATATTTTTCTTTTGTTTGTGTACACTAACTTATTTCGTTTCTTTTGTTTGTGTCATTTTTCATCCTTCTTTGCATTGCATTACATCGTCATAACATAATGCGAAAATGTTGATCAGTAAGGGGATATTCGAGAGAAAATTTTCACTAGAAGAGGTGAAAGTTTTCAATCAAGTAGTCGCGTATACAAACATGCACTGAGGGTTAAAATAAGTTCACAGAGTCCAAGAGTGAGACTTGCTCAAAGATAGTGCAACATTCAAGACTGATATAATGATCCATTGATCCAAGGAGTGATCCAGCAATAGATCCTTATTTACGACCATTTCATTGCTAGTCATTAAGGAGCGACGCATTGACTTCAGCACCGTTGGGGCAGTAACAAAATTAGGTTACAAAATACTTAAGGGGCATCTTCAAGGATAAAGATCTGAGACGAAGCAGGGACCCACTTCAGACTCAACTTCATAAGTAAAGGCATGTCTGTAAATTGGACAGTCTTGTAATGTGAAAGCTTTTATCTCTGGTACAAATTGTTCTACAATATTCATCATTGGGAACAACATTTTTATATCTACATTTGCATCATTGCATTTTGCATAGCATTCATTTAAGCATTTTTACATGCATTAATCATACCTTGTGGGGACTTTGAGGAAGTGGTTCTAACTGTGCAATTGCATTCACATTACTGAGAATGGATGCAAAATTTGAGAAGCTGAAGAAAGAATTGGAAGAGAGTTTGCAAAAGATGTAAGCAGAGTGGGAAGTTAAATTGGAGTAGACGCAAAAGGCCACCATGGATCGTATCTTGCAAAACCAAAATAACCTGGTTGATCAAATAGTAGCAAAACTGACTGGACACAACTAAGACAGAGGCAAAGACAAGATTCCCTCGACCTGTGAAACCACTGAATGTGTGGTAACCCGTGCTAGTCCCCAAATACTTATTTCACCCCACAAGCTACCCAATAGGCTTCTCGACCATTAAAGCTCGTACAACTGTGATAAGTCTTCGGGGTAATTCTACTAATCACAACATGCCTAATCCTGATAATATGAGAAAAGCCAATAACGAGATCCTGAAGAATTTAAAAAAGTGGTGTAGAGAGACATTATAGGGAATGAAAGTACAGAGCTCTCACAACGGGATGGATGCAACAGAACTAGTCTTAGTTCCTGACTTAGTGTTTCCGTCCAAATTCAAGATGCCCAATTTTGAAAAATACAATGGAGTCAGTTGTCCTAGTGCCCATCTTACGATGTTTATTATAAGGATGACTGGGTACACCAGCAATGATCAGATGTTGATCCACTGCTTCCAAGACAGTTTGAATAAACCCGCTTCAAGGTGGTATAACCAACTGAGTCATACACACAAATCCACTCTTGGAAGGATTTGGCTAGTGCCTTTCTGGGCCAATAGAACCATATGATTGATATGGCCCATGATCGAACAATGCTGCAAAGTATGGAGATGGGAAGTGAGAAGAACTTCCAACAATACGCACAACGATAGAGGGATGTCGCATCTCAAGTGCATCCACCAATGACTGAAAGAGAGTTCATTACTCTATTCATTGATACATTGAAGTCTCTATATATCGATTACATGATAGGAGCTGCCACTAAGAGTTTCTCTGACATCGTCATGTGTGGAGAAATGATTGAAAGAGCAATAAAAAATGGCCAGATAGGAGGCACTAGCCATACTGACAATGAGGAAAGAGCTGATATTAACATCGTGGGATCTTATCTAGCTAGTCTGGGTACCAAACCTCATAAGTTGTTCCGTGAAAAGACTCGCATCAATCTAATCCCAATGACATATAAGGAATTGCTCCCAACGCTAGTTGAAAAGAATCTTGTGACTACAGTTTAATCCAAACCAAGAGAGGCACCATATCCGGAAGGCCATGATATTAACGCCATATGTAGCTATCATATTGGGAGCTCAGGGCACACCACTGAGAATTGTGGGGCATTAAAGCGCAAGGTCCAAGATCTGATCGATTCAAGAGCATTGGCGTTCAATATGTAATGGGGCATTCTGATAGGGAGTAGGCTGGGGCATCTATCAGGAGTTTTTGTTGCATTATCATGCATGACATCTTGTTTAAACTTGTTTTTCTTTGGTATTCCTTATATTTAAATGTTTATAAATAATTTGACGTTTGAACATTTTCAATGAAATGCTTTCTTCTTAGGAAATGAACAATGAGTAAATTTCAACATTGAAATTGTTTGAATATCATTTTAATTAAAAACTTTTTAATAATTGAGGATGTAAATCTTTGACAAATAACAAGATTGAACCCATGCAAAACAAGGACCCCTTGATACTAATCTAAATATGCATCAGAGTGTATACCCTTCTCTTGAAGGAACCAAGCTAGATTTCTCCTTGTATGTACAACCAATCATCTTGGCATTCAGGTATGTGTTAGGATTTAACAAAATGGGGAAACTAGCACATGAGATTACAAAATTAATTGGTTTCTACTTCTGTTAATGACTTTTAATGATGATCATGATATTCTCAGATGGAATGGTCAATTAAGAGAATCTAGTTTAGGTCAGTTGCTTGGGAATTGAACACTAAGGATGAAATTTTCTGACCTTCAACAAACACCGGGACCACAACAGGTTTTCCTCAACGAGCTTAAGAAATGGAATTCGTATACCCAGAATATATATATATATATATATATATATATGTATGTATGTATGTATGTATGTATGTATGTATGTATGTATGTATGTATGTATGTATGTATGTATGTATGTATGTATGTATGTATGTATGTATGTATACAATAAGGCTGAGTTATTCTGCTAAAGTAATTGGTTATAGAGGAAACTCGAAAGCTCTGGCTTTATGAATAGATTACATTCAAACCATGACATTGATCGGGTACTTGGCAATTCGGTGTTTGCTCCATTGTGGTTGTCAAGTCGAAGACCTTGTGATGACATGAATCCTTTAGCTAGCCGAACAAAGGCACTTATAATATATATGTACAATAAAACTGAATTTAGCTAGCCAAAAAATGGCAAATTAAATCAAATTTACTAAATAAGGGAGTTTCGGTGAATATGGATTAAGGGAGTTGAGGAACACATGTTATAGTCGACTTCACACAAGCACTCAGAAATCTCATTTTTAGACCGATATTTCTGCACTACCTTGATTAGAGGTGTCTATGAAGCTTGAACAAATGGAATATTTCAAAGAACTGAAATAGAAGTGTTCTAAAAAGTATAGCAATTGACCATGCTAGTTGTGTCATTTTGTTCGCCTCCGATTAAAATGCCAAACCAGGAAAGAGGAACATGTCATAAAGAAAAAGGACGAAGCAATGAAATAAACCTTATAATTTAGGTAGCCAACCTCAAAACCAACCTTTAGATCTTGATATTTGTCAAAGATTTGCAACTATCAAATATTAAAAGAGCAATTAATTTTTGATATTCAATGAATTCATATTTTTGTGATTTGCTTCAATTGTAAGGCTGAAGAAAGGGTATTAGTTTAGTTCATTTGACAATGAAAATTCGACTATTCTTTCTTCATCAAGTTGTTTTCAAAGAAAAAAACATTTTCAAACAAGATAATCTCTGGAGGCATATCTTGGAATTCAACGAATAGCTCTTTGAAGCTCAAGATTGAAGCTGGGGCAAGATAAGACAAATTTTTGGGGCAAAATTTGATGGGGTAAGGAAAACAAATTTTCTAAGGTCGAGGTTTGCAAGAGTACACCCTGATAGAAATGAAGACAAACTAAATCAAACAAAGAATAAAGACTGCTCACGCAACTGTTCCCCTCATAGATCAACATACATACAACAACGAATACATATATGACACATGAAATTTGAATCTTTGCATTCATCATCATGTGCAATTAAGACTTTGATTTTCCCTCTCTTGAAGATAAATTCAATAATTCATCAAATAAAATACAAACTTCATCATGACACCCATAAACATCCAAGATTAGGCAGTCATAAATAAATCATTTCGATTTTTCAGGAAATAAAAACTCAGAATAACCAGATGTCTTCAACCTGAAAGAACGATGCCATCCACAGATTTGATTTCCTGAATTCAACAATCAGATCTTCTAAAGATATTTCCTCAACATGCAAGAACTGATAGACAGACTATGATCTCTTGAGATTATCTTCTTTAAAAAACCAAAGTGTTGTCTCGCTAGAGATAGTTTTCTTAAAAACAAATTTTATCTCGCTTGAGACAACTTTCTCTAAAAACAAATTTTATCTCGCTTGAGACAATTTCTCTCAAAATAAATTTCATCTCGCTTGAGACATTTTTTTCTCTGAGATACAAATTTAAATTTGTTTCACTTGAAACAAAATTAATCTCACTTGAGATTTTCAAAATCAATTTGTCTCATTTGAGACAATTTCCCCTTAAAAAACACAAATTTTGAAGTTATTTCACTGGAAACAAAGCATATCATCTTTGAGTCTATTTCTTTAAAAACAAATTTTGTCTCTCTTGAGACAGTTTCTAATGAAAAACCAACATTTGAGATTGTTTCCTTTGAAATAAATTTCGTATCACTTGAGAAATAACGCATATTTGAGTCTGTTTCTTTGGAAACAAAATTTTGTCTCTTGAGTCAGTTTTGTTTAAAGAAAATCTTTGAGTCTGTTTCTCTTAAAACACTTATCTTTAAGTTATTTCCCTTGAAACAAAGTTTTGTCTTCGTTGAGATAGTTTCTTTGGAAAAATCATCTTTGAATCGGTTTCTCTTGAAACCAAAATCCCTATAGATGGCATGTTATCCTCATCGCATAGGAACCGTGTCATCCCCCGACCAGACCTCCTTATCATGTAGGATCCGTGTCACCACTAGATAACCAGTCGTCCTCATCACGTAGGAACTATGTTATCATCCCTAAATAGGGCATGTCATCCTCATCACGTAGGAACCGTGTCATCCTCCAACTAGACCTCCTCATTACGTAGGAGCCATGTCACCCCTAGATAACCAGTCATCCTCATCGCGTAGGAACCGTGTTATTACCCTCCCTAAAGATGCCCAAAGAACTCGTCATCACTTATGAGTAGTGTCATCCCCCGACCAGATCTCCTCATCATATAAGAGTCGTGTCACCCTTAGACGACCAGACCTCTTCATCACGTATGAGCAGTGTCGTCCCCATCAACAAACTATCAAATTTCAAAACCAAAAAAAACTAGAACTGGACAAAAACTTGTTGTCTTTCTCGTCTTTTCCCTATTCTTGTTAACATAAGAATGTGCAAAGAGGGGCAGCTGTAGACACCCGTTTTTGTCTGGGTCTGAAAAAACATTATTTTTTATTAATTATTATTGTTATTATTATTAATTAATTTACAATTACATTTTATAGGCCAATCCCCAAGCCCAATAATCAGCAGGCCTACTCAGTTCAAACCCAGATTACAAGTTCAAGCTCAGACCCGAGGACCTAGTAACCCGACCCAAACCGACCCAGGATTCTATCTAAAATAAATTAGGGTTTCTAAACCCTAATCCCTCAGTTACCGTCGCCAGCAGTTAATCAACTCCCCACCGGCACGTATACCTCACTGCTCCTCCTCCAGCTCACATGTTCTGCCGCCAGTCTATCTCACCGTCGCCGTCATCATCAACAGGGGTCGAACAGTGACAAAATAGTAAAAAATCAATCAATAACAAGCCAAATCAAAAACCCATTAAAAAACCAAATTAAATTCTGAAAAATCAGGATTTAATCCTCCCAAATCATAAAAACATATCTCTAGCTCTAGACCTCCTTATCTCACCCAAAAACAATCGATAAATCAAGCATTCAATAAAGAAAAAAGGAGGACCCATTCAGTGGACAAGAAAAAAATACCGAGAGAAACAAGGGTGAGAGCATTCGATTCGGGAAATAGAAAAAACGAGAGAAAACTATAAAAAAGAGAAAGCATTCGAACCAAAACCTTAGAAAAAGAGAAGAAATCTCAAAATAAAAAAGAGATAGAGTGAGAAGCCTACCATTTTTTAACCACCGTCGCTGCTTCATCGGAGCCAAGAGACACGTTCAAGTCAGTAAATGTAACCTCTTCATCTTTTGGGGTTTGGTTTTAGCCGAATGGAAATGCTTTGGGGATTTAGATAACTAAGAGGGGTCTTTTGGGAAGTCATTTTAAGCACCGGCTGCCGTGCTCGGCCGTTGGAAACGCCGGTGATCGGTGACTATTTAAGGGGTTTGGTTGTTTCTCCTGAGGGGTGTAATGAGAAATGAGGGCTTTAAAACCCCTTAATGTAGTATATAAATATACAAGGATACTGCGTCGTTTTGGGCATTAGGGTTCCATACACATAGCTTATGGATTAATCACGCGTGAAGGGTCCTTGAGTTTATAACATCACTACAACAAAACAGACTTTTTGCGGCGTTTTTTAACCTTTAGCGGCGTTTATAAGCGCCGCTAAAAACATATGCGGCGTTAAGACAAACGCCGTAAAAACCATCGTTGAAAATAGCGCCGCTAAAGTTCGTGGCATTTTTTCACAAAAAACGCCACAATAGGTATTGATATTTAGTGGCGTTTGTGTGACAAACGCCGCAATAGGTGTTCATATTTAGCGGCGTTTGTCATAAAAACGCCGCAATAGGAATTGATATTTAGCGACGTTTGTCATAAAAATGCCGCAATAGGTGTTAATATTTAGCAGCGTTTTTCATACAAACGCTGCAATAGGTGTTGATATTTAGCGGCGTTTGTCATAAAAACGTCGTAATAGGTGTTAATATTTAGCAGCATTTTTCAGACAAACGCCGCAATAGGTTATGATGTTTAGCGGCGTTTTTCGCTAAAACGCAGCAGTGGGTGTTGATGTCTTGCGACATTTTTTTCACAAACGCCGCAGTAGGTATTGATGTTTTGCGGTGTTTCTGCTAAAAACCCCGGTATAGGTCTGTATATAGCGGTGTTTGTAGGATAAAAACGCCGCTAAATATATGGTATATTGCGGCGTTTTTTTTTACAAACGCCGCTAAATAACACAGAATTTAACAATCCTAAAAATTATTCTTGATTACCCCAAAACTGCTTTTTTCAACCTGTTCCATTATTCAACAAACAAAACAATAATAATATCAAACTCTATATCCATAACAAGCAACATCAAATCCAATATAATAAATAAAAGTTTTCATTAACGTAATATAAGTTCAGTTACAGAAGGATCAGTAGAATGCTCATAACATAAATAAGACTACAATGATGGATTCTGAGGATGCGTTTTCTGAATCATCAGCATCATATCATTGAGTCGTTTTTCAAATTCTTCACATCTCTTCTGATATGATGCTTCTCTCTGTGCTGCCGCTGCTTCTCTCTGTGCTGCCGCTGCTTCTTTCTCTGCTTCCGTTGCTGCTCTCTCTGCTTCCCTTACTTCATTAAGAAAGAAGATTAATTGGTGATTAATTTTATTTGATAAGTAAATATTTATTAAGAAGTCTTATGGAACTTGGTACAGATTCCTTTGCAATCAATAGTTGCTACCATAGAGAAGAGGTGAAAAAGAAAATCTAAACATGAACCTGATTCATCAGGACCAGAACATGTAGTTTTAGTGATGAAAAGTTTAGGGTTAGTATCCATTAAACAAGACTAATTTGTTTATTATACTAATATCCTTATCCACGATAGTGATGGCACAATAGTTTTGAAGAGTCATTCTATCCAAAAGGATCAGCGCAAGATAGCCAAGAGAATAACTAATTCTGGATCTTTTGCACAATCCTTATTTATAAATTATAGTGTCCAAAAGAATCCGAGACAATCCCAAAACCGGACTGTAAAATTTAAATCATTTAAGCTCCAAGCAGTAAACATGGAAGAATAATTTAAGGTTTACATTTTTTTACATGATAAGATTTTAGGAAGCATCAGATGTTCTTCCACCAAAAATGCTAAAATATACAGTATGCACATGAACAGTCAAAACTGATAGTAAAAAGAAAAACAAAATACGAGAAAAAAAACATGAACAGTATGCACATAATTAAAAAAAAAGAGAAAATAACTGCTTCCTCACCTCAGTACGGTATCTGTTTAAAAGGATTAATATCCAGTTCAATGCTTCAATTCTAGTGGCCTCCCACTAACTATCTAGTTGCCTGATCAGTCAAAACAGATGGTAATTACTAAAAAATAATTGCAAAGTGAAATAATTTAAAACGAATTAGAAACTCATTTAAAACACTTTTCTATAGCTCTTCATAATTCAGTAGAGCTAAATATTCCCAAAGTGCAGACAACCAGTAACATTTTAAACATAGCATTTTCCCTAGGTAACAAAGACTACACCTCCTCACAATAGGAGAATGGCACCCACATCAAAGTTTTCTGTCGGATTAGCCTCAATTGCACGAAGCGATTCTTTGGTTTCACGAGCAACCTAATATAAGAATATGAAAACAAACACACAAAATGATACAGAAAACAGCCGAGTTTATAAAAGGAATTGCAGCTGGTTATTGAAGATGCATTAAGGAGACTATAGAAGAAATAAGCTAACCACACTATATTTTTGTTCTTTATCAGATATACAGGGGAGAATGGCTCCCAGGATGTCAGTATATAACCCTGTCAGTTTAGTTAATACTCATTTTCTTGTTAGCTAATTTTATGTTGATAAAAAACTAACCATATGTTAGTATGTTATACAAGTCGTACATTATATTACAATTTTACAAGATACATGGATGTGCTTATGTGAAGAGCAATTTATATAGAATGAACCTATAACAACATAATTCCATTGAGAAGGCAAATGGAAAAGCCAAAAATTGGGCGTTCCTTGAATCTGTACTCAATATTAACTAATTAAAGCCATATGTAAAAGCTCTTAATGGAAACAAACCGGCTTTACTACATGTGCGCTTTAGCTATTCAAGCATTAATTTTCCAAAACAGGGGAAACATAGTTTGGTAACTTCTCCTGCATCACAACATATTTTCCTGTTAAATCACAAACAAAAAGAACTTACATTCGCAATTCAAGCAGTTCAATTTCAATGTTTCATGTGACAGTCCAAAATCACTGGATCTGGGAAGTTCCATTTTCCATTACATGGTCATAGGCATAAGATCTTCTGGATTTACTTACCTTGCAATCATATGCAAAAAACCAATGAGCTGCTTCCTTTCCTAATATCTAAACCTTGCGATTTTATGTGATAATAACAGAAAAACAAATTTACATGGTTGTCTCTCACACAAATTGAAAATTCCATTAATCGTAAACTCTTTAGGTTTAGGTTACGATGTATATTATTGAAAATTCCAATCAATAGAACATGATACAACAATGAACCATAACTTACTTATATATGATAAACATATCCAACTCCATAAATCCCAGCCAGCTCATTCATCAACATAAGCAATGATCCTCAATACAAACAAACATAAAAAATGGATTTTTTTTAATAGAAGCAAAATGAGATCAACATCACTGCCTCTATCCTGACCTAGGCCAACACTCATCTTCAACCAAATCCCATATAGTTTCAAGGAAGTCATAAATACTACTCAAAAGAAGATGGGTATCGCCAAAAGCTTATAAACAACTCAACCAAAACAAGATTGAAGACAAAGAAAGCCTAACCTGGGTATCGCGAAAAGCTTCTCATTTTCGTCGCGAAATTTTTGATCCGAGTCTCAAGGAAGAAAGCTTAACAAGGGAAGAAGGGTTAAGAAAAAGGTGGGTTGGATTTGGGATTTTAGTTATCAACCGGAGATTGTTGGAAGAGAATGAGAAAAGGCGTATTGAATTAGAGTTTTGAATCAGATAACGGCGGGAATGAAAATTAGGTGGGAGAAAAAAATGGAAAAGGGTTAAAGGGGCGTGGGACTTAGAAACTGTAAAATTGTGGCGTTTGTAAATACAAACGCCACTAAAGTACGAGTCATTACCAGCGTTTGTATTCAAAACGCCACTAAAGAACGAGTCTATAGCGGCGTTTGCATTCAAAACGCCACTAAAGTACGAGTCTATAGCGGCGTTTGTATAAAAACGCCACCGTGTCTATAGTGGCGTTTGCATTCAAAACGCCACTAAAGTACGAGTCTATAGCGGCGTTTGTATAAAAATGCCACTAAAGTACTAGTCTATAGCGGCGTTTATATAAAAATGCTACTAAAGTACGAGTCTTTAGAGGCGTTTGCATTCAAAACGCCACTAAAGTAGAGTTTATAGCGGCGTTTTTGGATACAACGCCAAAAACGCCACAAAATGTCAGATCTATAGCGGCGTTTCTAGATACAAACGCCGCTAATTACCTTTTATTTAGATAATATTTTCATTTCTACTGTACATCAACTAAATTGACTGATATATGTATAAACAGTATATGGAGAAACATTAGTTGATTTTACGTTAGCTTTTTGGGTTTTCCCCATTTTCAGGTAATACAAACGCCACTTAGACATTCCATCGACGATAATTTCTCTTACTCAAGGCAACACCTGCTCTTTTTTTCTCAAATACGTTGGCTTTTTGGGTTTTCCCCATTTTCAGAAGACCAAAAAAAATGAAAAAGATCATTAATGATAAGAGGGATCAAACCGTGCAGTTGTGTTATAGTTCGTCGGTGAGAGGCCCGATTTGGTCGCCGGGACATACAAACGACGACGTCGTAGGAATCGTTTGAGAGCTATTGTTGTTTCAGAGAAGAAGCTTTGATGGAAGAAGAGTTTAAATGATTTTAGGGTTCGGGTAGGAAAAAAGGAGGACTATATATTTAACATTTTGCGGCGTTTATACAAAAAAACGCCACTATTGATTACATTATTGTGGCGTTTGTTAAAAAAACACCACTATTGATTAACACTATTGCGGTGTTTGTCTAAAAACGCCACTATTTATTATAACTATTGCGGCGTTTTAAGAATAAATGCCACTATATGTGTAATCTATTGCAGCGTTTGTGGTATAAACGCTGCTAATTTACCGATCTATTGCGGCGTTTTGGCTAAAACGCCACTATTTGTTAATCTATTGCGGCGTTTGTGGTATAAACGCCGCTAATTTACCATTAAATTGCGGCGTTTGTTGTAAAAACGCCGCTATATGTCAACTCTATTACAGCCTTTTTACAACAAACGCCGCTAAAGTATCAATTTGTGGCACTACGATTGTAAACGCTGCTATATGTTTAACTTTTGTTGCGTTTTCTCTCCAAACGCCGCTACATATCAGTTTTGCTGTAGTGCATTATGATTTGATCATTAAATAATATTTTCTATGTTTCATTTCGAGCTTTAAATGTTATATTATTTATGTTTTGATCACTTTGTAGTTTATTATCGTATTTTTGTGGATACTGGAATTTTGCCATGAGATTTAAAAATCTTTTGTTTTTGCCCTTACTTTGACTACTGTTGGACTTAGGGTAAATATCATTACATGTTTAATAGTTTAATTTCTATTATATTTCAATCACTTATTTTTCATTAAACCTTTATTTTGTTGGTTCTATATTGTATAGAAATTGTTAATTATTTCAATATTGGACAGAATAGTATTATGCTTTTATTCCCATTTCCGGTGATCACCATAAGTTTATTATTTCGAATTTGTTTTTTATATATTATATTATTCCCTTCTATGGCTATTTTTTTTTACATTCTGACTTATTAATTTTACATGCATTTTATTTAAGTTCAAGTGATGTTTAAGATATGTGTTAGTGTTACTATGGCATTAGCTATTGTTCTTTTTATAGAGTATATGCTTTTAAAATGTATTGTGTAGTTTATTATATCATATGTTATGTTAATAGTATATTACTAAGTTTCTTACTTGTATTTATTTTTCAAGAACAACGATTTGTAAAATGGGCATGGAAAGTATCACTTGACCGAAATGGTACAATCCAATATGATATTAGAACAAAATGCGAACTTGAAATAAACCGATTTCATTTTGTTAATTATTAATTCATTTTTTTAGTTGGACAATGTAATGGATATTTATAATTAGTCATTTTATTTTATTTTATGGTGATGTTCAACTTATATTCTATTTGTGTTTTTAAAAAATCAATGAGTGTGGAATATTCTTTTACAAATAAGAAATAGTTGAAATAGCTTTACTGACGGAGGATTACGAATTTTAAGATTTCTTATCGTGTAAAAGGATTTTCTTTAAGTAATTAATTCGAAGCAAATTAATTACATTTCAATAAAGTGATCATATGTTAACTATATATTCGATTCATTATTTCCATTATTACGATAAAATGTAAGCGACACAGTACCAATTTTGGGCGTTGTGGGGTGCTAATTCTTCCCCACACATAACCGACTCCCGAACCCGTTTTAATCAAATCTTTGTAAACACATACCAACTTTTGTCTTTAAAAACGATTTTCTTAAAATTGTTTTAAAAGACGTTTTTAGGTATTCGACCTACCTAACCCAAAGGTCAATGTCGACTCATTTTCCATTTTATTCAAATTAATTCTAAATCATCAAATTTTCAAAATTAAAGTCATAACTGTTTTTTAAATAATATTTAATTATTTTTTATAAAAAAATGGTTATGACTGCCCTATTTTAAGTGTTTCAATTACACCTTAAAAATGATTTGTGACAACTCTCATATTTTCTTAAAAATCTTTTCAGAAAAAAACTTATCGTCCTAACCAGACGACTTTTCATGCGAAGGGTCGGTTGCCACAGATCCAAATTTATCGAACAAAGCCCGATAAAATGGGAAAAGTATCCCCATGGGAAAACTCTCAAGAACTCAAAAATCGTTTTATTTACCTCAACCTTGAGGACAAGGTTGCTGTCCGAGATGGAGTTATTGATAAGCCACGTAGGTTCCTACGGCAGTCCATGAAGAATCCAAAATATTTTGACTAGATGGTACCTAATTGCTTGCTTAAAAAGTAGGAGGCAACTTAAATATAGGAAGTAGTTGTTATTTTATTCAGTAGGTAGTGTCCTGCTTCTTAGCAGATAGTTTTCTACGGCAGTGAATTTAAAATAAAAAAAAAAGCAAGCATTATTCCAATTAAAAGAAATCAGCAATTCATTCTCAGCACAAGCAGAATTCAATTCTTATATTAATTTTCTTTGATTAGGACCTAACAGCTGCGTAAAGGTATGTTACAAATACAAGCATATTGAGAAGCTCAAACGTCTAAATCATTGTTTTAGTATAATCAAAGGTGTTCTTGGTCGTCTTACTGTTGAGAGTAATTTTCTTTTATAACAAGAGACCTAAGCAGCTTGAACATGATTACAACAGCCTACAGGCCTTAGATACTCTATTATACTTGGCATAAAAACAAAAAGATTGAAGCTTTATGAACTGAGACTAACACAGATGGTTTGACTCTTAATTATCACCTGCAGAAGCTTAACGAGGAAGGCCAACAAGTTGCAGCAATGAACAACATGGACAGGGCTTGATGCATTACCAGTGTTGGAACGTAATTAGTTTGAAATTAATTGTTAGGGGTTTGATAAGGGTTGTTGGGCCAGCTGTAGTTGTTAACCTGTTAAGGTTTAGTCTTTGTAATGGGCTATAAAACCGGTCTTTGTAAACCACATTTCATAATTATTGTCACTCTTGATCAAATTAAATCTTAATTCATCAACAACTAAATGATTTAGTGGGATGCGACACTGAAGCATCGGGAATTTGAATCTTAATGTTTGTGAATGGAATAAATTGAATTGGAATAATCGTCCCCATATTAGACCTTTACAATACCCGATTCAAGTTAATTAATTAAAGATCAGATACTAGTAGTTATACAAAAAAATATCTCAATTTTCACATGATAGCATAGTCCTAACAGCTTGTCGTAAATGGTCATGTCGTTACATTCATTTCTCGTTACTCGTGCAATGGTTGCTCACTCTGTAGTAAGGATGGGCGTTGAATTATATGTTAGGACGTCGAACTTCTCAAATTTTAAGAAAAAACAAAATTATAAAATTTTATAGATAAAAATAGATTTTTAATAGAAAATACATAAAAATTTAAATATATGATAGTTTTAAATTTTCACGGAACAATTGTCCTCATCCATTCTCTCGGTCCATCCCTACCATGAAGATCAACTTTACTGTAATCATTTTGATATCATCGATTATTATTTTATTTTCGCGAATATACATTTTATTCGATCATTATCTTCCACCCTCATCTCTGTTGTTCTCATCAGCCAAAATCGGTCGCTTCATCTATATTCATCGTCAATCATCATTGTTCTCTTTTAGTTCAATTATCATCATCGCTAATGCCAGTTCTCGGATATCTTAAATCTCAAATCTCAAATCTTATAAATACATGATCATTGGCAGTCTCCTATTCTAATATTTATATTTTTATTATGATTTCAATTTCAGTTTCACAGGATCTCAACTATTTCATGTTTGGAATTTTTTTTTATTTAAACCTGGAAATTTCAACACGTATTCTTCTCACAATCAAAGATTGTTGTTGATGTTTACTACATGTGGTTAATTAATCACAATCGGTGATTGTGAAAAATTAGAAAAGTTGATGGCCTAAAAAATATTAGATACATGAATTTAGATTGAATTTTACTTCGAGTCATTTCGATAATTAATATAACGTTGGATATTTGGGTTGAACTGCCTTAGTAAAATATTAGTCCTCACATGGATTGCTAAAAAATTATTCTAGACAAGGGTCTCAAAGTTTTTATATTTGCATTACGACATTACTATTGTTCATGCTTTTAAATTCTTGAATAGTTTTACATCTTTTGTTCTTCACATTAATACATTATCATTGATTTGAAAATTGTATTAACCAGTCACTTTTTAGTTTGTTGTTTTTAATATACAATTAATTAGGTTGTTGATAGTTTAAAAAATCAATAATAAATCTTTGAATTAAAAGTTACAATTTTCCATTGACCAGATATTTATCAACCCTTGAATTCTCCTAAATTTTACTATTTTAGTTACGTTCTTTACCATTAATTTTTATTACAGTTTGAATTTTGAAATCTCTCTTCAATTTTGTTTTATTATTTACCTTTTTAAGAATTAATCTAAAATCATTCTTTATAAATTCGATCTTACCTATTATCTTATAATAATTTATATATCTATTAACATGATATATTTTTTATAGTCTCGACAACCCATAAAAAACTCAATAACAACGGATGCGGATCTATGTTAAGGTTTAGAGAACCAAGAAAAAAAAGGATTAATAATCCAAATCTGTGTCTGTTCTTCCTGTGGATAAAATAATACACATTTGTTTCACTGGCAGAACAAAAGAAGGATAAATTATGAAAACAGTACAACCAATTATTTCTCCCAATTATTTATGACGCGTAGAAAACAAACAAAATAACCAGGGCAAGTCACATGGGCAATAATCAACAATGGTTACTGCAATAATCTGTACAGATCAACTAATGGGGTCTAAAGAAATGGAATGTTAGTGGAAACAGTAAGGTTTGGTTGCATTAATTCTATGCTTTAGTTAACTGCAGAAGAAAGGAATAATTCATTCCAAGAATCGATCTCTCAGCTTCTTTGGTAAAACAAATCAGTGTTATCTAATCCGCCCCTAGGCCTTCAAGAATTTCGTTTGGATTCCTTCGTTTCAATTAGAGATTTATTCGTGTTCCAAATTATTTAAGAACACTTATAGAAACAATCAAATTCGTACAACAAAAGCAAATAAAACCAATAATAAGGGAGGAGAAAGAAACATCTAAATTTTAACACCACAATTAATATACTAGCATGGGGATAGAACAAATTTAAGTTGCAACCAATGTACTAGGATTGAGA
Organism: Hibiscus syriacus; assembly: GCF_006381635.1. NCBI lineage: Eukaryota > Viridiplantae > Streptophyta > Magnoliopsida > Malvales > Malvaceae > Hibiscus > Hibiscus syriacus. Next base: position 7,642,756 of record NW_024063392.1, on the reverse strand, counting down.
ATAAGATAAATATAAGTGTAGGTTTATTTATCTGTAATTGATTTTCAGGGGGGAAATTTCTTTCATTTTCAGTGTTTGGTTGACGAAAAACAGATAGTCAATATAATTTATTTTCCTTGTCAACTGTACTTCTTTTGTATTTTTAGAAAATGGCTTACGGTATGATTTTTCGTAAGTCAGTTTATAAACTTTTCACTTCAAAGCATAAACACTCAAAACATTATTATTTAATATTAATATATTATTTTAGTATCATTTTAATAAAAATATTAATTATTAAATTATATTAATTTCATAAAAATAATATTATTGAATTGTTGAATATTTAAAATATACTCCTTAAAATATAATATAATATTCCTATTTTAATAGTATTTTTATTTTAAAAAATAATTAACATAATTTATAATAATATAATTAATAATATATTATTCTTGTTTTAATAAATAATTAACATAATTTATAATACTTTTATCTTAATAAAATATAATAATATTAATGTTTTATTTATAAAATAGTAGATATAATATTTTCATAATAATATTGATATAAATAATATTAAATAAATTATTTTATTTTTAAAAAATATTATTATTATTTAATAAATAATGTTATTTATTGTATTTAATGTTTATAATAAAGAATTTTTGAAAAATTTACCAACTAGTGAAAAATAGATTACACAACATCATCCAAACACCATAAAATGATTTTCAAAAAAAATATTTTACAGGAAATGAAATTCATTTTATGGAATTTGTTTTCTATGAAACAAACATACTCTAATTTAAGGTAAAATATACTAGCATTGGGAAGAATAGAGCAATTAATAAGTAAGATTCGTTTCTTGAAAGATCAAATATAATAGCATTGGGAAGAAAAGAGCAATAAATAACGTATTGAATATACTAGGGGAAGTTATGCCGTACAACAACTTAATTTAAGGCTAAAAAATGATGGTGAATAGGTGCAACCGAAAATATGATAAAAAGCACAATATTTTCGGTTGAGTGTAACATAAAATGTTAACTTTAACCTTTTCAGTTGAACTGAAAATATTGTGAAAAATGTAATATTTTCGGATACAAAAAAAATTACGAAGAATGTATGCAAACCGAAAAATATTAAGAAAAAACTAACATTTTAGGTCGTGCTCGTTCTCTTCCATTTTTTAATCTTAATCTTAAATTAAATTGTCGTCCTTTAAACATTCTAACATAGTAGCTTCTCATTCTCTTTTTTTTTTCTTTTTCATTCTTGTTTGTTGATGGATTATGTTTTTGTCAAGTAATGGAAGAAGAATAAGTATTTCTAATCTATTAGCAGCAATTGATGCTTTAATTATATCTTAATCCAGTAACGAAGTATTCAAATTTTCTTTTGAACATTAAAAAAATGATAGTTTCTTTAAAATAAAAATGAATATATGAATAAATTATTGAAAAGAATATCAACAAATCAAATAAAATATCGTCATAAATCTTGATCCCACCGCAAACAGTAAAATTAACAAATTACAATTTCATAGGCATTCCGTGAACTAAAACAAAGTGCGAATTAGGTAACACTGAAACAAACCCCGTTACGAGAAGGTTGTTTGGCTAGGGTTGTTCAACCAATGATATCATTCCATAAACAAATAATTGGTGACATAATCCAGAATTAGCAAGATATGAAGCTCCTGCTGTAACAGTTCACTAAAGACCAAAAGCAACACAATTTCAACGCTCTGTAAGTGGTCCTAAGAACTTAAAATAAAGTATCCAATTCAGATGGAGGGCATCCTCGTGTGTTTGTTATCCGAACAAATGAAGGCAGGTGATGGTGTTTTGTTTCTAGTCAGTGGATTACTTCCAGCGGTCACATCCGAATAGCGATGGTCTAAAGGGATCGGAGAGATGAGTGTTGCTGCCTGCCATGGCTGACGACATATCTTTTTACAGACATCGTTAATTTAGGTTATTTGAAACCGGTAGGCGGTCTTTATCAGGTTGATAAAAGAGTTATTTATGAGATCGCATTTATTGGCTCCATGTGTTGTTTCTCGACAAGTTGTCAAGGGGGGTAGTACACGATAAGATTTTGTTGTTCAACTTTGCTTTTTTTATTATCATGTGCGTTTCCTATATGACCCTATAAACCAAAACAAAATAATTCCCCAGGCGACTCAAAGGACCAAGCTTAGGTACAAAGATGATGCTGCCCCCACTTTTCTGCACATTTACATATATTAAATTTGTGGTGTGTCAAATTTTCTCTAATAATAGAAATGATTCCGAGACAGTCTTATTAAATAGGATGTTTTTTTATTACAATATGTATTGATCTGTTGAGGAAGATAGTGGTGTGTGTTTTAGGTTGCAAGCAGTCAAGAAAAATTGAGTAGGATTGATGTGATGCAGGCTGAGCTATCTGTGCCATATTTAAAATTTATAAGTTTTTTTTTACGACATTTATATTCGTAAGAAACAAAAGGAAGAAAATGAAGCAAATCCAGTAAGTATGTTAATATTATATTGGCAATCACTAATAACCTAAAACTCATACGAAGAGCTAGGGAAGGACATCCTCACCAAAAACTCCCCTAGATTGACAACATTTATATATATAAATGAAAATGATCAATAAATAAATTTTAATTACCTCTTCAAGCAAAAATTTTTGATTTTATTTATATACCATCTCATTTCTTGCTATTTAACTATTTAAGGAAATAAAAAAACATTGGAATGATTGGAAAGCGATTTAATAATTGAATTTAGCTTTTCGTGATATTTCTAAAAGAATAATTTTTCAAATAAATGAAAAACAATCAACCTTTTTATATAAATTTAAAAGCTATTTTCAATAGTTTAAATACAAAATATTTATTTTTATATTAAAAAATAATTTAATTATCAATTTTATTTTCAAATGATTATTGTTTTTAAATTTATATTTCATAGGCTGTATAAATACTATCGTTTGAACTGTTTTTGCCCCTAGTTCCTATTACCATCTACCCTTGTGTGAATATAATACATATATCTATACTATGAGTACTAGATTGTTAAATCATGCATCAATAAAATGCAATTTTGTGTATATTAAAGTAGAAAATTGATTTGAATCTGGCCTATGTCATAACGTCTACCAGGGGACCCGTTAGACTTAAAATATTTAGTTTTCGGGAAAAACGATGAAATATGATTTGAAAACAATTTGATTTTGGAGTCGCCACCAACCATTAAATTAGGTAGGGTTGGAAACCTTAAACGTTAAAAAATGATATGCGTTTTACCAAAGATTCATTTTTAAGAGTTTGAGAGTCGGTTACGTGTAGGGAATGATTAACACCCCCACAACGCCCAAACTTTGGTACCTAAACGACTATATATTATTTAAATATTAGGAATTACAAACTCGAAAATATATTTAAATTATGATCATTTTATTCATTCGAATTTTTTTAAAAATTATGAACAATCTTCGGGAACGCGCTTCCTTTGTAGTTAGGAGACTTTTCTATAGATTCCCCTCACAAAAACGTTATTTCGCAGATTTCACCAAGATAAAATAAAATACAATAAAATGAAAAAAATAAAAATGAAAAAACGATGAAAAATACTCAAAATAAATAAATGTGAAATAAATAAAATTATCGAATATAAAACAATATTTATGTGAAAAATCCTCAAAAAAACACCTTCCCTTGTAGTCGGGAGATGTCTTCGTATATTTCCCTCACAATAAAATTTTTCATTTACATTTTATAAAACAATGATGATTAATAACAAAGGGTGTTAATAATTATCAAATTGTGCACCTAATAAAACGAAAAAGAAATAAATAAAAACTCGTACAAAGAATGGTTATAACAATTACATAATTTATATACATACATACATACATGAAATTATAAATTGATAAAATAAAGTCTAAAATAGAAAAAACAGAAACTTAAGAGACTAAATGGAAAAAACAAAAACTTAAAGGTCTAAACAGCAAAAAAATAGAAACTTTAAGTACTAAAATAGAAAAAAAAGACATTTAAAGGACTAAAATAACAAAAATAGACATTTAAATGACTAAACAGTAAAAACAAAATCTAAAAGGACTAAAATAGTAATTACAAATAAATCAGAGCTCAAATCATGAATATTAAATATACAGGCATCATAAATGTAAATAATCCATTAATAACATTTAGGACTAAAATGAAATAAATAGAAACATAAAGGACTAAACAATAACTAAACCAACTACCAATCAGTGACTAAAATGAAACAATTAAAAATAGAATGACCATATTCAAATATAAACAGAAAATGATATAATACATGAGATAGTGGCTAAAAAGTAAACATAGAAAGATAAAAGCTCAAATTAAGATGCCTCAAAGTTCATTAATGGCCCAAAATAAAATGATACAAAAGACTAGGGGTCTAAAGTGCTATTTACCCTAAAAGAATTAAAAAAGCTCGGTGAATTACAAATCAGAAGGACTAACCCCGTTATTTCCCCAAACCTGAAAACAAGAAAAAAGGGGGCTAAAACGACACCATTTTGTGTTGCGTATTTAATCCCCAAAATAACTTTCAATTTCTCATATCCTTCATTTCTTTTCTTCTTCAGAAACAGAGAGAGAGAAAACTCTCTCAACTCTCTCATCAGAGGAGAGAAAAACGACACCGTCGGTGGAGCTCGCTGCGGCTCACGGCGGCCGGAGAACTCAGACCACCCCAACTGGATCATCTTCTCACCCTCAACTCACCTCTCTAACTGGTTTAGCCTAGAAACACCCCTAGAGCCCTAGATCTAACTTTATACCTTTCGAAATTTTAGAGGAACGTCGACCCTCGGGCTTCCCGATGCTTCGAACTGCGGAAGAACCCTCTCTCTCTTTTTTCTTATTTATTTCTAATGGTTCGAATGGGTTTTCTTGTTTTTTCCGGGATTGGGTTCGAATAGGTAAGGATTTCTCTCTCTTTTTTCTTTCGATTTTTTTGTTTTGATTTTTGGTTCTCTCATTTTTCTCCCCTCTCCGAATGAATCCCTTCGGGTTTTTTATCTTAGATTATGTCCTTTGTTGATGGTTTGATGGATTTCTGATAGATAGCCTTGGATTTGTTGTTGATTTGTTTTCCATTGTTTAATGGGTTTATTGATGGACTGCTCTGACCTTCAGTCACTGTAGATGATAGCGGCAACGTCAGAGGCGGTCGGAGTTGACAGAAACAAAGGACAGCGGTGATAGAAGCTAATATAGGGTTTTAAAAATGCTAGAGTGAATCGGGTCGGGTCCTGGGTCACTAGGCCAGTTCGGGTCGGATCCTGGGCTTGAATCGGGTCACGGGTTAGCTGGTAATCTGATGTGCTGCCTTGGGTTGATGTTTTTGGGCTCCAGCATTGGGTTTTGGTCATTTGTTGGGCCTCGGGTAGACTAAGTCACTTGATGTTGGGCTGGGTGCTGGGTTTATAACGGGTCACTGGTGGGATTAGGCCTGCAAAATATATATTCTTGTATTAATAATAATAATTAATAAACATAATATTAATATTAATATTAATATTAATATTAATAATAATTTAATAAATAGATTAATAATAATAATAATATTAATAATATTAATAAACATAATAAACAAGAATGGGTGTCTACAGCCTATATCCCTGTACTATCCTATCAAATAGTTTATTGGGGAATGGTTTTTGTTGTTGTCCATAACATTTCCGTCTGCTCATCCCATCTGAATTGATTCATATAAGACTAAATTAAGTTTATTTTGTGGATTTGAAAATAAAAGATAGGGTTATCTACATGGAAAATCATTTATGTTTATGTTTTGTTAACTTTTGGTCACTGATTTAAAAAATATATAAGATATAGTCACTTTCGCTTTTATTTAATTAAGATGTAGTCATCACATGTTAACTATTGTTTACAATTAACAAGATATGTGACGTGATAGTTCGTATAATCACATATTTGGTCCCCATTATTTATATATTATCTCAATTTAGTTATAATTTTAAATGAATTTTAACACAAAATATATATTTTTAAATAAAAATAAAATACTTTTAAATAAAATATTCTCTTACTTTGCTTTCATTTGTTTTATTTCAACCAAAGGGTGACACATGTCACTTTTTGATTGGTGAAAATAAATATATTAAATTAAAATAAATTTAATTCTTCAACTGAATGGTGAAACGATGCATTAGGGGTGAGCAAAATTTGACTCGACTCGAAGAATAGATTTTTTCGACTCGACTCTAGAAAACTTGACTCAAATTAACTTCGAGTTATAATTTCATAAACTCGACTCGACTCGACTTGAAAAAATTTCAAGTTCAAACCGAGTTGTAAAATACAACTCAAATAACTCAAAAATTTTAGTAATTAGTGGATTGATTTTCAAGTTTGGGTTAAGTCCTTCAACTCTGTATCATAAATGTAAATCACATATGAAAAAAAATGAAGAAATATACATGTATTGTATATGGTTATAAAAGATAATTTAAATTGGAATAAAATATTATCATAATATTATAAATATTTATAATAAATTTAAATAGAAACTCAAAAATTTAACTCGACTTGATCGAACGCTCACCCCTACGTGGCATGACATGTAGCATCATTCAATTGGAGGATTAAATTTATTTTAATATATTAAAAATAAGACTAAATTGAGAGAATATGTAAATAACAAAGACCAAATGTGTGATTATATCAAAATATTTAACTGTTGTTAACGACAGTTAACTCGGGGTGACCATATCTTAATTAAATAAAAACGAAAGTGACCATGTCTTATGTTTTTTTGAAATCAGTGATCAAAAGTGGACAAAACATAAACGTAAGTGATTTTTCATGTAATTAACCCTAAAAGATAATATTTAATTTTTTTTTGAATAATTGTGTTTGTGAGATGTATGCACATCAATAATTGATTTAAAAAACTAAACACATATTATTTTATATAATCGTTCAAATTATAAAAAAAAATACAAGGCAAAAAAAATTGTTTTTTCATTTAACATTGTCTAACTTTAAAGTTTTCAACAATTTTTTAATTCAATTTGTTTAGAACATTTCACGGTTAAGGTTATTTATTTTTTAGGTAAACCTATGTAAAAGCATACGAAGTTTTCCTCTCAAACTTAAACTTCCGAGCTCCATTTGATTCACTGATAATAGAACATTTAATATGAGCGGTAAGGAGATTGTAGACACCCGTTTTTGTCCGGGTCTAAAAATATTTTATCGTATAATTATTTATTATTATTATTATTATTATTGTTAATATTTTTATTAATTATATTAATGATTTTGCAGGCCTATTTTTTTTTTCATGTGCGCAGGTGGCTGCACGTTGTCCCTACTTCCCCTTCTTTTGCTCACTTACCGGCCTTCGTGGTTCCGTGATTCCCGAGCCGTTAATGGACGTGTTGTCCACCGAAACAGAAGGAACCATTGAACTACTTTATATACAGCTCTATGCGCCAAATAGAGGGGAGGGGAAAAAAGGGTTAAAACAGAGGGAAATAAATGAAGATAGAATCGGAGGCCATGGTCGCTCGTCCATAGCTCCAACATCGCTCCTCGGAGTTCACCACGGTAGACATGCCCCTTGACTATCTGAAAACTCTCCCGTAAACCCAAATTAATATCTCCATGAGCCAATAACATCCATAGACTTCTAAACCATTGCTCAATAGCCCGCTCTTAACACCATCTACCGACCAATGACCTTCGGTCGTGGCTCCCAAACACCATCCTCAACCGTGCCTTACTACCTCAAATCCTTCACGATAACAATGAAGTTGGATCCTAAAACACCATCCTCCATTATGCTCCCAAATCCAACGACAGTTACCACATGCCATATTACGAGATGAAGCCGATCTCTGACGTGCTCCGAAAATGCTCCTCGCCTTGTAACTTCCTTGTTTTCGGGCTAACTCCGAAAACCCTTCTCTGGAAATCGCTGAACCACAATGGCCGCACGGTGTTCATTGAAGAAAACCAGTATTACGCCACTTATTACGAGGTGTTGCTTCCCGAGGTCGACATCTTCGATGTCCAATACACGACAAGGATGAGTGAAACCAAAGAACTTATAGCTTCGGCCACAAATCAACAACGAAGGCCGACCGGAGCACAAGAAAAACATCAAAACCTTGAGAGATGATATCCCAAAGAACGACGCATGCCTCTGTCACGCTATATGCGTAGAGGGTGGGATGCTGGTCGCGGCATCAGCTTTGTTCTTCCACGACATCGACCCTAAAATATAGTTTCTCATCGATGAGACCCTAGTTTTCGCTTGGTGGTTGTGCGACATCTACAACAATTTGTTCCGACAATCACTGCAGAAGAAATATCATCTCAAGAACTCGCCGTGCAATCCTTGCATGGTTCATTGTTGCATGCATTGGTGTGCGTTGTGTCAAGAGCATAGGGAAGTTAAGAACCATCTGTCGGTTAACCTTGATTTGAAAATGACACTTGCCAAAGCTTATGTCATAATGGCAAAAAAGCACAATAGTTTTTACCTTGCCTGGGAGCCTGTCGTTTTTAATTTACACATATTTTAACATTTTCTCTAATTTATATTTTTCCTCTTTAGTTAATTTAGTATTTTTTTTAATCTAACATTCTTCTTTCTTTTTTAGGAATAATTTCAACTAATCAAAGGTAAATGATTTAAATCGAATTTTTAAATTTAAATTTAAATTTTTAATTTTTCACAATTAAGACAACCGATAAATTAATTGGTACCGAAAGGGCAGTTCAAGGGTGCTAATCCTTCCTTGACCGTAACCGACTCCCGAACCCGACATATCACTGGTACAACGCAGATCAGGTAAGATGGTGTCCGACCCACCTAAATTCGTTTTAAAATGGTCGGTGGCGACTCCAATTCGTTTAATCCAAGTCGAAGCCCAATTCCGGGGCCCAACCGAAAGACGGTTCCGACAGCTTGGCGACTCCACTGGGAAAGGTAAGTGAGTCAGGCCAGAATTAATTTTCGGTTGTCTTTTTATGTGAAGATTGTAAATTTAAATTTTAATTTATTTATTCGATTCCAATTATTTACCTTTGATTATTTTTCCAAGTAATTAGTTGTACTAACGTTTGTTCAATGATTTCAGATTTTTTAAAATTTTCATCTTTGGCTCTATACCCGAGCTCCAAACCCTTTTAAGTGGGGGTGAAAGCGACGCATTCGTGTGAATTTATTCACCGCATATGCCTAGCAAGTAGCCTTCGGGATTCATATATCTTATGTCTTCGTGTGAATTTATTCACCGTGCGGGCATAAGGGAATGTTTCCTTCTCGAGTTTAACTTAGTCCACATAAGCTTGTAATGGGCTTAGGACTAAGGGTCTGGCAAGCCCAAGGGGACACCAGCAAGGAGAACTCGAGTACCTTTTTAGAACCTAAACCGGGAGATTATAGAGAATTAGAGCCCACCCCAAAATCTCATTCCAAACCCTAGGCTACTTTATTTCCTACTTTACTCTCTGTTCGAAGCATGCGAACTAGACAAATATGCGGTTAGGATTTGTTTGAAATTAGCATGCGGGATAGAGATCATGTCTGGGTAGGAATACTAAGCATGTTCGGGTAGATATCATGTGGGGTAGGACTTTTCATTTTCATCTTTTTTTATTATTATCCTTATCTCACTAACTTTTTTTCTCCTTTTATTTTTGTGTTCTTTTGCATTTTTTTATCATTCACATCATTAAAACGAGGTGTTGATCCACCAAAAATGTGTTTGTTAAAACATGAATAATCTGCATTAATGGACAAAGGGGTTATAATACAAAGAGATAAAAAGCTCAGAAGTCCAATCGGTATCAAAGAATACTTAGAGGCAAAGGTTGCAGGGGCAAGATGAGGAAATGGTTACTGACCTGGAGAGTCCTTTCAAAAATTACGAGAACAAGATGGTGAAACCCTAGCTAAGCCGGAGACCATCATTTATGAATTCCAAAAACAAGTCGACAAACTTCGGATGGAGGGTTCCAATGGCACTTTCGTTTGGAACGAGCTCGGCATAGAGTGAAGGCCGGAGATGCAGTCATTCGAGACCTTTTTTGGAACAAGCAACTCGTTACCCGCACAAGTTTAGCCAAAGGAACTGGAATGGTTCGACAAGATATTCAACCGGTGAAAAAGCGGAAGACGAATCAACTTTCCAGAGGCTGTGCGGGATCTATACTATCAAAAAGTTTTTTGTCTCTTCAGACGTAACATTTTTGTCCCCAATAAGGATTATTCAGAATAATAGGCACATTTTTCAGATCAATGCCTCGGACATTTCATGCTTCATGCATTTAAACATTTTGCATTTTGTTCATTTCTTTACATTCACATTAACTGTCTTCACAGGATTCATCAAAAAATGAGAACACTTCGACCCTATGACATATAAGGAGCTTTACCAACATTTGTTCGACGCACATGTGGTGTCACCATATCCAGAGAAATCTATGAAGCCCCGTACCCCAGGTAGTATGATGAGAACGCTCATTGCAGCGGAGTCCCGGGGTGCACTATCGAGAATTACTCCACAATCAAGAGAATCATACAGAAAATACGTAACAAGAATCGGATCGACTTCAACAACTTGGGGGCATCCAAGTGAGGAAGACCATTTCATCATTTGAGACATTTTGTTTGAATTTGTTTTTCCATTTTTTCTCAAGTTTTTATAAGGACTTTTAAATAAATTTATGTTACTTTAAAGATGTTAAGCAATGGATCACATTTACAAACTTGCAATTCTTTGAATATCATTTGAATTAAGAAACTCTGTGAATGGTTCAAAGTTACGGATCTTTGACAAAGTAACATGTTTTAAAACAAGGACCTTGACCTTACCCAAAATATACCCTCAAACACGTACCCTGCTCTTACAATTAACTAATACAACCTTTCCTTTCATAAGGTACGGACAACATGGGGCATCATTTGCATATGACAATTACTATGTTTTTTATTTAAGATGTTCAATGATGATGATGATCTTTACAAATGAAAGAGTCGAGTATGTGAATCTAGTTTAGGTCAGTTGCTTGAAAATTGAACTCTAAAGATGAAATTTTTTACTTTCAACAAACACGTAGACTATAACAGGTTCTTCTTGACAATCTTAAGAAATTAAATCCGTAAAACTGAGCTATTCCACTAAGGCAATTGGTTATAGAGGAAACTTGAAAGCCCTGGCCTTATGAGTAGATTACGTTCAAACCATGACATTGCTCGGACACTTGGCAATTCGGTGTTTGCTCCACTGCTCTTGTCAGGCTGAAGACTCTGTGATGAGATGAACCCTTCAGTTAACTTGATAACTGTGATTATAATATTAAGCTGTCCCTCTAAAGCAATTGGTTAAACGCCCCGGCTTTATGGATTCAGCTAGTCAGATAATGCCAAATTAAATCAAATTTATCTAAGCAAGAAATTTTCGGTAAAATGGACTAAGGGAGTTAAGGAACACCTGTTATAGTCAACTACACACAAGCACTCAAGAATTTCATTTTTAGACCGATGTTTTTGCACTGCCTTTGTTGGAGGAGCCTACAAAGCTTGAACAAATAGAAGATTTCAGAGGACTGAAATAAAAGGCCTAGTAAGTGATCATGCTAGTTGTGTCATTTTGTCCGCACCCAATTGAAGTGCCAAAGCATGTTGCGATATTTAAAAAAAAATGACATTTTTTTTACCAAAATCTTACAAAGGAGGCCAAGCTAAAGCCAACCCATCCATTTGACACTGGTCAAAGAGCTGTAACTCTGAAAACGTTAAAAGAGCTATTGATTCCTTTGATATTTTTTGAACTCACATTTACAATTTGATTCAATTGCGAACAATATTTTACAACATTTTTATCATGTCTCTCCTAAAACAAGAAAAAGGATAAAAACATTTTCAAGCAGAATAGTCTCAGATATGAAAGGTATGTAAAGCCAAAGCTCGGGAAGCAAATGGGGCACGATCCATTCCAAGGACCTGATTGACAGACAAAGAGCGAGACTCCATCCAGAAGATAACACATAATTCATTCATATTGCATGCATCTTAAACATACTTAGGTGCATCACATTCATCATTTTAGCATACACGTTTTTGCAGCTTTTAGAGTCAAGTTTTGACTTTAGGTTGAAGGATACTCGATTCTCAAACGCCTTCAAAGAAGGATGGTGGTTGATTAACTCGGCAGTAAAAAGCTACACCTCAACCGACTTGACATCTTAGAACCAATTTCAGATAGGTTCGAGAACCAGTTCAAAACAAATCCAGTTCGACACAAACTCAACCATGAGCAGTATGTTTCCAGTTAACACTTTCAAGCCAGATTTCAATTTCACAACGAAAGGGCCATCCGCGATTTCAACTCCACGACGGAGGATATCGTGCCACTCGAGACAACGCAAGTTCAACTTCACGACAAAGGGACCGCTGGTTGTCAACAAACAATTTCCCAATTTCAGAGCCAATTTCAACTTCACAGCGAAGGATATTGGACTCCAGACAACGCATGTTCAACTTCACGACGAAGGGACCGCTGGTTGTCAACAAACAACTTCTCAATATCAGAGCCAATTTCAACTTCACAACGAAGGATATTGGACTCCTGACAACGCAAGTTCAACTTCACGACGAAGGGACCGCTGGTTGTCAATAAACAATTTCCCAATTTCAGAGCCAATTTCAACTTCACAACGAAGGATATTGGACTCCAGACAACGCATGTTCAACTTCACGACGAAGGGACCGCTGGTTGTCAACAAACAACTTCTCAATATCAGAGCCAATTTCAACTTCACAACGAAGGATATTGGACTCCAGACAACGCATGTTCAACTTCACGACGAAGGGACCGCTGGTTGTCAACAAACAACTTCTCAATTTCAGAGCCAATTTCAACTTCACAGCGGAGGATATTGGACTCCAGGCAACGTATGTTCAACTTCACGACGAAGGGACCGCTGGTTGTCAACAAACAACTTCTCAATTTCAGAACCAATTTCAACTTCACAACGAAGGATATTGGACTCCAGACAACGCATGTTCAACTTCATGACGAAGGGACCGCTGGTTGTCAACAAACAACTTCTCAATTTCAGAGCCAATTTCAACTTCCCAACAAAGGATATTGGACTCCAGACAACGCAAGTTCAACTTCACGACGAAGGGACCGCTGGTTGTCAATAAACAACTTCCCAATTTCAGAGCCAATTTCGACTTCTCAGCGAAGGATCTTGGACCCAAGACAACACAAGCTCAACTTCACGACGAAGGGGCGGCTGATTGTCAACAAAATTTCATTCAGAGTCAATTTCAACTTCACAGCGAAGGATATTAGACTCGAGACAGCACAAGTTCAACTTCACAAACGAAGGGACGATTGGTTGTCAACAAACTTTCCAGTTTCGAAGGCAATTTCAACTTCACAGCGAAGGATATTGACATCGAAACAGCACATTGGATTTCAACTTCACGACTCAACTTCACAACGAAGGGGTCATCTACGACTTCGACTTCACGAAGAACGATATCGTACCCAAGGGATTGACTTAGTGTCACGACAAACACTATCAAGACTCAAGAGAACCGGACAAAAACTTGTTGTCTTTTTCATCTTTGTCTTATTTTTGTTAACACAAAAATGTACAAAGAGGGGCAGCTGTAGACACCCGTTTTTGTCCGGGTCTAAAAATATTTTATCGTATAATTATTTATTATTATTATTATTATTATTGTTAATATTTTTATTAATTATATTAATGATTTTGCAGGCCTATTTTTTTTTTCATGTGCGCAGGTGGCTGCACGTTGTCCCTACTTCCCCTTCTTTTGCTCACTTACCGACCTTCGTGGTTCCGTGATTCCCGAGCCGTTAATGGACGTGTTGTCCACCGAAACAGAAGGAACCATTGAACTACTTTATATACAGCTCTATGCGCCAAATAGAGGGGAGGGGAAAAAAGGGTTAAAACAGAGGGAAATAAATGAAGATAGAATCGGAGGCCATGGTCGCTCGTCCATAGCTCCAACATCGCTCCTCGGAGTTCACCACGGTAGACATGCCCCTTGACTATCTGAAAACTCTCCCGTAAACCCAAATTAATATCTCCATGAGCCAATAACATCCATAGACTTCTAAACCATTGCTCAATAGCCCGCTCTTAACACCATCTACCGACCAATGACCTTCGGTCGTGGCTCCCAAACACCATCCTCAACCGTGCCTTACTACCTCAAATCCTTCACGATAACAATGAAGTTGGATCCTAAAACACCATCCTCCATTATGCTCCCAAATCCAACGACAGTTACCACATGCCATATTACGAGATGAAGCCGATCTCTGACGTGCTCCGAAAATGCTCCTCGCCTTGTAACTTCCTTGTTTTCGGGCTAACTCCGAAAACCCTTCTCTGGAAATCGCTGAACCACAATGGCCGCACGGTGTTCATTGAAGAAAACCAGTATTACGCCACTTATTACGAGGTGTTGCTTCCCGAGGTCGACATCTTCGATGTCCAATACACGACAAGGATGAGTGAAACCAAAGAACTTATAGCTTCGGCCACAAATCAACAACGAAGGCCGACCGGAGCACAAGAAAAACATCAAAACCTTGAGAGATGATATCCCAAAGAACGACGCATGCCTCTGTCACGCTATATGCGTAGAGGGTGGGATGCTGGTCGCGGCATCAGCTTTGTTCTTCCACGACATCGACCCTAAAATATAGTTTCTCATCGATGAGACCCTAGTTTTCGCTTGGTGGTTGTGCGACATCTACAACAATTTGTTCCGACAATCACTGCAGAAGAAATATCATCTCAAGAACTCGCCGTGCAATCCTTGCATGGTTCATTGTTGCATGCATTGGTGTGCGTTGTGTCAAGAGCATAGGGAAGTTAAGAACCATCTGTCGGTTAACCTTGATTTGAAAATGACACTTGCCAAAAGCTTATGTCATAATGGCAAAAAAGCACAATAGTTTTTACCTTGCCTGGGAGCCTGTCGTTTTTAATTTACACATATTTTAACATTTTTTCTCTTAATTTATATTTTTTCCTCTTTAGTTAATTTAGTATTTTTTTTAATCTAACATTCTTCTTTCTTTTTTAGGAATAATTTCAACTAATCAAAGGTAAATGATTTAAATCGAATTTTTAAATTTAAATTTAAATTTTTAATTTTTCACAATTAAGACAACCGATAAATTAATTGGTACCGAAAGGGCAGTTCAAGGGTGCTAATCCTTCCTTGACCGTAACCGACTCCCGAACCCGACATATCACTGGTACAACGCAGATCAGGTAAGATGGTGTCCGACCCACCTAAATTCGTTTTAAAATGGTCGGTGGCGACTCCAATTCGTTTAATCCAAGTCGAAGCCCAATTCCGGGGCCCAACCGAAAGACGGTTCCGACAGAGATCAAGAAAGAAGAAAAAAAATAATATATTTTAATTTTATGTTAATTACAGGGTGAAAATCATAGATCAAATTAAAATAAGAGCGAAGCCTCGATTTAAACTTTACCAGTTTCGAGAAAAAAAATAAATGGAGAAGAAAAGAGAGAGAGAAAGGGAATGTTTTAGTCCTATTTATGTCATAAACGATGGTCGCGACGTTCAAATGGGGGGGGGGGGATGTCAAGTTCTTTTGAAATTTTCAGAACTAAAAAAATCCAAAACTCGGTATTTTGTTGTTGATGTCGAATGAACAAAATGAGAGAAATTTAAAAGTTTAATGATGGAATTAAAATATTTTAAAGTTGAGTGACTAAAAGAAAAATATGGGGGAAGTTGAGTGGTGAAAAATAATTTACTCTTCATATAAAATAATTATGATTAAATTCATTTTAACGAATAACATTTTCCATCTTTTTCAATTTGACCCAACCTACTTGCATATATTTTAAGATTATTATGCCACGTTTGGTATATAACACAAGGAAAATGTTTAGTTATTATATATGTTTCAAAATAATTTATCATAACCAAAGAAGAATTAGTACAAAATCTGAAGTCAAAATGGGTAAAAAAATTAGGTAAAAATATCACATGTTCAAAATAAGCGATATTTATCCATTCTGTTTATTCAATTTAAATCATTTGATTAACTAAAAAATATTAAGTGAAGTTAATTTATTATTAGCTCATGTACGGAAACATGAGATTTTAAATAACACTCCTATCAAACATAGCATATATACTGTTAACTTATATTTCGAAAATTATGACTCAATTATATTATATCACATCAATAGCAGATCTAAAAATATTTTTTAGGGTGAACACGTATATGTTAATCACATAAATTTTTTGTACAAAGTGATTCCAACTAAAATTTCAAGGTAGACACAACTATTAAACATGTAATTATCTGAAAAATTGAATTTCAGGATAGTCACGTGCCTACCCTAGATCCTTAATAGATCCGTCACTATGACACTTTGATGGGGTAAACAAAATCTGATTTAATTCGAAAAAATTATTATTATTTATTTTAAATTATGCAAATCAATTCAAATCAGTAGTCAATTTTCAAATTCAAAATTTACCAGTTCAAAAAAATAGAAAAATTGAATTTTAATTGTTTTGACCTTGAGTTTCTAATTTAGTCTCTAATTCTTTATTTCATTAAATCATCCTTATGTAAATCTAGTTGGAAACAAATTTTAACCACATTCCCCTAAATCATCGTAGAATATTTATGTAGCTTTTCAATCTTCTTTTTGATTTTTTTTAATTTAATCCTTTAACGTCGTATGATATTTGTTTCTTCATTTTCTCTTTCATTTTGTATCTATTTTGACTAAATATAAATCTCAAGCTCCTCTAAAACTATAGAATACTTTATATAACTTCAATTCAAATTTTTAACAATTTTTGCATCTAGTTTCTTTGAATGATTGTAATGTGTTGTATTTCAATTACAAACGTCAGAATATATACATTGTACATTGAGTATTCTAAGCCTAGAAATTAGGAACTAATTAGCAAAGAATAAGGCAGAATAGTCACAAGATTATCGCCTTTACAAAAATAGGAGATATGTACAACTATAGAATATATTTATCAGATATTCTAACACACACCCTTAGTCGAAGCGGGAGGTTTACGAACGCTGAGACTATCCCGAAAATCTTCAAATAAAATACGAGGTAGGCCTTTTGTAAAAATATCTGCAATCTGATAACGGGAAGGAACATGTAGGACTCGTACTTCGCCTTTAGCGACCTTTTCCCTGACAAAATGAATGTCCATCTCAATATGTTTGGTACGCTGATGTTGTACCGGGTTTCCTGATAAATAAATGGCACTCACATTGTCACAATAAACCAGAGTATCTTTATGAATAGGACAGTGAAGCTCAAGTAATAAATTTCGGATCCAACAAGAATCAGAAACTACATTAGGTACTCCTCGGTACTCTGCCTCAGCACTGGAGCGTGACAAAGTTGGTTGTCTTTTGGACGACCAAAATATTAAATTGTCACCTATAAAGACACAATAGCCGGAAGTAGACCATAAGACAATGTGCCCTGCAAGCAGCGCATAATACACTTAAGAGCACTCATATGTTCGTTCCTGGGATCATGCATATGAAGACAAATATGTTGAACTGCATAAGATATGTCAGGTCGAGTAAAAGTAAGATACTGTAAAGCACCGGCCAAACTGTGGTACTTGGTGGGATCCTCATAAGGTGAATCCTTCGAAGCACTGAGTTTCGGTTTGGTGTCAACAAGAGTGGGAGAAGAGCTGCAATTAGCCATACCAGCTCTTTCAATGATATCTGTTGCGTACTGTTGCTGAGATAAAAACATACCATTAGCATTGCGGGATACAACAATCCCCAAAAAGAAACTAAGAGGACCCAAGTCCTTCATAGTAAATTCAGTACCAAAGAGAGCCATAAAGTGTTTTCTCAATCGATCAGATGAAGCTGTAAGAATGATATCATCAACATATAACAAAATATATGCCATATCCGAGCCCTGATTGTAGATAAACAAAACATTATCCGATTTATTGTTAGAAAACCCAATAGTGGCAACAAAATCTGCAAATCGCTGATACCAGGCTCGCGGAGTCTGTTTAAGGCCATAGAGTGATTTCTTTAGTAAACACACATGATTAGGGCGACTTTTGTCGCAAAAACCTATAGGCTGATGCATATATACTGTTTCGTTGAGATAACCATGTAAGAAAGCATTCTTGACATCTAACTGGTGAATAGGCCAAGATTTCGAAATAGCAATGCTAAGAACAATACGAATAGTAGCCGGTTTGACAACTGGACTAAAAGTCTCATCACAATCAACCCCTTGCTGTTGAGTTTTCCCATCACCTACAAGACGAGTTTTATACCGCTCAAAAGAACCATCAGATTTTCTTTTATGTCGAAAAATCACATAGACCTGATTACATTCACATCCGGTGGCCTAGGTACCAATTCCCATGTTTTATTAGCAGTAAGAGCATTAAATTCATCTAACATTGCCTCTTTCCAATTTGGGTCATGAATAGCACTAATAGGGTTCTTAGGTAATAGAGAAATATTAGTGGTAGTCAGGGCCGAGAAATTAGAAAAATATTTCGTGTTTGGTTTGTAGATGCCATTTTTAGCTCTTGTTGTCATTTGATGAGGGGTAAGATCTGGTAACAGGGTGGGAATGGGTGTAGGCTAGTGGTCTGGGATGTGGAGGGTAACAGTACCGGGTGAGAGATTCGGCCCAGAAGAAGAAGGCCCAGTTTGAGAGTGAGGAGGCGAAGATGGGCTGAGAGGAGTAGGCCCAGCAGAGGGTGTGGGCTATAGTGAGTTTGACGCCACATGCCTAGGAGAAGAGGTTGGGTCAGCTTGGTGCTCTAAATTAGGAGTTGGAACGCTTTGGTGAGCCAAGTGATGTAAGATTGGATTATAATCCAGATATTCTAACATTCTTAAATTTATATTTTTATTCAATTTGATCATTTGGCTATAACTTTTTGCAAATTATTTGTTCTTATAAACTCCATGACTCCTTTGTATCCTATCAATGCTTTGTCCTTATTATAAATATATTTTATAATTTTAGATAGTATTTAATATATTAAATGGCATTATACATTTTACTAATGCATATAAAAAATATATATGCATATCTTGTATGGTTAGAGAAATATGTTTAAGTAAAAATCCATTTGTACCATAATATTATAATAACTATAATAATTTAAGCATAAACTTAAAAATTTTGAATCAATTATAATTTCATAAAACTTTAAAAATCAATTATAATTCTCAATTTGATTAACAAACAAACAAAAATGCTCCCCTCTCTTCCCAACCCCTCACAAGTCACAGCTTCAATTTTAGAAATCTGCTATCCCTTCTCCTATCTCATTTTTAGAAATCTCATACTGATCTCAATGATTCACCTACTTTCCTTACAGGACAGAGAAAACCTCAATCAAATCAAGTGTCATGCTATATATTATACTATTTATTTTATTTAAGTAGCTAAGAAACGAAGGGATAATATTAAAGGTTGGATGAAGACATGTGATGGAAGAATGCTGAAAGGGAGAAAGAAGAGAATGCAGATCTGTAGAGAAATTAGAAACAAAATTGGTGTATTTGGAAACCCTACGCATATGCATTCGGTGTTGGATTTGTACGGATCTTGCAATCAATAATGAAGACAATTGTCATCAAACTGTGATGAACGGTCGTGTCCTTTTTCCTTTCTATAAAAGATTTGGAAGATATTACGTGAAAGCACTAGACATGACAGAGCCACCACACATTCATCTTCAACTTGCAGGTTTCCTTTTATGTTTTCGGTTTCAACTCCGCTTTCAAATAATAATTAAAAAAAACATTATTTTGATTTCTTCAAATTTATTCTTCCATTGACATTCACTCCCCAACTCTTACTTCACGTCCTTTTGTTCTAAGTAACAAATATGATTTTTTTGTAAAATAAATGTTAAATAATATTTTTCATTGTAGTTGAATAACATTTCATTCCGTAATTATTTTAAGGTTAAATTATTAATATTTGTTAAAGAATTATTATCCAGTGATAATATGATATATTACAATATTTAAAAATTATCTTTTGAAATAAAAAAATAATTTTACAAAATATTCTATTTCTATTTACGTTTTTACCCTTCTTCTCCCACCCCTTCCGTTCCGCTGACTCTGTCAAAGTCCCTGGGCAAAGGGTTGGTTGAGAATATCGGATTAAGGGTCGGTGGTTGGAATAGGGCTAACAGTTAGGGTTTGTGTATATTTTTTATTTTAAAATTTATAGATTTTTAAATAAATTAAAAGGAAAATTGAAAGCCTACCACGTGTTCATAAGGATCCTCTATTAATAATCTACATGTCATAGGTTGTTTAGGATATAAACGGCATTTTATTGTTATTTTGTGAGCAGAGTGATAGTAAAGCTTAATTAAAGACGATATATGATATGATGTTCATGTTTGGATTTTGTGAAGCAATAACATCAACAAATCCAGAGTATATGTAGTGTTACGATTTTCACATATCAACCCCATGTAACGAGGCATGGAACATCAACTATCATAGCTCGACTCATAGAAAAGCCCTGTCATCCCATATAGGTAGAAGAATTGATGAGAGTTATAATCAGGACGGAGCTCCTGAGGGCTCAAGGGGCTCTTGCTCTGTTAAAATTTACATATTCAATATAATTTTAATTTAATAATATTTTAATTCATATAAAAATCAATATTTAAATTAAAAAAAAATTTATTAAATATTTAATCAAATAGGGTCGAATTAAATAATGATAAGATTGTGTTTTCAAATTTTTGGTCTAATTATAATTTAAGTCATTGTAAGTTTAAATATTAGAAAAATTAGAAATTATCTTTTTGAGTTTTGAGTTTTTTTTAATTTAAGGTGAATACAAGGTAATATATTTATTAAGACTTTCAACTATATGATAATGAACGCTCATACCCCTACATATGTGCTTGAACTCAGGACCTCAAGGATATCAACAATCCCTTATCACTAAGGTCGCTGATTCATATTAAATTTCGAGTTTAAATACCTAATAAGTCTTTATATTTTCTTAAATAATCTAATATTTTGAACCTTATCAATATTTAATTCTAGATCCGTCCTTGTTATAATACTTATTAGTCTTCTCATCACCCATATTTACAACGGTTAAAACAATTTTAAATTAAAAAAAATACTAGTCCACAACAATATATAGGCTTTAGGATTCCCATTTAACTATTACTAGTAATTACCATTTTTAATCTTTATTTTTCCATCATATGGAGAGATGGGCGTCTGGGACCAACATTAACCCTCAAAGGATTAGCCATTTCACATGATAGCCTAAGAACCTCGGATAAGTCTGGGGTGATTTCATCCGACGGTAGCCATTCGAACTCATGCACAAGGGTGGCAACCCAGAAGCTGACGGTGGTCAAACCCAAGTTCTTTCCCGGGCATATCCGCCTGCCCGACCCGAATGGTGCCAACCTAAGATCCGAACCAAGCACCGAAAACTCCACCTCACCCTCTTTAGTAACAAATCTATGGGGCATAAATTCCAGTGGGTCCTCCCACTCTTGGGGGTCCATCGTGATAGCCCACATGTTAACCATTGCCATTGTCCCTTTCGGCACATCATACCCATCGATGGTTGCATCGGTGATAGCTAGGCGGGCCCAAGAGAGAAGTGGGCCCGGCGGATGAAGCCTTAGAACCTCCTTGATCACTGCCGTAAGGTAAATCAATTTCGTTACATCAGACTCATCAACAGCTCTTGATCTGCCAACAACTCTGTCAAGCTCATCGTGGACCCTTTGTTGAACATCAGGATGAAGCACAATCCTAGCTAGAATCCATTCGATCAAGACCGCCACGGTGTCAGTTCCCCTGAATATCATTTCCTACACGATAAACAAATGGCCGTATTTAGTACCACCAAGCTCGGAACCAGAAATAATATTATTTGACTTATCATTTAGTAAATGTCATTTTTGGACCCAAAAATAAATACTATTGGATATATAGCTTACCCACAGGACGGCGATCATGTCGGAATCTGATAATTTATCGGCACCTTGGAGAGAAAGTAAAACATCAACAAAATCCTGTGTTTCGCCGTTTGTTTTAGCTCTGTGTTGGGATATAATTCGGGAGACAAAGCGGTTAACTTTAGGTACAAGGTTTGAGCATCGAACTCTGATTTTTTGAGGGTCGAAATCTGCTAACCAAGGAAGATGGTCGGACCAGTTTAGTGTGCCAAGTAAATCGTACCCTTCATCAACCAGAGCTTGAAGTTGTTCAACTCCGTTATCGGCTGAATTCAACCTGTATTTTTGTCCAAATATCGAAGCCATCATGTTGTTCAAAGAAGCTCGTTTGAGCACTTGGCGAACGGGAATACTTTGGTCATGTTGAGCAAATAAGGTGACCATTTCAGAGGCAATCTCGCGTCTCTGATCCTCGGCGCCTTTTATTTGCTTAGGACAGAAAAGGTGCGTGGCCGCGATTCTCCTGAGGGTTCGCCAGTAAACACCGTAAGGAGCGAAGCCGATAGCTCGGTTGAACATCAAGCTATAAGCTGACTCTTTCACCGGCCGATCAGCAAATACAGAGCTGTTAAGAATCTCTTTGGCTACACCAGGATTACACGTGACGATAACACGAGTGTCACCGAGGCTGAAGGCCATTAGCCTCTTGGCTTTGCAGGCTTCAGCAGCGGCCGCAATACGATGGTGAGCCAAGGAGCTGGCCATGAGGTTCATGCTGCCAATCAGAGGCAACCCTCTAGGCCCTGGAATTGGCTTGTTAGAGCGGTTAAAGAACCAGAACTTTCCCCAAGCTGGACCACCGGGGTGAGCCCAGTAAACAAGGGTCATAACAAGCCAGGCAAGAAGGATGATCAGAACTGAGCATGCAAAGCTTTCTTCTGAAAAAGCTCTCCATCTGGATGCGAGGGCAAAGAGCCACACACTCTCAATGTCACTTCTCATGGCCGGATCTGGGAATTAAAACAAGGTAGTTGAAGAAGGATGGTTTGGGGTGTAAACTAACCAGTGTGGTGGCTACTATTTATATAGGCAAACATCTTAAACGGGGACAACATTAAGTAACCGCTATATTATACAACTACTTTTCTATTCATTATATTCTTCAGGAATACGGTGGTACGTAACTTTTCTTATTAATTAAAGTACAAGAGCCGCCACGATCACCCGACGAACTATAGGGGAAAGAGAGCTCCGATATTGTTTATTTTATTAAGTTAAATAAATATAATATAGTATCTCTTTAAAATTAATTTTTAATTATTTTGATATTCAACGTATACAATTTGATATTTTTGATGTTTGAATTCTAAACTTTAAAAAATAATAATAAAATTTTCACCATCACCTAATTTTTAGGAGCTCTAACACCAGAGCGCGTGGAAACACGACCTTATTATCCTAGAATCGTGCCTTCGTTGCTGACGTTTTATTTATTTGTTGGGAAACTACACAAAGTGAAAGATGACTGCTAAATGACATTGGGTTGACCGACTCTAGCTTATTGAAGCCAATTTGATGTGTAAAACGAATAAAGAAAATCTCAAGACCATTTTTTGTGCAATATATATTATTACTTGTTTTGATATTGTCATTTTCATTCCCAACCCTGGCATGTTCTTGGAAACATGCTTTTAAATTTAATTTCATTTAGCTGTTGTTGGATAATAAAGGAATTATCAATAATTAGAATGCCCCACAGCTCCAAGTAGATAAAAATACAACTATTGATACAACCTAATTCAGAATTAATTTTAATTTATTAACTGAATCTGACCCTTTGTATATTCAAATTATAAATATATTTAAAAAGTTGTGTATAACTAAATGTGTACGGAAATCCGTTATGTAAAGTATGGTAATAGCTGGTCTAAATGTCTAATGAGAAAATATAAATGAAATTGTAAGACGGCGGTGGAGAAGACAAGTGAAGATGGGTTTCAAGTTCCAAAAGAATGAGAGGGGGGGGGTCGTGTGCAGGGATGTTGTCGGGTGGCGTAGCAACGATAGCACATGACACCCATGCACCTATGCCGCCCTCCCCCATACACTGCATTTTGGGACACCCAGCATGGCTTAAAATCACCATATCTAAAATCGTCGGTAAACACCAAAAGTCCGTATTTCCCTGCCTTTTCGACACGCGTACGTTTCATACAAATGTCTATGTACATGACGGTGACAACTCCTCCTACTCTTTTCCATACCGATCCCTCACACGTGGCCTCATCAAACACTCCTTTTTCTTCTTTCGACACTGATATTCCTGTAATGCTCATGCTTTGTTTGCAATTACGAGGTTAGAAGCGTCAACTGAAAATTTCGACCGTTAAACTTGTTATAATATGGTGTCCACGTATTAGTCATTCAGTCGGCATGAGCAATCCCTGACCGTTGACGTTGCTAGCCATGAAGCAACCGGTAGTCAGAACTCACATGTTTGAATTTTTTTCCTTTAAAACTTGAAAGGGCAAGAGAGTAAAACAAAGGTTTAATATAAAAAAACGTGCATGAATTTTATATATGTTTTAATATTTAAAGATTTTTTATTAAAAAATCTTTAAAATTTTTTCGGTTATACTTTTAGATATTTATTTTTTAATTTTTTAATAATAAAAATATTATTTTTAATTAAAAATAAAAAATTTAATTTATTTATAAAAAAGTTGTTTTTTTATTGAAATTATAAAAAAAATTCTTAAAAAACTAAAATATCTCATTTCAACCCATTACCAATCGTCGTCGGTCATCTCCGGCCACCATTACCATCGTTGAACGATCATCCACCCGTCACCATCCACCCATTGATCAATCGTTGCCCTTACCATCACTAAAAACCCCTAAATCTAAAACTCCAAAATCAAAATCCCTAATTCTCAATTTTTATTTCCTAACCCAAACGATCGACTGCCATTTCCGACCATCATCGTTATTACCGAATGGTTGGGTTTTGATTGGAATTGCACGGTGATTTGAATGGTGGTGATGGCATGACTTGTGGACGTCGAAATTGGCCAGAATCGATGAAAAACGACGATGCTATCCGACGAACCTTTGAACATTTCTCCACGACAAACGGTGATAGATTACGACAAAAACTCAACGAGGTTTGATCAAGGGTCGACGCCGGTACTGATATCGATGACAATAACGGTCACGACCGGCCGACCGATGACTATGAAAGGAGAAATAGGAAGGGGAAAGGGGGAATGGAGAAAGGTGGAGAAGGAAATGCAGTGCACGGGCAGCTGCTATTTTCTTTTACAAAAAAAATATTTTTATTTTTTAAATAAATTGTTAAAATTATCATAACGTGACAAGTGTCACTTAACGGATATATTTAACGACGATTAACATTCGGACACTTAAAAATATAACGTTTAAAATATAAGACACATACTTTT
Organism: Hibiscus syriacus; assembly: GCF_006381635.1. NCBI lineage: Eukaryota > Viridiplantae > Streptophyta > Magnoliopsida > Malvales > Malvaceae > Hibiscus > Hibiscus syriacus. The sequence goes on along the minus strand of NW_024063392.1, from coordinate 7,617,249 downwards.
AACAAAAAATTATTTAGACACTAAAACAATTTTCGATGTATAATGTGGACACTATAAAAAACTAAAACAAATGTCAATTTATTGAAATCTAATTTTTATAAATGAATCGAAGGGAAATCGTACGATTTTCATTTGTGGTGGACCACTAAGTAATTAGCTTCACTCATAAGGAAAATTAAAAAAAAAAAGTTGCGAACTGTTGAGCCTGGCAGCCAAATTAACTAAGGTGAAGGACCAGATTCATAATAAGGAATTATTGGATTCCTGTTTCTTTCCCTATATAGTTTAATTAATGAAAACAACGCTTGTTAGCTAATTACAGTTGTTTTGAATGAACAGAAAACAATGCCCATCCAGTCATTTACTTAATCCCATAACAACTATATATCCCGTAAAAACAATTTCAGTTAATTATATAATTATTTATCAAATCAAATTATATGTATTAGTTATGATTAATGATGTGTCTATTATGTAATCAAATGTGTACTATATTATATAATTTATGATTTGAACATAAAACTTATGTTGTACTAATCACGAGCCTTATTATAGTACATTAACGTTGGAATTCAAACTTAATTTCGATGGTAACACTAGAAGTTTCATGAAATACGAAAACTTAATTTGGATGGAAAAACTAGAAGTTTCAAACTTAATAATACTGCATGAGTTATAAACAGTGATCCAATAAAATATGAAGAAACAACTGAAGATGATAAGCGGAAAAAAGTTAAATCAAATTTGGGGAGTGTTAGAAGTCAAATTTGATTTTAACTTTAAATGTTGGCAAGCACTTGTCAAAGCTTGAAACATGTTGCAACATGTGACAATTGACTCGACAACCTCTCAAGGCAAACATTTACATATGGCAGCAACTATTCGAATCAAAGCATGTTGGCAAATCTTGGCAATTAAGGGATTAACACAGCAAGGAAGAAAGGTGGCAGCTTGGAAAACATGTGACACTAGCTTGTGAAATAATTAATTATGAGGAAGCTTGAGGCGGCAAATCAAGGAGACTTGACAGAAGCTTATGAGATGCTTACTAATTATGGATGTATAAGACACGTGTTAAAATATGGCAACACGAGCATAAACAGTATTAGCAGCATAAATCCATCACGACAAGGAACTATATGGCGGCAAGAACAATGGCAGTTTAATTAACTTATATATATATATATATATATTTGGTTATTTGTTTATATGCATGTAATGTATGTACGAGTGAGTGAAAAAAAAACGACTCAAGCTTAGAAAAACTAGATAAGAGAGAAGCTTAGTAAAGCTTTGTCGTGAATGGTGTTTGTAGACTAGCCGAAGCTAGTGATCATGTTGTACTCGTATTTCGTATTAATAATATCGTATGAGTTATAAAATTTATTGAGTGCCCACTAATGCTTCCAACAAGTGGTATCAAAGCTAGGTTCGAATTTACGCAGCGGTGAAGATGAACAATATGATCCAACCACAAATCCCGAGATTGACAAAGTTAAATGATGGCAACTTGAGCATTCAAATGAAGGCGCTACTTGGCTCTTAAGATTGTTGGGATATTGTTAATGAAGGTTATGTCGAGCCTGAAAATGCAATAGCAGAAGCAACCACGTCAAATGAAGAGAAAAGGGCACTGAAAGAATCACCTAAAAAAGACAATAGGGCATTGCTTTTCATTTTTCAAGGAGTAGATAAATCTACATTTTAAAAAATTTCAGACGCGAACACTGCAAAACAAGCGTAGGAGATTTTACAAAAATCTTTTTAAGGTGCTGAAAAAAACGAAAAAGGTACATTTATAATCGTTCCGAGCTGAATTAGAAATGATGAAAAAGAAAAATACTGAAAGCACAGATGATTATGTTAGCCGTGTAAAAACGGTAGTAAAAGAAATGAAGAGGAATGGAGAATCACTCGATGAAGTCAGAGTGATGGAAAAAGTTTTACTGTTGTTGATACAAAAATTTGATTACGTGGTCATGACAATCAAATAATCGAATGATTTATCACAGATATCGATCGATGAGCTTGTGGGTTCACCTCAAGCCTGTGAGTAGAAGATGAAGCAAAATAAAGATTCTGAAAATTTGGAGCAAGCTCTACAAAGTAAGATAAATGTCAGTAAAGGAGAAGCTAGCAGCAACTACGCACTAGCCCGTGGTGGTTATCGTGGTAGATTTAGAGGTGGATGAGGAACTCATGGACATGGTGGTCGTTCATATGGCATCACTCAATCAAGTGAAACTTACCAGGCATCAAGTCGTGGAAGAGGATTTAGAGGCCGAGGAAGAGGTCAATATCAATAAGAAAATAAAGCACAGGTAGAATGTTATAACTGTAAAAAGTTTGATCATTTTAGTTACGAGTGTAGATCAACTCCTAAACAAGAAGAAAGAAATCATATAGTAGCAGTTGAAGAAGAAAAAGATGAAAATCCCATATTTTCTTGACTCATAAAGGAAATGAAGAATTCAATAAAAATATTTGGTATCTCGATAATTATGCTAGCAATCACATGTGTGGTCGGAAGGAGTTGTTCCTGAAGTTAAATGAAACATTCCTTGGTCAAGTAACCTTTGGAGATGACTCGCACACATAAGTTAAAGGCAAAGGTAAAGTCATAATTACTTAGAAAAATGGTGAAAAGAAATACATCTAAGATATATATTATGTACCTGCTTTGAAAAACAACATCATTAGCCTTGGTTAACTCCTGGAAAAAAGCATATGAAGTTCAGATGAGGAATCGTTCCCTCGCCATAAAAAACAAAGATGGATAATTGAATGCCAAAGTTGATATAACTTGAAATCGTCTCTTTATCACTAATATCTAATCAGATGAAGTAAGGTACATGAAAAAGACAAAAAATGATTCATGGTTATGGCATTTTAGATGTCGACATCTTGTATTTTCGGGTCTAAACTTATTATCTATGGAAAATATGGTAAAATGAATTCCATAAATCAATGCTCCAAATCAATTATGTGAGACTTGCATCAAAGGAAAGCAACATGGACAAAGCTTTGAAGTTGACAGATTTTGACAAACCCAAAGGCCATTGGAGATTGTGCACATAGACATATCTGGTCCTTATGACATCCCATCACTTGGAGGTAACATGTACTATTTAACTTTTATTGATGAATTTAGTCGAAAAAGTTGGATATATATCTGGAAAGAAAAATCACAAGCATTAAAGAAATTGAAAGAATTTAAAACAATGACGGAAAAAAAAGGACAATATTTAAAGATACTCAGATATGATAGATGAGGCGAGTATACATTAAATTTATTTGAAGACTTCTGCAAAGAGCATGAAATCATCCACCAGGTGACTGTTAGATACAAGCCTAGAAAAATCGTATAATCCTTGACATGGCGAGCATCATGATAAAAGGTAAGCACTTACCGTGAAATTTCTGAGTTGAAGTAGTTAAATGTGCAATTTATTTGTTGAATAGATGTCCAACAAAAAATGTTTTGTACATGACTCCAAATGAAGCATAGAATGATTAGAAACCAAGAGTTGGACACCTCAAAATTTTTGGGTGCATTGCATATGCACACGTTCTTACACGACAAGAAAAAAGCTCGATGATAGAGGATAAAACTGTATTTTCATTGGTTATGATGAAAGAATCAAAACTTACAGGCTGTATAATCATCTTACCAAGAATGTAATAATTTCAAGAGATGTCGAGTTTGATGAAGCAAAATATTGGAGAATGAGCAAAAAAGACAAGAAAGGTAAAAGACTCTTTTTTATGAAGATAAAGATGTTGATGATCTTATCAATAACTATGAACAAAATGATGATCAAGGTCCTCAACAAAATTCAACCACATCACCATCAATAAGCAACAACAATGGTAGCAATGGACAAGAAAATCTTGAAGTGCCTCATACAAAAGTCCGAATATCTACAAGGGGGTGTGTTAGAAGTCAAACTTGATTTTTAACTTTAAATGTTGGAAAACACTTGACAAAGCATGAAACATGTGACAATTGACTTGGAAGCATCTCAAGGCAAACATTTACATATGAAAACAATGTTGAGATTTAAGGCTTAAAGAAATCAACTAAAATTGTTGCCAAAAATGGTGAATTGGCTTTTCGAAAAATTTGGGAATTAAGGAGAAAAGATAGGAAAAATAGCACAATGATTTATAGTGGTTCAACTTTCTGAATGAAGTCTACCTCCATTACCTTAGCTTCTCACTAAGGATTTCTAACAAATTCAATATTTTGTCCTTTCTTTTTCTAGACTCAAAAGTAACATTTACAAATTCCCTATCTTTTACAATGGATAAGATAGAACCAAAACCCCTTTTACAAAAGGATAAAGAAATGTAAACAAGAAAACCTTCAAAAGGTAGGTGTTTAGAAAGTAAGCTCACAAAAACACTCTATGTACAAGAGAGAAGGAAAAATAAGATTGAAAGAGCTTTTCTTTTGATGTGGATTGCTTGGATAGGTGTTGTAACCTTCTTCAAGTGTCCTCAAATTGATTTTATATGTTAAAATGAGTTACTAGCCATTGGGGATGTTTTGGAGTCATTGAATATGTTTTGGATCCATTGGAAGCCTTAATTTTGAGCATTAAATGCTCACCTTCAACTTTGGTATCGATACCGAAAAGTTGGTATCTAGACCGAGCATGAAAAACATTCAAAATTATAGCCGTTGAAGTCCCGATATCGATACTATTTGAAGGAGTATCAATACTCACCTTTTAGTATTGATGCCACACCATGGTATCGATACTAGAAAAGTCTTCTAGAATTTCGGTCTCGAGACTAGAAACAATTTTTGGTTAATTTCAAGTGTTTTGAGCTTTAAAACAATTTTTAAAAGTTTTAAAAAATTAGAAAATATTCAAAAACATATTTTTCAAATTAATTTGGACTTTGAATTATTTTTGAGTCATTTAAGCAAATTCAATTAAGTACAAACATATTTTGTCCTTATTTATTATATCAAAATATAAATTCAACAAGAAACTATCCGAATCAAAGCATGTAGGCAAAGCTTGGTAATTAAGGGATTAACAGGGCAAAGAAGAAAGGTGGCAGCGTGGAAAACATGTGACACTAGCTTGTGAAATAATTAATTATGAGGAAGCTTGTGGCGGCAAAACAAGGAGACTTCACAGAAGCTTATGAGATACTTATTAATTATGGATGTATAGTACACATGTTAAAATATGGAAACATAAACGATATTGGCAGAATAAATCCACCAAGACAAGGAATTATATGGCGGAAAAAACAATAGTGGTTTAATTAGCTTATATATATATATATGTTTGGTTTTTTATTTATATGCATGTAATGTATGTAAGAATGAGTGAAAAAAGATAGAGTAGAACTTAGAAAAGCTAGATAAGAGAGAAGCTTACTAAAGCTTTGTTGTGTATGGTGTTTATAAACTAGCTGAAGATAGTGATCGTGTTGTACTCCTATTTCGTATTAATAATATCGTACGAGTTATAAAGTTGATCGAGTGACCACCGACGCTTCCAATAAGTGGTATAAGAGCTAGGTTCAAATTTACGCAGTGGTGAAGATGACCAATATGATTCAACCACAAATATCGAAGTCGATAAAGTCAAATGAAGACAACTTGAGCATTCAAATGGAGGCGCTACTTGGTTCCCAAGATTATTGGGATATTATTAATGAAGGTTACGTTGAGCTTGAGAATGCAGTAGCAAAAGTAATCATGTCAAATGAAGAGAAAAGGGCATTGAAAGAATCACATAAAAAAGACAAGAGGGCATTGTTTTTCATTTTTCTAGGAGCAGATAAATCTACATTTTAAAAAATTTCAATCGCGAACACTGCAATTAAGTGTGGGAGATTTTACAAAAATCTTTTCAAGGTGCTGAAAAAACGAAAAAGATACATTTATAATCGCTCTGAGCTTAATTGAAGTGCTGAAAAAGAAAAATATTGAAAGCATAGATGATTATGTTAGCCATGTAAAAACGATAGTAAACAAAATGAAAAAAAATAGAATCACTCGATGAAGTCAGAGTGATGGAAAAGGTTTTACAATCATTTATATGAAAAAATGATTAAGTGGTCGTGGCAGTCGAAGAATCGAATGATTTACCACAAATATATATCAAAGAGCTTATGAGTTCACTTTAAGCTTGTGAGCAAAAGATGAAGCAAAATAAAAATTCTGAAAATTTGGAGCAAACTCTGTAAAGCAAGATGAATGTCAGCAAATGAGAAGCTAGCAGCAGCTACATACTAGCCCATGGTGGTTATCGTGACAGATTTAGAGGTGGATGAGGAACTCATGGACGTGGTGTTCGTTCATATGACATCACTTAATCAAGTGAAAATTACCAGGCATCAAGTCGTGGAAGAGGATTTAAAGGCCGATAAAGAGGTCAATATCAGTAAGAAAATAAAGCTAAGGTAGAATGTTATAATTGTAAAAAGTTTGATCATTTTAGTTACGAGTGCATATCAACTTCTAAACAAAAAGAAAAAAATCATATAGCAACAGCTGAAGAAGAAAAAACTGAAAATTCCATGTTTTCTTGACTCATAAAGGAAATGAAGAATTTAATAAAAATATTTGGTATCTCAATAATTGTTCTAGCAATCACATGTGTGGTCTAAAGGAGATGTTCGTGAAGTTAAATGAAACAATCATTGGTTGAGTAACTTTTGGAGATAACTCACACACAGAAGTTAAAGACAAAGGTGAAGTCAAAATTACTCAATAAAATGGTGAAAAGAAATAATCTAAGATGTATATTATGTAACGACTTTGAAAAACAATATCATTAGCATTGGTTAACTCCTGCAAAAAAAAACATATGAAGTTCATATGAGGAATCACTCCCTCGCCATTAAAAACAAAGATGGAGAATTAATTGCCAAAGTCGATATGACTCGAAATCGTCTTTTTACCATTGATATCTAATAAGGTGAAATCAGGTGCATGAAAAGGGCAAAAAGATGATTAATGGTTATGACATTTGAGATATGGACATTTTGGATTTTCGGGTCTGAAGTTATTATCGAAGGAAAATATGGTAAAAGGACTTCCAAAAATCAACCCTCTAAATTAATTATGTGAGACTTGCATCAAAGGAAAGCAACACAGACAAAGCTTTAAAGTTGGCAGATCCCGATGAGGCCGAAAGGCATTGGAGATTATGCACACAAACATATCTGGTCCTTATGACATCCCATCACTTGCAGGTAATAGGTACTACTTAACTTTTATTGATGATTTTAGTCAAAAACGTTGGACATATATCTAAAAAGAAAAATCAGAAGCATTAAAGAAATTGAAAGAATTTAAAACAATGATGGGAAAACAAAGTGGACAATATTTATAAATAGTCAAATATGATAGATAAGGTGAGTATACATCATATTTATTTCAAGACTTCGACAAAGAGCATGGATTCATCCATCAACTGACTGTTAGACACATGCCTCAACAAAATGGAGTTGTTAAAAGGAAAAATTGTACAATCCTTGACATGGCAAGGAACATGATGAAAGGTAAGCACTTACCGTGAAAGTTCTAAGCTGAACCAGTTAGATGTGTAGTTTATTTGTTGAATTGATGTCCAAAAAAATTGTTAAGTACATGACTCCAAATGAAGCATGGAATGATCAGAAACCAAGAGTTGGACACCTCAAAACTTTTTGGGTGCATTACATATGCATATGTTCCTGAGCAGATATAAAAAAAGCTCGATGATAGAGGAGATAAATGTATTTTCATTGTTTATGATGAAAGAAGCAAAACTTATAGGCTTTATAATTTTCTTACCAAGAAGATAATAGTTTCAAGAGATGTCGAGTTTGATGAAGCAAAATACTGGTGATGAAGAAAAGAAGACAAGAAAGTTAAAAGACTCTTTTTTATGATGATAAAGATGTTGATGATCTTATCAATCAAGATGAACAAAATGATGATCAATGTCCTCAACAAAATTCAATTGCATCACCATCAACAAGCAACAACAATGGTAGCAATGGATAATAAAATCCTGAAGTACCTCTCACAGAAGTCTGAAGATCTACAAGGGAGAGAATAATTCCAAAAAGGTACAATAATTACGAATTAAATAATGTTTCACTTTATGCTTACTTGTAAGAAGTGATCCAATAACATATGAAGAAGAAATTGAAGATGACAAGTGGAGAAAATATAAATCAAGTTTGAGAGGGAGTGTTAGAAGTCAAACTTGATTTTAACTTTAAATGTTGGCAAACACTTGGCAAATCTTGAAACATGTGTAACATGTGACAATTGACTTGGCAACATCTCAAGGAAAACATTTCCATATAGCAGTAGTGTTCAGATTTGAGGCTTAAAGAATTCAACTGAAATTGTTGCCAAAAGGGGTGAATTGGCTTTTTGAAAAATTTGGGAATTAAGGAGAAATGATAGGAAAAATTGCACAATGATTTATAGTAGTTCAACTTCCTAAATGAAGTCTACCTCTACTACCTTAGTTCATCACTAATTATTTCTAACAAATTCAATAAGTTGTTCTTTCTTTTTCTAGGCTCATGAGTAACCTTTACAAATTCCCTATCTTTTGCAACGGCTAAGATAGAACCAAAACCCCTTTTACAAAAAGGTAAAGAAATGTAAACAAGAAAACCTCCAAAAGGTAGGTGTTTACAAATTAAGCTCACAAAAATACTCTATGTACAAGAGAGAAGGAAAAAATAAGATTGAAAGAGCTTTTTTCTTGATGTGGATTGCTTGGATAGGTGTTGTAACCTTCTTCAAATGTCCTTAACTTGATTTTATATGTTGGAATGAGTTACTAGCTGTTGGGGATATTTTGGAGTCGTTGGAAGCCTTAATTATGAGCATTAAATGCTCACATGCAACATTGTTATCGATAACGAAAAGTTGGTATCTAGACGTGCATGAAAAAAATTCAAAATTATAGTCGTTGAAACCCCGATATCGATACTATTTGTAGGAGTATCGTTACTCACCTTCCAATATCGATACCACACCATGGTAATTATACCAGAAAAGCCTTATGGAGTTTCGGTCTTGAGACTGACATGCTGGTATCGAGACTGGAAACAATTTTTGACTAATTTCAAGTGTTTTGAGCTTTAAAACAATATTTAAAAATTTGACAAAATTAGAAAACATTAAAAATCATATTTTTGAAATTAATTTGGACTTTGAATTATATTTGAGTCATTTGAGAAAATTCAATTAAGCGAAAAAAATATTTTGCCCTTATTTATTATATCAAAATATAGGTTTCACAAGCAGCTATCCGAATCAAAGCATGTCGGCAAAGCTTGGTAATTAAGGGATTAACACGGGAAGGAAGAAAGGTGGCAGCTTGGAAAACATGTGGCGTTAGCTTGTGAAATAATTAATTATGAGGAAGCTTAAGGTGACAAAACAAGGAGACTTGGTAGAAGCTTATGAGATGCTTACTAATTATGGATATATAATAAACATGTGTTAAAGTATGGCAACACAAGCAGAAACGATATTGGCAGCATTAATCCACCATGACAAGGAATTATATGGCGCCAAGAACAATGGTGGTTTAATTAGCTTTTGTATATATATATATATATATATATATATATATATATATATATATATATATATATATATATATATATATATATATATATGTGTGTGTGTGTGTGTGTAATGTACGTAAGAGTGAGTGAAAAAAAAACACAAGAGTCAAGCTTAGTAAAGCTTTGTTGTGTATGGTGTTTGTAAATTAGACGAAGCTAATGATCATGTCGTACTTGTATTTCATATTAATAATATCGTTCGAGTTATAAAATTGATCGGGTGTTCACCAACGCTTCCCACGATTAATAATGAAAATCATGTGAGATGTGTTTGATTGAAAACAATAAGAATATTGTATGGTATTAATTAAAAATGTATTATTTAACAGGGTCTTTTTTATTATTAATACAATCATAGTCGCTTTCAAAAACTAGCCAAAACGACATATATGAATTTTATATATTGTGTTATATGAAGAAATTAGGCAATCTCCGAATCTTTAGAAAGGTGCATTGTCTCTGTCGGCAGTCCAAAGAGACTGACTGTTTCCATGGTGAGACAGACAAACAGATTTACCTGAATTGCTTCTAAGTTTATGCCACCCTTTGCTTATTATATTAACTTCAATATAGTAATCATATACAAAATTCCCAGGAAATATCTTCCCAGAGATCTTGACTCCTAAAACATTAACATTTCTATTTCTTTTATTAAAAGTTTTGATTTTGAAGTTAGAAACCATAAATTTATCTTTATAAAATGATAGATTTTAGTTTAATTATATTCAAAATTATTTATTTTTAGAATAAAATAATGATGAAATTATATTTTAAGATTTTAAAATTTAATTCCATTCCATGTTTTGTGTTCCGTCTCGTATGTATCATTCAATAACATAAAAAAAAAAATTTGGCTCCACATCTGATGTAATTATATATATAAAGACTAAAGTACTTATTTTATATGGGCAAAAATCTTTTATTTTAGTTTAATTATACGCATATATATGTATGTATGTATATATATATATATATATATATATATATATATATATATATATATATATATATATATACACTAGAACCAAAATAAATTATATATATATATAATTACATAAAGATTTCTTCCCTTAATTTATTTTATATTTTTAATTAATTAAAAATATATTATATTTTTAAGATAAATGTCAAAATTTAAACCCACATAAAATAAGATAACATAAATATTATTAATTATTTGATCAAGTAATTTATTTATTTGAATAATCTAAGGTGGTAGTATATAGTTAAAATCTTTCTTAAATCTTAATTATTAATAATGTGCATATACCCTACAAACTTAATTATTCAAACTTAGAAATTTTTTTAAAATAATACTCTCTTTACTCATGAGGCAACTCAGTGAATTCAATTTATTTTTATTTTAAAAGTATAGAAGGAATATTATACATATCTGAACATTGTTCGATACTTCCCGTGAAAAGAACGTCTAAAATGAAAGGAAGATAAAGAAAAAGATAGAAGTATTTGAATATAAAAGAGTAGCGAAAACGAGAATCAACTATACAGGTAATCTATATCAATATTCATTGTGGATTAAGTTTTAATGATATTTTGCCTTTTAATTTTTTTATTATTTTTTTTCATTTTTTCATTTTTTTTCATTTTTTTCATTTTTTTTTCATTTTTCTATCAAATTAAATTAATAAAAAAGCAAATAAATTTTAATAAATTTTATAATAGTCATATTATATGATTTTTTATAATATAAATAATTTAATTATTTTTATAAAACATTTTCTTGAATTCTTTTTATATTTTTACGTAAAAGGACAAAATAAATAAAAATAATCGACATTTTGATTATAAAAACAAGTAACTTGTGTCAATTTAACGATATGCTACTTTTTGCGAATTAGTTTAATTTAACAAAAAAATCTAAAATTTTAAAGATATTAAAAAATTATTTGATTTTGATATAACATAAATTATAAAATTATTTATTAGTTAAAATTTATATTTTAAGAGAATATGAAAAATTTGTTATAAAATGCTTTCAAATATTTTTTAATTGTATAAGTAGTTTTTAATGTTATGAAATTATCCTATACCTCTCAAATATTTTTTTAAGGTTAAAAAATATATATTTTTTAAAAAATTCTCCTTAATCTTTGAAACCACTATTCCATAATTGATACAAGCGTTCTAAAATACAATTTTCGTATCGATATTAAAGTCTATGTTTCGATATCGGTATGTGAATATCGATACACACTAAATGGTATAAATACTGAAAGCTTCAATGATTATATTTTTAAATGTTTGGATGATTTGTCTCGATACACATTTCTTTATATCAATACTAAAATTGCATGTGAACCGTTAATGTTCTAGATAAATGTTTCCAATTACTCTAATTAACTTCCAACGACTCCAAGCGACTAGAAATGCATTAAGAATATAAAAGGAACCAAGATTCAATTGGAGAACAAAAAGAAATATATCGAACCAATCTATCAACATAAAAGAGTTCTTGTGTGCTTAATTTATCATATTCTATTATTGTAAACACACTTATGAGCTACATTGTTATTGTGTTCAAGTGTGATTTGGGTGAGTTTGCCTTGTGAGGTTTCTCTTTGTTTTCTTTATTTATAATTTCTCTTGTGGAGGGAGTGTAAGCAAAGTTTTGGGGTGGTATAAGCCTTGTGAGTTGTTGTAAGGTCTCACTTTGTCCTCAAAGATTAATAAATCTAGTGAATATGAGAAATTTTTATCGTGAATGATAAAGTAATGGATGTAGACTTGATTTAGATGTTGAACAACTATAAATCGTTGTGTAATTTTTTTATCTTTCGGTCTGCTTCCACATCAAAAATTTTAAAGGTCAATTCATTTTTCTCTTGGCATATTTCGATTAATCGAAAGAAATTACAGAAGACAAGATAGAAAAAAAAAAGACAATTAAGAACTAAAAAATAGTTCAAAGTTAAAATAAAATAATTAAACTATCAACTAATACACTCCATTGGAGAATCAAAGCATAGATATATGTATCTAATTTCATGTCATGTAAAGCTACATTTTAAGATACATTGAGGATTAAACTAAATCTTAAACATAATATGTAAGTTGAAATGTAGAAAAGCTATAAATGAAAATGCTGAATTTAAATAAAGTAAAGATAATAGTGAAATGTAAATAAAATAAAATAAATGTATTGAAATAAAAATAAAACGGTAAATATTAAAATAGGATTAAATGTAAACGAGAATAAATTAAAAGGCCACATAAAATAAGCAAAAATTCGGAGGCAAAAATAGAAATAATCAGTAAACAAAGGGGATAAATTTAAAATAAGAGGAAATTAGATAAGCACTGAAATAGATGACTAATTCAAATGAAAAATGAACGCATATTGCGTAATTAGAAGGAAGGACAAAGAGCATTGAACATGGAAATGGACATTCTTAAATCCCCAAATCTAACTAATTTATTTGCAAGTGACAGGGTTCTTCAACCACACCAAAAGTGACTTTCCATGGTTTATGATAGTCAAGGCATCAACTTGGTTTTATCCCAAAACCAACCTTCTCAGGCCATGAGAGGACCTAACGCAAGCAACAAATGAATGAAGAAGAACCCATTCTTTACATTTTAATATTAACAATTTGGTCTTTCAAAAAAAAAAATTTAACAATTTGCACAATATTCTATAAGATAGTGGAACGACTAACCCAATTGTTGATTGCCTTTGATTCCCCTCGGAATTGCATTAGATTTGTTTCTTATCTATTAGCTATAAATCTCTCAATAGTTTCTATTTAAAGAAAATTAGCGGAATCTCTTTTATAAGTTTTGCAATATATGATGCTAATATTTACTTTTGCGTGACATTCCTACCTTGCCAAGTTCAAAATTTTAAATAAAAACTAAAGGCACAACAGTATAGTTAACTGGTTGTTAATTTGTACATGAACGGGCAGATAGTAGCCTCGACTCCCTTACTTAAATGAGATAATTACCATTTTGATCACTTTCCATTATTAATAGTTCAATTTAATTAATTTAAAATATTTTTTAAGTTTTAACTCCCAAAATTTTACACAATTCTTTTACTTCTCCCCTGAATAATGTTAGATAGCTATCATATATATTTTATCAGTTTTATTTTTAGTGTATTAATCTTTAACGCACTAACATTTCAAAAACTTTTTAACCCTACAAACAGATTAAAATCAATCACATATACCATTTGTTTATTTTTAATTATTTTAAATTCGACTCACTGTTATGTGAGTTGTTTTAAGTCCACTTGTGACATTTAAAAAACTATAATGTTAATATACGATAATGATTTTCTAATATAAGGTATGGATTATGATATAGTGTTTGTATAACTTAAAGTTGTTATGGCTGTTGTAACGGACTTGGGCCATATTTTGGTGTTAATTTCCTTTAAATAGGCCTCTTGTATTTCAGGGCCAAACAGATGGGGTTTATTCAATAATATGTAAATTTGTTAATCCTCAATAATTCGTCTTTCTCTCTTCTCCTCCTTCGAGTGTTCTTCATGTAGCTTAGTTATCATCTGGTTCCACAATAATATTTGGATTTATTTTTTGAAACAGAAGTCCGAGGTCAAAGGTGTGTTTATGCAGTTCCATAAGCAAGCTGAGAGACAGCTAGAAATTCAACTAAAAATGTTGCGGACTGATGGAGGGGTGAGTTTTCCTCTCTTCAGACTTATTTCAAAGAACATGGTATCACTCATAGGCTTTCTTGTCCTTGCACATCAACTCAAAATGTTATAGTTGAAAGAAAACATAGGCAAATTGTAGAAGTAGGATTGTGTCTTCTTGCTCAAGCTACTATGCCACTAAGTTTTTGGTCTGACTCATTTGCTACTGCTGTTCATCTTATAAATAGGTTACCCACAACTACTTTGTGTGGTGTGTCCCCATATCAACAATTGTTTAGTCAAAAACCAGATTACACACTCTTCTGAAAACTTTTGGTTGGTTATGTTATCCCTTCTCATACCCTACAATAAGCATAAACTGCAGTTTAGGTCTGCCCCATGTAAGTTTCTTGGTTATTCTGCTATTCACAAAGGTTATAAATGTCTTGATTTACCTGGCAAGATTTATATTCGTAGGCATGTCAAGTTCAATGAGTTGGTTTTTCCTTACTTTAATAAACAACATTCTCTTTTGAGTACTTCGAGTCATGAAGAGTAGGTTGTCTAAGCTGTCTTTGGTCATTCCTGTTATATATAATGGCCAGTGTGTTTCCTTTGACTCATCAGTTTCACCCTAACAGAGCCTTTCATCTGCAGCTAGTCAAGCTGCTGCTATATTACCATCTACATCCTCTCATCACTTTCATCATCCATCCCCATCAGTATCACCAGCATCTCACTCCATTCCTGCAGTTCCATCATGTTGTACCCTAATTTTGTTCGAGTAACTCAATTTAAATTGGGCCGAGCGTGATTGAAGATCAATTTTGAGTTATTCATGCATTAATTAATTCAGGAGGCATGTACTTGAATTATTCAGGTATGATGACCATTCTCCTATCTCCATTTCCTTTAGACCCTTACAACTTACCCAATAAACCCAAATAAAATTCATCTAAACCGTCCATTAAAGTCCAGTTTACAAATTAAATACCCAAGTCCCTTTACCTTTTTCTTACAAATTCACCCATAACCCATAAATTAAAATCTATTACACTACAAAACCATCAACGAAGCCCACTTAATGTTTTAAATCCAAAGCCCAGCTGTCCCATTGATCCAGCATTGGGAACATGTTTGGCTAACCGTAAACCCTAGCCACTTCTTTGCTGTTGTCGCCGCCCCAGTTGAGGCTCTTCACATTTCGGCACCTCTTATCCAACGTAAACAGTCCCAACAACACACAAGTGCTCGAATGAGAGTTCGTACGAAGCCACACACGTACAGTGGTCCAAACCAGAGCGCCCTTAGTTGGTCCTTCCACGCGTGAGCAGCAGCAATGATCCCCTCCCTGTGATTATCCTCTGTCAAAACGATTATGACGGGTAACAAAGCGGTGCAAATCGAGCTCCTCAGCATCACATGCAAAACAACAAACAAAAAGGATGTAATTTCTTATTTTTTATAGATTTTTTGGGTATTATATAAACCCACATAGAGTGTAAACAAGGATCTCTCCCCCCTGGGATTTATAGAAGAAATAAAAAAGAAAAGCAATTCCATTTTCAGCAATCAAATACCAAACTATACTTTTTTTCTAATTTTTTTACTCTTTAGAAGAAAACCAAAACGGCCACTGGCGGCGGCGTCTGGCGACGTAGACGGCTGTGATGCACCACCAGAATCTGGAGATATAGAGAGAAGGGAGAGAGCTCGTGAGAGAGAGAGAGAGAGAGAGAGAGAGAGGACAAATAGAAAATGAAAAAAGAAAGAAAGAAAAAGTGGTTTTATAACCAAAACCCAACGACATCGTTTTGGATCACCTACAATAGCGTTTTTGGTGCAGAGTCTAACCATCTTCACAGTACTCCTATGTTTCGCTGTTTTGCTATTGGTCACCTATTTTTTATTATTTCCTTATCATTTCAAATTAATTGTCCTTATTTTGCTATTTCTCATTTTTATGTTTTAATATTAGCTATTGGTTTATTTTCTTTTAAGTCCCCATACTTTTGCCGTATTTTTATACTTAGGTCACTGACTAAGTTGCAAAATTGTTTGTTTAATTTTGCATTTGTTTTAATTTTGCATTTGTTTTAATTTTGTCACTATGCTAATTTGCATACTTAGTTCCAATCGAGTTCCTAAGCTTGTCTATTTTTTTGTAATTTAGTCCCTAAATTTGAAATTGATTTATTTAATTGCAATTCAATCCCTGTTTGTTTTATATGGCTTCAATTTAATCCCTCTTTTTTAAAATTATTTTACTAACTTATCAATTTTATTTTTTTAGGCAATTCGAATCAAAGTATCCGATATCATAGTTATTTTGTCTTCTTTTATTAATTTAGTTAATATTTTTTAAAATTATTTATTTCTAATTAGATCTTTTAATAAATATTCTAAGTTTCCTTTTTTATTTCGTTCTCAGGTACGCTCATTAAGGTATATTTTCTTGTTAATTTATATTTAATATATTTATTTCTAATCTTAGCATATTAGTACTTAGATTTCTATTCTAGTCATTTAGACTTAAATCTTTCACAATGTCTTTAACTTTAAAATTAGGGAAAAATTTCAATTTGGTCCTTGCCTTCATGCCCAAGGATTCAAATTGACTTTCCGATTAAAATACTTAATTCGCTTAATAATTAGAGCCTTAAATTATATATTTAGTCACTAAAATTTAGACTATCACCATCTTAGTCCCTAAATTTAAAATTAGATTAACCAATTGGCACAAATAAATTAAGATTAATTAGAGCCTTCACTTTAGGTTTAATTTCATCTTAGTCCTTTAATTTAGTGAATAATTCTATTTGGCTTTCGCATTAAGGTGCCTAAATGTTCAAGTTGATTATTCGATTTAATAATTGGTTTTAAAAATTTTTAGTAATAATATTAGAGACTTCATTTTTAGTTTAGTCCTCTAGTTTGTTTATTAATAATTTGACACTTTAAGTTAGGAAGAAGCCTTTAATTAACTCATCTAGTGTAATTAGGTCTTTAACCGGTTGATTGATTGCATTCGATTTTAAATATAAGGTAATGTTCACTTATTAGGGAGTCAATAGTATATCTCCCGCAATCATGCTCAGAGGGTGACTACTGGTGATTCCCAAAATAAGTCAACATCTTTTTCAAAACTGCATCATAATTTCTCAATTCCCAAGGCAATGCTCATTTATGGGGATAATAATTGATCTTCCACATTAATGCTAGGATGTGAATATTATTTACCTTAATAAACAAATATCCTCTTCAACTTTGTATCCATGGCGATTTCTAAATTAAATAAAGTCTCGAACTCAAAGTTTCCAAATTCTTAAATATATGGTAATCAACTAGTTACCAATTTTTAGGCGTTGTGGGGTTGCTAACCCTTCCCCACGCATAACTGACTCCCAAACATATTTTCTAGAATTCACATACCCTAAACTTGGTATTTTGATAAAAATAAAATGTTTTATTAAATTTCCTGGTTTTTATAGTATTACAATCACACTTTAAAAATGATTGGTGGTGACTCCCAATATTTCATTAAAATCATTTCAAAAACATTTCAAAACCCCCATCGTAGAAACTAGTTGACTTCCCTCGAAAGGCCGGTTGCGACACATCATCTACATCATTACCATCTCCACATAACAACACTACCATACTTCCATCTACATCTTCATCATCATCATCTCCACATAACAACACATCCATACGTCTATCTTTATCTACATCATCACCATCTTCACACAACAATGTTCTCATTCTTCCATCTTCACATAACATCACTTCAATACTTCCTTCTTCATCTGTTACTATTCAAAATTTGAATCCTATGGTTACTAGAGGGAAAGCTAAGGTGTTTAAGCCTAGAGTGCTTTTAGATGAATTCAGAAATAAAGAAACTAAAGATGTTTTTGAAGCCCTGAAGCATCCTAAGTGAGCCTGTGTTGTTTAGGAAGAATATTATGCTCTTCTAAGAAATAATGTATGTGAACTTCAATCCTTGCCACAAGATCGTAGACCTGTGGGGTGTAAATGGGTTTTCAAGGTCAAGAAGAAGCGAGATAGTTTAGATGAATACTTAAAAATCTCGATGTGTTTCCAAGGGATACTCTCAGCAGGTTCATTGGTTTTTGTGGCTTATTTGTTCGTTTTGATTCATTTTCTGTGCAGGGCGTCAGATTCTAGAAATTGCACTAAAAGGAAAGAATTGTGCAATTTTTTTTATTTTCGGAATCGAAGCACGAATGGATTGACCGCATGTTTCTATAATTCGGATTTGGATTAAACTCAAGTTTTAGGATAATATTTTAAATATTATATTTTATCTTTGTTTTAGGTATTTTAGTTTAAATAGATGTTAGTATTTCAATTAGGATTTAGGATATTATTTTAAATATTATTTTATTTTATCTTTGTTTTAGGTATTTTAGTTTAAATAGTTTTAAGTGTTTTAATTAGTATTTAAGATATTATTTTAGGAATTATATTTAGCTTGTTTTTAGGAATTTGAAGGCTATAAATAGCCTCTTAGTGTAAGCCTAGAAACACATCTTTCTCATCTGAGAATAAAATCTTTTTTTTTCAATCTAGCTTTCTCTCTATTTTTCGCATACTTCCTTTATTTCCCTTTAAAATTTTGTTTTCAAATATGCTAAGTATGACTTTGGTAATGCTTAGCTAATTTTCTTTTAAGCCGAAGGCTGAAGCGAAGGCTCAATTCCAAACGTGAGAATTGTGATGCACTTAAATCACTTCGGATTTTTCTCTCTATTTTCTGAGCTTATTTTTCAAATCAAAACAATTTTCAAAACCAAAAGTTGACGTTGGTCTGGATGTTGTTATGGTTAACGTTGGAAGAATGATTGACTTATTGAAGCACATTCGACTTCCCGAGAACACATTTAGAAAAATTGTTTTCTTTATCCCAATTTATTTATTTTATTTGTTTATTTAATCTTTATCTCATTATACTTTTTTAAATAATTTAAAACCCCATTTTATCTTTATTACTATTTTTAAATCATTATTTATTATTTTATTATTTTCCCTATTTTTTATTTTATTTTATTCTTTCTTTTTAATTTCATATGGAATTCTACCTTCTTCTAAAATCAAGAAAGAGTTTTACTAAATCAGAAACACCACAGTCCCTGTGGATCAACCCTTCTTCTCTATACTACTTTTCATTTCTATTTATTAAGAAGCCAAAATTATTTTTGATAGCAAAACGACGGTTATCAGTTATATATGATTTTAAAGAGACGTTTAGTCTAGATGTTAGGGCTGCTACTATCCGAATTGTCTTGGCCATTGTTGTCATCAAGAACTGGCATATACGACAAATTGACATCAACACTACCTTCTTGAATGGTCAGTTACCTGAAGAAACCTATGTGCAGTAGCGTCCTGGTTTTGAGGTACATGGGTAGTAGGGTGAGAAGCTGGTCTGTAAGTTGAAAAATACTCTGTATGGGCTCAAATAGGCACCTTAAGTCTAGTTCGATACATTTAAGGTGTTTCTTATTGAAAGTCAAGGTTTTTAGGCATCCAAGATAGATTCCTCTTTGTTCATTTGAAGTAGTAGTGATATAAATGTCTTGATTATGGTGTATGTGGACGACATCATCATTACTGTGAATGATGCTGCTAAAGTTGATGATGTTGTGAGAAAGATCAATGTTGTGTTCTCTTTAAAAGACTTAGGGGAACCTAATCTTTTTTCTCGGTATGAGGGTTCATCAAACTCAGTCGGGGTTGATGTTAAATAAAAAGTACATTGAGGAATTGTTGGTAAAAGAATAAATAAATAAGTGTAATATAGAGGAGAAGGGTTGATCCACAAAGATTTTTGAAATTATGATATAGAAGGTTCTTGATTCCGATTTGGCAAGAAATTAAAGAAAATGAGGCAATTTTTGTTGAGAGATAGCACATAATAATAAAAAGAATTAAATGAAAAAATAAAAGAGAACAAGAATTTAAAGAAAACAAGATTTGGAAGTAAAAGAAATAAAGCAATATAAATTTTTGAGAAGAAAGATTAATTAAGTAAAATAGCCTCAAACCTTGCTTTACCTCAATTCTAATTGACCATCGAAGATGATTTTTACTCTGGGTAAATGTCAATTATAGTCTACAAGGCCCAACCCTTGTAAATTGCTTTTCCCTCCGGTAAACCGAAAAACTAAAATTTATCTTTGGAATTCAGTCTTTATTTGGACTAACTACGACTATCGTCGCCAGCACCAATACAATTTTAGTTTTAGAAAAGCTCGACTTGCATTATGTTGTCTCAATGAAAATCGAATCCAATGTCAATTTCTCTTAGCAGACCATTTCTAAGTGTGTTCCCAGGAAGTCAATCTTGCTACGAACTAATTATTCCTCCCAATTTTAAATCATAACAACATCGAAACCAACGTCAAATTTTTAAAATGAAAGTGTTTTTATTTTATAAGAAAGGCCGATTGCAAATCCAAATTTGTAGAAAACTGAGAATTTAACTTGAAGTTAGTAGGTGTTTTTCAATTCTCACAATTGGAATTAAGTCATTTCTTAAGCCTTTGGCTTATGGGAAAATTAGCTAAGCAAACATGTATGCAAACCGATGTTGCTTGATTGGAATTGTTTGGTTGGTGTATGACCCGAGGGAAACCCGCGGGCCCACTACTGTTTGGTTGGTGTATGCAAACAATTGTTTGGTTGATGTTGGTCTGGATGTTGTTATGGTTAACGTTGGAAGAAGGATTGGCTTATTGAAGCACATTTGAATTCCCGAGGACACACTTAGCCAAATTGTTTGCTAAAAGGAAACCGAGATCGGAATCAGTTATTGTTGAAACAACATAATCCGAGTCGGCAGCGAAGAATTGTCCTTGTAAGCCGACGTGAATCTTGGAGTAAAGATATGTTTCGATGATCTGAGGAATTTGAGACAAAGCTAAAGTTTGAGGTTGCTTTTACCATAAGTTTTCTTTATCCCAATTTATTTATTTTATTTGTTTATTTAATTATCATCTCAGTATACTTCTTTAAATAATTTAAAACCCCTTTTATCTTTATTACTATTTTTAAATCATTATTTATAATTTTATTATTTCCCTATTTTTTATTTTATTTTATTCTAATTTTTCAATTTCATCTGGAATTCATCTTCTTCTAAAATCAAGAAAGAGTTTTACTAAATCAGAAACACCATATTCCCTGTGGATCAACCCTTCTTCTCTATACTACTTTTCCTTTCAATTTATTAAGAAGCCAAAATTATTTTGATAGCAAAATGACAGTTATCAAATTGGCGTCGCTGTCGGGGACTAACAGCAAGTACTGATTTATTTTTCTAGTTTTTTATTTATGACCATAAGAAACCCAGGTGAATTAGCAAATCTAGAACCGGATATCGAAGTATGAGCACGAAGAATCCACACACAAACGCTTCGAGAAAAAAGAAAAAGACAAGAAGAACAAGAGCAAAGTTCAGAAACAAAATCAAACTCAAAAACAGACTCTGAAGCAGACACATACAATGAATATCAAATCCCGATGACAGAAGAAGAACAAACGATCTGAGAGCTAGCAACAACTCCTGTCACCCAGACACCATTATCATCAATTTTCCTAGTGGCAGGACCCCGTTTCAATTAAAGACGAGACTTATTCATCTTCTTCCCACTTTTCACGGCTTTCCCACTGAAGATCCGCACAAACACTTGTTGGAATTCCACGTAGTTTGCACTAGCATGAAACCACATGGAGTTACCGATAATCAAATTAAACTGAGGGCTTTCCCTTTCTTTTTAGCCGACTTGGCTAAAGATTGGTTATTTTATTTACCTCCTAATTAAGTTAATTCATGGGCTGATATGAGTCGATTTTTTTTGACAGGTTCTTTCCAACGGCTAAAGCAAGCAAGTTACGAAGAAATATTCTTTTCATTTAGCAAAAGAGCGAAGAAAGTCTTTATAACTATTGGGAACACTTTAAAAAGCTTTGTGCACATTGTCCGCAACACGGAATAAGTGAGAAAACGTTAATTCAATACATTTATGAAGGCTTTTAACCAATGGAGATGAAAATGGTAGATGCTTCTAGTGGAGGAACATTAGTCAACATGACCCCAACAACAGCAAGGGAATTGATTTCAACCATGGCAGCCAACTCTCAACAGTTTTCAAGTGAACCCAGCCGACGAGTTCACGAGATAAGTACATTTTCCCTTGAAAATAAGTTAGATAAATTAACTGAAGTAGTTAATTCACTTGTTGCAGGAAAATCTGGAGCAACAAGAGCATGTGGGATATGCACAAAGCTAGACCATCCGACGGATTGCTGCCCGCTGATACAAGAAGGAGGCAATGCAGAAATCAATGTTGTAGGAAACTTTTATGTCCTCCAAAAAGACAATACAACCCATACAACAATACTTATAATCCAGGATGGTGAGACCACCCAAACTTCAGCTATGCGGCAAATCAAAGGCCAACTTATCAACCAAAACCTTATCTCCAACAGCAAACACAAAAACCAAGTAAGCCGACTAGCTCAAATTGTGGGAAAATTGGAATCACAAGGAAGACCACCTTCTCAAAAGGAGTTAAATCCAAGAGAGAATGTTAGTGCCATCACAGTCCGAAGTGGAACAGTCATCTCACCCTAATTTCGAACAGAAAAAGTCGCACATCAGGAAGAACAAGAAGAAACACCACCTTCAGAAATACAAGGTACGTCTGAAGCAGATCCTTCTCCTCATGAAATCACACCATCACCCTTCCCATCAAGGTTGATAAAACGTGATAAAAAAGCTGAAGAAAGGGAGATCTTAGAGGTGTTCCAAAAAGTTCAAGTTAACATACATCTTCTTGAAGTAATTCGACAAGTACCAAGGTATGCTCGATTTTTAAAAGAACTTTGCACTACAAAGAGGAAATTAATGGGGCACGAAAAGGTAAATTGGGATAACATGTTTCTGTAAATTTTCATCGAAATTTCACACCAAAGATGAAGGATCAAGATATGTTCGCTATACCTTGTAAAATAGGTAATTTTAAAATTAAACGTGCAATGTGTGACTTAGGGGCTTCAATCAATGTTATACTGTTTTCTATTTATAAAATGATTACTAATGAGCCTTTGAAGGAGATTGGAGTAACAATACAGTTGGCTGATCAGTCCGTGATCTATCCAGTGGGAATGATGGAAAATGTTGTTGAGTCAATCGATCGACGAAATCGGCCAAGAGGGGGGGTGAATTGGCAATTAAAATTTTGGTGGAAGCTTTTGCAGAAAATTGAAAGTAATTGCACAGCGATTTAGAGTGGTTCGACTTTCTCAACCAAAGTCTACGTCCACTACCTTAGCTATCCACACTAAGGATTTTCCAACAAATTCACTAATTTGTTCTTTCTTTTGAGGCCAAAGAGATAACCTGACAACTCCCTCAAGAATATACCCCAATTCTTGAGAACACTCTTTCTCAAAGTGAAGATTACAAATTTGCAAACTTACAAGGAAATCCTCACAAGGCAAGATGTTTGCACAATTCTAGAACAAAGAAAGAACACTCAAGAATAATACAATTGAGCACAATAAGTGTTCTTGAAAGCAAAAATGAATATTGAATGAAATAGGCTTGAATATGCTCAAACTTGAGGTTTGATGCTTTCTCTTTGATTCTCTCTTTATTCTTGTTGATTGTTGTTTCTTGTTTTTGATAAATGGCTTCTATGATTGTTAAATACACCTTCAAATGATTCTGAACGTTGGGGATGATTAGTGGAGTCAATAGAGCCGTTTAAGTGTGAAAATAATTAATTAAAGTAGTTGGGAGCGTCAGTGCATCGATGCATACCCTAGGTACATCGGTGCATCAATGTAAAATTCAAATATTTTGACCGTTGGACTCCCAGTGCATTGATGCACTAAGAGTGCATCGATGCACCAAGTGCATTCGATGTTTCAAAATAGCCAGAGTGCATCGATGCATGGCTGGTGCATCGATGCATCAAATACATTCGATGTTTTCATAAAATCCTCAGTGCATCGATGCATGGTATGTGCATCGATGCATGAAATGCATTCGATGTTCAATTTAATTCATGGTACATCGATGTATGGATTGGTGCATCGGTGCATCACTCTGAAAAATTGATTTTAGGCTTGATTTTGGTTCAAAATACTTTGTGAAAATTGTTTCAAAAATATATTAAGTATAAAGCATAATTTTACACATTTAGTAAGGTTTGAATTTGAACTTAAAAGACTTGGAGTAATAATTTGATATTCGATTAATTAAATCTAATATACTTAGAAAATCATTTGTAAAATCTTAAAATTCATTTAAATTAATTTGTTATATCGAAACATCAAAATGTTTTCAACAATCTCCCCCTTTTTGATATACCAAAACATTTGTGTACTTTTAAGATTTTCTTTGAAGATAAGTTTTGAAATCAATTTTGAAATTACTAGTCCCCCTTACTATAACACTTCTCCCCTTTAAAACATTGTAACACTTAACATTTCTCCCCCTTTTTGTTAAATCAAAAAGACTCAAAAATTTAAACAAGGTTGTGAAAAACATTTATCCAATTGATTAGTAATATAGCTTAAGCTGCTAAGATCACAATCAAGAGAATCGTTAGCCATTAGTTTCATAATCAATATTCATAATCAAATGTGAAATGACATAATTGGTCATAATGCAAATAATATGAAATTGATGCAAAAAATTAATAAATATTAAGCTCAAAGTGAAAATTCAAATCAAACCAATATATATATCAAGTTTAAAAACCACAAAGCATCCAAATTATATCTTCAAACAAATTCAAACAATCCAAATAAAAACAATAATCCCTAAAGTATTCAAAATGTTTTAACAATAAAAGTTCAAAGATGATCCAAAATAAAACAAGGTCTACTCGTCCATAGAGGGATCGGGAGGCGTAGGAGGAAATCGGGCTTGCATCTCAAGAGAGAGCATCCATGCGTGCAAGCATCTCCCTTTGAAATATTACCTTGAAAATTTTTGGATTTGAGGGAATGTGATGTTGTTTTGCATGTTTTGATAATAAAAGCAGGATTAGGAGTTGAAAAGCTTGAAGATTCTGACAAAATTTCGTTGATTTTGAGCAAAAGGAGGATTTAGAGAATGAGACGAACGAGCGGCTAGAGAGGTTTAGTTTTTAGGTTTTGAACCAAATGAGAAAAATAAGCCTTTTAAACCTAAATCCCGACGGATGCATTGATGCATGGCCTTGTGCATCGATGCACATACAAGGCGTGCATCGGTGCATCAACATGATGAATCGATGCACATTCAAAGGGATGCATCGATGCACTGTTAAGTGTATCGATGCATTAAGCATAGAAATGACAAAAATCTGTTTTAAACACTCAAAATGCTAAATAAATTAGCTCTAGTGGTATTGGCAATTCATATATTGAAAATTAATCATGTTCAATCAATCAAATTAATCCTTAAGCTTCATTTGAACATAAAATTAATTTTCTCTAAAGAACATAAACTCCCCCTAACTAATAGCAATGAATGCAATAAAAAATTATCATTATATGCATTTTTCATTTTATTCTTAAAAATGCTAAAATCATTTTAAACACTAAGTGAAGATAGGTTAGTTATACCTAATTCTCTCATAAGTGTCCAAAATCTTTCTTTGTCTAAAGTTTTTCTAAAGATATCCGCTAATTGATGCAAAGTATCAACAAATTCTAGAACTACATCTTCCTTAGTGACATGGTCTCTAATGAAGTGATGTCTTATTTCAATGTGCTTAGTTCTAGAGTGTTGGATGGGATATTTAGTGAGACAAATAGCACTAGTATTGTCACACTTGATAGGAATGGTACCTACTTTAATTCCATAATCAAAAAGTTGTTGTTTCATCAATAAACTTGTGCACAACAACTACCGGCTGAAATATATTCCGCTTCAGTGGTAGATAATACGACACAATTTTGTTTCTTTGAAAACCAAGAAATCAGTATATATCCAAGGAATTGGCAAGTACCGGAGGTGCTTTTCCTATCTAATTTGCATCCTCCATAATCCGCATCAGAGAAGGCATGCAAGCTAAAGCTAGAGTCTCTAGGATACCAAAGTCCTAAACTAGGAGTGTCCTTAAGGTATCTAAAGATCCTCTTAACATCTAGTAAATGTGATTCCTTAGGGCATGATTAAATCTAGCACATAAGAAAACACTAAACATAATGTCCGGTCTAATTACAGTTAGATAAAGCAAAGAACCAATCATTGACCTATATAATTTAACATCCACACATTTACCTCCTTCATCTATGTCAAGCTTTGTCGATGAGCTCATTGGAGTGTTATGTGGCTTCCCATTTTCCAGTCCAAACTTCTTGAGCATATATTTGACGTACTTAGCTTGATTGATGAAGATGCCATCTTTTCTTTGCTTGATTTTGAGTCCCAAGAAAAATGAGAGCTCCCCCATTATGCTCATCTCGAATTCATTTTGCATTAGCTTAGAAAATTCTTGGAAAAGAACATCATTAGTAGAACTAAATATTATATCATCAACATAAATTTGAACTACTAATAAATCTTTACCTTTATGCTTTAAAAACAATGTAGTGTCAACCTTCCCTTTTGAAAAACCTTTTTCAATTAAAAAATTTGACAATCTTTCATACCAAGCTCTAGGAGCTTATTTTAAACCATAAAGTGTTTTTGTCAATTTAAGAACATGATTTGGAAATTTTAAATCTTCAAAACCTGGAGGTTGTTCCACATACACTTCTTCCTTTATAAAACCATTTAAAAATGCACTTTTAACACCCATTTGATATAATTTAAATTCATGAAAACATGCAAATGCCAATAACATTCTAATTGCTTCCATCCTAGCTACGAGAGCGTGTATGTTTCATCATAGTCTATGCCTTCTTCTTGAGTATACCCTTGAGCAACAAGTCTAGCATTGTTTCTCATTATATTACCACTTTCATCAAGCTTATTCCTAAATACCCATCTAGTTCCTACAGTAGATTTATTACTAGGCCTTTCAACTAATGTTCACACTTTACTTCTCTCAAATTGATTTAACTCTTCTTGCATAGTCATAATCCAATGTTCATCATTTAATGCTTCTTTAATATTCTTAGGCTCTATGCATGAGATAAATGCAACATAATTACAAATATTTCTAAGAGAAGATCGAGATGTTACCCCTTTGGATGGATCACCTATGATTTCACCATCCTTGACATAGTTGTACTCTCTTGGGTAAGATACTTCCCTTTCTTCAATGGTTGGATTCTCAAGAGGATCATGAGTTTCCTCATCTTTCGTTTCTTCCTTTGATGATGATTCTCCAATGTCATGTCTAACGTCATTTGTATTTATAATACCTACATCATCATTCAAACAAGAATCCTTCATCGGAAGGAGATTATCATCGAAAACAACATGTATAGACTCTTCTACAACTAAAGTTCTTTTATTAAATACTCGATAAGCTTTAGAACTTAAGGAATAACCCAGAAAAATTCCTTCATCACTTTTAGCATCAAATTTGCCAAGATTGTCTTTACCATTGTTTAAAACAAAACATTTACATCCAAAACGATGAAAATAGCTAATGTTAGGCTTTTTATTTTTAAAAAGTTCATATGGAGTTTTCTTCAAAATAGGCCTAATCATTACTCAATTAATAATATAACAAGCAGTATTTGTGGCTTTCGTCCAAAAATATTTTGGCAAATTGTTTTCACAAAGCATGGTTCTAGTCATTTCTTCTAAAGTTTGATTTTTCCTTTCAACAACTCCATTTTGTTGAGGGGTTCTAGGTGCTGAAAAATTATGACTAATACCATTAGAATTATAAAATTCAGTAAATCCAAGATTTTCAAATTTAGTTCCATGATCACTCCTAACACTAGTTATAGAGTAACCTTTTTCATTTTGGATTACTTTTGAAAACGTGATGAATTTTTCTAATTCTTCATCTTTAGTACTTAAGAATAGAACCCAAGTATATCTAGAATAGTCATCTACCAAGACAAATGCATATTGTTTTCCACACAAGCTAGTAGTTCTAGTTGGCCCAAAAAGATCTATATGGATCAATTGTAATACTCTACTAGTTGATACATCATTAATAGATTTAAAAGAAATTCACTTTTGTTTTCCTTTAGCACAAGCATCACAGATTTTATCATTATCAAATTTAAGCTTAGGCAACCCTCGAACTAAATTTCCTTGAATTAGCCGTTGCAAAACACTCATACTAGCATGTCCTAGTCTCCTATGTCATAACCAACTATCATGCTCATCCTTAGCAACTAGGCATAAATTTGTCATATCAATAGAGTCTAAATGCACCATGTATATGTTTCCTATTCTATGACCAACAAGCATAATTCGATTAGATGCAATGTCAATAACTTTACAACCATTAGTTTCAAACATGGCATTAAATCCTTTATAACATAATTGACTAATACTTAAGAGATTATGCTTTAATCCATTCACATATAAAACATTTTTAATTTGTATGGAAGAGGTATTACCTATAGTACCTATACCTTCGATGTGACCTTTTGAATTATCACCAAAAGTCACTTCTCCTCTATTTTTGGCGTTAAGCTCTATGAATTGGTTTTTTTTCCGGTCATGTGTCTTGATCATCCACTATCAAGGTACCATGAATTTGAATTTGTTTCCCGTGCCTTGTAGCAATGCTCCTTTTCCTACAAACATAGATTAATTTCTAATTTTTGGTACCCAAATTCTTTTGGGTCCATATTCATTAGTTTCCAAAATCCTAGTCCCCTTAGGTATCCATTTGTGTAGGATATCTTTATCTTTAGTAGTAATGAGTCCTTTAGGAACCCATATACTTCTAATAATTTTTCCATTAGAGGTTCTTTGGGGACCTCTATGATTGTTGTTTTTAAAACTTTTTCTAACAAAGTTGGATTTTGAATTTTCTCCATTTTCAAAACGTTTTGTTCCAACTTTATTAAAAGAGGTTTTAATATCATCAATTTTCTTTTGATGATCATCATTGACCTTTGAAAGTAAATTTTGCAAATCCAAAATTTTCTTTTCAAACTCTTCTAGTTTGATTTGCAAATCTTTGATTTTACTTTCAAGATCGTTGTTGGTTTTGGATATGAGTTTATTTTCATTTTTTAATTTTGAAACATCATTTTTATATTTTAAAAACAATTTCTCAGAATCCAAAGCCAACCCATTATATTCCTCTAATAGCTCATCATAAGATAAATCATCAAATTCAGATGAGTTAGAGGTTACCTTAGAATCTTCCCCGAATGCCATCAAGCACAAGTTTGCTACTTCTTGTTCCTCTTCATCGGAACCCTCTTCATCGCTCCATGTAGCCACATGAGCCTTGTGCTTATTCTTTGATTGACCCTTTCTTTTCAATTATGGCAATCAAATTTGACATGCCCTGGCTTTTTGCATTCATAGCAAATGATAGGGTCCTTCTCTTTTGGTTTATTTTTTAGGCCTTCATTTCGTTTGAATTTTATTCCTCGGTAAGGTCTCATCATTTTTCTAAACCGTTTGGCAAACAATGACATTTCCTCGTCATCGTCATCTTCATCCGAATCACTCTCATCTTTTATGGATTTGAGAACAACTCCAATGTTTTTCTTCTTCTCCTTCTCCTTTGGTGTCTCGTCAATCTTATCGAGGTCCACCTCATATTCAAGCATCATTTCATGAGTGAGGAGGGAACCGATTAGCTCTTCAAGAGTTAAGGACTTTAGGTTCTTAGCCTCGATGATTGCAGTCTTCTTGGATTGCCATGATTTTGGAAGTGAGTAAACTAACTTCCTCACAAGCTTTTCATTTGGAATGATCACTCCATATGATTTGAGACCATTGACAATTGTTGAGAATCTATCTGTCATAGCTTTGATATCTTCATTTGGTTTCATCCTGAAATTTTCATAGCTATGTGTTAGAAGACTAATTTTAGATTCTTTTACCTTGTCGGTGCCTTCATGAGTGACTTGTAGTTTATCCCATATTTCTTTAGCGGTTGTACAAGATGAAAATCTTCCATATTCATATGGTCCAAGAGCACAAAATATGATATGGATTACTTTGGAGTTGAGCTGGAACATTCTTGTATCTCCTTCACTCCACAATCTTAGTGAGTGAGAAGCTTGATATATCCATCTTCTACAACAGTCCATGCTCCCATGTCACTTGCTTGAATGAAATACATCATCCTATTCTTCCAATAGGCATAGTTAGCTCCATTGAAGAAAGAAGACTTGTTGACGGGCATCGAATCGAGACCGGAGTCGACATTTGAAGTAGAGGCCATTGATGACTTGATAATCGATGTAACTCTTCCCGAATCGACTCAAGAGGCGATTAAACCTTCAAATGAGTGAGGCTATGATACCAATTGTTGAGTTAATCGATCGACAGAATCGGCCAAGAGGGGGGTGAATTGGCAATTAAAATTTTGGTGGAAGCTTTTGCAGAAAATTGAAAGTAATTGCCCAGCGATTTAGAGTGGTTCGACTATCTCAACCAAGTCTACGTCCACTACCTTAGCTATCCACACTAAGGATTTTCCAATAAATTCACTAATTTGTTCTTTCTTTTGAGGCCAAAGTGATAACCTTACAACTCCCTCAAGAATATACCCCAATTCTTGAGAACACTCTTTCTCAAAGTGAAGATTACAAATTTGCAAACTTACAAGGAAATCCTCACAAGGCAAGATGTTTGCACAATTCTAGAATAAAGAAAGAACACTCAAGAATAATACAATTGGGCATAATAAGTGTTCTTGAAAGCAACAATGAATATTGAATGAAATAGTCTTGAAAATGCTCAAACTTGAGGTTTGATGATTTCTCTTTGATTCTCTCTTGATTCTTATTGATTGTTGTTTCTTGTTTTTGATCAATAGCTTCTAAGCTTGTTTAAATATACCTTCAAATGATTCTGAACGTTGGGGATGATTAGTGGAGTCAATAGAGCCGTTTAAGTGTGAAAATAATTAATTAAAGCAATTGGGAGCGTCACTGCATCGATGCATACCCTAGGTGAATCGGTGCATCAGTGTAAAATTCAAATATTTTGACCGTTGGACTCTCAGTGCATCGGTGCACTAAGAGTGCATCGATGCATCAAGTGCATTTGATGTTTCAAAATAGACAGAGTGCATCGATGCATGACTGGTGCATTGATGCATCAAATGCATTCGATGTTTTCATAAAATCCTCAGTGCATCGATGCATGGTATGTGCATCGATGCATGAAATGCATTCGATGTTCAATTTAATTCATGGTGCATCGATGCATGGATTGGTACATCGGTGCATCACTCTGAAAAATTGATTTTAGGATTGATTTTGGTTCAAAATACTTTGTGAAAATTGTTTCAAAAATATATTAAGTGCAAAACACAATTTTACACATTTAGTAAGGTTTGAATTTGAACTTGAAAGACTTGGAGTAATAATTTGATATTCGATTAATTAAATCTAATATACTTAGAAAATCATTTGTAAAATCTTAAAATTCATTTAAATTAATTTGTTATATCGAAACATCAAAATGTTTTCAACAATATATTGTTGAACTATGTTTTGATATAAAAAATTAAGGCAAAATGGTTTTTGGACTTGAATTGAATTTACAAAATGTTTTTGGACTTAATTGAATTTATTCAAAGTTTTAAAAAGTTTCAAAAATAATTCAAAGTCCATTAAATTCGGATTTGAGCCAAAATGCTAAAGGGTATCAAAGTGCATCCATGCACCCCTGCAGTGCATCCATGCATCCTTGTAGTACATCCATGCACCTGCACTAGTGCATCGATGCACCATGCAGTGCATCCATGTACTCAAACACCAAATGCAATTAGTGCATAGATGTATCCTTCTGTGCATCGATGCATCCTGCTGTGCATCGATGCATCCTGTTGTGCATCCATGTACGAAGGCTGCAATGGCTAGTAACGGCTAGCTTATTTGAATTTAATGAAGGGGTATCGATGCACCATGATAGTGCACCAATGCACCATGTTATGGGCAGCCTTTTTGAGTAGAACAATCATCCCCAAACGGCTCCAAAACATCCCCAACGACTATATACAACATCAAACACATTCCAAGCTATAAATACAAGCTAAGGACACTTGAAGAAGTAAGAGAACAACTATCCAAGCAATCAAACACAAGAAATGAGTTTTTCAATCTTATTTCATATTTCTCTTGTAAATATTTTGTTCTTGTGAGCTCAATCTTGTAAACACCTACCTTAGAGAGGTTTTCTTGTTTACTTTTTTATCCTTTTGTAAAGGGGAAAGGTTCTAGCTTATCCTGTGTAAAAGCTAGGAAAAAGTTCTAGTTTAGCCCGGAAAAACTAGGGAGTTGTAAGGTTATCTCTTTGTCCTCAAAAGAAAGAACAAATTAGTGAATTTGTTGGAAAATCCTTGGTGAGGAGCTAAGGTAGTGGACGTAGACTTTGGTTGAGAAAGTCGAACCACTATAAATCGCTGTGCAATTCTCTATCTTTCAATCTCCTTACTCCCTAAACACAAACCGACCCCTCTTTGCAAACCATTCCGGTTGTCAATCTGAGCTTCCGAAAATCCTAACAAATGTCTTAGTGAAGGTTGATGTATTATTTTTCCTACAGATTTCTATGTCTTTGACATGGAACATGGCAAGTCGGATACTTATTCCGAAGTACTCTTAGGTCGACCCTTTCTAAGCACCACACATACAAAGATCGATGTTAGAAGTGGTATACTGACAATGAAATTTGATGGTGAGATCGTTGAATTTTATGTTTACAAAGCAATGAAATACCCGAATCGAGTTGAAAGAATTAATTCTGTTGATATTTTAGATCCTCTAATTGATGAATATATTGAATCTAATATTTCCATAGATCTTGAACTTTTCCACAAAGAGGAAAAAAGGGATTTTGAAAATATTTTTCAATCAAAACTGATTTATTTTTACCTTCCTCTAAAACTAAAATTTTACCTTATGTTTTGTAGGCATCTGAGATAGAATTGAAACAAATGTCGAAACACTTAAAGAATGTCTTTATAGGAGAAAATGTTACTTCACCGATTATTATTTCAGATAAGCTTTCAAAGCTAAAAAAGATCCGAAGAAAAGCCTATGAGAAAGCCAAAATCTACAAGAAAAAAAATAAAAGAATCATATGATCGTAGAATTTCTCATAAGGAAGTTCTTAGTTGGAAAAAGTGTATGAAGTGGAGGAAGTATTTCTCTCGAAACCTATAGTCAGAATCAGGTCGTCGAGCTAACGACGTTAAAAATATCGCTTTATGGGAGGCAACACATTATTTTTTTCCATTTGTTCAATTTTAATTTTCTGATTTATTTTTGTTTTTATTTTTCTTTGATTTTTCAGGTATCCCGTTATTCCTAGTTGAATTTTAAGCAAGATTGAATAAAAAATTATTCAAACCAAAAGCAAAAGAAATGGCGATAAACCGACCCCAAGGCGTGATGAGATTTTGTGGTAGCAAACTGAGGAAGAATCATTTAGAAAAAAAGGAAGAAGAATTTTTAATTACATTGTTCGAACAGTGCAGAAAAAAATCGATTTGGTTCGAACTATGCAGAAAATTTTGAACAGAACAATGCATAAAAAACTGATTTGGTTTGAACAGTGTAGAAAAATACACAACATATTCGAACAATGCATTGCAAAAAAAAAAACAGTGCAGAAAAAAACATATTTGGTTTGAACTGTGCAGAAACGTTCAAACAGAACAGTGTAAAAAACCACAGCAGTACAATTTTGGTTTGAACAGAGAAAAAAGAAAAGGATAAAGCTTGATTGAGTTCTTTTTCTTGAAGTCTATTTCCTTTAGAATAAAATCTTGGAATGATCTATTCTTTTCTTGATTTTTTTGCAGAAAATTTTAATATATCTCCTGGTGACTTCTCGATCGGACATTCTATTCTACAACATCTCGTCTCGACGTGGCCGTGGCCGCGGTCGCCACTAGATTAGGGAGTATTCATTTTCCGTCTCTTTGTTTTTTAATTTAATATATGTTTTGGGGACAAAACGGATTAAGTGAGGGGGAAGGATAAACATGTTTCAAATTTTCCTTGACTTGTTTAATTGTTTGAAATTGAGTTATTCTAATGTTGATATATTGAGATCGTTGGTTGCTAGTCTTGAACTTGACTTTATACTCTTGCTTCCTTTTGGATTGTGATCATGTTTAATCAAATTTAATTTGCATGATTGGTGATTGATATAGCTAGTAAATTTTTGTTGAGTATTGATATTTCATGCTTTTGTTGATAGAGATGAACATGACTCAGTGCATATAAACTTTTCTTGTAAGATTTGAGCATAATGTGCATACATTTTCTTTCTTAATCATTGTTTGACTTGTGTGTGCCGGACTAATTATGATGTTCTAGAACTTGTAATCACAATGCATATAGGGACTATATGTTTAACGTAATGTTTTAATGTTATAGGGGAACATAGGATAAACCCACTTTTCCCAAAAAGCCTACCCGTTTATATATCCACTAGTGAACCATATTAGAGTCTATTTCCCTTCCTTTGTTTTACACCTCATAATTAAACCCGAAGCCTTTCTTTTTATTTTCCTTTTTCACACCCTTGCCGAGACTTGAGATCTTGTATCATTCTTGTTCCATGATTTTTTTTTGAAATTGTTCACTATTTCGAACAACAGAAAAAAAGAAGAATAAGAAGGAAAAATCGATCGTTTCAATTGCCTTTCATCTATTCTTTTTCCTTGTTTTATCTTTTATTGTGATTCATGTTAATTTGTGGATTGTTCTTAATTATTTTGATATCTTGTTTTGGTATTTTAAACCTTTCTTTTTGGCCTTTTCCCTACCCTAACCTAAGCCCCGTTACAACTTGTTTAAAGACTCCTTGATTATTGCATTATGTTCATTTTTCGTAGTGAAGACTTGATTAGATTCCAAGCCTATGGTAATATTTTGGTTAGTTTCGGTTTATGCGATTTCATTTACCCGAAACACTTTGAGTGGGTATGTGTGAATCTTTGTGAGGTATTGAGTTATGTTTCATTGAAATTGACAATTAATTGGTATATCTTACTTACTTTAAAATTTCTTAGTTGTGTCTTTGCTTGATTGTAACTTGAATTCGACAATTGTCATGGACTTAGATTGATTGGAAGTTTGAGGACTAAATTGAAATTGAAGATGACAACTTATGATTTTGATGTATTAATTAATGAATGCTTGAGGACAAGCATTGAATAAGTGAGGGGGAATTTGATAAGTGCTTAATTTAGTTAATATTTTGCCTTTAAATTACTCTTCAATCATTGGTTTTTGTGGCTTATTTGTTCGTTTTGATTCATTTTCTGTGCAGGACGTCAGATTATGGAAATTGCACTAAAAGGAAAGAATTTTGTAGTTTTTTTATTTTCGGAATCGAAGCTGGATCAGTGGGCATGAATTCGGGCATAAAACATCCGACGATGCGATGACGTCAGTACATTTTAGAAGATCCAATTAGTGTTTCTAGACGCACGAATGGATTGGTCGAACGTTTTTGCAATTTGGATTTAGATTAAACTCAAGTTTTAGGATAATATTTTAAACAATAATTTTTATCTTTGCTTTAGTTTTTTTAGTTTAAATAGATGTTAGTATTTCAATTAGGATTTAGGATATTAATTTAAATATTATTTTATTTTATCTTTGTTTTAGGTATTTTAGTTTAAATAGTTTTAAGTGTTTTAATTAGGATTTAAGATATTATTTTAGGAATTATCTTTAGCTTGTTTTTAGGAATTTGAAGGCTATAAATAGCCTCTTAGTGTAAGCCTAGAAACACATCTTTCTCATCTGAGAATAAAATCTTTTTTTTCAATCTAGCTTTCTCTCTATTTTTCGCATACTTCCTTTATTTCCCTTTAAAATTTTGTTTTCAAATATGCTAAGTATGACTTTGGTAATGCTTAGCTAATTTTCTTTTAAGCCGAAGGCTGAAGCGAAGGCTCAATTCCAAACGTGAGAATTGTGAGGCACTTAAATCACTTCGGATTTTTCTCTCTATTTTCTGAGCTTATTTTTCAAATCAAAACAATTTTCAAAACCAAAAGTTGACGTTGGTCTGGATGTTGTTATGGTTAACGTTGGAAGAATGATTGACTTATTGAAGCACATTCGACTTCCCGAGAACACATTTAGAAAAATTGTTTTCTTTATCCCAATTTATTTATTTTATTTGTTTATTTAATCTTTATCTCATTATACTTTTTTAAATAATTTAAAACCCCATTTTATCTTTATTACTATTTTTAAATCATTATTTATTATTTTATTATTTTCCCTATTTTTTATTTTATTTTATTCTTTCTTTTTAATTTCATATGGAATTCTACCTTCTTCTAAAATCAAGAAAGAGTTTTACTAAATCAGAAACACCACAGTCCCTGTGGATCAACCCTTCTTCTCTATACTACTTTTCATTTCTATTTATTAAGAAGCCAAAATTATTTTTGATAGCAAAACGACGGTTATCAGTTATATATGATTTTAAAGAGACGTTTAGTCTAGATGTTAGGGCTGCTACTATCCGAATTGTCTTGGCCATTGTTGTCATCAAGAACTGGCATATACGAAAAATTGACATCAACACTACCTTCTTGAATGGTCAGTTACCTGAAGAAACCTATGTGCAGTAGCGTCCTGGTTTTGAGGTACATGGGTAGTAGGGTGAGAAGCTGGTCTGTAAGTTGAAAAATACTCTGTATGGGCTCAAATAGGCACCTTAAGTCTAGTTCGATACATTTAAGGTGTTTCTTATTGAAAGTCAAGGTTTTTTAGGCATCCAAGATAGATTCCTCTTTGTTCATTTGAAGTAGTAGTGATATAAATGTCTTGATTATGGTGTATGTGGACGACATCATCATTACTGTGAATGATGCTGCTAAAGTTGATGATGTTGTGAGAAAGATCAATGTTGTGTTCTCTTTAAAAGACTTAGGGGAACCTAATCTTTTTTCTCGGTATGAGGGTTCATCAAACTCAGTCGGGGTTGATGTTAAATAAAAAAGTACATTGAGGAATTGTTGGTAAAAGAATAAATAAATAAGTGTAATATAGAGGAGAAGGGTT
Source organism: Hibiscus syriacus (assembly GCF_006381635.1). Classification (NCBI taxonomy): domain Eukaryota; kingdom Viridiplantae; phylum Streptophyta; class Magnoliopsida; order Malvales; family Malvaceae; genus Hibiscus; species Hibiscus syriacus. The sequence continues at coordinate 7,579,841 of NW_024063392.1, read as the reverse complement.
GATCCACAAAGATTTTTGAAATTCTGATATAGAAGGTTCTTGATTCCGATTTGGCAAGAAATTAAAGAAAATGAGGCAATTTTTGTTGAGAGATAGCACATAATAATAAAAAGAATTAAATGAAAAAAATAAAAGAGAACAAGAATTTAAAGAAAACAAGATTTGGAAGTAAAAGAAATAAAGCAATATAAATTTTTGAGAAGAAAGATTAATTAAGTAAAATAGCCTCAAACCTTGCTTTGCCTCAATTCTAATTGACCATCGAAGATGATTTTTACTCTGGGTAAATGTCAATTATAGTCTACAAGGCCCAACCCTTGTAAATTGCTTTTCCCTCCGGTAAACCGAAAAACTAAAATTTATCTTTGGAATTCAGTCTTTATTTGGACTAACTACGACTATCGTCGCCAGCACCAATACAATTTTAGTTTTAGAAAAGCTCGACTTGCATTATGTTGTCTCAATGAAAATCGAATCCAATGTCAATTTCTCTTAGCAGACCATTTCTAAGTGTGTTCCCAGGAAGTCAATCTTGCTACGAACTAATTATTCCTCCCAATTTTAAATCATAACAACATCGAAACCAACGTCAAATTTTTAAAATGAAAGTGTTTTTATTTTATAAGAAAGGCCGATTGCAAATCCAAATTTGTAGAAAACTGAGAATTTAACTTGAAGTTAGTAGGTGTTTTTCAATTCTCACAATTGGAATTAAGTCATTTCTTAAGCCTTTGGCTTATGGGAAAATTAGCTAAGCAAACATGTATGCAAACCGATGTTGCTTGATTGGAATTGTTTGGTTGGTGTATGACCCGAGGGAAACCCGCGGGCCCACTACTACCAATTGAACCTGAGATAGAGTAGTTTTTCAGACGAAGGAGATGTGCCCAAGCAAACATGTATGCAATTACAAACCAAAGAGGTAAGAAAGTAGAAAATCCTGAAGATATAAATACCGCATCAATTCCCAATGTGAGGAATACTACACAACCACATTCTATTCGAGATCACCTTGCTCCTATCTTGGATGATCTAAATCCAGGTATAGTGACAAATGAGATTCAGGAAGCCCACTTCGAACTCAAACCGGTGATGTTCAACATGTTGAACTCTATCGGGCAATTTGGTGGTGCACCTCACGAAAATGAAAGGCAATATATTTGTGCTTTCTTGGAGGTTTGCGTTTCATTTAGACAAAAAGGAGTGCATGAAGATGTGCTGAAGCTAAATTTATTCCCGTATTCATTGCATGACCAAGTGAGGGCTTGGCTAAGTGGAGTTCTATCTGGCTTGATGAAATCTTGATATGACCTGTGTAAAAGCTTTTTACTGTGGTATAATTCTCCCAACATGAATAATCAACTCCAAAATGACATAGCATCTTTTCATCAAGCTGATGACGAGTCAATGTATGAGTGTTGGGATCGATATAAAGGATTGATACACAAATGCACCATTCATGGATTCCATGATTGGACCCAAGTTGTGATGTTTTACAATGTTGTTAATGTTCCCACTCGGATAATGTTAGATGCCTCAGTAAATGGAACTTTGCTGAACAAGTCACATGAAGAAGCCTTTAATATCCTCCAATGGATAGCAAACAATGATTACCAAATTTCGTCTTCAAGGCTACGAACAGGGTGGAAGGCTCAAGGGACCTTTGAGTTGGATGCTATGGAATCTGTCAGCTCATTTGTCCACCATCACCAATATGTTGAAAAATCTTCAGCGTCCTAGCAAAGTAAGAGAGGTAAATGTGGCCAGTTTAGTATGCATTTTATGCCGTGGAAATAATCACATGGATAGATGCCCTGATAACCAGGAATCTGCAAACTATGTGGAGAATTTTAATTGGAACAAAAACAATCCCTACTTGAACACATACAATCCTGGATGGTGACAACATCTAAATTTCTCATTGGGGAATCAAGGGAATAACAATGCAGGCAACTCCACTCAGCAATAGAATATGAATGAACCCTCAGTGTTTCAACAAAATTTGTCGTTGCAAAATTCTAACAAGGGGAAGTGTCTTCGTCAAATACCAACTCGTTGTAAGCTTCTTTACAGGCAAAAACATGTTTATTTGTTGTATCACCAACTACTTTCACTCAAATTATGTCTCTAAAGTCAACAAAAGATATATGGGATAATCTCAAGACTGAGCACGAGATAGATGAAAAAATTCGTGGGATGAAAGTCTTGAATCTTGTACATGATTTTGAGCTGCAAAAGATGAACGAGATTGAGATAATCAAGTAGTATTCTGACATGCTTGTTAGCATAGTCAATAAAGTCAGACTGCTAGGTTCGTTTCTAGCAGATTCAAAGATTATGTAGAAAATCCTCATAACAATACTTGAGAGGTTTAAGACCACCATAACCACCTTAGAGAACATGAAATATATGTCAAAGATTACTTTGGCGGAACTCTTAAGTGCTTTGCAAGCACAAGAGAAAAAACGTGTAATGAGACAAGAAAGAGCATTAAAGGTGCTCTACTAGTTAAGCTTGAAGATGATGGAAAAAAAAGGAGGTTAAAATACCTAAATTTTCACACTACGAGTAGAGAAAACTATGCATTTAGGAATAAAAATAAAGGTGAAAATACAAGAATAGGGATAAATAAGGATTATCCTCCATGTGAACATTATGACAAGAAAGATCATCCTTCTTTCAAGTGCTAGAGAAGACAGGATGCAAAGTGCAACAGATTTATCCAAATGAGACATGAGGATATTATTTGCAAGTATACAAATTGGCAACAAAAAGATGAAGCATAAGTGGTAGATCAAGATGAAGCATAAGTGGTAGATCAAGAAGAAGAATATTAGCTTTTTGTTGCAACTTGTTTCACTAGTCACAAAACAAGTGAAAGTTGGCTCACTGACAGTGACTGCACTAATCATATGACACATGATAAGGAGTTATTCAAAGATATTAAGAGTATCAAGTCTAAGAAGGTCAGAATTGCAAACATTGAATACATTGTAGTCAAAGGAAAAGAAACTGCAACTATTGCAAGTTGTTCAGGTACCAAGCTTATTATTGATGCTCTTTATGAACCTGATATTGATTAAAATCTGCTTAGTGTTGGTCAATTAGTAAAGAAGGGATTCAAATTGAAGTTCATGAAGAAGATATGTGTGATAAAGGATGCTACAAGATAAAAAAACATTTGAAATAAATATGACAGAGATAAGTTTTTCCCTTAATTCAATACAAAAAAAGAAATTAAATTTTCTAATCAAAGAAAGCCTTACAATGTTGTGGCATAAAAGGCTTAGAAACTATCAACATCAACGTATATTGAAGATGAAGTTCAAATGTTTGGAATTGATCTTCCAGAACTTGATGATCACATATTGACATGTAAGGCTTGTTAGTTTGGAAAGAAAAATAGAAAGTCATTTCTAAAGAAAATATGCAGAGCTACTTGTAAGTTACAATTGATTTACACAATCATTTCTGGGCCTCAAAGAAATCATTCATTAGTAGGTAGTCGATATTATGCTGCTTTTTATTAATGATTTTATAAGAATGTGTTTGATTTTTTTCTTAGAATTCGAGTCAGAAATTGTCGGAGCATTCTAAAAATTCGAAAGGATTGTGAAAATCAAAGTGAAAATAACATTCAAATATTGAGGTTCAATTATGGTAAGGAGTATACATCATAAAATTTCAATGCATTTTGTGAAGAAGCATGCATTGAGTATCATTTGATAATTTCTTATGCGTTGCAGTAAAATGGAGTTAATGAAAAGTGAAATAAATATATCTTAAAAATGACTAGATGTATGCTACATGAAAAGAATTTATCACGCATATTGTCCCTTTCAAAGTTTCAACAATCTTAAACTATTAGCAATATCTAACAAATGAGATAAAAGAGTTTTTTCTTTCTGTAATTCCCATAAATGTCGAAAACTGTTATTTTGCTATGGAATCACCACGCCTACTGTCCCTTTCAAAGTTTCAGCAATTTGATATGATTATTATAACATAAATATTTAATATATTGATGATATATAATTTTATATAACATTAATATATTAAATGCTAATACATTAATTTTAAAATATCATAATAATATATCATCATTGAATTCAGGGTAAACTACATAAATGACCACATAACTAAGGGTCGGGTCGCGAAATGACAACCATTTTCAAATTTGTGTCAATATAACCACTGAATTATTTAAATGATTTTAATATATTCATCTGTTGTTAACATTTAATTGAAGTCTTTACGGTGAAAATTAATAAAATTGGTATAATTAGGGAACGAGTCCTTGTAAAGTTACGTATTCGTGGCGTTGACATCCTGCTTTTTTTTCCCCATTTTGGTCATTACTTGTACATGATTTGTTTCATTGGATTTTCATTTAATGCAATTTGATCCTGATTCTGTTTTTAATTTTTCTAATGCATCAATTTGAGCATTAACTTTAAAATATTTTATTATGTTCATATATTAAATTTATAGATTAAATCCCGTAGAATCTAGAATTAATCAATTTGATCACCAAGATTAACTTTAATTCTTAATTTTTAATTAGGTTATAATTTCAATTTAATTTAATAAATCTATTTCTCCAATCAAATTGTGATACATTTCACCTTTTGTATAATGCAATTGAATTAATTTAATAAATTTTCAATCCAATCAAAAGGCGACACATTTCATCTTTTTAATTGAAGTGAAAATAAATGAAAATGAGTTTGAAACCCAAGGGAATCCAACTTAGGTCCCAAGGGTGACTTGCACATGCCTTAACCACTGTGCTAATTCTCACACTTATTGAGATAATAAATATGTTATATAACTTGTTCAAGTTTAGGTATAAAAAATTAAAATAATTGAACTGGATTTGAACACAAAATGAATTAGTAACCAAGCAAGCCTTAACGAATAAACTAAATTTAATATTTAGGAATCAATTATAAATGAGAACTTACATCTAGGCCAACTGAGAATTTGAAAACACTTAAATCACTAAAATAAATATAATAGTTTATTTATAATTGATTTAAGATTTTAATATTTTAAATTAAATTTATTTTTTGATATTTATTTTTAATGATTATATATATATATGAAATAATAAAAAATAATTTAATATTCAAATTATAATAATAAAAAAAATTATTTATGTTTCAAATCATAAATTTATCTTTTGATTTTAAATTATGCTCGTGAGTTCAGGTATGTTAAATAAGTTTTTAATTTAATTTTAAATATAATTTCATATATATAATCATTAGTAAATAAATATAAAATAAATTTAATTTAAAAATATTAAAATCTTAAATTAATTATAAATAATATATTATATATTTAGTAATTTAAAAATTATCATATTCTCAATTGACTCAGATTTAAATCCCCACTTGTCTATTTTTATTTCTATCATTAACTACAATATATAAAAATATTTTAAAATTGATTCCTAAATATTAGATTTAGCCTATATGTTATGGCTTTTCTTGGTTATTAACTGATCTTGGGTTCAAATACAATTAAATTGTTTTAGTAGTATATTTCTGCCTAAACCTGAACAAATTATATAACATATGTATTACCTTGATAACAAGTGTGAGAATTTGTTCAAAGATTAATTCTAAAATCTAGGGGATTTAGTCTATAAATTTAATACATTATTAGAATAAAAGATTTTTTTTATTAGAATAAAAGATTTTAAAGTTAATGCTCAAATTAAGGAACTAGACAAATTAAAATAGAATCATGATCAAATTGCATTAAATGAAAATCCAAGGAAACAAATCATATGCAAGTAGTGACCAAAATGGAAGAAAAAAAGTAGGGTGCTAGCGCCGCGAATATGTAACTTTACAAGGACACAACCCTAATTATATCAATTTTGTTAACTACAACGTAAACACATTTATTAAATGTTAACGATAAGTGACTATATTGAAATCATTTGAATAGTTCAATGATCATATTGATGTAAATATAAAAATGATATTCATTTCACGACTCAACCCTTAGTTACATGATCATTTATGTAGTTTACCCTTGAATTTACTAAAGATTCATCAAATTTTAATTCTTCTTGTATTTTAAAATAAAATGCATTCAATCCGATGTCAAAATACGAATAACCAAAGCCTATCCAACGCTAGGACAATCAAACAACCGACATCCACTAAATCCAAAGTACAACCAAAGAAAAAATTACATACAAGAATAATAACTTGATCAATAAAAAAATTCCATAATTCTCAAAAAACATAAAATATTTAATAAGAACACCGGAAAAAAATCAAATTGTATGCAGATTAGGTCATCATCATTCGAACCCAAAGCTATAGCAGCATCTGCAACAACAATGGTGAAGCATTACTGAATTATCTCATTAAAATAATATTACTTATTTTTAATTTTTTAAAATAGTCTCATCCAATTCAGTATATAAATATATACACTATTTGTCGCCTCAATGTTTGGTTAATAGGAATTAACACTAGGAAAACATAACAATTATATACATTTTAAAATAATATATCATAATATAAAGATATATGAGTAAAAATTTGAACTTAAAATTAAATAAAAATAGTAATTAGTTAAAATAAAAAAGATTTATTTGTCCTCTTAGTAAAAATTAAACTATATGAATAATTAAAAATTATAGAATAAATTTAATTTTATTATTTTATATTCTAAAACAATAATAAATAACGTTAACTATGTATTTAGTCATCTAACTATTTGAGAAATTTCATTTTGGTCACTTAAATATTTTTTCAAAATAATACCTAACCTTTTGTTTTGGTTTTATTTTGGTTATTCCCAATTAAAAAAAATAACATTACTGTTGATATGACATTTTTATATTTTTTCAATGATGACGTGACATTATCTTATTATGACACGCCAATATCAGGGTTAATTTTTTAACAACGAATGATCAAAATGAAATCAAAACATAATATTAGATGTGATTTTGAAAGAAAAAATAGATGTGTGATCAAAATGAAACCGTGTAAATATTAAGTGACTAATACATAGTTGACCCAAATAAATAACAGTGCCACCAAATATAGCATAATGAAATATACATGAATGATGATAAACTTATACACTGGCTTCGGCTTCAAGTTTCTTGGAAGCAGGAACACATATGTAGATTAGAAAAGGGCTTGCATTGGCCCCTCCCTTTTATTATGCATGCGTTCATGCTCTGGATGGATCTTCTTTTTCAACATCCTCTGCTTCATTTAAACAACCAGATAAAATTCGTTCAATCAACTAAATTCTGCATTATATTAATATATGAAATTAACACAAAATTCCAGTGGTTAATAATACTCACTTTGTTTAGCATTTTGATAGGACTTGAATCCTTTCCAACACGAGGAGCGAATTTGTTGGCAAAAGAAGGCTCCTTTTTGCAAGTATTTAACTCTACGCCAAGAGAGGTGGGGTTATTTTTCATGTCGGACTCTTGATAGAAGAGATCTGCTAGGGTAGTTCTTTTTCTCCGCTTCGCAGAATGGTCCTCAAAACTATGGCCCAACAGCAGTGGGTTCACTTCTTCCTCACTGTTGCTATCTTCATCTTCGTCTTTTACTTCTTCGTCGTCGTCATTTTCTGAGGCTAAGTGGGCTTTTTTCCGGCCAAAGGATTTCAAAGTGTAAAAACCGAAGGTTTTGATTGTTAGAACGCCATATCGCCAACCATCCAGCAGTTCAAACAGAGCTACATGATCGAGTAAGGCTTTTGAATTTGTGTCGATTGTAATGGAATCAGTCTTCTTTACATTTCGAGCCAGTCCATCTGCACAAAATGGCAAGTTTTCTCATATATATTAGATATGTGCATGATGTTGGACTAAGAAAAAACAAATGATAAGAATATTAAACCTTTGAGGAGATTATGAGTCTTGTTCACCCAGTTGAAGATCTATCAAACACGAAAATCCAGTGCAATTCATTACAACAGTGTATAATAATAAGCAAGGAATTATGAGTAGGTATGATTTACCTTCATTTTTCTCAGCTGAGGAGAGCGGGAATATCGTTTATGATGGGGGAAGAGGTGAGACTTATAGTGGGCTAAAAATCAAGGGACCGATAAGTGAAGGAATTAGGAGGCAACACGTGGCTAAAGAAGTAGGCCCTAACAAATAGCCATAGGCATGTTTTGCGGGTGCATCATTCGTTATAATGCATGTTACTATGCTGGATCTTCTGGCTTGGTCGATGTCGGCGATATTCTACATTATGTTTGGGGAAATCTCTCTCTCTCTGTACCTCTCCTCATATGCATTCGGTAGTTTACCATTTTAATTATAAGATAATATCTATTTATATTTTTTTATCATTAATAGACATAATTATTTGAATTTAAAACTTTTAAGAATAACAACATGCTTCTTAATTATTGAGACTGCTTGATAGATTTTATAATTTTAAGGAGTGATTATAAGATAATATCTATTTATAATATTTCTTAATTATTGATAACACACTTATATTCATAGACATAATTACTTGAACCAAAGACTTTTAAGGAAAATAACATTTTTCTTTTTATCTAGTAGTAATGAATATATATATTTTTTAAATACTATAAGGTGATTATAATATAGTATTAGTTTAAAATTATTTTAGTTATTGGTAACACGCATAAACTTATAAAGATAACTATCGGAACTCAATATCTCAAAAAAATAATAAATATTTTCTTTAGTTATTGAAATCACTCGAATTCAATGATGATGAATATCTATACTGAAATAAAGTACTAGCACTTTTTTTTTTTTGTGTTACATTGTTAAATCATTGCCCTTAATCACTCACATTTATAACCTATATCTATACATAGAGTTAGGCCCATATCGATATTCCTTGTTTGAATAATAATGGGAATTGAGCACATTTACGAGAATGAAAATCTTTTCAGAGGGCATTAAGGATGAAAGAGATTAATAATCATTATTATTGGTGATAGATACACTGGTTTCCAAAAAAATGTGTTAATTACAACGTTTGTAAGACAATCCTTGTTGAATAGTCTGAGTTATTACAATTATAGTTCTTTGATTAAGAGAAAAAAATAGTGCAAATAAGTGAAATGAAATTTGTGGAAAAAGACCGATAACAAAACTAGAGCAGATCTTGTATTATTAAGCTTAGTAGTAGTGTTTTTTAAAGATAACAAAAGTAATCCAAAAAATTAATATTCTATTGTTTACTCTTGAATTTTGATGAACATAAGCTATGAATAACTTTGTTAATCATATGCTATAAATTTTATAGAAAGAAAGTTAAAAAAATACTGCATTTTAATTTTCCATTCTTTCAAAAACTATATGGCTATGGATAGATATATACACATTTTGTTTGATCAAAGTCATTGGAAAAGGAGTTTCTTTATTCTTTTGTCACATGGAAGTTAAATGAGTTGTAAGATATGGTTACACAAACATTCCATAGATAGTGGAACTGTGGTACTACCTATTTCTATGGATATGCTTTCAATCTAACATTTCATTCATATCTCAGCTTTCTTATTCCAAACCAACACCACAAAATAGATCTATCCCCTATTCACATGGATTGCCGAACTCACTTTAGCGTTGTCCATACCTAAATAATTTAAATCATAGTTGGAGGATAAAAAAATTATTTCCTCCCCTCTATTAAAGTTTTCATTCTTTATCTACTTTTTTTTAAAAATTAAACTTCAATCATAATTATTTTAAGATTATTATTTAATTTTATAAAATATATATTTAAAAATTATTTAATTCAATTTCATAAAACAATTTTTTTATAGTTTTTATTGATAATAAACTTCAAATGATAAGAGATTAAAATTTATTTTTTTTAGAAAAAATAATAAAAATTATTTTAATAGGATGATAGGAGTATTAAATAAGTAACCTAAGTTGAACCTTTCCAAATCTACAATGTATATTTTTTTCTTAAATCAAGTTGAACTTTTCGGATTAGGTATGTAACACCCTCAATATTATTGTTTTAATTTAAATTTATTGAATTAACTTTGAGGACCAAATCATAAAACTTTAAACTTTGGGGTCAATTTTTAAAGCTTCTGGAAGTTCAGTGATTTAACTCTGAATTTGACCCTTACCTGTCAGCAAAGAAAATAAAAATATTTGGAGAAGGTGAGGCTAGCAAGCCTTGAACTCGTGATCTAAGGTATGGCCAATCATGCCTCTACACTTAGCCTAGGCCACTATTCGTTATAATTTTAATAAATATAATTATTATGCTTGTTAGTCGGGATTTTAAATTTCCAAAAGCCAATTTTCCCCGATTTGAATCGAGCTTTCCCAACTTAAATCCCTAAAAAAATTTCACCAATAAAACCTTTCAACGTCAATCGCAACCATTTCTGACCGTTGTATGGTTCACTGTCGGCATCATCTGAAGCATCGGGCCGCCGTGAAGCAAACCCAATCGGTCAATCGTCGTAATACCTCGTCGTCCGCCACCAAGGTGCTTTTGAAGGATTCGTCAAAACCCCCCGTCGTGCGTCAGTTTTTTATCGATTTCGGCCAAAACTCGACGGGGTTCGTCGTTGTTCTCGCCGTTCACCGTGGGTAAGTATCTGATCATTTGATTAAGTTATTTTCCTGGTGTTTTGGCTTGAAAATGTGTTAGTTTAGGTTATTGGTGAATTGATGTTGTTGTTTTGGTGTTCTCGGAATGATCGATCGTCTGTCCCGACCCCTATCACGGCCGCACGTTTCACCACGCGCCGACAGCACGCGTGGGGCTTGTTCCTGGTTAAGTGAATAGTCTAGAATCGGTCCAAGTGGACCAAACTAGCCCGAACCGGTCTGAGTCAACCCGTACCAAACTGATCTGACTCAACCGGAACCGGTCTGACCATTTGACATTGACCCGAACCGTTGACTTTGACCAGAGTTGACCGTTAACTTTGAGTTCGACCAAAAAGTTAAATTTTCTGAAAAGTCATATTTTATGTTTTTCGACGTCCTGAGTCTGAATCCAAAGTCCAGTTTTGCTAAATTCGAACCCGAAAGCCTCCAAATTCACCCGTAAACCCGAATAAGCATATGTAAATTAAGTATTTATTTCAGTACATCAATTTTTGCTGAAACGTCAAGGACTAATAAATGTTATCAAATATTTAAGGTAATCGAGGATCTCCTGATTGTTCGACTGCTTGACCGGGTTCCTCTCGACTCGCTCGTCCGCAAGAGCCGACGAATAATAGTTCTGTAACCCTGTTAAATATTCAGTTTAGTATATTTACTCCGATTATAATTGTAGACGCATTTTTTTTGACGAAATTAAAAGCATGTATATATATATATATATATATTATTTTATGTATATATTATATATATTATTAACAAAAATTTTATTATTATTTACGGGCCCAATGAACAGTTACAACCCATCAGGCCTAACAGTGGCCCGTTTTCAGGCCCAATGACCCGATTTGGAGTAGGGTTTGTTCGAAACCCTAGCTCTCCCTCACTCGTCTCGCCGCAACTGCCCCGAAGTCCCCACTCCTCATGCAGCCACTCGGTCAGCAAACCTAACTTTCCCGGTGGTTCCCTCGGCAATGTCGACAACCACCAACAAGAAAACAAACACAAGTGTTAGTGTTTTATTAGGATTTAAACACCTAAAAATAGGGTATTTGAAGCCCTATAAATGAGATGTAATCGAGAATAAGAGAAAAAGGGGGAGGACAGGCACAAACATACTATTTTTACACTATGATTACACGCACATAAACACAATTTTTGTACATGAAATACCAGACAAATACGAAGAAAATACATGATTGTTTCGAAGCATTTTTGGTAACGATTCCGAAAAGAAAATAAAGGTAAAAACCTTACCTTTTGTCGGTCGAGGCTTGCATGTAGGATTTGTTTTGATTTTTCATCGATTTGGTTAGAAGAAAACAAAAAATATTCTTTCAAAAGTTCCTTAGATCTATGCTCCGCCGCTGTTGTTTTTCAAAAAATGTTTGTCGTTTTGAAACAAGAGGGTTAAAAGGTTTTTGAAAAAAAAAAATTTGCGCCGCTGATGACTGGTGGCCGGCGCCAATCAACGGCGGTCGGTGAGGCGGCATCGATTAACGACGACCTGTGAGACGACGCAGCTGTCGGAATCTGGAAACAGCGGTGGCTATTCTTCCTTGATGAAGAACAACCGAGAGAAAAATAGAGAAAAGGGAAAGGGGGCTCGGTTTAGAGAAGGAGAAAATGAAATTAAAAAGAAAATTTGGCTTATATAGTAAGCCCACTGGACCGACCGACCCGAGCGGATCTCCTAGGGGATCCGCGTGTTTTTGAAAGAAAGTGGGATAACCCTAGTTTTAGTCCCCTTTCATTTTTGAAACTTTTATTTCACTCCCTAATTCACAATTTTAACATTAATTTTCTTCCGAATTTGACCCTCCAGTTTGGCTTTCATTTCAACTTAGTCCCGTTGTGATTTTTTTTTATTTCTATTTAATTCTATTATAATAATAATTATTATGTTTAATAGTATTATTCCTTTTTTTTACTATACTTATTTTATATCTCCTTTTATTTTATTTTATTTTTGTCCTAATATTTATTTATATATGTACATATATTTATTTATTTTACATAATATTTCTACGTATACATTTTTTCTATTTTCTACTTATTTTACTATATACTATATCTTACTATATGTATGTTATTTATATTACTTTTTTTTTATTATTTTCCTTTTCCTTTTTATTTTTGTTTATGTTTCTTTTCTATTTTCTCTTTGTTTTTTATTCTTTTTTTCTCATTTTTATTTGTATTCATTTTTTGTTTTGTTTTATTTTATGTTTATTTTATGTTTATTATTTTATTTGTTCTCCTTATATTATTTATGTTATTATCATTTTTATCATTTTCTTATTTTGTTTATTATTTTTAGCATTTTATATCTTAATCCCATTCGACTTCTCATTTCAAATTTAACATTTGAGTCCTTTTAAGGGTCTACGTTCAAATCAATAAGAGGTAAGTAATTCATATCAATTTTTATCTTTTTAATTAAACTTGTAATTTTTGTAATTAAGATAACTGAAAATTACGTAGTACCAACAGGGCAACTCAAGGGTGCTAACCCTTCCTTAACTGTAACCGACTCCCGAATTCGACATATCACTGGTAAAATGCAGATCAGGTAAAAAATAAGGTATCCGATCAACCATTTGTTTTAAAATAAATGATCGATGGCAACTCCTAATTCATTTTCCTAAGTCGAAGCCCAATTCCGAGCCCACCCGAAAGACGGTTCTGACAGTTTGGCGACTCCACTGGGGACATGTAAGTGAGTCAGGCTATGGTAATTTCTAGTTGTCTTTTCAACGAAAAGGGTAAGTTTAAATTTTAAGGTAACATTTCGATCCTTATTGCTTACTTTTGATTATATTTTCGAGTAAATAGTTGTACTAATCGTTTTCTAATGATTTCAGCCTTCAAAGCTTGTTTTTCACTTAAGGCTCTAAACTCAAGCTTCGAACCATATTTAAGTGAGAGTGAAAGCGATGCCTTCGTGTGAATTTATTCACCGCACAGGCCTAGCAAGTAGCCTTTGAGATTCATATATCTTATGTCTTCGTGTGAATTTTTTAACCGCACAGACATAAGAGAATACGTCCTCTCGAGTTTAACTTAGTCCACACAAGCTTGTAATAGGCTTAGGACTAAGGGTCTGGCAAGCCTAAGGGGGCACCATCAAGGAGAACTCGAGTACCCTTTTTTAGAACCTAAATCGGGAGACTATGGAGAATTAGAGCCTACCCCGAAACCATATACCAAAACCTAGGATATTTTTACCCTAACCATGCTATTTTTTTACTTTTCTTTCTTTCTTTCGTCATTTTTTTATTTTGCTAACTTTTTACCTTTGTGTTTATTTTTTAGCATTTGCATCATAACAAGAGGTAATTGATCCCTAAAAAGGTGTTTATTACACATAAAATAATATGCATTAATAGAGGCCAGAATCATTAAAATCGAAGAGAATATGGCAAAATTACAGAAAGAGCTGGAGGATAAGATGGCTCAGAACAGTAAAAGTACCCTGGAGTCCATTAAGAAGAACCAGGAGTCCTTGGTCGATCAAATTGTGGCCAAGTTATCGGGTTTACAACAGACCAATGTACCTGGGGCAGGTTCACTGGAGGGGTAACTATACCACCAACCCCACAAATGGTTGTCTCACCAGGGATCTTACCTGGACTGTAAGGGGACTCATCTGCTACCAAAGAGAAAGTCGTATCTGTTACAATGTACAAAATTCTGCAACTAACCCTGACAATCATCCAGATGACTATCGTATCCCAGATTTCGATGAAGAGGATAAGGCAAAAAAGATGGAAGAAAAGATCAAGATGCTGGAAGACCAAATGAAGATGGTCAAAGAGGACCACAACTATTATGGAGTGGATGCAATGAAGCTGTGCCTGGTTTCGGATTTGGTGTTCCCACCAAAGTTCAAGGTCCTTGAGTTTGAGAAGTTTGATGGGAACAGTTGCCCCTCAGCCCACATCATTATGTTCTATCAGAAGATGACATGATATGTAGGAAATGACCAACTCTTGATCCATTTCTTCCAGGAGAGCCTGTCGGGCTCAGCCATCCGATGGTATAATCAGCTAAGTTGATCTCATATCAAGACTTGGAAAGACTTAGCCAAGTTATTTCTGGAACAATACAAACACATCAATGACATGAGACCCGATCGAGTTATGCTACAAAGCATGAAAAAGAAGCATAATGAGAGTTTCAGACAATACACAAAGCAATGGAGGGATTTAGCTATGCAAGTTCATCAACCCTTGGATGAGAAGAAAACTAGGAAACTTTTTGTGCAGACGCTAAAGGCTCCTTATTTCGGGCACCTGGTCGCAAACACATCTGGAAATTTCGCTGACATAGTAATGGCTAGAGAAATGATAGAAATGGCCATAAAGCAAGGAAAAATCGAAGGAGGGGATGTTGCTCAGAATCCTTTGCCTAACCACTAAGAAGGCAGGGTCAATGCGATTGTTTATGAAAGAGTTTAGATCAGCTTAAGGGGATCACACCTAACTAATATGGGGATTAGACCTCATAATGTCTTCCATAAAAAGACTCATATCAATCCAATCCCAATGACATATGAAGAGTTGCTCCCAACTCTAGTCGAGAAGAATCTTGTGACTCCAGTTCAATCCAAACCTAGGGAGGATCCATATCCTGAAGGCATTGATGTTAACACTATATGCAACTATCATATTGGGAGCACAGGGCACACCACTGAGAACTGTGGGGCATTGAAGCGTAAGGTCCAAGATCTGATCAATTCATGGGCATTGGCTTTCAATGTGTAATAGGGTATTCTGATCGGGAGTTGATTGGGGCATCCATCAGGAGTTTTGTTGTATTATCATGCATGTCATCTTGTTTGAAATTGTTTTTATTTTGTGCTTCTTATGTTTAAAGTCACTTGACGTTCAAACATTTTAAATAAAATGCTTTATTTTGAGGAAATGAGCAAATTTTAATCTTGAATTCCTTGAATATCACCTTAATTAAAAGCTTTTTAATAATTTAGATTTTAAATCTTTGACAAATGATAAGATTGAACCCTGCAAAACAAAGACCCCCTGATCCTAATTTAAAAGATACACCAGACTACATACTCTCCTCTTACGGGGACCGAGCTAGTTTTCTCTTCTCATGAAGAGTCCATCAAGGGTTTGACATTCAGATATGTATTAGGAGCGGATAAAATGAGGCATCTAGTACCTGAAATTGAAAATCTAATTGGTTTTTATTTCTGTTAATGACGTTCAATGATGATCATGATATTCTCAGATGGAATTGTTAAGTAGGTGAATCAAGGGAATTGAACTCTAATGATGAGATTTTATGACCTTCAACAAACACCTAGACTATAACAGGTTTTCCTTAAAAAACTTAGGAAATTGGACCTGTATACCCAGATTATAATATTATATATATACAATAAAGCTTGAGCTGTCCCTCTAAAGAAATTGGTTAAACACCCCGACTTTATGGATAAGATTCAGCTAGTCTGATAAAGGTGATTATAATGTAAAATAAAGCTTGAGTTATTCCTCTAGAGCAATTGGTTAAACGCCCCGGCTTTATGGATAATATTCTGCTAGTCTGATAAAGGTGATTATAATATTTATACAATGATATTAAGATACCCCTCTAGAGTAATTGGTTAAACGCCCCGGCTCTATGGATTCAGCTAGTCAGACAATGGCAAAATTAAATAAGGAGTTTTGGTAAAAGATATACTAAGGGGGTTAAGGAACACCTGTTATAGTCAATTTCACACGAGCACTTAGGAATTTCATTTTTAGACCGATATTTCTATACTGCCTTTGTTAGAGGAGCCTATGAAGCTTGAACAAATGGAAGATATCAGAGAACTGAAATAGAAGTGTTCTAAAAGGTCTAGCCATTGATTTTTCTAGTTGTGTCATTTTGTTTGCCTCCGATTAAAATATCAAACCAAGAAAGAGGGGCGAGCCATGACCGAATTGAGGAAACAAACCTTAGGATTTAGGTAGCCCACCTCTAAACCAACTTTTCGATCATGATATTTGTCAAAGATTTGCAACTATCAAAGCATAAAAGAGAATTTGATTCTTTTGATATCCAATGAACTCATGTTTTATGATTTGCTTCAATTGTGAAACCTAGAAGTCGGCAATATTTTTCAAAATTCCTTTTGATATTTTCAAAATTTTGAAAATTCAAAGGAAGAAAAGCATTTTTAAACAAGATAAGTTCTCTAGAAGCATATCTTGGAATTCAACAAATATCTCTTCGAAGCTCAAGATCAAAGCTGAGGCAAAGGAAGCCATTTTTGGGGCAAAATTTGATAGGAGAAGGAAAAGAAATCATCTTAGGTTGAGGTTTGTACGAGTACACCCTGGTGGAAATGAAGACAAACTGAGTCAGGGATAGAATGAAGACTGTTCACGTAATTATTCCTTTCACAGATCAACATTATGTACATCATGTTTAAGCATATTGAAGAATCCAAGATCAAGAATCAGAAATTCAAGATTCCAGAATCAAGAGTCATCAAGAATGATAACCAGAGATTGAGATTTCTCTCCAAACCCTAACACATTTCGCATATACATTTTAGGCATACATAAGAGCATTGCATCCGTAGCATTGCATGACTGCATAATTTTGCAAATTCATGCTAGAGTCAATTTCAACTTCACAGCGAAAGATATTAAACTCCAAAGAGATGCAATTTACAAGTGTGGATTTTAACTTCACAACGAATGACGTCCAATTAAAAGCTCAACTTCACAGTGAAGGGGCTTCCCAGTTTCATTTAGAGCCAATTTTAACTTCACGGCAAAGGATATTGGACTTGAAGCAACATTCATCTTTAAATTGGATTTCAACTTCACGAAAAAGGATATCCAATTCGAGGCTCGACTTCACAACGAAGAAGCCATCCATGACATCAACTTCACGACGAAGAATATCGTGTCCACCAGTAAGAACGAGCTGACTTCGATCGCTTCTGAGATTGTTTCTCTCAAAACAAAGTGTCGTCTCGCTAGAGATAAATTTTCTTGAAACATATTTTGTCTCGCTTGAGATAGTCTCATTTAATACAGAGGATTTATCTCACTTGAGATTGTTTTTCTTAAAACAAACTCATTTAAAACAAACTTTGTCTCACTTGAGACAGTTTTTACTCGAAAGAAGACATTTCATTTCACTCAAGATTGTTTTTAAAGAAAGTTGTCTCCCTTGAGATAGTTTACCTTGAAACAAAATTTTGTCTCCCTTTAGACAGTTTCTCTTGAAACATAAACTTTGAAAACGTTTCCCTTGAAACGAATTCTGTCTCTCTTGATATAGTTTCCCTTGGAACGAATTTTGTCTCTCTTGAGACTGTTTCCCTTGAAACAAATTTTGTCTCTCTTGAGACAGTTTCCCTTGAAACATATTTTGTCTCACTTGAGACCATTTTTCTTGAAACAAATTTTGTCTCCCTCAAGATCGTTTCTCATGAAACAACAACCAAACTTTGAGATGTTTCTCTTGAAACAAATCCTATTATTTTTTAGATCGTTTCTCATGAAACAACATACTTTGAGTTCAATTTCAATTACACGACGAAGGATTTCGTGCTCAGAATTTTCCAGTTTCGACTCAACCTCACGACGAGGGGGTCATTTCGTGATTTAAGCTGACAAACCAATCTTAATATCGGATATCAACTCTACGACAGAGGATATTCGATATGGCCAAAAAGTGTGTCTTTTAATCTTTCCCCTATCCCCATTATACGACTATGGGCAAAGAGGGGCAGCTGTAGACATACTTTTTTTGACCAAATTAAAAGCATGCATATATATATATATATATTATTTTATGTATATATTATATATATTATTAACAAACAATTTATTATTATTTATAGGCCCAATGAATAGTTACAACCCATCAATGTTAACAGTGGCCCGTTTTCAGGCCCCATGACCCGATTTTGAGTAAGGTTTGTTCGATGCCCTATAAATGAGATGTAATCGAGAATAAGAGGAAAAGGGGGAGTACAAGCAAAAATACACTATTTTTACACTACGATTATACGCACATACACATAATTTTTGTACACGAAATACCAGACAAATACGAAGCAAATACATGATTGTTTCGAAGCATTTTTTTGTAACGATTCCGAAAAGAAAATAAAGGTAAAAACCTTACCTTTTGTTGGTCGAGGCTTGCATGTAGGATTTGTTTTGATTTTCTATCGATTTGGTTCGAAGAAAACAAAAACAAATTCTTTCGAAAGTTCTTAGATCTACGCTCCGCCGCAGTTGTTTTCCTAAAAATGTTTGTGGTTTTGAAACAAGGGGGTTAAAAGGTTTTCAAAAATATTTTTTTTTGCACCCCCGATGACCGGCGCAGCTGCCAGAATCTGAAAACTGTAGTGGCTGTTCTTCCTTGATAAAGAATAGCCGAGAGGAAAATAGAGAAAGGGGAAAGGGGGTTTGGTTTAGAGAATGAGAAAATGAAAATTAAAAAGAAATTTTGGCTTATATAGTAAGCCCACCGGACCGACCCGAGCGGATCCCCTATGTGTTTTTGAAATAAAGTGGGTTAACCCCAGTTTTAGTCCCCCTTTGTTTTTGAAACTTATATTTCACTCCCTAATTCACAGTTTTAACGTTAATTTTCTTCTGAATTTGACCCTCCAGTTTGGCTTTCATTTCAACTTAGCCCCGTTGTGATTATTTTTTTATTTTTATTTATTTTTATTTAATTTTATTAAAACTATTATTATTATTATTTTTAATATTATTATACCTTTTTTACTCTACTTATTTTATATCTCCTTTTATTTTATTTTATTTTATTTTATTTTTGTCCTAATATTTATTTATATATGTACATATATTTATTTATTTTACATAATATTTCTACGCATACATTTTTTCTATTTTCTACTTATTTTACTACATATTATATCTTACTATATGTATATTATTTATATTCCTTTTTTATTACTTTCCTTTTACTTTTTATTTTTGTTTATGTTTTTTTTTCTATTTTCTCTTAGTTTTTTATTCTTTTTTTCTCATTTTTATTTTTATTCATTTTTTCATTTCATTTTATGTTTATTTGTTTTATTATTTTATTTTTTCTCCTTATATTTATTTATGTTATTATCATTTTTATCTTTTTCTTATTTTGTTTATTATTTTTAGCATTTTATATCTTAATCCTATTCGACTTCTCATTTCAAATTTAACATTTGAGTCATTTTAAGGGTCTACGTTCAAATCAATCACAGGTAAGTAATCTAGATCAATTTTTATCTTTTTAATTAAACTTTCAATTTTCTTAATTAAGACAACTGGAAATTACGTAGTACTGAAAGGGCAGTTCAAGGGTGCTAACCCTTCATTGACTGTAACCGACTCCTGAATCCGACATATCACTAGTAAGATGCATATAAGGTAAGAAATAAGGTATCCGATCAACCCATTTGTTTTAAAATAAAAGATCAGTGGTGACACCTAATCCATTTTCCTAAGTCGAAGCCCAATTCCGTGCCCACCCGAAAGACGGTTCCGACAATAATCCTATTATGATATAAGCTAGGAGCGTAGCGAAGTCGATGCTTGTTATACCAGACTGGTTTATTTTTACGAATTGTGTTCCTTGTGTGCCACACATCCGGTTTAAATATGTATTTGAAATACCATGCACACATGATTGTTTTATCTTATATACAATGTGTATATCAGTTTGACTTGATTCCATATGATTTATCTGATTAATGTTTGGTTTTTGAATTACTAAAGTAAGCATGATTGTCTGATTCTTATTCTCTGGTTACTGTTTTTAATGATAAATAAATATGTATGAACTCTGATTTCCTGCTACCACTAATTACTATCTGAAAAATATTTTTCTCTAGGTACTCTGGGATATGGTATGAAGTCACTGTAGGTTCAGCTCGGTCAAACTGGTAATTCCTTATATATGTTCAGACCGATCAAGCTGGTAATTCCTTGTGGACCTAAGATAACTCTTGGGTGGGCTCCTTGGCCTAATGGGCCTAGTGGTAAGATTGTATGAACCCTAAGGTACTCCCTTAGCGTGGCTCTTCTACTGTGTGCATTGGGTAAGTCCTTATGGGCCTGAGGGCACTCCCCTCAGGTGGGCACCTACGCTTCAACTAAGGTAAGACCTTATGGACCTAAGGTGCTCTCTTAGGTTGGCACCTACACCCTTCGGGCCTAGGGTAAGTCCTTATGGATACAGTTATGGGGAACTGCATATGGTGTTCGGTTGAAAAGTGATACTAAAATTTAAAACTAAAAACTCTATTAATGTTTTAATAAATTTGGTCTAAACTGATTTTAAAAACTTAACTGTATGTTTTATTTCTGCACTGTTGGAACACACTAAGCTCCCTATCTCAATCCCCCAAACTTTTCTCTTTCAGATATTTTGGATAGACAACCCGTACTTGGCACTTGTAGGATCGACACATTCGTACAATACTTTTTGTTGTAATCTTTTTATCTTTCGAGCTGCATTTAATTTGGGTGACATGTGCCTATATTTTGAAAGTGTTGGACTATGACTCATACTATTTTTGTTACTGATGTTAGATTTGCTTCGATACTAATTATGAAATAATTTTATTTTACTTAGTTTTACTACTTAAATTTACCGAATTTAAACTTCGATGCTATTAATTACATTATTAAAGATGCTTAATTATAATTTGGATTTTAAGTTATCGATAAATGTTTTGAAATTTTTATCACAGTCTGCTAAATCTGGTAGTAATGCATAGGCCGGGTCTAGGGGGTTACAAATTTTGGTATGAGAGCTTTTGATTTTTAAAACCTCGGATTGTGAGTTGGTCCAAACTAAAAATACAGTTTAAAATGTTTTACAAAATAAGTCACGAAGGCCATGACACCATGTTTTTAAGAGTTCAATTGTGTACGGGACTCCAAGTGCCAATCTAATCCTAGGTTTTATCTCTCTGTAGTGAACCTCGAGATCCACTAAGATGAGTACTAGACGTGGTCGTTGACGTAGTAGAGGGCGAGGTTGAGCGACTAGATTTATGGACCCCGTAGACGATATGCATGTAGATCCCCCACCTCTAGTAGATAATTCTTCTCCTGCGACCTCGGTGGATCTGTCGCTCGCCCCTGGCATATGTTTGATGACTCCAGTTAGAGGGGTGACCATTTCTAAGAGTGAGCCTTCTAGAGTAGTGTTAGATGAGAATCTCAGTAGACAATTCCTTCAGTTGATTCAAGGAGCGGTTCGACTAATGGCGTTACACCTGAGGTCCCCATTTCTCAAACTCTGATTGCTAATGGAGTTAGGACATTTGGAGGTCCTATTGGTGGAGCTTTGACTGAGGTCGAGGACTAGCTCTACGATACCGAGCGATATACAGATCATCTAAGGTTAGACCTACAACGACATTATTTGGGAGATGTCTCCAATGTTAGACCAGAATTCTCACACCTGGTGGGAGTCTGCGGTCAATAGTATTCCTGCTGATCGCTTGACATGGGCTTCCTCATAGAGCATTTTAGGAGTCATTTTCTTGGAGAGCATTATCTCACATAGAGGCGACATCAGTTCTAGGATCTGGTTTAGGGTGACATGACTGTTTCTGAGTATGAGATAGAGTTTCTGAGTATGAGATAAAGTTTCTAAAGTTGTTGAAATATGGTTCTAGTTTGGTATATACCGAGAGGGATAGGTGCCAAAAGTTTTTTCAAGGACTCAGATACGAGCTGCGTTGTAAGGTGGTTGCTCTCCACGATGAAGTGTTCGATGTTATAGTAGGGAGAGTAAAGGATGCTAAAGAAGTCAAGGCTTCTGTGCCTAATAGAGATATGTTAGATCGAGACCGATCTAGGAGACCTTCTGATCAGTCTGGGCCTTTCGCACACCCTGATAAGAGGACTCGTACTGCTTCTCATCAGCGGAGTCATTCTGGTTTGAGGCTTCCATCACCTCAAACTCTGTCAGTTAGTCGAGGCGATTATTCAGGTTTCACTCCGATACCGAGTTGTGAGTACTGTGGAAATTGACACAGGGGAGAGTGACATAGGAAGATGGGTACTTGTTATCATTGTGGATCCAACGAGAATTTTCTGAGGAATTGTCCACATCTAGCTTCTGTCGATCGGACCCCAGCTCAAACACCTGCACGTTCTCATGCTTCCATTCAAACCCCCTATAGGAGTCATAGTCAGGGTAGGACTTCCAGATCTATTTCTAGGGCCGACAGTAGAGCTCGATCGTAGAGTAGAGGACCAGATGTTTCTGAGGCTCGACAGCTACCCTTGTCTATGCTGCTCAACATTTTGGTGATCGAGATGAGACAGAGACTTATGTAGGTATATTTATTGTAATTTATGTTTCTTTCCATGAATTTCTAACAACACCCTTTCTATACTCAAGTTTCGTATCTTAAGACCCTTTAGACTTTTGATTTAAGGCATTGAGACCCATATTTTCGCTCCGAATCTAGCAAGATTATATTTTATCGTCAATAGAGTAATTAGCCTTTCTCATATGAAGGAACATTCAGAGACCTAGTTTTTCATTTGTTCGACTCAGGTGAATTTCGAGGACAAAATTCTTTTAAGGGAAGGAGAGTTGTAACACCCTTAATATTATTGTTTTAATTTAAAATTATTTAATTAACTTTGAGGACTAAATCATAAAACTTTAAACTTTGGGGTCAGTTTTGAAAGCTTCTGGAAGTTTAGTGACTTAGCTCTGAATTTGACCCTTACCTGTTAGCAATGCAAATAAAAATATTTGTAGAAGATGAGGCTGACAAGCCTTGAACCTGTGATCTAGGGTATGACCAACAATGCCTCCACCACTTAGCCTACGCCAATATTCATTATAATTTTAATAAATATAATTATTATGCTTGTTAGTTGGGATTTTAAATTTCCAAAAGCCAATTTTCCTCGATTTGAATCGAGCTTTCCCAACTTAAATCCCTAATTTCTAAAGCTTTCACTGGTGACACCTTTCAAAGTCAATAGTAGCCATTTCTGACCGCCGTGTGGTGCACCGCCGACATTATCTGAAGCATCGGGCCACCACAAAGCAAACCTAGTCAGCCACATGTCATAATACCCCATCATCCACCATCAAGGTACTTTTGAAATATTCGTTGAAAACCCCCATCGTGCATTGATTTTTTTTTGTTGATTTCGACAACCTCGAACATCAAATAGCCTCACCGCCTACGTCGTTAGCTTTCTCATCACCCTGTACCCAAAACCTGACCGAGTTCATCGTCCATTGTCATTGTTCTCACCGTCCACCGTGGGTAACCATCCAATCATTTGATTTAGTTATTTTCCTAGTGTTTTGACTTGAAAATGTGTTATTTTGGTTTATTGGTGAATTGATGTTGTTGTTTTGGTGTTCTCTAAAAGATTGACCATTTGTCCTGACCCCTATCACTGTCGCACATGCCACCACGCGCTGACAGCTTGTGTGGGCTTGTTCCTGGTCGAGTGTACCTTCTAGAATTGGTACAAGTGAATCGAACCGGCCCAAACCGGTTTACACCGAGTCGAGTCAACTCGAACCAAACTGAGTCAACCTGAACTGATCTAAGTCAACCCGAACCGGTCTAACCCGTTGATCTTGACCCAAACCGTTGACTTTGACGAGAGTTTTGACTTTGACTTTGACCAAAAATTTAAATTTTCCAAAAAGTCATATATTATGTTTTTCGACGTTCTGAGTCCGAATCCAAAGTCATGTTTTGCCAAATTCGGACCCAAAAGCCTCCAATTTGACCCGTAAACACAAATGTGCATATGTAAATTAAGTATTTATTTTAGTTTATCAATTTTTATTGAAGGGTCAAGGACTAATTTATGTTATCGAATATTTAAAGTACTCATGGATCTCCAGACAGTTCGCTTACTTGACCGGGTTCCTCTCGACCCACTCGTCCGCGATAGCCCATGAATAATAGTTCTGTAACCCTGTTAAATATTTAGTTTAGTATATTTAGTCCGATTATAATCCTATTATGATATAACCTAGGTTCTCGTTCAGTAGAAGAGCGCAGCGAAGCGGGTGCTCGTTAGATCTATCGGACTAATTCATTTTTGCGAGGTGTGTTCCTTACGTGTCACACATCTGTTTTAAATATATATTCGAAATATAATGTGCACATGCTTATGTTATCTGATTTGCAATGTGTCTATCTGTTTGACTTGATTTCGTATGATATATATGATTTAAAGTATGATTTTTGAATTACTAAAGTAAGCCTGATTGTTTGATTATTGTTATTTGGTTACTGTTTTTACTGATAAATAAATATGTATGAACTCTGATTTCCTACTATCACTGATTAAAGTCTGAAAAATATTTTTTCTCCGGGGTACTCTGGATCTGGTATGAAGTCTCTGCATGTTTAGCTCGGTCAAACTGGTAATTCCTTATATAGGTTCAGACCGATCGAGCTGGTAATTCCTTATGGACCTAAGGCGACTCTGAGGTGGGCTTGTAGGCCTAATAGGCCTAGTGGCAAGACCTTATGAACCCTAAGTTACTCCCTTAGGGTGGTCCCTCTGCTGTGTGTATTGGGTATGTCCTTATGGGCCTGAGGGTACACCCCTCAGGTGGACATCTACGTTTCGACTAGGGTAAAACCTTATGGACCCAAAGTGCACACTTAAGTTGGCACCTACGCCATTCAGGCCTAGGGTAAGTCCTTATGGATGCAGTTCTGGGGAACTGCATATAGTATTCGGTTGGAGGGGGATACTGAAATTTTAAACTAAAAACTCTATTGATGTTTTAATAATTGTGGTTTGAACTAATTTTAAAAACTTAACTGTATGTTTTATTTTTGCACTGTTGAAACACACTGAGCTCCCTAGCTCATTTCCCCAAACTTTTCTCTTTCAAATATTTTGGACATGTGACCTGTACCTGGCATTTGGAGGATCGACATATTCGTATAATACTTTTTGTTGTAATGTTTTTATCTTCCGAGCTGCATTTAATTTGGGTGACATGTCCTATATTATGAAAATGTTGGATTATGACTCATATTGTTTTTTGTTACTGATGTTAGATTTGCTTCGATACTAATTATGAAATATTTTATTTTACATAGTTTTACTAATTAAATTTACTGAATTTAAACTTTGATGCTATTAATTACATTATTAAAGATGCTTAATTATAATTTGAATTTTAAGTTATCAAAAAATGTTTTGGAAAAATTTTATTGCAATCCGTTAGATCTGGTCGTAACGCATAAATCGGATCTAGGAGTTACAAGGTTAATAGTCTAACAACTCTTAAATAGTCCTAATTAACCTATGGGATTCTAATTATGGTTTTTGTTATAAACAGTATATTACCTTCTAATGTGAATATACCATATCCCCTTACTCGAGATGGACAAAGATTTTATTTATTCATAAGCTTAAATTTAATCTTTCAAATTTTAATCTTCAACCTTCTAAAAAAAGTTAACTAAAATATTATATTTAAACAGTTTTGAAGTGGTAATTTATGTGATAATCTACATGTATTTATGTTAGTATAGAAATATTTTTCTTATCTATCACTAAAAAAATTAAAATTATAAAATCTTAAAAAACAAACCTTCAAATTTTTAAAAAGTGATGGCTCTTTTTGAAGGATGCTCTAAATCTCAAAGATCTGAAGATAGTGGTTACACGGGTTTTCCTCTTAATGTAAATTTTGGTAGTGCCTTAAGGGACAATCGTTCCTACAAGAAAGCGCATACCAAGGCGGTTGTAATGTTTCAGTCTCCATTAGAAGGTTTGGCCTAAAGTTGTGGAGGAATTCTCATAAGAGTCTCGGAGTTGTTGATGGAAAGGACATCTGTTCCATCGAACAATATGAAGAGGTTGTTCTTCTACCTAGCGAGTTGTATTAAGAATGCATAAAGTGTAAAGCAGCAGCGGATTCATATATATTTTTGAAAGTAGACAAATATATATTAATAACAAAATATTTTTGTATGGGATGAATATAAATAAAATTTAAGGTTCGACACCATCAATAAAATTAAAAATTAATATCAAAAATTCAAATTTCATTATCCATCCTAAACAACACTTGCATCCGTTATTGGTGTGGTATTGGTTCGGAATTCTTTCCTCAGTGAAGGATTTCGTAAGGTGTGTAAGTGGGGTGGTATTTCTTCAACTACTTGTTTCTTAGGGTTCACCCACTTATTGATGCTTCAAAAACCTTTAAATGTTACTCAAATGGGGAAGACAAGTGTTCACGAGTGTTGCAGCCGTCTTTTAGGTGGGTCCAAAATTAGGTTTCAACATAAATAAGTGGGTTAGAGTCACCACCGATCATTTATTTTAAGAACAAAAACGGGTTGATCGGATACCTCGATTTCTTACCTGATTTGCATCTTACCAAAGATATGTCAGATTCGGGAGTCGGTTACAGTCAAGGAAGGATTAGAACCCTTGAACTGCCCTTTTGGCACTAATATAATTTCCAGTTGTCTTAATTGAGAAAATTGCAAGTTAAATTAAAAAGTAAAGTTTGATCAAAATTACTTACCTTTAGTGGATTTAAAAGAGTACCCTTAAAAGCTAGAAACATTAGATTTATAAATAAAAACACTGAATTGATCAAAAGAGAAAATGTACGTTAAATTATGATACTTTAAAATAAGAGAGAAAAAGAAATATACAAAAAATGAAAAAAAACAAATAAAAATAAAGATAACAAAAAAAAACCCAAAAATGTAGGTAAGTTAAAAAGAGGGAAAAATGAAAAGATAAAATAAAATAAAAAACAAAATTAATATGAAAATAAAACAAAATAAAATATAGAACCCTAAAAGAAAAAAATAAACATAAAAAAGAAATAAATGAAAAAAGGCATATAAAAAAAGTAAAAAAACCCAAAAAATTAACTAAATTAAAAAAAATAACAAAATAAACAAAATAAAAGAAATAAAAAACAAAAACAAAATAAAAAAATGAAAATATAATATATGCATATATAATAAAACATGTTAGATTAGATAAATAAAATAAAAAAGGGAAAAATAATTAAAACGTGAGAGAAAAGAAAAAAAATAAAAATAAAGGATCAAATTAAAAGAAAAATAAAGTGAGTGATAAAATTAAAAAGTAAATCGGGGTAAAAATTTAATTCGAGGCGCAAAACGGGTTTTTTTAAAAAGGACCAAGGACCGACCCTACAATTATCCCCCACCAAAACAAAAACACGCGGTTCTCCTAGGGGATCTAGTTGGGTCAATGGGTTGATAACCGGGTGGGCGGGTCACTATAAATACCAAAAGTCACAAACACCCCATTTCATTTTTTATTTATTCCAACCGAATCAACCCCCCGTTTTTCTCTCATGTGTTCTTCACCAACGAAGAACACGGCCGCCTGGGTTCATCTGGAACCCAGAATCCAGCCACCTTTGCCTCGTCGGCCGCCGCTCATCGACAACGATTTTTTTTTTTATTTTACGAAAGCTTTTCTCCTCCCCTCTTCGAAAACAACCTTTATTTTTGCAAAATGGCCTCAGGGAGGGCTAGATCTGAGAAAAAAGATCTCGAAAAACCCTCCCCCGATCATCGGTCGTTTTCCTTTTTTGGGTTTTTTCGAGTCAAAAATAAAGAGAAAAAAAAAAACAAAACAACCCACATGCAAGCACAAAATCGAGAAAGGTGAGAACTTTTACCCTTTTATTTCTTTTCGAAGCATTTATAAATGCTCCGATTTCTCTCGTATTTTCTTTAGTGATATTGTGTATTTCTTGTGTTTACATGCATATATATATATAGTGCTAGAAGTCCTATTTTTAGGTTTGTTCTTAGAGTTTTACTTCGACTAAATACTTGTTGGTTTGTTTTCTGTTTGTTGGTGTGTCCCACGAAACCACATCGCCGATGGCCGAGAAGAACGGGCGGTAAGTTGCGGCTGGAATGAGGGATCTTCAAACCCTCTCGATCGTCGGATGGTGAGTTGATCCGACGGTCCAGGATGATGCGGCATCGAATGAAAAGAGGGTTAGGGTTTGAAAACCCTAGATGCTTCGGGTGGAAGATTAGGCCGGTTCGGGTCTGAACTGGGTCTCTTGTTGGGCTCTTGGATCCGGGTCTGCTGCTGGGTTGGATCATTGTTGGTCTGGTCGGTTTGGGTTCTGCGATTGTATTTGGGTTGGGCTGTATGGGTTTTAACTAACAAGACAAAGGAAAAACATTAGTTTAATAAAAATAATAATAATAGTAATATATAGTAATATATAGTAATAATATAATATAATATAATATAATATAATATAATATAATATAATATAATATAATATAATATAATATAATATAATATAATATAATATAATATAATATAATATAATATAATATAATATAATATAATATGTATTATGCAATGTAAATACTATATGGTTTAATGACACAAAAATAATAAAAATATAAATAACAAATGAGGCCGGACAAAAATGAGTGTCTACAATGAGCAATGAAGAGTGTGAGAGGTATTCTTATTATTGATGCTTCAAAAACCTTTAAACGTTGTTTTTTTCCTTCCCAAAATGAGGTCTCTTAGTATCACTAATTTATAAGTTCAAGAATCAAACAATTGTCGTTGTAGGGTGTATGCGTTATTAAGGATTAAGAAATTTTTTGAATAAATATTATCTTGTAATCACCAAGATAAAGAAAACAATCCTAATAGGTCATCTTCAATTCCTGTGCTCCAGATTACATAACCTAACTCTCTTTCTATTCCCAACAAAAGCCGATGGGAAGAAATTTAAGTAATAGATCCATCTTGCTATGTTGTTTCGTATTCATTAATCATATTTCCACTAATAGTTTTACTTCACTTGTCAATGTCGCTTATACAATACTTTTTTTCTTTTCATCATCACCTGTTTGACCAGCGGTTTTCAGTGTCCCAGCAATGGGAATTATTTCATGATCGAAAAACAATGCCATACTGCTCAGCAAAATTCACTTTATATATATATATATATATATAACCTGATAAGTTCGTGTCCAGGAGAGGGGAAAAAGAGCCATTTTTTTCCTGGCTGTGAATACATGTACGCATTAATTATTGGAGATGAAATGGCACAATCCTGTCTGGTCTTCTTTTATTTGCCTTTTTTTCTTCCAGATTAGTTTTTCTTTATTATTATAGGTCACCATTACAGCTATGAGAGTTAATGAGGACCATAAATTCCTCAGAGCTTCCACCATATCTGTTATCTAACGCACATGAACTGATCAAAATGATCTTCTCATTGGCTCATCTTTTGTTTGGAAAATCGAGTTGGACCGCACAAAATTGATATCCCTAGCTTATTAATGGAACTGGTGATTCAACTCATTAACCAGTCCTGAATAAAAAATGCTAGGATTATTCAACAATCTACAAATTCGAAGACATTTGAAAGTGTTGTTACCCAAATCATGTCGGTATCTGCACTTTATAATTAGCTCTAATACGTTTTGTTTTCATTGGAATTTAACAAAAATAAGAGGAGTTAGTAACAAATGTATGATATAGTGTTAGAGAAACGAATTTCTAAAATTTTAGAGGAAACGAATTAGAATAATAAATTATCAATAGAAAATATATTTTTAAAAAATATATATTAATTTTAATTTTTTAAAGAAATGACTGCCTCGACTGCTACATCTTTACATCCCATCCCTTGAGCTAGCGAAACCCAAATTTGAATCAAAATAATTGGTCTAAGCCTTGACAATTGATGTTCAAACTAGAGATGTTCAATCGGTTGGATTGGTTAACCAATCGAATCGAACTGGCCAAGAATCATTAACCAATTTTTTCATCTTTAATCATTAATCATTAATCGAACCAAAATTTTTAAAAAATTTAAATCGAACTGAAAAAAGTTTGGTTAATTCAACCGATTAATCGAATTAACTAAAATTTTATATAAAATATATTATATGTTAAATATTTTTCAGTTAATTCGGTTAATTTAGTTGGTTAATTCAGTTAATTCGTATTACGACATATATTAAGGGATTTGGTTGATATGCATTGATATAGGGATTATTTGGTTGAAATTGATAGATATTGATTTCTTGCATTGCGATATTATTGATATATTATATTGATGGTATAATTTCTAGTTGCTTGTTTTGATTCGAATTGTACTGTGTATATATATTCTTCTATGAAGAATAATCTGAATAAGATTTTTTTTCAAGTGTTATCATTATATTAGAGCCAACACCTAAAATATTATAAAATAACTATGACTGTAGGATCGTCTGGGAGATTTTATCACTTCGGTGCGGCTCTGATTTTTGATAAATTTGATGATTGGGCACACGCTATTCGAGTGGCTTTGTCTTTTTGATGCAAGTTTGGTTTTCTTGACGGTACAATCATCGAAATGCAACGGCCATACACGAAGGAGGATTGAGTTTGTATACAATGTATGCTTGTTTCATGGCTTATGAATACAACTCATCCAAAAGTAAGATCTATGCTTTTGAATTATGACAATGCAAAATTACTATGGGATGATTTGAATGAACGGTCTGCCATTGTCAATGGTCCAAGAATACAACAATTAAAAATGAATATTGCTCGTTGTGAACAATCTCAATCGATGTTAGTTGTGACATATTACAACAAATTGAATGTTCTTTGGGATGAATTGAGTAATTAGGAACCTATCTTACATTGTCATTGTGGTCAATGTACATGTAATCTCCACAAGGCTCACGAGAAACGATAGGAGGAAGAACAACTTCACCAATTCTTAATGGGATTGAACTTCAAATATTATAGTCAGATTCGGTCAACTTTGTTATCTCAAGATCCTTTACCTAGCCTTAATCGTGTATTCCAACAGGTTGTTGGATGTGTGGAGTGACTCGTCTTAAGAATGAGAAACAAGAAATTGTGGGGTTTGTTGTTCGCACAGATTGTCCCGGACCTGGTCGTATTGAGAAAGTCGGCAGGTCGAGCCTAGTTTCTTTGCATTGCCAACGCTCTGGCCATGATGTTGATAGTTGTTTCTTAGTTATTGGTTACTCGGATTGGTGGGAGGAGCGATATGGTCTGCCACCCAAATTGGATGCTAAAGTTTTCATTGGTTCTTTGTGGAAGGCCGTGGAGGGGGTTAGCACAAATGCTTCAATAGCTACAACCACTGATAGTCCAATCAATGCATCATCTTTTCCTTCGATAATTGAGGCTATTCCTGGTTTTAGTGCCATGCAGTGGAAAGCCTTGGCTGCTGGTTTTGATAACACTCAAACTCAAATAAATCGGTTGAATGGTGAGTTTGATAATACATCTTAGATAATTGACATTGGTGTTTCTAAACACATAAGGGGAAATATTTCTTTTTTTAATTGACATTCAAGATGTGAGTGCTTGTTCTGTGTGCATTCCAAATGGACAAAGTGTTGTAGCAACTAAACAAGAATATGTAAAACTAACAAACAATATTTCCCTTAATAGTGTCCTTTATGTTCCAAAATTAAATTGTAATTTAATTTTGATTTCACAACTAGACGATGATATGAATTATTTTGTCTAATTTTCTTCTAGCATGTGTGGTATACAGGACCTAAATTCAAGGGAGTTGATTGGAATGGGTGAGAGAAGGGATGAACTTTATTATTTTTGGCGGATGTCAAATGCTCAAATAGTCTTGGTTGTGGGATCATCTTCGGTAGATCTATGGAATAAACAATTAGGATATCCTTCCGAATAGGTCTTAAAATCAGTTCCTTTTATTAGTAGTTATAACCAACATTTTAAAAAAGCATGTGAACTCTGTCATCGTGCAAAGCAGTCTAGAGATTCTTTTCCTTCGAGTACCAATAAAGCATTAACAATTGGTGAATCAATACATTGTGGTTTATGGGATCTTTATAATACTCCATCATCATGTGGAGCAAGATATTTCTGACATTGGTTAATGTTTTCTCTCATGCCGTTTGGGTTTTTCTATTAATTGATAAAATAGAGGGTTTCATATGTTTTATGTCCTTTTATTTCTATGATTGAGCATCAATTTTC
The DNA here is from genome assembly GCF_006381635.1 of Hibiscus syriacus. Lineage (NCBI taxonomy): Eukaryota > Viridiplantae > Streptophyta > Magnoliopsida > Malvales > Malvaceae > Hibiscus > Hibiscus syriacus. The sequence continues at coordinate 7,547,168 of NW_024063392.1, read as the reverse complement.
ACAGACTATCAAGATAGTGCGAAGTGATAATGGTATTGAGTTTAATTGTATGAAGTATATTTTTTTTGCTAATGGCATTGACAATCATCATAATTGTCAAATAAATTATTTCTTATTCTCAAATAAAATAAATATAAGTGTACTAAAGAGAAGAAGTGCCGATCCATGGGGACTAAGGAGCTTCGGATGTTGAATTGCTTTGATACTGAAACGAAAAATGAAGAAGGGGGTTCTAAATTGAAAGGAATGAAATCAAGAATTGAAAGAAAGAAAAATGAAATAAAGTAAATCTTTAAAAGAAATCAAATGAATGAAAATAGCTTCAAGCTTCGCTTTGCCTCAATTCCAATTGATCATTGAAAGATTTATTACTCCGGATACGTGCTGATTATAGTCGACAAGGCCAAACCCTTGTATCTTACTTTTCTTTCTAATTAAACCAATATTCCAAAGTTAATCTCTCGAATGCAATTCTTTCTTGAACTAACCACAACTATCGCAGTTAGTAACAATGTAGCTTTAAGCACTAGAAAAGCCCGTATTTGGATTATTGTGTCTCAACGAGAGTCGAATCGGATCTCGATTCACCTTAATGGATCTCCGCTAAGTTTGTTCCTAGGAAGTTGAATTACGACCAATCGATTCTTGCTCCCAAACAATAAATCCAAACAACATTCAAACCAACATCGACTTTTTGAAATGAAAGTGTAAAGATTTTTAACGATTAGTCTGATTGCCAAATCAAGATTTCAGAAAATCAAGAATGTTATCCTAAGATGTAAGTGCTTTTCAACCAAGATTATCGGAATTGAGTCATCGCTAAGCCTTTGGCTAATTAAAAGTTTAGCTAAGGATGTTTGAAATCATATTTAGCATTTTTTGAAAAGATATTAAAAATTAAAAAAAAATAAAGATGAAGAAAATAAAATAAAATAAAACACGAGAGATTTTTTTTATAAAACCTAAAGAGAAAGAAGTACTTCACAAGCTTCACCACAAGGGGTATTTATAGCTTAGAGAAATTACAAGAGATAAACTTCCTAAAGATAAAAGAAATATTTGAAATAAAATATCCTAAAAGATAATTCTAAAAATAATCAAAAGATAAATTTCAATTAATAAAAATATAAATCCTAAATATTTGTTTCTAATTCAAACTTAATCCCTAAATGATTTTCACCCGTCTCCCTTCTAGATAATGTTGATTGGATTGCCTTATAGAAGCTACTGCTGACTTGATTGCTAAAATATCGCACGCCAAAATATTCATTCCCTAGGTTGTGCCAATAACTCTAGCCATGATTTCAAAAAAATAAAATAAATAAGAAATGTAGATTTCACCCTTTTTTACTATTGTTTCTGGAAAATGGGTTCATGCACAAAAACAAGTCAAAACAAAACCAAATCAGCAACATCAAATAAACAAGGAATAGTTATCAACAAAATATATACAAATCTAATCACTCATCAAATTCCCCCTCATTTATTCAGTGCTTGTCCTCAGGCATGCTTCAATCAAACATGTTAAAAACTCTATTTACCTTTCTTCGTCTCGCCTCGTATCCAAGAAAAACCATAGCAATCAAGTAAAAGGAATAAATAGGATAAAGTTAAGCAAAATCATGATATCCCTAATATATAAATCTCAATGCAACAAAACTCATTTCGATTTCGCTCAAAGTGTTTCAAGTAAAAAGCTGAAAGCTAGAACCAAACATGATATTACCATAGGCCTATAAGAAAATCAAGTCTCCACTTAATATGAACAAGATGCAATAACTAAAGGATCTTTAAAAGGGTTATAATGGGCTTAGGTAAAGATAGAGATAAAATCAAAAATATGAGCTAAAAATCAAGACAAAATTTGCACGAATAATAGGTTCAAATCCACAAAATAAATAAAATGAATAAAAGCAATGCAATTAAATAAAAGAAATGTAACAAACGTCAAGCAACTTTATTCTCCTATTTTATTTAACTTTTTAATTTTTTCTTTTTCATTCAAAACTATTTTTTCTATTTTTTCATGGATCATACATTGAGTAAATCATTGTATTAACTTGAAAAATAGTAGAAAAGAGAGATAAATTAAAGGCTCAGGTTAAAAATGTTGTAAAAACAAAGAATGAGAAAATGCTAAAAAATAGTTAACTAAGGGAAATGAATGGGTAGACAATTTTAGGTAGAGAAATGGGTAAATCCTAAGTGTCCCTATCATGTTAAAGCATCAAATTTAATTTGCAGTCTCAATATGAATTTAATCAAAAGTTTTAGAATATCGATGTCAATTTTGATACTCTCAATCAAACAAGAATATGAGCAAAAATGTAATGGATTACTCTTTTAGGCTCAAATCTTACCAAAAAGTCTAACCTGCATTGAGTCAAGTGTATTTCAACCAATAAACTAATGTGATATCAATAAAAATTTCAAGAAAACACTAATCATGCCATTCACTATCATGCATCTTAATTCAAATAAAAGTGTGTTAAAAAATTCACATAACATTAAAAAAATACCCAACAAGAATCAGGATGTTCAACAGAAAATTTCAACATAGCATACTTAATTCCAAGCACATGAATATTCAAGGGAAAATTCTTCAATTCTTTACCCCTCTCACTTAAGGTGTATTGTACCAATACAAAAATTAAATCCCAATAGAAGAAATAAAGATACTCCGATGGCGAATAATTATTGAGTCCTTGGTTGCGAGTTCGAACCAAGACGGTGTCAATGGACGGTAAATGAGTGCTCAGAAACGTGGAAGCGAAGCGTGGTCAAGTTCTACAATGGTGCACATAGTTTGGGTCTTGTTTTAATTAAATGGTGAAAAATGGAAAAAGTGTGGGTTCTAAAAATATATATATATAAAATGTGGAAGGCTTGAATTTGACAAGTCAAAATGTAATTGGAGTTTACGGGAAAAAACCGTAAGGGGTGTTTGGATGGGGAATGTGAGATTCCCATGGAAATAGAAAATCCACATTCCTCCGTTTGGTTTTTCGGGAATCTCATTCCCGATAATGTAAGATTATCAATAGTAGATTTTTTTGAATATATTACCGGGAATGTCATTACCTCCCTTTCCTCAGGTATTGTTGGATTACCGACGTTTTGGACTAAAAAACCCTTAATTTTTTTTTCCAAAAATATATTTCTTCAGTGAATAATAAAAATTATACGAAGGTTAAATTACAAATTTATCTTTAAACTATTTTAGATTTACAAAAAAGTATATAATTAAAATTTTATATGAAGTTCAAGGGTTAAAATAAATTTTTTATCCTTTCATTAAACCTTTTTATATTTTAAATTTTGTAAAAAAAATTATATAAATTTTATGAATTTAAAGTTTGTAAAGAAAATATATAAATATTTTTCAACTTGTTAAAAAAATAAATATATAATAAGGGCAATTTGATCAAATATACATTCTAATAATATTTTATTCCTTTAACCAAACACGGTAATCTTACATTCATGCTAAGCCAACCAAACACAAAATACAACATTCTCAGTAATCCTATTCCCTGGTAATCTTACATTCCCACTGGTAATCTTACATTCTTAGTGGTAATCTTACATTTCCACTGATAATCTTATATTCCGTGAATCAAACGGACTATTCTGAAAAGAAGAGAGGAAAAAGGTGTTTTAATTGGAAAATGATTGAAATAGTTTTCAGGAGGGAAGGTTTTTCTAAACGACACGTGGGTGGGTTTAAAAAAAATTGGGATTGCTTTGGGACTCTGTATGAAATATAAAGCACGTGGGCCCTTAAACACAAAAAATGAAATGGCGCATTTGGGTAAAAGGTAGAGATTTAATTAAGCACTCCCGACTGTTATTCTTTTGAAAAATTGTTTCTAAACTTGCGCCTCAACAATTTCATAGCTTCATTCGAACCAACACCACGACATAATTTCGAGTTTAATAAGAAAAATACCTGGTTACCTAATATATATATATATATATATAAAATAATAATAATAACAAGAACAATAATAATAATAATAAATAAATAAATAAAATGAGCGAAAGAAAAAAAATTAATAAAAATGGGTTGTCTCCCATTAGTGCGTTTTTGTTTACGTCGTTAGCTCAACGACCTGGTTCAAACTACAGGTTTCGTGAGATACATTTCCATTATTTCATACACTTTTTCCAAATAAGAAAATTTTTATAAGAAATTTGACAATCGTAGAATTTTTTCCTATTATCCTTATAGATTATGTTATTCTCATAGGATTTTCTTCGGATCTTTTTCAACTTTGGAAGTTTATCGAAAATAGATAAATTATCTCCTTCACCCAAAACTGTGTTATTTGAATATTCTAGAAATGATTTTAATTTCAACTTTGTTGCCTAAAAAATAGATGGAAAAAAAATTTAGATTGAGAAGACATCAAATTTAAATGTTTGCTCTTTGCCAGATGATTTTGAGTCCACACCAGAAGCGATATCCACTTTCGTTGCCTTATAGTTCCAACCTTTGAATTAGTGTACAACTCATCAAAAAAATTATGTTCAAAATGTTCAATAATATTGACAAAGCTAACTTTAGTCATAGAGTTAGTATGCTTCATCGTCTTGTAAACATCAAATTTTACTACTTCACCGTCAAACTCCATAGTAAAAATACCGTTTCGAACGTCGATTTTAGTCTGAGTAGTGCATAGGAATGGTCTTATGATTCGAATTTAAGAAGATTTATTGAAACGATCATCTTCCATGTAAATGGCGTAAAAATCTTCCAAAAAAATCAAATTGTTTACCGTCACGAATATGGTCTCAAGAACTCCTTCAAGATACACAACAGATCTATCTGTGAGTTGGATCGTAACACTTGTTTCCTTTAAGGCTCAACCCTAAGTAATTTATAAATCAAAAGTGGCATAACATTTATTGATTCTCTTAAATCAGACATAACACGTTTTATACCTACCTTACCAATCTTTGAAGGGATCATAAACATACCTTGATCCTTGCACTTAGGTGGAATTTTACGTTGAATTACGACATAATTGATTTCACCTAAGTTCGCATTTTCATTTCCGGTAAGCTTCCTTAGGTTCGTGCAAAGATCCTTAAAAAATCTAGCATGCCATGAAACCTTTTTGATAACATCAAGGAGGGGTATGTTTATCTCAACCTTCTAAAAACGTTAAAAATCTCCTTTTCCACGGCTTGTTTTTCATGTTTAGCCAACTTTGCTGGAAATAGAGGTGGAACGATATAAGGTGATGCAGTTGGAGGTTCCATATGAGTTTCTTATTCTTTCTTCTTGTAATACCCCAAAACATCGGGTCAGTGATTAAAATGTAAGGATTTAAAACTTGGTGGTTTAATATGAATAAATTGAAAAGTTTAAGGACTAATTTTGGAAATTTTGTCTAGGACTTGTTATTAAAGATTAAAGAATGAAAGGACATTATGGTCTTTTAGTGTGGAATGAATTTAATATTTATTTCTTTAAAGATATTTTACATGTGTTAAATAGGGGGAAATAAGGAAAAATCTAGAACTTGGTTTACTTATCTTCTTCTTCTTCCTCGTAAACTCCATTATCAAGGTGAGTTTCTTCATAGTTGTTATTCCTTTCATTTTTTGGTTGGTTTTGAAGCATTGAGTGGTCTAGAAGCTTAAGGAAACTTTAAGATGAATAGAAACTAGGAGATTTGGTGAATTATGATGAACTAGGAAAAGGGTTTTTTTAAGGGAATTTAAGAAATATGGTTAGTATTTGGATTTTAAATGAAATATTTGACTTTTCAAAGTTCTAATTAACGTGTTTGAAGTATTAGAAAGGATTAAGAACATGTTTGATTGATGGGAATAATTTTTTGTTTAAGACTTTTGTGGAGAAATTTAGATGTTATAAGGGGATTTATGAAGGTAAGTTAACTAGGATAAATGATAATGAGTTTGAAGGTATGATTGGAGTTAGGAGTAAAAGAATTAGGTGAATTTTGGGTAAAATTTGAAGTGAAATAAATGAAATATGGGTAAAGGTATCGGTACTGAAAGAACAATACTGATACTATAAGGTTAAAATTGAAGGAAAAAGTTTGGATACGATGAATAGTATGATACTGATTGAAGTAGTATCGATACTGATATGGGGGTATCGATACCAAGAGTAAGGTATCGATACTATTATTGAGGATGAAATTCTTGAATGCCAAAATGGTATCGATACCGAAGTGGGTATTGGTACCATAGAAGATAAGTATCAGTACTGTAGGAGGGGTACCGATACTATTTAGCCTGAAATATTAAATTAGGTGTTTCATTTTGTTTATGTAAGTGCTAATTGGTTATTCATTAATGGAAAGTTGGTATTGATCTTGGACATATTGATGTGTAGATTTGGATCGAAAGCATACTGACCGAAGCGATACAACAAAGAGATTGAATGAAAGTTAAAAGATTTCTTTTAGGACTTACGTGAGGCAAAGGTGAGTGCAATTTATATTTTTATACTAGATATAAGGACGAATTGCGATAAGCCAACCTCGAAGGTTTCGATTGAAATTTTTTTATTTATTTTATGCAATATTTTATTATGTTTTATATAAAGTGTATTTTCAAAGTATTGTTTTGATTTTAATTGTATGTGAATATGTTTTATATGAAAATGTCCTATGTGAAAATATGTTACGTGAAAATACTCTACATGAAAATACCCTATGTGAAAGTGCTCTACATGAATAAAACACACTTGGAATAATGAAATGTTAAATAATTACATGGTTAAAGCCCAAAGTATATGTATGAGAATTAGAGTTATAGTTGGCATGCCAAGAGTCGAGGGTTTTACGCGGTCCTTCGGGACAAATCTATGTGGAACTTCAGTGCATATTCTAAGTGGCACTTCCGTGCAAATTATATGAGCAGTGGTGACTGCATTTAGTGCACAACTTCAATGTACTCATATACCTATAGTTTTCATTAATATACGTTGGGCTAAAATAATTAAGTGATATAAATTGAATAATGAGTAACAGTATATATATTGTTATGAAAAGTAGTTTGATTTCAGAATGAAGTGTTTTAATATGGATTGATTAAGAAAATGTTTTGAAATACTTTACTATGCTCATAATTGCCTCATTAAGTTAACAACTTAGCGTGTGATTGTTTCACACGTAGGTTTAAAGAGATCAGGAGATTAAGGCTAGGAAAGGACAACATACGCTGAAAGAATATCATATCAGAATAATTTAAACTGTAGGGTTTCTTGTTATTATGTAAATTGTTGGCATGTATCATAAAGTTTTAAATTGTAATGCTCTGATCCGTTTTGTCATTATACTATTTTATATTTATGTAAATTATTAAGTATTTATGTTTAATGTGAGTTAAAAATTTTCAATAGTAACTTTGGTATAAGGGATTCACCACTTAAATATAAATAAAAGTTTAAATTTTCAATAAGTTTTCAAAGAGTCAAGTTTTGAAAAGTCAATGTGACACCTCGGATTCATATCTGGGTTGGGTACGGGTTATTGTGTTACATTTATTGATATCGGAGCTAAGGTTAACTGATTTTAAGTTCAAAATGAAGAAGTTTATGTTTTAAAAAGAGTACATGTCAACGAAAAGTTAAAAATCTCTGATCTCATAAGATAATTGGTATTTTGTCCTTGCTTATATAGTTAGTGATTATATCTTAATGGATGTCGAACTGCGATGGCTCCCGAAGTGAAGGGGGAGATGGTCATGAGGGAAGTAGTAATTCACCTGCCCCGGTCAGGCAAAGTAAAGAGCAGACACATCAGGGAGTGCCTGTACAAGATCAGGGAATCTTTTTCGAGATGTTAGACGTGATCCTGACACGTTTCCAACCGTTTTCTCCCTCAACTCCTAGGATGAATGTGGCAAAGGAGCTTAAGAGTCTAGGACCACCAGAATTTAGAGGAGAAGCTGATGAAGGTCCCGTTGCTGTAGATCTTTGGTTAAATGATGTTAAGATTATGCTGGAGGGTCTCCATTGTTCTGAAATAGAGAAGCTGGATGGAGTAATCTTATTGCTACCAGGACAAGCACGAATATGGTCGACTAATGTGACTATGATAGCTCATCGGGACCAAGTAACATGGCCGTTATTTCTGGATGAGTGCATGAACAAGTATATCGGTGATCAATTCATCTGCCAAATGAAACAAGAATTCATTAGTTTGAAACAAGGGATTCACATTGTGTATGAGTACAAGTGCGAGTTTAATAAGTTGAGCAGATTTGCAGCTGAATTGGTCTTTACGGAAAAAGATTCCTGTGATTGGTTCGTAAAAGGTTTGTGCCCCAGATTGAAGAAGCTATTGTTAGCGGTGAACCTTTCTACATTTCAAGAGGTGGTGAATCAAGCTAAAGCCTTATAGCGAGCTCAGAATGAAAGATATGGGGTGAAGAATACTCATTGGAATAAGAGAGTGGGTGCCTCTTCGAGTGCATTGCAATCAAAGAAAAGTCGAGGTTTAGGTTTTTTACCTCAATCTAGATCTGAATCACCTGCATCCTCAGGTAGAAAATCAAATCATGTGAAAGTTAAGCAGACTCAATCTACTAAATCAGGAGCTGGACCGCCAAGTCAATGTCATAATTATGAACAACATCATAGTTATATATGTCGAATGGTCTCCGGAGCATGGTTTAGATGTGGGGACACGAGACATTTTATCCGGGACTGACCACTGATAACTGGAGAACCTGTACAGTCTAAGAGATCTGCTACTGTACCTCAGAGAGGTAGAGGATGAGGTAGAGGAAGAAATCAATCTGAGTCGGCTACTCAACCTAAAATGCGCTCGACTTCTTGGGTATATAATCATAAGACTAATAAAGATCGTGATTATCCTAAGATCATTGCAGGTACTTTCCAGTTAGTTGATAAACATGTTTTGGTTTTGATTGACACGGGATCAACTTATTATTATATTAGTAGTAAATTAGTGAGAGAATTGAAAATTCAACTAGAAGCTATAAGTAATGATGTGATCGTGACTAACCCGTTAGGGCATAGTGCTAGGGTGAATTAAGTGTGTCGAGGGTGTCTCATAAGGATTTAGGGAATTGAATTCCCTGCTAATCTGATGGAATTATCCTTTGACGAGTTTGAAGTTATTATAGGAATGGATTAGTTGTATCGTTACCATGTCAACGTCAATTGTCAATTGAAGCACGTAGTTTTGAGTCATCTGTCAGTCTTTCGAGCATTATGCTTAAAATCTTCGAGTCATCTGTTAGTCTTTCGAGCAAGATGATAAGTCCTTAGGGTCATCTTTCAAACCTTTGGGTAGGATGTTTACACATGATTTTTTCAGGAAAATGTGAAAGCGATTTTCAAAGTTTCTCATTTAATGTTTTAGAAAATGAAATTATTGAAAAGTAAGAAAGCGATTTCCAAAGTTTCTTACCTAGTAAATTATTTCTCACGAATTTGTAAATCCTTCGGGTCATCTGTTAGTCTTTCGAGCATGATGCTTAAATCCTTCGGGTCATCTGTTAGTCTTTCGAGCAAGATGATAAGTCCTTAGGGCCATCGGTCAAACCTTTGCATAGGATGTTTACACTCTTTATTGATTTCCTAGTAAAAAGAAGTCAATTCTAGTCTTCACGGAAAAGAAGTGAGGGAGGAACAAATCAAAAGTTCGATCTCCACGGAAGAGTAGTGGAACGAATTTTTATTAAACTATGGAGTCAACTGGACAAAAACTTATTACCTTTTTTGTCTTTTCCCTATTCTTGTTGACACGAGAATGGGCAAAGTGGGACAGCTGTCAATACTAGTTTTTGTCTGTTTCTATATATATTATTATATGATAATAATAATATTATTATTAGTATATTATTATTATTATTATTACAAAAAAATACAACGATATGAAGGCTTATTTACAAAGCCCAATACAAATCGGGGCCCAATATTACAAATATAACCCGAAGCCCATTTACAGATTCAGGCCCATACCTGGACCAGAACTAGTCCAACCCGAGATGCCTAGATGACCCAAAGATATTTAGGGTTTTATCTCAGCTTCTCCAATACCGTCAGCTCTCCTCAACCGTTCGATCAAGAGGAAGATCCACGGTCCAGATTAAGCCAACAAAAACCCTAGGGTTCCATTACAACCCTAGGGTTATTATCTCACCGCCGCCGACGATCTATAACCGTCCAAGTGCTCCAGTCAGACACTGCCACGACGCTGTCACCTCCAACAGAAGACTCCATAAGAAGAATATGGAGTGCACACCTCATTACCCTATGGTGAGTCACCACCATAGATCTGGTGACTCACCGGGTAGGTTCATCATTGTGGCCAGTTTCCAGGGGCTATATAAATTTTGTTCCTATAAACAACAACATTCAAAGGAAAAAACGGACAAACAAAAAGACAAAGGTATACACAATGAGAAACAGAGATAGATTTATTCAAAACCACGCAACCAAACAAGATATAAATAGGGGCAACCAACAAACAAAAAAAATAAGGAAAATAGATAGAAGAGACCAAGTGACTTACCTACGACCATCGGAGGCTTCAGACGTCGTCGGAGAGCCGAAACATCGAATGTATATTCTTAGATCTAGGAAATTTAGGGGATTTTTAGAAGAAAAGGGGTTCAGAATCGAGATTAGGAAATTTTGGGCTTCATTTGGGTAAATATTGTAAATTTTCAATGGTCGGCGGTGGCTATTAGTGCTGGAATATGGTGACCGGCTCTCCCTCCGATGAGGTAGTTCAGAGAGAAGGGAGAGCTTCTCTCTCCTTAGAGATAGAAGAAAAAGAGAAAAATGAAGAAGAATAGCCCAAAATGGCCATTTAAGACCTATTTATACCCTCCTCAAAACTGCATCGTTTGGGGAGGGGTATCTACGTAAATTTTGAAAGGGTCAAACCACGTCCACAGTCCCTGAGGTTTTGTAAACATCTATTTTAGTCACTAAATGAATTTTCTATGCATTTTAATTTTAATTTTAATTTTGAATTTTATTTTATTTTATTTTGGTCTCTACCCGTATGTTTACATATTTTAGGGTAAAATATCATATTTAGCCCTTAAGTTTTAATTATTTATATTTTAATCCTTAATTATTATTATAGGATTATTTATATTATTAGTACCTAGATTTTGAAATATTTTGAATTAGGCCTATACTTTTTATTATTTTACAATTTAAGAACCAAGTTTTAATATCTTTAATTATAATATTATTTTTATTTATTTATATTTTAGTACCTAAAATATATAATATTTGTAATAGTAATCTAATATTTTGGTATTTTCATCATTAAATGTATTACATAATTTGGATTATTTGATTTTATACAATGAATTATAAAATATCTCCTTAACTGATTAGGAAGATATTTTAAATAATTGTTGGTATAAAACAATACCCCTGATATTTTATTGAAAGGATCATAAATTAAAATTAAACAAAAATTTGTTAATTTATTACAAAAACAATTAGCTAATAAACAACCACTACAAAAAAATTATACCTTTAATGACACACAAACGATGACACACGCTAATTTATGACTTACAAAAAATGTGTGTCATAAAAAAATGTATTGTTTTTTAAAATCTGAACGATTTATGACTTACAATAATTTGTGTCATATTTAATAGTCATAATCCAAAAAATTTGTAAAAACACAGAGTACAGTTTTAATTGTGTGCCATCTGTAAAAGTCATATTTTAATTTTTCCCCATTATTTTCATCTTTCTCGCTTCTTCTCCCTCGATAGTTCACGCCGCATTCTTTTCCATTTTTCTCCTTTTCCCTTTTTCTCTTTGTAACCTCCCATTGGTTTGGCCTTCACCACAACGCAGAGACGAGGGAGTCCAAATTTAAGGGTTTCCACATGTATTCCTCGTTCTCCATTCCACCATTCAATTGTAAACCACTTTATTTCGTCCCAAATCACTCGCTTGCTAACGGGGAAAAAGAAAAAAGAAAGAAAAATCGCCAAGCTCGGTTTCCATGGAGATCTAGGGTTTCCAATTGTTTCCCAGCTAAAAATCGAATTACCATGTTCACATTTTCAATTACTTACTATAAGTAAGTTTCTGAGCTCATATATGTTGGTGGTATTCTTTTAAAGCTCATTACATTTGATATGCACGGAGACTTTGTTTAAGATGCGTTTGGTTATGCGAAGAAAAGAAGATGGAGTCAGTTGTTGTTGGAGATGTAGCGTGTTTGGATCCGGAGCTATTGCAGCTCCTGGAGATGTCTCCTTTTGTTCTCAAATCCAATCCCGAATTCACGCAAAAGCTTTTCGAGCAGTGGCTTTCGCTTCCCGATGCTTACAAGCTGGTACTTTTTCTTATCTAGTTTCGAGCAGTGGATTTAATTAATCCATATTTTTATACTCTTCATCCATATATATTTTTATACTTATTTACTCACGAGCTCATTTCGTGAAAAATATCGCAAGGTTCCTTCACTAGGGTTCCTGACTTTCCCTGATTTTTTTCTTTCTTTCTGGAATCATTGCTGCAGAAGGTAATTTCGTACTCTAACCATCGTTTATGTGTTCAAATTCTATTTAATTTTAATTTCCGGAGCCGTCTGATTTATTTTCCATGAAAATGATGGGAAAATTAGTATTTATGATTTCTTTAATTTAATTTGTTCAGTTCCAGTCATTTATCTCACCATATTTGTTGCCTTAGCATCTAAGAAGAGGTTTTAGCACAGATCTATGATTTGTATATTTTTATTGTGATTTGGTTGCTGTTTGGTTTCATTTTTTCTTGATGTAGATCCAACAGCTGTAATTTTGATTTTAGCTCCCCTTCTTTTCGAAGACCTCGAAAACATCGTGCACTAGGTTACGGTTGATAATTTTCTTTTTATTGTGTGATGGATCAAAATATAAATAATGAGAGATGTAATTCATTTAGAGAAAGTCTCTTCTTCTAGAGAGTGTTTATGGAATGACCTCAATTCTATATTTTAAATAGCTGGGAAAATCCCCTTGTCTTGTCAGTTATCTTGTGTTTGATCTCTATTAGTTTACTAAATAGCTTTCAAATATTTGTTGACGCTGCTGCCTTGCTCATTCTGTTTTGTTCATGTTAGGAGTGCATTACTACTTGATAGTTAACACTTTAGTTTTGACTTGTTCTTTCATAAGTTTGTTTGTGCTTGTACACATGTATGTATTTTGTGTGTGAAATACTGATGTGATATTGTCATCTCTTTTGGTCAGGCAACATGAGACCCATTTTCTGTGGAAACTTTGAGTATGATGCACGCCAATCTGATTTGGAACGTCTCTTCAGAAAATTTGGGAGAGTTGAAAGAGTAGATATGAAGTCCGGTGAGTATTGTTTCTCATTATTGTCAATTGGTTCCATGTGAGAATCGTGAGCATTATTTCCTGCTCCTTTTTCTAAACTATTTTTCTCATGCTATGGGTGCTATTTAGCTGAATGCGTTGGTTATAAAGGTGTCAGAACTCGAAAGTATTTTGACCTTAAAAGGCTATTTTATTATTAATTATATCACAGTTAAAATCTATTTCACATGGTTTTTAGTTTCAATGTGTAAACGAAACCAAGCTGTTTTTTTTTTGTTCTGAACTTGAATTTTGCAAGTATAATCTTGGTACTCTATTAAAAAACTAGCTTAATTTGAATGCTTAACAGAATGATAACACGCATTAATTGTAAATGCTTGTAAATATTAGAATATATATCAATATGTATGCACATTTCACGGTGAGATAAAGTTTCTGCTGTAATGAAATAAAAGTATCCTACTTCCAGAGCATTAAGGTGTTGGTCCCTATCATGATGGTTGTACAGCAGTATGATCTCATAGTACACGACTCAGCAGCATCAATCATCCTTCGTTGAGTTTTACTGGGGGTCTAGGATGTTTAAGGAAAACTATTTTAAAAAAATAAGCCCTCATACTCAACATTTTCTTTGGCGCATGATTTTCTTGGGATCTAATGGGGAGCTCCTCAGAGTTATGTTTCATGCATGTGACGAGCTTCCTCTTTTTTCTTTTAAGAAGAGTCACTCTAATTCGCAATTTCATGGATCATCCTTCATCCATAATTTTTCTCAAGGCATTTTTTCATTTCATTCCTCATAACTTTTTCCCAGCCCTCAAATTCAGACATGTTTCAAGGTAGAAACATTAATGACCTCATGGCAAAGGCTGCAGAAAATATGGAGAAGGCACACTAATTCCTTGACCTACTTGAGATCCATTTTTGGATTCTTGTTCCTTGACATCACTTAGATCATCACACAAGGTCTGTTACTACTTTCATTGGTCTTAGTTTATAGATTTTTGGGAGCTAACCAAAATGTAGTCCTAGGGCATCATTTTAGGTGGTTTGTTTCTTGCTGGAGAGTAAACGCCAACTGAGATCTCAAATACCTCACTCATGTATTTATGCATTTTGGAGAGCTTAAACAACATCATTAATTGTCTATAGTCTAATAGTATATTCCAACTTAAAACATATTACATACTGTTGAAACATTCATTCTAAAACATATTTGGTTGTGCTCGAAAATTTTCTACTTGGCACTTTAACTTTGTTTTTTCTCTTAAAATACTTTCCGGGGTAAGATACAATTACATTTGCTCTTGACAACGATCATGTTGTATTGGCAGTACATTAGCTGTTATGAAGAAATCATCAAAAGTCCTTCCGATATGTGTTGGTGTTATTCGTTTGAAGTTACAAATTTCTCTCATGCGATTGTGTTTGTCACCATTTCTTTTAGTTTCATATGATATTCATATTTTGTCTTCAATTTTAACAGGTAATAGCTAATGACAAAGGCATGTTCATAGTATTTTCATACACAGTTGTCTATGCTTGAGCTACATGTTAATGTGTATAAAGTGTGAGATGTAATTATTACAATAGGTAGCTAATGAGATAAGAAAGAATATTAAGTTGACTAGTTTGACATTCTGGTCAATGTTCCTCAATTTTATCCTTTGTAATATTAGCTTATGCTTTTAAAACTGGAATAGGATTGTTCACTTGAAAATCTAGTATTCTTAGTCATAGTATGGAGGGATGACCTTAAAATTTTCATGAATATGGTCATATAAATTTATGAAATTTATCTGGGTGATGAATAAACAAGCTTCCTGTTGAAGCAGTAGTTTATTCCTTTTCTTATCTACTTTTGTTTAACTAGCTCAAATTTTGATTGTTAATATTTTCGTCTTCCTTTATTTTTACCTAAAGCAAAATGATGAAACAAATGCTATTATGAGTTTGCTACAGTTAATTTTGTTCTTTATAGTGACAATTAGTGTTGTTCTTTTGAACATAGGCCATGCAGTGAAGTGATTGAAGTCTAGATTTTCTTTTGCTTTATTTTCCATATGTAAATCTCACTGTATAAAAAAGCAAGTTTAATTTAGTTGTGCTTAGTTATGAAGAATAGAACCATGTCTGATTGTGCAGGTCATCTGTTGGTCAATGTGTTTTTAGTAAACTAGTTTGCTCATTTCTTTTTGTAGGATATTCTAGAAGTGAAAATTTATGCTTCATGTAGTAGTTTTATTTGGATTTATTTGTAAAACCACATTAGTACTGAGAAATTGGATGGATGCGGGACCTAAGATCAATTCTTATATTTGTATATGAAAAATTTGCAATACTTTTGAATGATTTGAGAATCTGATGCTTATTTTTATAAAGACATTTACTAGATATGTTTGTCTTATTTCTAAGTGATTATTCTTTCATATACATGGTGTATTTGTATCAGATTATTGCTTCTTGGGATATATGATTCTTAATCCCTTTGTTCTTATCTTTTCAACCAAGGTTGATTATGTTCCATTTTTATTGCATATATATGATTCTCCACTGGAATATCTAAACACTACCTCTCTTGCCCCAAAAAAGGATTATCAAACAAACATGTATCCTTAATCATATCCCTACAACTAGGGAAAGTTAATGTCTGCAAGCATTAAGAAAGCAACTGGGAACCTTCAGGTTTTTCTTTTCTAAATAACTTCACGTTGTATTGCAGATTGATTCCTAGAGTTCTTCAGCTACCTGCGAACTCAAACTTGATGGTTGATGAAACACAACTAGAATCAGGAAGCCTCAACTCCATTGGAATTGAGAATACAAAGTTGCTGAAAAATCTGATAGAGTTTAAAAAAGTAAGCTGTCACTTGGTTTGTTGAAACATGAGTGCATGTTTGTGCATAAATATATTGGACCAAGGAAGGTGTTTTCAGAAGTTTAATGTCCATATTAGGAATGTGTTTGTTCTATATATTGCAACTAGTTTTAACTGTTTCAATTATTTTCAATTATTTCTAGTGTACACTCCCGGATGGCGAGGGCATATTAGTAGAAAATTATTATGTCATGATATTTTGTATCGACATATGATTTCAATATTTTTGATAACTTAATGTGAATATATTGTATGCAAATGAATTGTTTATATATATATATATATATATAGTATTATGAGGCATTAAATATGATTTAGTTTGATTATTTGTCAATCTACAATATATATATATATATATATATATATATATATATTATGAGGCATTAAATATGATTTAGTTTGATTATTTGTCAATCTACAATATATATATATATATATATATATATATATATATATAATTTACGAAATACAATCACAACACACGAATGTGTATCATCTTTTTTTTATGATGTGTGCTTCAATGACACGCAATGCAAGTCATAAATGCGTGTCATATATTTATGACACACAAATGTGTGTCATCTTAATTTATAATGGGGGCTTCAATGACACTCAATTAACATCATAAATGCGCGTCAAAAATGTGTGTCATAAATGTGTGTCATAAATGCGCGTCATAAATTTATGACGCACAGTTGCTCGTCATCTTAAATTCATGTCGGTGGCTTCAACGACATGCAAATTTGTGTTATTCGCACCCATAGATGACGCGCAATGCGCGTCATTAAAGAGTTTTTTTATACAAGTGAATGGTACCAATTTTGGACGTTGTGGGGTGCTAATCCTTCCTCGCACGTAACCAACTCCCGAACTCATTTTCTGGTAAGTAGACCCTTTGTTGTATTATTTTATATTATTCTCAAGAATTGTATTAGAATAATATAAATTTTTTGGTGACCAATCTCACCACATTAAAAGATTGGTGGCAACTCTACAATTTAGTGTTTTATATGATTCAAGGAAGATAAAAACTTACTTTTTCGATACAAGTTACACTTAGGTGTACTATTTGCACTCTCCGTCACCGGGCAGAGAGACATCTCGACAACGATCATGATAATACAATTTACTGTTAAATTATTTATACTAGATACTATATGGGTAGGATTATGGAGTATTGAGGTTCAGCTCTGATCAAGCTGATAAATCCTTATAGACCTAAGGAGACCCTTGGGTAGGCGCATAGGCCCCAAGGTACTCCCTTAGGGTGGCTCCTCTGTTGTGTGCTTAGGGTAAGTCCTTATGAACTACATGAAGATGTTTGGTTGGAGGGTGTTACTATGGTTTCTAAAAATATGTTTTAAATTGTTACTATTTTAAAAAAGGTACGTACATTTTCATTGGTTTTGGTTGGAACACATTAGACATCCTATTATGATCTCCTTAAAACTTGGTACTCTGAATGTTTCCTATGAATTAAAATCTTCATGGCTATTACTCGATGAGATATCAGTGGAACCTCAGCTCATTACAAAATTCTGTAGACGGCTGAGTCAATAAGGAAAATTTATGATGTTCATTTTATTTGCATGTCCTTCATCATCAATTGATAGTTTTATATTACTGAGCTTCCCAAAGCTCGCTCTTTAACTCTCCATTTCAGGTAAAAGAATTAATCCAATGCACCTATCAACTTCGGTATTAGGAGTTCCATTCGACTTTTCTTGCAAAGTACGGTACAAGTGTAATAAGGGGATGTGTAGGTCACATTTGATTTTTTATATGAAGTATGAACATGTATGATTTTAATTATGTCTGTAATATATGAATGTTTTTTTAACTTGTATTTTAATTATAAATTGTTTTATCATTGTACACATTTTAACAAAAAAAATTAAAATTTTCCAGGATTTTTATTGTGAGTCGCTCCGGTGGCCCTAATGTGACACATCTGATCGGGTCGTATCACCCACATTAGTCTGTGGTTGTTACATAATATTTACCTTGACTGATATCTGGTTTGATAATCAAACACTGATAATAAGAACATGTCAAGCAAAACTCTTCCTTCGGGTCGATTTATTACCCACACATCAAACTGGATGATTATCACATGCTTATTACCAAAATTGTGCATGAAATTATGTCAACTATTAATCTCCCTTTGGGTCGATCAATACTAACATATCCTAAGTTACATATACAAAACATATATAAAATATTTTCCATAATTGAGGTACCTTAATGACTTATTGTTTTAGTTATGTCGTATCAAAATAAGTATTACTATTCAAATTTAATATTTCGATAACAATCAAATGTCAAAACTGAAATTTCTAATTGCATTACAATATCCGAAATAACCTAAAATAAGGTTACATAAATTGTGCTATCAAAAAATAGAAACTCAAGTCTTTGATTGTTTCTAAAGAAATCTGTAAACATGCATTTAATACTTAACTTCATAAATTACCAAAGCCAAACCAAATTCAAAATAATTAATATTTAACCAAAAGGCAAAAACAAAGTGCATACTACTGAATTAATTTTTTTTCGAAGATTAAAAAACTATTTTTTAATCAAAGTAATTTGAGTATATCAATGCCAAATATATATTCCATGATCCATAATAGTCAAAAGTTAAAACTGAATATTATAATCACGACATGTTTTTCGAAGTAATCCATAATAAGATTGTCTAAAAGACGTTATTAGAAACCAAAAAACAAAATATTTGACTATTTCTCAAGAATTTCTTAATTATTGATTCAACCAAATACTCACAAATTACGACAATAACAACATGACCAAAACAAATCCAAAATTAAAATTAAAGTATACACTAATAATATTCACATAATACTTTAATATTACCAGATACGTTTCCGAAGCCAAAACCAAATATCCATCATAATGTAAAGCATAATGTCGAAAGAATTTTTTTCTTAAAAAGTGAGATTTTAAAAACCACACATTTTTAATTATCTCTTTGTAATTTATTTTTAATTAAAAAAATAAATACGATTAAAAACCCTATCGTTTCAAAAAATTTGGGATTTCCTTTACAATAGAAAAATACGGTGTGAGGAGTCGCCACCAATTTTTTATCAGGGTGTGTTTGGGCACCCAAAAACGTTTTTTCATTTTAAATAAAAATTAATTTTAATTAAAACAACAAATTGAGGTATGTGTTCGCACGATTGGACACCCAAAAATATTTTTTCATTTTAAATAAAAATTAATTTTAATTAAAACTACAAATCTTTGATCAGGGTGTGATTGGGCACCCTGAAAATGAGTTCGGGAGTAGGTTACGCGTGGGGAAGGATTAGCACTCACACAGTGCCCTCAATTGGTAGCTAATCGATTAATTAATGTCTTTGTAATGAAATTTACAAACTCGGATTTAATTTGATTTATGATCCCTTAAAACAACAAAAATGTGAATTTTATAACATTCAAAAGCACCAAAATAGATTAAATTAAAATTACCAAGCCATTAGAAAGATAAAGAATATTCAATTATTTAAAAATATCGAGACCAGATCTTAGATAAGTTCTAACGACCTTTTCTCGACAAATTTAAATAGTCGAACATTTCTTTTTCTTTTATTCCCAAATTTAAGTGACAAATCAAAATTTATTTAGGTGTCGTTGATGTGATACACTTTTAATTTAAAATCATCAAAACGGATCTCTAATGAGTTAAGACAAGTCACTCAAACAATTTTAAATTAAAAGGGTATTACCCTTAATCTGATTATGTGATAGGGGTTAAGTTATGCACATGAGGGTAACATACAAATTATGCAAAAAGAATGTCATGCAAAAGTTAATTAAATAAATATTATGATCAAGAAAACCATGCCATGTGATATATAATAATTATATACATATATTTATTAATATATATAACATATATATTAACATATACATAAATGTGACTGAAATACAAAAATAAAACAGACATCTCAAACTATAATTTTTAAACACATATATACATATTAAAATAATGACTAAATTTAAATAAACGTAAAATTCAACATACAAATAAAAAATTAAAACATGGATTTAAATAAAAAAAACACGCGCATAAATAAGGGATCTACACCAAATAAACCAGAAAAATTACAACTAAAACTAAAATTGGGAAAATAACAAAATCAGGACAAGTACAAAAGGCTAAATTCGAAAGCAGCCCTGAAGGTGACTAAAGTGCAAAAAATGCTTAAATTTGGGGGACTGAAAACCTAATTTTACCTCTCAAATTTGGTGATTAAAATGATAATTAATCCAAACATTATTATATAAAACCTAATTTTAACTTAAACCTAAACTAAACCCAACCAAACCCAAACTCAACCGCTATCTCTACTCCCCTCTTCTTCCTCGCTCGGTCACAACCTCCCCCAAAGATGCCATCACCGCCGTTCAGCCACCATATCTTGGTGGCCACCTCTCTTTCGATCACATCCCGTCATCACTCTCTAGTTTTCTTTGTCACCATTAAACTAAAACCCTCTCCCCATGACATTTACCACATCGACCATCGTAAATCGGTGGCCAGCCTTACTCCGTTCACTACCCGATATGACCCAAAACCTAACGGCCGCCTAGAATCGGCGTTAGACTAAACTTTGATCCTATTTCTTCTCTTCCCATGAACGCCGTCGTAAAACTCTAAACTCCAACCGCATACAACGACCCTGACGCACTACAAGGTAAACTATCAAAACCCTCTTATTCCTATTTTAATAATGAACTAATTTATCTTACTCCAACTAACACAACCCCTTATTTCGACGATATAGACTTGAACGGCTAGGGTTGCAAAGCAGGATGAACTACAATTATGGTAAACATTTAAGATATCTCTTTAATGTTTTTGACTTGGTTTCAGTTCAAAACATATGCACATACAAGAAAATTATGAAAGCAATGGAGAATGGAATCCAATAAAAAATAAACAATACAAAAATAAATACCCTTTTGATTCTGTGTATTGCTTTGGTTCGATGAAAAGAGGGGGCTCCTCTGTTTCATTTGATATTCAAAAAGGAGGAAAATATAATACAATATTTCTTACTTTTTGTTATTCTCTGTAAAAAGAATCAATATGGGATGGTTTTTTCGCTTGTGTTCTCTCAGTTAATTACTGATTGATTTTTTCATTTTAGTGGTTCATTCTCCATTAAAAACTAAACCCTTTACAGATTTTGATTGCCCAAGTAACGTGCTCTTTTCCCTACCGATAATGGCTCATGATTTTTTGTTAACTTCTTTCTCACATTTATTAACTCCTTCTAACTGTTTTTGTTTTCCAGGGCTTCACGTGGACTGGAGGCTGCTCTTCTGAGGATCATTAGACTTGAATTGGGCCTCCAACTGGTTTCGGTACGGGTTGCAATTGATTTGCTATAAGCCCGGACAAAACGTGCATCTACAGCTACCCCTCTTTGCTCATTATTGTGTAATGATAATAGAGAAAATATCAAAAGATGGTGTAGTTTGTCTGATCATATGAACTTCAAAAGATTAAACCACTCAACTATTACTTCAGGATAAATGAGACTTGAAAAAAATCTTCGAAGGACGGGTCCACTCCCTTTTCTTTCAAGGAGTATAGGACTCGAAAAATCTTCAAAAAACGGGTATGTTCCTAGTTCTTTCAAGGAGTATAGAACTCGAACAATCTTATAAAAAAGGGTCTGCTCCATATTCTATCAGGGAGAATTGAAATAAAATAATCTTTTGAAAATAGGTCTTCTCCCTATTCTTTCAGGGAGTATAGAACTCGAACAATCTTCAACAAACGTGTCTGCTCCCTATTCTTTCAGGAAGAATATGACTTGAACAATTTTTAACAGACACGTCTACTCCCTATTCTTTCAGGAAGTATAGGACTTGAACAATCTTCAACAAACGTGTCTTCTCCCTATTCTTTCAAGAAGTATATGACTCAAACACTGATTAACCTCAAAACTCTTCCTTGAATGCTCAAATTGATTTGCTTCATTGCTCTTCCGTGAATGCTTAAGATTGAATTGCTTCACTACTCTTTCGTGAAGGCTTAAGATTGACTTGCTTCGAAGGTCAAACCAGAAAATCAAACATTACCAATCATTAATGTCTGTTTGAAAATTATTATACCTAAAAGTTTAGAATTTGAGAAAAATTCTGAAAATCCATCTCCATTGTGAAAACTTGTCTCGCAACCACTGGATATGTGAATCTACTTTGGCTCAATTGTCGTCTAAACATCCCTCTTTTCAAGATTTCAAAACTAGTTATCTCTATCTTGATGTTTCAATATCTTCAACCTACAACTATCTTTAGGAAACCTGTAAATGCTTTAGTCATCATGCAATTATGAATGTTATGATCCTACTCATGTTTAATATGTATGCAATTATACAATTTAATGTGTTTTCTTCTTCGAAGGAACACCATCTCCTTTTGATCTCAATGGAACTCAGTTTCATGTAGAAACACCATCTCCTTTTGATCTCAATGGAACTCAGTTTCATCTTGGGCACAAAACGTTTGACCAGCCCACCCCAGTGAACAATCTCAATATCATATCTTTCGGTTTAACCTGACCTTGACTTCTTCCTTTCCTGAAACCCGCCAGTACCCATGACCAACTTCTTGATTAATGATAATCTTTTTGGGTCATCTTTTAATGGATGAGATTTTTTATGAATTTCAAGATTTTAGCTTCCCGTAACAAATACAAGCTTACATGTTAAAACCATTGTCAGCTTCAGAATACTTACATTTTCCAAGACCTTTTTCATAATAATACAAAATGATCTCATGTACTTCAAGTTAAGCTATATGTTTTAACTTTTCAAAATAAGATGCTTGTAAAAGGGAAATTAACAAGAAAATTTATCTCTTTATTCATATAAATGCAAAGAATTTTTAGGTAACTACATGGAAAACTTTTAACTGATAAAAGTAAAAGAACAAAGGAGTAAGCATCTTCAAATATCAATAATGCAAATGCTTCTGAACTGGAATGCCGTTAGAATGACTCAAGTGTAACTTGTGTCAAAAGGTTCTCCAAAATTGTGATGATTCTTAAGAGTGTGAAACTCTTTCTGAACTCCCAAATCTCCCACTATTGGTTGCCCTAAACCAATATTGAATCTCACGTGCATTCAATTTCTCTCCTGGTTGTTTTCATCGAGACTCATTAATCTTTAGTCTCAACCCTAATCACCAACTACCATTGTTACTACCCATGTCCGAAGCTCTTTCCACTTCCAAAATCAATTCAGAACCTCCATCATACACGAATTCTGAATTTAAAACTCAAGTTGGCCTCTACGGGTTTTCAACTTGTGGCCTCCTTTGGTTTCAAGACGCCCTTTTCAGATTTTCATCTTGAACCCCCTTTTAATTCTTTTTTCTTATTCTTATTCTTTTAATTTTTCTTTTTTCTTTTCTTTTATTTTTTCTTTCTTTTTATTCATTTTTCGCATTTTTCATTCTTTTCATTTTTTTATTTTTTATTTTCTTTTCATTTTATCATTTTTCTTTTTCTTTTTTCTTCAAGAAAAATATCTCTTAACTGCGTTGGAATTCACTGGATAGGGTAATTTCGATCTGTCCATTTCAATTAAGACTAGAGCTCCCCCAAAAAAGACTTTCTTGACAAATCCTTCTGAATAGGTAAAATCCTTCTAAGCACCAAATATCTTTCATGGAATTCTCGAAGGCGAACTTTCTTATCTTGTGCTTGTATCAAACGTTTCTGGTACATCTGACCATGACAAATAGCTTTCAATCTCTTTTCTTCAATCAAATTCAATTGGTCATACCTAGCATGTACCCATTCTGCCTCATTTAGTTTCACCTCTGACAAAATTCGAAGTGAGGTAATTTCCACCTTAATAGGTAGGACAACTTCCATCTCATATACTAAAGAAAATGGTGTTTCCCCAATCGACATCTGTACTGAAGTTCGATAAGCAAAGAGAGCAAATGGAAACTTCTCATGCCAATCCTTATAAGTCTCGGTCATCTTCTCTATGAGCCTTTTGATGCTTTTATTAGTTGACTCTACTACCCTATTCATCTTAGGGTTATAAGTGGTGGAATTATGATGTTTTATTTTGAATTGCTTACAAACTGAGTCTATCATCTTATTGTTTAAATTCAATGCATTGTCGGAGATAATCCTCTCTGGTAAACCATATCTACAAATGATCTCTTTCTTTAAGAATTTACATTCTGTTGACTGAGTAACATTTGCATAAGAAGATGCTTCTACCCATTTGGTGAAGTAATCTATGGCTACCAGAATGAAGCGATGACCATTTGAATCTTTGGGCGAAATTTGTCCAATAACATCCATGCCCCACATTGAGAATGGCCACTGAGCTTTCATAACATGCAACGAATGAGGAGGACTATGTATCTTATCTCTATAAATCTGACATTTGTGACATTTTCGGGCATAATTGATACAGTCCGTTTCCATAGTTGACCAATAATACCCAAATCTCATAATCTGTCTAGACATTACATGCACATTAGCATGGGTACCACATATTCCTTCATGCACTTATTCGAGAATTATTTTAGCTTCTTTCGTGTCCACTCATATTAACAAAACCTGATCCAAGTTTTTCTTGTACAGAGTCTCACCATCAAGCACAGACCGTGATGCCATTCTTCTAATGGTTTTCTTATCATTCTCAGTGGCCTATTCTGGATAACTATGATATCTTATAATTGCAAGATATCATAATACCAAGGTTTTCCATCTTCTTCTTCTTCAATATTAAAACAATGGGTTGGATACTCATAAGCCTTTATTTCAATGGATGTTATATTTGAATGCTCGTTCATCTTAAATGATGCTGCCAATGTGGCTAAGGCATCTGCCATTTGATTCTCTTCTCTATGGAGGTAATTGAAAGTTAGTTCTTCAAAATCTTCAGCAAGTTCCATAACCAACTTACGGTATTCTACAAGCTTAGGATCTTTTGTCTCTCATTCTCCTCTGAGCTGGTAAAATTACCAAAGCTGAATCCCCATATAGCTTGAGCAATTTTACTTTGCGTTCAATAGCAACTCTAAGACCCATAACACAAGATTATACTCGGCAATATTGTTTGTACAATCAAAATTAAGCCGACTAGTAAAAGGACAATGCTCTCCCTCTAGTGAGACCAAAATTGCCCCATGGCATTTGAAGCATCATCAAAGTTTAACTTCCAATATTTACTAGTGGATGCAACTGCTTCTTCCACCAAAATAGCCATTAAATCCTCATCTGGGCAATCAAAGTTCAATGGCTCATATTCTTCCAAAGCCCTGCTTGCAATGAATTCCGCTATAGCACTTCCTTTAACTGATGTCTGGTTTACATACTGGATGTCAAATTCGGACAATAGGATCTGCCAACGAGCTAATCTTCTAGATAATACAGGTACACCCATTAGATACTTCAAAGGATCAAGCTTGGATATAAGCCAAGTAGTATGATAGAGCATATATTGCTTAAGCCTTTGGGTAGCCCATAATAAAGAGCATCATAATTTTTCAATTGGTGAGTATCTAGTCTCACATTCAGTGAACTTCTTACTAAGATAATAGATAACCCTCTCCTTTTTCTCAGTTTGGTCACGTTTTCCCAGTACACACCTCATTGAATTTTCATACACTGACAAATAAAGAATTAATGGTTTGCCTGAAATAAGTGGCGCTAAGATTGGAGTATTATACATATATCTCTTCACTGCTTCAAAATCTTTTTGACAATCCTCACTCCATTCCCCTGAGTTATTCTTGTGAAGAAGGCGAAATATGGGATCACATTTTTCAGTCAACTACAAAATAAATCGAGCTATATAATTCAACCTCCCCAAAAATCCTCTGACCTCTTTTTGCGTTCTTGGGGGTGGCAAATCCTGAATGGTTTTTACTTTATCTAGATATATTTCAATTTCCTTTTGGCTTAGTACGAATCCCAAAAGCTTTTCAGATGTCACCCCAAAAGTACATTTATTTGGGTTAAGTTTTAACTGTCATTTTCTTAGTCATTGAAAGAGCTTTATCAAATTCCCAACGTGTTCTTCCTCTGTCTTGGCTTTGACAATCATATCATTGACATGAACTTCAATTTCTTTATGCATCATGTCATGAAATAACGTCACCATGACCCTTTAATATGTTGCCCCTGCATTTTTTAATCTAAACGGAATTACTTTATAAAAAAATGTTCCCCACATGGTAATAAATATTGTTTTTTCTATATCTTCATGGTTCATCTTAATTTGATAGTAGCCAGAGAAACCATCCATAAATGAGAACAAAGTATTTCCAGCAATATTACCACTAAAGTATCTATATGTGGCAAAGGAAAATTATCCTTTGGACTAGCTTGGTTGAGATCTCTGCAGTCAACACAGATTCGCACTTTCCCATCCTTCTTTGGTACTGGGACGATGTTCACCACCCACTCAGGATATTTAGTTACCTTAAGAAACCTGACATCAAATTGTTTATTCACTTATTCTTTAATTTTGAGCAGCATCTCAGGTCTCATTCTTCTCAGTTTTTGTTGTACCGGCTTACACTCAAGATTTATCGGCAGTTTGTAGACAACCAATTTTGTATCTAACCCTGGCATATCTTCTTATGATCAAGCAAACACATCTTTGTATTCCTGAAGCAATTCTATCAAATTATGTCACCCTCCAATAGACATAGTGGTACCAATCCTTATTTCTTTCTTATCATCATCCGTCCCCAAATTTAAAATCTCAATAGGCTCTTTATGAGGTAGAATCTGTTTATCTTCATTTTACACCATTTTCAACAATTCAGAAGGTAGTTCACATCTCTCATCATCATCAAAATCTTTAATTTCCCCTTAACATATAGGCTTCTCAAAATCAATCTCCTAGTCAGGGTCATTAGCATACATATTATTGATATCTGAGTTCCTGAAAGAATTACGAAAGAGGAGATATATATACATATATACACATGGGAGAATATTTCCCATATAAATAAATAGAAAGAAATAATACATACATATACAACAAAGAATGAAAAAAATGCATGGAAGAATGTTTGCCATTTTGAACTAACAAAATGCATCTTTTATTGAAAGTAAGTAAAAACAAACAGCTTAATCCTTTACATAAAACCACCTATTGCCCTAGTGTATGAACAATAGGGGAATTTTCTAGTGCATTACTTTGTAAAAGACTTGTAAACTACAGGCAGTTCTTTCGCGGTCCAATTGTTCAACATGAAGCCCGACGGTGCAGGATAAATGTCTGTAGCTCTCATTTCCTCAAACTCATCATCTGTTATAACATTAATGCCTAAATCTCCAAAGGTATTTTCAACCATCATTTCATTATTTCTCAAATTCCCTTGAAACATATGCCATCCTGATATGAAAGTGTTTCTTAATGGAATGAAGGTCATGGGTTCCCAGCTAAGGTCTTCACCAACCAATCTGCCCTTTCTCATTTTCTGACCCTTTTAAATTCCCCTCAGCTTTTCTCTTAAAGTTGGCTGATACCCAAAACCTAAGCAATATCTTTTAATAATAGGGAAGACTGGATTCACCAATCTTTGCAACTGTCTTCCTAACCCTTTTCTAAGTCTCCCTCATCTTCCAAGGGTCAATTTGAGTCCCATTTTGGTACCGTTTGATAATATAGGCTTTGGTATCTTTTTCCCTTCGGCCACAAACGTAGTATTGACAAACTCTAACGATTTGAAAGAACATTTGACAGCTTGCTCCTCCACTTCAATATACGGAGCAGTAGTAGAAATAGAAGCAATAATGTCCTCTTCAGCGTGAATACATACCAGCTTTCCAGCAATTACAAATTTTAGTCTCTAATGCAATGTTGATGGAAATGCACCAGCCTGATGAATCCAAGGCCTTCCCAATAAGCAGTTGTACACAGGTATAATATCCATTACGAGAAATTTCACTTCATAAGTTTCTAGACCAATGGTTAAAGGAACATCACTATTTCCTAGCACTTCTTTTTTAGTCCCATCGAAAGCTCGAACCACACTTTGACAGCTTCTTATAAGTGTACTATCTAATGGCAGCTTCTTTAGAGTCACCAAGGGCATTACATTCAAAGATGAACCATTATCAACCAATACTCTAAAAAACACATTCCTTTTGCACCTAATTGTGATGTGCAAAGCCTTATGACTACCAATCATCCCAGAAGGGATCTTATCCTCAGAAAAAGATAGAAAATTATCAGCCTGTATGTTGGCAACTAATAGGTCCAAATTTTCTATGGGTAACTCCTTTGGGATAAAGATCTAGTTCAAAACCTTTAATAAAACGTTTCTATGAGCCTTTGAACTCAGAAGAAGTGATAAGACAGAGATATGGCCAGGCAGCTTGTACAGTTGTTCAACAACATTGTACTCACTATGTTTCAAGAACTTTAAAAATTCTAATGCTTCATTCTCAGTTACAGGTTCATTGATGACAAGCTCATCTTCTTTTATCTGTACATCAACCTTTTTCCCCTTATCAATAGCAGCCTTCTTCTCAGACTCTTAAGGCGGATTAAGAGAATAACATTTGTTGCTTCTGGTAAAGTGTCCCACTTAATCTATTTCTTCACTTTCTTTTGTCACCTCTCCCATCTGACAATCATATCTCCAGAGCACTTGTTTATTATCTCTATATAGGAATGGACATGGAAGCATAATAACCACTTTTGGAGCTACCCTTTCAGACACTCGATTCTTGGCAGTAATGATTGGGGGACAACTAGCATTGTAGACCCCTTTAGACAATCCTTATAAAGCACAAACTTCTGTTTCCTCTTCTTCGGCAATCTCTCTAAATAACTTAATTTCTTTACTGTCCATCATGTCTTGTACTAGATATAGGAAATCAAGAAAATTGTTGAATACTATGTCATTCACAATTATGATAATGACATACCTCTCCACTGTTAAACTATTCACATGTCTGACTAGGCTTCAACAAACCTACCTGAACCATTTGACACCATACCCAATACATGGGTGATACCACCTTACTAACCTTTCTTATAATTCTTCTTCATTTATCTTTAGTAATTGTGTTAATCCATGCCCCTGCATGGTTCGACAACGGATTCTGAGCTATATTCGGTTGTTTGTTATCACCAAAGTTGATGGCATTCCTTGTTCTTAAAGCTTGGATGACCTTTTTAAACGCAATGCAATTTTTCAATAAATGCCCAGGATTCCCCACATGGTACTCACATTGAACACTAGCATTATACCATTTAGGATAAGGAGATTGTATTGGTGTCACATGATATGGTGAAACTACATGCCACTTATATAGTATATGAAACAATTCCTTATAAGTCATCGGGATAGGGTCAAATTGAGGCATCTCTCTCCTCTAGTCCCTTGCCCCTTGTCTATTGTCATTTTGTGTTGATGACCCTGTTCCCTGAGGTCGGGACACGACGATTTTATTAGAATAATATTGCCTCACGTTGCTGACTTCATTTTTCTTTTTCCTTATCGAAGGTCTCTTATTAGACTCCCTTCCCTCGAGCTTTCCACTCTTAACTGTCATTTCAATCATTTCTCTAGCCATAACCATAACAACAAAAACTTTGATAAGGATCACCTATAAGGTGCGTAAGGAAAGGAGTCCTTAAGGTATTGATGAAAAGCATATTTGTTTCCTCCTCTTTCAGCGGTAGATTGACTTGCACAGCCACGTCCCTCCATCTTTGAACGTGTTGTCTAAAACTCTCGTTAGACTTCTTTTCCATGCCTTGCAACATCATCCTGTGTGGCCTAACATCCTTCACATGTTTATACTACTCAAGAAATGATTTAGCCATGTCTTTCCACGACCTAATATTAGCTCTACTCAGTTGATTTTACCATCGGATTGTTGAACCTGTTAAGCTTTCCTTGAAGAAGTGTATAAACAACTGATCATCCCCTATGTATCCAGTCATATTCCTACAAAACATCGTAATATGAGCAGAGGGACACCTTGTACCATCAAATTTCTCAAGGTAATGAATCTTGAACTTCGGAGGCAAGACCAAATCAGGAACTAGACTTAATTCTTTAGCGTCGAATCCATACATACTGGAATCCTCTTTCATAGCTCTCACTTCTCTTTCTAACTATTTTCATTTCTCTTCCAGTAGATTGTTTTGGTCTTTCTTGGCTTCTTCATCAAGGTCCGGAACCTAGAGATATGGATTTTCTTCATGATGTGAAATAGATCCAAGATATAAGTTCACAGAAGAATCGGTTGGATTAATGTGTACTTTCCCAGTATGAATAGGCATCTCTTGAACATTCTGAGATTGTGTTGGGGT
Organism: Hibiscus syriacus; assembly: GCF_006381635.1. Taxonomy (NCBI): domain Eukaryota; kingdom Viridiplantae; phylum Streptophyta; class Magnoliopsida; order Malvales; family Malvaceae; genus Hibiscus; species Hibiscus syriacus. The sequence continues at coordinate 7,516,616 of NW_024063392.1, read as the reverse complement.
GAACCCTGGAGGATAAAGTGGTTCTTCAGTTATAGCTCCTGGCACATGACTTTTTCCATGTTCAGGTTTTCTTCCTTCTAATAGACTTACAAACTTGGCAAACATTTCCTTCTGAGCATTCGGAATGTCTTCTTGCATTTTCTTTATATTCTCTTGCAACTCTATCTAAGTTTTCTCAATTTGAGCAATTTTTTCATCCATGGCTTTCTTCCTGGTTTTGTAAGGATGCTTGGAAGTTTTCAGTATTTTGTAGTTTTACCGTTTATTGTTAATTCCAATGTTTTGAAGATGAATGCAAACTATGCGGGAATAAAATACTGAACAAATAGTCGTAAAAGTGCGAATAAAATGCATAATACAAAATGCAAATATATGTAGAAAGGCATTGATTAATAAGACGTGATCAGTCTTAGAACAACTTTCATTTAGGACAAAAGCACTCTCATTACAAGAAAAACCCATTACATAAAAGGCCTAGCTCTAGTGCTCAGCTCCATTATCTCATTGACAGGCCAATTGACCCTTTTTCCCAAATATGATGCTGGATTTATGTAGCTCTGGATGACTCTCTCTTGGATGTCCATCTCTCACAACTACCTTGCAATACCGCTTAATTCATTCATGATTTCAAGGATTACTATATTCAAATTCATTTTCCAGTCTTCAAAATGATCACTCAAGTTCTGCCACTGCTACCTGGTGTTTCGGATAGTGCGCTCAAGACCAGTGATCTATATTTGACATCTTCGTAAGGCACCCCCTAAATCATGAACCTTTCTTCGTAAAGCAACGTTCTCTTTGAGGATAACCATTAGATCTGTCGGCCAGCGCTGACTATTCTCTATGAACAAGAAATTTTTTGAGCTGCAGAATGTATACACTATACTCTTCATTTTTTTCCTTAGCCTGAGCTAACTTTTCCTCGTGACTTGCTTCCGTCTCTTGCATCTCTTGATTGAGGACCTCTATTCGCTTATTCTTTGTTACACATCTTTGCATCCAAAGAAACACTTCATCCTGTTTGCCTTGGACCACACAATCTCGATGTTGTCCTTCTAATTTCAGTTCTTCACTGCCTCACCTCTTTTCAGCTTCGAGATTGCCTTAACTCGACGATCCCTTTTAGCCTTGAGCTCCAACTTCCACTGTTCTAAAGTCTTTCTTAATCCAGCAATTTCCCATGCTTGATTCTTTTCCTGGTAATCTTTCTGTAAGTCCGTGAAATCGGACTCAACATCATCTTTTCTCTTTCGCATGAGCTCAAATTGTTTCCTATAGAATCCACTATCAATGTCTAACATGAAATTATCTTGCCGAAGAGTTTCACACTCTACCTCCTTTCTGGCAATTTTGGCTTCGTATTCACTCTTCAGTATTTCCAGCTCCGACAGAACATATTTGAACTACGCTTCTACAAGAATAACTTGATCATGATCCGCTAAAGGCATGACATCATTCTTCCTTATAACTCTCCATGCCACATAATCTGGTGTTAACATGACCTCGGCTGCTACCACATCGGTTCGAAAGGTTGACTTTCATGCATCTAACATTAAACGAGATGTTTTCTTGTAGTGATCTCCATGGAACACAAATTCATATTTACTCAGGCCTGAAGTGGCTGGAACAAATTTGCTTGTCCAAATTGCCTTAACACCATTAGTAAAGCATAATCTACTCCACCCTATATCCCTAACAAAGTTACCCAATCGGAATCCCCACATTTGTACAATATATCAAAACAAACTAACCAGGAGACGCGCCACACTATATCATGGTCTTGTAAATTCCTGAAAAGTGAAACCCAATCTTTCCTTGTGAGATGCTCAGGCAATTCTTTGGTGAGGAAATCTTTTAAGGGTGAATAAGTAGTTGAGAACCGACGACTGTGCTCTCGATCAATCTTCCAGAAGTGGCTGCGTATCCATATAGTAACCAACTGGACACACCCAATGAAGAGGCTACTCGATGCTCTTTTGCAAGTATTAAGCGACCTGAATGTCTCTGCCAAGACTGCAAGAACATGATTCACTTTCCTTTCTAACCGCTCAAATAAATCAACTATAGTGGATTCTATATGGCAAAGAACTTTCGGGAAAATCACTAAGTCGTAAATTCCCGAAGCGAACATTTCCATGCTCTTTATAATATCACTATGTTTGACAATAAGCTCTTTAAGGCACGGCCAAGGGAAACAATCAGACTCTCCTTTCTTTTGGATTCGGTCAGCTACCTATTTCTCCCACATTCCGATAATCTTTGCGAGCTTGCTTTTGAAGGGTTGCACTCTTGTCGCCTTTGAGTAGATTTTATCCAAGTGTATCGTTTCGAAATGAAACAGGGAGGTGTACTTTTCTAACGTGGGAGTCATGTCCTCCTTGTTGAAAGTGAAACAACTATATGTTGGATTCCAAAACTGGATAAGAGTTTTGATCAAGGGTTCATTTACTTTCACATACATCAAAAAGGGCTATTTCACCACACTTTTTCCAGAAAGCATACTTCGTATCAGACTTCCAACTCTCCCAGATTTCACGTAGCTCCTACAGATCATTTTGCTTCAGACTGACTGGAGCGACCTCTGGTAGTACTGATATATGGTCTTCAATCAGACTATCACCCTTCTTTCTCTGAGTTTCTTCGGACCATGACCTCACTTCCGCATTCTTTATTTCCTTGTTATGAAAACTATTGTCCATTTTATGACTGCCTTCTACTTTGATGACCACTTCGTGAACCAACGCCTTTCCTTATGAATAATCATGCATTGCATCAATAATAAATAAAAACACATAAAAACAAAATTGTGTTAGTATATACAATAATCGAATAATAATAAAATAATATATATATATATATATAAACATTACCCACATGTAATCTACCCAACGTTTTATCCCTATACCTTTACTTGACAACTAAATCATAACCACATTTTTTTCTAGTTCACATGCTTCGTACAATATTATAAATCCCTAACTGCATATTTTTCTAGCTCTCATGCTTCTTGCAAAAATAAATAAATCAGAGGAAAATTTTAGAATGAATTTCCCCTTTGTGACTTTTGAAGAACCACGGACAAAGATTCGGTATAAGACAGACATAGTTTTGGTATCACTAACAGGGTCCTCGAATTGTTCTTTGCTGGTGCCCCCTTGGGCTTGCCAGCACTACAACAAATTTGTTTATTTGTGGCATCTAGAATATTGTTATTAAAACTTACATTTACGTCACTATTTATATTTAGTGACATAAAAATCGGCGTCACGATAAACGTCACGCTAGGTGTGTCACTAAATGTTAAATGTGACGATGTATATAATTTCGTCACGTATTGATAAACATATAGTGACATTAATGAATAATATCACATTATAATTTATATTCAGTGACAATTAATTATGTCATCAAATAATATGAAATTGTGTCCCTAATTATTCATATTGTCACTAATAATAATATAATAATTTTATTGTACTAATGATAAAAATATCGCTAAAATTTCTTTATTAAAATTTAAAAATAAAATTTTCAATAAAAAACTAATCTTTTTAGAATTTACCATAAAGGATATAACTTTTTATAAATTACAATAAAATGCATAACCTTTAATAAATTACAAAAAAGTACAAAAGTTTTTATAAATTACAATATAACACGGAACTATTTATAAATTACAATAAAGTATAAAATTATTTATAAATTACAATAAAGTACAAAACTTTTTATAAATTATAATAAAATACAAAACTATTTATAAATTATAATAAAGTACAAAACTATTTATAAATTACAATAAAGTACATAACTTTTTATAAATTATGATAAATGATATAATTTTTATAAAATACAATAAAGGGACAAAATACAACAAATAAAAAGGGACAATTCCCTTAATATTTAGAGTAATTAATGCCTAGGTTATTACTACTAGTGCCTGTAATAGCCCCCAACCGATCTAGGCCTACAACTGTCATGTTCACCACCCTTGTTCTCTCGTAAAAGTTAGCACCGACACAATCACAGTTTCACGTTGATAGAACCGAGACGAAAACCACCAACAGGCTAGTGGTCAACATCAATCTAAAAGGGGAAGAAAACAAATAATGAGATATAAAGCCCAATGCAGTCTCTAAGTGAATACAAGTAATCAGAGAGTGTGCAAATACAATAGGCAATCACACGGTAATTGTACATAATTTTATTACAGTAACAAGCAGTAATAGGTAATGGTATTATTGTAACGTGTAGTAGTATGATACATACTACTACAATAACGATAACCAATGAACAAATATATTTCCAGTCAAGAACACGGTATCAAGCTTCCCACGTATGTGAATCAAATAAATAATGTTATTCTCAAACTTACCATGTATGGGTGAATCAAATAAACAATACACTTTTGGAATGCTTATCAATAATACAAGGTAACCTAGTCCCACAAAGCATTGCAATCATGTTGAATTTCACAGCAAAAGACATAATTTTCAAATAACATTACATGACACCTAGAATTGCAAAGACTAAGTCCATTGACAAGTTAAAGTTTTCCAACAGTTAACAACTAAAATATTCAAACCAACACAATCATTGACAACATATATGTACCATACTCAATCATAGAGAACTCACACTACAACTATTGATAACTCCGTAAAAAGACTTAATTCATAGCCTTTTCACTTAAGTTATTGCTCGTCTAGCTAAAGTATGCACTGCATTTTTAGTTGCATTTAGTTGCATATAGGTTATATTAGATTGTAGTCGATAAGTTTTGCTTAGGCAAGATTTATTTGGTTTGACTGATGCTACTAAAGAGAAAGGGTTGTTTGGGTTGTGTTTGTGCAGGAATCCTACAGAGGAAGAACAATTCAGTCGTGACAATGTAAAAGTGCAGAGGCCAACGGAACTGATGAGAACGTGAGGAGTAGATTTATCTCACCAAGGCAAGATTTATTTGAGGAAGTCTGAAGCAGGTGTGGATAAACTGCCTATGTCACACGCCAGCATGATGACCTACTTCACGTGCAAGCAAGCCTCAATTATTCTGACAGCCGCCATCCATTTTTCCTTTTTAAGTCCGGGCAATTAATAACGGCTAGTTAAGGAAACTCCAAAAAGTAGACAAAGACTTAGGAGGTCTTTCCTTATAAATAACCAGCCGCAGCCGCTAAACAGAGGAGGCAAGGAAGAAGAGAGAAGAGCTTTACCTAAGGCTTGAGCAAGCAACTGCAGTGCTTTCCCACCATCTACCCACCAACCTTCCTTGGTGTCCTCTATAGCCAGACGATAGCAAAGCGGTGATCAGGCCTCGAGAGAGTGCGATCACCAAGGCAGGCACAGTGTTGATCAGGATTGTCGCGATAGAGCCCCCGATTTTGGGATTCGTTCTTCCTTTGTTTTAAACTCTTTATCTATTTGGGGTTGTATTAAACGTTGAATCTTGGATGATCTTTGATAGCACCATGAATGCTTTACTTGGTGTTAAACTTTGTTTTGCCTGAACAATATTTTTTATGTTTATGAATGATGAAGTATGTTTCTCTTATGACTGTCTTGTTCATAGTTTAAATATTTTACCTTAGCACTGTAAGAGCATCGAGAGATAACCTTGGGTTTTGGTAAAAACATGTCTTAGCATTGTAAGAGCATCGAGAGATAGCCTTTTGTCTAGATTTGTAATTCTTAAATTCTAGAGAATTAAGATAGATCAACTTGAGCAATGAAATGAATCTAGGATGGTGAAGTTCTAACTTGTTTACCTTAGAGATAAGGAGTGAGTTTCAAACGATTAAAAGGGATAGATGCTAGAGTAGTAGAGACTACGTCTATAGTTAACGCCGAGAGGTATTGAGTAGCAACTATCTAAGATACCTAGTAATCCTGTCGGACAGTTTTAGTGAGTCATAATGTCATTCTAAACTTAGAATATTTTTTGTAGATACAATGGTTTAGCATAAGTGCTCTGTGATACGTCTGAATATGTGAGGTTGTTTGCATTATATTTAAACCATCATTTGTTTTATTAGTCTGCATATTAATTTTGCCTCCACCAAACTTTTCTGAAATCATTGAATCATTTTCTTAGTTCATTAATATTAGTTCTTAGGATAATACTTAGTAGGACTTAGCTCTAGTTATGGTAAAAATATATTTCTAATCCAATCCCTGTGGAGACGATACTCACTTGCTACTATATTACTTGCATCGATTGTGTATACTTACACAGATTTGCTTGCCTTAGCATATACATTTAAAAGCGATCAAGTTTTTGGCGCTATTACTGGGGATTAGCAACTGACGATATTTTTAGCCATATCAAGTTCTCTTTGTCACATTATATTAGTCTAACGTAGTTTACTATTTTATTTTGTAGGTTTTAATTATTGCATGACCTTGAGATCTTCTGGTAAGCCTTCGGAACCATTCGACCCTGAAATTAAGCAATCACTCAGACAAAGGTTGCGTGCCTAAAGAACCAGAGAACAATCAAATAAATTTCAAATGCAACACAACATGGGAGATTTAGGAGATCAAGATGCAGCAATGAATCTTCAAGTTGTAAGACCAAGAGCGATACGAGATCATTTGAACCCTATTCTTGATGACCTCAATCTAGACATAGTGGCACCTGAGATCCAAGCCACTCACTTCGAACTCAAACCGGTGATGTTTAACATGTTAAACTCTATCAGATAATTTGGTGGTTCATCCAATAAAGATGCGAGACAACATGTTCGTGCTTTCCTTGAAGTATGTGACTCATTTCGGTAACAAGGAGTACATGAGGATGTGCTAAAACTGAAGCTTTTTCCTTACTCCCTACGCGATAGAGCAAGAGCCTGGCTCAGCGGAGTTCCTTCTGGCTCAATGGAGTCATGGGCAGACTTATACAAGAGTTTCCTACTGCGATACAATCCGCCCAATATAAACACTCAACTTCGCAATGACATTGCTATTTTTCGCCAGGAAGATGATGAATCAATATATGAATGCTGGGATAGGTATAAAAGTCTACTTCGCAAATGTGTTAACCATGGATTTCACGATTGGACGCAAGTGGTAATGTTTTACAATGGAGTCAACGCTCCAACTCGAATGATGCTAGATGCCTCAACGAATGGCACCTTACTAGACAAATCACCCGAGGAAGCTTTTGACATCCTCGACATGATAGCAAATAAAGATTATCAATTTCCAAGTGCAAGATTGGGAACTGGAAGAAAAACATCAGGAGCATATGAATTAGAAGGTAAAGATTTGGTAGGAGCCTAATATGGTAAGAGAAGTCAAGGTGACCAATAATGTATGCCTATTTTGTCACGGCAATCATCATGAGAGTGAATGTCCTGAAAACCATGAGTCAACCAATTTTATGGGCAACTAGAATCGGAACAATAACAACCGATATTCGAACACGTACAATCCTGGTTGGAGACAACACCCAAATTTTTCATGGAGTAACCAAGGGAACAGTAACAATCAAGCCGCAAACTACAGGCCATAGCCAAATAATTCTGACCATCAATATTTTCAGAATCAGCATCATCAGCAGCCTTGGCAGAATAATAAAGGTATAGATTCTTCCTCTAACACTAATTCAAATACTAATTCCTTGGAGTTATCATTACAGGAATTCATGGCCTCGACAAAAGATTTCATGGCTTCCACAAAGACCTTAATGCACGAACACTCTGCAACAATTAAAAATCAAGGAAATTTGCTACAAAGCCAAACAACACTTTTGCAAAGCCACAGTTTATCTCTCAGAGCGTTAGAGAATCAAGTGGGACAAATTGCTACTGCATTACATTCTCGCCCACACGGAAATATCCCTAGCGATATTGAAGTCACTAATCATCATGGGAAGGAGAAATGCAATGTACTTATGCTAAGGAGTGGAAAACAAATCAACCAAGATAAAAAGTTTAGGGGAGAACACCTGAACAATCCTCGCCAAGGTGTAACACAATTGGATGATCAATATGAGAATGTTGAATGAGAGGAAGTGTCTGAAGAGAATGAAAGAAATAAAGACTCCGAAGAGCATCGACCGGATAACAAACAATTCATGGTCAAGGCCAGCGATTACTCAACACCATCAGCAGTCGATGTGAGACCTCCACCACCATTCCCTCAACGGTTGAAAAAGCATGATGAAGAAATCTAGTTTAAGAAATTTGTTGATGTTCTGGATTAATTGTGTATTAATGTACCCTTACTTGAAGCCATCGAGCAAATGGCTTCCTATGCCAAGTATATTAAGGAAATTGTTACAAAGAAAATGAAGGTAAAACGTGGCACCATGGCAACAGAAATCTGTTCAGCAGTAAGCAAACTCCCACTAAAACAAAAAAAAAAACCTAGCAGTTTTATAATACCATATTCCATTAGTAATGACTTCATAGGACGAGCTCTTATTGATTTAGGATCAAGTGTAAACTTGATACCAAAGTCCATATTTATGAAGCTAGAATGGTATCACGCCCAGCCCACCTCGGTCATCCTACAGTTGGCTGATCGGTCTTATGTGCGACCCGACAACAGAATAGAAGACGTCATAGTAAAAGTGGATAAATTCGTATTTCCAGTAGATTTTCTCATCTTGGATTGCGAAGCCAGTGAAAACACACCAATCATCCTGGGACGCTCCTTCTTAACCACCGGGAGAATCCTCATAAATTATGAAAATGGAGAATTCAACATGATAGTAGGCGAGCAAAGTGTCACTATCAATTTATTCAACTCCATGAAATACATGGACAATTCAGAGCAATGCCAATGTATTAACAAGATTGAAGAAAAGGCAATCCTTGGATGATGTGACTTCCTAAGGCTCGATGAATATAGTACATTGTACCATGAACCTACAATCGAGATACATGAAGCAAAAAACTTTGGCCCTGAAGATCCTGAAAAATCATGGCCTTGACCACAGAAATCTAAGCAATGAACACCCCGAAAATAATACCAATACAAGATGCGAAGAAAAGACAAAGGACCCATCGAGACTTCTTCATAACATATCAGGTATAAAATTTAAACCCTTAGATTATGATGAAGTTAAATCTTATAAGTCATCTTCACAACATGCACCGAAGTTGGAACTTAAAACTTTGCCATCACATTTGAAATATGCTTATCTAGGAGTTGATGAAACTCTACCAGTGATAATTTCTGCCAACCTAACCTCCGAACATGAGAATAGTTTTTTGAATGTCTTGTCACAGCACAGGAAAGCTATAGGATGGACGATGACAGACTTGAAAGGAATCAGTCCGACGATATGTATGCACAAAATCAACCTTGAAGATAGCCATAGTACTTTGGTGAAACCCCAAAGATGGCTCAACCCGATCATAAAGAATGTAGTCATGAAGGAAATTATAAAATGGCTGGATGTGGGAGTAATATATCCTATATCCGATAGTTCATGGGTCAGCCCAATACAATGCGTACCAAAGAAAGGAGGTGTGACTGTGGTTAAAAGCGAGCATGACGGGCTCCTCACCACAAGAATAGTCACGGGATGGCGCATATATATGGATTATAGGAAGCTCAACAAAGCCACAAAGAATAATCATTTTCCCCTCCCTTTTATTAACCAAATGTTGGATAGACTAGTAGGAAAAGCATTTTACTACTTCCTCAATGGATACTTTGGGTATAACCAAATTGCCATAGCATTCAAGGACCAAGAAAATACTACAGGCGGTTCATAAAAGACTTTTCACAAATTTATAAACCCTTATCTATTTTTCTTCAACAAAATCATCCATTTGAATTTACTTATGACTGTTTGAATGCTTTCACAGGTTTGAAGAAAAAGCTTTTGGCAGTACCAATTGTTATCCCACCAGACTGGAATGAACCATTTGAGCTCATGTGCGACGCTAGTGACTATGCAGTCGGAGCAGTGCTAGGGCAACGGAAAAGTAAACTTTTTCACATCATATACTATGAGAGTCAAACTCTTAATGATGCACAAGTGAACTATACCACCACTGAAAAAGAACCCTTAGCAGTAGTATTTGCATTCGATAAGTTTAGGCCATATCTGATAGGCACTAAGGTAATTGTGCACACAGATCACTCTGCCATTAAATAACTGATTAATAAAAAAGATGCAAAGCCTATACTAATTCGGTGGATATTACTACTGTAAGAATTTGATTTAGAGATCAATGATAGAAAAGGTATAGAAAATCAAGTGTCAGACTATTTGTCTAGGCTAAATAACAAACCTGATTATCCTGATATCACAGAAATTAAAGAGGATTTCCCAAACGAGAAAATATTATTTGTCACGGCTGCACCATGGTATGCTGACATTGTTAACTTTCTTGTTAGTGGTATTGTTCCTCCTGATTTATCTAGCCAGGGCAGAAAGAAGTTTCGACATGATGTGCGACATTACTACTAGGATGAACCGTTTCTATTTAAGCAATGCAGAGACCAAATAATCCGAATATCCATTCCAGAAGAAGAGCAACAAGATATCCTACACCAATGCCACTCATCACCATATGGAAGGCATTTTGGTGGAATGAGAACAACAGCAAAAGTGCTTCAGTCCGGATTTTATTGGCCAACCCAGTTCAAATATACGTATTAATTCTACAAGTCATGTGATAGATGTCAACGAACAGGAAACATCTCAAAACGGCATGAGATGCCATGGAAAAATATTCTGAAAATCAAACTTTTCGACGTATGGGGAATAGATTTCATAGGACCTTTCCCATCATCATTCAGAGATTTGTATATTTTCCTGGCAGTAGATTATGTATCAAAATGGGTGGAAGCCATCGCAACACCTAAAAACGATTCCAAGATGGTGCTAAAGTTTTTGCACAAAAATATATTCAGCCGCTTTGGAACATCATGAGCTATAATTAACGACGAAGGCACACATTTTGACAACAAATTGATTGCCAATGCACTGAAACGATATGAGGTACGACATAGGATTGTTATGGTGTATCACCCTCAAACGAATAGACAAGCCGAAGTGTCTAACCAGGAGATTAAGCAGATCCTTGAAAAAGTGGTCAATCCGAATCGAAAAGACTGGTCGCCGAAGTTAGATGAAGCATTATGGGCTTATCGCACAGCATTCAAGACACCGCTGGAAATGTCCCCGTTCAAGCTGGTCTACAGAAAGGAATGTTATCTATCGGTTGAACTTGAACATAAAGCCTACTGGGCCATCAAAAAGATAAACATGGATGCTCAGCTTGCTGGAGAAAGAAAACTCTCGGAGCTGAACGAGATGGATGAATTTAGAGTATATGCATACAAGAATACCCGCCTTTACAAGGAGAAAACAAAACGATGGCATGACAGAAAAATATTACCGAGACAATTTTATCCTGGACAACAAGTACGGCTCTACAATTCACGCCTTAAGCTATTCCCAGGCAAGTTGAAATCAAGATGGTCAGGATCGTTTATTGTTCACCAAGTCTATGACAATGGAGCAGTTGAAATTCAAAACCAAAACGATGGTTCTATCTTTGAGGTGAACGGGCAGAGACTCAAGGAGTACAAAGGAACCCCAGTAATGACCGATAAACCGACATCATTGGCACATATTGCCCAAGAATATGCTTTACCTAATTGAGAAAATATTCGTTTCCTAGGCAATGAAAATCTGAATTTTGTACATAAATAAGTCAAGTTATTTTCTACTTTAATCCGTTTTATTTTATTATTTTCTTCTTTCTTATTGTAGGCAAGTAAGGAACACGTGATAGCATGAGGAGTTGAAGCATGCATAAAGAAAAAGACCTAGGGTACACGATTTTGGCGACAGAATAAAGAGGGAAAGAAACCTTTTCTGCCCCTTTACGTCCAATCAAATATTCTCATTTAATGAGAAATCTTTTCCCCACCATGAAAGGACTGAATTACCCCAAAACCACCCATCACTTTCCCAAAAAAAACTACCCAAACTCTTCTTCTTCATCGTGTTTCCCTCTCTCTCTACAAATAAGAAAATCTTTTATTTCTCTCAATAATACCTCCCCATCTCCACCACAAAATTCAACCAAGAACAATGGTGAGAACAAGGAAAGCCTCAGCCCCAACACAAAGTTTTGAACGTTTCCAAACAGCCAAAGCAGAAGCACGATTCAAGAGCTTCCAGAAATGCCAAGTATATTTGGAAGAAGGGTTCGTTTTTCCAGCCAAAAAAGATGAGCAGTTTGGATCGGAGGTGATGGACATGATAAATAAGCATAACTGGGAGAAGTTTGCTCGCAATCCTAAAGTTGTATCAACGGCGATGGTACGGGAATTCTATGCCCATCTCGAGGACCCGTCTAGCCACACAGTTTATCTTCGAGGAAAGCTCACATGATTTTCCCCCTCTGCACTCAACCGATATTTTAAGCTGGGGAAAGTTGAAGAGCAACACAAGAGATTTGTGGCCATGGCCGATCAAGAAACATACAGTGGCTTACTGCAGGATCTTTGCTTCTGGTGGGCCAAGTTCGAAGGGAGTGCCCCAACTAGGAAAAGAGTTGATCGCCAAGCACTGAAACCACACGTGAAACTGTGGAACCACTTTCTCAAAGGCAATCTGATGCCAACGTCTCATAACACTACTGTCCTCGTGAAAAGATTGATGCTCCTACACTCGATCATTTACGGGAGGAAGATTGACGTTGGAGAACTCATTTTTTAGCAGATCCATGACTGTGCCAAGAGGAACCGGGGTAACCTTCTATTTCCCAACTTGATAACCACATTATGCAAGAAGAAGAAAGTTCCTGAGGATCACTTCAAAGATTAAATTAAACAAAAGGAGGGTATCACAAAGAAAAAGGTCCCCGAGTTTATGAGTTTCAATGACGACGACCCAAAGGAAAGTTTGGAGCGAGGAGCAAAATCAATTATCGTGGCTAGAATGGTTGTTGTGCTCACGCACACTCGAGAGACACGTGAAAAGATCGGTCACCCAGAAGTACCCGTTGATGTGCCACCACTAGCAACTCAAGTACCACCTGTACCAGAGGAAGGCCAAGGTGACACAGAAGAATTCCTCAGCTCTTCCTCCTTTTCAACCTCCGAAAGCAGTGATGATACTCCACCCCACTTCTTCTCTGATGAAGATTTTACTCCATGACCGCCGCAACTCGAGCATGATCCTACTCAGTCCCCTGTACGTCCAACAACGCCAGTCCCAACAGCAGCTACTAGTCCAACACCAATCCCAGCACAACCAATTTCTACGACCGAGCAATCTACTCCAGCACGAGCCTCATCCAGCAAGAAGCATTACAAGAGAACCGCAGGCCGTATACTTCAGTAGTCTCCTTCTTAACCAGCAGCAGTAGACTCTGGATCTGAGAGTCCCTCTCCTCCACAACGACGCCAAACGAGGGCGTCTAGTCAAGCCACCCCACCACAGTGAGTCTTTACTTTAGTTTTTTTTCTTTTTCGCATATGCATTTAGAATCATGTAGTTTAGTTTTCATGCATTGAGGATAATGCATCCTTCATGTTTGGGGGAAGCATTATACCATATTCTTCCATACATTGTTAGAAAGCAATTGATGTTAATTGGTTGAGAATTTTGGTTGTCATGACATAAGCAGGTTGAGATTATTGTTAGGAATGAATTAGGGATGCCCAATGATCAATGCAGAATTTTATTGCCTAGTCCAGAATTATTGTTAAGACTGTCTAAAGATGAGAACCAACCATAGGCTTGATTCCTTGAAATTTATAAACACGATTGTAGGTTGTTTTTTCTCTAGGTAATCTGTAAAATATTTAGGAAATAACTTTCTATTTGCCGAGACTGCAAAAATATTCTAACGGTAAAGTGGAAACTCTCTAGTGTTTAAAAACTTGAAAAAACTCAAAAATACAAAAGGACACTCCTCTGTGCAAAGGCATGAAAAAGAAAAACTCTAAAACAAATTAAGAGTAGCCAAGGCATATGAGTGAATGAAAGTAGTCACATGATGACTCTGCCCGACTAGCTTGGGGGTGGAAGGTATGCTCCCTTTCACCTAGAGTGTGGAACGATAGTTGTGATGAGCTGACTCCCCTGAAATATATATATGAATAAAGAGAATAAAAGTTAATAAATAACTAGAAGTATAAACTAAGCGTGATGAATAATTTGTTGCCTTGACAAACCAGGAGTGCTTACTTTAAGTTTTCAAATTACCTCTATGCATAGACTGGTTACAATCATGCGCACAAAATAGCAAGGGATCCTGACTAGAGAAGGGACTTAACTGATATGACTGTCAACATGTTAAGGCCAAACAATTTTTGCTAAGGGCTGAAATCTCAAACTATATGATTTTCTTAATACTACTTTGCCATGACAATTTTAATTCTCTTCTAGCTAGTATCCATTGCTTGAGGACAAGTATTAGCTTAAGTTTGGGGGTATGATAACTCCATAAAAAGAATTAATTCCTAGTCTTTTCACTTAAGTTATTGCTCGTCTAGACAAAGTTTGCACTGTATTTTTAGTTGCATTTAGTTGCATATAGGTTATATTAGATTGTGGTGGATAAGTTTTTCTTAGGCAAGATTTATTTGGTTTGACTGATGCTACTGAAGAGAATGGGTTGTTTGGGTTGTTTTTGTGCATGAATCCTATAGAGGAAGAACAATTCAGTCGTGACAATGTTAAAGTGCAGAGGCCAACGGAACAAATGAGAACGTGAAGAGCAGATTTATATCGCCAAGGCAAGATTTATTTGAGGAAGTCTGAAGCAGGTGTGGATAAACCGCCTATGTCACACGCCAACTGGATGACCTACTTCACGTGCAAGCAAGCCTCAATTATTCTGACAGCCGTCAGCCGCCTTTCCTTTTTATGTCCGAGCAATTAATAACAACTAGTTAAGGAAACTCCAAAAGTAGACAAAGACTTAGGAGGCCTTTCCTTATAAATAAACAGCCGCAGCCGCCAAACAGAGGAGGCAAGGAAGAAGAGCTTTACCTAAGGCGTGAGCAAGCAACTGTAGTGCTTTCCCACTGTCTACCCACCAACCTTCCTTGGTGTCCTCCATAGCCAGATGATAGAAAAGCGGTGATCAGGCCTCAAGAGAGGGTGATCACCAAGGCAGACGCGGTGCTGATTAAGATTGTCGTGACAGAGCCCCCGGTTTTGGGAGTCATTCTTCCTTTGTTTCTAACTCTTTATCTATTTGGGGTTGTATTAAACGTTGAATCTTGGATGATCTTTGATAGCACCATGAATGCTTTACTTGGTGTTAAACTTTGTTTTGCCTGAACAATATTTTTATGTTTATGAATGATGAAGTATGTTTTGCTTATGACTGTTTTGTTCATAGTTTAAATATTTTACCTTAGCACTGTAAGAGCATCGAGAGATAGCCTTGGGTTTTGGTAAAACATGTCTTGGCATTGTAAGAGCATCGAGATATAGCCTTTTTGTCTAGATAAGTGATTCTTAAATTCGAGAGAATTAAGATAGATCAACGTGAGCAATGGAATGAATCTGGGATGGTGAAGTTCTAACTTGTCTACCTTAGAGATAAGGAATGAGTTTCAAACGACTAAAAGGGTTAGATGCTAGAGTAGGAGAGACTACGTCTATAGTTAACGCCGAGAGGTATTGTCGTAGCAACTGTCTAAGAATACCTAGTAATCCTGTCGGGCAGTTTTAGTGAGTCATAATAAGTCATTCTAAACTGAGAATATTTGTTTTTGAGACAATGGTTTAGCATAAGTGCTCTGTGATACGTCTGAATATGTGAGGTTGTTTGCATTATATTTAAACCATCACTTGTTTTATTAGTCTGCATATTAATTTTGCCTCAACCAAACTTTTCTGAAATCATTGAATCATTTTCTTAGTTCATTAATATTAGCTCTTAGGATAATACTTAGAATGACTTAGCTTGTGGCATTAGCTCTAGTTATGGTAAAAATATATTTCTAATTCAATCCCTGTAGAGACGATACTCACTCACTATTATATTACTTGCATCGATTGTGTATACTTGCACAGATTTGCTTGCCTTAGCATATACATTTACAAGCGATCAACTATATTGTCTTATAACAAATTTTATATTTTTTATATTTTTTATATTTTATATATTTCTATATATATTTATTTTATCATTAGTTCTTTGATATTATTATATAAGAAGTCTTTAATATTTTATATTTTTTTAAAATAATTATGTTATATTTTAAAAATTTTGAAAATTTAAGCATCTTTTAAAATTTTAATAATAATTAATATTTTTATTATTTTAAACTATTGTTCAAAATGTTCAAAAGAATAAAATATTGTAATGTTCTTTAAATTTGCTAAATGTTTTTTTAATAATTTTGAATTTTTTTTACATATTTTTATAACTTTATTAATGTTTATTTTTAATTAAATTTTAAAATTTTCAAAAAAATAATTTAATAATTTATAATTTTAAAATATTTTTAAATAATAAACTTTTAAAGGATTTTTAAAATAAAAGTAAAATTTCTATAAATTTCATGTGACATCACTAGTATTAATTTGCCATGTGACGTACTCTACTGTGTTACCATATGATAGATAAACTGAAAATAATTAAATTTATTTATTAAAAATGATCAAAGGGATTAATTGATATGATTGTATAGTTTGAAGACGTAATACTTTGATATTTAAGTATAATAACTTAATTGGGTGCAAAATAAAATCCATGGGTTGAATTTTTTAAAAAACATTTAAAGTTTTTTTGAACTCTTATACTAAATATATTACCAAAAAAGAGTCTTTTGTATAATATTTATGGAATACATCTTTGAGAAAACTAGTAGGAACGGTTGAAATTATGAGTATAAAATCAAATACGTTTAAATGACACTAATAAGATTTTAAATTAGCGATACATCTAATATGCCACCTTAAATTTTCCCGACAATTTTTTAGTTAATTTTTGTCGTCAAACATTAAATGACACAATAACACACATCTTTTAAAATGTCACATAAATGACAAGAAATATAAAAATAAGTGACAAATAATTACTTTTGTCATGTTAAACGTATTTTTGTGACACAAATAAAATGTCACCTTTTATATCATATAAAATATGACGAATCAAATTTTTAAGAATAAAATTTATTGGTGACCAATTTATAACGTCAATAATTCAATCCAAATCATCATAATAATAAATTGTCACTAATACTTTCATTTTATTGGAGACGAATTTATAACGTCACCATTTCGTCTAAATGTCGTTGAAATATTTCCTACCAATTTTTTTGGAGGCAAATTTTGGTGTCAAACATTTAGTGAAGAAAATCAATGATCATTTTTAAAATTGTCATAAAATATGTCATCAATCACTAAATGTGACGAAAACAAAAAAAAAGTCACATTTATAGTATAGTTTGTGACGTTATATGCAACGTCATGTAGAAAATTTGTCACAAATTGATAAATTTGTTGTAGTGCAGACCCTCGATCCTCGCTCATTATAGGCTTAAAGCGAATCGAGTTCAATTCGAGAGGATGCATTTCCCCATGTCCATACGAGGAAACTCAATGTTTCACTCGTAAACATGAGGCATATGTACCCCAAAGGTTACTTGCTAAAGCCCATGCGAAGAAAAATAATTTTCTCACGAAAGCGTAGCGTTCACCTCTACCTAACGGGACAGAGCCAGTTAGAAGGCTCTAAGTATCAAAAGGTTATAACAATAGTGGGGGAAACTCATAATCCTTTGCCATGATCCAAAAAAAACAACAGACTAAAGTAAAGGTCAGAAAACTGAAACATGTAAATCACACGTTAGTACAACTATCTATTAGTTAATCAAATTACAAATTAAAATGCAAACAAAATTTAAAACAAACAAGGGATCAAAAACCAAATTAAAATTAATTTATAATTTCCATTTGCAAAGACAATTAATTAATCGATTATCGGTCTTACTCTCTAGAAAGGTCGAAAGCATTTTTTTCTTAAAAAGTGAGATTTTAAAAACCACACATTTTTAATTATCTCTTTGTGATTGATTTTTAATTTAAAAATTAAATGCAATTAAAAAATGTCTCGTTTCGAAAAATTTGGGATTTCCTTTACGATAGAAAAATACGGTTCGAGGAGTCGCCACCAATCTTTGATCAGGGTGTGATTGGGCACCCAAAAACACTTTGTCATTTTAAATAAAAATTAATTTTAATAAAAACAATAAATTGAGGTCTGCGTTACCAAAAAATGAGATCGGGAGTCGGTTACGCGTGGGGAAGGATTAGCACCCCATAGCGCCCTAAATTGGTACCTAATCGATTAATTAATGTCTTTGTAATGAAATTTACAAACTCAAATTTAATTTAATTTATGATCCCTTAAAACAACAAAAATGTAAATTTTATAACATTCAAAAGCACCAAAATAGATTAAATTAAAATTACCAAGCCATTAGAAAGATAAAGAATATTCGATTATTTAAAAATATCGAGACCAAATCTTAGATAAGTTCTAATGACTTTTTCGCTACAAATTTAAATAGCCGAACATTTCTTTTTCTTTCATCCCCAAATTGTAAAGTGATGAATCAAAATTTATTTAGGTGTCACTGATATGATACACTTTTAATTTAAAATTGTCAAAACGGCTCTCTAATGAGTTAAAACAAGCCACTCAAACAATTTTAAATTAAAAGGGTATTACCCTTAATCCGATTATGTGATAGGGTTAAGTTATGCACATAAGGGTAACATACAAATTATGCAAAAATAATGTCATGCAAAAATTAATTAAATAAATATTATGATCAAGAAAACCATGACATGTGATATACAAAAATTATATACATATATGTATTAATTATAATATACCATATATATATTAACACGTGATACACAAATGTGACTGAAATACAAAAAATAAAAACAGAACATCTCAAACTATAAATTTTTAAACATATATATATACATATTAAAATAATGACTAAATTTAAATAAACGTAAAATTCAACATACAATCAAAAATTAAAACATATATTTAAATAAAAACACGCGCATAAATAAGGGATCTACACCTGAATAACCCAGTAAAATTACAACTAAAACTAAAATCGGGAAAATAACGAAATCGGGACAAGTACAAAAGGCTAAATTTGAAAGCAGTCCTGAAGGCGACTAAAGTGCAAAAAAGCTTAAATTTGGAGGACTAAAAACCTAATTTTACCTCTCAAATTCGGTGACTAAAATGATAATTAACCCAAATATTATTATATAAAACCTAACTTTAACTTAAACTTAAACTAAACCCAACTAAACCCAAACTCAGCCGCTCTCTCTACTCCCCTCTTCTTCCACACTCGTTCGCAACCTCCCCGAAGATGCCCGGACAAAACGAACATCTACACATAATAACTCAATTTATTTTAAATTCATAGAATATATATATTTATTTCAGCATGTTTTCGGCAAACATATAACCCAATCACCCCATAAAAAATAACATAATAAAAATCTCTTAATGTTTATCCAAATACCTTATTACCTTAATAGAGCATCGCACATATAAAACTAAGTTATCACTTAATTTATAGTGTGCATTAAAATGCACCAATAAGCATACAATTATGGAATTGTTGAATCTACACAATTAGAAAAACTAAATAGCAACATAGTTAACTGAAATTATCTTTTAAATTTAAAGCCATTATTTTGTTTTTCATATTCAAACTGAAATTATTTCCTTTCTTTGTTTTCCATTTTTAAAATTCTTGCCGACCAAATTACATGTTCACACTTCTTGTATTTGAGAGGAATTAAATACATAAATGGGAATTATTCTACTGTATGCTAGAGATGGTGAAATACTTTTAAAATTTTAATTGTTCTCTTAGGGTCTGTTTGTTTCACTGAAAACATTTTACGGAAAATGAAATCTGGATATGTAAAACATTTTTCAGAAAATATTTTCCAGTGTTTGAATGGTTCATTGTAAAATGTTTTACACTGTTTGGGTAATTTTCCTGAAAACTGTTTTCAGAATCTGTTTTTAATGAAGAAACTATACATATTGAATATATTTTATTATTTATTATTTTTTAAAGGTTACTTTTTTATATATAATTATATTTTATAAAAATATGTATTTTAAAAAATATTAATAATTGATAAAAAAATATATTATAAAAAGTTTATAAATCCTAAGAATGTTTAATTAATAGTACACCAAATTAAAATAACAATAATACATAACATTGTACTAATAATAATATTGTCAAATTAAAACAACAATAATATACAACCATAATAATACATAGTCTAATTCATAATTAGTGCTACAACACATCAATCCAACAATACAAATACTGAAGTCTATACTACAATACATTAGAGTTAAAATGTTGTCCAAGTCATAAATTATTATACACCACATTTAAAGTTTACATCTTAACCTTGGGTAAACTTCTGAAGCAAAATTTTCCTATGCTTTGTTTTTTTAGCCAATAAAGCTTTGGCCTCAAGCTCATTCTTGGCCAAAAAATCGAAAACCTCACAAAGAAAGTCGTCACCAAATCCTTCTTTCTCCATTGACATAACTTCTTCGTAAAGATATGGTTTCCTATCCTCGGTAAATTTTTTGAGTGCTTCAGCAATCTCACCAAGTTTCTCACCTACAAACTGAATATGATCATGCTCGACGCTTTCTTGGACATTCTTCCTTTTACGTTTTGATGTACCAGATGAAGATATGTTTGCTCTTTCCTCATCGACATGTTGAGTGTAGAAATTTAATGGCATTGATCCTTCATTAATATCATCCAAGTCTATATCGGCAAAAGTTAGCAAAGCCAATGAATGCCTAAACATATTCAGCAAAGATTAAGGTCTTTCGATTAACCTACGAAAGGCAAAATGTTCATCTCCCCTAATATAAATCAAGACACAACATATTACTTGAGATCTCTGAGTGGAATTTCTCTAACTACCGACCTTGGAATGTACTTGGGAGTGCCAATTATTCACAACAATCACAGCTCAAATGCCTATATTTTGGAAAAGGTTATGAATCTTTTATTCGCCCATAAAATTTTCTTTTATTCATAACAGATTACTCGCTTTCTTAAAAGAAAAAATCC
This sequence comes from Hibiscus syriacus, assembly GCF_006381635.1. Classification (NCBI taxonomy): domain Eukaryota; kingdom Viridiplantae; phylum Streptophyta; class Magnoliopsida; order Malvales; family Malvaceae; genus Hibiscus; species Hibiscus syriacus. Next base: position 7,495,514 of record NW_024063392.1, on the reverse strand, counting down.
AATTATGCCTAGATAAAGTATCTACTTTGATGCGCTACTGTTGTTTCTATCTATTTTACCAACTAAAAGTAAAAGCTTTTAATTATCTTGTTAACATTTACAGAGTTATATCTCAGGAATTAGCAACTGGATTGCAGATGAAGTGTTATACCAAGTTAGTGCACCCTTTATATACAAGATTGATTGTTGCATATTTTAAGATGTTTAGGATAAACCAATGATATAAGCTCTTTTGTAATCTGGATATGGAACGTTTCTTATGCATAGTTTTGACATATCCAAATGAAAATTCTACAATGTTTGTTGCACTAAAAAACTAGAGTTTCCACTTGAGGTTGAGATTACCATAAATATACTTTTCATTGTTTTGTCCTTGACATTGTTTTTGGGAAAACAAGTAATGGATCTTAAAGTTCCATTTCTAGATAGCTTGTTCAGTCTGTTATTTAGTTTGAAAAGTTTTAGAGAAATAGAAAATATTCAATTTAGATTCACTGGTCCTAGAAGGTTGATATGATACAATTGTTTGGGGAGGGGTAGTCTTCTCATTTCACAATAACTTTATTCATGAAGGGCTTTGTATAGAGAGAATACAAACATCACAAAGGGTTAAAACACCACGGAACAAAACAGAACAATTCTTGTGTCCATTGTAGACACAATAGTAGATGGGTTGAGTTGATGGCATCCACCCAACCGACCAACAGCAAAAAAAACACTAGAAATTAAAGTTTCATAGCTTCTGGTAAGCAGATTGAGAACCAAAAAGTAAAGGTAAATGATGATTTCTCAGTTGAGATTAAACAAACCCAAATTGAAATTTCACAGAAACTATAAACAAAATCAGAAATCGAAGAAACTATAAACAAACCCATATTGAAATTTCACAAAAACTATAAACGAAGTCAGAAATCGCAGAAGTGAAATAAGGAAAAAGAAAAGGGAAATAAAGAAACGATACATACTTGAGAAATGAAATCTGCGCGCCTCGCCGGTGTGAAGGACTTCAAACGGTCGCCGGTGTGGAGCAAGCGACGAGAGATATCAATCTTGGTCTTCTCTGTGTGGAGCAAGAGAAGCTTGGAAAACAACTTACCCTTTTAGAAACGGTAACTGTGGATTTGTAAAATATTTTACATTGATCAGGAGTTTTACGCGAATCAAACACCTGAAAACGGAGAAAACATTTTAAGTAAAATGTTTTCCCCGTTCCAAACAGACCGTTAAACTCAAAACTTTAATTCTAAACCTTAATTCTAAACCATATAAATCCAAATTCTAATTAAGACAAATGACATCGATACTATCTCATTTATGAAATATTTGGATAAAATTTCCCTCTTTCAACGGTTTGCATTGCATTTTTTTATGGTAACAGTTTCCTCATTCTAAGTGTAAAGACATTTAAATATATTAGATGTCATTAAAATAAATATATTTATAACGTTTAAATTTTAAATAAATTGTATATCATTTAATTTTTCAAATTTCAACGGTCATTTGTGAGTTTTGATTATATCATCCAATACGGTTATTTTGAATTGCTCCAATAATGAATTACCTATTAATATTAATATATGGACGGAGAAAACATTTTCCAAATAATTAATATTTGAAAATACTTCATCACGAGTCTTTCTTTTTGCCATATTCTGCTGGAAACTTCTACGGATTAAGATTAAATGGCACTTAGCTAAACCAAGTGGAGCGACATTAAAATTTGTGTTTTTGCTTAAAAAAACATAATTCATGAAAATTGGTTAGTGTGGTTAAAGTGGAGACCTAACTGTCACGAAATTGGGCCTTTTCCCCACACTTTGGGCTATTTTGGCTATGTTGGGCCACATTTGGTCTTGGAGGTTGATAGAATAGTGTAGATTATTCTAAAACACTCAAGACTTGTACATATTCTAGAAGCATTCTAGAGTCTTCCATGTTAGGTAGGAAATAATGGAGAATTCTAGAGAATCTCTCCCTACCGTAGGATCAAATCAATCTCCACCGTCCATTGAGGAGGTGGGATGCTATAAATAGGTGTAGAATCCTCATTTGTAAATCATCCAAGAGTTGTAAGCATTCAAGCATTCAACAAGCTTTCTCTCTAAGTTCTTTCCTTTCTTCTTTGTTTCCTTGCCAATCCTTTCTCTAGCACGAGTTCGAGTGAGGCTGACTTAGCTATCGCGAGGGGCGAAAAGGAGTTAAGGCCGCACGAGGCTTATTGAGCGATTAAGTCCGTGACAGTTGGTATCAGAGCCAGTAAAGGCGTCAATATCGTGCACGTGTATTGTAGGAATGGCCGGAAATTCGAACGAGTCGACTGTTACTGAGGAACGTGGAAGAGAAGCTGCACCCAACAACAAGAATAAGAAGAGGGACCAAAGTAAGGCCCGCGAGAGCGCTTCCATAGAACCGATGGTGGCAGAGTTTGGCAAGAAGCTGGAGAGGGTCCAGCACGACTTCAAGACGTTGGAGGACCATGTCTTGGAGCAAGTTGACACACTCAAAGGAAATGCCGAAGAGACCAACAACGAGGTGGAAGCTCGGTTCATACAACTAGAGGATATGATCCAAGCCGTCCGTGAAAGCATCGAGGGGATGCGGGAGGACTTGACGCTCTGCAAGAGAGCCGCCGTTAGCGGGGGTGCTAACCATGTCTCCACCCCGAGGGTCGAGTTCCCCAAGCCGCAAGGGTTTAACGGGACAAGGGACGCCAAGGAAGTCGAAAACTACCTATGGCGGATGGAGCAATACTTTGAGGGAATCGGCCTTAACGACGAGGCCGCCAAGGTAAAGACCGCTGCCTTATATCTTTCCGATACTGCTATGTTATGGTGGCGTAGGAAACATGCCGACATTGAGCGAGGAGCTTGTCGGGTAGATACGTGGGATGAGTTTAAGAAAGAACTCAAGAAGCACTTTTATCCCGAGAATGTGGTCTACGAGGCTCGCAAGAAATTACGGGAGTTGAAGCAACGGGGTATTATGCGGGACTATGTGAAAGAGTTCACAACTCTTATGCTTCAAATTCCCAATATGTCCGAAGAAGATCTCTTGTTCTACTTCATTGACGGACTACAAGGATGGGCCAAGCAAGAGATGCACCGTCGGGACATTAAAACGGTTGATGAGGCCATTGCCATCGCCGAGTCACTCGTCGACTTCCAACCCTACTCCCACACCAATGCAACGAAAAATAAAGATAAGTATCCAGCCAAAGGTGGGGGAGAACGACGGGAGAATTACCAAGGCAACCGAGACCGAGATCACCGAAGGCCACAAGCTAAAGAGGGAGATCGTGATCGACGTCCGGGGCGAAGGGACTATGAAGAGAAGAAAAAGGCCTTCGTTCCCAAGGGAGGATGTTTCTTGTGTAAAGGATCGCATCCGATGAGTAGCTGTCCCAAACTTGGTTCATTGTCTGCCATCGTCGATCGTCAAGACACAGAGTCTCAAGCCGAGATGGGGTCACTCCAAGTTCTAAACGCCTTGAAGGCCAAGCCATTGACACCAACATCGAGTAATGGGCTCATGTATGTGGAAGCGGTGATCAACGAGAAGTCGACAAGAGCCATGGTGGACACGGGAGCTACCCACAATTTCGTGTCTAAAGACGAAGCCAACCGTTTGGGCCTAAAGTACACTGGGAGCACAGGATGGCTCAAGACGGTAAACACACAAGCTGTACCACTCCATGGCGTGGCACGAGGGGTCGAGCTACGCTTAGGCACTTGGAAGGGCCAAGTGAACTTTTCTGTCATTCCTATGGATGACTTTAAGGTCGTTTTGGGGTTAGACTTTCTCCGACAGGTAACCGCTATCCCTATGCCTTCCTTTAGTTCTGTTTGCATCTTGGAGAAAGGGTCTCCTTGCATGATCCCCACGATCGAGGCACCGAAAGAGCAAGGTCGAGATGCCACACAACTCTCGGCCATACAACTTGGTAAAGGCATCAAGAAAGGGGACATTACTTATTTGGCCATGCTAAAGGAAGATGACGAGATCGAGAAAACGGATGACCTACCATTGATCATCCGTGAAGTCTTAGAGGAGAACAAGGACGTGATGCCGCCCGAGTTACCAAATAAACTTCCACCGAGGCGTGAGGTGGATCACAAGATAGAGTTGGAACCCGGTGCCAAGCCGCCTGCCCTGGCACCCTACCGAATGGCCCCACCCGAACTTGAGGAACTTCGAAGACAACTCAAGGAGCTAGTAGATATGGGAATGATTCCACCTTCGAAGGCACCGTATGGCGCACCGGTACTCTTCCAAAAGAAGCACGATGGGTCATTGCGCATGTGCGTCGATTACCGGGCACTTAACAAGGTAACCATTAAAAATCGCTACCCGATCCCTTTGATTGCCGATTTATTTGACAGACTTGGATGAGCCAAGGTGTACACAAAGATGGACTTGGAAAAGGGCTACTACCAAGTTCGAATAGCAGAAGGCGACGAGCCAAAGACCGCATGCATCACCCGATACGGATCGTACGAGTGGTTGGTCATGCCCTTTGGTCTAACCAATGCACCGGCGACGTTTTGCACGCTCATGAACAAGCTCTTCCAACCGTACTTGGACCAGTTCATGGTGGTGTACTTGAACGATATCGTGGTATACAGTAACTCCATCAGAGAACATGTAGACCACTTAAGGATTGTGTTCAAGATACTTCGAGAAAACGAGCTGTACGTCAAGAAGGAAAAGTGCACGTTTGCCACCGAGGAGGTACACTTCCTTGGACATGTAATCGGCCACGGGAAGCTATTAATGGACAGGAACAAAATCAAGGCCATAACCGAGTGGGAACCGCCGACCAAGGTAAGTGAGATGAGGTCCTTCCTTGGTCTAGTAAATTATTATCGCCGGTTTATACAGGGTTACTCGGCGCGAGCATCACCATTAACGGACCTACTCAAGAAGGGGAAGGCATGGGAGTGGTCCGAACAATGTCAAAAGGCCTTTGAGAACCTGAAGGCAGCAGTTAGCCAAGAACTTGTCTTGGCCTTACCCGACTTTACCATGCCGTTCGAGGTGCATACCGATGCATCCGACTTCGCTATCGGGGGAGTATTAATGCAAGAGGGACATCCGATAGCATTTGAGAGCCGCAAGCTGAATGACACCGAGAGGCGGTACACGGTGCAAGAAAAGGAGATGACAGCCATCATCCATTGCTTGCGGGTATGGAGACATTACTTACTCGGTGCGCACTTCACCATCAAGACCGACAACGTGGCGACGAGTTACTTTCAGACCCAGAAGAAGCTATCACCAAAACAAGCTAGGTGGCAAGACTTCCTAGCCGAGTTCGACTACACGTTGGAATATAAACCAGGCAAAGCCAACGTTGTAGCCGATGCCTTAAGTCGAAAGGCGGAGCTCACCGCGATCTCTCTAGCCAAGGGAACCGTGTTGGAGCGCATCAAGGAGGGCCTTGAGCAAGATCCAATGGCAAGAGAATTAGTAAAGCTGGCTAGCGATGGCAAAACCCAACGGTTTTGGGTAGAGGACGGTCTACTCTACACCAAGGGACGATGAATCTATGTTCCAAAGTGGGACAACTTAAGGCGAGATCTTGTCAAAGAGTGTCACGACACCAAGTGGGCTGGTCATCCGGGTCAAAAGCGCACTATGGCATTGCTAGAGACGGCATACTTTTGGCCCCATATGAAGGATAGCGTGGAGCTTTACGTGAAGACTTGTCTTGTGTGCCAACAAGACAAAGTGGAGAACCGACAGCCGACGGGATTACTGGAACCTTTACCAGTTCCCCAAAGACCTTGGGATGCGATCACCTTGTATTTCATTAGTGCATTACCCAAGTCCGAGGGATACGGTTCGATCATGGTCGTCGTGGACCGATTTTCTAAGTATGGGACTTTCATACCATGCCCCAAGGATTGCACTGCGGAGGAGGCCGCGCGAGCATTCTTCAAGAATGTCGTAAAGCATTGGGGCCTACGAAGGAGCATCATCAGTGATCGAGACCCTCGATTTACCGGACGCCTTTGGACGGAATTGTTCAAGCTCCTTGGCACCGAGTTAAATTTCTCCACAAGCTTTCACCCTCAAACTGATAGGCAGACCGAACGGGTGAACTCCTTGTTGGAGTGTTATTTACGGCACTTTGTGAGTGCTAACCAGCGAGATTGGGCTAAATTGCTAGACGTCGCCCAATTCTCTTATAACTTGCAGCGAAGTGAAGCCACAGGCCGGAGTCCGTTCGAGCTTGCGACCGGACAACAACCGCTCACGCCGCACACATTGACAATGCCACTTGACGAGGGTAAGAGTCCCGGGGCCGCCAAGATGGCTAAGTCATGGGAGGAGAACGCCGACATCGCCCATGCATGTCTGGAGAAAGCACGAAAGAAGATGAAGAAATGGGCAGACGAGAAGAGGCGACATCAAGAGTTCTCCGTTGGAGACCTAGTCTTTGTGAAGCTTTTGCCACAACAATTCAAAGCCCTCCGAAGCGTTCACAAAGGACTCATACGGAGATACGAGGGACCATTCCAAGTACTTGCCAAGGTGGGAAAAGTGTCTTATCGCTTAGACTTGCCAAGTACACTTAAGATTCATCCTGTCTTCCATGTAAGTATGCTCAAGCCATATCATGCCGACAAGGAAGACCCAAGCCGAGGGTATTCGCATCGAGCACCTCCCGTAGTAACCAAGTCTTATGACAAAGAGGTGGAAACGGTGCTCACAAGCAGGACGGTCCGCAAGAGAGGAGTCCCACCGCGTACCGAGTATTTAATCAAGTGGAAAGGGCTACCAGAGTCCGAGGCAACATGGGAGCTAGCTGAAGACTTGTGGCAGTTCGAAGAACATCTCAAAGCGTACGAGGCGACGAGGACGACGCCAGAATAGGTGGGGGAGAATGTCACGAAATTGGGCCTTTTCCCACACTTTGGGCTATTTTGGCTATGTTGGGCCACATTTGGTCTTGGAGGTTGATAGAATAGTGTAGATTATTCTAGAACACTCAAGACTTGTACATATTCTAGAAGCATTCTAGAGTCTTCCATGTTAGGTAGGAAATAATGGAGAATTCTAGAGAATCTCTCCCTACCGTAGGATCAAATCAATCTCCACCGTCCATTGAGGAGGTGGGATGCTATAAATAGGTGTAGAATCCTCATTTGTAAATCATCCAAGAGTTGTAAGCATTCAAGCATTCAACAAGCTTTCTCTCTAAGTTCTTTCCTTTCTTCTTTGTTTCCTTGCCAATCCTTTCTCTAGCACGAGTTCGAGTGAGGCTGACTTAGCTATCGCGAGGGGCGAAAAGGAGTTAAGGCCGCACGAGGCTTATTGAGCGATTAAGTCCGTGACATAACGCCCATTTGTGATTAAAAATTGATTTGGTGAAAATTGTGATGACATGATTGGGCTAAAACTTTTAGTGGCATTCTATGATCTTGATGGGAGATCGAACAATTTAGGAAAAATTGAAACTGCATCTTCCACAAACTTCTCTTTTATTAATATATCAAATCAAAGCACTTAGTGACAAGTGAATGCTAGAGATTAAGACTAGCATGCTTGTAAACTATCTGAACGAATATGAACAAGGATATGTTCGTAATTATTGGTTAACTTCAATCGAACAAACGAACGATTAAGAACAACTAAATAAATGTAATTTTTTTGTCCGTGTTCTAATGAATGTAGCTTGTTTGTGTTCGTTCGCTAAAATGATAAATGAATATAAAAGAACAAACACATGTTAATAAATTTAAACAAACATAAACAAATGGATTTAAACGAAAAAGATGGTGACCTGCTGGGTGGAAAATACATATATGAATAAATTTAAACAAAAATAAATTAACATAAACGAATAGATTATCGAACGTTCGTGAACGTAAATGAAGAAACAAGACATTTGTTCATATTCGTTCATTTAAATAAACGAACAGAAAATCTTGTTCCTTATCGTTTAATAAATAAATAAATATAAACAAACTTTGTGCCAAACAATTCACAAACGATTCATTTACAACCCTGAATACTAACACAGCAGAGAAACCACAAAGGCCTCACCGGACACTTGGTTTTAAAGATGATTTCAATATCTTACCTACATTGGTTAATCATCCATAGAACAACAAGGCATCATATGCAAGGACAACATCTTCAATCATAGGGAGCCTGCAAGATGAGGGTTCCACCATGAAAGATATAAATAGCCTAATCTCATCACATTCTTCTCTAAGATACAATATATTGTTACCATTCATAAATATACTTCATATTCAATAAGGCGTCATACGCATTAGGACTTTCACGATCCCTTTAACTAACCGGGTTTCAGCTTACAAAAACCAAGTCATACAACATTAAACAGAACAAACGAAATATGCACATTTCTTGGTTTGACAGAAAGTAACATCCCTTATGAGGTGATGTGAACCCTCAGCTTACTACATATGATTATTTCATTTCTTTGCAAGCAACTTCTTTGGAAGCTTATTGAAAGGGGTAGATTTTAGCAAGAAAAGACGGGCAGCTCGCTCTTGCAATGTTCCACCACATTTTAGCCCACGTGCTTGCAGTTCAGATTTCAGCCGCTCCAGTCCAAGAATCTTCAGAAATGATATAACAGTTAACGACGTATCGACATTAAGCATTATAAATGCAACAACATCATCATGATAAATTGTCTTCTATTATTCAATTTGTATTGTCCAACTGTTTTGCACAAGAACATGAAGACAGAGCCTAATTAACATAGAAAAAACTATGATTGGATTCATCAGGCTAAAGAAAAGCATTCGATAAAATTACAACAGACTACAAACTGCTGAATATCTATATAATCTAGGAATGCAATCATAGAGTTTGTTGAAAGTAGTATCTTTTTTTAAAACCAACTAGATGCATCAATGGTATTGATCTCTATTTTAAACCTAGAAATAGGAAAAGAATTTCAAGTGTGCAGCCATACCTCCATCTCTTCAGAAGAATTGAAGTCATCAAAGTTCAATGGCTTTTCTGGTTCTGCAATGTTAGCATTTGAAACTACTGTTTCTTCACAAACTCCTGATTCCGGGTTAGATGAGCAATTGACTTCATTGTTAAGTTTATTTCCATCTTCAGTTTCTGCAACTGGAACATTGAAATGTTGACTAACTATTTCAACCGGATCTTCAGTTTTAATTCCATAATGTTCCAGCATCTCAGCTTGACCTTGTTCATTTCCAGCAATCACATCTGCTTCAACCATGGCATTGGCATCTTCGCCACAGGATTCGGAGCTTTGGTGCACAACAACCTCCTTCCCTTCCTCAGAACCAGTCTCACTCGAGGCTCCACCTGAAATTTCGATATCATGATTACCACCGGAAACCGAGCCGGAACTCCCTTCAGTTGCCTTGCTGTAATCTGAATGATTCCCATTGTTCAAAACTACAGATTTCTCATTTTCTTCTTCATCCTCGCTGCTATCATCATAATCACTATCACTCTCAACAACTTTACTCTTTCCCATCCTATATAAGAAAACAAAAACAAATAAATGATCCAAATTTAAATACCAGTCTAAATTACAAGCAAATCAAATGATCTTAAAACTTACCAAATCTTCAATTTTTTGGGGTCAGCCCCTCCTGGCACCGCCTTACGCTTTCTGTTTTGGCACGCTGCCCTGACAGACTCTTCAACCACCGCCACGCATCTCGCTGACTCCTCCCTATATTTTGCTACATACTTCTCGGCCGCTACATCTCCGACTCCTTTTTTCCCAGTTTTTGCTTTCTTCTTTATGAAGTCCTCCGCCATCTTCTCCAACTTCCTCTGTTCCTCTTCCGCTTTCCACTCCTCCAACCTCTTCTCAGCGTTTACATGCCTGAGCCTCCTTCCGCTCATGTCTCGGCACGCCTCGAAATTGTTCGTCTTCTTTTGCCCGGCCTTCGTGGCTGCACCACGTAGCAGCGATCCGAAACCTCCTTTGCCACCAAGAAGCCTGAGGGAGAAATTGAGGGTGGCATTGGACTGAGAAATCACCGACTCGTCATTAAGTTGATGACCGCGAATCAGGCGATGGAAATCAATAGGGATTTGGGTAATTTCCTGAATTCGATGCTTGACATCACCGACATGGACTTGAGGGGTAGGGAATTGGAGCGACAAAGTTCTGCCATTGAGAAGTTTAACGAATAGCTGTAACTGCCTTGGGTTTAGTTCCTTGTTGATATCGTTTCCGCTAATTTGATGATCTTCCATAACTGGTACGTTTGTGATTTAAGGGGAAAACTCCTTTGTTCTGTCTAAATCAAATGTAGGGATCAGGAGAAAGGGGGGATTTAGGGTTGGCATCCCGATTATAAAAAACCCCTAATCTCGTGAGAATCAAAATTTTAATATAATTGTTGCCCGGGTCAACTCCACCGGGCATTCCTTAAATAAAAAGGTCAAAATTTTATTTCGGTACATTTTATACAAAACTTTGAAATTCAACCCTTATATTTTATTTTCATATATTTTGATCTTTTACTTTATTTTATTTAGACTTAATTTCATCATATGTTCTCAAACTATGACTCCCATTCTAAATTGATCCCGAAACTTTTGAATATTTCAATTTCATCCTCAAATTATGATGCTCATTCTTAATTAGTCCTTAAACTTTTAAACATTCCAATTCCATCCTCAAACTATGACTCTTATTTTAAATTGATCCCTAAACTTTTAAATCTTCCAATTTTATCCCCAAATCCATCCAAATATGTAATTAATTTTAACCAGAATCCTAAACTTTATTTTTTTTCAAACAATAATTATATGAATTGGCCTATCGATTTTATTAACATGGGATGTGATTAGTATATACATTTAATTTGGGATAAATTTGAAATGTTGAAAATGTTTGGGGACCAATTTAGAATAAAGGATATAATTTGGGGATGATACTAAAATATTAAAAATATTAAAAAAATTGAAGACTAATTTAAAATGATAATCTTAGTTTAACGATGAAATTGCAATATTCAAATGTTTAAGGACCAATTTAAAACAAGAACCATAGTTTAAGAATGTATGATACAATTAACTCTATTTTTTAATATTTCTAGTTAATTCAAATTATTATCACCATTTTTATTCTAATTAATTTTATGATATATAATATTATAAAAAAATCACGTAAAATAACTAAATCTAATAGAAAATTTTCATATTAGTAAAATGTCTAAAAATAGTTTTTCAATGTAACATCAGTATTTTTACCATTATTATGATCAATATTTCTAATTTAAATTAATTAATAACAACATAAAAATAAATTATATTAAATAAAAATTTACACCTTGATTTGTATATGGCCAGGATATTTAGTTACCAGATCCTTATGCTTGTTGGAATCAATGTGTCACAGGTATTGGCAAGAGTTTAACAACTTTCAGATTCGATTAATTGCTCATCAGGTTTGTTCTTATTCGGTTTCTTGACCAATTTTTTCTTTAAACTACACTTGAGGAATAAAGACAGTTCATGCTTCAGGAAATGTCAATCTTACTAAAGTCAAATTGAACACTATTGCTAATGAATCAAATATTTTTTTCACACTAAAGTGTTATATACATAGTTGTAAGTAATAAATTTAATCAACATTTGCAAACAAATGCCTCTTTCAAATGACAAAGCGAACTCTTTAATCGCCTTCTTACATTTGTAAAATATTTATGCTTAACAGGAAGAGAGATGCAATTTTGGCGAAGACTGAAGTTTCGCAAGCACATTTAGATTTGTTAAAGCGAACTAATGTGCTCAGTGATGCTTTCCCATCTGGCATGATGGAGAATTTGGAACTATAAATAATTTTCGTCTTGGACGACTGCCTAAAGTTCCAGTAAGATTGGCATCGTTTTCCATATAAATATTTGTTTTTGTTGGTAGTGAAGAGTGACTGATCTTTGTTGCTTTTGGTTTAGGTTGAGTGGGATGAAATAAATGCTGCCTGGGGTCAAGCTTGCCTCCTACTTCATACAATGTGCCAATATTTCCGACCAAAATTTCAGTATCCTTTTCGAATCACTGTTAGCTTATGATGTAGTTCCATGAGAATTTATGCCGTTTTTTTTTTTTTTGGTGGGGTGGTGGGTATAATTGATCAAGTTGCTGTATTTAGCTCTTTTCCCATGCTAATATGAATTCTGTCTGTGTAAGGTAAAACAATAGTTAAATTGTCCGGTATGCTAACTTTTGGGGAACTTGGTTACCTTTCATTACTAAAGTGGTTATAAAGTGATATGTGATGTATCCTTGATCACTGACTTTCAGCTATCGGATAAAGATAATTCCACTGGGAAGCTACCCTCGCGTAATGGACAGCAACAACAATACATATGAGTTGTAAGTATCAAGAGTTGTGACTTTCTGAATTATTTGATTCAGAATATTAAGAGTACAAACATGTGAACCTGAAAGCATTGGTGCATCCTCAGAGTACACAGTGCATAAATCTGGGAAATCTCATCTTTTTTGTTTTATGGGTCACACTTATTTTTCAGCTACTAACTGTGTTTTAGGTTTGGTCCGGTGAACTTGTTCTGGAGTACACGGTATGACAAAGCAATGACGTTATTCTTAACATGCCTTAAGGACTTTGCCAAGTTTGCAAATGCCAAGGATCTAGGAAACAACATTCCACCTGAGAAATGCTTCAACTTGCCCTACAAGTAAGATTTCCTTTCTATGTAGAATTGTCCTCTTGAGTCTGTTTTTTTTTTTTTTTAATTCTGAAAGATCAATGTGATTTTGGTGAGTTGTAAATAGAGTATATCCCAACTTGTATTGGTGGTGTGTTACAGGATCGAGAATGATAAAGTTGAAAACTACTCCAGCACGCAAAGCTTCAATAAGCAAGAGAACTGGACCAAAGCTTTGAAATATAGCCTCTGCAATCTGAAATGGACTCTCTACTGGTTTATTGGTAGCACCAATTTCCAGCCTTTATCTGCCACGGTAACTTCAGCCACTGAAGTTGCAGCCGTGGGCTCTTTATACACAAAACGCGGTTCTGATGATCGGAAACCATCCAAGTCATGAGTCATTTGTACATAACATAAATATAATGTAAATAGACACAATTTAGCTCTCTGACTGAGGTCGCTGCACTATCTATATTTGATGAACTATATCGCACAGCGGTACACGTGTGAATCGTTAAATATATTTCAAATCGAAACACTTTTAATGTTTGATATATTGTAATTTTTTTTTTGGAAAATAATTTAAATAAAATTAATTATATTTTTTAAAAATCATTTTATCATGTTTGAATGATGTTATATAAATAATTTTTCGTGGATGATTTTTTTTATAAAATTATTCATTATTAATATTCAATACAATAAGTGATATTATTTAGGGTAAAGTATACAAATAGTCCCTGAACTTTTAGGAAGCTTACATTTAGGTCACTCAACTTTTAAAACTTACAATACATTCATTGAACTTTTAGTTCATTTTCAATAAGGTCCCTACCGTTATCTCCTGTTAGTTTTTGTTGACATGGCACTTAACTACCGTTAACCCTTCCCCCATCTTCTTCTACTTCTCTCGTTCCTATTCACCACACCTCCGGTCAACGGTGGCTCACATCGTCGTCGTCATCGTTACCGACATTGCCTCCCAACCACACCCCGATCCTCGATTCATACTCAACATCCACAATTCATACCAAATCGCAAGAAGACCATTCAAACAACAATTTCCGATCTCTGTCGTCAGTCATTAGTGACTATCACCGCAGTGCCACCCAATTCCGACCAAAACCCTACTAACCACTTGATGAGACTCACTTTTATTATCCATGGAGAGAGTCCCGAATCTTGTCGGAAAACCCCTACACCCCTTCTATTTTCATCGATTTTCGACCGATTAGACTGTTTGTTCGCCATACTGCCACCACCGTTGAAGTCCTCACACTGTTTGGACCAAAACCCTATCGACCATGCTTTCTTGCTATCATCCCTCCTCCGTTTGTCGTTGGTTAAAAAAAGAAAAGAGGTGTTGGGGTTTTCTCACGATTTGGGATGAAAAATGGACAGTGAGTATGAATCGAGGGTCTGGGTGCGGTCGGGAGACGACACTGGTGACGACGGTGATGGCAGTATGAGCCACCGGTGACCGGAGGAAGGGTGAACGAGAATAGGAGAAAAAGAGGAGGAGGAGGAGGAGGAAGAAGATGGGGAAGTGTTAACGACAGTTAAGTGCCACATCAACAAAAACTAATGGGAGGTAACAACGGGGACCTTAATGAAAACGAACTAAAAGTTTAATGATTGTATTGCAAGTTTTAAAAGCTAGGTGACCTAGATGCAAGTGGCCTAAAAGTTCGGGGACTATTTATATATTTTACCTTATTATTTATTATAAAATTTAATATTATTTTTAAAATTTTAAAATAATTTAGTCAAATATTATTAAATTAAAATTAATATTAAAATAGTTTTTATAATTTCATAAAAAATATTAAATTTGTGTATTTTATTAAAAGAAAATATTATTAATTATATTAATTATTTATTTAGTACTAACCGTTGACAAGGGTGAAGCTAAAATTTTTACCATTGGGGCAAGAAAAAACTAAAACGATGGAGAAAAAGCCAAATTTCTTTACAAAAATAAATTGAATTTTTAGTTTTTTGGGAGGGGAAAAGATGAAAATTTCCATTTAACTAAAGGACTAATAAAGATCAATTAAATTGTTACATTTCTAAAATAATGAACAAAGGAAATTGTATCATTAGCTCGAGGAGCAAAGCTCTTGCCTACCCTCGAGTTGTTTGGAGTTCATTAATAATAATAATAATAATAATAATAATAATAACTCAGGACTGAAAAAACAGTTGAAATTTTAACTTTTTGTTTTTTAAAATATAACTTAAGAGTACAAGACAACTTTAACCTTATCCAAATTCAACTTAACATGAGAAATCAGCTCAACTTCGATATTGTTACTAAAAATAATTAGGCTGCAACAATAATCATATAAACAATTAATGTACAATGTGTACTAATAAACAATTATTGAAATCTAAAAATCTTCAAACATAATAATAAGAATTTTACTTATAAATAAGTGACATATTATAACGTGATGTCATTCGCATTTCATCAAGTTATACACACATGATTATAATTAGGGTAAACTACACAGGTGACCACTAAACTATTGCTCATTTTCATTTTGACCACTGATGTTTCGATTTGATCAATCAGACCACTCAGCTATTTAAAAGCTTCAATCAAGCCATTGGTCGTTAAGTTTAAAAAAATGGCGACGTATAAGTTAATAAAATTTGTATAATTATATATTTGGTCATTAATATTTACACATTCTATCAATTTAGTCACTATATTCAATTAAATAAATTTAACCCTCCTATCCGGAGATGCTGTTTGTCACACCATATGATTGAAGGATTAATTTAATTAATTTTAATATTTTAATTAAATAAATTTTCTCAGCAATAAGGTGATGACATGTGTGACCACCGGTGTAAAGGGAAAACAATTATAACATAAGAGATCTTGCTTGGAAGATTTGAATCAAGGACCAAGAGTGTCCTGGGATCAGCTTTGTCACTATGCCAAGTTATCCTAATAAAAATTACACAATCTTTTATATATTGTGTATAAGTTTATTTCATATATATATATATATATATATATATATATATATATATATATATATATATAAAGAAATCTAATAATTAAACTGTATTTCATATATATTTAAATTATATTTAATGTAAGATTTAAAAATAAAATGAATTAAATGTTTTTATTTAAATTATTTTTATAATTGTTTTTAAATATGAATATATAAACTACATTAAATATAAAATTATATTAAAAATTATTTAGAGAATCAAAATCACAAAATAAAAATAATTTAAATTAAAAAATAAAAATATATAAATGTATGTGTGAAATAATACCAACACAATAAATAAAATAGTGTGATTTTAAAATTAAATGGTTAGGTTGGCCTAGTGGCTAATATGAGTCTAGGGACACTTCTGGTCCTTGGTTTGAATCCTTCGAGTGGCTTCTCATTTATTCAAGTTCTTTGCCTTTTACGCAGTAGTGACACATTGCACCACCTATTGGTGAAAAAAATTAATTAAAATATTAAATTTAGTCATCACTTGATTGATAGAGAAATTTATTTAATTAAAATATTAAAATTAAGTAGAATAACTCTTTAATCATATAATTAAATTAAAATAGTGACTAAATTAATAGAAAGTGTAAATATTCAGGATGAAATATATAATTATGCTAATTTTATTAACTAACACGTCACCACTTCCGTTAAAAATTAACAACTATTGATTTGATTAAAATATTTAAATAGTTGGGTGGTTTGATTGATTAAATCGAAACGTTAATGGTTAAAATGAAAATGGGCAATAGTTTAGTGGTCAGTCATGTAGTTTACTCTTATAATTATATTGACATGAACCAAGTTAACATAGTGGTTAAAAGAATGATTTTTATTCTTAGAAGTCTTAGGTTCGAACACTAGAGACTACAACGTATATAAGTGTTCATTGTCAAATGATTGAAAGTCTTTAGAACATATATTACCACTTGTAGGCACCATATATATCTTTTATTCGAAAAAGAGATAATAATTTTTTAGTTAAATTACACATTTAGTATCTAAACTATCAATTTTATTTTGTTTTGATACTTAAACTTTCATTTGTTCCAAAACCATACCCAATACTTTGTCAGGCATAAGTTAACATTTGTTTGCCTCTCAATTTTATAATTTAGTCTATTGATTTATAACATCTATATTAATTGTATGTCATTTTTATACACTCTGAAATGATGCATCATGCATGTGATTGTAATGGTAAGTATTATTAAATTAGGCTTTATGGACGTTATTATATTGAAAGACCTTAGTGGCGATCGGGAAAATTATACAGACACTCGATACTTTGACCAAACGACCTTAGTGGCATAGGTCTATCTGGATACTCAATATTTGATAAATATGCAACCTATCTGTTATATATATTTGTATAGGATTAATATCCACATACACCTAGTGTAAAACTAAAAGTTTTACACTCTTTTAGGACCGTTGGATGAGGGGAAATCAAAGACTGAGATTAATTTATTATTTTTTCTAGTGAATATCTTCTCATTTTCTATAGTTAATTTCAACCTTTAAATTTCCCTCATCCAACAATCCTAAATGAGTTCCTTCAGTTTGAGAAATAATTTGTAAACATCTTACCAAAGTTTTGTTCTTCACTAAATTCACCTTTTTAATAATATGAAAAGCCTAGAAGTGAGGTCAGTTTGTGAGTTATTTTTTTCTAAAGTATGATGTATGTTGTGTGATACCGACTAAATGTATTATTTAAGTCACTTTCGATCGTGTAATTTCATCTGTTATGATTGATTTTAGTACTTTAGGTTAAATGGGTTCATTTACTATAGACGATTATCATTTGATACTATGTGACATCAGATGATTGAATATTATAAAATGATTATAACATAAGTCATATAGTATTGGATTAATAGGTGAATGATATCACTCTTGAGTAGTGTACAACGAATGTTAATATGCAAGATATATTATATGACACTCTATAGGTTAAAGGAGATACTTTGAGGCTCAAGAACTAATTAGTGTAGACTTATGTTACACTTAATGCCATTATACTTATATATAATAAGCATGCTTATGTTGGTGAACCTTATGAAATATAATAGAGTAAATATGTATTAATTTGGCTTAATAGTTCATCCTTTAAATTATCACAACTTTACGTTATAGGTTTAGTGGATCGTGATGTGTCAATGATATCATCGAATGACTCTCAATGGGAGTACCCGAGTGAAACGATGAGGACTTGAGTGAGCATATAGAGATTGTGATTTTATTCAAGTCTGCTATAAAATATTTATTTATTGCGAGCACCATTTTTCTTATGGACCCAAAACAAAAAATGGGCCTCAAGCCCAAACCCCAAATTAAACCCAAACCCAAAGGCCCAACAACCTAACTATCCTAAATCCAACCCGAGAACCCAAAACTCGACCCGAATTTGACCATGGTGACCGCCCAATACCCCAATAGGAAATCACCCTCTTCCCCCCTGCTCAGCTGGCACCACCCATTACCCCAATTAGTATCCAGCTCATCTCGTGCACGCCACCTCTTGCAAAAAACAAAACAAAAACAACATGCAAACAAACAAATGGAATCAGTTGAATTTCTATGTAAGATGGGTATAAAACCCAACCAACATATCTGTAAAAAACTCTCTCTGTTCCAAAAAAGCACTGTAATCTTTTTGTCAAAGCAATAACAACAAAAGTTTAAAGGGTATTTATTTCTCATTTTTTTCAGATATTCGAATAATGTTTTTTATTATTATTATTTTTGTTTCTCTCGTGTTCCTGTTTTTCGGTTTAGAACTTCAGTAGAACAAAGTTTTTTTTTTATTTTGAATGATATTAATATATGTATCGACTAACAAACAACCAAAAGAGGTTTTTATTTAAAACAACATCAACCAAAAACCAACTATTGTTAACAGTAAAATAAAACAAAAAATAAAGGAGTAAATCGGATCTTACATGAGTAAAAAACACGTTGCCGATCCTGGAAGCCGAGGACTTTTCGATCGATTTCGAGCGGTTTGGAGGGGTTTTTCTGTGGTTCTAGCCCCTAAAAAGTACATGGTCTTGTAGATTTATATTTTTTGAGTATTTAGGGGTGTTTTGGGGTTTTCAACCACTGTGTGCGGCGGCCGGACGACAGCCAGAGGGGTGGAGAGCATTTTTATGTTTTTTTGTTTTTTTCTGGTTTGGTTTTGATATGAAATAAAAAAAGAAGTTTGATATTTATAGAGAAAGTTTGGGAGAAAATCACGCTGAGGTTCCCCGCTTTTAGCGTGTTTTTTCCGTTTGGTCATTTGTAGGGACCAAAATTACTATTTATCCTTTTTCATGTGTGCCTTGTATTTTTTGGGATATTCACATTTTAGTCCTCTTACTTGTAGTTTGTTTTTACACTTTAGTACGTGTAGTGCCTTCTAATTTTTTTTAAAATTCATGTGGACTGATTTTGTAATTTTTCCTTTTCATTTAAACATATTTTTTAGGCTTAAATAAACTGGAAAATTATCATTTGGTCCCTTTAATTCCACCGTATTTTTACATTTTAATCTATAAATCTATTTTTTTATTTTAGTTCGAATTAGCCTTTAAATTTTAATTTATTTTAATTTAGCCACTGTTTATTTTTTATTTAGTTACCAACTTTTTATTTTCTTGCATTTCGTCATTATTATTTTATATTTATGCAATTAGGTCCTTATATTTATGTTTATTTTATTTTTACTGTTTTTTATTACTTGTTGTTTTAATTATTTTAATTAAGTTTATTATTAATTATTTTGTTTCATAGTTTAAATTCTAGATTTGGTTTTTAAATTAGATTAATATTTGAATCATATTTAGAAATTAGGATGACACTTTAGTTATTAATTAGGGAGCAATTCGAGTCAAATTTTTGCATAAGATGCCCGATTACTCGAATCGATTGTTCAACTTTTAAAATTTATTAATAATTAATATTTTTCTAAAAAAACTTTAAGTTTAATAATTTTGATAAATAATTAGTTTAGATTTAGTCCTCAACCTTATAAATTATTAATTTAGGTCCCTATTCTTTTAGGCTTTTAGAAATTGTTTTTTAGACCTTGACCTTTTTATCCGAACTTCGATTAATATTTTAATTTTGACATAATTAAATATGTTAAATAGAGCCTCCATTTTAGATTATCTTTCAAACTAGTCTTTTAATTTAGGGAATAATTTGAGTTGGCCCTCACCTAAATGCTCGAGGGACAATCTCGATTATTCGATTCAATAATTGATTAAAATCAAATAAGATTAATATTAGAACCTACACATCTAGGTTTGTGCCTTTATGTCCTTTAACTTTCATAATTTGACACCTTAGGCTAGAAAAAGCCTTTAATTTACCTTAGCTTAATTAGGATTAAATAAAAGTGTGTTTGATTGCATTGTTTTTAAACCTAAGGCAATGTTCCCTTATTAGGGAATTAATGGTATATCTCCCGTAAGTATGCTCAGGGGGTGACTACTGTTGATTCTCGAAATAGGTCGACATCCTTTTCAAATACCACATCATAATTTTCTAAAAACGAGGCAATATTCGGTTATTAGGCACAATAGTTGATCTCTCGCATTTACGTTTGGGAGCGAATGCTATTGGTCTCGATAAACGAATACCCTTTTCAACTTTGCATCTGTAATGATTTTCAAATTAAATAAAGATCAAACTCAAAATTTTCGATTTTAAATAAAGATAAATCAACTAGGTACCAATTTTTGGGCGCTTGTGAGGGTGCTAATCCTTCCCCACGCATAACTGACTTCGAACCCGATTTTTGGATTTTCACAAACCTTAAAACTTGGTATTATATAAAAATAAAATATTTTGTTAAAATCACCTGGTTTTTATAGTGTCCCAATCGTAACTTAAATGATTGGTGGCGACTCCTCACATTTCAAAAAATCCTTCCAAAGAAAAAAACCCCGAGTCTATATCGATCTTTCCCTGTCCGGGCGAAAAATGGTGTAGACATTTATATATTTTGATTTTCAAATAAAAGAACTCCACTTTTATAAATCGTTATATTTTCAAATTTCGTATAAATAATTTTAAAAACTTGCTTAGTCTCTTTAGTAACTCCGTGTGCTATTTAAATCCTTAAGATTATGTTGTTATATTATCAATCATATAAAATAACATACTTACCAAGCTATACATAATGCATGGCATATGAATGAATCAAGTAAATAATACGTAATTATCATACTTATCGATATAGTTATATCAATCATACAAGTGATCACAACAGAAGTCATACAGTTTCAAGCAACAATATACATAATGTCTAGAATTTATAATCGAAAGATCAATTTTGGGTTGAATAGGATTCATCGATAACCAACACTACTCTGGTTCTCACGACCCACCACAAATACACAGTGGAACCTAACTGACTATTTACACGAAACTCGCCAAGTTGAATACTAGAATTTATAATCGAAAGATCAATTTTGGACGTATTCAAAAACAATTCTAACAAAATGCTAATTAATCATAAAATTCTTGAAATCATATTTTTTTTTTCTAAAACAAGGAAATAATAGTAAATTATTTTTTGTTGAATTGAAAGGGAATGCTTAAATTACATTTAAATAATAGTAAATTATTATCAAAAGATTAAAAATGATTTCTAAATAAACAAATGAAAAATATTGACGCGTGAACTGTGCTACTTTAAACCACTTGGATATCATGTTTTTAAAACGTACACATATAATTTTCTCTAAAACCACAAATAAATAAATAAATAAATAAATAACCTTAATATAATAAACAATTAAAACTAGGGTAAAGTATAGTAATGGTCAATGAACTTTTCTAAAGCTTGCATTTAGGTCCCCCAACTTTTAAAACTTGCAATACAATCCTCCAACATTTAGTCCGTTTGCAATATGGTCCCTAACATAACCGGCCATTTGACGCCGTTACACTATCGTTAGTCCGTTTGCAATATGGTCATTGAACTTTTCAGGCACTTGCATTTATGTCCCCCAACTTTTAAAACTTGCAACACAGTCTTCAATTTTATTCTAAATCCCAAATTCCAAAATAATTCAATTACATTTTAAACCTCAAATTCTAAAATACTTTAATTTAGAGTTTAGGATGTAATTAAAATATTTTAGAATTTGTGGTTTAGAATGTAATTGAAGTGTTTTGGAATTTTGAATATGAATTTTATATTTTATAATATTTACTTCAATATAAATTTGAGGTTTGTTGCATGCACATCCAACGGCTGCCACACTTTGAATATGAAAAGTGCACCTATCACGTTTATTGCATAAACTGTTGAAGTAAAAGCAACAAGGCCAATTCTTCTTGTTCGTAGCTGCCGCACTTTGGTATGACAATCCAATGGGTTTGAATGGAACTTGAGCATGCACATCCAACAGCTGTAAAAATAGTAAAGAGTTTTAGTTCATAGGATTACAACATACAGCTAAACAATAACTAAAATAAACGAAGAATATCAATTAATAACTCATTCAAAAGGAAGACTTAATCAATAAAGGGAAAGACGTTTGGTCATAGTCACTCCAAAAGCTAAGGCGTCAAATGAGTTGTTTAAGAGAGACATTAGATGTCAAATACAACATTACCAGTTGCAAATACATTAATGGCCTACCCTTTTAACATATAATTGCTTCAATACTCCATGTTTAATGTTCCTCAATAGTTAAACATGATGAGAATCTAAAGCAGATAGCGGAACTAAAATCATAGGACCCCATAATTCTTGTAAATTCATGGCATGTCAGCAATAAAAGACATTGTGAAACATAGGACACTGCAACAAACATATATATGCCAGAAATGAAGGTTCAAATGTGCAATGACCGGACAACATATCAAGTAGCTGCTCCAAATATACTACAATGTCATGATGCCTTTCGAGTTACGTGCATGCAGAATTATCTTCTAAAGTTATAATTCAATACAGATTCAACTATAAAATTTCCAAAACATGTAAAAAAATCCAATCCGTTCATGATATATCAGTCCCATAATCAACATGAACTTATTAAAAAGAATACTAGCTCATAGGACGCCGAAAACCACAAGTCGGATCAATACAATTCCCAGTAAACTAGTACCAGCAGTCTCTCGGATTGAGCCTGGCGATTTCACTATGTCGATACTCTCAACTAATTCCCTGATTGAAAGAAAAACCAAACAAGAAGATCAACAAAATTTAGTATAAGACCCTCTTTCACTTCTATTCTGATGGACTGAATATCTTTCATAAGGAATAAAAAAGTTTTGATTAAGAAAGAAAGAAAATTAGATGTTGCAGTAACATGTTATATATATAGACGTCAATAAAATATTAAAATGGAAATAACCAAAATAATGAATCTGTAAAAGGGTAAAAAGGGTAAAATTTTTAGGATATTGATATAAAAAATAAAATTGTTTGAATAATGGTTAATTGAAAACTATTACTCGAATAATGTATTTTGTATAGTAACACCTAGAGTGCGACCCCAGGTTGCACTGTAGAATGGGAATCCAAGCGTCTTGCATGACCACCATGCATCTCCCTTAATCCCCGAACCACCATACCACCATGCGTCTCCCCCTTATGCAGATTGTTATACCTACAGTGGTCAAAATCCAATCTGAATTTTCACAGAATGATCAAATGTTTCTGGGTAAAACATAGCTTCATTATACATTTTGGGATTCTCTTGTTCAATGCTTTTACTTATGTAGAAAGAAAAAAAAAATAAAAGAACCAATAGTTGAAAATTAAATCAAATCTAAAAGAGATTAAACTTTTGTTTTTTATGTTTAAAAAATGACAAATCAATAAAGGATGGAAAACACCCAATGCTTCTCCCCATGGATAATGCATGAAAAATTTATTGGGTTCAAAAGTGGTAATTCTGACCACGATGCGTTTCATGTTTGAAACGCATGGTCTAATATGCGGCATAGGTTTAATCGCATTGCCCGCACAACTTTTTTACATATCATTATTCTAAAAATTTTACCTGATAACGACAGTGCATGTCAGACGACAGAGCGTTTACTTGAGATGATGGCTTTTTTAGTTTAAGTTTTGATAGAATAGAACTAGAGGGAAATAGGGGCGATTTTATTAAAAAAAATCCTAAAAAATTATTTATTAGGAAAATAATCTCCATTTAATATTATTTGGAAAAAAATACCTCTCAAACTGTCCACATAGGATCATTTCATGTTCTGCAAAACACGATTAAAAGACCACAATTAAACCCCTAAAATGATGTTAATTTATATAGACATAGTGGACTGTTTAGGCTATGTTTATTACCAACATGAGATAAAAGTTAAAATGATTTCTTCTACTTTTTTCTCATGTAATTTAAAGTTTTTTATTTTTACTTAATCCGTTAAATTTTATTATTAAATTATATATGAACTATAGTTAAATATTTGATAAATTTATTTTTATTAAAAGTTAATTAACATTAAAGATACAAAAAAGTTCCATGAAAAAATTTGCCAAAGATCCTTGACGAAATCCATGAAACAGTTCGATTATTATCATTCCTAAAATTGTTCCCCTCTTGCTATCATAATATATGTTTTTCAAAGGAATTTCATTAGAGATCATTCGACAGAAAATTTGCTATAAAATTGATCATTTGTTGTTTCATTTAAAGTGGTATTGTTTACTGTTCTTTTAGAAATGAAAATAAATTATTAGTGTTACATAAAACAGTTTCAATTGTATCTTTAATGTTAAAAAATAACTTTTAATGTTAATAAAAATTAATTTTTACTAAAATTTTTAATAAACTTCGACAAATTCTTTCATGAATTTTTCTTGCATTTCATCGTTAATAGAAATTAACTTATAATAAAAAACTTTATCAAAATATTTAATTTTAGTTCATATATAATTTAATAATAAAATTTAATAGATTAAGTAAAAATAAAAAAAATAAAAATTACATGAGGAAAAGATAAAGAACTCATTTTAGTTTTTATCTCACATTGCTAACAAACATAGCCTAAACACTACACTATGTCTATATAAACTAACACCATTATGTTTTTCAACTCATGGAGCTAAAATGTATTAAGTTACATCCTTAGTCCCTATAGTATTTTTTTTTCAAATTTGATTAAAGTGTATTTTTTTTAGATGTGCTTGACTATCAATGGAACTTGTTTTTTTTTCTTCAGAAAGTGAGATTTTTATATAGCCGATAAATTCAATTTCTCGTTGATCTCA
Source organism: Hibiscus syriacus (assembly GCF_006381635.1). Lineage (NCBI taxonomy): Eukaryota > Viridiplantae > Streptophyta > Magnoliopsida > Malvales > Malvaceae > Hibiscus > Hibiscus syriacus. The sequence goes on along the minus strand of NW_024063392.1, from coordinate 7,470,597 downwards.
CGTTTTGCACAATGCAAGGTACAATGGTGGGTTGGAGCGTTGGTATGTTGGATTGTTCAAGTGGAGGGGAAGATGTGGGAAGTACAGTAAGTGAGGAGGATTGAGCATGCGATGGAGTTAGTGACGGAGGAGACACAGTAGAAGTAAATAGGTAATGCCACGGAACACTACTCCGAGGTGATGGATGACGTAACACAATGGAGACTATGATGAGAATTAGTAAAGGAAAACATAGATTCTACAAAGTGGACATGACAAGATGTGTACAAACGGTTGTTGGATGTGTCTATACATAGATAAGCACTGAGTGGAGGAATACCTAACAAAGAGACAAGGCATTGACCAGGGTTCAAGTTTGTGAGATGTGTAACGATGAAGCTAGGGATAGCATAAGCAACTAATGCACCTAAGTTTGGTGTAATTAGGGATAATGCCAAAGAGTTTAAGGAATGGAGACTCGTTGAGGGTAGGTGTAGGGAGGCAATTTATGAGGTAAACAATTGTTTTGACTGTAAAAGACTAATAATAAAGAGGCATAGAGGCATGAGAAAGATGGGAAAGGGCAGTTTCAACAATGTGATGATTCGACGTTCAGAATAACCATTCTGTTCAGGGTATGAGGAGTAGTGAGATTTGAAATGACATTTATCGTTAGGAGAGAGGAAAGGGCTTAATATTCTCCTTCATTTTCAAAGTAAAGTGTTTTGATGGTGCAATTGAATAAAATTTCCACTAGGGCCTTGAAATGAATAAAGACATCACAGGCATCAGATTTGCATCTTAATGGATACAATCAGGTATACTTTGCAAAGTGGTCGGCGAATATATTATTGTATTTAAAATTGTCAACTAAATAAACTAGTGAAGCCCAAACATTTATAAAGACAATTTCAAGAAGATACAAAATGGATAAGTAGACATAGAAAATGATAATTTATGTTTCTTGTTGTAGTAACAGGAATTACAATGAAAATTAAAATGAAAAGAACCAAAGACATCCGAGTTAAAGGGGGGTTCCGTTTCTTAAATGTCAGCATTAATGGATGACCAATTCTATGATGCTAGTTATTAAATGTGGTCTTTATTTATTTATTTTTTTTGCTCAGCAAAGGATAATTTATTAAAATAAAAAGAATCGAAATTCAACTTATGAGCCTCATTAAAAACCTCCTTAATCTAATTGGAGGAAAAGAGTACTTCATAAGAGAACAATACAAAACACAACGAACCAAAACCAGAAACCAGAAACCAGAAACTCAAGTATACCACTCCCTACAAAGACAACTCTTAACCATCCAAAAGAAGCAAAACAATACAGCCTTCAAAGCACACGAAGGAACAAAAACAGAAAAGTAATTCCAGTCGATAGTTGAACAGTCGAAACCAGTAACTCATACTAATGCACAAAAGCATTTCCACACCATCCACCGCCGGTCACTAGAATAATTTACGAAGATGATTACACTACCACAAATACTTTGGAATTAAGAACAAGGTCGTTCCTAATGTCACCAAGCTTGTGGTCAAGAAACTCTCGACAAACCAAACAATCACTAACCAAGCAACCAGACCACAATCGTATATAAACAAGCAATTTAATTACATCACTTACGATCCACTACTTCCAAAACCTCTGCAACTCAATCCAGTTAGAATAACTCCCTATAAGCAAATTCCACTAGCAGAAACGCCGACCACTCCCAACTTGCCACCACACTTGGTGCCAAAGCTGAATTTAAGCAACAAATCTTCACAAAAAACCTGCAAAATAGAACTGAAAATAAAGCACTCCTCGTACCAATTCAAAGAAGAGCAGGCCGCATCATATAAGCATCCAATGAAAATGGATCTTCCATAATAATTCTAGCTAAATAACCTCCACTTGATATTAATCAGATCAGAACCTTATTGACACCAAAATCCAGCCTTTGAATCGTTCATAACATTGCATTAAACAAACACTACTCTGTTAAACAATGCATTGTCCAAGACACCTAATGCAATCCAATATGATCGAAATTATAACACCTACCCATAACTTCTAAAGATCCTTGAATAAGAACATCTTTCAATCATCTACACTGGACCTCATTATAAACCAGTACAAAAACCTCAAACTTTCAGCACAAAAAAACCAACTCAACCCCTACAACTCAAACACCAATCTCAACACATTTCTAACGTCGTAAAATCTTTAGCACCTCACTTTCAGGACCAGCAAACACAATACCGAAAATCTAACGTAATGACAAAGCCGCCCACATTTCTTAAAAGCAGAATCTGAAATAGATATACCAGCAGAATCCAAACCTCTGTCAAGCAGCAGCAATAGCCTCTGTACTATTCCAGACTCAAATACCAAACAGGTATTACAATAACTAAACTAATGAAAAAACAGCCAAGTACTCTTCCCCCACAACCCCCCAGGAATTAACAACCAGAAATTAAACACACAAACTCTCTAAATATACCAAGTATAAGACCAAACCAGTATAGTAATAAAGATAGATATAACAGATTAACTACCAGGAAAAAACCTCTTCTCGAAAATTCCCCTAATGAAGATAGCTGAAATTCAATGGACTTAGATTGAGAATCACCTTCCAATTCCTCCAAGGCTATTAAATCCTGAACCAACTTCTCTTCTGAGCCTTTGAAAGCTATTCCTAATTCTCTACCAAGCTGTAACGTTAACATCGCTTCCCTCTTTTGTCTATGGCATCCTGCTTGTATGTCAGAATCAGATAGGGACCTACCTTCAAGTTCATTCATTTCTTCCTCACTCTGTTTCTTCTTATGGCTTTTCTTCATTCGACAAGTTCTATTCTTCCTTTGGGTATTTGCGAATTTCTCCTGAATGCTTTGAAGAGAACTGTATTTTTTATTTTTCCCCACCTTTGCTCTTTGGATCTGCCTGGATTTTAGAATTAAAATCTCCTCGCTCAGCTCTTGACATTCCTCCCCGTTGGTTCTTTTGTTGACAGAATTGTTTGAAAGGCCCATATTAGCCACATGCTCTACAGCCCTCGAATCTATTCGACCTTCCCATATCGGCAAGTCTTTAAAATCTTCTGCCATTATCTCCTTATGTTACACCACTTCCTGGAGAATCAAGCTCGTTCAAAGATCCTTCATATAGAAAGAGGATGGTGAGAACTCAACAGAAGCATTATTAGATTTGATAAACTAAGAAATGGAAATTAAATTTTGTTCCATAGTTGATACAAAAAGAAATTTTTGGATATTTGGATAATCTAAAACTGAAATTTACCGATCCAATTATCCGATTTTTCTCAGATATTTGATCCAATTATCCAAAAATTAAAGAACGGGTCCGATATCCAAATTTTTGGATTGAATAAGTGGATCATGTTGATCGGATCGATTTTTTTTGCACACCCATAATTAGGAGAGACTGTGACGGTGATTGTGGAAGGAATGGAGGAATAGGAAACATCAATAAATTTATAGAGATCATAATCAACGAGGATGGACTCGATCTTAGCTTTTCGAGAGAGAGAATTGGTAAATATAAGTTTCTTAGAGTTGTAGAATGTGACCAATGTGAGAGGATGTTTTGGGTATTAAGTGTTTGGAATGGCAACTTGAGTGTTTTTAGAGGTCATGAGCAGAACTGTTAGCGAAAAGTGAGGATGGGTTGAAGGAGGTTTTAAAGAAAAAATAATTAAGAATCTCAGTCTCATATGAGAGTGGCTCTAAGATATTGTGATTACATTTGTTTTTAGTTTATTATTATTATTAATCTAGAGTGATTACAAGTGATATTATATGTTCTAGAGGATCTCAATCATTTAACAATAAATGGTTAAATATCATGCAGTCTTTGGTGCTCTAACCTATAACCTCTAGAGATAACAAATATCACTTTAACCACCGTAGTAACTAGGTTCGTACAATTTTACCTTATTTATTAATATAAAAAAATCACCTTTATTATTTCAAATATTATTCTATGTATATAAATAAATTAAACTATAATAAAGTTATGAGAATAATATTATTATTTTTAAAGATCTTTAGACAAGTATTTTATGGGTTTGGACAACAATAGTGCATTAGGACTAATATGTAGTTGATTGATGCTGAAGTAGTAGTATTAACATAGCGATGTCAAAAACCAATACATTGGAATGTGCTTGAGAACTACATATTAGACTGGCATGTTATGAGTATGTTTCTTGGATAATTATGTGTCAATTACAACATTATTCATAGTGATAACTACATGTATGATTCTTATACTTAAGATCATCATTTTCCTAACATTGTGAGTCACATATTTTGATATAGTTAAACTTGTATCATAACAGGTTGCACTATAAAAACTAATATTAGATTTGTCACAATATATGTAGTGAGACATAGTTGATCCACATAGGATTTGTATTTCCTACATAATGGTGTAATATCTTAGGCCGCTTGATTAAGTAAGACTATAAAATGCATGATCATGCGCAAATAAATTGATATGAGATATAGTTATTTTTTTTGTAAAGTTAGCTCAAGATATCAAAAATGTTAGATAAACTTTACAAGTATGACTTATGCATGACTTGTGTTCCATCTAGGAACAAATGAAAAAAATTGGCACACAAAAATTAATCAGATAAAGGTTATGTCTAACTATGACTTTTTGTAACCTATGTAGCAATGATGTATTGCTAGATGTTACTCATTATTTATAATATTAAAAGTCGTTCTAGATATTACTAATTTTACATGAACCTGAAGGAGTCGCACCTTATAATTAAAACAAATAATTACAAACTGAATTACATGTGTACAAACTTGTTGTGCATGAATAAATACTTAATTAAAATTATTATATGTATTTGGTATGTATAATATTTTAACTAAAATGAATTTTTTTTATAACTATTGTAATTATAAATTTTGTTTTATATCTATTTAAACGATAGATGATTATTATAATTATAGAACTCTTTTAAAATATATATTTGTCTAATAAAATCTAATCTAAGTTGAAATAAGGTTTTATATTTAAAAGGAATATAATTATTGTAATTATAAAAAAAATTAAATTTTAATATCTAGTTTAAAATAGTATATATCTAATAAAACTTAATTGTGTTGAATTAGGTGCCTGAATGCTTCTAGCTGCTTTTCTCTCAAAATTCTTAAAGTCGGTTTTCTCTCTCTGTCTTTTTTTTTCTGGTTGATAGACCACTGCACCAGCCTTTGTGTTGGTTGTCTCTATCGATATTAATATTTTTATTTTTATTTCTTATATCAAATCTTTATTTTAATTTTTTAGTTTTCAATAACTCTACCTTTATGACATTATATTATTTGTCTTTATGACACGTTTATCTATATCTTTATGGTATATATTTTATTGTTTGGTTGTTATTTTAGTTTACCTTTTTTTTTCTCATGTTTTGATTTGAAATCATCACGACTCATCAAGGTAACACTTATTTGTTATCATGTTGATCATTCCTACTTTGGACCCTCATATTAGATTTGGATACAAATACGTGATTTGCGTTTGTGAATAATTTTTTTCACTTCTCTTGATTCTGATTTGTATTTTGTCTGTGATATTTCAGTAGTTTTATTCTTTTTTGTAGTTCATTTTTTAATACGATTAAATATGTTCGTATCTATCTTTTGTTCAAGTTTTTTTGTTAGGTTTTTAACTTTTTCCTTGTATGTTACCTGTGTGATCTTAAGTAACTAGTTTTTTTCTTAATGGTTATAAGAATATGTCATAGTTATGCTTTTAGTTGTAGTTTATTGTAATAAAAGTCATTCTAATTTTGGATATTTTATCTTTCTGATAAAACTACCATCTTCTATTAAAAAAAAGGGTGTATAAATATTATATGAAGGCATAAGGTCTAGTAGTTGAATTATGTCTTGTGCATTTAAACTATGTTACAGTTAGAGAATTCAAATTGTTTGTTTCAACTGGATGGACTAATTTTGGTAATGCTTAAAACACTATCCCACATTGAGTGCGAAATAGCACTAGATTAGATATTTATAGTGTTAATTCTTCCTTCCCTTGTTGAGTGATAGAGAATAAGGGACTATCTCGTGCGTCGACGTTTGTCTAGTGCTCGTGCTCGTGGTCGAGGTTGAGGCTTGTACACATATGCGTGGATACTATCTTTATGGAGAAAATTCGTAGAATTTTTTTATAGGCTGCATACTGTTATGTTCGATTCAAATTTTTATAGTGTAACAGTTGATTAATTGGTTGTCGTTTGATTTCTGTAAAATTAAGAATCATAATATTCACTTTTTGAAACTATATTTGTGAAACGTTGGATTTATCTGGATAATATTTCAGCTTTGTTTAGTTGTTTATTGTGCCAGTTACAAGAGTTACAACAGTAATTACAAGAGAGTTGCAATAGTAATTACAAAATGGCTGGAAATTATATCGTGAACCTGGACTACTTTGGGGTCATATTCATTGGTTTATGACATCAGTTTCAATATAGATTAAATTTGAAAATTAAATCAAATTAATAACTGATTTTTTCTTGGACGGTTTGTTCTTGAACTCAGCCTATAAATAGGGAAGCAATGTTAGCTTCTCAACTCTCACAAATCCTCTCTAAACACTCACGAATTCTTGGAGCGACCATGTTAACCTCAGGGGATGATCCGCCTATCGCAGCGGTTATACACATCAGGGCGAACTTGTTTCTAAGTAGTGTTTTTTATCACGACACGATTTCAGTTGATCTTTCGCAAATTATATTTTTAACTTATCATGTCAGTGCTAACAGTATGATTTTGCAATATTCATTTCCAACACTACATAGATGTTGATACACTATTGTATCACTCGAAATTGACATTGTCTGAATGTAATAGGGTTTACAATACACTCTGTAGTTTCAAATTTTCTAGATTTTAACAATATTTTTTAATTTTTTCACCTTGATCCGTTCCTCGTAGTTGGATCTTTGGAGGAAATCACTGGGGGTACTCACGGTCTTAATTGTGTTATCAAAGCTACTTGTATGATACATGTTTGAGTGAAATTAACTTGATGATGCAATTATATGATATACATGTTTTTTATTTGAATTATCTCTTAATATACAATGTTTATACCCAACAAACTAAATTGATCACGATTAATTTGTTAACTTGGTTAATATGTATCCCTATTAATCGATAGTTAAATGTTAATCATTAATTTGTAGCCTTTGGGCCTAATCATTATTCATTAAATGTTAACAAAATTGATTGTAGCGGGGTGAGGATGATGAGTGTTCAGAATCGTTAATCTTTGTTCATTATTTCTTCGATTTTGTGGAATTATTGCTGCTGAATTGGTTGTGTTATGCTTATTTTTGTGCATGTCCTTACTTTCCAGAATTAGTGACAAAATGGGCGCATTTTGTATTTTTTTATTATTTGGTCATGGCTGGAGACATGGGCACGACGTGGTCTAACGTGGCGGTTTCTAGAAGGTCCAGTCAGCGACGGTTTCTAGAAGACTTCCTCCGCACTCCTTCTCGAAGATGGACAAGCAGAGTTTCATTAGGAGATTAGTTTTAAGTTAGAATTTAAATTAAAGAATTATCTTTAGGATTATTTTATTTTATTTTCTTTGTTTATCCTTAGGTTTGAGAGGCTATAAATACCCACTTGGGGTAAGCCTAAACTCATCACTCAATTTCCAATCTTTTTTTTCTCTCTGGATTTTAGTAAAGCTTTCTCTTTTTACTTTTCAAGTTTTTCATTTTTCTTTTATTTTTAATTTTTGTTTTTAATATGCTAAGTATGACTTTAGTCATGCTTAGCTAATTTTTTTATAAGTCGAGAGCTGAAGCGATGACTCAATTCCAACGGGAGAATTAAAACAAGCCCTTAATATCTTCGGAATATCTCTCTCAATCTCTGCGCTTATTTTTCAAAATCAAAACAGTTTTCAAAATCAAAGATTGACTTTGGTCAAGAGGTTGTTGCGATTAAATGTGTGGGAGGAAGATTCGACTTATAGAAAGTAAATTCGACTTCCTGGGAACTCACTTGGTGAGATGGCTTCTCCAAGAGGGAATTGAGATCAGAATTGACGGTTATTGAAGCAACAATCCGAGTCGTTCGCCACGAACTTAAATGGTAATTGATCTACGGCAATTGATGTTGATAGAATCAATTCCCGAAGCCGGAATCAAAGATTGCCTTGGGTATTCGGTATACAAGATAGAGTCACAAGGATTGCCCTTGTAGACAAAGTAACCGACGTGAATCCCGGAGGAGAAATCTTATTCGATGATCTAAAGGAAATTGAGTCAAAGCGAAGCTTGAGGCTATTTTTACCATATTTATTCACAATCTTTACCCTCTTAGTTTTACTTTAATTGCTTTTATTTATTTAATCATCTTTTTACTATTTAAATCTTATATTACAAAACCCTTTTTTACTATTTTTGCCTGGTTAAAACCATTCAAACAAAAAATTTTATTTTCTAAGTCCCTAAGGATTCGACCCTTATTTCTCTATATTATGTATTTCCTTATTTATTAATTGAGAAAAAGGAATTTATTTGACATCCAAAACGATAATTGTCAAATTGGCGCCGTTGCCGGGGAACTTCGCTAAAGTTACTAATTTTTGTTTGCTTTTGATTTATGACCAGGACTAATCCGGGAAAATTAGTGGAGTACGACCCGGAGATCGAATCAAATTCAGGAGAATCCGTTGATACAAAACCAATTCTGATGGCCAATCCTACTATCGGGGAGTTAGCCGCGGCACCCATCGAACAAGGGCCTATGTGAATTGATTTTCCCTAAGGTGAAACTCCGTACCAGTTGAAAATTGACCTTATTCATCTCCTCCCTACATTCCGTGGATTGCCAAACGAGGACCTACACAAACATCTCAAGGAATTTCACATGGTTTGCTCTAGCATGAGACCACAGGGAGTAATCGAGGACCAAATCAAACTTAGAGTTTTTCCTTTTTCCTTAGCCGATTTGGCTAAGGAGTGATTATTTTATTTTTCTCCTAATTCTATTACTACATGGGCTCAAATGACTCGTATTTTTCTTGACAGGTTTTTCCCTTCGGCAAAAGTAAGTGAACTTCGAAGGAGAATACTTGGAATCAAGCAGCTTGATGGAGAGTCACTTTACGACTACTGGGAGTGATTTAAGAAGTTATGTTCTAGTTGCCCACAACATGGGTTAACCGAACAAACACTCCTTCAATACTTTTATGAAGGATTATATCCCTTGGAAATGAAGATGATCGATGCTGCTAGCGGTGGAGCCTTGGTGAATATGACTCCTACTGAGGCAAGGGACTTAATATCAACGATGGCTGCAAATTCCCAACAATTTCACACAAATAATGAACCTTCTCAAAGGGTTCATGAGATAAGTTCATCTTCCTTAGAAAATAAAATAGATAAGCTAACTGAAATCATAAACTCTCTTGTTGTAGGAAAGACGTGACAAAACCGAGTATGTTGAATATGTGCATTACTTGATCATCCGAAAAATGGTTATCCACTGATTCAAGATGAAACATCAGCTCAAGTCAACGCGATCATGAATTTTCCAGGACCTCCCCAAAGAGCTTATAATCCCTACGGCAATACATACAACCCAGGATGGAGGGATCATCCGAATTTCAGTTATACTCAAATCTCAAGGCCGGATCAAGGTTATCAAGCGAGACCAACTCCACCACAACAACAGCCGCAGAATACATCATTAGAGTCAATTATCGAGAGGTTAGCACTTTCCCAGGAAAAAATCTAGATTCGTACTGAAGCCTACTTCCAAGAGATAGACAAGCAAATGAGCCAATTGACTCAAACCATGGGGATATTAGAGTCACAAAGGAGGCTATCATCACAAAATGAGCTGAATCCAATAGAGAATGTTAGTGCCATCACCCTCCGAAGCGGTACAATTGTTGAACAACCAGACCCAAAGGAACTAAGCGCAAGATCCCGGAAGAAATAACAAAATTTGAACTCCCAGAGGGAAGAAGAAGCAGTTGACGTAGAATCCCGAGAAGAGAATAATGATGAATCAAAAACTAATTCTACACCATATCCTTATGCCATTCCACCTCTGTTTCTTGAAAGATTCATTAACAGAGACAAACAATCAGAGGAGAGAGAAATCTTAGATGTATTACGGAAAGTGTAAATAAATATTCCGCTTCTTGATATAATCCGGAAAGTATCGAGATGTGCCAAGTACCTTAAAGATCTCTGCACTAATAAAAGGCGACTGACCGGAAACGAGAAGGTAAATTTGGGAGAGCATGTCTCAGCTATTTTTCAACGAAAGTTACCACCGAAATTGAAAGACCAAGGTATATTCGCAATACCCTGTAAAATTGGTAAAGTTAGGATTAAGCGAGCCATGTGAGATCTAGGTGCCTCTATCAATGTAATGCCTCTCTTCGTCTATAATTTAATTTCCACCGAGCCTTTGAAGGAGACGAGAGTTACACTTCAGCTTGCCGACAAATCAATTATTTATCCTGAATGACTCATAGAAAATGTTCTAGTAGAGGTTGATGACTTAATTTTCCCTATTGATTTTTATGTGATTGATATGGAAAATGATCGCTGCCACATTGGTTTTGAAATCCTCCTTGGTCGTCCCTTTCTGAGCAAGGCAAATACAAAAATTGACGTTCGAAGCGGTATTCTTACTATGGAGTTCGACGATGAGATCGTAAAATTTAATGTTTATAAAGCAATGAGATATCCGAATAACGTGCATAGTATTAATTTTGTTGGTGTTACTGAGCTTGTTGATGATGAATCTAAATTTGTTGATGATTTATATAGGAAATCGGATGATAAAAAAGACGACATAAGGGAGTTGAAAAATATTTCAGTTGTTGATTCAGATTTGATCTTAACTTCTTTAAACACTAAAGATTTACATTCCCTTTTGCAGGTACTAAAAATTAAGCCAAAACCATCGAGGAATCGTTTGAAGAAATCATCCTTTGGTAAAAAAGATGTTTTGACGGCCATTCTTTTCGACAAGATTTTTAAATTGGGAAATATTCGAAGAAATCTTTATGAGAATTTTTTAATTTCTCATAAGAAATTTTTTAGTTGGAAAAAGCGAATGAAGTGAAAGTGTTTGTCACAGAACCTGTAGTCTGAACCAGGTCGTCGAGCTAACTACGTTAAACAAAAGCGCTTCATAGGAGGCAACCCATTGTTTTTAATTCAGTTACATTTTTATTTTTTTTATTTTTTAATTTCGATTGAGCATGTTTTATTTAATTTTTATTTTTATTTTGCAGGACCCGAATTTTTTAATTCAAACTTAAACGACGAGGATTTGCGAAATTATGATTCAAACAGTGCTAATTTCGGGTTCTATTGAGCAGTGAATAGTCAAACAAAGTAGAAAAAATAAGCCCCTAGCAGTGCGCACCGTTTCATTAAACGGCGCACGTTAGCAAAACCCTTAGAGGAGGCCGGCGCACATTAGCAAAACCCAAAATTTGTTTCCCCCTTTTTTGTTATCTTTCTATCGCCCACCCCCACCCCCAATCCCTTCCCTTTTTCTTTTTTTACTTTGACAGTAGACCCCACCTAATCTCTATCAATCAACTTTTCAATTTTAAACCCACCCTTATCTACATAAAAAACAAAATCCCCTTTCACTTCCAACTTTAACACCTCCCACGACAGAAAACAAAAATCACCAATCCTCTTCAAAACACTTCTTTCCTTCCTTAAAAACACCATTGCTTCTTCCTCTTCTCACTGACGTCGACCTTACCAAACCACTATGCTCGTGCTAACGTGCTTCAACCCATCCATTCCACAATGGTGCAAAACCAATCAGGCAACGCCGCAGCTCCTCCACCCAGATCTAGCACTGTTTGTTATCCATCTCCGCCACACTCTCCATCGTTATCCTTCTAGCCCACGCCAACCGTAGTCATTACTTCCTCTCTTTCACAACTATCAATGTATTCGGTGACATTGGAAAATATTCCAGAGTTAAATTCTGATCCTATTTCCATTAAACTATTACTAATATACCATTCGATTTATGGTTTTACATAGGATTTCAAAGCCGATTTTCCACTGACGACACAACCTGACCATGCTTCTAGTTCACGGCATCAAACCTGAGCTGCCCACTTTAGCGCCTCCCACCGCAGACGAGGCCGTGGCCAGGGTCGATACTAAATTTTTGGAGTACTCTATTCTTTCTGTTGCACTTTAATTTTACGTTTTGAGGCAAAACGCTTTAAGTGAGGGGGAGTAGAGTGTATGTTGAATTTCCGTTTGCTTTTCTTTATGTTTCGATGCTAGTATGTGTTGGTTGAATTTGCGGAAATTTCGTTGAATTTCTATATCTTGTTAATATTTTTGGAATGCTATGCTTGTTTGGGAACACATGATTGTTTAGGTTAGGATGTTCTTGATAGCGAATAGCATGAATTGTGATAAGTTTGTTTTTTATGATATTCCATGACTTTGTTGGTTGCAATGTGATTAGCTCAATGCAAGAAACAATTTGGTGAGATTTGAGCCTTTATGAGCATATCATTTTCGCTCTCATTTTTTAAGATTGAGTGTGTCAAATTTGGCATTGATATTCTAGAACCTGCATGTTAAATACTGTCAAGATTACACATGAACATGATGCTTAAAAATGATTTGGGCACTTTAGGATTAACCATTCTATTTTCCCTCGCTAAATTGCCTACTAATGCATTTTCCCCTTAGTTAACCACTTTTGAGCCTTTTCCCGCTTCTTTGTTCTCACCACATTTATAAACCCAAGCCTTTTATTTTATCCCTCTTTTCTACCTATTTCAGGGCAAGTGAACCAATAATCCATTGTAAGCTCCATAAAAAAAATAAAGAAATAAAAAAACAGCAGTTCGAAAAAAAAGATGTTCAAAAAAGGAAAAAAAAAGAAAAAGAGAAAAAAGACGTGAAAAAGAATGGAGAACGAAATGACAACAAGGAAAAAAATCAATGCATTTCAAAAAGAAATTTGTTGTTTGATAGGTTGTCTTTTTATCTTGTTGCATTTAATGTTTATTTTGATGGAGTTGAAATTATTATTTGTTAGTCCTTTGCCTTGAACATTTAATCATATATTTAGCATTTTCCCCACCTTTACCTAAGTCCTGTTACAACCAATAAAAGACCCTTTGATTTATGGATCTTGTTTTTATTAATAGTGGAGATTTGATTTACTTATAGGCCTATGGTAATATCGTGTCGGTTCTAACATTGAGCGTTTCTTTACCCCAAACACATTGAGTGATTTGAGTGAATCCCGGTAAGGTGTTGGGTTATAAGCATTGAGATTAATGAATGAATGAATATTACAATTGCATTTGACTTGTTCCAGTTGGTGATATTCAATTGATTAATTCCTTGATTTGAATATTTCTTGTGGTCTCTACCTTGCTTTCCTTGAATGTGAAACTTGACAAAGAATGATAAATGGTGTTTTTGACAAATTTGATTAATAATACTTGAGGAAAAGCATGAGATAAGTGAGGGGGAATTTGATGAGTGTTCAGAATCGTTAATCTTTGTTCGTTATTTCTTTGATTTTGTGGAATTATTGCTGCTGAATTGGTCATGTTATGCTTGTTTTTGTGCAGGTCCTTACTTTTCAGGATTAGTGACAAAACGGGCACATTTTGTATTTTTTTATTATTTGGTCACGGCTGGAGACATGGGCACGACTCTGGGCATGATGTAGTCTGATGTGCCGGTTTCTAGAAGGTCCAGTCAGCGACAGTTTCTAGAAGACTTCCTCCGCACGCCTTCTGGAAGATGGACGAGCATAGTTTCATTAGGAGACTAGTTTTAAGTTTTAATTTAAATTAGACAATTATCTTTAGGATTATTTTATTTTATTTTATTTTCTTTGTTTATTCTTAGGCTTTGAGAGGCTATAAATACCCACTTGGGGTAAGCCTAAACTCATCACTCAAATTTCAATATTCTTCTCTCTGGTTTTTAGTAAAGCTTTCTCTTTTTACTTTTCAAAATTTTCATTTTTCTTTTATTTTTAAGTTTTGTTTTTAATATGCTAAGTATAAATTTAGTCATGCTTAGCTAAATTTTTCATAAGCCGAGAGCTGAAGCGATGACTCAATTCCAATGGGAGAATTGAAACATGCCCTTAATATATTCGAAATATCTCTTTCAATCTCTGCGCTTATTTTTCAAAATCAAAACAGTTTTCAAAATCAAAGATTGACTTTGGTCAACAGGTTGTTGCGATTAAATGTGTGAGAGGAAGATTCAGCTTATAGAAAGCAAATTTGACTTCCTGGGAACACACTTGGCAAGATGGCTTCTCCAAGAGGGAATTGAGATCGGAATTGACGGTTATTAAAGCAACAATCCGAGTCGGTCACCACGAACTTAAATGGTAATTGATCTACGACAATTGATGTTGATAGAATCAATTCCCGAAGTAGGAGTCAAAGATTGCCTTGGGTATTGGGTGTACAAGATAGAGTCACAGGGATTGCCCTTGTAGACAAAGTAACCGACGTGAATCCCAGAGGGAAAATCTTATTTGATGATCTAAAGGAAATTGAGTCAAAGCGAAGCTTGAAGCTATTTTTACCATATTTATTCACAATCTTTACCCTCTTATTTTTACTTTAATTGCTTTTGTTTATTTAATCGTCTTTTTTACTATTTAAATCTTATATTACAAAACCCCCTTTTTTTACTATTTTCTCCTGGTTAAAACCATTCAAACATAAAATTGTGATTTTCTAAGTCCCTGAGGATTCGACCCTTATTTCTCTATACTACGTATTTCCTTATTTATTAATTAAGAAAAAGGAATTTATTTGACATCCAAAACGACAGTTATCAGGGGATTATTTTATACGTAAAGGAACAATATTTGTTCAAGTACAAAACACAAGGACTGTGTCATAACCATCCTTTGGGTAGGCCCGAAATTATGCTTTAACTTAAATAAAACATGTAAGAGTCACCACCGACCATTTATATATTTTTTTATAAAAATAATTAGGTTAACCGAACACTTCAATTTATCATCTTACCTGATCTGCGTTTTACAAAAAATATGTCGGGTTCGAGAGTCGGTTACAGTCATGGAAAGATTAGCACCCTTGTACTGCCCTTTCGGTACTAATTCAATTTCTCGGTTGTCTTAATTGCGAAAATTACAAATTAAATTAAAATTTAAAGATTCGATTCGAATCACCTACCTTTGATCAATTTTAAATTTGTTCTAAAAACAAAGCCAGATGAAATTTAAAAAAAATAATGAAAAGGATATTAAAATAAATATAAAAGAATTAAAAAAGAATTAAGATTAGGGCCTGAATAAAAAATAAAATTAAAAGGCCTACGAAAATATCAGGGACTACGAAAATAATTTAACTATTTCATAATTACACAATGGCCTTCCCTATAAATGCCCCGCCACACCGACGACCGTTCTGACCACCACCACCGGTGGCCGAAAACTTAAAACCTACCCAAAACGTTCTCCACACTACCCAACGTCGAAACCGAACCCCAAATCCCCTAAACAACATAGATCTAAGGTGAAAGGTTCAATTTTTTTACCTAGTGGCCTTTCGTATTCTGATGTCCTTGTTTCTCTCTGTGGTGTTTTCCCCTGTGCAACCAAATCTATTTTACTCGTACCTCGATTCAAATATGCTTTTTTATTTTTTTTGCTTGTGTAATGTTTGGATGGATTCGGTTTTGCTTGCTGTTCCTCGTATTTTGCTTGGTGTTTTTCTTGTGATTCTGGTTGTTTAGTTGCCTTCCAATTGATCGTTTTTGACAGATTAGGTGCGGGTATTTATACCCCACCACTGGTGCTTGTTGTTTTCGTTGGTAACCACGTTGGTGTGTGGCCTTCACTTGCTACTCTTGATGCTTCTTGGCCTTTGGATCAAAGGGCCAAATCCAACGACGCTTGGTCGTGCGACGCTCCTTTTCTATACATAAAACCCTAATCGAGTTAGGGTTGGGTCAGGCCCCTTACCTAATTGGGCTTCTGCTGGACCCGATTTTGGACTCTTTTGGGCCTAAAATAATAAAATAAAAATAATAAATAAATAAATAAAAATAAATATAATATAACTATAATAATAAAATCTATATATATAAAATGTGTTTTCAAAAATCATTTTTTAAAAAATTATATATTATATGTTTTCAAAAGTATTTTTAAAAACTATATATTATATACATTTTCATAAATGTTTTCAAAACTATATATTATATGTTTTTAAAAATGTTTTAAAAACTATATATTATATACGTTTCAAAAAAAACTTAAAACTAATCTTCTTCCTCTCTTTTTCACGCAACAAACCACACTAAAGCTTTCACTCAACTTATTCGGCCAGCCATATAAAAAACCTAAGGTTCCAACGCCGGCCACCGCTATGGTGCCCCCTGCGCTCCGACCGGTGACGGAAGAGAGCTTCGACCAAGGATTAACAACGAGGTAAAACCAATTCTATTTATTGCTTTTTTATTTAACTTGATGTGTTGTTTTTTAAATAAAATATAAAACTGAAAAAATAACCGAAAACAAAAATAAATAAATTAATATGAAAGATAACAACCTTTCTATTTTTTTATTTCCAATATATTGTTTTTTCTTTTCAATCTAATGATGTTTTTTTCGGTTTATGTATCGCTGCTGAATCCGGAATATTACATATTGTTATGGGGTTTTTATAACCCCATTTTACATGTATGATGAAAAAACCAATTTTACACTCTCTTTTTTGAAATGAGTTGGAGTTGGGAAGCTTCTGGATAGGGGGTCAGTTGTTGTTGTTGGGACGTGGATGGTTCTCGGGAGGCCACGAGTGGAGTTGCTAGAAGCTTCTGAAATATGGAGGGACAGCTGGTGAGGTGATGGAAGCTACTGGAACATGGATGTGGAGAGACAGCTGGTGTTCCTCTGGAAGTTCCTAGAACCGTCGGTTGTAGCTGAAACGTGGAGGGGTTGTTGTTAAGGTAAAAATGGTGATTACACTCTTTAAGGTGAGATCATGAACCCTTTTGGAAAAGTCTATGAATGGAATTCCACCGAAAATACTAACCCAAATGTCATCTTTAGTGAGATCGATGCCATCCTCGTCGATCAGAATCTGATCATCATCATCGATCATCTCAGATTCACCGATATCTACTTCCTTGTTGGAAATAGCAGCCTTCGAGCAAACTAACTAAATTATGTTGACTCATGCAGGTTCATATGCAAGTTGCTTTTAGCCGATTACAAACCGGAGCCCACAATTATCCAGGCCCATTTCTTCCCTCAACTGACCCAATCTCTTCCTCAACTCTGGCCCCAACAGTAACTCTCTCACATTTCATCCCAGCCATTCCAGTTACCATTTCTTCCCCGTTCCAAATCCCTGATTTACACCCAATCCCTAATTGAGTCAATTTCATCCCCCATGTCCCCTTTTTAAACCCTCCGTTGTGACACAAACCGGTTCGGAGTAGGTATCACAATCCATGTTCGCAGCAGAAGAAACATGAGGGGTGGAGGTGGGGCCTCATCCCTTCGGCGTTGTTTCATAGGGAGGTGAGAGTTATCGGGTGGAAGGATTTCAGTCATTAGGGTTTCTATTACATAAACAGGATTTTAATATTGTCGTATCTTAGATTAGAGTTTAAATCAAAGAAAATTATAACATGTTTAACAGAGAAAACGATAAATAATTTTTTTTTTGTGAAATAGATAAAATAGGACTGACATTCATCATTTTATGTATAAATATCATCATAGAATAATCATTGGATATATATTCAGAATTAATTTATTTATTTATAAAAACGTCTAAAAATAACTCATGCACGATGATATTATCATTTCTTTTTTTTTTTCTTTTTTTTTCTTGTATACCTCAGTTGTTCGGGCGTTTATTCACGTAATCAATACAAGATTCAATGCCTTTAAGCTTTATTCACCTAATCCATCCTGTATACTTGCTAAAAGATTTTACCACATATCAACATTTTGAATTCAATGCCTTTAAGCTTTATATTGAAAAGTTGTTTTATGTCTAAAAAAGTGAAGATGTGATTTTAAAGTCAAAAGAAAACAAGGCAATTTTATTTAAAATTCACCTAAAATTTTAAAAAATATCAAGTTGACACTGTTTCTCCATATTTTATTAAAGTAACACATTTTTTTGACAGAAAGAGAGAAATGCGAGTTTCGTGAAACGAGCCTTGCACATGTGACAAAAAGGCACATCCTAAGAGGAGCGCCTTAGCTACATGGTGAGTCAACTATGAAACACATCCCAAGGGACAAACTTTTCCCCAAATTTCCATAAATCATATTTAATAAAATATACTTTAAAAAATTAAAAAACAAAACTAAAGGGATTAACAATGTAATTTAATACACATTAGTTCATGAGATAAAGAACCTAAAGGTATTAGTTTATATAGGCATATTGGAGTGTTTAGTCTTTATTTTCTTTATTTTTACTTAATACATTAAGTTAAAAGTTTTCATTTTTACTATTTAATTATAAACTAGAGTTTATACCAATTAAAATTAAATATCTTTATATTTTAAAATATTTAAATTTAAATTTTTATTTTTCTTCTATGATCGATCGATGTAAACATCAACAACTCTGAATTATATAAGTTTTTCCCAACAACCTATAGATCACTCTGAATTATTTTTTTCTTCTCCCTTTAGTTTTGTTTTGTTTAAATTTTTTTAAAGTGTATTTTATTAAATATGATTTATAAAATTTTGGGAAAAAACTTACCCCTTCGGACACGCTTCCTAGCTGGCCCACCATGTCAACTAATGGCTCCCCTTAGGATGCACCTTTTAGTCATGTATGCAAGACACATTTTACGAAACACATCTTTTTCTTTTTCTGTTAGAGATGATATTACTTTAGTAAAATTTGAAAAAAAGGTATCAATTTGATAAATTTTTAAATTTTTAGGTATTTTTAAATAAAATCACCAGAAAATAAGATAGAAGAAAAGGAAATATTAATTTATTAATAATTTTGGTTAAAGAAAAATTAATATAAACAACAAATTAAATAAATTTTGAGTGGACAACCAGAATATTTAAAATTCTTGAGGGTAATACTGTGGCTCTTGATCAGAGGCGGAATTACATAAGGATTAGGGGTCATGGCTCCCTCAAATTTTGAGAAAATTATTATAAGGTTGTAGACACTTATTTTCGTCCAGGATCTTTATTATATTGTATAATATATATGATATTATACATAATAATTTCAAAAATATATAATATATATAGTTTTTGAAAATATATAGTATAATTTTTGGAAACACGATTTTAAAAACATATTATATGATTTTGAAAATATAATATATTATACAGTTTTTTCTTTTAAAGTATATATATATATATATATATATATATATATATATATATATATATTATTTTACATATTATATTATATTATTATTAATTTCATTTTTGGTAATGTGACTTCAACATTTGGACGTTTACTTTAAATTGTGTTTTGGAATCATATTCAATCTCGATCGCACCATAAGGAAATATTTGAACCACCGTGAATGGTCTGACCCACTTTGATCTCAATTTACTTGCAAAAAGTTTAAGTTTAGAATTGAACAATAAAACTTTTTAACCAACTGTAAATGATTTAAAAGAAATATTGTGATCATGGAATTCTTTCTTTTTTTCTTTAAATATCCGGGCTTTATCATAAGCATTTCATCGGATCTCCTCCAATTATTGAATAAGTAACTTTCGAGCTTTGCCGATAGCTTCCGTTTTCACGTTGCACTGTTTGACCACCCAATAAGCTCAATATTCCATCTCAACCAAAAAATGGCACGATTTACCAAAAATAAGGCTGTATGGAGAAATTTTGTCAGACCTTTAAAAGCAGTCTGGTACGCCCAAAGTGCATCTTGTAGCTTAGTACTCCAATCCTTCCGATCTGATTTGACATTTTTGTTAAGAATCGCCTTGATTTCATGATTCAACACTTTCACTTGCCCATTTTTTGTGGATGGTAGGCAGTGTCTATTCTTTGGGTTACTCCGTATTTCTTCATTAGTACCTCGATTATCTAGTTGATGAAATGGGTTCCTCGATCACTTATAATTGCTCATAGTGTACCAAACCTGGAAAAATGAAATTTTTCAAAAAGTTAACAGTCGTTCTGGCATCATTAGTCCGGGTAGCCTTAGCTTCTACCCATTCCAAAAACATAATCAACAACTATTATAATGTAAGTATTTCCAAATGACGAAGTAAAGGGACCCATATAGTCGATTCACCACACATAAAAAATTTCACATATGTGAATTGGATTCTGAGGCATCTCTTTTCTTCGGCTTAAATTCCTTGCACGTTGACACCTTCCACAAGTTTTATAAAATAAGAAAGCATCACCGAAAAATCATAGGCCAAAAAGAAACCACATTCTAATATTTATGAACAATACACTTTGGACCAAAATGACTGCCACAAGAATATGAATGAAAAAGTGTAGGATCGAATTTACATAATTTTCGACGATACATCACTGGATGACATGATTGGAGTAATTCCTCTAAAGGTAAGGATCATCCCAAATGTAAAATAAGTATTCCCTTTTAGTTCTATTAATTTTTGCTCTCGGTAAATCCGATGGTAATTTACCTGCAGCCAAATAGTTTATCATATCAGCAAACAATGGAGTAACTCCTTATGTCAACATCAAGTTTTCTTTGGGAAACTCTTCTTGAATTGGCGGGTCGATAATGGAGAAGGGAATGTGACTCAAATGATCGACCACTAGGTTCTCGCATCCCTTTTTGTCCTTAATTTCAAAAATGAATTCTTGGAGAAGAAAAATCCACTAGATAAGTCTCGACTTTGTTTCTTTCTTGCTCATCAAGTACCATAATGTTGCATGATCAGAATAAACCATAATTTTAGTTCCCTAAAGATACTATCTAAATTTTTCTAAAGCAAAGATAATTGAAAAAAATTATTTTTTCAAAGTAGAGTAATATCTCTATGTTGGGTCTAAGGTACGAAACACATAAGCTATTACATGCTACAATTTTTCAATTTTTATCCTAGAACCGTGTCTACACTTGTATCCTATGCGTCACACATAAACTCGAAGTGGTAGTTCCAATTTGGCAGATGAATGATAAGATTCGAAATAAGTTTCTCCTTTAAAATGTATTACGACTCCTTACACTCCAGATTAAAGTCAAAAACATCATTTTTTAGCAAACTACATAACAGTTGCACTATCTTTGAAAAATCATTGATAAACATGCGGTAGAATCTTGCATGAACAAGAAAATAACATACTTCTCTTACCGTTGTGGGGTAAGGGAGTGAGTGTATGACATTTAGCTTGGCTTTATCAACCACAATACTGTTAGAATAAACTATATGGCCTAGAATCAACCCCTTATCAAACATAAAATAAAATTTCTCTTAATTTAAAGCGAGGTAGAATTTTAGGTTCGTTGTAATACGTTAGTTAAATTAATAAGGCACTCATTAAAATAATTACCAAATACGGTGAATTCATCCATGAATACTTCGATACCTTTCTCAAAATAGTCCGAAAAGATGCTCAGCATGTATCTTTGAAATATGGTGGGTGCATTGCAAAGTCCGATAGGCATCTTTCGATAGGAAAATGTTTCGAAGGGGTAAGTAAAAATCATTTTTTCTTGATCTTCTGGTGCCACTGGGATCTGGAAGAAACCTGAAAAATACATCAAGACAACAGTACTGAGTTTTATCGACTAACATTTATGTCATTTGATCTATAAATGGAAGAGGAAAATGATCTTTCTGAGCTAGGGAGTTCAATTTGTTGTAATAAACGTAGACCTGCCATCCATTTTGTACTATTCTTGGAACTAACTCACCTTTCGAGTTTAAAATTATCGTAACTCTGGTTTGCTTTAGGACTACATGGATCAGACTTACCCAATTACTATTTTAAATTGGGTAAATCATATCTGCATCAAGAAGCTTCTGGATTTCCTTTTCTACCACTTCCATCATCGGTGGATTTAACCGGCGTTGTCCTTCTCCTTATAGTTTTTCTCCTTTTTCGGTATTGATCTTGTGCATACCAGTCGATGGACTAAGTCCCTTAATGTCAGCGATAATCCATCTTGTGGCTTCTTTGTGCGCATGCAAGACTGCAACAAGATATTGTTTCTCTTCTTTTTTCAACTTATTTGAAATTATTATCGACAAACTATTGTTTTCTCCAAAAAAATGCATACCTCAAGTGTTTCAGTGCTTGTTTCAATTCAATTTGAGGAGCCTACAAAATAGAAGCTAAATTTCAGAATTAGAAGGTGAAGTGATTTCATCCAAATAAATAGAAAAAAATTCTTTGAACTCTTTGAATTCTCAGTTAAACTCGTCCAATTCCTTGCATGGATTATTGAAAACATTAGTCTCAATAAATTCGTCAACTATAGGACTAATACCATCAACAAAATTTATGATTTGAACATTATCAGATACCATATTACTTTATAAACATTAAATTTAATGACCTCACTATCAAATTTCATAGTAAGAATTTTACTTCTTGCATTGATCTTTGTATTTATTGTACTAAGGAAAGGTCACCTAAGGAGAATTTCAGAACAAGTATTTGTATGATCCTTTTCCATGTCTTTGACATAAAAATCTGTTGGAAAGATGAGTTCATTTACCTTTACTAAGAAATTCTCCAGAACTCTTTCGGGATAAATAATTGAGTGATCCACCAACTGAATTGTAACTTTAGTGTCTTGCAATGGCTCAGCAGAGAGTAATTTATAAATGGATAAAGGCATAACATTTATGGATGCTCCCAAATCACACATTGCATGTTTTATGTCAATTTTACCAATTTACATGGGATAGCAAACATACCTTGGTCCTTCAACTAGGTGGAAGCCTTTGCTGAAAAACTACGGAAACATACTATCCTAGATTTACTTTTTCGTGCATGGTAAGTCTTCTTTTTGTAGTGTAGAAGTCATAAAGAAAAAAGCATATTTTAGAACATTTAGGATTATATCAAGAAGTGGAATATTGATTTCTACCTTTTGAAAAACATCTCATATCTCTTTCTCCACGTCTTGTTTGCTTTTTTTGTGAATCTTAAAGGGAAATAAGGTGGAACATCATAGAGAGATGATGACATATTAGATTATAAAACTTTTTCTTCTTTCTCTAGGATCCTACACCATTCTCACTTCTCCTCTGGGATTCTGAAATTAACTCCTCTTAATAATTGTTCCAATTTAGAGGTTGATAGCGCTTATATTTTCCCACGGTCTTATCTCAGTTTGAAATGGATGTTATCATTATGATTCTAATTTCCCCATAGCTTGATACAATTGACTAATTTTTTTATCTATCTCTAGTAAATGTGACTTAGTGCGATTCTGGAACTTATTTTGGGATAGAACCAATTTCTCCACTATCAACTCGATTGATGATCTTTGCGGCTGATAAGGTTGCTGTAGGGGTGGTCTCAGTTGACAACCTTGATTAGGGCTCAGGTTTTGTCCATAACTAAAGTTTGGATGATCTCTTTAGCCCAGGTTATATGTATTGGCGTGAGGGTTGTAAGGCCTCTATAGAGGTCCTACAAAATTTCACACAGCGTTAAGTTGTATTCTTGTTTCTTCCTGTAACATCGAGTATCAGTCTATCAGATGATCCGACATCGTGCATATCATGCATACTCTTGTTGGTCTAATCTTACTTGTTACAAGGGTATTAACCATGTCAGTTAATTTATCGATTTTATTTTCAAGGGAAACAATACTTACCTCATGAACCCGCCGGATGGGTTCACTTGTAGAGCCAAACTGTTGAGAGTTGGCTGCTATTGTCAAAATCAATTTCCTTTCTGTATTTGGGGTCATATTTACAAGAGCTCTTCCACTAGTAGTATCGATCATTTTCATCTCCATGGGAAGCATCCCTTCGTAGAAATATTGGAGAAATGTTTGTTCGGTTATTTCGTGTGGTATATAACTTTCACGAAGCTTATTGAATTGCTCGTAGTAGTCGTAAAGTGATTCCCCATATTTTTTTAAAATTCCCTAGATGCTTCTTCTTAATTTTCTTACATTTGTTGCTAGGAAAAATCAGTCAAGAAAAATATGATTTAAATCAACAAATGTATTGATTGAATTCGAAGGCAAATAAAATAACCATTCTTTTGCTAAGCCAAATAAAGGAAATGGAAAAACTCATAATTTAATTTGGTCTTCATATACTCCCTGTGGTTTCATGTTGGAATAGACCATATGGAACTCTATGATATGTTTATATGGATTCTCACATGGAAGTTCGTGGAAGGAAGGAAGAAGATGAATCAATCTCATTTTTCATTGAAACAGAGTTTTTACTCGAGGAAAAGCAATGCAGAGAGAATTTTAAACAGCAGGGGTTGCAGCCAACTCGTGGAATTATTCTATCGGCCATCGATTCAAACGTATGTTCATTGTCTTCAGCTTTGAGTAGTGTAGAGTGCGATTCAGTGTGTGATCATGCTTCAATGGAATGCGTCGATTCTTCTTGTGTAGCGTCAATGTTGGTTGATCCTTCAGAATTTGATTATTCTTTTTGTCGTCTTCTTTTCACTCGAAGCATTTGTCTGTCGATTCATCTAACTCGAGCTTCAATTTTTGGATCAAGTTCTTCTAATGTGCCCAGGTTTTGTATGGTCATATATAAAAAACAAAGATCAATAAATTTTGTTGAAGTCCCCGACAACGGCACCAATTTGAAAATGTGTCATTTTAATGTCAGTTAATCCTTAATCTCAAACATATGAAATAGAAAATAATGTAGAGAGACTAAGGGTCAATTCACAAGGACAAAGGAAGATGCTGATGTAGATTGTTTCTTGATCTTTGATCTAGGTGTGAATTTACAAGTAAACTAAAATGGGGGGTTGTTTAGAAATTGATTAAGTAAATAGAGATGTAAAGAAAGATAAAGAATTAAAAAAAGTAAATTAAAATTCAAGATGATTTAAAACAACCTCAGGCTTCCGTTTTGCCTCAAATTCCAATCGATCCTTGAATAGGATTTTACTCCGATTAAATGTCGGTTTGAGTCTGCAAGGTTCAATCCTTGTAGCTCACTTTTCTCTTTGGTGATTGATTTTCCCAAATCTATTTTAGAAATCTCAATCCTTGTTCGGATTAATTGTTACTATCTTTGCTAACTCAAAACAAGTTAAAAGTGCTTGGAAAAGCCCGACTCGAATTATGATTTCTCCATAAAGTCAATCTCGATCACAATTTCCCGTTAGAGTGTTATCTCTAAGTGTGCTCAAGGGAATTTGAACCAATTGATTCTATAACCCCAATGATAAACCACAACAACATCCAAGCCAAAATCTATTTTTGAAGTGAAAGCATTTTGATTTTAAGAAAGGTCATATGCCAATCTAGTTTCTAGAAAATTGATAAATTTAACCAGAAGTCTGTGAGGTGCTTTTCAATTCTCACATTAGGAATTAAGTCGCCGCTTCAGCCTTTTGCTATTAAAAACTTAGCTAAGCATGATAGAAATCATACTTAGCATTATTAAAAATAAAGAAATCTTTAAAGAAAAAAATAAAACATAAAGAAGAAAAAAAGAAATAACTTTTATAAAACTAGAGAGAGAAACAACAAATGAATCGGAGATACCCTTTCGGGCTTACCCCGATGTGTATTTATAGTCTCCTGAAAACCCAAAAATAATATTAAAAACCCTAAAAGATGGTTCTTGAAATTAAATCCAAAAAATAAAGATAAATTTCGAATTTAAATTCGAATTCGCAGTCAAGTCTTCTGTCTTCATGTAACTGCTGACTGGACCTTGTAGAAGATGCTGACTAGATTCCACGTCATCTCTTTCATGTCCGGTTTCATGCCCACTAGGTCTCCGATGATTATGGAAAAATAAAAAACTGCAGAACTTTGTCTTTTAAGTGTAATTTCCAAAATTCAAGGTCCTACATAGAGAACAAGTAGAAATGTCGAAATAAATAAAAAAATCTAATGAACAATGAGAAATTAACTATTTAAAACACTAAACAATTATATTTTTATAGAAATAACTTAATATAATTTTGGGAAAACTACGTATTTAGTATTTAAACTATTAATTTTGGTACCTAAACTTTCAATTTTTTCAAAATCATACCTAACTTTTTGTTTTTGTTTCATTTTAGTACCCCATAGTTGAAAAATTAAAGCCTTTAGTACCTAAACTATCAGTTTTAGTCCATTTTAGAGCCTAAACACTCAATTTTTTCCAGAACTTAACATTAAGTTTTTAATTGATATTAAAAGGAAATAAAAACTAAATTTTAGGTATGATTTTAAAAAAATTGAAACTTTAGTAAAACGAACCAAAACTAATAGTTTAGGTACTAAACGCGTAGGTTATCCTATACTTTTCTATTATTTCTAATTTATATATGTATATTTAATAAAAAATTGTACATAAATAACTTATTATATATTTTTCTTATTTTTTAGTTTTTATTTCTTTTAAAATATAGAAACATACTTACACCAATATAATTATGTGTTTATTTTTAGATACCAAGATATTGGAAGATGTACATACTTATATTGGTGTAAGAATGTGTTAAGAGTTATAATTTTTTTTATTTTATTCACTTACATTAATGTAAGTATGTGTTAAGTGATACACTTTTTGTAGTGAGAATTATGATTTTTTTATTATAAATAATTGTAATATGTTAATCATAGTTTAACATGTAACCGGACCGTTAATAATCGTTAGGCATTAGCAATTAACTTTATTTCCATGGTTAGTTTACAGTTAAAAAATCTCATAATCATTAGTGGTTAACTATTTTTTACCGTTTAGGCTAAACAATACGATTAACCGTCCATGAGCAGCTCTAACAACTTCTTCATGATATTCCATTATAATGGATAGATTATGAAAATGAGGTCGAGTTTCTTTTCAGTCTAAAATACCTATAAATATGATTTTTAAAAGGGACATCACATTTGTAGAAATCAATGAGAGGATAGAAAGAAAAATTCAAGCTACAATTATTTGTTTGAGGTACATGTTTATGGTGTGTCCCAATCCAGTTAACCATGCAAAAGTACCACTTGAAGAAGATTATTATATTAGAACAATGATTGAATTACATAACTCAACAAATGTTCCAATTATTGAGTTATTTGTTGGGGTGCATAAGATATTTGAGGTTTCTAGGTCATCAAGAAATGTATTTGGAAATTCAACTTAAATGGCTTTTAGAAGTGAGTTTGAGGACCCGATATGTATGTCGATAAAAACTTCGTGGCATGTTTTGAAAGTGTAAATGGAATCGGTGGGACATCTACAATAGTAGTGTACGGGGCAAGAAGCATACATCATCTGGAATAGACTATTGATGTTCACGTTGAAAATCACTAGGGAGAAATACAAGATGATTCCAACGAAGATAAAGAAACTAAGGAACCCATTTTGGCTAACGATGAAATTATTTTTTGTGGTGGTGAACTTGATTTAGCCATTGATGAATATTCAACACTGTATCAACCTACCCTTCACATGTATAGGATAAATTATGATGCAATGAGGGCACCTGAATTCCTAGGGATGCCTTTAACTTCAAGCCACATGATTGAATCGTTCAAAATATCGAGTGAATTATTAGTTAGGAAGTAATATAGAAGAAAAAATGAAGTTACATTGGCGATTAAAACAATATTGTATAAAAGGCCAGGTAGATTGCAAGGTTGTAGAGTCCAACCAGAAGACCATATATGCGAAGTGTGTTCAATATATCCCCAAGTGTAAGTGGCTAATCAAAGTAACCTAAATGCAGAGGCAAGATGTTTGGGTCTTCACAAGGTACAATGGTCTTCATACATATTTACAAAACTCCATCAAAGAAGATCACCAAAAGTTGGACTTTTTTATAATATGCTAATATATCAGGGTATTGATTAAAAAATATCTAATGATCCCTTTTTTAGTGTTAGTTGTATCTATTTGAGATCAGTTCAAATATAATGTAAAATACAAATTACTTTGGCATGCGAAGGAGAATTCAATGAGGTTGATATACGACGATTGAGATACATCATACAATGAGCTACTGAATTTGTTACAAGCTATGAAATGATTCATCTCAGGAACCATAGTGAAGTCTCAATCCATTTCTGCATACAACCTAGAAGATCAACTTCTTCAAGGGAAGAGAATATTCGATGAACTCTTTTGAACATTCAAGTCATTCATAGAAGGATTTTCATTTTGCAAATGTATGATCCAAATAGATGGAACATGGTTGTATGGTCTATTTAAACATATACTATTGATAGAAGTTGCAAAATATGGTCAATAAAATATCTTCTCGATTGGATTCCCTATTATTGAAAGAGATACAATAAAAGCTTAGGATTTCTTTTCGACCAATCTATGTATTTCATTCGAGAGAATGGAGTTTGAATGATATCTATCGAGGAACATGCCTTTTGGAGGTAATTGAATGACTAAGAAGTCGTTGCAAACCTTTGCATGTATATCACGCATATTTTATCTGCCATATTGGTAAGAACTATATCAAAAAGTTTCATAACAGTCGCATGAGATAATAATCATAGGTAAGTTTTATTTTCAACATATGTATCCATTTATGTGTTTTTATTAAATTAATGTTAACACCATATATATTATGAAACATGATATGGACTATGCCAACTAAACTTTGATAAGAGATTAGAGAATTTGAAGGTTTATGATGAGCATGTTTAGAAGTGGCTTCAAAAATTGATCAGGAAAAATATCGCAAGCATATGATGGTGATCAACGTTACGAACACTTTATAAAAAATATTGCTGAGGCTATTAATTCAATACTTAAAGGTACGAATCATCTCCCAATAACGAGTGTGGTGAAAGAGACGTACTTTAGGTTAAAGTTTGGTATGATAAAGGAAATGAGATTTAGTGTTTGATAAAAAAGGTAAAATTTGGACTCCTACAGTGGTGGAAGCAATGTAAGCAAATGAACAATTGGAAACTGAATGTTTGTTCATGACTTCAAATGAATTGGACATACTTTTGTTTTCATTGCATGCATATGTCACAATGAGGAGGAGAGTGGAAACATTTAGAGTTAATTTACGATAAAGATGATGTGATTGTGGTCGTTTTCATGCATGAAGATATATGTGTGCTCATGCAGACGATGCATGTATGTATATTGGAACAAACCCATACACTTATGTTGATGAGTGTTTTCATCTGTAGAAGATAGTAAATGTTTATTGTTATGAGTTCGAACAGATCCAAAAAGAATAATATTTCTTGAAAAGGGACCACGATGAATGGCTTCCAAATCGAATGCTTCCTAAAAGTTCAAAGGGTCGATCTGACTCCATTGGTATTCATACCAATATATGATTAGTTCTTAAAATAGTCATTATTTTATTGTTAATTACTCCTTAATTTTTCGGGTTTTGTTGTTGATTTGGACGTTTAAACTTGTTTTCTGTGCATGATGTCGGATTCCAAAAACGATACCTAAATGTTGGATTCTACAATTTTTATTTTATTTTATGGAATCAATGCCAACTTAATAGGCATGACTTGGGGAATGATTACATCTAAAGTGGCATCCAGTCAGCAACTTCTAGAAGATCCAATACGTAGTTTCATGAAGACTAGAGACTCAGCCTTAAATTTGAAATTATAATTAGGATTTATCTTTGTTTTTAGGATTTAATTCAAACAAATTCCAAGAATTATTTGTTATCATTTCTGCTACATTTTTAGGGTTTCATGTGAACACATTTAGTGGCGGTCCGCTAAAGGAAACTGAGATCAGATTTGATTCTCATTGAGACACTATCCGAGTCAGGTTTTTCCAAATCTTTTAATTGAGTTGGCGCTAGTAACGATTGTCGCAATTAGTCCATAAAAAGACTGGGATCCAAAGATTGATTTTGGATGATTGGTTTACTTGAGAGACAAACAACTTACATGGGTTGGGCCCTGTAGACTGTGACCGACATGAATTCGAGGCTAAGATCCAATTCAAAGATCAACAAAATTTGAGACAAAGAGAAAGCCTAAAGCTGATTTTACCACTTAAGTTTTACCTTAAACATTTTCTTTACTTTATTTTCTTTATATTTAATTTATTTTATTTTTATAATCTTTTAATCTCCCTTTATTTTTATCTTTTATTTTTTCCTAGATCTAGATCAAGAACAACTACATCAGTAACTTCCTTAGTTATCTTCTCACTGTACTATTCTATTTTATTTATTATAAGATTAAGAATAAATTATTTGACAGGAAAATGACACATGCCAAATTGGCACCGTTGCCAGGTACTTCAGCAAAAGTTATTAATTTAGTTTGTTTTTAATTTATGACAAAGAGGAACCTAGGTATATTATAAGAACTTGATCCAGAAATTGAAGAACGAGCTAGACGAATCCATGGAAAAACACTTCAAGAGAAAAAAAGGCGACGAAGAGAACAAGATCCTAAAGTATCAATCGACGCAACACTCGAGGAATCAACAAATTCCACATAAGAACCATCAATCACTAAATCGACTCCTCCCTTTGGCACCGCACCTAATGTCGATCACACACAAGAGAAACCTATGGGAGATCACACCATCAGAGAGTCGGCAACGACACCTATGGTTTAACAACCTCTCTTCATCAACTTTCATCAAGGGGAAGCTCCGTTTCAACTAAAAACGAGACTTATCCATCATCTTTCTACCTTCGACAGGCGTCTCAGTGATAATATACATAAATATCTCATAAAGTTCCACATGGTCTTTTCAAGCATGAAACCACATAGACTATTAGAAGACCAAATTAAAATTTGAGCTTTCTCTTTTTCTTTATATGGTTTAGTAAAAAAAGTTATTCTACTTACCTCCAAATTCAATAAACACATGGGATGATTTAAATTGTATTTTTCTTGATATGATTTTTCCAATAGTAAAGGCAAGAAAATTGAGAAGAATCATCATGGGAATCAAACTAAAAGATTGAGAGTTAATTTACGACTACTGGTAGTAATTCAAGAAGCTTTGTGCAAGTTTTTCACAATATGGATTAATCGAGTAAACGCTTCTCCAGTATTTCTAAGAAGGGTTGTTTCCTATGAAATAAAAATGATCGATACTTCTAGAGGAGAAGCTCTCGTCAATATGAACCCAAACGAAACAAGGAAATTAATTTCAACGATGACAACCAACTCTCAACAGTTTGGCTTTACAAGTGAACTCATCCAACGGGTTCACGAGGTAAGTATTGTTTCCCTTGAAAATAAAATTGATAAATTAACTGACGTGGTTAATGCTCTTACTACAAGTAAAATTGGATCGGCAAGAGTATGCATGATATACACTATGGCGGATCGTCCAATAGACTGATGCCCGATGCTACATGAAGTAGTTGGTGCACAAGTTAATATTGTGGCAAATTTTTTGGGACCTCCCTGAAGGCCTTTCAACCCTCACGGAAACACATATAATTCAGGATAGAGAGATCACCTGAACTTTAGTTACGCATAGAATTTGAGGCCTAATCAAGTGTATCAATCGAGACAACCTCCATAGCAACCTTATCTGCCGCAGAAATCATCACTCGAGTCAATTGTTGAGAAACTGGTTCTATTCCATGAGAAGTTCTAGAATTGAACTGAGTCACATTTACAAGAAATAGACAAGAAGATTAGTCAGTTGGCTCAGGCTATGGGCCATTTAGAATCACAAGGTAAACTTTCCTCTCAAACTATGACAAATCCTCGGGAAAATGTAAGCATTATCACTCTCTAAAGTGGAACAGTTGTTGCACAATAAGTCCTAGAGGAGTTAGGTGCAGAATCCTAAAAGAAATAGAAAGAACTAGAATCCTATAGGTAATAAACAACACTTGACGTAGACTCCCAAAGATAAAATGAGGATATCGCAAGATCCTAGAGAAATAAGAAAAAAATCACAATCTGATCTGGTACAATCTCCCTATGACGTTCCACCTCCATTCTCTTCAAAGTTAGTAAAAAGAGATAAACAAGCTGAATTAAGGGAGATTTTTGTTGTTTTTAGGAAAGTAGAGATCAACATAACACTTCTTGAAGTAATATGAAAGGTTCTGAAATATGACCGGTTTCTTAAAGAACTTTTCACAACAACAAAAAAAGGCTGACATGGCACAAAAAGTCAATTTGGGAGAACATGATTCCATAATATTTCATGAAGGCTTCCACCAAAGTTGAAGGACCAATGTATGTTCGTTATCTCGTGTAAAATTGGTAAAATTGACATAAAACGTGCAATGTGTGATTTGGAAGCATTTATAAATTTGATTTCTTTATCTATATATAACTTACTCTCTGCTGAGCCATTGAAAGATACTAGAGTGATGATATAGTTGGTGGATCACTCTGTAATTTATCCCAAAGAAGTTCTGGAGAATGTCTTAGTGAAGGTAAATGAACTCAGATTTTTCAAGGATTTCTATGCATTAGCATGGAAAATAATTGGACAAATACGTTTTCTAAAATTCTATTTAGGCGGCCCTTCCTTAGTACTGCGCATATAAAAATTGACGTAAGAATCAAAATTCTTATGATGGAATTCGAATGTGAGGTCGTTAAATTTGATGTGTACAAAGTAATGTGATATCCCAATAATGATGTCAGTTTTTATTTGGTTGATATTATTGAGCCCGCAGTAAATGAATTTATAGAACCTAATTATGTTGATAATTTATGTAGGGAATTTAAGGACTTTAACGAGGAAATAAGGGAGTTTGAGAATTTTTTTGTAATTTATTCTGAATCTCGTTTAATTCATTCAAGTTTTAAAATTTTACCTTATGTTTTGTAGGCTCCACAAATTAACTTGAAACCATTAGCAGATCACTTGAAGTATGCCCTTTTGGGAGAAAATAAAACTTTATATGTAATCAACTCGAAAAAATTGTCGAAAGAAAAAGAAGAGGACCTTGTGACAATGTTGCGCGTGCATAAAGAGGCTATATGGTGGATGATCGCCAATATTAAAGGTCTTAGTCCCATGACTTGTATGAACAAGATCAAAATTAAAGAAGGCGCAAAATCATAATGAGAAGGACAACGCCGGTTAAATCCACCAATAATGGAAGTATTGAAAAATGAAATACAGAAACTTCTTGATGCGGATATGACTTATCCGATCTCATATAGTAATTGGGTAAGTCTAGTCGATGTGGTCCCAAATAAAATTGTAGTTACAGTAATAAAGTATTCAGAAGGTTTCTTCCAGATCCCAGTGGTGTTAAAAGATCAAGAAAATACAACTTTCACTTGTCCCTTCGGCAAATTTGCTTACCGACGAATGCCTTTCAAACTTTGCAATGCACCAGCCATGTTCCAAATATGCATGCTTAGCATCTTTTCATATTATCTTGAGAAAGGTATCGAATTCTTCATTGATGATTTCACCGTATATGGTAATTCTTTCAATGAGTGCTTATTTAATTTAACTAACGTGCTTAAATGGTACCTAGAATTAAACCTCATTTTAAATTACAAAAATGTAATTTTATGGTTTATAAAGGGTTAATTCTAGGCCATATTGTTTCTCTGGATGTAATTACGATCGATAAAGCAAAGAATTCTATTATACGCTCACTCCCTTAACCAAAAAACGATAAGAGAAATACGTTCTTTTCTTGGTTATGCATGATTTTATTGCATGTTCATCAACGACTTCTAAAAGATAGCACATCCATTTGCGATTTATTACAAAAGGATCAAGTTTTCAATTTTAATAAGGAATGCATATATCCCCTTAATATTTTGAAGGAAAAGCTTATATCAACTCATATCATACAACCACCATCGAACATATGTCTGACAAATCGAACATGACTGTTGGTGCAATTCTCGTTAAAAAATTCGGCGCATATTATGTATATGCATCTCAAACAATGGATTCGGCGTAGAAAAATTATTCTACTACCGAAAAATAATTATTTTCTATAACTTTTTCTTTAAAAAAATTAGATCATATTTGTTGGGTACTAAAATTGTTGTTTTCTCTGATCATGCAACTTTACGATATCTGATGAGCAAAAATATGCAAAACCGAGACTTATTCGATAGATATTTATTCTCTAAGAATTTAATTTGGAGATCAAGTATAAGAATGGATGTGATAACTTAGTAGCCAATCATTTGAGTCGCATTGCCCTCTTCGCATCAGATCTGCCAATTCAAGAAGAATTTCCTGAAGAAAATCTGATGGTGGTGCAAAAAGTGACTCATTGGTTCGCAGATATGGTTAATTATTTGGCTTAGGTAAATTACCAATAGAAAAGATTAACCAGATAAAAAGATAATCCCGATTTTACATTTAAGATGATCCTTACCTTTGGAAGCATTACTCTGATAAGGTAGTCTGACAATGTATCGCTAAAGAAGAGGTAAATTTGATCATAAATTTCTATCATTACTACTCTTGGGGCTATCATTTTGGACCCAAGCAAACTGCTCATAAGATTTTAGAATATGGTTTCTTTTAGCGTACTATTTTTTGTGACGCTTACTTGTTTTGTAGAATTTGTGAAAGGTGTCAATGTGCTGGTAATTTAAGCTGAAGAAACGAAATGCCTCAAAATATGATTCACATCTGTAAAAAAAATTATGTGTAGAGAATTGATTATATGGGTCCCTTTACTTCTTCATTTGGAAACACATATATTTTACTTGCAGTTGATTATGTTTCGAAATGGGTAGAATCTAAAGCTACTTGAAATAATGATGTCAGAACAACGGTTAATTTTCTTAAAAAAATTATTTTTCCAAGTTTGGCACACTGCGGGCGGTAATAAGTGATCGAGGAACTCACTTCATTATTCGGATCATTGAGGCACTCATGGACAAATTTAGAGTAAATCAAAGAATTGCCACGATATACCATCTACAAACAAATAGACAAGCGGAAGTTTCAAATCGTGTAATCAAGGCAATTCTTGAGAAGGTTGTGAAACCGAATCATAAGGATTGGAGTATTAAATTATTCGATGCATTATAGGCATATCAAATTGCATTCAAAGATCACATTGGAATGTCACCTTATCGTCTTATTTTTGGTAAATCGTTCCACTTGCCTGTTGAACTGGAACATTGAGCATATTAGGTAGTCAAACAATTCAACATGGAGAAAGAAGCGATTGGGGAAGCAAGTAATTTACATATTCAATAATTGGAGGAAATTCGAAGAAACACTTATGACAGAGCTCAAATATTTAAAAAAAAACAAAAGAATTCCATGATCCCAAGATTTCTTTCAAATCATTTGACGTCAGACAAAACAATTTATTTAATTCTAAACTTAAACTTTTTGTAGGTATGATTCAGTCGAAGTGTCTCGGACCATTCACGATAGTTCAAATATTTCCACGTGGAATGATTGAGATTGAAGATGAATCCGGAGCTCGATTTAAAGTTAATGGTCAAAGATTAAAGTCTTATTACGACAACGCTCTGATCGGATTAGTTAGAGAAATTAAATTGGAGGAAACTGTGATTTAAATAAAGATATCATCGAGCTAATGACGTTAAAAATAGTGCTTAATGGAAAACAACCCATTTTGAATTTTTACTTTTATTCATTTTCAATTTTTTTATTTGTTATTTTTAATCGATCTTTTACTTATTTCAATTTATTTTAATTTTAGGGTAAAGTATAGTAATGGTCACTGAACATTTCTGAAGCTTGCATTTAGGTCCCCCAACTTTTAAAACTTGCAATACAGTCCCCCAACATTTATTCCGTTTGCAATATGGTCCCCCAACTTAAACCACCGTTAGAAATTAGGGTAAATTATATAAAAGGTTATTGAACTTTTCAGACACTTGAATTAAGGTCCCCCAACTTTTAAAACTTGCAAAACAGTCTTCAATTTCATTCTAAACCCCAATTTCCAAAGTAATTCAATTTCATTCTCAACCCTAAATTCCAAAATAATTCAATTAAATTCAATTATGTCACATTTATTATTATTTAATTTCATCTTATTTCATGTGATACGTATTTTTTATATAAATATAATAGTATAATTCTTATCTGTTGAAAAAAAATTTTAATTAAAAAAAGTAGTTAGGATATAGAAGAGGTTGAAAATAATTCGAATTTTAAATTTATAAAATGTTATTTTGACGTATAAATAAAAGTGTAAACTACTAGGTTGACAACTTAACTATCTAGCCCTTTTTACTTTTGTCATCGATCTTTTAAATTTATCAATCATACAACATAATTATTTAACTATTTCAACTAAGCCACTAGTCGTTACCAATTGATACAAATGATGAAGTGGCAGTTAAAAGGAATTGACATTATTATACATTCAATCTTTATTATTTATATAATCAATTTGGTCCTAAATTAAATAGAATTTAATAAATTAATCATTTAATTAGGATCTAACATGTGTTAGCACATGATCATGACACGTGTCATTGGTGACGCATGTCACCACCTAATTATTTATATATGCTATCAATTTGGTCCTAAATTAAATAAAATTTAATAAATTAATCATTTAACCAGGATCTGACATATGTTAACACATGATCATGATATATGTTATTGGTGACACATGTCACCACCTAATTAGAAGAAAATTAAGTTACAAAGAAGTAAAATTTGGGTCTTGGGCAAACTCAAACCTGAGTCACGCAAATGAAAGATACATGGTGGAGCCACTAAGCTAACACCATCGTTTGTGTTAAGAGATATACAATAATACATATACTAATAGTATGACCAATGCCAGAAAAAAAGAATATAATGGAAAACGGAAATAATGAGATTTGAACTTCGGCAAAAAATTTGAAAGCAATAAATGATGGGAAAATATTATATTTTTTTACAATAAAAAATATTATATTTGATAAATTTTTTGATAATTTTAATATATTTTTTAAATATTAGTTGATAAAATATTTTAAAAGAATAAATTTAAGATTTATATATTTTTAAACTAAATTTAATATTTATATTTTTCATATTTATAATTCATGATTATATATATAATCTTAAGTTGAGTATTTCTAATATAATTAATAATTTTAATTTCTTATTAAAAATAAAATATTCAAAAAATATAAATGATTCATACATTAATATATGAATATATTTTTTTATTTATACATCTAAATATAAATATACATTTATATAAATATATTTTTATTCGTATATTGAAATATTTTGATTAAAATATAAACATATTTTAAATACTAGTTTATACAAGAAAAATAAAATATATCAAAAATATAAATGATTCATACATTTAAATATAAATTGAATCATTTATATTTTCTATACATCTATATTTAATAAGAAAATAAAATTATTGGGGGACTGTTTTGAAAATTTTAAAAGTTGGGGACCTAAATTCAAGTGCCTAAAAAGTTCAATGACCGTTTATATAATTTACCCTAATTTTCTAACAGTTATTTAAGTTGGGGGACCATATTGCAAACAGAATAAATGTTGGGGGACTGTATTGCAAATTTTAAAAGTTAGGAGACCTAAATGCAAGCTTCAGAAATGTTCAGTGACCATTACTATACTTTACCCTTAATTTTATAGGTACTCATCATTCTGAATCAACTTTTTACGAAGCCGAGAGTAAAGATTGGTAGAATTAAAGCATGAAATTTGCCAAAATTGGAGCAGGAAATCTGACACAGTGGCAGCCAAGATCCTCGCCTCACCATGGACATAGTTTTATTAATGGGCGCAAGTTAGCAATCTCTTATGGACCCGACGCAAGTTAGCAACCTCTTATGGACCCGACGCAAGTTAGCAACCTCTTATGGACCCGACGCAAGTTAGCATACCCTTCTCCCAATTTTTGTTTCATTACCGCTGACACACTCAAAGTTCCCCCCAAAACCCAACATCCTCTATTTCAGCCGCCTATCATACCCAATCATTCTCTTTCTTTTCTTCCATGGACCCACATATCTTATAACCCTTTTTTTTCAAATCTTGAAACATTCCAAAGACCCAATCGGTCAAGAGACTGAGTCCAAGCCAAACATAATTTGTTTTGGTTTTATATGCCAAGTAAAAATAAAAATAAAAAAAAAACTACCCCATTTTGCTTTCAGCCATTTGACCCCTATCATAATTTTCATTATTTTCTTTGTCCATTAACACCAAACCCGTCCATCATCTTGCTGGTTCCCTTGCGCTGACCAATGCTGCCACCGCCGACTCCTTTACGTCACTACCGCTGCTATATATTTCCTCTCCATGCCATCATGGAACAAACAAGAAACCAATCCGGTAACTCGTCTCACCCTCTAGTTACTCTCGATGGCAATCGCCAGCTAT
The DNA here is from genome assembly GCF_006381635.1 of Hibiscus syriacus. NCBI lineage: Eukaryota > Viridiplantae > Streptophyta > Magnoliopsida > Malvales > Malvaceae > Hibiscus > Hibiscus syriacus. The sequence continues at coordinate 7,432,155 of NW_024063392.1, read as the reverse complement.
TTACCGCCCCACCTGTAATCGACGTACCAAGCAGCTCTGTTTTGAAAACCGGATCGGACCGGCCGGTTCAACCGGGAATCGTTACTTAGTCTGATTCAATCTAAACCGGTTGAACCACTATTAGTGAACCGGCCAGAACCGTTGAACCAATCGAACCGGTCCGACTGAAAACCGAAAAAAATCAGGAAAAATCGGGATTTTTGTTTAAAAAAAAATTAAACCAAACAACGTCGTTTGTTAAATGAGCCAAGTCGAACTCGAGTATTGCTGAGCTTGACTCGAACTTAAAAACTTTAAAAGTAAGCTCAACTCAAAACTCACAAGCTAAAAATTATCAAGTTCAACTCAAACTCGAAATATAATATTGAAACTTGAACTCGAAAAGGCTTGAACTCAAAAAAAAATTAGAAGCTCGATTGAAGCCTAAAATTCGAGCTTGATTGAAGTGAAAGAATAGTTATATAATTTTTTATGATTTTTTTAACCCCAAATTTATTTTTTAATTATAGTTATATAATTATATTTATTATTTAATATGTTTTACCTTAAATATTATGTTGTAGTTAATTTGAATCATTTTGTTTCACTTGATTTTATGGTTTTTAACTTATATATGTTATGACTTGCTTTGAATATGACTTGTGATATAAAAAATTATTTTTTATTAAATATTTTTGGTATTTTTATTTAATTTTTTAAATAATTATGACGTCGTCCAGTTCTTCCGACCGGTCGGACCGGTTCGACCGGTTGAACCAGTGAACCGATAGCATGACCGGTTCGTTAACCGGTCCGGTTCTAAAAACCATGCCAAGCAGCTCTAACTCGCTACTGCAACCACCGCCTCCCATTCCCGTTCTCGTTGTTCGCTGTGGTAGCCACCATATGCAACAACAGCACACAAATTCGCCTACTCCCAAGATGGTCCACATTCCGACACCATCCGAAACTTATTCCTCCTCTGATTTTGTGATACACCAGCACAATTCTATCGGTCCATCCAGACAGTGGCAGAACTGACCCTCTTCATCGACAAAGCTGATGTTTTTCATCGCACCATCGGGTTCACAATTCCCAATCCACGGCGAACCAATCTCTATCATTCTCCTTTCAATAAAAAAATACCCAAAAATGATGATGAGGTAAACTCCGAACCCATTGACATTGAACCTTTATTAATGTGGCATCATGTTTTTGGATTTTCAGAAGACTTCGCCACTGGGTTTTCAATTGATACAACAACAAAACCGGCTGTCAATCACGTCTCCTCCTCTCGCCAAACTCGCGGCTAGCACCCACCTTCATCATCATTTGTCGCGAGCTTGGAGGAAGTTCCTTGCACGATGACCACGAACCCAACCCTGCACATTACTCGGAGCATCATCGATGCAGTCACTCTTATTCTGTCCCAATTGAGGAGGTTCTTCAAGGCTATTTGGACTTTGACGACGAGGAAGTTTGGTATTTCGATAGTGTCCGACAACGTAAATTTCAGGTTTGTAAGTACATTCCCGTTCGCACTCATGATTCTTTACATTTACGCAACTCGGTTATGATGTATTTTGATGTGATTGGCTGGAGATTATATTATGAAATTAGATGTAGTACCTATTATGAATTAGTCTTTGAATTTTATACTACATTTACGTTCTTGGTAAATCATATCGTATCTAATGATTCACAGGGTGTTATTGTTTTTTGGTTTCTCGAACAATATTTTACTATGTCTTTAGCAGATTTCAATTTTTCAATGGGGTTCGTGATGAATGTCACGGACCATGATTTTATAACTGCTTTACGTGAGATTTCGTAGGATTTTGATACAGACATAGCTTATGAAGCATTCACCGGCTGAACAAGTTCAACTTTCGATGCTCGCACCACCAAAGGGTGGCATATTCATGATCTCGCTCTCTCCTACATACGCCGGTTCTTGTATACAACTACTCTGGATGTAATGACACCACGTCCTATTTGAGTAAGGTTGAATTCTTTTTCTTATGGTATATGCACACCGGTACGAAGGTAAATTGGGCTTTTGGTTTGCTCACTCCTTCGAGAGCATTGTGCGCTCCGATCGCCCATTAATTCTCGGCTCTTATATTACTCACCTTACATCTCAATTATTTCCATTAACCTTCGATACTACTCAATTTACTTATGCTTTTGCAATGGATCCTTTAGATGCTCGTTGTTTGGATACGATATGTCTTCTAGTAGATACTCTTGTTGCATTATATATCGTTCCTCTCGACACTATTACTCCGTTCAATGCATGTATATTCCTTTGGAGGATGACACCACACGCGGCATCAATAGAGCATCTACCATCATATGTGCATGAAGAGATCCATCAAGTCCACGGCTGACTTGATTCCATTGACACCAACCTCACCGAAATTCTCTTACCTTCACCCAAGTACATCTCGACGCGGCCGCAGTTGTCATTAAATTTGGGAGTATTTTTATTTACTCTCCTATGAATTAATTTTCATATTGGGACAATATGAATTAGTGAAGGGGTGGAATTTAGATCAAATTAATACTTTCTATTCAATTGTGATTGAAATAGAGCCTTTTTTTTGTTCTTTTTTGTTGAAATTTCTTGGTGCCTATTTCTTTGATTTTTCTTGTAAATTTTAGTCTTTCCTTTGTTGGAATTTAAGATTCATGATAGTAATTGGCATAGTTAATTGATTTTCTTAAATTTTCTTGGCATTCCACGAGTTTGATTAGTTGAATTGATTGCATGACTTAGTACAATTAAACATTATATGTGATTTTTTTAGCCCAATGAGCATACATTTGCATTCTGCTTGCTCTTTGTTTAAATTGAGCGTGACGACTAATTATTTACAATCTAGGACTTGTAACGCAATTCCTTTCGAGATTACACAGTTGAATATGATGTTTTAGTGTGATAGGGGCATTAGGATTTAATCCTTTCTCTTCCCCAAAAAAATAGCCTACCCTTTGTTTATTTTCCCCTTAGTTAACCAATTTTGAGCCTTATGTCCTATTCTTTATTTACCACATTGTTAACCTGAGCCAATTTTTTTTATTGACCCTTTTTTCCACCTTTTTTAGGATAGAGGCAAGCTTGTTTCAACACAGAAAAAGGAAATGAAGGGTGAGAAAAAAAATCGAAAAATTCAAAACTGTTCAAATAGTGTATAAAAACAGTGCAGTTTGGTTCGAATGAGTAAAAAAAGTGCAATTTTAGTTTAAATAGAAGAAAAAAGAAAAAGGATTTGAATAAGTTGTTCAAATAGTGGGAAAAAAAGGAGAGAGAAAATTTGGCTCAAACAAAAAAATAGAAAAGTTTAAAAAATTTAGATGGTTGTTTCATTTTTGTTATCTTCTTTTGCTTCCTTTAGATCAAATTCATGGAATGAGCTTATTTTTTTCTTGACTTTTAACCTAATTTTTGGCCTTTATCCTACCCGAACCTTACCCCTGTTACAACCTTTTTGAAAGACCTCTTGATTATTATATCATGTTCATACTTAATATTGGATATTAGATTTATTTACAAGCTTATGGCAATGTGTTGATTAGTTTAGGCTTGAGCGATTCTTTCACCCAAAACATTTGAGCGAAAAGAATGAACCACTGTGAGGTACCGAGTCTTGCTTCTTTGAGATTGATGAATAATTGGAATGTCATGTTTTGCTTAAATTTTCTTTTAGTTATGCCTTTGCTTGATTTTCCTTGGATTTCAACTTTTGCTTTGATTTCAATTTACTTAGAAGTCTTGGAAATTTTGAGAAGTAGGAGATGATAACTTAGATTTTTGACATGTTAATTGAGAAATGCTTGAGGACAAGCATTAAATAAGTGATGGGGAATTTGATTAGTGCTTTAAATAGTTATTATTTTATTATTAATTAGTCCTTGATTTGTTGGGTTTTGTTTCTCATTTTGGCATTTAAACATGTTTTCTGTGCAAGATGTTGGATTTTAGAAACGATATTTAAATGGAGCGATTCTACAATTTTTTAATTTTATGGAATCAAGACCAGCCTGGTGGGCATGACTGTATTTGACGTGGCATCCAGTCAGTAGCTTCTACAAGATTCAGTCAGCAGATTCGTGAAGACAAGAGAGTCAACTACAAATTTGAATTTTAAAATAGGATTTATCTTTATTTTTAGGATTTTATTCAAACAAATTCCAAGAATTATATGTTATCATTTATGCTACATTTTTAGGGTTTTAGGAGAGTATAAATACCCCATCATGGTAAGTTTAAAAACATCATCTTTCATTCTTCGATTAATTTTTTGTTCTTTTCTTTAGTTTTATAAAAATTCATCTTTTTTTATTTAGTTTTCTTTATTTTAAAGTTTTCTTTATTTTCAAAATGCTAAGTATGGTTTCTACCATGCTTAGCTAAGTTTTTCATAGCCAAAGGCTAAAGCGATGACTCAATTCCGATCGTGAGAACTAAAAATCATCTAATACCCTTTGGGTTACATTCTCCATTTTCTAGAATCAAGGATCGACAATCGGCCATCATTTTATAATAAAAAGTGCTTTCTTTTAAAAAAGTGCTCGTTGGATTGATAGTGGTTTTGATTAACAATTGGGAAGAAGGATCGACTTCTAGCACATTTGACTTCCTGTGAACACACTTAGTGGTGGTTCGCTAAGGTAAATTGAGATCGGATTCAATTTTCATTGAGACACTATTCGAGTCAAGGTTTTTCAAATCTTTTAATTGAGTTTGCCTTAGTAACGATTGTCACAATTAGTTCACAAAAGGACTAGCTCCTAGGATTGATTTTGGATGATCGGTTCACTTGAGAGAAAAACAAGTCACATGGGTTAGGCCCTGTAAACTGTAACTGGCATGAATCTGAAGCTAAGATTTTATTCAATGATCCACATAATTTGAGACAAAGCGAAAGCCTGAGGCTGATTTTACCACATAAGTTTTACTTTAGAAACTTTCTTTTCTTTACTTTATTTTCTTTAGATTTAATTTTATTTAATTTTATAATCTTTCAATATACCTGATAACGATCATTTAGCTATCAAAATAACTTCGACTTCTTAATTAAATAGAAAGGAAAATGTAGTATAGAGAAGCAGGGTCGATCCACAGGGACTATGGTTTTTGTGATTTAGTAAAACTGTTTCTTGTTTTAGGAAGAGATGGAGTTCCACGTAAAGTTAAAATGATTTAATAAAATAAAATAGATAATAATAAATAAAAAGGGAAAGAATAAAATAATAAATAGTAATAGTAATAGTAATAAATAAAAAGGGGGTTTTGAATTATTTAAGGAAATATACTTAAATAAAAATTAAATAAACAAATAAATAAAATAACTAAATTGGGATAAAGAAAACTTATTGTGAAAGCAGCCTCAGACTTCAGCTTCGCCTCAAATTCCTCGGATCATCGAAACAGATTTTTACTTCAAGATTCACGTCGGCTTACAAGGACAATTCTTTGCTGCCAACTCGGATTATGTTGTTTCAACAATGACTGATTCCGATCTCAGTTTCCTCTTAGCAAACAATTTTGCTAAGTGTGTTATCGGGAAGTCGAATATGCTTCAATAAGCAAATCCTTCTTCAAACATTAACCATAACAATATCCGGACCAATGTCAAATCGTTTTGATTTGAAAAGTAAGCTAAGAAAACAGAGACAAAAATATGAAGCGATTTAAGTACCTTATAATTCTCATGTTTGAAATTGAGTCTTCGCTTCAGTCTTCGGCTTGAAAGAAATTTAGCTAAGCATGACCAAAGTCATACTTAGCATAATTGAAAACTGTGGGAAAAATAGAGAGAAAGCTAGAGAGAAAAAGAAGATTTTATTCTCAGATGAGAGATATATGTTTCTAGGCTTACCCTGAGAGGGTATTTATAGCCTTCAAATTCCTAAAAACAAGCTAAAACATCTTAAATCCTAATTAAAACACTTAAAACTATTTAAACTAAAATACCTAAAAAATAATAATAATATTTAAAATAATATTCTAAATCCTAATTAAAATAGTAAAACCTATTTAAACTAAAATACCTAAAACAAAGATAAAATATAATGTTTAAAATATTATCCTAAAACTTAATTAAAATACTAAAACTTATTTAAACTAAAATACCTAAAACAAAGATAAAATATAATGTTTAAAATATTATCCTAAAACTTAAGTTTAATCCAAATTCGAATTCTAATCGGCTTTGATTCCGAAAATAAAAAAATTGCAGAATTTTGTCCTTTTTGTGCAATTTTCAGAATCTGACGTCTTGCACAAAAAATAAACCAAAACGAACAATTAAGACACATAAATCAATGATTAAGGAGCATTTTAAAAGCAAAATATTCACTAAATTAAACACTTATCAAATTCCCCCTCACTTATTCAATGCTTGTCCTCAAGCATTCATCAATTAACATATCAAAATCATAAGTTGTCATCTTCAATTTAAATTTATTCCTCAAACTTCCAATCGAATTAAGTCCATGAAATTTTCCGAATTCAAGTTACAATCAAGCAAAGACATAACCAAGAAAATTTAAAGTAAGCAAGATATCCCAATTAATTGCCAATTTCAATGAAACATGACTCAATACCTCACAATGATTCACACATATCCGCTCAAAGTGTTTGGGGTAAATGAAATCGCTCAAACCGAAACTAACCAAAATATTACCATAGGCTTGGAATCCAATCAAGACTCCACTACTAAAATGAACATAGTGCAATAGTCAAGGGGTCTTAAACAATGTGTAATGGGGCTTAGGTTAGGGTAAGGAAAAGTCCAAAAAGAAAGGTTTAAAATGTCGAAACAAGAGATCAAAATAATTAAGAACAATCTACGAATTAACATGAAGTTCAATGAATAACAAAACAAGGAAAAAATAATAGATGAAAGATAATTGAAACGATCGATTTTTCCTTCCTTTTTTTTTGAACAATGGTTTGTTTTTTTTCTTTTTCTTTTTTTTTCTGTTTGAAACAGTGAACAACTTGTTGTTTTGGGATTTTTTTTTTCGTAACAGTGATTTTTTTTTCATTTTTTTCGTGGAACAAGAATGATACAAGATCTCAAGTCTCAGCAAGGGTGTGAAAAGAGAGGAAAATAAAATGAAAGGCTTCGGGTTTAATTATGAGGTGTAAAACAAAGAAAGGAAAATAAAGACTCAACTTTGGTTCACTAGTAGATATATAAACGGGTAGGCTTTTTGGGAAAAGTGAGTTTATCCTAGGTGCCCCTATCACATTAAAACATTACGTTTAACATGTAGTCTTGATATGCATTGTGATTACAAGTTCTAGAATATCCTAATTAGTTCGGCACACACAAGTCAAACAATGAGCAAGAAAGAAAATGTATGCTCGTTAGGCCCAAATCTCACAAGAAAAGTTTATGTGCATTGAGTCAAGTTCATCTTTATCGACAAAAGCATGAAATATCTATACTCAACAAAAAATCACTAGCTATACCAATCACCAATCATGCAAATTAAATTCGATCAAAAACATGGTCATAATCCAAAATAAAGCAAGAGTATAAAACGAAATTCAAGACTAGCAACCAACGATCCTAACACATCAATATCAGAATATCTCAATTTCAAACAATTAAACAAGTCAAGGAAAATTACGACGTCATGCTTATCCTTCCCCCCTCCCACTTATTATGTTCTGTCCCAAAACGTATATCAAATTTAAAAATAAAGAGAGGGAAAAAGGATACTCCCTAATCTAGTGGCGACCGTTGCCAAGTTGAGACGAGCTGCTGTAGAGTAGAATTTTCGATACTGCACTGTTCTGTTCGAACTTTTCTGCACAGTTCGAACCAAATCTGTTTTTTTGCACTACATTGTTAGAATATGTTGTGTATTTTTCTGCACTGTTCGAACCAAATCAGTTTTTTTTTGCACTGTTCTGTTCGAATTTTTCTGCACATTTCGAACCAAGTCATTTTTTCTGCACTGTTTTTTTCCCGTTAAATATTCGATTGGAATTTGGATCTGTTCAGAGAAAAATAAATAAATAGAATGAAAATAAAGTTTGCTAAAAAAATAAAATAAAACGAAAATAAAATGAAAAATAAAAAATAGAACAAAATGTGTTGCCTCCCATCAAGCACTTTTGTTTAACGTCGTTAAGCCTGATTTTTCAAAGTGCGGGTTCCTCTAAATTGATTTCTTAGAACTCCGATCTACTCACCGTTCAGCGTCCGTTTGACGAACCGAAACCACCATCGTGTTCGTTGTCGACCGATGAACAAAACCCCTCAAACCTTTCATCGTGAATCGTCATCGTTCGTCGTTAATTTCAGTCGGAAGTATCGTCAGTTTTAACTCGAATTCATTTGGTTTTTCGTCGATTCACGATGATCTGACCATCCGTTTTCAACACCTCCCATTCTATCGCATTCCTTGCATCGTTTCAAGTTCACCGATGTTCGCCGTTCAAAAATGTAAACCGAGCTTGGTAAGTGTCTATAAATGCCTTAAAATAATTTTTAGAAATTTTTCGGGAATGTTTCTTACACTATATTACTGTTCAAGCGCCGCCACTACGTAGGGAAGTTCTATTTTGTAATTAATTTCTCTTAGGGTGATATTTGTGTAAATTTTGGGTGCTAGTTTTGTAAATATTTTTCGAAGGGTGCCTAATTTGTAATTAATTTCTATTAGGGTGATATTTGTGTAAAATCATTTACCGCTGATCGCCATCGACTTTGATCGAAAAAGTTAAAATTTTTGAAAACCATATTTTTTTTGTGTCCTGAGTTCGATTCCGCAGTATGTTTTACCAAATTCGGACCCGAATGCCTCAAATTTTCTAGTCAAACCCTTTGACTTTGACCGAAAAGTCAAAATTTTTGAAAAGTCATTTTATATTTTTCGACGTCCTGAATCCGAATCCAAAGTTTGTTTTGCCAAATTCGAACCTGGTAAGCTGTTTTTCACTGATTTATCACCCGATTTGATCCGTTTTTCGGAATTAAGCTCCGTTTTTTGATGTAATTTCTGTTGATATGCATCTGAGGAATTATTGGAAGATGATTTCAAGATCGAGGCGTTTGAATCGAATTTAATGGTCGATCAGTATTGCACGGAAATTGAGGTAATACTTTACTACCTCTTTATGCTTTATGGAACATGTGAATATCGATAAATGCATGAATAAGATAATATTGGTCTCATATGTGTAGTTAATTAATTTCTACACTCGATCCAAATACGATAAAAATTCGGTAAATAATTATGGTTTAGATGACTTTCGTAAGAAATTGATGGATTGTTAGAATTAAAATTACAAGTTCTGTGTTTAGTGATAAAGGAATCATCTTGGATATGTTACTTATAATTTATTTCATCAAATGTTAAATGTTAAAGGTACTTGGATGAGAAATTATGAGAATACTCCGGTAGGGTAAAATTACGAAAATACCCTTATGTTACAAAAAGACAAGATTTGACTATGGAAGTTGGATAAGAGGTTTTTAAAGACATATTGATATGATGAAACTATTGACGTGCATAAAAAATGTTAGTTTTGCTTAGAAATTATAGATAACCGATTTTTAACCTAAGAAGATTTATGCAAGATGCTAGAAGTTTGTTAAGGGAATCATTTCAAAATCAGAGAATGTTTGGGAAAATAATTAACCATAGGATCTCTAACTTATAATTATTTTCGTTAAGAGTTAATACCGGAGTTATCTGGTTAATAAACTACGAAAATGCCCTTGAGTGGTAAAAATAGTCCGAGTTGACCCTGAATGAGAAAGTACTTTAAGGATTCGTACTTAACTCGATAAATTACAGATTTAATTGGTAAGATCCTATCTTTTTAAAGAAAAATTCATGATATTCCGTTTGTAAAATCTGAGAAGGCACTTGACCCAAAAATATCCGAGTTATGAGTAAATACCTGAAGAACAATTTATCGGGGGTGTTCTTTTGTCAGAATTGTTCGAAAGGACTGAAATAAATGATAAGTTTGAATTAAATAATACGATCGGACGGAAGGAAATGATTGTCATACACTGGATCTGTAAAATGACCAAAATATCCCTGGAATGGAAATGACTCAAGAATAATTGGGTATCATCAAGCTCTTAAATGAATGGAATATAACTGAACACCAAAATGGCCAAAATACCCTTATGGCCTAGACTAAGTAGATATTTTGGATTAATTAAGGAATCCAAGTAAATATGGGTGTTGTAATACCCTTAAAAGTTATGGAACACAACTTAAGTGAGCCGACCAACCTTAATGACACGTTAGTACCTGAATGACATAGATATCACTTGAATGTGCGTTCGTCTCCTCAAGTTTGGATTGATGATGATTTTGGAAGTACTCAACTCAGCTAAGCTCAACTCTAGATCACATCCAATACTAATATTCGTTAGATAAATCAACCACGAAGATCAAATTGAATTGACCAAAAGTACATTATCTATATGAAATTCAGAAGCGTTAGAATTACTCTGGGAGATTCTGAAGTAACTGGAATGGATTTGACTGTTAAATGAAATAAGTAACCTCAATGACTAAGGATTAAGTAAGTGATTTGGATGAGTCTGGAAACGTTAATGAACATACATGATCTAATGTTCTTATGGGTCATGAACTACAAATCAAGCACGTCAGCAATTCATGATATCGTGGAAGCGTGGAAACGAAATTAAGAGCATTGGAATATCTGTTAGTTTCCTTAAGATCTATTCAGTGATGATTCTGAAGATGATCTATGGATAAGATTTTTTGGTATTAAATAGGGAATACCTGAAGGACAAAGAATGAACCGGTCAACATGCATTAGTTTTTGGAGTTGTTCAGTTTGAGTTATTTCGATAATCCGATAGATCGACACAGACTGTAAATGTTCTGAACCTTCATTTCTTCCTTAGCAGCTCAAGTCTCATTATGAATAATTGATGATTTCATTAGTTATTAAACTCATCCAATAGTAATTCTAAATTACAACATTCTATCGGTATATTAAAGATCTGTATTTCTCTGCCTGCTAAGATTATCCAGTACCTCTAAATAATATTTGTAAACTTTGGTGTGTTCCCTAATCACTTGAATATTTTATATGATTTCCGATTTGAATTTTGTTATGATAACTGATATAGATTCTGATATGATACTTGACCTGGATTCTGATCTAATATTTGACATGAATTCTGATATGATACTTGACCTGAATTATGTTTTGATTTTGATATATCCGTTTACGAACGAAACATGTTTAATTTGGGGGGTATTGTTGGAGGAAGAATACTTTCAGGTTCCTCGGCTTTGTGCTCAAGGCATTACTGGACGTGACGGGGTTGTATGGTTTTGGGAAAGCTACACATTTTGTTCGTGACGGATGGGGGTATATATATATATGTTTTAAAAGAATCTATATTTTTTTACTGGTTTTACGGGAACACAATAGATACTCTATTCTGATCTCCTGAACCTAGACATCCAAAATATTTCCCTAAACTAAATGCTTACCATCTCTTACTACCTAAAATATCCGTAGGATCTCTGCTCAGCATAAAGATCTGTAGATGTCTGAACCGATAAGGAAATATATGTTTATCTGTATCTACACGCCTTCAGCATCATCTGGTAGTTCTATATTACTGAGTTTTCCGAAGCTCACTCTATTACTCAACATTGCAGGTTAAAAGAATTGTACCAGTGCAGTTATCGACTTCGGTAAGGGAGTTCTTCCGGTGTTGTTTACAGAGTATGGTGCGTATGATTAGGGGGCATGTAATTGTATTTTGTTTTAAAACAAGTATGAAAATCTATTTTATTTTTGAATACTGATAAATGATTTTATGAGTTTACATGTTTGATAAAAAGTTTTAAATTTTCTGTTATTTTTACACTGGGTCACTCCGGTGGCCCTAATGTGACACTCCAGATCGGATCGGTTTACCTGTGTCGGTCTGAGGGGGTTACATTTAGTGGTATCAAAGCTATGGTTGAGTCAAATTTTTCCAAAAAGATCGGTCATCCGAATTTCAAAAAGATGTCTGATTAGTACATGCCCCTAGACTACAATTGTACTTCTCTGAGCCGGAACTCCAAGGCTGAGTCCCTATCTGTAATGAGCAAACCTAAGTTTTCATCCGTTAGGACTCTATCATTTTATAAAGGAATACCAGTAACGTCTATCTAAATTCTGTAATGTACTACACGAGCCATGTGAGAGTTACTTATCTGAGAAATTCTGACCCGACACTGGAAATGAAATTGGGGTATGCTACTGCTCTATGGAGCCTATTCTTATGACCAAGACTGAATTGGTTACTCAAGGAAATTTTTATTTCAGATTCTTTTATTAAAATGAGGGAGAGTTCTGATAAGAATGTATACTCAACTGGTTAAGGATTAGTGGAGGATCCATATTTCTATAAAAGTTACTTGATGATATGAAAGAGCTAATGGAAGTTTCATTTCTGCAATTCTGTGACATTAATGAATTTCGAGGACGAAATTCTTTTAAGGAGGGGAGAATTGTAACACCCCAATTTAGGGGCTAAATTTTAGAAATTATAAAGTATTAGATTTAATTGGTATTTTGGATGAAAATTGAGGATTAAATTAAAAAATCGTAAAGTTGGCAGACCATTATAAGAAGTGCAGGGAGTTCAGTGGCTCATCTCATAGTTTAACCATTTTTCTTTAGGAGAGAATTATAAACTTTATCCCCGTGTTACAGATTTCATTTTTTCCAATTTTTCTTTTCCCCTCAACCCCTTTGAACTTCGATCTACTCACCGCCCAACTTCCGTTTGACGAACCAAAACCACCATCGTGTTTGTTGTCGACCGATGAACAAAACCCCTCAAACATTTCGTCGTGAATCGTCGTCGTTAATTTCAGTCGGAAGTATCATCGGTTTTAACTCAATTTTAATTGGTTTTTCGTCGATTCACGACGATCCAACCATCCGTTTTCGACACCTCCCGTACCATCCTATTCCTTGCATCGTTCCGAGTCTACCAGCATTCACCGTTTCTCCGACATCGCTGGCGAGTGGAGGGGTAAAAAAGTTAAAGTTTTCGATGTTTCGGAATCGAGCTCTCCACCGTTCAAAATTGTGAACCGAGCTTGGTAAGTGTCTCAAAATGCCTTAATAATTTTTAGAAATTTTTGAGAATATTTCCGACACCGTATTAATGTTCACACGTCGCCACTGCGCATAGGGAAGTTCTATTTTGTAATTAATTTCTGTTAAGGTGATATTTGTGTAAAATTCGGGTGCTAGTTTTGTAAATATTTTTAGAAGGGTGGCTAATTTGTAATTAATTTTTGTTAGGGTGATATTTGTGTACAATCGTTGACCGTTGACCGTTGATCGACCGTTCACCGTTGACTTTGACTGAAAAAGTCAAAATTTTCGAAAAATAATATTTTATATTTTTCGACGTACTGAGTTCGATTCCGCAGTCTGTTTTGCCAAATTCGGACCCAAAGGCCTTAAAATTTCCAATCAAACCCTTTGACTTTGACCGAAGAGTCAAAATTTTTGAAAAGTCATTTTTATTTTTCGACGTCCTAAATCCGAATCCGAAGTCCGTTTTGCCAAATTCGAACCTGATAAACTATTTTTCACTGATTTGTCACTCGATTCGATCCGTTTTTCGAAATTAAGCTCTGTTTTTTTATGTAATTCCTATTGATATGCATCTGAGGAATTATTGGAAGATGATTTCAAGATCGAGGCGTTCGAATGGAATTTAATGGTCGATCAGTATTGCATGGAAATCGAGGCAATACTTTACTACCTCTTTATGATTTATGGAACATGCGAATATTGATAAATGCATGAATAAGATAATATTAGTCTCATATGTGTAGTTAATTAATTTCTACACTCGATCCAAATACGATAAAAATTCAGTAAATGATTATGGTTCAGATGACTTTTATAAGAAATTGATGGATTGTTAGAATTAAAATTACAAGTGTTGTGTTTAGTGATAAAGGAATTAGGTTGGATCTGTAACCTATAATTTATTTCATCAAAGGTTAAATGTTAAAGGTACTTGGATGAGAAATTATGAGAATACTCTGGTAGGGTAAAATTACGAAAATAACCTTATGTTATAAAAACTTAAGATTTGACTATGGAAGTTGGATAAGAGATTTTTAAAGATATATTGAGCTGATAAAACTACTGATGTGCATAAGAAATGCTAGTTTTACTTAAAAAATATAGATAACTGGTTTTTAACCCAAGAGGATTTATGCAAGATGCTAGAAGTCTGTTAAGGGAATCATTTCAAGATTAGAGAATGTTCGGGAAAACAATTAACCATAGGATCTCTAAATTATAATTATTTTCGTTAAGAGTTAACACCGAAGTTATCTGGTTAAGAAGCTACGAAAATGCCCTTGAGAGGTAAAAATAGTCCGAGTTATCCCTGAATGAGAAAGTACTTTAAGAATTCGTATTTAACTCGATAAATTACGGATTTAATTGTTAAGATCCTATCTTCGTACAAAAAAATTCATGATATTTCTTTTGTAAAATCTAAGAAGGCACTTGACCCGAAAATATCCGAGTTATGAGTAAATACCTGAAGAACAATTTATCGAGGGTGTTCTTTTGTCAGAATTGTTCGAAATAACTGAAATAAATGATAAGTTTGAATTAAATAATAAGATCGGACGGAAGAAAATGATTGCAATACACTGGATCTATAAAATGACCATAATATCCCTGGAATAGAAATGACTCAAGAATATCACCAAGCTCAGAAATGATTGGGTATCCTCGAGCTCTGAAATGAATGTAATAGAACTGAACACCAAAATGGCCAAAATACCCTTATGGCCTAGACTAAGTAGATGTTTTGGATTAATTAAGGAATCCAAGTAAATATGGGTGTTGTAATACCCTTAAAAGTTATGGAACACAACTTAAGTGAGTCGATCAACCTTAATGACATGTCAGTACCTGAATGACATAGATATCACTTGAATGTGTGTTCGTCTCCTCAAGTTTGGATTGATGATAATTTTGGAAGTACTCAACTCAGTTCAGCTCAACTCTAGATCACAACCGGTACTAAGAAATGAATATTTGTTAGAGAAATTAACCACGAAGATCAAATTGAATTGACCGAAAGTACAATACGTATCTGAAATTTAGAAGCGTTAGAATAACTCTGAGAGATTTCGAAGTAACTGGAATGGATTTGACTGTTAAATGAAATAAGTAACCTCAATAACTAAGGATTAAGTAAGTGATTTGGATGAGTCTGGAAACGTTAATGAACATACATGATCTAATGTTATTATGGGTCATGAACTACAAATCAAGCACGTCAGTATTTCATGATATCGTGGAAGTGTGGAAAAAAATTAAGAGCATTGAAATATCTGTTAGTTTCCTTAAGATCTATTCAGTGATGATTCCAAAGATGATCTATGGATAAGAATTTTTGGTATTAAAGAGTGAATACCTGAAGGACAAAGAATGAACCGGTCAACATGCATTAGTTTTGGGAGTTGTTTAGTTTGAGTTATTTCGATAATCCGATAGATCGACACAAACTCTAAATGTCTTGAACCTTCATTTCTTCCTTAGCAGCTCAAGTCTCATTATGAATAATTGACGATTCTGTCAGTTATTGAACTCATCTAATAATAATTCTATATTATAACATTCTATCAGTATATTGAAGATACGTATTTCTCTGCCTGCTAAGATTATCCAATACCTCTAAATAATATTTGTAAACTCTGGTGTGTTCCCTAATCACCTGAATATTTTATATGATTTTCGATTTGAATTTTGTTATGATAGCTGACATAGATTCTGATCTGATACTTGACCTGGATTCTGATCTGATATTTGACATGAATTCTGATCTAATACTTGACCTGAATTATGTTTTGATTTTGATATATCCATTTACGAACGAAACATGTTTTATTTGGGGGGTATTGTTGGAGGAAGAATACTTTCAGGTTCCTCGGCTTTGTGCTCAGGGCCTTACTGGACGTGACGGGGTTGTATGGTTTTGGAGAACCTATACGTTTTGTTCGTGACGGATGGGGGTATATATATATATGTTTTAAAAGAATCTATATTTTTTACTAGTTTTACGGGAACACAATAGATACTCTATTATGATCTCCTGATCCTAGAGATCCGAAATATTTCCTTGAACTAAACGCTTACCATCTTTTACTACCTGAAATATCCATAGGATCTCTGCTCAACATAAAGATCTGTAGATGTCTGAACCAATAAGGAAATATATGTTTATCTGTATCTGCACGTCTTCAGCATCATCTGGTAGTTCTTTATTACTAAGCTTTCCGAAGCTCACTTTATTACTCAACATTGCTGGTTAAAAGAATTGTACCAGTGCAGTTATCGACTTCAATAAGGGAGTTCTTTCGGTGCTGTTTACATAGTATGATACATGTGATTAGGGGTCATGTAATTGTATTTTATTTTAAAGCAAGTCTGAAAATCTATTTTATTTTTGAATACTGATAAATTATTTTTTGAGTTTACATGTTTGATAATTTTTTTAAATTTTCCGCTATTTTTACAGTGGGTAGCTTCAGTGGCCCTAATGTGACACTCCAGATCGTATTGGGTTACCTATATCGGTCTGAGGGGGTTACAGATGTTCTAACTCAACTGGTAAATGTCATGGTTTACCGAAAACAAGCCGGTATGGTGACATCTCAATGGGATTTTTATAATCAGTTCGATATGCCCGAAGTGCATCGGTTAATTTTAAACTTCAATCCTTTCTGTCTGGTTTAAGAATTTTCTCAAGAATTGTTTAAATTTCCCGATTTGATACTTCTGCCTGTCTATTTGTTTATGGATGGTAAGTAGTAGAAATTCTTTGAGTTACTCCAAAAAAATTTCATTACCGACTCGATCACTCGGTTTATGAAATATGTTCCTCTGTCGCTTATTATAGCCCGTGAAATGCCATATTTTTTAAAAAATTAACTATAATTTTAGCATCATTATTCTGAGTGGCCTTAGCTTCCATCCATTTAGAAACATAATCTACAGCTGAAATAATATAAGTATTTCCAAATGATTAAGTAAAAGGACCCATATAGTCGATTCCCCAAACATAAAAAATTTCACAAAATTGTATAGAATTAAGCATCATTTCATTCCTACAACTTAAATTACCTGTACGTTGACATCTTTCATAAGTTTTATAAAATAGATAAGAATTCCAAAAGATGTTAGGCTAATAGAAACCACATTCAAGAATTTTATGGGGGTGTACGATTTGTCCCAAAATGACCATCGCAAGAGTAAGAATGACAAAATTGCAAAATTGAATTTACCTCACTTTCGGCAATACATCACCGAATTACCTGATCCGAGCAGTGCTTCCATAAATAAGGATCATTCCAAATATATTATATGGATTATCGTTTAATTCGATTGATTTCAGCTATCGGCAAATCAAATGGTAACTTACCTGTGGCCAAATAATTAACCATGTCCACAAACCATGGAGTTATGCTTTGCGCCATCATCAATTTTTCTTTAGGAAATTCTTCTCTAAGTGGCGAGTTGGATGTGGAAAGGGGAATTCGACTCAAGTGATCCGCTACCAGATTTTTGCATTCCTTTTTGTCTTTGATTTCCAAGTTAAATTCCTGTAAAAGCAGGATCCATCATATAAGCCTTGGTTTTTCTTCCTTTTTGCTCATCAAATACCTTATAGTTGCATGGTCAGAAAAACAATAATTTTAGTGTCAAGGAAATAAGATCTCAATTTTTCTAAAGAAAAAATTATAGCAAAAAGTTCTTTTTCCGTAGTTGAATAATTTTTCTGAGCTGAGTCCAAAGTTCAGGATGCATAGGCTATGACATTAGGTTCTTTCCTTATTTTATGGCCGAGAACGGCTCCAACACTAGTATCTGATGCATCACACATAAGTTCAAAGGGATAATTCCAATCTGGCGGCTGAACAATTGAAACTAAAATAAGCTTTTCCTTTAATGAATCGAAGGACTCCTTGCATTTTGAATTAAAGTCAAAGTCTTGATCTTTTTGAAGTAGATTGCATAAAGGTTGTGTTATCTTCAAAAAGTCCTTAATAAACCTATTGTAAAATCCTGCATGGCCAAGAAAAGAATGAATTTCCCTCACAGTTGTGGGATAAGGAACTGAGCGTATAACATCTATTTTAGCTTTATCAACCGCAATCCCTTTTGAGGAAACAATATGACCTAAAATTAAACCTTTATCAACCATAAAATGACATTTTTTATAGTTTAAAACAAGGTTATATTCTAAGCATCTTTTAAGCACAATAGTTAAATTATCAAGACAATCATTAAAAAAGTTACCATAAACCGTGAAGTCATACATGAAGACTTCAATTCCTTTCTCCACATAGTCATAAAATATACTTAACATGCATCTTTGGAAGGTGGCCAGCACGTTACAAAGACCAAAGGACATTCGTCTATATGCTAATGTACCGAAGGGACAAGTAAAAGTCATTTTTTCTTGATCTTCTAACGCTACTGGGATTTGGAAAAAACCTAAAAAACCATCAAGGGAACAATAATGAGTTTTCCCAGCTAATCTTTCAATCATTTGGTCTATTAAAGGAAGAGGAAAATGGTCTTTTCAAGTAAGAGAGTACAACTTCCTATAATCAATACAAACTCGCCATCCATTTTGAACTATTGTTAGCACTAACTCCCCTTCTTGATTTTCGACCACTGTGACTCCCGTTTTCTTGGGAACAATATGAATCGGACTTATCCAATTACTATCTGATATCAGATAGATTACATAAACATCAAGAAGTTTCTGAATTTCCTTCTTCACTACTTTCATCATCGGTGGATTTAATCGACGTTCTCGTTCTCGTGATGGCTTTACTCTTTCTTCGAATTTGATCTTATGCATGCAAGTCGAGGGACTTAATCCTTTAATGTTGGAAATGGTCCATCCTATGGCTTCTTTGTGAGAGCTCAATACTGCTACCAAAGCTTCCTCTTCTCCTTCGGATAATTTACTTGAGATGGTCATTGGTAAGGTTCCATTTTCTCCCAAAAAGGTATATTTCAAATGTTCCGGTAATTGCTTTAATTCTACCTCAGGTGCCTGCAAAACATAAGGTAAAATTTTAGTTTTAGAGGAAGATAAAAATAAATCAGAATTTATTGAATTAATATTTTCAAACTCCCTTTCTTCCTCTTCATGACAAAGTTCAGGATCCTTAAAAAAATCATAAGAAAAAGTAGATTCAATATATTCATCAATTAAAGGATCTATAACATCAACATAATTAATTCTTTCAACATGATCAGGGCATTTCATTGCCTTGTAAATATCAAATTCAACAATCTCACCATCAAATTCCATTGTTAGTATATCACTTCTAACATCGATCTTTGTATGTGATCTGCTTAGGAAGGCTCGGCCTAAGAGTACCTCGGAATAAGAATCCGACCTATCATGTTCCTTGTCAATGACATAGAAATCAGCAAGAAAAAATAATACATTGACCTTTACCAAGACATTTTCCATTACTCCTACTGGATAGATCACAGATCGATCAACCAACTGTATGGTTATTCCTGTTTCCTTCAAAGGCTCGTTAGTAATCATTTTATAAATAGAAAATTGTATAACATTGATTGAAGCTCCTAAGTCACACATTTCACGTGTAATTTTAAAATCGCCTATTTTACAAGGTATAGTGAACATACCTTGATCCTTTATCTTTGGTGGGAGCTTTCGTTGAAAAATTGTTCATGCCCTATTAATTTTCTCTTTGTATTGCAAAGTTCTTTTAAAAATTGAGCATACCTTGGTACTTGTCGAATGACTTCAAGAAGAGGTTTGTTGACTTGAACTTTTTGAAACACCTTTAAGATCTCCTTTTCTCCATCTCTTTTATCACGCTTCATCAACCTTGATGGGAAGGGTAGGGTGATGGCGTAATTTCATGAGAAGAAAGAGAAAGATGTGAGTCAGACGTACCTTGTATTTATGAAGGTGGCGTGTCCTCTTGTTCTTCCTGATGTGCGACTTTTCTGCTAGAACTTCAGATGAGAAAACGTTTCCACTTTGGAGTATGATGGCACTAACATTCTTTCTCAAATTTAACTCTGTTTGACAAGGTAGTCTTCCTTGTGATTTCAATTTTCCTATAGTTTGAGCTAGTCAGCTTAATTGGTTATCTAACTCTTGAAGATGTGTTTCGTTTCGGCTTTGGAATTTTTCCTGGGATTCAATTTACTTTTCTTGTGAAATTGCTAACTTCCCTATGAGTTCCTCCAATGATGGTTTTTGTGTTTGCTGTTGAGGAGGATAAGTTGGTATTTAATTTGCTGCATAGATGAAGTTTGGGTGGTCTCGTCATCCTGGATTATAAGTATTGTTGTATGGGTTGTATTGTCTTTGTGGAGGACCTGGAAAGTTCCCTACGGTATTGATTTCTGCATTGCCTCTTTCTTGTATCAGTGGGCAGCAATCCGTCGGATGATCTAGCTTGGTGCATATCCCACATGCTCTTGTTCCTCCAGATTTTCCTGCAACAAGTGAATTAACTACTTCAATTAATTTATCTAACTTATTTTCAAGGGAAAATGTACTTATCTCGTGAACCCGTCGGCTGGGTTCACTTGAAAACTGTTGAGAGTTGGCTGCCATGGTTGAAATCAATTCCCTTGTTGTGGTTGGGGGTCATGTTGACTAATGCTCCTCCACTGGCGGCATCTACCATCTTCATCTCCATAGGCAAAAGTCTTTCATAAAAGTATTGAATTAACATTTGCTCACTTAATCCGTGTTGTGGACAACGTTGCAAAGATTTTTAAATCATTCTCAATAGTCATAAAAACTTTCTTCTCTCTTTTCCTGAATGGAAAGAATGCTCATTCGCAACTCGCTTGCTTTAGCCGCTGAAACGAACCTGTCAAGAAAAATTCGATTCATGTCAGCCCATGAATTAACTGAATTTGGAAGTAAATAAAATAATCAATCTTTAGCCAAGTCGGCTAAAGAAAAAGGGAAAGCTCTTAATTTAATTTGATCATTGGTAACTCCATGTGGTTTCATGCTAGTGCAAACCATGTGGAATCCCAACAAGTGTTTGTACAGATCTTCAGTGGGAAAGCCGTGGAAAGTGGGAAGAAGATGAATGAGTTCCATCTTTAATTGAAGCGGAGTCCCGCCACTAGGAAAATTGATGCATAATGGCGTTTGAGTGATAGGAGTTGTGGCTAGTTCTCAGATTGTTTGTTATTCTTCAGCCATCAGAATGTTGTATGCGACTTCTTCAGAGTCCGGATTTGATTATGTTTTTGATCTCTACTCTTGTTCTTCTTGTCTTTTTCTATTCTCTCGAAGCGTTTATGCGTGGATTCTTCGTGCTCGTGCTTCGATCTTCGGATCTAGATCTATTAATTCACCTGGATTCCTTCTGGTCATTAATCAAAAACTAGAAAAATAAATCAGTACTTGCCGTTAGTCCCCGACAACGACGCCAATTTGATAACCGTAATTTAGCTATCAAAATATTTACGGCTTCTTAATTAAATAGAAAGGAAAAGTAGTATAGAGAAACAGGGTTGATCCACAGGGACTATGGTTTTTGTGATTTAGTAAAATTGTTTCTTGTTTTAGGAAGAGATAGAGTTCCAGGTAAAGTTGAAAAGATTTAATAAATAAAATAGACAATAATAAATAAAAAGGGAAATAATAAAATAATAAATATTAATAGTAATAAATAAAAAAGAGGGTTTTAAATTATTTAAATAAGTATAATTAAATAAAAATTAAATAAACAAATAAATAAAATAACTAAATTGGGATAAAGAAAACTTATTGTAAAAGCAGCCTCAGACTTCAGCTTAGCCTCAAACTCGTCGGATCATCGAAACATATTTTTACTTCAGGATTCACGTAAGCTTACAAGGACAATTCTTTGCTACCAACTCGGATTATGTTGTTTCAACAATGACTGATTTCGATCTCAGTTTCCTCTTAACAAACAATTTTGCTAAGTGTGTTCTCAGGAAGTTGAATATGATTCAATAAGCAAATCCTTCTTCAAACGTTAACCATAACAATATCTGGACCAATGTCGAATCGTTTTGATTTGAAAAGTATGCTAAGAAAACATAGAGAAAAATCCAAAGCTATTTAAGTATCTTACAATTCTCACGTTTGGAATTAAGTCTTCGCTTTAGTATTCGGCTTGAAAGATATTTAGCTAAGCATGACCAAAGTCATACTTAGCATAATTGAAAAGTATGCAAAAAATAGAGAGAAAGCTACAGAGAAAAAGAATATTTTATTCTCATATGAGAGAGATATGTTTCTAGGCTTACCCTGAGAGGGTATTTATAGCCTTCAAATTCCTAAAAAGAAGCTAAAACATCTTAAATCCTAATTAAATCACTTAAAACTATTTAAATTAAAATACCTAAAAAATAATAATAATATTTAAAATAATATTCTAAATCCTAATTAAAATACTAATACCTATTTAAACTAAAATACCTAAAACAAAGATAAAATACAAAAATAATATCCTAAAACTTAATTAAAATACTAAAACTTATTTAAACTAAAATACCTAAAACAAAGATAAAATATAATGTTTAAAATATTATCCTAAAACTTAAGTTTAATCCAAATCCGAATTCTAGCCGGCTTTGATTCCGAAAATAACAAAAACTACATAATTCTGTCATTTTTCTGCAATTTCCAGAATCTGACGTCCTGCACAGAAAATGAATCAAAACGAACAATTAAGCCACAAAAACCAATGATTAAGGAGTAATTTAAAAGCAAAATATTAACTAAATTAAGCACTTATCAATCCCCCATTTTTATCTTTTATTTTCGCCTAGATTTAGATTAAAAACAACTACATCAACAACTTCCTTAGTCCATGTGGATCGACTCTTTTTCTCACTATTCTATATTATTTTATTATTTTGAGATTAAGGATAAATTATTTAACATGAAATCAACACGTGTTAATATGAATATCTATATCAGAGAGAAAGGTAGACTAAAGAGATGTTGATTATGTAGGGGTGAAGGTCATTAAAAAAATTTCTAAACCTACCACGATACAGAGCTCAATAATAATCTTATTTCTATTTGAATGAATATTTGAATTTCTTGCCTATTTTTATTTGAATGAATATTTTGTTTTGCTTATTTAGTTTTTGAATGAATATGATGGATATCAATATTTGAATGAATATGATGAATATCTATATTTGAATAAATGTTTATAAACCCTATTTTTATTTGAATGAATGTTTATAAACCCTATCTATATTTGAATGAACATTATAATGTTTGTAAACTTTATAATTTGAACTTGATTATTTAATAATTTTAAATCAACATAATTATACTTTAATCTTACTTTCAACTTAAAAATTATCAATTTAAACATATAAGTCGTCATTTGAAGAAAAATTTATTTTTAATATTAATTTTTCGTAAAAAAACTAAGGAAGTGTTTGTAATTCTTGTCTGTGCCAAGATGTTGTTGAATGATAATATCAAGGCGCACGTCGATTTCGTTGTGTTCGTTGCGGTTACTTAGGAGTGTGGTCATCTAGCCAACATGCTCATTCATTAAGGCCGAATGCTCTAATGTTGTAAATATACGTCCACCACTCTGCTTTCTCATCCCCGTTGGAAATATAAGACATAAATAGTTGTATTTAATATCATAGATGTTATGTCATCAAAATCAAATGTCGGTCTAAACATGGAAGAGTAAATGGGTGATTGAGGCGGAATAAACTCATGTACGTAGGTAGTAATAGTAGAATCATCAAACACTTGATGAATTGAAGAGTCACCGTCCACTGGTGTATTACCCCTTTGCCATATAACCAGAATCGATCTTGGATTAATATTCTCATCACACATAGGCCATGTTGATATTGTTTCTCTTGAAGGTTGTGATGAGTTATTATCTAATGGTATTATTTTCCCTTCTTATTGAGATGAATTCTCACTCCCACTCGATTCAAAATTTTCACGTTTACTATTTTTTTCTTATATTGTTTTAATTTTATCCTTTTCATGGTTGTTGTCAAGTACGACTTCTGTTATCCCAATAATAAATAAGGTAAGTTGAAGTTTAAAAATCAAAATCATCATCTTGTATGGGATTAAGATTTGACATCATATATGTTCTATTGTTCCAAAGATTGATATAGTAGGCATACTTCGTAACCCAATCCATAGGGTGTCCACCCTGTCCATCTAATATATGGAGATCATCATGATTGTCTAGAATTCGATGAATAGGCTGGTGAAAGTCGAATTGCCTCAACACTCTATCGGTCCACTAGAACTCAACGAAAGTAAAATGGATCAACGATGTAACAACACACCAATATTCACAATCCTCCCAAATATGTTGTGCATGTGACGACACATATGATATTATTTCTCTATCTTCGCATAACCTCCAAATAAAATATAAAAGAAAATTATATGATTATAAATATATATATATAAATTTTAAATAAATAAATAATATAATAAGGCAAAATTTCATAAATATTATATATCTTTTTTTCTTTTAATGTCGCTCTTCATTTTAAACTCCTTCAATTATTATGCATTAACCTTGTTTTTTCTATTTTATGCCTCTATCTATGTACCAAATAAACTAATGTTTGATAATGTTTTTCATATTCAAAAAAATAAATAAATTCTAACTAATATTTTAAATCAAAATATTACCTTCCAGCAATAGGAAAGTCAACCATAATTCGACTAATCGGTGTTAAAAATTGAAGTCTATGTCAAGCTCACGATCGTAGTAACATCAGACATTAACTAATTTCCATTATAACCGTATTGTTTATGATTAGTGAAGCCTTGCATATCTCGTGGTACAAGAATCAATATAATTGATCCCTAACTATATTTATTGGTATTCCAAAAGAATTCCAAAAATGATAGATATTGTATGTGAACTAGACTATCGGATTTATCCAACATTAAAATCCCCTCAATCAGTTGGAGTATATATGCTTGAGTTACATATAAAAATTCATGTTTGATACTATGATGATCGAGCTTAAATTTATTCTACAACTATGATAGCCTCAAACGTGACCCTTTTAAAACTGTTGGTGGTGGTGTCTTCCCGAGGTACTTCTCACAAATTAAAATCGGGTCCTTTTCATTTTTTCCTCACCATTGTCAGCCTACTTATCGGGATCTCGAGTTGTATGACCACATCCTCGAGAGTGGTCTTACATTCTCAACACGATAGATGAAATGTATGTGTTTTGGTCTCTACCATTCAATCAATGCACTACTCAAACTAAGGACCAGGTTGTACACTCGAAGAAATGTCACATCGTAAAATCTTGATGGATAATACGATAGTATGGTTTATCATAAACATTGAGTAGATTACGAAGATGTTGTTGCTTATCTTCCTATAATTAATTAATTTATGAAATTAATCATAAAATATATTTTTCATGTTTTATAATTCATTTTCAAATAAAACATATTACAAAATATTGATATCAACGTTTCCAAATAAGTAAAAATATATTGATCATCTAGTCTCAAAAGTTGATTTTGTGTTGTCATACTTCAATAAATATGTAGAAAATTTTCAAATATTTTCTAAATTGAATATTGATCAATAATATAAAAATAATCTAAATTAATTTGAACAAAAACGGTTTAATATAAATTAATTTAAATAATATTTAAAATAATTTAAACAAAAAAAAAAAAAACTATGTTCTCCTTTTCTTTCAGCGCTGCTCCTTTTTCTTCCTCTCTTGCCAGTGGTGTAAACCATAAAACTTCTCCCATATATATATTCCTAACCCCACCCACCCATTCACTGCACCAATAATGCAATGCACCAATCAGACTAATAATAATATGATGTGCAAGGCCTATTACCCTCCCGAGGAGTTATGAACGATGGATGAAGACGTATGAAAACCTTGAAGTCTTCACAGGTGATGATGAAGACATATAGAAATCTTATAGTCTTCACGGCCGTTGATAAAGATGCACGAAAATTTTGAAGTCTTCACAGGCTATGGTGAAGATGCATAGAATTTTTGAAGTCTTCTAAAGGTGCACGAAATACTTTTGTGTCTTCTCCTGTACATTGTAACAGACACCCTATTCTAGAAAATAAATATTTGATAGATTATTTTGATATTTTTTCCAGATACATTATTATGGTCATTTTGCTAGCACCACGAATCAAAATCTTAATGTCAGAAATGCAATGTGGAGGGTAGGGGTGTAAAATTATTCGATTCAATTTGTTTATATGTCGATCTGATTGAATTTTCGTAGATAATTAAAATTGGATAAACAGTAAAAAAAATCGGATAATTGAATCGAATATGAATTAAAAAAATCTCAATTTTTGATTATTCGAATAACCAAAAATAAATAGGGCATTAGACCTAGGCCCAATAACCTACCTCTTTTGGGAAGCTTTCTCAAATCACATCTCTCCATTCTCGCTGAACTTGCCTAGACAAATACTATAATCCTTAAAGAAGAAATCAGGTGATTTTCAACCCGGAAATGATTGAAAGAGACTCTATTATTCAACAAGCCTTAAGACTATCCCAAGATATTCAGAATACAGAAAGTTCTAAGACTGGAAATACAAAGAGCAGAAATAGCGATCAATACAAATGGCAAAAACCAGACAGAAACTACTGCAAGATTAATACAGATGGAGCCAAACGACAGAATACGGGAGAAGCCGTGTGCGGGGGAATTGCAAGAGACCATAACGGAAACTGGAATTGGGGTTTTGGTAAGAAAATTGGGATTTGTTCAATCTTAGAAGCAGAACTTTGGGGTATTCACGAGGGATTAAAAGTTGCATGGATGAAGGGTGAAAGGAAAGTGATTTTGGAATCTGACAGCAAAGAAGCCATAAACCTCATCAGAAACAAGTCGACTGAACACATAAAATTAACTATTCTGCAGCACATAGAGATTTTGCTCAAGAGAAATTGGATGGTTGAACTGAAGCACATACCTAGAGAGGCAAATCGAGTAGCGGATGTTATCACCAGGTAATTATGGAGTTACCAAGGGGATTCACTTTTGCTGCAGAACCCTCCCAAGGAAGCCGAGAAGTTTCTGATTTCTGATAGAACGGGCATCTAAACAGCCCTTTGTACCCGTTTCAACCAAAAAAAAAATACTATAATCCTTGAGCCTGGAATATCGTGGATTTGATTTAAAAAAAATCATATGAACCTTGCAATAATAATCCAATAACAAGACAAGGAAAAATCTATTTTATCTCGTGAACCTTGTAGTTCAAACTCTCTCTTTTTTTGTGTTATCATTTAACATTTAATTTCAAATTTACCCACTTTCGGAAAGTTTATTTCCAAACTTTGCTGTTGTAATCAAATATTTTCTTGAAAAAAATATGTTATCTGATTGAAAATTTTAAATATTTAAAATAAATTTGCAGCATCATTTGTTATTGTTTAAATATTCTGTTTAACTATTTATTTAAAAAAAAAATTTATTTTAAAACTTTTAAATGTTATTAATTTTATATGAAAATGTTATTCAAATATCTTATGTAAAATAAATTTAATTTTAAGTAAAATAAGCTATATGTTAGAATCAAATATCTTAATATCTAAATATTAGAATAATTGATATTTTTAAATTAAATTCAAATCACTATTATATCAATCCAAAATTTTAGATGGAAACGAATTCGATATCCGAATGTGTAGACCGGGGTAATATTTACACTTAGGCATGTGTGTAAATCTTAGGAGTACAAACCATCTTATGTTTCATGTGTTCATGAATCAATCAGAATCGGCACTAAATGTTTCCACCTACAAAAGGTATCAACCAGTCTATCTCTCTTCGGGTCTTCTTTTTCTTTTTTTCCCTCTCCCTCCGGGTGTTCTTCTTCTTCTTGCTCATCATCCTCTTTTTGATTCCATCGATCTCTTGGTCATCCTCTTCATCTTTTTCATGTAACTTCATTTTCTTCCTCTTACCTTTGGACCAAAACAGTCGGCGAGTCATCAATACTTCATCCTCGTCTTCGCTAGTGAACACCCGAGTAACCCTTCGATTCCCCATTTCGAAACAAGGCTGGTGGCTTCTGCCGACATTTGTTCAAGTGGGGTTTTCTTTTTTGGTGTAAAGATAATAGGCAAGGAAAGAAAGGAAGAAGATGAAGTTAAAAGAAGAAGATGAAGACGATGAGGAAGAGATGTAATTGTTGGTGCACATGGCACCGAAAGGTGTTGAAGAAAAAAAAATAATTAAGTCAAGAATTGTAGGCACCGAATGGTAGGTGCAGAATTTGTTGATTTTTCAACAATGGTAGAACCTCAATTTTAGCCATTGTAAGTTAAGGTATTTACAAATTAGTCCTTAAGCTTCAACTATAAATACCCTAGCTCATTTAGCTTCAAAACCATCCCAAAGCATTCTAGCTTTCTTCCAATACTAGAGAGAATTTAGAGAGTTTCTTGAGAGTTGTTTTCTCCTTTTTATCAAGAGAGAATTATCATTGTTTTCTCCTTGTTAGATCGAGAGAGGTTGTAATTCCTATTTTCTCATAGTGAATTTCTTCTACCGTTGCCCGTGGATTTTACCCTATATTATTTAGGGGTTTTCCACGTAAATTTTGTGTCCTCTTTATCTCTATTTTTTATTTTCTCAAATTATCAGTTGCGATTTTGCTTTATCCGATAGTCGTCTTCCGCAACAATTGGTATCCGAGCCAGATTTGAGTGTGTAATATTTGCTTATTTTCTTTGTGGTTTCCACCAAAAGATGGATCCTCCAACATAAGAAAGTAAGAAGGTATTACCCAATCTTTGAAGGTTCCAGAGAACTATTCACGATAGTGAAATAGTGGGAGCTATCTAGAAGCTATGGCAACGAAATTTGATATTGAAAAATTTAATGGGAGAAATTTCTCATTGTGGAAATTGAAGATGGAGGCCATCCTGAGGAAAGACGATTGTCTAGATCTATCACTGAAATGCCGGTAGATTTCACATACGACAACAAATGGATTGAAATGGACGGGAATGCTATGGCAAACTTTCATCTAGCATTAGCAGATGAAGTATTGTCAAGCATCGAGAAGAAGAAGACATCTAAGGAGATATGGGATCATCTCACCAAATTGTACGAGGCCACATCGTTGCACAATAAAATTTTCCTTAAGAGGAAATTGTACACTCTCCGTATGCCAGAATCTACTTCAGTGACAAAGCACTTAAATACGCTGAACACTTTATTTTCTCAGCTTACATCCTTAAGCTGTAAAATAGTAGAACAAGAACGTGCTGAACTTCTACTTCAAAGTCTACCGGATTCGTATGATCAACTCATCATCAACTTGACAAACAGTAATGTCACCAGTTTAGTCTTCGATGACGTTGCAACTGCTGTTCTACAAGAAGAAAATCGGCACAAGAACAAGGAAGACAGACAAGTAAATCTGCAACAAGCAGAAGCGTTGACAACGATGAGAGGGAGATCAACAGAACGTGGCCAAAGTAGCAGTCACAAACATGGTAGATCGAAGTCGAGAAGAAAGAAGAATTTAAAGTGCTACAACTGTGGAAAGAAGGTTCACTTGAAGAAGGATTGTTGGAGTCTAAATAAAAACTCCAATCCATAAGGCAATATCGCAAACACTTCAGATGATGGAGATTCTTTATGATGTGAAGCGTCAACCACTGTGGAAGGAAGAAAACGATTTACAGATATATGGCTCATTGATTCGGGAGAAACATATCACATGACCTCAAGAAGAGAATGGTTCCATCATTATGAACCTGTCTCAGGAGGATCTGTGTATAGTTGCAATGATCATGCCTTAGAGATCGTTGGCGTGGGAACTATCAAATTGAAGATGTATGATGGAACAATTAAAGTTGTTTGAGATGTGCGGCACGTGAAAGGCTTGAAGAAAAATTTATTATCCTACAGATTGTTGGATAATAATGCAAGTAAGATTGAAAAACGGAAAGGAATCATTAAGGTGTTCCGTGGAGCGCTTGTGGTGTTGAAAGGCAAAAAGATAGCAGCAAACTTGTACATGCTGAAGGGAGAAACTTTGCTAGAAGCAGAAGCCTCTGTTGCCTCATGTAGTTCAGATTCTGCAATGCTATGGCATCAGAAACTTGGACACATGTCAGAACAAGGAATGAAAGTCCTTGTGGAGCAAAAGCTACATCCAGGCTTAACAAAGGTATCACTTCCTTTGTGTGAGCATTGCATAACAAGTAAACAACACCAGTTGAAATTCAACACATTAAATTCTAGAGGCAAAAGTGTTCTAGAATTGGTTCACTCTGACGTATGGTAAGCACCAGTTATATCCCTAGGCGGAGTAAAATGCTTTGTCTCATTTATTGATGACTACTCCAGGTGATGTTGGGTGTACCCTATTAAGAAGAAGTCAGATGTGTTTTCAGCTTTCAGAAACTTCAAAGCGCGGGTGGAACTTGATTCTGGAAGCAAGATCAAGTGTTTCAGAACAGATAATGGAGGAGAATACACAAGCGAAGAATTCGATGACTTTTGTAGGAAAGAAGGCATCAAAAGACAGTTCACAGTGGCAAACACTCATCAACAAAATGGAGTGGCAGAGCAAATGAACAGAACCTTGTTAGAAAGAACAAGAGCAATGTTGAGAGATGCAGGCCTAGAAAAATCATTCTGGGTAGAAGCAGTCAATACCGCCTGTTATTTGGTGAATCGAGCTCCATCAACTGCATTAGAGCTGAAGACACCAATTAAGATGTGGACTGGTAAACCAACTGATTATTCAAACCTCCATGTATTTGGAAGTATTGTGTACCTGATGTACAACTCCCAAGAAATTTCAAAGCTGGATCCAAAATCCAGGAAATGCAAATTCTTGGGGTATGCTGATAGAGTAAATGGGTATCGCTTATGGAATCCCAATGTCCGCAAAGTGATCATCAGCAGGGATGTTATCTTTGTAGAAGATAAACTAAAAATAAAAGAATACGATGATAGTACTGAAAAGTTAGAGACTACATAGATACATGTGGAAAAGGAGGTTCAACAAGGAGATTCTTCAGAAGCAGAATCAGCACATGATGAACAAGAACCAGAGAGTTCTGAAGCTCCAAGAACTCGTCAATCAGATCGTTCGAGAAGACGTCCCAATTGTCACTTAGATTATGTTATAGAAAGTAATATTGCATACTGCCTTTTAACAGAGGAAGGTGAGCCATCAACATACCAGGAGGCAATAAACAACTCAGATGTTTCACTATGGACGATGGCGATGCAAGAGGAAATTGAAGCCCTTCATAAAAATAATACATGGGACCTTGTGCCACTACCACAAGGAAGGAATCCAATTGGTAACAAATGGGTCTTCAAAATCAAGCGAAATGGTAATGATCAAGTTGAGAGGTATCGTGCAAGACTGGTGGTCAAAGGATATGCTCAAAAAGAAGGTATTGATTTCAATGAAATCTTTTCTCCTGTAGTTCGACTAACAACAGTTCGAGTAGTCTTGGTAATGTGTGCTACATTGAACTTACATCTAGAGCACCTAGATGTTAAAACAACTTTTCTTCATGGAAATCTTGAAGAAGAGATTTATATGCTCCACCCTGAAGGTTTTGAAGAAAAAGAAAAGAAGAACTTGGTTTGCAGGTTGAACAAATCTCTGTATGATCTAAAGCAGGCGCCAAGGTGTTGGTATAAGAGATTTTATTCCTTCATTATGTGCCTTGGATACAACAGACTTAATGCAGACCCTTGTGCTTATTTCAAGAGGTCTGGTGATAACGATTTTGTTATATTGCTGTTGTATGTGGATGACATGTTGGTTGCAGGACCCAAAAAAGATCATATTGAAGAATTGAAGGCACAACTGGCTAGGGAATTTGAAATGAAGGACTTGGGATCAGCAAACAAGATTCTAGGGATGCAAATTCACTGAGACAGAAGTAATGGGAAGATTTGGCTTTCACAAAAGAATTACTTGAAGAAGATCTTGTCACGATTTAGCATGCAAGATTGTAAGCCAATTTCTACCCCTCTTCCTATTAACTCTAAATTATCCTCCAGTATGAGTCCTAGCAGTGAATAAGAGAGGATGGAGATGTCTCGAGTATCGTATGCATCAGTAGTGGGAAGTTTAATGTTCGCTATGATATGCACAAGACCAGACATTGCACAAGCAGTGGGAGTGGTTAGTCGGTACATGGCGAATCCAAGCAAAGAGCATTGTAATACAGTAAAGAGGATCCCGAGATACATCAAAGGGACCTCAAATGTTGCATTATGTTACGGAGGATCAAATTTACTTATCAATGGGTATGTCGATTCTGACTATGCAGGGGATTTGGAAAAAAACAAATCTACTACAAGATATGTGTTCAAAGTTACTGGTGGAGTTGTAAGCTGGGTTTCAAAATTACAGTCAGTTGTGGCTACATCCACAACAGAAGCAGAATATGTAGCAGCTACATAAGCCAGTAAAAAACCAATTTGGTTGAAGATGCTATTGGAGGAGCTTGGGCACAATCAAGAGTATGTCTCTTTGTTTTGTGACAGTCAAAGCGCCTTGCATTTAGCAAGGAATCCAACTTTTCATTCAAGGACAAAGCATATACGAGTTCAGTACCGTTTCATTCGTGAAAAGGTGGAACAAGGGATGGTAGATATGCAGAAGATCCATACCAAAGACAACATAGCAGATTTCATGACAAATGTGATCAATGTTGATAAATTTACTTGGTGTCGATCCTCGTGTGGTCTGTCAGAAACGTAAGCAACATAATGGTACAAGGTAGAAAGAATGATATGAAGATATGATTGTTCCAATCAAATCTTCAAGTGGGAGATTATTGGTGCACATGACACCGAAAGGTGTTGAAGAATAAAAAAATAATTAAGTCAAGAATTGTAGGCACCGAATGGTAGGTGCAGAATTTGTTGATTTTTCAATAATGGTAGAACCTCAATTTTAGCCATTGTAAGTTAGGGTATTTACAAATTAGTTCTTAAGCTTTAACTATAAATACCCTAGCTCATTTAGCTTCAAAACCCGAAGGGGGCAAGTCTATAGGAGAGATTGTTAGGGTTTCTAGGGAAGGTAGAGTAAGGAGGAGCCATTATGGAAGCTTTGAGTTTAATGGAATTCGATACGATCTCGTAAGTTCTTATTTTCATTTGGTATTTTTATGGGTTTATTTCTCAAAATAGCTTGTAAGTGTTTGAATTCTAAATGTAGTGATGTATTTTCTTAGGCTTGTGGTTTTTCTGTTGTTTGCTAGTTTTTTTTTTCCTTTTTTGTTTTGCTTCTTGTTATCTAACTTTATGGTATGATTTACTGGTTGTTGGAAAATTAGCTTGACAGAGTAGGAGATTATAATATTTTTAATGCATTTTTGTGGCATTCTGTTTTATTTTGTTTGTTGCTAGCATTTGATAACTGGATATTAATTATCTGTCCTCATACATGGTCTATTTTTCTGATTTATACCTTTTGATATTTGTGTCATTATTTATGTTTATTAGAGTTGGTTTATAGTAGGATACAGTTCTTTTAGTTCCTAAATATGAAAAACAAAAGCCTTATGTGGCTATCATTAAGGTAAGAGAAAATAACCTCAGTGACAAAAAATGCCTTATAATATACGATTTTAACCAACTTTTTTTGGATTTGCCAAAATGACCAACTAAATCGCAATGCGATCGATAATTCGCAACGCGATCTCCGGTATCGCAAATCAGTTTTCAGATTCGTAATCGATTCTGACTATCGCATTGCGATTTTCCAAATTCGCGTTACGATTTTTCGAATTCGCAATGCGAATATGTAAATCGTAATGCGAATATGTAAATCGCAATGCGATTATTACTATCGCAACGTGATTCTGACTATCGCAACGAGATTCTGACTATCGCAACGCGATTCTGACTATTGCAACGCGATGCTGACTATCGCAATGCGATTTTCAAAGCGCCATTATTATCGCAACGCGTATTTTTTTTCAAATTCCAAACACGAATATTAATATATCGGAACAATGAACCGTCCACAGTATATCCCGTAATCGCAACTCATAACCTAAAACCCTAAATCACAACTCAGTCCCATCTCCATCTCTCACTCTCTAAGGCGACATCCGTCCCCATCTCCGACGAAATCAGTCCCCATCTCCGGCAAAATCCGTCTATCTTCATCTTTCAGAGCCACCCTCACAATCATTCATGGTCAGAAATGGAAAATCAACCAAATCAACCACCGAGGGTTATTTTTTTAATTATTTTTATTTTGAAATTTTTGCATTATTATTAGGTTTTTCATATTGAAATTGATGATACGTTTACTGGTAATTTCAATAATAGATTAACTATTTCATTTAGATTGCTTATTAAATTCATTCGATTGCTGCCAATACTGCTAAACTGTATAGTCTTTAAACCCTGTGAATTTAGTATTTGTCTTTGTTTTGTCTTTTGGTTGAAGTAATGCAATTCATTCAAGTTTCAATTTTAGTATTTGAAACCGAGAATCGCAACGCGAAATGAAAATCGCAACGACATAATCGCAATGCGATTTTAGTTTCGCGTTGCGATAGTCATTTTCGTGTTGCAATTTTCATTTTCGTGTTGCGATTTTAAGTTTCAGAAACTATTCTTCTTCTGCAAATTGAAACTTGAATGAATTGCATTACTTCAACGAAAAAACAAAGACAAATACTAAATTCACAGTATTGCAAATTTAAGTTTGAAGAATAAACTACTACTCTTTATGTTTATTGTTCTTGGTATATCTTCACAGTGTAGTTTTTGGTATATCTAACTTGGTATGTTTATTGTTTTTGTAGAACTTTTATTCGGCTCAATTGACCTTAAGAAATAAAGTAAGCCTGGCCAAAACAATTGCGTCGAAGCTTTCACCTGCACAAAGAAAAATATTTGAGGATACTTGCTTCGGGCCATGGCTAAAAGTACAACATCCGAGTGGAGATGCTATGTTGACCCATCTGTTTCTTCAAACCATGACTAGCGATCTACCAGAGACTATACAACGTCGTGATGAAGAGATATGGTTTGATTTTCCACCGGCGTATACGTGTTTTGGGTGAGAGGAGTTTTGCTTAATCATTGGTCTACGCTTCGGACACGATGATATAGGTCGGTACACTAGACATATTAGCCGCCTATCATGGTTATCCCGGGTTTTTCCTGAGCTATCAATGGAGAATCCGAATTTACACGTGGAATACTTGACGAGATTATTGAATAAGAAAGATGGTTTTACTCAGATGGATGACGTCGATGTTGTCCGAGTAGGCCTTCTAATACTTTTGCATGCCGGCTTTTTAGGCAGAGAGGCCAGACAACCTATTCCTAATGATCTAATTAAATTGGTAGAGGACCTAAATGCATGGAACCTATTTCCGTGGGGTTCGTATCTATGGAAAGCTATATGGAATAAGTTGTCGTCTGCCATTGATGATCGAAAAAGTTTACGTGGCGATGGTTCCAAATACACTTTGTCAGGCTTTATTTGGGCCTTTAAGGTAAGAATTTTTATATAATGTTTCCAAAATTATAATTAATTATTTAACAATTAATAATGTTTGTTATTATATTGTTTTTAGATTTGGATATTTGAGGCCTTTCCCGCCATGCAGACATATGCATTAAAAACTTCTAATGATATTCCTAGGCCTATTTCCTGGAAGAGGAAACGAACCTTGCAGCAATGGGAAGATTTACTACCGTATACGACAATAAATAATGTAAGTTAACACAAATACTACAATATGTTTATAAACAAGTTATTACTAGTACACGTTTAACTTTGTTTGAGCTTTTATATTATTAGGAGGCCAACACTCCATTACAGAGGATGATACCCACGGAAGCTGAGCTTGCCACTTATTGGTGGCAAGCTAGTAAGCGTTTTTTGATGGCACAGATGATGAGCAGCCTCCACTTCGAGAGCCATCACCTCACCTAGAGCCATCACCTGATCGACCCGACTATACACCTCCACAACAAGAGCCATCACCTATTCTGTCACATCATCGAGCCTCTTCTCCACCATCACCTCATGATAGGCGACCGGCAAAGATGCCACGACGTTTATCTCCCGGTTCTCCACCTCCACCTCTACGGGATGAGTTAGGGGAGTTACGTGATGAGGTCAATGCCTTGCGTGAGGAGGTCGGTACTTTATGCGATGACAATGGTGCATGGCGTGTTGAGGTGCCTACTTTACGTGGTGAGGTAGCCGCTCTACGTGAGATGGTAGCATCGTTGCAGAATGAGGTTCATACTCTACGCAACAAGGTGAGTTTAATATTTTTCATATTTAACTTGATGATAAATTTACTCGTAATTTCACTTAGATTAACCATTTCACTTAGATTAACCATTTCACTTAGATTGCTTAGTAAATTCATTCGGTTGCTGCCAATACTGCTAAACTATTTATTCTTTAACCCTATGAAGTTAGTATTTGTTTTTGGTTGTCTTTTGGTTGAAGTAATGCAATCCTTTCAAGTTTCAATTTGCAGAAGAAGAATAGTTTACTTTCGCAACACGAAAATGACTATCGCAACGAAAGAATCGCAATGCGAAATGAAAATCGCATTGCGATTCTCTCGTTGCGATAGTCAAATTCGCGTTGCAATAGTCATTCGTGTTGCGATTTTAAGTTTCAGATTCTATTCTTCTTCTGCAAATTGAAACTTGAATGAATTGCATTACTTCAACCAAAAGACAAAGACAAATACTAACTTCACAGTGTTGAAAATTTAAGTTTCAAGAATAAACTATTACTCTTTATATTGTCATTGAACATGCACTAAACCTATATGTTGTCCTTTTAAATGTTTATATAAGTGATTACTTCTGGAATGTTATCTGATGCATTTTGTGAACAATGATAGAATAATGACTTGGGTGAATACCGTGCAAGTTTGAAATATATTTGTCTTTGTTTACACAATTTAATATCATGTCTGTTTATTTACTGATTTATGTATTAATTTATTTTTAGCGGCCCACTAAGGTGGATGCTCTACGTTGGGTTTTTCTTGTAAGACGGAGTTCACGTATCAGACGGCGTGCACATGCCATTACGTCTCCGTTCACCCCAATAGTGCGAAGAATCCGTAAGAAAAAGCCCGACTCACCTGTCATCGTTCAAGAGGCCTCCCCTATCGTTCAAGAGGCCCCTATCATCCCTCAAGAGTCCCCTCTCACCGTTCAAGAGGCCACTGTCATCGTTGAAGAGGTCCCTCCCAACATTCTAGAGCCCGATTCACACGGCGTAATATATCGAATTATTGAGAAACCCCCTCACATACCGGACGTGATGGATGACTGTTGGCTTTCGTATAAGTTACCGGCCAGTACCATTCCGGCAGATGAAGTGGAGAGGAAACAACTACCGGAAACAATTATGGATAATACCCTTTGGGCTAAGACCGCAGTTGATTTTTATCTACATGAGTGGAGCCAAGGGTTTTACGCTGACATATACAAACTCAACGATGATAGCATTTGTTGATTGAACGATCTTGGTGGGGTGTGTTATTAGGGGTTGAAGACAATGGCTATTTCGATGGGGGATAAGTCTTATATTTCTTCTTATATTTCATTTTGATTAATTTTTTTTTTAAATTTATGTAATTCACTAATATATGTCTTTTTTTGTAAAACAGCATATTGATGCATGGATGTCACGTCTTCTAATAGTAAGGAAATTGAAGAAAAATAAAAAAATATACGATATACAATTATGCCGACGTCTTTTCACGTAGTTCACTTGAAGAATCAATGACAGGAATCATATGTATTGGCTAATGGAAAAGCTAAACTTTATCCTTCATGGTGGGAGGTCGATAAGGTTAGTATTTATTTGTTTAAATATTTTAAAGGTGTTCATAAATAAGTGCGCAATTTGAATTATTACATTTCGATGCAAGTGTTTATCCCTGTTTTAGAACGTACTCATTGGCTTCTCGTCGAGCTTCAGCTCCCATCCCTAAACACAATAGTATATGACAACATGATAAATTACATATCATTGTCTGATTTGAGAGATATTATTAAGGGATGGAGCTCTCATTTGGCTAAATTCTTGGATGCGATTAATTATTGGACTTATTCTGGAAACAAGAAGTCAAAGAAGTTCAATGTTACAGTTATCAGAGATGAGACCGCGCCACAATAAACGCAGAAAGCCAGAGGGGATTGTGGTCCTCTCGTATGCATGTGCTTGGAGCGTTTGACGATAGGAAGTACACAGTTTCTACCTCCCACCGATAGAGATAGAGGTGCAGTAGGCTTGTGGTTTCGGCATTTTATGGCTAGAGCGTTATATGCGAGACACTACCTACCTGCATCCGTGTTATGAAAGTGTCCATAAACAATTTGTAAGTCAAATGCAAGTGTTGTTAAGTACCTAGAATTCAATAATAATTTGTTGTTTGTTGGTTTTAGATGTGTAGAAAGTGTTGTTTGAGCAAATGTTTGGTTTCTGCAGGTTAATCTTGAAGTGAGCTGCGTGAAATTGATGTATGGGTGCATAAACAACTGTCTGGGGTACACTTTTTTTGATTGTTTAATTGATTCTTAAAAGTCTGATTTGTTTAATTGATGAGGAAAAAATAAGAATTATTAGCAATTTTTTGTT
This sequence comes from Hibiscus syriacus, assembly GCF_006381635.1. Taxonomy (NCBI): domain Eukaryota; kingdom Viridiplantae; phylum Streptophyta; class Magnoliopsida; order Malvales; family Malvaceae; genus Hibiscus; species Hibiscus syriacus. Next base: position 7,393,425 of record NW_024063392.1, on the reverse strand, counting down.
TGTTTAATTGATTTGTAAAAATTGATTTGTAAAAGTTGATTTGTTTAAATTGATGTGTAAATAATTCTTATTTGTGCTTGTTTAATTGATTGAAATGTAAAAGTTGATTTGTTGATTTCAATCTGCATCATATTGAAGGCAAAAGACCTGTTGAAGGTACACTTTCGCAACGCTAAACTCAAAATCGCAATCCGAAAGCCAAAATCGCAACGTGAAAGTCAATTCGCGTTGCGATAGTCTAATATGTTTTGCGATTTTCTCGTTGCGATAGTCGAATACCCGTTGCGATAATCAAATTCACGTTGCGATAGTCAAATTCTCGTTGCGATAGTCAAATTCGCGTTGCGATAGTCAAATTCGCGTTGCGATTTTTTCGTTGCGATAGTCAAATTTGCGTTGCGATAATCAAATTCGCGTTGCGATTTTTGAGTTGCGATAATCAAATTCGCGTTGCGATATTCAAATGAATGTGTAATAAGTGATAACAACTGAACAGATCATAGCAATGTTCAAACTCAAGTTACTAATACATGCCTAACTGAAAATGTTAAAAGTTTACACATAAAATACACATAATACAACGTTTGCATTTAAAAATCACCTAAGTTAATAGTCCCAAAAAGTGAAGCCGGTTGTGATTGGGATTTTGATTGCGATTTTGATTGCCTTTTTTTGGACACCATATGAGCTTTGGATTTTGATGAGGATCCATATTTTGGTAGAGGAAAAGATGATTGTGATGGCACTGGTGATCCACGTGTAAACCTTGTATGACCACTTTCCTTGCATCGACTACATGTCGATCTCTTCTTCTCTTCACCCTTAGTCGGTATACGATCGTGACTTTTTGGTCGGCCAGGTAGCCTTCTGTCAATGGCTGGTGGCAAAACTGTTTGTAAGTCATCTGATATGTCCCACTCAGAAGGATGTGGAATAAGGTAGATAATCTCGGCATAAGTCTGTCGATATACTTCTGTAGTGTAGCAATTTATAGAGTATGCGCTTGAATCATCTTGGTTTAGATGAAGATCAACTTTTATAACATGGCCACACGGATAACCAGATGTTTGCCATTTCATACAACTACACGTCTTTGCATTTAGATTGACAAGCCCATTTAAGTTATTATCCATTACTTCAAGCAAAGTGTTTAAACATGGTTCAACTCTCCATGACGTTGACTTCACAACATGTTTCGTTATCTTTTTTTCAGTCCATAGTGTAACACGATGTTCTAATGTTCCTGTAAATTTAAATAAATAATACTTAGTAAAATATATGATAAGTTACAAATTTAAAGAAATAATACCTGCATGGTTTCTTTTCTTGTAGTACCACTGTTGAATAGATGCTCGAAAACACTCCATTAACATAGTAATGGGTAATTTCTGGGAATGACGACTTAGAGCGTTGATTGATTCTGCACTATTAGACATCATGAAACCATATCTTGCTCCAAGTTGATGTACTCTTGACCATCTTTCAAACCCGACATCTTCTAGTGTTTGAGCACACTGAGGCAAAACACGTCTTAAACAATTTATATGCTTATTAAAATCCACTTCCCGATAAGCTTTTACAGCCTTCCAGTATGTCCATTTGTGATTTTTTATACCAGCAGACCTTGATTTTAGATTTCTATACAAATGAACACCACAAAGTCCATGAAAAGCATATGGGAAACACCTTCTAACAGTGTTGTCAATTGAGTTTGCCCTATCAGATATGATTGTCAGATTGCTAATAGAACCTATGCAATCCCTAATATGGCCCATAAACTATGTCCATGAATTAGAGGTTTCAGATTTGCCAACCCCGTAAACTATTGGCAGTATCCCATTGTTAGCATCCATGGCTACTGCTAATAAGTTTACTCCAAGGTATCGACATTTTAAATGTGCTCCGTCAACTATAATAATTGGGCGCATGCAAGTAATAAACGAACTAATCTACAAAATCATATTCACAAGAAATATAATCATTTAAATGTGAAATGCTTGTAACTAACAAAAATGAGTCAACAAAATTATATTGATTTACTAACCGCAGCACCAATGGCGATAAACAACAACTCAAAGCATTCATCTCTATCTGTTTTGATATGAGTTTCCGACCCAGGATTTTTCAGCTTTAAATTGTGACAATAAGCCGGCAGTTGGGCAAACGATGCTTCTGGCGACCCCCTCAACAATTCCAAGGCATAACATTTGGCTCTCCAAGCTTGAGAATATGAGATACTAATCTTGAACCAAGAATTCATGTCAGTCATAATTTCATGTCCCCGATATACCCTGCCATTCAAAAACATTAACTCAGTCAGAAAACCACCCAACACCTTTTTGTTTGCCTGTCTATGGTGAGGAAAAACTTGGGTTCTTGAACATGTATGTTTATCAATAAAAGTCCTAACTTGAAACATTTCACAATCTTTTATCCTCTTTGCAATCATACGCCACGTACAGTTTTTGTCAATCATACACCTTGTTTCGAAACGATCTTTGCTTGATTTGTTAACTTTTAGTTGATAGCCATCTTCCACACATTTCTTATACAAAGCTATCTTCAAGTCTTCATTTGTATCAAAACAATCATCTTTCTTGATATGAATAATTTTTGTGTAACAATCAACTGTTATCTTTACCAACTCTTCTTCCGGTATCTGAAGTAATTCTGGCATATTCCAGTTATACTCCCGTGGTATTTTCTTCGGGGACTTTTCTTTGGGGATTTCTTCTTCTTCTTTTTCTTCTTCAGGGTTATATGAATTACAGAATGAATGTTCAACATGTTCATTCACATTCGTAACTTCCTCCTCATTATCATCAACAACATCTTCCTTGGCAGTGGCTGTTTCATCATCAAAATTCGGGTATTGACCAATATCAAAATCATTACACGCAGGGTCTGTTTCTTCTTCTGAAACATCATCAAAATCCGAGTATTGACCAAGATCAAAGTCTGGGTATTGACCAAGATCAAATTTCGAATACTGACTAGTACTCATAATTTTTTCTGTTGGCTCATCATCATCTAACTGGTCAATACGAAAACCGGAATTTGGTGCTGAAAGTTGATTGGGATTTGGATTAGGGAAAGGTTGTGGGTTTTGAGATTGTGTTTGGTATTGGAAATGTGGTGAAACAAAATTTGCTTGGTGATGAAATTGTGGTGGAACCATTAAATTTTGAGCACCATAAACTGTGGTTGAAAAACTTAGTTGATTACTACCCGCTACTGACCCAACTTCACTACTTCTAGGTTCAACAACATACAATGTAACATCATCTTGCGAAACACTAATGAAAGCAATGAATCGTTCAACATCTTCATTGTCGGTTAACAAATAAACTTTACCTTTTCTCTGATAAGATAGCCTAAATCCACTTAAGGGCTCTAAATTCAATTTATTTGCAACACGTAACATTAGAGTTTCATAAGTTAACTTTTTAATGACAGTTTTAGTTGAAGATTCATGGGTAAAGGCATATATTGTAAAACACCATGAACATTCTCCCATGACCCTCCAAAACACAAATCTATCCAAACATGATCAACATTAGATGATTTCATTATTGTAAATTAATTTACTAAACAAACGAGCTGCGAAACTAAAACCTGTTGCCGGATGGGGAAGGATGTCGTTGGATATAGGAACGGATGTCGCCGGCGAGAGTGATAGATGGAGATGGAATGAGTTGCGATTTAGGGATTTAGATTATGAGTTGCTTCTGCTGCGTAGTTATATACCCAAAACATTTGTGTTGCGAAACTAAAACCTGTTGCGAATTTGAAATTCAGTGTTGCGATAGTCAGAATCGCGTTGCGATAGTCAGAATCGCATTGCGATAGTCATAATCGCATTGCGAATTCGGAAAATCGCAACGCGAATTTGGAAAATCGCAATGCGATAGTCAGAATTGCGTTGCGAATCTGGAAACTGATTTGCGATACCGGAGATCGCGTTGCGAATTATCGATCGCATTGCGATTTAGTTGGTCATTTTGGCAAATCCAAAAAAAGTTGGTTAAAATCGTATATTATAAGGCATTTTTGGTCACTGAGGTTATTTTCTCTTAAGGTAATTGGATGGCCTTGTATATCATTTCTTTATTTTCAAAAGACTTTTTAGTCGTGTTCCTTTGTAAATAACGGAGCTTTTATCTATTAATAGGACATTAGTTCAGGAACTGCAAATGGATCCCATGGGAAAAAAGTTCAAATGTGTGCAGTGATTTTTTTTTTAGATGGCCAGATGCTGGCTGCTGTTGTTCCTGCTGTAACTTCGCTTGAGAATGCCTCACATGATGCATTTTCTTCTGATTTCCCGAAATATAACCAGAAGTTACGGCAGCTTGAGTTCTTCTCTTCTCAGTAAATATGTTTTATTACTAACAGAAATTAAAGACAAAAATACTTACATAAGGAAAGGTGTAGAATCGTACGATTTAACTACACCAATTAACGTCATTAGAAACAAAAATATACAATGATTCGAGTATCCAAGATCAAGACAAAATGTCCCTCCATCACACCTAAGAATTTAGGGTAAACTACTCAAATGACCACTTAACTATGGGGTTGGTGTCAATATGATTACCATACTTCCAATTTCTACAATATTACCACATAACTATTTTGATCTCTAAATGGAATAGTAAAATGAAACCTCGGTCCCTGTTTTGATCTCTAAACGGCATAGTAAAATGAAACCTCGGTCTCTAGTTTGATTTCAAATCCTTCTTGCTTTCCTAATCATGGCAGCTTTCTTTCATAATTTAGAACCGATGCATAATAGACTAGAAACTCATGCTGTCTTCAAAGGTGAAAACCTTAATCCAATACCAACAACTACGACACTTGTTTTATAATGACAAGTGACTATATTACAACCACTTAAATAGTTATGTTGTCATATTGCTAAAATGATCATTTCAACACCAACCCTATAGTTAAGTGGTCATTTGAATAGTTTCCTCAACTTCAATTATTTTATAAAATACTTTTAAAATTGTAAACAATTTTTTTATTTAGTTAAAAAAGTAACAAATTAACTATTTCAATAAGATTTTCAACAGTTATTGTTGTATTCCCATTGATTATAAGAATTGGGCTATGAAATATTTTCAAAGAATCGATTAAAAAAAATTATTGTGTCGCCTTATGAGTAAACGAAAATTGGATAAATTACGTGTTTAAGTACTTAAACTATTAATTTTAATTTATTTTATATTTGAGCTTTTAATTTTTTTTCAAAATTATACTTAAAGTTTAGTTTTTGTTTCATTTTAGTACCCGTTCAAAATTTAACGTTAAGTTTTAGAAAAATTTAAAGTTTAGGTACTAAAACGGACCAAAACTGATAGTTTAGGTACTAAACGCGTTAAGTTTTTAACGATAGGTAATAAAATGAAATGAAAACTAAATGTTAGGTATGATTTTTAAAAAAATGAAAGTTTTGATACTAAAACGGACCAAAACTGATAATTTATGTATAAATGTGTAGTTTACCCAAGAAAATTTTATTCTTACTAAGGGATCTAGGTTTGAATAGTTGTATCAATAGTGTGCGCGTTTTCATAAATTAAGAAAAATTTTATCCAAATATTACATTGTAATCACTCCATACTATTAAGAAAAAACCGTTGAAGATGTTAAAGTCTTATTTAATTAATATTTAAACTAAAAAAATCTAAAATGTCATTATACCAAAAAATTTAGGTTGGGAAAAACCCTTCTCAACCCCTTCATATAGTCGTCCTAATTAACCATATCTACATTAAATTGATCTGAATAATAAAGAAATATTTTTATAATAATTATATTAGCATATTAATTTAAATTAGATATTAAGTTTATTATAAAATGATTTTTTAAAATTTAAATATTTAATATTGTTTTAAAAGCATTTTGTTTAACTAAACTAACTAGATTAGATTTTCAATATTAAAAAATAAAAATGACCAACAAGTGATTGGGAGAATATGACTAAAAGCACAAGTGATTGAAAGAAACGGTACTAGATTCTTTTTCGATATATAAATTAAGTTTGAATCCCGAGTCATCAGTTTTACGAGCGTTCTGCTTGAATAGATTCATTTTCCAAACTGTAAAAAGGACGAGAACAGAAGAAGCGTTAGCATGTAAACAATAATGACCAAATACATGATATAAGACTTGAAATTCGTTGAACGATCTCGATAATTAAATATAGTGTTATTTTTTTATAAATTTAAATTCGAATAACAATACATGTAGAGTATGTATACAAACATGACAACTTTTCTACACTCTCTCTCAAAGGTTTCAAACTGTAATCATATTTAGCCGTCTGAAGCCTTTGGAAAGAGAGTGAAAAAGGGTCGCATGTCACAGCTCAAAAAGTCACTTTGCTCGGCACACAACGCTGCCTCTAGTCTCCGGAGACTAGAGATGTTTTTGAAAGGATTACGTTGGGTATGGAATGAGCTAATGAGGCCCCTTTTATAGGCCAGGTATTCGCTTAATTATCTCATCTCAACCGTTCATTACTTGAATTTTCAATGGATGAAGCAGCTAATCAATGGCGGAATTTGATCCCAAGGCACATATTCTCACTAGGGTATCTCTCGCATTCTGCAGTGCCCAAATGACGAAAACGAATTGGACCCGTAAAGCCATTAACATTCATTCATCCATTCATCTCAACATGGAATAAAGCAGTCTCGGCATCTTAGTCACGTCCATTTTCCTTGTCAAATCTACGCAAGAATAATAATATCTCCTTATTGAATGGAACACAGCACTAATCCCCAAAATGCAAATATCCATCATTTCTCCTTAAACATCTTTATCTTTATAACATCAGCACCACCTAAAATGAATCAATTAAAGAAAGGAATTATTAAAACAAAAGAAAGCAACCTAATTGGAATGCTGAAGTGTTACATATATTGTTTATTTAACGATAGATTACAAAGAAGATATACCTAGTTAACTTAAAGTAATATTATTTTTTATTGTGGCAATATTTAGAATAATGTAAATTTAAATTTGTTTAAGCACCTCTTATCTTCAAATTTAAGGTTTTGAGAAGATAGGTTTGGACTAGTTTAGAAATAGAGGAGTTTGGGAAGGTTTAACCTAGTTTATGCATTGTATAAAATATTTAACTAAACTTTCTAATCATAGTTGTTGTATCTATACCACTAATTAAAATTCTAACTATATTTAGTATCATGCCTCAACTCAAACAATAGTTCAACTTGAAATTATTAAAATACACATTTTAAAATATGTAACTCTCTATATCCGATCTAAATGTTACAATCTTATCATAACGATTACATTGATCACCAAAATGACATTTGAAAATAATTTAAGAATTTCAATCAGTTGTGTTGAGTCAATCAATCTTGAATATAGTTAAGAATGGAGTGAATTGTCAGTAACAAATTGTAGGCAGCTCTAGTAAAAATAAGAAAGAATGACACAAATAATTTAGAGTGGTTCCATCTCATCAATGAAGTCTGCATCTATTACATTAATTTCCACGTTAAGGATTTAAGAAAAATCACTAATTTGATCAATCTTTTAGGACAAGGTGTAATCTTACAACCACTTAAGATTTATACACCAAAAACTTAAATTTACACTCCTCAGAGAGAATTTACAAATAAGTAAACTATTAAATATACTCACAAGATAGGTTGTTTGCACAAATGAGGCTCACATACCCCAAAAACACTAAAATAAGAATTACAATGAAAGACAACTAGTGTTCAATGAAAGAAAGACTAAACTGAGTTCAATTTTGATACTTGGAGCTCTTGATTGTTTGGAATAATTTTATTTATGTTCATTGGATGACTTCTTTTATATGCTCTCAATGTTTTTTTATCCATTTAAGGTTGTTGGAGTAGCTTTAGAGTCACTAATGTTAGAAATCAAACTTAATTTCTAGAATGTTGGAAAATATGCATATGACAAATAGTTGGCAGCATGGAAATCAAACTTGAAAGTTGAAAGTCAAAAAATATGGCTATGGAAAATTGAAGAATATTGTAGAAACCAATCACATGGAAAATGAGGCAACATGCTTAACTATTAAGCATACAAACCAAGGCAAACATGAAAAAGAAAAGTCTACCACGACAAGCAAATTTAAGGCTGCAAGAAGAAAGTATAAGTATATATGGCAGTTTAATTTTTCCTATAAATATGCATGTGATATATGAATGTAATATACAAGTAAAAGAGAAGGAATACGAGGAAAAACTTAGAAAAGCAAGAATGAGAGATAGCTTAGCAAAGCTATTAGAGAAAATTGGGTGAAGCTTAGCAAAGCTTTAAATACCGAGGTTGCCGCAGCTAGTGTTGTAGTGTTGTAGTTTTGTAATATGGGGGTAAAGTCGTTGTAACGTATTTTGCCTCGTATCAATAATAATTCGAGTTATATAAGCTACCAAGAGCACACCTACGCTTCCAACAACTAAAGCCTTAATTTTTTTGAAAATAAAGAAAAGAGACTCAAGTTACACCACAGGATGAGAGAGAGCAAGACTCAATCTATGTGCTTCTGCCATCACTTTCACAGATAGCTCCGCTAGGATCAATTGGAAAACGTGCAATCCAAAAGGACGAGACCAAACCTTATGAGCGTGATCATCAGCAACACTATTATTCTCACGAGGGGCAAACCTGAACTTCAAGTTCCAGTTACGATCAATGAGATTCAACAGAGGCGAGACCATTGTCGAATCTCCACGAAAGCCCTCGACAGCTTCGATAGCAGCCAAAACATCTTTACTATCGGACTCAACAATAACTTGGCGTAATCCATTTTCCAAGACAGAGATAAGCCTTCAAATATAACCTATAGTTCCATATCAGGGATCGAGCATCTCACAATGGGCTTAGAAAATTCGTTGATCCATCCTCCTTCGTGATTCCTCAAAACTCCACCACAAGCTACAAAATCAATATCCAACCGACAAGCATCATCAACATTTAGCTTGACCCATCTGATTGGTGGAGGAAGCCAACTGTTTCCTAAGAGTATCAGCATGAGCAGCTTTCTATTGCATACGAATGCTTTATTGGAGCATGCTTCCCTCCATTATAAAACCTAGATTGAAACATACTCGATTCCTTCTTTTCTAAATACAAAAAACACATAACCAAAGAGAAAGTCCCAACCAGAGCCTGATTTAGGAAAATATTAAGGATTTCTAAGATTTGCAATATTTAATGGACCTAAATTCATATAGTTAAACTCATCAAATCTCGATGGCTTCATTAGTTCACGCCAAATAGTTCTTGCTGCCATAAATTCTCAGAGAATATGAGAAGTAGACTCCACCATCACTCCATAAAAGCATAGCTCGCATCATAAGATATATAATGCCGCACTCTTTCTTCGTTTAAGAGGAGTTTACATGGAAAATGGTCCAAATCAATGTCTTCACTCTAGGTAAGCCCCTATATTTGATGATAGTATCCCAACTCAGATGAGCTAGCCCAATTTCAACAGAAAAAAAAAGTAAGAGTGGGCATTCTTAATGGTGAAGTTTTGGTGTTTATCCCATCTTCAAGCCGGTGAATCCATACCACCATTAGCCACATGTGGGTGAATTATCGTGACAGAGAGGAGGATAGGAGGGGCCAACACGTCTTGGTGAATCCATACCACCATTAGCTACATGTGAGTCCACTTGCGAACCATTACCAAGATTCAAAATGAGCACATTATGAATATCGTTCCAGACTAGAGCTAAACCTCTCCAAAAGTGGGAACATCTGTTGCGAACGATATTATTTGGTAGAAGTTCAGTGTTTTATATTTGGAGCGTAACACCCGAGCACACAAATGATCCTTTTCTGAAATTAATCTAAATGTAAATGCTACCTTCATAATGAACGATTCATTTAGTTTGCAAATACTTCAATCCGAGGCCTCCATCAATAGCAGGATGACAAACTTCATTCCAATGAGTTCGATAAACTCAGAGCTTCTCCTCAAAACCACCGCAAATGAAGCGTTTAATGAGACGCTCTATTTCATTGCAAATTCCTAAAGGGAAAGAGAAAATCTACATAATATATGAGGGAAGAGCCACAAGTATTAGAGTATTATGTGTTAAAGGTTGTTATAATCATTTTGGAGGTTGTTATAACTGAAACCTATTCACTTGGGCTGGTTGGTGTTATAAATAGTGGGCCTGTCCACTATGTAAATAATATGAGAAATATTTTGTGATTTTCTTAAAACTCTGTAATTTTCTGCTATTCTGAAATAACATTGAGCATTGTTTTTCATTCCTTCTTCCCTTCTTCTCTCTTGCTCTTCCAGTAGCTACTTTGAGTGTTTCCTGTTATGGCATCATTCGCCTAAATTCCTGCGACCTTTTATCTTCTGTTCTGCGTAATTTTTTCTTGTTTCCTCGACGAGTTCTCTATGGTTTCGCATCGTTTGGATCCTTGAGTCTTCATTTTCTCTTCGGTTCTGGTTGTGATTCTGGTGAGATTGTTCTACTATTGCTTTAATTTTAACTTGCATATTGTTCGCCTAATTTCGTTTGATGTTTGTTTCTTCGTTCTGCTGCAATCGCGTTAATGTGCCCTAACTTGCTCTAATATCATAATCTAATGCAAATTGGTTGAATTCTTTAGTGTTTTGTCTATGCTCTTCGGTGGATCTTTGATATTGTTTGCTGCGTTCGAAGTGAAATGCCTTTTGGTCTCAGAATTGTTCGCTGCTTTCTGCACTCCGAATTGCTTGTTGATTTGGTCCTTTGGTTTCAGGCTGCTTCTTCGCATCCTGTTTCTCGACTGTTTCTTGTTCGGATTTTTTGATCTTCATTTCTAGTGAGATTTCTCCTTTACTGTTCTCGGTTAATTCGGCATACTGCTCTTCGATTTGTGTTTGATGTTCTTGATTCGTTTGGCATACTTCTCTTTGGTTTGCATTTACTATTCTCGATTGATATGGCATACTGCTTCTTTGTTGTCCTTTCTCTGCTTTGCTGCTCACATTTTTTTCTGATTGAAAGCTGTTGCCTATTTCTTTTATGGCAAATACTGCTGATGACAGTACTCTTAACTTTGTTAGCTCTGTTTCTGCTGCCTCCTCTAGACTATTCTCTACTAAGAAAATCAATGTGACCTTAAATGATCACAACTACCTGTTATGGCATTAACAAGTATTTCTTACTATTAAAACTCATAGGCTTTAAAAATATATAGACTCTAACATCTCTTGGCCTACACAGTATGTAACTAGAGATGGTGTTGTTAGTATAAATCCTGAGTATGAACTTTATGAAGAGCATGATGGAGCTATTACTTCCTGGTTGCTCTCCACTGTTAGTGAGGAGCTGCTACCTCATCTCATAGGTCTCAATACTACTGCTGAGATCTGGAACACTTTGCATAGGTTGTATAGTGGCAAACCTACCTCTAGGTTGATGTCTTTTAGGAGAATGCTTCATTTTCAGAGGAAGGGGGACCTGAGTATGAGAGAGTACTTGATGAAAATCAAGTCTGTCTGTGAATATTTAGCTAGATGTGGTGAAATAATTTCAGAACATGAGCATATTACTGCTATTTTGAATGGTTTGCCACCTGAATTTGAGTCAGTTGTTATTTTTATAACTGCCACCCCTACTCCTCCATATTTAAGGTCTGTCAGTACTATATTACTGGATGCTGACACAAGACAGTCGCAGTCCTTTAATCATGTTACTACCTGTGCTCACATTACCACTCAAGCTTCAGCTGATCAAGTAGCTTCTAACAATGCTTCTTATTCTGAGTATCAAAATAAGGGATAAGTTGGTGATAACACTTGTCATAATTTTAATAATAACAACAACAGTAATATGGGTAGAGGTCGAGGACATTTTTCATCCTCTAGACCACAGTGCCAATTATGTGGTCGAATGTGACATCTTGTGGAAAGGTGCTATTATAGATTTGATATGAACTATAAAAATGAATCGTCTCGACCTACACAAAACACTAATACTAAAGGCTATTCCAATATTCAAGCCAATGTCAGCTCGTATAGTCCCAACAATGACAACTTCAGCCCTTATAATCTAGTGTATTATACATATTCTGCACCATAAATTCCTCAATTTTCTACACCTCAAGTTCCTCAAGTTTCTTCTTTTCGACCACATAATTATCCTGTTAATATTCAACATCAAATCTATTCGAATCCCCATAACATGTCTTCTTTTTCCTCTGGAAATACAAATTAGTTCACTACTGCTACTCAACCACATGTCACATCTCAAGCTTATATAACTACACCTGAGACAATGGATGATAATGCTTGGTATCCAGACTCTGGAGCGACTCATCATATAACTAAAGACTTTAATAACTTGCAGATTAAAGACACTCTCCCTGGAACATGAAGTGTAATTGTAGGCAATGGTAATTCTCTTCCAATACAGTGCACTAGTCACTCTTATTTCTGCACTAATTCCAATAAATTTCTTTTAAATAAATTGTTGTATGTTCCTAACATTACTAAAAATCTCATGTCTGTTCCTAAATTCACTCAGGATAATTAGGTTCTGCTTGAATTTTACCCTAATTTATGGCAAATTTGTGACTTGCATACTTGAAAAGTGCTATTAAAAGGAAGTCCATATGGAGGGCTGTACAAACTCAATATAGCCATGAATAACACTGATAATAATGGTATTTGTATGATTACTGGTGATGAAATGCATGTTAATAATTCTAATAATAGTTATTTGTCTTCAATAAGTTGTCACATTGTAAATGCTAGGGTGTCTGTAGACATGTGGCACAAAACACTTGGTCACCCCTCTAAAGAAGTGTTACTTTCTGCATTAAAACATTACAATGTAACTGCTTCTGACATAAATAAAGAACAAATGTTGTGTAAATAATGTCATCTTACTAAATCACACAAGTTGCCCTTCTATGACTCATTCACTGTTTATGAACAACCACTAGAACTTATAATATCTAATATGTGGGGCCCTACTCCTGTTTATTCTAATGGGTTTAGATTTTATGTTGCCTTTACTGATGCTCATAGTAGGTATACTTGGATTTATTTCTTGAAATAAAAATATGAAGTTAAATCTGTTTTTCTTCAGTTTCATAGACAGGTGGAAAGACAGTTTGGTATCAAACTCAAGGTTTTTCAGTCAGATAAAGGAGGTGAGTTTGGTGCTCTTCAAGCTTACATGAAAGAGCAAGGTATAGTACATAGGTTGTCCTGTCCTCATAATTTAGAACAAAATGGTTTAGTGGAAAGGAAACATAGGCAAATAGTTGAGGTAGGTCTCTCTATGCTAGCTCAGGCCTCTATGCCTTAAAGTTTTTGTAATGATATTTTTTCTAGTGATGTTTTTCTTATTAATCGGTTACCTACACGTGTGCTATCTGGTATATCACCATATGAGAAATTTTTTTCATAAAGCATCATATTACAGTTTTTAAGAGTTTTTGGTTGCATATGTTACCCTTTTTTAAGACCCTATAATCAGCACAAAGTCCAATTTCGTTCTTCTGCATGTGTCTTCTTGGGGTATTCACCTGCTCACAAGGGATATAAGTGTTTAGACTCTAGTGGTCATGTCTATGTGTCAAGACATGTTTGGTTTGAAGAAAATGAGTTTCCTTATCAGCAACACCAAAGTTTTCTCACTGGTTATAGTCTGTCAGATTTAAATAGTCGAAAGCACTCTAGTGAAAACAATATTTCTCAAAATAGCTTGTTTTATCCTTCTTTTCTTTCCATCCCTACTAACACACAAAATCACAAATCAGACTTACCATCTACTACACCATCAACATCATCATCTTCACCACATGTTTCATCTTCAACACAACAACTCACCACATCTCCATTTCCTTCTCCAAATTCATCTCATTCAAATCCCCATTCAAATTCATCATCTTCTACACCATTATCATTGTCATCTTTACCACATATATCATCTTCATCTCAACAATTCATCTCATCCCTATCTCATCCATACATCTCATGATCAATTGAAACTACTACTTCATCACCATCACCATCTCCACCTCCATCATTACCACCTCCACCTTCACCATCACCACCACCATCTCTACCTCAGCTAATTTAGAATACTCATCCTATGGTTACTCGTGGTAAAGCTATCATTTTTAAACCTAAAGTGCTACTTGCTAAGACAAGTCCTCAAGAGCCAGCAAATGTCTATGAAGCATTGCAACATCCTGCTTGGTGTGCGGCTGTTCAAAGTGAATATACTGCCCTTATGAAGAATGATACATGGGAGTTAAAGCCTCTGCCACCAGCACGTAAAGCAGTAGGTTGTAAATGGTTTTTTAAAGTCAAGAAGAAACCTGATGGGTTGGTTGAAAGGCTTAAGGCTCATCTAGTGGCCAAGGGGTACTCTCAAATGGTAGGAAGAGATTTTTTTGAGAAGTTTAGTCCAGTGGTTCGAGCGAGTACAATAAGAACTATACTGGCAGTTGTTATCATGAAAGATTGGCCACTTAGAAAAATTGACATCAACAATGCATTCCTCAATGGAAGGCTAACAGAAGAAATATACACGTGTCAGCCTCCAGGTTTTGAGTAAAGAAGTGAAGATGTGAAGGAGTTGGTGTGTTGCATGAAGAAGGCTCTTTATGGGCTTAAACAAGCACTTAGAGCATGATTTGAGACCTTGAGGAAATTTCTAATTGAAAGTTTGGATTTTGTTGCTTCAAAAGCTGATTCTTCTCTATTTATCAGAAATTCAGCATGTTCTCAAGTGTTATTAATGGTATATGTAGATGATATAGTCATCACAGGAAGCCAGGTGATTGAAGTGGATGCCATAGTGCAAGAGATTAACAAGGAGTTCTCTCTTAAAGATTTAGGTTAACTAGAACTGTTTCTTGGAATGCAAGTTGAACATTCTCAAAGAGGCTTGTTTTTGAATCAAAAGAAGTATATCTCTAAGCTACTAAAAAGGTCAAGTCTAAATGAGTCAACTACCACTCCTACTCCCATGGTTGTTGCTCCTAAACTCAAGGCAAATGATGGGCAGTTGTTTGGTGATGTCCATCTTTATCGTAGTATTGTGGGAGGTTTGTAGTATATATGCTTAACAAGACCTAACATAGCCTATGTTGTTAATAAGGTTAGTCAGTATATGAATAGTCCGTGTGATACCCATTGGAGGACAGTGAAACGTATACTGAGGTATCTCAGTGGGACATTTGAGTATGGGCTGTTATACTCACAAACTAAAAGTTTTAGTCTAGTCTGCTACACTGATGCAGATTGGGAAACCTCGGTGGAAGACAGACGATCCACAACAGGCTATTGTGTATACCTTGGAGGTAATCCAGTTGCATGGTTCTCTAAGAAGCAAAGCGTTATCTCCAGGTCTATATCAGAAGTAGAGTATAGGAGCCTTGCTAATTCAGTTTCTGAGTTGGTTTGGATTGAACAGTTACTTTGTGAAATAGGAATTAGAGTAACTGAAAAGCCAGTTGTATGGTGTGATAACACCTCTACAATCTCTATGCCATCAAATCCAACACATCATGCTCGTATAAAGCATGTAGAAATTGACATTCACTTTGTGAGGGAAAGAGTGTTGGCTGAAAAACTAAGTGTTAATTTTGTCCCTTCTGCAGAACAGGTAGCTGATATACTCACCAAACCGTTGCCACTTGCAGTATTTGGTGATATGCGCTCTCGTCTTGGTGTAAAAGCTTGGGCAGAGATCAATGGTACTGGCCATATGAAGTAAGGCGACCAGCCAGGTGAAGAAAGTCTGAAGAAGCCAGCAAAATGTTGAGTTGATAATTCAGATCAGTAGAAAACCCATAGAATATTAGAGTATTATATGTTAAAGGTTGTTATAACCGTTTTGGAGGTTGTTATAACTTAAGCCTATTCAGTTGGGCTGGTTGGTGTTATAAATAGTGGGCCTATCCACTATGCAAATGATATGAGAAATATTTTATGATTTTCCTAAAACTCTTTAATTTTTTGCTATTTTGAAATAACATTGAGCACTGTTTTTCATTCCTTCTTCTATATTGCTCTTCCAGTTCATCATAGCTAGATAATTTGTAGCTACTTTGAGTGTTTCCTCTTAACAAGAATGGACTTGGCTAAAGTAACCTGCCCTAAAAAGGATAAGTGACAAGCCTTCCATTTAGATAAACAATTTTGAACCTTATGAACAATATGACGATAAGTAGCTAGAGTGACTCAATTATATAGAAGAGGGACTCTTAGGTAACGATGAGTGATTTAAATAGTTAATATTCAATTGTTAATTACTCTTTGTTGATTGTTTATGTTGTTGATTTGGGCATTTTCGTTCATTTTCTGTGCAAGACGTTGGATTCTAGAAACAATACTAAAAAGGCAAAACTCCGCAGATTTTATTTTTTGGAGTCAAGGCTAGACTAGTGGGCTTGACTTGGGGCATGACTGCGTCTAACGTAGCGTCTAGTCAGCAGCTTTTAAAAGGTCCAGTCACTGTTTCTAGAAGAACAAATAACTCAGTTGCATTTTCAAATTCGAATTAGGATTTTTTTTTTTAATTTTAGGATTTAATTTGAATATTTTCTTAGAATTATCTTTTGTAATTAGTCCTTCATCTTTAGGCTTTTAGAGAACTATAAACACCCCTTGGGGTAAGCATCAAACATATATCATTCTTAACTTTGTTCTTTAATTTTTAGTTTTATAAAAAAAATTCTTCTTTTCTTTCACTTTTGTTTTTTGTTTTTCGTTTTAAAGTTTTGCTTTATTTTGTTTTAAAATGCTGAGAATGATTTCTATCATGCTCAGCTAATTTTTCAATAAGCAAAAGGCTTAAGTGATGACTCGGTTTCGATTGTGAAAATTGAAAAGCACTTAAAACCCTTCAGGTTATATTCTCAATTTTCTAAAATGAAGGGTTGGCAATTGGTCATCTTTTTAAAATCAGAACGTTTTCATTTCAAAATGGGCATGTTGTTTTGATTGTTATTTTGATTTAAAGTTGGGAGGAAGGATCGACTTGTAGCATATTCGACTTCCTTTGAACACACTTAGTGGCGGTCCGCTAAGGGAAATTGAGATCAAATTTGATTCTTATTAATACAACATAGTCCAAGTCGGGTGTTAGTCCACATAAGGACTCAAAGACAAATATTGATTTTGGATGATAGGTTTACTTGGGAGAAAAACAAGTTACAAGGGTTAGGCCCTTTAGAATGTAACTGACATGAATTCGAAGCGAAAATCTTATTCAACAATCAATTGAAATTTAGGCAAAGCAAAAGTCTGAGGCTCTTTTTATCAAAATTATTTTAATCTCACTTACTTTCTTTTCTTTCTTAAGAGTAAATCTTTATTTTCTTTTACAATCTCTCAACAAGCCCCACATATATTTTTACAATTTTTGGCCTAAACTAGAATCAAAAGCATTCTACATCAACAACTTCAGAGTCCCTGTGGATCGACCCTTACTCTTTCTACTACTCTATTTTATTTCTTTTATTAAGATTAAGGAATAATGATTTGATCGCATAATGACGTGTGCCAAATTGGAGTCGTTGCTGGGGACTTGGTAAAAATTAATGATTATTTTTTATTTATAATCAGAGAGAGCCCAGGTGAATTAATAGATTTTGAACCTGAGATCGAAGCACTAGCTCGAAGAATACGTGGACTAACACTTCAGGAAAAGATGAAACAAAAACAATCCAAACTAGATCTAGACGCATCCTCCGACACCGAAGCACCCTTCGCATGAAAAGAACCTATTCCGATGGCCGATCGCACCATCTTGGAGTTGGCTGCGACACCTACCATTCAACAACCTCTCTGCATTGCCTTCCCTCAAGGTGAAACTCTGTTTTATCTTAAAACGGGGTTGATTAATCTTCTCCCTATCTTCCACAGACTTCTAGTGAGAATTCACACAATCATCAACCACAAGGAGTATCCGAAGACCAAATTAAATTGAGAGCTTTTCTTTTCCTTTATCTAGTTTAGCAAAAGAATGTTTATTTTATTTGCCTCCAAATTCAATTAATACATCGGCCTATTTAAATCGTATCTTTTTTGACAGGTTTTTCCCAGTAACAAAGGCAAGCGAATTGAGAAGAAGCATCCTGGGAATTAAACAAAAAAAATGTGAAATCGCTTTACGACTACTAGGAGCAATTCAAGAAGCTTTGTGGAAGTTGTCCGCAATATGGATTAACCAAATAAATGCTTCTCCAATATTTCTACAAAGGGCTACTTCTCATATAGATGAAAATGATCGACATTGCTAGCGGAGGAGCTTTAGTCAATATGACCTTAAACGCAACAAGGGAATTGATTTCGATAATGGAAACCAACTCTAACAGTTTGGCTCTACAAGTGAACCCATATGTCGAGTTTATGAGGTAAGTGCCATTTCCCTTGAAAATAAAATTTACAAATTAATTGATGTGGTCAATGCCCTTATTGCAAAAAAATAGAGCAACAAGAGTATGCGGATATGCACAATACTAGACCATCCAACTAACTATTGCCCGATGTTATAGAAAGAAGTTGATGCACATGTAAACATGGTAGGAAAATTTCCAGGACCTTCCCATAGGCCTTACAACCCTCCCGCCTATACATACAACTAGGTGTGGAGAGATCATTCAAACATCATTTATGCACAAAACCCGAGGCCTAATCAAGTCCATCAATCGAGGCCATCTCCACCATAGTCATATCAGCCGCTGAAGCCATCACTTGAATCAAACATCGAGCGGTTGGCTCTATCTCAGGAGAAGTTCTAGAATCTTACTAAAGTGCATTTGTAAGATCTTGAAAAACAAATGAGTCAACTAGCACAAGTCGTGAGTCACTTAGAATCACAAGGTAAACTTCCATCTCAAACCAAGGCGAACCCACGGGAAAATATTAGAGTCATCACCCTTCAAAGCGGTATAATTGTCGCACAACTATTCCCAGAGGGTGTAGGCACAAGATACCAAAAGAAATAATAACAACTGAAATCTCATAGGGAAGAAAAAGCAGTTGATAAGAATACCATAGAGAAAAATAGTGTAGTCTAATTTAAAGATTCGATGACGAGTTGAGACTACATAGTTATAAAAAGTGAGAGAAGTGCAAAAAGAAAGAAATTTAAAAATAAGAAGAATAGGAAGAAGAAGAAAAAGAAGAAGAATAAATAAAGAAAACGAGAGAGAAAAATAAGTGCTTGAAAAAAAGAGTGGGTGATACAAAGGGGGGGGGGAATAAAACTCACATTCCGTAAATTGCTTATGAGGAGGAAACTAAACTTGGTTTGATTTCGTCTTATAAGCAAATAACAAAAGCTCTATATATCTACCTCTTATTCATTTGGTTAATTGTTGTTTATTGGATTATCTTGTCACTTTTGTTTGATTACCTTGTCTAACTTCTTCAATCCATATATGTACTTGGGATTTTACATAAACGTTTTAGTGAATCCTTGGTGAATGATGAAAATTGGAATTGATGCATGTTTGAGGAGAATCATCGAATAAATGAGGGGGAATTTTATGAGAGTTTAATATTACATATTTTTATTATTATTTACCACTCATTTATCGCTTAGATATTACTGATTTATCTTTATTTTGAGTTTATTTTAGACAGGAACTTGATTGGATTAATTTCCTAAAAACTATTAGATTTCGACGGTCCATTCAGCATATTATAGAAGACAAGCAAAATTTCCTTGAATATTTAATTTGGAATTTATATGGGACAATATTATCTAGAATATGAAGAAGAATTGAACTAGAAGACTTAAATATTTATCTTTCGTGATAAACCTTTTTAATTTAGAATTTTTAGTTTGATTGTTCTATTATTATTTTATTTAAGAATTAATTATTTTATTAGAACTTTTATTAGGATTTTTAATTTGATTATTTTAGGAATTATTTATTTTATTTGATTAGAACTATCGAGTTATAAATACCTCTTAGATTTAACAGTTGAAACTCATATTGAAATTTATTTTCCTTGGTTATTTATTGAAGTTCTAATTTTCTTTCATCTCCATATTTCTTTCTTTATTTTCTTTCACTATTTTTTTCACAATGCTAAGTATGATCCAATCCATGCTTGGCTAAACTTATACTTAGCCAAAGGTTTTGTGAAACTCAATTCCATTCATGAGAATTTAATCTTGATCTTCATACCTTCTGATCAGATTGTTGATTCTTTGGGAATTAAGAGTGGCAATCAATCATTCTCTTAAAATTTATTACATCCTCAACTCAAAAGGTACACGTTAATTTGAAGACTGTTTTGCTTGAATTTTGGAAATCATATTGGTTGGTCGTAATTCAGCTTCCTGTGAACAACTTAGATGTGGTATGTTAAGGGGAATCAAGATCGAGTTTGATTCTAGATGCCGCGCTATAACTTGAGATGGGCTTTTCCATAATTTAGAGTTATTTTGGATCTAATGGTGATAGACGTGGGTAGACCAACAAAGATTGGATTTTGGAGATAGACTTGGAAATTCTGATTGACTAGAGAGAAGATTTAGTTGCAGGGTTGATTGCAACTGATATACATCATGAAAGGAAAACTTTATTTCGATGACCGATCGAAATTGAGGCTCAGCAAAATCTGAGGTTATATCATCTTTACTTAATTCTTCTACTTTATTTATTTTCTCATTATTATTTTTATTCAATATTTATTTATTTAATTAATTTATTTTCATTAATTTTAAATCCCTTTTTTATTTTCTTGTAGTTAATTCAATCCGATAAACAACATTATCAAACTTCCTTAGTCCATGTGGATCAACCCTACTTGTTTATATTACTTTATTTATTTATTTATTTAAGAATTTGGAATTATATTTATTTGGCAAATTCGACGCTTGCCAATATGTTTGCAATACCATGTAAAATTGGTGAGGTTCAAATCAAGCGAGCTATGTGGGATTTAGGCGCCTCTATCAATGTGATGCCTCTCTCCGTCTATAATTTAATTTCCACCGAGCCTTTGAAGGAAACGAGAGTCACAATTCAGCTTGCTGAAAAATCAGTTATCTATCCCTGAAGGTCTCCTAGAAAATGTTATGGTAAAGGTAAACAACTTAATTTTTCCTGTTGATTTTTATGTTATTGATATGGAAAATGATCATACCAGCACTGGTTCCGAAATTCTCATTGGTCGTCCTTTTCTGAGCACGACAAATACAAAAATTGATGTTCATAGCGGTATTATTACCATGGAGTTCGACGGTGAGATCGTTAAACTTGATCTTTACAAAGTGATGAGATATTCAGATAACGTTGCTAGCATAAATTTTATTGATGTTATTGAACCTGTTGTCAATAAATCTGTGAAAACTAATTTTTTATATGATTTATGCAAGGAATTAGAGGTGAAAGATAACAAATTAAGAGAGTTAAAAAATATTTAATTTGTTAATTTGGATTTTCGCTTAACTCCTTTAAAAACGAAGTTGTTACCTTCAGTTTTGCAGACACAAAAAATAAAGTCAAAACTATCGTGGGAACGTTTGAAGAACTCAAATTTTGGTAGAGAAGACGTATTGACGACAATTATTTTGAACAAGATTTTGAAACTAGAAAAGATCCAAAGAAATACTTATTAGAATGTTCAAATTTTTCATAAGAAATTTCTTAGTTGAAAAAGCGTATGAAATGGGGGAAGCATCTCGAATAGAACATGCAGTCTGAATCAGGTCGTCGAGCTAAACGACTTTAAACAAAAGCGCTTTAATGGGAGGCAACCCATTTTTTTTTTTTTTTTCGTTTTTTCAATATTTATTTTTATTTACAATTTTATTTTTATTTTTTATTTTTATTATGTGTTTATTTTCTTTTTCTTTTTATTTTCAAAACCCAATATTTTTTGATCGGGCTTAAATAATCGACAGTGGCATTGGCTCAAATATGATTTTTTTTTATGGCAACAGGAACCAATTTTAGTTCACAGGATAAACCTTCGTGCGAAATCAAACCCAAAACCAAAAACACTTCCATTGTGCGTCATTTAGCATCACCCCTTAAGCCCATCATGCACATGTTTGCAAAACCCATATTCTTATTTAAAATGTTGCCACCTTTTTGATATTTCACCCCATATTTAATTCCATTCCCCACGTGATTCCTTTTCTTACTCATATTATAAACACTAGCATCCGCACATTGTCGAACAGAACAAACCCGAATTTCATCGTTGTTTTCAGTCGAGTTGCGCACTGCCACCATGGTGCGCACGAAGCCTTCAAATCGAGATTCTCACTTTGCCGCAACGGATGCTCACTGCCGAACATGAATATTTTGAGAAGGTAAATAATATGTCCATTTTTATTACCCGATACTAATGTACCATCCCGATTTTGTTTTTGCAGAATATTTCAACACTGGTACATGCTCCAACGGCTTCTCTTCCAAACAGTCCGTCATTAAATCGGGCAATATTTCTGTTCCCTCTTTTCTACATTAATTTTCATATTGGGACAATATGATTTAAGTGGGGTAGATTTGAATCAAAGTTTTACCGTGCCTATTTGTTTGTTTGAAAATGGGGTTTTTCTCGAATTGATGTGTTGAAATTTCTTGCTGCCTATTTCATTTTTCACCTTGTTTCTTTGATTTTTTTTTAAAATTTTGATCTCGTTTTTGTTGGAATTTAGGATGCATGATAGCAATTAGCATGATTAATTGATTTTCTTCAAAATTATTCTTGACATTCAATTCATTTGTTGGTTGAATTGATTAATGAGTATATTTTTAAATTCTTGTTTTTGTTTAATTTGAGTGTGCCAACTAATTCTTTACATTTTAGGACTTGTAGCGTAATGTTTGTCGAGACTACATGCTTGAATATGATGCTTTAGTGTTATAGGGACATTAGGATTTAACCCTTTTCTCTTCCAAAAAAAAAAAATAGCCTACCCTTTGTTTATTTTCCCTTGGCCAATTTTGAGCATTATAATATTTTCTTTGTTTACCACATTATTAACCTAAGCCAATCTTATTTTTGTTTTTCCTCTTTTCAGGACAAAGGTAAGGTTATTCTAAAAAAACAAAGAAAAAAGAAAGAAAGAGTGCGAAAAAAACCAGAAAAATACACTTTCGAACAATGCAGAAAAATTCGAACAGTGCAATGCAGATTCGAATGAGCAGAAAAAACTGTGCAGAAAAAATAGATTCATTTGGAAAAGATTAATAGGAAAAAAACAGGAAAAAGATAGAGAAAAAGATTAATAAAGCTTGATTGTTTGAGTTCTTTTCTTAAATTTACTTCATTTGAATTATTCTACGGAACAATTTTCTCTTTGTCTTGAATTTTAACCCATTCTTGGCTTTTTTTTCCTACTAGAACCTTAGCCCCGTTACAACCCTTTTAAAGACCCCTTAATTATTGCATGATGTTCATATTTAGTAGTGGATATTAAATTTAGTTACAAGCTTATGGTAATGTTTTGATTAGTTAGGCTTAAGCGATTCTTTCACCCGAAACACTTTGATTGGAATGAGTGAACCACTGTGAGGTACTAAGTCTTGCTTCTTTCATATTCATGGATAATTGGAATGTCATGCTTTGCTTATACTTGCTTTTAGTTGTTCCTTTTCTTGATTGTTCTCGGATTTCGGTAATTTCTTTAATTTTGATTTATTTGGAAGACTTGGAAACTTTGTGAAATAGAAGGTGACAACATGAGATTTTGTCATGTTAATTGAGAAATGCTTGAGGAAAAACATTTTCTTTCACTTTTATTTTTCGTTTTTAAGTTTTACTTTATTTTCTTTTAAAATGTTGAGCATGATTTCTATTATGCTCAACTAATTTTCAATAAGCCAAAGACTTAAGTAATGACTTAATTTCGATTGTGAGAATTGAAAAGAACTTAAAACCCTTCAGTCTCAAATTTATAGAATCAAGGATTGACAATCGACCATCCTTTTAAAATCAAAACGCTTTCATTTCAAAAAGGGCACATTGTTTTGATAGTTGTTTCGATTTAAAGTTAGGAGAGATGATCAACTTGTAGCACATTCGACTTCCTATGAACACACTTAGCGGCAGTCCGATAAGGATTCTCATTGAGACAACATAGTCCTCGTTGGGTTTTTCCAAAACTTAAACAGAGTTGGTTCTAGCAACTATAGTCGCAGTTAATCCACATAAGGACTGGGAAACAAGTATTGATTTTGATGATCGATTTACTTGAGAGAAAAACAAGTTATAGGGGTTGGGAGCTGTAGATTTTAACCGGCATGAATCCGAAGCGAAAATCTTATTTAAGGATCAATCGGAATTGAGGCAAAGCAAAAGACTGAGGATGCTTTTATCGAAATTATTTTCATCTTAATTAATTTCTTTAATTTTTTTAGATTAAATATTTATTTTCTTTACAATCTCTCAACAAACCCCCATTTATTTTTACAATTTTTTCCTAAACCAGAATCAAAAGCATTCTACATCAGTAGAGTCATTGTGGATCAACCTTTACTCTCTCTACTACTCTATTTTATTTCTTTTATAGAGATTAAAATATAATTATTTGACAGTAAAAGAATGTCCGTCAGGTACTTTCTCAAGTCTTCTACTCAAATGAATTGGAAGCCATTACTAATATCAGCTTGAAGAAGCACATCGACGTCATTGGATAAGTAAATATCAGTCCTAGCCAGACTAAGTCTTTGCCCAGAACAATCAAAGAAATAATGAAGAACTCTTTGAATAACATCAACCTGATTAAATGAAGCTTCGTAGAATAATATTAAATCATCTCTAGAGAACAAAATGAGAAAGGTTGGGACCATCCTTAGAAAGTTGAATATGCTTCCACCATCCTTCCATCATAGCACCACGGATGGCTTGGGCGAGTCTTTCCACACAAAGCACGAATAAATAAATAGATAAAGGATCACCTTCTCGATTTCCATACGAAGGCTTGAAGCTATAAGTCAATGAACCATTCAATATAATTTGGGATGTTGGCGTTGAGACACAACTCATGATTAACATTCGTAGAGACTCAGGGATACCCACATCTGAAAGGGTGACAACTGTCATTTTGATGTCAAAATAAATTTCTTCTTCTCAATTAATAAATAAAGGAAATACGTAGTAAAGAGAAGTAATGGTCAATCCTCAAGACTTATAAAATTCCAAATTTTTGTTTGAATAGTTTAAACCAGGCGATAACTAGTAAAAAAAGGGGTTTGGTAAAAAAGATTAAATAATAAAAAGCGATTTAAAGAAAAATAAAGAAAATAAAAAATTGAAGGTTGAAAATGAATATGGTAAAACAGTCTCAAGCCTCGCTTTGACTCAATTTCCTTCAGATAATCGAATTAGATTTCCCTTTGGGATTCACGTCAGTTACATTGTCTACAAGGGCAATCCTCGTGACTTTATTTTGTATACTGAATACACATGGCAATCTTTGATTCCGGCTTCGGAAATTGATCTGAGCAACATCAATTGTCGTAGATCAATAATCGATTAAGTTCGTGAAGACCGACTCAGATTGTTGTTTCAGTAACTACTAATTCTGATATCAATTCCCTCTTGCCAAGACTATCTCGCCAAGTGTGTTCCCATGAAGTCGAATGTACTTTCAATAAGCCAATCCTTCCTCCCACATATTTAATCGCAATAACATCTTGACCAAAGTCAATCTTTGATTATGAAAACTGTTTTGATTTTGAAAAATAAGCGTAGAGATTGAGAGGGATATTCCGAAGTTATTAAGGTGCTTTTCAATTCTCACGTTAGAATTAAGCCATCGCTTTAGCACTCGACTTATGAGAAAATTAGCTAAGCATGACAAAAGCTATACTTAGCATTTTTTTAAAAACAAAACTTAAAATAAGAGAAAAATGAAAACTTGAAAAATAAAAGAGAGAACTTTTATAAAACTATAAAGGAGAAGAAGAATAAATTATGAGTTGTGAATTTAGGCTTACCCCAAGAGGGTATTTAAAGCCTCTAAAAACCTAGAGATAAACATAGAAATAAAAATAAAAATAATCCTAAAGATAAATCAAAATGTTTTCTAAATTCAAACTTTAAAATTTAAAAATAAATATCCTAAGATATCTCTGCCCGTCAACCTTCCAGAAGGCGCTGACTAGATCTTCTATAAAATTGCTGCTGACTAGACCTTCTAGAAACTACTATGTCAGACCGTGTCATGCCTAGAGTCGTGCCCATGTCTCCAACTGTGACCAAATAATAAAAAAAAAATACAAAATGCACCCATTTTACTGCTAATTCTGGAATGCAAGATCCTGCACGAAAATAAGCATAACACAACCAAATCAACAACAATAAATCCATAAAGATCGAATAATTAACGACCAAATATTATCGATTCATAACACTCATCAAATTCCGCCTCACTTATCTCATGCTTGTCCTCAAGTATGATATAATCAAATCAGTCAAAATTTTCATTTACATTTCTTTGTCAAGTCTCACATTTGAGGAAGCAAAGTAGAAACCACAATAATTATCCAATTCAAGACACCAATCAATTGAACATCTCCAATTGGAACAAGTTAAATACAAGTGTAACATTCATTCATTCATCAATCTCAATGCCCATAACTCAACACCTTATCAGGATTTACTCAAATCACTCAATGTGTTTGGGGTATAAAAAACTCAATGTCAGAACCGACAAGATATTACCATAGGCCTGCAAGTAAATCAAATCTCCACTACTAATAAGAACAAGATGCATAAATCAAAGGGTCTTTTATTGGTTGTAACGGGGCTTAGGTAAAAGGTGGGGAAAAGGCTAAATATATGGCTAAAAATTCAAGACAAGGAACTACAAATAATAAGTTATACTCATCAATTGACTAAGTACAACAAGACAAAAGACACAATACCATCAAACAACACGAATTGAATTTGATTTTTCCGTACTTGTGTTGTTGCTTTGTTTTTTCATTTTTTTCTCATGTCTTTTTCTGTTTCCTTTTTTTCTTTTTTTTCTTCTGTTTCGAACTACTGTTTTTTATTTTTGTTTTTTCAAAAATGAAAAAAGAAGTTTTTTCTTTTTTTCACATCACACCATACAAAAAATTCTTCTGTTCTTGGAGCATACAGTGGATACATTTTTCACTTGTCCTGAATAAGGTAGTAAAGAGGGATAAAATAAAAAGACTCGGGTTTATAAATGTAGTGAAAATAAAGAAATGTTAATAGACTCAAGAGTGGTTAACTAGGGGAAAATGCTTTGGTAGGAAAATTTATTGGGGAAAACGGAGTGGTTAATCCTAAAGTTCCCAAATAATTTTTAAGCATCATGTTCATGTGTAATCTCGACAATATTTATAATGCAGGTTCTAGAATACCAATGTCAAATTCGACACATTCAACCCAACAAAATGAGAGCAAAATGATATGCTCGTAAAGGCTCAAATCTCACCAAATTGTTTTCATGCATTGAGCTAAGAACATTTCAACCAACAAAATCATGGAATTTCACAAGAAATCTAACTTGATCACAATTGATGATATCCGCTATCAAGAATATCTTAACCTAAACATTTACGTGTTACCAAAAAAGAAAGGCATACCAAAAATATTCAACAAGATAAAGAAATTCAATGAAATTTTTCAGCAAATCCAATCGACACATACTAGCATCAAAACATAGAGATAAGTAAAGAGAAATTCAACCTAGACTCTACTCCCCCATACTTAAGGCGTTTTCCCAAAACGTAAAATTAAAGAACAAGAGAAGGAATACAGTACTCCCCGGATTTACTGTCGACCACGACCTCAGTCGCGGTGGGAGGTGAAGATACTAATTTTTTACCCATATTGATTTATTATTATTATTATTATTATTATTATTATAATTATTATAAATATTATTATTATTATTATTATTATTAAATATATATATAAATAATAATAAAAAAATACAAGCCCAATTTTCCGGCCCAAACCAAACTGAAACCCTAAACATTTAGGGTTTCAGCTAGGGTTTCTAACCCTAGCGCTGCAGCCGCCTCTGCCTCCAGCCGCCCCACGCCGACGGTCAGCTGCCAGATGCTCGAATCCACTTCAGCCACGACGCCGCCGCCTCGCTGAAGAATCCAGAAGCTTTGCTGCTTCAACAACCGTCGTCCACGTCACAAGCTACATGGGGTGAGTCACCACATAGCTCGGTGACTCACCGAAATCCGCTCTTCGGACCGGTCTGAGATGAGTGCCGGTGATGGCTATAAAGCCATCACCCAACCTGCAAAGAGAAAAAAAAAACAGAGACAGAGAGAGATAGAAAACAGAGAGCAACATCCCACAACCAGCAAAAAAACCAAAACAGAAAGGAAAAGAAAAGAAAGGAGCTTACCGAGGAAGCCACCGGACCCCTTCAAACGTCACCAAAACCTTCGGAAACCGAAAGTACATCTTTAGATTCTCTCCGATCAGGAGCCATTTAGGAGAAAAGAGCACCGGAACCGTCCTTAGGACGGTCCGATCTATCTAATGGTGTAAAAATAAAATTTTCCGGCCACCGGATGCGGTGGCCGGCGGTGAGGGTCACGGCGACAGACGGTTGCCGTCCGGTGACCGGCTTCCCTCCGGTGAGGGAAGCTAGAGAGAAGGGAGAGCTTTTGTTCATTCTCTCTCAGTTAGAGAGAGAATGAAAACTGGAAAATGAAAGAGATGGCCCGAAGGGCCGGCCGTTTTGGGCATTAAATAGCCCTTCCCAAACGATGTCGTTTTGGGGAGGGCTATTTGGGTAATTATTAATAGTTAAATCCTGTCCGCTATCCCTTTAATTTGTAAACTTTACATTTTAGTCACTAAATCGAGTTTATAATCCTTTAATTTGATCTTTAAATTTTAGTTTTATTTATTTTAGTCCTTTATATTAAATTAATCTATTTAGGGTAAATAACATATTTAATCTTTTAATTTTAATAAATAATATTTTAATCCTGAGTTTATATTTTTAATTTATTTTAATCTAATATCCGAATTTTATATAGTTTTATTTTAGTCACTAAATTAATAAAATAAGAAAATATCATGTTTAATCACTATAATTTTGATTAATATTGAATTAGGTTTTTAATTTTAATTTTACTATAATTTAGTCAATAATTTTAAGTAGTTTTATTTATTTTATTGCTTTTAAATACATAGTTCTAATTGTATTTATTATTTTAATTTTACTTGTCTAAATATTTTTATTATTATTATGTAGTCATAAATATATATATAATAAATAAATATTTATTTTTTTTAATAAATTATTTTTAACATGTCGCATGAAGGCAAGCTTTTCAAGAGCCTATACTATTGAGTTTTATTTTCAAGAGATTTTGTGACATTATATCTACATCTACATTTTTCAAAGATGATAGTTTCTCTGTTTTGAAGAAGAAAGATCTATTGGGTTTTTACAATTGAAGAAATACTCAATTCACCAATCTGAAATCAAATAAACTTAACATTCATGCATCATATTTAGGTGTTTGCAAAAATAGGTGCATTTTCATTCATTTTCCTCCATACTGAATTTTTAACATGAATTTCAAAGATTTTAGCAAAGATTTAAATTCATCATTCAATGGATCAACTTTTCCAGTTCGAGTTCATAATGAGAAGAACTCATTTGAAGAAGGAAGAAGAAATTCATAATGAGAAGAATTTGTTCAACCTTTTGCTCAAATCCATCACTTGATGGATTAGCTTTGCCAGAGAAAGTTCATAATAAGAAGAACTCATCTGAAGAAGGAAGAAGAAGTTCATAATAAGAAGAACTTGTTTAACCCTTTGCTTGAATTCATCATTTGATGGATCAGCAGCGCCAAAGAGAGTTCATAATGAGAAGAACTCATCTAAAGAACTTGTTTAACCCTTTTGTTCAAATCCATCATTTGATGGATCAACTTTTCCAGAGAAAGTTCATAATGAGAAGAACTCATCTGAAGAAATAAGAAGAAATTCATAATGAGAAGAATTTGTTCAATCTTTTGCTCAAATCCATCATTTGATGGATCAGCTTTTCCAGAGAAAGTTCATAATGAGAAGAACTCATCTGAAGAAGGAAGAAGAAGTTCATAATAAGAAGAATTTGTTTAACCTTTTGTTTAAATTCATCATTTGATGGATTAACATTGCCAGGTAGAGTTCATAATGAGAAGAACTCGTCATCTGAAGAAGAAGAAATTCATAATGAGAAGAATTTGTTCAACCTTTTGCTCAAATCCATCACTTGATGGAGCAGCTTTTCCAGAGAAGTTCATAATGAGAAGAACTCATCTGAAGAAGAACAAGTTCATAATAAGAAGAGCTTGTTCAACTTTTTGCATAATTCTATCACAGAAGGAGATAGATTAGCATCAGCCTTTCCAGAGAAAGTTCATAATGAGAAGAGCTTATTTAACCTTTTGAATGACTCTATCACAGAAGGAAAAAGGTCAACATCATCCCCAGTGGAAAGTTCATAATAAGAAGAACTCATCTGAAGAAAGAGAAGAATTTATTCAACATCTCCATCATAATCAAGTGAAGCCAAATGGATAAAAAAAATTTATTATCTTTTCATCTTTGCCCTATTCCTGTTAACACAAGAATGAGCAAAGAGGGGCAGCTGAAGATACTAATTTTTTACCCATATTGATTTATTATTATTATTATTATTATAATAATTATTATTATTATAATTATTATAAATATTATTATTATTATTATTAAATATATTAAATATATATATAAATAATAATAAAAAAATACAAGCCCAATTTTCCGGCCCAAACCAAACTGAAACCCTAAACATTTAGGGTTTCAGCTAGGGTTTCTAACCCTAGCGCCGCAACCGCCTCTGCCTCCAACCGCCCCACGCCGACGGTCAGCTGCCAGATGCTCGAATCCACTTCAGCCACGACGCCGCCGCCTCGCTGAAGAATCCAGAAGCTTTGCTGCTTCAACAACCGTCGTCCACGTCACAAGCTACATGGGGTGAGTCACCACATAGCTCGGTGACTCACCGAAATCCGCTCTTCGGACCGGTCTGAGATGAGTGCCGGTGATGGCTATAAAGCCATCACCCAACCTGCAAAGAGAAAAAAAAAACAGAGACAGAGAGAGATAGAAAACAGAGAGCAACATCCCACAACCAGCAAAAAAACCAAAACAGAAAGGAAAAGAAAAGAAAGGAGCTTACCGAGGAAGCCACCGGACCCCTTCAAACGTCACCAAAACCATCGGAAACCGAAGGTACATCTTTAGATTCGCTCCTATCAGGAGCCATTTAGGAGAAAAGAGCACCGGAACCGTCCTTAGGACGGTCCGATCTATCTAATGGTGTAAAAATAAAATTTTCTGGCCACCGGATGCGGTGGCCGGCGGTGAGGGTCACGGCGACAGACGGTTGCCGTCCGGTGACCGGCTTCCCTCCGGTGAGGGAAGCTAGAGAGAAGGGAGAGCTTTTGTTCATTCTCTCTCAGTTAGAGAGAGAATGAAAACTGGAAAATGAAAGAGATGGCCCGAAGGGCCGGCCGTTTTGGGCATTAAATAGCCCTTCCCAAACGACGTCGTTTTGGGGAGGGCTATTTGGGTAATTATTAATAGTTAAATCCTGTCCGCTATCCCTTTAATTTGTAAACTTTACATTTTAGTCACTAAATCGAGTTTATAATCCTTTTAATTTGATCTTTAAATTTTAGTTTTATTTATTTTAGTCCTTTATATTAAAATAATCTATTTAGGGTAAATAACATATTTAATCTTTTAATTTTAATAAATAATATTTTAATCCTGAGTTTATATTTTTAATTTATTTTAATCTAATATCCGAATTTTATATAGTTTTATTTTAGTCACTAAATTAATAAAATAAGAAAATATCATGTTTAATCACTATAATTTTGAATTAGGTTTTTAATTTTAATTTTACTATAATTTAGTCAATAATTTTAAGTAGTTTTATTTATTTTATTGCTTTTAAATACATAGTTCTAATTGTATTTATTATTTTAATTTTACTTGTCTAAATATTTTTATTATTATTATGTAGTCATAAATATATATATAATAAATAAATATTTATTTTTTTTAATAAATTATTTTTAACATGTCGCATGAAGGCAAGCTTTTCAAGAGCCTATACTATTGAGTTTTCTTTTCAAGAGGTTTTGTGACATTATATCTACATCTACATTTGTCAAAGATGATAGTTTCTCTGTTTTGAAGAAGAAAGATCTATTGGGTTTTTACAATTGAAGAAATACTCAATTCACCAATCTGAAATCAAATAAACTTAACATTCATGCATCATATTTAGGTGTTTGCAAAAATAGGTGCATTTTCATTCATTTTCCTCCATACTGAATTTTTAACATGAATTTCAAAGATTTTAGCAAAGATTTAAATTCATCATTCAATGGATCAACTTTTCCAGTTCGAGTTCATAATGAGAAGAACTCATTTGAAGAAGGAAGAAGAAATTCATAATGAGAAGAATTTGTTCAACCTTTTGCTCAAATCCATCACTTGATGGATTAGCTTTGCCAGAGAAAGTTCATAATGAGAAGAACTCATCTGAAGAAGGAAGAAGAAGTTCATAATAAGAAGAACTTGTTTAACCCTTTGCTTGAATTCATCATTTGATGGATCAGCAGCGCCAAAGAGAGTTCATAATGAGAAGAACTCATCTAAAGAACTTGTTTAACCCTTTTGTTCAAATCCATCATTTGATGGATCAACTTTTCCAGAGAAAGTTCATAATGAGAAGAACTCATCTGAAGAAAGAAGAAGAAATTCATAATGAGAAGAATTTGTTCAATCTTTTGCTCAAATCCATCATTTGATGGATCAGCTTTTCCAGAGAAAGTTCATAATGAGAAGAACTCATCTGAAGAAGGAAGAAGAAGTTCATAATAAGAAGAATTTGTTCAACCTTTTGTTTAAATTCATCATTTGATGGATTAACATTGCCAGGTAGAGTTCATAATGAGAAGAACTCGTCATCTGAAGAAGAAGAAATTCATAATGAGAAGAATTTGTTCAACCTTTTGCTCAAATCCATCACTTGATGGAGCAGCTTTTCCAGAGAAGTTCATAATGAGAAGAACTCATCTGAAGAAGAAGAAGTTCATAATAAGAAGAGCTTGTTCAACTTTTTGCATAATTCTATCACAGAAGGAGATAGATTAGCATCAGCCTTTCCAGAGAAAGTTCATAATGAGAAGAGCTTATTTAACCTTTTGAATGACTCTATCACATAAGGAAAAAGGTCAACATCATCCCCAGTGGAAAGTTCATAATAAGAAGAACTCATCTGAAGAAAGAGAAGAATTTATTCAACATCTCCATCATAATCAAGTGAAGCCAAATGGATAAAAAAAATTTATTATCTTTTCATCTTTGCCCTATTCCTGTTAACACAAGAATGAGCAAAGAGGGGCAGCTGAAGATACTAATTTTGTACCCATATTGATTTATTATTATTATTATTATTATTATTATAATTATTATTATTATAATTATTATAAATATTATTATTATTATTATTAAATATATTAAATATATATATAAATAATAATAAAAAAATACAAGCCCAATTTTTCGGCCCAAACCAAACTAAAACCCTAAACATTTAGGGTTTCAACTAGGGTTTCTAACCCTAGCGCCACAACCGCCTCTGCCTCCAGCCTCCCCACGCCGACGGTCAACTGCCAGATGCTCGAATCCACTTCAGCCACGACACCGCCGCCTCGCTGAAGAATCCAGAAGCTTTGCTGCTTCAACAACTGTCGTCCACGTCACAAGCTACATGGGGTGAGTCACCACATAGCTCGGTGACTCACCGAAATCCGCTCTTCGGACCGGTCTGAGACGAGTGCCGGTGATGGCTATAAAGCCATCACCCAACCTGCAAAGAGAAAAAAAAAACAGAGACAGAGAGAGATAGAAAACAGAGAGCAGCATCCCACAACCAGCAAAAAAACCAAAACAGAAAGGAAAAGAAAAGAAAGGAGCTTACCGAGGAAGCCACCGGACCCCTTCAAACGTCACCAAAACCTTCATAAACCGAAGGTACTTCTTTAGATTCGCTCCGATCAGGAGCCATTTAGGAGAAAAGAGCACCGAAACCATCCTTAGGACGGTCCGATCTATCTAATGGTGTAAAAATAAAATTTTCCGGCCACCGGATGCGGTGGCCGGTGGTGAGGGTCACGGCGACAGACGGTTGCCGTCCGGTGATCGGCTTCCCTCCGGTGAGGGAAGCTAGAGAGAAGGGAGAGCTTTAGTTCATTCTCTCTCAGTTAGAGAGAGAATGAAAACTGGAAAATGAAAGAGATGGCCCGAAGGGCCGGCCGTTTTGGGCATTAAATAGCCCTTCCCAAACGACGTCGTTTTGGGGAGGGCTATTTGGGTAATTATTAATAGTTAAATCCTGTCCGCTATCCCTTTAATTTGTAAACTTTACATTTTAGTCACTAAATCGAGTTTATAATCCTTTTAATTTGATCTTTAAATTTTAGTTTTATTTATTTTAGTCCTTTATATTAAAATAATCTATTTAGGGTAAATAACATATTTAATCCCTTAATTTTAATAAATAATATTTTAATCCTGAGTTTATATTTTGAATTTATTTTAATCTAATATCCGAATTTTATATAGTTTTATTTTAGTCACTAAATTAATAAAATAAGAAAATATCATGTTTAATCACTATAATTTTGATTAATATTGAATTAGGTTTTTAATTTTAATTTTACTATAATTTAGTCAATAATTTTAAGTAGTTTTATTTATTTTATTGCTTTTAAATACATAGTTCTAATTGTATTTATTATTTTAATTTTACTTGTCTAAATATTTTTATTATTATTATGTAGTCATAAATATATATATAATAAATAAATATTTATTTTTTTTAATAAATTATTTTTAACAATTATTTTTCAATATCAAAGAAAAGGGTAGTCTTAATACAACTGGATGTCCTATTCTGATATTTTAAAATTAAATATAAAAAAAATTATTATTATTTAATTTTATTCAAATTAATATTTATTAATATCAAAGAAAAGAGCTGTCTTAAGGCACCTAGAAGTCCTTTTCCGATATTTTTAAATATTTTTTTATATAATTTTGAAATAATAGGATTATAAATTAAATATATTTTGAATTTTTAATAATAGAGACAATTTATAATTAAAAAGTACCAATTTTTGGCATTGTAGGGGTGCTAATCCTTCCCTAAACGTAACCGACCACGAATCCCTTTTTATTATTAAAAAGAACGAATTTTTGGTTATAAACGCAGATCAGTTCAATTTTTTTAATTGATGTTTTCTTAAAACTCTTTTTAAAAAAATAATTTTTAGGTATTCGACTTACCTGACCCAAAAAGGCCGATGGTGACTCCCAAATTATTTTCAAAAACCATTTATTCATATCATTTTTCCCACCAATTAAAAAATTCGTGCCCGGACGAAAACCGGTTACGACAGCTTGGCGACTCTGCTGGGGACCCTGGTTAAACTTTTAAAAATCAATTATAAATTGTCTCTATTAATTATAAATTAAAATTTCATATATTTAATTTATAATTCTTTTATATATATACATATTATTTTTATAGTATTTATATATATTATTAATATTTCATTTTATTTACAAATATTTTATTATTTATTTTTCTGTCAGAGGTTTGAACATTTCTCCTCACACACAACACTTGCATTGCATAACATAAAGCTCTATAATTGAGTTGTCCTTTTTAAGTGGGAGTGAAAGCGACGTCTTCGTGAGAATTTATTCTCCGTGTCAGACCTAGCAAGTAACTTTCGGGGTTCATATGCTCTATGTCTTCGTGAGAATTTATTCTCCGTGTCAGGCATAGAGAAATGTATCTCCTCGAATTGAACTCGATCCATTTTAGTCTGTGATGGACTAGGATTGAGGGTTAGCAACCCAAGGGGGCACTAACAAGGACAATTCGGGTACCTTTATTCCTAGATCTGAAACCCTGCATATAAAACCCTAGAAACTATTCCAATATGAAGTCATGCCGAAATTTTGTCCAAAATAGGTGTACACACAGGAGAAATGAATTCTAACTTTCCTGTTAATTTATTTATTTTCTTTACTGACTAAATTACATGTAAATTTAAATTATTTAAATTATTTAAAAGCATGTTTAAATAAAAATATTTAGGTAAATGTTATTATTAAATTTCTTTATTATCTAAACTAATTCATTTCTTTTTGTGTGTTTTTTATTTTTTCT
This sequence comes from Hibiscus syriacus, assembly GCF_006381635.1. Classification (NCBI taxonomy): domain Eukaryota; kingdom Viridiplantae; phylum Streptophyta; class Magnoliopsida; order Malvales; family Malvaceae; genus Hibiscus; species Hibiscus syriacus. The sequence continues at coordinate 7,357,156 of NW_024063392.1, read as the reverse complement.
GTTTGCATAGCATCATACAGGATAAAAGGAATTGATCCTTATGTTAATTGTCTCATTGGAAAGCCTTCATCCATGGATAAAAAGTGTTCAAATCAAGTAATTCTAAACTCAGAAGTAAGACAGTGGGCTGAGGACTTACAAAGACAAGAAGGAGACAGTCTGCAGGATGATTATGTATCTGACTTGACCAGTTATGCTCCAGTTTCGCTAAAAAGAAATGATATGCAAGATTTTCGAAGTATTTGGGAAAGTTGGGATTCAAACAAAAAATTGCAGTTTTATCAGACTTACGGAGACATCCCATATTTGCTCTATGTTGAAGTTGATGATGAATTACTCAGAGCCCTAATTCAATTATGGAATCCAGGGTACAATTGCTTCACTCTCAATAAAGAGGACTTGGTCCCTACTATTGAAGAGTACACAACTTTGTTACATATCGAAGGGGCTTTGGAGAATCGAATCTATTCAAAGTCAATTAAAACTCATCCCTTTCGAGTTAAATTAGTAAAGATTGCCGGGGTACGAGAAGAATGGGTGGCATCCCGTACAAAACAAAAAGGCGAAAGCGAAGGCATAGCTTGGACCAACATTAAAGAACTTATTCAGAGCCATCCAGATATTAAAGTACGATTCGATTTATTTGCTCTGGGTATGTATGGTATGGTCATCTTCCCAAAAGTATTGGGATATGTTGAAGCTGCAGTGGTAGATTTGTTTGAACAGCTACCAAAAAAGATTAATCCTGCTTCTGCAATCCTAGCAGAGACCTTCAGATCGCTAAATTCTTGTAGAAAGCTAGGAGGTGGACGATTCTCAGGGTGTACCCAGTTGTTATATGTTTGGATCCGTAGTCATTTCTGGAGGACAGAAAAGGTTTCATACCGACGCTTTAATACGGATTATTCACCATTAAAAGAATTTCTGGAGCAGGAATGGCCAAAAGAAATTAAGAAAGATATGTGGATTAATGCCTTTCGAAATCTGCAAAGCAATGACATTGTTTGGCGAGCCCCGTGGCAAATCCAAAGGGAATTCTTTTACAAATGTGGAGATTACAAATGGATAATGCTGCTCGGATTATGGGGAGGAATTGGATATGCACCACTTCTGGTCATAAGACAATATGAAGGTCGTCAATTTGTACCTGTCACCGCTGGATTACATTCATCTGAGTTCGCATTCCATAGCAAAAATTATAAAAGAAATATCATGGAGGCCGTTACATCTTGGAAAACAACTTTTTGTATCCGAGCTAAAGCAGCAAAAGCAATGCTAACTCCTGATTATGAAGAATGGAGATATGTCAGGAAAAATGAAAATATTCCTCTACCAGATCAAAATGAGGATATCTCTATGGAAGATCGCATTAAGGTGGTTCCATCAGAGATTGAAATCCTGAGAGCTGAGTTTGAAGCAGAAAAAGAAGGCTGGTCAAGAGAATTAGAGCAAATGAGACGAGATAAAGCTATGTTGGGTGTTGATATTGATTTTCATTCATCACAATGTGCAATGTTGAGAGAAAACAAAGAAAAAGTTGATGGTGAATTTAGAGCATTAAAGAAAAATTACCAAGAGTTATATAAATCCCGGAAAGCATCAGGACCAAGGCAAATCGATGGTACAGATGACCAGAGAATTGAACATCGAGAAAAGTCGAGTTGAAGATCTGAAAGGAAAGAATAGCCGTCTACTCAAAAGCCTTGAGAAAGGAAAGCAAAAAATGGAAGATTTTGAGGTCGACAGAAGAGAGCGAATTATAAAAAACAAGGCTGAACACCGCGAGATCATGAATGAAATGCAAAGAGAAAGGGATCGAGCCAAAGATTTAGAAGAAATGAAGAATGACATCTTTGATAAATTTGAAGGTGAGAAAAATATCATGTTCAAGGGATTTGAATCTGAAATGAACCAGCTGATTGCTGAACTTGAAGTCAGAGGCCAAAAGGTGGAAGAATACAATATTGAAAAAGAAAAATGGGAGCTAGAAATAAAAAATTTCAACACCAGACTTGAGGTAGAGCAGGAAGTGGCTAGCAATTGGATGCAAAGATGCAGAAACAAGGATGTTCAAATCCAGAAGCTTAATCAAAGAACGCAAGAAGCACGAACAAAACTTGAAGAAGATCGGGATCAGTCTAGAAACAAAAACTCAGAGTTTAATGCTTACATTTTGCAACTGGAAGATTCATTGTTTCAAGAAAAGGTTCGTCTAGGACCTAATGATCTCAAAGAAAGTAATGAGGAAAGTGCTTCACTGCGAAGACACATTAGAGATCTTGAAAAAATTCTGCACAATTGTCAAGTCAGAATCACTGAGTTAGAGCAAACTCTTGAAAGAACGAATGAACAATGGCAAAAGTCAACTGATTTCTATGTTGAAAGAAGTGAAGAAAGAAGTAATATGGTGTTCGAGGCCATGGTACAAATGAGCGAAGTTGCTAGATATGTTGGGGAATTAGCTGTTGAAGCCAAAATAATTGAGCATCACGTTGATCCAGTTTCTAAGTGTGGAAAGAAGGTGTCATGGTTAATGAAAGAAATTATAGAGCTTAATAGGAAAGCTACGCCTTATCTGTAGTTATGAACTATTATAAATAAACTTTTGTATGCCGATGAAAGTTGTTCTATGACAGTTAACTTTTTGGGATCAATACCTTTTTGCATACATGCATTTTGCATACATTCATTATTCATTTCATGATTTTCTTTATGTATAATTTTTATTATTAAGATAAAATTCATTAATTAAAATTTGGAAAAAATAATATCAAAAGATTTTTCAATCGCAGTTATTCTGGCCAAAAGAGAAATACAACATCACTACGGTACTAGACAAGCTACTAAGAGAATTATGGAGGATAAAATACAACGTATTGAGGAACAGCATAATAAAGAACAAGCAGAAATGAGAATGAAGATGGAGAAAATTGAAGACAGTATTGCAAATTCACAAGACAACATGATGCAGAAAATAGAGGATATGTTTAAAAGACAGGCTATCATTGGAAAAATACATGAAAATCATGTATCTTTCGACCAAGAACCTATGTATCCTCTAGGTTTTCCACCAGAACCAATGTATCATTCTGGTACTACACCTATACAAATCAATGCTCGTACATCTTCATTACAAGAAGCCAAACCACATGAAAATCAATAAGTGGATCTTGCATCTTCCAGCAAAAATCCGCTTATATCAGATGTGAAAATAGGGGATCTTAATACTGAGCATTTAATCCCAGATTTGAATGAGCTGAATGAGAAAGAAAAAGTAAATGAAGAATTGACCAGACAGATCAAAAGCTTAGAAGAACGAATGAAATCTGTGGAAATAACTGAATCATTTTATGGGTTTGACGCTAGTGAGTTGAGTTTGGTTCCAGACGTAATCCTCCCCATCAAGTTCAAAGCTCCCGAATTTGATAAATATGAGGGTACTACATGCCCTTCATCCCACATTACTATGTTTTGTCGAAGAATGGCAGGATATGTGAAAGATGAGAAATTGTTAATTCACTGCTTTCAGGATAGTTTGACAGGACCAGCTTTAAAATGGTATACTCAATTAACCAAAGCCAACATTAGATCCTGGAAAGATCTGGCTAAAGCATTCTTAGAGCAATACCGCCATGTAACAGACATGGTTCCTGATAGATGGACTCTCCAAAATTTGGAGAAAAAGAATAATGAAACATTCAGACAGTATGCCCAGAGATGGCGTGACACGGCAGCCCAAGTTCAACCACCTTTGTCAGAAAAAGAGGCCACATTAATATTTGTTCATACATTGAAAGCCCCTTATTTAAATCATCTAATGGGGAATGCAACCAGAAATTTTGCAGATTTGGTCATTTCTGGAGAACTCATTGAAAATGTCTTGAAAAGTGGCAAAATTGAATCAAATGAGGGGTCTAGTTCCAAAAGACCTATGTACCGGAAAAAAGAGAATGAAGTCAACAATGCAAATTCTTACAACAAGGATTCATCAAAAAGTGTTACAATAACCCAGCCAAGGGTTAAGAAAGAGGAAACAAACACTAATCGAGCAGAGTTCAGAGGATCTCGAAAGGAAAATGAAAAGTTGTCTTTTACACCTTTACCAGTACCATATGCGGAGATTTATGATTCGCTGTTAAAAGCAGATGTCATACGGCCCTATCCTTTAGTTCCCATGCAACCACCATTCCCTCCTTGGTATGATACAAAGGCACACTGTGTTTACCATGAAGGAATTACGGGTCATTCTATTGAAAACTATTTGGCATTCAAAAGGGTGGTTCAAAATTTGATTAACACTGGAAAGTTGGAATTCAATACACCATCTGCATCAAATCATCCATTGCCAAATCATGGAGATAAAAACGTGAATGCAATTCAGGAAGAGAACAGAAAGAAAGTAAAAACTGACATTTCTGAAATTAAATCTCCTTTTGTTTGGGTATTCCAACAACTCTCTTTAGCCGGTATAATTCCACAACAATTTAAGCCAAAGCATAATGAAGGCAAGAATTATTGTGAATATCATCAGGAGAAAGGGCATAAAATTCAACTATGTCCTGAGTTTAGGGATTTGGTGCAAAAATTGATGAACAACGGAGAAATAGAATTCTTTGAAGAAGAACCAGGGAAAAAAGAAGATGATGTTTGCTCATCAGAGGATTCTAAACCTAATCAAAGAATAAATGATCCTGTGATCATTAATGTGAAATCATCTACGGCGATTCCTGCACCAATAAAGCCGAAAGTAGTTATCACCACTCCTCTACCATTTCCATACAAAGATACCAGCAGGGTACCTTGGAATTATACTACCAATGTTTCAATGGTAGGAGGATCTGTTTCTCTAGAAAAAACAGAAGAGAAAATACAGAGTTTGGATACAACATCGACGTCTGAAGCAGTGAGCGAAGTCGGTTTCTTTACAAGAAGTGGGAGATGTTACTCTCCCGAAACATCCAATGCTTCAGAACAAGTGAAAGCAAAAGGAAAAGCCATGGCAATACCTCAGAAGGTATTTGATGATGAATCCCCTCCAGCATTCAATGAGCCTGTGACAGAAAAACAAGCTCAAGAATTTTTGAAATTCCTGAAACATAGTGAGTATAGTGTGGTTGAACAACTACACAAACAACAAGCAAGAATTTCTATTCTTGATCTATTGATGAATTCAGAAGCACATAGAAATGCTTTGATGAAAATGCTCAATCAAACATTTATCCCTGAAGATATATCCCTCAATAAACTTGACAGAATTGTGGGACATATAGCCGCTGACAATTACATAACGTTCACGGATGATGAAATACCGGAAGGCGGAATGGGGTCAGTAAAAGCTTTGAATATCACGACACATTGTCATGGTCATGTGTTGCCAGGAGTATTGATTGACAATGGATCCGCTCTCAACTTGATGCCTCTAGTCACACTTCAAAGAATGCATGTGGATCAATCACACATGAAGAGTTATCAGAATGTAGTGCGAGCATTTGATGGTACTCAAAAAGAAGTGCTTGGGAAAATGGAAATGCCGTTGTTAATTGGACCAGTCGTGTACAATATTGACTTTGTGGTGATGGACATCCACCCTACATATAATTGTTTATTAGGGAGGCCGTGGATTCATTCAGCAGGAGCCGTTCCTTCTTCATTACATCAGAAATTGAAATTTGTTGTTGATGGACAACTAATATGCGTAGGAGCTGAAGAAGAAATCATTGCGTCTATAACAAGTGATGTTCCATATATTGAAACCAATGATGATGCACTTGAATACTCTTTCCGAGCCCTTGAATTTGTCAATGCAACCTTTATTGCAGAAGGAAGCAAAATTCCATATCCCAGATTATCTGATTGCACTAAGATGACGGTACGACAAACTTTAGGCATCGAAGCTAAAGCTGGGAAAGGTTTAGGAAAGAGTCTTCAAGGGATTTCGGTTCCTGTAAATATACAGATAAAGAAAGATCGTTTTGGGCTTGGATTTAAGCCCAATTTTCAGCAAAAGAACAAAGAGATGAAAAGAAGATGTGAAGACAGAAAGGCAAGGTTGAAAGGGAAAGAAATCCTTTGGGAACACATGTTTTTCCCACAGTTGAAGACCACATTCAGATCAGGGGGAACAATTAATGTAGAACAGCAGCTTGTTGAAGCCTTTAAAGAAGAAAAGTTGAAGAAAGATCAAAACATAGTTGAAGAAGCTATGAATGGATTATTTATCAACATGATCATGAATGACAACAAGACTGGCAAATACTTGGATAGGATTCGCCCATGTTTTCCTGGAGAAACACTCAACAATTAGACCACTGAAGATCTTCCTATAGTTTTTAATATTAACGCAGAGTAATATTCAGAACTAATCTTTATGTTTAGCTCAAAAATATGAAAACTTTTTGTTATCTTGTAAAGGAAATTATGTTAAATATAAGAAATTTTCTTTAAAATTTTCAGATGGCAATCATTCTTTACATTTTCTTACATTTTTACATTTATTTATTTCATAAATTTACTATATTCTTTCGGAAATATGTCCGACTTAAATTTGCAGGTGTCACCATGTTAATAGCATGTTTATTCCTAAATTTAATCAAGAGATAAATTTAGAGCAACCCATATGTCTGGAAGAAATCAATGGGTGTGAGGATGAACTGGAATGTGATGTTCCTACTGAACTATTAAGATTGGTAGAAAATGAAGACAAACAAATTCTACCCCACAAAGAAGAGATTGAGACTGTGAATTTGGGAACAGATGAAGAAATGAAAGAGGTGAAAATTGGTACTACTCTGACAATCCAGATAAAACAAGAATTGATAAATCTCCTTCAAGAGTTCAAAGATATCTTTGCCTGGTTTTATCAAGATATGCCTGGTTTAAGCACAGATATAGTGATACACAAGCTTCCAATCAATCCAGAATATAAACCGGTCCAACAAAAGCTCAGACGAATGAGGACAGAAATGTTGTTGCAAATCAAAGAGGAAGTGATGAAACAGATCAATGCAGGTTTCCTACAGGCATCTAAATACCCAGAATGGGTAGCTAACATTGTTCTCGTACCGAAGAAAAATGGGAAAGTTCGAATGTGTGTGGATTACAGAGATCTTAACAAAGCTAGTCCGAAAGATAGCTTTCCATTACCCCACATAGACACATTGGTAGACAATACTGCAGGACATGCATGGTTTTCATTCATGGATGGTTTTTCTGAATATCACTTTATGTTAATACCTTTTAAAAGCATGGAATATAAAGTAAGCAAATCATCACCATCTTAAAGCCATGAACATCAAGATTGTTACACGGGATGCTACCGACAACAAGGTCGAATCCGCCAAATCTACTCATCAATTGCTCCAACCGATCACCATTCAGTTCTTGCACATCTGTTTTCAAAGATATACTAAGACAGTAGAAGGCGACCTTTGCAGCACTGATTCCAGTAAAAAGAAACAAGACATTGATATCACTGGGAAACATGTCTCTATACAGATCCTCGTATATGGTTTTTAAGGAAACCTAGAAGCATTTCCACCCCCATCAGGTTCAAGTGGAGCAACTTTATCCCTTCCAACCCATACTAAATTCCATTTTCAGCACTCATCAAGAACATACTTCTGGACACTCGAATGTGGCTCTTTGTCATAAGCTTCAAGAGCCTTACAGATCCTTTCTATCAATTTGGCACTTCCTGTTCATGTTTATAAACAGTTCAACTTTGTTCTTGAAATCCCAGGAAGGCCATCATTTCTTTGTCAATGGAAAAGCATCAGCACATGGAGGAAGCAGAATAAAAATAAAATTTGTTCTTAATTGGCAGAATTATGAATATAGCCCTTTTCAGTGTAGTAGCATGAAAATGTTTAGAATCTACAAATTCTTGCTTTACATCTAATAAGTACTGTGATATCCCAGTCCAAACATTAGCTGAAAAGATGAATGTGCTCATAGCATCTTCTGGAAGTGTCCTTTGAGTTATCTGATCTGGTTTGGTAAAACTAATCATTGAATTTGGAAGAGGAATGGGCTAATAGCATCTTCTGGAAGTGTTCTTTGAGTTATCTGATCTGGTTTGGTAAAACCAATCATTGAATTTGGAAGAATAATGTGCTCATAGCATCTTCTGGTAGTGTCCTTTGAGTTATTTGATCTGGTTTGGTAAAACTAATCATTGAATTTGGAAGAGGAATGGGCTAATAGCATCTTCTGGAAGTGTTCTTTGAGTTATCTGGTCTGGTTTGGTAAAACCAATCATTGAATTTGGAAGAGGAATGGGCTAATAGCATCTTCTGGAAGTGTTCTTTGAGTTATCTGATCTGGTTTGGTAAAACCAATCATTGAATTTGGAAGAGGAATGGGCTAATAGCATCTTCTGGAAGTGTTCTTTGAGTTATCTGATCTGGTTTGGTAAAACCAATCATTGAATTTGGAAGAGGAATGGGCTAATAGCATCTTCTGGAAGTGTTCTTTGAGTTATCTGATCTGGTTTGATATGAAACCACAGAACCAATCATTAAATTTGAAAGATGAATTTGCTCATAGTAGAAATAAGGAGACCCAATAGCATCTTCTAGAAATGTTCTTTAAATTCTCTGATTTGGTTTGATATAAAACAGAAACAATCATTGGAATTAAAAGATGAATTGCATGATCGTCTTCATTAAGAAGTTTCTTTTCAAGCTTCTTTTGCTTATTCCTTTCCCAAAAATCATAGCACAAGTTTCGCCTTTGCTTGTAATTGGGATCATTGCATAATGGCTTCCCATCTTTTACCGGAAGAAATGTGTCGGCAGCCTTTGCCATTTGAGCATCACATATAAAATTTGTCAATTTTGCAATTGATGAATCTGGACCACATCTCTCCATGGCTATTGAAGCTTCAGCCTCTGAGAATCCCATTTTTGTCAAGTATAACAGTCTATTCTCCTCATCAGAATTAGAATTCAAGATTTCTCAGTATTAAAAGAACTATCGATATCTGTGAAATTATCTTGAAAGGTCATTTCATAATCAGATGAGTTGTTATCAGAATCAAACATGTCGCATGAAGGCAAGCTTTTCAAGAGCCTATACTATTGAGTTTTATTTTCAAGAGGTTTTGTGACATTATATCTACATCTACATTTGTCAAAGATGATAGTTTCTCTGTTTTGAAGAAGAAAGATCTATTAGGTTTTTACAATTGAAGAAATACTCAATTCACCAATCTGAAATCAAATAAACTTAACATTCATGCATCATATTTAGGTGTTTGCAAAAATAGGTGCATTTTCATTCATTTTCCTCCATACTGAATTTTTAACAGGAATTTCAAAGATTTTAGCAAAGATTTAAATTCATCATTCAATGGATCAACTTTTCCAGTTCGAGTTCATAATGAGAAGAACTCATTTGAAGAAGGAAGAAGAAATTCATAATGAGAAGAATTTGTTCAACCTTTTGCTCAAATCCATCACTTGATGGATTAGCTTTGCCAGAGAAAGTTCATAATGAGAAGAACTCATCTGAAGAAGGAAGAAGAAGTTCATAATAAGAAGAACTTGTTTAACCCTTTGCTTGAATTCATCATTTGATGGATCAACAGCGCCAAAGAGAGTTCATAATGAGAAGAACTCATCTAAAGAACTTGTTTAACCCTTTTGTTCAAATCCATCATTTGATGGATCAGCTTTTCCAGAGAAAGTTCATAATGAGAAGAACTCATCTGAAGAAAGAAGAAGAAATTCATAATGAGAAGAATTTGTTCAATCTTTTGCTCAAATCCATCATTTGATGGATCAGCTTTTCCAGAGAAAGTTCATAATGAGAAGAACTCATCTGAAGAAGGAAGAAGAAGTTCATAATAAGAAGAATTTGTTCAACCTTTTGTTTAAATTCATCATTTGATGGATTAACATTGCCAGGTAGAGTTCATAATGAGAAGAACTCGTCATCTGAAGAAGAAGAAATTCATAATGAGAAGAATTTGTTCAACATTTTGCTCAAATCCATCACTTGATGGAGCAGCTTTTCCAGAGAAGTTCATAATGAGAAGAACTCATCTGAAGAAGAAGAAGTTCATAATAAGAAGAGCTTGTTCAACTTTTTGCATAATTCTATCACAGAAGGAGATAGATTAGCATCAGCCTTTCCAGAGAAAGTTCATAATGAGAAGAGCTTATTTAACCTTTTGAATGACTCTATCACATAAGGAAAAAGGTCAACATCATCCCCAGTGGAAAGTTCATAATAAGAAGAACTCATCTGAAGAAAGAGAAGAATTTATTCAACATCTCCATCATAATCAAGTGAAGCCAAATGGATAAAAAAATTTATTATCTTTTCATCTTTGCCCTATTCCTGTTAACACAAGAATGAGCAAAGAGGGGCAGTTGAAGATACTAATTTTTTACCCATATTGATTTATTATTATTATTATTATAATAATTATTATTATTATTATAATTATTATAAATATTATTATTATTATTATTATTATTAAATATATTAAATATATATATAAATAATAAAAAAAATACAAGCCCAATTTTCCGGCCCAAACCAAACTGAAACCCTAAACATTTAGGGTTTCAGCTAGGGTTTCTAACCCTAGCACCGCAGCCGCCTCTGCCTCCAGCCGCCCCACGCCGACGGTCAGCTGCCAGATGCTCGAATCCACTTCAGCCACGACGCCGCCGCCTCGCTGAAGAATCCAGAAGCTTTGCTGCTTCAATAACCGTCGTCCACGTCACAAGCTACATGGGGTGAGTCACCACATAGCTCGGTGACTCACCGAAATCCGCTCTTCGGACCGGTCTGAGAAGAGTGCCGGTGATGGCTATAAAGCCATCACCCAACCTGCAAAGAGAAAAAAAAAACAGAGACAGAGAGAGATAGAAAACAGAGAGCAACATCCCACAACCAGCAAAAAAACCAAAACAGAAAGGAAAAGAAAAGAAAGGAGCTTACCGAGGAAGCCACTGGACCCCTTCAAACGTCACCAAAACCTTCATAAACCGAAGGTACTTCTTTAGATTCGCTCCGATCAGGAACCATTCAGGAGCCATTTGGGGAGGGCTATTTGGGTAATTATTAATAGTTAAATCATGTCCGCTATCCCTTTAATTTGTAAACTTTACATTTTAGTCACTAAATCGAGTTTATAATCCTTTTAATTTGATCTTTAAATTTTAGTTTTATTTATTTTAGTCCTTTATATTAAAATAATCTATTTAGGGTAAATAACATATTTAATCCCTTAATTTTAATAAATAATATTTTAATCCTGAGTTTATATTTTTAATTTATTTTTAATCTAATATCCGAATTTTATATAGTTTTATTTTAGTCACTAAATTAATAAAATAAGAAAATATCATGTTTAATCACTATAATTTTGATTAATATTGAATTAGGTTTTTAATTTTAATTTTACTATAATTTAGTCAATAATTTTAAGTAGTTTTATTTATTTTATTACTTTTAAATACATAATTCTAATTGTATTTATTATTTTAATTTTACTTGTCTAAATATTTTTATTACTATTATGTAGTCATAAATATATATATAATAAATAAATATTTTTTTTTAATAAATTATTTTTAACATTTATTTTTCAATATCAAAGAAAAGGGCAGTCTTAATACAACTGGATGTCCTATTCTGATATTTTAAAATTAAATATAAAAAAAAATTATTATTGTTTAATTTTATTCAAATTAATATTTATTAATATCAAAGAAAAGAGCTGTCTTAAGGCACCTAGAAGTCCTTTTCCGATATTTTTAAATATTTTTTATATAATTTTGAAATAATAGGATTATAAATTAAATATATTTTGAATTTTTAATAATAGAGACAATTTATAATTAAAAAGTACCAATTTTGGGCGTTGTAGGGGTGCTAATCCTTCCCTAAACGTAACCGACCACGAATCCCTTTTTATTATTAAAAAGAACGAATTTTTGGTTATAAACGCAGATCAGTTCAATTTTTTTAATTGATGTTTTCTTAAAACTCTTTTAAAAAAAATAATTTTTAGGTATTCGACTTACCTGACCCAAAAAGGCCGATGGCGACTCCCAAATTATTTTCAAAAACCATTTATTCATATAATTTTTCCCGCCAATTAAAAAATTCATGCCCGGACGAAAATCGGTTACGACATGAGGCACTAGGACGGTGAAGTGGGCTACCCGGTTTGATGCCGTGAACTGGAAACATTATCAGGTGGTGTTTTCGGGTGGAATACCAGCATCAAAATCCTTTGTAAAAAAATAAACTGGATGGTACATTTGTAACAGTTGAACGAAAATAGGATTAGAATTTACCTCCGGAATATTGTCCAATGTCACCGAAGTCTAGGAACAGGTCGGGAAGATCGATTGTTATGGACGAGAGGATGAAGTGGCTACAGTTGGCATGGACTAGAATGATGGAGACGGTGAGCACGACGGAGATTGATGACAAACAGTGCTTCATCCGGGGTGAAGAGAGGTGGTGGGTGTGAACGCCGAATATAGATGGAGAGTTGGGTGCGTGGCCTCGTACTTGCATCGGGAGAGGTACGGGTGGTGGTGGAAGGGAGTCCAAATCACTCAGAATAACAACAAAAACCGAAGCGTTGAGGCGGCAATGTCCCCCGAGGACGGTTGGTGGTGCGGCGTTTTGTTGGTTCCTCGTGTGAACCATTGTTGATAGTAGAGCGGGTAAGAGCACGGTGGTAGCTGGTTTAAAAAAGGTGGTCGACACGGTGGAGGTAAGGCTCATTGATTTAGGGTTTAAACAGTGAAAATTTCATCGGGGATGAAGCGTTGTTATGGGGAAGATGAATGAGTTTGATTTAAACTGAAGGGCACATGGGGGTGGTTTAATTTAAGTGAAATTGGGTTTGAAACTTGAAAAATATAAGAATAGATAGGATAGGTGGGGCATGTGGTCTAAGAAAAAATAAGAAAGGGAAGTGATAGGGTGAAAGGGTTGCGGCAGGTACATGCCTTAAAATAGGGGGCAGAAGGTGAAATGGATCTTGCTAACATGCACCAACCTGCTAGTGGAGATGCTAACGTGCACCGTTTAATGAAACAGTGCCATGGTGTTGGAACAGATTGTTCTATTTCTCTGCGAGAAAGGTGATGCTACTCAGGGACCGAATTATGTCACTAGTCGAATATAAATTTGCAAATCTACCTCGTTTAAGCTCGATAAAAACATTTAGTTCCTGAAAAATAAAAGAAATAATTGAAATAAATTTGCTTAACATGAATAAAATAAAATAAAAATACAACGGAATTAAAAAACAATGGGTTTCCTCCCACGAAGTTCTTTTCTTTAACATCTTTAGCTCGACGACCTGGTTCAGACTACAGGTTCTAAGAGAAATACTTCTTCAACTTCATACACTTTTTCCAACTAAGAATTTCCTTACGAGAAATTCTACGATCGTATAATTCTTTTATTTTCTCCTTGTAGAATTTTAAATTCTCATAGGTTATTATTCGGATATTTCTTAGTTTTGAAAGCTTATCTGAAATAATCGGTGAAGTAGTATTTTTTCCTAAAAAGGCACTCTTTAAGTTTTTTGCATTTGTTTCAGTACTATCTCAGGTGCCTGCAAAACGAAAGGCATGACTTTGGACTTAGAAAGAATCAATAAATTGGCACAATCTGAAAATATTTTTTTCAACTTCCTGATTTCCTTAATGATCTTCTAAGTCCCTGAATAAATCAAAAGAAAAATTAGTTTCTACAAACTTATTTTCCAAAGGATCAATAATACCAACAGAATTCAGAATTTATACTCTCCACTTTGTTAGGATATCTCATTGCCTTATACACATCAAATTTAATGATATCACCATCAAAATTCATGGTTCGAATCCCACTTCTTACGTCAATTTTTGTGTGCGGTGTACTTAGGAATGGATGCCTCAATAGGATATCAGAAGATGTACTTATGCGATCATTCTCTATCTCAATTATATAATAGTCAGTGGGAAATATTAAGTCGTTTACCTCAACCAATACATTCTCTAAGAGTCCTTCCGGAGAGATCATAGATCTATGGGCAAGCTGAATTGATATTTTTGTATCCTTCAAAGGCTCGTTAGTAATCATATTGTAAACAGAGAGAGGCATTACAATAATAGAAGCACTAAGGTCACAAATAGCTCGTTTTATCCCAACTTTACCAATTTTATAGGGTATTGTGAATATACCTTGGTCTTTTAGTTTTGGTGGTAAGTTTCATCGGAAGATGACTGAGATATATTCTCCCAAATTCACCTTCTTAACCCCATAAAGCTTTCTCTTTGTTATACAAAGATCCTTTAGAAATCAGGCATATCTTGGAACCTTTTGGATAACCTCAAGGAGAGGTATATTGATTTCCACCTTCCCAAATACGTCTAGTATTTCCTTTTCCTCAGCTTGTTTATCCCTTTTAAGTAACCTTGATGGAAAAGGTGGTTGAACGTCATAGGGGATGGCATTGGATCTATTTGTACTTTGTCACTCTTCTTTTGGGATCCTAAATCAACATTATTCTTCCCTTTTTGGATTGCTTCATCTTTTGGAACAGGTGGCACCACTGCTGTACCATTTCGAAGAGTGATGGTGCTGAAATTCACCCTTGTATTTACCTCGATTTGGGATGGAAGTTTACCTTGTGATTCCAAGTGTCCTATGGTTTGAGCCAATTGGCTCATCTACTTGTCTATATCTTGTAAGTCGGCTTCAGTATGAATATGGAACTTTTCCTAGAAAAGTGCTAATCTTTCAACAATTGACTCCAACGATGTCTTCTGCGGTTGTTGGGGTGGTGGAGGCGGTATTGCTTGATAAGCTTGATTCGGCCTTGAGTTTTGAGCATAACTAAAATTTGAATGATCTTTCATCTTGGGTTGTAAGTATTGTCGTAGGGATTATAAACCCTCTAGAGAGGTCCTGGAAAGTTCCCCACCACATTAACTTAAGCTGTTATGTCGTCTTAAATTAGTAGACAACTGTCTATTAGATGATCAGGTAATGCACATATTTCACATAATCTGTTTGGTCCTATCTTTCCTGCAACAAGAGAGTTGACCACTTCAGTTAATTTATCTATCTTATTTTCTAAAGAAGATGAACTTATCTCATGAGCCCTTCGAGGAGGTTCATTAGTTGGGTGGAATTGTTGGGAATTTGTGGCCATTATGGAAATTAAATTCCTAGCCTCAGTAGGAGTTCTATTCTCCAAAGCTCCTCCACTGGCAACATCGATCATCTTCATTTCTAGGGGAGTTAATCCTTCATAAAAATATTGAATGAGTGTTTGTTCGATTAACCCATGTTATGTGCAACTAGCACATAATTTTTTAAATCTCTCCCAGTAGTCATAGAGTGACTCTCCATCAAGTTCCTTGATTCCTAGTATTATTCTTTGTAACTTGCTTGCTTTCGCCGTAGAGAAAAACCTATCAATAAAAAGGCGAGTCATTTGAGCCTATGTAGTAATAGAATTTGGGGTAGATAAAATAACCACTCATTAGCCGAATTGGCTAAGGAAAAAGGAAAAGCTCTAAGTTTGATTTGGTTTTTGGTTACTCCCTATGGTCTCATACTGGAGCAGACCATGTGAAATTTCGTGAGATTTTTATGTGGATTCTCATTTGGTAATCCGCAGAAGGTAGGGATGAGATGGATAAGGCCAATTTTTAACAGGTATGGAGTTTCGCCTTGGGGAAAATCATAGCATAAAGGCTCTTGTTCAGTAGGTGCCGCGACTAACTCTCTGATAGTGAGATCGACCATCGGATTTGGTTTTGAATTAATGGATTCACTTGAACTCGATTTTGGATTTAATTCCGGGTCTAACTGTTGTCTCCTTTTTTCCCGAAGTGTCTGTGCGTGAAGTCTCCTAGATATGGCTTCGATTTTTGGGTTGCACTCCACTAATTCGCCCGGGTTTGTCCTGGTCATAAATCAAAAGAAAACAAAAATTATTAATTTTGGCTAAGTCCCAGCAACGACGCCAATTTGACAGCTGTCGTTTTGATGTCAAAATACGTAGTAAGGAGAAGTAAGGGTCGATCCTCAAGGACATAGAAAATTCTAAATTTCTTTTTGAATGGTTTAAACCAGGTGATAAGTAGTGAAAAAAGGGTTTTGGTAAAAATATTAAATAATAAAAAGCGATTTAAAGAAAAATAAAGAAAATAAAAATTGAAGGTTGAAAATGAATATGATAAAACAACTTCAAGTCTCGCTTTGACTCAATTTCCTTCGGATCATCAAATTAGATTTTCCCTTCGGGATTCACGTCGGTTACTTTGTGTACAAGGGCAATCCTCGTGACTCTATTTTGTATACCAGAATACCCAAGGCAATCTTTGATTCTGGCTTCGGAAATTGATCTGATCAACATCAATTGTCGTTGATCAATAACTGATTAAGTTTGTGAAGACCGACTCCGATTGTTGTTTCAATAACTACTAATTCCGATCTCAATTCCCTCTTGGCAAGGTTGTCTCGCCAAGTGTGTTCCAAAGAAGTCGAATGTGTTTTCAATAAGCCGATCCTTACTCCCACACATTTAACTATAACAACATCTTGACCAAAGTCAATCTTTGATTTTGAAAAGCTGTTTTGATTTTGAAAAATAAGTGCAGAGATTGAGAGAGATATTTCGAAGTTATTAAGGTGTTTTTCATTTCTCACGTTGGAATTAATTCATCGCTTCAGCTCTCTGCTTATGAGAAAATTAGCTAAGAATGACAAAAGTCATACTTAGCATTTTTAAAAACAAAACTTAAAATAAGAGAAAAATAAAAACTTGAAAAATAAAAGATAGAACTTTTATAAAACTAGAAAGGAGAAGAAGAATAAATTATGAGTTGTAAATTTAGGCTTACCCTAAGAGGGTATTTATAGCCTCTACAAATCTAGAGATAAACATAGAAATTAAAATAAAAATAATCCTGAAGATAAATAAAAATGTTTTCTAAATTCAAAGTTTAAAGTTTAAAAATAAATCTCCTAAGATTTCTCTGTTCGTACACATTCTAAAAGGCACTGACTAGATCTTCTAGAAAATTGCTGCTGACTGGACCTTCTAGAAACTGCCACGTCAGACCGTGTCATGCCCAGAGTCGTGTCCATGTATCCAGTCTTGACGAAATAATAAAAGAATACAGAATGCACCCATTTTACTGCTAATTCTAGAAAGTAAGATCCTGCACGAAAATAAGCATAACACAACCAAATCAGCAACAATAAATCCATAAGATCGAAGAATTAACGAGCAAATATTCAGAACACTCATCAAAGGGTGTCATCAATAAAGGCCAGTCATTTCTATCGTAAGCTTTTCCTGATCAATCTTGATAGCCATCAATCCTACTTTACATTCCTTATTCTTCATAGAATCATTAACCTCTAGGGAAATGATGATATTATCAAATATGTTGAGGCCAGGGACAAAACTAGCTTGGCTATCAGAAATCGAACTAGGTAGAAAATGCTTTAAATAAGTTATCAGAATTTTAGAGAGTGTTTTAAAGAGAACCGTGGAAATGCTGATTGGATGAAATAAGAAAAATATTCAAGATTTGCTATCTCCGGAATGAGAACAAGAAGATTACGGTTAATATCTGAATGAATTTCCCCTCGTTTCAGGCATTCACGAATAAACTAAGTGACAGTCCGGCCAATCACATTCTAATTTTTCTGATAGAAGTAAGCATGGAAACCATCAATGTTAGGGGCTTTCACAAAAAGCGTAATCATAATAATGTTCTTCACCTTCACCTTCTCCTCATATATAGGAGAATAAAGGGATAACAATGACTCATTATAGGGATGATGAAACCTACCCTGAAATTGATACACATACCCTCTAGAACTCTCACTAATGAATAGCTTGGCTAAGTAGTTCACGACCCCATTCTTGAAAACAGATTGATCTGAGCATTAGGAGCCATCTTCAAATTTAAGATTCAAGATATTATTCATTATTTCCCTTGAGCTAGCACAAGCATGATAGAAATTGGTATTACGGTCACCATAAAAGGATATTAGTGTTCTTTTTGGAAAGAGCCTTATCAATGCCTCGTACCCTCGTAAGCATAATAACTTTACATTTACTGATAGAAACTTTGGATTCCTTGTTCCACACAGAGAGCTTGTAGCAAATAAGATCAAGATTCTCAAATACTATAGCATCTACATTTCAATTAGACTGAAGAAACACTTGGAATACCAAATGAGATTTCCAGGCCAACATAAAGCAGAAATAAGGAACGGAAGGTCTTGTTCAAACCGATCAATAGAAAACCGCCAAGAATTTGTTGAATTGGCAAACAATATAATATGGTGGAAGCAATTGAAAGATAAAAAAAATTAACGTAAGGATTTATAGTGGTTCGATTTTCTCAATGAAGTCACATACACTTCCTTGGCTATCCACACTAAAGATTGTCCACAAATTCACTAATTTGTCTTTCTTTTGAGAACAAATACTAACATTACACAACTCATCAAGATTTATAGCCCAAATTCTAGTGAATTATTTTCCTCAAAGTTTATACCCCAAAACTTCGAGTTACACTCTCCCTTTGAGACATACAAATTTATTAAACAAAGAAAAAAATTTCACAAGACAAATGTGTTTGCACAATTAAGCTATCAAAATATGAACACTAATGATTTACAATGAAGCCCTCTAAAAATACAAGAGACAATAAAAGAATAAAGACTTAAATCTCTTTTCTCTTTATCTTTAGGTTTGGATGTTTATCCCCTTCTTCATAGAGTGTCGTTGATGTGTATTTATATGGAGGAATGAATTTGTAACTATTTATAGTCGTTGGAGGATGTTTGGAGCCTTTTTGGAGGTGAATTTTCGGGCAATTTTATGCCTTGCACTCAGTGTATCGGTACTCTAGTATGAGTATCGATACTCCTTCAAAATATAGTCGTTACAAGCTTAATTTTGACTATTTGGTAGCCAATATCCATACTATGAATAGTATTATCGATACTCAATATTCAAGAACAATATTTGCTCATGAAAGTGTCGTTAACAGTGATGTGAACAAAGACAAATAGTGACATAATAGTGTTTTATGTTTTAAAAGCTTTGAAAACATTTTTAAATACTTTAAAAATATTTTAATCAACTAAAAAATATTTGATAAAAATAAAATAATTAATAACACATACTTTTGAGGTTTTAAAATCTTTGAAACATATTTTTTCAAGTTTTTGGATTTTGAATTATTTTTTAAATATTTGAAGAAATTCAATTAAGTCAAAAAGATTTTGTCTTTATTTGTTATATCAAAATATATGTTCAACAATATCCCTTTTTTTATATAACAAAACCTTTGGAAAAAAATTTTAAAAAAAACTCCCATTAGCAAAATATCATTTGAAAAAGAGAATGAATTGAAAAAATATTTAAGCTTCCCTTTTTTTTCCTTTAGAAATTAAATTTTTCAACCTTAATTCTCCCCCTTTTTTGTTATATAAAAAATAATTCAAAATTTGTTTTGTGCAAAATAACAATGGAGAGTAAGATAAAAAAAATGTGAGCATAACAATCATTTGATAAACAAAGCTCTCCTTAATAAAAGCATTTCATGTAAATGTTTTGGCATAAAAACACTTAAACACTTCAAAAGAATATTGAATTTCAACAAAAAAGAAATAAACAAGTTAGTAACACATGAAATTCAATAAATTCAAGATTGTATAGAAACTTTATGCAAATATCAAGAAATATTACAATAAATTGCACGTGTATAAAGCACTACACAATGTTATGCATTTGATATAGATATCAATTTTAGAATGATACAATTCTAAATGAGAGCATATGCATGAACAAAAAAAATGATACCAGTTAACAAAGATTTTAAAATTTTATCATTCTTGGCATCATAAGTTTAAAGTGATTCTATTTTATTTTTTAAATATTCAATAAATCAAGAGTATCACTTGTTTAAAAAATAGTTTTCAATAAAAGCACATTAAGGTCAATATATTTTAAACAAAACATTAAAACATGAAAAACATAACTTGACCAAAAGCATTATGATGAACAAAAATTTAATAAAATCATTTAACTTAAAAAAATGTCCATGACAATACATTTTCACTATGCATGAGACAACAAACAACATATAATTATTCATGCTCATTACTCATGCATTAGAACATAAACATAAAATAGGCAACCATAAAATATAATAATTAGGTTTAAAGGTTACCTATAATTCCTTTTGTGTGATTAGAGCATTCAAATTTTTTATCTTATAATCATTTCTCCAACACACCTACAAGAGACATTTTTCGGAACGTTGGAATTCGATCTTGGTGATTTTTACTCCCGGTTATAAAACTTTCGATGGAGACAAGTCTCGAATATCAATTGTTCAACTCGAACCGATCTATCGAAAATCGTCAACAAGCTGTTGAATTAGCAAACAAGATAATATGGTGGAAACAACTAAAAGATAAAAACAAATTAACTCAATAATTTATAGTGGTATAACTTCCTCAATAAACTCTACATCCACTACCTTATCTATCCATAATAAGAATTTTCCACAAACTCACTAATTTGCCTTTCTTTTGAGGATAAAGAATAACCTTACACAATTCATCAAGATTTATACCCCGAAATCATATGAATCATTTTCCTCAAAGTTTATACCCAAAAACTTTGAGTTACATTCTCCCTAGGAGAAATAAAAATTTAGCAAACAAGGAAAAAACTTCACAAGGCAAATGTGTTTGAACAATTAAGATCTCAAAAGATGAACACTAAAGATTTACAATGAAGTTCACTTTAAATACAAGAGAAAATAAAAGAGTAAATGTAATAACCCCATTTTTAAATAAAAAAGAAAAAAAATTAAAATTTGAAATTAATTTAATGAAATTTGGGGACCAAATGCAAGTTTCCAGAATTTGTAGACCTTTTTAGAAACTGTAAGAAATTCAGGGACTTGAACCCAAATTATCCTATTCTATGTTATTGGAGAAAAAAAAGAAAATCGGTTAGGTGGTTGAGGCAATTTGAACCCTTGACCACCGGTATGGACACCCATGCCCTAGCCATTTAGGTTAGGGTATTGTTCAAGATATTTTTAATAAATATATATTATATTATATTAAATTCCGATTACCCCAAAAATCCCCCAATTAGAAACCCAACTCAATCTCTAACTCCAAAAGTTTTCCCTGCCTTCCCTCTTCACCTCAAAAACTCATCACCGTCCCGCCATCCTAAATTGCACCACCAATTCCATTAGACTCATCGTCGACCGGAGAACAAAACCCCTCGCCACGAAACGACATCTAACGCCATAAATTTCAGCGCAAAGTTTTGTCGATTTCAACCCCGCTGTGGTGAAATCCTTCGATCCCGGCCGATCCGATGACCATACCATCTCACTGCCACCTTAGATGGATTCGCCGTCACCATATACCCGAAACCCAACCTGTGGGTTAAAGCTTTGTCGTTGTTTCATCGTCGTCGAAGTGGGTAAGTTAGGTTTTAATATTTTTGGGTGGTTTCGGCAAGTTTTATGGTGAAATTGGTTGAATAATGCATGAATTCGAGTCTGTAGAACACCAAGGATGAATCCTCCAGTGGAAACAAACCATGTTACTACCGTACGCACCACCACACACCGGATATATGCATAGGACTCTCCGGTTGGTCCAGGAGACTTTTGGAATCGGTCTAGTCAGACCTCACC
Organism: Hibiscus syriacus; assembly: GCF_006381635.1. Classification (NCBI taxonomy): domain Eukaryota; kingdom Viridiplantae; phylum Streptophyta; class Magnoliopsida; order Malvales; family Malvaceae; genus Hibiscus; species Hibiscus syriacus. The sequence goes on along the minus strand of NW_024063392.1, from coordinate 7,335,428 downwards.
AGTTCGGTCAAACCGGTCTAAACCGAGTCAACTCTCCTGAGTCAACCCAGATCGAGTCAACTCATTTGAGTCAACCTATTGAATTTGACCCATTGACTTTGACCGTTAACTTTGACCAAAAAAGTCAAAAATTTTGAAAAGTCATATTTTATGTTTTTTGACATCCTAAATCCGAATTCGAAGTCCGTTTTACCAAATTCGAACCCGAAAGCCTCCTAATTGACCATCAAACCCGAACATACATATATACTTAAGCATTTTATCTAAAGATAATTAAAGAGATTGGTCGAATATTGTTGTTTGAAGGTACAAGAGACTCCCTCGATAGCTCGACCCAACTCCTCTCGATCAACTAGACCTCATGAGCAGTAGTCACTCATATGACCCGTGAACCTTATGAATATCTAGATTAGAATATTACTTTGAAATTAACTCAGTTTACTGTGAATTAGGTTAGAGCATTGTTGTAGAGCGTGGCGAGGTCGGTGCTCATTAGATTTGTTATCTGATTTTCATTTTGCAAGGTGTATTCCCTATGTGCTACATGATTGTTTTATCTTCTTTGAAATATGTTTCACCAAAAATTATGATTTATTTGTTGATGGCTTATGGACTATGATCGAATTATCAATGTTATTTGGATAATTGTTTTCACAAGATATATGATTATGCCTATTTCGGATCAATGAATTTACTGTTTATTATGTGAATTGTTTTATTGAGATACTGATTTTGGTAGGATACTGGAGTATGGAGGTTTAGCTCTGATCAAGCTGGTAAATCCTTACGGACCTAAGCAACATTTGGGTAGGCTTCAAGGCCCCGAGAACTTTCTTGGGTAGGCTCTCAGGCCCCAAGATGCTCCCTTAGGTTGGTTCCTTATACGGGGTATAAGGAAACGTAAGCCCTATGGATGTAGTTGTGGGGAACTACATATGGTGTACGGGATGAGGGTAAACTATGAGTTTTAAAACTTAAACTTAATTATGATTTTTATGATATTTTATTGAACTATTACTTGATTATTTCACCATTATGATTTATTTGCACGATTGGGACACACTGAGCCCTAACTCACTTTTCAAACTATTTTACCCCTTTCTGATACTTTTGGATAGGCACCCCGAATCAGATACTTGGACGATCGACACATTCTTGCAAAACTTTTTGTTGCAATGTTTATATCTTCCAAACTGCTTTCAATTATGGTGACATGTGCCTTTATTTTGAAGTACTTATTTTATTATATTTACTACTTTGGTACTGGTATTCGAATTATCTTGATATGCAATTATGACATGTTTTACTCTACTTAGTCATTTATAGTTTTATAATTACAAGTTTAATTCTTTTATCGTTATCTATTTTATTTTTATATATTTTAATTGTAATATTATAAAGAGAAAATAACCTCAGTGACCAAAAATGCCTTATATTCGATTTTAACCAATTTTTTTTGGATTTGCCAAAATGACCAACTAAATCCCAATACGATCGATAATTCGCAAAACGATCTCCGGTATCGCAAATCAGTTTCCAGATTCGCAACGCGATTCTGACTATCGCATTGCGATTTTCCAAATTCGCGTTGCGATTTTCTGAATTCGCGTTGCGATTTTCTGAATTCGCAATGCGAGTAAATCACAATGCGAATATGTAAATCGCAATGCAAATATGTAAATCGCAATGCGATTATGACTATCGCAATGCGATTCTGACTATCGCAACGCGATTCTGATTATCGCAACGTGATTCTGATTATCGCAACAAGATTCTGACTTTCTGACTGTCGCAACACTGAATTTCAAATTCGCAACAGGTTTTAGTTTCGCAACACAAATGTTTTGGGTATATAACTACACAGCAGAAGCAACTCATAACCTAAATCCCTAAATCGCAACTCATTCAATCTCCATCTATCACTCTCACCGGTGACATCCGTTCCTATATCCAACGACATCCTTCCCCATCCGATAACAGGTTTTAGTTTCGCAGCTCGTTTGTTTAGTAAATTAATTTACAATAATGAAATCATCTAATGTTGATCATGTTTGGATAGATTTGTGTTTTGGAGGGTCATGGGAGAATGTTCATGGTGTTTTACAATATATGCCTTTACCCATGAATCTTCAACTAAAACTGTCATTAAAAAAGTTAACTTATGAAATTCTAATGTTACGTGTTAATAAATTGAATTTAGAGCCCTTAAGTGGATTTAGGCTATCTTATCAGAGAAAAGGTAAAGTTTATTTGTTAACCGACAATGAAGATGTTGAACGATTCATTGCTTACATTAGTGTTTCGCAAGATGATATTATATTGTATGTTGTTGAACCTAGAAGTAGTGAAGTTGGGTCAGTAGCGGGCAGTAATCAACTAAGTTTTTCAACCCCAGTTTATGGTGCTCAAAATTTAATGGTTCCACCACAATTTCATCACCAAGAAAATTTTGTTTCACCACATTTCCAATACCAAACACAATCTCAAAACCCATAATCTTTCCCTAATCCAAATCCCAATCAACTTTCAGCACCAAATTCTGGTTTTCGTATTGACCAGTTAGATGATGATGAGCCAACAGAAAAAATTGTGAGTACTAGTCAGTATTCAAAATTTGATCTTGGTCAATACCCAGACTTTGATCTTGGTCAATACTCGGATTTTGATGATGTTTCAGAAGAAGAAACAGACCCTTCGTGTAATGATTTTGATATTGGTCAATACCCAAATTTTGATAATGAAACAGCCGCTGCCGAGGAAGATGTTGTTGATGATAATGAGGAAGAAGTTACGACTGTGAATGAACATGTTGAACATCCATTCTGTAATTCATATAACCCTGAAGAAGAAAAAGAAGACAAAGAAATCCCCAAAGAAATGTCCCCGAAGAAAATGCCACGGGAGTATAAAAGGAATATGCCAGAATTACTTCAGATACCGGAAGAAGAGTTGGTAAAGATAACAGTTGATTGTTAAACAAAAATTATTCGTATCAAGAAAGATGATTGTTTTGATACAAATGAAGACTTGAAGATAGCTTTGTATAGGAAATGTGTGGAAGATGGCTATCAACTAAAAGTTAACAAATCAAGCAAAGATCGTTTCGAAACAAAGTGTATGATTGACAAAAACTGTACGTGGCGTATGATTGCAAAGAGGATAAAAGATTGTGAAATGATTCAAGTTAGGACTTTCATTGATAAACATAGATGTTCAAGAACCCAAGTTTTTCCTCACCATAGACAGGTAAACAAAAAGGTGTTGGGTGGTTTTCTGGCTGAGTTAATGTTTTTGAATGGCAGGGTATATCGGGGACAAGAAATTATGACTGACATGAATGCTCGGTTCAAGATTAGTATCTCATATTCTCAAGCTTAGAGAGCCAAATGTTATGCCTTGGAATTGTTGAGGGGGTCGCCAGAAGCATCGTTTGCCCAACTGCCGGCTTATTGTCACAATTTAAAGCTGAAAAATCCTGGGTCGGTAACTCATATCAAAACAGATAGAGATGGATGATTTTAGTTGCTGTTTATCACCATTGGTGCTGCGGTTAGTAAAGAAATATAATTTTGTTGACTCATTTTTGTTAGTTACATGCATTTCACATTTAAATGATTATATTTCTTGTGCATATGATTTTGTAGATTCGTTCATTTATTACTTGCATGCGCCCAGTTATTATAGTTGACGGAGCACATTTAAAAGGTCGATACCTTGGAGTAAACTTATTAGTAGTAGCTATGGATGCTAATAATGGGATACAGCCAATAGCTTACAGGGTTGGCAAATCTGAAACCTCTGATTCATAGATATGGTTTATGGGGCATCTTAGAGATTGCATAGGTCCTATTAGCAATCTGAAAATCATATCCGATAGGGCAAACTCAATTGACAACGCTGTTAGAAGGTGTTTCCCAGATGCTTTTCATGGACTTTGTGGTGTTCATTTGTATAGAAATCTAAAATCAAGGTCTGCTGGTATAAAAAATCACAAATGGACATACTGGAAGGCTGTAAAAGCTTATCGGGAAGTGGATTTTAATAAGCATATAAATTGTTTAAGACGCGTTTTGCCTCAGTGTGCTCAAACACTAGAAGATGTCAGGTTTGAAAGATGGTCAAGAGTACATCAACTTGGAGCAAGATATGGTTTCATGACGTCTAATAGTAAAGAATCAATCAACGCTCTAAGTCGTCATTCCCAAAAATTACCCATTACTATGTTAATGGAGTTTTTTTGAGCCTCTATTCAACAGTGGTACTACAAGAAAAGAAACCATGCAGGTATTATTTCTTTAAATTCGTAACTTATCATATATTTTACTAAGTATTATTTATTTAAATTTACAGGAACATTGGAACATCGTGTTACACCATGGACTGAAAAAAAGATAACGAAACGTGTTGTGAAGTCAACGTCATGGAGAGTTGAACCATGTTCAAACACTTTGTTTGAAGTACTGGATAATAACTTAAATGGGCTTGTCGATCTAAATGCAAAGACGTGTAGTTGTATGAAATGGCAAACATCTGGTTATCCATGTGGCCATGTTATAAAAGTTGCTCTTCATCTAAACCAAGATGATTCAAGCGCATACGCTATGGATTGCTACACTACAGAAGTATATCGACAAACTTATGCCGAGATTATCTACCCTATTCCACATCCTTCTGAGTGGGACATATCAGATGACTTACAAACAGTTTTACCACCAACCATGGATAGAAGGCTACCTGGCCGACCAAAAAGTCACGATCGTATACCGTCTAAGGGTGAAGAGAAGAAGAGATCGACATGTAGTCGGTGCAAGGAAAGTGGTCATACAAGGTTGACATGTGGATCACCAATGCCATAACAATCATCTTTTCCTCTACCAAAATATGGATCCTTAGCAAAATCCAAAGCTCATATGGTGTCAAGAAAAAGGTAATCAAAATAGCAATCAAAATCAAAATCCCAATAATAACCGGCTTCACCTTTTGGGACTATTAACTTAGGTGATTTATAAATGCAAACGTTGTATTATGTGTATTTTATGTGTAAACTTTTAACATTTTCAGTTAGGCATGTATTAGTAACTTGAGTTTGAACATTGCTATGATCTGTTCAGTTGTTATCACTTATTACACATTCATTTGAATATCGCAACGCGAATTTGACTATCACAACGCGAATTTGATTATCGCAACTCAAAAATCGCAACGCGAATTTGACTATCACAACGAAAAAATCGCAATGCGAATTTGACTATCGCAACGCGAATTTGACTATCGCAACGTGAATTTGATTATCGCAACGGGTATTCGACTATTGCAACGAGAAAATCGCAAAGCGTATTAGACTATCACAACGTGAATTGACTTTCGCTTTGCAATTTTGGCTTTTGCATTACGATTTTGAGTTTAGCGTTGCGAAAGTGTACCTTCAACAGGTCTTTTGCCTTCAATATGATGCAGAATGAAATCAACAAATCAACGTTTACATTTCAATCAATTAAACAAGCACAAATAAGAATTATTTATACATCAATATTAAACAAATCAACTTTTACAAATCAATTTTTACAAATCAATTAAACAAGCAAAAATTGCTAATAAGTCTTATTTTTTCCTCTTCAATTAAACAAATCAGACTTTTAAGAATCAATTAAACAATCAAAAAAAGTGTACCCCAGACAGTTGTTTATGCACCTATACATCAAATTCACGCAGCTCACTTCAGGATTAACCTGCAGAAACCAAACATTTGCTCAAACAACACTTTCTACACATCTAAAACCAACAAACAGCAAATTATTATTGAATTCTAGGTACTTAACAACACTTACATTTGACTAACAAATTGTTTATGGACACTTTCATAACGCGGATGCAGGTAGGCAGTGTATCGCATATATCACTCTAGCCATAAAATGCCGAAACCACAAGCCTACTGCACCTCTATCTCTATCGGTGGGAGGTAGAAACTGTGTACTTCCTGTCGTCAAACGCTCCAAGAACATGCATATGAGAGGACTATAATCCCCTCTGGCTTCCTGCATTTGTTGTGGCGCGGTCTCATCTCTGATAACTGTAACATTGAACTTCTTTGGCTTCTTGTTTCCAGAATAAGTCCAATAATTAATCGCATCCAAGAATTTAGACAAATGAGATCTCCATCCCTTAATAATATCTCTCAAATCAGACAATGATATGTAATTTATCATGCTCTCATATACTATTGTCTTTAGGGATGGGAGCTGAAGCTCGATGAGAAGCCATTGAGTACGTTCCAAAACAGGGATAAACACCTGCATCGAAATGTAATAATTCAAATTGCGTACTTATTTATGAACACCTTTAAAATATTTAAACAAATAAATACTAACCTTATCAACCTCCCACCATGCAGGATAAAGTTTAACTTGTCCATTAGCCAACACATATGATTCCTGTCGTTGATTCTTCAAGTGAACTACGTGAAAAGACGTCGGCATAATTATATATCGCATATTTTTTTTATTTTTCTTCAATTTCCTTACTATTAGAAGACGTGACATCCATGCATCAATATGCTATTTTACAAAAAAAGACATATATTAGTGAATTACATAAATTTAAAAAAAATTAATCAAAATGAAATATAAGAAGAAATATAAGACTTACCCCCCATCGAAATAGCCATTGTCTTCAACCCCTAAAAACACACCCCACCAAGACTGTTCAATCAGCAAATGCATATCATCGTTGAGTTTGTATATGTCAGCGTAAAACCCTTGGCTCCGCTCATGTAGATAAAAATCAACTGCGGTCTTAGCCCAAAGGGTATTATCTAGAATTGTTTCCGGTAGTTGTTTCCTCTCCACTTCATCTGCCGGAATGGTACTGGCCGGTAACTTATACGAAAGCCAACAGTCATCCATCATGTCCGGCACGTGAGGGGGTTTCTCAATAATTCGATATATTACGCCATGTGAATCGGGCTCTAGAATGTTGGGAGGGACCTCTTCAACGATGACAGTGGCCTCTTGAACGGTGGAAGGGGGGGAGGCCTCTTGAATGATGACAGGTGAGTCGGGCTTTTTCTTACGGATTCTTCGCACTATTCGGGTGAACGGAGACGTAATGGCACGTGTACGCCGTCTGATGCATGAACTCCGTCTTACAAGAAAAACCCGACGTAGAGCATTCACCTTAGCGGGCCGCTAAAAATAAATTCATACATAAATCAGTAAATAAACAGGCATGATATTAAACAGTGAAAACAAAGACAAATATATTTCAAACTTGCACGGTATTCACCCAAGTCATTATTCTATCATTGTTCACAAAATGCATCAGATAACATTCCAGAAGTAATCACTTATATAAACATTTAAAAGGACAACATATAGGTTTAGTGCAGGTTCAATGACAACATAAAGAGTAGTAGTTTATTCTTGAAACTTAAATTTTCAACACTGTGAAGTTAGTATTTGTCTTTGTCTTTTGGTTGAAGTAATGCAATTCATTCAAGTATCAATTTGCAGAAGAAGAATAGAATCTGAAACTTAAAATCGCAACACGAATGACTATCGCAACGCGAAAATGACTATTGCAACGCGAATTTGACTATAGCAACGCGAATTTGACTATCGCAACGAGAGAATCGCAATATGATTTTCATTTCGCATTGCGATAGTCAAATTCGCGTTGCGATAGTCATTTTTGCATTGCGAAAGTAAACTATTCTTCTTCTGCAAATTGAAACTTGAATGGATTGCATTACTTCAACCAAAAGACAACCCAAAACAAATACTAACTTCACAGGGTTAAAGAATAAACAGTTTAGCAATATTGGCAGCAACCGAATGAATTTACTAAGCAATCTAAGTGAAATGGTTAATCTAAGTGAAATTACGAGTAAATTTATCATCAAGTTAAATATGAAAAATATTAAACTTACCTCGTTGCGTAGAGTATGAACCTCATTCTGCAATGATGCTACCATCTCACGTAGAGCGGCTACCTCACCACGTAAAGTAGACACCTCAACACGCCATGCACCATTGACATCGCGTAAAGTACCGAACTCCTCACGCAAGGCATTGACCTCATCACGTAACTCCCCTAACTCATCCCGTGGAGGTGGAGAATAGGGAGATAAACGTTGTGGCATCTTTGCCGGTTGCCTATCATGAGGTGATGGTGGAGAAGAGGCTCGATGATGTGACAAAATAGGTGATAGCTCTCGTTGTGGAGGTGTATAGTCGGGTCGATGAGGTGATGGCTCTCAAAGTGGAGGCTGCACATCATCCGTGCCATCAAAAAAATGCTTAATAGCTTGCCACCAATCAGTGGCAAGCTCAGCTTCCGTAGGTGTCAGCCTCTGTAATGGAGTGTTGGCCTCCTAACAATATAAAAGCTCAAACAAAGTTAAATGTGTACTAGTAATAACTTGTTTATAAACATATGGTAGTATTTGTGTTAACTTACATTATTTATTGTCGTATACGGTAGTAAATCTTCCCATTGCTGCAAGGTCCATTTCCTCTTCCAGGAAATAGCCCTAGGAATATCATTAGAAGTTTTCAATGCATATGTCTGCATGGCAGGAAAGGCCTCAAATATTTAAATCTACAAATAATATAATAACAAACATTAGTAATTGTTAAATAATTCATTATAATTTTGGAAATATTATATAAAAATTCTTACCTTAAAGGCCCAAATAAAGCCTGACAAAGTGTATTTGGAACCATCGCCACGCAAACTTTTTCGATCATCAAAGGCAGACGACAACTTATTCCATGTAGCTTTCCATAGATACGAACCCCACGAAAACAGGTTTCATGCATTTAGGTCCTCTACCAATTTAATTAGATCATTAGGAATAGGTTGTCTGGCCTCTCTGCCTAAAAAGCCGGTATGCAAAAGTATTAGAAGGCATACTCGGACAACATCGACGTCATCCATCCGAGTAAAACCATCTTTCTTATTCAATAATCTCATCAAGTCTTCCACGTGTAAATTCGGCTTCTCCATTGACAGCTCAGGAAAAACCTGGGATAACCATGATAGGCGGGTAATATGTCTAGTGTACCGACCTACATCATCGTGTCCGAAGCGTAGACCGGTGATTAAGTAAAACTCCTCCCGCCTAAAACACGTATACGCCGGTGGAAAATCAAACCATATCTCTTCATCACGACGTTGTATAGTGTCTAGTAGATCGCTAGTCATGGTTTGAAGAAACAGATAGGTCAACATAGCATCTCCACCCGGATGTTGTACTTTCAGCCACGGCTCGAAGCAAGTATCCTCAAATATTTTTCTTTGTGCAGGTGAAAGCTTCCACGCAATTGTTTTGGCCAGGCTTACTTTATTTCTTAAGGTCAATTGAGCCAAATAAAAGTTCTACAAAAACAATAAACATACCAAGTTAGATATACCAAAAACTACACTGTGAAGATATACCAAGAACAATAAACATAAAGAGTAGTAGTTTATTCTTCAAACTTAAATTTGCAACACTGTGAATTTAGTATTTGTCTTTGTTTTTTTTTTTTTGAAGTAATGCAATTCATTCAAGTTTCAATTTCCAGAAGAAGAATAGTTTCTGAAACTTAAAATCGCAACACGAAAATGACTATCGCAATGCGAAATGAAAATCACAACGCGAAACTAAAATCGCATTGCGATTCTGTCGTTGCGATTTTCATTTCGCATTGCGATTCTCAGTTTCAAATACTAAAATTGAAACTTGAATGGATTGCATTACTTCAACCAAAAGACAAAACAAAGACAAATACTAAATTCACAGGGTTTAAAGACTAAACAGTTTAGCAGTATTGGCAGCAATCGAATGAATTTAATAAGCAATCTAAATGAAATGGTTAATCTATTATTGAAATTACCAGTAAACTTATCATCAATTTCAATATGAAAAACCTAATAATAATGCAAAAATTTCAAAATAAAAATAATTAAAAAAACTAACCCTTGGTGGTTGATTTGGTTGATTTTTCATTTCTGACCGTGAATGATTGTGAGGTGGCTCTGAGAGATGGAGATAGGCGGATTTCGCAGGATATGGGGACTGATTTCATCGGATATGGGGACGGATGTCGCCTTAGAGAGTGAGAGATGGAGATGGGACTGAGTTGTGATTTAGGGTTTTAGGTTATGAGTTACAATTATGGGATATACGGTGGACGGTTCAGTGTTCTGATATATTAATATTCGTGTTTGAAATTTGAAAAAAAAAATTCGCGTTGCGATAATAATGGCACTTTGAAAATCGCATTGCGATAGTCAGCATCGCGTTGCGATAGTCAGCATCACGTTGGGATAGTCAGCATCGCGTTGCGATAGTCATAATCGCATTGCGATAGTCAGAATCTCGTTGCGATAGTCAGAATCGCGTTGTGATAGTAATAATCGCATTGCGATTTACATATTCGCATTGCAATTTACATATTCACATTGCGAATTCGGAAAATCGCGCGAATTTGGAAAATTGTAATGCGATAGTCAGAATCGCGTTGCGAATCTGGAAACTGATTTGCGATACCGTAGATCGCGTTGCGAATTATCGATCGCATTGCGATTTAGTTGGTCATTTTGGCAAATCCAAAAAAAGTTGGTTAAAATCGTATATTATAAGGTATTTTTGGTCACTGAGGTTATTTTCTCTATAAATATTTTAAGAATTTTTAATATAATTTATTAGATCTAGTCGTAATGCATAGGTTGGGTCTAGGGGTTACATTTAATTGGTATAAGAGCTTTTGGTTTTTAAACTTCAGACTGTAAATGGGTCCCACATAAAATTTTACTCTAGTTTGAAAATGCTTTACAAATTTATGTAAGGCCATGTTACCCGTTTTAACAAGTTAAATGTGTCCAGTATTCCAGTGCCAATCTAAACCTAAGTTTACCTCTTGTAGTGAATTTGAGATCCTTCTCGATGAGTGTAAGACGAGGTAGTCGGCCTGGCTGTAGGAGAGGTCGAGCTACTAGGTTTAATGACCAAGTAGATGACTCTACTTTAGACCCACCACCTGCTCCTGAGATAGATATGACGACCCCTGTTAGGGGTGCTCCCGACTCTAGTTTTGAGCCTACGAGAGTGGTGCTAGATGAGACTCTCGGTAGGTAGTTCTTGCAGCTGATTCAAGGTGCAGTTAGAGTTATTGATGTCATCCTTGAGGCCCTGATTACTCAGACCATGATTGTTAATAGGGTCAGGACATTTGGAGGTCCGACTGGAGGAGCTCCTACTGAGGCTGAACACTGGCTCCATGATATATAGAGGCGTATGGATCAGTTGGGTTTGGATCCAACTAGGAGATATTTAAGAGTTATTGCAATGTTAGACGAGAATGCCCACACCTGGTGGGAGTCAATGGTTAGCAGTGTTCCCACTAATCGTCTGATATGGGATTTTTTTAAAGAGAACTTTAGGAAGCGATTTCTGGGATAGCGTTATCTGGCTAAGAGGCGAAAGTAGTTCCAGGACTTGGTGCAGGGAGATATGTCAGTATCTGATTAGGATATGAAATTTTTAAAGTTTTTGAAGTATAGTGTTACACTAGTTCCCACCGAGAGAGATATATGTTGGAAGTTCGCTCTCGGACTCAAATATGAGCTGCGTAGGCAGGCTGTGACCTTTCAAGATGAGATATTTGATGTTTTAGTGAGTAGAGCGAATGATGTAGAGGAGATGGATGCCTTGGCTCCTGATAGAGATCATGTTGATCGAGAGCAACCTAGGAGGTCTTCTGGCTCGGCTCAGTCTTCTGCACGTCATGAGAAGAGGACTCGTTCTTTGGCTCCCCAGAGGAGCAATAACAGTTCTAGGCCTATAGCATCTCCACCCCCAATTGTTAGTCGATATGGTTTTTGGGTATACCTCAAGTACATGTTTGCAAATTTTATGGAAATCTACACGAGGAGAGTGTCATAAAAAGACATGCGTCTGTTTCTATTGTGGATCCAATTGACATTTTTGGAGGTACTGTCCACAGTTAGCCTCATCAGAGCGGACAGCTACCCAGACTCATGCATGTTCCTATGCATCAGTTCAGACCCTAGTTATAGGTCGTAGTTAGGAAAAGACTTCTAGATCAACGTCCAGGGTAGATAGTAGAGCCCAATCCTAGCAAGGCAGAGGGCCAACAGTATCAGAGGCTAGATAGCTAACTCTAGTGTATACCATCAAACATCAAGAAGACAGAGATAAGCCAGAGGTTATTGTAGGAACATTTACTATTTATTATGTTTCATATTTTGCATTACAAGACAATGGCTCCACCCACTCCTATGTATGAAGTTCTATATCCTGAGACCTTCAGATTTCGATTGAGGAAACCAAGAGTACTGCTACGGTTATGACTCTAGTATGGCAATAAATGGTTGTGAATAATGTATTATTATGTTGTCCTCTAGAGGTTCAAGTTGATATTTCTCGCCGACCTTATGGAGCTTCCTTTAGAAGAGTTTTATTTAATTCTACAGATAGATTGGTTGAATTAACACAAGGTCAATTTGGATTGCGAGAAAAAGAGAACTACTTTGAAGACTTCTAATGGTTGAAGTGTTGTGTTAGTTGGTGAATGTCGGGGTTATCTCTCCAATATAGTATCAACTTTGGTTGTCGATCGAATGATCCAGAAAGGATATGAGGCTTTCATTACTTGTATCTTAAACATGAAAGGCTCATTGTCCAAGATTGAGGAAGTTCGTACAGTTAGCGAGTGTCCCGATGTCTTTTTGGAGGAGTTGCCAAGGTTACCTCCTTATAGAGAGATAGAGCTTGAGATTGAGATTTATCCCGGATCTGCATCTGTTTCCATGGAACCTTATCATATGGTTCCAAAGGAACTTAAGGAGTTGAAAGTCCAATTACAAGTGTCATAACCACTTTTTTAAGAAAATAATTAAATTTAAAAAATAATGATAACTTTTATTTGAAAATTTTAGTGATTTTGAATTAATTTGAATTGAATAGGAGTCATCATCGACCTTTGGGCTAGGTAGGTCAAATACGTAAAAACGTCTTTTAAAACAAATTTAAGGAAAATTCGTTTTTAAAACAAAAATTGGTCTGGGTTATGAAAGATTCAATTTAATGGGTCCAGGAGTCGATTACGCGTGGGGAAGGATAAACACCTCCACAGTGCCCAAAAGTCAGTACTTAATCGCTTACACATTGTTGTAATGGTGTAAATCATGAATTCGCTTTGATAATTAAAGTATGATCCATTTATCATAGTTAATTAATTTGCTTCGAATTATTTGTTAGGGAACGTTTTTTAATTCGAGAAGAAATCTTGAGATTTGCACATCCTCCAATGGGAAGGCTATCTCATCTATTTCTCCATTATACAATAAATATTCCCCCTCACTAATGATATCAAAATGTCATTCGAATATAAATTGAAAATCGGCATTTGCATAAAATAAAATAAATTGCTATTTAGAAACATGCATTGCATTGTTCAACTTAAAATAAAAATGAATTAACTGCACTTAAAAAGCTTCAATTTATTTAGAGTTCACATTTCGTTTGAATGTCGTATCAGATTACACTACTACGATCAAGCAGTACATTCCACGCCCGTTCTACAAATACAATTCTTGAAAATATTCGAATAAAAACATATTAACAAATAGAGGAATATAAATTAAATAATAGCCAAAAACATATACTTAAATATGTAAAGAAACCATAATGTATCCAACAAACCTATATAATACATACTTATAAACATATAATGAACAAAATAAATTTATAATGCAACGTGACTAAGAACATTCATTTAATTTATATACACACACGTATATGCACAAACTATAAACCGTAAAATAGACTGATAATAAAACAAGGGTACAAAATTGGACTAAAATACATATATACAAATGGTTTAAAAGACAACTAATTATACTTGATAAAATGGTCAAATTGCTAAGAATAATAACTTTGGAGGCATAACAAAGAATATTTCAATAATTATAGCCACTCTGTAAATATTATGTAACATGCGTACTTAAATAGTAATAAATCCACAATAGCAGGCAAGACTGAAATTAAATAAAATAAAATGTAGTGACTCTATTAGAAACTTAACCAAAAATGTAATAACAAAAAAAGGTGACTAAAATGAATTATTATAAACATATACTGCTTAAATATAGATAAACTAAAGTACAAGGACCCAGGCTCAAATATAAACATAAAAGCATTTAAAAGCAAATGAGGACAAAATTATAACATAAACAAAATAAGGGCTCAAAATAAAAGGAATTAAAAGTTTTATTAGTGAATAAAAATTAAATATTACAAAACAAGGACCCTCCTCACATGAATATACCAAGCGCTGAAAACGTACACATCAACCCCTCCTTAATGGCGTCGCACAAGGGCTAGGATATAATTCAGTTTATGGGTTATTTTGGAAATCCTAATTCATTTCCCTTCTTAGTCACTCTCCCTTCTTTCCCTCTCTCTAATTTCTCTTACTTCCTCGCCTTGAAGTGAGATAAAGAACAACTCTGGTCACCGTAAATCAGCACCAGATACAAGGGCGTACCACTCTTTCCTAAAATCGAGCCCCTTACCTAACCTTTTATTCCATGAAAGCACCCTCATTTCCACTTAAACCACCCTTTTTGAAATCTCAAAATTGAAACACAACTTCTTAACCCTTTCTACTCGGCCAAAACCAAACCTAAAAGGTAAAGAGGTTACCTTTAACGACTAGCACGGGTTTCTAGGCTCCGGTGAACAAGTGACTACCCCAAGGTGAGCATTTTCATCTTTGTTTCGAATGGGTTTTTTCTTGGTTCAAAAGTGGTTATGGTTTTTTAGTTTTCTCTTTAGTTTTTCTTTTAGATTTCTCTACTTTTTGGTATGTTAAATCCTCAACAAATAAGGATTTAACCCCTTTTTTAATGGAATTTGGATTTAAACTTGATTTTCTCTGATTTGGTGGTTGTTTGGTTACTGGGGATGATGACAGCGGCTCAAAAAGCATTCAACGGTAGATTACGCTGCTGGGGAGGCGTTCGAAGAAGCTCATGCGTGTATCACATGCATCAGGCAGGAGGTCCATATTCCATCGGCGGTGGTGGCTGGTAATAAGTGAGGACTTAGGGTTTTAAAACCCTAATTAAATCAGGTCGGGTCTTAGACTTTGATTAGGCTTGAACTGGGTCGGGTCGGTTGTTGTTGGATTCTGAATATCAATTGTTGGGATGACAGTTAGATGGGCTTGGTGACTTGTAATATGGGCTTCAAATTAAGCCTATAAAAATGTAAAGAGTTGTAAATATAATAATAATAATAATTTGAGAACCCGGATAAAAATAGGTGTCTACAGCTGCACTCTTTGCATATTCTTGTGTTAACAAGAATAGGGCAAAGACGAAAAGACAACAATTTTTTGTCCGGTTCTCTCTTTGACATTGAAATTTGATATTAAAGACAACGCTGCTCATTCACAATGAAGAGTTCTGGTCATTTCTAAGGGTGACACTACTCTTACGTGATGAGGGGATCTGGTCGGTAGATGACACGGTTCCTATGTAATGAGGACGTCTGGCCATCTTTAGGGATAATAAGGATAACACGGTTCCTACGCGATGAGGAAGTCTGGCTATCTAAGGATGACACAGCTCTTATGTGATGAGGAGATCTGATCAGTGGATGACACGATTCCTACGTGATTAGGACGTCTGGCCATCTTTAGGGATAATGAAGATAACACGGTTCCTACGCGATAAGGATGTCTGGCTATCTAAGGATGACACGACTCCTACGTGATTAGGAGATCCGGTCGGTAGATGACATTGTTCCTACGTGATGAGGACATCTGGCCATCTTTAAGGATAATTTATTTCAAGAGAAATTATTGAAAGTAAAACAAAATTTGTTTCGAGGGAAACAATCTCAAAGATTTTTGTTTCAAGAGAAACTGTCTCAAGAGAGACAAAACTTTGTTTCAAGGGAAACAATCTCAATGTTTTTTGTTTCAAGAGAAAATGTCTCAAGAGAGACTAAACTTTGTTTCAAGGGAAATAATCTCAATGTTTTTTTTTTGTTTCAAGAGAAACTATTTCCAAATTTTGTATTTCGAGGAAAAAATATCTCAGCGAGACAAAATTTGTTTAGAAAGAAACAATCTCAAGTGAGATTAATTTTGTTTCAAGCAAAATAACTTTGAAATTTGTGTTCCGAGGGAATTATCTCAAGCAAGATAAAATTTGCTTTGAGTAAAAAGAATATCAAATGTCCGGGTCTTAAGGAAGACTGTCTAAAGTAAGACAAAGTTTGTTTTGAGAAAAACAATCTCAAGTGAGATCAACTTCATTTTAAGCGAAATGAATTCAAAATTTGCATCTCGAAGGAAAAATGTCTCAAGCGAGATGAAATTTATTTTGAGAGAAATTATCTCAAGCGAGACAAAAATGTTTTTTAGAGAAAACTGTCTCAAGCGATACAAAAATTATTTTTAGAGAAAACTGTCTCAAGCAAGGTAAAATTTGTTTTTAAGAAAAATTGTCTCTAGCGAGATGACACTTTGTATCGAGAGAAACAATCTCAAAGAAAACAAACAATCTGCTCATTCCTGCATGTTGAGGAAATGCCTTCAGAAGATCTGATCATTCACTTCAAGATGTTGAATCTGTAGATGACATTGTTTCTCCAGGTTAGAGACATATGGTCATTTCTGAACTTTTATTTCCTAAAAGATCAATAAATGATGAGTTTATGAATGACTATCTTGGATATTATGATCGATACTAAGATGAATTTTATTTTATGTGTTTGATTTGATGAATCTGTTATCATCTCTGCCAGATGGTTTGAAAAGAGAATCTATCATTTCAAGCTTCAGAGATTGACCATTGCCTAAAGTTAACTACCATAGTAAATGATTGGAATATCATAATGCCCCAGAGAGCCATGATACACATCCTTGCCAAGGATGATGGTTTGAACCTTAGAAATAACTGGATTTGAAGATGTTTGATCAATTGTTAACATTGAATTCAGTCCTCCAAGCTTTGCTTTGATTCTTAGAAGCAAATTTATAAGGTGCTGATCATTGACCATGGTTGGAGCCATACACTGTAACAATGCCAAACTCGACAAGACTCATAGAGATCAGAATGTTCTTATCATGTAAAACGCAAAGGAGGAACTGTGGAGATTCAAGAAGTTTGGATGTCCTTAAACATCCGAAAACTTATTTATCATTTCCTGTGGCTTCTGTCTAGATTTTTCAACCATGGAAACTCTTTGCATGGTGTTCAAGGCTTTTGTATAGCATTGAAGGAAACTAAAGAACAAAGCTCAGTGGGAATATAAGTGGGACGCTTTGGATTTCCAGCATTAATGCATGTTAAATCACCAGAATAAAGCAACTTGTATGTTGTGATAATGGACAAAACAATCATATATAGTAAGCTCTATTGTCTTTGTTTCACCATTTTCAGTCTTCATGCCTTTCTGCCTCATTGAAAATTAGTGCCTGCTCAATTCAATGATCTTTTATTCTTGGAGGATATGGCTCTTTAAAAATGCCCCAACATTTATCATTTCTTGCTTCCATACTGATTCAGAGCATGAGCTTCTATGTTTGGGAGATATGTTCCAGTTACCAGGATCTACTACAGAGAGATTGCCTTGTTTGAAAATGTTTTTCTTCTTCTTTTATATTCAAAATTTTGAAAAATATCAATTAAAAAAAATTTGAAAAAATTTTAATCATAAAGTTTGAAAAAATATTTCCCCATTCTAGATTTCACAATCGAAACAAATCGTAAAACAAGAGTTCATTGGATATCAAAGAATTAATTACACTTTTAATCTTCAAAATAAATTATAGCTATTTGACAATTGTCAAGATTAATGTTATCTTTGAGGTATGGTTAAGTAAGGAGGGGATAAAATGTCTCAGGTTGTATTTGGTCAAAGGTTTGGCATTCTTGTTTCTTTGATGTTCACTAATTTGATGGAATAACTTCTATGCTCGTCTACTAGAATTATTCTCCAGTTCTCAGCTCTCCTGAACACATTTGGGTTGTGTGATGCCTTATTAAGGGATTTGTGATATCGTCTTCTATATAACAGTTGCACAGTATTTATATTAGAGCGGTCTTTTTAGGTTTTTAACTCGAAAACTCCTTTGGTTTCAATATGTTATCCAAAATTTACATCTTGAACCCCCTTTTGTTATTTTTCTCTATCATGCATTAAAGATTTTAGAAAACCTTTTGTAAATAAAAGATTAATCCTGATGGGCGGGATGAAATCTGAAGATAGTCTTTTCTGTTTAGAAATCCATGTATGATTAGAAGAGACATGTTAGTTACGTAATGTTGGCTATGGTTTATGGTTATGAAAGAAAGGGTTTAAAGGCCCAAATAAATATTTAAGGGTTATTAAACCAAGTATCAATTCCTTATGTTGTATTCAATCTTGTCTTGCTCGATTTGCATGTGCTCGTATGTGTCCTTTTATATTCTCTTGATGTTCGATGATCTTCTAGTGAATTAATTCTGGAATGATTGTGCTTAATCAATCTTATGGTTTGAAGCTTGATGCGTCATTTGACTCGAGGGACTCTTTGCATGTGCTTATTGTCTTATTTTTTTTCTCTTTGCTTTTTCTTTTGCTTTTTTGCTTTGTTTTTTTTATCTTTATTTTTTTCTTTTCTCTTCGCTTTGATTTGATCTATGCACTTTTCATTTGGTTCACCTTTTGGCATCTTATCTGGAATGATGGTCTTCACTCATGTGAGCAAACTTCCTTCACCTTGCCCCCTAGTGTTAAGGGTGATCCTTAGTTAGGGTTAAATCAGAAGAAAATATAGTTCAAAATCAAATGGGGACACAAGGGATATATATTTTCTCCTTTTGTTAAGGGATAATGAAATAAGTCGTTCATCATTTCATACACAGAAGACCTTACAGAATTGGTATCCTAGGGGATATATTTTCAGGATTAACTTTATTCATATGAAAATAATGTAATTAATGCAGAATAGAATTATTTCAAATTAATTTCCCCTTTTCTTACTTCTTGCTCCCATTATATCTCAATTGTTCAGGCTCATCTTCAGAAAATTGATGCAAGATGCCCCACATTGTGTCTTCTTGTACGAAGGTTCACGTTCAAGTGAACATCTTATACTCAATGCCTTAAGTTTTATTAGTAGAAAATGTCGGTTTTACGTCTAAGAAGACGATGGTGTGACTTTATTGTCTCAACGAAAGGTAAGGGTATGACTTTTTGTGTCTCAAAAAAGGTAAAGGCAATATTTCAAAGTCTCAAAGAGAGGTAACGTCAAAATTTGGTTCTTTGGTAGTGACCATGAATTATTTCGGGTAAAGACTCGAGAGATTTTATTTCTAGTTTTGGATGGTATAAGAAAGGTCTAATCTTGTCATATGTCAAAAATATATAATTCTTGAAGAACTAAAAGAATATGTAATTCATTCGATATTTGAATAACTACAAGATTAAAACTCGTTTAATTATTCAACCTTAGAATGTAGCATACATTCAATCATTAAGATTTCAAAACTATTTAAGCAAATTTTAAAGACAGAACAAAAATGAGTTCAAACAAAACAATGATCTTAATGCAAGTGGAGATGCAATGACTTCTTGATTATCATTAGAATGTCTCATCATTTTTCGACTGTCTATGCCCCTGAATCAATCAGATTCTGGACCTTGTTTCAATGCCCCCATAATTCTCAATAGAATGTTCGAAACTTTCTATGTGGTAACTACATACATCATCAACATCATAGGCCTCAAGATATGGGGACTCTTTTGGCTTGGATCATCCTAAAAGGCTCAACCCTATGACCAGCTGAATAGGCTCCCACCATACTGATTTCAGCTTCTTCCTTTAATTATTCGAATCTTGCTTCTATTCTCAATGTGATTAGGACCACTTCATCGAATCCTCCACGGATTAATTCCATGTTTTCATGAATGATTCATGTGAAAATGCCTCAAAAAATGTAGTGTATAATGTAAATATGCAAATGCATGTGCAAAAAGTGTTGATCCCAACGATGAATATCATAGAACAATTTTCACCAGAGATAAAAGTCTTCACACTACAAGATAGTCCATTTTACATACATGTTTTCTCTTGTATACTAAGTCTGAAATGGGTCGGTGCTTCATCTCGGAGCTTTATCCTTGAAAATAATGACCCTCAAGTACTCTAAAACCTAACTCTGTTAATGCCCCTGCGATGCTAAAGTTAGTGTACTAATCCTTAGTGGTTAGGGATGGAACGATCGTAGATAAGACTCTACTGCTGGATTACTTCTCGGATCAATGGATCATCTTTCTTGTCTCCAATGTTGCATGATCTTCAAGCAAGTTTCATTCTTGGACTCCTTGAACTTCTTTTAGCATTTGATGTATGTATGTATTTGTGACTGCTTGATTGAAAACTTTTACCTCTCCTTCTGAAAATTTTCTCTTAAATATCCCCTTGAGGATCAAAACTTTCGCATTATGTTATGTTGATGAAATGCAAAGCAAAGAAGAACGAAAAATGAAACAAACAAAAGAAAAGAAATAAGTTAGTACATGCAAGATAATCAATAAAATTAAAAGAGGCTATATAAAAATAAATACAACACCTAACCGATCATGGTATCTACCCAAGCATGCTTTCATTAGATAACAATCCTACCCGGACATGCTTTCTACCCAAATGATTTATTTCAAGAAAATGATCCTAACTGCATGGTATCTAATTCACATGCTTTTATTCAACAAAATTTAAAGAAAAAGGCAAAGGTTCAGAAACACTTATACTTTGTGTACACTTATTATGGGTACCTACTAACGGGAAAAGGTTCGGTATGACGATACCTAGGGTGAAAGTTCTACGGTTTACTACATGCATGATTTTAGCTTTATGAAGAAATGGCACTCGAATTGTCCTTGATGTCGGTACCCCCTTGGGCTATCAAACCCTCAATCCTAACCCATTATAGGCATAAATGGATCGAGTTCAATTCAAGGGGATTCACTTCCTTATACCCGTATGAGGAATAAATCCCTACGAAGGTATAAGGCATGTGTATCCCATGGATTATTTGCTAAAACTCATACGAAGAATAAATTCTTACGAGAGTAAAGCATCGACCCCTACTTACTTGGAACGAAGCTCGGGTCTAGAGCTTATGTCATGTACATACTCGTGATGTGTGTAAGGAGAAACATACAAACCTTTAACTCAAAAGGAAGAAAAAAATCTCTCAATAGAAACTTAGGCAAATCTGAAAACAAATATTAAATTGTTAAAAAAATAAAGAAATTAAAAACTTCAATAAATGAATTATAAGTTAACTATAGACTCAAATTTATAATTTCCACCATAAAAACAATGTTTAAGCAACTTATAACCTGACTCTCTAAAAAAAGGTCCCTAGAGGAGTCGCCAAGCTGTCATAACCATTTTTTAGGAAAACAATTAAGTTTAAAAAATAATGATGACTTTTATTTAAAAAATTTGGCGATTTTGAATTAATTGGAATTAAATTGAATAGGAGTTTCCATCGACCTTTGGGCTAGGTAGGTCAAATACCTAAAAACGTATTTTAAAACAATTTTAAGGAAAAAAAAATTTTAAGACAAAAATTGGTAAGTGTAATCAAAGATTCAATTTAATGGGTCCAGGAGTCGATTATGAGTGGGTAAGGATAAGCAACCCCACAGCGCCAAAAAATTGGAACTTAATCGCTTACACATTGTCGTAATGGTGGAAATCATGAATTCGCTTCGATAATTAAAGTATGATCAATTTATCACAACTAATTAATTTGCTTCGAATTATTTGTTCATGAATATTCCTTAATTCGAGAAGAAATCTCGAGATTTGCACATCCTCCAATGGGAAGGCTATATCGTCTATTTCTCCTTTATACAATAAATATTCCCCCTCACCAATGTTATCAAAAACGTCAACCGAATATAAATTGAAAATCGGCATTTGCATAAAATAAAATAAAATAAATTACTATTTAGAAACATGCATTGAATTGTTAAACTTAAAATAAAAATAAATTAACTATCACTTAAAAAGCTTCGATTTATTTAGAGTTCACATTTCGTTTGAACGTCGTATCGAATTACACTACTTTCAAGAATTGCATTCCATGCCCATTCTACAAATAAAATTCTTGAAAATATTCTAATAAAAACATATTAACCAATAGAGGAGTATAAATGAAATAATAGCCAAAAACATATACTTAAATATGTAAAGAAACCATAATGTATCCAACAAACCTATATAATACATAATTATAAACATATAATGAACAAAATAAATTTATAATGCAACTTGACTAACAACATTCATTTAATTTATATACACACACATATATGGACAAACTATAAACCGTAAAATAGAGTGATAATAAAACAAGGGTGCAAAATTGGACTAAAATACATATATACAAATGGATTAAAAGACAACTAATCATACTTGATAAAATGGTCAAATTGCTAAGAACAATAACTTTGGAGGCATAACAAAGAATATTTCAATAATTATAGCCTCTATGTAAATACTATGTAACATGTGTACTGAAATAGTAATAAATCCACAATAGCAGGCAAAACCGAAATTAAAGAAATTAAAATGTAATGACTAATAAAAACTTAACCAAAAATGTAATAACAAAAAAGGGTGATTAAAATGAATTAATATAAACACGTAGTGATTAAATATAGATAAACTAAAGTACGAGGACCTAGGTTCAAATATAGACATAAAAGCATTTGAAAGCAAATGAGGACAAAATTATAACATAAACAAAATAGAGGCTTAAAATAAAAGGAATTAAAAGTTTCATTAATGACCAAAAAGTAAATATTAAAAAACAAGGACCCTCCTCACATGAATATACCAAGTGTTGAAAACGCACACATCATGCCCTCCTAAACGGCGTTGCACAAGGGCTGGGATATAATTCCTTTTATGGGTTATTTTGGAAACCCTAATTCATTTCCCCTCTGAGCTAATCTCCCTTATTTCCCTCTCTCTAATCTCTCATGCTTCCTCGCCGTGGAGTGAGATAAAGAACAACTCCGGTCATCGTAAATCGGCGCCGAATATAGGGGCGAACCACTCTTTCCTAAAATTGAGCCCTTACCTGACCTACTATTCCCTAAAAGCACCCCAATTTTCACTTAAACCACCCCTTTTGAAATATAAAAATTGAAACACAACTCCCTAACCCTTTCCACTCGACCAAAGCCAAACCCAAAAGGTAAAGATGTTACCTTTAACGACTAGAACGAGTTTCTAGGCTCCGATGAACATGTGACTGCCCCAAGGTGAGCATTTTCTTATTTTTTTCGAATGGTTTTTTCTGGGTTCGAATGTAGTTGGGATTTTTTAGTGTTCTCTCTTATTTTTATTTTTCAAATGCCTACTTTTATCTGATTGTTTTTTCTGTCTAAATGGTTTTTTTCTATCCCTCTTCC
Organism: Hibiscus syriacus; assembly: GCF_006381635.1. Classification (NCBI taxonomy): domain Eukaryota; kingdom Viridiplantae; phylum Streptophyta; class Magnoliopsida; order Malvales; family Malvaceae; genus Hibiscus; species Hibiscus syriacus. The sequence goes on along the minus strand of NW_024063392.1, from coordinate 7,311,931 downwards.
CTCTATTTTTCATTGTTCATCGTTGAATGCCTTTTATATTCTCCTACTCTCTTATCTCCCTTGAATATTTAGATGAGATCATTACATCTAGTATAGGCATGATTTCTCTACTTTTTTGTGACAGCTTACATGACTGGGGAGGTACCTGATGAAGCTCACACGCCGGTTGGATAAGCACGTGTATAACACGCGTCAGGCGGATGGTCCAGATTCCATTGGAGGCGTTGGCTGGTAATAAGTGAGGAGTTAGGGTTTTAAAACCCTAACTGAATCGGGTCAGGTCTTGGTCTTCGGTTGGGCTTGAACCAAGCCGAGTCGGCTATTGTTGAATTATGAATATTTATTATTGGGATGGCACCTAGATGGGCTTGGGGACTAGTAATTTGGGCATCAAATTAAGCCTATAAAAATGTAAAAAATTGTAAATATAATAATAATAATAATTTGAGAAGCCGGATAAAACGGGTGTCTACAACAAGAATTAATTGGTCGAGGTTTCATCAAACATAGTACCTCACCCTGGAGAGCTCCAGTCCTATTCGTGAAAAAGAAGGATGAATCGCTTAGGCTGTGCATCGATTACCGAAAGTTGAATAGGTTGACGGTTAAGAATAAGTACCCACTACCCAAGATTGATGACTTATTTGATCAATTGCTAGGAGCTATCGATCTTTGTTTAGGGTACTATCAGTTGAAGGTTAAGGGGTCAGATGTTGCGAAGACTGTCATCTGCACTAGATATGGGCATTATGAATTCTTGGTGATGCCTTTTGGTATAAAAAATGCTCTCATAGCTTTTATGGACTTGATGAATCGTGTGTTCCGGCCATATTTAGATCAGTTTGCAGTAGTTTTCATTGATGATATTCTAGTTTATTCTCGGACTTAGGTAGAGCATGATGAGCATCTGAAGATCATTCTGCAGACCCTGAGAGAGCATCTTCTATATTTCAAGCTGAGCAAGTGTGAATTTTGGCTTTGGGAGCCTTCGTTTCTTGGGCATATTGTTTTTGTGAAAGGTATCTAGGTCGATCTGAGCAAGATTGAGGCCATTGTGAGTTGGAAGCAACCCAAGAATGTCTTTGAGGTTTGTAGTTTCTTGGGTTTAATCGGGTATTATTGATGTTTCGTTAAAGGCTTCTCGGTCATTGCTACTCCTTTGAAGAAATTGTTGAGGAAGAATGTTACTTTCGACTAGGGGATGCACAGCAAGAGAGCTTTAAAAAATTGAAGGCGGTTTTGACTCATACTCCAGTTTTGACTCAACCTGAGCCCGAGAAGGATTTTACAGTGTATAGTGAAGCTTCACACTCTGGAATTGGTTGTGTTCTAATGCAATAAGGGAAGGTAGTAGCTTATTTGTCCCGTCAGCTGCACCCACTTGAGTGTAATTACCCGACCCATGATTTAGAGTTGGCAACAATGATCTTTGCTTTAAAGATCTGAAGACACTATCTATATGGAGAGAAGTGTTACACTTTTATGGATCATAAGAGTTTGAAGTATCTTCTGACCCAGAAGGAACTTAATCTAATGTAGTATCGTTGGCTTGAGATTTTGAAGGACTGTGATTTCCTGATTGACTATCACCCGTGTAAAGATAATTTTGTTACGGAATCTTTGATCCGGAAGGCTATAGCTGATTTGAGGTTTGTAATGGCCAAGATGAAGTTATATGTTTATTAGCAGAATTGCAGGTCAAGCAGACCTTGGCCGAGGAGATCAAGGCCAAGCAACCTCTTGATAGCTCCTTGTTCCCCATCTTTGAGCAAGTGGAACAGGGGATGACCTCAAATTATGCCTTTAACCATGATGGAGTATTATGTTTCAAAGGTTGATATTGTGTGCCTGATGATGCAGAGTTGAGATAGGCTATCGTCAGTGAGGCTTAAAGTAGTCCATATGTTGTGCACCCTAGTAGAGATAAAATGTACCGGAATCTAAGAGAGAGGTACCATTGGATCGGCATGAAGAATAAAATCTTCGATTTTGTGGCTAGATGTTTAACTTGTTAGTAAGTTAAGGCAGAGCACTATCATCTGTCGGGTCTGTTACAGTCTATCAATATTCCCAAGAGGAAATGAGAGCGTATTTCTATGGATTTTGTTACTAGGTTACCTTTGACCCATTCGAAAAATGATTCTATCTGGGTGATTGTTTATACACTTACAAAGTCAACTCACTTCATTCCTGTGCGGGTAAATTATTCGTTGGACAAGTTAGCTAGATTGTATATCTCAGAAATCGTCAGATTGCATGGTGTTCCACTATCAATCATTTCGGATCGAGATTCAAGATTTACTTCGAGATTATGGGAAGCATTGTATGAGGATCTGGGTACTAAACTAAATTTCAGTACATCTTTCCACCCGCAGATTGATGGCCAATCTGATAGGGTGATTCAAGTCCATAAGGATATGTTACAGGACTGTGTGATTGATTTTCGTGGTAGTTGGGATAACTTTTTGCCTTTGGCTGAGTTTGCTTACAATAACAACTACTAGGCCAACATTCGTATGGCACCGTACGAAGCACTTTATGGGTGTAGATTTCTCACCCCAATTTGTTGGACTGAATTACGTGATAGAAAGACTTTGAGACCTGAGTTAGTGCTTGAGACTGAGGACATCATCATATTGATCCTTGACCGCCTGAAAGAGGCATTTGAGAGGCAAAAGTCTTATGTCGACCAAAGAAGAAAAGACATCGAGTTCAAGGTAGGAGACCAGATCTTTTTAAAAGTATCCACATAAAAGAAAATGATGAGATTTGGTCGCAGAGGTAAATTGAGTCTTAGATTTATTGGACCATATCATATCTTGAAGAGAGTAGGACCTATTGCACATCAGCTCGAGTTGCCTCCCCAGCTCATTCGTATTCATGATGTCTTTCATGTGTCTATGTTGAGGCTCTATCGTCCAGACCCTAGCCGCATCATTCAGTTAGAGGATGTTGAGCTGAGGCCATATCTATCCTACGAGGAGGAGCCTATGCAGATATTAGATCGAGATGAGAGAGTGTTAAGGAACAACCATATTCTGAAGGTAAAGGTTTAATGCAGTACCCGTGGTACTGCATAAGCCACCTGGGAGACAAAAGAATCCATAAAAACTCAGTTTCCGTATCTGTTTACTCTATATAGATTTCTAGGACGAAATTTCTTTAGGGGGAGAATTATAATAACCCCACTTTTAAATAAAAGAGAAAAAATTAAAATTTGAAATTAATTTAATAAAATTTGGAGACCAAAATGCAACTTTCAAGAATTTGTAGGCCTTTTTAGAAGCTGTAGTAAATTCAGGGACATGAACCCAAATTATCCAATTCTATGTTATAGGTGAAAAAAATAAGGAAAATCGGTTAGGTGACTGGGGGGATTCAAACCCCTGACCACTAGTATGGGCACCCATACCCTAGCCATTTAAGCTAGGGTATTATTCTAGATATTTTTAATAAATATATATTATATAATATTAAAAATCAGTTACCCCAAAAATCCCCCAAAAAAATAAACTTCAACCCAATCCCTAACTCCAAAAGTTCTCCCCACCGACCCTCTTCACCTAAAAAATTCATCACAGTCCAGCCGTCTTAGCTCGCGCCACAACTGCCGTTAGACTCACCATCGACCGTTGAACAAAACCCTCAAAATCCTCGCCGTGAAACAACACCTAATGCCATAAATTTCAATGTAAAGTTTCGTCGGTTTCAAACCCCGTCGTCGCGAAATCCTTCGATCCCAGCCGATCTGACGACCATACCATCTCACTGCCACCTTAGTTGGATTTGTAGTCAGTGTGCGCCCAAAACCCAACCCATGGGTAGAAGCTTTGCAGTCATTTTGTCGTTACTGAAGTGGGTAAGATCGGTTTTAATATTTTTGGGTGATTTCGACAAGTTTTGTTGTGAAATTGGTTGAATAATGCATGAATTCGAGCATGTAGAACACCAAGGATGAATCAACCGATCCAAACGAACCCCATCATCGTTGCACGCATCACCACATGCCGACAGTAACCGTGGGGTCTCCAGCCAATCCAGTCAGACCGAATCGGTCTGGTCAAACCGGTCTGAACCGAGTCAACTTGTTTGAGTCAGCCTGTTGATTTTGACTTGTTGACTTTGACCAAAAAAGTCAAAATTTTTGAAAAGTCGTATTATATGTTTTTCGACGTCCTAAGTCTGAATATGAAATTCGTTTTTCTAAATTTGAACCCGAAATCCTCCAAATTGAATATCAAACCCGAACATGCATATGTACTTAAGCATTTTATTTAAGGATAATTAAATTAAGGTTAGAGATTGATCGAATATTGTTGTTTGAAGGTACAAGAGACTCTCCCGATCGCTTAAAAGTTCAACCCAGCTCTTCTCGATCAGTTGGACCTAGTGAGCTAGTAGTCACTCGTATGGCTAGTGAACCTTATGAATATCTAGATTAGAATATTACTTTGAAATTAACTCAGTTTATTATGAATTAGGTTCAAGCACTATTGTAGAGCGTACTGAGACCGGTGCTCAGTAGATTTGTTGCCTGATTATCATTTTGCGAGGTGTGTCCCCTTTGTGCTACATGATTGTTTTATCTTCTTTGAAATATGTTTCACCAAAAATTATGATTTACTGATTTATTGGTTGATGGCTTATGGACTATGGTTAAATGATATATGCTATATGGATAATTGTTTTCACTAGAAATATGATTGTGCCAATTTCGGATCATGGAATTTACTGCTTATTATGTGAAATCGTTATTGAGATACTGATTTTGGTAGGATACTAGAGTGTGGAGGTTCAACTCTGATCAAGTTCGTAAATCCTTACGGACCTAAGGCAACCCTTGGGTAGGCTCTGAGGCCCCGAGAACTTTTTTGGGTAGGCTCTCAGCCCCCAAGATGCTCCCTTAGGTTGGCTCTTTATACCCAATAGGTATAAGGTAAGCCCTATGGATGCAGTTCTGGGGAACTGCATGTGTACGAGAGGAGGGTAAACTATGAGTTTTAAAACTTAAAGTTCATTATGATTTTTATGATATTTTACTGAACTATTACTTGATTATTTCACCATTATGATTTAGTTTCAATGTTGGGACACACTGAGCCCTAGCTCACTTTTCAAACTATTTTACCCCTTTCAGATACTTTTGGATAGGCACCCCGAATCAGGCACTTGAAGGATCTACACATTCTTGCAGAACTTTTTATTGTAATGTTTCTACCTTCCGAGTTGCTTTCAATTACAGTGACATGTGCCTTCATTTTGAAGTACTTATTTTATGATATTTACTACTTTTGCTATTGGTATTTGAAGTATCTCGATATGCAATTATGACATGTTTTATTCTACTTAGTCATTTATAGTTTTATAATTACAAGTTTGGTTTTTATCGTAATATTATAAATTACCAAATAACATTTTGGAAATTTTAAATTTTTTTAATATAATCCGTTAGACCTAGTAGACCTAGTCGTAACATATAAGTTGGGTTTAGGGGTTACAATAAAGACTTGAAGATCTTTTCTCTTGATCTTTAGGTTTGGATGTTAATCTTATTCTTCTTTAAGAGCCTTTGATATCTGTTTATAAGGATGAATGAGTTTGTAGTCGTTTATAACCGTTGGAAGATGTTTGAAGCCGTATGAAGGTGAATTTCCGAGAAAATTTAGGCCCATGCACTCAGTGGTATCGATACTCCTTCAAAATATAGTCGTTACAAGTTTGATTTTGACTATTTGACAGCCCAATATCGATACTGTGAATAGTAGTACCAATATTCACTATTCATGAACAGTGACAGAATTGTATTTTTATGTTTTAAATGCTTTAAAAACATTTTAATCAACTCAAAAATATTTGATAAAAAATAAAATAATTAATAACACATATTTTGGAGGTTTTAAAAACTTTGAAACATATTTTTCAAGTTTGTTGGATTTTGAGTTATTTTGAAAATATTTGAATAAATTGAATTAAGTCCAAAAATATTTGTCTTTATTTTTATATCAAAATATATGTTCAATAGGTCTAAGATCAGGGGAGCGCATCTAAACGAGAATGGTTCGATGGTTGGAACCCAACCGATCAAGATGAAGAATCGAGGAATCTGAGAACAAATTAAGCCCACCTTCATTCGCCAAACATCTATCCTGCCCTTGATGAAGCGTTCCCCGAGACCAAGTGAGCTGAAGGCCCTAAAAATGAATGTCCATTACGGCAAAATCAAACACAAAGTCACAGAAAACCCTGCTTATTCCACTACGATTTTCAGCACCAGCTTTTCTATCATCAACATTCAACAGAGCGTTAAAATCGCCTCCAAGAAGCCAAGGATGATTGAAACCAGGATCCAGTCTAACTAGTTGCTTCGAAAGAAGCTTCCTGAAAGAGATGGAGGGACTACCATACACAAATGTGACATAAATAGAACGAGCCGTAAGCCTAGAACTGACAAGGAAATGAATAAATTGATTCGAGATGGAAAGGACCTCCGTATGGATATCGGGATTTCACAATAACTAGATTTCCCCATTAAAACCCTGAGCTTCAACACGGAAAGAGTTAATAAACCCCAGCTTCTAATCACTTCATCCGCCCAAATATCGCAGACTCTTGGTTCCATTAAAGCAACCACCAAAGGACGATGCTTCTTAACAAACTGTTTAAAGTGTTGGTGAAAAGTAGTGCTAGCAGCACCTGGCAATTCCAGAATATGTAACTAATTATCAAACATAAAATTAAAGGTTACCTGCTCTAGGTATCTATGTATGGGAGCCATCATCATTGACCATAGCATATGAACTGTAATATGGGAGCCACATTCAATACTTGGAATCTGCACAGTTACTTGGGGAACTTGACTTCGACCAAAGGCTCAATACTGAAATTATTACCATGAGGGAAAGGAATTTGCAAAGAATCTGACCGATTAAGAATCTGTAATGAGGACCTTGAGGAATTGGATTTCCCACTTTCACGTATACTCACTAGAATATTGACAAAACTTCCTTGCCCTTATGCGATTCTGAAGTTTAGCATTGGGATGACTGACCGAATCATTCCTTTTTGGATTAATGTTTTCATTATCAGCTTCAATAAGATTAGACAACACAAAACCTTGAAGCTGCATCATCAGTCTTCGAACCCTTATCAGGATCAACAGCCTTCTATCCTTTCCGGGGGCGTCTATTCCTGCTAGGTGCCGTCATCCACGGGTCATACAAATCATCTCCTGTCGTGGTATCACCACCCTTAGCCAGATCAGGAACGAGAGGTTGTTGAGAGATATCAGAAGATTCCACCGAGCCTCCACAAAAGGAACGAGAGTGGCCGTACAAACCATATATATAATAAATATTTTGGAGACCCTCCTATTCCAGATGTTGAACAAAACCATCAATACCAATGTAAGGTAATAAAGGTTTAATAAAATCCATCGCAACAAGAAGACGAGCAAATTTAACTGCAGTAATATTGTAGTCTACCTTAATCACCTTGTCAATCTCCGAAGCAATCATTTGAAAGAGAGATTTGATGTAGTATCTATAAGGGAGTCCAAGGAGACAGATCCAAAACACCACTTAGGAGGAATAGTTTTCAGAGATAGAAAAATTACAGCTCCATGATTAAACTGTTAAATAACTATCAAAGATCACCCAAAGCTCTTACGTAAGGACCAATGAGTGATCACTATCAAGCTCAAAATGAATCAGAAAATAATATTTATCCAGATTGATCAGTTGGAAACGACCTTAAGGCTGCCAAATTAACTTTATTTTATTCTTAAGTACTCGATATCCAATTGTCTTCCCTAAAAGACAAACAATCACTACTCGTCACATATTGTAATCGATTGACTCATGAACCCGGTATGAGAATTAGATGAGAGGATAAGGGCCATTTCTCTCAACGACAACGTCCCCCTCTTCGAAAATAACATCCTCTTCCTTTAGATCAAAACTCGTCAATTTCTCTCTATGTTCTCCGATCAGAGTTGCAGCATATAATTTTCCAGAGATCATCAGAAGAGGGTTCGAGGACTCGGGATAGTCTGTACAAACGCTCAAACCTTCCTCGACAGCATCTTCCATTGAAGTATCAATCGTTTCACCTCGATTATGATCAGTTAGAGACGTAACCTGACCAGTATCATCCATAGGCGAAGATTGGATCGTATCATTCCTTCCTATTCTATAACGCCGCTGACTCTACACATGAATCGGAGAAACAGAGTGGTCCAATGTGGTTGACTGAGCGGTCATGATCGCAGATGGGGAGAATGGAAGCACCCCGCTCATACACCAAAACCCTAGAAGGACAAGAGACTTCCGAAAATTAATGCTCATTTGCACAGAGGTTTGAACATTTTCTTAGGGGTTTTTGAAACCATCGATGATGGGAATGAATTTTTTTTTTGGATAAGTCAGAATTTTATTATCCAAATAGCAAAAGCTACAAATACAATCAGGGTTCAATACAAAACATTTACAATACAAAAATCAGTGATCATCAATACCCCAATGTTGGTAGAGGGTAAGATTCACATTATCTACTCTATTGAATTTCCTGCCATTAAGTTGAAGACAAACAATAGATTTGATATTCTTTAGAAGTTCATTAACAGGTCTAGTTCGGCCTTGGTACAGAGTTTTGCATATTCTAAGTGGGTTTTTGCTGCAGTTATGGAGTCCATGGAAAGGGGGTGCCTATGGCACTTCCTAAATAGCTAAGGCCTAGACGATTATACAACTCGAGCGGGACATTATAGAGATGTGCCCAGACTGGAACACTAGTAAGATCGAAGTTAAGTTTGGTTAGGTTTGGTGCCCATTTCCTGAGTATGAGAGTTTTATTCGATACATGCCATGGGCCATTCTCTAGAATCCAATTCCTAGCATTTTCAGAGGCAAAAGAAAAAACAAAGAGGTTCCCAGCAGTGCTAACCTGTACTATTTCGCCCTTTAGAGCTTTCCTCCACTGATTGTCGACTAACCTTTGCGTTGAGGAGAAGCTCGGAGCAGCACCTAGGAACTGTCCCACGAGCGAGTATTTCCAGTCGTTGATTCCAGCTTCTAGCACTTCTTGGGGAGGTTGAACGGATTTGGTACCTTCACAAACCCTAGGGGGAAAATACTCCAGATTTTGGCCCTCTGAGCAGTTGAATAGTTTTATCCAATCCATTTGATTTTCGCGTTGTGGTTCAATTGGTAGGAGTTGAGAGATTTCCCAGAGAGATAAGCGACGAACGGGCGAGGAAAATACACCGGAGACGCGACGGGGAAGCTCGGAACCGTTAGCCCTTCTAACGTGCACCCAGAGGATCTTATTGTGCGCTATTGGGGATGAAAATTTTGACTCTTATAGTATGGAGGTTTCGAACTAGTTAAATGGATTTTGAAATCATGTAGGGGTTTTCGAAACCTTTCAGTGTGGTTTTGAAACCCAAAGATATTGCCTTAAAAGTTTTGAAACATTGCTTCATGTTTTGAAAATTGTCTTATTTTGAGTTCTAAAAATATTTGAGAGTCAATAAATTCCCAAAACTTTTAAAAACTTATTTCTCGACATCTTTAGCTTCTAGAAAATCATTTTCAGATCCTTTGGAAAAATTTCGAATAGAATATTATTAACAACATTTTTACTAAATTGTCATTTTTTTTAACTTATTATTATACTAAAACCATTTAAGGATACTTTTAGATCTTCCCCTTTTTGATATGATAAATTTATTTTGTAAAAAAAAAAATTATCTAATTAATATGAAATATGTCAACTTTTTTTTTGAAATGTCAAAAATTTTAAATTTTAAAATTTTCATTTCCCCCTAAAAAAGAATTCAAGGACATGTTTTTAAAAATTATGTTGAAAATGAAAATTTTGATAAAGACAAATTTGACTATAAATTGTCTCCCATTTTGGTTAGTTTAAAATCAATAAGAGAGCATCATACAAGAAAATAATTAGAGCATATAAGAAAAATCAGCCGATTAAAGATAATATCATTATAAAATAATCAAATAAGGCCAAAAGCATAATATTCATCATAATCGTAGTACACAAAAATATAATATCCAAAAATAGAAGTCATAGGAAATATTTAATGATATCCAACATAATGTAAAGTGCATCATGAAAGAATAAATGATATTATATGCATTCGAATGAGAAAATGGAGTACCTGATAGAGGATGAGAATCTGAAAAGTGAGCAGGCTATTGTCGAGGTAAAGCAATCTATGGTGAAGGTTGTGGGATGCTTTTAAGGAATAGAGGAGGAGATATATTCTGCCTTTGAAAATGCCAATGTAGAAGGTATTGAACATAAGAAGATGGTGTCTTTTTAAAGAGGCTGAAATTGTAGGCGATCAATGCTATTATCCTATTGTTAAGGAAAGAACTTTAAAAGTTGAAGCAAGACCTAGACATTGTTCGAAATGATGCTCGGGAAGACAATGAACTCAAGATCATGTTTTGGTGGCCTAGAGGAAGGTGAAAAAGACCTTTAGACATGTTATGAATGTTCGAATGTATGTAGATAAGGCTCAATTTGAGATTGCAAAGGCCTTAGATGAGATCAAGGAAGCTAGGAAGGAGGCTTCAAATAATGAGGGGGGCTTTGCAAGCCAAGACAGCAGATTAGTAGCATCAGTGAGAAGCTTTGAATATGGACATTCAATAGCTACCTTTGACAAAGTCTGATGTTGAAAAGTTGGTCGAGGCCATATATAATTTTTAGAGCTTCGTAAGGAGAAGTGCGATCTTTGCTTTATCTGTGTGTTTCATAAGGCTCATGGCTCTATAGATATGATGAAGTGGAATCTCCAATGTTTCTGGAAGGTCTCCAAGGGGGTCTGTCTTGATATCTATAACCTTTTTGAAGAAAGTTGAGAGGATTTCAAGGTGGGTGTAAGGCTTTATGTTTTTAACAAAGCTGTCGTACAGTCTCTTTCAGGCCTAAATGCATAGATTTCTCCAAGAGAAGTTCATAGTCCTACTCTGCATCGTTCTTTTGATGGGTTAGTTGCCCATCTGAAGGCTCCTATTGACAATCCTCTAACGTAGTCTTTTTTTTTTAGTAATTGTGATGGATCATGTACTTAACTTTGTTTAAATGAAGTGTATTTTATCTCATCTTTAGAATTATTGAGGTTTCTGTTTGTTGTTTGTAGCTATGGTAGGTGAATGAGTTTCTAGATTTTTGTTCTTTCTCGTAAAGCGATTAAGTTTGTCAAATGATTGGAGGTATGTTTACATTGAACGTGTTGTAGAAAGCCTAATTATTTTTATTTTTCTAAGTCTACTATTATAGTCATCATTATTTAAACTTGTATCAAGTTTCGGGCTGATGATTTTGAAACTGAGCAGAATTATTTCCATGCTTGCGTGTATGCCTCGTGGGGGTTCTCAATCCTTTGTTAGGATATCTTAATTTGGAAAAATTATATTGAAAAGAGTTATCTTTTAGGCCTAAATGCATTCCATAGAAGATTCTATGTGTTTCAATAGGTTATCTTAATTTGGTAAGATTAAATTGGGCATAGTTATTTCAGACTTGTGCGCCTTCTCTATAGAGGATTCTTTATGCGTTAGGAAAGACGTTTGAATCAATAATGTATGGTGGAGGGACTCGATGTCTTTATAAATTTTTTCAAGTTCGTAGCTTGAACGTATAATTTATTTATTCTCTATAAAAATAAGTAGGATATTTAAATTTTGCAAATTTATCTCTTAAATATCTGGAATTGTGTTCATTTCCATATGAATGGTTCTCCACGCCTTTGAGGAGTTATTTCCACATTCTTAAAGGTCAAGGACAAGTTTCTTCAACCATAATGAGATCATCTCTACTCTAGTTGATAGACGATAATGTTACAATATCATTTTTGTGGTTAACACATGAACATAGATATCTCCATGCTTTGGACCATTGAAAAAGGCAACTCAACACCCTTAGAGGAGTCTAGTTAGTGGGTAGAGGTTTTTTTGCTTAAGTAATAACAATGAGAGGTTATTTTCTCCTCTTATTAAGGCAAAGAAATCTTTACATTCATAAAAGTAATAGAGACATTTCTATTGTTGAGCGAAGGCATCTCAAAACTCTTTGAAGGATCCATTTAAGTATGGGATCGAGTCCCACGGAGGGCATTTCATAATTCGGAGGTCTTCTACGGAAGTTGCTCTCAACCTGGTGTTGGGGGCAGCCTACTATCTTACCTCCCCCTTACCCCATTACATATGGGAACAAGGGACAATTATTTTTTTTAACTAAAGTGTAAGACACTTTTTTCTCGATATAAAATCATGAGTCATAAGGAAGCATCTCAACACTTTTGGATGGAGGCATCTCTACGCTCTATAAATCAAAAAATGGAAAAATTTCTATTGCTAGGATGAAAGCATCTCATATATTTTTTTCCTAGTGTTAAGAAGGGTTCCTTTAGTTCAAGAGGATAGGGTCGTCTTTATGCTCTGTAAATCAAAATGGAGAAAATCCTATTTCTAGGATGAAAGCATCTCATATTTTTTTACTAGTGTTAGGAACGATTCCTTTAGTTCAAGAGGAGAGGAGTCATCTCAATGCCTTCTAGCGATTTAGAGGAGACAACTCGATCTATGATAAGCACACTGCATGTAAGAGAAGGCATATCTACACTCCTAGAATAATTCTGCAAGTGTGACTAAACAATCTTCACCTTAGTAGAAGCGATGGTGTGGCATTCCTCTTGCTAAGATAAAGACATCTTGATGCTCGTTAAAGCACAATGAAAAAACTTCTATTGCTAAAGCAGATGTAACCTAACCCTTTAATAAATTGCATAAGACATAAGGTTGGTGTTAAGACAACTTTACTCACAAAGGAGGTATTTCGGTGATTTTTGGGATAGGGGCATGTAAATATTGTTAGCGGACAACGAATAAAGTGAACATATTTTTCTCTTTGAGATATAGTGGAGGCAGCTCAATGCTCTTAGCTAAAGTGACAGCCTTCCCATTATGGAAGCGCAATAGAGGTGTCTTGACAAGAGTCGTTTTACTCGTCAAATAAATTCCTTTTCTCAAATAAAAATGAATAGGAATAAGAGTAGTATAGAGAAGAAAAGGGTCAATCCGTAGGGACTTAGAAATTCCTGATGTTGAATTACGTTGATTTTAATCCAGGTAACTGTAACTGAAGGTAGATAAAAACGAGAGGAGATTTGATAGAATGAGAAGAAAAATAAAATAATGAAAATAGAAAGTAAAAAAAAATAAAAGCTTAGAAAAACCAATTAATAGAAAATGTCCTCTAGCTTTGCTTTAATTCAATTTGCCTTGATCATCGAAATGGATTTTACTCCGGGATTCATGCCAGTTGTAGTCTACAAGACCCAACCCCTTATAATTTGCTTTTCTTTTTGGTAACCGATCTTCCTAAATCAACATCCGAAATTCAATCATTGAATGGACTAACTACGACTATCACCGCTAGAACAAATCAGATTAAGTTTTGGAAAAACATGACTCAGATTATGTTCTCAACGAGAATCAAATTCAATCTCGATTTCCCTTAATGGATCGATGCTAAGTGTGTTCACAGGAAGTCGAATATTCCATAGGTCGACCCTTCCTCCCAACTATAAATCAGAACAACATCCAGACCAGCGTTGACTTTTTGTAATAAAAGTGTTTTTATTTTTAAATGAAAGACTGATTACCAATCTAATTTTTCAAAAAATCAAGAATGTTACTCGTAGGGTGTTAAGTGCTTTTCAATCCTCACATTTGGAATTGAGTCATCACTAGTTCTCGGATAATGAGAAAATTAGCTAAGCATGATAGAAACCATGCTTAGCATTAGATGTGCACATTTGTCGGATTTCAATCCGATCCGGATCGGTTTTTATCCGATCCGATTTTTTCCCATAGAAAAAAAACCGGTTTATAAAATAACCGGTTCGGTTTCTAACCGGTTTGGAGGGCCGGATATCCTAACCGGTGTAACCGGTTTCGGTTTCAAAAAAAACGGTTTTTTTTAAAAACCGGTTATAAAAAAACCGATTTTAATATTCCAGATTGCTCATAGGGAACCGATTCCCCCCAAGGGGGTACCGATTCCTCACTGAATGGTTTGGCTCCGAGATTTCCAGAATGCTCGGAGGGAACCGATTCCCCAATAGGGGGTACCGATTCCCCCCTATTCAACGATCGAAATATTTGAATTTTACACTTAGGGAACCGATTCCCTATGAGAGGAAACCGATTCCCTATGAGAGGGTACCGATTCCCCCACGCTCCAAGCATTTTTATTAAATGTTTTCACACTTAAACGGCTATATTATCTTCATTAATTATCACTAACGTTCAGAAGTGATTCAAGGTGTATTTAAGCAAGCTTAGAAGCCATTGATCAAAGACAAGAAACATCAAGCAACTAGAATCAAGAGAGAATCAAAGAGAAAGCATCAAACCTCAAGTTCGATAAATTCAAATACTTAATTGAAATACTTAATTAACTCAACATAATTGAAATACTTAAATACTTCCAAGTTTGATAAATTCAAATACTTAAAAACTTCCAAGTTCGATAAATTCAAATACTTAAAAACTTCAAGTTCGATAATTGAAACAAAGTTTACGATAATTGAAATAAAGTTATAAAATAAACTACATTGCCATCTCTTTTTCATCATCTTCGCCTTCTTCGTTTGGAGGGGATATTCCAAGTTCGACTTCTTCAATGTGTAAGTTTGCTTCCAAATCGACATCAATTGCATCTTCTAGGGTGGTGATATGTTGCTTACGAGCCGCTCCATCCAAATAATCCTTTAAACAAATGCATACTTCCACCGACTCGGGACTTAGTCTTGATCTCCGTTGCGATATAACCCAGCCACTAACAGAAAAAGCGGATTCCGAAGCTACCGTAGAAGCTTGGACGGTTAGTAAATCACGGGCCATGGCGGCTAGAATCGGAAATTGTGCTTCCTTTTCTTTCCACCAAGCCAAAATATCCAAACTTTCAAACTCTTCAAATGTCATTTTTGATAGAAAATCGCATCACATGTAATTTCCCAACTCGCTACTTGGGGTGGTAGTACGTGATCGTTTGGATTGGGAATTTACAAGAGTGTTAAAAAGATTCAAATTTATGTTACTTGGACGTCTACTAGATGATTCCGCATTCATTCTCATTTGATCGTGTATTACACTACTTGATCCGTATTTAGTTAAATAAATTGCAAACATGTCTCGAAAACATTTGTTAAAAAAATTTATTTGGTTTTGGACAAGGTTGGGTTCATCATCGGTTAGATTAAAAGCAAACGCAATTTGTTCAATTAGTGTTTCAACCCCACCAACATTTAACGTTGGGTTTAAAGCGGCGGCACAAGTAAAAATGGGAGGAATCTCCTTAAAATATTTTAAAAGTTTTTCCTTCATTGCAAAGCCAATTTCTTGAAAAACTTCGGTTTCAAATTCAAAGTCATTTAGTCGGGTAGCCAACAAAAATATTTGATTAAGAACCAACGGGCTAGTAGGGTAATAAACACCGGATAAAAAAGTTGTTGCATTTTTAAATACCTCAAGCAAATCGGTTATTTTGGCTATAGTTTCCCAACTCGAATCCGGATAAATGTTTGGGACATGACCCCTCTCGAAAAGCCTATCGTGAAATGTTTGCAATGTTTCCCTTTGCCTTAAGGCAGTATGCATCATCATCCAAGTTGAGTTCCAACGAGTTGGATAATCCAAATTAGGACCCAAAGCTTTTTTATTAACGGACTTACAAAATCGTTTATAATCATTTAGTCTTTTGTTGTTGTTACAAAGAACCGATTTTATCATTGTTTTAAATTCTAATCTAATCGGCTCAATAACCTCCAAACCGGCTTGCACGGATAAATTAATTATGTGTGCAACGCAACGGGTATGAAAAAACGCAACGTCTAAAATCGGTGAAAGTAATATTTTCAATCTTGGAACCGCGTTTGTATTATTCGATGCATTATCAAAGGATATAGAAAAAACTTTATTTTCTAATTTATAAAGACAAATTACCCTTTTTAAAAGTGTAAATAAATTAGCACCGGTATGCGGCTCACCGAATAATTCAAACGCGATTGTTCTTTTCATCATTTGCCAATTATCTTGATCTAACCAATGTGACGTAACGGCTAAAAAAGAATTTCCGGTATTATGAGGGGAACTCCAAACGTCACATGTAAGCGACACACCATAACGGTGTTCTTGGAATCCTAAAATCATTTTTCCCTTGCCGTACGCCACATTTTTATAGCATCTCTTCTAAGGGTAGTACGACTTACTTGAGTATAACGTGGTTGCATTAGTTGTTGAATTGTTGTCGTGAAATCTTCATCATCAAAGTGGTCGAACGGCAATGCTTTTGTAATCAAGAACTTTGTAAACGCTTCTCGTAATTTTTCGTTGTCGTAAACAAAAACACCACCTTGCGGTGTAAGATTCGATTGACTAGGATCCGATCTTGAGCGAAGTGCCTTGCATGATTTTGTCAAATGGTTCTTCAACGTTGTGTTTCCTTCCGATGCAAGAAACTTTAGACAAAGTTTACAACTCGCCCTCCTCGAGCCATTTGACATCTCACATAAATCGTAGTGATCCCAAATGTCTTTGTTTCGAGTGTGTTCGATCACTCTCACGACTTCAAGGTTTCCCCCGACGGAAGATTCAGCCGTGTTACTCATGATGAACAAAAAATTACAAAAATAAGATTTGAGAGATGTTTAAGTGTTGTGTAATAAGATTTGAGAAATTTGTAATCAACCAAATACATCCCCAACCTATTTATATATGTTTAGGGTGGTAAAATGGTAATTTTTTAAAGAAAAAAACGGTCAAAAACGGTCACAAAATCCCCCCAACGACTATATTAACGGCTAGTTTTTTAAACCCATACCGTTTTTTTTTCCGGATAAAAACCAGTTTTTTTCAAACCGGTTTTTTATCCGGTAAAAAAACCGGTCTAGGTTTTTTTTCTCCAAACCGGTTAAAATAACCGGTTTAAAAAAATCCGATCCGGTTAAAAAAAACCGGTTTTTCCCAAATCCGGTTTCGGATATTTTTTTTGCAAAATCGGATATTCGGATTTTTTGTGTACCCCTACTTAGCATGTTTTATAAAACCAGTAAAAACTAAAGTAAAGGAAAGCGAAAATGAAAAAGAAAATGGCAACTTTTATAAAAGTAAAAACAAAGTAACAAAGGAAAAATCAAGATAAGTTGTTATAAGCCACCCCTAAGGAGGGTATTTATAGGTTTGTAAACCCCTAAAATAGTTCACAAATTGAAATGCTAAAAATCTTAAAGATAATTCCAAATTTTAAATTCAAACATAAAAACAAAATTTCCTAAAATATCTCCTTGAATTGTGATGACTAGGTTGCTTTCAAAATCTTTCGGATGCTAGCTAGACCTAATAGAAACTGCCACGTCAAACTGCTTCGTACCCAACGTCGTGCCCATGTCTCTAACCATGATCGGATAATAAAAAAAATTAGAACAACACCCTTCTACTACCAATTCTGGATAGATCACTGCACGAAAATAATTGAAACACAACTCAAATCAACAGTAATAAATTCATAAAATGGGAAACTAACAAGTAAAGTGACAATATAGAACGCTCATCAAATTCCCCCACTTGTCTCATGCTTGTCCTCAAACATGCTTTGATCAAATTAGTCAAAATTCAATACCCTTTCTTCCTCTTCGTCTTGCTAAAATAAATTATGTAAGCCAAGTTCACAATAACTACTCGAATCAAGACATCAATCAATTGAAATAAACATAAGCAGGATCAAGTCAAATAAAAATCATAACTTCCAATCATTCATCAATCTCAATTCAACATAACTCAATTCCTGACAAAGGTTCACTTAATTCAATCAAAGTAATTTGGGTGCAAAAACACACAAGTTGTGTCTGGAACTAAACATAACATTTCCATAAGCTTGCAATACAATCAAATCTCCATTACTTGATAAGAACAAGATGCAAAAATCATTGGGTCTTGAAAAAGGGTTGTAATGGGGTCTAGCTAAAGGTGGGAAAGAAGGCTAGAGATGAGGTTAAGAATCAAGATAGAGAGTTCTTCAAATGATGAAATCAAGTCCATAAGACAAGCACAATAAATGGAACAACAAAATATTTGCATCAAAACAGCTAACAAACCATTTTTTTCTTCTTTTCTTTTTTTCGATTTTTTTCTCTACTTTTTTCTCTTTTATTTTTTCTTTTGTGGAACATAACCATACGACATTTATCTCTTTCTCTTTGCCTTAACAAGGATGGGAGAGAGGAAAAATGAAAAAGGTTCAGCTTTAAGATTGTGAAAGCAAAGAAAAGGGATAGGCTCAAACCTGGTTAACTATTGGGAAAGAAAATGGAAGACATTTTGGGTAAAAATTGGGTGAATCCTAAGTGCCCAAATCACTTCAAAGAATCAAATTATTTTGTAATCTCAACATGCATCGTACTACAAAATCAACAAAAGAATCAAATTATTTTGTAATCTCAACATGCATCATTTCTAGATCTTTAATGTTTAGTTCGACACACTCAATCAAGAATAAGAGCATAAAACTAAAGAACATGATCATCAAGGATCAAAACTTACCAAATTGGGTTCATACATAGAGTTAGGAGAATTTCAATCAACAAAATCAAGGATGGTCACAATAATGTCAACTTAAATTTCTACTCATGCAATTTTCATTATCATGAATATTCATAATCAAATAATATCATGATCTTAGACAAGCGCAATATACTAAAAATACTCAACGAATGTGGAAAATTTCAATCAAATTAAAGCCAATTCAACCAATGCATACAATCAATCGAATCACAAGACAAGTAAGGTGAAATGTAATGAAATCTCTACCCAACTTAAGTCGTATTGCCTAAATACGGAAGTAAAATTGAAAGTGCAAGAAAAAGGATAGAGAATACACCTCATGTTCAATGGTGACCGTTGACACGGCTAGGGCAGAGGTAGGATAAGATCTCGATGATGTTTGCCTCGATGGAGTGGATGCGATCATTGACATCGTGCATTTGTACTTGTACATCCGGACAGGGGGCTTGTTGCTGTTGTAAAGGAGCATTTCGCCAGGTAAAAATTCATTCGGTGTGTGGCATCATCACTCCCGGTGGAACGAAGTAAGGTACTATAGTAGTTTCGAAAAGCAAACTCATCGAATCCAAGCAACACTCATCTAGGGCATCTATAGAAAATACGTAAGTGCAATTCATTATATCAAAATTGGCAATACGAGTGGCAAGATTAGTAATGTAAAGACCAAGAATAAGTAGGCGATAAGATCGAATGATGATCTTGAAGTCATGGGTGAACCAAAAACCTAAATTTACCTTTCGATCAGTGAGCATACACCAAAGAAAGAAAAGTTTGGTCTTACTCAAACCGTTAAAAGAATCATTTTGACCTGAATAACTTTAGGCTAAGAACCGGTGTATATATTGTAACGTTGGGTCATGAATGTGAATTGCCTTGGTCGTGTATGGATCAAAGGGATGATCAACTAAGCCGGTGAGAGCAACATAAGTCGAATTTGTGTCGAAATGTTGTGGCAACTCAGTCAAAGCGGTTAGATAATCTAGACTCGTGACATCCGTCACGAATCACATAATAATAATAAATTCAGAAATAGGCATATGAAAGTAATGATCACATAAATGAAATGAAACGACATCAGGAAACGCGACAGAAATAAATCGATATTGCAAAAATGTGAACGTAGAATAAAACTCAAAAATAAGTTCATAAAATGTTCCACATTTAATCTATGAAAATAATGTCCAACCAATTGTATCAAAGTAAGCATAAATGGAATCATGAATATGAAGATTTTCCAAGGTTTTTGTCGGAATGAACTTACAAACGCAGAAGGGGCGGTGACGAATTGATTGAAAACGAATTAGTTGGTCATTTCTAATTTGTAGGAAGCCCTTCAACTGTTCCCCGACATGAACCGCATTGGATCGGGCATGTCGATTGGTAGACTTCTAGGAGGTAATGGAAAAGTATTTGTGCTCGATGCATGGAACGAAGAGGAAGGTTACCTGACATGAAATTAAGGAGTTGGATCCTCATCGGGTTCTCTTGGGAAAAAATCAATATCAAAATCTTCTGTAAAACCAAAACATGAATAGTACATTAGTAAATGCTTGATTAAAATTGGTTCAGAAGTTACCTTTTGATTATTTTTTGACTCCACGGAATGCATCAAAAAGGATAGCACCAGGGATTTAAATAGCGTTCGTGGTCACGTTTTCGGTCGCGTCGCGTTTATCGTTGTTGCGGACATAACGGATGCAATCGCGGTCACTGCGGGTGTCGCGGTCGTGAATTTTTTTAAAATTCGCGCAATTTATCCTAAAATATAATAATTATACTTGATGACCCATTTTTCCATCATATATTTTAATGTAACAACATATGCTTCTAACTTATAAACGGTAACAAGTTTACCACATTTTTTAATTGAATTCTTAATCTAATTTAAAATCCAAGATCTATACACCAAAAAACACCATCAAATCCAAATTATAAACAGTCCATTGCTTTAACAACCCAAAAATTTAAATACCCAAATATTCACCCAAATTGAACCCCAAGCCCAAATCCTTACTTTGACTTAGACTAAGCCTTTGTCTTCTTCTCCACGACAACACTCCAACAATCCTCATTAGCAAACATATGCAGAGAGCACCAAAACAAAAGAAAAATTAGAAAGTCCTAAAAGCAGCATGTAATTCTCAAACAAAAGCAAGACACCCATAAAGAATAATCCATAAACAATGCAAATTAGAGCTTCAAAAAGTGGAGGAAAGTGACAATACATACCATTTTCAGCAAGTGAAGAAGAAGATGAATGAGCATAAAAACGAAGACCTATTTGCTTATCGACCAGCTCTCAACCATTGGTAAGAGGCTTACTCACTTTCTCTGGCGTTGCTTGCTTTTCTCTCTCTTTAATATTTGCTCTATTTTGATGATGAGAGCAAGCTATGGCAGTGGGTTTCTTTTACGCGAAAACTTGTGGATAACAGGAATATCGTCCCGTTATCGACTTTATTTGCCGTTAGACGCTAAATTACGGCCGCGAAAGACTGTTATTGTTGTGATTCTGCCACCCACTGTAATTTTTCTGATTATCAGTTTCGGACGGTGGCGCTACCGCGAAATAACGACCGCTATTGCGGTTACGCTCCGCTTTTTGATTCCCTGGATAGCACTATCGAGTTCCTTGGCCGAAAAGATGAGTACGATGCCACGATCGGTATGGATTGAAATGTTAGAGTCGGTGACCGTGGGGGTGATGGATAGCGAGCATTGCTTGGTTCGGCGTTTGCATATCACCACAAACACCAACCAATAGAAGTAGAGGATATAGGCAGGGGCTAGAATGGTTCGGGTACAGTAGGTTGGGGCATTTTTACTTACTGCCGACACCGACCATGACAAGGGGAAGGCGGCAGAGTAGGACCAAAATCACTGGGCAGCTCTACGAACGTTGGGGTGATGAATCAGTATCGACCATCGATTACCATAGGTGGAATGATCGTATCATTGTTGGATTGGTTTCTTATTGGAATCATCATGGCGAGAGGAGCAGTGGTGGTTTGGCGGCAAAGAGACGGTGGCGCTAACAATTGTTGATGATGTGTGTGTCGAGGGAAGAAACCAAAAGAAGTGTGAAAGAAGAAAGAAAGAAGTTGGCGACTAGGGTAAAAACAAAATGAAAAATAAATTGTTTTTAATAGAGACATGGGTTTGGTAATTGTGATAAAATGGAAATTATTTCAAAATTTGAAACAAGAGAGGGGATTGGTCAGTTAAAGTTTGGGGATAAGGGAGTATGTTAAAAAAGGAGGGTAAGATAAAAAGGTATGGTCGATCAAATTTGGAGAAAATTTGGTATTGGTTTTGCTAACTTGTGTTGCGTCTTAGAGTGACTTGCTAACATGTGCCTTTTAATAAAATGACGTACTTCTTTACTTGGGGATTCTATGCACGCTGTTGCTACTGGAGGGGTTCAAAAAATGGCATGGTTCAACTAAAATCATCGCTTTCAACTTAGTTTTAAAATAAAAATTAACGTACCCAAAACACTCATTAAAATCAAAGAATAAAAATTCAAGAAAGTTAAAGAAACTAAATGAAAAATGGGTTACCTCCCACAATGCGCTTTGTTTAATATCATTGAGTGATAGGTGTTGTGAGTTTTATAACTTCAACGCAAAATGTGTACAAGTATACACATTAGATCAAGGAATATTGTAGTGAGTGAGTATCATTTCCATAGGGATTGGAGGGATTTTAAAAGATGTTATAACAAAAAGGGTATCACTAAGTATATCTATGTGTGTGTGTGTTTGTGTGTGTGTATGATATAAGCAAATGAATAAAGTTTGGTTGTGGCAAAAATGGTATAAACAATTGAAAATATATATTTGTGGCGAAAGTTTTAGTAAAGTGATAAGGTGAACAGTAAAATATTGCTGAGGCAAAAATTTAAGGGAAGTGTAGAACTAATAGAAAATAATGTTGTAGCAAGAATTTAAATTTCAACTTCGGAGAATGAAATAAGACTTGACAAGCTCACAAAATCAAGCTTATATAGGGGTAATTGGCTGGGTTTTCCATGCCAAAAGTTTATTTTATTCATAGAATGTTCTAAGTATTTTATGCCTATGTTACCTAACAAGATTTACTAAAAGTACTCCTAGGTTATCTTTAGTAAGGAACCTGATAAAACTAATGTTACGGCAATACCTCTCAGCATGTGCTAGAGCACTAGCTTATCGAATACTTTTAATCCCTTTTAGTTGAATGAAACCCTTTCCTTATCTCTAAGGCAGACTATAAACTAACCATCCCAATTTAGTTCCATCACTCACGCAGATCTAGCCTAACTCTTGATATTAGGCATCTATACTTAGAAAATGACAATCTCTCAAAAGCTTCTACAAGACTAAGCATTTAAAATATAAACAATGAGCAAAACAACATTTAACATAGAAATACCTTAACCATTCATTAACACAAAATAAAATTCATCCAAATCAAACCCACATCAAATAAATTAGTTCATGGTAGGGCTAAGTTCATCATTCATCATCCTTAAGTACGAACCATGGAGAAAATAAAGAAATAAGAGCATAAAGAGAAGAAAACTCCCAAATGAGATGCTACCCGTGAAGTTTACGACCACGACCTTGAACCTCTTTAACGAGTTAGCCTCTCTCAAGATCCTAACTGCTACCCCATTGAAGCTCATCTATGGAGGATTCTTTATGCATTAGGAAAGACGTATGAATCGATAATGTATGGTGGAGGGACTCGACGTCTTTATAAATTGTTTCAAGTTCGTAGCTTAAACGTATCATTTATTTATTCTCTATAAAAATAAGTAGGAGATTTAAATTTTTCAAATTTATCTCCTAAATATATGGAAATGTGTTCATTTCCATATGAATGGTTCTCCACGCCTTTGAGGAGTTATTTCCACATTCTTAAAGGCCAAGGACAAGTCTCTTCAACCATAATGAGATCATATCTACTCTAGTTATAGACGATAATGTTACAATATCATTTTTGTGGTTAACACGTGAACATAGACATCTCCATGCCTCAGACCATTGAAAAAGGCAAC
Organism: Hibiscus syriacus; assembly: GCF_006381635.1. Lineage (NCBI taxonomy): Eukaryota > Viridiplantae > Streptophyta > Magnoliopsida > Malvales > Malvaceae > Hibiscus > Hibiscus syriacus. Next base: position 7,288,240 of record NW_024063392.1, on the reverse strand, counting down.
TCCACACCCTTAGAGGAGTCTAGTTAGTGGGTAGAAGTTTTTTTTTGCTTAAGTAATAACAATGAGAGGTTATTTTCTCCTCTTATTAAGGCAAAGACATTTTTACATTCATAAAAGTAATAGAGACATTTCTATTGTTGAGCGAATGCATCTCAAAACTCTTTGAAGGATCCATTTAACTATGAAAACTAAAGTGTAAGACACATTTTTCTCGATATAAAATCACGAGTCATAAGGAAGCATCTCAACACTTTTGGGTGGAGGCATCTCTACGCTTTGTAAATCAAAAAAATGGAAATATTCCTATTGCTAGGATGAAAGCATCTCATATATTTTTTTTACTAGTGTTAAGAAGGGTTCCTTTAGTTCAAGAGGAGAGGGTCGTCTTTATGCTCTGTAAATCAAAATGGAGAAAATCCTATTTCAAGGATGAAAGCATCTCATATTTTTTTACTAGTGTTAGGAACGATTCCTTTAGTTCAAGAGGAGATGATTCATCTCAATGTCTTCGAGCGATTTAGAGGAGAAAACTCGATCTATGATAAGCACACTGCATGTAAGAGAAGGCATATCTACACTCCAAGAATAATTCTGCAAGTGTGACTAAACAATCTTCACCTTAGTAGAAGCGATGGTGTGGTATTCCTCTTGCTAAGATAAAGACATCTTGATCCTCGTTAAAGCACAATGAAAAAACTTCTATTGCTAAAGCAGATGTAACCTAACCCTTTAAAAAATTGCACAAGACATAAGGTTGGTGTTAAGACAATTCTACTCATGAAGGAGGTATTTCGATGATTTTTGGGATAGAGGCATGTAAATATTGTTAGTGGACAACGAATAAAGTGAACATATTTTTCTCTTTGAGATATAGTGGAGGTAGCTCAATGCTCTTAGCTAAAGAGACGACCTTTCCATTATGGAAGTGCAATAGAGGTGTCTTGACAAGAGTCATTTTACTCGTTAAATAAATTCCTTTTCTCAAATAAAAATGAATAGGAATAAGAGTAGTATAGAGAAGAAAAGGGTCAATCCGTAGGGACTTAGAAATTCCTGATGTTGAATTACACTTATTTTAATCCAGGTAACTGTAACTGAAGGTAGATAAAAACGGGAGGAGATTTGATAGAATGAGAATAAAAATAAAATAATGAAAAGAGAAAGGAAAAAAATAAAAGCTTAGAAAAACCAATTAATAGAAAATGTCCTCTAGCTTTGCTTTAATTTAATTTGCCTTGATCATCTAAATGGATTTTACTCCGGGATTCATGCCAGTTGTAGTCTACAAGACCCAACCCCTTATAACTTGCTTTTCTTTTTGGTAACCGATCTTCCTAAATCTACATCCGAATTTCGGTCCTTGAATGGACTAACTACGACTATCACCGCTAGAACCAATCAGATTATGGAAAAACACGACTCAGATTATGTTCTCAACGAGAATCAAATTCGATCTTGATTTCTCCTAGTGGATCGACGCTAAGTGTGTTCACAGGAAGTCGAATATTCTATAGGTCGATCCTTCCTCCCAACTATAAATCATAACAATATCCAGACTATCGTTGACTTTTTGTAATGAAATTATTTTTATTTTTAAATGAAAGACCGATTACCAATCTAATTTTTCAAAAAATAAAGAAGGTTACTCGTAGGGTGTTAAGTGCTTTTCAATTCTCACATTTGGAATTGAGTCATCACTAACTCTCGGCTAATAAGAAAATTAGCTAAGCATGATAGAAACCATGCTTAGCATATTTTATAAATGCAGTAAAAACTAAAGTAAAGGAAAGCGAAAATGAAAAAGAAAATGGCAACTTTTATAAAAGTAAAAACAAAATAACAAAGGAAAATTCAAGATAATGATAAGTTGTTATAAGCCATCCCTAAGGAGGGTATTTATAGGTTTACAAACCCCTAAAATAGCTAACAAATTGAAATGTTAAAAATCTTAAAGATAATTCCAAATTTTAAATTCAAATATAAAAACTAATTTCCTAAAATATCTCCTTGAATTGTGATGACTATGTTGCTTCCAAAATCTTCCCAATGCTAACTAGACCTTATAGAAACTATCACGTCAGACCGTGTTGTACCCAGCGTCGTGCCCATGTCTCCAACTATGATCGGATAATAAAAAAATGAGAACAACACCCTTTTACTACCAAATCTGGGATAGATCACATCACGAAAATAATTGAAACACAACCCAAATCAACAATAATAAATTCATAAAATGGAACAACTAACAAGTAAAAAGTGACAGTATAGAACGCTCATCAAATTCCCCCACTTGTCTCATGCTTGTCCTCAAACATGCTTTGATCAAATTAGTCAAAATTCAATATCCTTTCTTCCACTTCTTCTCACTAAAATAAATTATGTAAGCCAAGTTCACAATAACTACTCGAATCAAGACATCAATCAATTCAAATAAACATAAGTAGGATCAAGTCAAATAAAAATCATAACTTCCAATCATTCATCAATCTCAATTCAACATAACTCAATTCCTGACAAAGGTTCACTCAATTCACTCAAAGTACTTTGGGTGCAAAAACACACAAGGCTGGAACTAAAAAATAACATTTTCATAAGCTTGCAATACAATCAAATGTCCACTACTTGATAAGAACAAGATGCAAAAATCGTTGGGTCTTGAAAAAGGGTTGTAATGGGATTTAGCTAAAGGTGGGAAAAAAGGCTAGAGATGAGGTTAAGAATCAAGGCAGAAAGTTCTTCAAATTATTAAATCAAGTCTATAAGACAAGCAAAATAAATGGAACAACAAAATATTTGCATCAAAACATCTAACAAACCATTTTTTCTTTTCTTTTCTTTTTTTCGATTTTTTCTCTACTTTTTTCTCTTTTATTTTTTTTTTTTTGTGGAAAATAATCATACGACATTGATCTCTTTCTCTTTGTCTTAACAAGGGTGGAAGAGAGGAAAAAAGAAAAAGGTTCGACTTTAAGATTGTGAAAGCAAAGAAAAGGGATAGGCTCAAACATGGTTAACTATTGGGAAAGAAAAGGGAAGACATCTTGGGTAAAAATTGGGTGAATCCTAAGTTCCCAAATCACTTCAAAGAATCAAATTATTTTGTAATCTCAACATGCATCGTACTACAAGTTCTAGATCTTTAATGTTTAGTTCGATACACTCAATCAAGAATTAGAGAATAAAACTAAAGAACATGCTCATCAAGGCTCAAAACTTACCAAATTGGGTTCATACATAGAGTTAGGAGAATTTCAATCAACAAAATCAAGGATGGTCACAATAATGTCAACTTAAATTTCTACTCATGCAATTTCCATTATCATGAATATTCATATTTAAATAATATCATGATCTTAGACAAGCATAATATACTAAAAATACTCAACGAAGGTGGAAAATTTCAATCAAATTAAAACCAATTCAACCAATGCATACAATCAATCGAATCACAAGACAAGTAAGGTGAAATGTAATGAAATCTCTACCCACACACTTAAGTCGTATTGCCTCAATACGGAAGTAAAATTGAAAGTGCAAGAAAAAGGATAGAGAATACACCTCATGTTCAATGGTGACCGTTGACACGGCTAGGGCAGAGGTAGGATAAGATCTCGGTGATGTTCACCTCGATTGAGTGGATGCGATCATTGACATCGTGCATTTGTACTTGCACATCCGGACACGGGGCTTGTTGTTGTTGTAAAGGAACATTTCGTTGGGTAAAAACTCGTTCAGTGTGTGGCATCATCACTCCCGGTGGAACGAAGTAAGGTGCTATAGTAGTTTCGGAAAGCAAACTCATCGAATCCAAGCAACACTCATCTAGGGCATCTATAGAAAATGCGTAAGTGCAATTCATTATATCAAAATTGGCAATACGAGTGGCAAGATTAATAATGTAAAGTCCAAGAATAAGTAGGCGATTAGATCGAATGATGATCTTGAAGTCATGGGTGAACCAAAAACCTAAATATACCTTTCGATCGATGAGCATACACCAAAGAAAGAAAAGTTTGGTCTAACTCAAATCGCTAAAAGAATCATTTTGACCTGAATAACTTTAGGCTAAGAACCGGTGTATATATTGTAACGTTGGGTCATGAATGTGAATTGCCTTGGTCGTGTATGGAACAAAGGGATGATCAACTAAGCCGGTGAGAGCAGCATAAGTCGAATTTGTGTCGAAATGTTGTGGCAACTCAGTCGAAGCGGTTAGATAATCTAGACTCGAATCACATAACAATAATAAAATCAGAAATAGGCATATGAAAGTAATGATCACATAAATGAAATGAAACGACATCAGGAAACACAACAGAAATAAATCGATATTGCAAAAATGTAAACGTAGTATAAAACTCAAAAATAAGTTCATAAAATGTTCCACATTAATCTATGAAAATAATGTCCAACCAATTGTATCAAAGTAAGCATAAATGGAATCATGAATATGAAGATTTTCCAAGGTTTGTGTCGGAATGAACTTACAAACGCATAAGGGGCGGTGACGAATTGATTGAAAACGAATTAGTTGGTCATTTCTAAAGTGTAGGAAGCCCTTCAACTGTTCCCCGACATGAACCGCATTGGATCGGGCATGTCGATTGTGTTCAGGGTTCTTTAAAGCCGAGGGTAGACTTCCAGGAGGTAATGGAAAAGTAGTTGTGCTCGATGCATGGAACGAAGAGGAAGGTTACCTGACATGAAATTAAGGAGTTGGATCCTCATCGGGTTCTCCTGGGAAAAATTCAGCATCAAAATCTTCAGTAAAACCAAAAAATGAATAGTACATTAGTAAATGCTTGATTGAAATTGGTTCAGAAGTTACCTTGGATTATTTTTCGACTCCACAGAATGCATAGAAAACGATAGCACTGTCGAGTTCCTTGGTCGAAAAGATGAGTACGATGCCACGGTCGGTATGGATGGAAATGATAGAGTCGGTGACCGTTGGGGTGATGGATAGCGAGCATTGCTCGGTTTGGCGACTGCAGATCACCACAAACACCAACCGATAGAAGGAGAGGATATAGGCAGGGGTTGGAATGGTTCGGGTGCAGTAGGTTGGGGCATTTTTACTTACTGCCGACACCGACCATGACAAGGGGGAGGCGGCAGAGTATGACCAAAATCACTGGGCACCTCTGCGAACGTTGGGGTGATGAATCAGTGTCGACCATCGATTACCATAGGTGGAATGATCGAATCATTGTTGGATTGGTTTCTTGTTGGAATCATCATGGCGAGAGGAGCATTGGTGGTTTGGCGGCGAAGAGAGGGTGGCGCTAGCAATTGGTGATGATGTGTGTGTCGAGGGAAGAAACAAAAAGAAGTGTGAAAGAAGAAAGAAAGAAATTGGCGACTAGGGTAAAAATAAAAAATAAAAAGAAATTGTTTTTATTAGAGACATGGGTTTGGTAATTGTGATAAAATGGAAATTATTTCAAAATTTGAAACAAGAGAGGGGATTGGTCGGTTAAAGTTTGGGGATAAGGGAGTATGTTTAAAAATGAGGGTAAAATAAAAAGGTATGTCTGATCAAATTTGGATAAAATTTGGTATTGGTTTTGCCTTTTAATGAAACGACGCACTTCTCTACTTGGGGATTCTATGCGCGCTGTTGCTACTGGAGGGGTTCAAAAAATGGTATGGTTCGACTGAAATCATCGCTTTCAACTTAGTTTTAAAATAAAAATTAATGTACCCAAAACACTCATTAAAATCAAAGAATAAAAATTCAAGAAAGTTAAAGAAACTAAATGAAAAATGGGTTGCCTCCCACAATGCGCTTTGTTTAACGTCATTGAGTAATAGGTGTTGTGAGTTTTATAAATTGAACGCAAAATGTGTGCAAGTATACACATTAGATCAAGGAATATTGTAGTGAGTGAGTATTATCTCCATAGGAATTGAAGGGATTTTAAAAGATGTTATAGCAAAAAAGGTGTTACTAAGTATATCTATGTATGTATGTGTGTGCGTATATATATATATATATATATATGATATAGGCAAATGAATAAAGTTCGGTTGTGGCAAAAATGGTATGAACAAGTGAAAATATATATTTGTGGCGAAAGTTTTAGTAAAGTGATAAGGTGAACAGTAAAATATCGTTGAGGCAAAAATTTAAGTGAAGTGTAGAACTGATAGAAAATAATGTTGTAGCAAGAATTTAAATTTTAACTTCGGAGAATGAAATAAGACTTGACAACTTCATAAAATCAAGCTTATATAGGGGTAATTGGTTGGGTTTGCCATGCCGAAAGTTTACTTTATGCATAGAATGGTCTAAGTATTTTACTCCTATGTTGCCCAACAAGATTTACTAAAAGTGCTCCTATGTTATCTTTAGTAAGGAACTGAAGGCATCAAATTTCGTCCATGAATATTATTTTATATAATATATTTGTTTATTACAAACTATATTATATAATATATATATATATATATATATATTTCTTCATTATTTATTTTTACAGGTGGCCCAAGAACAAAGCAAGTGGCCGAGTACACCAGAACCAAACCCACGTGCAAGCAAAACCCGTGTAGACTTAAGGTTCCCAGAAACCCTAGCGTCGCATGCCCCGCGTCGTTCGATCATCCAAACTCCTGTTTGAAGTTTCCTCGCGCCGCACGCTGCTCTACCATTTTCTCCGATCGTTTCTCGCAAAATCAACAACACAATGAACGTGGGTTAGCAGGATTCTCAGCAACCTAACAACCCGAGTTTCACTCGGGATCAAATACTAAAAAATAGGGCACATTTTGTACTATAAATAAAGCACTAGTAACACACGATTCACACACAATATCCGAGAAATTACCAGAGATTTACAAACAAAAATACTAGCAAGAGTTCGAAGCATTTTGTAATATTTTTTGAAGGAAATAAAAGGTGAGATCTTTTACCTCGTGTTGATTTTTGCTTGCATGTCACTGTTGATTTGAAAATTTGGGCCGATGAACACAAGGGAACCGAGATCTTTTCTCTTAGATCTATGGTTCCCCGAGGCTCGATTGCAAAAAGTACTCCGATTTTTGGAAGGAGAACACAAAGGGCTTTCGAAAAACAAAAAAAAAATCATATTTTGCCGCAGATGAACGGCGACGACGAAGCGACGTTTGCGATCGGATTCTGGGTTCATCAAGAACCCATGCGTTGTTCTTCATGGAGGAAGAACAGAAGAGAGGAAAACATAACAAGGGGAGGGCTCGGTTCAAAATGAAGGAAATGGCCAAATTTTTTGCCAAATTTTGGCCTTTATAGGCCCGTTAACCTGACCCATACAATCTTTGAACCCGCATGTTTTCTTACTGAAGAAGGGTAAATACGCTTTTAGTCCCTCTGGTTTATAACACACCCATATTCGACCTAAAAATCAATTTTTAGCGTAAATTATAATTCAATTCGGCCCTCCAATTTAATTTTTAGTTCAATTTCATCCTTTATTATCATTATATATATATATTTTATCGGTTATTTTATTTTATTTTTTATTTCTTTCGGTTTTATTATTTTTCTTATTTTTATCATTTGTTTTTGTCTTATTTCTTTTCTTGCTATACGTTTTCCCAAATATTTCGTTATATATATATTTGTATATATATATATATATGTATATTTTATTTAATTCTCATTATTATTATTTTTCTAATATCTTGCTTATATTCCATTATATATTTTATTTTATTTTCATTTTGTTTCCCTCCTTTTTTCGTTTAATTTTTATTATGTTTTTATTTTCTTATTTCTTTATTCTATTTTATTTATTTATTTTTACTTTTATTATTTTTTATTATTTTTTTTCATTTCTTTCTAGTTCATCTTATGTTTTTATACTTATCCTTATTTTTATTTTTCTTCATCTTCATGTTAATTATGTTATTCATTGTTTATTTTGTCTATTTTTCTTCTTTATCTCATTTTCTTTATTTTTTTTACTTTCGTCACCTTTTTTAACACGTTTCATGACTCTTTGAGGGTACACTTTCATATCGATCGGGTGTAAGTAGTTGGGATCATCATTTTACCTTTTAATTTAAACTTATAACTTTTTTTAAAGACAACTGGAAGTTACGTAGTACCGAAAGGGCAGTTCAAGGGTGCTAACCCTTCCTTGAATGTAACCGACTCTCGAATCTGACATATCACTGGTACGACGCAGATCATGTAAAAGATAAGGTATTCGATCAACCCATTTATAATAAAATAAATGATCAGTGGCGACTCCTAATCATTTTTCCTAAGTCGAAGCCCAATTCTGGGCCCAACCGAAAGACGGTTCCGACAGCTTGGCGACTTCGCTAGGGACACAGGTAAGTGAGTCAGGCTAAGGTAATTTCCAGTTGTCTTTTTAACGAAAAGGGTAAGTTTAAATTTTAAGGTAACATTTCGATCCTTATTGCTTACTTTTGATTATATTTTCGAGTAAATAGTTGTACTAATCATTTTCTAATGATTTCAGCCTTCAAAGCTTTTTCACTTAAGGCTCTAAACCCAAGCTCTAAACCCGTTTTAAGTGGGGGTGAAAGCGACGCCTTCGTGTGAATTTATTCACCGTATGGGCCTGGCAAGTAACCTTCGGGATTCATATACCTTATGCCTTCGGGTGAATTTATTCTCCGTATAAGCATAAGGGAATGTGTCCTCTCGAGTTTAACTTAGTCCACATAAGCCTGTGATGGGTTTAGAACTAAGGGCCTGGCAAGCCCAAGGGGGCACCGTAAGGAGAACTAGGGTACCATTTTTTAGAACATAAACCGGGAGACTATGGAGAAATAGAGCTGACCCCAAAACCATATTCCAAAACCTAGGATATTTTTACCCTAACCATGTTTCTATTTTTTTCCTTTCGTCATTTTTTATTTATTTATTTATTTTTATTTTACTAACCTATTTTCCTTTGTGTTTGTCTTTTAGTATTTGCATCATATCAAGAGGCTATTGATCCCTAAAAGGTGTTTGTTACACACAAAATAATCTGAACTAATGGACAAAGGTGTTGTAATACAAGAGATTAAAATCTCCGAGGTACGACTATGGTCCGAGAAGACTCAGAAGGAAAAGAGATACAGTCTTCAAGGAAGCTATGTGTCAGAGCTAGTTAACTACGCCTCTATTAGCCTAAAATATAACAATGTGCAAGAGCTTCGAGACATCTGGGACAGTTGGAAGAATAATCAAAAACAGAAGTTCAACCAACGATACGGTGACATTGCACTTTTGCTTCATGTTAAGACTGATGAGCCCTTAATCAAGCCTTGGTTCAATTCTGGAACCTGAGATACAATTGCTTCACTTTTAATCGGGAGGACATAGTGTCCACTATTGAGGAGTACACTACACTACTGCACTATGAAAACATCAAATTGGAGCGAGCCTACATTAAACACATTAAAAGTCAGCCTTTCAAGAATGCATTGGTTAAAGTTACAGGCGTAGACGAGAAATGGGAAATTGACAAGACTCAGCGCAGAGGCAACGGGGAAAGAATTGAATGGATCCACATAAAGCAACTAATGAAGAATCACCCTGATGAGTGGAAGACTATAGACCTGTTTGCACTGGGTCTGTACGGTTTGATTATCTTTTCGAAGGCTTTGGGGTGCATTGATGCAACCGTGGTGGAGTTGTTTGAATAACTTCCGAAACGAGTCAACCCAGCACCGGCCATCTTAGCTGAAACCTTTCGATCTCTCAACCATTGTTGAAGAACTGGCGGAAGAAGGTTCATTGGGTGTGTTCAACTCCTCCAAGTCTGGATTCATAGCCACTTCTGGAAGACTAATGGGGTTGCCTATCACCAATTCAGCACTACCTATTCACCTTTGGGAGAATTCATCACTAGGAAATGGCACGAAGGTGATTCAAAGGAAAAGTTGATGAAAGTCTTTGCACATCTTCCGGATCGGGATATTACCTGGAGAGCCCCATAGTTGTTCCTCAGAGACGTTCTTTTCCGGTGTGGGGATTCTGACACTATGACCTTACTTGGACTTTGGGGTGCAGTTGGGTATGCTTTGTTGTTAGCACTTAGACAATATGGGGCATGTCAGTTTGTCCAGCAACATGCGGGCTAGCTAGATCAGAGTTTGTGTATCATGGTGACAACTATAAGAAGATGATCAAGGAAGCGATTGATTCATAGAATAAAATATTCTTGATGGATGTAGTAGCTGCCAGAGACATGCTTACTCCGGATTATGTGGAGTGGCAAAGATTGACAAGGAATGATAACGTCTCAGTGCCAGACTCTGAAGACACCCGGACTCTGGAGGAACATCTCAGGCTTGTCCCTTCTGAACTTGAGATAGCCAAGGCAGAGTTTGAAGCTGTAAATAAGGAGCTGAAGTAGAGGGTTAAGGAACTTCAAGCTGAACGTTATCAATGGAAGCTAGATGCCGACTCTCAGAAAGATAGAGCAGACAAACTGGAAAGAGAACAGAAAAGAGTCTGTTTTGAGCTCGAAAACTTGAGAAAGGGGTATCAAGATAAAGTCAAGGATAACTCCAAGTTGAAAGTAACCTCTGAATACTGGAAAGAAGAAGATCACAGTCTGAAAAGGAAGTTCGAGGGGCCGGATAAAAGAGCTTGGAAGAAACAATTGAAGACTGCTTAGAGGCGCTTAGCAGACAGTCAACATCAGAACCAACGCTTGAGAATCCGAGTGATAGATCTAGAGAAACAACATGAAAAGGATGGCAAGACAATAGTTGAGTTAGAAGCTATTGTAGATGGGTTCAAGAGGCAAGCGAACGAGCTTCAGATAGTGCCCTTCAACAGAGGTTTATAGTGGTGTTTCTGTTAGGAGCAAGCACAGCAAAGGGTGAAGGCCATAGATGTAGCCATCTGAGATTTCCTAGATCAAGTGCAAAAGGCAGCCCGTCATCTTCACGGCTAGGCAAGGGAAGCATGAGTGGTTTGACAAGGCATTCAACCAGTGACAGATGAAGGAAGAAGACTTGTCAACCTACTAGAAATTGTTCAGGGTCTAGAGGATTTAGTCCGGATGTACCTTTAATTTGTTTTTATGTCTCTTAAAAGATAAAACATTTTTGTCTGAATAAAGATTATTTATAATAATGGACACTTTTTCTGGATCAATGCCTCCAAATTGCATACATCATACATTGCATATTTAGCATTTTATATTTCATGTTTGTTTTTTTATATATTTTCCATGTTTTTACATTAATATTAACTAACATAACATATCTTAGACACCAAGCTTACCACCGCAAGCATTAGATACACATCACCCGCACAATACTCGAGTAAACAAGAGACAAATGGAGGCCAGAATCGAGAAGATCGAAGAGAACATGGCAAAGCTGCAGAAAGAATTGGAGGACAAAATGGCTCAGAACAGTCAAAGTACCATGGAGTCCATCAAGAAAAGCCAGGAATCCTTAGTCGACCAAATCGTGGCTAAGTTGTCTAGTTTACAAAAACAAGCAAGTGCACCCGGAGTAGGTGCGTCTGAGGGGGTAACCATATTACCGACCCCTCATGTGGTTATTTCACCCAAGATCTTACCCGAACTGTAAGAAAATTCATCTGCGACGAAAGGAAAAACGTCATCTACTGCGAAGGTACAAACTTCCACAACCGGTCCTGACAACCATCCAGATGATTATAATATCTCAGATTTCGATGAAGAGGACAAAGCAAAAGAGATGGAAGAGAAGATCAGAATGCTGAAAGACCAGATGAACATGGTCCAAGGAGACCATGATTATTATGGAGTGGACGTAATGGAGCTGAGCCTAGTTCCAAAATTTGGTGCTTCCACCAAAGTTTAAGGTCCCTGAGTTTGAGAAGATCGACGAGAACAGCTGCCCTTCAGCCCATATCACTATGTTCTATCAGAAGATGACAGGATATGGGGGAAATGACCAACTTCTGATCCACTGCTTCCAAGAGAGCCTGTCCGGTTCAGCTATCCGATGGAAAGACTTAGCCAAATCTTTCATAGAGCAGTACAAGCATATCAATTATATAAGACCAGACCGAGTTCTGCTGTAGAGCTTGGAGAAAAAGCATAACGAGAGTTTTCGACAGTACGCACAACGATGGAGGGATTTGTCTGTGCAAGTTCATCAACCTTTGGATGAAAAGGAAACTAGAAAGCTGTTTGTATAGACCCTGAAGACACCTTACTTCGGGCACCTGTTGGCAATTAAATCGAGAACTTTCTCAGATCTAGTTATGGCTGGCGAGATGGTGGAGCTAGCTATAAAACAAGGAAAAATCGAGGGAGGGGACTCCAGTAAGAAGCTTCCCATAAAGAACAAGGACTGAGAGATCAACAATGTCAACACCTACAGCACCAATAAAGGTGTTACGGTTTTAAGTTCAAAAACCACTACAGCTGTACCATCTAGTACTTCTAACAAAACTTAGAGATAACTAAGGAAAGAAAGGGAGCAGTTTGATCCCATTCCCATGACGCATAAAGAGTAATATCAATAACTCTTCGACACTCATGCGGTATCACCCTACCCAATGGATCCGATAAAGCCCCCATATCCGAAATGGTTTGACGAAAATGCCCACTACGAATATCATGGAGGTGTGTAGGGGCATTCAATTGAAAATTGTCTCGCATTCAAGAGGCTTGTACAACGAATGTGGAATAATAATTGGATTAATTTCAACTCCGGAGCACCGAACGTCGCCCAGAATCCCTTGCCTAGTCATCCAGAGACTGGAATCAATGCACTCACCACCAAGAACGGTAGGAGAATCAAAACTTGTGTTTCAGAAGTTAGAGCTCCTTTGGCTTAGGTATGGAGCCAAATGGTAAAAGCGGGGCTCTTGCACCTTAATCACGTGCAACAGAGATTGAAGATGGTAACCATTGTTGTTACCACAACGAAGAAGGGCATGAAGTACAAGAGTGCCCAGAATTCAGATCGTTAGTCCAACTCATGATGGACCGGAAAGAGCTAGAATTTTACGAAGAAATTCAAGATTCTTTGGAAGCTGATGTTTGCGCTACCGGAGAATCATCTGACAAGAAGTATGGCAGGGGTAGTCCTCTGATAATTACCCCTAAAGCAAAGATGACAACGACTATACCAGCCAAGATGGTGATCACAACACCTCAGCCTTTTCAATACAAGGACAATCGACAAGTGCCATGGAAGTACGAATGTCAGGTGAGTACTTCCAAAGAATGTGATAACAAAAGGGGGCGAAGACCACTTGAGCCCTTCAAAGAAGATGTGCTAGCCCTCAACGAACCTATCAAAGACAAATAACCTAAGGAGTTCATCAAGATCTTGGTTACATTGAAAAGGCCGACAATAGATACCTCACATATGAGAACCTACCAGAATGTAGTCCGAGCATTTGATGGGACCAAGAGAGAGTTTATTGGCAAGATCGAGGTGTCGTTAACAATCGGACCTACCACCTATGATGTTGAATTACTAGTGATGGATATCATGTCTTCTTACAACTGTCTTTTGGGGATGCTATGGATTCATCAAGCAGGTGCAGTGACATCCACATTGCATCAAAAGGTTAAATTTTTTATTGACGGGGCCCTAATAATCATCAATGTTGAGGAAGAAATTGTGGTAAGTGTGACCACAGAGGCCCCATATATCAAAGTAGATGAGGAAGCGGTGGAGTGCTCATTCCGCTCCTTAGAGTTTGTGAATGCCACATTCGTGGTAGAAGAAAGAAGAATCCCTAAACCCTAGCTTTCCAATTATACCAGAATGGAGATCATACAGACTTTGGGAAGAGGTGCCAAAGCCGGAAGGGGTTTTGGGAAATATTTACAGGGAATGATTAATCCAGTCCTTCCTGTTTTAAAATTAGACCAGTTTGGGCTTGGTTTTCAGCCCAGTTACCATGAAAATAGGAAGGAAGTCTAAAAGAACCGGGACAAAAGGATAGCCAGGTTGACTGGAAATGAACTTCAATGGAAGCCTATGACATTCCCACCTCTTTACCATACATTCAAGTCAGGTGGTTATGTGTTTGAGAGTGTCTCATCCGATCTAGAAGCAGCTTTGGAAGATCTAAACATTAATTTCGTGGCCACATAAGATGTTGATAATGAAGATAGATTTGGGATATGCCCTCTGCCACCTGGGTTTGTGCCTAGCAGTTGGTCGGTGGAAGAACTACATGTGGTTTACAAGAGTCATTCAGAGTAATATTCGAACTATCCCTATTTACCTATACCCGAGGCAATAGGTGATCTTTTGTAAGGGTGAATAAACATTTTGTTTTAAGTTCAATAAAAGATGCATTTTTCCCTTTCCATGGCAAACAAGTTTTTTTTTCATTTCTTTTTGAATTCATTGTATATTTTCTTCATTTCAGTACTCTCTTCTATTCTCTTTCAAATTTAATTCTTTGACTGCTTCGTGTGGGATATTTCCTCTCACACATATATCTCCTTTATTCCTTCAGGACCCTAGATAACGATAATGCAGGCACTGATGATCATGATCCAGAGGTGGATTTTGAATCGGCCATTTGTCTAGGAGAATTCGATGAATGCAACAATGAAGAGGAGTGCAACTTGCCTACCGAATTGTTGAGAATGGTAGAAAGAGAAGAAAAGGAAATACTTCCACGTGAGGAGGTGATCGAAATCTTGAATCTAGGTACTAAAGATGACAGAAAAGAGGTTAAAATCAGCACAACTCTCTCGGCTGAAGCAAGACAAAACCTGATAGTCTTACTTCAGGAGTACAGAGATGTGTTCGCCTGGTCGTATCAAGACATACCGGGACTAGACACAGATATGGTAGTTCATAAACTGCCAATTAAGCTAGAGTGCAAACCTGTTCAACAGAAACTGAGAATGATGCGACCTGAGATGCTCCTTAAAATTAAAGAAGAGGTAAAAAAAAATTGATGTCGGATTCCTTCAAGTGGCCAAGTATCCGGAGTGGGTGGCCAACATAGTGCCAGTTTTGAAGAAAGATGGGAAGGCTCGTATGTGCGTCGATTATCGGGACCTTAACAAGGTGAGCCCTAAAGACAACTTTCCTCTGCCTCACATTGACACGTTAGTAGACAATACAACCGAGAACGCTTTCTTTTCATTCATGGATGGATTTTTGGGATATAACCAAATTAAGATGCATCCTAAAGACATGGAGAAGACCACGTTCATCACAATGTGGGGAACGTTTTGCTACAAGGTGATGCCCTTCAGACTGAAGAATACTGGGGCAACATATCAGAGAGCTATGGTGACCCTATTCCAGGACATGATACACAAAGAGATCGAAGTTTATGTCGATGACATGAATGTCAAGGCACAAACCGAGAGTGAACATGTCGAGAATCTGAGAAAGCTCTTCCAGAGATTGAGGAAATTTCAGCTACGATTAAACCCTAGCAAGTGTACCTTTGGGGTAACATCGGGAAAGCTATTAGGCTTAGTGGTCAGCAGAAAAGGCATCGAGGTTCTATCCCGATAAAGTCAAGGCTATCCAAAATTTGCCTTCTCCACGAACACAGAAGGAGGTTTGAGGTTTTCTGGGTAGATTGAATTATATAGCACGGTTCATATCTCAGTTAACCGACAAGTGTGATCTAATCTGTGTCTTCTCCGAAAGAACAACTCTGGAGCTTGGGATAAAAACTGCCAGATTACATTTGAAAAAGTAAAAGAGTATTTGTCTCGTACTCCTTTCCTGATGTCCCCTATCCCAGGCAAACCTCTGTTCTTGTGTCTATCCATATTCGAGAACTCAATGGGTTATGTCCTGGGTCAACATGACGAATCTGGAAGAAAGGAAAGAGCCATCCTCCTATCGAGAAGGTTTGTTGTGCTCTAGTATGGGCTACAAAGAGACTCAGACAATACATGTTGTATCACACTACTTGGCTGATCTCAAAGTTAGATCCTTTAAAGTACATGATGAGTGTACCTGCTCTATCTGGAAGGTTAGCCCGATGGTAGATGCTCTTGTCTGAATTTGACATCGAGTACGTAAACTAGAAAACAATCAAATGAAGTGTCATATCAGAGTTCTTGGCAAGTAGAACCGATGAGAATTATGAGCCATTGGACTTTGATTTCCCAAACGAAGACTTGATGGCTATGTCCTTAGAAGAAACAAGTACTTCAACAGATAGTTCCTGGAGAATGTATTTTTATGGGGCATCAAATACATTAGGACATGGCATCGGGGTAATCCTGATCTCTTCAGAAGGGAAACACTACCCATTTACCAGCAGACTGAACTTCGATTTCACCAATAATATGGCAGAGTATGAAGCATGTGTCTTGGGACTTTGAGCTGCACTGGGGCAAAGCATAAAGACCTTGTGGATATACGGAGATTCAGTATTAGTAATCTATCAGCTCTGCGGAGAATGGGAAACCAAGGATACAAAGTTGATGGAATACCGAAGACTAATATTGGATCTGATCAAAGAATTCGATGAAGTCACCTTCCACTACGTGCCTAGGGAAGAAAATCAAATGGCTGACGCTTTAGCGACCTTGGCAGCCGCATTCAAGGCTGGCGGGGAGTCTGAAATGATGCCAATTGGCACGCAATCGTATGAGTACCCGACTCATTGTTACCAAGTTGAAGAAGTAAAAGACACTAAGCCTTGGTACCACGACATTTTGCAATACATCAAGCATTGAAGTTATCCAAAAGAAGCCACAAAAATCGATGAAAGAACCATTAGAAGGATGGCAGCTGGATACGTCCTTGACGGGGAGGTCTTGTATAAGAAAGGCTGCATTCAAGGTCACCTAACAGATTTTTAGCTCAGAAGTGCCCACATTATCGAGATCTGAGACATTCATTCACACTTCATCGTGTATTCATTTTCCAAAATATTTGTCATGTATTATTTGTTCTTTTTCCCTTATGAATAAAGACAATCTTTTCTCTAAATCAATTCCTTTTGAGCATATTGAATTGAATTTAAACTTAATGGTTTATTTACTTGTGCAAAAGATAATCACATATTATTGTACAAAGATTCAGTGAAAAGTACAGGTACATGGAGCCGATCAAGGCTTCTGCACATACTTGAGATGGTCGAGAAGCGTTTCCAAAATCAAGAAACAAAGAACGCCATATTTACACATTTGAAGAATTCAAGATCGGGAATCAGAACTTCAAGATTCCAGAATCAAGATTCTAAACAGGCAAATGAAGATCGAGATTTCTCTCAAGAGCCCCAAAACAACATATTTTGCATATGCAATTTAGGCACACCTAAGAGCGTTGCATTCATATCATCACATATATGTATAACTTTGCAGGTGTTAGCTAGAGCCAATTTCAACTTCACAACGAAGGATATTGGACTCAAAACGACACAATTTGCTCAAGAATAGATTTCAACTTCACGACGAAGTATATCTGACTCGAACCCAAACTTTACAACGAATGGGTCACCCATAGTTTCAACTTCACGACGAAGGGAATCGTGTCCACCCGCAACATACAATACTTGGATTTCAACTTCACGACGAAGGATATTCAAGTCAAGGCTCAACTTCACAACGAAGGGGCCATCCGTGATTTCAACTCCACGACGGAGGATATCGTACCCACACATCCACGATTTCAACTCCATGACGGAGGATATCGTGCCATTTGAGGCTCAACTTCACGACGAATGGGCTTCCCAATTTTAGAGTCAATTTCAACTTCACAGCGAAGGATATTAGACTCGAGATAGCACAAGCTCAACTTCACAGCGAAGGGGCGGCTGGCTGTCAACAAATAATTTCCCAGTTCCAGAGCCAATTTCAACTTCACGGCAGAGGATATTGGACTCGGAACAAGACAACTTACTTGGATTTCAACTTCACAACGAAAGATATCCAATTACCAGGCTCAACTTTACGATGAAGGGGCCACCTATGGTTTCAACATCACGACGAAGGGAATCGTGCACACAAGCAACATCCATCTCTAGATTGGATTTCAACTTCACGACGAAGGATATCCAACTCAAAGAAGGAGTATATGTCAATAAACTTTCCAGTTTCAGAGTCAATTTCAACTTCACAGCGAAGGATATTGGCCTTGAAACATTGCAACTTACATTGGATTTCAACTTCACGACGAAGGATATCCAATTCCCAGGCTCAACTTCACGACGAAGGGGCCATATACAATTCCAACTTCACAAACAGATTGACCCAACTTTGCGACGAATGAGCCATCTGCAACATCGCGACACCAAAGTCTTCAGATCAAGTTTACCTTCACGACGAAGTATCTTGAGTCAGAAGACGATTCAGAGGCCACTTGGTAAAAGCTTTGAGCTCGTTTTCACCTTCACGACGAAGGATTTCGTGCTCAGAATTTTCCAGTTTCGACTCAACCTCGCGACGAGGGAGTAATTTCCTGATTTAAATTGATAAACCAGTTTCCATGTCGAATTCCAACTCTACTACAGAGGATATCCGATATGGCCAAAATTTATATCTTTTAATCTTTTCTATATTTTCGTTACACGACAATGAGCAAAGAGGGGCAGCTGAAGACATCAAATTTCGTCCATGAATATTATTTTATATAATATATTTGTTTATTACAAACTATATTATAATATATATATATATTTCTTCATTATTTATTTTCACAGGTGGCCCAAGAACAAAACAAGTGGCCCAATACACCAGAACCAAACCAATGTGCAAGCAAAACCCGTGTAGACTTAGGGTTCCTATAAACCCTATCGTCGTATGCCCTGCACCGTTCAGTCATCCAAATTCCCGTTTGAAGTTCCCTCGCGCCGCATGCTGCTCTACCATTTTCTTCGATCGTTTCTCACAAAATCAACAACACAACGAACGTGGGTTAGCAGGATTCTCAGCAACCTAACAACCCGAGTTTCACTCGGGATCAAATACTAAAAAATAGGGCACATTTTGTACTATAAATAAAGCACTAGTAACACACGATTCACATACAATATCCGAGAAATTACCAGAGATTTACAAACAAAAATACTAGCAAGAGTTCGAAGCATTTTGTACCATTTTTGAAGGAAATAAAAGGTGAGATCTTTTACCTCATGTTGATTTTTGCTTGCATGTCACTGTTGATTTGAAAATTTGGGCCGATGAACACAAGGGAATCGAGATATTTTCTCTTAGATCTACGATTTCCCGAGGCTCAATTGCAAAAGTACTCCGATTTTTGGAATGAGAACACGAAGGGCTTTCGAAAAACAAAAAAAAAACATATTTTACCGTCGATGAACGGCGGAACGACGACGTTTGCGACCGTATTCTGGGTTCATCAAGAACCCAGGCGTTGTTCTTCATGGAGGAAGAACAGAAGAGAGGAAAACATAACAAGGGGAGGGCTCAGTTCAAAATGAAGGAAATGGCCAAATTTTTTGCCAAATTTTGGCCTTTATACGACCCGTTAACCCGACCCATACCATCTTTGAACCCGCGTGTTTTCTTACTGAAGAAGGGTAAATCCACTTTTAGTCCCTCTGGTTTATAACACACCCATATTCGACCCCAAAATCATTTTTTAGCATAAATTATAATTCAATTCGGCCCTCCAATTTAATTTTTAGTTCAATTTCATCCTTTATTATCATTATATATATATTTTATCGGTTATTTTATTTTATTTGTTTTGATTTCTTTTGGTTTATTATTTTTCTTATTTTTATCATTTGTTTTTGTCTTATTTATTTTCTTGCTATACATTTTCCCTAATATTTCGTTATATATATATTTGTGTATATATATGTATATTTTATTTAATTCTCATTATTATTATTTTTCTAATATCTTGCTTATATTCCATTATATATTTTATTTTATTTTATTTTCATTTTTTCCCTCATTTTTTTCGTTTTATTTTTATTATGTTTTTATTTTCTTATTTTTTTATTTCTTTATTCTATTCTATTCTATTTATTTTTATTTTTTGCATTTTTTTCTAGTTCATCTTATGTTTTTATACTTATCCTTATTTTTATTTTTCTTCATCTCCATGTTAATTATGCTATTCATTATTTATTTTGTCTATTTTTCTTTTTTTTTCTCATTTTCTTTATTTTTTTACTTTCGTAACCTTTTTTAACACGTTTCATGACTCTTTGAGGGTACACTTTCAAATCGATCGGAGGTAAGTAGTTGGGATCATCATTTTACCTTGTAATTTAAACTTATAACTTTTTTTAAAGACAACTGGAAGTTACGTAGTACTGAAAGGGCAGTTCAAGGGTGCTAACCCTTCCTTGACTGTAATCGACTCCCGAATCCGACATATCACTGGTATGACGCAGATCAGGTAAGAGATAAGGTATTCGATCAACCCATTTTTAATAAAATAAATGATCGGTGGAGACTCCTAATCATTTTTCCTATGTCGAAGCCCAATTCCGAGCCCAACCGAAAGACGGTTCCGATAGGAACCTAATAAAAATAATGCTACGACAATACCTCTCATTGTGAGCTATAATACTAGCTTATCGAATACGTTTAATCCCTTTTAGTCGAATAAAACCCTTTCCTTATCTCTAAGGCATACTATAACCTAACTATCCTAATTTAGTTCCCTCGCTCACGTAGATCTAGCCATACTCTCTCGATATTAGGCATCTATACTTAGAAAATGGCAATCTCTCAAAAAAATTTACAAGACTAAGCATTTAAAATATAAACAATGAGCAAAGCAACATTTAACATAGAAATACCTCAACCATTCATTAACACAAAATAAAATTCATCCAAATCAAACCCACAGTAAATAAATTAGTTCATGGTAGGGCTAAGTTCATCATTCATCATCCTTAAGTACAAACACATGGAGAAAATAAAGAAATAAGAGCATAAGGAGAAGAAAACTCCCAAATGAGATGTTACCGTGAAGCTTAGGACCACAACCTTGAACCTCTTTAATGAGTTAGACTCTCTCAAGATCCTAGCTGCTACCCTCTTGAAGCTCGACTATGGAGGACACCACGAAAAAAGAGGGGAAATGAGGGGAAAAAAAGAAGATGAAGAAACGGTGAGTTGACGCCTCCTTGCTTAAGTCACTCTTTAAAAGTTCTTCTAAATGTAGAGTATCTTTAGGCATTTATAGTGGGGACTTTTCTAGGATTTTAGGCAGAAACTTCCCTTCATAGTTCATACCCTAAGAATCACACCTTAAACATGAATATGAGGTAGTTGACAGGTGGTCCCAAAAATATCAGCAGGGCAGTGCATTCACGTAAGCCTTGGACAACTGGCAACTAGATATTTTTTATATTTTGTCCTTTTCTATGCTCAGACTTGCTATAAAGTTTTACGAGATCAAAATATTTTGTCATTTGTTGTAAAATGCTATAGCGAAACTTTTCTCCTTGGATACTTTCCTTTCCTTCACACCACCACCCCAAAACCCTTCTCTTTACCAGCATCAATTTTGTCAATAAATTTATGTTGCAGCAAGACTTTTCTACCACATGAAACTATATGACCTAAATGAAACTAAATTCTTCTAAATGCTATGAAAATGGTGTTTAGAAAATAAATAACTTATGTAAAAATACCTTAAAATATAGTCTTTTTAAAGAGTTATCATTGAGTTGGATGATCTGATTTAGGTTTTTGGTTCTTCCAAATTGATTTCTTCAACTAATTCAACTGGTACATTCTCATAAAATGGTTTAATCTTTGGTTATTGACTTTAAATTGAGCACTTGAGCTATCTTCAACTTCTATCGCGCCATGAGGAAATACTTCAATTACTGTCAAAGGTCCAAGCCACTTCGATCTATGTTTAGTTGCAAAATTTTAAACTTATAATTAAATAGTAGAACCTTTTGTCTGATAGAAAACAATTTAAAGGAAATTCTACGATCGTGGAACTCCTTTGTTTTTTCTTTAAATATTCATGCACTATCATAAGCGTTCTTATGGATTTATTTAAGCTTTTAGATGTGTAATTTGTGTGTCTCACCAATTGCATCCATTTCCATATTAGATTATTTGACTTCCCAATACGCCTTGTGCTCTAATTCGACTAGTAAATGGCACGATTTTTCGAAGACCAGACGACATGGCGACATTTTGATAGGGTCATTATATGTTGTATGGTATGCCCATAAAACATCGATTAACTTAAGACTCCAATCCTTGGGATTTGGTTTGACAATTTTTTCTAGAATTGCCTCAATATCTCAGTTTGACACTTTTTATTGCCCGTTTATTTATGGATGATAGGTTGTGGCAATTCTTTGAGTGACGCCATATTTCTTCATTAACGCTTCAATGACTCAATTGATGAAATGGGTTCCTCTATCGCTTATGATTACTCTTGGGGTACTAAACCTAGAAAAAATGAAATTTTTAAGGAAGTTTGTAGTCGTTTTGGCATCATTGTTTCGGGTAGCCTTAGCCTCTACCCATTTAGAGACGTAGTCGAATGCAAGAATAATATATAAATTTTCGAAAGAAGTGAAGGGACCCATGTAGTCAATTCCTGAACATCGAAGATCTCGTATATATGGATAGGATTGATAGGCATTTTGCTTCTTCGGATTAGATTTCCCACACGCTGACATCGTTCACAAGCTTTACAAAAAACATAAGTATCACGGAAAAGATTAGGCCAAAACAATTTGCACTCAAAAATTTTGTGCACTATTCTCTTAGGTACAAAGTGACCACCACAAAAATAGGAATGACAAAAAGAAAGAATTAAATGTATCTTACTTTCGGCAATGCATCATCGAATTACTTGAAATGAGTAGCGCTTTTAGAGATATGAGTCATCTCAAATAAAAAAAACTAGGATTCTCATCTAATTCGCTTAATTTTAACTTTTGGTAAATCAACAAGCAACTAACCCGTGGCAAAACAATTCAGCATATCGGTGAACCAAGGGATCGATTCTTGTGCCACCATCAAGTTTTCCTCTGAGAATTGTTCTTAGACCAGCGGTTCGACTATGGAGATTGGTAGTTGGCTAAAAAGTTCGGCTACCAAATTCGTGCTCCCCTTTTTGTCCTTGATTTTCAAGTTAAATTCTTGGATGAGAAGAATCTGATGGATTAATCTTGGCTTCGCTTACTTTTTGCTCATCAAGTATTTCAGCGCTACATGATCAGAGAGAAAAAGATTTTAGTACCAATTAAATATGATATAAATATCTCTAATGAAAAAACAACAACAAATAATTCTTTTTTCGTAGTTTAATAGTTTTGCTATGCCAAATCTAAAGTTCTTGATGCATAAGCTATTACATGAGGTTCTTTGCCAATTCTTTGCCCGATAATAGCTCTGACACTTAAATCCAAAGAATCACACATAATTCGAAAGGTAAATCCTAATTCGGTGGTTGGACAATTAGTGTCGAGACTAGTTTTTCTTTCAGGATATTAAATGACTCTTTCCATTCTAGATCAAAATCAAAGGCCACATCCTTTTGTAGCAATCTACACAAGAGTTAAGCCACTTTGGAGAAGTCTTTGATAAATCAGCGGTAGAAACCTACATGGCCAAGAAAATATTGTATTTATCTTACAGAAGTGGGTTACGAAAGTGAGCATATAATGTCAGTTTTTGCTTTGTCTACTGTAATTCCTTTAGATGAAACAACATGCTCAAAAATTATTCCTTTATTTACCATGAAATGATATTTTTCATAGTTAAGAACTAAATTAAACTCAATGCAATGTTTAACCACATTAGTAAGATTAAAAAGGCATTGACCAAAAGAGTTACCATAGACTATAAAATCATCCATAAATACCTCAATACCTTTTTCGACATAGTCAGAAAAAATACTTAACATGCACCTTTGAATTTTTGCAGATGCGTTGAAGAGTTCGAAAGGCATTCCGCGATAGGCAAATGGTCTGAACGGGCAAGTAAACGTCATTTTTTCTGGTCTTCGAGTGCCACTAGAATTTAAAAAAAAAACTGAAAATCGTCAAGGCAACAATAATGATATTTTCCTGTTAGTCTCTCAATCATATGACCTATGAAAGGTAAAGGGAAATGATATTTTTGGGTTAAGGAATTCAACTTCCTGTAGTCTATATAAACTCTCAATTCGTTCTGTACCCATATCAGAATCATCTCTCCTTCTGAGTTTTCCACCAATGTAACTCTGGTTTTCTTTGGAACAACGTGAACTAGACTTGCCCAGTTATTATCTAAAATTGGATAAATTATATCGAAATCGAGGAGTTTTTGAATCTCCTCTTTCACCACTTCCATCATTGGCAGGCTCAATCAGCGTTGTCCATTTTTTTTATTGGTTTTGCTACATCTTCATTCTTTATTTTATGCATACATGTGGATGGACTAAGCCCTTGGATGTCAGCTATAGTTCACCCAATCGCTTCCTTGTTTGCACGCATAACATCAACTAGGTCCTCTTCCTCTTTACTTGATAACTCATTCAAGATAATGACTAGAAAAGTAGCATTTTCTCCCAAAATGTGTATTTTAAATATTCCGACAATTACTTTAGTTCTAGTTTAGGTGCATGCAAGATAAACAGAAAAAATTTTAGATTTAGAATGTATTAATCAAAAATCAGAATAAGTAGAAAAAATTTCTTCAAACTCCCGATCTCGTTGTCGAAATCTTCATCTTTCGATTCCCTATAAACATCAATAAACAAGATAGTTTCCAAGAATTCAGTAGCCAATGGACCGATAACATCAATAAAATTTAAACTCGCCACATTACCGATAAGTTTATATCTTTGTACACATCAAATTTAACAATCTCACAGTCAAATTACAATGTTAAAATACCGCTTCGAACATCAATCTTTGTGTGTTTTGTACTCAGGAAGGGTAACCCAAGGAGAATTTCATATCCATTATTGTTGCGATCATTTTCCATGTCAATTATATAAAAATCAGTAGGAAAAATCAAGTCGTTTACCTTTACAATGGATTGGTGGAAATCATATTATAAATAGAGAGGGGCATCACATTGAATGATGCGCTAAATTGTACATGGGGCGCTTTATTCCAACCTTCCCAATCTTATAAGATATTGCAAACATACCCTGGTCCTTATATTTCGGTGGAAGCGAAACTGCTGAAATGTTCTCACCTAGATTTACCCTCTCGGTTTTGGTCAATCGTCTTTTAATGGTGCAAAGTTCCTTAAGGAAATTAGCATATCTTGGAATCTTTCGGATCACCTCAAGGAGTGGAATATTTATTTCCACTTTTAAAATACATACATGATATCTTTTCTTCAGCTTGTTTCTCTCACTTCATTAATCTAGATAGAAAAGGAGGCAGAATTTTGTAAGGTGAAATGAAAGATGAAGATGTGTAATTACTTGAGTTAGGCGAAGATAAAATCTCAATTTCTTTCTTCTTCTGGGGTGGTGCGTTATTCTCCTCTAGAATCTTAGGTGAAAAGATGGTACCACTTCGGAGAGTTATTGCACTAATATTTTCTCTTGGATTGGTTTCAGTTTGTCATGGTAATTTACTTTCAGACTCTAGGCACCCTACTGTCTAAGACAATTGGCTTATTTGCTTGTCTATCTCTTGAAGATGAGTCTGGGTTTGATTTTGGAACTTTTCTTGGGACAAGTACAATCTCTCGACAATCGAATCTAGCGAAGAATTTTGTGTCTATTGAGGTAGATGTGGAGGGAGCCTCGGTTGATAACTCAGATTTGTTCTTTGATTGTTCTCATAGCTGAGGTTCGGATGGTCTCTTCATCCCGGATTAAAGGTGTTGTCGTATGGGTTATAAGGCCTTTGAAGTGGTCCTAGAAAGTTACTCACGACATTTACTTATGCATTGGACTCCTCTTGTAGCATCGGGTAGCAGTCTGTCGGGTAATTTGACATCGTACATATCCTGCATACCTTTGTTGCACCAATTTTTCCTAAAAATGAGAGAATTAAATATATCATGTAATTTGTCGATTTTATTTTCAAGTGAAACAAAACTTACTTCGTGAATCCGTCAGTTAGGTTCACTTGAGGAACCGAATTGATGTAAATTAGCTGCCATTGTGGAAATTAAATTCTTTATTGCTTCTGAAGTTAAGTTGATGATAGCACCTCAACTGGCGGCATCTACTATTTTCTTTTCTACCAGAAGTATTCCCTCATAAAAGTACTGAATAAGTGTTTGTTCAGATAGGTCGTGTTGCGAACAACAGGCACAGAGCTTTTTAAACCGCTCCAGTGATCATAAAGTGATTCTCCTTCATCTTTTCGAAATCCCAGCATGCTTCTCCTTAGTTCTCTTGCTTTTACTGCTAGAAAAAATTTGTCAAGAAAAACACTCGTTAAGTCAACCCAGGTAGTAATGAAATTTTGTGGTAAATGAAATAACCATTCTTTAGCCAATCTGGCTAAGGGAAAAGGAAAAGCTCTAAGTTTGATTTGGTCTTTGTATACTTCCTGGGGTTTCATACTATAACAGACCATGTAAAATTCTATGAGATATTTATGCGGACTTTTACTGAGGATACCATGATAGGTAGGAAGGAGATGAATTAGTCCCATCTTGAGTTGGAAGGGGTCTCGTTGTTAGGAAAAATGATGCAAAGTGGTTGCTGAATGGTGGGAGCTGTGACTAACTCTCTGATTGTCTGGTTTGACATTGGTTCTGCTTCTAGCGTGGGATTTGTGATTGGAGTGGCATTGGGTGGTGGATCTTCATGAGAACGAGTGTTAGATGGTGTCTCGGAGGTAGAATCCAGATATGATTGTTGCTTGATTTGTTCCTGTTGTTGTTTCTTTCGTCGAAGCGTTTGGCCGTGAGTTCTACGAGCCTTTACTTCAATCTTCGGGTCAAGTTCTACTAAATCTCTCAAATTTTACCTGGACATAAAAAAATAATAAAATGAATCAGTAACTTGTCGTCCCTGCCAATGGCACTAATTTGACAAATGTCGTTTTACTCATCAAATAAATACATTTTCTAAAAAAAGGAATAAAAGTAGTATAGAGAAGAAAAAGGTTGATCCGCAGGGACATAGAAAGTTCTAATGTTGAATTGTGTTGATTTTAATCCAAGTAATTGTAACTGAAGGTAGATAAAAAAAGGGGTGGTTTGATAGAATGAGAAGAAAACAAAAATAATCAAAATAGAAAAAAAAAAGTTTAGAAAACCCAATTGATAGAAAACAACCTCGAGCTTTGATTTGATTCAATTCGCCTTGATCATCTAAATGCATTTTACTCCGGGATTCATGCCTGTTACAGTCTACAAGGCCCAACCCATTGTAACTTGCTTTTCTCTTTGGTAACCGGTCTTCCCATGTCTACCTGCAAAATTCAGTCCTTGAATGGACAAACTACTACTATCGCATCTAGAACAAATCATATTAAGTTTTCGAGAAGCCAGACTCGAATTATGTTGTCTCAACGAGAATCGAATCACATCTCGATTTCCCTTAGTGGACCGCCGCTAAGTGTGTTCACATGAAGTCGAATATGCCATAGGTCGATCCTTCCTCCCAACTATAAATGAGAACAACATCCAGACAACGTCGACTTTTTGAAATGAAAATATTTTGATTTTTAAAGGAAATGTCGTTTGTCAATCCAATTTTATAGAAAATCGAGAATGTAATGAAAAGGGTATTAAGTGCTTTTTAATTCTCACATTTGAAATTAAGTCATCGTTAGCTCTCAGCTAATAAGAAAAATAGCTAAGAATGATAGAAATCATGCTTAACATATTTTATTAAAGCAGTAAAACTAAAGTAAAGAAAAGTGAAAATGAAAAAGAAAATGAAAACTTTTATAAAAGTAAAAGCAAAATAACAAAGGTAAATTCAAGATAAGTTGTTTTAAGCCATACCCTAAGGAGGGTATTTATAGTTATCCAAATCCCTAAAATAGTAAATAAATTGAAATGTTAAAAATCTTAAAGATAATTCTAAATTTTAAATTTAAACTTAAAAATAAATTTCCTAAAATATATCCTGAGATTGTGTTGACTAGGTTGCTTCCAGAATCTTTCCGATGCTGATTGGACCTTCTAGAAACTGCAACGTCAGACTACGTCATGCCCAACGTCGTGCCCATGTCTCCAACCATGATCGGATAAGAAAAAAATGTGAAACATTGCCCTTTTACTGCCAATTTTGGAAAATAGATCACTATACGAAAATAAGTGAAACACAATCCAAATCAATAGTAATAAATTCATAAAATGGGAAACGTAACAAGTAAAAAGTGATAATCTAGAACGCTCATCATGTCTCAACATCATGACAACATGGCAGAAGATATAAAATACCTAAAATCATGGTAAAAATATATTTTTAAATAATTGTAGTACTTAAATGTTGAAAAGAGAACTTTGGTCCTAGTATGTACTAAAAAAATTTGAATGCAACACAAAATTGTAAAAAGAAGTTTTTATCCCTAGATTTGTTTGATACGTAGACATGTTCCAGTCTAATCTTTATCTTAGCCTATAGTGTGGATGGTTTTATCTTTTTGTCCAAGGCAAAGACTGAAATCTAACTAGTAAGTTTTTCCTAGGTGAGTCCTTAATTCAGAGGCTTTTCAGGGAGGTTTTCCTCGAGTATACTAACAATGTGTAACTTACTAAGGTTACATGTTGATGGAATTGTTAGGGGAGGAATGTCCTGGAGCGGTTCCTCTTCCATCATTAATTGGATGTTCTTTCTCAAATGAGACTCTTTGTACACCTCAGAATCTCTTTTTCTAACTCTATTAATCATCTTTTGACGCTACCTCTAGTGTTGTTACTGTAGATATTCATAGTAACAACATTCACCACTTCTTGACTTATGGAGTTATTAAGTCCCTAAATCGGTGGTATCATGCAAGATAAATCGAAAGAGTTATTTTCAGTAACAACACAAGGTTGTCCTTTCGTTCATACGTTCAGACTTCTGAGTTAACAAAAGCTGTATTGATACACGTTTCCAATACTCGCAGAACGAGGAATTTGAGCGAGGAGTAAACATCGTATTGTTTATGCTGTCAACCATTACTTTTTCTTCTCCCTATAATATAGCCTTATAGCTCAGAGGGGCCACTGGTCATGCCAATGCAACTTTAGTTGGGCTCCTAAAGAAGGTCAATGTTGTGGGTGCAAGTTTTGCAGCTCCTTATGCAGGCACTGGTAAAAAACAATCAAGTATATCAGGGGAGATTTTAGGAATTAAATGGGAGGTTATATTAGTTATTTTGTTCTTAAGAGTGCATCTTAAATGATTGTTTTTCATCGTCCCAATGGATAATGAAAACAAAGAGATTGTGACGGATTTTGGTGGTTTACCCTTTCTAATTTAGGCGAATAACTGCATCTAATCATTATACAACGATTAACCAATTTTCGTGTCATATGTCTCCGTAAGGGGAGAGAATGAATGAGTGGAGAGTGGTTCCAGATCCTGTTGTTAGTCTCAACTGAGAGATTTTATAATGACCCTCTTGAAGACTAGTAGGATCATGACCCCAAATTTTTTTTTTTAAAAAACTTAATATATATATTAAGTTTATCCCTTAAATAAATGTGTATATTAAATTATTAAATTTGATCACTTAAAACAACATAAGTATTATTTCAGAATATAGAAATCACTTAAACATCACTAAAAATATTTAATATCTATTTTTGTATTTTTTAAATGAATAAAAATTCATTTTCTTTGTTCTTTTTGAATTCAAGATACAAAATAATTATGTGTTTTTCTTGGTTTGGTTGTTTATCTTCTATTCTTCTTTAAGTTGATCATATTCTTTGAGTTGAAGACTTTAATCAAGTTATAAAGTATTTCATTTCGGTTAAGATAAACTTTTAAAACATTTTTAATTCAATTTATATTTTTTTATTATATATCAAATATTTATATTTATTATGTGGGTTCGTAAATTTTTAAGACCAAAAGTAAAAATTAAGACACAATATATATATTAAAATGTCTCTAAATATCTTGATTATAATAAATATAAATTATAAAAATTTGTTGATGAAATTGGTATATTATGTGAATTTATTATAAAATTAAATTGATATATTCTTATGGTTTTATGTTACAAATTGTGTGAAAATTATGGACAAACAAAAGAACGAGATGAATTTTGTTTCTTTAATTTTTTATGCGAACAGGGGAATTATAAGGATATATAAAAAAATCAAATATTTTGATATATAATTTACATCCACAAAGGTATTAGAATATATTAATTAATATGTACAAAACTTTTTAAATGTCTCCAAAAAAAAGATAATGTTGAGTTTCGCTTCTATTATCATGATAGTTACTCATACATCTAGTAAATATAACTAATTGATAATAAATTTTAATTTTAATATTAATATATCATTTGAATGTTTAAAGATCGTGTTAAGAGATCACAACTTCTTTAAAAACATATTACTCCTAAATCTTTATACCTGAACATGTTCTCTCGAATATTTAATTTTAGAAAAGTTTTCTTAAGACCTTGATGCTCAAAAATCAATATAAGAAAAATATTAGAAAGAAGTGCAATAAATTTGTAGTATCTTTTCTTTTTGTATCAAAGAAATTAATTAGTATACCCATAGTAGCAAGGGTATGTACTAAGGAATAGTAGCAAGGGTACTACAGTATTTGCCTGCATAATTTTCCAACAATTATGAGCCACACAAATGGCGTTTGAGATCAGACAGATCATCTAAGGACATCATCAGAAAGCCTGTCATCTCACTACCTAGGTGTCATGCAATGATTGGCAGAGATCTCATATCTCATAACACCTCACCACCGTCTCAGCATTCAAACTGCACCAGCCAAATTATTCCGTCCAAATCTAAGCCCTTGTCATCCAACCAATTCCACAAGAACAAGAACAAAATCCTCATCATCCCCTCCATTGTTGATGGTTCATGCTTTTCCATTGTATCTTTGAGACACTTTGCATAAAAGTTATGCAATGAAGACCCTCAATAGAGTAACTCCAAGCTCGACACCGCTCTCGGTTCTCTCCGAGAGAAGAACAAGAAAAGCACCATCGGTCTCCATTGCTTCACCGCTAAAACTCCCGAACTCCCCGGCTTGTATTAAGACACGGTCTGCTTCGCAAGAGTGTTTGTCTAGAAGCTTGCATGGGGGTCTAGTGCTACTGTCATCATTTCTCTCAACTGGTTTCGCTAAAGCTTTGTCATACGAGGAAGCCTTGGAGCAGACCACGGGATCCCCCTCTTCATTTGAAGTAGATCCAAAAGGGATTCTCGATAGTGTCATCGGTTTCGCTACTGAGAATCCCACAGTCGTAGCTGGTGGCGCTGTTGGTTTGGCAGTTCCATTGATTTTGTCTCAGCTGTTGAAGAATCCAAAGCCATGGGGAGTTGAGTCTGCAAGGAATGCTTATGCCAAGCTAGGTGATGATGCCACTGTTCAGTTGCTGGACATAAGGCCACTCAAAGAGTTTAAAGAGATTGGTAGCCCTGACATTAGGGGTCTGGGGAAGAAGCCAGTGTCCATTGCCTATAACGGTGAAGATAAACCAGGGTTCTTGAAAAAACTGTCTTCGAAATTCAAGGAACCAGAAAATACTACCTTGTTCATAATAGACAAGTAAGATTTTTTGAACCCTGACTTGTATGTATATTTGTACATACATGAATTCCTAGCATTTTCGAGTATGAATATTCTTCCATACGATCATTTCAAAATGTGGAATATACTGTCATTGTCTATGGAACCTGCATTGCTACTGCAAGCAATGTGTGCTTGATGGTGCAGGAAGAATTCTAAATTGATAGTCTAAGTTCTGAACTCTTGAAGTGTTTCCTTGAAACGTATGAAAGCACTGACTGACATACATTTTATGTGTAACTATAAACTGAAAATTGTGTTGTCTCTCATATATTTATTTTGTTTGTAAGAAAGATGAAAGTAGAACTTCTGTTTGCTTGATCTTCCAATTTTGTTCAAATTTGTGTTGAAAGCCAGATTTGATGGGAACTCTGAACTGGTTGCGGAATTGGTCACTGCGAATGGATTCAAAGCTGCTTATGCAGTAAAAGATGGTGCAGATGGACCAAGGGGATGGGTGGTATTTTCCGTTCGATATGTTTTCTTTCATTTATCATTTTAACCTTGCAGTTGCTTCTTTTGAGACTGGTTTTAATTGTGCAGAACAGTGGTCTTCCCTGGATAACACCAAAGAAAGGACTTGACCTTGGCAATTTAACAGAAGCATTCACCGAGGCCTTCGGAGTATGTATCTTCATCTCCTGATTGCTTATTCACTTCTAAGATTTTGATTTCATAGGGACTTTCTCGATTGTCCATGGTTTTGGTGGAAAGTTCATCAGTCTTTCTTATAGGTTTTCTTCTATCTGATAAATGGTTTGTGATAATTGCAGGAAGGATCAGATGGCATATCTGTTTCTGTAGGTATTGCTGCAGCTGCTGGATTAGGCTTTTTGGCATTTTCAGAGGTTAGTTTATCAACTTTGATTTATGTACTTGTTGTGTTTCCGTCGCTAGTTTGTTTTGATTTAAGTTTATATATATACACAACTCAATTTGTGGCATTCCCATATCTTCTGCAGTTAGACACAATCCTTCAACTTCTAGGCTCAGTTGCTATTGTGCAGTTTGTCAGCAAAAAACTCCTATATGCAGAGGTAAGTCACCAATTTCTATTTATCTTGAAAGAACGCGCAATCGGAACAAAGATTAATAAGCATTGCACAGTCCATTATGCAACAATACGCTAGGTCTAGAATTTGAACTCTGGATCTTTGACACGATATTAAATCAAGTGACCGTTTGTCCGACATGCTTAACCTCATAGGGAACTGTCCGACTGTTATATTGAAGTTCTAACAAGATGGTTATGAACAAATTTTGAATACTTCAATCTTATTCTATAGCACCCCAAGTACATAATGGCTTAACTTGACTTCCTAGTTTCTACCCTGCTATTTGTAACAGAACCGAAAGCAAACTCTGCAACAAGTTGACGAATTCTTAAACACAAAGTTGGCTCCCAAGGAACTTGTTGACGACGTAAAGGTATCTGCAGAGAATTGATCAGTTTATTGCAAAGAAAATTTATTCCACAATGTGTTCTTTCAATGTCTCTCAGTTTTTCAGTAATAAAACATTGCTTCTTATCTATGAAAACTTTCTGTATATTTATATTTACCTGTGAACTCAGCAAATTGGAGTGGCCCTTCTACCAACAACTACTACTAGCAAGGCTCTTTCTGCACCTACGGAGGCAAAACCTGAACCCAAAGTCGAAGCAGCAGCAGCAGAATCCCGTCAAGTTAATTCGGTTCCCCAAACAAAATCCGAGGCAGATGTAATCTCTGGAATTTCTAGACCACTTTCACCATATGCTTCTGTAATGTTCCTTTTTTCACTTCATTTGCTATTGCATATACTTGTATTAGAAGTGGGGAAATGCTTATGTTTCCTTTGTTCATGGTTGCAGTATCCAGATTTGAAGCCTCCAACTTCGCCAACTCCATCACAGCCTGCCACTGGCAAGACCACTCTTTCACCTACAGGGGCAAAACCGGAGCCGAAAGTTGAAGCAGCAGCAGTAAGCCCTCTAATTAATTCAGTTCCCAAAACAGAATCCAAGGCTGATGGAAACTCCGGATTTCCTAGACCACTTTCACCATATGCTTCTGTAATGTCACTTTTATTAATCAGTGAATTATCATTTCTCCTTATGCTGATTTATATATTCCTACAGTTTCATGAACAGAGAAAAAATGCTTACATTTTTTTAATGTCTCCATTCTTTATGGTTGCAGTATCCTGATTTGAAGCCACCAACATCTCCTACTCCATCACAGCCCTAGAGATTTATGGTTTCATCAAACTATGTCGGTCAAGTGAAGCAATTTTAAATCTATCAAGTAAGTCTTAGCTGTTTTCGAGCTTAGAAAATGATTTGTATCAAGAAACTAGAAAGAGGGGGAAAAGGTGAACCTCCCGAAAGCCTGCTGCAATCATCCCGTGTTAATTCATTTCGCTTTTTGTAATAATTATGTATATTATAGATATTACAATCATCACCTTATGATTTTGTGAACGTTCAAGTGCACTGTCGTGCGTCAATCAGCTGTCGAATGATGTTAGCTTTTTATTACATTGTTTGAAGTGGATGACTTTGTCCTTAGACATAGCTCCAGACGGTAGAAGGTGAAAGTTGGAATTTCAAGCTCGATGGAGTCAATCGTGTAAAACTTTGGTAATACTATGTTAAGCATTCATCAGGCAAACAAAAGAACTATCCAACATTGAACACACCTGGAGTAGCTAGAGACACGTTATTCAGATTTCAGATCATTTGTAGTGCATTAGAGGGCCCAAGCAAGGCACTGACAATTCTGCATATAACATACATGATTTCATCATTGACCAGATTCATGCATTAGTTTTCTTATTGCTTGCAATTTGACACCCACATTGGTGTTTTGTATGATTATAATTATTGAAAACCAAGATTGTTATGAACTCAAAAGAAGAGCAATGGACAAAAGCAACAAAAATTTTCCAAAACAATTGGTTTACCTCAGATGAAAGTTGCCGACTTTTTAAGCTTGTTCTTCTTCTTTCCAAATCTTATTGTCTTCCAAAACTTGCTCCCCAAATATTCTGCCAAGCTACTCATTAATGGAGAAGATTGTTTAGCTCTGTCATTGCTTATGGAAGTATCGGCAATGGTGAGATCAGAAAATCTGGTTCTGGTGGAAGTCGGCCTCTTTGAAGTTCCAAGAGATGGCAGTTTCATTAGATGCCGTTCGATCAAATGACTGATTGATACCAATTCATATGAATCATATAAAGGGCTGCCGCAATCCCATACACCAAATTTTGCTTCTTCTTCTTCTTCTTCTTCATTTTTCTCTTTGGTTTCATATGATTTTCCCATTTTAGTTTGACAAAAAAGAAAAGAAGAGAAATCTGGGATTTACAAACAGATTTACCTATGAATTTATATCCAAGTACAGGGAATCTTGAATTTTAAATTTCATATGGCCTTTCTAAGTTTGCTGGGGGCATTCAATATTTTGCAGTGTGGGAAATTTAATCCCTGATTAATGAGTTAAATATCTTAATTTGTTAATAATTGGAACAATTATTATCTTTTAGAAACGTACTTAACATGTAAAGCAAATTTGTGGAAAAACAGAGAATCTTCCCAAATGACAGATCCCCTCATTACAAAATTGACTTTCCGCGCTGAACAATTGGAATAGAACCATACAACTCCCTGAAATAAAGATAAAAAAAATTCATTATCTTGTCGAAAATGTCTTGGTATGGAAGCTAAATTATCCTAACTATCTTTAAGAAAATTATAAAAATTAATACTCGTTTTTTATTTAGTTAAAATGTAATATATTTCTATTTGTTGGAATTATTACGTAAGTAAAATATTCAATAATTAAAGGAAGTATTATTTTCTCTTGATGTGTCGGGTTCGAACAGATGTATCTGCATGGGATTTGCATTGAAAATAATTAAAAAATTATGAACAAATATTACATTATAATTACCTCATACTATTAAAAAAATATATCTTTCATTAATTGAATCCGACCTGATCTAAACCATGTACATCCCTACTTACAACTATAATATTTATTAATTTGACCCTTGCTATTGAAATTACACAAAATTATATTTATTCAGAAAATAAAATATTTTATTATTAATTGATAAAAACAGTTTAACAAAAACATTTGTTCAAATTATACATCTTTTTCCATTTAGATGTTTACACTTTTTTCTCTATTAATGTAAGTGGCTAAGATTTATGTTTTAAGTGCATGGTCCGTCATGACCTTTAAAAATTTTGTTATTTGACACGTATCATGTTTATAAAATTTAAAGTTTTTATTTAAAATAAAAAAATTGAAATTATATTTAAAAAATATCAAAATTTTCTCAGATCTTAAAAAATCCAAAACTTTAAAGACTCTAATTCCAAATCTGACGAACCTCTACTCTCCGACGAACAAACATCCTAATTTTTCGATTCGTCCACCAATCACAAATGAAATCAAGCCTTGATTTTCCATCACAAGCAATGAGAGAAACCACCAATCGACTAACGGTAAGGGCGACCACAATCGACAAGGAATATGAAAAGGAGGCTAATGATGACAACAATCAGCAAGAAGGAACGATCCTGACTATTTTTTTACTTAGGACAAAACTTAAAAAAATGGGCCCCTAATTCAATTTTTTAATAAATATGTAATATATTTTTTTATTAAATTAAACAAATAATAATTCATTACAATATCAAAAATATTATTTAAGCATATAAGTACTTATAAAAAAATTGTGTTCGAACATTCCTTGATGCAAAATCATTGATAATAGTGTCAACATCAATGCTTTTCAACATATTTTTCTCAATATATAGCATAACATTTGGAAATAAAATAACGATTTTATCTAGAATTTGAAAATATATAAAAATCGAAAGAAAGAATTTGAAAACATGATCTTACCTAGAATTTTCAGAACAATCTTCAATATGATTCCAGCTACACAATTGATGATAAACAATTGTGACTGTGTTTGTGAGAAATATGAGAAATTAAAAAGTGAGAGTATAATTTTTAGAGAAATTGTTAAATATGGAAGAGAGAAGAAATATGCTAATTGTACTTTTTTCCTCCCATGGAGTTTTAAAGAGAAAAAAATAACATTAAATAAAAATTTCATTGATATTGAAAATCGAGAGAGAAATTTGATGAATTGATGGTTGAAATTTGAAAAGATCAAAATTAAAAAGATTCAATTAGATTTTTTTTTAAATCTTGAGAAAAAAACATATTGAATTGGAGTTTTATGGAAAGCAAAATAGTTTATTAACATTAATATAAAAATTCAATAATGAAAATTAACACTTTATAAATTCATGGGCCATATTATTTTATTTTCTAATTTTTTAAATTTATTGTCTTTAATGAAATCATTGGCCCCATATTATTTTATATATCTTTTAATTTATTATTAAAAATAAAAATATTATATTAAAAAAATTCACTTATGGACCCTTGGCGGGCGCCCCTCCTACCCTGGCCCAGGGTCGACCCTGCTAGCAAGGGAGATGATTAGGGGAAATAAAATTAGGGTTAAAAATATTAGATATTTTTGGGATTTTGGGTATTTTTATAATTTTAGAGAAATTAGAGTTTTAAAAAAAATGTTTTTATGTTTTTAAATAAAATTTTATAAACATGTATCAATTAATAGATTTTTTAATGATAATTATTATATAGACACTTAAAATAATAACTCAAAAATGTTAGACACATAATTGATCAAAAATATTTAGACACTTAAATGAGAAAAGATTATAGTTTAATTTTTTTAAATTAATACATAGAAAAAATATAAACATAGATTAACAAAAAAATTGCTTGTAATTTGCTATAATTATAATTGGTTAGGATCTACGAAGAGGCTCAATTGGACAACTGAAAAATGTGCAAGAGGGGTGAATTGGAAAATTGTGTCAGTGATTTATAGTGGTTCCACTTCTCAACTAAGTCTACCTCCACTACCTTAGCTCCTCACTAAGGATTTTCCAACGAATCCACTAATTTGTTCTTTCTTTTTCAAGGATCAAGAGTAACCTTTACAAACTCCATAGTTTTTCAATTGGCTAAACTAGAACCAATCCCCTTTACAAAATATAAAAAGAAGTAAAAAAAATAAAACCTGTTAAAGGTAGGGTGTTTACAAAATAAAGCTCAGAAGAACAAAATATTTACAAGAGAATAGGAATAATGCGTGAAAGGCTCTTCTCTTGTGTTTGATTGATTGGATATGTGTTCTAACCCTTCTTCAAGTGTCTTGAACTTGTATTTATATGTTGGAATGAAGTTGTGGCCGTTTATAGCCTTTGGAGATGATTTCTAACCGTTTGGGGATGTTTTCTCTGCAAAACAAAACTGTCCAGTACAGAGGGTATCGGTACTCCTATAGAGAGTATTGGTACTACCTTTGTTATATTTAAATAAAACTAGTCGCTTCTAGCCATTGGGCCTAACAGTATCGATACTAAGCCTATGGTATCGATACTACTATGTAAAGTAGTATCGGTACCCCTTTGGATACCAATATTGTTGAGTTAATCGATCGATGGAATCGGCCAAAATGGGGGTGAATTGGCAATTAAAATTTTGGTGGAAGCTTTTGCAGAAAATTGAAAATAATTGCACAACGATTTAGAGTGGTTCGAATTTCTCAATCAAAGTCTACGTCCACTACCTTAGCTATCCACACTAAGGATTTTCCAACAAATTCACTAATTTGTTCTTTCTTTTGAGGCCAAAGAGATAACCTTACAACTCTCTCAAGAATATACCCCAATTCTTGAGAACACTCTTTCTCAAAGAGAAGATTACAAATTTGCAAACATACAAGGAAATCCTCGCAAGGTAGATTGTTTGCACAATTCTAGAGCAAAGAGAAGAACACTAAAAAATGAATACAATTGAGTACAAGTAGTGTTCTTGAAAGAAAAATGAATATTGAATGAAAAATAGGCTTGAAATGCTCAAACTTGAGGTTTAATGCTTTCTTTTTTATTCTCTCTTGATTCTTGTTGATTGTTGTTTCTTGTTATTGATCAACGGCTTCTAAGCTTGTTTAAATACACCTTCAAATGATTCTGAACGTTGGGGATGCTTAGTGGAGTCAATATAGCAGTTTAAGTCTGAAAACAATTAATTAAATCAGTTGGGAGCGTCAGTGCATCGATGCATACCCATGGTGCATCGGTGCATCAGTGTAAAATTCAAATATTTTGACCGTTGGACCCTTAGTACATCGGTGCACTAACAGTGCATCGATGCATAAAATGCATTCGATGTTTTGAAAAAAACCTGAGTGCATCGATGCATGGTCTTGTGCATCGATGCATCAAATGCACTGAGTGCATCGATGCATCAAATGCACTGAGTGCATCGATGCATGGTATGTGCATCAATGCATAAAATGCATTCGATGTTTGAAAAATGAATTGGTGCATCGATGCATGAATTGGTACATCGGTGCATCACTTTGAAAAATTAATTTTAGGCTTGATTTTGGTTCAAAATACTTTGTGAAAATTGTTTCAAAAATAGTTTAAGCATAAAACACAATTTTACACATTTAGTAAGGTTTGAAATTGATCTTGAAAGACTTGGAGTAATAATTTTATATTCGAGTAATTAAATCGAATATACTTAGAAAATCATTTGTGAAATCTTAAAATTCATTTAATTTAATTTGTTATATTGAAACATCAAAATGTTTTCAACAATCTCCCCCTTTTTGATATAACAAAACATTTGTGTAATTTTAAGATTTTCTTTGAAGATAAGTTTTGAAATCAATTTTGAAATTACTACTCCCCCTTATTATAACACTTCTCCCCTTTAAAACATTTAAAACATTGTAACACTCTTGACATATTTCTCCCCCTTTTTGTTAAATAAAAAAGACACGAAAATTTAAACAAGGTTGTGAAAAACATTTATCCAATTGATTAGTAATATAGCTTAACCTGCTAAGATCACAATCAAGAGAAACATTAGTCATTAGTTTCATAATCAATATTCATACTCAAATGTGAAATGGCATAATTGGTCATAATGCAACTAATATGAAATTGATGCAAAAAAATTAATAAATATTAAGCTCAAAGTGAAAATTCAAATCAAACAAATATATATATCAAGTTTAAAAACCACAAAGCATCCAAATTATATCTTCAAACAAATTCAAACAATCCAAATAAAAACAATAATCCCCAAAGTATTCAAAATGTTTTAACAATAAAAGTTCAAAGATGATCTAAAACAAAACAAGGTCTACTCGTCCATAGAGGGATCGGGAGGCGGAGGAGGAAATCGGGCTTGCATCTCAAGAGAGAGAGCATCCATGCGTGCAAGCATCTCCCTTTGAAACTCCATTGTCGAGCTTCTAATGTGTTTAAGCGTTGGTTTACTGCTTCGTCAGTCAAGTGGGATTCGATGGAAGCATATCGTAGATCAAATGTCTCCAAAAATGAACGAAAATATGGAGGCATTTGATCCTCTTGTGGAGCTGGTTCCAGTGCAGGCTCATCGTCTGGAACGTCATCGTCGATATCTTGCATAAGTTGTTGAAACTCAGGATCATCGTCAGCAGCCGGTGCCGGAGGAGGAGGAGGAGCACGAGAAGAGCTAGGAGCAACTCGTGAAGAGCTAGCTACCGAGGTTTGCTTACCGGGTCGAAATACCCAAAGATTGGTTTCCTCGTCTTGTTTCCAATCCATTTTCTTCAAGGAAGTAAGATTGATTTGGTTTTGGAGTGGGATAGGATTGTCGA
This sequence comes from Hibiscus syriacus, assembly GCF_006381635.1. Lineage (NCBI taxonomy): Eukaryota > Viridiplantae > Streptophyta > Magnoliopsida > Malvales > Malvaceae > Hibiscus > Hibiscus syriacus. Next base: position 7,247,947 of record NW_024063392.1, on the reverse strand, counting down.
GAGAGATATCTAGACCAAGTTTGAAAAAGAGGTTACTAAGAATACATCTATAAACTAATGTTTCGACATGTTTTGAAGGAACAATGTTTATGACATCAACTAGTTGACTGAAGATAATATGGGGTAGATTAATTTTGATCTTATTCTTGAGACAGTGCATCCACCACAAATCCCTAATACAAAAAATGGAGTACCTACCTCCGGATGGTCTAAACCACCAAGAGATCATCAGATGAAGAAAATGATCGTGATAAGATCGTAGAGTACTAACACTAGTATTTGGAATATAGGGATAATCTACAGTTTCATTCTCATTATATAACCCATCATCATCTAATCCAAAACGTGAAGCTATAATCGTGGGATCAATATTAATATATTGGCCTAAAAGTTATGATCTAATGGCTATAGTCCCACATTGAGTTTCGTTTTGAATACATACCGCTTTGGAATAGAAAATGCGGACTAACTGTTGATAAACGATAGGTTTGAGCTGAAACATTTTATCAAACTTCCAAGCTTTAAGAATCAGAAGGTATTCAAAGTTAATATCTATCATAGCTTGAAGAGAAGGAATACACTCTTCCCAGATTCTATAAGTTTGAAAAGAATTTCTGTACCAAGAGTATAATTCGTCTCTACGATGCTCATGCATGTTAAAACAAGATCCTAATAGAGATGAAGGTGGAGGAGGAACGTGATTAGGAGGTTGGTTTAAACGAGAACGACTCGATAAAGTTCTAGGGCGTTTGGGATTAGACATAGTTTAGAAATCGGAAAAAGGAATATAACCTGCATATTGAAACACATGTATGCAATTTTATCAATCCCAAAACTCAAATGAGTCTGCAATAATTCAAGGTTCTCTAAATCAAATTCTAATGGGAATAGTTTTTAAAAAACTATTTATAAAACAACGTTTGAAAATTATAATATGTATAGTTTTTCATGAAGACAACATAATTAAATCAAAAACATCAAATTTAAAAACTAAAATCAGATTTTTGATTTTTTTTAATTTCGAAAATTCAAAAATTTATTGAAAATTTGTGAGTTTTTGATGAAATTGGTTGTAAAATCTAGTTTATAATAATCAAACAATCAATGCCTGATATAATGTTCATCCTAGAACTAATCTAAACTAGTCCTAAGATAAAAAATCAATGAAATAGAGTTTTTGAAATATTACCTTGAAAATTTTCGGATTTGAGGGAATGTGATGTTGTTTTGCACGATTTGATGATAAAAACAGGATTAGGAGTTGAAAAGCTTGAAGATTCTGACAAAATTTCGTTGATTTTGAGCAAAAGGAGGATTTAGAGAATGAGAGGGACGAGCGGCTAGAGAGGTTTAGTTTTTAGGTTTTGAACCAAATGAGAAAAAATAAGCCTTTTAAACCTAAATCCCGACGGATGCATCGATGCATGGCCTTGTGCATCGATGCACATACAAGGTGTGTATCAGTGCATTAACATGATGAATCGATGCACATTCAAAGGGATGCATCGAAGCACTGTTAAGTGTATCAATGCATTAAGCACAGAAATGACAAAAATCTGTTTTAAACACTCAAATTGCTAAATTAATTGGCTCTAGTGGTATTGGCAACTCATATATTGAAAATTAATCATGTTCAATCAATCAAATTAATCCTTTAAACAAATTTGGACATAAAATTAATTTTCATCAAGCAACATAAACTCCCCCTAACTAATAGCAAAAAATGCAATAAAAATTATTATTATAAGCATTTTTCATTTATACTTAAAAGTGCTAAAATTATTTTAAGCACTAAGTGAAGATAGGTCAGTTAAACCTAATTCTCTCCTAAGTGTCCAAAATATTTCTTTGTCTAAAGGTTTTGTAAAGATATCCGCTAATTGGTGCAAAGTATCAACAAATTCTAGAACTACATATTCCTTAGCGACATGGTCTCTAATGAAGTGATGTCTAATTTCAATATGCTTAGTTCTAGAGTGTTGGATGGGATTTTTAGTGAGACAAATAGCACTAGTATTGCCACACTTGATAGGAATGGTACCTACTTCAATTCCATAGTCAAAAGTTGTTGTTTCATCCATAAAACTTGTGCACAACAACTACCGACTGAAATATATTCCGCTTCAGTGGTAGATAATGCGACACAATTTTGTTTCTTTGAAAACCAAGAAATCAACATATTTCCAAGGAATTGGCAAGTACCGGAGGTTCTTTTCCTATCTAATTTGCATCCTCCATAATTTGCATCAGAGAAGGCATGCAAGCTAAAGCTAGAGTCTATAGGATACCAAAGTTCTAAATTATGAGTGTCCTTAAGGTATCTAAAGATCCTCTTAACAGCTAGTAAATGTGATTCCTTAGGGCATGATTGAAATCTAGCACATAAGCAAACACTAAACATAATGTCCGGTCTACTTGTAGTTAGATAAAGCAAAGAACCAATCATTGACCTATATAATTTAACATCCACACATTTACCTCCTTCATTTATGTCAAGCTTTGTCGATGAGCTCATTGGAGTGTTATGTGGCTTCCCATTTTCCAGTCCAAACTTCTTGAGCATAGCTTTGACGTACTTAGCTTGATTGATGAAGATACCGTCTTTTCTTTGCTTGATTTGGAGTCCCAAGAAGAATGAGAGCTCCCCCATCATGCTCATCTCGAATTTACTTTGCATTAACTTAGAAAATTCTTGGCAAAGAACATCATTAGTAGAACCAAATATTATATCATCAACATAAATTTGAACTACTAATAAATCTTTACCTTTATGCTTTAAAAATAGTGTAGTGTCAACCTTCCCTTTTGAAAAACCTTTTTCAATTAAAAAGTTTGACAATCTTTCATACCAAGCTCTAGGAGCTTGTTTTAAACCATAAAGTGCTTTTGTCAATTTAAGAACATGATTTGGAAATTTTAAATCTTCAAAACCTGGAGGTTGTTCCACATACACTTCTTCCTTTATAAAACCATTTAAAAATGCACTTTTAACATCCATTTGATATAATTTAAATTCATGAAAACATACAAATGCTAATAACATTCTAATTGCTTCCATCCTAGCTACGGGAGCGTATGTTTCATCATAATCTATGCCATCTTCTTGAGTATAGCCTTGAGCAACAAGTCTAGCCTTGTTTCTCACTATATTACCACTTTCATCAAGCTTATTCCGAAACACCCATCTAGTACCTACAGTAGATTTATTACTAGGCCTTTCAACTAATGTCCATACTTTACTTCTTTCAAATTGATTTAACTCTTCTTGCATAGCCATAATCCAATGTTCATCTTTTAATGCTTCTTTAATATTCTTAGGCTCTATGCATGAGATAAATGCAACATAATTACAAATATTTCTAAGAGAAGATCGAGTTGTTACCCCTTTTGATAGATCACCTATAATCTCACCATCCTTGATATAGTTGTACTCTCTTGGGTAAAATACTTCCCTTTCTTCAATGGTTGGATTCTCGAGAGGATCTTGAGTTTCCTCATCTTTCGTTTCTTCTTTTGATGATGGTTCTCCAACGTCATGTCCAACGTCATTTATATTTATAATACCTACATCATCATTCAAACAAGAATCCTTTCTCGGAAGGGGATTATCATTGAAAACAACATGTATAGACTCTTCTACAACTTTAGAATTTAAGGAATAACCCAGAAAAATTCATTCATCACTTTTAGCATCAAATTTGCCAAGATTGTCTTTACCGTTGTTTAAAACAAAACATTTTCATCCAAAAGGATGAAAATAGCTAATGTTAGGCTTTTTATTTTTCAAAATTTCATATGGAGTTTTCTTTAAGATTGGCCTAATCATTACACGATTTACAACATAACAAGCGATATTTGTGGCTTTCACCTAAAAATATTTTGGCAAATTGTTTTCAAAGAGCATGGTTCTAGCCATTTCTTCTAAAGTTCGATTTTTCCTCTCAACAACTCCATTTTGTTGAGGGGTTCTAGGTGATGAAAAATTATGACTAATACCATTAGAATTACAAAAATTAGTAAATCCAAGATTCTCAAATTCAGTTCCATGATCACTCCTAACACTATTTATAGAGTAACCTTTTTCGTTTTGGATTACTTTTGAAAACGTGAAGAATTTTTCTAATGCTTCATCTTTAGTAATTAAGAATAGAACCCAAGTATATCTAGAATAGTCATTTACCAAGACAAATGCATATTGTTTTCCGCCCAAGCTAGTAGTTCTAGTTGGCCCAAAAAGATCTAAATGGATCAATTGCATTACTCTACTAGTTGATACATCATTAATGGATTTAAAAGAAATTCGCTTTTGTTTTCCTTTCGCACAAACATCACAGATTTTATTATTATCAAATTTTAGTTTAGGCAGCCCTCGAACCAATTCTCCTTGAACAAACTGTTGCAAAACACTCATACTAGCATGTCCTAGTCTCCTATGCCATAACCAACTATCATGCTCATCCTTAGCAACTAGGCATAAATTAGTCATTTCTATAGAGTCTAAATGCACCATGTAAATGTTTCCTATTCTATGACCAACAAGCATAATCTGATTAGATGCAATGTCAATGACTTTACAACCATTAGTTTCAAACATGACATTGAATCCCTTATCACATAATTGACTAATACTCAAGAGATTATGCTTTAATCCATTCACATATAAAACATTCACATATAAAACATTCTTAATTTGTATGGAAGAGGTATTACCTATTGTACCTATACCTTCAATGTGACCTTTTGAATTATCACCAAAAGTCACTTCTCCTCTATTTTTGGCGTTAAGCTCTATGAACCGGCTTTTGTCTCCGGTCATGTGTCTTGAGCATCCACTATCAAGGTACCATGAGTTTGAATTTGTTTCCCGTGCCTTGTAGCAATGCTCTTTTTCCTACAAACATATATTAATTTCTAATTTTTGGTACCCAAATTCTTTTGGGTCCATATTCATTAGTTTCTAAAATTCTAGTCCCTTTAGGTATCCATTTGTGTAGGATATCCTTATCTTTAGTAGTAATAAGTTCTTTAGGAACCCACATACTTCTAACAATTTTTTTATTTGAGGTTCTTCGGGGACCTCTATGATTGTAGTTTCTAAAACTTTTTCTAACAAAGTTGGATTTTGAATTTTCACATTTTTCAAACCTTTTTGTTCCAACTTTATCAAAAGAAGTTTTAAGATCATCACTTTCTTTTTTATGATCATCATGAACTTTTGAAAGCAAGTTATGCAAATTAGTATTTTTCTTTTCAAAATCATTAATTTTGATTTGCAAATCTTTAATCTTACTTTCAAGCTCATTGTTGGTTTTGGACATAAGACTATTTTATTTTTCAATTTTGAAACATCATTTTTATATTTTGAAAATAGAGTCTTATAATCCGAAGCCAACCCATTATAATCCTCTAATAACTCATCATAAGATAATTAATCTGAATTAAATGAGTTAGAGGTTACCTGAGAGTTTTCCCCGATGGCCATTAAACACAAGTTAGCTACTTCTTGTTCCTCTTCATCGGAACCTTCTTAATCGCTCCATGTAGCTACATGAGCCTAGTGTTTCTTCTTGGATTGACCCTTCTTCTTCAATTGAGGGCAATCGTATTTGACATGCCCCGGCTTTTTGCATTCGTAGAAAATGATCGGGTCTTTCTCATTTGATTTAGTTTTGAAGCCTTCATTCCGTTTGAATTTTCTTCCTCGGTTGGGCCTCATCAATTTTCTGAATCGTTTGGAAAATAATGCCATTTCTTCATCATCGTCATCTTCATCCAAATCACTCTCATCCTTTGTGGATTTGAGAGCAACTCCAATGTTTTTCTTCTTCTCCTTCTTCTTTGGTGTCTCGTCAATCTTATTGAGGTCCACCTCATCTTCAAGCATCATTTCATGAGTGAGGAGGGAACCGATTAGCTCTTCAAGAGTTAAGGATTTTAGGTTCTTAGCCACGATGATTGCTGTTTTATTTTATTTCCATGATTTTGAAAGAGAGTAAACTAACTTCCTCACAAGCTTTACGTTTGGAATGATCTCTCCATATGATTTGAGACCATTGACAATCGTTGAAAATCTATCCGTCATAGCTTTGATATCTTCATCCGATTTTATCCTGAAATTTTTATAGCTATGCGTTAGAAGACTAATTTTAGATTCTTTTACCTTGTCGGTGCCTTCATGTGTGACTTGAAGTTTATCCTATATTTCATTAGCGGTTGTACAAGATGAAACTCTTCCGTATTCATCCGGTCCAAGGGAACAAAAAATAATATGGATGGCTTTGGAGTTGAGCTGGAATAATCTCGTCTCTCCTTCACTCCACGATCTTGGATGAGTGGAAGGTTTGATATATCCGTCTTTTATGATATTCTAAACTCCCATGTCACTTGCTTGAATGAAATACGTCATCCTATTCTTCCAATAGGCGTAGTGTGCTCCATTTAAGAAATGAGGCTTGTTGACGGGCATCGAATCGAGACCGGATTCGACATTTGAAGTAGAGGCCGTTGATGACTTGATAATCGATGTAACTATTCCCGAATTGACTCAATAGGTGATTAAACCTTCAAATGAGTGAGGCTCTGATACCAATTGTTGAGTTAATTGATCGACAAAATCAGCTAAGAGGGGGTGAATTGGCAATTAAAATTTTGGTGGAAGCTTTTGCAGAAAATTGAAAGTAATTGCACAGCGATTTAGAGTGGTTCGACTTTCTCAATGAAAGTCTACGTCCACTACCTTAGCTATCCACACTAAGGATTTTCCAACAAATTCACTAATTTGTTCTTTCTTTTGAGGCCAAAGAGATAACCTTACAACTCCCACAAGAATATACCCCAATTCTTGAGAACACTCTTTCTCAAAGAGAAGATTACAAATTTGCAAAATTACAAGGAAATCCTCACAAGGTAGATTATTTGCACAATTCTATAGCAAAGAGAAGAACACTAAAAAATGAATACAATTGAGTACAAGTAGTGTTCTTGAAAGCAAAATGAATATTGAATGAAAAATAGGCATGAAATGCTCAAACTTGAGGTTTGATGCTTTCTCTTTTATTCTGTGTTGATTGTTGTTTCTTGTTATTGATCAATGGCTTCTAAGCTTGTTTAAATACACCTTCAAATGATTCTGAACATTGGGGATGCTTAGTGGAGTCAATATAGTCGTTTAAGTGTGAAAACAATTAATAAAATCAGTTGGGAGCGTCAGTGCATCGATGCATACCCATGGTGCATCGGTGCATCAGTACAAAAATTAAAATATTTTGACCATTGGACCCTTAATGCATCGGTGCACTAAGAGTGCATCGATGCATAAAATACATTCGATATTTTGAAAAAAACCTGAGTGCATCGATGCATGGTCTTGTGCATCGATTGATCAAATGCACTGAGTGCATCGATGCATGGTATGTGCATCGATGCATAAAATGCATTCGATGTTTGAAAAATTAATTGGTGCATCACTTTGAAAAATTGATTTTAGGCTTGATTTTGGTTCAAAATACTTTGTGAAAATTGTTTCAAAAATAGTTTAAGTATAAAACACAATTTTACACATTTGGTAAGGTTTGAAATTGATCTTGAAAGACTTGGAGTAATAATTTGATATTCGAGTAATTAAATCAAATATACTTAGAAAATAATTTGTGAAATCTTAAAATTTATTTAATTTAATTTGTTATATCGAAACATCAAAATGTTTTCAACAAATACTATTTTTGCATTCTAGAATTTGATCAATGCTGGTAGTATCGATACTACCTTGCGAGTATCAATACTTCTCTTACCTTGGGTATTAGTACCACATGAACACTATTGATATTGTTCATATAGTATCCATACTACGTACGTGAAAATTAGGTTTGTGCTCAAATTCACTTTTAATGGACTTTGAATTATTTTTGAAAACTTTGAATAAATTCAAATTAAGTCCAAAAACATTTTTGCCTTAAATTGTTACATCAAAACATTATAAAACTAGGTTCAACAATCTCCCCCTTTTTGATATAGCAAAACATTTGAAAAATATTGTTTTTGGCAATACTCCTCCTTAATAAAACATTTAATGAAAAATATATCAATTGTTGGAAAAATGTTCAGCTCCACCTTTTCATTGAGAAATTGAATTTTTCAAACCATACTTCTCCCCCTTTTTATATAAAAAATAATTCAACTTAAAAGTTCAAAAATAACATTGGAGAGTAAGTGGTAAATTTGATATTTAAAAGCATTTGAAAAATCAAAAGCTCCCCTCAAAAAGTGCATTTCAAAAAAAAAAATTGACTTTAAAAACTTGACACTTAAACAAAATTGAATTTTACAAAGAATAATGTCGCAACCATCTTTCGGTTGGGCCCCGGAATTGGGCTTCGACTTGAAAAATGTGGATTGGAGTCGCCACCGATCATTTATTTAAAAATAAATGGGTTGATCAGATACCCTATTTCTTACCTGATATGCGTCTTACCAAAAATATGTCGGGCTCGGGAGTCGGTTACGGTCAAGGAAGGATTAGCACCCTTGAACCGCCCTTTCGGTACTACGTAATTTCCAGTTGTCTTAATTAAGAAAATTGTAATTTTAAATTAAAAGGTAAAATTTGATCATGAATTACTTACCTCTGATTAATTGACGAAAATACCCTTAAAAAGTCATAAGATGTGTTAGAGGGAAAAAATGAATAAATGAAAAACAATGAAGAATAAAAATAAGTAAAAAAATAAAATAAAAGGAAAAATAAATAAATAAATGAAATATATATATATATATATAAATGAGTAAAATAGAAAAATAATAATCATAACAATAATGATAGTAATATGAAAATATAATATAAACAAATGAAAAAAAAACAAAAATAAATAAATATATAAATCAAATATAAAAGTATACATATAATGATAATTGGCTTATAAATAAACTATTAAAACATACATATATACGTATAATGATAAAGTAAAAAAACTAAATAAAGATAATTACAATATATATATATATTTATATATATATAGTAATAATACGCTTATAAGTAAAATATTTAAAAAGGTATATATATATATATATAAATAATAATATTAAAAAATAACCAAATAAATATAAATAAATAAAAAATATATGTATATATAATAATAATATATAGTGTAAAAAAATCAATTGAAAATCATTTAAAAAAATATACGTATATATATTTATATAGTGACAATAATGTAAATAATAAATAAATAAAAATATTCATACAATAAATAAAAGGACTAATATAAAGAAAAATAAAGATTGGGGCCAAATTTGAATGACAATTAACGTTGATATTGCGTATTAGGGGGATAAAAAATGAACATGCCTCGGGGTAGATCTAGGTTCGAAACTTCGAAACCCCACCCATTTTTTGGTCATCGGCGCAAGCCACGTTTTGGGTTATTCGAACCAAATCTCAAGAAAAATAACGTGCACATGCGAGAAATGAACGAATCAAAAAAAATGCTACCTTTTATTTCCTTTACGAATCGTTTACAATAGCTTTGCCTTTGTATTTTTCGTGCTTTCCTCTGTATTTTGTCTGTAAATCCTGTGTTACAATAGTGAGTTACAATGGATATTTATAGTGCTTGTAGATCCTATCTTTAGGAGTTTAAATCATAGTAGAACTCTATCCTATTTTTAGGAGTTTGAATCCTAGCAAAATTATATTCTATTTTTAGGAGTTTGAATCCTAGTAAGACGAAAAGGTGTGTTGACAGCTGCCCCTCTTTGCCCATAGTCGTGTAACGGGGATAGGGCAAAGATTAAAAGACACACTTTTCGTTCGGTGGAGTTGAAAATTGACTCTGATGTTTCAATAACTCCCTGTCGAATTGAGTTACGGATGACTACTCCGTCATGAAGCCGAGTTCATCTTGAAATGATATGAAATTGAAGCCGTAGTTCGGAATTTGAATCAGCACGTGGCTTCTCGTTGCCCTTCTTCTCGGTTTAAAGACCTTGGATCGGAATCGAACTCAGAAATCTTCATTGACAAATAGCTTTTGCTTGAAAATGGTTGCCTGCCACTAAGGCACGGTTAACCTAGGTCTTCTTCTCGACTTGAAAACCTTGACTGCAACCAGAAAGTAGTGCGATTGATGTGTCATCGAGCTGAATGGAATTGAATTCGACAATTTTGATGGCAGATAACCCTTCTAGCCTTGAGTTATGCTGTAAATAATGTGCCTTGGAGCTGAGCGTAGTTGAACTCGAAGGTCTTTGTTGACAGATACTTCTTCTTTGAGTTGGATATCCTTCGTCGTGAAGTTGAAATCCAATCTAAAGATGGATGATCCTTGTGTGCACAATTCCCTTCGTCATGAAGTTGAAACTGCGGGTGGCCCCTTCGTCGTGAAGTTGAGCCTGGAATTGGATATCCTTCGTTGTGAAGTTGAAATCCAAGTAAGTAGCATTGTTTCGAGTCCAATATCCTCCGTTGTGAAGTTGAAATTGGCTCTAGAACCGGGAAATTGTTTATTGACAACCAGCCGTCCCTTCGTTGTGAAGTTGAACTTGTGTTGTCTCGAGTACAATATCCTTCGCTGTGAAGTTGAAATTGGCTCTGAAATTGGAAAATTGTTTATTGACAACCAACGGTCCCTTCGTCATGAAGTTGAACTTGCGTTGTCTGGAGTCCAATATCCTTCGCTGTGAAGTTGAAATTGGCTATGAAATTGGGAAGCTGTTTATTGACAACTAGCGGTCCCTTCAGCGTGAAGTTGAACTTGCGTTGTCTGGAGTCTAATATCCTTCGCTGTGAAGTTGAAATTGGCTCTGAAATTGGGAATTTGTTTATTGACAACCAGCGATCCCTTCGTCGTGAAGTTGAACTTGCGTTGTCTGGAGTCCAATATGCTTCGCTGTGAAGTTGAAATTGGCTCTGAAATTGGGAAATTGTTTATTGACAACCAGCGGTCCCTTCGTCGTGAAGTTGAACTTGCGTTGTCTGGAGTCCAATATCCTTCGCTGTGAAGTTGAAATTGGCTCTGAAATTGGGAAATTGTTTTTTGACAACCAGCGGTCCCTTCGTCGTGAAGTTGAACTTGCGTTTTCTGGAGTCCAATATCCTTCGCTGTGAAGTTGAAATTGGCTCTGAAATTGAGAAATTATTTATTGACAACCAGCGGTCCCTTCATCGTGAAGTTGAACTTGCGTTGTCTGGAGTCCAATATCCTTCGTTGTGAAGTTGAAATTGGCTCTGAAATTAAGAAGTTGTTTGTTGACAACCAGCGGTCCCTTCGTCATGAAGTTGAACTTGCGTTGTCTTGAGTCCAATATCCTTCGCTGTGAAGTTGAAATTGGATCTGAAATTGGGAAATTGTTTATTGACAACCAGCGGTCCCTTCGTCGTGAAGTTGAACTTGCGTTGTCTGGAGTCCAATATCCTTCGCTGTGAAGTTGAAATTGGCTCTGAAATTGAGAAGTTGTTTGTTGACAACCAGCGGTCCCTTCGTCGTGAAGTTGAACTTGCGTTGTCTGGAATCCAATATCCTTCGTTGTGAAGTTGAAATTGGCTCTGAAATTGAGAAGTTGTTTGTTGACAACCATCGGTCCCTTCGTCGTGAAGTTGAACTTGCGTTGTCTAGAGTCCAATATCCTTCGCTGTGAAGTTGAAATTGGCTCTGAAATTGGGAATTTGTTTGTTGACAACCAGCGGTCCCTTCGTCGTGAAGTTGAACTTGCGTTGTCTGGAGTCCAATATTCTTCGCTGTGAAGTTGAAATTGGCTATGAAATTGGGAAATTGTTTATTGAAAACCAGCTGTGCCTTCGTCGTGAAGTTGAACTTGCGTTGTCTGGAGTCCAATATCCTTCGCTGTGAAGTTGAAATTGGCTCTGAAATTGGGAAATTGTTTATTGAAAACCAGCAGTCCCTTCGTCGTGAAGTTGAACTTGCATTTTCTGGAGTCCAATATCCTTCGCTTTGAAGTTGAAATTGGCTCTGAAATTGAGAAATTGTTTATTGACAACCAGCGGTCCCTTCGTCGTGAAGTTGAACTTGCGTTGTCTGCAGTCCAATATCCTTCGTTGTGAAGTTAAAATTGGCTCTGAAATTGAGAAGTTGTTTGTTGACAACCAGCGGTCCCTTCGTCGTGAAGTTGAACTTGCGTTGTCTGGAGTCCAATATCCTTTACTGTGAAGTTGAAATTGGCTCTGAAATTGGGAAGTTGTTTATTGACAACCATCGGCCCCTTCATCGTTAAGTTGAACTTGCGTTGTCTGGAGTCCAATATCCTTCGCTGTGAAGTTAAAATTGGCTCTGAAATTGGGAAATTGTTTATTGACAACCAGCGGTCCCTTCGTCGTGATGTTGAACTTGCATTTTCTGGAGTCCAATATCCTTCGTTGTGAAGTTGAAATTGGCTCTGAAATTGAGAAATTGTTTATTGACAACCAGCGGTCCCTTCATCGTGAAGTTGAACTTGCGTTGTCTGGAATCCAATATCATTCGTTGTGAAGATGAAATTGGCTCTGAAATTGAGAAGTTGTTTGTTGACAACCATCGGTCCCTTCGTCGTGAAGTTGAACTTGCGTTGTCTGCAGTCCAATATCCTTCGTTGTGAAGTTGAAATTGGCTCTGAAATTGAGAAGTTGTTTGTTGACAACCATCGGTCCCTTCGTCGTGAAGTTGAACTTGCGTTGTCTGGAGTCTAATATCCTTCGCTGTGAAGTTGAAATTGACTCTGAAATTGGGAAGTTGTTTATTGACAACCAGCGGTCCCTTCGTTGTGAAGTTGAACTTGCATTGTCTGGAGTCCAATACCATTCGTTGTGAAGTTAAAATTGGCTATGAAATTGAGAAGTTGTTTGTTGACAACCAGCGGTCCCTTCGTCGTGAAGTTGAACTTGCGTTGTCTGGAGTCCAATATCATTCGCCGTGAAGTTGAAATTGGCTCTGAAATTGGGAAGTTATTTTTTGACAACCAGCCGTCCCTTCGTTGTAAAGTTGAACTCCACTCTCGAGCAAATTGTGTTGTTTCGAGAGAAACTTCCAATCTGTCGAGTTGGTCGAAGTGTAGCTTCTTGCTGCTGAGTTAAGCAACCAACATGAATCTTTAAAGGTACTTTCGAATCGAGTATCCTTCGTCTTGAAGTCGAAACTTGACTCTAAGAAAATATATGTGGAAAATGATAAATATGATGCTCTAAAATGTATGCATAAGATGCATGTAACATGAATTGGTTATATTTTATCTCCTGAAAAAGGTCTGATAATTTGCATTAGGATGTTGAATCCCCAAATGATGCCCCAATATCCAAAAATGCCCCAATATTTGATGTTGAATCTTCAAAGATGCCCCAAATGTTCCTCATTTCTTGCTTTAGCATTGATTCTGAGCATGAGTTTTGTGTCTAATAGTCACATGTCATTTACCAAGATCTACTCTAGAGAGACTGTCTTGTTTGAAAAAAATGTTTTTCTTTCTCTTTTATTTTCAAAATCAATAAAGAGTTTCGAAAAATGTTTAATCAAAAGTTTTGAAAAAATTGTCTCTTTCACTGTTTTACAATTAAGACGAATTATAAAACTAGAGTTAATTGGATATCAAATGTTTATTTACAATATTAATCCTTCAATAAATTATAGCTATTTGACACGTGCCAAGATCAAAGCTATCTTTGGGAAATGGTTAAGTAAGGAAAGGATAAAAATGTCTCAGGTTATTATGTTTGGTCAAAGGTTTGGCATTTGATGCTCAAAGGTTTGGCATTTGATGCTTAAAGGTTTGATAGGGTAGCTTGCATGCTCCTCTACAGGAAGTGTTCTTTGACTCCCAGCTTTCATGGTCACATTTGGATTGTGCGATGCCTTATCAAGGAATTTTCGTGATCGCCTCAGTTGCACAATTTTTATATTCGAGCCACCTTTTCAGATTTTTAACTCGAATCCTCCTTTAGTTTCAAGACGTTATTCAGGATTTACGTCTTGAACCCCCTTTGTTATTTTTCTCTACCATGCATTAATTACATTGTTTTTTGCAAACAAAGATTAATCCTAATGGGCGGGATGAAATCTGAAGATAGTCTCTTCTGTATAGAAATCCATGTATGATTAGAAGGGACTTTTAAGGCACGTAATGTAGGTCAGGGTTCATGGTTATGAAAAAAAGGATAAATAGGCCCAAACAAGTGTTTCAGGGTGTTGAACCAATGATCAATTCATTCTGATGCCTTCAATCATGTCCTGCTCAAAATGTCTCTCTCTTGATACTCTATGATCTTCGAGTGAAGTGATTCAGTGATTCGGGAATGTTTATGCTTGATCAATCTCATAATTTGAAGCTTGATGCGCCATTTGTCTTCAGGGAATCTTTGCATGTGCTTTTTGTCCCTTTTACTTTTTGATTTTTGTTCTTTATTTTTTCTTTTGTTTTCTTCATTTTGCTTCTTTTTTTTGTTTTTTTCTTTTTGTTCTGATTGAATCTTCGCACTTGGCATTTGGTTCACCTTTCAGTATCTCATCTGAATCAATGCATTCACTCATGCGAGCAGATTTACTCCACCTTGCCCCCCAGTGTGGAGGCTGATCCTTGGTTAGGGTTGAATCAGAAGAAAAACACTATAGGATCAAAAGGGGACACAAGGGATATATTTTTCTCCTGTTGTGAAGGTATAAAGAAAAAAAAACCGTTCATCATCTCATACATGTAAATCTTCACAGAAGAGGTATCCCCAGGGGGATAGATTTTCATGATTAATTTCATTCACATGAAAACAATGTAGTTAATGCGTGATAGAATTTTTTCGAATGATTTTTTTTTTGCTCCCCATATATCTCAATGTTCAGGCTATCTGTGAAATGCCCGAATTTAGAAGAATGCTCCTGTTCAAATGAATAAACTCAATGCCTTGGGTTTTAATGATAAAAAATAGGTCAACTTTGAGTCTAAAAAGATAGTGGTGTGATCTTATTGACTCAAAGAAGGGTATGGGTCTATCAGAAAGGTAAAGGCAATGTTCAAGAATTTCAAAGAGAGGTAATGTCAAAATTTGGTCATTTTTGTAATGACCAAGGTATTTCATTTTGAGGTTTGAGATAGGATAAGAAAGGTCTAATCTTGTCATATGTCAAAAATCTATAATTCTTGAAGAATTAAAAGAATCCTTAATTCATTTAATATTCAAAGAACTAAAGATTAAAATTTGTTCAATTGATCCACGTTAGAAAGTAGCATAAATTCAATCGTTTAAAAGATTAAGCAAAAGATTAAAGATGTGTTCAAACAAAACAATCCTCTAAGTGCAAATGGTATATGCCATGCCCCCTTCTTCGGCAAGCGCCTTACAGTTTTCAGAAGAATGTTTTGGGCTTCTTACGTGGTAACAGCTAGCAGCTTTAACATCGAAGCCCTTAGGATATGGGGATTCTTTTCTTAGATCATCCTGGCAGGCTTAGTCCTACAATCAGCTGATCCAGCTCCTACTGTACTGATTTCAATTTTTTTCTTTAATTGATTCACTTGCTTATATGTGGTGTCATGTGGTTTAAAACCACTTCATCGAATCCTTCATGATTTAATTTCATGTTTGTGACAATGCTTAAAAACGTAGATGAAGATGCAAAAAATGCAAAAATGCAAAATGCAAGGATGTATGAAATGTTTGAGGCATTGATCCAGAAAAGTGTCCATTATTATAAATAATCTTTACTTAGACAAAAATGTTTTATCTTGTAAGAGACATAAATATAATCAAAGGTACATTCGGACTAAATCCTTTAGACCCCGAACAGCTTCCAGCAGGTTGACAAGTCTTCTGTTTTCATCTGTCACTGGTTGTATGCCTTTTCGGACCACTCCAACTTCCCTTGCCAGGCCGTGTAGATGGCGATCTACCTTCTGTACTTAATCCAGGAAGTCTCGGATGACTGCGTCTCTGGCATTCACCCTTTGTTGTGCTTGCTCCTAATGGAAATGCCACTGTAAACCTCCATCGAAGGGCACTATCTGAAGCTCGCTTGCTTGCTTCTTGAACCCATCTATAATAGCTTCTAACTCATCTATTGTTTTTCCATCTCTCTCATGTTGTTTCTCCAGATCATCCATTCAGATTCTCAAGCATTGGTTTTGATGCTAACTGTCTGCTAAGCGCCTTTGGGCAGTCTTCATCTGTTCCTTACAAGCTCTCTCATCAGGCCATTCGAACTTTCTTTTCAGGCTATGAGCTTCGTCTTTCCAGTATTCAGAAGACACTTTCAACTTGGAGTTATCATTGACTTTATCTTGATACCCATTTCTCAAATCTTCGAGCTCAAAATGGACATTTTTTTGTTCTTTTTCAAGTTTGTCTGCTCGATCTTTCTGAGAGTCGGCATCTAGCTTCCATTGATAGCGCTCAACTTCAAGCTCCTTTATCCTCTGCTTCAGCTTGTTATTTATAGCTTTAAACTCTGTCTTGGCTATCTCAATTTCAGAAGGGACATGCCTGAGATATTCTTCCATGGTCCAGGTGTCCTCACAATCTGGCACCGGGATATTGTCATTTTTTCTCAATCTTCGCCACTCCACATAGTCCGGAGTAAGCATGTTTTTGGCAGCTACAACATCCATCCGGAATACTTTCTTCCATGAATCGACTACTTCATTGATCATCTTCTTATAGTTGTGACCGTGATACTCAAACTCTAATCTAGCTAGTCCGCATGTTGCTGGGACAAACTGACGTGCCCCATACTGTCTAAGTGCTAACAATGGAGCATACCCAACTGCACCCCAAACTCCAAGTAATATCTCGGTCTTGATAGATGAGTGAAGACTTTCATCCACTTCTCTTTTGAAGTTTCTTCATGCCATTTCATGGTGATGAACTCTCTCAAAGGAGAATACGTAGTGCTAAATTGGCGGTAGGAAACCCCATTAGTCTTCCAGAAGTGGCTGTGAATCCAGACTTGAAGGAGCTGAACACATCCAATGAATCTACCTCCGCCAGCTCTTTGGCAATGGTTGAGAGACCGAAAGGTCTCGGCTAAGATGGTTGGTGCTGGGTTGACCCGTTTCGGAAGTTGCTCAAACAGTTCCACCACGGCTGCGTCAATACATCCCAAAATATTCAGAAAAATGATCAAGCCATACAGACCTAGTGCAAAAAGGTCTATAGTCTTCCATTCATCAGGGTGGTCATTCATTAGTTTTCTTATGTGGATCCACTCAATTCCCTGTCCGTTACCTTTGTTTCGGAGTCGGTCAGTCACCCACTTTTCATCAACTCCAGTAATCTTAGCCAGTCTGTTCTTGAAAGAATGACTCTTGATGTGTTTGATGTAGGCTCACTCCAGTTTAATGCTTTCACAGTGCAATAGTTTAGTATACTCCTCGATGGTGGTACCATGTCCTCCTGGTTAAAAGTGAAGCAACTGTATCCCGGGTTCTAGAATCGAACCAAGGCTGTGATTAAGGGCTCATCGATCTTAACATGAAGCAAAAGTGCAATGTCACCATATCGCTGACTGAACTTCTGTTTCCAATCATTCTTTCAACTGCCCCAGATGTCCCGAAGCTCTTGCATGTCGTTCTGCTTTGGGCTAATAGAGGCGTAGCTAACCAGTTCTGACACATAGCTTCCTTGAAGACTATCGCCCTTTTCCTTCTAAGTCTTCTCGGACCATAGTCGTACCTCGAGGTTTTTAATCTCTTGTATTACAACACCTTTATCTATTAATTCAGATTATTTTGTGTAACAAACACCTTTTTAGGGATCAATTGCCTCTTGTTATGATGCAAATGAAGAAAACAAAATAAAAGAGGACAAAATAAAAAAAATTAGTGAGGTAAATCAAAATAATAAAATGAAAAATCCTACCCGACATGATATCTACCCGAACATGCTTAGTATTCCTACTCGGACATGATCTCTATCCCGCATGCTAATTTTAAACAAATCCTAACCGTATATTTGTCTAGTTCGCATGCTTTGAACAGAAAGTAAAGCATGAAATAATTCTGGCATCCTAGGGTTTGAAATGAGGTTTTGGGGTAGGCTCTAATTCTTCAAAGTCTCCCAGTTTAGGTGCTAAAAAATGGTACCCGAGTTCTCCTTGCTGGTGCCCCCTTGGGCTTGCCAGACCCTTAGTCCTAAACCCATCACAGGCTTGTGTGGACTAAGTTAAACTCGAGAGGACACATTCCCTTATGTCTATGCGGAGAATAAATTCACACGAAGACATAAGGTATATGAATCACGAAGGCTACTTGCTAGGCATATGCGGTGAATAAATTCACACGAATGCGTCGCTTTCACCCCCACTTAAAACGAGTTCGGAGCTCGGGTTTAGAGCCTTAAATGAAAAAAGACTTTAAGGGCTGAAATCATTGAGAAAACAGTTAGTACAGCTATTTACTCGAAAAAATATAATCAAAAGTAACCAATAAGGATCGAAATGTTACCTTAAAATTTAAACTTACCCTTTTCGTTAAAAAGAAAACTGAAAATTACCTTAGCCTGACTCACTTGAGAATTCCCCAGCGGAGTCCCCAAGTTGTCACAACCGTCTTTCGGGAATTGGGCTTCGACTTGAAAAATGTGGATTGGAGTCGCCACCGATCATTTATTCCCTATTTCTTACCTGATCTGCGTCTTACCAGAAATATGTCGGGCTCGGGAGTCGGTTACGGTCAAGGAAGGATTAGCACCCTTGAACCGCCCTTTCGGTACTACGTAATTTCCAGTTGTCTTAATTAAGAAAATTGTAATTTTAAATTAAAAGGTAAAATTTGATCATGAATTACTTACCTCTGATTAATTGACGAAAATACCCTTAAAAAGTCATAAGATGTGTTAGAGGGAAAAAATGAATAAATGAAAAAAAATGAAGAATAAAAATAAGTAAAAAAAATAAAAATAAAAGGAAAAATAAATAAATAAATGAAATATTAAAAAATATATATATATATATATAAATGAGTAAAATAGAAAAATAATAATCATTACAATAATGATAGTAATATGAAAATATAATATAATATAAACAAATAAAAAAATCAAAAACAAAAATAAATAAATATATAAATCAAATATAAAAGTATACATGTAATGATAATTGACTTATAAATAAAATATTAAAACATACATATATACGTATAATGATAAAGTAAAAAAAACTAAATAAAGATAATTACAATATATATATATATATGGTAATAATACACTTATAAGTAAAATATTTATATATATATATATATATATATATATAATAATATTAAAAAATAACCAAATGAATATAAATAAATAAAAAATATATGTATATATAATAATAATATATAGTGTAAAAAATCAATTGAAAATCATTTAAAAAAATACGTATATATATTTATATAATGACAATAATGTAAATAATAAATAAATAAAAATATCCATACAATAAATAAAAGGACTAATATAAAGAAAAATAAAGATTGGGGCCAAATGTGAAAGACAATTAACGTTGATATTGCGCATTAGGGGGATAAAAAATGAACATGCCTCGGGGTAGATCTAGGTTCAAAACTTCGAAACCCCACTCATTTTTTGTCATCGGCGCAACCCACGTTTTGGGTTATTCGAACCAAATCTCAAGAAAAATAACGTGCACATGCGAGAAATGAACGAATCAAAAAAAATGCTACCTTTTATTTCCTTTTCGAATCGTTTACAATAGCTTTGCCTTTGTATTTTCCGTGCTTTCCTCTGTATTTTGTCTGTAAATCCTGTGTTACAATAGTGAGTTACAATGGCTATTTATAGTGCTTGTGGATCCTATCTTTAGGAGTTTAAATCATAGTAGAACTCTATCCTGTTTTTAGGAGTTTGAATCCTAGTAAAATTCTATCCTATTTTTAGGAGTTTGAATCCTAGTAGGACGAAAAGGTGTGTTGACAAATAACAAACATGTTAGTAACACATGAAATTCAATAATCCAAGTCTAATCAACTTTATGCAATATCAATTGTTGAAATTAATTGCATGTGCATGAAGCTGTCCAAAAAATGTTATGCATTTGAAAATTTTGATATCAATTGTTAGAGAGATATCATTTTCTTTTTAACCACATGCATAAACATTTATATTTATGTCAAAAATTAAAATTTGTAAAATCAAAGCATTTGAAAAATTGATATCAATTGTTAGAGAGATATCATCTGCATTTAAAACCAATGTTGACCAAAATTTATTATGATGAACAAAAAATTATGAAAATCATTAAAATTTTAAAATGTTCATCATAAAACTTTTTCAACATACATGAGATGAAAAACAATACATAATCATTTAAGATCAAAAACTCATGCACACATAACTAAATGAGCAACCAATTAATCAAAAACAAAAGCATAGGTTACCCATTCCTTTTCAAGTGTGGCTAGAGCATTTAAATGTCTTCACTTTCATCACCATTGCTCCCACACACCTACAAGAGACATTTAAGTAGATTTTGGTATCCAAATTGATTTGGATCCTTGGACGTTAGTTTAATGCTCCTTGTTCCCTTAGGAACCCATACTTGTCTAATTTTAAAAGATTTTATTTTCTTTATAGGACAAGCATGTTCCATATGACCATGAAAATGGCAATGTGAGCATTTTTCCATTTTTAAACATAATGAGTTGTTTTTAGAAATTAATTATTTTTCTTTTGTTAAATTCTCAAGCTTAACTTTCAAATCAAAATTTTCTTTCTCTAAATCATTGATTTTGACTTTTGAAAGCTCTAAATCATTTTTCAAAGATTCATTTTATTTTTCAAAATCAACTTTTGCTTTCAAAATCAAATTATTTTCAAATATAAATTTTGAAATTAATTTATTATATTTGGAATTCATGGTCTCAAATTCCAAATACAACTCATTGTAAGCAACTTGTAACTCATCAAAAGAATAAAAATATAATTCATTTGAGTTATAAGTTACCATTAAATCTTCTCCGATGGACATGAGGCATATGTTAGCTACTTCTTCTTTATCATTGAAGTCATCTTCATCACTTCAAGCTGCCACAAATGTCTTTTTCTTGCTTGATCCCTTCTTCTTTAGGAGGGAACATTCATACTTGACATGCCCCATTCTTTGACAATTGAAGCACATCGGGGGACTCTTCTTCTTGTTCGATTCATGCTTCACTTCCTTGGAAGTCATGAATCTCTTGAATCTTTTAAAAAGCTTGTCCATCTCTTCTTCTTCATCATCGTCTTCATCCACCTCTTTATTTGTATCTTGATTTCTCTCATTGGTGGATTTGAAGGCAATGCCTACCTCATTCTTTTTCTTATTTTGTTTCTCTTCATCTTCTTCATCTTCCTTCACCATCAACTCGTGAGTGAGAAGAGAACCAATAAACTCGTCGAGAGTGAGAAACTTTAGGTTTTTAGCTTCGATAATTGTCGTCTTCTTCGATTGCCAAGACTTTGGAAGAGAATAGCATATGCCACACGAACTTATCATTAGGGGTTACTTCTCCAAATATCTTGACACCATTGACAATCACGAAAAATCTATATGTCATAGCTTTGATGTCTTCATTGGGTTTCATCTTGAAATTCTTATAACTATGGTTGAGAAGACTTATCTTGGTTTCTCTCACTTCCTCAGTTCCTTCATGTATGACTTGGAGCTTGTCTCATATCTTCTTGGCATTGAAACAAAAGGATACTATTCCATATTCATCTGGGCCTAATGCACGAAAGAGAATGTGCATAGCCTTAGCATTGAGTTGGAACTTCTTATTCTCTCCATCACTCCAATAATCCATCTCACTAGGTGGATTGAAGTATCCTTTCATGATTGAGTTCCAAGCTCTTAGATCATTGGCTTGAATGAAGAGAACCATCATATTCTTCCAATAGGCATAATTTGCTCTATTGTAGTAGGATGACTTGTTGACCAGTTTAGAATCTTCAATGTAATAAGAGCCAGAGGTCGAAGGCATATTCTTGACGGTTGTGTTAGGAATCGGTAGAGCTTCTTCCAGAATCGTCTCAAGGATATGAAGTCTTCTAAAGAGTCAAGCTCTGATACCAATTGTTAGGATCTACAAAGAGGCTCAAGTGGACAACCGAAAAATGTGCAAGAGATGTGAATTGACAAATTGTATTTAGGAAGTAAGGAGAAAGAAAATATAGACAATTTTTGCAATACGATTTATAGTTGTTCGACTTCTCAACTAAGTGTACATCCATTATCATAGCTGTTATGTATGGCTCATAAAAAGTCTCGTTGTGGGGTTACGAATTATGTGGGTTGGGGGTGCGGGGGCGTAGCTCCCGCGGTACGGTACAGGGTTGATTTTGTAATTATGTACCAGGGTTTTCTATTATAAATAGAGATGTAACCTAGACCTACAAAGCCGGCGTCGATGGATGAGGAAGATTGGGAAGAATTGCAGCAGCGAGCGGCAGGAACCATACGATTATGCTTGGCGGACGAGGTCATGTATCACGTCATGCATCTATCGTCTCCAGACGAAATTTGGAGGAAGTTGGAAAGTCAGTTTATGTCCAAATCCTTAACGACAAAACTATATCTGAAGCAGCGGCTGTATGGGCTGAAGATGCAGGACGATCACGATTTAGCGCAACACGTGAATGTCTTCAATCAAATCGTTTCTGATCTGGCTCGGCTTGATGTGAAAATTGAGGATGAAGACAGAGCGATGATTCTGTTGTGTTCGTTGCCTCCCTCTTACGAACACATGGTGACTACTCTTACATATGGGAAAGAGACTATCAACGTTGAGAAGATTACTGCAGCCTTGTTGGCTCACAACCAGCGGAAGCAGAATGCAGGGGAAAGCTCTTAAGTCGATAGCTTATATGTCAAGGGTAATCGAGATCGTGGACGGAAGCCAGAGAAGACAGGGTCCGGGAAGCGGAATTCCAGATCCAAATCCAGGGATAAGAAGACGATTCACTGTTACAAGTGCAAGGAGGCGGGACATATGAAGCGAGACTGTCCGAAGTTGAAAAAGCAGACTGATGAGAAGCGTGATGGCTCATCCAAGTCTATGAACGTGGTCGAGGATGATAATTCTGATTGTAGTGAGGGTGATATGCTTTCTATTTCAATGACACAATTGACGGATGCTTGGATTCTTGATTCTGGATGTTCTTATCACATCACGCCAAATAGGGAATGGTTTTCGACATACAGGCCGATTAATTCTGGTTCGGTTTATTTGGGTGATGATCGATGTTGCAATATTGTTGGTATTGGTGATGTCAGAATTAAGATGCACGATGGCTCTGTTCGGACGTTGAGTGGTGTTCGACATATCCCAGACTTGAAGAAGAATTTGATTTCCTTGGGCACTTTGCACAAGAATGGTTTTATCCCTAAGGCTGACGAGGATAGGGAAACCATTCGGATTGTTAAAGGAGCATTGACTGTGATGAAAGGCAAGATGACTGCAGGGAATATCTACAGATTGTTAGGGAGTACCGTTGCAGGTGGAGTTCACTCTGTTGAGTCCTGTGATGATACGACAAAATTGTGGCATATGCGCCTTGCTCATCTTAGTGAACGTGGTATGGCAGAATTACACAAGAGAAACTTGTTGCATGGTGTCAAAAGCTGTAAGCTCGATTTTTGCAAGTATTGTGTTCTTGGTAAACAGACTAAAGTCCGTTTCAAGACTGCGAAACACACAACTCAAGGGATTCTTGATTATATGCATTCTGATGTATGGGGGCCTTCCACGACATCGTCTTTGGGTGGATCTAGGTACTATGTTACTTTTATTGA
This sequence comes from Hibiscus syriacus, assembly GCF_006381635.1. Taxonomy (NCBI): domain Eukaryota; kingdom Viridiplantae; phylum Streptophyta; class Magnoliopsida; order Malvales; family Malvaceae; genus Hibiscus; species Hibiscus syriacus. The sequence goes on along the minus strand of NW_024063392.1, from coordinate 7,224,218 downwards.
TGTTTTTTCACGGAAAGTTTGGGTATATTTTTTGAAACAGAAATCTGAAGTTTTTGAGAAGTTCAAGCTGTGGAAAGCTGAGGTAGAAAACCAAACAGGACGAAAAATCAAGTGTTTGCGGTCTGACAATGGTACGGAGTACACAGATTCACAGTTCCTACAATTCTGTAAGCAGCATGGGATTCAGAGGCATTTTACAGTGCGCAAGACACCACAACAGAATGGTGTTGCGGAACGAATGAACAGGTCGTTGAATGAAAGAGCCAGATGTTTGCGGTTGAATGCGGGGCTTCCCAAACACTTCTGGGCTGAGGCTGTTAACATGGCGTGTTACCTTATCAACAGATCGCCAAGGGCATCGCTGGCTGGGAAAGTTGCAGAAGAGGTATGGACTAGTCATGATGTTAGTTTTGATAACTTACGGATTTTTGGTTGTCCTGCTTAGGTGCATGTACCTGCTGATGAGAGATCCAAACTTGATGCAAAATCGAAGGAGTGCATTTTTCTGGGTTACAAGAAAGGTGTCAAAGGATTCAAGTTCTGGGATCCAGTTGCGAAGAAAGTTGTGATTAGTAGAGATGTCGTTTTTGATGAACAGTCCATGTTGCAGCAGAAGCAAGACACGACAGTGGTGGATTTCGAGCAGTTTCCAGTTGAGAAACCAGAAACTTCTCAACCGACTTCTGGTGGTTCCACTACGGTTGATTTGCAGGATTATAGTCTCGCCAGAGACAGGGTGAGACGGACGAATATAAAGCCTCCGAATAGATTGGGTTTTGAAGACTTGGTATCTTTTGCACTTATTGTTAGCAGTGATGATCCGGTTACTTTTCATGATGCCGTTACTAGTCAGGAAAACGACAAGTGGATGGCAGCCATGGTTGAGGAGATGGAGTCTTTGAATCACAATCGCACATGGGAGTTAGTTCCCCTTCCTGAGGGTAAGAAGCCGATTGGTTGCAAATGGGTGTATAAGAAGAAACCAGTAGTAACAGAAAAAGAGGGGGAGAAGTTCAAGGCTCGTTTGGTAGCGAAGGGTTTTTCACAACAGAAAGGAGTTGATTATGATGAAATCTTTTCTCCTGTGGTCAGGCACACTTCAATCCGAGTAGTACTTGCATTGGTGGCTAGTTGGGATTTGCATTTAGAGCAGATGGATGTTAAAACTGCTTTTTTGCATGGTGATTTAGAGGAGCAGATCTACATGCGGCAACCTGAAGGTTTCACTCAACCTGGAAACGAGCATTTAGTTTGCAGATTGAAGAAATCTTTGTACGGGTTGAAACAGTCTCCGAGACAGTGGTATAAACGGTTTGACTCCTATATGATCAAGATTGGCTACAACCGATGTGAGTATGATTGTTGTGTCTATGTTAAGAGCCTTGATGATGGTTCTTTTATTTTTCTATTACTGTATGTTGATGATATGTTGATTGTTGCGAAGAACATGGATGATGTTATCGGTTTGAAAACTTTATTGAGTCAGGAATTTGATATGAAAGATTTAGGTGCTGCAAAGAAAATTCTTGGAATGGAAATTTGCAGGGACAGAGACTCAAGGAAACTGCGGCTATCTCAACGGGGTTATGTTGAGAAAATGCTAGAAAGATTTGCGATGAGCAGCGCGAAACCAGTTAGCACTCCATTGGCGAATCACTTTAAGCTCTCATCAGAACAGTGTCCTAAGAAAGATAAGGAAGCTGAAGATATGACAAAGGTTCTGTATTCTAATGTTGTTGGCTGCTTGATGTATGCGATGGTATGTACTCGTCCTGATTTAGCTCATGCTGTTAGTCAAGTTTGTAAGTACATGTCTAAACCTGGTAAGCAACATTGGGAAGCAGTCAAGTGGATCTTTCGGTACTTAAAGGGTACTGTGGGACATGGAATTGTTTTTGGGAGTCAGCGGGATAATCCTTTGGTTTTAGGATATGTGGATTCAGACTATGCAGGTGACTTGGATAATAGAAGATCTACGACAGGGTATGTCTTTACTCTTGGTGGAGGGCCTATTTGTTGGAAGTCTACTGTTCAATCTGTTGTGGCTCTATCTACAACTGAAGCTGAGTACATGGCAGCGGCTGAAGCTGCAAAAGAAGCTTTATGGCTTACTGGTTTAGTGAAGGAGTTGGGTGTTCAACAAGGTGGAGTTCAGTTGCTTTGTGATAATCAAAGTGCTATTCACTTGGCTAAGAATCAGGTGTATCATGCTAGAACTAAACATATTGATGTAAGGTTCTACAAGATCAGAGAGTTGGTTGCATCTGGAGAGGTTTTGTTTCAGAAGGTACATACTGATGAGAATGCCGCTGATATATTCACCAAGCCAGTTACGACAGACAAGTTCAAGCATTGTTTGGACTTGTTGAATGTTTCGAGTTGTTAAAGAAGCAAGGTAACCCAACCCACATTGAAGTTTCCAAGGGGCAGGATATTCGCCAAGGTGGAGATTTGTTATGTATGGCTCATAAAAAGTCTCGTTGTGGGGTTACGAATTATGTGGGTTGGGGGTGCGGGGGCGTAGCTCCCGCGGTACGGTACAGGGTTGATTTTGTAATTATGTACCAGGGTTTTCTATTATAAATAGAGATGTAACCTAGACCTAAAATATCATTGAATAAAACTTCTAGCGCCGCCTAGGCACCGAGGACGTAAGCACATTGCCGAACCTCGTAAAATTCTCGTGTTCTTTTGTTTTCTTTACCCGTTTTTCGTCAACAATAGCTCCTCACTAAGAATTTTCCAACAAATCCACTAATTTGTTCTTTCTTTTTCAAGGATCAAGCGTAACATTTACAAACTCCCTAGTTTTTCAATTGACTAAACTAGAACCAATCCCCTTTACAAAAGGTAAAAGGAAGTAACCAAATAAAACCTCTTAAAGGTAGAGTGTTTACAAAATAAAGCTCACAAAAATAAAATATTTACAAGAGAATAGGAATAAAGAGTGAAAGGCTCTTTTCTTGTGTTTGATTGCTTGGATATGTGTTCTAACCCTTCTTCAAGTGTCTTGAACTTGTATTTATATGTTTGAATGAAGTTGTGGTCGTTTATAGCCATTGGGGATGATTTATAGCGGTTTGAGGATGTTTTATCTGCAAAATAAAATTGCCCAATACAGAGGGTATTAGTACTCCTATACTACCTTTGTTATATTTAAATAAAACTAGTCGTTGGGCCTGACGGTATCGATACTAAGCTTATGTTATTGATACTACTATGTAAAGTAGTATCGGTACCCCTTTGGGTATCGGTACTATTTTTGCATTATGGAATTTGAGCAATGTTGGTAGTATCGATACTACCTTGGGATTATTGATACTTCTCTTGCCTTGGGTATCGGTACCACATGAACAGTATCAATATTGTTCGTATAGTATCGATACTGTAAGAACAGTATCGGTACTAAATACGTGAAAATCAATTTTGTGCTTAAATTCACTTTTAATGGACTTTAATTTTTTTTTTTGAAAACTTTAGAAACTTTGAATAAATTCAATTTAAGTCCAAAAATATTTTCTCTTAAATTGTTATATCAAAACATTATAAAACTAGTTTCAACATAATTATTAAGTTAACACTTAAAGATAAAAAAAATTAAAAATAACAAAGTGGTTAACGTTTTCAAATAAAAAATAGAAAGATTCAATGTCAAAAAAATAAATTACAGAAATTATAAAATTTAACTTTTAAAATAATATATAAAAATTTATCTAAAAGTGTATTTAGTAAAAAAAATTGTCCCTAATGCGAATCAAATCAAGACCAGTCTGTTTCAGAATGTTTTCGAAAAGGGAAAAGTGGATTTTCTAGTTTATAAGCAATGTTAAATATTTAAAATTTGATTCAAGATTATAGTTGAAATAGTGATATTTAACCCAATTTTAAAAGTTAAAATTTATAGCTTTTTCTTTAGAATCACTAAAGAAATTATATTTTTATTCTTAATTATTTCATTTTAATTAATTTTTAAATTAATACACATAGATGTATATTATTTATAATTTTTTATTACTGTTTAAATTATTTAACTTTAAATATTTTAATTGATTATAAAAAATAATGCATTTTTATATTTCATAGTATTAATGAATTAAAATAAAATATTTTTATATTTTTATTATAACTTAAGTTGATATATTTTAAATATCATAATATTAATAGGTGTGTACTCTACCTTTAAATCACTTTTATAAAATAAAAAAAAAACTAGTCGCTCTTTCTCCTTCCCCTCTCTTCTTGTTTTTCTTTGAAATTTGTGCTATTTTCTATAGATCAATTCTCTTTTTTCTTCTTTGTTTTGTTTAGCCGACGACGACATCAATTTTGATATTAGTTGTTGACCATCGGTGGTCTTCTCTCTTTTTTAGTTTTATTATGAATATTTGTCTTTATGACATGTTTATCTCTGTCTTTTGGTAGTTTTTGAGTTTAGGGTTTAGGGTGAAAAGTGTCGTATAGTGTCAAATAAATAATCATTAATCTCAAAATAAATCAATAAATGAGAGTATTAAAGAGAACAAGGTTCGATCTATTGGGACTATAGAGCTTCTGGTGTTGAGAGATTTTGATTCTGGTTTAGGCAAAAAAATATAGAAAATAGGGGAATTTTCAATTAAAATATTGAAGTAAAAAATAAATGTTATTGTGAAAAATTAAATCTAGAAAAATAACGAAAATAAAATTTAAACAAGATAAATCAATTGAATAAAATGGCCTCAAGCTTCACTTTGCCTCAGTTAATTTTGATCATTGAAAAAGATTTTACTTCAAGATTCATGTTGGTTACAGTCTATAAGGCCCAACCATTGTAACTTACTTTTCTCTCTCGTAAACTAATATTCCCAAGTCAATCTTTGAAATTCAGTCCTTGTTTGGACTAACTACGACAATCATCGTTAACCAAATTAGTTTAAAGCGTTGGAAAAGACTAACTCCGATTATGTTGTCTCAATGAGAATCGAATCCGATCTCAATTTTCCTTAGCGGACCGTCGCTAAGTGTGTTAATAGGAAGTTGAATTTTCTACAAGCCAATCCTTCCTCCAAACTTTAAGTCAGAACAACATCTAGACCAACGAGCTCTTTTTGAAATGAAAGCGTTAAGACTTTTAAAGAAAAGACAAATTGCCAATCCAAGTTTGCAGAAAATTGAGAATGATATCCAAAGGTATTAATTGCTTTTCAATTCTCACAAAACAAATTAAGTCATCGCTAAGCCAACGACTAAATGATAAAATTAGCTAAGCATGACAAAAATCATAGTTAGGATGTTTTAAAGAAAACAAAGTAAAAACATAAAGTAAGAATGAAAATGAAAAGAAACACTTTTATAAAAATAAAAACCCTAAACAAATTGAATTAAAGGCCATCTCAAGCTTTACCCTAAGTGGTATTTATAGCGTTCTAAAACCCTAAAAAATAAAATGAAATAACTTAAAATAAAATATAAAAACATTCAAATAATAAAATCCTAAATAATAAAGTGATGATTCCCAAATATTCATTTCAAATTCAAATGCAAACTTAAATCCTAAGTAATTTCCACACGGCCATCATTCTAGAAAAATGTTGATTGGATCGCCTTCTGGAAGCTGCTGCTGACTGGACCCTGCTATGTCAGATGTCGTTATGCCCCAAGTTATGCCCATGAGTCCATCATTAATTCTAGAAAATAAAAAACAAACTACAAAACTTCCTCTTTTGACATTGTTTCATGGAAATTAAAGTCATGTATAAAATCAAATAGAAACAACCAAATCAACAATATCAATAAAACAACGAGTAATTATCAATAAAATAATGACAAAATAAACCACTCATCAAATTCCTCCTCACTTATTCAATGCTTGTCCTCAAGCATTCCTTAATCAAATATATCAAAATCTCAATTTACGATCCTTTATCTCACAATATATCTAAGACAACCAAACGAATCAAGATCACAAAAATTATCAAAATCAACTAACAATCAAGTAAAAAGGCATAACTAGGAACAAGTTAAGCAAAACCATAACAAACCAATAATCCATCAATTTCAATTTAGCAAGACTCAATACATCATAAGGTTTCACTCATTTTCGCTCAAAGTGTTTCAGGTAAAAGAAAATACTCAAGCCAAAACTAAACATGACATTATCATAAGCATGTGAATAAATTAAGTCTCTACCACTAAATGAACAAGATGCGTTATTCAAATGGTCTTTAAAAAGATTGTAACATAGCTTAGATCAAGGTAGGAAAAAGGCCAAAATATGGTAAAATATCAAGACAAGAGATACAAAACATATAAGCTCAAGCCACAAAATAAGATAAGGGAAACGTAAGAAGCAAAGTAAATGCAAAGTGTAACAAAAATCAACATCAAAAAACCGATTCCCTTTTTTTAAAAATCATTCCTTTTTTTCTATTTCGTATTTCTTTTTAATTTTTACTTATGTTTGAACCATTTTTTCTTTTTTTTTTTTAGATTTTTTGTGTTCGTGGAATAATGTGGTAAAAGCAAAGAAAGGGTAAAAGCACAAAAATGGTTAACTGGTTATAAATGGGTAGGCATTTGGGTAGAGAAGTGGGTAAATCCTAAGTACCCTTATCCTATTAAAATATCAAGTTAGCATGTAGTCTCAACATGCATTTAATTACAGGTTCTAGAATATCAATATTAAGTTCTAAAAACTCAATCAAAAAAATGAACAGAAATGAAAAGATTGCTCGTTTAAGTAAAAATCTCACAAGAAGTGTAATATTCACTGAGTCGAGTCAAGTACATTTCAACCAAATATTTCATGGGATATCAATCGAAAATTTCAAAAAAACACTAATCATGTCATTTTCACTATTGTATCATGATTCAAATAAAAGTGTGATCAAGAACGCATATGTTTAAAGAAACAAAGCAAGAAACATAATCGAAAATAGAAAATCTCAGCATATCAACCAAAACAACTAAAACCCAAACATATAAACAAGCCAGAGAAAAAAAATACAATTATTATCTACCCTCACTTAAAGTGTATTGTCTCAATACGAAAATTAAAGTGCAAGAGAAAGAATATAGATACTCCATATGTGTAATGACAACCGCGACCGAAACAAAAAATTAAATGATAGTGATGAGGGCAGTTTAGAAAAGAAGCCGATAAAGTACGAATCGATGTCGAAGTTTCCTGCGGAGCCAAAGGGAAGTACCATTAGTAATGGGTAACAAAAGGTAACAAAAGTAAGCTTCTTTATTTATTTCAAATTTTTGATTCGGCAGTGGACGATGGTGTCTACAGTTAATCAACGAAAGGTAGACATCGTCTCCTTGATTTCTTTTATGAACCATTGTGCAAAAATAAGAGTAGTTTGACATAAAGACGGTGTGAAAAAGGTCGGCGAAGGCGATAGCGATGAGAAGACCAGCGAGAGGCAGTGCACCTGGGTAATTAGAACTTGAAAGAGGAAGGGATTATGGAGCGGATGGGGTAAATAAAAAAAAAGTTTTTGAGTTTTAATCTGGAAAGTCTCGTAGGGAGGGGCTATTAAAGGAAAAAAAAAGAGTTAGAATTTAAATTGGAGTGGAAGTTGTGTTTGAGATAAAAAAAAGTGAGGGAAAAGAATTGGTTTAAAGTATAATAAGATAGATAGGTTTTAGATGAAAAATAAAAATAACGAGTGGGGCCCAGGGGTTTTTAATTCACGTGGGGTTAGATGGAATGGTGAAATTTGGGGTAGACTAACGTGCACATGAGAGAAGGTTTGGATTTATGGGTTCTGTTATCAAACACCAAGTTGGGTGTTGGAATTAAAACACAATTCTAATTAAAGGGAAAACAAGTTCATAGGATTGTTTTCTGTACGGCAAATGCCCTCTCTACTAGCCATCGAAAGCTCAACTTTAATCGAACCACCGTAACAGCCGAAATTGTTCGATCAGATAAATACCAAATTACCTAAAAAAATGAAAATAAATATAAAAAAAATGAAGTTCATGGGTTGTCTCCCATTAGAGCTCTTTGTTTAACGTCGTTAAACTCGACGACCTAAATAAGACTACAAGTATTGAGAGAGATATTTCTTCCACTTCATACGTTTTTTCAAGAAATTTCTTATGAGAAATTATACTATCATAATGTTCTTTCATTTTATCCTTGTAGATTCGAACTTTCTAACAAGCATTTATTCGGATATTTCCTAGTTTTAAAACATTGTCCAAAATAATGCCCAACAGTACATCGCCTTTGCCAAAAATATGAGTTCTTAAAATGTTTTAGAAACAACTCTATTTTTGGAGCCTGCAAAATGGAATGTAACAATTTAGTTTTTGAAGGAGTTAAGCACAAATCTGAATCAACAAACGAAATATTTTTGTACTGTCTGGATTCGTTGTCTTTATCCTCCAATTTCCTGCACAAATCATCAAATAAATTAGTTTCCACAAACTCATTTACTAAAGGATAAAAAATATCAATGAAACTAATGTTCACAACATTGTCTGGGTACTTCATCGCATTGTATACGTCAAAATTTAACAACCTCAACATTGAATTCCATAGTAAAAATTCTACTCCTCACACCAATTTTGATATGCGTCATGCTTAGAAAGGTATAAATGATTAAATCATTTACCTTAACCATTATATTCTTCAGGAGTCCTTTGGGATAAATGAAGGATATGTCGGTGAGCTGGATTGTCACTCTTGTTTTCTTCAAAGGATTGACCTAAGTAAGTTGTAGACAAAAAGCGACATAACATTTATAGAAGCACCAATATCACACATAGCATGCTTATTTCCTACCTTATTGATTTTACAAGGTATCACAAACATACCTTGGTCCTTGTACTATGGTGAAAACTTACGTTGAAAAATGGTTGAGATGTCTTTGTCTAAGTTTACCTTCTTATTGTCAGTAATCCTTCTTTTGGTTATGCAGAGATCTTTAAGAATCTAGCATACCTCGACACCTTTCGGATCACCTCAAGGAGCAGTATATTTTTCTCTACTTTCTAGAAAACATCTAGAATTTTTTCTCCTTTGCTTTCTTATCACGTTTTACCAACCTCAATGAGAAGGGAGGTGAAACGACATAGGGGGATGGTGTAGGAGGTGCTTGTAATTTATCTTATTTCTTCTTCTGGGATCTTGCAGCATCTTTCTCTTGGACTTCTGGTGCGACAACAGTACCACTATGAAGGGTAATGGCACTAACGGTTTCTCTGGGTTCGGCTTGGTTTGAGATGGTAACTTCCCCTCCGAATCCAATCGACTCACAGCTTATGCTACTTAACTCATTTATTTTTCAAGCTATTGAAAGTGAACTTCGATCTTGATCTAAAATTTCTCATGGGATAAGCCAAAAATTTGATGATGGACTTCAATAATGATTTCGATGATTTATACAGATGAGGTGGAGGTGGCCTTGGTTGATATGCTTGGTTTGGTATCGGGTTTTGTTCATAGCTAAAGTTTGGATTATTCTTGCATCATGGATTATAGGTATTAACGTAAGGGTTATAAGGCCTCTAGGGAGGTCCCAAAAAATTACCCACTACATTTACTTTTGCGCCAACATCTTCTTGTAACATTAAGTAGTAGTCTATTTGATGGTCTAACATTATGTATATTTCGCATAGTCTGATTGTTCTAATTTTACATGAAACAAGAGAATTAACCACATCAGTCAATTTATCGATCTTATTTTCCAAAGTAAATGTACTTATCTTGTGAACCTGTAGAGTGAGTTCATTAGGAGGGCAATACCGTTGAGAGTTGGCAGCCATTGTAGAAATAAAATCTCTAACTACATTCAGAGTCATGTTCATTAGAGCTCATCCACTAGTAGTATTGACCATCTTCATCTCCAAAGGAAGCAAGCCTTCGTAGAAGTACTAGAGAAGAGTCGGCTCAGTTAATTCATGTTATGGACAACTAGCGTAGAGCTTCTTGAATCATTTCCAATAGTCATAAGTGACTCTCTGTCTTTTTTTGGGATTCCTTGGATGCTTCTTCTTAATTCACTCGCCTTTACCACAAGAAAAAACATGTCAAGAAAAAGATGAGTCATGTCAAGCCATGTTGTAACAAAATTGGGAGGTAAGTAAAATAATCATTCCATAGCCAAATCAGCTAAGGAAAAAGGGTAAATGCGAAGTTTAATCTGATCCTCAAATACTCTCTGGGTTTCATGCTTGAAGAGACAATGTGGAATTCAGTGAGATACTTGCTTGGATTCTCACTTGGCAAATCATGAAAGGTCCGAAAAAGGTGAATTAAACCCGTTTTAAGATGGAATGGAGTTTCCCCATGAGGAAGGTGATACATAATGGTATTTGTACTACAGTATTCACAAATAATTCTCAGATTATTAGATCAGCCATTAGAATTGTTTCTTCTAGCATAACATATGTATTAGTGTCGGAGGTGGTGTTAAGTACTGGATCTGGGCGTTGTTCTTATTGTTATCGCCATTGTCTCTTTTTTTGAAGTGTTTTTCCATGTATTCTACGAGCTAGTGCTTTGATATTTGGTTCACAATATACTTGTTCTCCAAGATTTTTCATGGTCATAAATGAAAACAAATCTTAATCAGTAACTTTGCCGAAGTACCTAGTAGCAATGCTATTTTTCCAAGCAACGTATATTTTCAAATAAATAATCCTTAATCTCAAAATAAATAAATAAATGAGTGTAGTAAAGAAAAGAAAGGTCGATCCATTGGGACTAAGGAGCTTCTGATGTTGAGAGGTTTTGATTCTAGTTTAGGCGAAAAAGTAAAGAAAATTGGGGGAATTTAAATTGAAAGATTAAAGTAAAATAAATGTAAAAATAAAAGAAATTGTGAAAAATTAAATCTAGAAAAACAAAAAAGTAAAATTTAGAAAATAAAATCAATTGAATAAAATAACCTCAAGCTTCACTTTGCCTCAATTCATTTCGATCATTGAAAGAGATTTTACTTCGAAATTCATATGTTGGTTATAGTCTACAAGGCCCAACCCTTATAACATATTTTCTCTTTGGTAAACTGATATTCCTAAGTCAATCTTTAACATTTAGTCCTTGTTTGGACTAACTACAACAATCATTGTTAGCACGAAATCAGTTTAAAGCACTAGAAAAGTCTGATTCGGATTACATTGTCTCAATGATAATTGATTGCAATCACAATTTCCCTTAGCAGACTGCTGCTAAGAATGTTCATATGAAGTCAAATTCGCTACAAGTTGGTCTTTAATCCCAACTTTAAATCAAAACAATATCCAGATGAACGAGCTCTTTCTGAAAAGAAAGCGTTAAGGTTTTTAAAGGAAATGTCGATTTTCAATCCAAGTTTATAGAAAATTGAGAATGATATCTGAAGGTATTAAATGCTTTTTAATTCTCACGAAACTAATTGAGTCATCGCTAAGCCATCGGCTAAATGAGAAAATTAGCTAAGCATGTCAGAAATCATACTTAATATGTTTTAAAGAAAACAAAGTAAAAACGTAAAGTGAGAATGAAAATATAAAGAAAAACTTTTATAAAAATAAAAACCCTAAAACAAACTGAATTTAAATATATCTCAAGCTTTACCCTAAGGGGTATTTATAGTTTTTTTAAAATAATAAAAAAATAAAATGAAATGACTAAGGATGAAATCTAAAAACATTCAAATAATAAAATCCTAAATAATAAAGTGCCCCAAATATTTTGAATTCAAATGCAAACTTAAATCCTAAGTTATTTTCGCACGTCCATCCTTATAGAGAATACTGACTAGTCACTAGATCACCTTATGAAAGCTACAGTTGAGTGGATCGCTAGAATTTTCCACGTCGAACCCATGAGTCTAGCCTTAATTCCAGAAAACAAAAAATAAATTGCAAAACTTTCTCTTTTGATGCTATTTCCTAGAAATTGAAGTCATGTATAAAATTGAGTAGAAACAACCCAAATAAGCAATATCAATGAAACAACAAAGAGTAACTATCAACAAAATTATGGAAAAATAAATCATTCATCAAAGGGGAACTCAAAGAGCTTATTGACAAAAACGGGCTTATTGGAGAGAGATCTAGAGTGGATTGGCTCAAGAAGGTAGACATGAATATATCTTTCTTTCATACCATAGCTAATTGGCGAAAGAAAAAGAATTGGATTGTAGGATTGATTGTTAGAATAAATGGTTAATTCGAGATAAAATAATAATGATAAATAAATATTATTTATGATTGAACAAAGCAAAATAAATAAAGAATTCAAATAGAGGAACGTGATTTGTTTACTAGTATGTAGACACGGAATCAAATGAGTAGAGTACGATAAACTGAAGAAGGATTTTTGTTGAGGCATGTATGAACAGTTTCCTTAAGACAGATTCGTCCTCTCCTCGGTGCTTTGAGTAACGTTGGACGTCGGTCTCCCAGGATACAACAACAAACGATCACAACAGTAAGCACAACCGTAGTGATCAGTCGAACAGAATCTTGCCTTTCTCTATCACCGGAAAGAACGAATATGGAAGGAATTTCTAAGAGTTTTCCTATTCCAATGTTTTTGGGAATTGTCTAAGATTGAGTCTTAACTAACCTATTTATAGAAGATATGAAATTAATCAAAAGGTTATGACCTTTTGATGAAGAGATTTGTTGAAAAGCTAATAGATATAATTGAATTGATACAATTTTATACCAAATAATAAGTCTGTTCACCAAGTGACATAACTTATTATTAAATGACATCAATTTTTTTCAATTATTTATTACTTTTTCCAATAATCCCCCACATGAATGAAATTGATGATTTCAAACACTGACTCGATATGGTGATAGATTCTACGTTCGATAATTGCATAGGATAGGTAGACGTCCCCCTTTGAACCTTCCCTTGTGAAAATATGTTTACATTACTGGTTGTCCAGTAGACATGATGTCCTTGAACTGTCCTGCCGTTGGTGTAAACGATGGCATATCTCACACAAATATCTCACTGACAAGAATTTGGTTCTCATGGTTATTGCCATATAGCCGTTGACATCTCCTGGTTCTGCAAGAGTTTAGAGAACTATGCCCCAATAGTCTTTTTGAAGCGGCTCTACTTCACTCTCACACAGGTGACTTATGTTGTTCGGCTCACCGAAACACATAGTGGTCATTAAAAGCATTGATTAACCTTTTCCACATTTTAGTCACTGTTTTCATCATAGGAATGGACTTGGGGATAAGAACCCCCACAGTGACCTCACAAGGTCTATGAAAGTAGGTTGTTCCATTGAACTTAGATATTGGGATCTCCAGTCAACTAAGTTGGGTTTTTCTTCACATAGTGCCTTAAATATTAATGTGCTTTAGTCACATTCCTTTCTATGTTTATCAAATTGATCTCTATTCAACTCATTGTTTAGTGGATCCAAAATGTTATCTTTTGATCTTACAAAATCAATATAGATAACTCTAGTTGAGATCAATTGCTTAATAATATTATGTCGATGACATATGTGTCTCGACTTACCATTATACTTATACAAGGCACCCCCACACTTTGATGTAGCTGTAGGAATTTTTTCTACATTTCCATAATTCATATGGTGTCTTACCTATTTTCTTGTAAGTTACCTTAATTATAGGAACTTTGTTAATAAAATAGCTTCCTCCACTTGTTTTGGGACAACTCAGAACATGGCCAAATGTCATTCATAATTCTTTAGCAATCTTATGGATACTATACACTTCATATGGTGTATATGACAATCCATTCAATTAAGATGTAATTATGACATAGAAACTTAGAATGCTTTCAAGCTTTAATGACAACAATGTCTATCTTATCCTCTCTATGAATAAGAGGATCATCTTATATTTGATCATATTCAACATGATTAAATATAACATCTTATGTCGCTATGTCTTAAAATTATATCCATGAATTTCACATGCTTCTCGTTGTGGCTCACAACCGCTGACATCGTTGAATTTTATTCAAAGTCTGAATAGGAATCAACATTTCAAATCACGAGTTAGGTGATTCAATGGGGTTACCATTATTTTGTTTAAAACACATAACCATAATTTGTAAATATTTCAACAATAAATTGAAAGTTAATTCAATTTATTTTACCATTTGTTTCTGTTAAACAACAAAATTTAATTAGAAATTAAATTTCTAAAACAAAATTTGTAACAATGTTGTTACCTCCAAACGATTTCTGTTATCAACAGTAAATCAAATAAATTTTGTTGAACAACAGGATTAAAATCCTGAAACAGAATTATAGGTCTGATCACAGACATGTCATAATTTCGTTCGGTACCTTAATTATCATAACGAATTTTAGTCAAAACTAAAATCCAACAATTGAATAATTTCTGTTAAATGGCGGGAATTTAGTAAAACTAAACCCGAAACAGAAATTCACAATCAACACTATTTTGTTGAATTCGTTAAATATCAGGATTTAAAACTAAAATCCAACAATTAAGTAATTTCTGTTAAACGGCGGGAATTTAGTAAAATTAATATCCCGAAACAGAAATTCATTATCAACATTGTTTTGTTGAATATATTAAACATTAAGATTGAGTATAACTAAAAACCCAAACATAAGTACAATCTTTTAATAAAATATTATTAAAAGGAAATACTGAAAATTTCTTACTCCTTGAATTCTTGATCGCATTTCACCGAATAATCCTTGATTAAAATAAAAGCCTCGTGCGCTAACTGAATCACCAAGGCTTGTCCGTGGTTTTGAAACTTTGAACCACGAGGAATTCTAGGTGAAAACTTGTCCATTTTCTCTCATTCTCGTCGAAGATCGACTTTGAATTTTCATCCAAGAAATTATGATTACTGTTCATTTTCTCACTAAACAAATCCTTAGCATCAACAAACATAATTTTTCCGCTCGTACATTTTCGTGTCGTTTATAATCTGTTTGACTTGTAGACAAATCAAAAATAAGAGTGTAGTGCATGGTTTATAAGCAAATCAAAATAAAAGTACTTCACTGCACATAAGTCAGTGGGAATGTATCTCCAAGAAGTCTCAATCTTAGTTTATCGTGTTCAAAGTTTCAAGGCAGTAATGGTAAATATTAATCAATAAAGAAAAAGCAGTACATGCGTACCCATTTAAACGCCACCCAAACATTGCAACTCATTAATTTTGATCGAAATCATGTCTTGATGATACCGGTTGGGTCATGCCTCTTGCTTCATATATTTGTTAGTTGTGTTTATTGGATACAATACAACTTATTCCCACTATTTGTACCATTCTTTGGATGGACACCAATTGCATCCTTGATGGACACGTGAAAACTAGAGAAACTTTGTCCAAACGCAGAGCCATCACCATATCCCAACCACAACGGTCAATAGGGTCGAATTGTGTTAATGGAACATGCAACCCTTCATTTGTTTCGTCTTGGATTTTAAACAAAATCCATTCATAATGACAATCTGCTAGGCTTAAACTCAAATTAAATAATTCATTAGTACATCTCGAATTAAAATAAGAAATAATTTGTCTTAAAATTGTTAGAATAAATAGTTAATTCGAGATAAAATAATAATAATAAATAAATATTATTTATGATTGAACAAAGCAAAATAAATAAAGAATTAAAATAGAGGAACGTGATTTGTTTACTAGTGTGTAGACACGGAATCAGATGAGTAGAGTATGATAAACCGAAGAAAGATTTTTGTTGAGGCATGTATGAACAGTTTCCTTAAGACAGATTCGTCCTCTCCTCGGTGCTTTGAGTAACGTTGGACGTCGGTCTCCCAGGATACAACAACAAACGATCACAACAGTAAGCACAACCGTAGTGATCAGTCGAACACAATCTTGCCTTTCTCTATCACCGGAAAGAACGAATATGGAAAGAACCAATGTTTTTGGGAATTGTCTAAGATTGAGCCTTAACTAACCTATTTATAGAAGATAGGAATTTCAAAGCAAAGTATTTCCCTAATTCATTCTTTATTGAAGCCAAATTAGGGGATAAGGCATCCTATGCTTTGACTAATCTATTCAAAGCAAAAGAATCCTTCAAAGATGATTTGTTTTAGAGGATTGGTTTTAAGGGAGATACCAGAATATTCCTTGATAAGTGGGGTATGCATCCCCAATCAATTGGACATGTTCTTATCGGGATAATAAGGATTCTCCTCTTAAATATGTTGACTTTATGCTCTCAAATCCTCCCAAATGGGACGAACCAAAGATCTAGTAAGTGCTCAACCCGAAGATTCGAACAGAGTCCTAAAATCTCTCTTTCCCCCACCCAATAATATAGATTGATTCGGAGTCATCATAATACTGGGTGCTAGTCAGCGAAGTCAGGGTACAACTGGCTTCTTCTTCAGAAAGGATTCCCAACTGAACAGGGAAAGATATAGAAATCACTCAGTAAACTGCCTACCTTGCCCAAAATAAAAATCTTCAAATGAAGAGTGTGTTATGAGATAATCCCTATAGGAGAAAAATCAAGAAGGCCCGATTGTATGAGGGGATATTTCCCTTATGTGGTAATAAACTACAAAAAATTATTCTGCTCCCAAGGACTACACTAAGACTCGTGTTGTCTTCCAAATCTCAGGGCTTAAATCTTCAATTATTGATTGGTAAAAGAACTCCTGTAAGGATTGGCTGGAATGAGTAGCTTCTCATATGGACTTGGACAGACTCTTCAAGCTCCTCGTGCTTCTATGGAACATGTGGAACCCAATGAACAAATGGCTGCATGACGAAGAGATGCAAGATGATAGGGAATTGGCGATCGCTGCTTGGGGCTATGTGTAGAATTCGTTAAAGCCAATTTATGCAGAAATTTCAACACTCCTCATCAAAGTTCGATAAAGTCGCCCATTTGGAGTCTTCCTAAGCCAAATTCTGTAAAGATTAATGTTGATAGGGTTTTTAACGTAACAAAAGCCACATCTGTAATAGGTGTCGTTGCTAGCTAGACATCCCAACGGGATTATACTTGGGGGCATGTGATGTCAAATTAACCCACCCTTCACGGCGGAATCAACGGAAGTATTAGCCTTCAGACAAGGGAAGTTCACAATTTAGAATGGTTGGATGGACATAATTATTGAAGGCGGTTCAATTTTCATAGTGAACCGACTTTCCAATTAAAGTGAAGACGATTCAACTATTGGATTGTTTCCCAAAGAAGCACATGCTATTCTGAACAGGAATTTAAGACCTTAAAGTGTTTTACGTTAACTATGAAGTGAATCGAGTTGCTCATCCCTAGTGTAATGGGCTATGTCGAGACCCAATTCGTATTATTTTTACTCTGAAGAACATGATTGCAGTAAATTTGTTGTTATATTGGAATATAATGAATTTCCTCTTTTAAAAAAAATAATGAACTAACCAGGAATATGTATGTTGAAAAAAACATATTATATTATTAAAGAAAAATCTTATATTTAATTTTAAAAAATATAACTAGATAATTTTTACAATTTGAAAATAAATATAAATTTTATATAAAAATAATTAATCAAGAGTAATGATACCAAAGAGTTTCCCCGTGATTTTATTATCGATTAAAATAAGATCAAAATGATTTGAAGTCAATTTACTCACACCACGATCGACAGCCAATCAATATTATACAATTTGAGAAGTAAATGTAATTATAAGATTTTGTGGTCTTCCCTTTCGGACAAGTCAATCCACTTCATGTGGTCCTACTTCATCACGTTCATTAAACAAAAAATGAAAAAAAAATCAAAGCAATATCTAAAGATAAAGAGTCATTTTACCTACTACACAACATTTCATGTGGTTG
The DNA here is from genome assembly GCF_006381635.1 of Hibiscus syriacus. Taxonomy (NCBI): domain Eukaryota; kingdom Viridiplantae; phylum Streptophyta; class Magnoliopsida; order Malvales; family Malvaceae; genus Hibiscus; species Hibiscus syriacus. The sequence goes on along the minus strand of NW_024063392.1, from coordinate 7,206,444 downwards.
GATTCGTGATATAACGTTTCTCATATCTTCACTTATTAACGGAATAGGACAACGACTGGTTTTAGGTTATTGATGGATGTATGGTTTATAGCTACGACGAAACTTATGAAGTCGATTATGGCATTTACTCTAAAGAGTGACACAAGTTTAATTCCAGTTGAAATCTAGAAGAACTTGTTAATGTTTAATATTGAAAAATATGGTTAAAGAAAATTTTAATGATCCCCTCTTGATTTAGTTTTATTTTTTTATATATTACTGGGTGATAAAATTTAGATTTGGTATTGAGAGTTATGAAGCACTGGGACGGTGAAGGAACCCCGTTTCAAGTATTTGATATGTTTCTGGGATGGTGAAGGAACCCCGTTTCAAGTACTTGATATGTTCCCGGCACGGGTACAGTTAAGATGTGTACCGGGGACATGCCACGGTGATGGGGTACGGTTGAACGAATTCAGGGACATTCAATGCTAACTTGAAGACGTTTCAGGGATGACATGTGACTATTACATGCGTCTCCATGGGTAATTTTGACATTTTAATTAAAAAAATATTATAAAAAAACCTAATGTAGTGTTGAATATGTTCTTGAAGTTAAACAAAACCATCTCATTTGTTTTCTTAATCGCCGATTGGAGAGGAAAAGAGGCCACCGCCGCCAAGATAATTATACTCTGGCGCGTTCGAAACTTTAGACTTTATTTCCAGGTATGTTTTCTTCTTTTCCATATAACTTTTTTCATCCATTTCTCTTTGATTTTTCCTCTACTTTCCCATTTAGGATTGGTGGTCTCTTGTGTTAAAAAAATTACAAGCTAGCCTAATTGTTAAACTATTGGTGGATAAAATTACATGGTTTGGGTTGATTACAATCAATGTAGTCTAGGAGCGGTTCCTTGGGTGGATAAAATTACATGGTTTGTGTTAAAAAAATTGCAAGCTAATTGTTGTATTGTTTTTATTTTTTTTTACTTTGGATCTGTGATTTAAAGTTTATTTGGTTTCGTTAAGGGCTCTAATACGGTTCAATAATGTAGCAAGAAGCTGTTGGAATTTACATTTTCTAAATGTTCTATGGGTTTAATTGTTTTGAATCTCCGTGTGTTGATTTTTTTAGCTTAAAATGTGTGTAAAAAATAGTATATTGAGGCAATAGTAGAGTTAATAAGGTTTGTAGATTGTTTAATTCCATTAAATTGATGCATGATCTTTTAACTCAATTGATTTTCTTTTGTTTAATGTAAACATATCAATTCAATATAAATATGACATCTCAAAGTGGTAGTGAGACTGAAAGTGCTAATGGGAGTGAGTTAACTTCATCATCCCAAAATGAAAATTTATCTCCATTGTGGGATTATGTGACAAAGATAGAAAAATGGAGAACTATTGGAGAAACTCGGAATTACTAATTTAACATTTGCGGTGAAACTCGAAATGGAAGTTATACTAGGATAAAGGCACATTTGCTTCAAATTTATCTCAAGTTAGTGTTGAGATTGATTCTTCTTCTAAGAAGAGAAAACTAGCTTGTAACCTCTTTCTAGATCATTTGACATGAATGCTAGGACCCAATTAGATGACGAAATTGCAAGAATGTTCTACACCAATGGTTTACCCTTTAATCTTGCTAGAAAACCTCATTATCTTATGGCTCTCACTTTTGCTGCAACTCATAATATACATGGTTATGTTCCCCCAGTTATAATAAATTGTGAACCACATTGCTCCAACAAGAAAAAAATAACTTTGATAAACTCTTGCAACCGATTAAAACAACATGGCAAGAAAAAGGTTTGACTATTGTGTGTGATGGTTGAAGTGATCCAACAAGAAAGACTTTCATTAATTTCATGGCTACTTCTGGAATTGGGCATATGTTTCTTAAAGCTGTGAATTGCTTTGGTGAAGTCAAAAAAAAGTTTTTCATTATCATTTTGATGAAATAATTGATTGATGAAGTGAGTCACCGAAATATGGTGCAGATTATTACTAAAAAGTAGCTAAATACATGGGTGCATGAGAGATTATTGAGAGCATGTATCCTCATATTTATTGGACATCGTGTGTTGTACATACACTTAATATTATCTTGAAGAACATTTGTTCGACAAAAAATATCGAGGGAAATGAGAAAACATATGACTTGTGCTATTGGAATTCATAGGGGTGGAGTACAAATCAAGAATTTTATCATGAACCAAAACATGAGATTGGTAATCTTCCAAAGATTTAGTCCTCTTAAGTTACTTTCAGTTATCGATAATCATTTTACTTCTATCATTGTGATGCTTAAGATGTTTAAGCTCATCAAGCATAGACTTCAAGCAATGGTCATAAGTGATGAATGAAATTCTTATAGAGAGGATAGCACGGGGAAAGAAAACTTTGTGAAGAAAAGCTTGTAAGTGATGATTGGTGGGATAAAGTAGCTTACATCATTGATTTCACAAAGCTCATCTATGACATCCTTAGAGTATGTGACACTGATAAGTCATGTATTCATTTGGTATATAAGATTGTGAGATTCCATGATGAAGAAAATGAAGTGTAAAATTTACAAGAAGGAAAAACGATCTCTTTCGGACTTCAATCCTTTTTATCATATTGTTTATGAGATTCTTGTTGCTTGTTTGATAAAAAGTTATACTCCTCTTCATTGTCTAGCTAACTCACTAAATACAAGGTATATAACTTTGTTAGTTTTGAATTTTATATTCTCAAATCCTAATTTTTTTTATATATGTTTAATTTTCTTTTTAACATGTTGAAGGTTTTATAGTGATGGTTGGCTAACCGAGGATCCTATTAGAGTTGAGGTGGTGAAATATCTCAAGAGAATGGAGTGTTTTCGAAGTTTATTTCCAAATGATGATGATTATGAAAAATTATTGGATAAATATGCTTGTTTCTCACTTTAGAGTGAGCCTTTTGAAGAATTTATTTCTCTTACAAATAGGTATTCTTCGGATCTGAAAAGTTGATGGGAAAACTTTGATGCTTAAACTTCATTGCTCCAATCTTTGGATTTCAAAGTTCTTGGAGAACCTACTTCATCCTCTTGTTGTAAAAGAAATTGGAGTACTTATTCCTTTATCCACTCATTTAAGAGGAATAAGTTAAAAGCCAAAGATTTAATTTACATCCACTACAATATTCGTCTTTAATCAGGGAGTTATATTCAATACGTGGATGAGTAACCCAAGATGTGAGATGTTAGTGGAGATGTTTTTGATTCATAGGGAGATGTTGGATATTTAGAGTTTATCGAACTCTAATTTGATAAGCCTAATTTACAGAGTGAGTTAATCTCGGAAGATTTTAACAATGTTTGATTTGTGTTGTTTAATATTGTTCTAGACTTAATATTGTCGTTTAAGTCTTGAGATTTGACACTTTAATATTATGGGTTTTTATGATTGTTTTAGGCTTAATAATATGGTTTGTTTATGGATTTTATTGCTCTATAGTTAATATTGTGGCTTGTTGACTTCGTCAACTATTTAGCGAGTGGTATGTTGCCACGTGATCTTAATTACCAAGGAAGAAAAAAAAATTCATGAGAGATGTTAGACAATATCATTGGGAAGAGCCATACTTGTCCAAGAATTGCAATGATCAAATTCTAAGGAGATGTGTCCCTGAATGCGAACTGTGAAGCATTCATCATCACTACCACAGTGCCCCTTATGGAAGTCATTCTGGTGGAATGCGTACAGTAGAAAAAGTCTTGAAATGTGGTTATTATTGGCCTTCGCTGTTCAAGGATGCTAATGAGTATGTTAAGCAACATGATCACTGCTAACGAACATGCAACATTTCTTGATGCAATGAAATGTTGATGAAGCCTATTTTAGAGATTGAACTATTTGATATTTGGGGGTTGGATTTCATGGGGCCATACCCTTCATCATGTGGGAACTTTTATTATCTTGTTCCAGTTGATTATGTCTCAAAATGGGTGGAAGATCTAGCATTGCCAGCCAGAAATGCTAAAGCGGCTCTTTGATTCCTCCACAAAAACATATTCACTCATTTTAGAATAACTCGCGCTTTTATTAGTGATGAAGGTTCTCAGTTCATTGGAACACAAGTTACTACAGCATTGAATCGGTATGGTGTCAAGCATCAGATTGCTACAACATATCATGCACAAACCAATGGCCAAACTGAAGTATCAAACCATGAGATCAAGCAAATTCTTAAAAAGGTAGTTAATCATTCACGAAAGTATTGGTCTCAACACCTTAAGAAAGCATTGTGGGCTTATAGGACAGCATATAAAACACCACTCGGCATGTCTCCCTATCACCTTGTATATGGCAAAGCTTTCCACTTAACAGTGGAGCGGGAGCATAAAGCTATGTGTGCATTAAAGAAGTTAAATTTTGATCTAGATGCTAAGGGGGAAATGGTGTTGGATCTTAATGAATTAGAAGAGCTCCGAAATGATGCTTACGAGAGTTATTGAATTTACAAAGTAAGCAAGAAGTTGCATGACAAACATATCATGCCACAGTAATTCATTTTTGGACAATAAGTCTTGCTATTTAACTCTCGATTGAAGCTATTTCGTGGGAAATTATGATATCGGTGGTTGAGACCATTTGAAGTATTTTTCCCTATGGATTCGTGCTATTAAAGAACTTGGTGTATGTAAGCACATTCAAAGTTAATGGGCTGCATTTGGAGCATTATTGCCAACAAAAAAGCCTTCACATTGCTTCTATCACACTAAAAGAACCCCCTTCATTTTAATTTCTTTTATTATTGGTACAAGATTTTTCTACAACATTGTTGTTTTTCTCCTATTCTAGGCATGACCTCAACTATGCAACAATCCTTGGCCTTTTGTATACAGAATGCTACTAGGAATGTTGCAGCAATGGCCAGTTGGAAGGTGATTTTTCAAAGGTACAAAGTAACTGTGAGTTGTACCTCACTTTATCTTCTCCAATTTTAACCGCCCAAATTAGCCAATTAAAATCGTTCATCTTAAGAACAAATCCTGGTGGCGTTGGACAAATCCCAAACCTATCTCTCCAGCATCTTCCCCCATTATTGCATTGATACTTAAGTCTTTAATGGAATCCTCTAAAACCGATGTGGATGTCTTTGATTTTCCTTCAAGTACATAGCCTCCAAACATAAAGTGGAGGGAAGAACATCTGCTCCCATTGAACCTCCTCTCCAGTCGATCTTTCCCTTCTATTTTCTTGACTCCTCTAGATCTCCTTCATTTGATGATGGCCTGAACGATATCTTTGACCAAAATGATCCAATTTGGTGATGGGGCAAATGAGGTCAATTCTTCCCTGCAAGCTCTTACCAATACAACTTCCTATCATGGAACCTCTTTCTAAAGTTAGCTTAATCCCCATCTTAGTACACTTTGAAAGTCAGGGTTTAAGAATTTTTCCTTATTTCGTCAAAAAGGTGACATTAAAAAATTTTAGTCAACAAAATTAGCTTTCCATATCTTCCTCATCCACGACAATATAAGGAGTGTCAGTAGACACAATTTCCACTGTATCTTCTTTAGCATAAATTGTTACAAGGGTTTCGTTGATGATGACTTCTAACAGTGTCGGTGGTACAAATTCAGCTTGATGAATCCAAGGCCTTCCGAAAAGGCAATTGTATGAAGGCATGGTATTCATCACAATGAACTCTACGTTATATGTGGCGAGCCTGATAGTTAACAGTATCTCAATCTTACCAATCTACTTTTTTATGCCATCAAATTCTCGTATTATAGTCTTGCATTCTCTCACATACGAGTTATCCATAAGAAGCCTTTTGAGAGTTACTAAAGGCATAACATTGAGTGCCAAGTTATTGTTAACCAAAACACTAGGTAAAGCATGCCCCTTGAAATGAGTAATGATGTGTAAAGCCTTGGCCTTCCCTCTACCTTTGGATGGAATCTCATTATCAGAGAATGAGATAAAGTTATTAGCCTGAATATTGCAAACCAAATTATCTAACTTGTTAACTTGTATGTCCTTCTGTACGAACGTCTGGTTTAGAACTTTCAATAGTGTCTCTTAGTGAGATTTTGAGCTCAAGAATAATACCAACATTGAGGTACAAGCGGACAATTTGTTTAATTGATGTAAAATACTTTATTCACTGTGTTTCAAGAATTTTAGGAACTCAACAGCTTCACTTTCCTTCACAGGTTCATGGTAAAATGCCCCACTTCATTGATTTTTTTTCAGCTTCTACTTTACATCCATACTTCCAAGGTACTTGTTTATTGTTTTTGTATAAGAAAGGTCTTAGGGTCGTGATTACCACTTTTTTGGTGGCTTCTCCACCATCTTTGCCTTAGGTGTGATTATCAAAGAAAATTAACGCCATACCCTTTTCAGATGAATCTCTCATCACATAGATGTATGTCTCTAAATGTTTCTCATCTTTATCATAATATTCTAGCTTTTTTCATACATAATCTGTTGGACAAAAGCTCTAAACTCATAACACTCTTGGATATTGTACCCTTCCTAATTGTGATAGTGACTTAATTCCCATTCTTGCATTCTTTGGCTTCAAGACATGAAGTAAGTAATCATGCCTTCACCATATGTTTCCATACCTAGATGAGTGGAGACATCACCTCGGAGAAATGAACCTTGATCTTCTTTACTCCCTCTTCAGCTACCGCATTAACCACTTCTTCCCCATGATTAGTTAAATGGTTTTGAGCAATATTGAGCATCTCTGGATTATTGAAATGAATCCAGTTTTTGTTTCATAATATTTGAAAAATCCTTTTAAAAGCAAGACAATTTTCGATAGAATACTTGAAGGCACCGACATGGTATTCAAATTGTACCATTTAGGGTATGTCATTTTCATGGCTTCCATGAGGTACGATGATACCACATTTGTATCATAGAGCTTTTGAAACAATTATTGGCAGTTCATTGGGGTGGGGTCAAACTGCTCTCTTTCTCTTTCCTTCCTTGGTTCTCTCGAGTCTTACCTTGAGGGTTTTGAGGATGTAACTATAGTTAAAACGGTGAAACCCTTTCCTAAATTATATGATCTTACATTATTAATCTCTCCCTTCTTTTTCTTCATAACCGACCTCCTGTGGGATTCACTCCCTTCGATCTTCCCTTGTTTTGTTACACCTCATACCCGGTCTAGTAGATAGCTCAGATACCTAAACACACATTAGGTTCTGATCATGTTAGACAAAATAAAATCTTACATCATGTGCACTATGCAAAAGCATTCAAAATTTAAAACATACAGCATACAACATGTGGTAGCTGACAAACAATAATGTTCCAATCATAATTAAAACATTGAAAGCGTTGCAAGTTCCAAGTGATTAATTAAACAGTGGTAAAACGATCATTTCACATAACCAAATAAATCAAAGGTGAATAATCGAATCATGGTTACCATTACTTATTATTAATCCTTAATTAGTGACATGCAAATTTGCAGATTAATCGGACATCAACCAAGGACCTAATTGATCATACTATTCTAAGGACTAAAACGTAAACAATTTAAAAGTTACAAACCATCAACAAACATGCAATTGACACTTCCATTATGTAATTAGATATAATTAAGAGTGAAAATTCAAGTCTCTTCAAATTTCGAGTTAATGTCTAATATTAACTAACAGATCATTTTTAGGATCATTTTGAACCTATACAAACACCCTAGGGTCAAACTAAGACCTAAAAATACTTATAACCTTTAATGAATGTAATTTTACCATTTTTCATCGAACACGCAAACAAGGGATCAATCCTTTGTAAAATAGAAAGTTTGGGATCGATCCTTTTTCTAGAAAAGTTAAGAATCCTCAAGAACATACATAAATGAGATACCAAACTTCCCCCTAATCAATCATAGGGACTAGATACATGGTTGGACACTTTCATACCACTTCATACACCTCAAAATACACATATATCATACTTCATAACAAAAGTCACAACATCATACGAGGATTTAGCAACAAAAGTCTAACTTTGTATAAAAGCTCACTTTCAACTCAAGTCACCTAGTCCAATTATGCATTTTAGGTCCTTTCATGCATTCTAAAGGCCTAACATGTTTAGTATACTTAGTGTCACTTGTATAAACACACCAAAAACTTCCTTAAGGCATATTTCGTCATTTGGAAATTTATATATTCAAGTAACCAAGAATATGCATATCGCAACTTCAATTCAACAAATCAGTTCACTTAACAATCATCAACACAAATCAATGTTCCACAAAACAAAAGATCCTTTTTACATCATGTGTATATCAAATGTCTATCCCCAATGGATCCTACATTTCTATCTTAAGAAAAACAACACATACACTTTATTTCTTAATTGTGCCTTGCTTGATCACACCAAATGCTAAATCCTTCCCTCCGAAACATAAACTATTCTTCTAAAAAAAGTATTCAACAGTGAGTGTCAACTAAAAAGCCCAGTAAATAACTAGTATTCTAAGTAATACACAAATCAAAGCTAAATGAAAGCCTTATATGCATTCACCCCTCACTTGTTTTTACCTAAAAATTCATATCAACATGACATGCCATCATGCACCATAAATATACAAAAAATCCAGAATATACACATGCCATTTATTTCCATATGACCAACAGCAAACACATACACACATCCACGATTACCTCTTTGACAAGTCGCACACAATGCACACTTTATTTCAATTAAAGATCAATGGCCTTTTGTTCAAGACAACTCACTCATCGAATCTATTGACTCCATACAAATTTTATTTTATTTGTAGACTCACATAGGTCCAAAACTCATGACTTTTGGAGCAAGCTCAACGAACCAACCTTACCCCATGAAATTCTTGGAGAAAAGCTCAACGCACTAAACTTTCCCCGTATAAACCCGATATCATTTACACTTGATCAAAATATTTAAATTACTCTTTCATATGCATGTCTTTCATATCCAAAGGTCCCATTAAGAACAAATGGTCAATTAATCCAAGTTCATCAAGAGTGGTTGTCAATGATGCATAGTTTTTCATATGTACACTTTCAAACAAATTTTGAAACACTATAAATTTTGGTTGTCATGATCAACCAAACTTTTATGGACAGCGATATGGTCAACTCATCCATTCCTACTTTCACTTTTATATATATATATATATATATTCACTTTCAAATACACTTTCGAAGTCTCTATGAATCACTGCAACACAATCATAATTCTCATAAATCATTCACAATTCACATCATAATTCATATCAACTAAATGCATTAATAATGATTCATCAATAACAGAGTTTTAGCTAAAGAATCACTCTACACTACACTTTCTTTACCATTGAATATGTCCATTCACAAAGAACGAAAGCCACTCACCTTGATAGAGAAAACGCACAATTTGACACCAACCACTCTCGAACTCAATACTGGATATTGGTACACTAATTTTATTTCATCAAACACTCCATAAGGACCTTATAAAATGAGTCATTAAGACTTCAAAAACATAGAAGAAAATTATACTACCAAAACAAAACGAAAATCACCGAAACAATCGAGAACCTTACCGATCTTGCAACCAGAGCTTCCTAAAACATTAACACCACTTTTATTCACCTAAAGAAAATAAATAACAATATAAATCAACTCCTAATCATCACTTAAACCATCCAAAGCAGTAACAACCAAAGGTGACTCAGATTTCCGAAAAACAACGAAATTAAGATTGTTTCCAAGAAAACGATATCCAAATCTAATCAAATTAAAATTTTGTTTTAATATGATTATAATCACCTATAAAACACCATATTAACCTCAAGAAAAGCTTGAAAAGCTTTCAAGAAAAATAGATATAATAATACCACCGAAAATCACTTTTAATGCACAAACCTCTCTTAAAACAATTGTTCAATTAAAAATAATCAATCACCTTAATCACTAATCACTGAAGCAAAAAAGAACCAAGGAGAAGAAGATTAACTTTGTTGGAAATGAGATGAAAGAAAAGAGAGGGTCATCAATGGCATTCACCAAGAAGATCAAGGAAAAACAAGGGAATATGAGGATGAAAAACACTTTGTTTAGGAGTGAGACTCAAGATAAAAGAAATAGAAATCAGCAAGGGAAATAAAAAGGAATGAGAAAGATTTTAGCCATGAGAGAAAGCTTGAGAGAATTTTGGCAAAAAAGAAACGATAGAATTTTGGTGAAAAGATAGAATGAATGGTTAATGAAAATTAAGAAGAGAATTAAGGGAAATGAATCTATATGGAATTTTGGAAAAAGGAGAGATTAAGATACAGTTAATTTCGGAGGGGAAAACTTAACATAAACCTTGGTAAAATTGGATTCATAGATTTTCGATTTCGTGAACTTTATAATTTAGTCACTAAAAAATAACAAATTTAAAATCATTCAATTTGGTCACTTAGTAAAATTATATTATTAATTTACAAAAATAGAAACTAATAATTACAAACCATTTAAGTCACTTGAATCATATTAGAAATTATTTATCACTTCAAAAATGCGAATTTAATATTTTTACCAAAAATCTGAAACCCAACCCGACTATCGACCCGAAACTACTAGACACGATTTTGGGACGTTACATGTTTAATGTCAATCTCTATTAGCTCATTCACTAAATCTATTTGCTCACCAAATGAATAAATATGCATGAACCACAAAACACATAACAATTAGGATTCACTTCTTACCATAGTTACTCTGTCACTGGCTCATCACAAGACAATGTTTGTTCGATAACATAAGTACAAATTAAATTTGCACTCACCTAGTGTCCTTAGCTTGTAAACCTTCCTTAGAAATTCACATTCCATCCTTAAGCTTTTCCTTAGCTTTAATATTGCTTGATCTTGATTTCAAGCACACAATCTAAATGAGCATCATTACAAACATATACAAATTCAAACCACATGTTAGAATCTTACTAACATAGGCACACAATAGAAAATAATTTCAAAAAAAATCTTTCGATGCTCATTCGATATTAATTCCATGTCACAACATAATTGTTAACCATAACACTTCAAATTGACCATTCAAGTCCCTTTTTATCTAAATTCATCAAACTTCACAGAACATTTTCAACTTTGCATTTTTAACCATAAATTATGAATTCTTTTAGAATTTATCTCAACTTTTCCGTTTCATTCGAAAATGGTCTTTTACTCTTTGCCCAATTCAAATTCAATACTGAAAATTCCAGCATCGAATCAAAATAATCAAACATTTACAATTGCATAATTACCTTTAAACCCTCCAAACTTTCTAAACTATTCACCAAACTTACCAAGTTTCCAAAATGATCCAATTTCACATTCTAACATAAATTTCAACACTCTAACATTAATTTTCATCATATTACATCAACTATTGAACCATTACACATAGATGTCATAATTTTCCATAATTTTTGAATAGGTCCCCCAACTTTTATAAAATTATAAAATTGTCCCAAAATTTTTCTAAGGCTTGTAGAATACTTCCTACATCATTTCCATCCCCTACATAATTTTTCTCATCCTCAAAAACCAAGGCCGAATAGTACAAGTCTAGGGTTCCATGATTTCACTTTGTTTTGATTCAATTCGAGCATGAAATCAACCTTGATTCAACCTTATAAAATCTCTACAATCAAAGCCCTAATCAAATTTCATCAAATCACAACTTCCCCTAATTTTTAGGGTTAGCTCGAAACTACCAAATACATTTCTTGGATGTTTGATCATGATTTAATCATCAAACAAACTTAGAAATGATTCTACAACCTCAAAATCTATAATCAATTCCATAAACCCTAATATGAACATAAACCCTACAATTTGAGATCTTTGAACTCAAGCAAGATTAGCATGCAATAATGGTACCAAATGATAGAGCTCATCAAATAGAACAATTTTCTATTTCACGTCTTAATCCAAAAACCTAATAAATTGGCTTAAAAATTAAAAATAAAAATTCTCTTACCTAGGGTATGAAGGCCATGAAATGGAGGATAAATATGACCAAGTTTTCATGAAATTTTAGTTAATTTCATGTTAATTTATCGTGTATTTAAGCTTAAATAAATATACAATTCATTTAATGAGAAATGACAATTTTACCATTAATGAAACTTGATAATTACATCCGTACCAAGCCACATAACCCTTATCATATTTATAAAGTCAAATATAAACAAATTAATTTACCCTTTACAATTTTGTCCATGCATTTTTTCCAAATTTCAATCTTGCCATTTTTCATCCAACGATCAATTGAACATGGAAATTATTTCTTAAATCCAATACTTCATATTATTTTACATCATTTTAAAATGAGAAAATAATATTTCTAAGCTTAATTTATCATCCTTTAAGTTTTCTCAAAATTTCTATTTGATTTGATTTACCGAATTTTTACCGGAATTTAACACTTTTTAGTTTTTAACACCAATTTTGGATCAATAATATGATTTAAAAAAAAAACCCCACTTTCAAAACTAAACTATCTATTTATGGAATAAAAATTCTTTTTGGGAAATTACCACTTAAGTCCCTAAACTTTTCCCTAATTTTATACTTTAGCCACTAAACTTTCAAAATTTACATTTTGGTCACTAACCAAAATTTTGGGGTATTACATAAAGTCATCAGTAGAGTTTTCAAGTTGTCATAACATTCCAAAATATCCAAAAAATAATAATATTACGGTTTATTTGACTAAAATTGAATTTCCTTTTAAAAATAAAAAAAATATATGGTTTTAGTGAGTCGCCACTAATCTTTGTTTAGGGTGTGATTGGACTGGAGGTGGAAAATGGTCATTCGAATAGGGTTTAGGTTGGGTCATTTCGGGTCAGGTCATTTCAGGTCTAGATTATATTCATTTTAATTTGTTCGAGTCGGATCTAGTTCGGGTGTATTGTAAATCATATCCGATCGAGTATCAGGTGGGGTCAATTTTTGGGTTGGGTGATTTCTAGATCGGTTATTTTTCAATTCATATCAATATCGGGTCGATTAATTTTAGGGTCGGGTTAATATCGGGTCAGGTCAATAATAGATCGGTTGAATTTTAGGTCGAGTTAATACCATATCGATTAGATTTTGGTTCAAGTCAAAATCGAATCGATTGATTTTTGATTTTGGGTCAACCTTTAGAACAAGTTAATTCAGGTTGAATTGCTTATGAGTCTAATTAAGTATATATAGAATTATTGATATATTATTGTAAAAAAAATATGTCTTCTTGTTTGTTAATCTTATCATTTAGACCTAATTACAATTCTCAATTATTCAAAATTTTTGAATTAAGCCATCATTTAGAGATGATAAATAGATAATTTGACGCAAATACAATCCTATAATACGTGTTGGAGCTTGTTATCAAAATTTTATATTGATTTTGTATGAAAAGTTTATAATTAGAACTATTTGATAAAGAAATATTTTTTTATAAACCTCCTTATATATATTCAAAATCAAAATATATTCCATTATTTAAGCTAAAATATAATTTTATTTATATAGAATTTCTTTTATGTAGAGTACTAGCTACATATCACTTTTGAATGAGAATTCTTTATTTGAGATTTTTGTTTTATGTTATTTTGTGTTTATAAAAAGGGAAACTATTTTTCTTTTAAGGTTAATTATAATATACTATCTAAATGATGACAATTAATGTTAATCATATAAAACAAAATATTATATAGTAACTTTATTTTATATTTCTTCATGTCAAACAATTTTTAATTGTTTCTAGAAATTATCGAATCAAATATGAATATAGTCTTTTAAACTAAAAATTGATATTAAATCATTAAACTGTTATCAAAGGTGAAACTTATATTCATTAAACTATTACCAAAGTTTATGGCTAACTAGGAGTATAAGTAAAAAAAGAGAGAATAAAACATGTATTATTTTACTATTCATCACACTGTTAAAATATATATGATAACAATAAATCACTCGTCCGTTTTTACTCATTTATCAAGTAAAAAATCAGGTCAATATTTGGTTCAGATCAAATTTGAGTAAATTAAAGTCAGTTTGGGTTACTTTCAGTTCAGGTTACTTTCTATTCGGGTTTCTTTCGAGTCAGGTTAAATTTGGTTCGAGTTGATTTCGGTTCAGGTTTCTTTCGGTTCATTTTTTTTGTTCGGGTTAGTTTCAGTTTGGGTTGCTTTCAGTTTGGATTAATTTCAGTTCGAATTGCTTTTGGTTCGAGTTAATTTCTGTTCGGTTTACTTTCGGTTCGGGTTAATTTCGATTCGGATTGCTCTCGATTTCGCTATGGTTCGGGTCGAGTATGGATCGGATATCGGATCAAATTTGATAATCATGTTTGGGTTAATATCGAGTATTGGGTCAGGTGAATCAGTTTGGAGAATGGGTTTGGGTCAACCTTGCCAGGTCTAGATTGGACCACTAAAAAATACTTTGTTATTTTAATAAAATTTAATTTAAAATTTTATTAAAATAATTTTTTTGTTTTCTTTTTAAGAAAAGCAAGTTCGGCAGTTAATTATGTGTATGGAATGATTAGCACCCCCATTATGCCCTAAAATCTGTAAATAGTCGATTTATTTTTGTCTTTACAATGAAAACTTATGAATTCAAATTTTAATTTAATTAATGATCCATTTTTCAATTGAATAAACACAATGTTATTTAATCGACTAAAATTCTAGAGATAAAAATGAATCATTCGTTGCATTTAATTTGACAGAGCTAGCCACCTAATATGAAGTAGGATGGCATCCCTCTCTTTTCCAACCAAAGCAGTGAATTATCAATATTTCTTCTTAGTAACTCAAAGTAAATTGACAACACTTCAACATTTTGAGCCTAGGAGAAATATTATTTAATATAAAGTATAACGTTGATTTTTCCATTATCGGAAAGAAATAAGTAGTATTATCATTTTATATTAAACATTGTATTTATTCATGTATACGTTATGCAAAAAAACAAATATTTTATTAATAAGAGTTACCAAGCCTTTAAGATAGATACAGAATGTTCAAATATTTATAAATATCGAGATTAGACAATCGAATATGATCGAATGACATATCCTCGTTAAATCAAATATAGGAACATTTTCTCTTTCTACCCTTCTAATTAATTTTAAAGTGTCGTCATTTAAATAGGTTTCACTAGAGGATGTTTATTTATTTTAAATTACCAGAATCGAACTACCATGTAGGTTAGGACATTGCTTTTCAATAATTTAAAATAAATATATATTACATTTAGTATAATTATGAGAAGGCCAAATTATGCATATGAGGCTATCATGCTTGTATTAAAATAACATGACATGCAATACATATTTGAAAAATAAAATAGAGATAAAGCAACCAAAAAATAAGTAATCATATATAATATATTAATCAAACATTATAAAATGTTATTAAAACACAACACCATTTAAAACAGGGCATAATATATTAATTAAACAACTAACAAGAAATCAGGGACTAGATTGCATTAAAAATAAAATTAAATGGAACAAATTAAAAGTAATTTAACCTAATTTGGGAAATTTAGGGACTAAAATTAGAACTAAAAACTAAACAGGATTGCGGATGTGATTTACCCAAAAAACATGTTGGTTTGTCCCTTCCTAAACCAAACCAGTTCAGTCGAATTGCTTAGGTATAAAACCCTTCCCCATCATTTTTTTCATTTTATACCTTTCCCGCCTAAAAACAAAAGTAGATAGCTCTCCAATTCTCTCTAACTGAACCCTGCCCGATGAGACATCACCCCATACTCCGGTGGCTTTTTACTGGAAAACTAGCCCCAATCACCGCTTTGATCACCACTCACGGTGGCTGAAAATCTAAAAAATACCTCCTTCACACCCTTTCATCTCCCTAAACACAAATCTAACCTTCAAATGCCCAAAATCCAAACCCAAAAGAGCATATCTACAATCAAAGGTTTCAACTTTACCTTCTCTCCATCAACCGTTCGACTCTTCGATAAGGTTTGGGCTCCTTCAATGGTGACGAAGAAGCTAAGTGCACCGTTCCCCTTTTACTTGTTCTTTCTTTCGTTTATTTTGGGTATTTTTCTCTCGAATTCACTCCTCTTTTCTTCTCATTTTGCAGGGGTTCTTATAGCCCACAGTAGAGGATTGTTTTCTTGAAGGAAATGGGTTCAAAATCTCTATATTGCCAAAACTAGAGATATTTGGTGATGCATTTCCCTTTTGTGGCCGATTTGTGAATCTTTTTTCATTTAAAGAGATTATTTTCTCTTTTTGGATTGATTTGGTGTTGATTGAGTTCTGGATTTTTTTCCAAAATGAGCAAAAACTCAAAAATGAAGGTCATCTTCTTTTTTCTTTTTTCTTTTTTATCGGTGCATGGCTTTCCAGTGGTGGATCCAGAAATTTAAGAGTAGGGGTCCAAAATTTTAATTTTCTTTTCTTTAAAATAATGGGTATGCAAAATTGTAATTTTTTTTCTTTTTTCCTTAATACATTAAACTAAATTTAACCATATTTCCAAAATAATAGGGATGCACTTGGCCCCTATGGGGGCTTAGTGCATCTGCCACTGTGGCTTTCATGTGCGGCAATTCTGTTTTAGAGTTATTTGTGCAATAATTCATGGTTCGTGACATTATTATATGTAGCTAGGGATGTAAAAGGGTGATTCAACCTGTAAAACTGATTGAAACTGACTTGAGTTAAAATTATTTTTTACATGCGCTATGGCGATCCGAAATCGACTCGACTCAGAGTTAGTGTTGACCTGAACCCGAGTTGGACCTGAAAATTATGGATCTGAACCCGACCTGCATATAACCTGAACCCGAATTGAACAAAAAATATGATACCCGAACTCGACCTGTATCTAACTGATATGAACTAGAACCCTAGATTGACCTGATAGATAACTGCTATTACTCGACCTGTTTTCAACCTGACCTGTAAATGATTCAACTTGTTATTAGTTTGATCTGATATTTATCTGACTTGACATTTACCTGACTTATATATTATCATTGATGAAATATACGATTTTAATAAAATTGTAAGAGTTTATAATAAATCATACTAATTAATATTATTAATTTTTAAATGTTATAATAAAATATTAATTATTATAATTAATATAATTTATATTTAATACTTATATTTATATACTTTAATACTTTATAGTTAATACTTATATTATATAGTTTAATACTTTATATTATATACTTTAGTACTTATGTACTTATATACTTTATATTTAATATTTATATTTATATTCTTTAAAACTTATATCCAAACACTTTATTACTTTATATTATATATTTTATACTTTATATATATATACATATATACTTATACTTTATAGTTTATATATGTATATAAAGTACAAAATTGAACAAATATGAAATTGGAAATAAAAAATAAAAAAATTGAATAAATTAAACAACACACATTGATGAGGGATGAACTTGAATTAATTATAAAATGTGAAGACGATATTAATATAAAAATGGACTAAACTGAATACATTTAAAAAGTTGGTGAACATAATTTGAAAAGAAATTTATTATATGATTTACATTTGTTGAAAACATTTTGATGTTTCGATATAACAAATTAAATGTTATTGGATTTCAAGAATTTCTAATCATTTTCAAATATATATTCGATTAAACCTTTCGAATATCAAAATATTACTCCAAGTTTTTCAAATGTCAATTTCTATCCTTACTCAAGTGTAAAAGTGTGTTTTATCTTTTAAACAATTTTACAAAGTATTTTGAGCCTTAACCGAGCCAAAAATATTAAATCGAGAAGGCAGATTGCCCAGAGGGTACCGATACCACCCCCAAGAGGGTACCGATACCCCTATGTAAGATTTGGCTCTGAGAAATAACAGATTGCTCGGAGGGTACCGATACCCCCAGGAGGTACCGATACCCTATGTCTCATAACGGTCAAAATATTTGAATTTTACACGGCAGGTACCGATACCCTATGAGGGGTACCAATACCCCCCCCCAACGCTCCAAGCTATTTTATTAATTGTTTTTCACACAATAACGACTCTATTGACTCCACTAATAATCCCTGACATTCAGAATTGATCCAAGGAGTAGTTAAACAAGCTTAGAAGCCATTGATCAACATCAATTATTAAGAATCAAAGAGAAAGAATCAAACATCAAGTTTGAGCATTTTCAAGCCTATTTCATTCAATATTCATTTTTGCTTTAAATAACACTTATTGTACTCAATTGTATTATTCTTGAGTGTTCTTTCTTTGTTCTAGAATTGTGCAAACATCTTTCCTTGTGAGGATTTTCTTGTAAGTTTGCAAAATTTGTATTGTTCTCTTTGGGAGAGAGTGTTCTCAAGAATTTGGGGTATAATTCTTGAGGGATTTGTAAGGTTACTCTTTGTCCTCAAAAGAAAAACAAATTAGTGAATTTGTGGAAAATCCTTAGTGTGGATAGCTAAGGTAGTGGACGTAAACTTTGGTTGAGAAAGTCGAACCACTCTAAATTATTATGCAAATATTTTCAATTTTCTACAAAAGCTTCCACCGAATTTTTTATTACCAATTCACCCCCTCTTGGCATATTCCTTCGATCGATTAACTCAAAAATTGGTATCAGAGTCTCACTCATTTGAAGGTTTAATCGCCTCTTGAGTCGATTCGGGAAGAGTTACATCGATAATCAAGTCATCAATGGCCTCCACTTCAAACCACAACTTCGGTCTTGATTCATTGCTCGTCAACAAGACTTCTTTTTTCAATGGAGCTAATTATGCTTATTGGAGGAATAGAATGGTGTACTTCATTCAAGCAAGTGACATGGGAGCATGGAATATCATAGAAGACGGATACATCAAACCTTTCACTCATCCAAGATTGTAGAGTGAATGAGAGATAAAAATGTTCCAGCTCAACTCCAAAGCTATCCATATTATTTTTTGTGCTCTTGGACCGGATGAATACGGGAGAGTTTCATCTTGTACAACCGCCAAGGAAATATGGGATAAACTACAAGTCACTCATGAAGGTACAAACGAGGTAAAAGAATCTAAAATTAGTCTTCTAACTCATAGTTATGAAAATTTCAGGATGAAACCAGATGAAGATATCAAAGCTATGACGGATAGATTTTCCACAATTATCAATGGTCTCAAATCATTTGGAGAGATCATTCCAAATGAGAAGCTTGTGAGGAAGTTAGTTTACTCTCTTCCAAAATCTTGGCAATCAAAGAAGACGGCGATTATCGAGGCTAAGAACTTAAAATCCTTAACTCTCGATGAGCTTATTGGTTCTCTCCTCACTCATAAAATGATGCTTCAAGATGAGGTAGACCTCAAAAAAACGGACGAGATAAAGAAAGATACGGAGAAGAAGAAGAACATGGGAGTTGCTCTCAAATCCATAAAAGATGAGAGTGATTCGGATGAAGATGACAATGACGAGGAGATGGCATTATTTTCCAAACGGTTCAGAAAATTGATGAGGCCCAACCGAGGAAGAAAATTCAAACGCAATAAAGGCTTCAAAAATGAACCGAAGGAGAAAGACCCTATCATTTGCTATGAGTACAAAAAGTCGGGGCATGTCAAATATGATTGCCCTCTATTGAAGAAAAAGGGTCAATCAAAGAAGAAGCACAAGGCTCATGTGGCTACATGGAGAGATGAAGAAGGTTCCAATGAAGAGGAACAAGAAGTTGCAAACTTGTGCTTGATGGCCATCAGGGAAAACATTATTAGAGGATTACAATGGGTTGGCTTCGGATTATAAGGTTTTATTTCAAAATACAAAAATGATATTTCAAAATTGAAAAACGAAAACAGTCTTATGTCCAAGACCAACAATGAGCTTGAAAGTAAGATTAAAGAATTGTAAATCAAAATTAATGATTTTGAAAAGAAAAATACTGATTTGCATAACTTACTTTCAAAAGTTCAAGATGATCATCAAAAGGAAATTGATGATCTTAAAGTCTCTTTTAATAAAGTTGGAACAAAAAGTTTTGAAAAAAGGTGAAAATTCAAAATCCAACTATGTTAAAAAGAACTTTAAACACTACAATCATAGAGATCCCCAAAGAACCTCAAATGATAAAAAAATTCATTAGAAGTATATGGGTTCCTAAAGGACTCGTTACTACTAAAGATAAGGATATTCTACACAAATGGATACCAAAGGGGACTAGGATTTTGGAAACTAATGAATATGGACCCAAAAGAATTTGGGTACCAAAAATCAAAATTTAATCTATGTTTGTATGGAAAGAAGCATTGCTACAAGGCACGGGAAACAAATTCAAACTCATGGTACCTTGATAGTGGATGCTCAAGACACATGATCGGAGATAAGAGCCGGTTCATAGAGCTTAATGCCAAAAATGGAGGAGAGGTGACTTTTGGTGATAATTCAAAAGGTCACATTGAAGGTATAAGTACAATAGGTAATACCTCTTCCATACAAATTAAAAATGTTTTATATGTGAATGAATTAAATCATAATCTATTGAGTATTAGTCAATTATACGATAAGGGATTCAATGTCATGTTTGAGACTAATGGTTGTAAAGTCATTGACATTGCATCTAATCAGATTATGCTTGTTGGTCATAGAATAGGGAACATATACATGGTGCATTTAGATTCTATAGATTTGACTAATTTATGCCTAGTTGCTAAGGATGAGCATGATAGTTGGTTATGGCATAGGAGACTAGGACATGCTAGTATGAGTGTTTTGCAACGATTGATTCAAGGAGATTTAGTAAGAGGGTTGCCTAAACTAAAATTTTATAACGATAAAATCTGTGATGCTTGTGCTAAAGGACAACAAAAGCAAATTTCTTTTAAATCCATTAATGAAGTATCCACTAGTAGAGTATTACAATTGATCCATTTAGATCTTTTTGGGCTATCTAGAACTACTAGCTTGGGTGGAAAACAATATGCATTTGTCTTGGTAGATGACTATTCTAGGTATACTTGGGTTATATTCTTAAGTACTAAAGATGAAGCATTAGAAAAATTCATCACGTTTTCAAAAGTAATCCAAAATGAAAAAGGTTACTCTATGACTAGTGTTAGGAGTGATCATGGAACAGAATTTGAAAATCTTGGATTTACTGAGTTTTGTAATTCTAATGGTATTGGCCATAATTTTTCAGCACCTAGAACCCCTCAACAAAATGGAGTTGTTGAGAGAAAAAATCGAACTTTAGAAGAAATGGCTAGAACCATGCTTTGTGAAAATAATTTGCCAAAATATTTTTGGGTGGAAGCCACAAACATCGCTTTTTATATTATTAATCGAGTAATGATTAGGCCTATTTTGAAGAAAACTCCATATGAACTTTTCAAAAATAAAAAGCCTAACATTAGCTATTTTCTTCCTTTTGGATGTAAATGTTTTGTTTTAAACAACGGTAAAGAAAATCTTGGCAAATTTGATGCTAAAAGTGATGAAGGAATTTTTCTGTGTTATTCCTTAAATTATAAGGCTTATCGAGTATTTAATAAAAGAACTTTGGTTGTTGAAGAGTCTATACATATTGTTTTCGATGACAATCCCCTTCCGAGGAAGGATTCTTGTGTAAATGATGATGTAGGAATTATAAAAGTAAATGATGTTAAACATGACGTTGGAGAACCATCATCAAATGAAGAAAGAAAAAATGAGGAAACTCGTGATGTTCTCGAGAATCTAACCATTGAAGAAAGGGAAGTCTCTTATCCAAGAGAGTACAACTATGTCAAGGATGGTGATATAATAGGTGATCTATCCAAAGGGGTAATAACTCGATCTTCTCTTAGAAATATTTGTAATTATGTAGCATTTATCTCATGCATAGAGCCTAAGAATATTAAAGAAGCATTAAATGATGAAAATTGGATTATGGTTATGCAAGAAGAGTTAAATCAATTTGAGAGAAGTAAAGTATGGACATTAGTTGAAAGGCCTAGTAATAAATCTACTGTAGGTACTAGATGGGTATTTAGGAATAAGCTTGATGACAGTCGTAATATAGTGAGAAACAAGGCTAGACTTGTTGCTCAAGGCTATACTCAAGAAGAGGGCATAGACTATGATGAAACATACGCTCCCGTAGCTAGGATGGAAGTAATTAGAATGTTATTAGCATTTGTATGTTTCAATGAATTTAAATTATATCAAATGGATGTTAAAAGTGCATTTTTAAATGGTTTTATAAAAGAAGAAGTGTATGTGGAACAACCTCCAGGTTTTGAAGATTCAAAATTTCCAGATCATATTTTTAAATTGACAAAAGCACTTTATGGTTTAAAACAAGCTCCTAAAGCTTGGTATGAAAGATTGTCAAAATTTTTAATTGAAAAAGTTTTTTCAAAAGGGAAGGTTGACACTACATTGTTTTTAAATCATAAAGGTAAAGATTTATTAGTAGTTCAAATTTATGTTGATGATATAATATTTGGTTCTACTAATGATGTTCTTTGCCAAGAATTTTCTAAGTTAATGTAGAGTGAATTTGAGATGAGCATGATGAGGGAGCTCTCATTTTTCTTGGGACTCCAAATCAAGCAAAGAAAAGATGGCATCTTCATTAATCAAGCTAAGTACATCAAGGATATGCTCAAGAAGTTTAGACTGGAAAATGGGAAACCTCATGCCACTCCAATAAGCTCATCAACAAAGCTTGACAAAGATGAATGAGGTAAATATGTGGATGTTAAATTATATAGGTCAATGATTGGCTCTTTACTCTATCTAACCGCAAGTAGACCGAACATTATGTTTAGTGTTTGCTTATGTGCTAGATTTCAATCATGCCCTAAGGAATCATATTTACTAGCTGTTAATAGGATCTTTAGATACCTTAAGGACACTCTTAGTTTAGGACTTTGGTATCCTAGAGACTCTAGCTTTAGCTTGCATGCCTTCTCTGATGAGGATTATAGAGGATGCTAAAATAGATTGGAAATGCACCTCCGGTACTTGCCAATTCCTAGGAAATATGCTGATTTCTTGGTTTTCAAAGAAACAAAATTGTGTTGCATTATCTACTACTGAAGCGGAATACATTTCAGCGAGTAGTTGTTGTGCACAAGTTTTATGGATGAAACAACAACTTTTTTATTATGGAATTGAAGTAGGTACCATGCCTATCAAGTGTGGCAATACTAGTGTTATTTGTTTCACTAAAAATCCCATCCAACACTCTAGAACTAAGCACATTGAAATTAGACATCATTTCATTAGAGATCATGTCACTAAAGAAGATATAGTTCTAGAATATATTGATACTTTGCACCAATTAGCAGATATCTTTACAAAACCTTTAGATAAAGAAAGATTTTGGACACTTTGGAGAGAATTAGGTTTGACCAACCTACCTTGACTTAGTGTTTAAAATAAGTTTAGCACTTTTAATTAGTTTTAAAAATGCTTATAAAAATAACACTTTTGATTGCATCCTTTGCTATTAGTTAGGGGGAGTTTATGATTCTTAGTGAGAATTAATTATATGTTCAAATAATTTTTAAGGATAGATTTACATTGATTGAACATTGTTAATTTTCATAATATGAGTTGCCAATACCACTAGAGCTAATTAATTTAGCTTTATAAGTGTTTAAAATCAGATTTTTGGACATTTTGGCGCATGAGGTATCGATACCCCCTTGAATGGGTACCTATACCCTCCCCTAGGGTACCGATACCCTCCACGGGTTCTGGATATTAAACACCCAGAAGAACTCTTTTTCTCAAAACCCTCTCTTCTCTCTTACACATCGTTCCTCCTCTCTTTCTCTCTAAATCTCCACTTTTGACAAAATCATTAAAATACAAATCGGAATTACTTTAATTTTCAACTTATAACCTGCTGGAATCATTAAAAACGTGCAATCAACAACAAAACTCACTCTAATTCGAATTTTCAAGGTAATTTTTCTAAACCCATTATTTCATTGATATTGAACATAGAACTAGTTTTAATTAGTTCTAGGTTGAAATGTATATTGGGCATTGTTTATATTTTGGTTTAGAACTATAATCTACAACTAATTTCATCAAAAACACAAGATTTTTCAAAATGTTTTGAAATTTTTGAAATTTAAAAAAATGATTTTAATTATTTTTTTTATTTAATTATGTTGTTTTCATGAAAACTATACGTATATTGATTTTTCAAACATTGTTTTCAAAATTAGACTTTCAAAATTGCCCATTAGGATTATTTTAGAGAACCTTGAAATAATGAGGACTCTTTTGAGTTTTGGGATTGATATTATTGCATACATGTGTTTTTAAAATTACAGGTTAATCTTTTTTATTCCGATTTCCTAAGTCATGTCTCACAAACGCCCTAGGACGTCCACTAGTCGACCAAACCCACCTCCTATCTAACAAATTCCTGATCCCGTTGATCCTAATATGACTATTCGTAATTCATGCTTCAATGAACCTAGTCGCAGACAAAATCTCTTCTTCAGGTATTCTCAATATTTTGAGTCATATAAAATTCGAGAAGAACGAATCCCATCTCTTCAAGCTATGTTATAAATACAACAACAACAATAGAAAAACCCTATTCCCATATGCAATAGGGTAAGGGGAGAAAGGTTAGTAGGCTGCCCCCAATGCCAGGTTGAGAGCAGCTTCCGTGGAAGACCTCCGGTAATTCAGAAAATTAAAAATACATATTAAATACAATGCATGTATAAATAAATAAATAAATACATAGTTGAACAGTCTTCATATGCAATCATTAAGATATGTTAGAAATAGATTTTAGATATCTTCCTGCCCTTCGAGAGTGGAAATTTGATAAACTTTTTGAACTCGAACCAATAGGAATTAGATCCTACCTTCTAGGAAAATTCATCTATATTGATCCGGAATACATAGCCTGAGCATTTGGATTAGATATGTCGGCTTAGACAATGAAAAACAAACGGTAGGTACTCCTTATAAAAGAAATGAGAGTGCGAAGTATTATATCTCCATGATCGTTTCCTTCATTTGATGATCTCTTGGTGGTTTCGACCATCCGAATGCAAATATTCCACTCTTAGAGCTTTAGATCTTTGGTGGATAGATTGTATCCAAAACAATAATAAAATTAACCTACCTCAGATTATCTTCTCCGAAATCGTAGAAACCGTAAACCTAGTTCCTAATAAGAAAGTTTATGCATCTCTAGTTTACGGCTGTCTTCTAAGTAATCTGTTTGTCAAAGCCGAGCTTAGGGTACAACTTGATGTAGCTTTTATTCTCAAAAGTTAAATTAATCTTATTTCCTTAACAAAATCGGGATGGATAAAGGATAAGAAAACCGGGTAATGGGTTCGATCAACTGAGCAAACATCGGGAGCTAGTTCTTCAAGAGCTCCACTGGCATCGGGAGCGGACGATGATCCTGAACTTCAACAGTTGATGTAAGACATTGACGAAGTTCCCAACGATGAGCCGGGGTAGCACGAGGAACAAGCACAACAAGAGGATCGAATGCCTCCATATTTTCAATCTTTTATGGAGACATTCGACTTCCAGTATGCATCAATGGATTCACGATTTACATCCATAGAGTCCCATTTATCTGCTATGGGGACTCAACAATTGGAGAATCAACAAGAGATTCGGCTAAGCGTGAAGCAATGAATAATCGATTCAATGCTATAGACGATAGACTCGATGCGCTTACACGAGATGTGGCTAATATATGGACACATCTATCTCCTTTTGATCCTCCAATGGAGTAGACCTTGCCTAGTTTCGATTTTCATTTATAACTTTGAATTGTTAAACATTTTAATATTTTTGGATTGAATCTTTGAATTTGTTTTGGATGTTTAATCTTAAATGTTTATGTTTGATTTAAGTTTGTGCATCATCTACATCATTTTAGATATATGACCAATTTTGTCATTTCACATTCGTTTATGAATATTGAAACTAATGGCTAACATTTCTCTTGATTGTAATCTTAGCAGCTTACGCTTTATCTTAATCTATCTATTGGCTTAAATTTCAAAAATATTGTTTAAAACCGTTTTTAGAATCTTTTTGATTTAACAAAAAGGGAGAGAAGTGTTAGAGTAAGGGGGAGTAATTTATTTTCAAAGTATTAGAGTAAGGGGGTAATTTTTCAAAACTTGATTTCAAAATGATTTTCAATTAGAAAATCTTAAAATTACTAAAATGTTTTGTTATATCAAAAAGGGGGAGATTATTGAAAACATTTTGATGTTTCGATATAACAAATTAAATGTTATTGGATTTCAAGATTTTCTAATCATTTTCAAATATATATTTGATTAAACCTTTTGAATATCAAAATATTACTCCAAGTTTTTCGAATGTCAATTTCTATCCTTACTCAAGTGTAAAAGTGTGTTTTTATCTTTTAAACAATTTTACAAAGTATTTCGAGCCTTAACCGAGCCAAAAATATTTTCTTAATAAATATTAAACCGAGAAGGCAGATTGCCCAGAGGGTACCGATACCCCCCAAGAGGGTACAGATACCCCTATGTAAAATTTGGCTCCAAGTAATAACAGATTGCTCGGAGGGTACCGATACCCCTCCAGGAGGTATCGATACCCCTCCAGGAGGTACCGATACCCCCCAGGAGGTATTGATACCCCCAAGAGGTATTGATACCCCCTGTCTCATAACGGTCAAAATATTTGAATTTTACACGGCAGGTATCAATACTCTATGTAGGGGTACCGATACCCCCCCCAACGCTCCAAGTTGTTTTATTAATTGTTTTCACACAATAATGGCTCTATTGACTCCACTAATGATCCCCAACGTTCAGAAGTGATCCAAAGAGTATTTAAACAAGCTTAGAAGCCATTGATCAACATCAATTATTAAGAATCAAGAGAGAATCAAAGAGAAAGCATCAAACCTCAAGTTTGAGCATTTTCAAGCCTATTTCATTCAATATTCATTTGTGCTTTCAAGAACACTTATTGTGCTTAATTGTATTATTCTTGAGTGTTCTTTCTTTGTTCTAGAATTGTGCAAACATCTTTCCTTGTGAGGATTTTCTTGTAAGTTTGCAAAATTTGTATTGTTCTCTTTGGGAGAGAGTGTTCTCATGAATTTGGGGTATAATTCTTGAGGGATTTGTAAGGTTACTCTTTGTCCTCAAAAGAAAGACAAATTAGTGAATTTGTGGAAAATCCTTAGTGTAGATAGCTAAGATAGTGGACGTAGACTTTGATTGAGAAAGTCAAACCACTCTAAATCGCTGTGCAAATATTTTCAATTTTCTGCAAAAGCTTCCACCGAAATTTTTATTGCCAATTCACCCCCCTCTTGGCCTATTCTATCGATCGATTAACTCAACAATATTTTATAGGGTTTTAAGTAAATTACAAAAATATAAATGAGTATGGGTCAATTTCAAATACAAATATAATTTGAAGGACTAAATTGAACAAATATGAAATTAAAAATTAAAATTTAAATACAATAAACAACATAAAAGGATCATATCAAAAAAATAAATTGTGAGGAAAATTGTAAAATGGACTGAATTGCATTAAATTCAAAAGTTGGAGAAAAATAAAACAATTATAATATATATATATATACATATATACTTATACTTTATAGTTTATATATGTACATAAAGTATCAAATTGAACAAACATGAAATTGGAAATAAAAAACTGAATAAATTAAGCAACACGCTTTGATGAGGGATGAAATTGGATTAATTATAAAATGTAAAGCTGATATTAATATAAAAATGGACTAAATTGCATACATTTAACAAGTTGGTGAAAATAATTTCAAAAGAAATTTATTATGTAATTTACATTTTATAGGGTTTTTAAGAAAATTACAAAAATATAAATAAGTATGGATCAATTTCATATATGAATATAACTTGAAAGACTAAATTGAACAAATATAAAATTACAAATTTAAATTTAAATACAATAAACAACATAAAAGGATCAAATTAAAAAAATTGTAAAATAAACTGAATTGCATTAATTTCAAAAGTTGGAGAAAAATTAAAACAATTATAATATATATATAATATGTATATTGAATGTTATGATAATATGATGCATGTATATGTAATGTACATTATACTTTATATATGTATATAAAATACCAAACTGAACAAACATGAAATTAGAAATAAATATTGAATAAATTAAGCAACACGCGTTGATGAGGGATGAGATTGAATTATTATAAAATGTGAAGCTGATATTAATATAAAAATAGACTAAATTGCATACATTTAAAAAGTTGGTGAAAATAATTTGAAAATAAATTTATTATGTGATTTACATTTTATAGGGTTTTAAGTAAATTTAAAAAATATAAATAAGTATGGGTCAATTTCATATACAAATATAATTTGAAGGAAAAAATTGAATAAATATGAAATTTAAATTTAAATTTAAATACAATAAACAACATAAAAGGATCAAATCAAAAAATTGTAAAATGTGAGGAAAATTCTAAACTGGACTGAATTGCATTAATTTCAAAAGCTGGAAAAAATTAAAACAATTATAATATATATGTATAATGAATGTTATGATAATATGATGCTTGTATATATAATGTACATTATACTTATGCATAGATTGATACATTAATACATTATATATATAAACTATAAGGTATATATACTTTAAAGTATAAAGTGTATATATATAAAAAAAACTATAAGGAATAAGTATATTATAAGTATATATAAAAACTATAAAGTATATACACTTTATACTAAAACTTTATACATATTATATACTTTATATTATATTATATACTTTTATATATATATATATATATATATAAAGTTTTAGTATAAAGTATATATACATATATAGTAATATAAAGTATAAGTATATTATATATATATAAAGTATAATTATAAAGATAAAAGTATATAAGTATATAATATAAAGTATATAAGTATTAAAAATAAGTATATAAGTATTAAATATAAAGTATATATGTATATATATATATAAAGTTTTAGTATAAAGTATATATACATATATAATTAATATAAAGTATAAGCACATTATATATATATATAAAGTATAATTATAAAGACTAAAGTATATAAGTATATAATATAAAGTATATTAAGTATATATACACATAAACTACAAGTATAAGTATATATAACGTATAAAGTATAATATATATAAAAAGTTTTAGTATAAAGTATATATACATATATAATAATATAAAGTATAAGTATATATATAGAGTATAATTATAAAGAATATATATATATATATATATATATATACTTTATAGTTTATAGTTTATATATATATATATATATTTATGTACTTATATTTAATAATTATATACTTTATATTTAATACTTTTATATTTTATATTATATACTTATATACTTTATATTATATATATATATATTATATGTATATACTTTTATATTTTATATTATATACTTATATATTTATATTATATGCTTATATACTTTAGTCTTTATAATTATACTTTATATTTATATAATATACTATATATATTATATATGTATATACTTTATACTAAAACTTTATATATATATATATATATATATAGTTTACATATATACTTTAGTTTATATATATATATACTTTATGTTATTTACTTATATACTTTAGTCTTTATAATTATTCTTTATATATATATATAATTATACTTTATATTATTATATATGTATTTATATATATATATACTTTTATACATTATATTTAAACTATATAATTTATACATAGTATATACAATTTATAATTATGCATAATATATAAATATAAGTTGTATATATATTTAAATATAATTCATGTATAATTTATATTAATAAACTATATATTTATATATATAGTTTATATTAACTATATATATATGCTTTATACTTTATATATATATATACTTTTACTTTATAGTTTTTATATATATACTTATATACTTTAATCTTATATATATATATATATATACTTTTATATTTTATATTTAAACAATATAGTATATATAATTTATAATTATACATAATATATAAATATAAGTTGTATATATTTAAATATAATTCATATATAATTTATATATAAACTATATAATTTATATTAATAAACTATATAGCTTATATATAATATATAATCATATAAATATAAACTATATAGTTTCAATATCCAACTAAAACTTGAACGATTATCCGATTTTACATCCCTCAATTCCGTTTCAGAGTTATTTGTGTATGCGAAATGTTATTGGGTCGGTTCAGGAGTGCATCGGTGGGCCGATATAACCAAACTGCAACTAATCTTAAAAAAAATTAAATGTAATAGTTTGAATTAATTTTCAGTGCGCGTAACCTTAAACAGATCATAGTAAACCTAAAATTTAACCGACTTCCAAGTAGTAAATGAGTATTAAGCCAATAAACAATTTTATTTATTATTATACAACAATTTTATTATTAAGCCAATAAACAATTTTATTTATGTATATATATACATATACTATATAAACAATTTAAAAATAACAAAATGATAAACTTATTAACACAAAGTATTCAAATTATAAAAATAATCAATTGTTAACATGTTTTCACGTTCAATTCTATAAAATGAATTAGGTTAACGTTATAGATAGGGTTTACTTTTGGTAGAAAATTTATTTATTATTTTCTTGAATATATAGTTATATACAGTTACAATCAAGAGAATCTTATGCCATCAGAATCTTAAAAAAAAACTTTTTAACAGCAAACCCTATAAGAACCACCCAACATAACTAAAACATTTCATATTCAAGCATAAAACATAGCAAAACGACATTTGTTGTAATTTCACACTCTAAACCTATTTGGCATTTAAAAAATGCACAATCGTTCATTATTAAAGGTTTTGAAGACCCTTCTCCTAAAACACAATCTAATTTCACCTTAATATACACCAACCTTCAGGGCTTTCTCAGCACACTGATTTCCAAATAAAAAATTACATCAGTTCTGCTATGAGAGACCCAACTGTCCCAAACATAGTTTCAATCCCCTAACAAACAACTCTACCAGTTCATCCCCCTGCTAACTGTCAGCAGTATTGTGCTTGAAATTATGTCAAAGCTACACGATTTTTCTCCGATTTAAGAAGTCAAAAGTAAATCGGGTGTAAATTGTTTTCACTCACTCAGTTGGCAGCCACTGCAGCGGTTCTTGGACTCACATCCAAGAGTTGGTGCAGCTTGGCACCGGACTTTTTCTCGTACATTTCACTCTGTTTGCCTTCGGTTTTGTTCGAAGTGATTTCCTGTGTCTGTCCCAGTTGAGCAGCTTTCAGTCCCTCCTGTTATCACAAAACACTTTGAACAAGTCATTACAAGAGGTATGGGAATTTTGGAGTTATGGGGGATAGATCAGGCAAATGCCAAATTCAAATCGAAAAAGTTCATAAGGAAGCTTAGAGTGCATACCACTAATGAAGCATTTTCTACCCTTAATTTATCCGATTTTTCAGTTAGTTGATTTATTTCAGATCTGAATGTTGCATTCTCTGCAGTCAAGGACTCAACTTTACGGGCAAGCTCTTCCGTCTCAGCCTACAAAATAATAATATGGCATTAGCTTCAGATAATTCATTGTTATACTTCAAATCCAGTAAATAGGCTCAAAGAAGGAATTTATAAAGTTTTTAAGCTTGCGATAAGCAAAGATGTAATACATATTTCTTGTACCTGCTTCCTCAACCTTGACCTTCTAGCAGATTCTCTATTAGATTGTTTCCTCCTCTCACGTTTCAGCTCCCGTTCATTCTGGTTAAATTTCATTAATGTTAGCAACAGATTAAGATAGCACAACCCAACGTATACAACACTAAAATGTGCATTAATTATCCACATTCAAAGGGATTTAACTTCTTCAGAACACAAAAAAGTGGATACAAATTATAATCAAGCTAAACCACAGTTCAGATGAGCAGGAAAGAAGTAAAAATACAAGAATTCCACTAATCAATATACCTGCATCCAGACTTCAGAAGGCATTACCCCACAAGGTACATTCGTAGGACTGGATTTAGCATTAATAGAGGGAGGGTTCCTGAGCTCCAATGCTGCGCTCATGCCGGGAGAAAGTACAGCTTTGATTGGTTTGGGAGAGATCATTGTAGTTAACTCCCCTGCAGCAACTGCATTAGTAGACTTTGCCTCATTTTTCCCATCTCCACCTGCTATAACAGAGACGATACATTAATAAACATAACCTCCAGACATGAAGGTGTACCAAATGTATCCAAAGATGGAATAGTATTATCCATTCCTTTTCATTTTCTAACTCGAGTTACTTTTAGAAATCACAACAATACTTTTGCTTATCAAGGACACGAACCTAGACTAGGCATTGCACATTAAAGGAACCATTCAATTGCAAAGTGCCTCAGATTTTACAACTACCCACTACTGTACATAAGTCTGACTAAAACTTCAGGTCAACTCTATTATTCATCAAGAATATACTTGGTGAAGAATGGAGTCATACCAACCGTTGGTGTTCCTTCTCTGCTTCTTTTACGTTTACTTTGATCCGTCTGACCAAAGATGCACAGTGATAAAAATAAGCTTTAGCATTTTGTCCTTAAAATCATTTTCTAATATACTAGTCAAATAAAACTAAGAAATAAAAAAGATGCTTGAAAACAGGTTAACCAGATGGGAAGGAGATCTTACCCCAGTTGTGTTCCCATCACTACCATCAGCAGAACCTTCCGTCTCCGCACTGTCCACATTATCAAAAAAAAAAAGTCAATCTATGAGGAAAAAGCCTTTGGACGTATCTAACAAATAATAGTTTTCCCCGAAAAAATTAACAAACCTCTGGAAAATTCTAGGCTCAGCGGGGCCCTCATCTTTCTCAGCAGTACCATTGCCTATTGACATAGCAAGGCCATCAGATCCTTTAATCTTCTTGGTTAAACCCCGTTCTGAATTGCCTGATGACTTTGTAGGAGTTTCCACAGGGGTGGCAATCTACAATAAAATGCTCCAGTTATATTCAGCACTTGCTAAACACAATAAGAAAAAAGTAACATCCCCAAAAGCAGTATATGTGCATGTGCATCCACAATAAGCCTGAATAAAAACAAAATAGCAACAGTTTTAAATGAATCATTCAACAGACAACTCACTGCAGGTGATGATGAAATATCATGAACATGTTATTCTTGGATTTCAAGAGTAAACAGGTAAAAATGCATTAAGGTATAATATTGTACAATAAAACCAGCGTTTCAGATGTTATTTAGCACTCATATCATATCCCAAGGGAGAAAAAAAATGAAAATTTTCTTTATCGTGTTGCTAGCTGTACCATAAGGAATCTGTAGAGTATTACCAAATTGGTTGTTGTATAAAACAGACCACTGTCTAGATATAAGGCAGGAAGAGAGAGAATTATGTGACAGCACAATCACTATACAAACTCAAACACCAGAAACTACATATAATTAGTAACGGGTAACCACCTCAGGAAAAACTAAGTTCCTAGATAATTTGGTAAAAATTAATACTGTAATTAAAAGATAGTGACAAAGTAAACTTACTACAGGAACTGCAGGATGGGCATATACTCCCCCATGCAGGTAGATTGCTGCATAAGGCGTCCCCCATAAGGTGACATCATGTGCTGAAAGAGTAAACAAATTAGTATTATTAATAATTATTTACAGAGTTATTCAGTGATGAGCTTAAATGAAGTTAAATGCCTTAGAGCTGTGGGTAATACCTATGGAGGACCCCACATATAAGGGGCAGAAGCGTGGCCAGCGGCCACAGCTGAGTTGTAATATGGAGCCATTGCGACTCGAGGACCATAATATGCCTATATATGTAATACAGAACCATGAAATCCCCATTAGCTATTTCATTAGCGTAATAGATTGTGCAATTTAGTTGAATAAATGTCTTAACAACAGCAGTGGGAAAGAGGGAAGTGCATGAATAAGAAGATAACCTGCATAGCTGCCCAATCAGGATATACATGAATATTGGCCTGATCCTGTGAATAGAAAAGTGTCAACCAATACTGTGATATTAGCATAAAAATTTAATAGGATAAACACAAAACAAATTGTGCAACTAGTACATTAGAGATCCTTTCCCTAAATTTGGATAATCATAAATTGTATAGTAACTGTTTTTTCCTTTTAGGATAATAAGCTCGATTTTATTTCTAGTTTCAACAATTAAACATGCATAATCGCTTAGCTTACCGTTGGCACCGGTGAAGATGATTTTTCAGACTTAGGCTTTCCTTCGTCACTGTTTCTCAGTGTCAAACACCAAATCCGAAAACCTATCTTCTAGAAATTTATTTGTCTCTCTGTCAACTTGACGCTGGACAGGATAACGATTATCTTGTAGGCTGGTTCCAACAGATGATTCACAAGAGAAAATTCACCCAAAGCCAGATAAAACAAGTCTCTAAGGTTTAACGAAATATTATAAAATCAAACAATGTCAAAATCAGTCCACAAGCCGGACTGTTATAGCCAAAAATCATGTTTATCCGAATTTTACCAAAAATAGCAAAATCCCAAAAATCACTCTAAATTGAAATTCGAAATAAAATAAACAATCTGCAAAAAATCCGGCCCAAATCGGATTTAAATTGACTTCCTAACTGACAAGCGAAATGTTACCATAAATAGTAAAAAATAAATAAAACTAGTGATTCGGAGGGAAAAACGGCATAATTTAAGGTCGAAAAAAAGGCCACAGTGGACAGTGTGAGCGTCGAAAGGGGCTTTCCGAATTGGGGTCTTATGCGCGATTCCGACACCCGTAGCCAAAGTTATGGCCAAAAGACTGAAATGCACTCAAAACAGCCCCAATGAGGAACATATCACAATCAACTCCCGCCTTTACGCTGATCTGCCAACTCATGGTATCTCATCGTCATCAAGGTGCAATCTGAAAGCTCAACATCATCTGTCTCGAATCCCCCTGCATCAGTCACCCTAGGTTAGAAAGAACTCGTCCTCGAGTTCAGAGTAGTGTCATCAGAATCCACAAAACAAGGACTTAGGTGCTTCACATTAAAGACATCGTAAGTCTTCATGTGACTAGGAAGGCGCAACCTGTAAGCATTATCATTGATCTTCTGCACGACCTCACAAGGTCCAATCTTCCGATCCTTAAGCTTATTATACTCACCAACAGGAAAACGATCACGAGTTAATACAGCCCAAACAAAATCACCAATATCAAAATGTACCTGACGACGATGATTGTCAACCCGAGTCTTGTACTTGGTATTACTCTCATGAATGGTCTGTTTCACCTGCTCATGGATACATCGAAGATACTTCACCATCTCATCTGCTTTAGGACTGAAACGTCCTATACGTGGAATAGGGGCCTAAGTCCAGCACCCCGGATGGGTTCTAACCATAGACAGTCTCAAATTGACTTAAACCTGTGGTTCTATTTTTTGATCTATTGTAGGCAAATTCTGCTTGAGGCAATGTCAAATCCCACTGCTTCAGCTTCGTTCCTGCCAAACACCTCAAAAGGTTACCCAAACTCTGGTTTACCACCTCGGTCTGACCATCCGTCTGGGGGTGATAGGAGCTACTAAAATTCAACTGTGTTCCCAGTTTCCCCCACAGGCTCTTCCAGAAATTACTGATGAACTTTGTATCACAATCTGAAGTGATGGATCGAGGAACACCATGTAAACGCACAATCTCCCTGAAATAAAGATGGGCAATCTGGACAGCATCCATAGTCTTTTTGCAAGCTACAAAATGGGCCATCTTGGAAAACCTGTCAACCACAACAAAGATAGAATCAGAGGCCCTTTGGGTGTGGGGTAAACCCAATACAAAATCCATGCTAACATCGAACCAAGTAGCTTCAGGAACAGGTAAGGGAGTGTACAAGCCCACATTTGTGAGAACTCCCTTAGATCGCTGGCACACATAACAACGGTCCACATAATGAGCCACATCACTAGTCAACTTAGGCCAATAAAAGTCATAAGAGATAAGGGCCAAGGTCTTATCTCGGCCAAAGTGTCCCTCATTATGAAGTTCACTTATAATTTGTTGTCTCAATGAACAATCTGGAATGCACAACTGTAATCCACGAAATAGATACCCATTATGCAAAACAAAATCATGACGGTGACCCCCAGTTACCTCCTGAAATATCTTTCCAAAGGAAGAATCAGCTGCATACATATCTGTGAACGTCTCAAAGCCTGCAACTTTGGTACTCATGGTGGTGAGGAGTAAGGTACGACGGCTAAGGGCATATGCGACGCGATTCAAACTCCATGCTTGGTGCCTCAGCGTAAAAGTGAATTCTTGCAGGTATGCCTCCCACTTGGCATGACATCTACTTAGCTTGTGTTGGCCATTGATGTACTTTAAGGCCTCATGATCGGTAAACAGAATAAACTCCTTCTGTACTAGGTAGTGACGTCAATGCTTCAGGGACTGAACTATGGCATAAAATTCCAAATCATAAGTGGAATAATTTTTCTTTGATCCCGATAGCTTCTCACTTTGATGATGGTTCTCCAACGTCATGTCTAACGTCATTTGTATTTATAATACTTACATCATTATTCAAACAAGAATCCTTCCTCGGAAGGAGATTATCATCGAAAACAACATGTATAGATTCTTCTACAACTAAAGCTCTTTTATTAAATACTTGATAAGCTTTAGAATTTAAGGAATAACCCAGAAAAATTCCTTCATCACTTTTAGCATCAAATTTGCCAAGATTGTCTTTATCGTTGTTTAAAACAAAACACTTATACGAGCATTACTCTCATATGCCAAAACCAACTATGTTTTCCTTTAGCACAAACATCACATATTTTATCGCTTTTCTATGTTTTCCTTTAGCACAAACATCACATATTTTATCATTATCAAATTTTAGCTTTGGCAACCCTTTAACTAAATCTCCTTGAATCAATCGTTGCAAAACACTTATACGAGCATTACTCTCCTATGCCAAAACCAACTATCATGCTCATCCTTAGCAACTAGGCATAAAATAGTCATATTGATAGAATCTAAATGCACCATGTAAATGTTTCCTATTCTATGGCCAACAAGCATAATCAAAGTAGATGCAATGTCAATCAATTTTGCAAACACTTAATTTAAAAATAAGACATTGTATCTTTTGTCAAATTTATCTAATCGGATTATGTTTTAATCCATTCACATACAAAACATTATGCAATGTTGATTATCGAGATTAAAAACACATGCATAAAGTTTTTGAAAATGTTATGCATAAAAAAAATGCATAAACATTAAGAAAAATTTAAGGTCAAAATTTTGCAAAAACCAAAGTTCTTGAAAAAAAATCGATATCTATTGTTAAAGATATATCAAAAACAATTTTGACCAAAAATTAATATGATGAACTAGAGTTTATAAAACATTACCAAAAATTACTATGTTCATCATACAATATTTTTCAACATACATGAGATAAAACATAATCATTTAGAATTATTCAACATTTAAAGCCTCATGCATGCATAAACTAAATGAGCAACCAAATAAAATAAAAACATTAAGTTTAGAGGTTACCTATTCCTTTTTCATGTGTGGCTAGAGCATCTTGAATATCATCAACTTCATCACCATTTCTCCCACACACCTACAAGAGACATTTATGTAGATTTTGGTATCCAAATTGCTTTGGATCCTTGAACATTAGTTTCAATGCCTCTTGTTCCTTTTGGAACTTATTCTTGTATAATTTTAAACCGTTTTCCTTTCTTTAAAGGACAAGTATATTCCTTATGACCATGATAATGACAATATGAACATATTGTCATTATTAAACTAGATGAATTATTTAAAATGATATCTTTTTTGTTGAGTTAATCGAATGACGGAATTGGCCAAGAGGGGGGTGAATTGGCAATAAAAATTTTGTGGAAGCTTTTGCAGAAAATTGAAAGTAATTGCACAGCGATTTACAGTGGTTCGACTTTCTCAAACAAAGTCTACGTCCACTACCTTAGCTATCCACACTAAGGATTTTCCAACAAATTCACTAATTTGTTCTTTCTTTTGAGGCCAAAGAGATAACCTTACAATTCCCTCAAGAGTATACCCCAACTCTTGAGAACACTCTTTTCTCAAAGAGAAGATTACAAATTTGCAAACTTACAAGAAAACCTCACAAGGTAAGATGTTTGCACAATTCTAGAACAAAGAAAAGAACACTCAAAGATGAATACAATTGAGCACAAAAAAAGTGTTCTTGAAAGCAAAATGAATATTGAATGAAAATAGGCTTGAAATGCTCAAACTTGAGGTTTGATGCTTTCTCTTTGATTCTCTCTTGATTCTAGTTGCTTGATGTTTCTTGTTATTGATCAATGGCTTCTAAGCTTGCTTAAATACACCTTGGATCACTTCTGAACGTTGGGGATGATTAGAGAAGATATTATAGCCGTTTTAGTGTGAAAACATTTAATAAAACAGCTTGGAGTGTGGGGGGAATCGGTTCCCCCTTGAAGGGAATCGGTTCCTAAGTGTAAAATTCAAATATTTCGACCGTTGTACAAGGGGGGAATCGGTACCCCCTTGGCGGGGATCGGTTCCCTCCGAGCATACTGGAATTCTCGGAACAAAACTGTTTAGGGGGAATCGGTTCCTCCTATGGGGGAATCGGTTCCCTCCGAGCATTCTGGAAATCTCGGAGCCAAACCATTCAGGGGGGAATCGGTTCCTCCTATGGGGGGGAATCGGTTCCCTCTGAGCAATCTGGAATTTTTGGCTTTGAATTGGTTCGAAATACTTTGTAAAATTATTTTGAAATTGTTTTATGATTAAAACTTAATTTTACACTTAAGTAAGGATTAAAAACGATTTTTGAAATATTTGGAGTAATGTTTTGATATTCGAATAGTTATATCGAATATACTTAGAAAATTATTTGGAAAATCTTAAAATCCATTTAACTTAATTTGTTATATCGAAATATCAAAATGATTCAACAATCTCCCCCTTTTTGATATAACAAAACATTTTAGTAATTTTAAGATTTTTGAAATCAAGTTTTGAAATTACTCCCCCTTACTTTAACACTTCTTCAATTTATCAAGTAAAACATTTAACACTTATTCTTCTCCCCCTTTTTGTTAAATCAAAAAGACATTGTAAAACAAGGTTTTGAAATCATTTAGCCAATTGATTTATTAATTATAAGCTTAAGCTGCTAAGATCACAATCAAAAGAGAGGTTAGCCATTAGTTTCATAAATCAATATTCATAAATAATGTGATATGGCAAAATTGGTCATATTGCTAATGATGATGTAAATGATGCAAAAATGAATAAAACACCAAACATATAAGTTCACACCATTCATAAATCCAAAATCCAACAATCCACAAAATCAAACAATCCAAAATATCCAAAATGTTGAAACAATATTCTTTTTGTTCAAAGTTTTAAAACTAAACACATAATCAAACATCCGGATCGGTAGGAGGAAAACGGGCTCGCATAGCGGCCATCTCGTGTGTGAGTTCATTGATACGAGCGTTGGTTGATTCATTGTTTGCACGCATCTCCCGAAGAATCTCTAATTGTTGAGCTCCCATTGTGGATAAATGAGACTCTATAGAGGTAAAGCGCGAGTCCATGGTAGCGTATCGGAAATCGAATGTCTCCATAAAGGATTGAAAATATGGAGGCATTTGATGCGTTTGTTGTGCTTGCTCCTCGGGTTGTTCAGGTTCTTCTTAAGCTTCATCGATATCCCTCATTAATTGTTCAAACTTGGGATCTCGTCAGCTTCGGGTGGAGCTTGTGAAGAACTAGCTCCCGGAGTAGAAGATCGAACCCATGCACCAGTTTCCTTATTTTTGACCTATCCCGCTCTTGTTAAAGAAAGAAGATTGATTTGTTTCTTAAGAGGAAATGAGGCATCTAGACCAACTCGGAGTTCGGCTTTAGAAAAGAGATTACTAAGGATACAACCGTAAACTAGTGAAGAACAGAGTTTCTTATTTGGCACTAAGTTAACGGTTTCAACGATTTCAACAAAGATAATCTCGAAAAGGTTTATTTTTATATTGTTTTCAAAACAATGCAACCACTAAAGGTCTAAAGCTCTAAGAGTAGAATAATGACCCCCGGATGGTCGAAATCACCAAGTGATCATAAGATGAAGAAAACGCTCATGGAGATCTAAAACACTTGCACTATCATTCCGTTTATATCGTGAGCCTAAAACTTGTTTTTCGTTTGATAAACCTTCATTATCCAAGCCTAAGGCATTGGCTATGTAATCCGGATCAAGATGGAAATATTGACCTAGGAGGTAGGAACGCACTCCTATGGTTTTGGTTTTGTCACGATTTTTGATACAAACAGCATTACAGTAGAAGATACGAACAAGTTGATGATAGATAATGGGTTCAAGTTCGAAAAGTTTATCAAATTTCCATTCGTGCAAGATAGGGAGATATTTAAAGTTAATGTCAACCATAGTTTGAAGAGATGGGATACGTTCTTCCCTAATCTTATACGAGTCAAAATATTGGTAAAACCAATAACGATAATCTTTAGGACCCGGTTGATTGAAACAAGAATTTTGGATAGTCAAGTTAGGATCAAGATTTGGAATAGGATTTTGAGGGATAGGAGGAGGATTTGAAGGTGGATTTTGACGACTAGAACGACTAGATGAAGACCTAGGACGTTTAGGATTGGACATGGTTTAGGAAATCGGAATAGAATTGATAACCTGCAATTTTAAAAACAAATGTATGCAATTCAATTAATCCCAAAACTCAAATGAGTCCTCAATATTTCAAGATTCTCTAAATCAATCCTAATGGGCAAAGTTTTTGAAAAACTTTTGAAAAATATGGTTTTGAGAAACAATATATGTATAGTTTTTCATAACAACAACATAATTTAATCAAAACACAATAATTTGAAAAATAACATTTTTTTTTATTTCGAAAATTTAAAAAAAAAATTGAAAAATTCTTGTGTTTTTGATGAAATTAGTTGTAACATCTAGTTTCTAATCACTAAATAATCAATGCCCGATCACTATTTCAACCTAGAACTAATTGAAACTAATCTTATGTTCAAAAATAATGAAATAAAGAGTTTAGAAAAATTTACCTTGAAAGATGAAGATTGAGGGGATTTAAATGTTGTTTGCACGATTTTAATGATTCCAACAGGTTTAGAAGATGATATTTGAAGCGAATTCCGATTAATATCGATGATTTGAGGCAAGAAAGGAGATTTGAGTGTTTGAGGATGGTGAGAAACGGTTTGAAGAAAATATAAGGGTTTTGGGAATTTTGGGGTGTTCTGCCCGATTTTAACAGAACCCCAGGGGGTATCGATTCCCCTGTGGGGGGAATCGGTTCCCATTCAAAGGGGAAATCGGTTCCCTCATGGGGGGATCGATTCCCTCTGCACCAAAACGCTAAAATCCGATTTTTAAGCACAAAATGCTAAATTAATCTTTTCTAGTGGTATTGGCAACTCATATATCAAAAATTAATTATGTTCAAACAATTAAATTAATCTTTAATCGATTTTTGAACATAAAATTAATTTTCACTAAGAATCACAAACTCCCCCTAACTAATAGCAAGAATGCAATCAAAAATTATTATTATAAGCATTTTTCAAGATTTATTAAAAGTGCTAAAATTATTTTAAACACTAAGTGAAGATAGGTTGGTCAAACCTAATTCTCTCCTAAGTGTCCAAAATCTTTCCTTGTCTAAGGGTTTTGTAAAGATATCCGCTAATTGGTGCAAAGTATCAACAATTTCTAGAACTACATCTTCC
Source organism: Hibiscus syriacus (assembly GCF_006381635.1). Lineage (NCBI taxonomy): Eukaryota > Viridiplantae > Streptophyta > Magnoliopsida > Malvales > Malvaceae > Hibiscus > Hibiscus syriacus. The sequence goes on along the minus strand of NW_024063392.1, from coordinate 7,164,589 downwards.
TTAGTGACATGGTCTCTAATGAAGTGATGTCTTATTTCAATGTGCTTAGTTCTAGAGTGTTGGATGGGATTTTTAGTGAGACAAATAGCACTAGTATTGTCACACTTGATAGGAATAGTACCTACTTCAATTCCATAATCAAAAAGTTGTTGTTTCATCCATAAAACTTGTGCACAACAACTACCAGCTGAAATGTATTCGGCTTCAGTGGTAGATAATGCAACACAATTTTGTTTCTTTGAAAACCAAGAAATCAACATATTTCCAAGGAATTGGCAAGTACCGGAGGTGCTTTTCCTATCTAATTTGCATCCTCCATAATCCGCATCAGAAAAAGCATGCAAGCTAAAGCTAGAGTCTCTAGGATACCAAAGTCCTAAACTAGGAGTGTCCTTAAGGTATCTAAAGATTCTCTTAACAGGTAGTAAATGTGATTCTTTAGGACATGATTGAAACCTAGCACACAAGCAAACACTAAACATAATATCCGGTCTACTTGCGGTTAGATAAAGCAAAGAGCCAATCATTGACCTATATAATTTAACATCTACACATTTACCTCCTTCATCCAAGTCAAGCTTTGTTGAAGAGCTCATTGGAGTGTTATGAGGTTTCCCATTTTCCAGTCCAAACTTATTGAGCATATCTTTGACGTACTTAGCTTGATTAATGAAGATGCCATCTTTTCTTTGCTTGATTTGGAGTCCCAAGAAAAATGAGAGCTCCCCCATCATGCTCATCTCAAACTCACTTTGCATTAGCTTAGAAAATTCTTGACAAATAACATCATTAGTAGAACCAAATATTATATCATCAACATAAATTTGAACTACTAATAAATCTTTACCTTTTCTCTTTAAAAACAATGTAGTGTCAACCTTTCCTTTTAAAAAACCTTTTTCAATTAAAAAATTTGACAATCTTTCATACCAAGCTCTAGGAGCTTGTTTTAAACCATAAAGAGCTTTTGTCAATTTTAAAACATAATCCGGAAAATTTGAATCTTCAAAACATGGAGGTTGTTCCACGTACACTTCTTCTTTTATAAAACCATTTAAAAATGCACTTTTAACATCCATTTGATATAATTTAAATTCATTGAAACATGCAAATGCTAATAACATTCTAATTGCTTCCATCCTAGCTACGGGAGCGTATGTTTCATCATAGTCTATGCCTTCTTCTTGAGTATAGCCTTGAGCAACAAGTCTAGCCTTGTTCCTCACTATATTACCACTTTCATCAAGTTTATTTCTAAAAACCCATCTAGTACCTACAGTAGATTTATTACTAGGCCTTTCAACTAATGTCCATACTTTATTTCTCTCAAATTGATTTAATTCTTCTTGCATAGCCATAATCCAATGTTCATCTTTTAATGCTTCTTTGATGTTCTTAGGCTCTATGCATTAAATAAATGCAACATAATTACAGATATTTCTAAGAGAAGATCGAGTAGTTACCCCTTTTGATGGATCACCTATAATTTCACCATCTTTGACATAGTTGTACTCTATTGGAAAAGATACTTCCCTTTCTTCAATGGTTGGATTCTCGAGGGGATCATGAGTTTCCTCATCTTTTGTTTCTTTCTTTGATGATGATTCTCCAACGTCATGTCTAACGTCATTTGCTTGTACAATACCTACATCATCATTAACAGAAGAATCCTTCCTCGGAAGGGGATTATCATCGAAAACAACATGTATAGACTCTTCTACAACTAAAGTTCTTTTATTAAATACACGATAAGCTTTAGAATTTAAGGAATAACCCAGAAAAATTCCTTCATCACTTTTAGCATCAAATTTACCAAGATTTTCTTTACCGTTGTTTAAAACAAAACATTTACATCCAAAAGGATGAAAATAGCTAATGTTAGGCTTTTTATTTTTGAGAATTTCATATGGAGTTTTCTTTAAAATTGGCCTAATCATTACTCGATTTACAACATAACAAGCGGTATTTGTGGCTTCCGCCCAAAAATATTTTGGCAAATTATTTTCACAAAGCATGGTTCTAGCCATTTCTTCTAAAGTTCGATTTTTCCTCTCAACAACTCCATTTTGTTGAGGGGTTCTAGGTGCTGAAAAATTGTGGCTAATACCATTAGAATTACAAAACTCAATAAATCCAAGATTTTCAAATTCAGTTCCATGATCACTTCTAACACTAGTGATAGAGTAACCTTTTTCATTTTGGATTATTTTTGAAAATGTGATGAAATTTTCTAATGCTTCATCTTTAGTACTTAAGAATAGAACCCAAGTGTATCTAGAATAGTCATCTACCAAGACAAATGCATATTGTTTTCCTCCCAAGCTAGTAGTTCTAGTTGTCCCAAAAAGATCTAAATGGATCAATTGTAATACTCTACTAGTTGATACATCATTAATAGATTTAAAAGAAACTCGTTTTTGTTTTCCTTTAGCACAAGCATCACAGATTTTATCATTATCAAATTTAAGCTTAGGCAACCCTCTTACTAAGTCTCCTTGAATTAACCGTTGCAAAACACTCATACTAGCATGACCTAGTCTCCTATGCCATAACCAACTATCATGCTCATCCTTAGCAACTAGGCATAAATTAGTCATATCAATAGAATCTAAATGCACCATGTAAATGTTTCCTATTCTATGACCAACAAGCATAATCCGATTAGATGCAATGTCAATGACTTTACAACCATTAATTTCAAATAAGACATTGAATCCTTTATCGCATAATTGACTAATACTCAATAGATTATGCTTTAATCCATTCACATATAAAACATTCTTAATTTGTATGGAAGAGGTATTACCTATTGTACCAATACCTTCAATGTAACCCTTTGAATTGTCTCCAAAAGTCACTTCTCCTCCATTTTTGGCGTTAAGCTCAATGAACCGGCTTTTGTCTCCGGTCATATGTCTTGAGCATCCACTATCAAGGTACCATGAATTTGAATTTGTTTCCCGTGCCTTGTAGCAATGCTCCTTTCCCTACAAACATAGATTAATTTTTGATTTTTGGTACCCAAATTCTTTTGGGTCCATATTCATTAGTTTCCAAAATCCTAGTCCCATTAGGTATCCATTTGTGTAGGATATCTTTATCTTTAGTAGTAATGAGTCCTTTAGGAACCCATATACTTCTAAAGATTTTACCATTTAAGGTTCGTTGAGGATTTCTATGATTGTAGTTTCTAAAATCTTTTCTAACAAAGTTGGATTTTGAATTTTCTCCTTTTTCAAAACGTTTTGTTCCAACTTTATCAAAAGAAGTTTTAAGATCATCAATTTTCTTTTGATGATCATCATTGACCTTTGAAAGTAAATTTTGCAAATCTAAATTTTTCTTTTCAAACTCTTCTAGTTTGATTTGCAAATCTTTGATTTTACTTTCAAGATCATTGTTGGTTTTGGATATGAGTTTATTTTCATTTTTCAACTTTGAAACATCATTTTTATATTTTAAAAATAATTTCTCATAATCCGAAGCCAACCCATTATATTCCTCTAATAGCTCATCATAAGATAAATCATCAAAATCAGATGAGTTAGAGGTTACCTTAGAATCTTCCCCAAATGCCATTAAGCACAAGTTTGCTACTTCTTGTTCTTCTTCATTGGAACCTTCTTCATCGCTCCATGTAGCCACATGAGCCTTGTGCTTATTCTTTGATTGACCCTTCTTCTTCAATTATGGGCAATCATATTTGACATGCCCTGGTTTTTTGTATTCATAGAAAATGATCGGGTCCTTCTCTTTTGGTTCATCTTTGAGGCCTTCATTTCGTTTGAATTTTCTTCCTCGGTAAGGTCTCATCATTTTTCTGAACCGTTTGGCAAACAATGCCATTTCCTCGTCATCATCATCATCATTAGAATCACTCTCATCTTTTGTGGATTTGAGAGCAACTCCAATGTTTTTCTTCTTCTCCTTCTCCTTTGGTGTCTCTTCAACTTTATCAAGGTCCACCTCATCTTCAAGCATCATCTCATGAGTGAGGAGTGAACCGATAAGTTCTTCAAGAGTTAAGGACGATAGGTCCTTAGACTCGATGATTGACGTCTTCTTTGATTGCCATGATTTTGGGAGGGAGTAGACTAACTTCCTCACAAGCTTTTCATTTGAGATGATCTCTCCATATGATTTGAGACCATTGACAATCGTTGAAAATCTATCCGTCATAGCTTTGATGTCTTCATTTGGTTTCATCCTGAAATTTTCATAGCTATGTGTTAAAATACTAATTTTTGATTTCTTTACCTCATCGGTACCTTCATGTGTGACTTGAAGCTTGTCCCATATTTCTTTGGCGGTTGTACACGATGAAACTCTTCCGTATTCATCTGGTCCAAGAGCACAAAAGATAATATGGATGGCTTTGGAGTTAAGCTGGAACATTTTTGTATCTCCTTCACTCCACAACCTTGGATGAGTGATAGGCTTAATGTATCCTTCTTCTACGGCATTCCATGCTCCCATGTCACTTGCTTGAATGAAGTACATCATTATATTCTTCCAATAGGCGTAGTTAGCTCCATTGAAGAAAGGAGGCTTGTTGACGGGCATCGAATCGAGACCGGAGTCGTAATTTGAAGTGGAGGCCATTGATGACTTGGTAATCGATGTAACTCTTCCCGGATCGACTCAAGAGGCGATTAAACCTTCAAATAAGTTAGGCTCTGATACCAATTGTTGAGTTAATCGAATGACGAAATTGGCCAAGAGGGGGGTGAATTGGCAATAAAAATTTTGTGGAAGCTTTTGCAGAAAATTGAAAGTAATTGCACAGCGATTTACAGTGGTTCGACTTTCTCAAACAAAGTCTACGTCCACTACCTTAGCTATCCACACTAAGGATTTTCCAACAAATTCACTAATTTGTTCTTTCTTTTGAGGCCAAAGAGATAACCTTACAATTCCCTCAAGAGTATACCCCAACTCTTGAGAACACTCTTTTCTCAAAGAGAATATTACAAATTTGCAAACTTACAAGAAAACCTCACAAGGTAAGATGTTTGCACAATTCTAGAACAAAGAAAAGAACACTCAAAGATGAATACAATTGAGCACAAAAAAAGTGTTCTTGAAAGCAAAATGAATATTGAATGAAAATAGGCTTGAAATGCTCAAACTTGAGGTTTGATGCTTTCTCTTTGATTCTCTCTTGATTCTAGTTGCTTGATGTTTCTTGTTATTGATCAATGGCTTCTAAGCTTGCTTAAATACACCTTGGATCACTTCTGAACGTTGGGGATGATTAGAGAAGATATTATAGCCGTTTTAGTGTGAAAACATTTAATAAAACAGCTTGGAGTGTGGGGGGAATCGATTCCCCCTTGAAGGGAATCGGTTCCTAAGTGTAAAATTCAAATATTTCGACCGTTGTACAAGGGGGGAATCGGTACCCCCTTGGCGGGGATCGGTTCCCTCCGAGCATACTGGAATTCTCGGAACAAAACTGTTTAGGGGGAATCGGTTCCTCCTATGGGGGAATCGGTTCCCTCCGAGCATTCTGGAAATCTCGGAGCCAAACCATTCAGGGGGGAATCGGTTCCTCCTATGGGGGGGAATCGGTTCCCTCTTAGCAATCTGGAATTTTTGGCTTTGAATTGGTTCGAAATACTTTGTAAAATTATTTTGAAATTGTTTTATGATTAAAACTTAATTTTACACTTAAGTAAGGATTAAAAATGATTTTTGAAATATTTGGAGTAATGTTTTGATATTCGAATAGTTATATCGAATATACTTAGAAAATCATTTGGAAAATCTTAAAATCCATTTAACTTAATTTGTTATATCGAAATATCAAAATGTTTCAACATTTTTCTTTTGTTAAACATTCAAGCTTAACTTTCAAATCGAAATTTTCTTTTTCAATACTTTCAAATTTCATTTTTGAAAGCTCTAAATCCTTCTTCAAGATTTCATTTTGATTTTCAAAATCCATTTTCGTTTCTAGAAGAAGTTTGTTTAATTTGAAAATTTCTTTTTCAAAGTTTTCAGATTTTATTTTTGAAAGCTCTAACTCATTTCTCAACATTTCATTTTGATTTTCCATATCTGTTTTAGCTTTCAAAAGAAGATCATTTTTAGCAATAAATTTAGAAATCAATTTATTGTATTTAGAGTTCATGGTCTTAAACTCCGAAGATAATTCATCATAAGCATCTTGTAACTCATTAAAAGATTTTGAATTTAATTTATTTGAGTTAGAGGATACCTTTGGCTCTGTGAGAGCTAATAGAGACATCACCTTTATTGGTTCTTCTTCTTCCTTGTCTCCATAGATCTCCTCAAGCTTATCCCACATCTCTTTGGCATTTGAACAAGAAGAAACTCCTTTATATACATTAGGATCAATTGCACAACACAACATGTGCATAGCTTTTGTATTTTGTTGAGCTTTTTTATGTTCTTGATCACTCCACTTCTTTGCCTTCTTTGTTGGAGAAGAATATCCTTTCTCGATCATCATCCAAGCTTTCATATCAAATGCTTGGATAAATATCATCATAAGCTTCTTCCAACGTCGCTAATTTGTTCCATTAAAGTGTGGAGGCACGTTAATTGGTCTGGATTCTTCCATGGAGAATGAATCGAAAGTGGACGCCATATTTATCGATTTAACTCTTCCCGGATCTACTCAAGGCGGTTAAACCTTCAAATGAGTCAAGCTCTGATACTAATTGTTGAGTTAATCGATTGATGGAAATGACCAAGAGGGGGTGAATTGGCAATTAAAATTTTGGTGGAAGCTTTTGCAGAAAATTGAAAATATTTGCACAACGATTTAGAGTGGTTCGACTTTCTCAACCAAAGTCTACCTCCACTACCTTAGCTATCCACACTAAGGATTTTCCAAAAAATTCACTAATTTGTTCTTTCTTTTGAGGACAAAGAGTAACCTTACAACTCCCTCAAGAATTATACCCCAAATTCTTGAGAACAATCTTTTTAAAGAGAAATACACAAATTTGAAAACTTACAAGGAAAACCTCACAAGGTAAGATGTTTGCACAATTCTAGAACAAGAAAATAACACTAAAAAATAATTACAAATGAGCACAAATGGTGTTCTTGAAAGCAAAATGAATATTGAAAGGAAAATTGGCTTGATTTGTACAAACTTGGTGTTTGATGTTTTCTCTCTTGTTTCTCTATGATTTCTTATTGATCAAAGGCTTCAGAACTTGTTTAAATACTCCCTCAATTGATTCTGAATGTTGGGGATAATTAGTGGAGTCAATGGAGCCGTTTAAGTGTGAAAACCATTAATAAAACAGCTTGGAGCGTGGGGGGGAATCGGTACCCCCTTATAGGAAATCAGTTCCCTAAGTGAAAAATTCAAATATTTCGACCGTTGAACATGGGGGAATCGGTACCCCCTTGGGGGGAATCGGTTCCCTCCGAGCATTCTGTTTTTCTCGGAGCCAAACCATTCATGGGGGAATCGGTACCCCCTTGGGGGGGGGAATCGGTTCCCTCTGGACAATCTGGAATTTTTGGCTTTGAAACGGTTTGAAATACTTTGTAAAATTGTTTTGAAATTATTTTATGATTAAAACTTAATTTTACACTTGAGTAAGGATTAAAAATGACATTTGAAAGATTTAGAGTAATATTTTGATATTCGAATAATTATATCGAATATACTTCGAAAATCTTTTTGGAAAATATTAAAATTCATTTATCTTAATTTGTTATATCGAAATATCAAAATGTTTTCAACAATATTTAATGCTCAAATTAATTATTCCAACTACTTTAATCACCTATCAAAGCCTCTAAACGACTATGAGAGTGTTAGAAGATATAAAAGGGACTAAGATTCATATGAAGAACAACAAGAAAAATTATTGAAAGATCAAACCAACATTAAAAGAGTGTTTGAGCTAAAATTGTCATATTTTGTGTAACACACTTGTGAGCTACTTTGTTTAATTTTTCTCAAGTGTGATTTTGGTAAGTGCTTATTGTTTGCAAACATATTTTCCTTTTTGAGTTTTTTTTTTTTTTTTGCAAAATTTGTAATTCCTCTTGTGGAGAGAATGTAAGTAAGGTTTTGGGGTATAAACCTTGTGTGTTGTTGTAAGGTTATATATTGTCCTTAAAGGTTAGCAAATCTAATGGATTTAGTGGATGTAAACCTTGTTTAGAAGTCGAACCACTCTAAAATCGTTGTGCAAAAGTTTTATTTTTTATTTTCTTCTACCACTATTTCTAAAAAGGTCAATTCACCCCCTTTTGGCGTATTTCGATTGTTCCTAAGAACTAATCGAGATTCACAATCTTAGTGGAAATTTAGATTGTGAATTGCTGCAAAAATGTTTAATTCAAAAACAAGTGTTTAAATTATATCTCTTGTTCATTTTAGGTGTTTAAAATTTATTGATCAAAGTATGTAACTAACATTTTTATTTTTATTAAAAATATTTTTTATTACCATTTGAAGGTCAATTTTCTCACAGTCATTAAAAATTTTATCAACTAATCAAAACATGACATGTGGCATATTTTATGATTTTATGATTTTTTTAAAATCATTAATTTTATATCAATTCAAAAAAACACTCTAAAATCCTTAATCCAGAGCATTAACTTTTTCATGGCCCATCCCCATCGTTGATGCTATTATCAATTATACAGTTGTCAATCGGTAGATATTCATTGACGACCATCCCCATTTTCATCCCCTTAACACCCTAAATATCCTTAAGCCTTAAATATATAATATCCTCCTCCTTAAAATGCCCCTTCCTCGAAAATTTATCGTTTGCGATGGTAAGGGCGAAGGGCCAATTAGAGGAAAAAGGATTAGAAATTAAAGATTTAGGTATTAAGATTTTGGGATTTGGGGTTTAGAAAGATTTAAGGGATTGGGGTGATGATAATGGGATAGCCAACAAAGGGGTTTGACAACATGTGAGTAGGTGATCAATGACAGCGATAGAGACAACCAACGATAGCGACATCGACCGATGACAAAGTTAATACTTTGAGAATAGAGATTTTATAGTTTTTGTAGATTTTTAGATAAATCTGGATTTTTATTTTTAAATAATAATTTTATTTTTTAAAATAAAAAATTTAAAATTTTATAAACACCATGTTTCATGTTTAGAGTGATTAATGGATTTTATTTAATAATTGTTAACAACTATACACCTTAAATGATAACAAAAAAAATGTTAGAAGTGAACAAAATGTATAGTTTAAACACTCATTTCTTTAATTAAGCCCAAAAATGAAAAAACATTAGTTGAGGAAGATGAAAAAGATTAAATTAAAATAACATTTAAACATTTTTGAATGGAAATAATATTTAAATGTTAAGGTTACATTTTTAGAATTAATATTAAATTTAATAAAATATAAAAAAAATGAGGTTTAAATTTATAATAATAGTAGATTAACTTATTATTATTAAATAAATTGATTGTTTATAACTTTTTATAATTAGGAAATTTAATAAAAGAAAGATTATTAGTATATTTTAACATTGATACTGTTTTAAAAAAATAAAAAATAGTAAAGTATAATAATTACACGCTTTAGTATTTTCATATTATTTATAATAAGTAATCCGTTCAACAAAAATGGATTAACGTGTATTGTACTTAGGGGTGCTTAAAATTGGATACCCATATTATTTTTTTGTGCTTGAAGTATTGGGTACTCGAATTATCCAGGTATAAAAAATCGGCCCATAACTCGGCCTGTAACATCAGGATACCCCAGGTTGGTACCTGCATAATCAGCACACCCACTAGTTCGACTAATAGAGTACCCGATTCTTTTTTAATAAAAAATTATGCAGTAATTTATTTTTTGAAAATTAAAAATTTGAATAAACTTAAACACTTTAAAATCCAAATTACATAGTTCAAACATAAAGTTTAAAAATTTAAATTGCATAATCCAAATATAAAGCTTAAACATTAAAAGTCTAAAGAAAATGCAACGAAAGAAATATATTTTATTGCTCTTGAACCTCGTTTATCTCATCAATGATAATTGTTGATTGTTCAAAAGTTAAAACTTTCATATCTATATAAAAACATTAGAAATAAACGTCAATAACAATAGTATATGTTTAGAAATATAATTTTTAAATGTCTAAAATATGTAGATAAATATTATAAAATAAAAATAATAAATTTGAAATCGAAAAATAACCTTTTTCTATATTCTCTAATGCTTGTAATTTCTCCGCTATCAAAATGGATTCATGAGAAGCACAAATCCAATCTTAAATATAAATAAGAGCTTTCATCACCTTGAGAGTCGAAGAGGTGCGGAAGGAATCAAGAACACGTCTTTCCATGCTAAAAGCAGACTACGTAGCAATTATAAAAATCAAAATTGCAAGTATATCACTTGCCATACTCATAAGAATAAGATAGTTATTTGTTTGCACAAACCACCAATCTATGATATCAAAATTGTCAGTATCATGAATAACTTTATCCCTCAAATACTTGTCTAGCTTAGTTTTTGTTTCAGAAGTTTCGTTTAGTTCTATCTCCGTCACATAATATTTTCTCAAATTTATTCTTTTTAACCTTATCTCTCTCTCACTACCATGAACACTAGAATTAGAATTCAAAGAGCATGATCTCATTTAAAACTTCATGCATGTTGTGTTTATATTTTTCAATATTTTATTTTAAAAATTAGAATTCTTATTTTTTTTAAAAAAAATTTAAATTTCTATAAAATTATAAAAAAAATGTATAAAATCCCTAATTACATCCTCCTATAATCGTTAGCAGCCACCAACGTTGTTTACTCCCTTCCCTTGTCTCTTCCACCATTTGAGTTCCCATTCCTCCGTATGTTAATGCTCTTATGGCGCCACGCTTCGCGCTAGTAGTGTTATCCTCACAATGATGTTCCCATTGCCTCTCACTGATGTGTTTTGTAATTGGATGTAAAATGTGTTACATGTTTTACTACACCGAAATGCGAAGTAGTCGACGGTAAGGACGATGACAAGAACATCAACGATGAAAACTGATGATAGTAAAGGAGATGAAATTAGACATTTTGATTCAATTAAAAAAATAAGTATTCGAATTATATCATTTGTTCACTTTAGGTGTCTAAAGTATTTTTCACCCAATGTAGGCGTCTAACATTTTTAATGTTACTATTTCAAGCATCCGGTTTGTTACGTTTGTTAAAATATTGTTATTTAAAACAAGTCGTATTTATATTGTTTAAAAAAATTTATTTAAAAAAATTTAAAATGTTAATATTTAAAAAAACTTAAAATTTTCCAAAATCTAAAAAGAACCTAAATCCTTAAAATCCTTACATCTAATCCCTTTACTATCGCCGTCAGCTACTTCAACCACCCATCCATTCCTTCTCACCCGCTGAGCGGCCATTACCATTGTTTTGTCCCAAACCCTTAAATTCTCAATTTTCATAATCTTAAATCCATAAAATATAAAATATTCAAACTCTAAACCGGAATAATAATCACCGTCGGCTGCTTTACCTTTCGAGTGATTTAGAATGAAAATAGGGTTGAATACTTGAATGCAAATACAATTTGTTTTACAAATACGTTTTTAAATTCTTAAATACGTCGAACAACTTGCTTGGAGATCCATCTTCGTTTCCTAGGCGAATATGCTTGAATGAAAGGATAACACAAAGGTTTATTGTTTCGGGTGGTTGACATCGTTGGACTTTCAGACGATCGACGATATTAAGATTTCAACCGTAAAATCATTGGTGGCGAGTGGTGATAGTGAGAGATTGGAAAAAGTTTAAGCTTTTATTTAAATACTAATAATATTTTTAAGGATTTTAAATTATAGACATAATATATGTTAGATAACAATTTTTATAACGATCATGACAAACCAAACACTTAAACTAGTAACGTTAGAAACGCTTGACATATTCATTGAGTGAAAAGTATTTTAAGCATCGAAAGTGAGCAAATACTTTAGACACTTTTTTATTTGGAAACTTTTTATTAAGCCAAGAATTATAGAGATTTTTAAAGGATTTTTTTTTGTAATTTTAGAGAAACTTATGTTTTTTTTAAATTAATATTTTTTTCAAATAAAATTTTAAAATTTTATAAATACTGCACGTTCGGCGTTATGAGTGGTTACCAATTTTTTTTTGTAGATGTGAATGACCAAACACCTAAAATGATAGCGAAGAAAATGTTAAACACTTATCTTAATCAAAAAAAAATTTAAACACCTAAAATGAATTAAAATAGAATTTAAATATTTATTTGAATTAATTTTCTTTTAATATAATTTAAATTATTGTAAATCCAAATGAAGTTACCCAAATCTTGGTACCCAATTCTACCCCTAAATTTTAATGTGTCGTACAGTTCCTCAAGATCCGTTCAACGATGGTTTTTAAGATGATCAGTTCGACTAGTATTGCCAATATTAAAGTGTGAATATCCTTGAAGTGCATCGATTTGAGTGATTGACATGTATCACAGTGTTGACAATTGTTTAGTTCGAGTTGACCCGATATCCTAATAAATCAACATGAATCTTGAATACCGTAAATCATTGTTTCACCCTTATTGGATTAAGTTACTAAGAATCCATTAGAAATCAAAGTGTCTGAAATACCCCTGATGGCCTAAATAATGGAATCGCTTTGGTTATATCTAAAATCATAATTTATTCTGATGTAAAAGTTCCTAAATACCTTTATGATCTTCTGAAATAAGATACTACTATTTTTAATCTATGATTTTATTTATTCTATATTTGTGGGAACACACTAGACATCCTATTTCGATCACCTGAACCTAGTCTTCTGAACTGTAAGCTTACTGTCTTTTACTTGAAAAAATATCAGTGGAACTCAGTTCATCATGAAAACCTGCAGATGCTGGAATCAATATGAAAATTTTTATTCTTGTTAATTATTTGCATGTCCTTCAACATCACCTGGTAGTTTTGTATTACTGAGCTTCCAAAAGCTCAATATGTTATTTACCATTCCATGTTAAAAAAACCGGTCCAGTGCTTTGCTTGCAGAGTACGATACAATGTGTAATTAGGGGACATGTAGGTCACATTTGATATTTTTTTATATACTGAGTATGGAACTTTTATGATATTAATTCAGTTTGTAATATATGAATGATTTTATGGGCTTGTATTTTATTTATAAATTGTTTTATGATTTTATACGTTTTAACAAAAAAATTAAAATTTTCCTGGATTTTTACTGTAAGTCGCTCTGGTGGCCATAATGTGACACCTCAGATCGGATCGGGTCATCTGCATCAGTCTGAGGGTGTTATAATTTCCTTCTCCCCTATTTTTCTCTTTTCCCCTTAATCTTCATTTAATTGATTTTGCTTTAATGTATCTTTATTTTTTTTGTCTTTTATTTTTAATAATTATACCTTTATGACACGTCGTTTTCTATCTGTATAACATATTTTTCTCTGCCTCTATGACACATTTTTAGTCGTTTGACTGTCATTTTTGTTTATCATTGTTTTAAATTGAATTTGACATCGTCATGACTTAGCAAGATAACACTTTCTTTTTTATCATGTTGATATTCCTTGCTTTAGACCATTGGATTGGATTTGGATATATAATATTTACGTTCGTGGATAGTATTTTCACGCCCGCTCTGTAACACCCCAACCCGTACCCGACCCGAATACGATTAACTTTTCAAACCTTGACACTTAAAGAAAAACCCCGGGGAATTTAAAAGTTTGTTTAAAACAAAATACTTTAATTTACATAAAAGAGACCACAAACTACAAACTTGATCAGAGTACTCATAATTAACGACTTATTACATGCCAACACTCTATACACAACAAAATACATACTTTGTCGATTACTTCTGATCTGATCTTCTAGTAATAATAATGTCCTTGCTACTTCTATTCTTGCTCTTCACGTTTCTTGGTACCTACGTGTAAATCACTTACACGCTAAGTCATAGACTTAGTGAGGCAATAAATAAACATGTAACAGTAGATTTCATGAATATGCATTCTTACCATTTAATCATAATATTTCAATATGCATGTATATATTTCAATATGCATTCTTACCATTTAATCATAACATTTCAATATGCATGTATATATTTCAATATGACATATAAATAAATCATGTCATGCACATGTGAAACTTACCTTCTTGTATCACTTTCACTTTAATTTATGTTGCAATTGTATTGCCCATGTATATTATTGAGAATAGAGGTATGCGAGTACACTAAGATTGTGCACACATATGCTATCACCACAGCTCGTACAAATGTCCCGAAGGACCTATCATCCTGAAGGGTAATCTGTGTCCTGTAGGACCTATCATATGTCTTATAGGACATATGTAACCCTCGACTCTTGGCATGCCAACTATACCTATAACTCTCGTATCATATACTATGGGCTTTTATTATGAATATATTTCTCATCACTTGTTCTTTCTCTTCTGTCATATACCACATGTATGTGTAACCATGTATTTCATATCATATCACATGTATCACGTATTTCATATTCATATGTCATTTCATATTTCACATAGCTTATTTTATTTCACATTGGTCATATCTCATAGCATATATCACATATGCATATAGTCATGTATATCATATCATATCACATGTATCTTATGTTTATGCATATCATGTATTTATGTACATATAAGAATCACATATCAAATAACATTTTAGGAGTCACTTCTTACCATAGTAACTCCATCATTGGCTCTTCGCAAGCCAATGTTCGTTCAATAATATAAGTACAATTAAAATTGCACTCACCTTAGCCTTGTTTGATTTGAATCAATTCTAATCCTTTGATTATTCCAGAACTTGTTTAGGCTCAATATCTACATAAATATAACATTTCAAAACAACTATCAGAAGCCTAAACCTTAACCTTGATGTTAACAACTTAAGCCAGATTATTGAACCAAATTTCATTTTTCCTTCAGGGGGAATCGATATCCCCTAAACATACTGGAAATTTTTTGTTCAAGAAGGGGAATCGATTCCCCTTCATAGGTATCGGTTCCCTCTGCCCATAAATTGTACTTTAAGACCGAAAATCATCAATTCTTCACTCAATTCTTCTATTTTAAACCCCTATCATGTCATTAAACTCAACTACCATTACTTAAACCAACTTATATCCATGAAAATCATCTATAACTTCAAAATCCTATCCTCCATATGTAATTCAAGAATCATACTCAAATTTCAATATGTTCTAAATACAATTCTAATACTTCATATTCCTTAATTAGCATGATGACAAGTCAAATTTAACTTCAAATTCAACTTATCAACTCTTTTCCATGATTTCATATAAAAACTCATTTTCTTAAATCTATTATAACTTCTTCATCTTTTGATTATAAGAAAAATTAAGCTTTTCTTAAGCTTAGTTATCATATAATGATCAAAACCTAACCTTTAATTTAATAAATAATCAACAATTCAGAAAACCCTTACCTTTGCCTAGCTTCTACGGTTGGGGAGAAAAAGAAAGGAAGAAGAAAGAGTTTTCAGATAACTCTTCCCCCCACCCCCCACGTGATTCATTCATATTATTGGGGAAAAATATCTTTCATGCTAAATGTCCATTTTGCCCTTTAATTCTTTGGATAATTACTATAAACTTTTAGGAAATATTTCCGAACAAATCATTGAACTATTCAATCATCTTACTTTAATCACCAAATTCTGAAACTTTACAGTTTAATCACTAACCCATATTTTGGGATGTTACAAATCTCTCCCCCTTAAGAAAATTCATCCTCGAATTTTCACTGTACAAGTATATGGGAATTGTCTACTTATATCATATTTGCACTTCCATATTATACTACAGATCCACCTCTTTTAAAGATCCATAAGGTCTAATGAATGTAAGACTGAGCTATACTATACAGAGAATCTTATTCAGAACAAGACATTAATAAATACTTTATCACTTATCTAGAAATTCTATTTTTTTCTTTAAATATATATATAGAACTTCTGTTAACTATCCACTATCTTAATTTTTTTTCACTTTTCTTCAACTTCTTTGATCCAATCCGTCCATACAAAATCTCAATATTTCTATTCAACTAACTTAATAGTTTCCAGCATTTCTTTTACACAATGTCACAAAAAAACTATTTTGATATCTTTCTTTACTTGCAAACCTACTACTCATTAAACAAACACAATAATAACTCTTCCTATGACAACATTATCTGACTTTAAATCTTTAACTTTCCCTTCGTGGTTGTAATTACTAAACTTATTTTCAATCAACAAGGAATTACATTCATTTCTATCTTTTCACTCATTCGATTCTACACCTTTTAATCTTTATAAATTCGTATAAATATAATGTCGCTCATCATGGAAATAATAAGGTTCCATCCATACGGTAATCTCAATCCTTATCACTCAACATCATGAATCCGTTGATTTCTTTCATCCATCTCTAATGACTTACAACATAAACCAAACATTTATTCTTATACCATCTTCATCCAAATTATTATACACCTTTCTTTCTAAATTTTACTCATATAAATCTTGAAATTGATGTCAATACTCTTTTTTTTTCATCTCAAAAGTAACATATTTATCTTTAACAACTTGATTAGAGAGAATACTATCTTTCAAATATATCTCAAGTTTCCTTCATACATATAAATAAATCCTTATCTCTTTTACTATATTTACATGGCTAAGAAACACAACCTTAAACCAATACATGTTACACTTGGTTAACTTAGTCTGACATTCTTTTTCCGATCTTTTAAACTTTATTATACGCTCCCCTTTGCATAATTAATTTTTTTTCTAATACGATACTTTAAGAAAACTTTATCGTCTTCATAAAATTTAATTTATTTCTGCCTCAAGTCTTCCTAATACTTCTGTCGATTAGATGTCATCTTGAAATTATCTTTACTTTATCCTCAACCACTTTCAATAAATCTTGGAAAATAAAATTCTGATCCTTTAACTTGAACCAAATTAATGATGTCCGACATTTTCTCCCAAATAAAATTTCATACAGAGTCATCTTAATGCTCAATTGATAATTATTATTATAGACAAATTCTACTAAAGGTAAATAATTTTCCCATGATTCTTTGAACTCAATCATACATACCCTTTTTAAAGTATGAATAATCTGTTAAACTCACTATTTGTCTATGCATAGATATCAATGCTACAATTAATTTAAATTCCTAAGACCTTTTCAAAGATTTCCACACTTTGAGATAATCTTAAATCTTCATCAGATATAATTAAACATACTATTTACAAAATCCAACAATCTTTTCATATAACCTTACATACTTATCCAATAAATATTTACCTCAGTATGATAAAGGATACTAACTTAATCAGTTTCTTCATAAGCCTCCAAATTTAGTCTCTACTAAAATTCTGATACAAAATTCATAACTCTTTATCCTTTCCACTTAGAATTGAAAAATTCTTACTTTTATACCAAACTTATACTTTACACCTCATCATAACCCTTTTCATTCTTAAACCTTTAAACTCTATCCTTTAATTTCCTTATCTCTTTATTCCTTCACAAATCAAAATCTCCTTGCAATATAAATCATTTCATTCATTTTTTTACTCCATTACGTTTTCCATATCTATATGAAAAACATCATAATAACACTTATACTTATATTTGATTAATAATATTTATCACATTTTCATAATCTTAATATTTAACATTATTTTCACATAACTTTATTCTTTATCATTTCTTATACTTGCATTATTTTTATTCCTCAAAGCGCCTTTTAAAACCTGTAAATATTCTTTCCATTGCCTTAATCATATATATATATATATATATATATATATATATATATATAGGATTCAAATACCTAACCATATTCAAATCCATATCATACTTGATTAATTCACTTTATATTTTCTTCCAATCTTTTAACTCTATCACCTTTACTTTTACGAATAGTCAATAACAACTATTTAATCTAGTGCACAATTTCCAATTAATTAATCATATACCCTTTTTTTCCCAATCAGAATTATCTCAACAATAGTTTACTTAACTTATCATATCCACATTCATTATCATGTATCATGAAATTTTATTTGTTCACTCTCAACATTTCAACATCTTCCATCTTATAAAATAATTATTGACATACCTATTTCTTAAACTTTTTCCGAAACAATATTCACATCAATAAATATTCCATTATTCCCATTACAACATTTATTCACCATATTTTAGCTCAACTGCATAACAACTAAATTATCTCATCTAAATTCTCCACTTTATAATAGTGGATATCCTTTAACATTATTTAATAGCACCTCAATTTTTAAACGAAATCTTTAATTTTTAATCTAGGGTACAACCCTTATCCACTCAATCATATACCATATTTTCAATCAAATTATATATATATATATATATATATATATATATATATATATATATATATATATATATATATATATATTCCAATGATATCTTACTCAACTTTTCAAACTTGGACTTTTACTCACACGCAATATTATTTCTCTGATTAAAATCGAACATTATAACTTCCTTTATCTTATAAATTGTTCACCGACTTACTCATTCTCAAACTTTTCTATTACTCTATATCTTCTCTTGAACATTCAAATCCTTATCTCACATACACATACTTAAACTCATTTATATCCCTTTAAAATAATTTTCTTGCTTCAATTTTCATAATTTCTAACAGAGCTTTTAACCCAATTCACAAAGGTTGTCTTTAACCCTGACTTATCATCAATTAACTCCTTATTTAATCTTCAAATATCAGACCCTACTGCTTTATTCTATCTGACTCTCATCTGATTTGATTCTGTGGCAGAGAATACAACTAATTCATATATGGTTTGAAGTTGAAAGCCAAAATCTTTATCTTTCTTTAATGGTGCTTAACTCTATTAAACACTAATTCTCTTAATCGTCTAAAATTTTTTCTCTTCAATTCTTTTATTCTTAGCTCTCTATAGAATTTTAACGCGATTAATCATTTCTTGAATTGAGAACAATTCCAAAACTAGTAACACTCTTTTAATTTAAGGCGCAAGTCCTAAACAACCAATCACATGTTCTTCCTTATCCTTCCTAATCAAAATTAACACAACAATAAATCTGTTTAACTTATTAAACTTATACTCATACACATGCATGTGTAACTTCTTTGTTAATCTCATATATTCGAGCTTTATTTGTTTTATGGACTGATCATTCATGTACTTATTCATAAATTCTTCTACAAATGATAACCACGTCACTTGATATTTTAACCCTCTTATGGTGAAATTTATTCACCATACTTCTAGCTTACCTACGTAGTAATAAAAGTACTCAATTTAACTTCTCCACTTTAGAGAAACGAAAATTTTCTAATATTATCTTCCTACCATTTAATCAAATTTCCATAACAATGGAACATTTCTCAAATTCACCCTTAAACTCATGTGTTCTCAACTCTTTTCAATACATTTATTCTATGAATTATAGAAGTATAAAATTAAAACACATCATAATATCATTCAACATCATGAATCACTCTATAATCTTATACAAGCATTCCCTAAGGTTTTCGCACTTCTCCCTGCCTGGCCAGGGCAGGTCAATGTTATTACCTTCAGGTCTATCACCTTGTATTTCACTTTAGAAACTCTTATGATCATATATCTAATATAACATAGTATTTTAATTCTATTAGCAAGACAATACATTACTATTCCATCAGATCAGAAGTTTTCACTATTTTGTTGGCATGTATACCTTATAAAACGCTATAGACTCCGATTTATGTCGAGAATCGACTAAACCTTAGCTCTGATGCCATTAACTGTAACACCCCAACCCGTACCCGACCCGAATACGAGTCTGAGGTGTCACATTGACTTTTCAAACCTTGACACTTAAAGAACAACCCCGGGGAATTTAAAAATTTGTTTAAAACAAAATAATTTAATCTACATAAAAGAGACCACAAACTACAAACTTGATCAGAGTACTCATAATTAACGACTTATTACATGCCAACACTCTA
The DNA here is from genome assembly GCF_006381635.1 of Hibiscus syriacus. Lineage (NCBI taxonomy): Eukaryota > Viridiplantae > Streptophyta > Magnoliopsida > Malvales > Malvaceae > Hibiscus > Hibiscus syriacus. The sequence continues at coordinate 7,144,502 of NW_024063392.1, read as the reverse complement.
TACACAACAAAATACATACTTTGTCGATTACTTCTGATCTGATCTTCTAGTAATAATAATGTCCTTGCTACTTCTATTCTTGCTCTTCACGTTTCTTGGTACCTACGTGTAAATCACTTACACGCTAAGTCATAGACTTAGTGAGGCAATAAATAAACATATAACAGTAGATTTCATGAATATGCATTCTTACCATTTAATCATAATATTTCAATATGCATGTATATATTTCAATATGCATTCTTACCATTTAATCATAACATTTCAATATGCATGTATATATTTCAATATGACATATATATAAATCATGTCATGCATATGTGAAACTTACCTTCTTGTATCACTTTCACTTTAATTTATCTTGCAATTGTATTGCCCATGTATATTATTGAGAATAGAGGTATGCGAGTACACTGAGATTGTGCACACATATGCTGTCACTATAGCTCGTACAAATGTCCCGAAGGACCTATCATCCCGAAGGATGTCATATGTGTCCCGAAGGACCTGTCATCCTGAAGGATGTAATCTGTGTCCCGTAGGACCTATCATATGTCTTATAGGACATATGTAACCCTCGACTCTTGGCATGCCAACTATACCTATAACTCTCGTATCATATACCATGGGCATTTATTATGAATATATTTCTCATCACTTGTTCTTTCTCTTCTGTCACATACCACATGTATGTGTAACCATGCATTTCATATCATATCACATGTATCACGTATTGCATATTCATATGTCATTTCATATTTCACATAGCTTATTTCATTTCACATTGGTCATATCTCATAGCATATATCACATATGCATATAGTCATGTATATCATAGCATATCACATGTATCTTATGTTTATGCATATAATGTATTTATGTACATATAAGAATCACATATCAAATAACATTTTAGGAGTCACTTCTTACCATAGTAACTCCATCATTGGCTCATCGCAAGCCAATGTTCGTTCAATAATATAAGTACAATTAAAATTGCACTCACCTTAGCCTTGTTTGATTTGAATCAATTCTAATCCTTTGATTATTCCAGAACTTGTTTAGGCTCAATATCTACATAAATATAACATTTCAAAACAACTATCAGAAGCCTAAACCTTAACCTTGATGTTAACAACTTAAGCCAGATTATTGAACCAAATTTTATTTTTCCTTTAGGGGGAATCGATACCCCCTGAACATACTGGAATTTTTTCGTTCAAGAAGGGGAATCGATGAATCGATTCCCCTTCATAGGTATCGGTTCCCTCTGCCCATAAATTGTACTTTAAGCCCGAAAATCATCAATTCTTCACTTAATTCTTTTATTTTAAACCCCTATCATGTCATTAAACTCAACTACCATTACTTAAACCAACTTATATCCATGAAAATCATCTATAAATTCAAAATCCTATCCTTCATATGTAATTCAAGAATCATACTCAAATTTCAATATTTTCTAAATACAATTCTAATACTTCATATTCCTTAATTAGCATGATGACAAGTCAAATTTAACTTCAAATTCAACTTATCAACTCTTTTCCATGATTTCATATAAAAACTCGTTTTCTTAAATCTATTATAACTTCTTCATCTTTTGATTATAAGAAAAATTAAGCTTTCCTTAATATTAGTTATCATATAATGATCAAAACCTAACCTTTAATTTAGTAAATAATCAACAAATCAGAAAACTCTTACCTTTGCCTAGCTTCTATGGTTGGGGAGAAGAAGAAAGGAAGAAGAAAGAGTTTTCAGATAACTCTTCCCCCAACCCCTCACGTGATTCATTCATATTATTGGGGAAAAATATCTTTCATGCTAAATGTCTATTTTGCCCTTTAATTCTTTGGATAATTACTATAAACTTTTAAGAAATATTTCTGAACAAATCATTGAACTATTCAATCATCTTACTTTAATCACCAAATTCTGAAACTTTACAATTTAATCACTAACCCGTATTTTGGGATGTTACACGCTCAATTTTGATTTGTAATTTGTTGTGGCCTTTCAAATTTTCAATAGCTTCATCACCTTTTATGTTTTGTTTGTCGATGTGGTTAGATATGTTCGTATTTATCTTTTATTCTAGTTTATCTTATTAGGTTTTTTAATATTTTCCTTGTATGGTCATTGTGATATTAAGTGACTAGTTTTCTCTTGTTTAGGAATATATATTTATTATGTGTTTAATTTACGATTGTGGTTATAAACTTTCATTGTCATTTAGATATTTTTTATTTTTAATAAAATATAAATAAATTAAAATTATAAAAGAATTAAGAATTGAAATAACATTAATAATTAATAAAATCCGTAACAAATATTACAAATTTTTTTTACAAAAAATCGTGGTCATATCAAAAGAAGAAAAGGGTAAATTAGGTAAATTCGGGTGGTGTGGTCGGGCTACTCTCACTTTCCAACGCGGAGTGCTCTCCTCGTCTGACTCACCTTGTTTCGGCTTGAATAGGGGTGTAAACGAGCCGAGTCGAGCTCGAGTATTGCTGAGCTCAGCTCGATTCGACTCGAAAACTCTGAAATGAGCTCGACTCACTTCGAAAATTCGCGAGCTTAAATTTTTCAAGCTCGACTCAAACTCAAAATCCTGAACTGAAGCTCGTGAGCAGCTCGAAAAGGCTCGAAATGAGGAAAAAAATCTTAAACTTAACTCGATTGAAGCCTCAATCTCGAACATGAACCTTAAATACATGAAATCATATTTTATTTAAAAAAAACTCAATACATAAATATTAATATTATTAATAATTTATTTTTTTAAAAAATAAAATCTTAATATATTAATTTTTCGAGCTGCTCATGAGCTTTTCGAGTCGAATATCAAGTAGCTCGTTTCGGCTCGTTAAGAACTCGAGTCGAGCTCAAACTCGAGTCGAGTCCATTCGATCCGAGTATTTATCGAGCCTCGATCTAGTCGATCTCGAGTAGCTCGCGATCTGTCTCGTCTCATTTACAACCCTAGGCTTGAATATCACTCTAATCTTAGAATTATTAAATAGACCTAACTTAGTGACAAATGTTGATACCAGTGATTGAAATTTAAAGATTTGAGCTTATAAAGTCAAGTTTGAATCTTATCACTTTCACTTTTAGGAAATAATCTAACAATTCCTATGTAAATTCCAATTATGTCTTAAGTATATACTGACTCTGTACTAGAAAAATCATCCCTTACCTAAACTTTACTTGATAAAAAAAAACCTAACTTATCACGTTATCTATAATGTTAATTAATAAAAATTTGTTCATTTTAATACTTTTAAAAGAATTTTTATTTGTTTACATGTAAATAAAAAATAAATGATTATTTAAAAATTATTTCAAGATGAATCACTCTTATTAATTAAGTTCATGAATTACTTAGTGAGTAGGATTAGGGATGAGCATGGGTCGGGTTTTTGGATCACCCGACCAAACCCGAGAAGAAAGGGTACTCCACCCGTAACCTGACTCGACCCGACGAAATTATAATTTCACCCGACCCGACCCGATAGACAATTAAAAAACCCAACCCAACCCAACCCCACCCCACCCGATCTGGTTTAATTTTTTATTTATTAAAACCCACAAATTTTTTTAATTTAAAATATAAAAAAATACTTAAAATAATCGGTAGAAGCCACACCCTAATATCACGCTTGGTCCCACATTTTGACTAAAATAAAAAAAAGAGGGGAAAAGCTTGAAAAAAATATTAAAATGAGTTAAAAAATAACTAAAATAATTGTTCGAAGCCATACCCTAATATCATGCTTGCCAATTATATTCATCTCCCTCGGAACCAAGAAAGTTGACAACTAGGGTAAGAATAGGAATGAATGGATTGCTGACTAGGGTAGTAAAATAGTCCTCCAAGTCATGGGAAATTGTTTCATTCCTACAGTAGGAATAGGAAAGTAAAAAAAAGTTTAAAAAAAATTATGGATTAACTATTTGGGTCGGGTCAGATAGGATTATTTTAACCTTAAACTCAACTCCGACCTGACTCTAAATTTTTTATTATAAAACTCGTTTCAATCCGAATCTGATTTTTTTTAAAAAAAACCGATCCGATTAAATCGGGTTGGATCGAAACACGTCGGGTTCAGGTTCTATACCCATCAATAAGTAGGATACATCAAATAATCCATCCTAATCTTAAATGTTGACCGTCCCTCTTTTTGCTGAATCAAATACACTTCCCCCAGTCATCTCAACCAACGGAACGCCACGAGTACTTCAAAAGTTTGCCAATCTGCGAATTTAAAAGTTAACAAAAGGAAAAAAACACATAAATCAGGCTTTTTTCCCAAAAAAATTATCGATGACCGGTATATTTATCGATCTAACATCGGTCAGAATATATTTCTCGATCTAACACCCTTTGCAGTAAGGCGCGCCCCCTGCAGCGTGTTATACGCTGATTTGGCGCCACGTGGGGTAAAGTGCGCCCCCTGCGACGCACCTTATGCTGACATGCATACACATGTATATAGCACGGCCCCTAGGGCGCCTTACGCCACGTAGGGTATAGCGCAGGTCAGGGGCCGCGCCTGACCTTTATAATTATATATAGCGCGGGGCAGGTACCGCGCCTTGTATAATTGTTAAAACTTTTCTCGGTTATAAATACCCTTCTCCCCCGGGTTAAGTTCATCTCAACTTATAAATTAATACAACAATTCCGTTAACGAGTCAATAATTCTGACAATTTTCTCATATTTTATTCAGAAGTTCGTGCGATTTTTCGTTATAAGGTAATTTTGTGATAAATATTTTTTTATTATATTTATTGTTTATTATGATTATTTGAAAAAATATTATACTAATTTTTGTCAATTAATTTCTGTGTTTGTAAAATTAGAAAGAGAGAATATACTTCGAAATAGTTTTGCGGTACAGGTAATAATATAAAATTATATTATTTAAATTATTTACGTTTATGTTTAAAAAATTTATTTTGTTATATTTTCGTTCATATATTATTTATTTAATCAACATTGTTTCAGTTGTTTTCTTTGCAGATATAATATTGCCGCACTTTTAAACTCAAAGAATGGCGCGACTTTCAGCTATTGTTTATTATGATGGTGAAATTCGAGAAGATGAAATCGGCATTGTTTTCGTATCAAATGAGCGTGTTAAAATATCATTGAAGAGAAACATAACTCTTAAGGAGCTGATAACGAAGATTTTGAGGAAGATTCATGTTGGAAGTAGTAGAAGAATGTCGTCGTTGCAGTATAGATTTCCAATATCATTATTGCCATTAACTTATACAGCGTTCGAACTTTTGAACAATGATGATGTTGAAATGATGGTTGAAGCTCAAAGTAATTATTCAGAAGCCGATATTGAGATGTATGCAAATTTTATTCAATTGCATGCTGTTCGGGGTCAATCATTAAGCTCCCAATATGGGCTGGCTGAACAAGTTGACAACCCGACGATAGTAATGTGTAATGATTTTAATGCCATAATGGGGAGACATTCATCCGCAACTCCTTACGATATGTACCGAGGTGGGTCGACGAATAATCCGTATGGAAACATCGCGTCCACTTCAAGGGGAAGGCATTCATCTGCAAATCTGTTTGACCTTAATATGGAGATGTCATCGACGCAACCATCTATGCAGTTTCCATTTGACACGATGGCTTCAAGCGCTAAGGGGAGGCATTCGACTGCGAGCTTTTTCGATCTAATGTCGATATGCCTTCTAGTTCAAGGGGAAGGTGTGCAAGTAGTAGGTTCTTCGACCTAAATGAGGAGCGCATGGAGGAACCATAATCTCCACCAGAAGAACCGCTTCGTGAGCCTGGTGCGGATGGTGCTAAGACTGGACTATTCATTTATCCAGAATTAACGCAATTTAACTCCGACGATGATGAAGTTCCACGAAATGTGGCACAAACTGACCCTCCTGTACACATGTATGAAGCTGATTATGGTGCATTGTACGGGCCAGAATTTGCGGATATGCCTCATCTCGGTGACTATGGATATTACTCATCAATATATAATGGTGAGTTATCTTTAGGCATGGAGTTTTCAAGCAAAGAAGAAGCTGTGATGGCTATAAAAAATTACAATATCCGTAATTCTGTTCAGTCCAGAGTCAACCAATCCACGACCGAAAAATATGTATTCTATTGTGCCCGACGCGAAAACGGATGCAATTGGATGGTTCGTGTATCGAAAAGGAAGAGGAAAAACAACATATAGGAACTAACAGTATACAACGATCCTCACACATGTTGTGCTAGAGGGGTCAACCAAGATCATCCCAACTTGGACTCTGAAGTGATATGCCAAGCCACCATGCCCATGATAAAAGCAAGCTCTCATATAGGTGTTGCTGTGTTGATTTCAGCTATACAATCACAGTATGGGTACATTGTCTCCTATAAAAAAGCTTTTTTGGCAAAACAAAATGCCATTGTCAAACTTCATGGCGAATGGGATGCATCTTATAATGAACTTCCAGGCTGGTTTAGGCTAATGCAGAGGTTGAATCCTGGGACAATTGTAGACATCAAAACCACCTATGCATACCATAATGATCGAGTTCTCCGCGATTGACGCCAATTCTATCGGGTTTTTTAGACTTACCCACAGTGCGTTAATGCTGTCAAATACTGCAAGCCTGTGGTCCAGATCGACGAAACTTTCTTGTATGGAAAATACAAGAAAGTTTTATTATTGGCAGTTGACCAAGATGGAAATCGCAACATTCTTCCAGTTGCTTTTTCTCTTGTCGAAGGAGAAGATACAGATTCTTGGGCTTTTTTCCTCCGAAATTTACGTGCACGTGTTATCACGAGGGAAAACATCTGTTTCATTTCAGATCGCGGAGCTGAGATCAAAGCAGCAATGGAGTCTTTGGGTCCAATGTGGCAACCACCCTTTGTCCAACATAGGTATTGTCTCTAACACATTACTGCGAACTACCATGGAAGGTACAAGAAGAATGATGAGCGTCAATTAATTGTGCGCATGGGTAAGTGAAACTGATGTAGTTTATTTTCTTTCGATCGTTTTAATTTTACAAAGAAAGCAAGTTAGTCAGTTATACATTTTTTGATCAGGTTACGAACTACTTCCTCGAACGTTTGAATCAATGCTTCAAGATTTACGGGCGAAGAAAGAGGAAGGATACAATTACATCAACCTCATCGATAAAGAAATGTGGACGAACGCATATGATGGTGGATATCGATATGGACACATGACGACCAACTTGGCAGAGGCAATCAATTCAACTTTAAAGGGTGCACGTCACTTACCAGTAGCGGCTTTGGTAAAGACTACATATTTTCGTTTGGGTGCGCTTTTTGCGAAGCTCAGGGGACAAACTCAAACCTGGATGCAAGACAGTCATGTCTATCACCCTAGATTAGTTGCAGATCTACAGAAATTTTTTTTTGCATCAAATGGAATATCTGTAACAAGCTTCTCTAGAAGGCATGAAATGTTTCGTGTCACAGAGTTGCCGCGACCTCTTCAAGGGATTGAAGTTGTGTCGTTAAGAGTAAATCTAAGGGAAAGAACGTGCGACTGTGGGTTTTTTCAAGCTCTTAAGTATCCATGCTCTCATGTGATAGCACTTGCTCGCATACACCTCAAGACTATAACCATTTTGTGGATCCCGTATACCTACTATCTGAAGTTTTTAAGGTATATGAATTTGAGTTTCCCCCTATAGGTAATGACAAAGACCCTGGCGAGGTTCAAGATTGGCTTCCGATTGTACCAAATATGAGTTTATTGAGGGAGTGTGGTCGTCCAAAATCCAATCGAATTTATTGCGATATGGATATTCGAGAAAGATCTAGACAAGACAGAAGATGTGAGCATTGTAAAAACCCAGGACACACTAGAAAAACATGTCCACTTCTGTTGCCATTAAGTAACAATTGATGAGGAAATGATGTATTTGTTTATCAAATAATAATTCTTGTACTTTAATTTGCATTTACTTCAAGTTAATGTCATTCGATAATCGTTGATGAAGATTAAAAAAACGATACAATAATACGAGATTGGACGTTTGCGTTATATGTGATTATAATAAAAGAGATAATAAGTGACAAACTTAAGAAAGTTATCGAACAATTTGGTATTTCAAAATAATTTTAAATACAACAAACTTACAATAAGTATTAAATGGTAAATGATAACCAAATTACAATAACTGATATTAAATGGTAATAAACAAAATTAACTGAAATACATTAAAAAAAGTTAAACAAATTTAACAAAATAAAGTAAGTATTAAATGAGAAATAATAAAAAATTACAATTAAAAAGTCCAATAAACTAAATACAAATATAATAAAAAAATAAAATCTATCGATGCATGCGAAGCGAATGTGTTTCGCAGGGCGGTGGTTGTTGGTCTCGAGGAGGATTTCTTCATATCACTGGTTGTGACTCATCGCTGCCATCATCATTACCATCATCATCATCATCATCGTCGTCGTCGTCCTGAGTAGGTACATTAGGATGATGAGGAGTTGATGACGATAAAGCACCTCCATAGAATAAGGACTCTGAGGTGTATGACTTACTATCCCACCGGCTTGCAAAAACTGGAAAAACTCATAAAACCCATACATCGCTGAGTCTGAAAACTTTACATGAGGTGTATGTGCTGTGGCCATGGATGATGAGGCTGAACCCGCCAAATATCCAACATATGAACCCTAAGTCAGATATACAAATATAGACCCATAATAGCCTCCATAAGGGGTCATCTGTGATGGTGGCGGCGGCGAGGTCATAAAAGCAGGTAAAGGCGACGACGGTGACATCTGGTAATGGAAAGGCGGTGGCGGGATCATATATGGCTGCGGTATGTAAGTCGTTGGATACGGTGGTTGCTGTGAAGGTCCTGCTGGTACAGCTGAGGATGAATCGGAAGCACCTGCTCTCCATCCTCGAGTCAATGCTGCGGTAGGGATGGGCATTTAAACCCGACACGACGGGTTCCGACCCGACTTGACCCGATCGGGTTAGATTTTTCTAAAAAAAATTCAGGGTGAGGTCGGGTTTTTTTATGTCGGGTTTGGGTTTAGGGTGAAAAAAATTTGACCCGACCTGACTCGAAAAATATATATAATGTTACCCTATATTTTTAGGAATAATTACAATAATACCCCTCTATATATAATTTTTTTCAATTAAGTCACTGTTTTTATTGAATAAAAATAATGTTTTTTTATTATTTCGGGTCGGGTCGAGTCGAGTTTCTATATCATATATTTGGGTCGGGTCGGGTGAAACCTTGTTTTGGTCGGGTCGGGTCTCGAGTGGAGGCTCTCTTGTTTTCGGGTCGGGTGGACAAAAAACCGACCCATACCCATCCCTAATCCTCGGGAAGCAAAAACGATTTCCCGTTATTGTTTAACCACTCGTAATAACCGTCAGCAACCATCAAGAGGTCAAGTAAAATGGGCTCTCTACGGGGAAGGCGCTGATGTCGATCCTCCCACAACACGACCCACGCATGATGTCTCACCAGCCAATATGTATTTGTCTTGCCGCGTCTATCTGTGCTATGTAACTCGTCCATATTGCGAGGTGCTTCCGGAATTGGTTGAAAACAACCAAATTGCCAGAGCACGCGATCAGTGGAGTGCCACTCGATGGTCGCATAACAGATCAAGGGGATCGTCGCCCTCCAAACATCTGATGGTTCCCTCAACTCAGGTGGGATCACCACCCTCACATCATCAGTAGAATATGACACCCATTCAAACTAAAACAAATATATATAATTTTTATCAAAATAATAATCTAATTGTATAACTATAATTTAAAATCGATTTTTAAACATTAAAATTCATACCTGTGTGTCAGCCTTCTGGTCGATTAACACCCTAATTTTTTCTAAATCATCAGGTAGCTCCTGATGATTTTTCCTATCAGTAGACCACCTATTCAAGAAAAATAATTTCTTATTGACTGTATAAAATTATTAATATACAAAATGAGTTTTATAATTACCTCAGTAGTAGCGGAAATACGAATGGTTCTTGACAACGGGACATAAAAAGGGCAATCGATACCAAGCCCAAGACTGCAGCAGTAGGAGACATCCGCCGATAGCATTACGCCTGTAGTCAATGGCTCGACACATCTCCCTGTACAGGCAAGCCAAAACTGTCGAGCCCCAACTGAGTGATCCGGCCAGATGAAAGTCACCAAGATGTTGCAACCACATACAGTGAACTTGGTTGCGCGATTTGTTCGGCATCAGTAACCCTCTTATCAGTTGCAGTATGCATGGTCGTGCATACTGTTTAACTTCATCTTCGGAGGCGTCCTCTCTCAACTCCCGAAAATTGGCAACTAACCAATTTAATGGTGTCCGTTCACCGTTAAAATTTTCTGGGACACGTCCTAGACTAACCTGACACAAAGTAGTCCAAGAACTGAAAGCTATCCCTGATATCACACCTCCATCCACCTGAAGCCCCAGGTGCATAGAAACATCCTCAAGCGTGATCGTACACTCTCCGCACGGAAGATTGAATGTGTGGGTCTCCGGCCTCCACCGCTCTACTAAGGCAGAAATAAGGTCTGGTTCTATCTTACAGTGACCCTGATATCTACCTAGGTGACCGAATCCAGCCTCTACTAAATACGACATTACACGAGTAGGTATAACTAACTTAAGGTTCCTAATAAAATGATCTAATATACGGTCTCTCTCCTAAAATATAAATAATTACACAAATTAATTTTTAAACTAATAATCATGCATTAAATAAATTAATTAATTAAATTAAAACGTTAAAATGTTACCGTATCAGCAAAGTGTCGAGATATATGATTTCCATCTAACCAAAGTAGATCGCCTTCCATTTTATATCTTAAAAAAACAATTAATTAAATAAAATATTAAACAATTAAAATAATTAAATAAATTACTAAAAAATACTAAATATAATAAAATATACCTTAATAATAGAATATAAGAGTATTTCAGAGGATTTGGTGTGATGAAAGTGATTGAGAATGAGGTATTTATAGGGGGATGATGGGTGTGAACGGGCGGGGTAATTTGATAATTAAGGGTATAACGCGCCGTAGGGGCCGTGCCTTTCTGATGCGCGTCAGAATCACAGGTAAGGCGCGACCCCTGCGCCGCGCTGTACCCTTAATTACCAAATTACCCTCGTCCGTTCACACGTGTATCCATGTCAGCATAAGGCGCGTTTTACCCCACGTGGCGCCAAATCAGTGTATAGCGCACTGCAGGGGGCGCACCTTACTGCAAAGAGTGTTAGATCGGGAAATATAGTCTGACCAGTGTTAGATCGGTAAATATACCGATCACCAGTGATTTTTTGGGAAAAACGCCCATAAATCAAGCTATCACTTTAGAAAAATTTTATTTTATTTTTGATATTTTGAATTCGAACATTATGAATATCTGAAATATAAATATTTAATATTAAATAATTAAGAATTATATATATATATTATACTTATAACATATTAATTAAAAATATTAAAAAATAGACTTTACTATTTAGTTTTGAGTACAATGTATTCATTGTCATTAAACTATGCTTAAATAATTATTTTTACATTAAATTGTTAAAAATTATAAAATAATTATTTTATTTATTAAATTATTATAAAATAATTAGTATATTTAATAAATTATTATATTTTAATCATTAAATTAATAAAAATATTATAAAATATTCATTATATTTATACAACTTTATACATGTTACAGTGTCATAATAATTATTTTGTAATAGTTTAATAAATTTAATGGTAATTTTATAATTATTGAAGTGTTAGTGATAAAAAAAACAATTAAGCGTGTTTTAGAGATCTACTGGAATTTACCCTTTATTTTTTTCAATTGTCGGGCCTATTCCTGATGCAAGGGGAATGGACGGTTGAGATTTCGCAAATCGAAAGGATAAGAGTAAACCACGATGGCAGGAAAAGATAAAGTATCTTTCTGGCAGAGTAATTTTTTATTTTAAAAAAGAAAGCATCTAAATACGTATGCGGAGTGGTCCCAACCTGCTTTGCCATATGTCTCTGTGTGTGTGTGGAAGCGGTCTCTTCGAATGACGTATCTCACGTGGGTCGATTCAGAAACAAGGTAGATCCCACCCCCGCATCATAAGGTTGCGTAGTCAGCCTACCTTTACGCCGTCTGGAATTTGTAGATATCTTCAGTAGCTCATGTGTCATTGTCACATATCTCCACGTATAAATTATTAGATAGATCTTGTTTACCTAGTATAAATTATTTGAAAGTTATTTTAAAATTAATAGATATGATGAGATTATAAATGACGTGGTGAATTGATACCATAAAATAATTTATCCTATTAAATCCATCCTTCATCGAATTAATCAATCATTAAAATCAATACTCTATATGTATCATTAAATGGAAAAATTATTTGATGATTTTGGCTCAGCACTTCATTTGTGGTCTCAATCAATTATATTTGTCCATATCAATTTTTTCTAAGGTGAATCTTCACATTTTTCCTACATGTAAATAAGAAGTGAGTAATTATTTAAAAGTTATCTTAAAATTTATGACTCTCATTCATTGAGATCACAGATGACGTGATAAGTCAGGACCATCAAATAATTTCTCCATTAAATGAAAAAAATTGAGTAATGTGGTTGAAGTTTTTTGAAATAATGTTATTTTCATATTATTTGTTCCAATGGGCGAATGCTATAGTGAATGTGGGAATCACAATGTACTTCATGCGTCATCCAAATTCAGAAATACGAGTTGTATTTTCTTTATACATCCTCTATATAAGAATGAGAGTCACATTGTACTCCATACGTCTCCCATGAAATCCTACATGGCTTGTGAATACGCTCCTTGCATAGCAGTCTACTGATAACTCCGTAAAAAAGGCTATTTTTAAGGTATTTTCACTTAAGTTATTGTTTGTTTAAAGGTTCATTTAGGTCATTTTAGATGAATGTAGTTGCATATAGTTGCATTTGAGGTGGATGTGCTATTTTATTTTGCTAAGGTGTTGTATGAAGAGGAATGTGTGGTTTTTAGTGATGTGTAGGAAATAACAAGCAAAAGGGTGATCTGGGAAGGAATGTCGTGGCATCACACGTTGCTGAAGTAGATAAAATGCCTTGGCATTTCTGGCGTAGAAAAGGACAAACAAATTTTTTTAACAAAATGACAGCTGGCAAGGCATATGTCTGATGGTTATAACTGCCTGTTGGGGACCACTGCCACATGTGAGGATAGACATCACGCCTAAGGAGTGACTCTAGGGGTATGATGGGTATTTTGAGTGTAAAATCCCATGAATACCATTAGATATTTTATTATTAAAGGACACCTCATAAGAGAGAGGGGGAGGTCCAGGAGAAAATTCTTCATTTCCTTCATCTTCTTCATCGTTGTTTTCCCTCCATTTTTCTAGTGGTGTTCCTCCATTAATGAGCTCCAAGGAGTGGCGAGCTAGGTGTCCGAGAGGAGCTAGCGAGCTAAGGTTGTTTGTGGTCGGGCAGCGTGCGTTGAAGGCTTTTTCCTCTTTCCCCTTTACTGTTATTTTTCAATTGATTTGGGTTGAAAGGAAAAAATGATTTTTATGAATTACTTTATGGATGATTTGAACCCCACCATGAATTAACTTTATATGGTGGAAGTTCATGATGGATGTTTAATCTTTTATTTCAATGGACAATTTTTTTTCCTATGATTTTATTTGTTTTGTTTATGGTGCTTAATATCTTAAGGTTATAGGAGCTATGAGAGTATCCATTCCTTAGGAAAATACTTAGTGTTCGAGAGAAACTTTAAACAAGGCTAGGTTTTCAATCAACTAAAAGGAGTAGTGCTCGGTCAAGAGGGTAGATGTTAGTGCGAATACTGAATGGTATTGCCGTGACATATTCGGTTAGACTGATGGGATCCCTGCACCTACTAACGCCAATAAGTATTGCCATGGAATTCTCTACCCGTCGAGTCCCTTGACTAAAGATAACATAGGGCACTTTTAGTAAACTCTATCGGGCAAGTAAAACATAGAAATGAGATCATATTGAGAGGTTAGACTTAATTTTCCTAGTGACTCCTATCATTCATTCATGTAGTATCTTGTTGTGTGAGGATTATCAAGTCATTTCATTCTATCTGTTTTTTTATCTTTTGTTTTATCTTTAGTTTTTTATTTGATTTCATTACACACACAATACATTTTTCCACGACATTTACATTTGCTACCACATCATACTATCATTTCATCCATACCAATACATATTGCCTTGACATTCTCCATTGGTACATATCATCACACTAACTATACTTAGATTTAGTAGTTCTTTGCTTTGGCTAAACTTATAAATTTCCACCAATCCTTGAGGAGACGATAATCACTCATCATTATATTACTCAACCGATTGTGTATACTTGCGCATTATTTGCGTATAATTTTATGGTACTCACAACACGCAACAAGTTTTTGGCACTGTTGCCAAAGATTGGCATCGTGAAGTTAATTAGTTTTTCCAGAGCATTTTATTTTTGCTTCTATATTTTTTGTATAGTTTACTCTATATTTTACTTTATTCTTTTTCAGGCTTATTTGGTGTATGCCTACAGGACAATCTGACGAGCTATTGGAACTAGTTGAACATGAGATTGAGAGACTTTTTAGGCAAAGGAGACGTGCTCAACGTTCTCAAGAAAATATGTATCAAATTGGGAACCAGGGCATTGGTCAAGATGACAGAAATCATAATGCCAAGACATTCCAAAATGTTGAACCTGTTGATAGACCTCGTGCTATTCGTGATCGTTTGAATCTTATACTGGATGATCTGAATCCTGAAACTGTGGCACCAGAAATTCAAGCAGCCCATTTTGAGCTCACACCAATCATGTTTAATATGCTAAATTCTATAGGGAAGTTTGGGAGCATGCCAAGCGAAGATGCTAGGTAGCATATTTGTAACTTTTTGGAAGTTTGTGACTTTTTCTGCCAACAAGGAGTGTAAGAGGATGTGCTGAAATTAAAGTTATTTCTATACTCTTTGTGTGACCGAGCGAGGGCTTGGTCGAGTGGTGTTCCATCTGGTTCGATAGAATCATGGGCTGATCTTTGTAAAAGTTTTCTATTGCGTTATAACCCATCGAACATGAGCACTCAGCTAAGGAATAACATAACATCCTTTCACTAGGGTGATGACGAATTTATGTATGAATGTTGGGATCGTTACAATATTTTGCTTCAAAAGTGTTCAAATTATGGTTTTCAAGACTGGACTCAAGTAGTTATGTTTTATAATGGAGTCAATGCATGTACGAGGATGATGCTTGATGCCTTGGTAAATGAGACATTACTGGATAAATCACCTACTGAGACGTTTGCTATTTTGCATAGAATTGCCAACAATGACTATCAATTCCCTTCCTCAAGTCTTGGAACAGAGAGAAAGGCACCTAAGTTATTTGAGTTAGATACCAAGGACTCAGTGTCCGCTCAACTCTAAGTTATCACTAATATGCTGAAAAATTTACAACGCTCCACTGAGGTAAAGGAAGTGAAAGCAGCTAGCTCGACATGTTTGTTATGCCAAGGCAATAATCATGAGAAAAAATGCCCAACCAATCATGAGTCCATCAACTTAATAGGTAATTTCAATAGAAATAATTAAAATCCCTATTTTAACGCTTATAATGTAGGATGGCTTCAACACCCTAACTTTTCATGGGGTAAAATGCTAGTCAACCTGCTCGCCAACAAAGTTATACTGAATCTCAAGGCTACCAAAATACTATGCCATAGCAAAATGCTAACAAGGGAGCTTTATCTTCAGCAAACATTAGTTTTTTGGAAGCCACGATTCAAGATTTCATATCTACCACGAAGACAATGCTAAAGACCACTCTACTTCAATTAAAAATCAAGTAGCTTTGCTTCATAGTCAAGACACCTTACTTCAAAGCCATAGCTCGTATTTGAGAGCTTTGGAAGGACAAATTGGTCATATTGCTGTGGCATTGCAAGAGCGTCAGCAAGGACGATTGCCAAGTGACACTAAAGTCACTAAATCTCTTAGAAAGAGCAATACAAAGTATTGACTCTTAGGAGTGGAACGAAAATTAATCAACAAGTCAAAGTTAGGGGACACAACATGATGATCCTACTCCTACTGTTGAATAAGTTAAATCTGAATTACACGATGAAATCATTACTAAGAAAGATAAGGATAAGGGTTCTACTAGTGAGCCTGCCGAAGCTCAAAATTTTGATGCCAAGGCAAAAGCAATTCCGAATCCTATAGCTAAGAAAGCTAGACCCCCACTACCCTTCCCACAAAGACTGAAGAAGCACAATGACGAAGTGCAGTTCAAAAAGTTTGTGAACATTCTTGATTAGCTTCATATTAATACACCTTTCTTGGAAGATATTGAACAGATGCCGACTTATGCCGAATTTCTTAAGGAAATTTGCACCAAGAAAAGGAAAGTTGAGAAGTATGGGATAGTTGCCACGACAAAAGAATATTTCTCTTCATTGAGTAAGTTGCCACCAAAGTAAAATGATCCGAGCAACTTCATTATTCCCTATTGTATAGTAGCTAATTTCGTTGGAAATGCACTATGTGATCTTGGTTCAAGTGTGAACTTAATGCCCAAATCTATATTATTGAATCTTGTTATAGGAGATACGAAACCCACCTCTGTGATTCTACAACTTGTCGATCGTTCCCATGTTAGACCTGAAGGGATAGTCGAGGATGTTATAGTGAGAGTGGATAAATTTGTGTTTCCAATCGACTTCCTTATCCTTGATTGTGAAGTTGATTCCAAGGTACCAATAATTCTGGGTAGGCCTTTCCTAGCCACTAGTCGTATTTTGATAGATTGTGAAAATGATGAACTTACCATAAGAGTAGTCGATCAGTGCGTGACTGTCAATGTTTTTAGTACTCTTAAGTATGTTGCTGACGCTGAAGAATGCTAAGGCATTTTCAAAATGAACTTATTGCTTGAAGAATAAACTGAGTAACTTTTCCAGAATAATTTCATTCAGCTAGTAGACAGGGAATGTTTGATTGATGATGAAAGCTTAGAGGAGTATGAAAAATTGCCAGCTGGGGAGGAGCAATCTATCTTACTACTAGCTAGATCAGGTATGAACTTTGAACCCTTGAATTTTGATGAATTTATTCTTCCTAAGCCATCGTTATTGCATGCACCAACCCTAGAGCTTATACCCTTGCTAGGGCATCTTAAATATGTTTATTAGTGATAATACTTTACCTGTTATTATTTCCTATAACCTCAGTATTAACCAAGAACAAATCTTGTTAAGTGTTTTGTCGCAACATAAAAATTTGCTTGGTTGGAGTATGGCTGATTTAAAAGGGGATTAGTCCCTCGATTTGCATGCATAAGATCTTTATAGAAGAATACCATGGCAACTCAATATAACCACAACGAAGACTCAACCCATTATGAAGAAAGTGGTAATGAAGGAGATACTTAAATGGCTTGATGCTGGAGTAATTTACCCTATATCTAATAGCTCATGGGTGAGCCCTATTCAATGTGTTCCAATGAAAGGTGGCACGACTGTATTTACCAATGAGGATAATGAGCTATTGCCCACTCATACTGTAAATGGATGAAGGATATGTATGGATTATCATAAACTCAACAAAGCTATAAAAAAGGAACATTTTCCTATACCATTCATCAACCAAATATTAAATTAATTGGAAGGCAAAACATTCTACTATTTCTTAGATGGATATTTTGGGTACAATAAAATTATCATCGCTCCAGAGGACCAGGAGAAGACTGCATTCACTTGTCCCTATGGTACTTTTGCCTTTCGAATGATGTCTTTTGGACTCTGTAATGCCCCGAAAAATTTTCACCGTTGCATGCAAGCCATATTTTTTTATATGGTTGAGGACTTCCTTGAGATATCCATGGATGATTTCTTCGTTTCTAGAGAAGACTTCGAGCGATGCCTTGGAAATTTGTCAAAAGTTCTCAAGAGATGTGAGAAGACTGATCTGGTTTTAAATTGGGAGAAATGTCAACTCATGGTGACTGAAGGCATTGTATTGGGGCACAAGATATCTCATATGGGCATTGAGGTGGATAAAGCGAAAATTGAAGTAATTGAAAAATTGCCACTGCCTACTTCTATCAAGGGCATAAGAAGTTTTCTTAGACACACTGGCTTTTATAAAATATTTATCAAGGACTTCTCCAAAATCTCTAAACCCTTATGCACCTTGCTTCAACACAACCAACCGTTTGTGTTCGATGAATTATGCCTAGGCGCATTCACTGAGCTGAAGAAACGATTGATCTTAGTGCCCATTGTAGTTCCTCCTAACTGGACATCACCATTTGAGCTTATGTGTGATGCAAGTGACTATGTTGTAGGAGCTTTTTTGGGGCAACACCAAGGTAAAATTTTTCATGTTATATATTATGCCAGTTGTACCTTGAATGAGGCAAAAATGAATTACACAACCATCAAGAAAGAATTAATTGCCGTAGTTTTTGCATTTGATAAATTTAGACCATACCTAATAGGCACTAAACTTATTGTTCACACTGATCACTCAACCATAAAATATTTAGTGAACAAAAAGAATGCCAAGCCTAGACTTACTAGGTGGATCTTACTTTTGCAAGAATTCGACTTAGAGGTTGTAGATAGAAAATGTACTAAGAATCAAGTTATTGATCATTTATGTAGGCTAGAAAATAATTTTGAATGTCATGAAATTGTAGATATTCAAGAGGAATTCCCTAATGAGAATTTTATATGCCACGACAATCCCATGGTACGCTGAACTTGTTAACTTTCTTGTTAGTGGAATACTGCCTTTTGATTTAAATAACCAGGGCCAGAAGAAATTCAACTATGATGCAATGTTCTACTTTTGGGATGAGCCATATTCATTCAAGCATTGTGTTGACCAGCTCATTAGACGATGTGTACCTAAAGAGGAGCAACGAGACATTCTATGCTATTTTCATATGGCCCCAAGTGGAGGACATTTTAGAGGAGCAAGCACCGCTGTCAAGGTTCTGCAGTCAGACTTTTATTGGCTAACTCTGTTAAAAAATGCCCAGGCATTTTACAAGTCATGCGATCGATGCCAACACACTAGAAACATATCTAGGTGACATGAAATGCCACTGCAAGGCATTTTGGAAATTGAGCTGTTTGACGTTTGGGGCATTGATTTCATGGGAACATTCCCATCTTCTTATGGTGATCTGTACATTTTGCTCGCTGTGGATTATGTATCCAAGTGGGTGGAGGTAAATGCGACATCAAAGAATGATTCCAAAACAGTGCTTAAGTTTTTACATAAACATGTATTCACTCTGTTTGGAGTACATCGAGCAATCATTAGTGACGAGAGAACCCACTTTTGTAACAAGTTAATTGCCAAGGCATTGAAGAGATATGGAGTCCGTCAAAAGATTGCCACGGAATATCATCCACGGACGAATGACCAAACTGGAATATCCAACCGCGAGATTAAGCAGATCTTAGAGAAATTAGTGAACCCAAGGTAGAAAGATTAGTCACCGAAGTTTGATGAGGCACTCTGGACATATAGAACAGCTTTAAAGACTTATCTGGGCATGTCACCCTTCAATTTGGTGTATGGGAAGGCCTACCACCTCCCTTTCGAGCTAGAACATAAAGCGTATTGGGTCATTAAGAGGTTAAATTTTGATGCTCAGTTAGCTGGCAAAGATTACTGGAAATCAATGAGATGAAAGAGTTTATGGCACAAGCATATGTGAATGCCAAAATATAAAAGGAAAAGACTAAAAAGTGGCACGACCAAAAGCTGATGCCACGGCATTTTAATGTTAGTCAACAAGTGCTACTTTACAATTCTAGACTTAAGCTTTTCCCTTAAAAGCTCAAATCTAGATGGTCAGGACCATTTTAAGTGCATCATGTTTATCCCCATTGAGCAGTTGATATAAAAAATGTAGAAAATGTGACGATCTTTAAAGTCAATGGTCAATGTTTAAAAGCGTACAACGGGGCTCCACCTTTGTGTGACAAGTCGGTGCTTTATCTGCACGACATTTGAGTCTGCTAACCCAGTAAACCAAAATTCAATGCCACGACATTGAATTCCATTGATTGTGCATAAATAATGAATTTATTTTTATTTTTATTTTTATTTTTATTATTATCTTTATTTTTATTTTTTCCTGGATAATTACAATTTGTTTTGTATTGCAAGGACTCACTAGTATTGAGGTAGTACGAAGGAGCGGTTTTCAAGGGAGGAACAAACAAAAATTTAAGGGAAAATATTATGTTTTACTTTATTCCTTTATTTTATTTTATTTCCTTATTTTTATTTCTCTCTCTCCATTTTCCTTTCACATCACATTAATTTTTTACAGTTTACTTTTTATTTTTCCCACATACACATTTACCCCATCCACTTATTTTCTTTTAACCGTTCACTCACTTCATCTCTTCTATTATTTCTTTTACTTTTCCTTTTCATCATCTTCTTCTCTCATTTTCCTCCATAACCGACCCCATTAAAGAAAGAAAAACTCTCATTTTTCTTCTTATTTTCATTCTCAAATCGGTACAACAATGGTGCATACAAGACCCTCGGAGGCCGAAGCGCCTATTCCTCAATAGTTTGTAGACAATGTAGCAAAGGAACAATTTCAAAATTTCAAAATTTCAAAAACCATAAGATTTTCTTTGTGTTGGGATTCATTTTCACTTACGAACAAAATAGTGGTTTCGGGTCAGATATGATGGACATTGTTGAGCCATTAAAATGGCACAAGTTTGCAAGATGCCCTAGTCCCGTTAATGCTTATTTAGTGAAGGAGTTTTATACCAGTATTTCCAAACCAAATCAACATGACATTTTTTTCCGAGGTAAATACATTTGTTTCACATTGTCTGCCATTAATCGATATTTTTATTTGTAGAGTATTGAAGATCAATATGCAAACTTTGAGAGAGATACCGATAGTGTAACTTACGATGTAGTCTTGGAGGATTTGTTTTTTTGAATACCTATTGGAATGGTCCACAAACTTACCATTACTCTATTAATAAGGAACATCTTCAACCACGATCAAAACTATGGAACCATTTTATGAAGCATAAGCTCATGCTGATCGCCCATAACAGAATTGTAACCCTCCCACGATTAATACTTTTACACTCTATTATGGTTATGCGCTCTATTGATGTGGATAAGATAATTGTTGAACAAGTGCATGATTGGTTAGGTAAGAAATCTAGTGTGTTGGTCTTTCCAAATCTTATTAAAGCATTATGTCACAAGAAAAAGGTTAGTGAGAGTAGTTTTGATGAAGTTTTATCTGGTGTCTCGAGCATAACAAGAGCCCGATTGCCATTATTGTTGGGTTTGGATAACCCTAAGTCTAAGGCAACTGCTAATAAAGAATCTGAGGATGACAAACCATCTAATACCAAGGTAAGACTGCTTGCTCTTGAAGAAGCTATCCAATAGACACATACTCATTTTCATGCTCTACATGGTGATATAAGAAATTTCTTTGATTATGTTAAGCACAAAGATGTTGTGATGGGATCTATGTTTTAAGAGATAATCCCCTAAATTAAATGGGAATTCTCGAGTTTCCAAGATGAAATTCTGTCGGCATTTAATACTGAGGCATCTCCCAAGCCCGATGATGTTGACCTCCTGTTGATGAGCCAATCCCAGATCCTGTCCACCAGTCCCCTACTCCGGAATCTCCTGTGGCACCAGCCAAACCAACCCCCAGTCCAATTGTTGCACCTGTACCTCCGTCTGCCTGCTGGACCAGCAGTCGCACTAAGACCTCAGCAGGGCATGTTAATATCGCCCTTTATTATTCAACTTCTTTCGATCCAAGTCCTGCACCCCTCCAAAAGAGAACAAGACGAGGATCTGACAACACTTATATTGCAATACCGCCACCACTATAAAAAAATTGAGGTACTTCCCTTTGCATTCATTTTGCATTTAATAACGTTGCATTTAGTTTAAGCAAGTAATTAGTTGTTTTAAGCATTGAGGACAATGATTCTCTTAAGTTTAGGGGAGGTAGCGTTCTTTATAGAACATATGCATGATAGTGTTAGCATAATATTATGCCATGACATCAGTAAATGGTAGGATAGTTAGACAAAATATTTTGGTGATACCTGATGATGATGAACTTTTTAGGCTAGAAATTGCATGTAAATGACTGTTGAGAATGATATAACTGACTCTAGGGTTTGATGCTTTGTGAATTATTCTTACACGATTATATGTCCTCTATACTTAAGGAATTTAGGATTTTTTTGAAAGAACTCTAGTTATCCTTGGCATTGAAATTTAGAATTATATTGAAATGATAAAGCAATGAGAACTCTCTGATGTCTAAAATTGTGAATAAATGCTTCGCCATAACTGTAGAGGAATACTCCTCTTTGTTATGGCAATGCCTGGAACTTTCTTTAATAAATGGTAGCCATGTGTGTATGAGTGAATGAAAGTAGTCACGAGATGACTCTACTTGACTAGCTTGGGGGTTGAAGGTATGCTCTCTTTCACCTAGAGTGTGATGGGCTGACTCTCCTCATAGTAGCGTTAAAAAAAGGGAGTATAAATGTACTTAATGAATAAGTAAATGTTAGGACAAAACTAGAGAGCATAATTATAAATTGCTTAAATTTGTTAAGTATATATTAGATACAATCACACACACACACAACCACAAAGAATCTTGACCTAGGACAAAGTACTTGATTTCTTGGTATTTGTAGAACGTTAAAGCCAATTTTTCTGAGGGTTGAAATTTAATTTTTGAATTTACTGTCTTGCTGTTGAAAATTGCCATGACATTGCTCGAGGACAAGCAATAGCTTAAGTTTGAGGGTGTGATAAATCCGTAAAAAGACTACTTTTAAGGTCTTTTTCACTTAAGTTATTGTTTGTTTAAAGGTTTATTTAGGTCATTTTAGATGCATGTAGCTGCATATAGTTGCATTTGTGGTGGCTGTGCTATTTTATTTTGTTATGATGTTGTATAAAAAGGAAGATGTGGTTTTTAGTGATGTGTAGAAAATAAAAAGCAAAATTGTGAGCTGGGAAGGAATGTCGTAGCATCACACGTTACTGAAGTAGATAAAAATACCTTAGTATTTCTGGCGCAAAAAAGGAAAAAAAGATATATTTAACAAAATCACTACTGGCAAGGCACGTGTCTGATGGTTATAACCACCTGTTGGGGACCAATACAACCTGTGAGGATATACATCATGCCTAAAGAGTGACTCTAGGGGTATGATGGGTATTTTAATTGCAAAATCCCATGAATACCTTAGATATTTTATTATTAAATGACACCTCATAAGAAAGAGGGGGAGGTTACACACTTCAGGAGAAAATTCTCTATTTCCTTCATCTTCTTCACCATTTTTCCCTCAATTTTACTAGTGGTGGTCCTCTATTAACGAGGTTGAAGGAGTGGCGAACTAGGTGTCCGAGAGTAGCTAGCGAGCTAAGGCAGTTTGTGATGGTCGATGAGAGCTCCGACAGCACGCGTCAAAGGCTTTTTCCTCATTCCCCTTTGCTGTTATTTTTCAATTGATTTGGGTTGAAAGGAAGGAATGATTTTTATCAATTACTTCATGGATGATTCGAACCCAACCATGAATTAGCTTTATTTGGTGGAGTTCATAATGGATGTTTAAGCTTTTATTTCAATGGATGATTGTTTTGTTCTATGATTTTATTTGTTTTTTTATTGTTCTTAATGTCTTAAGGTTGTAGGAGCTATGAGAGTAGACATTCCTTAGGAAAATACTTAGTGTTCGAGAGAACCTAAGTAGCTCATCTTTAGTATTTGAAAGAAACTAAGGAGGATCGACAAAAAAATGGGTTTTAGATAGTAACTAAGCCTAATCCACCTTTAAACAAGGCTAAGATTTCAATCGACTAAAAGGAGTAGTGCTCGATTGAGATGGTATATGTTAGTGCAAATACTAAATGGTATTGTCGTGACATATTTTGTTAGACTGATGGGATCCTTGCACCTGCTAACGCCAATATGTATTGACATGGCATTCTCAACCTATCGAGTCCCTTAACTAGAGATAGCATAGGGCACTTTAGTAAACTCTTTTGGGCAATTAAAACATATAAATGAGATTATCTTGAGAGGTTAGACTTAAGTTTCTGAGTGACTCCTATCATTTATTTCCATAGTAGCTAGTTGTGTGAGGATTATCAAGTCATTTCATTCTATCCATTTTTTATCTTTTGTTTTATCTTTACATTTTCATTTGATTTCATTACACACACAATATATTTTTCCATGACATCTCCATTTGCTACCACATCATACTATCATTCCATCCATACCAATACATATTGCCTTGACATTCTCCATTGGTACATATCATCACACTAACTATACTTAGATTTAGTAGTTCTTTGCTTTGGCTAAACTCATAAGTTTCCACCAATTCATGTGGAGACAATACTCATTCATTGTTATATTATTTGACTGATTGTGTATACTTTCAAATTATTTGCGTATAATTTTATAGTACTCACAACACGCACCCCTATATGAGGGTAATAATATGACAACAATAATGCAACAATAATATTTCCATGGAATTTGTAATATATATATAAGTTATGGGATGGATGACCTGCAAGGTAAAGAGAAATGAAAGGAGAAGAAAACATAAGAAATTCAAGAATAACCTGAAATTGTTAATAATTTTTCCATAAAATCATTTTACAGATTCTTTAAATGGCAGAACAAAATCAACTGCAGAGACTTGACAATCAACATATTTTTAGACATTTAGGAATGATGGTGTTATTATTTAATAGAATGAAATATTATTTATTTAATAAGAATTATTATTAAAGGCTAGAAGATTATTTTATGATTAAATGATTAATTTCATGATTTAATTAATTCTAGAAAGATGACAAATGAGTCCTATATCATTGACTCAACATTTCTGGTAAGCCACACCATTTAATTGAAGCTAACTTGCAAGAGACTGGAGTTTACTATGTTAAATTTGTTCAAGAGTACAAGTTGGTCCCGATTTTGATCAATGCATTGGTTGAACGTCGGAGACTAGAAAAACATTCATTTTTTTAGTGTGGAGAATACACGATAACTCTGAAGGATGTGGTCATACAACTTGGGGCCCAATAAATGGGATACTAGTGATGCTGAAAAATGATTACGATAATGTGGAAGTACTTTGCAATGAGTTTCTTGGGCAAATGACAGTAGCAATAGATTTAAAAGGGTGGCGTTTAAGGTTATTTTTGACACCATTTTTTAACGCAAAATAAAAAATATGTACAACTTTTGAGAAGTAATGGTGGGTTTCGAAATCAGTTTAATTTGGAGTCGCCATCGACCTTGGATTAGACATGTCAAATACCTAAAAGTGTCTTTTAAAACAATTTTAGGAAAAAAACATTTTAAAGACAAAAATTAGTTTGCTTTAACCAAAGATTCGTTTTTAAGGGCTCCGGAGTCCGTTACGCGTGGGGAAGGATTAGCACCCAAAATTGGTACCTAGTCACTCATACATTGTCATAATGGTGGAGTTTGTAGATTTAATTCGAAATTTAAAATGTGATCCTTTTATCGCATATTGATTAATTCCATTTTTTATCAAAACACACTCGATTATTTTTAAGTTCTTTTTCTTTCCAAAGTCTTATTGAATCATACTACCTTGATAGGTTGCACTTTTCACGCCCATTCTACAAAAGGCGTTCTTGAAAATTCATACGAGTACGAAGTGAGTTTGGTGATGATTATTATCAAATTTTTAAGGGTATTTTACTACTCTAAGTAATAATATGCATTATTATACTACACACATAATAGTTCGGGGGCCAAAATAAAATAAGAAAATAGGGGCTAAATTCATAAAAGCTGAAAAATCTAAATGAAAGGTCAGATCTACATTGATGAGAAATTATGGGGTTGTCATTCATTAAAACCATTAATAATATGGGAGACTAAAATGAAAATTAATAAATAACATAAATTAAAATCAATATCAAATGGGGACTAAAATAAAATAATAAAAAGTATAAAGACTAATCATACAAATAAAGTAAATCAAATATAATAGGAATGACATAAAACTCATAAATAACATGAAAGACTAAAATAAAGCAAAATATGAAGCTTAAGTTAAAGAACAAGAAGAAAAGTAAATAATGGAATTTAAAAGGGTTGAAATGTAAATATTGAAAAATTAAAGACATAATAATATAAACTAAAAATTAAAATAATGGAATTTGAATAACAATAAAATAAGGTGTAGAAATTAATATTTAACCCAGACCATAATAAGGTGGGTAACCGCAAGGTCGTACAATGGTTCGAATGCAAAAAATAAAAGTTAGCTGTTAGTGGCATAAAAAATAAAATAAAATAAAAGTTAGTAGTTAGAGGTTAGTGGTGTTAGAAATAAAAATAAAATCAAAGTTAGGAGTTAGCGGTTAGTAGTGTTAGCATTTTAACTCGAACCATAATAGCACATATTGTACCTTGAGGTGGGTCACCGCGAGGTCGTACGATGATTCGAATACAAAAAATAAAAGTTAGTGGTAAGTCGTTATGAGTTAGAAAAGTCAATAATAAAAAAAGGGTATGGATTGTAATAATATGGGTTATACCCCATATTGAGTTTCCACAAGATCTAGTCAAGGTTAGGTGCTATAAATAAACTATTAGTAGTTAATGGTTAGTAAATAAAAATGAAAAATAAAACAAATAAACATAACAATAGAAATAAAATAGTGCACAAAATCGAATAATTAAATATCAGTGGGCATTGCAATCGAATATAAACAAACAAATAAAGCGACCAACAAATGACCAAAACGTAATAAACACAAAATGATGCATCAAGTTTTTAAAAAATGAAAAAGGGAGGATGGTGACTAAAATGCAAAAACAAACTTAAAGTTGGATGACCATTACGTGATAAAACTGAAAAGAAGTGAGCATTTTAAAAATAGGCGAGGGAGTAAAGCACGATTTTGACTAAATAACTTAAACTAAAGATATGTGACATATTTGTAAATATATGGTTGAAGTTGAAGGACTTGATCGTTAATAACCCTAATTCCTTTCCATTTGCGCCATTTGGCTGCAGGTTCCCCCATTTTATTTATTTTTACTCATGCTCTCCTCCTCTCTCAAGTGGTGGTCAAGGCACCAAACTCTTGGGCCTTCCTTTTTAACTGACTGAAGAAGGCAATCTCAAGGACCCAACAACCTAAAAAACTTTTCTTTTTACTTAAAATATCCAAACTAAAGTAATCTCAAAATGCCCCGCCACCACTCGCGACCGCTAATTGGTGACTCTCCCTTCAGTCACCACATGAAACATCATATATCGACTTTGTTCTGTCGGTTTGGACGCCCTCAATAATGACCAAGAAGCCCAAAAGACAACCAACATGCACCTACAAATTCTCCCACTCTTATTCTAACTTCGACTGCTCCTCTTTTTGACTCCGGTGAGACCACATTCGACTCATGTATATAACTAAACCCTAATATTTACTCTATTTGCTTCGAATATATGAAAAATAAAAAATGTTAATGTGATTTCATTTTTTTTGAAAATCAAATACCTTTGTTTTTAATCCTTTTATTGCTTCAATGGTTCCCCCCATTTTATTTACATTTTTTGGTTTTTTAAAGGACTAATTGTTGTTACAAAATTAGAAAATCTAAAACTTTTGCTTGTTTTTTTATGTGTTGGCCGAAAATGACAATGAAGAGGGGCTAGGTTCGACAATCGACGGTACGAATCGGGATGTGAGGTTACTGTAAGTGGCGGCGTGGCTCGACTAGAAGCTTGTTGGAAATCCTAGCTTTACACACGTGGGCTCTTCATTTGGGCTTGGACATTGAGCATTTACAAAATTTTTATTAGATTTAATTGGTGGGCATGTATAAAAAATTGTGATTACAACTGCCCCTATTTACTTATTGGTGTGAAACATGAATAAAGTAAAGACATGAAACACCGATTTTTTTTCCCAGCTAGACTGCTAACAAATCTCGAGCTCCAAGTTCTTCTCATTATAAAATCTTCACTCTCATGTAAAGTCAACTGTTGAGGTTGATCGAGCTCTCCTATATGAACTTCTTCTCCCTCCACGGATGAGCTCTTCTCGTTAAAAACTCCCCATTGAAAATGTTGGTCCACCTCCTTCTGTGATGGATTCGAGCAAAGGTTGAAAATGTTCTTCTTATTATGAACTTCTTTTTCATTGTTGGATAAGTTCTTTTCATTATGAACTTCTTTTTCCTTGTTGGATAATTTCTTCTCATTATGAACTCTGATCTGGAAATGCTGATCCAACTCCTTCTGTGATGGAATTGAGCAAGGTTGAACAAGTTCTTCTCATTATGAACTTCTTATTCCTTGTTGGATGAGTTCTTCTCATTATGAACTCTGATATGGAAATGATGATCCAACTTCTTTGTGATGAATCGAGCAAAGGTTGGACAATTTCTTCTCATTATGAACTTCTTTTTCCTTGTTGGATGAGTTCTTCTCATTATGAACCCCTCATTGGAAGCGTTGATCCACATCCTTGTGTGATAGATTTGAACTATCTCGAGCGATATAATGTTGATCCAACTCCTTATGTGATGGAATCGAGACAAAAGATGATGTTGATCCAACTCCTTGTGTCACAGAAGAGCCAAGGTCAAACAAGTTCTTCTCATTAGGAACTTTTTCTCTTTCATTGGACGAGTTGTTCTCATTATGAACCCTTCCTTTGGAAATACTGGTCCACCTCATTCTGTGATTGATTTGAGCTAAAAGGTCGAACAAGTTCTTCAAATTCTGAACTTTTTATCTTTTATTGAACGAGTTCTTCTCATTATGAATTCTTCTATTAGAAATGCTTGGTTTATATTCTCTTTGAAGAATTTTAAACCTACAAAAGATTATCACATGTCATTGATATGTATTTAAAGTACCTGAAAGTAATGACTCAAAGGTCTTTAATTCTTTGTCGAGATCCACTTCTTTTAAATGTGAAAATGTGGAATGAATCTTTGCTGAAATTATATTCTTTCTCACAACTTTGTGAAATGAAATCTTGGTTGACCTTTAAAATTCTTGTCAAGCATTCAAAACTTGATGAAAAATGAATGTGTATGCTCATAGTTTTGCAAATGCATAAATATGCATGATGATGTCATTTTAGTATTGTGAGTTCCTTTGTCTTCTGAATCTTTTCTTCATTCTCTTTGCTGAGTCTTCATCTCGTGACAAGTTTTTCCTCATTCCCCAACAATATTGGCCATCAACATTCAATTTCTTTACCTTTGTTTCTAGTTTTGAGCTTCTAAGTATGATCGACCTTTGCCATGTTTCTACGATTCATTTCTAAGGAAGATATCTTGTTTGAACAATATTTTCCTTCATTTGAAAAATTTATTGAAGAAACAAAATAATGCACATTCTTATGTTCACAATTGAAGCAAATGCCAAAACATGAGTTCAATGAATATTAACAGAATCAACTGCTCTTTAAAATTTCAAAGTTATAACCCTTTTGACAAGTGTCAGAATTGATGGGTTGATTTCAAGTAGACTTCATATTTTTCTAAGGTTTTAGTCAACAAGTTTTCTCTACCCATTTGGACATTTGCGATTGGCCCCTCTTTCTCAGCTTGGCATTCTAATCAGATGTGGACAAAGTGATGTAACTAGCATAATTAATTGCTAGACCTTTTAGAACATTTCTCTTTCAATTCTATGAAATCTTCTATTTGTTCAAGCTTTATAGTATCCTTCAAAAGAGGTGATACAGAAATATCGATCTAAAAATAAAATTTCTGAGTGTTTGTGTAAAGTTGACTATAATAAGTGTTTCTCAACTCCCTTAGTCTACTTTCACCGATGTTCCTCAAACACTAGGCATTATTTCCTTTATTCCTTGAAATTTATCAACTTTAAATTCATTTGCCTTTATTTAGGCGTAGTTGAAGGATTCATCTTATCACAAAGTCTTTGACTTGACAACCATAGTGGAGCAAACTTTGAATTGTCAAGTATCTGATCAATGTCATGGTTTGAATGTAATATATTCATAAAATTAGGGCTTTTAAGTTATCTTTATAACAAATTACTTTAACGGAATAACTCATCTTTATTATACATACCTTATTAAGACATTTCATTAACTTTATGGGAACACGAATTCAATTTCTTAAGCTCATCGAGAAGAATTTGTTATATTCGGGGTGTCATTGTTAATCAGAAAATTTCATCTTTAGATTTCAATCCCCAAGAAACTAACATAAACTAAATTAATATACTTCACTATTTCATCCGTGAAGATTATAATTATCACTGAACGTCCTCAACATAAATGTGGTCTATTCGGTCATGAAATGTCATACACAATAGATACCCCACTTTGTCTGATCCTATACATATCTGAATGACAAGCCCTTTGATTGCCTCTTCGTGAGAGGATGAGGCTATCTTTGTCCCTGCAAGAGAAGGGTATGATGTTCTGTTGTACCTTATAGAGTAAAGTCAGGGGTCCTTGTTTTACCAGGGTTTAATCCTATCACTTGCTAAGGAATTATAACCTTAATTATTTAAAGAGCTTTTAGTTCAGTTGATATCTAGAGAATTTCAAGATTGAAGTTTGCTCATTGTTCATAACCTCAAAAGGTAACATTTTATTTAATATGTTCGAATGTCAAGTGACTTACAAACTTTTAAAAAGAAAGACGGAAAAACAAGTTCAAACAAGATAAAATGTTTTTTATGCAAGTGCAACAAAATTTCATGGTGGATGCAATGACTTTTTCTTTACTCGGATCATAATGTAACATCACTATTTGAAGGTCCATGCGCCCGAATCGATCAAATTTTGATCCTTACGCCTCAATGCCCCATAATTTTTTGTAGTGCCTTGAGCTTCATATTTGGTAGCTACACAATGCATTAACATCAATGTCTTTAGGAAATGAGGGTTCATTTGGTTTGGATTATACTAGAGTCACCTGGTTCATCTCAACAAATATTGGAAGCAATTCTTCATATGTCATCAGAATTGGGTCAATATAGGTCTTATCTTGGTTCACCTTATCGTATCTGGTCCATGATTAACTTAATAAGATCCCACTATATTGACCTTAGCCCTTTCCTTGACGTCAGCATCGCCCCTTATCTTACCATTCTTGATAGCTCTCTCGATTATTTCTCCACAAATGATGATGTCAAAAAAAAACTCTCAGTGGCTGCCCCCGTAATGTGATCGATATATGGGGACTTTAAGGTATTGATGAGCATGATGCTAAAATCTCTTTTCGTCACTGGTGGATGCACTTGGGACAAAAAGTCCCTCCATCATTGTGCATACTCTTAGAAGCTCTCGTTATACTTCATCTCCATATTTTATAGTGTTGTTCGATCAGGGGCCATACCAGTCATATGCTTTTATCGACCTAAGAAGGCCTGAGGTAAATCTTTCCAATGACATATTTGAGTATGACTTAGCTGATTATACCACATAGAAGCGGGACCAATCAAATTATCTGAAAACAATGGATCACAATCTTCTTATTCTCTAAGTAGCCACCCATTATCTTATAGAACATGGTGATGTGGGATGAAAGGCAGGAGGTCTCATCATACTTCTCGAAGTCAGGAGCTTGGAACTTCGGTGGAAGGATCAAATCGATGATCAGACTCAGCTCTCTGGCATCAAACCCATAGAAAGACTAAGCCATTTCTCTAGATTTTATCTTTGCCTCTAAATTTTTCAATTATTGGGAGAGGTCATCCTTAACTCTTTCCTTTTTAGATATTTCATTTAGATTGGGGATCTCATTGTTAGCATGAGAAGCACTTGGTTTCGTTCCAAACTCAGTGGGATAGTTAATGTGGATATAATTTCCAATATTAGTAACAAAGAAAACTTGAGGTCCAAATTCCTGATGCACTAGGGTGGGCATATGAATAGGTGTAGAGCTCAAGGGATGGGTGCAATTTTCAGCATCACTTTTCCCAGCGATAACATGTTTCCTGAATATCCACTCCATCTTATTTAGAAAATATAGTTGAGAACTAGCAATATCATTCTCAATTTTGACCAATCAGTTTCTTATCTATTATTGCAGTTCCTTATGCTCTTTCTCTAGTTTGTCTTCCATCATTCTTATACTATATGGGTGTAAAGTATTCTTGCTACTAGTAGGGGTCAGGATCATTACGATCGGAAACCTTATATTATTATTCGATGCTATATTAAATGAATGAATGTTGTATATTGCAATGCTTCAATAAATGTAAGTACATATAACCGTAATGCATAGATTGCAATACTCCCAAAATTTTAGTTAGTGACCAAAATATAAGTTTTAAAATTTGGTGGCTAAAGAATAAAATTTGGGAAACATTTAGGGACTAAAGTGGTAATTTTCCCTAAATAAATTTTTATTCCATAAATAGATAGTTTACTCTTGAAAGTGGGGTTCTATTGAAATTATATTCCTGATTCAAAATTTATGTTAAAAACATGAAATGGTTAAAGTTTAGTGTGAATTCGGTAAATCAAATCAAATATAAATTTTGGGAAATTTGAAGGATGATAAATTAGGATTAAAAATATTATTTCCACATTTAAAATGATGGAAAATAATATGGACCATTGGATTTGAGAACTTATTTTCGTATTTAATTTGGACCGTTGGATCAAAGTCGCAATATTCTAATTTTTGGAAAATTGCTTGGTTATATTAGAAAAGGGTAAAATATTTTGTTCATATTTGACTATATAGAGATGGTAAGGGTTATGTGGATTGGTATAATGTAATTATTAAGTTTCATTAATGGTAAAATTTTTATTTCTCATTAAATGAATTTTATATTCATTTAAGCTTAAATACATGAAAAAGTAACATGAAATTAACTAAAATTTCAAGAAAACTTGGTCATCTTTCTCCTCCATTTCATGGACTTCATACCCTAGGTAAGAGAATTTTTATTTTTCATTTTAAACCAATTTATTAGGTTTTTCGATTAAGATATGAAATAGAAAATTGTTCAAATTTATTAGGGTTTTCTTGGCCTCCATTTCGTTGGATCAAAGTGGCAAGATTGTAAGTTTTGGAAAATTGCTTGGTTATATTGGAAAAGGGTAAAATATTTTGTTCGTATTTGACTTTATAAAGATGATAAGGGTTATGTGGATTGGTATAGATGTAATTATCACGTTTCATTAATGGTACAATTGTCATTTCTCATTAAATGAATTTTATATTCATTTAAGCTTAAATACATGATAAATTAACATGAAATTAACTAAAATTTCATGAAAACATGTCATATTTCTCCTCCATTTTGTGGACTTCATACCCTAGGTAAGAGAATTTTTATTTTTATTTTAAGCCAATTTATTAGGTTTTTTTGATTAAGACGTGAAATAGAAAATTGTTCTATTCGATGAGCTCTATCATATGGTACCATTATTGCATGCTAATATTGATCGAGTTTAAAGATCCTAAATTCTAGGGTTTATATTCATATTAGGGCTTATCAATTGTTGATGGATTTTGATGTTATTGAGATTGTAGAATCATTTACAAGCTTGATTGTCGATTAAAATCGCTTATACATGTTTATACATGCTTATGTTGATTTTGGCCTAACCCTATATTTGGGGAAATATAGCGATTTTATGAAATGAAGCTAGGGATTTCATTTTAGAGATTTTATAAGGTTGAATAGAGGTTGATTTCATACTCGAATCGGATCAAAATATAGTAAAATCATGAAAACCCTAATCTTGAACATACAAAGCGGAGAAAAATTATGGAAAATTTTTGTAGGGACTGGAAATGTTGTAGGAAGTATTTTCAAGCCTTATAAAAATTTGGGGATCATTTTTTAATTTTATAAAAGTTAGGGGACCTAATCAATAATTACAGAAAAAGTTATGGGTTATTGTGTAATTATTAAATATTTGAGGTACTATGTTGGAAATTAATTTTTGCGTGTTGAAATTGATGTTAGAATTTGAAATTGAATTATTTTAAGAAGTTGGTAAAAGTTTAGGTTTAAATCGCAAATATGGAAAAGTTGGGAGTTTAAGTGAAAATGTTATGTGAAATTTGGATAAAAAGGGGATTTGAATGGTAAATTCTAAAGTTTTATGGTTAACAATTATGTAGGAAGTATTCCCCAAGTCTTAGAAAAATTTGGGGATCATTGTTTAATTTTATGAAAGTTAGGGGACCTAATTAGTAATTAAAAAAAGTTAAGTAATGTTCTGGAAATTAATGTTTGAGTGTTGAAATTGATGTTATAATGTGAAATTTGATTATTTTGGGAAGTTGGTAAAAGTTGAAGCTTAAATCACAAATATGGAAAAGTTGGGAGCTTAAGTGAAAATGTTATGTGAAATTTGGATAAAAAAGGGGCTTGAATGGTCAATTTTAAAGTTTTATGTTTAACAATTATATTGTGACATGGAATTAGTATCGAATGAGAATTAAAAGAATTTTTAGGAAATTATTTTCTATTGTGTGCTTATGTTAGTAAGATTCTAACATGTGGATTGAATTTGAATACGTTTGTAATGATGCTCATTTATATTGTGTGCTTGAAATCAAGATCAAGCAATATTAAAGCTAAGGAAAAACTTAAAGATGAAATGTGAAATCCTAAGGGATGTTTACAAGCTAAGGACACCAGGTGAGTGCAAATTTAATTTGTACTTATGTTATCGAAAAACCATTGTCTTGCGATGAGCCAGTGACAGAATTACTATGGTAAGGAATGAATTCTAAAATGTTATGTGATTTTTGATTCAATCATATATGTGCATTTGGTGAGTTAATAGAATTAGTGACATGATGAAAATGCAAATATGTGAAGTCTGCTTAGAAATTTAGTTCTCGATAGTAAGTTTATAAAATCACAATAAATACTAAAAAAATGATTAGAGGATTATTTTTATACCTTTGGATTTATATATCAGTCTAGTTTTGTTTATAATAGACAAAAACTGATTTTGAGGTATATAATAAAATATACGAATTTTTAACCGAGGATAGGTTAGAAAATAGGGCAGCAGATTCTGTCAGTCAACTTTGAAAATTCACCATAAATTGTACAAATTGAACTAGAATAAGTGACTTATATGATTAGATTTGTATTCGAGTTTAGTTTCTAGTTGTATAAATGGAGTAATTTTTGAATATGTATATTAATACATAATAATATTTCTTTAAAGGTAGTGCAAACTGCCAGATATGAAATTATGACAAATTTTGGGATTTTACCAAATTAGAAGAAAATGATCAAGTTAAAGCTTAGTGAGGCTTAAATTTTGACTTGTATATAATGTCAAATCGATTTCAATGCATGCATAACATTATACATGGATGTTTTATACATCATTAGGTAGGACTTGCGATAAGTTTACCTTGTTTATATTGGCATGATATTTATGCCATTATCATATATTTGACATATTATAAATATGTAAAAGGTTGAATATAAAATGCATTGATCACTGATTATTATATATGATGTTTATCATGAATATATATGATGTTTATTGCGATTGTTATTTCAGGTATAAACTGCCCAAGGTTAAAATATATTAATATATTGCCATGGAATGAATAAAAATAGACTATATACCCAAGTAAGTCATTGAGGGATAAGGTATAGTTGGCATGCCATAGAGTCCAATAGTAGGTTACATATTCGAGATTGCACTAAAGTATAACTAGTGCATATGGTGGACACGACCTTATGTGTCATATATTCGATTGTACTAAAGTATAACTAGTGTATATGGTGGGCACGACCTTATGTGTCATATTCGAGATTGCACTAAAGTATAACTAGTGCATATGGTGGGCACAACCTTATGTGTCATATTCGAGACTGCACTACAGTATAACTAGTGCAGATGGTGGGCATGACCTTATGTGTCATACTCGGGTTAGCACAACGGTGCATATATTTGACTTGTGTACCCAGGGTCCTCATGGTTTAAATTGGGCTATGGTTTATTGGTTAATAAATGATAAACATGTGAATAAGCTTATGAGCTTATGAAATACATGACAAGTATATTGGTAAGAAATTTATATATTATTCATCTCAGGTTCATATTAGTATCATGATTGGAAATACATGTAAAGTTATCATAATGCATTGAATATTATTATTATTTCATTTATGTGTTGCATTGCCTTGAATATATTTCTATTGATTGCCTCACTAAGTGTATACTTAGCGTGTGATGATTTTCACGCGTAGGTAAAATAAAGAAAAAGATGTGAGGAGTTGAGCTTGGCATCAATCATCAAGGAATATTTTCAGGTAACAATAACGATATCCTATGTTGTTCTAAAGTTTCTAGTTAGCATGTATACGAGGATGAAATGTCTGCAAATTTTTTTTATAGTTAGTATTAAATAAATTTATAGTATAAATAAATATTACAATGTTAAATTATATTTTAATTGTTAATTAAATTGGATTTTTAAATCATGCAATTTTGTTTATTATATGAACAAAGCAGAAATGCATGTTACTACCTGAGATAAGATTTGAATTAGAAGTTGAAAATTACATTTTGAATTCATCTGATTATTTATTTTATAATATAAATGGTTACAAATATGTAATTGGTGAAAGAAATAATATTTTACCTATTTGGGGTTAAGAAATATTTTGCATATTTGATGTGACATCTTTAACTTGTAAGAGTACACTATACGGGTTAAGGGTGTTACATTTATTGGTATTAGAGCTACATGTTTAGCCGATTCTTGGACTAAACCGAGGTTATTTTGAGTTAGAAAATGTATACATGCCACTAGGATGTCATTGTTACTGATTTGGTGATTGTAAAGTTCAATTGATGTCGATCCTTACTAATGAAAGTGAATAAGTTTAGTGTATGTATAAGATGTGTGTAATCGAGGGTTTGAAGTAAATGAATGAGCAAGAGGTTCAAGAATAAGCTACTAGTGATAGTAAAACACTAGCTACAATTCTCATGTTCATTCTAATAATGATGATGTGTCAACACAATAGGAAGTGCTAATGTAAGTTTAAGAATATCCCCGTTCATGCATAAGAACAATATTGATTGAAAAATAGAACATTATGATAAAATTGATCCTAAGTGATATGTGTGCGACTAACCCTTTAGGCCAGAGTTCGAGGGTGAGTCGTATTTGTAGACAGTAATTGTCTAGTAAGGATTTAATGTATTGATTTATAATAGACTTGATAGAATTACCTTTCGAAGGTAATTTTTGGAATAGATTGATTACCCCTACCATGTTGCAATGAATTACTGTTGATAGCGATTTAATTTTATAGAACACAAAAAGTTTCAAGATATTTGTGGTAGAGAAAAATAGTAAATTTGTTTTTCTAATATGATTTTAGCATCAACTATTATAAAGTTTTTGCTACTAGGTTGTTAAACCTTCTAAGTAAAGGAGGTGGATACTCAAACTTTCTTAGTTAAGTTGGAAAATATTCCAACTATTTGAGGGTATCCAAATGTGTATCTACAAGAGTTACCCATATTACCTCTAGATTTGAGATGAAGAAATTAAAATAGAGATGCTACCAGGTATTGCATTTAATTTTATAACCCCGTATAGAATGGCTCCGACTATGCTCAGATAATTAAAGGCATAGTTAGTAGAATTGTTAAGATTGGGGATTTACAAGGCTAAGCGTGTAATCTAGGATGCACCAGTGTTATTGTGAAAAAGAAAGACGAGTCTATGCAATTATGCATGGATTATCGTATGTTAAATAAGGTAACAAATAAGAACAAGTATCCTTTTTCAAGGATTGATGATCTTTTGATCAGTTAAAAGGGTGTACCGGTTCTCTCAGGTTGGATCTCTTTTCTATATATTATTAGTTAAGGATGAGGAAGAAGATCTTCCTAAGATAGTTTTCAGAATTCGATATGAACACTACGAGTTTGCGATAATGTCATTTGGTTCAACAAATGTTCTTGCGATACTTATGGGTTGGATAAACTAAGTATTTTGGTTATACTTGGATTAATTGGTGGTAGTGTTCATTGATGTTATTGTGATATGCTGTAAGACCAGGGAAGAACACAATGCATGTCTTTGTATAAATTTTTTAACTATTTAGAAGAAAATTGCTTGCTAAGTTGACCTAGTGTAAATGTTGGTTGTCTAAGGTTGTATTCCTTGGCCATGTGATCTTAGCTGAGGAGATAAGAATAGACCAGGGAAGAACACGATGCATGTCTTTGTATAGCTCTTCCAACTATTCGGAGAAAATTGCATGCTAAGTTAACCAAGTGTAAATGTTGGTTGTCTAAGGTTGTATTTCTTGGGAATTTGCTGGTTACTATCAAAGGTTCATAAAGAAATTTTTTATAATTGTCTTCCCTCTGACCAAGAAATTGAGAAAAGACACACTATTCGTTTGGACTGATAAGTGCCAATAAAACTTTGAGATGTTAAAAATAAAACTAACACAAGCTTCAGCATCAGTGTAATCATAATCTGTAAAAGATTATGTGATTTATAGTAATATGTCTCATAATGGTTTAGGATGCATACTCGTGCAAGAGGAAAAATCTAGAGCTTATGCTTCAAAGAAACTAAAGAATCATGAAATAAATTATTCGACTCATGGTATCAAGTTAGCAATAGTTGTGTTTACTTCAGTGGTATATCACCACTATCTATATGGTGAGTGACGCTATATCTATACGAATCTCAAAAATAAAAAGTATGTGTTAACTCGAATAAGTGAAAATAAAGGAAATCGATTGAATTCCTTAAAGAATGATGATATGTTTATCGATTACAATCTTGAAAGGCTAATGTGATGGCCGATACAAATAAGTCGAAAGATATTTATATTATGGGAACTTTGAATACGTGATTGTCTCTAAGGAAATATGGTGCTCTGATTGTAGAATTAAAGTTAACGTCTGTGTGGCTCGATCAAGTAAAGGATCCTAAAAAAAGTAAAACCAAAGACTTGGAAGTTAAAAATGATGGATACTTATATTATCAAGGGCATATTTAATATTAGAGTGGATATAAAAAGAGTTATTATTGAGTTTGTTTCTAAATGTTTGATATGAAAACAAGTTAAAACATAACAAAAAGTGCCTTTTGAATTGTGGTAACCGATTGCCATCCCTCAGTGGGTATAGGAACGAGTTACAATGGAATTTGTCACAGTTAAAGATTATTAAAAATAATCTCAAGATAGCTGCCGATCAACAAAAGTTTTATTCGTATCCGAAAAGAAAAGAGATATTCTATTAAAGTGGTGATAAATATTTCATGAAGTATCAATCAAATCATTCTCATGCTATCATACAGGAGGATTTTAGGATGCAGTCAAAATTTGAACCTACGAAAATAGCACTTATTAAAGTACTTAGAGAAATCAAAGGTTGAAAAAGTTAATTGAGAAAAGAGAACAATATTTGAAAAAGCAATATCCTTGTCTATTTACATCATGTACATGTTGAAAATTCGAGGACGAATTTTCTTAAGGGTGAAAGAATTGTAATACCCCAAAATTTTAGTTAGTGACCAAAATGTAAGTTTTTAAAATTTAATTTCCAAAGTATAAAATTTTGGAAAAGTTTAGGGACTAAATTGGTATTTTTTTTTCAAAATGAATTTTATTCAATAAATGGATGGTTTACTCTTAAAAGTGGGGTTTTATTGAAATCATATTCCTGATTCATAATTTATGTTAAAAATGAGAAATGGTTAAAGTCTGGTATGCATTCGGTAAATCGAATAGAAATTTTGGAAAAATTTGCAGGATGAAAAATTAGGCTTAAAAATATTATTTCAAAATTTTAAAATGATGGAAAATAATATGGACCATTGGATTTGAGAACTTATTTCCATGTTTAATTTGGACCGTTAGATTAAAGTGGCAAGATTGCAAATTTTGGAAAGGTGCTTGGTTATATTGGAAAAGGCTAAAATATTTTGTTCATATTTTACTTTATAAAGATGATAAGGGTTATTTTGATTGGTATTAATGTAATTATCAAGTTTCATTAATGGTAAAATTGTAATTTCTCATTAAAAAGGATTTTATATTCATTTAAGCTTAAATATATGATAAATTAACATGAAATTAACTAATATTTCATGAAAACTTGGTTATATTTCTCCTCCATTTCGTGTCCTTCATACCCTAGGTAAGAGAATTTTTATTTTTCATTTTAAGCCAATTTATTAGGTTTTTGGATTAAGACGTGAAATAGAAAATTGTTATATTTTCAATGAGCTCTATCATTTGGTACCATTATTTCATGCTAATCTTTCTTGAGTTCAAAGATCTTAAATTCTAGGGTTTATGTTCATATTAGGGTTTATTGAATTGATGATGGGTTTTTGACGTTATTGAGGTTGTAGAATCGTTTACAAGCTTGATTGTATATTAAAATCACTCATACATGTCTATACATGCTTATGTTGATTTCAACCTAACCCTAAATTTTGGGAAAGATAATGATTTTATGAAATTAAGTTAGGGATTTGATTTTAGAGATTTTATAAGGTTGAATAGAGGTTGACTTCATACTCGAACCGGATCAAAATCGAGTAAAATCTTGAAAACTCTAATCTTGAACATACAAAGCATTCGACCTTGATTATAAAGGATGAGAAAAATTATGGAGAATTTTTTCAGGGACTAGAAATGATGTAGGAAGTATTCTATAAGCCTTAGAAAAATCTGGGGACCATTTTGTAATTTTATGAAAGTTGGGGGACCTAATCAACAATTATAAAAAGGTTTTGGGTTATATGTAATGGTTAAATAGTTGAGGTAGTATGCTGGAAATCAATGTTGAGTGTTGAAATTGATGTTAGAATGTGAAATTGGATTATTTTGGGAAGTTGGTAAAAGTTGAGGCTTAAATCACAAATATGGAAAACTTGGGAGCTTAAGTGAAAATGTTATGTGAAATTTGGATAAAAAGGGACTTGAATGGTCAATTTTAAAGTTTAATGTTTAACAATTATGTTGCGACATGGAATTAGTATCGAATGAGCATCGAAAGAATTTTTAGGAAATTATTTTCTATTGTGTGTCTATGTTAGTAAGATTCTAACATGTAGTTTGAATTTGAATATGTTTGTCATGATGCTCATTTAGATTGTGTGCTTCAAATCAAGATCAAGCAATATTAAATCTAAGGAAAAGCTCAAGGATGGAATGTAAAATCCTAAGGGAAGTTTGCAAGCTAAGGACACCAAGTGAGTGCAAATTTAATTTGTACTTATGTTATCGAACAAACATTGGCTTGCGATGATCCAATGACAAAGTTACTATGGTAAGGAGTGACTCCTAAAATGTTATGTGATTTGTGATGCATTCATATATGTGCATTTGGAGAGCTAATTGAATTGGTGACATGCTGAAAATGCAAATTGGTGAAGTCTGCTTAGAAATTTAGTTCTGGACAGTACGTTTAGAAAATCACCATAAATTCTAAAAACAATGATTAAGGATGATTTTTATATTTTTTGATTTATATATCAGTATAGTTTTGTTTAAAACTAACAAAAACTGATTTCAAGGTATATACAAAAACATATGAATTTCTAACCAATGATAGGTCAGAAAATAGGTAAGCATATTATTCTCAAAATAGATTTTGTCGGTCAATTTTGAAATTTCACCATAAATTGTATAAATTGAAATAGAAGGAGTGCCTTATATGATTAGATTCATATTCAAGTATAGTTTCTAGTGGTTTAAATGGAGTAATTTTTGAATATGTATATTAACACAGAATAATATTTCTTTAAAGGTAGTGCAAACTGCCAAGATATGAAATTATGACAAATTTATAGTATAAATAAATATTACTATATTAAATTATATTTCAACTATTGATTAAATTGAATTTTTAAATTAAGCATTTTTATTTAATATGTGAACAAAGCATAACTGTTTGTTACTACCTGAGATCGGATTTGAATTAAAAGTTGAAATAATACATTTTTAATTCCTCTGATTATTTATTTTATAATATAATGGTTACAAATATGGAATTGGTAAAAGAAACAAGATTTTACATAATTTGGGTTAAGAAATGTTTTGAATATTTTATGTGACATCTTTAACTTGTAA
Source organism: Hibiscus syriacus (assembly GCF_006381635.1). Lineage (NCBI taxonomy): Eukaryota > Viridiplantae > Streptophyta > Magnoliopsida > Malvales > Malvaceae > Hibiscus > Hibiscus syriacus. The sequence continues at coordinate 7,102,221 of NW_024063392.1, read as the reverse complement.
GAGTACAATATATGGGTTAAGGGTGTTACAGAGATGCAAGGATGTGAATGAAAATGGCGTTGATCCCAACGATGAATATCACAGAAAAGGTTTCATTGGAGATCAAAGTCTTCACTTTACAAAGTAGTCCATTTTATAGACATGTTTTTGCTTGGTTGTCATATCTAAAATAAGTCAAAGTTTTAGCTCGGATCTTCGTCCCTGAAATTATGTCCTTCGAATGTTATTTGACATATTGGACTTATGCAAGGGCTCCGTTCAGCATATGACCCATCTCAGATAATATCCCTTCAATACCCTCTAATCTTAGATGTCATTCCATTAATCAACTCTGATGCTTGGTTCTCCAGGTGAGCTTACTCCTTGTTCTTGACATCATTGATGTTTGTGTTTGCGACTACTTGATTGAAAACTTCTTTGTCCCTTTTAAACATTTTTAGTTAGATATTCAATTGTGGGTTGACATATTGGTATTATGTAATGATGACGTGATGTAAAAAAAGGTGAAAATGACTTAAAAATAAGAAATAAGTTAGTACCAGGTAAGATAATCGATAAAGATAAAATGATTGTTCATGATGAATATAGTAGTTACCCCATCATGGTATATACCCAACATGCTTTAATCTCAATAAATTAATCCTAACCGCATGGTATCTAGTTTGTATGCTTTCAATAAAAACAATTACTCTATGAATTAAAAGAAAATGGAAAATATTCAAATTCATTTCCTCCTTTGTGAACACCTATTTTGGTATCTACTGACGGACATAGGTTCGGCATGGTTATACCTAGGGTGACCAGCCTATGGTTCATAACATGTATGGTTTCGACTCTATGGGAAAAAGTCCTCAAATTGTCCTCGATGTCAGTGTTGTAACACCCATTAATATAAAGTTAATAGTTTACATAAGTACGACCAAACTATTACAAAACTGATCAGAGCATATGTAAATTACACTTTTCTATATGCCAACACTTTTCATACAACAAAAGTACATACTGTGAATTTACTTCTGATCTGATCTTCGAGTAGATGTATATTGTCATGCTGATCCTAAGCCTGATCGTCTTGCTTCCCAGTACCTACGCGTAAAACACTTATACGCTAAGTCATAGACTTAGTGAGGCAAAAAACTATAACAATGCATTTCCTATAATTATGAACATGCAATATAACTATCCAAATGCAAAGATACTTATCATCTCATGATTCAATGATGTCATATATGATTCAATGTAAATAATAATAACATGTTAACATATACTCATGTTCATACTCTTTATATCTTTTATAAGCCCATATACATTATTGAGAACTTAAGGTATGTGAGTACTTCGAGGTTATGCACACATATACAGTCACCACAGCTCGTATAAGAATCCACTGAGTGGCATGTGAAATCTATGTCCCGAAGGACGTCATCTATGTTCCGAATGACCTATCATATGTCCCAGAGGACATATGTAACCCTCGACTCTTGGCATGCCAACTATACCCATAGCTCTCATATCATATAACATGGGCACTATCATTATGCTTCATATATTCATGTATTCATATCATTTCTCTTATAAATACATATTTCTTCTCTTCTATCACATATCACATGTATGTGTAACCATCAATCACATGTCATATACCATATGTTATTTAAGTATATACACATGAATCAAATAGCATGTTTCAAATCATATAAACATATATAACTCATGCATGTGTTTATAAGGTTCATAACATATGCATGTTCATAACTATTAAACCATGAAAACTAATATAGGAAATAGACTTATCATAAGTCTTATTTCCATTGAACTACACCTAGAGTATGCACTCACCTTAGCCTCACTTGATTCCGATTACTTATATAGCTTGATTTCTTTTTCTTGAACGATTCTAACTTTTCGATCGCTTCGAAACTTGCTTGTGCTCAATATCTTTTCTCTTAAGGTTCACGGCTGAAGAAGAAGAAGAGAGTTTTCTGGAGAAATATTCCTTTTTCTCTTTTATCTTTCTCCACCTGTTTATATTCTTATCATAAACCATTTTAATTCATTTCTTGATCAAAGGACCGTTTTGACCTTCCATTCATCCTTCTTTGCTATTTAGTCCCGGTATTGAGGATGTTATAAATCTCCCCCTTAAGAAAATTCATCCTCGAATTTTCATTGCTCAAAGAGATGGGGTTATTGATTCCTCATGTCCTCTTCACGTTCTCACGTTGCTTCCTCTACCTTGTGATTCCTCCAAAATACTTTGACCAATGGAATAGTCTTATTCCTTAATTCTTTCACCTCATGAGCTAATATTTGGATCGGTTTTTCCTCATAATTTAGTTCAGGCTGAACCTCTATCTCTTATGGTATTACAATATGGGAGGGATTGGACCTATAGCTCCGAAGCATTGAAATGTGAAAGACATCATAAATCTTTTCCATTTCTGATGGAAAGCTAATTGGTATGCCACTGGTCCTACTCTCTTAATGATCTCATAGGGTCCAATAAATTTGGGACTAAGTTTTCATTTTTTTCCATGCCTCAACACTTTCTTCCACAGAGACACTTTTAAAAATACTTTATCTCTCACCTGAAGTTCTATCTCTTTTCTCTTAAGATCAGCATATGATTTATGTCTATTCGCTGTAGCTTTGAGATTGTTCTGAATTATTTGAACTTTTTCTTCCACTTCCTTAATCAACTCAGGACCAAGAACTTCTCGGTTTTTAAGCTCGTACCAATTCAAGGCGTACAACATCTCCTCCCATATAGAGCCTCATAAGGAGCCATTTTGATACTTGATTGGTAGCTATTGTTGTAGGCAAATTCAGCAAGTGGTAAATATTTTTCCCATGATCCTTTGAACTCTATTACACATGCTCTCAGCATATCCTCCAGAATTTGAATAGTCCCCTCGAATTGTCCATCGGTCTAAGGATGAAATGTTGTGTTAAAGTTCAATCGAGTTCCTAAGGCTCCATGCAAAGTATTTCAAAACCTCGATGTGAATCTAGGATCTCGATCAGAAACAATTGAAACCGGTATACCATGCAATATGATAATCTCTCTAATGTACAATTCAACATATTTATCCTTGGAGAAATCAGTTTTTACTGGAATGAAATGAGCTGATTTGGTCAATCTATCCACGATTACCCAAATTGAATCTCTTTTGTTTGGTGTCAAAGGCAATCCCGTAACATTCTCTCACTTCCATTGAGGAATAGACATTGGTTGCAACAATCCTGATGGAACTTGATGCTCAGGTTTGACTTGCTGAAAGTCAAGCACTTGGACACAAATTCCATAATACTTCTTTTCATTCCCGACCACCAATAACAACTCTTGAGATCTATATACATCTTGTTTCCACCCGGATGCATCATCAATGGACTACAATGAGCTTTTGTTAATAGTTTATTCTTCAGCTCATCATTATTCAAAATCACTGATCTCCCTCGATAATATAGATTCATATCAGCTTTAATCTCATAATCATTAAGCTCTTTGTTCTTTACTTACTGTAACTTCTTTAAACACCTTTCATTTTTGGGTTACAATTCTTAAACTCAATCTAGCCATGATGGCTTAAGGGTCAATTCCGCACATATTGTACCATCACCATCCAATGATAACATGGCATCTAAAGCTCGTAAGGCTGCAAACGTCTTTCGACTTAAGGCATCCACTACTACATTTGCTTTTCCCGGATGGAAATTGATCATCACATCATAATCCTTTAGAAATTCCATCCATCTCCTCTATCTTAAATTTAATTCCTTCTGAGTCATCAAATACTTCAAGCTCTTATGATGGGTATATAAATAGCAACGTTCACCATATAAGTAGTGACGCCAAATTTTAAGAGCAAACACTACTGTAGCCACCTCCAGATCATGAGTTGGATAGTTCTTCTCATGCGGTTTCAATTATCTCGACGCATAAACCACCACCTTACCCTCTTGCATCAACACACGTCCCAAACCATTATGGGACGCGTCGCTATAAACCACATAATTCTTGCCAGAATTATGTTTAACTAATACTGGAGCTTCTGTCAAAATCTTTTTCAACATTTCAAAACTTTCTTGACATTCAAGAGTCCAAAAAAATGCCACACCTTTCTTCATCAACTTCGTTAAAGGTAAAGCTATCATCGAAAAGTTCTTAACGAACCTTTGATAATAACCTACAAGTCCCAGAAAACTTCGAACTTCATATACATTCTTTGAAACCTCCTAATCTAGAATGGCTTTTATCTACAGAGGATCAACCTGAATTCCTTCCGCAAAATTTACATGTCCAAGGAATGTCACCTCATTCAACCAGAACTCACATTTAGATAATTTGGCATATAACTTCTTATCTCTTAGAATCTGCAAAATTATCCTCGGGTGTACACTATGTTCTTCATTCATTTTCGAATACACCAATATATCATCGATGAAAACTACCATGAATTGATCCAGATAAGGTTGAAATATTCTATTCATTAGGTCTATAAAGGCAGTCGGTGTATTCGTAACTCCAAAAGGTATAACAATGAACTCATAATGACCATACCTCGTTCTAAATGACGTCTTTGAAATATATTTCTCCTGAATCTTTAACTTATGATATCCAGATCGCAAATCAATCTTAGAGAAAACTGAAGCTCATTTCAACTGATCAAACAAATCATCAATCCTAGGGAGATGATATTTATTCTTGATAGTCATCTTGTTGAGTTGCCTATAGTCAATACAGAGACGCATTGACCCATCCTTCTTTCGAACAAACAACACTGGAGCTTCCCAGGGCGATACACTTGGTCTAATGAATCCTTTGTCCAATAATTCCTGTAACTGAATCTTTAACTCCTATAATTCTTTTGGAGCCATTTTGTATGGTGTCATTGCAATGGGCGCAGTTCCATGCATTATCTCAATATAAAATTCCACTTCTCTATCTAGAGGTAACCCTGACAACTCTGCTGGAAAAACATCAGGAAACTATCTGACTATATGAATTTCTTCTAACCATTTCTCCTTGGTTCTAGTATCCATTACATTAGTCATAAAACCCTGACATCCTTGTAGTAATAACTTCCTTGTAGTAATAACTTCCTTTCTGACATCACCAATATAACGCTTGTCAATGGATTTCATCTTTCACTGAACACTATTACCTCCAATCCTTCTGAACTGATCAATGTTACTCTTTTCAGTCTACAATCCACATTTACATTATAGCGATATAACTAACCCATTCCTAATATCACCTCGAATTCGTCAAAGGGTAATTCTATCAGATTAGCAGGGAATTCAATTCCCTGAATCCGTATGGGACACCCGCGACACACTCTATTTACCCGAGCACTTTGCCCTAACAGATTTGTCACTATCACATCACTACTAGTAGCGTCTAATTGAATTCCCAATTCTCTCACCAATTTACTACTAATATATTAGTATGTAGACCCCGGATCAACCAATACCATAACACATTTATCATACAATAGAAAGGTACCTGTAATTATCTCTGGATCATCATGATCTTAATTGGTCTTGAGGTTATACACTCGAGCAGTGGAGCGTACTTCCTGTTGAGTAGAGGAATCTAGCTGATTTTTTCCTCTACCTCAACCTCTACCTTGTCCTCTCTGAGACATCAAAGTAGATTGCTCTGACTGTGCAGGCTCTATGGTCCTCAATGGATAATCTCTTATGAAATGTCTTGTTTCCCCACATCGGAAACAAGCTCCAGATTGTACTCTACATATCCACTGTGGTATCTTCCACAAGTCTGACATTATCTATGTTGTGCTCTTCTATAACCAAACCCTACTGATTGAGTCTGTCTAGCTCTCATCTGATTTGATCCTCTAGCAGAGGATTCTACCGACTCTGAACTCGCCTGAAATCGAAAACCAGAATCTCTACCTCTCTTGGGTGGTGCAGAACTTGATGAAGTCCAAATTCTTTTTGACCATTGAGCTCTTTGTTCCCCAAACCATTCATTCTGAGCTCTCTCTAGAGCTTTAGCACGATTTACTACCTCTTGGAACGAGGACAAGTTCAACAAGATCAGTTTCTCCTTCAACCTTGGGTGCAAGCCCTCAACAAACCACTCACATACATCTTTCTCGGTCGGAATCAATTCAGCCGCAAAATGACTTAACTTATTGAACACACACTCATACTCATACACAGTGCGATTTATTTGCTTCATGTTCAAGAATTCTTACTTCATCTGCTTGATGAATTGATCTCCTATATACTTGTGCTTAAACTCTTCAAGAAACAAAAACCATGTTACTTGGTCACTTTTCATCCTCACTGTGACATTCGTCCACCAAATTCTTGCTTGTCCACGAAGCAAGGAGACCACTCCATCTAACTTCTCCATATCAGAACAGTGGAGTCCATCTAACATTATCTTCACATCATTGAGCCAAAGGTCCACAGAAACATGACCTTCCTTAGCTTCACCTTTAAATTATGAAGCTCCTAATCCCTTCAACTCCTTCACAACATTCATTCTTTGAGTTGAAGAGGTATGAGGTTTGAAATGCATCATGATAGCGTCCAACGTCCTGAAGAAAACATATATTGATCTTGTACAAGCACTCCAGAAGGTGCCTATTCTTCACCTTGCCTGGCCAAGGTAGGTGAATTACTACTCTCAGCTAGTCTGTCATCTCTCGCTTCAGTTCGGGAGCTATCTTGTCCGGACATCTAATAAGATATAACCATATAACTCTATTAGCATGACACATACTTATTACTCTTATCAGATTAGAAGTTCTCACTATTATGTTGGCATGAACACATTTAAAGACACTCTAGACTCCGGTTTATGCCTAGAATCAGCTAAACCATAGCTCTGATACCATTATATTAACACCCCTAACTCGTACCCGACCCGGATACAAATATGAGGTGTCACATCAACTATTCAAAAATTTTAAAACTTGTCAAAACCATAAAATTCAAGTTTTCATTAATATAAAGTTAATAGTTTACATAAGTACGACCAAACTATTACAAAACTGATCAAAGCATATGTAAATTACACTTTTCTACATGCCAACACTTTTGATACAACAAAAGTACATACTGTGAATTTACTTCTGATATGATCTTCGAGTAGATATATGTTTTCCTGCTGATCCTAAACCTGATCGTATTGCTTCTCAGTACCAACGTGTAAAAAATTTACACACTAAGTCATAGACTTAGTGAGGCATAAAACTATAACAATGCATTTCCTATAATTATGAGCATGCAATCTAACTATCTAAATGCAAAGATACTTATCATCTCATGATTCAATGATGCCATATATGATTCAATGTAAACAATAATAACATGTTCACATATACTCATGTACATACTCTTTATATCTTTTTATAAGCCCATGTACATTATTGAGAACATAAATTATGTGAGTTCTTTGAGGTTGTGCACACATATGTTGTCACCACAACTCGTATAAGAATCCACTGAGTGGCATGTGAAATCTATATCCCGAAGGACGTCATCTATGTCCTGAAAGACCTATCATATGTCCCGGAGGACATATGTAACCCTCGACTCTTGGCATGCCAACTATACCTATAGCTCTCATATCACATACATGGGCACTATAATTATTCTTCATATATTCATGTATTCATATCATTTCTCTTATAAACACATATTTCTTCTCTTCTGTCACATATCACATGTACGTCTAACCATCAATCTCATGTCATATAACATATGTTATTTAAGTATATACAAATGAATCAAATAGCTTGTATCAAATCATATAAAAATATATAACTCATGCATTTGTTTATAAGGATAATATCATATGCATGTTCATAACTATTAAACCATGAAAACTAATATAGGAAATAGACTTATCACAAGTCTTATTTCCATTGATCTACACCATAGTATGCACTCACCTTATCCTCACTTGATTCCAATTACTTATATAGCTTGATTTCTCTTTCTTGAACAATTCTAACTTTTCGATTGCTCCGGAGCTTGCTTGTGCTCAATATCTTTGCTCTTAAGGTTCATGGCTGAAGAAGAATAATAGAGTTTTCTAGAGAAATCTTCCTTTTTCTCTTTTATCTTTCTCCACGTGTATATATTCTTATCATAAACCATTTTTAATTTGTTTCTTGATCAAATGACCATTTTCCCTTCTATTCATCCTTTTTTGCTATTTAGTCCTGGTATTGAGGATGTTACAAGTGCCCTCTTGGGCTACCAAACCCTCGATCCTTACCCATTACAGGCATTAAATGGAATGAGTTCAATTCGAGGAGATCCACCTCCCTGTACCCATACGAGGAAATAAGGGTAAATTACATGCTTACTCACTGAACTTTATCCTCTCTTTTATTTCACTCATCGTACTTTCATTTTTTTTCAATTTTCTCACTAAACTTTATACATTAAAATTTTTTAATCACTCCATCATTAATTTTTTAATGACATTAGACATGAATTAAATAAACATTTTTTAATCATTAAAATACAAGTAAAAAGAAAATAATTAAAAAGTAAGAAACCCTTGACCCCAAAACCTTTCCTTTTCTCAAATCCAAGCTTCACCACCATTTCTCTTTGTCTTCCTCGCACCGTTTTTCTTTGTTTTCATTTTCTTTTTTTCTTTTTATCCCCAAAACCTCATATGGAATGCATTTTGTTATCAATGTGCTTTGCAAATCCTTTTTCTGTTAAAACCGTGAAGAAATTATCGATGGGTGGCCTGGTTTTTTAATTAACAATGTTTTGATTAATGGGTATTTGAAAATAGGGATTTTAAGGAGGCTTGAGGTTTTATAAAAGGATGAAAAAAGACAATTGGTGCAAATGCTCTTCCTGATCCATATTTCTTTTATTCCAAGACTATCTCGACTGTTGGAAGATTTTTTGTGACAGACCCACATTTCTACTTGTATAAAAAATAGAAGAATTTGAGGAAAATAGCGACGATAAAAACATCGATAATGGTGGTGAAATGGGGAGGGAGTTTAATCATTTATGGTAGCAGGAGGAAAGCAATGGAGGATACAAGTATTAAAGGAAAAAAGAGAACATGGTGGAGACTAGAGAGATATTGAGTGGCAAAGATGATGATAGTGAGAGTGGGGGGGATGAGGGATAAAATGGGTACACGATAATAAAAAATAATATTAATAAAATATTAACTTATTAAAAATAAAAAAATGTTGCATCATCAAAGAGTTAAGAAAAAGTTAACGGCGTGTATCTCATAGGTTATTAACTATATCTCATACAGGGAATAAATTCACCACGAAAGCATAGCGTTCACCCCTACTTAATCGGTACAGAGCTCAAGTTTAGAGCTTATGTCATGTAATGCAAGTGATGTGTGTGAAAAGGAACTTGCAAACCTTTAACACAAAAAAAAAAGATAAACGCTTTCGAAAATGAAAATTCAATGAATCTGCAAACATGAATTCAAACATCAATACAACTACTTACATAAAGAATGCATAATGAATTAACCAATGTCCAATGAAAATGATCATAAGATAAACATGGACACGAATCCACAATTTTCATCACTATAACAACGTACAAACGACTAATGGCTTAGCTCACTAATTTTCCTCCAGCAGAATCGCCAAACTATTGACACCATTTTTTAACTCGAAATAAAAAAATATGTACGACTTTCGAGAAGTGATAATGGGTTTCGAAATCAATTTAATTTGGAGTCGCCATTGACCTATGGATTAGGCAAATTGAATACCTACAAGCTTCTTGAAAACAATTTTAAGAAAAATCATTTTAAAGACAAATTAGTATGCGTTAACCAGTGATTTGTTTTTAAGGGCTCAGGAGTCGGTTACGTGTGGTGAATGATTAGCAGCCCCACAGCTCCCAAAATTGGTACCTAGTCACTTAAATGTTGTCGTAGTGGTGGATTTTGTAGATTCGAGTCAAAATTTAAAATGTGATCCTTTTATCGAACATTGATTGATTCCATTTTTATCAAAACATACTCGATTATTTTCAAGTTCTTTTTAGTTCCAAAGTCGTATTGAATCGTACTACCTCGATAGGTTACACTTTTCACGTCCATTATACGAGTACGAAGTGAGTTTGGTGATGATTATTATCAAATTTTAAGGGTATTTTACTACTCTAAGTAATAATATGCATTATTATACTACACACATAATAGTTTGAGGGACAAAATAAAATAAGAAAGCAGGGGCTAAATTCATAAAAGCTGAAATATCTAAATTAAAGGTAAGATCTACATTGATAAGAAATTACAGGGGTTGTCATGCATTAAAACCATTAATAATATGGGAGACTAAAAATGAAAATTAATAGATAACAGAAACTAAAATCAACATCCAATGGGGACTAAAATAAAATAATAAAAAGTATAGGGACAAATAATTCAAGTAAAGTAAATCACATGTAATAGGACATAAAACTCATAAATAACATCAAAGACTAAAATAAAGCAGAATATGAAACTTAAATTAAAGAACAATAAGAAAAGTAAACATTGGAATTTAAAAGGCCTGAAATGTAAATAATGGAAAATTAAAGACCATAATTATAAAAATGAAAAATTAAAATACGGGAATGTGAATAACAAGAAAATAAGGTTAGAAATTAATATTTAATCCAGACCGTAATAAGGCAAGTTGTACCCTGAGCGGGTCACCGCAAGGTCGTACAATAGTTCGAATACGAAAAATAAAAGTTAGCAGATAGTGACATAAAAATAAAATAAAATAAAAGTTATTAGTCAGAGTTTATTAGTGTTAGAAATAAAAAAAAAGTTAAGAGTTAGCAGTTAATAGTGTTAGCATTTTAACCCGTACCATAATAATGCGGACCGTGCCCCGGGACGGGTCACCGTGACGTCATACGATGATTCAAATACAAAAATAAAAGTTAGTGGTAAGTTGTTAGGAGATAGAAAATTCAGTAATAATAAAAAAATAAAAAGAGTCTAGATTATAATAATGTTGGTCATACCCCGGACCGGGTTACCACAAAATCTAGTCAAGGTTATGTGATATAAATAAACTATTTAGTAGTTAATAGTTATTAAGTAAAAACAAAAAATAAATAAATAAATAAACATAAAAATAAAACAATGTACAAAATCAAATAATTAACTACCAGTGGGCATTGTAATCGAATATAAGAAAACAAATAAAGCAACCAGCAAATTACCAAAACGTAATAAACACAAAATGATGCATCAAGTTTTAAAATAATAAAAAAGGGAGGATATTGACTAAATTGCAAAAACAAGTTTAAAGTTGGGGGACCATTATGTGATAAAACCTAAAAGAAGTGGCCATTTTTAAAATAGGTGCTGAAACTGGAGGAATTAAAGCACGATTTAACCTAAATAACTTATACTGTAGATATGTGTCACATTTGTAAATATACGATTGAAGTTGGAAGACTTGAACGTGATTAACCCTTGAATTTTAGTAACCAAAACGTGAATAGGCGCTAAGAGTGGTATGGCCTAAGTGTAATTAGCCCAAAAAATTTATATTTACCCTAATTCCTTGCCATTTGCTTCATTTGACGGCAGGTTCTCCCATTTTATTTTTTTTACTCGTGCTATCCCCCTCTCTCAAGTGGCGGCCAAGGAACTAAGCTGTCGGGCCTTCACTGGCCACCGTTCGTTGGTGACCCCTCCCCACCGACAGCCCCCTAACCGACCGAAGAAGGCAACCTCTAGGACTCGACAACCTAAAAACCTTCCTTTTTTACTTAATATACCCAAACCAAAAAAATCTCAAAATGCCCGACCACCACTCGTGGCCGTTAATCGATGACTCTCCCCTCGGCCACTACACGAAACGTCGTATATCGGCTTTGTTCTGTTGGTCCGGACACCCTCAATAACGACGAGGAAACCTAAAAGACAACCAACATGCACGTACGAATTGTCCCACTCTCATTCTAACTTCGACCGCTCCTCTTCCTGACTCCGACGAGACCACTTTTCGACTCAAGCAAAGAATTAAACCCTAATCTTTACTCTATTTGCTTCCAATATATGAAAAAAAAACTGTTATGATTTCGGATAAATTTAATAATCTTTACTTTGTTTACTCTATTCACTTTTTGATGTCGGATAAATTTGATAATATAGTTTACATGAGTATCTTCCATTGTTGACAAATTTTAAGAATACTCGTCGATATAATTGGAGATAGGTGATATTGACGTTCTTATACGGTGAGATGTGCAAGGTATCATTAATTATAAATAATAATAATACAATGGAAATTGGTGGATCTCTGGGCTTGACACAAACTTCTATTTTTAACATCGATTAGTCGAATTGTAATTGACTTTCCTCTTGTCGGAAGTTAATATTTATCTATTTTAATTTAAAATCTTAGTTATAATTTATTTATTTTTAATAAAAATAAACTAATATTTTTATTGATATACTGATGGAGGTATAAAATAGAAAGAACGTGGTTGGTATATAATAATATTAAAGAGTTTAGGTTAAAGATCGATATTTGTAACAAAAAAGAGGTATATATAATATAATATAACATAATATTAATTAATATTTTATTTTTATTTATAAAAAATTATTTATTTACTGATTTATTTATAATTTTGCCTAATTAATTTTTATAAATTTTAAATATTTTACAATTTAATTGGAGGTCGTATGTAGATGAAGAAATCATTGCATATGTGTTGTAAGATGTTTGGGATGGTTGTCAATATTGGTGTGTTGTTACACCATTTTGCTTTTGTTGAGATGCAATTTTCGGATAGAGTGTTTAGGCAGTTTGGTTCCACCAGCCTATTCTGTAGATTCCATGGGATCATAACCACCTTCACATATTAGAAAAATATGGTAAGCACAACGTGACTTGGGTTGAGAAGCATTCGGTCTACATTAATGCTTGGAACAATAGAGCTTCATACTTGCCAACTGATCACTTGTAAACGTATATGATAAGGCAAGCAAATTCGTGCAAGTATACACAGTCGAATCAAGTACTAAAGGGTAAGTGAGTTATCTTCTCCACAGGAATTGGTAGGGGTTTTGATGTTTCACCAAAACTAGAACTAGGTGTCACGAGCTAGTTCCTGAATTCTTGTCAAAACATAAAAACAATTAGCAATGGATTATACGAACATGTGTCAAAGCGTTGCTAAAGTAAGAGAATATTGTGAAGTATGGTTGTAGAAAAGTTTGGTCGAGGCAAAGAAAATATGCAAAAGTAACAAATAAAAATCACCAAGGCAAAGAAAAATGTTGTCTCAAATATATTCAGAATAACCTCACATATTCAGACTTTTCACAGAGCACTCAAGTTAATCTTTTGCTATGGCAAGAAATTATTCTAAGTTTGGAAGGATTTGTTATGATATGCTTAGGTTGCCCGATAGGATTACTGAGTATTCTAAGACAATTGCTATGGCAATACTACTCAGCGTTAACTACAACCCTTGGTTTTAAGACTGTTGTTGTAGCAATATCCCTCAACATGAACTATAGTCGTTGTCTATCCTACTCAAGCGTCTATCCCTTTTAGTCGATTGAAACCCTCTCCTTATCTCTAAGGTAGGTAGGTTAGAACTTCACCATCCCGAATCTATTCCTTTGTTCATATAAATCTATCTTAATTCTCTCGAATCTAAGAATCAATTCTAGAAAAATAGCAATCTCTCGAAAGCTCTTACAAGGTCTAGAAGTGTTTCGCCTAGGCATCAGGTCATCTCTCGAAAGCTCTTACAATGACAAGATAAAATATTAAAACAATGAACAAAACAGACGTAAGCAAAATCATAATGTATCATTCATGAACCATAAATAATTATCTTGGTAAAACAAAAACCAACACCAAGTAAAGAAAATCATGGTTTTACCAAAGTGTCATCCAAGAGTATCATTATTTAATATAAACCCCAAATCATATTAAAGAAATTAAGAACAAAGGAAGAACGACTCCCAAAACAGGGGCCTCTGCCATGACAGCTCTGAGCAGCACCGCGCCTACTCTGGCGGTCAGGCCTCGAACCTGGCTATGGAGGGCACCAAGGACAGTTAGGTTGGAGAACGATGGAAGGTAAGGTACTGCAGCTGCTTACTCCATGCCTAAATATTCCTTAAATACCCATGTTAACTTGTCCATGCTATATATGGAAAGGCGGCTGGATATTGTCAAAATCTTGGGGGATTGATTGTACGTGAGGTCACTCGTACAACTGGCAGGTGATATAAGCAATTCGTCAGATTCGCTTCAGACTTGCAAGATAAATCTTGCCTTTGCAAGAAAAATATGTTCCTCACTGTCTTTGTCTTTTGTGTTCCACTGGCTCTTGCGAAATATATTGTTGTGGATGAAATGTTCCTCCTAAGTCAATTCCTGCACACACACACAACCCACAAAAGCCCTTTCTCCTCAGTAGCATCAGTTAAGCTAAATAAATCTTGCCTAGGTAAAACTTATGCACCACATTCAATTATAACCTAAATGCAACTAATATGTTATTACAACAATGTTTAGACAAACAATAACTTAAGTAAAAAGAAAAAAAATAGTCTTTTTACAGATTTATCACACCCCCAAACTTAACCTATTATTTTTCCTCAAGCAATGAATTATAATTAGTAGACAAATTAAAATTTTCACGGCAAAGTGATATTAAGAAAATTACGTTGTTTAAAATTTCAGCCCTCAGCAAAACGTTTAGCCTCAACATGTTGGACTGTCATATAATTCAAGTACTTTCCTAAGTCAGGATTCTTTGCTAGCGTGTGTACGTGATTGTACTCAGTCTATGCATTAACGTATTTAGAAAACTTCAAGTAAGTACTTATGTTTTCCAAGGCATCAAATTATTCTTCAAGCACAGTTTCCACTTCTATTTATTCATTTTTTTTATAATTTTGAGGGGAGTCAACTCATCACACCTACCCTTCCACACTCTACGTGAAAGGGAGTATACCCTCCACCCCAGAGCTAGTCAGGTAGAGTCATCATGTGACTACTTTCATTTACTCATATGCCTAGGAAACCATTTATTTTTATGGAGTTTTCTAGTCATGCCATTATATAGAGGAGTGTCCCTTTTATTCCACAACATTTAAACACTAAGAAGTTTAACTTAAGCTTTACAATTCTTCAATGTCACGACATGCATAAAGTTCTTTCCTAAAAATTTACTAAGCACCTTAAGCAGAGAAAACATACAATCATGTTTATAAGTTTACAAAGAATCAAGCCTAAGGTCGCTTTTATCCTTCAACAGTCTTGTAAAATAATTATGGCCTAGGAAATAAAATTATGCTTTCATCATCGGGAATCCTTAATTCAATCCAAACAATAGTCTCAACATACTCATGCCATGACAACCAAACTTTCAACCAATTATCATCAACTTCTATTGACTAAGTGTGAGAAATAACACCTCCCCCAAACTTGAGGGATGCATTTTCCTTAATGCATGAAAAATAAAAACAAACTACATTAATCTAAATGCAAATGAAAAGAGAAAACAATTACCTTAATGTGGTGGGGAGGCTTGCCTGGACGCACGTGTTCTGTGTCACTTTAGAGGAGGGGGCTCTCAGATCCAGTGTCTCCTGATAGAATTGAAGAGGGAAATGGCTGAAGAACACAACCTGTTGTTTGCTTAATGCGACGCCTCGTTCTCGGGGCACTTGCGGGTAATAGCCTCTCCTCAGTATGGGTGGGCTTTGCAGGTGTTGCTTGAGACTGCCTTTGGTAAGGTTCAGGAACTGGTGTAATGTAGCGATATGGGGACTGTTCAAATGCTTGTTTGGTTATGGGTTGATTGGGGACTGGAATGAAATCATCATCTTCAAAAAATTCAGGCGGGATTTCCTGTGTGTTTTTGGACGAAGATAATGATGAGCTCAGATATTCGTCTGTCTCACTGTGGCCTTTTTCATGTAGAGTTAACACATGCGTGGCTAGTAGAGGGCATCTGCGAGGAACTCAGGGGGAACATTTTGCGCCGAGGCGTGAAATGTACTAGCGCCTGTTGTATGTTTCAGAATTTCATTAGGAAAGGGCGGTAGGTCCTCAATGGTAATTGGGAGCAGCTCCTTGAAGAAGGCATTTAGATGTGCATCCCTCACCTTGACATAGCCGAAGAAAGTCTGCATGTGACTTTCTAGGCACTCGATTCTCTCGCACGTCTCCCTTGTAGATGCGACCAATGCTTCCATTCTTGTCGTGCAACTGAGTTGGTTCCTCTCTCCAGGCCCTCATGTGGAGAATTATCATTGAAGCTCATGAGTTCTAGCACATTCTTTTTGGTTATTCCCTCATTTGACTTGATAAAGTCCTCGAACGGTTCCTCAGAGACTTTTTTCTTCATGCATAGAGTAGTTATCAAGTTAGGAAAAAGAAGGTTACCTCGGTTCCTCTTTGCACAGTCATGAATTTGCTCGAAGATGATCTCCCCAACATCGATTGCTCGCCCATAAATAATCGAGTGTAGCAACATCAACCTCCTCAATAAAATGGTTGTGTTGTTAGTGGTCGGTATCAGTTTGCCCTTCAAGAAGTGATTCCACAGCTTTATAACAAGCTTAAGGGCTCGACGATCTACTCGCTTACGTGTGGGTGCATTTCCTTCGATCTTGGCCCATCCGAAGCACAGGTCTTCCAAGACTCCATCATATGTTTCTTGATCTGCTTCAGCCAAGAATTTTTGTGTTGATCCTCCACCTTATCGAGCTTAAAATAGCGGTTGAGAGCTGATGGAGATAATCGAATGGATTTTCATCTCACATGGACATTATGTTGAGATGGGTCTCCTAAATAGTCATAAAATTCGCTTACCATCGCAGGCGCCATCGCCTTAGGATGCCGAACAAACTTCTTCCACTTATGTTTCCTTACTACATCAATTACTTCTGGTCCGAAGGGTTCATCGCCCTCTGCTGGAAAAATAAAGTCGTCCTCCAAATAGACTTGCCTTTTTTGTAGATTTTTGAACCTTGCTTCGGGTTTGGCAGTTTAGAAATGCTCAAATTCTGAGGACGTGGTTGGATTTTTCTTGGATTTGGCCATGGTTTTTGCTGGTACAAGGTGTATTGTGGCTGCAGTTTGGAGGGAATAATGAAGAGAAAAGGTTAAAGAAAAAGAATACATGGAAATAGTGAGGAGGAAGGAGGGATCGGTGGGTTTTGAGGAAAGTAATGGGTAGTTTATTTTGGGTAAAACATTAAATATGGAAAGGGGAAAATATATGATAGTAATGAGAAGATTTCTTTATTTAACGTAAAGTAAAGAAAGATATCTTTCCCTTTCCTCAATTGCTGCCAAAACTTATTAGTTTAGGGTTCCTCTTCATCCCATGCATGATCTTCAACCCTATGTTGTCACGTGTACCTTATATGCCTAAAAGAAACAAAAGTGTCATAATAATTTAAACAACATGCATAATAAAATAACTTAATTTATTTAAGTAAAGAATTCAAATTTTTGGTTGCCTAGGCAACCAAAATTGTTCAGGAAAGAAAAGAAAACTCTTGGGCATCGTAAGTAATCGATGTCGATTTATCGCGCATCATTGGTGCTCCTTTGTATTCCTTCAGTCTTTGACCATTCACCTTAAAGGTGGATCCATCATCTAGGTTCTGGTATCCAAATTAACTTTGAATAGATACCTCTAACACTGAAAAATGGATCCTTGTATTTTTCAACCAACACTTTACATATTTGCATATTACATCGGAGTCCAATAATCGGTGGTCTTATTCAATGGAGTTTCGTAAACATGTGTGAGGACCATTGTACCTTGGAATGACCCAAGCATCGTGCCTCTGAATTTTCATCACTCTAATCTTTCACTCGTACTTTGTGTCATATTTAACACACTTTGTATATATAGTTTTCTGGTTGAACTCTGTAACATGGACACTAACATGACTTTTGATGGAATACTCTTTAATCTCCAATATAGCTTAATTTTTTTCCTTTAAATTGTATCTCAACTAAAAATTCACCCGAATTGTTGAATAATTCAACCACATGGTATGGAGTTAAATGTGACACGTCTAAGAATTCAGGTGTTCTTATCGTATCATAGTTTACCTTGTACATGTGAGGGGTAGGTTGATACGATGCAAGAACTTATCAATGGCCAAATTAGGTGCAGCAGCATCGCAAAAATTGTCATCGTCGACCAAAATAGGTTCCTTAGTTTCTTCATTTTTGCTGAAATAATCATGCATTTCTCCTCATCGATTTTCAACATCAACATCAATAGTCAATTCTGAATGATGTATTCTTATCGCCCCCATACACTGCTATTGTGGATGTCCTACCAACTTCATTTCCACTTTCATAAAACTATTTATCGACCTGAATGTCGGGTCCTCAAACTCACTTTTGAAAGCCATTTGAGATGAATTTTTAGCAATATTCTTGAAGACCCAGGAACATCATGTATCTTACGCACCTCAACAAATAACTCAATAATTACAATATTTGTTTACTCATGTAATCCAATTATGGTTCCAATATCATCATCTTCTTCAAGTGGAACTGCAACATATCTAATTGGATTGAGACCTACCATAAACTTGTTCTTCAAACCATAAACTATAACTTAAAATTTTCTTTCTATCTTCTATTTCATTTCTAAAAATGTGATGTCCCTTTTGAACATCATATTCAAAGGTTTTTTAGACTGAAAAACAACTTCGACCTCATTTTTCATAATATGACTATTATAATGGACAATCATGAAAAAATTGTTGCTCATTTTTATACAAATTAAAAAAAATGTATTTAGAATAAAAAATGCATATAAATATACCATGATCGTAACAATAAATAAGAAAATGATATTATAAAATATAAAAATATTATAAAAATAATATTAACATTACAATAAATCGTAAAATAATTCAAATAAAATTTATTCACACTTACTTGATTGTTTCTCCCAAACATCATACTTTTTGTAAAAAAAAAATCAATGTGACCCTCGTCATTTTTTCACCCAATATGACCCTCAAACTTAGAAAACATACCCAATATGGCCCTTTGACCTACAGTTTTCATCATTGACCGTTAAGATGTTGACGTAACACTTCACGGTATTGACGTGACAATCCACGATGGCAAATGACGTGGTTGATGAGCTAAATTGGTGTTTTTGGTCAGGCTTGAGGGTCAAATTAATTTTTTTTATTAAAGTTCATAGGATTATTTAATTTAAAAAAAATAAAAAATATTTGTAATTTGAAATATAAAAATGTTCAAAAAATTAAATATAAAATATAAATTAAATTACTAAAAATTAAAAGTATATCATTATTTTTACCTCGAATTTAACCAAAATTTTATTTATATAAACTTGAACTCATCCATTCTATACACATTTTATTTTATACATTTAACTTTAATTATCTTAAACTCTAAATGTCTTTCTAATTTGATTTAACTAAATTTTATAAAATTAAATTAAAAAATATTATAAAGTCTTATAAAAATTATAATTTTAAAATTATAGAATTAAAATTTATGTATAAATTATCATAAAATATATAATTAAAAATATTATAAAAATAGTTATACAATTAAGAGCATTTTAGTGAATATAACATAATGGGGGCCTCTCATACAATTTTTTTTTAGTTTTTCAAGGATTAGAAAATGTGTCTCAATAAAATAAAATAAAATAAAACACACATTAAAATTTGACATGTACGAACATAAAAATATGATTATATTGCTAAATAAAATAAAATTCACAATAAATTTTGTCTCTAACTTGAATGAATCATTTAAAAGTAACATTTTCAAACACTCTAGTTAATATATATGTTTTAAAAAAAATTAGTAATTTTATTTTTATATTTATTAATTATATATTCTATATAGTTTGAATTTAAAATTTAGAATATTTTTTATGAAAAAAATAAATAAGCCCATGGACTTTTAGAAAAAAAATCAATTTAACTTTCAAACTCGACCAAAAATATCAATTTAGCCAATATGTCACATTATCAAACACGTCACCCGCTATTGTGAATTGCCAAGTCAACATCGTGAAGTGTCACGTCAGCATCTTAACGGTCAATGACGAAAACCATTGGTCAAAGGGCCACATTGGGTCTATTTTCCAAGTTTGAGGGTCACAATGGATGCAAAACAATGACAAGGGCCACATTGGTCTTTTTTTTAAATACAAGGGCCTCACATACATGTAGACACCCGTTTTTGACCGGGTTTGAAAAATATTAAAAATATTAATTATATATTATTATAATTATTATTAATACAAATTACATTTTATGTAGGACTGAAGCTCAAGTCTTATACAAGTCAATTAAAACTATAGCTGGAGCCCAACACGACCGACACCAGCTCAAGCCAATAGTCGTTGCATACCAGCTAAATTCAAGCAATTGCTGAGCCATTCTCGCTGCCATTGACAAATATGCACCCAACAGCAAACAAAAGCAAAAATCAATAGAAAATTGAGCCAAAGTCAATACCTAAACCTATCAATATTTCACCAAATAATAAAGAAAAATCAACAAGAGGACAAAGATGATTCAGTGGAAAAAGATAGAAAAAGGAATCATTCAATCAAGGCAAGGAGGAGGAGAAAACACATCATCAAGGAGAGAACACAAAAAACACGCATCAACGGGGGGTAAGGCTCAGTTTTTTAGTGAAGGAAAATATAAAGAAGGGGACTCTCGGTTGTGGATAGAGACTATTAGCAATCAGCAAGCGATATCATCGAAATAGAAACAGGGGATGAGAAACACAAAAGAGCAAAAAAATAGGACATTGTATGTAAACGATACCTCTTGCATTCACGAATCAAGCAGTGTAATTCCCTATCATTGTCAAAAGCAATAAAAGTATTTTTGAGGTATTCCTAGTTTCTTTCAATTTTCAGTATATGTTGTGTGTGTGTGTGTTGGATTCATTTAGAAAAAAAATCTATAGTAGAAAAATGATCAAATATTTAGGGTAAACAAAAATCGACAGAAACCAAAACAACCATTATTTGCAAAAAAAACCTTAGCTTAAGGAGAAGTGAAATGGATTAGCGTTTACCTTTCTTTTCGGTTTCCACATCGGAGCTTAGTTCCATCGAGTTCCTTGTTGGGTTTGAGTTACAGTCTAAGATAATTGCAAGTGTTCTTTAAATTTTTATTTGGGATTTCAGATCGGTGAGTTTAGGATGTTAGGGTGTCATTTTGATGTCGCTTGGCCACCACTACTGGTGGCCAGTGAAGGCCATGGGAGGGGTTTTCTGGTTTTTCACAGTGGCAAGGAGAGTTGAAGAAAGCAAGTAGAGAGCAAAGGAGATGAGAGGTTGAAAGGGTTAGAGAGTGGAGATGATGATACAGCTAGATTGGGTAGTTTAGAATTAGGTTAGATCTATTATTTTAGTTTGGATATATATTATAACTTTAGGGTTAATTTATGTTTAGCCACTGTATCTTTAGGGTAAAATTAGGTTTTAAATCCCTCTATTTTAGCATTTATTTGCATTTTAGTCCCTAATCGAAGAATTGTGTGTTTATAGTTTTGTCTCTTGATTTTAGCCGCATTCAATTTTAGTCATAAATAGCGATTTGTTTATTTACGCTGTTTAGATATTAGAACTTCAATTTCCGCATGCTATGTTTTAGTCCTAAAATCGAGTCTTTTAAGTTTCTAATATTGTCTATTCATTTTATGTTCATTTAATTTTCGTCCTAAATGTTGATTTGTTTAATTTCTGTTGTTTAGATATTAGACTTTAAAGTTATTGCATGTCACATTTTAGTCATGTGGGTATGTTATTTTAAGTTTCTGTGATGTTGCATATTTGGCATAGCATTTTCCCGGTTTTCATTTTAGTTTTATAGGTGGTCTTGGTTTTACTTTGATATTAGTATATGTAATGCATTGATAGGTTTTTTTGTGATCTTTGTTTAATAGTGATTTTAGCTTTAGATTTATTTACTCATTTATTTTAATCGCATGTTTAATTAATTTTTACATGACATCCTTTTTGTATATTTTGCATGATAGCCTCACGTGCATAACTCGACGTTATTACATAATTTGATTAAGGGTAATATCCTTTTAATTCAAAATTGTTTTAAGTGGGTTGTCTTAACTGATTAGATATCTATTTTTAACGATTTTGAATCAAAAGTGTATCCCATTAGTGACACCTAAAAATGGATCCATCACTTTAAAATTTGGGAATGGAAGAAAAAGAAATGTTCGACTATTTAAATTTATTGAGAAAAGGTTGTTATAACTATTTAAGATTTGGTCTCGATATTTTTTAAATAATCGAACATTCTTTATCTTTCGAAAGACTTGGTAATTTTAACTTAATCAATTTTGGTGCTTTTGAATATAATAAAATTCGTATGTTGTTGTTTTATTGGGAATCATAAATCAAATTAAAATTGAATTTGTAAATTTCATTGCAAAGACATTAATTAATCGACGAGGTACCGATTTAGGGCACTGTGGGGGTTCTAATCCTTCCCCACGCGTAACTGACTCCCAAACTTATTTTCTGGTAACGCGGACATAAATTTATTGTTTTAATTAAAATTTATTTTTATTTAAAATGACAGCGTTTTTGGGTTCCCAATCACACCCTAATCAAATATTGGTGGCGACTCTTCGAACTTGTGTTTTTTATCATGAATGAATTCCCAAATTTTCGAAACGAGAGGTTTTCTGAAATCACATTATTTTTAATTAAAAATTGTAATCTTAAGAGAATAATTAAAAATGACGTGGTTTTCAAAATCTCGCCTCCACCTTTAAAAATCGTTTCGACAGCTTGGCGACTCCACTGGGGACTTTTTTAGAGAGTCAGTCCTATAGTCGATTAATTAATTGTCTTTGCAATTGAAAGTTATAAATTCGTTCTAATTTGGTTTTTGATCCCCTATTTGGTTTTAATATTGTTTGTTCAGAATTTGATTAACCAATAAATAGTTGTACTGATATGTTTGCTAATGGTTTCAGATTAATATTGTGTTTAAAGATGATTGATCTTTTGAGTGTTTTGTTAATATGTGTTGTTTTATTTTCGCTTTTCCTCACACACTGTACAATTGCATTTGCATAACATGAGTTAAAACCCCTCTCTGTCCTATTTAAGTAGGAGTGAGAGACTACTCCCTCGTGTTGTTTTCACCTCCGCATGGGATAGTGGATCGCTCCTGGAGCTCACACCTTATGGTCCTCGTGATGGTAATCACCTCCGCATGGACATAAGGAGGTGTGTTCCCTCGAAGTTGAACTCGATCCCTAAAGCCTATGATGGGCTAAGATTGAGGGTTCGACAGCCCAAGGGGGCACCGGCAAGGATAATTCGAGAACCTATTACTTTAGAACCGAACCCAGCATGTAATGAATGTAGAGCCTAAACTTAGGTCGAGCCTGACCTGAACCTTAAGAGTCCCGTGAAGAGTGTACACAAGGAAAAGATTTTTGGGTCATTTATTTTCATTTTTTCTATATGCATACAAACTAGAGATCATGTGGTTAGGTTGAATTAGATATCATGTGGTTAGGGTTTTAATATTCAAATAAAGCATAGGGGTAGATATCATGTTGCGTAGGATCTACTAAGCATGATTGGGTAGTCAGCATGTGAAGGTAGGTTTTATTTGTTACGATACTCATCATTTTGTTGTTTATATTATGTGTACTAACCCATTTTTTTTGTTTTATGTCTATTTTGTTTTGGATTTATTGCATTTGCATCTTCATGTCATTCAAAGGTGTTTAATCGCAAGTGATTGACTAATAAGAAGGTTGTTCATAATGAGGCAAGAAATTCTAAACCAGGTACTCAAAATTCGGAGATCCAGAGACATTCAAGGGATCCATGAAGAAGGACATACTATGAATGAAGAAATTTGAACCTGATTGAAGAATGATTCATGAAGATGGATATCCGATGAATGAAGAAATCTGAAACTGATTGAAGATCGATCCATGAAGAAAGACATCCGATGAATGAAGTTTGAAGTTAGTCAAAGACTTTTTTCAAAGGAGCGGAGGCCGAAGATGTTCCCTCAGGAGATAGATGCATTAATACCAAGGACGAGAAGACCGTTCACAAAGACATGAAGACCACTTTGCATTGAAAGTGAAGATAGAGATCCCAAGATTCAATTTAGAGATGTCTGACGTTATCAAGGATGATAAAATACGCCGACAATTTTGGAGGTGTAACGTTAGATTCCACGAAGAGTACGACTCAAGGAATGAAGAATCATAAGTTTATTTTGACTACATGGTGTAATAAAATCTCGTTGTCTAAATGAAGGTTGTTCTATAGTGGTCACTGTTGGAATTAACACCTTATGCATTTGCATTTGCATTTGCATTCTTATAATTATTATCAATTTATTCATTGTGTTATTGTTACTTTTGGGTCATTTTGATGTCTTATTTATACTAACTTGTTTTATGTTTTTTTTTTCTCTTTATTTGCATTGCATGATCATGATAGAATCAAAAGGTGTTGATTTGTGACTGTTCATCATAGTAAAAGGTTTTCATGACGGACAAAGGGTTTCGTGTTCAAGCAAGCCATAACACAGATGAGAAATGGCATCCTAAGAAAGCTTCGAGAATAGTGGAAAGATTTACACTCGAAGATCGCATGGCTGAGGAAAAGAAAAAGGAGATAAAAGAGCAGATGTATATGATGATGGATAGGATATATGCTTTGTCCAAAGGAAGAGAGACTTTTAAAATAGAGCTCGACAGAATCAACCTTGAGGTGTCAAATATGCAAGAGACTACTTTAGAGCCTGTTGATTCTAGCCAGTATGAGAGACCACCCACAATCATTGTTCATATCAACAAGCTGTTTGAAAACGCCAAAGAAATAATAGTAACTAAAGAAATGCAGAAGGATGAAAAGAAGCCATGCAGCCAGAACTAGGTGGTATTTGATAGTCTACTCCAGACATCGGGGGAAGTAAAACTTGAAACTGCAGTTCAACCCAAGCCGAAAGGTGGCTCTCGTTTCGATTCTATCCTAATATCATATAAGGAGTCGTATGATGCACTTTAGAAGCCCGAGAAGTAGCTCCGCATTATATGAAGTCTTTGCAGCCTCTGTATCCAAGATGGTATGACGTCAATGTTCGTTGTGAATATCATGCCGGGGTTCAAGGACATTCCATTGAGAATTACACTGCCTTCAAACATCGAGTCCAACATCTTTTGGATCATGAAGTTTTAGAGTTCGAAATGAAAGGTCAACTGGGTCTGGTGACTGATTATTTAATTAAGGTAGAGCCAAAGGTGTTCAAAGGTAAGTGTATCAGTGAGGACATCCAAGAAGAAGATAGTTTGTCGAGATATGAAGCTCAGATTCATCATTTAAGGAGCGAGAATGATAGATTGAGCAGAGAGATGGAAGTCATGTGGGATAGTTTTCAAAGGATCAGCCAAGCCTTTAAATTTGTCGGCATAGGAAATGTCTCAGAGGAGTGGATAGCAGGGGTCGCTAAATTGAAGAAAGATACCTAACAGTGGAGAAAGAATTGCAAGGTGCATGAAGGTCGAGCGGATAAGTTTTCTACTGATTTACATATTGCAGAGAAAAGGCATGATATAGCTATCAATGATTTGGGTAGATATCAAGTCGAAAATTAGACATTAAATTTGGCCATAGCTAACATGGAAATCTCACATCAACGCCATAAGCGGGAGAGAGAAGCTGAGCTAGAAGCCACTAAAGCCAAGAACCAGAAGTTGATGAAGATGGTGGATGATTGTAGTAATCTTATGCAAGATTTTCATAACTACAACGACTTTCTTACAAGGAAAAATCAGCAGCAGTGTATGCATCTCTGAGAATTGGTGCTTAAGATAGAGAAAAGGGACTACGTCATGGATGAAGCTATGACCCAAGCAAGCATTTTGGCTCACAAATTAGTTTATTTAGTGGGATTTGCAAGGGAATTGAAGCAGATTGACAACTCAACCCCGAGCCTGAGTGGAAGTTACTTTGGCTTTTGAAGGAGATAGAAAAGCTAGGGGTGAAAGCTGTCTGTTATCTGTAAAAGTTTGTTTGATGTACCAAAACCTTTGTGTTCAATGAAAGTTATTTTAAGATGGTCACTCTAAAATGACATCTTTTGTACTTGCATTTAGCATTTGCATTTACATTGCATGTATTTATTTAAGCATTTTTACATGTTTTAATTATGAAAACATGGAAGTAACTTATATGAGGTTATGTGACAGTAATAACAAGATCATTCATTCATATTGTTCCTCATCATCATGAAATAACAAATGGAAGCAATGGAGCAATCTAATGAGAAATCACAAGATCAGTTAGAAGAATAGTTGGTCAGGTTATAACTAGATACGAGGAATCAAGCATCAGGTTCTCTGCAAGACACATCAAATCAAGTGACCCAGGTGTTGGCACCGTAGGTTACGGGTAAAGAGAAATTAGAGGATAAAGGAAATCAATCTCATTAGACTGGTACATCAAGAGTGATAATTAGCCCCGAAGCATCTAACTCAAACCAAGGGAAGAGCCTCGTCAATCTTGGGCAGTTTGAGAATGAATTCAAGTGGTTGAATGAAGCCGTTAAAAATATGAAGGTTGTCAATACCACTCACAAGGAGTTAGAAGACAGAGAACTCAGTTTGGTCCCTGATTTGGTCATTCCACATAAATTTAGGGTGCCTAATTTTGAGAAATATGATGGCACCATTTGCCTCCTAATTAATCAGAAAATGTTTTACAGAAAGATGGAAGGGTACTTAGATGATGATAATCTGCTAATTCATTTCTTCTATGATAGTCTTGCTGGCCCAGCTGTAGTTTGGTATAATCATTTGAACAGAGAGCATATCAAGACATGGGTCAACCTAGCTGATGCTTTTTTTGGGCAATATCGATATGTCAAAGGCTTAGGCCTAAAACGTCATAACCTTTAGAGGATAAAGATGAGAGCTACTGAGAGCTTTAAAGAATATACCCTAAGATGGAGAGGAGTGGCGGCACAAGTTCAGCCTCCTTTGCTAGAAGAAGAAATATCATGTATGTTTCATGATTCTCTCCCAGCTCCTTACTTTGAGTTAATGATGGGAAATTCGATTAATGGCTTCAAGGATCTTATGGTGGCTGGAAAATCAATTGAAGATGCAATAAGAAAAGGAAACTTGAAAGTCACTTCCAAAAGCCTGAGAAATCAAGAGGGAAGAGTTGATGAGGTGAATGAATGTCACGTCCAAAGCTCTCACAGTCGTAAGAGAAAAGGGGCAGTTGGTTACTCGAGTCGTCTAAAGAAGGTCCCACGATCGAAAGATACTTTGAAGGTGTTCCAAATTCCTATCTCAGATTTGTACCCACATTTGATTAAATGTCAACACCTCAAAATAAAGCCAATAAAATTACCACCAAACCCTTCTGCCCACAACTACGATCCAGATACTGTTTGTGATTTCCACTTAGGGGCATTGGGGCATGCTACGGGGAATTGTAGGAAGTTGTTTAAAAAGATAGAGAATCTGGTTAAAAATGGGACGTTGACATAAAAAATGGTGGAACAATGGATGAAGAGCTAGAGTGGGTCATCAGAGTGCAACGTTTAACACCCGATACAGTCAAACGCCACTACATCAGAAGAATAATGGGGGCATCCTAATTATGCAGAAACCATTCCGTTCATCATGAAACCTTTTATCATTTGTAATATCTTGTTTGAACATATTTTTTTAAAACTTTCTCATCAGTTTTGTAATGATATTTAAATGAATTCATGTTACTTTAAGGATGGTGAGCATTGAATCAAATTTAAGACTTGAAATTCTTTGAATATCAACTGAATTAAAAGCTCTTTAATGATTAGAGTTATAAATCTTTGATAAAATGACAAGGTTGAAACCTAATAAAACAAGGACCTTGACCTTATCCCCAGAAGATACGATCGAACACAGTACCTTTTTTGCATGGACTGATATAGCCTTCTCCTCTTATAAGGAAATGAGCAATAGGCTTGGTATTCAGGTATGCATAGGAGTGGACAACATGGGGCATCTTTTGTGTATGACATCACAAAATTGTCTAGACCATACTTTTGTTGATGAAAGTTCAATGATGATTATGATCGTTACGGATGGAATAGTCGAGTAGGTGAATCGAGTTTAGGTCAGTTGCTTGGAAATTGAACTCTAACGATGAGATTTTCTGACTTTCAACAACACCTAGACTATGACAGGTTCTTCTTAAAAAGCTTAAGAAATTGAATCCGCATACCCAACAATATATATATATATATATATATATATATATATATATATATATATATATATATATATGTGTGTATACAATAAAGCTGAGCTATTCCGCTAAGACAATTGGTTATAGAGGAAACTCGAAAGCCCTGGCTTTATGAATATATTATATTCAAACCATGACCCTGATCGGGTACCTGGCAATTCGGTGTATGCTCCACTGTGATTGTCAAGTCAAAGACTTTGTGATGAGATGAACCCTTCAGCTAGCCCGATAAAGACAAATTACAATAAAGTTGATTTCAGCTAGCCAAAAAATGGCAAATTAAATTAAGTTTATCTAAATAAGGAGTTGCGGTAAAGATAGACTAAGGGAGTTGAGGAACACCTGTTATAGTCAATTTCACACGAGCACTCAGGAATTTCGTTTTTAGATTGATATTTTTGCACTACCTTGGTTAGAGGAGTCTATGAAGCTTGAACAAATGGAAGATTTCATAGAACTGAAATAGAAGTGTTATAGAAAGTCTAGTAATTGATTATGCTAGTTACACCATTTTTCTCACATCCGATTAAAATACCAAGCCAAGAAAGAAGGGCATGTTGCGATGTTCACAATGATCAAGAAAAAAAATGACATTTTGGTGGTCGAAACCTTAGAAAATAGGAAGCCAGCCTGAAGCCAATCCCTCAATTTTAACACTTGTCAAAGAGCTATAACCCTAAAACATTAAAGAGCTATTGATTCTTTTGATATTCTGTGAACTCATGTTTATAATTTGATTCGATTGTGAGCCTGAATTAAGGGGTAATTTTTTATAAA
This sequence comes from Hibiscus syriacus, assembly GCF_006381635.1. Classification (NCBI taxonomy): domain Eukaryota; kingdom Viridiplantae; phylum Streptophyta; class Magnoliopsida; order Malvales; family Malvaceae; genus Hibiscus; species Hibiscus syriacus. Next base: position 7,073,124 of record NW_024063392.1, on the reverse strand, counting down.
TTTCTTTCATTCTTTTATCCCTAAAATAAGAGAAAGGGGGAAAACATTTTCAAACATGACAGTTTCATATGTGAAAGGTCCTTGAAGTTGGTGAGGCTCATTATGCCTCTATTGGAGAAAGAAATAGGCGGTGTCAAAACATGATTGAACCCACATCATGTTGAGATGACAAGATTTAGACCAAGAAAGCATTGAGAGTGAGCCTTACAATCTGAGATGTTAGGGCATTTTGAAGGCCCGTACCAGTATGAGATAATATTGCGGTACTAGTGAAGGCCTGTTTCAACTAGAGATATTAATGTGGGGCATATGTGGAAGCCTATGAAGACTTGTGGAATGATCATTGAATTGGAAAAATAGTTCCAATGGGATAAAAATGTATGAAGAGTGAAAATGATGAAGTAGTGACAGTGGAGGTTACTGTATATGATCATTTGGTCCATCATCAGTTGCTTTACTCTTGTGGTTTCATATGCATTAATATGGGCGAGCCGGTATCCCATTTTAATTTCCACTGAGTTTTGGTATCCTTGTAATACCATGCAAAAAATCTGAGTGCCACGCAAAGAGCTTTTCCAGTTGGGATATGGGTAGAAGTCACAGAAAAAGATGAATGTGTTGTCAAATATTTACGAACCAGTAAATAGGGTGTTGAATCAATGTTGCATTACCCAATATGAAGTTTGTCTTCTACAACCCCAAGGTTAGAAAATGAGGATAGAAGACGAAGACGAAAAGAAGAGATAAGAAGATCAAATGGCTCTTCAAAAATGCAAGTTGGAAATTATGAGTTGCACACGGGTATATGAAGCTGGCCCTTGAAAGAATGATCAAGTAGAAGAAGATCGAGCTCACCACTCTGGAGTCAAGTGAAAATATTTCAACATTTATGCATTCATGAAAACATCATTTGCATAAAAAATGCATTACACTGATACATTTAATTGCATTAGTGTTTCATGCATAAACACATGATTTTGACAGATCTTCTAGTGAAAAGAGAAGATACAGGATGTTAAAATCTTGACGATTGAAAGGAAGATTTCAAACCTCAAACATAAAGAATCACGTCTAAAGAGGCATACCCTGAAGAATTGAGAAGTCTAATCCACAGAAGAAGCATTACTCTGAAGTGATGACTGTCAGATATAGAAGAAAAACAAAGATTTTTGTGTATGAAGAAGTGAATCGATCGATTGGAAGGGCTTGCGCACATGAGACTGGGGCAAGTCAATCTTAAGCCTTCACTGAAGAGTAGTGAAGCAATCAATCTTAACCCTTCACCAAAGAGGAGTGAAGCACCATCCTAAGCCTTCACCGGAGAATAGTGAAGCAAACAATCTGAAGCCTTCACTGGAGAGTAGTGAAGCAAACTATCCTAAGCCTTCACCGGAAAGTAGTGAAGCAAACCATCCTAATCCTTCACCGGAGAATAGTGAAGCAAACCATCTGAAGCCTTCACCGGAGAGTAGTGAAGCAAATCATCTTAAGCTTTCACTGAAGAGTAGTGAAGCAAATTCATCATAAGCCTTCACAGAAGAGTAGTAAAGAAAATTCATTAGTAAGCCTTCCGAGTATGATGATTAAGTCCTCCTGACCATTTTAAACCTTCACCGAAGACTAGTGAAGCAAATCAATCTTAAGCCTTCACCAAAGAGTAGTGAAGCAAATTCATCAGTAAGCCTTCCGAGCATGATGATTAAGTCGTCCGGGCCATCTTAAGTCTTCACCAAAGAGTAGTGAAGCAAAATCAATTTTAAGCCTTCACCAAAGAGTAGTGAAGCAAATCAATCTCGAGTTCGATATCCCCTGCAGAAATAGTGGAGCGGATCCATCATCATGTTTTAAAGCATAGAGTTGGAATTGGACAAAAATTGGTTGTCTTTTTCGTCTTTGCCCTATTCTTGTTAACACAATAATACGCAAAGAGGGGCAGCTGTAGACACTCGTTTTTTATCGGGTTTGAAAAATATTAAAAATATTAATTATATATTATTATAATTATTATTAATATAAATTACATTTTATGTAGGCCTGAAGCTCAAGCCGTATACAAGTCAATTAAAACTATAGCTGGAGCCCAACACGACCGACACCAGCTCAAGCCAATAGTCGCTGCATACCAGCTAAAGTCAAGCAATTGCTGAGCCATTCTCGCTGCCATTGACAAATCTGCACCCAACAACAAACAAAAGAAAAAATCAGCAGAAAATTGAGCCAAAGTCAATACCTAAACCTGTCAATATTTCACCAAATAATAAAGAAAAATCAACAAGAGGGAAAAGATGATTCAGTGGAAAAAGATAGAAAAAGGAATCATTCGAGAAAGGCAAGGAGGAGGAGAAAACGCATCATCAAGGAGAGAACACAGAAAACACGCATCAACGGGGAGGGGGTAAGGCTCGATTTTTCATTGAAGGAAAATACAAAGAAGGGGACTCTCGGTTGTGGATAGAGACCATTAGCAAGCAGCAATCGATATCATCGAAATAGAAACAGGGGATGAGAAACACAAGAAAGCAATAAAATAGGACAGTGTATGTAAACGATACCTCTTGCATTCACGAATCAAGCAGTGTAATTCCCTATCATTGTCAAAAGCAATAAACGTATTTTTGAGGTATTCCTAGTTTCTTTCGATTTTCAGTATATGTTGAGCGTGTGTGTGTTGGATTCATTTAGAAAAAAATCGATAGCAGAAAAATCATCAAATATTCAGGGTAAACAAAAATCGACAGAAACCAAAACAACCATTATTTGCAAAAAAACCTTAGCTTGAGGAGAAGTGAAATGGATTAGCATTTACCTTTCTTTCCGGTTTCCTCGTCTGAGCTTAGATCCATCGAGTTCCTTGTTGGGTTTGAGTTACAGTCTAAGATAATTGCAAGTGTTCTTTAAATTTTTGTTTGGGATTTCAGATCGGCGAGTTTAGGATGTTAGGGTGTCGCTTTGATGTCGCTTAGCCACCACTGCTGGTGGCCGGTGAAGGCCATGGGAAACTTTTTCTGGTTTTTTACGGTGGCAAGGAGAGTTGAAGAAAGCAAGTAGAGAGCAAGGGAGATGAGAGGCCGAGAGGGTTGGAGAGTGGATATGATGATGCGGCTAGGTTGTGTAGTTTAGAATTATGTTAGATTTATTATTTTAGTTAGGATATATATTATAACTTTAGGGTTAATTTATGTTTAGCCACCATATCTTTAGGGTAAAATTAGGTTTTAAATCCCTCTATTTTAGCATTTATTTGCATTTTAGTCCCTAATCAAATAATTGTGTGTTTATAGTTTTGTCTCTTGATTTTAGCCGCATTCAATTTTAGTCATAAATAACGATTTGTTTATTTACGTTGTTTAGATATTAGAACTTCAATTTCTGCATGCTACGTTTTAGTCCTAAAATCGAGTCTTTTAAGTTTCTAATTCTGTCTATTCATTTTATGTTCATTAAATTTTCGTCCTAAATGTTGATTTGTTTAATTTCTGTTGTTTAGATATTAGACTTTAAAGTTTTTACATGTCACATTTTAGTCATGTGGGTATGTTATTTTAAGTTTATGTGATGTTGCATATTTGGCATAGCATTTTTTCGGTTTTCATTTTAGTTATATAGATGGTGTTGGTTTTACTTTGATATTAGTATATGTAATGCATTGATAGGTTTTTTTTGTGATCTTTGTTTAATAGTGATTTTAGCTTGAGATTTATTTACTCATTTATTTTAATCGCATGTTTAATTAATTTTTACATGACATCCTTTTTGCATATTTTGCATGATAGCCTCACGTGCATAACTCGACGTTATTACATAATTTGATTAAGGGTAATATCCTTTTAACTCAAAATTGTTTTAAGTGGGTTATCTTAATTAATTGGATATCTGTTTTGACCGATTTTGAATCTAAAGTGTATCCCCTTAGTGACACCTAAAAATGGATCCATCACTTTAAAATTTGGGATTGGAAGAAAAAGAAATGTTCGGCTATTTAAATTTGTAGAGAAAAGGTTGTTATAACTATTTAAGATATGGTCTCGATATTTTTTAAATAATCGAACATTCTTTATCTTTCTAAAGACTTGGTAATTTTAACTTAATCAATTTTGGTGCTTTTGAATATAATAAAATTCATATGTTGTTGTTTTATTGGGGATCATAAATCAAATTAAAATCGAATTTGTAAATTTCATTGCAAAGACATTAATTAATCGCCGAGGTACTGATTTAGGGCACCGTGGGGGTGTTAATCCTTCCCCACGCGTAACCGACTCTCGAACTCATTTTCTAGTAACGCGGACCTAAATTTGTTGTTTTAATTAAAATTAATTTTTATTTAAAATGACTGCGTTTTTGGGTGCCCAATCACACTCTAATAAAATATTGGTGGCGACTCTTCGAACTTGTGTTTTTTATCGTGAATGAATTCCCAAATTTTTGAAACGAGAGGTTTTCTGAAATCACATTGTTTTTAATTAAAAATTGTAATCTTAAGATAATAATTAAAAATGACGTGGTTTTCAAAATCTCGTCTTCATCTTTAAAAATCGTTTCGACAATACCCTTTTGCCTTAATATAATAATACAAGACAAAATACAAATAATATAAATAAATTTATCATATAATGCTTACTCAACTAAAAAATAATGAAAGAAAAGAACACACTAATTTTTTTAAGGGTAAATTATATAAATGTCCATATAACGAAGGGTTGGGTCGTGAAATGACCATTATTTTCAAATTTATGTCAATATGACCATTGAACTATTTAAATGGTTTTAATATAGCCACATGTCATTAACATTTAATGGAAGTGCTTACGTGGCAATTAAAAAATTTGTATAATTAGGGCGTGAGTCCTTCTAAAGTTATGTATTCGCAACACTGGTACCCTGCTTTGTTTTCTTTCATTTTGGTCACTACTTGTATATGATTTGTTTCCTTTGATTTTCATTTAATGTAATTTGATCATGATTTTGTTTTTTAATTTTTTAATACCTTAATTTGAGCATTAACTTTAAAATCTTTTATTCTAGTTATGTATTAAATATATAGATTATAATTAATATTTTTTATATATTTAGGAATCAATTAAAATATATTTTTTATATATTATATACTATAGTGATAGAAATAAAAATAGACAAGTAAGGACTTAAATTTAGGCCAATTGAGAAAATGATAACACCTAAATTGCTAAAAAAATCTAAAATATTATTTATAATTAATTTAAGATTTCAATATTTTTAAATCAAATTTATTTTTTATTTATTTATTAATAATTATATATATGAAATTATATTTAAAATTAAATTAAAAATTTATTTAACATACCCGAATAGGGATAGGCATGGGTCAGGTCGGGTCAGATTTTCAATCCACCCGACTCGACCAAAAAATTATAAATCCTCTACCTGGCCTGAACCTGGCCCGGTATTTTGAGATAAAACTCAAACCCCGGCCTAACCTAAAATAATATATTCATTTAATAATCTTATTTTTATTCAATAAAAATAGGGATTTAATTAAAAGAAAATAATATATAGAGGGATATTATTGCAATTATCCCTAATTATATAAGGTAAAATTACAAATTTTTCGAGTCAGGTCGGATCAGGTATTTTTCACCCGAACCCGAACCAACCCAAACATAACCTTAAAAAAACCCAACCTGACCCCACCCGAACCAATTTTTTTAAAAAAAAAAATCCAACTCGATTGGATCAGGTCAGGTTAGAACCCGTTGGGTTTGGGTCTCATGCTCATTCTTATACCCAAACTCATGACCACAATTTAAAATCAAAAGATAAATTTATTATTTGAATTTTAAATGTTTTTTCTTATGATTATAAGTTAAATATTAAATTATATTTTAATGATTTCATGTAAATAATCATTAAAAAGTAAATATGAAAACAATAAATTTAGTTTAAAAATATTAAAATCTTAAATCAATTATAAATAAACTATTAGATTTATTTTAATGTTTAATTGTTGTTATATTTTCAATTGACCTATATGTAAGTTTTCACCTATCCGTTTTTATTTTTTTATCATTAACTTTATATATATATATATATATATATAATATTTTATTTTTTCTGCCTAAACTTGAACAAGTTATATGACATATGAATTATCTCAATAATAAGTGTGAGAATTAAAAATTTATCAAAACTCATCTTCATTTATTTTCACTTTAATTCAAAAGGTGACGTGTGTCACCTTTTGATTGGATTAAAAATTTATTAAATTAATTAAATTGCATTATACAAAATGTGAAATGTGTCACAATTTGATTGGATAAATTAATTTATTAAATTAAATTGAAATTAGGACATAATTAAATAATAATTAAAGTTAATCTTGGTGATCAAATTGATTAGTTCTAAAATCTAGGGATTTAATCTATAAATTAATACATGACTAGGATAAAAGATTTTAAACTTAATGCTCAAATTGAGGCATTAAACAAATTAAAAATAGAATCAAGATCAAATTGCATTAAATGAAAATCTAAGGAAACAAATATATACAAGTAGTGGCCAAAATGGAAGAAAATAAAGCATGGTGCCAACACCACGAATACATAACTTTACAAGGACCCGTACCCTAATTATATCAATTTTATCAACTGCCACATAAACACTTCCGTTAAATGTTAACAAGTAGCTATATTTAAACCATTTAAATAGTTTAGTGGCCATATTGACGTAAATTTGAAAATAGTGGTCATTTTGTGACACGACCCTTAGTTATGTGGTCATTTATGTAGTTTACCCTTTTTTTTAAATGCCCCATCTAGCAAAATTCGTAAGCAAATGCTCACTCTATGAGTTGCTCCCTATGTCAATTGCCCTCTCTTTCAATCTCCTGCTCTTTTTTTTTTACTTCATTCTCGAACAATTGCTCCCTCATTCATGCAATTTTATAGCTGAAAATATTTTTCTATGTTAAAGTTGTATCTAGTTTTGCTCTAAAAATCGAATCTTATCAAACCGCATTTAATAGCTTAGTCCTGCTTCACTCGCTTAGTGTCTTCCCCGTGAAATGGATGCAGGGAGTCCAAGAGTGAGGGACGCATTGCAAGTGTTATGTCTCAACCTATGTCGTCGGGAGTAAAATGTTACTCACCTTGTAAATTTTGGAAGACACATTATAATCAATGTGACGTACCTCAGACGCACAGAGAGTGCAATGCAACTTCGTACATTATTATAGCAATAGCTCGATTGGAGCAAATAATTCTAAAGCAGCACTATCTTAAAGAATTTTTTTTCATAGCATTGTCTTAAAGAATTTGCCATCATTAAATTTATCTTTTTAAATTTTAAAATTATCTATATTTTCTGATTTACTTTTATTTTCTATATTTATCAAAATAAATCTATCAATTATTTTAAGTAATAATTTTATCATTTCTCTCATTTTATGTACGATTAAATTTATCTCTTACAACTATATCTTTTATCAACATGAGACACAATTAATGGGACAAAGAAAGTAATAAAGTAAAAAATAAGCATTCATTGGTACGTACGTACATTTAGAGATAAGTATGGGTTGAGTTTCTTACCAATCTGACTCAACCTAATAAAAATATATCCTTTACTCGAAAATTGTTTCGATTTGAGTTTATGGTGACTTCATTTTATCTAAAATTCAACCCACATTTTGATATAAGATTTGTACTCAATCATATCGACACACACATATATACATATAATTCTTAATTTTTTTTGATAAAATAAAGATTTAATTGAAAAAAAATACATAAGAGTATTATTATAATTATCTCTAAATATTTAAGGTATAATTGTATTATTTTTTCGGATAAGGTCGGATCGAGTATTTTTCATTCTGAACCTGAATTTGACCCGATCTGGCACAATAATTCTTAATTTTACACGGTAAAACAGAGATGTAATTGAAAAAAAATAATATAAAGAGATATTATTATAATTATTCATAAATATATAAAATATAATTCTATTATTTTTTGAATTGAGTATTTTCACCTTAAACTTGAAACCGAACCAAACTTATACTCTAAAAAATTTTATTCGATTCAAATTTAATTTTTTAAAATATTAATTTAATAGAATTGAGTCGAATCAAACTTATCAAAATCGAATCCCATGCTCATCCCTACTTACTCAGTATGTGTTGGAAAAATCTATTTTTTAAGTATCACATAATTCAATTTAATAAAATCCATTTACAATAATATCAGTTAGACTCCAATTATGAAAATAATAATATAAAAAACTACAATCCGAATAAAGAAAAGTAAAAAAGACTAAATTTTAAATGTTTTGAGAGTAAAGAGAGTGAAAGCAGAGTTAGACCTAAAGTTTAAGTTGAATTCAATTAATTTAAGGGTAAACTCCATTATATATCACCGAACTATTATGTATTATATCTTTTATATTATTGAACTTTTAATTTTATTAATTATAGTATTAAATTTTATTTTTTATTTCAATTATACCACTGTACTTTTAAATTATGAATGACACAGTGACATAGCTTACGACTATTGATATTGTTGGTGGCTGCAAACATAAACACCTCACTGAAACAACATGGTTTTAGTTTGATTATTAACGATTTAATGACTCAGTGGTACAATTGAAACAAAAATTAAAATTTCATATTATAATTGATAAAATTAAAATTTTAATATTATAAATAATACCACGTCTAAATTTTGTTGATATCTAATATAATTTACTCTTAATTTAATCTGATACGTAAATGGTAAAAAAAAAAATTTCAAAATATTCGAACCTTCCTCTGGCGTGAACTATCGAAACGCCTCTTAACAACCATAAGGTCCCGTTTGGTTCACGGTATATTTCATTCCTAGGGGAATGTTTTTTTCCCAGCTGAATATACCCATGTTTAGATGGATAATATTACCCGGGGCCAGTAAAAAAACTAATACCAATAGTGATTTTTTACACTGTTTTCCAGGGAATATTAATCCCTGTCTCCCTTAGGTATTTATTTATTCTTGTCATTGTTGTCTAAAATAGCCTTCTCCCCACTGCTGAAATCTTCTTCTTCTTCTTCGTCTTCGATTTGGCTTAGGTATTTGCTTATATTTGAATTTTTATTTTCAACATATTTCTTGGTTATTTGTGCTCTCAAAATTGGGATTCCCAAAATTGAAATCCCTAAAATCATAAAACATTCATTCCTTCCTCACGCTCCATCGCTCTAGCCTCCAGCTGTGCGCTCTCGATTCGCAGTCGTCAATGGTTGCCGGCTCATCGCAGCAGAAGGAGGACAGAAAGAAGAATTTAGCTCTCGCTCCCTTTGCAAAGCCATTGATCAAGCAAGATTTCAAGAAAATACTATTCTGTTTTATCAGTTAATTGATATGTCTATGGTATTTGCCTTAGTTAATCTCAATGATTTAAATCTCATTTGATCTTCCTTTTTCCTCCATTTCAGTCCATACTTCGACAAGCCAAATTTGACAGGTGAATTGATCTATACCCAATGATCCCTTAAAACTGGCAATTTTTCATGTTGTTGGTCACAATCTGTTCGGAAAATCTACCCTTAATTTTTACAGGTGAATTTACCGTCGCTTTGTTCTGAGTTGCTAATCGATGCATTCTTTTTTTATATATATATAATTAATTTTCTTAGCTTGCGTTCCATTTGGCTTTCTCTATATGTTTCCCTTTATGGCGTACTTTCATATTACTCTTTTACTGGTCTCTTTCCTTTCTTGGTTTATGTTAAAAGAAAAAAAAGAACTAAAAGATTAAAATTCTGATAATTCAAGTGAAAAGTCGAAAGTTATGTTAGAATTTCTGTTGCATTTTGATTATTTGTTCAATCCAATGAGAATTTCATTTTTGGAGATTCTTCTTTTTTATTTATGGAAAAGATCTAAGAAAGCAAACAGCATGATATGGTTTTGTGTACTTGTAATTTCTGGGTTTGGAAATTAGAATGGACTGTAATTTGTTCAGAAATATAAATACATGCCTTTTTAGTTTATTGTAGGTGTGGAAGTGGAAGTAGAACACATTTCCACAATTTTTTAAAATATGGGACATTGCTTCTCTAGGGTAAGTGCTTTTAGCACATGTTCTTTAAAGAAATTAAATAAAGAAGCACAAAACACACAAATTAGGCAATTTCAAAGGCACGAAATTGCTCAGTGCTAGCTTTTTCGATGCCGATTTGACAGGTTTTCTCCCAACTATTCTATGTAAACTAACTAAATTCGAACATTTTTAATTAAAGACCTTCAAAAGTCCCTCCATTTTTCTGTTGTCTCGAAAAAAGTATTCGACGAGACTAATTTCAAGTTTCGAGCTTGTTTTTAAGGTTCTGTAATGGTTTGGGGTTTTCAAACATATGATTGTCATATAGGTTGAGGTCATTAAAGGGCTAGTAAAGTAATGTAATGTGGTTAAGTTGTCCTCACTGGTTAAAAGACCTCGATTCGTATCGGTTTTATTCTCATATATGCTTACATAATAGACATCGACCTTTTTTTCGAGATGCAGCTAGTAAATAGTTCAAATAAGTGCATGCCTACAACTTTAGGTGAACACTCGAATCTTTTGATCTTTGTCCCTGCTTATGTTTTAAACAGTTTTTGATTAACCAAAACGATGCAGGAGCTGACCTTTCCGAAGCTGATCTTAGGATAGATAATTCACTATTCTATTGGATGATATCTTCGTTCGAATCTCCAATCGTTCCTACCTGCAGGCAAATTTAAGCAACACAAACTTGGAAGGCGCAACTGCAATGGGAAACACATCTTTCAAAGGATCAAATATAACAGGTGCTGGTATGTATAAACTCCAGTTTACTCAACTCTCCGTCAGCTAAATATCGATGAACTATGCATAATTAGCCCACGAATCTCATTACTGTGTAGTCGGTCAATTTATTTGGTTGTCTTCTTATGATCAGATTTTACAGATATACCATTGCGAGATGATTAACGTGAATATCTTTGCAAAGTTGCAGATGGGTAAGATAGCTAGCTATAACAACTGCTTTAAAAGATGTTCTACATTTCTGTAATTATTGAAACTGCGTTGTGGTGTTAGGGTGAATCCGACCACCGGAAACGCAAAAGAGGCACATTGCTTTGGAACTAGTTGAAAGATCGAGAAATCACCGCCGCAATGGGTGTTATTCGAGGTATGTAAATATTTTGCTATGAGAAACTGTCATATGTGATCAATTGTGTCATTGTTTTTATTGCTTTCCACTTCGAAGACATGTAAAATACGTATACCTCGTTATGTAATGAAATTTCAAACCAACTGTTGAGGTTTGTAAATGTTTTGCTGTGAACAACTATTTTCATAAACCTAATGATGTATACACTTTGAGTTTCATGACAAAGTTCAAGGCCATAAACTCTTTTAATAGCATGTATATCATGAGTATTTTTTTATTTTCGGTATATTTGAGCAAGGTTCGAGGTGAAAGGGATGACGATTAGTCGCCGATCCTGTAATCTTTTCGGAAACAACCAACGACCATTAGGTCTAAATCCCACATTTTTCGCCTAGGAGGAAGGCATCCTAGGACCTGAACACTAGATATGTTGGACAGTCACCTTCGAGGTGAAAGGAACGTTGATGGAGCTGATTTCCAGGTTTTTTGCTCGGCTTATTTTTCTTCATTCCTGTAATTGATGTTTTGAGGTTTCAAGCTCGGGCTCTTGTAGTCTTGTCCATGGTGAAGTTTACATGGATACTGCAACAATCATTCATATTGACATTTCTCATTTCCTTTCATTGACGTTTCAACTCAAACGCGATTCTGTTCTCTCGAGTCATTTCTCATTGATGTAGTTTTATTTTTGTACAACAAATGTGCATATGCACATACAAATATGCTACGACTCTTCATTTCCCATTTATGTGTTACTTCTCCTATTTCACTAACCTAACAGAGAAATAAAATATCAAACGTAAAATTATAAATTGACACTAACCTAACTGAGAAATACAATTATAAACTGTTTAATTTATAATTTTATACAGTATATATAATTTTGATTTTTGTTTAATTGTGTATATAAAATTTTAATTTATTTATACACATTTAAAAAGTAAATGCATTCATTTATAATAAAGTCATCTTTATACATTTTGGTAGGAGTAAAATAGTTCATCTATTAAAATGTTCATATGCTTATTTAGTTAAATGTTGATGTAAAATTTTAATATATTTTTAGATAAATTATGTAAAATTTAATATTAATTAAAATTATACATGATATATTTACTCTTTTATTCTACTCATTTACCTTTTAAATTTTATAAAAAAATATATATAAATTTTATTTAAAAATATATATATATTAAAATAATAAAGTAATATATTCTAGATGAATTTTTATATAAATATTTTCATTTAAATATTTATAATTTCACTTGTTAAAAATATAGAACAAGGACAATTTTGTAAAATATACATTTCAGTAATCTTTTATTATTTCAACAAAATACTGTAATCTTACATTTCTGCTAAACAAACCAAACACAGTAATATAACATTCACAGTAATATGTTAGGTAATGTTACATTCCGGTAATCCTATTTTCGGAGATAATCTTATATTTAGTAAATTAAACACATCCTAAGGATAATGGGGTATTGTTGCCGAGAGGCTGACGCGTCGCCCATCCACATGGCTTACTCATCAAAGTTGGTGGGACCCAAATGACGTGTACCAGAAACTAATCCTCCTTAATTGAGCAAACTAAATTTTAAAATGTTTTGTTTAAAAAATGAGCTTGAATTACATTCGCATGTGAATTGTCGGAAACAAGCCCAGGCTGCCGCTTTTTCTTTGAAAGCAATGGCGTGAATTGCAATCGCGGGGCTGGTAATAGCTTTTCGCAGCTTTCTCCTTGTGGCTTATATCGACACTCTATTCAGATTAATTAATGACATGTCGTTTTTCTTAAGCCTATCACATCAACGTGTCTTTAAAAATTAGTTTAATATAATTTGTCTTTAATTTAAGTTATATTAATAGAATATATTAAAGTATTAAAAAGAAGAAAAAATACATATTTAGATAAAAACATAAAAGAATATTTTCAGTGTTTAAATATAATTTTTAAATGTATATTTATTAAATAATTAAAGATAATATATCAAAAATAAAATATTAAAAATAAAAATATTATTATATTTTACGTCGAATTTAACTGATTTCTATTTATACAAACATGAATTTGTGCATCTTATACAAATTTTATTGGGAACTCAAAATAAATGACCACCCAACTATAGGGCTTGGTCTCGAAATGATCATCATTTTTTAATTTATGTCAATATGACCTCTGAACTAATAGTTTCAATATAATCACCTGTCGTTAACATTTAATGAAAGTGTTTACATGATAGTTAACAAAATTTTATAACTAGGGTGTAGGTCCTTGTAAAGTTATGTATTCACGACGATGGCACCTTATTTTGTTTTCTTCCATTTTGGTCACTACTTGTATATAATTTGTTTCCTTGCATTTTCATTTAATGCAATTTGATCCTGATTTTGTTTTTAATTTGTCTAATGTCTTAATTTTACCATTAACTTCAAAATCTTTTATTCTAGTCATGCATTAAATTTATAGATTAAATTCCCTAGTTTTAGAATTAATTGTTGAGCCAATTCTCACACTTGTTATCAAGATAATACATATGTTATATAACTTGTTCAGGTTTAGGTAGAAAAATAAAACTAAAATAATTTAATTGTATTTGAACCTAAGATCAATTAGTAACCAAGCGTTTTTAATTTTTTATCATTAACTATAATATATATATATATATATAATATTATAATTGATTCCTAAATATTATATTTACGTTATTGGTTAAGGCTTGCTTGGTTACTATTGCAATTTGGGGTCAAAACCAATTAAGTTATTTTTTTTTTGCCTAACTTGAATAAGTTCTATAACATATGTATTATCTCAATAAAAAGCATGATAATTAGCTAAGTGGTTAAGGCATGTGCGGATTACCATAGGAACCTAACTTGGATTCCATTGGGTGTCAAAACTCATCTTCATTTATTTTCACTTCAATTCAAAAGGTGACATGTGTCACATTTTGATTGGATTGAAAATTTATTAAATAAATTAAAATTAAATAAAATACCCTCTAATCAGATTGTGACACTTGTCACAATTTGATTGGAGAAATGAATTTATTAAAATTGAAATTAGATACTTATTAAAAATTAAGAATTAAAGTCAATCTTAGTGATCAAATTAATTAATTATAAAATCTAGGGGATTTAATATGTAACATACCAAAAACAGGGTTAGTGACTAAACTATAAGTTTTTGAATTTTTGTGATCAATTTAGGAAAATTTAAAAGTTTAAGGACTTAATGGGTAATTTATTAATAAGGATTGATTAGTAAAAATAGATAGATTGAAGGTTATAATGGTCATTTGTCATGAAATGAATTTAAAATTCATTTCCTTGGATATTATATCTACACGTGGAAGATAATAGAAGTGGAAATAGGAATCCAAAAAATTCACTTCATTTTTCTTCTTCTCCTCTCCACCGTGACTCCATAGCTAAAGGTAAGAAATCTTTGTGTTGGTTATTTCTTGTAAATCATGTTTGGTTTTGATTCATGAGGTGTTAAGAGAGCTTATGGAAGCTTAAAGAGTAATAGAAACTAAAAGAATGATAATTTTATGGGGATTAAATATAAGGGGTTTTTAAGTGAATTGTTGGGAGAGAGTTTGTAAATGGATTTTTAAGTAATATTTGACTTGTCAATGGTATAATTAAGAAGACAGAAGTAGTAGAAGTGTATTAAGAACATGTTGATTAATGGATATGATTTTTGGTTCCAAGTGTTTTATGAAAATATGAGATTTTAAAGGGTGTTTAAGTGAAGTAAGTTAGTCTAGGAGTGTATAGTGGAATTTAAAGGCTTTATAGAAGAGTAAAAAGGCAAAAATAGAAAAGTTTTGGGGAATTCTCGGTTTTAAAGAATGGATTCTGGGTTGGTAGTATCGGTATTGGTTGAGAGAGTACCGATACTAAAAGGCAAATTATGATGAAATTATGCATGAGGTATCGATAAATGTATGAACAATATCGATACCATAAGAAAGGAGTATTGATACCAATGTGGAGGGTATCGATACCAGGGATCATCTAAGCTAATTTTGGTATTGATACCGGGGTAGGGTATCGGTACCCTAGCATAGAAGTATCGGTACTGTGAGGGTAGTACCGATACTACTTAAGATGGAAAGTTGAAATTAATGTTTTATTTAGTTTATATTAGTATGAAGCTATGCAAGTAATTCAAATATTCGATATTTATTGGATTATATATTCGTGTAGATATCGATCGAAAATAAATCGGACAAGCTATTATAGTAAGATTGTCGAGAGAGAGAGTTAAAGGATTGATATTAGCAAGTGAGGCTAAGGTGAGTACATGATAATAAACGTAAGTTATGCTATGGAATTAAGACTTGTGAATACTAATTCTGATACTAGGTTTTATGAGTGTGTGAATATAAGCATATAGGGATATGATGCTTAGATGTACTTGAGTCCATGCATATGTTTAGAGGTAAGTGCATTTCTATATGTGATCTGTGTAAATACATGTATGAGTGATAAATCTGTGACCATAAGCTATGTGTGATAATAAGATATATGATAAAAGATATTGTTGTGAAAATGATATATGTAATTACTTGTCTATATGAATACAAGAAATGTGACATGACATATATGGGATAATGGGATATGAGACTCTACGAGAATATTATATGAAATGATCTATGTGTAAGTGAACTACGTGCTTATATGATCATATAAAAATGTGAAAATGAACTATGTGAAAGAAGGTATGAGATTATGTGTCTATGTGATAAACTTTATAATAATGCCCATGTTATGTGTATTAAGAGCTAGGGGTATAGTTGGCATGCCAAGAGTCGAGGGTTCTACGTGGTCCTTCGGGACATATATGTAATATTTTGGAACATATATATGGTACTTCGGTACACTTATTTGGTCCATTGGAATATGTATATAGTTCTTAAGAAGTGGTCCTTCGGGACATATGTGATATGTAATATGTGGTCCTTCGGGACATAGTGGTCCTTTGGGACAAATCCTACGCACCCCTAGTGGGAATTATACGAGCTGTGGTGACAACATATGTGCACAACCTCTATGTACTCACATACCTTAAGTTCTCAGAAGTATACATGGGATTTAAAGAGAATAAATAAATCAATTATCATGATATTATGTGTGCTCTTTTGTGAAAAGACATATGTGTTCAATGATATGTATAGAAATATCAAGTATATGCTTATATGATAAAAAGGAATTAATGATAATAATATAAGTAATGATAAGCATGTTAATGATGATTTATGTTTGTATACAAGCATGGTGTTGTGTTACATGATATGTACATGCATTTGTTAATTAGTTATAGTTTACATTATGTATTTACATGTCTCAATAAGTCTATGACTTAGCGTGTGAGTGTTTCACACGTAGGATTCTAGGAGTTCCGCAGAGAAGATATTCAGAGAGAACATCATAACTTATGCAAAGATTAGATCAGAAGATTTAACAATAGGTTTTCTTGTTGTATTATATTGTTGGCATGTATTTAAAGAATTAAAATATATGAGCTCTAAACAGTTTTTGTAAACAGTTTGAGTTGATATATGTAAATTATTAAGTATGTTTAAAATTTTCCTCTATTTTGTAAAAGTAAACGATTTAAATTGTTGATGTGACACCTCGGACTCGTATTCGGGTCAGATACGGGTTGAGGGTGTTATATATTATATAAATTTAATACATGAATAGAGTAAAATATTTTAAAGTTAATGTTCAAATTAAGGAATTAGGATCAAATTGCATTAAATGAAAATGGAAGAAAACAAAGCAAGGTG
Organism: Hibiscus syriacus; assembly: GCF_006381635.1. Taxonomy (NCBI): domain Eukaryota; kingdom Viridiplantae; phylum Streptophyta; class Magnoliopsida; order Malvales; family Malvaceae; genus Hibiscus; species Hibiscus syriacus. Next base: position 7,056,168 of record NW_024063392.1, on the reverse strand, counting down.
TCAACGTCATGAATACGAAACTTTACAAGGATATGCACCTTAATTATACAAGTTTTATAAACTGCCACGTAAACACTTTCGTTAAATGTTAACGACAAGTGACTATATTAAAACCATTTAAATAGTTTAATGGTCATATTGGCGTAAATTTGAAAATGTTTGTCATTTCGAGACCAAGCCCATAGTTGGGTGGCCATTTATGTAGTTTACCCAATTTTATTTTATACATTTACCTCTAAATATCTTGTTTTCACTAATTTTTTAACAAAATTGAACTAAATATAAATTATAAATTATCTTATAAAGAATTAAGTTATAAAATTAAAATTTATGTATAAATTGTCATAAAATATATAATTAAAAAATAGCTATACAATTAAAAAGAGCATTTTAGTGAATAGAGAAATATAAAATTCATCAAAATGAAATCCACGTGTTTGAGATTTTTTATTATCCTTAATATTTATTTATTTTTAATTTTTCAAGGAATAGAACATTTGTCTTTGTAAAATAAAAATAAAAATAAAAATAAAACACATTAAAATTGACATGTATGAACATAACATTATAATTATATTGTTAAATAAAATAAAATTCACATCAGAATTTGTCTCTAAATTGTATGAATCATTTAATAATAAATTTTTCCATCATTATAGTTAAATATATATTTTATTTTTTTAGTAATATAATTTTTTTTAAATAAAAATTAAAAATATTTTTTTTAAAAATCAAATAAGTCCTTGAATTAAAAAAACAAATTGGCCCTTGAATTCAACTGAAAAGGTCAATTTAGTCCATATGCCACATCAACAGCCAAATCACCAGCCACCGTAGTTTATCACATCAACATCGTGAAGGGCTACATCAACACAAAGGGCCACATTTAGTTTGTTTCCTAAATTTGAGGGACTCATTGGATGTAAAAAATAAAAGGACCACGTTAACTTTTTTTTTAAAGCATGAGGGCCTCACATACGCTTTTACCTAAAAAATATATATCACATGCATAAACAATGCTAGAGTTGATTAGTTGAAGGCAGTTTTGGTGGAAGTTCAAATGGGTCATGGTTGGCTCAGTGAGTCCACTCGGCATTGCAGCCAAGCCCAAACGTAGACTCTTTTGGATAAGTTAGGTCCACAGAGGCCTCTAGTGGGCAATTCTTCAAACCGGGGATTGCAGGTAGAGATGCACAGAATCCGGATTTCAATCCGATCCGGATCGGATAAAAACCGATCCGGTTTTTTCTCCCAACCCAAAAACCGGATTTTAAAAAAACCGGTTCGGATCCTAACCGGTTTGGAGGGTCGGATGGTGTAACCGGTTTCGGTTTGTAAAAAACCGGTTTTTAAAAAAAAACTGGATTTTTTCGGTTAAAAAACCGGTTTTTTTAAAAAACCGGTTTTTTATCCGGATAAAAAACCGGTTTTTTATCCGGTTTGAAAAAAACCGGTTTTTAATCCGGTAAAAAAACCGGTCGTTCAATTTTTTCTCAAACCGGTTATACTATCCGGTTTTTAAATATCCGATCCGGTTTAAAAAAACCGGTTTTTTCAAAATCCGGTTTCGGATATATTTTACCCAAAATCGGATATTCGGATTTTTTGTGCACCTCTAATTGCAGGTAGATTGGGAACCAGCCAATCATCATCCTCAGTAAAATTTCTTATCCCACGTGTCCATCACTCCATTCGCTACCACCAAACAACAACGCTAACGCATTTTTCGCTTCCAGTAAACTTGATACAAAAATAAACCGGAAAACGAGCAAGTATACTACTGTAAACACAAGGCATCAGAGTACAGGAATTGTAGCGTTCAACCGGCCGCTTACCAGCGATAGTTCAATTTGATAGAAATGGCGGCAGCAGCATCGTCCATGGCGGCCACCGCCGTTTTGATCCCACGTGTCCCCACGGCCGTAAGAACCACCCGCTGTTCTGCCTTGTTGCCCCTCCCTTCTCTCGTTTCCACTGCTCCATTTTCCTCGTCCGTTAAGCTAATTCCAGGTACAGCTGTTCACATTAACTCCTGCTTCACATGCTTGTTTGATTTTATTGGAAGGAAACGAAAGCTTAAATGTCAAGCGAATTAAGATTTGATTTTTTATATTCTGTTATTTCCTAGCACCGTCCAACTGAGAATTTCTATTTTGAAATGAAATCACTGGCGGTAGGGGGATTAGAAAACATGGATAGTTCTTACTTGGTGATATTTTTTGTTTGAAAAACAGAATCCCGGAGGTTTCCTTTGGTCCAAACAAAGGCCACAGAGGAGAGCTCTGTTGATGCCGGGGAGCTTTTCTCTGACTTGAAAGAAAAGGTGAGAAAACTTGGCCTTACTTACCATTAATCAATTTCTTCCTATTTTAACCTGTGCTGGGGCTGAAGGCTTTAATTATTATTTTTGGGTGGTTTACTAGTGGGATAAAGTTGAGAACAAGTCCACAGTTATTGTTTATGGTGGCGGGGCAATAGTCGCTGTTTGGCTCTCATCTATTCTTGTCGGTGCCATTAACTCAGTCCCTTTGGTAAGTTCACTCTTAATGCTACACTATCCAACATGTTTCACTTAAATTGCTAATCAAATCTGAAATCAATGTATTTCAGCTCCCAAAGATTATGGAATTGGTTGGACTTGGATATACAGCATGGTTTGTGTACAGATACCTTCTCTTCAAGGTAAGATCAACAGGTGCATCAAGGGAAAATGATACTCCATATATTTTGAACCAGCCTTTGAGAATTACAAATGCTCAAATCTAGCTTATATTTCACTGTTGGTATTCATCTCTAACAACATGCTTATTTCTTCAGGCAAGCAGGAAAGAACTAGCTACCGATATTGAGGAACTGAAAAAGAAGATTGCTGGAAATGAATAGGTTCACAACATTGGCAATGACATGTGCTACCCTGTAAAAGAGAAATCTGTATCCTCTCCTGTAATAGTAGGATTTCTTTGTATGAATTCTTGTAACCTTTATATTTTCCCTGTTCCTGGAATAAAAAATTGTCAATTCTCTGTGTATGACTATAATTTCCTAGTACAAACAAATACGCCATGTTTAATGCATAGAAAGTAGCCCATTTCTTCCATTCAAATGTACATTCAACTTGATATATTCCTTCAGCAAGAAACTTAAGCCTGAAAAAGCTTCTTGATATCATAGTTCAGTTGCAACTATTTTTCTATACATATGAAGGTCCAACCTGAGGAACCTACTGGTTTCATACATGAGACTGAAATAAACATTTAAAAGAAATTGTTCATACCTGGCATCGAACACATACTTATATCGCACCTTAATCCAGGACTAAACACATGAAATTGTCACCATCATATTCGTTACAGTCAAACAATGGTGTGATTAAGGCCCTTCCAAAAACAGCAGCAACTGTTTTGCAGTGATAATCAATGAAGGCAACAGAAACTGATATTCTTCGTATAACAATCAAAATCCAACACAAAGATGAAAATGTGGTGAAGCAGGAGCATCAAGCTAAACATCTAAATAAGGACTTCCTGGAATCTCTACCTTGATAATAAGTCATGAAAAATAACACTACTACTCAGAAATCAAATTGAAATCCCCAATGGATTAAAGGCCTGAGATCACACAATCAAAATCTTTAACTACTAAGAAGAAGATGATAAGATGAAAGCAAATAGCCAAACGAGGATTTCATCATCAACAATATTTCCTCGTAAATCAACATATACTCAATTGCAATATTAAAATCAACACAAAATCTGAATACATAATATCATCTAAGATGAAAAGGTAAGCCCATGTGTTATAATATAAATCCAGCATCCATAGTGCTTAATAAGCCAGAAACATATTCCAAATAGCATCATCGCGTCTTAATATAAATTCAAAAATGACAATAAAAAAAGAGGAACTTTAGATCTTATCAATGTCCTCATCCTCGAACTCGATGTAATCATCACCGGCACCATCGTCTTCCTCATCAATGCCGCCAGCAATCCCTTCATTCAACCTTGTATTCTCCGGTAGCTCTCCATAAGCCTTCAGAAGCCTCGCCTCGTCGGGCATGTATTTCAAGATGACGTCAGCCTTGTCGTCTTGATAATCCCTAAGACCGACAAGGATGATGTCGCCGGCGGCGATCCACACTTTCTTGTGCATTTTACCGCGGATGTGGCAGAGGCGCTTGGTGCCGTCGATGCACATAGCTTCGCATCGGCCGTTGCCCAACATGCGCGTGACTTGGGCGTATTCTTGTCCATCTTCTTTGAAAATAAGCTCGCGTTTCTCGTCATCGGCCTCGTTCTTTCCCCTCTTTCGGTTCTTTCCTCCCTTTCCCTTGTTCTTCGGCATCTTTGGTTCTTCGCAACGATTGCAGGTCGCTCTTCCTGTGAAACAAAAATAAACCCTAGCTCGCTTTTCTAATTTTAGTTTTAATTTGAAGACACTTTATTTAGTTTTTGTTGTTGTTTAAAGAACTTGTAATGCCTAGATTTGTTTATATTTATAATAGAGGAGTAACTCGCGTAATTTCTCTACTATTTTTTTTAAAATATATCGGTAAATTGCTTGCCGATCAAGTTAATCCTCAATATGCTAATAATATCATTGGGTTAGGTTTCTTTTGCATTAAGTAAATAAGTTAAAACGAATTTTAATTGTAATAGAATTTTAATTGTAATAGAATTTTAATTGTAATAGAATTTTAATAACAAAATTGAAAGAAAAAGATGTTAACATTAATTGAAAAGGGACTTATTGGTAAATAAAAACACGAGTATAAAAATATAGTATTTTAAATTTAATTATTAATATACATTAATAATATATATATGTTTTTATGACTTTTAAGTTGCTAGTATTATTAAAATGTGAAAATATCTAAAATTAGAATAAAAGTTTTTTTATTAAGCTGAGGTGATTATAAAGTAGTGTTTGTACTAAATACTCTCAAACATTTGATAATGTACGCTCAATCACCCTGTTGCAGTTGCTAGTACTCAAACCCGTGACCTCTAGAAACAACAACAATTCCTTTAATTAACCACTAAGGTAAGTTAGTTCGTGTAAAAGTAGAATAAGAGTTTACAATGATCATCGTAAACTAAAAACATAATTTGGACAATTTCCTATAACATTGAAACAAGTCACTTTAGATCATATAAGATCATACATGAAAAAGGTTAAAAACTCAACCAAAAGACCGAGCAGAAAATAGATACGAATAAATTTGATTGCATCGACAAATGAACTACAAAAGGGAATTCAACTATTGAAAGATCACCGAAAACCGTAAATCAAAGCCAAATGTCGTGAGAAACTATCCATGAACATAAAATTGCGTATCCAAATTTAATATGAGTGTCCATAGCAGAGAATATCAACAAGATTACAAATAAATGACATCTTGATTAGTTGTGGCGTTGTCAAATCCAACAATGAGAAAACATAAATAAAAGAATGACCAAACGATAGAGAAAAAAACGAAAAATGTGTCAAAAATACAAAGAAAAACGTAACACCAAGACATAATTATTCTTATTAAAAACTAAAAAGAAATAAAGAGAAAAGAGAACCGGCGGTTGACAAACTTTAAGCTCTGACTCGTTTATGCCATCGAACTTTTAATTTTGTCAATTTTAACACTAACGTTTATTTTTAGATGCAATTATAGTACTCCACCATTAATGGCTTAACATGGTGATGGCATTTTTGAGTTAATCGATGAATCGGCCAAGAGGGGGTGAATTGACAATAAAAATTTTGGTGGATGTTTTTGCAGAAAATTGAAAATATTTGCACAACGATTTAGAGTGGTTCGACTTTCTCAACCAAAGTCTACGTCTACTACCTTAGCTATCCGCACTAAGGATTTTCCAACAAATTCACTAATTTGTTCTTTCTTTTGAGGACAAAGAGTAACCTTACAACTCCCTCAAGAATTATACCCCAAATTCTTGAGAACACTCTCTCTCAAAGAGAAAATTACAAATTCACAAACTTTACAGAAAAACCTCACAAGGTAGATTGTTTGCACAATTCTAGAACAAGAAAAGAGCACTCAAAGATGATTACAATTGAGCACAAAATGTGTAATTGAAAGCAAAATGAATATTGAAGGAAAATTGGCTTGAATTTCACAAACTTGATGTTTGATGCTTTCTCTCTTGATTCTTTCTCAATTCTTGTTGATCACTGGCTCCCGAGCTTGTTTAAATACACCTTGGATCACTTCTGAACGTTGGGGATCATTGGTGAAGTCAATAGAGTTGTTATGGTGTGAATACCATTTAAAAATATGTTGGGAGCGTAGGTGTATAAGTACACTATCAAGGTGTATCAGTACACTCAGTGTAAAATTCAAATATTTCGACCGTTGGTTGACCTGGTGTATCGGTACACTCAAGAGTATATCGGTACCCAAATTACATTCGATGTTTCTCGGAGCCAGAAGTGTATCGGTACATCAGCTATGTATCGATACCCAAATTACATTCGATGTTGGGGGTGTATCGATACATCCAAGAGTGTATCGGTACCTCCCTTTGTAAAAATCATTTTTGGCTCGATTAAGGTTCGAAATACTTTGTAAAAATTGTTTCAAAAATATTTTAAGACTAAAACACAATTTTACACTTAAGTAAGGATTAAAATTGACATTTGAAAGCTTGGAGTAATATTTTTGATATCGAATAATTTAATCGAATATATAATTTTAAATCGAATAGAAAATCTTAAAATTCATTTACACTTTATGTGTTATATCGAAACATCAAAATGTTTTCAACAATCTCCCCCTTTTTGATATAACAAAACATTTTAGTAATTTTAAGATTTTCTTTGAAAATCATTTTTGAAATCAATTTTGAAAATTACTCCCCCTTACTTTATTCTCTCTATGAAAAATTTAAACAGGTTTTTAAAGAAAATAGCCAATTGATTTAAATATATATATATATATATATATAGCTTAAGCTGCTAAGAGCACAATCAAGAGAAATGTTAGTCATTAGTCTATAATCAATATTCATAAAACAATATGTAAATTGGGGATTGGTCATATTTAACTAATATGAAAATGATGCAAAAATTTAATGAAATCAACATGAAGTTCAAATTAAATATTCAAACCATTCAAAAACATCCAAACATCCAAAACACACAAATCCAAAACCATCCAAAATGTTTTAACAATAAGTTCAAATTCAATCCAAGAAAACTAAGCAAGAAAAGGTCTAATTATCCATAGGTGGATTGGGAGGATGAAAATGAGATCACATAGCGACCATATCGAGTGAAAGCGCATGTAGTCTCTTGTTAATAGCTTCGTTGTTAGCATGCATCTCCCATTGAAGTTGCATTTAAGTGGGACTCTATGGATGCAAACCTCATATTAAATGTCTCAAAAAATGATCGAAAGTATGGAGGCATTTGATCATCTTGATGGATAGGCTCGTCCTCGGGTACGTGATCATCAATATCTCGCATAAGTTCTTCAAGCTTTGGATCATCATCAGCTGCCGCTGCCGGTGCTGCTCGTGAAGAACTAACACCCTCAGTTTTCTGGATTGATCAAACCCATTGATCCTTTTCCCCAGACCATCCTGATTTCTTCAAGGTTATGAGATTTATTGGGTTCTTAAGTGGGATGACTACATCAAGGTGGACCCTAAAATTAGATTTGATAAACAAATTACTTAGAAGATAACCGTAAACCAAGGTTTCTATATTTTTGGACGGGACATTGTTCATGGTTTCTACTAGCTCACCAAAAATGATTTGTGGCAAATTTATTTTCTTATTACATTGGATACAATGTATCCATCATAAATCTAAAGCTTTAAGGGTGGAGTATCTACCTCCGGATGGTCTAAACCACTAAGACATCATCAAATGAAGAAATCGCTCGTGATGAGTTAATAAGGTACTCGCACTAGCCTTAGCTCTATAATTGGTTGCCATAATTTTTTTCATTATCTAAACCCTCGTTATCTAAACCAAAGATGTTAGCGATTGTGTCGGTGTCAATATAAAGGAATTGACCTAAGAGATAAGACCGAATCCTTATGGTGGCAAATTGACGCTCATTTTGGACACAAACCACATTTGAATAGAAAATGCAGACTAGTTGGTGATAAATGATGGGTTTGAGCTGAAAGAGTTTATCAAATTTTCAAGATTTAAGGGTAGAAATATATTGAAAATTCATATCAACCATAGCTTGGATTGAGGGGATACGCTCTTCTCGGATTTTATATGACTCAAATAAGTTAACAAACCTATGATAGAGATCTTCTCAACGGCCAGGTTCGTTAAACCAGGAATTAAGGATAGTCATATCGAGAGCGTTTGGGTTTGGATTTTGAGGTAGAATAGGAGGTCAGTTTGGTGGTTGGTTTGACGACCGATAGACAAAGTCCTAGGGCGTTTGGAATGAGACATGGTTAAATCGGTATGAAATTAAGGAATACCTGCAATTTTAAAACAAATGTATGCAATAATATCAATCCCAAAACTCAATATGAGTCCTCAATATGAGTCCTCAATATTCAAGGTTCTCTAAATAATATCCTAATGGGAAAATTTTGAAAACTATTTTGAAAACAATGTTTGAAAAACCATAATATGTATAGCTTTCATGAAAACAATCTAATTAATTCAAAAACAACAATTGTATAAACAAAACAATTTTTTTATTTCGAAAATTAAGATTTTTTTTTAAAAAATGTTGTGTTTTTGATGAAATTAGTTATAGATTATAGTTTTAGACTATAATCTAATGAATGCCTGATATCTAATTCAACCTAGAACTAATTAAAACTAGTCCTATGTTCAAAATTAATATAAAAGAGTTGTAGAAAAATTACCTTGAAAATTTCAGATTGAGTGAGATGTGATGTAGTTTGCACGCTTTTGATGATCGTAGCAGGTTTAGAACTTGAAATATGAACGAATTCTGACGTGAATCGTTGATTTTGAGCAAAAATTGAAGATTTGGGTGAGAAGGGGTATCAAACGGCTGAGTGTTTTTGTTGTTTTTGGCAAAATATGTTATTTTAGGGATTTTAAGCTTAAAACCCAATGGGTGTATAGATACACTCATAAGTGTATCGATACAAATTCAAGGAATGTATCGGTACACATTCATAGTGTATCGATACATAGCGAGGAGGTATCGATACACTTTGCACAAAAATGTCAAAAATCTGTTTTAAACACTTAGAATGCTAAATTAATTAGCTCTAGTGGTATTGGCAACTCATATATCGAAAATTAACAACGTTCAATCAATCAAATCTATCCTTAAATTTTATTTGAACATAATATTAATTTTCACTAAAGATCATAAACTCCCCCTAACTATTAGCATATAATGCATTCAAAAATGTTATTTTTATAAGCATTTTTCAATTCTAATTAAAAGTGCTAAAATCATTTTAAACACTAAGTGAAGATAGGTCCGTTAAACCTAATTCTCTCCTAAGTGTCCAAAATCTCTCTTTTTCTGAAGGTTTTGTAAAAATATCCGCTAATTGATGCAAAGTATCAACAAATTTTAGAACTACATCTTCTTTAGTGAAATGATCTCTAATGAAATGATGTTTAATTTCAATGTGCTTAGTTCTAGAGTGTTGGATGGGATTTTTAGTGAGACAAATAGCAATAGTATTGTCACAATTGATAGGTATGGTACCAACTTCAATTCTATAATAAAAAAGTTGTTGTTTTATCCATAAAACTTGTGCGCAACAACTACCGGCTGGAATGTATTCCGCTTCAGTGGTAGATAATGCAACATAATTTTGTTTCTTTGAAAACCATGAAATCAACATATTTTCTAGGAATTGACAAATACCAGAGGTGCTTTTCCTATCTATTTTGCATCCTCCATAATCTGCATCAATGAAGGCATGCAATCTAAAGCTAGAGTCTCTAGGATACCAAAGTCCTAAACTATGAGTGTCCTTAAGGTATCTAAAGATCCTCTTAATGGCTAGTAGATATGTTTCCTTAGGGTATGATTGAAATCTAGCACATAAGCAAACACTAAACATAATGTCCGGTCTACTTGCGGTTAGATAAAGCAAAGAGCCAATCATAGACCTATATAATTTAACATCTACACATTTACCTCATTCATCTTTGTCAAGCTTTTTAGATGAGCTCATTGGAGTGGCTTGGGGTTTTCCATTTTCCAAGCCGAACTTCTTGAGCATATCCTTGACGTATTTTGCTTGATTTATGAAGATGCCATCTTTTTTTTGATTGATTTGGAGTCCCAAGAAAAATGAGAGCTCCCCCATCATGCTCATCTCGAATTCACTCTGCATTAGTTTAGAAAATTCTTGGCAAAGAGCATCAATAGTAGAACCAAATATTATATTATCAACATAAATTTGAATTACTAATAAATCTTTACATTTTCGCTTTAAAAACAATATAGTGTCAACCTTCACTTTTGAAAAACCATTTTCTATTAAAAAGTTTGACAATCTTTCATACCAAGCTCTAGGAGCTTGTTTTAAACCGTATAAAGCTTTTGTCAATTTAAAAACATGATTTGGAAATTTTGAATCTTCAAAAGCAGGAGGTTGTTCCACATACACTTGTTCTTTTATAAAACCATTTAAAAACATCTATTTGATATAATTTAAATTCATTGAAACATGCAAATGCTAATAACATTCTTATTGCTTCCATCCTAGCTATGAGAGAATATGTTTCATCATAATCTATGCCCTTTTCATGAGTGTAGCCTTGAGAAACAAGTCTAGCCTTGTTTCTCACTATATTACTACTTTCATCAAGCTTATTCATAAATACCCATCTAGTACCTATAGTAGATTTATTACTAGGCCTTTCAACTAATGTCCATACTTTACTTCTCTCAAATTGATTTAACTCTTCTTGCATAGCCATAATCCAATTTTCATCTTTTAATGCTTCTCGGATATTCTTAGGCTCTATGCATGAGATAAATGCAACATAATTACATATATTTCTAAGAGAAAATCGAGTTATTACCCCTTTGGATGGATCACCTATAATTTCACCATCCTTGACACAGTTGTATTCTCTTGGGTAAGAGACTTACCTTTCTTCAATGGTTGGATTCTCGAGAGCATCGTGAGTTTCGTCATCTTTATTTCTTCCTTTGATGATGGTTCTCTAACGTCATGTCCAATGTCATGTGTATTTACAATACCTACGTCATCATCAACACAAGAATCCTTCCTCGGAAGGGGATTATCATCGAAAACAACATGTATAGACTCTTCAATCACTAAAATTCTTTTATTAAATATTCGATAAGCTTTAGAATTTAAGGAATAACCCAGAAAAATTCCTTCATCACTTTTAGCATCAAATTTGCCAAGGTTGTCTTTACCGTTGTTTAAAACAAAACATTTACATCCAAATAGTTGAAAATAGATAATGTTAGGCTTTTTATTTTTGAAAAGTTCATATGGAGTTTTCTTTAAAATAGGCCTAATCATTACTCGATTAATAACATAAAAAGCTGTATTTGAGGCTTCTGTCCAAAAATATTTTGGCAAATTGTTTTCACAAAGCACGGTTCTAGCCATTTCTTCTAAAGTTATGTTTTTCCTCTCAACAAATCCATTTTGTTGAGGGGTTCTAGGTGCTGAAAAATTATGGCTAATTCTATTAGAATTACAAAACTCAGTAAATCCAAGATTTTCAAATTCAGTACCATGATCACTCCTAACACTAGAAATGGAGTAACCTCTTTCGTTTTGGATTACTTTTGAAAACGTGATGAATTTTTCTAATGCTTCATCTTTAGTACTTAAGAATAGAACCCAAGTATATCTAGAATAGTCATCTACCAAGACAAATGCATATTGTTTTCCACCTAAGCTTACAGTTCTAATTGGCCCAAAAAGATCTATATAGATCAATTGTAATACTCTACTAGTTGATACATCATTAATGGACTTAAAGGAATCTCTTTTATGTTTTCCTTTAGCAAAAGCATTATAGATTTTATCTTTATTAAATTTTAGCTTTGGCAACCCTCTTAATAAATCTCCTCGAATTAATCTTTGTAAACACTCATGCTAGTGTGTCATTTTCTCCTATGCCATAACCAACTATCATGTTCATCCTTAGCAACTAGGCACAAGTTAGTCATATTTATTATATCTAATTGCACCATGTATATGTTTCCTATTCTGTGACCAACAAGCATAATCCGATTAGATGCAATGTCAACAATTTTACAACCATTTGTTTCAAATAAGACATTGTATCCTTTATCGCATAATTGACTAATACTCAATAGATTATGCTTTAACCCATTCACATATAATACTTTTTCTATTTTTATGGAAGAGGTATTACCTATAGTACCTATACCTTCAATGTAACCTTTTGAGTTGTCACCAAAGGTTACCACTCCTCCATTTTTGTCATTAAGCTCTATAAACCGGATCTTGTCTCCGGTCATGTGTCTTGAGCATCCACTATCAAGGAACCATGAATTTGAACTTGTATTTTGCACCTTGTAGAAATGCTCATTTTCTTACAAATATAGTATAATTTTTTATTTTTGGTACCCAAATTCTTTTGGGTCCATATTCATTAGTTTCTAAAATCCTAGTCCCATTGGGTATCCATTTGTGTAGGAAATCCTTATCTTTAGTAGTAATGAGTTCTTTAGGAACTCATATACTTCTAACGATATTTTCATTAGAGGTTCTGTGGGGACCTCTATGATTGTAGTTTTTAAAACTTTTTCTAACAAAGTTGGATTTTGAACTTTCTCCATTTTCAAAACGTTTTGTTCCAACTTTATCAAAAGAAGTTTTAAGATCATCAATTTCTTTTTGATGATCGTCATTAATTCTTGAAAGTAAGTTATGCATATCAATATTTTTCTTTTCAAACTCATCTAGTTTGATTTGCAAATTTTTAATCTTACTCTCAAGATCAATGTTGGTCTTGGATATGAGATTATTTTCGTTTTTCAATTTTGAAATATCATTATTGTATTTCAAAAATAATTTCTCATAGTCCGAAGCCAACCTAGCAAATTCCTCTAATAACTCATCAAAAGAATAATCTTCGAAATCAAATGAGTTAGAGGTTACCTTAGAATCTTCCCCGATGGCCATCAAGCACAGGTTCACTACTTCTTGTTCCTCTTTATTTGATGACTCATCATCATCACTCCAAGTAGCCATGTGTGCATTATGTTTCTTCTTGGATTGACCCTTTTTTATTTAATTACGGATAATCATATTTGACATGCCTGGGCTTTTTGCAATCGTAGCAAATGACCAGGTTCTTCTCCTTTGGTTCATTTTTTAAGCCTTCATTTCTTTTGAATTTTCTTTCTCTGTTGGGCTTCATTAATTTTCTGAACCTTTTAGCAAATAATGTTATCTCATCATCATCATTATCATCATCATCAGAATCGGTCTAATCTTTTGTGGATTTGAGAGCAACTCTGACGTTCTTCTTTTTCTCCATCTCATTCTTTGTCTCATCCTTCTTCTCGAGGTCTATCTCATCTTGAATCATCATTTCGTACGTGAGGAGAGAAACGATGAGTTCACCGAGAATTAAAGACTTTAGGTTTTTAGCTTCGATAATCGCCGTCTACTTCGATTGCCAAGCTTTAGGAAGAAAATATATTAACTTCCTCACAAGCTTCTCATTTGGAATGATCTCTCCATATGGCGTGAGACCATTGACTATCATGGAAAATCTATCCGTCATAGCTTTGATATCTTCATCCGGTTTCATCCTGAAATTTTCATAGCTATGAGTTAGAAGATTAATTTTAGATTCTTTTACCATGTTTGTGCCTTCATGAGTGACTTGTAGTTTATCCCATATCTCCTTGGCGGTTGTACAAGATGAAAATCTCCCGTATTCATCTGGTCCAAGAGCACAAAATATAATATGGATAGCCTTTGAGTTGAGCTGGAACATTTCCGTCTCTTCTTCACTCCACAAATTTGAATGAGTGGATGGTACGATGTATCCGTTCTCCACGATTTTCCATGCTCCCATGTCACTTGCTTGAATGAAGTACCTCATTCTATTCTTCCAATAAGCATAATTAGCTCTATTGAAGAAATGAGTCTTGTTGACGGGCTGAGAATCAAGAACGAAGTCGAAGTTTGAAGTGGAGGCCATTGATGACTTGAATATTGATATAACTCTTCCCGAATCGACTCAAGAGGTGGTTAAACCTTCAAATGAGTGTAGCTCTGATACCAATTATTGAGTTAATCGATTGATGAATCGGCCAAGAGGGGGTGAATTGGCAATAAAAATTTTGGTGGAAGCTTTTGCAGAAAATTGAAATATTTGCACAGCGATTTAGAGTGGTTCGACTTTCTCAACCAAAGTCTACGTCCACTACCTTAGCTATCCACCCTAAAGATTTTCCAACAAATTCACTAATTTTTTCTTTCTTTTTAGGACAAAGAGTAACCTTACAATTCTCTCAAGAATTATACCTCAAATTCTTGAGAACACTCTCGCTCAAAGAGAAAATTACAAATTCGCAAACTTTCACAAGGTATATTGTTTGCACAATTCTAGAACAAGAAAAGAACACTCAAAGATGAATACAGTTGAGCACAAAATGTGTTCTTGAAAGCAAAATGAATATTGAAAGAAAATTGGCTTGAATTTCACAAACTTGATGTTTGATGCTTTCTCTCTTGATTCTTTCTCAATTCTTGTTGATCAATGGCTCTTGAGCTTGTTTAAATACACCTTGGATCACTTCTGAACGTTGGGGGGATCATTGGTGAAGTCAATAGAGCCGTTATGGTGTGAATACCGTTTAAAAAATCTGTTGGGAGCGTAGGTGTATCGGTACACTGTCAAGGTGTATCGGTACACTCAGTGTAAAATTCAAATATTTCGACCGTTGGTTGACCTGGTGTATCGGTACACTCAAGAGTGTATCGGTACCCAAATTACATTCGATGTTGGGGGTGTATCGATACATCCAAGAGTGTATCGATACCTCCCTTTGTAAAAATCATTTTTTGGCCCGATTAAGGTTCGAAATACTTTGTAAAAATTGTTTCAAAAATATTTTAAGACTAAAACACAATTTTACACTTAAATAAGGATTAAAATTGACATTTGAAAGCTTGGAGTAATATTTTTGATATTCGAATAATTTAATAGAATATATAATTTTAAATCCAATAGAAAATCTTAAAATTCATTTACACTTTATTTGTTATATCGAAACATCAAAATGTTTTCAACAGACATGGCAGCTTAGGTCGTGACATTGCTGACGTGTTACCTAAGTAAAACGACATCATGTTGGTGCGATTATTTTAGTGCTCAAAAAGCTCAAAACGACACCGTTTTACTTGAGAATTTTTTTAAAAAATTGTGTTGGAGGAGATTTACTTAACCATTGGAACAACTTAAATTTTTGTTATATTTTTATAAAATTTCTATAAATCTAAAATTGTAGTTAAGATTAATTCTAAAATTTTAAATAACTTAGGGACTAAACCTAAATTTTCAATTATATTTTTCTCTCTTCTTATTCTTCACCATCTTAATCTGCATACCATTTTGCTATTCATTCACAAACCGATAGTACATATTTCAGTTCTTGTCTACCATATAAAAAGTTTCTTATCACGAAAAATCGTTTTCTTCTCATCTTACTCAATGTCAGCAACAACTTCAACATCTTACGCAAACTTTTCGCCTAAAGTTCATTAGAAAAAAATGCCACCATTGAAACCCAAGAGCCTTGTTCGCCTAAAGTCACTTGTAATTGACCAAGTTCGTGTCAAATGCTCCAAACAAACCGGTTCAAAATTTGATCCATCGGGAGCCCCTACTCGTCGCAACAACCGCTGCAAATGGATCACTGATTCTCTATTATCTTAATTTCTCAGGAAAAGGTCAAACCTCTTGTTAAACCTTAAAAAATGGGGAAGGTTTTTTTTTCGACTCTTGAAGAAAACCCAAAGCTAAAGAAGATTTATCAAAAATCAAAGAAAATGAAGAATTATAAAGCAATGCTAAGATTTTTGCATCTTCTTCTTGTTCATACTGCCAAACAATGCTTTACTTTTAGCACGTTGTTGATCTTCTCCATACATCTTTTATTCTTTGACTTGTTGGTTTTAGGAGTCACCTGTAGCCAGTCATGGAACAAATAAAGAAATAGTGCAAGAAAACATAGTTTCTAAAGAAAAAGAAGAGAAATGTGATTTAGAGAAAGAGTCCATTTGCAAAAACGAATTCCAAATGATTTTGAGAAGCCATACAAATCCAATTTTGTTATGCTCTTGTCGTTGTCCGTGCCGCCGTCTAACTTTTGCCGCTGATGAGAAGATAATGAGATAGATAAATTTATGATTTAGAGTTGTAAATTAGGATTTTATATGAAATAAAAAAGGTTTAAAACAATACCAATAAAGATCATACTTGGATTAAAATCAATTAAACCATCCATGTCATTCCCTTCATGGCACAAATCTGTCATATCATCATCACGTTAAGTCATTAACGATGTAGTGGTATAATTGTAGTTAAAAATAAACGTTAGTGTTAAAATTAATAAAATTAAAAGTTTGGTGATATAAATGAGTCATCACTAAAAGCTTAGTGGTATATGGTGTAGTTTACCCTAAAATTAATGACATGTTAAATAGTAACATAATGATAAAGAATTTTAAGTCGACATTATAAGCTCTAATATAAAATTCTATTTGATCAATCCAAAGCCAAACTCTAGATAATCTAATCTAATCATTAAATTCCAATAATATGAAATAATTTACTATAATCCCTTGGGTAAACGTCGATACAGATGGAGCTCAGAGAACACTTACTGGAGAGACTGCCTGAGGAGGAATTTTTCGAGACTACAGATGACGCTGGTTAACGGGTTTCGTAAGGAGAATAGGGTTCTGCTTCCCTCTTGAAGCTGAGCTATGAGGTATTTTGGAAAGTTTAAATGCTGCGTGGAAATTAGGCTTGAATCACTTCCAGTTAGAAACTGATAACAGCATAACATCTGAGATGTTGTAAGGGAACCAAAGCTGCAGAAAGAATTTCACAATCATACAACATATCGAAAATATTCTGGGCCTCATCAGGCGTATCCCTAGAGAGTGTAATACTATAGCTGATAGACTAGCTAAGCACGCACGGTCTCTTCCCAAAAGGCTGCATGAGTTCCACCAACATCCTGGCGTGGTTGCTAGAAGAGTAAATGAGGAGAGTTCTACTTTAGACTACACTATTATCCTCCCTTTATACTAATTTATTGGATTCATTTAAATTTAAAATATGATCTAAACTTAAAATGATTTGAATTTGAGATGAAAATAATTTTTTTTAATATTTTGCCAGCAATCATAAAAGTGAGTATTCAATAATATTTTTATACTAAAACGAGTAAGTTTAAACTATTTTTTAGAATTTAAAAATGTTTAATTAAAAGTATTTTAAAAAACAGATTCTTGAAAATTTTAAAAATTTGGAAGAGATCGAATACTAATTTTCCAAAACTTTGGGAGGACCAAGCCTCCTCTGACCTTATTATCATCCTTCTCTAGGGTTGGGATTGGGCAATAGTCAAGTCTGATCGATATATTAAAGACTAATTAACATCACAATAATTAATGTTATGTTATGCAATGAAACCAAGATAACTTACGTTTTGGACACAACCATAGAAATATTATATTCTCAAAAATTACAGATTTAATGATCTAACTATCACTTTGATTATGTTTTTAGTTATCTAATTATTGTTTTTTTTCAAAATCATATATAATGTTACGCTTTAATTTTATTTTGATTATTCACCGTTAAAAAATAAATAATATTATTGATGTGACAATTTATTTTTATTTTTCAATGATGATGTGACATTATCTTAGAGAGACACATCAACATCATTATCAAAATTTTAACAGTGAATGTTCAAAACGTAACTTTAAATATAATTTAAAAAAGTTAATAATTGGATTATCAAAACACAACCAATGTGATAGTTGGATAGCTAAACACATAGTTTACCCAAAAAGTTTCTAAGTTTATCACTCATTTTGTATGTTCAAAATTTCTTTCATACGGTTCCAATGTCATCGAATGTCCTCCTTTCCCCTTTTTGGATTGTGCTCTTCTGGCATAGGGGTGACTTTAATGCTGTTTTCTAACTATTACAAGAGAATTTAGAGGTTTGCTCGTTTGGAGACCCACTTCTCCTACATCTTCATTTTCCTTCTCTAGAGTCAGACTTGTGCTATGGGTTTCGGTTCTCTTCTGGCGACTTTAATTCTCATAGGAGGGTAGAATTGGCCCAATAAGGCAAAAGGAGAAAATAATTAATTCAATAGGGCATGCATAAATTTATTTTGGGATAACATTTACTATAGTGTTCCTAGAACTCGTCACGGCGAGGTGACAAGTTCCAATGGAAAATATAATTTATTCAATTGATCCGTCTAGTTGAATATTTAATTATTTTTCTTGGAACTTGTCCTCTTGAGATGATGAGTTCGATTAAAATAATTTTTTTTCTAATATGAAGTTTTTTAAAAATATAAAAAATAAACGAAACTTGTCATGTTGAGGTGATGAGTTCCATCTGCCATAATGAGGTTTTATTTAGTTCATAGTATTAAATTTTGTGATTGGTCACTGTAATAGATTTTGTTTTTAAAAACATTACATTTATGAGATAAAAACAACGAACCATAAACATTAACAAACTTAACACATTAAGGACATATATAAAACAAACCTTACATAGACATTAAACAGTAAATAAAATCATAAACTACAACTATTCTTTATTATGTTTATCATCGTAATCAGTAGACTCATTAGAAGTAATATTCAGTTATTCAATTCTCCATGCTTTTTCTTGTTGTCGTTCGCGTACAAATTGGAACCTTGCTTTTGAGTCTCCATCATCTATCTTTGTTTCTTCATCATTATTCTTAGTTGGTGGGATATTCGAGTTGGAAGTAACATCCTCAACCATAGAGCAAGGTCGACATCAACGAAATCTACAAACAAATCGACATTAGATATATAATGATAGCAGTATGTCTCAATCATACCAACAAGGCCGATATCATCGCTTAAATGAAACCTTGTGCATGATAGTGACAATTTATAATATAGTAAAGATATTCTTCTATTGCTTATGAGTTGAATCATTTTTTTCTATTTTCAACTTCAACTCTTTTAGTTGAATATTTATTAAAGACATGGTTAAATATTTGCAATCATAAAAAATAGTTGCAAGAATAGTATCCATGTTAGGAAAAAAGTAGTTTTGGAAATGAAATACTAAAAAAAATTAGATTTTTTTTTGCTTCGAATGAGTAAAACAGCTTTCACCTCACATATTTATAGGCGTTCAGGAAGCGCTTCCTATAGGACAAGCTGATATACCAAAAAATAGGTTTATGAAAAACTACATAACATTAAATAAAAACATATAAAATAGGTTTATATCTGTCCTTGTATGATATAACACTGAAATGAAGTGATATATCACTGAAAAGTTTTTGAAGTGAAGTGATTGGGCTCTGAAATGTTTTTGTCAATGTGTATTATTTGGTATATGAGAAAATGATGTTTTTTCTGAAATGAAGTGATGTATCACTGATTGTTTTTTGAAATGAAGTGATGTATCACTGATATTTTTTTTGAAATGAAGTGTTATATCAATGAAAAGTTTCTGAAATGAAGTAATTGGGCACTGAAAAGTTATTTTCATTGTGTATTAATTGTTGTATGAGAAAATAACATATTAAATGGCCATTGATGATATCTCATTTTTGAAAAGTTTCTAAAATGAAGTAATTGAGCACTGAAATGTTTTTGTCATTTTGTATTAACTGGTGTATGAGAAAATGACGTTTTTCTAAAATGAAATGATATATCCCTAAAAAGTTTTTGAAATGAAATGATATATCAGTGAAAAGTTTCTGTCACTAAATTGAATGATCATCGATGATAACTCATTTTTCTTTTAAATTTGCTTATGTTATGTGAATCTTCACAAAACTTCTATTTTCTACAACTTCATTTAACCACTAAAAACTTTTCTCAAGTAATAATTAACAAAATTTTCATAACTGTCCATTAAAATGGCCAAAATTTACAAACTTACGATGGTGTTGTGTTTACGTCACAGAGGCCCCTAAACATGATGTTCCCGATAGATGTATCTCATTGTCACATGAAGCAGAAAATTGAAAGAAAACTTGGACCTTCTAATTCATGTTTGAATTATCGACACATAATTTCAGAGACTCTACTCACATATGAAGCAATCCATCTTAATGATGATGACGATGTTGATGTGATGGTTGGACTGCATCAATCTTCAAATAATCAAATGATCGAGATATTCGCTAAAATGGAAAATGTTGTAGATATTCTTACCTCATCAACAACTGCGTTCGTCACAGAAGAAACAGGACCATAAGCAAATGATAACCTTTTTGGTTGATTCGGTGAAAGCCTTGTTGAGTTTAGTGAGAATGGTGAAACTTTTATTCCAATGATAGTAGACGATGACACAATAATAATCGATGATTCTGATATCGCTGAGGCTACTTCAGAGAGACAAGGTTTTGATGTTGAGGGTGATATCTGGGAGGCAACGATTTTACAGGGTCATGCATTGCGTAATGCTCTAAGGGGTTGGGTCCATTCATAAACACCCCTCAGCCCTAAATGGATGAGACTTTTTTGTATGACGTATACAAACACGTCCTAATAATAGCTGTTGCACAAGATGGTGAAAAACATTTTTCCTAGTACCTTCGCCATTGTTAAAAATAAGTCAGACGAAATGTGAAATTTCTTTCTCTCCAACTTGTTCTCCTATGTTGTCACTCTATATAGGGTTTTCATGATATTAGACCGTTCACCTAGGCTTTTAGCCATGATTGATAGACCAAGAAGGAGGTTTTGAGAAGGAGGTGGTTGCCTCCCCATTCATATATGATGTTTTGCATATGTCATATTGTTTCCAATGCTATGACGATATTTAAGAACAAAAAGATTAAAAAAAGTGATTATCAACATGGGTAACTTATTCTTTTTTCGTTCATGATTTTTACTCTGATTATGTTGTTCAATTATTATTTTGAAATCTAACCTTTTTCATGATATGCTTTTCTGCAATCGAACTTTTGTGCGAGGCTGGAAAATTTGAGGAAATACAGAGAAAATGTTTATAACTTTGTAGCTGAAATACCTCGGAAAAGGTGGTCATATGCATATGATGATCAGGGTCAACGTTACAACCATATTACAACCAAAATTATTTAATATATAAATTCATTGCTTAAAGGGACTATACATCTTCCGGTATCAAGTATTGTTAAGGAGACTTACTTCTGATTTGGTAAAGTTAGAACAAACAAAGGTGCACAAATAGAGGCAATGATCAACGATGATAGAAATTGGGCTCCAGATTTGGATAAGGAAATGAACAAAAACTAAATACATGCAACATCAATGTTTGTTCATAATTTTGCCAGACTTGATTCTGATTACGTTATCCAAGAAATTATTTAACCATACGAGGCTGGTAATTCTGCCACATACACCGATAATCTCAATAGAAGATAGTGTAATTATCGTCGATTTCAAGCTTTTAGATACCCATGAGCTCATGTGGTTGCTACATGTATGCATGTTAATGTTGACTCATACTCTAATGTTGATGATTGTTATAGCCAGCATACTATGCTTAACATATACAACTGTGAGTTTAAGTATCTCCCAAACGATGCTTATTGGCCAGCAACAATTTTTAAAGAATGGTTACCAAATCCATAATTATAAAGGAAATTAAAGGTTTGATCTGTATCTAGTCGAATTCAAACCGATATGAATGATCCTCAACGAGAGCAAGGTTTGCCAAAGCTTTTTGGCTACTAAAGAAGTGAAGGCCACAATAGGATGTATTATCCACATCTTCCTAAATATCGAGTGAGCCAATAAAACCTTTGTAATTTTGTTCACATGTTGTTTTGTTGTACCTTTTTTTTGCGATAATTTATTAACATCATTATCCATCTAGATTTTTAACTTTTCATACAATATTGCAAACTATTCATAAGTAACTTTTAACTAAACACAAATTCATATATATATATATATAAAACATTTCTTCAACATAAAAATCAACATAAAAAATAACTTTTTGTCTTCTTATTCTAAATTTCTACACAATTTTTTTTTTCATTTCTCTCTATAAGTCATTTGCTACTTTGTATAAATATGTCATCATACTTATTCTTATTCTTCTCATCTCCTCAATTTTCATCTCCTTATTCTCTTCTTCAAGTTTCCTTCTCTCCTTATGTTGGTCAAGTATTGACTTCATACCCTCGTTTACCCACTCCTCATCTAAAAATGAGCTCGAACCCTAATCATCCATGTTTGAGTAATCAGACCCAAATATACCATTTAAAAGTTTTTTCTTTATATTCTTCCCACAAATGCATGATTTCAATCTCATATACACTCCATTAACTCACCACTCTTTTGTTTATAATGAAAATTTTGTGAAAATAACTGTTGGTACTCATCACCTCTACATGATGATTTCTATCAATTCAAAAAAAATCATTTCGTTGGTTTTCTAACGGCTATAATCAACTAGTTATTTTAAAACCCAAAGAAACTCGTCACCTTGGCATGATGAGTTAAATTATTTTTAAAAAATACTTCAAGTTTAAAAAATAATATTATTTTAATAGATCTCGTCACCTCATCATGACAAATTCCATGAAAAATAATTAAATATTAATTGATCGAATAAAATATATTTTCTAGTGGAACAGGTCACGTCGAGGTGACGAGTTCCATGAACACTTTAACAAATGTCGTAAATTCCAAAATAAACTTTAATTTATCTTATTATGCTAATTAATAAAACTATTGGGCTTATAGGGAAAAACACCCTCATAAGAATCAAAAGAAGGTTTTTGATGGACCTTAATTACAACTAAAGATTCATGTACGAAATCAAGTAAGGAAGAGAAAAAAATGTATATTTTCAACTGAAATGAGATAAAAAAAAATTATTGTACATACCATTCCTTTAATATTTAACTATCAATTTAAACTAATAATTAGTTTAATTTAGGGTAACTTGTACCATTGATTACTTAATTATATATCATTTTTAATTTTACCACCAATCTTTCAATTTTGTCAACCAGATCACCTAACAATGTAATTGTACCATAGTTAATATTTGACGAAGACACTGACGGGATAGTTAATAATTTTGACATAATTATACATTTAGTGTTCATGACTTACATATTCTATCAATTTCGTCCTAATTTAAATTTAATTTGAAACATTTAATTTTTCAATCAAGAGATAACATATGTCCTCAATTAATTAAAGAATTTTTAAATTATTTTTAATATTTAACTCAAATAAATTCTCCCATCAGTCATGCTGAAAATAAACTTAAAAGTAATTTGCACTTGAATTGAATTGTGAATTAGTACATGCTACCAAACTCGAACTCAATTGAATTGAAATCTTGAATTAACAAATTTTTGCTTGTTGCCATGATCAATTTGGAATTGAATGAATATTCTTGACATGGAATAATCCTTGATGGCTATATTATCAAAATGAAAATAATGATTTCTTGATAAATAAGTTTCAGAGTCCTTGGTAAATAGTTAGTCCAAGATATAAGGACATACCTTAGAGTTTAGAGCTCAATTGTGTATAGGGAACTACGATCCAATACTATGGTGCTTATTGGCAGCATACGGAGGGTACGTTATGTGGTCTTTAGCGACAGTAGGAGGCTTGACCTGCACTATGGTGCAATTAAAATGTATGGCGATAGTTGGTTGGAGAGTTGATTATCTAGACTGTACTAGAAACCAAGGCTTAAATTGAATGATAAGATTAGATCAAAAGAATTGTGTATATTTACACGAATTGCATAGTTCGATTATACATATGTACGTGCTTATGTGGTGAAATTTTCTTCTTCAAATAGAAGGAATAATATTATACATATTAAATTATTTAATTTGATTGCCATATAGATTGCATGAATACATATGTGGTGAATTGTTTCTAGTTTGAATGAAGGAAAGATTGAAATGTATAAATAGTTGGTTAGATTGATTGCTAAATTACATGTATATGATTATGATTTTTTCTTCTTGTTCGAAATTCTGCAAGATTAAATTGGAATGTTTTAAATTGAATGTGAATCTAGTAGATTGTATAGTAACTCATGAAACCAAAATGTTAATTGAATGTTAAAGATAATTAAGTGAGAAAGGTCTAATAGAAATAAGTATTATCTAACTAAGTACTTTAAGTACATATCACTATTGTTCTTTTCTTTCCTAAACCACATGTTCTAGAGTATTTGAAGCTCAACCTCCATAGCCAATCAACCCAAAAGAAGATTTCAAGTATGACTTGTTTCGTTATCCTTGTAATCCTAGTTAGTGGTTTAGTTTTGAGTATAATGACTCAATTATCATGCATATGGTGGGTAATTAAGTTGTATATGAAAAATACCTAAGAACCTAATGAAATAGTATATTATATGGAGTTAATGGACCCTAATATATGTATCGTTAATGGCACTTTTGGAATTTACATAGCTTCCTAGTATGTCATTTGGTATAACCATTAGGGGTCTCTTTTGTAATTTAAATATATAAGTTGCTTATGAAATGATGTTATAGTATGTTAAATTCATTAAATTCCTGGATATGCATGTGGTTTGATATTAGTAATCGACATATTGAATTGCAGATTGGAATTAAATGAAACTACCTTAGACAAATTATGATTCATTGTTTATCGAATTAATTGATGAGTAGATTGATTGAGATTTGTTAATCTTGTATTTGAGTAAACAAATGGCTCTTCAATTGTATTGTCCACTGCGTATGTCTAATTCAACGTTCAATAAACAAGTTAAATGGTAATCATAGCTTTTTGGCCGAGTCTAGGAGTAAATCCAATCTCGTGCATCATACAGGGTTACGTTGAACCACCTAGGAGTTGTATTCAAGCATACTTGTATTCTTACCTGGCCTAAAATTTCCATTTTTTTCTATCATAGAATGTCAAAAACAAGAATGGCTCGGGATAGTGAAAGTCCCGAGGGGTCCTCAAATGAAGGAGATAGTGTAGGGATGAATTATAATCCTACACAACAAGCTCATCAACGAGCCCAAGTTCCTGATCAACAGGGAAATCCTACAGTAAATTCAATCTAACAAGAATGTCTCCTTAGCATGAATGAGATGTTCCATTAACTTATAGTTAACCTAAGATGTGATCAACCTGTTACATCGAGCATATACTTTCACTGGTGCCAATGAAGATAAACCCGAAGAGGCTGAGTATTGGCTTGAGAATACCATCTGAATTCCGACAAAGCAATTACAATGCTCGTATGAGCATAAACTCGAGTATGCTATGGCCCTGTTGGCAGATGAGGCACTGAGTTGGTTGGAAACCACTACCTTGACTGCTCCTACTGAATCTGTTACTTGGAAGTTCTTCATAGAATAGTTCAAGAAGAAGAAGAATATTAGTGAGCAGTATTTGGCTGAACATAATAAGTGTTTCTTGTACCTTGAATAAGGTGGGTGACCCATCGACTAGTATGTGAGCGACTTCTGCAAATATTACAAGTAGGGGTCATAATACATCAAAAAGAAAAGTGAAAAATGTTAAATTTTTATCGACAAACTAAATGACGAGCCAAGTCCTATAGTTACTACCCTGGATATCACTAACTTCCAGAGCCTGGTGAACCGAGCTATCGCTACGGAGGTAAAGATGAAAGCTTCTGAAAAACATAAAAGTGACAGTTCCTGGAAAGATAAACGATCCAGGAGTGACGAAAAGCCCCATTTCCAGTCAAAGAAGTCTAAACACAGCCGGTAAAACTCATCCAATCGCATTTATACTCAGAAGAGCAATTATATTCTGAAGCCTCAGTCAGTTTCTAAGCCTACAGTTCCGATGGTCTCTATGGATAGTACGAGGAATTTTGGGAAGGTTGTTCAATATCCTACCTGAAAATTTTGCCAAAAACATAATCTCGGTCAATGTAGGACTCAACAGAACCTATGCTACTTGTGTAGAGCCTCGAACCACTACATCCGGGATTGTCCACTGAGTCCAAATAAAGTTACGAATAGAAATTATGCTACTGTAAGTTCAAATCCCGCAAATCAAAACAAAAGCCCTAACAGATCTCAATCAAACCCCCACGGAGAAAGAAAGACAAATCATTTGAATGCCTCTGCTCACACTAACAAGGAATCTCAAACCTCTGCTCATATATATCACATTCATGGAAAGGTGGATGAAGAAGCTCTTGATGTTATCGTAGGTACCGTCGAGTTAAACTCAATACATGTTTATGTTTTAATAGACTCAGGATCTACTATTCATTTGTATGCTCAAATTTGATACAAAAATTGAAATTAAAGCCTGAACTTGTTAAACTGTTCTTGTAGTTTATAACCCGTTAGGGGGAATTTCGAACATTAACTTGATTTATAGAAATTATCTCTTGACTATTCGAAATGTTACCTTCTTCATCAATCTATATGTTTTCCATCTTGTGAGTTTGATTTAATACTAGGATTAGATTGGTTAAGTTAACACAAAGCTTGGGCAGACTTTCAAAATAAAAGAATGTATCTCTGAGGTTTAGGGAAAGAATCTATATCATAATTGATAAAAAGCCTACTCTCTTTTGCTTCTATGGTCTTAAAAGATTGAAATTGAATTTAGCTTTATTGGTACACCTGTTGTTTCTGAATTTGCCGATGTTTTCCCCGATGAACTTCCTGGCCTACCTCCAACTAGAGAAGTAGAGTTCAGGATTAAAGTCAAACCTAGAATAAATCCGATGTTCATTACACCATATCGAATGGTGCCACTTGAACTGAAAGATCTACAGAAAAACTACAAGAGCTTCAATACAAGGGCTTTTGTAATACCCCAAATATCATGTAAGCAACTTTATTGAAAAGATTTAAAATATGAGGATTTATTTGATTAAATGGTAAAAGATGAGGAAATAATTTGGAATAGTGTTTAGGCTAATTTGTGACAATAGAAAAATTAAGAGGGCACTTTGGTCTTTTAAGAGGGAAAATGAATTTAGAATATATCCCTTATTAGGGATTGTAAGGGAGGAAAAGAGGAAAATAAGCTCTTTCCATTCTTCTTCTTTTTCTTACGTGGGTAGTGCTCTTCTCTCCTAACATAAGGTAAACATCAAATAATTAGTTATTTCTTTAAATTTTGGGTTGCTATGGTAACATTAAGTGATATGTAAGCTTAAGGAAGGATTCAAAAATATTAAAACTAAGTGGTGGATGTTTTATGTGAGATTTAAGGAAATGGATTTTTGAATGATATATTAATATATGTATTTTTATTGAGTTTTATTAGTATATTTGACTTGTCAAAGAAGTAAATAAGAGATTAGAAGCATTGTATGAGTTTAAAAAACAAGTTAGAAAATATGGTGTGCTTCTTAGATTCAAGTGAGCTTGAGAGATTTTATATGTTTTAAAAAGCTAAATGATGGAAATTTAGTAGGGATAAGTAGAAATAAGTTTAATAGTATTGTTAGAGGTAAACATAAGGAAATTTGACCTAAATTGGGTAAGTTTCGGGCTGAAAATGTAAAATCTGGGTAAGAGTATTGGTACTGATAGAATAGTACCGATACTATAGGCTTAAAATTAGTAGAATCTGCTGAGTAATATCGATACCGATTCAAGTGGTATCGATACTATAAGGATGGTATCGATACCATTGTTAACATAATGCATAAATGGTATCGGTACCGTAATAGAGTATCAGTACTATAGTATAGTAGTATCGATACCATGGTAGGGGTATCGATACTGTTAAGCCAAAAAAGTGAAGATAAACTAAGATTGTTATAGAAAATATAATAATATGTAATATGGAGTAATGTTTAAGTATGATTGTTAGGAAATATACTAACAATTAATATTGTACATATCTTTGTTGGATGCTTGAGTAGATCGAAATCAAACTCCCGAGTCAAGCAAAACTAAAGGCAAAGGCAAAGTACCTGAGTAATCAACTTTGCGTTTTGGATACAATAATGAGGCAATCTAGGTGAGTACATTTAGTGTGTACATATATGTTACGGTAGTCATAGATGTCTGATTAATTGATATATGTATGGTGATTATATAATGGCACTGAGTGTGCATAAAGTTAAGAAATTCATAATTTGTTTATGAATTTCCGATGGGCACTTTGTGTGCAAAAAGTAAAGAAATTTATAATTTGTTTATTAATTTTCATATGGGCACTTTGTGTGCAAAAAGTTAAGAAATTCATAATTTGTTTATGAATTTTCGTATGGGGACTTCGGGTGCAAGAAGTTAAGAAATTCATAATTTGTTTATGAATTTTCGTATAAGAACTTTATATGCAAAAACTAAGAAATTATATGAATTTCTTTATTAGTATTGTGGGTGCAACTCACGTAAATTATAGTAAAATTGGGGGAATTATTGCATTGACATTATAGGTATAAACCATAGAGTGTATAATCATTTGAAAGAGTTAATTGATATTATGAATAATTATTATAGTAGAAATTGTTCTAACATAAAAGATGAATTGCCTAGCTATGCATTTGACAGAAAAATGTCAATTATGCAGTTAGATGAAAGGCTAAGTGCCTTTGAGGCCCAGTTGTGCATTTGAGAGAAAGGTGTCAATTATGCTAGTTCGATGAAAGGTTAAATGCCTTTGAGGCCTAGTTGTGTATTTGACAGAAAGGTGTCAATTATTCCAGTTAGATGAAAGGCTAAGTGCCTTTGAGGCCTAGCTGTGCATTTGACAGAAAAGTGTCAATTATGCCAGTTAGATGAAAGGCTAAGTGCCTTTGAGGCCTAGCTGTGCATTTGATAGAAAGGTGTCTATTATGCCAGTTAGATGAAAGGCTAAATGCCTTTGAGGCCTAGTTGTGCATTTGATAGAAAGGTGACAATTATGCCAGTTAGATGAAAGGCTAAATGCCTTTGAAGCCTAGCAGTGCATTTGACAGAAAGGTGTCAATTATGCCAGTTAAATGAAAGGTTTAATACCTTTGAGTAAAATATTAATGGCCTAGCTGTGCATTTGACAAAAAGGTGTCAATCATGTCAGTTAGATTAAAGGTTAAATGCTTTTGAGTAAAAGACTAGATATATAACAATGCATAACGTATGCCATAAATGAAATGTATAATAGCGTATAAAAGGGAATGAAAGGATCTCATAAATGAAATATATAATAGTGTATAAAAGGGCATGAAATGATGCCATAAATTAAATGTATAATAGCGTATAAATGGCTTGAAAGGATACCATAAATGAAATGTATAATAGTGTATAAAAGGCATGAAAAAAAAGCCATAAATGAAATGTACAATAGCGTATAAAAGGCATGAAAGGATGCAATAATTGAAATTCATATTGGTGCATTATAAGTACGAATGGATGCTCTTAATGAAAATAAAGAATAATGACTAAAGAGATAAATTGAAAAAGTAAAATATAAAGAAAGATAGGTATGCTAGGCATACTAAAAATAATTAAGATAATTGTGTATGGAATATGGTTTAACTGATGAGGATTATAGGAAACTTAAAGAATATACGATTTAATACAAACTAAATAAATATGACATACTTATGTATACATAAGGATTACTTTACAATATTATGTCTCAGTAAGTAAATACTTAACGTGTGTTGCTTCTATGCTTAGGTAAAAGAAGAGACAAATTAAATAAAGAGTGCAGCAGTAGCAACAAATATCATCAGTTAAGGTTGACTCATCAGTAACTATAAGACAATCTGGTTTGTTTTGGAAAAACATTTAGTTGGCATGTAATTGAAGTATGAAAAATACTATGAACTGTATTTAAGTATAACCTCTTATCATATTTCAATTAATGTTTTACTTTATAATAAAAATACTATGTTTTAAGAAATTTTGGAAACAAAATTTTACAGGTTTTTAAAAGAGGAAATATTTTAAAAGTGATGTGACATCTGTATTTCGTGTGTGGAAAGGCATATGGGTTATGGGTGTTACATTTATTGGTATCAGAGCTACAGGTTTAGTTGATTCTCGGCCGAAATCGAATGTATTTTAATGTAAAAAGGATTACATGGCATTAAGATTGTCAAAGTTACTGATATGGTGTCAATTAGAGGGTGATTGATGTCACTCCTTATTAACTTGAGTGTTATTCTTATGCATGTCCTAATATATGTCAGAAACTAGGGACAAAGGTAAGAAAGTAGATGATATTGAAAAGAAGGTCAAGATCAAAATCAACCCAAGAGAATTTGACATGATTTTAGTATCATTCCGTAAAAGAGTAGAAGCTGCTAGGGATTTTCCTTCAGATTTAACGATATGCATTTGAAGAATCTATTAAAAATTTGAATGGTTTACAAGAGAAGTTGAATCGGATTAGGATCCAGAGGAGATTTCTGAATCTGGTGATGATTCCGAGATTTGTTCAGGTAAGCTTAACTAATTGAGAAATATTTAAGCGAAATATTAAATTGTTTAAAGTGTTGTTAATTTGATTAAGAATGAAGAAGTAAGCGGCAAATACATTGAACGCTAAAAGCCTATAGAAAGATGAATTATTAGTGGATCAAATGATTATGAGTTTGTTTAAGAGTAAATTTGGTTACTAGTATAATTTTTGCATTAAGTGCTAGGAGTTATTGCTACAAAGTTGTCAAGTCTTCTTATTTAATGATGTAGATAATTAGACTTTCATAGTCGAGAGACAAAATGTTTCAATTCCTCGAGAATATTTTAAATGGATCTGAAAAGTTACACGGATTTTCTTAATAAGGAAATGAATGCTTTTAATAAAAAAATATTCTATTTAACTTAATCTCGAGTGAGATGATAGCAGTAAACCCTAGTGGGTCATGGTGCAATGATGTGTTGGACAGGTAGTAAACAATTGATAAAGATTCCAAGGGCTATGTTCTTGGTGAACCTGATGAAATTATCATTTGATGAGTTAAAATCATATTGAATATAAGTTTTTTGTCTCTAGAGACGATTATTTAAGAAAGATGTAGAGGTTATGAAATTATAGTTTTTAGTGAGAAAGTAAAATCATTGCTCAAGGTGATATCGATAATGATTATGAAGAAAATGATGTCAGAAAGATATATATATATATATATAGCTTTTATGGTTAATGTGATAGATACTCAAATAATTAAAGTAGAATTGTTTGATAATTTCACAAAAAATTGGGAATTTATAGATGTATTTTCAGGTAAATTTATTGAGATACCTCCATATCGAAAGGTGGAATTCATGGTTAATAGTTATTAAGGTATTGAATATGTTTCTATGATTTAGTATTAAATGACTTAAGTGAGTTAAGAGAATTAGAGACTCAATTATAAGAGTTGAATGATCAAAGTTTTATCAACTCGAGTATTTCATCTTGGGAAGTATGTGTGTTATTAGCGAAAAGAAAGATAAATCTATGTGGTTATACATAGATTTTGACAGTTAAATAAGATTCTTCAAGAAAAGAACTTGTTTGCCAAACTATTCAAATGCGAAACTTTGGTTAGCAGAGATGGTTTTTCTTAACCATGTTGTTTCGACATAAGGTATAACAGTAAATCTTAAGAAAAACTCATGTTGTAGTAAATTGGAAACTCCCAAAGAATGATCCTGAAGTTTGGATTTCTTTGGGGATTGCTATTTACTATCGAAGGTTAGTGAAAAACTTTTTGACATTAGCGTTGTTGCTAACCAAGTTTTAAGGAAAGGTATGTCTTTTTGTGTAACGAAAACATGTCAAGAGAGTTTGAAATACTAAAGAGGATTGTAATAGAAATACCAATGTTTATACAACTTGAGTTGGGTAAAGATTATATGGTTTTTACTAATGCATCTATCAACGATTTAGGAAGTGTTCTTATGTACAAAGGTAAGGTTGTGGTATATGCCTCAATAAATTTAAAGACTCGCAATAGGAATTATCTACACATGATTTAGAGTTGGCCGTAGCCGAGTACCTTAAAAGATTTGATGTTATTAATTGTATAGTGAGTGATGCTATAGTTGTGCTAATTACAAAAGTCTTATCCTGATCTAAAGAGAAAAGTAGTTGAGTAACAAGAAAGTGATAAAGTTTTTCTGAAAGTATCATTTTGGAAAGAAGTATTGCAATTTGGACTAAGTTCAAGAATTATTGAACCTTAATAGATTTTATCAGTTAACTTTTGTCTCCCGAAATGGACAATAGCTATAATGTTTTCATGTGTCATTGCTTATTAATGACCAGTCAAATACATTGCATGTTCTTACTTTGGGAAATGGAGATTCGATTAAATTTGAATTATGAAAAAGAACTGTTGAGTTAATCGATCGATGGAATAAGCCAAGAGGGGGGTGAATTGGCAATAAATATTTCGGTGGAAGCTTTTGCAGAAAATTGAAAATATTTGCACAGCGATTTAGAGTGGTTCGACTTTCTCAACCAAAGTCTACGTCCACTACCTTAGGTATCCACACTAAGGATTTTCCATAAATTCACTAATTTCTCTTTCTTTTGAGGACAAAGAGTAACCTTACAAATCCCTCAAGAATTATACCCCAAATTCTTGAGAACACTCTCTCCCAAAGAGAACAATACAAATTTTGCAAACTTACAAGAAAATCCTCACAAGGAAAGATGTTTGCACAATTCTAGAACAAAGAAAGAACACTCAAGAATAATACAATTGAGCACAATAAGTGTTCTTGAAAGCAAAAATGAATATTGAATGAAATTGACTTGAAAATACTCAAACTTGAGGTTTGATGCTTTCTCTTTGATTCTCTCTTGATTCTTGATAAAAATTGTTGATCAATGGCTCCTAAGCTTGTTTAAATACTCATTGGATTACTTTTGAATGTTGGGGATCATTAGTGGAGTCAATAGAGTCGTTATTGTGTGAAAATAATTAATAAAACAGCTTGGAGTGTTGGGGGTATCGGTACCCCTGCATAGGGTATTGGTACCCCTGCATAGGGTATCGATACCTTGCTATGTAAAATTCAAATATTTCGACCGTTATAAGATAGGGGTATCGGTACCTCCTGGGGGTATCGGTACCCTCCGAGAAATATGTTTTTTCTCAGAGCCAAATCTTACATGGGGGTATCGGTACCCTCTGGGCAATCTGGTTTTTCAGTTTAAGATTATTTAAGAAAATATTTTTGGCTCGATTAAAGGCTCAAAATACTTTGTAAAATTGTTTAAAAGATTAAAAAACACTTTTACACTTGAGTAAGGATTGAATTTGACATTTGAAAAACTTGGAGTAATATTTTGATATTCGAATAGTTTGATCGAATATATATTTGAAAATGATTAGAAAATATTGGAATCCAATAACATTTAATTTGTAATATTGAAACATCAAAATGTTTTCAACAATCTCCCCTTTTTGATATAACAAAACATTTTAGTAATTTTAAGATTTTCTAATTGAAAAACATTTTTGAAATCAAGTTTTGAAAAATTACTCCCCCTTACTCTTAACACTTCCCCCCTTTTTGTTAAATCAAAAAGATTCTAAGACGTTTTTAATCAAGGGTTTTGGAAGTTAAGTCAATTGATAGATTAATAAAGCGTAAGCTGCTAAGATCACAATCAAGAGAAATGTTAGCCATTAATTTCATAATTCAATATTCATAAACGAATGTGAAATGGCAAAATTGGTCATATATCTAAAATGATGTAAATAATACATAGAATTAAATATAAGCATTAAAAGTTAAACATTCAACATCCATAACAAATTCAAACATTCAATCCAAACACATCAAAATGTTTAACAATTCAAAGTTCTAAATCCGAACTTCTAAATCGAAAGTAGGCAAGGTCTACTCTATTGGAGGATCAGGAGGAGATAGATGTGTCCATATATTGGCTACATCTCATGTAAGCGCTCGAGTTTATAGTCTATAACATTGAATCGATTATCTATTGCTTCATGATTAGCCCGAATCTCTTGTTGATTCTCCAATTGTTGAGTCCACATAGCAGATAAATGGGACTCCATGGATGTAAACCGTGAATCCATTGATGCATACCGAAAGTTGAATATCTCCATAAAAGATCAAAAATATGGAGGCATTTGATCCTCTTGTTGTGCTTGTTCCTCGTGTTGCTCCGGCTCATCGTCGGGAACTTCGTCAATGTCTTACATCAGCTGTTAAAGTTCGGGATCATCGTCTGCTCCCGATGCCGGTGGAGCTCTTGAAGAACTAGCTCCCGGTGTATGCTCAGCAGATCGAACCCATTGCCCGGTTTGCTTATCCTTTATCCATCCCAATTTTGTTAAGGAAATGAGGTTAATTTGATTTTTGAGAGGGATTGCAACATCAAGGCTTACCCTAAGCTCAGTTTTGGCAAATAGATTACTTAGAATACAACTGTAAACTAGAGATGAACAGAGTTTCTTATTAGGAGCAAGGTTTACGGTTTCAATAATTTCAACAAATATAATCTGATGTAGGTTTATTTTATTATTGTTTTGGATACAATGTATCCACCAAAGATCTAGGGCTATAAGAGTGGAGTATTTTCCTCCGGATGGTCGAAACTACCAAGAGATCATCAGATGAAGAAAACGATCATGGAGATCTAATACACTCGCACTATCCTTTATTTTATAAGGAGTACCTACCGTTTGTTTTTCATTGTCTAAGCCGACATTATCTAATCCAAATGCACTAGCTATGTATTCCGGGTCAATATAGATGAATTTTCCTAGAAGGTAGGATCTAATTCCTATGGTTCCGGTTTTATCCCGGTTTTGGACACAAATGACATTGGAATAGAAGATTCGAACAAGTTGATGATAAACTATTGGTTCGAGTTCAAAAAGTTTATCAAATTTCCACTCTCGTAGGATAGGAAGATATCTAAAATCTATTTCTAACATAGCTTGAAGAGATGGGATTCGTTCCTCCCTGATTTTGTATGACTCAAAATATTGAGAATATCTTAAGAAGAGATTTTGTCTACAACTAGGTTCATTGGAGCACGAATCACGAATAGTCATATTAGGATCATCAGGATTAGGAAATTGTTGGATAGGAGGTGGATTTATAGGTGGGTTTGGCTATTGGTTTGAACGACTAGAGGATGTTCTAGGGCGTTTTTGAGACATGACTTAGGAAATCGGAATAGAAAAGATTAACCTGTAATTTTAAAACACATGTATGTAATAATATCAATCCCAAAACTCAAATGAGTCCTCATTATTTCAAGGTTCTCTAAAATAATCCTAATGGGCAATTTTTGAAAAACGAGTTTTAAAACAAGGTTTGAAAAATCAATATATGTATAATTTATCATTAAACAACATAATTAAATCAAAAACTACAATTTTTTTAATTTCGAAAATCTTAAAAAAATCTTAAAAAAATCTAATGTTTCTCTCATCAGAATAAAGTTTTGAAAGAAAAAAAAGTCGTAATAGATTGAAGCAACAAAGATAAATGCCAAAAATAAATAAAAAAGTACCTTGAAACCAATAGTTTTCTTTTATTGTTTTTATCCTTATATTACAATGGCGTAATCTCTTTTCTCTATTTTTCTCTCCCTTTCTTCTCCCCAAAACAAAACTTTTCCCTTTCTCAAAAATATGTGCTGTCCTTTACATAAAATTAGTGTCTATTTATAGGCTTCCGACAAACTTAAAAAAGAAAATTCTAGCATCTTTTCATTAATGTTAGATATACTAATGCAAAGAAAAATTAGAATAATAAAAAGATCATAAATTACTCTAAATACATTATAGAAAGTATACAACTGAATTTAATTACAAATAATTAATAAAATTATTAAAAATTTGTAACAAATTAAAATTCACGTATTGGACCCGTATCTAATTTTATGCATGTGTTGTCTTTGTTAAAATATGCATATCTTGATTTCTCAATGTCCAATTGAGGTGTTTCAAAATGCGTTGAAAATCTACCTAATAGTTTATCATATATCAAGAAGACATCGTGCCTTGAAAATGCACGAATCTCGCTTGAAAATTTATTGTAAGTCGGTTGTTTCATGCTTCAAAATTAGGTTAAATAAAAATATTTGAGTCTTGAAAAAATAAATCGGATGAAAATCAGATACTACAATAAACCCTAAACCCTAAAGAAAATTTTAAATAAATTTAAATAATTTATTTATTTAAATCTAATGGCTATAAATTGTTGCACAACTTAGGCTTACACTTTTAGGTTCTTATATCATACCTCAAATTGACATTTGATGCCTAAAAATTTTTTCGTTAAAATAGGTGACAACCTTTTCTCCGTTACAGTTTTAGGTGTCCTTCCATATATTTTTTTTAAAAAATAATATTAAAAATATTATTTAAAAAAGAAAATTTTCAAAAAAAAAAACTCACCCACTACGTGGTCCCTCTCTCTCTCTCATCTCCCACCTCCGACGATGACGAAGAGTCACCACCGGTTAGGTTTTGTTCAAAGCAAGGTGAGGAACTCAATGGTGGTGGTCGTGTAACTTACAACCATATGTAGTCGTTGGAATCGTCGGAAAATAATGAATAAAAACTTCAAAAACTAACAACCCTTCGATGTGCTTTTCACGATGATCGATTCAATTTCACGGTGGGTGGTAGATTGAATTTTGATAACAGTGACGAGACAATTATGATGGTGTCAACAGTGACGATCACGGACCGACGGTGGTCGATCGACTGTGCAATTTTGGGTTTTTTTTTGTTTTTTAATTATAATATTAAATTTTTTAAAATTCATTTTTTGAAATTTTTATATCCATTACATGTGTGAGATAACAATCAAATTTAACAGTTTTTACAGTCCAGAGACCTAAAAGTAACGTTGGAAATGTTAGACACCTACTTTTAACAAAATATTCTTTAAGCACCAAAAATCAACTTAGGATATCATTTAGATACCTAAAAGTATATTAAACCTAAAACTTATTATAATTTTACATAGAGTAAGGGATGATAAACCTCTCTCGCTCTCTATATATATATTGCAGTACATCTTTTATTTGGTTACTGCAATTATTTCATGCTTTCGAATGATTGCCGACATTTGTGAAAGTTGTATATTAAATTATTTGATATTTCATTCAATGCGGCATCTATTAAAAGAAATCCGATTTGTACATTATATGCTTTTGACCATGAAATACATTTCGCTTGGATGGTCGACAGGAGTGATCCCATTTAGAAGTATCCAATTAGCTAAGTCAGAATAATTAATCTTTTAAAATCTAGTATATTTACTTCACAAACATTGTTCATTTAAAAGGATTTTTTCACTTCTCTATAATTATCTCATGGGTTTTTTTAACCTAAATTTTTCTCTCAATATTCTTGTATCGTTTTCTTCTCTTCCTTTGTTATTTTAATCAACGACGACATCAATTTTAATATTGATTTCCGATTGTTGGTGATTATTATTTTTCTTTTCCTTTTTCATATTATGCCTTTGTTTTTTTTTTCAGTTTTTTCAATTTTAAATAAGAATATATGTCTTTGTGACACGTTTTTCTTTGCTCTTGTGGCACGCTTTTGTTTTACTCTTGTGGCACATTCCTTATGGTTTTTGGTAAGTTTTCCGCATACTTCTGCGGTCGTGTTAGTGCTTCTAAAAAGATCCTCACGACATTTGTTTTCTGATTGCCTTGTCGGTGGACATGTATTGTCATATCTCCTCTTTTGTAAATGGTCGTTTGCTTATATAATCAGAATTGTGTAGCGAAGCAGTCTGCCAAATTGTTTGGCTTGCTCACCACTCCTTTATCACATCGTAAAGTGTCTCGTTCACCAAAGAAAAAGAGTTTTAAGAAGGTTATTGGATTGTTTTGATTCGTATATTTAGGTTTAATATTTTTATTTTATGTTTGAGATTTTCGTGACTATTGTCTCCAATTTTTTCTTGGGATGCGTTGTAGTTTTGATTCCTCCATTTTTATTAATGAAATTCAATAACTATTGTTCAAAAAAAAATCTAGTATATTTTAGTCCGGATTGATCTTTGTCTAAGTTAATTAAAGATTTTTTGGATTTAAATTATTTTGGATTTCATCTGTCACGGAATTATATAAAGTTTTAGGGAACAACTGTCCCTAAAATTTTATTATTAAAATATATATGGGAAAAATACATATTTAGACCTTTATGTTTTGATTTATTTTGATCTTGTCTCTTTCCATTTTATTGTAAATAATAGTTTGATCCCTCGACTAGAATCTTGATTCCATTCCTAGAATTCATGTTATATGATTTGGTTGATTATGAAATTTTAAAAAAGAAATTAGGTTCTAGTTACTCCAAATTGAAATTATTACTTTTTTATTATAAAATAAAATTGATGGATTAATTTTTTTAGTCAGAATCTGATTTAATGGTATTCCTAAAAAATATGCAGTTTGATTGGCATTAAACAGAGCACAAGCGGTTCAGAAAATGAACATCTACAATGGTAGGGCTACTTCTACGCATCTATATATATGAATATATATAATTATAAAGACCAAGAATCCAATTGAAAACGGACTTTACCTCACCAGAAATGACCCAGCATCCACCATAAGTACCAACAAAGAATCTGAAACACTTTCCTTTTAATTAATCATATTGTTGATGCTTAATTAAATTGGTTGGACCGATAATGTATTCAAAATTCATGTTTGTATGTAGTGGACCACTCTGGAAAGCAACCCAGCTGCTAAAGTATATATAAGCTATGCATATTGGTTACTTGAAAAGATTCAACTAATTGTAACCCAAAAAAAATAAAGATTCAACTAATTGAATGCAAATTAGTAATCGGACGGCCCAGATGGCTTCACCCTCCTCATGTTTAGGCCTATAAAAGGAACCCCAATCATCCTTTGAGTCCTCAACTTGGTCACTTTGTATATACCTGCAAGAAAAGAAAACGGGGCTCTCTCTCAACTCCAAAGCTGACAGGAAGTGATGGGGGTAGGTACGGCTGCAAGTTCATGAGTACCCGTGGGTTAGTAGCTGAGGGTTTGCATGAACTTGGAGCACGTGCTTACGTTGATCCTTTTTGGCGTTGGAGTGAAGGGAGCTCCGTTTTCTTTTCCTTTGCTCTGTATTGTGTTTTGATTTTGCATCCTCAATTTGTTTCATCGCATGAAGGAAAGAACTGTTAGTTTCTTAATTTATGATCTTCACACTTATTCTAAATGAAGGGGCTCGTGCATTTTATTTCTCTATTTTAGTTCATTGTAGTGTATAGGTTTAACTTGTGTTGTTCCGAGTGATAGGTAGGACAGACAGGTCACGAGTTACTCAAGATCGACTCAGTTAAAGTTCGACTAGTACTTGAATTGAATAGACTTGACTCAAGTTTGAATTCGACTCGAATTTTTAATGAGCAGAATCGATATACTTTATACTCGACTTGAAAAACTTATGAGCAACTCGAAAAAAATAATATATTAAAATTTTAGATTTTTTAATATAATATAATGCTTGTTATGTACTTAAGGTTAAGATTCGAGTTCGAGTCGAGCTTTAATTTTTTATTTTGAATGGAGCTCGAAAGTTTTAAGCTCGCGGGCTTTCGAATCAAATTTTAATTTTTTTTAAGTTCAAATTGAGCTTGACAATTCAACGGTTACTTCCCTAGCGGTGAAGAATTTTATATTTACGAGTTTCTGAGTCAAATCAAACTTAAAGTTAAAATTTTCGAGTCAAGTCGAATTGAATTCAACAATAATTGAACTCGACTTGGCTTGTTGTTTATTGCGCTAGCGGTAGCGAATTCTATGCATCTATAATGATTTGTTAAGTTCAAATTTTATGGATAGAAAATACAATACAAAAAGAATAGTAATGATTTGAACTACAAATATAATAAAATTTCAAACTCCAAAAATCTCAATGATAATATAAAATGAATTAGTCACTATTTACCCAAGTCCAATTTTTTTTAAGAATAGTAGATGTGTTTAGAGATGACAATTTAACTCGAATTTGATGGATTTCTATTCGACTCAATTAAATAAGGTTCGATTTTCTATAAAAAAAATTGTTTTCGAATCAGATCAGGTCGAATTTTTAAGGGGTGAGGTCGGGTCAGGTCGATTGAAAGATGAAAAACTTCGACTAGACCCAAGGATAATAATATAATTTCATTAAAATTTATTATTTTTAAATTAAGTCATTAGTTTATATCAGGTCGGGTTGGATCAGATTTATACTATAAAAATTTTGGTCGGATCTGAGTTGGGTGAAGGATATATATTTTTCTGGTCAAGTTGGATCAAATAGAGGATATATAATTATGGTCAGATCAGATTCGAGTGGAGGGTGCAAATTATTTTTTAGGTCAAGTTAACAAAAAAATCCGACCCATTGCTCCTGTGTGGCCCAAAAAACAATCATTGGCAATAAAAAATGCGAGCTATAAGAACAACGAAAAATTCCTATAAAAGGATTCTATCTTGTTAAAAAAAATATTAGAGGTTGTCATTGACCAAAAACATGTAGAAGTTCTTCACGAGAAGCGTCAAAGGATCAGTAGTCGACAGAGTCTCAATGGAGAAGGCTTTTCTCCTCTGACGAAGAGTGGTTCTGGTCATCAAAGAAACATTATTAGTTGTCAACATAATAATTACCGCTAAATCGAATTTATTAAATACATTTTAATGTATCCGGTACTGCCGTATATTAACCGTATATTAACCCGCCTTTCCTGAGACAATCCCTGAAGATAGAGCTCGGATAAATGAACATGTTCGGGTGCTCCATCGTCATGCACGAGTGTATCACTTGAAATCGCGACAAATGTAGGTGAAGGTGTATGCTTGTCGTGAGTTTGGTGAGAGGAGGAGGCATGGTCGGCAGCCGGTTGTGGTGGCGCATCATTTAGAAATTCTCTAGTGAAGTAATCTAAAAAACCAAAAATCGGATGCCACATTAGTAATGGTACAATATCAACAGATTTAGAATTTACCTCGGGTTGGTCGGGCATGGCAGCGGCAGTGGGAACCAAGTGAGAAATCGACGGCACAGTGTGGAAGGTTTGTGTCACCAACAAGGAGGGACAGTTTTGCTACGGTCTGGATGGACCGACAGAACCGTACGTTGCCACCATGTAATCTATCAAGGAGTAAGCAGCGGGACGTAGATGCGGATAGGGTCGGAACATGGACCGACTCAGAAGTGGGAGAACGTGTGCACGGTTATTATGCACGACGCCCACAACGTCAAACAACGGGAGCAGGGATGTTCGCGTGTGTAGGCAACTACTGCGGCAGTGATTCCAAGCTGCTCGGCACGTTAACGACAGGCGGGGCAGCAAAGCGGCAATGACCTCCACTGAGAGTGACCGACAGTTGAGCGAGGTTATTGGATTGGTTACTTATTCTCATAATTTTTGAAAATTGAGAGAGCTACGAAAAGAGAATAGAGCAGCGGCTTGGTGGAGCGCTTGGCAAGGGAGAGGTGATCGAAGTAATGCAGCTGCGTAAGGAATAATGGTGGTGTTATGTGAATTATGAAGGGAGAGGGAGAGTCGAACGGTTAGTGAAATAATAAAGAGAATGGGGTGTTCGGTTATGGCACATGATTAATAAAGTGAAGAGTTATGATATAGAGAGAAGAGCGACCAAAATTTGGAAAGGGATAGAGTACAAAAAGGGTTTAAACTTCAAAGGGTAAATTGTAAGTGGTTAGGGTCGACGACTGTATAAAACAAATGTGGGAAATGGGAAAATTGTGGTATTGGGTGGCAGAGAACAAATTAGGTTTTGGGTTTTATGCTAATGTGTGCGTAGGCCTAGGGAAAGGTGCTAACGTGCATCCACTTAAATGAAACGGTGCACACGACATTTGGGAACAAATTTCCTTGCTGATGCCCGATATTTCCCTGCTACTGTGCGCATATTGTTGCTCCAAAATTTGGCAATTTCAAGCTTTTTTCAACCAGTTTTCAACTTCCTATTAAATCCGACTTTAATTAGGAATGATGGGTACCTAAAAAAATAAAAAACATGTAAAATATCGAATGAAATTAAATAAAAATGAAAAAATTGAAATCAACTAAAAATGAATTAAATTAAATATGGGTTGCCTCCAATAAAGCGTTATTTTATCATCGTTAACTCGACGACCTGTTTTCAGATAACATGTTATTCTAATTTAATTTCCTCGACTAATCCGACTGGAGCGTTATCATAATACAACTTTAATCTTTGGCCATTTACTTGAAATTAAGCCCTAAAATCATCTTCAATCTTAACCGCACCATGTGGAAATATTTGAACCACTGTGAATTGTCTGAACCACTGTGAATGGTCTGAGCCACTTCGATCTCAGCTTACCTACAAAAAGTTTAAGTTTAGAATTGAACAATAAAACTTTTTAACAAACAACAAATGATTTAAAAGAAATCATGCGACCATGGAATTCTTTCGGTTTTTCTTTAAATATACAGGCGATGTCATAAGCATTTCATTAGATCTCCTCCATGTTTACAGAAAATCAAGCTCAACCGACTTTCGCGCTTCGCCAATAGCTTCCGTTTTCATGTTTCACTATTTAATCGCCCAATAAGCTCGATGTTCTAGCTCAACTGACAAATGACACAGTTTACCGAAAATAAGGCAGTATGGAGACATTCTGATCGGACCTTTATAAGTAGTCTAGTATGCCCAAAGTGCATCCGGTAGCTTAGTAATCCACTCCTTCCGATCCAGTTTGACAATTTTTTTTCAAGAATCACCTTGATTTCACGATTCGAAACTTTCTCTTGCCCATTTGTTTGTGGATGGTAGGCAGTGACAATTCTTTGGGTTACTTCATACTTCTTCATTAGTGGCTCGACTATCCGGTTGATGAAATGGGTTCCTCGATCGCTTGAATTTGCTCGTGATGTGCCTAACCTAGAAGACATAAAATTTTTCAAAGTGTTAACAGTCGTTCTGGCATCATTAGTCTGGATAGCCTTAGCTTATACCCAATTAGAAACATAATTAACAACTAATATAATGTAATTATTTCCAAATGACGAAATAAAGGAACCCATATAGTCAATTCTCCACACATAAAAAATTCACATATGTGAATCGGATTTTGAGGCCTATCGTTTCTTCGACTTCAATTCCATGCACGTCGACACCTTACAAGTTTTATAAAATAAGAAAGCATCACGAAAAATCGTAGGCAAAAAAAAACCACATTCTAATATTTTATGAGCGGTACGCTTCTTTCCAAAATGACCGCCACACAGTAATATGAATGAAAAAAGTGTAGGATTGAACTTACCTCTTTTTTTACTGTACATCGTTATATTACCTGATTAGAGCAATGCTTCCAAAGGTAAGGGTTGTCCCAAATGTAGAATCGGGATTCAATTCTAATTTGATTAATTTATGTTCTCGATAAATCAAATGGTAATTTACTTGTAGCCAAATAGTTTACCATATCAGCGAACCATGTAGTAACTACCTGGGGCAAGATCAAGTTTTCTTCAAGAAACTCTTCTTGAATCGGCGGGTAAAATATGGAGAGGGGAATATGACTCAAATGATCAGCTACTATGCTCTCACATCCCTTCCTATCCTTAATTCCCAAATTGAACTGCTAGAGAAGTAGAATCCATAGGATAAGTCTCGCCTTTGCTTCCTTCTTGCTCATCAAGTACCTTAATGATGCATGATCAGAATAAACCACAATTTTAGTTCCCAACAAATACGATCTAAATTTTTCTAAAGCAAAGATAATTGAAAATAATTCTTTTTCCGTGGTGGAGTAATTTCTCTGTGTTGGGTTTACGGTACGAGACACATAAGTTATGAAATACGACACTTTTTTGATATTTTATTCGATAAATGCGCCTGCGCTTGTATCCGATACGCCACACATAAGCTTAAAGGGGTAGTTCCAATTTAGTGGTTGAATGATAGGAGTCAAAATAAGCTTCTCTTTAAAATGTCGAACGACTTTTTACACTCTATACTAAATTCAAAGACAACATCTTTTTGTAGCAAACTACATAAAGGTTGCGCTATCTTCGAAAAATCCTTGATAAACATGCGTTAGAGTCTTACATGACCAAGAAAAGAATGTATTTCCCTTATCATTTTGGGGTAAGGGAGTGATAGCATCTGTTTTGGGTTTATCAACCGTAGTACCATTAGAAGAAACTATATGGCCTAGAATCAACCCCTTATCAACCATAAAATTAAATTTCTCATAATTTAAAATGATGTTTAATTCTAGGCATCATTTTAATATGTTAGTTAAATTAATAAGACACTCGTTAAAAGAATTACCGTATATGATGAAGTCATTAATGAAGACTTCGATATCTTTCTTAATATAGTCGAAAAGATGTTCAGTATGCATCTCTAGAATATGGCAAGTGCGTTGAAAATTCCAAAAGGCATCCGTCGGTAGGCAAATGTTCCAAATGGACAAGTAAAAGTCTTCATTTCCTGATCTTCTGGCGCTATTATGATCTAGAAGAAACCTAGAAATCCTTCAAGACAATAGTATTGAGTTTTACCAACTAACCTTTCTATTATTTGATCTATAAATGGAAGAGGAAATGATCGTTTTGAGTTAGGGTGTTCAACTTACTGTTATCAATGCATACTCACTATCAATTTTGTACTCTTGTCAGAACTAACTCACCTTCCAAGTTTAAAATTATCGTAACTCCGATTTTCTTTGGGACCACATGTATCGGAGTTACGTA
Source organism: Hibiscus syriacus (assembly GCF_006381635.1). Classification (NCBI taxonomy): domain Eukaryota; kingdom Viridiplantae; phylum Streptophyta; class Magnoliopsida; order Malvales; family Malvaceae; genus Hibiscus; species Hibiscus syriacus. The sequence goes on along the minus strand of NW_024063392.1, from coordinate 7,011,313 downwards.
ATTACTATCTAAAATTAGGTAAATCATATATGTATCAAGAAGCTTCTAGATTTCCTTTTTTACCACTTCCATCGCCAGTTGATTTAACTGGCGTTGTCCTTCTCGTGATGATTATGCTCCTTTTTCGGTTTTGATCTTGTGCATACAAGTTGTAACACCCATTTTCTGTATATGTTCTGTACACAAGTCACAGATGTCACATGACTTTTAAAACATTTCTACTTTTGAAACCAGTAAAATTTTGTTTCTATATATAAAATATTTTAAATATTACAATAATTATAAGTCAAATACTTTCCAGAGCATTTATCATAAGTCTATTACATGTCGTCTAATCATATCAAAAGTAGACATAGTTGTCATACAATTACTAATGATGCAACTTTTGATTGACGATGTCAACTGCCCTCCTTACTCCACTCGTACTAATACCTACGTATGAAAACAACAAACACTAAGTGTTCACTTAGTGAGGCATAATAATAAGAATGAGGTGTAACCAAAACATAAGCATATCATAAAATATCAAAATACAAATTTAAATCGTATAAATCATAGTAGTAGTTAATACTGGCTTGGTAAACCAAGTTTCTTTCACATAACCTACGAATCAATGTTTAATATACCCAACATACTTATCAATTAGTATTTTTCCCAAATTATCCTTTTATTTTCCCAATGTATGTTGAATGAGAATGTATAGTACATGAGTTGCACCTAAGTATTGATACAGTAATTCACAAACTCATTATAAATTTTGTGGGTTGTATATATAATGTCGATATGGTAATTCACAAACTTATTATGAATTATGTGGGTTGCACACATAGTGTCGATAGTACTCATAGTACTGATACAAAAATGTAACATATGCATTAAACAAAATGCACATATGACTCTCAATGTACATACAATAGGCTTTTAAGATCAAATTCACTGATTAAACATTTATTTTGAAACATCAATAGTTGTTAAACAATATAAAAGTTCATCCATGTATTTTAGAGTAGTTCATACTCTAAAATTATTTGTAAAATTCATTTTTCATAAACTTTATGGAAATATGTCAAAATACAATAAAAATGCTTTTATAAAAACTTTCGAGGTTGACTTATCGAAAGTCATCCTCATAACATATAAGTACATAATAAATGCACTCACCTGGATTGCCTCACTATATGCCCTAAGGTATTCCGACTATTCTTCGACTTTATCTTTGCCTTTCTGTTTGCTTGACTCAGAAGTTTGATTACGATCTATAAAATCATTCATAATCACACATACAAATATGATTTTAGTATACTTACTAACATTTATCCAAAGTAATAATAGTAAAAAATACTATAAATTTCAAATTCTATTAAAATTCATTCTAACTTACATTTCAGAATGGATAGTATCGATATTTCTCTTCTATGGTAACGATACCCACTTCAGTATCGATACCATTCTAGCATTCTAGAATTTCATTTTTGATTACGGTATCGATACCTTCCTCTTGGTATCGATACCTACGCCTCAATATCGACAATTCTTTAAATCGGTATCGATATTGTTCATCCAAACCTCAAATTTAACCTTGTAGTATCGATACTGTTCTTTCAGCCGATACTCTTACGCATATTTTACCTCTTTTTCTTCGAATTTTACAAAATTTTCACCTAAATCTCTTACTCTTATCTCCAACCATACCATTAAAGTCATTATCACTTATTTAAACTAACTTACATCCATAAATCTCCTTATAAGATCCAAAATCTCCAAAGAACACTAAAAACTAAGAATCACACCAAAATATCAAACATGTTATTAAATACTTCTAAGGCTCCAAATCTCTTATTTACTTCTTTGACAAGTCAAATATGCCTTTAAACTCCAATAACTGACCATATTTAATCAAATCACTTAAAAAACTCATTTTATTAAATCACTAATAAATCAATAATATCTTGGTTTTAATCATCGTTAAACTTTCCTTAAGCCTCCATATCACTTAAGGCTTCAAAACCAACCCATAAACGAAAGGAAACCCCAACTTGAAGAAATCTTACCTTTTCTATGGAGGGCACGGGGGTGAAAAAAAGAAGAAGAGAACCAAGTTATCAGGTTATCCTAATTCCCCTTTTTCAACCCTTAATAAATATCCCAAATAAAATGAATATTAAATTCATTTTCTTTTAAAATACCATAATGACCTTCCATTATTCCATTCTTACTAATAAGTCTTAAACACAATTTCCTAAATAAATCCATGTACTTTTCAATTTATTCAAATTAACCCACCAAATTTTAAATCTTTTCTCTATAGTCACTGACCCTATGTTTGGGGTATTACACAAGTTGCTGGACTAAGTATCTTAATGTCGGCAATAATCCATTCTATGGTTTCTTTGTGCATGCGTAAAACTGTAACAAGATCTTGTTCCTCTTCTTTCGTCAACTTATTTGAAACTATTACCTGTAAAGTGTCGTTTTCTCCTAAAATACATACTTCAAGTGATCTAGTAATTGCTTCAATTCAATTTAAGGAGCCTACAAAATAGAAGGTAAAATTTTATAATTAGAAGGGAAAGTAATTATATCCGAATAAATAGAAAAAATCTTTGAACTCCATGACTTCCCAGTCAAACTCGTCCAATTCCTTGCATGGATCATTGAAAAACTTAGTCTCTATAAATTCACCAACTGTAGGATCAATAACATCAACAAAATTTATTCTTTTAACATTATCAAAATACTACTTTTCTTTATAAACATTAAATTTAACAACCTCACCATCAAATTCCATCGTAAGAAATTCACTTCTTATGTCGATCTTTGTATTTGTCATACTAACGAAAGGTCACCGAAGAAGAATTTTGAAACAACTATTTTCTGATCATTTTCCATGTCAATAACATAGAAATCCTCCAAAAAGATGAGTTCATTTACCGTTACTAAGACATTTTCCATAACTCATTTGGGATAAATAAATGAGTGATCTACAGAGAATTGTAACTCTAGTGCCTTTTAATGGCTCATCAGATAGTAATTTATAAACGAAAGAAGGCATAACATTTATATATGCTCCCAAAACACACATTGCATGTTTTATGCCAATTTTACCTATTTTACATTGGATAGCGAATATACGTTGGTCCTTCAATTTTAGTGGAAGCCTTCGCTAAAAAACTACGAAAACATGCTCTCATAAACTGACTTTTTTGTGTCTAGTAAGTCTTCTTTTTGTAGTGCAAAGTTTTTTAAGGAATCAGACATACTTCATAATATTTTGGATTACGTCAAGAAGTGGAATGTTGATTTCTACCTTTTGGAAAACATCCCAGATCTATTTCCTCGACTTGTTTGTCTTTTTTTATGAATCTTGAGGGGGAAAAAGATAGAACATCATAAGGAGATGGTGTCAAATCAAATTGTAAATCTTTTTTCTTTTTTCTCTAGGATTATACGTCATTATCACTTATCCTATGGGAGTCTGCGCCTAACTCCTCTGGGATTGGTTGTTCGACAATTATTCCACTTTGGATGGTGATAACTTTTATATTTTCCCGTAGATTTGTCTTGGTTTTAGATGAAAGTTTACCTTGTGATTGTAATCACCCCATAGCGTGAGCCAATTGACTAATTTGCTTATCTATCTGTTGAAAATATGACTCAGTTGGATTTTAGAACTTCTCTTGGGATAGTGTCAATTTCTCTATAACCGAATTGAGTGATGATTTTTACGGATGATAAGGTTGCTGTGGAGGTGGTCTCAATTGATAGCCTAAATTAGGCCTCAGGTTTTTTGTATAACTAAAGTTCGGATGATCTCTTCACCCCGGGTTGTATGTATTGGCATGAGGGTTTTAAGGCCTTTGGGGAGGTCGTAGAAAATTTTCCACAACGTTAACATGTCTGCTTATTTCTTCTTGTAGCATCGAGCAGTAGTCCATTAGATGATCCAACATTGTCCATATCCCGTATACTCTTTCTAGTCCAATCTTACATGTAACAAGGGCATTAACTATGTTAGTTAATTTGTTGATTTTATTTTCAAGGGAAATGGTACTTACCTCATGAACCACCCATCGAATGCGTTCACTTGTAGAGCCAAACTATTGAGAGTTGGTTGTCATTGTTAAAATTAATTTTATTGCTACATTTGGGGTCATATTGATGAAAGCTCTTCCGCTAGCAGCGTTGCTCTTTTTCATCTCCATGAGAAGTAGTTCTTCGTAGAAATAGTGGAGAAGCATTTGTTCAATTAATCAGTGTTTTGGATAACTTGTAAAAAGTTTTTTGAATCGCTCCCAATAGTCGTAATGTGATTCTCTATCATTTTTGTTTAATTACCAACATATTTCTTCTTAATTTTCTTGCCTTTGCTGTTGGGAAAAACTTGTCAAGAAAAATACGAATTTAAATCAATCCATGTATTCATTCAATTCGGAGGTAAATAAAATAACTATTCTTTTTCTAAGCCAGATAAAGAAAACGAAAAAGCTCGTAATTTAATTTGTTATTCGAACACTACCTGTGGTTTCATACTAGAACAAACCATATGGAACTCTGTGATATGTTTATACAGATTCTCACTGGGAAGTCTGTGGAAGGTATGAAGAAGATGAATCAGCCCTGGTTTTAGTTGAAACAATTTTTTTCCTTGAGGAAAAGTGATGCAGAGAGGTTGTTGAACTGCAGAGGTCATGGCCAACTTGGGAATGGTTTGATCAGCCATTGGTTTTTGCATTTGTACACCAGCTTCAACTTTGGATAGTATAGAGTGCGATTCAGCATGTGATGATACTTCAATTGAATGCGTCGATTCTTCTTGTGTGGCGTCAATGTCGGTTGATCCTTCGAGATTTAACTGTTCTTTTTGTTGTCTTCTTTTCTCTCGAAGCATTTTTCTGTGGATTCGTCTAGCTCGTGCTTCAATTTCTGGATCAAATTCTTCTGATGTGCCCGGGTTTTACCTGGTTATAAATAAAAAATATCAGTAACTTTTACCAAAGTCCCATTCAACGGCGCCAATTTGACACACGTCATTTTAATGTCAAATAATATCCTTAAACTCAAAAATAGAAAATAGAAAATAGTATACAGAGAGTAAGGGTCGACCCACAGGGACTAAGGAAGATATTGATGTAGATTGTTTCTTATCTTTGATCTAGGCGTTAATTTGCAAATAAAGTAAAAGCGGTGGTTTGTTTAGAAATTGAATAAGTAAATAGAGATTTAAAGAAATATAAAGAATTAAAGAAAGTAAATTAAAATTCAAGATGATTAAAAATAGTCTCAGGCTTCCGCTTTGCCTCAAATTCCAACTGATCATTGAATAGGATTTTACTCCAGTTAAATGTCAGTTTGAGTCCGCAAGGTTAAATCCTTGTAGCTCACTTTTCTCTTTGGCGGTTGATTTTCTCAAATCTATTTTAGAAATCTCAATCCCTATTCGGATTAATTGCGACTATCGTTATCAACTCAAAACAATTTAAAGGCGCTTGAAAAAGCCCAACTCGAATTATTTTTTTCTATGAAAGTCAAACTTGAACCCAATTTCCCCTTAGCGTGCTATCGCTAAGTGTGTTCAAGGGAATTTTAATAAATAATTTTATAATCCCAACGATAAACCATAACAACATCCAAGCCAAAATCTATTTTTGAAATGAAAGCATTTTGATTTTAAGAAAGAACATCCGCCAATCTAGTTTCTAAAAAATTGAAAAATTTAACTCGAACGGTATGAGGAGCTTTTCAATTCTCATGTTAGGAATTGAGGCATCGCTTCAGCCTTTGGTTATGAAAAACTTAGCTAAGCATGATAGAAATCATACTTAGTGTCAACACCATTTAAAAAAACCATTATAAGTAAAAGCCATTGAACACCTAAAAATTGGGTAGTTTTAATAAAACATTTTTATTTTATCAAAAATATTGAATTTTGTCTGCAAAACCCAGAAATCAGGCACAGGAGTAAGTTACGGGTGGGGAAGGGTTAGCACCACCACAGCGCCTAAAAATTGGTACATAATCGATTACCCTATATTTAAAAGTTGATAATTTTGAATCCGATGTTTTATTTATTGTCAAATTCATCATGGATGCAAATATTGAAAAAGTTGTCATTTTACGGAGACCAATAATGACACCTTCGGGCGTGTTATGCGAAAACTTCATTATGAACCCCAATAAACAGACATTACCTTAGTGGTTAAGAAAATATGATATAAGGTTTTGAGAAGGATGTTAATCTCCTTCAAGAATTACCAATGGCACCCCTGAGCATAAGCGGAGGATACACTATTAATTCCTTGGTAAATGAACATTGCCTTGTAATTTTAAAAGTCATAATGCAATCATACAATTATTTTAAGAACCTAATTATACTAGGCTCTAATATTAACCCTAATTTGTTTTAACCAATTATTTAGGCAAATAATCGAGATGGCCCTCCGGGAATATTAAATGTGGAACTCAATTCAGATTACTCCTTAAATTAAAGGACTGGAGTGATGTCAAACCTAAATTGGAGATTCTAATTAATAACCTAATTATGTAAAAATAACTATCTAATAAAAAATTCAAGAACTAAATTGTGAAGAGTCTAAATTTAAGGACTAAACTTAAAATTTAAATAATTACGAGGGACTAAATTAAAATTTAAAAAGCATAGATAAATGAACATGCAACATTTTAATGATCTATAAATGAATATATAAATAAATTGCTATAAATACCAATGAGATAAGTAAAAGAAAAAAGAAAAAACCTAAAGGCAAATTTAAGATAATGAAATATGTAAATCATGCAAAAGAAAGAAAGAAAATTAAAAATAAAAGAAAGTAAACAAACGTAAATTATATTAAAACGTTTAGCTAAAAGGGGAAAGAAAAAAGTAGGAAAGAAATAAAAAGTAATGAATTAAAGACGTTTTAAAAGGAAATTTAGGTAAGGTCAAAAAATTAAAAGAAATATAAGGTCAAAAAATTAAAAGAAATATACGGCAAAACTAAAGAAAATCAAGGAAAGTAAAATGTGAAAGTAAATTTACATAATAAACTCATTTAGTAAGATAAAAAGGGAAAGGATAAATTTACACGGTCAACTAATAATAATTGATATACATATTTATAAAATTTACATAAAAGGAATCATATGAGTACATGAATATTTAAGACATGTCTTATATTATATTAGTTTATATATATATATATATATATGTTGAAAGGAGAGAAGTAAAAGTACCATATATAAAAAAACAAATATTTCGAGGAATGGAAAGCGTATAGAAAAGGTAATACGTATATATGAGATATGATGTTATATAAAATAAGAAAGTAAAACAATAAATGTTATTTTAGAAAAGTAAAGATATATTTATATAATATATATAAGAAGTTATATCATACCATAAAAAAATATAGTCGTACATTATAGTATGTAATATTAACATTCACAAAATTGTTAGCATATATAGGTAACCGAATGAATATAAATATAATAAATAAAAAAAGAGAGAATAACTAAACAATCTTACTAAAAACTAAATAAGGCAAAAATAAAACACTGAAATATTTAAATCGAATGTAAAGTGCTTAAATTTAAAGTACATGAATTCAGGTGCAGAAAGGATAAATTTACAAGGAATGAGTTGGGGGTTAAGTTCGAGATAAGTTAGTAATTAATTAAGCAAATAATAAATGACTAAAATTAATATTGATGAAATCAGAATGCCCAAACGTGAAAAGTAAAACAATGAAAAAAAACTGTGTCCATTTTGTAAATACACGGTAAATGTTCAAGGATTCATGCATAATTTTATTTTTTCTTATAACCTGGTAATGAATGGTAACTAAGAGGGAAAACTGCAAAAATGGGACATTCAGTTTTGAAATAAACACACAGACAGGAGGAAAGGTGACCAAAGTGTAAAAAGACGGCTAAGTTTGAGGGATATAATGGGTGATTTTACCTAAAACTCTATGTATATATGCTAACCTTTACCTAATTTGGCTAAAAACATAACCCAAACGAGAAAGAAAACCCTTTGTTTTGAGAAAGCCTCAAGTGCTCTCTCCCACCTTCCTTGCCCAACCGTGAGCTCCTAAACGCTACCACCCCTCCCTCGCCAACCTCCGTGCACGGTGGTCCGGTGACCTAAACATAACCCCTAACTCACCCGCTAAACTCGCCTCACTCTCCTGAACCCCGATTTGAGGCTAAAAACATGAAACCAATACTTTAAAGCTTCGAAACAAACCCCGACCCTTTAACTTCATTCTTCTCTGACGAAATCGGCTCCGATGAGGAAACCGATGACTCCCTAAGGTAAACCACTAACCATTTATTTTCATTTACTTTAAAACATAAAAGATAAAAATGAAAGAAATTAAGGGAAAATAAAAACGAGGTTCGAACCTCTGGTTGCTTTATATTTGCTTTTGAATGTTTCTCTTTTTTGATTTCTTCTTTTTTCAATCGAGGGATCCCCCAGTTACATGCTTGGGAAGGGGTTTTTATAACCCTTCCTCTTATTACAAAGATAAAACGAAAACAGAAAAGAAAGGAAAAAGCTTTTTTCTTTATTATGATATATTCCCCTTTTTGTTTGTTTTCTGCATGAGGGACACAACAGGGCTTGTGAGGACTGCTCTGGGAGTCCTTGGTTGCGCATGGCTCACACTAATGACCCCGGATATTTAGGGATTTGTCTCTGCTTCGATGGACATGTGGTAGGACTCTGTGGGACATGACACCTAACTCTGCTATTAGGATGTACTTGGGGGTGGTGCCTGTATCCGAAAAATTGAGGGAGGGAAGACTACGGTGGTTTGGGCATGTCCTTAGGCGACAACCGTCGGATGCGGTCAGGAGGGTAGAGTCGATTACAGTCGACGGTGTTAGAAGGAGAGGACGACCAAGACGGAAGTGGGAAGACTGCTTGAGATCTGATTTGAAGGAATTAGCCCTTACCGAGGACATGACCTCCGATAGAAAAGTATGGAGACTTAAGACAAGGGTAGTTGAGTAGTGCGGTTCATAGCCATAGGGTGTAACATCTCTGCCTTCTTTTCAATGTCTTTGTAGTACTTTCCATGACTTCTACTCTATACATGTTTCTTTCATTGAAATGTATGAAGGCTTAGAACTAGGGTATCGGAGTAGTGTTGCCTTAGTTTAAGAATTAACTCATTTGAATTTATTCCTTCTCGTAGCTTGCTATTATTAACTTCTGTGTATCATTTCTATTCATGTTTCCTCTTTTTAAATTTCGCAGGGTCTTACATTTTCAGTCTATATGCAGAGATTTCTATGTAGGGAATTATTTGTAGGGAATTATTTACAGGGATTACTCCCCATTATAGACGCACATATCAAGACTGCATATGAAGACTGTTCATCTATGTATTTATTTATTTATACACGCATTTGCATCTTATCTTTATTTTTAATTTTCTGACTGCCGAAAGTCTTCCACGGAAGCTGCTCTCAACCTGGCGTTGGGGTCAGCCTACTACCCTACCTCCCCCTTACCCCATTGCATATGGGAATCAGTGTTTTGTTGTTGTTGTTATTGTTGTTGTAGGATATTTAGGGATTTGTTACACTAGGGTTTTGAAAACCCTAGTTGTGTGTCGATCTAGACCTTAGATCACTTTTAGATCCAACGGTGGTACATGTGACAGCTCTTAGATAATAAGAGGAAACCCTAGTTATTCCTAGGCTTTCCTATATGGGCCTTTGTCCAGCTGGGCTACTTCATTAGTAATTTCTTTTTGGGCTAACAACATTTTATTTCCTTGTAATAATAATAGTGTTAATGTGAAGATGGTGATAATAATAAATTAAGTTATCGTGTAAAATGCCAATTTTATTTGACCGAATAGATCTTGAGCTTCAAGTTCTTCTCATTACGAACTCTTCATTCTTCTGTAAAGTCAATTGTTTAGGCTGAACAAGCTCTTCTATATGAACTTCTTCTCCTTCAGACTAGTTTTCGTCATGATGAATTCTGTTAAAATGTTGATCCATATATTTTCATGATGGATGAGTCCATGTCGAACAGGCTCTTCTATATTAACTTTTTTTCACTCATTTGAATGAGTTCTTTTCTTTATGAAGTCTGTTGAAATGTTGATTCATCTCATTCTGTGATGGATTTGAGCAAATGTTGAACAAGCTCTCCTATATGAACTTTTTCTCCCTTATTTTGAATGAGTTCTTCTTATTATGAACTATATCGAATTGTTGATCTATCTATTTCTGTTATAGTTTTGAGCAAAGGTTAAACAAACTCTCATATATGAACTTCTTCGCCCTTATTTTGAATGAGTTCTTCTAATTATGAACTATGTTGAAATGTTGATACATCTTCTTCTGTGATGGGTGAAACAAGGTTGAACAATTTCTTCTCATTAGGAACTTCTTTTTTCTCATTGGACTTAATCTTCTTGTTATGAAGCCTTCCACTGGAAATGTGTGGTTATCTTTTCTTTGAAGAATTTTAAACCTATAAAAAGAGTATCGTGTGTCACATATATGTGTTTAAGGTGCCCAAAGGTAGTAGTCTGAAGGTCATCGATTCTTTGTTAAGATATGCTTCTTTCAATGGTGAAATTATGGATTTTTTTTGTTGAAATCTTCTTCTTATGTAGAAATCATGAAATAAAATATTTGTTGACTTCTTGAATTCCTGTCAAACATTCAAAACTTAATGAAATGAATGTGCATGCTCCTATTTTGCAAATGCCTAAATATGCATGTATGATGTCATCTTAGCATTGCAAGCTTTATTGTCCTGTAAATCTTTGCTTTACTTTTTGTTGAGTCTCGACTTTTCATTTTTGCTTCTCTAAAACTTCATTTATCACTTAGTTTCCACCCTTTTTCGCATCTCCTCCAGGTTTTCACCTCATTCGTTCTAAAGTGTCATTTCATGTTTTTACTTCAGATATAATTTTCTCCTTTTTTTCTATTTCTTGATGAATTCTGGTCTTTGAGCTATTTATATCACCCTTTCATTGTCATTTCATGTTCTTGGGTCCTAGACATTATTGTTTGTCTTATTTTCATACATTTTCCAAGACAAGTGCTGAAGCATTCCTTGTACTTAAAAGGTCAACTCGAAGTAATATTGAGAAATCTTTTGATTTCTTTTAGACCATGTTAGTCTACTTATAAGATGTTTATTATAATGAATGAAATTGAAGCTTGAAATGATAAACTTGAAATTCATTGATGAAGGATCTAAAATTTATACAAAGTCTTGGCAATCAAAGAAATGATGAAAAAAATCATGAAATAAATGTTAAATGCCCCAAATATCACTAGCATGAGCGTTTCGGAACCCACCTATTTGATATAATTCAAAGTACTAAGGTAAGCTTCTGTCTGAAAGATCTCCAATGTGCCAAAATATTTGTGAATGTGAAGCTTCTCTAAAAGTATCAGGATTTTGAGATGGTTTAGTTTCCGGATTCCTAATATCAAAATGCATATGAGTCAGCCTTTAAGGTTTTGAACGCAAATCATTCTTTTGGTTTCAAGATGCCCTTTGTGGATTTTCATCTTGCACCCCCTTTCAATTTTTTTTCTTTCTTTTCTTTCTCTTTTCATTTTTATATTTTTTTTTTTTCTCATTTTTCTTCTAAGCATGATATTTCTTGACAGCGTCTGAGTTTATCGGATTCTTTATAACTTCTCCATCCATTTATTCCCAGATCAATGCTCCTCCAAAAAAGGCCTTTTTACAACATATGACCCTTCTTAATTAGGCATCCATTTCCCACAGAAATCTTTATGAATGGGCAAGATCTTTTTAAGCACTAGATCACCCTATCGGAATTCTCTCATGCGAACCTTCTTGTCATGAGCTCACATAATCCATTTCTGACACATTTTCCCATGTCATATGGCTTTCAATATCTTTTCTTCAATAAGATTTAACTGATCAAATCGAGCTTGAACCCATTCTGCATTATCTAACTCCAATTCTTTCAAGATTTGAAATGACAAAATTTCAACTTCAATAGGTACAACTACCTCTATTCATAGACCAAATAGAAGGGGATTTACCTTGTGAATGTCCATACAATAGTTTTATATCCATACAAGGCAAAGGGTAAAATTTTGTGCCATTCTCTATAGGTTTTAGTGTTATTTGTGATAATCCTCTTAATGTTCTTGTTTGTCGCTTCTACTGTTTCGTTCATTTTCGGACGATAAGTTACAGAGTTGGCATGTTTTATCTTGAACTGCGCACAAAGTTCATCCATCATCTTGTTCAGATTAGTGGCATTGTCCGTGATGATCCTCTATGGCAACCCATATCGGTAGATTATCTCTTTCCTTATAAATTTGCAAACTGTAAATCTTGTGATGTTGGAATAGGAAGCAACCTCTACCCATTTAGTGAAGTAGTCAATATTTGAGGCTTTTGGTGTGATTGTCCTTATGACATCCATGCCCCGCATAGAAAACGACCAGGGTGTGGTCTTGACATGTAAAGTAGATCGTGGTACATGAATCTTATCTTCATCCATTAAGGAGAACCATGAATATCATACAGTATTATCCACCAAAGTGTCTATATGAGGCAAAGAAAAGTTATCTTTCAGGTTGGCTCTGTTGAGATTTCTATAGTCCACACACATGCAAACTTTTCCATCTTTCTTTGGTACCGGGACTATATTGGTCACCCACTCAGGATATTTGGCTACATGGAGAAATCCTACATCAACTTCCTTTTCACTTCCTCTTTGATTTTTAACAACATTTGTACCCTCATTCTTATGAGATTTTGCTGAACTAGCTTACATCCAGGATTGATAAGAAGCTTGTGTACTTCTATATTTGTACTCAGTCATGGCATATCTTGATAAGACTAAGCAAATATATCCTTGAATTCTTGGAGCAAGTACATCAGTTCTTGCCTTATTCCATCTGACAGAGTGGTGTCGATCTTTACTTTCTTTCTTTCCTCATCGGTTTCCATGTTCACGTTCTCAATTTCTTTCTTATGAGGTAAAATTTGTTTGTCCTCATTTTCCACCAACCTTAATAATTCGCTAGGAACCTCGCATTCCACCTCAACTTTGCACTCATTGACTTCTCTCAGACACGTAGGCCGCTCAAAATTTATCTCAAGATTAGGTTCAGAAATGTTCATGCAATCAACATTGTGACACCTGCAAAGAAAATTTGAATCAAATATATATTTAGGCAGAGGTACCAAAATTATGTAATGAATGTAAAGAATGAATAATTTCAAAAACACAAATGTAATGAAAAAATGATCTCCACTTAAAAAATGGAAAAACATATTTCATTAGGAAATAAGTAAAGTTAACATAGCTGCCCTTACAAAAGATCCTTTAATACTCGCAGACGAGAGTATAAGGGTTGGCTCTGTGTATTACTTTGATTCAATCTTAAAAACTATAGGAATATATTTTGCAGTCTAGTTACTAAGTTTTTCACCAGGGAAACAATGACGAATTCCATCTAAAAACTTTCCAGGTTTGTTATCCCTAGTGTTCATGTTGATGAACAGTCTCTCCATAGTCCCATCAAACATGCCTTGGTCCTTTACCTGCTCATCTTCTCTGATAGCACTGATCAATTGTTGCTCTACATCTTCGAATCCTCTATATTTGAAAGTTTATTTCAGGTGGGGGATAAACACACGCTCCATCGGGGTATCCTCCCCTTTCATGTAAGCCCTCCTAGCTTCACTTCTCTTATTTTTCTTTTTGTTTTGTTGCCAGAAATTGGATCTTAACCCTAGCCCAAAGCATTCCCTTTTTATCTTGAAAGGTATATGGCATAAAATTCCCTGTAGATGCTTACCAAAACCCTTTCTAGCCTTCGTCCCTCTTCCTAGAGTTTGTCTTACCATCATCTTGGTGTAGTTAGATAGCCTCAGATGCGTCATCTTACTTCCTTCATCAACAAAAGTTGAATTGATAAACTTTAGAGCTCAAAAAGAACACTCAAGGGATCCTCATTTGCCTTAATGTAAGGAGCATCATTTGTTACTGAAGCAATAATATCTTGCTCAGCCCCCAAACTGATCAGCTTAGCATTAATAACAAATTTTAGCTTGTGATGCAAGGATTATGGGACTTCACCTGCGGAATAGATCCAAGGCCTACCCAAAAAATAGTTATAAGTTAGGTGGATATCCATAACTATGAACTCCAAATTATATATTATTGGCCCAATTAATAGAGACACTTCCATTTTTCTGAGTATGTCCCTTTTTGTTCTAATAAATGCTCTAACAACATTTGGGTAGGGCTTCATGTGCGAAATATAAATAGGCATCATTTTTAGAGTGACCAGTGGCATTACGTTTAGATTTAAACTATTTCCAATAAAAACCCCTGACAATACTTGAACGTTGCAGTGCAATGTGATATTCAATGCTTTAACTGATCTCATTCCACCATCGGGGATCTCGTCGTAAGTGAAGGTGATATAGCTGTCAGCAGCTATGTGACCCACAATTCGATCCAGCTTACTAATAGCTATATCTTCAGGGAAAAAAGTTTGGTTCAACACTTTTAGCAAAGCATTACAATGCACCTCTGAGTTCATAAGAAAATATAGTATTGAGATTTTGGTTTGTTACTTGTGTAGCTATTGAAGTACACTATTCACTATGATTCAAAATTCTCAAAATCTCTAATGCTTGAGCTTCAGTTACAGGCTCATTGAGCACTGATGGTTGTTCATCCTCAAAGTCCTTTGGGGGCATTACTTTCTTCCTTTTCATTTTTTCTACCTCTCTGGATGTTTCGGGAGAATAACATCTTCCACTTCTTGTAAAGTGGCCAACTTCATTCACTATCTCTATTCATGGCTATTTTTCTGTAACAGTTTCTACCCCTTCATCTGATTATTTCTTTCCACCAACTCTTGGTCCTTCTGGTATTGACACATTAGCAGAATAGTTCCAAGGAACCTACCTGGTATTCTTGAATGGAAATGGTGAGGGTGCAGTGATTACTACCTTCGGGGATGCAACCATTAGATTCACTACCTTGGGTTTAATGATGATGATTACTGGTTTTTCTTCTCAGATTTGTTAACATCAACTTCTTTTTTTTCATCATCTTTATCAAAGAATTCTATTATTTTGTTACCGATCAAACACAAAATTAGACCCCTAAACTCACAGAAGAATTGAATCATATGGCCTTCTTCTTTATGATACTCATAATATAATCCACAATCACTAGGCCTTGTTTTGGAATTGTGCTTGATCATACTCGCTTTACATAGCTTTTTAAAGACCCAACCGAGAGGATACTTAACTTCTTAAATGTCTTTCTTTAATCTTCTAATACTATCATCGCCAATCATGTTTACTCCTTGTCCTCTATGATTTGGAAATGGGTGAGCAGCTGTAGGTGGTGATTTGAACTCTAAGTCTCCAGTGAATATCAGGTTTTATACCATATTCTTAAAGCCTAGGCAATTCTCAATGGAATGACTTGTGATTTCAGAGTAGTAATTGCAATTGGAACTAGCAACGTACCACTGAGGATGCGACGGTTGGAGAGGATTTAGCTTGTAAGGTCGTTCTATGTATGCTTTTAATAACGAAGTGTAGATTTCATAATAAGGCACTGGAACGGGAGTGAAAGTCATTTTTTCACCCTCTTTCTTAGGTCCTCTAGACTCATTTCTATCATTTATTGGATGAGTAATCGTGACACTTCTCGAAGTGGCATCTTTGTTTTAGGAACTCACATTGCTCACCTTGTTATCTTTCTTCTTATATATAGGTTTCCTCGGGCTAGACCCATCTCCATCTTCAATTTTACCACTTTTAAAAGCATTCTCAATTAGTTCTCCAGAAATCACTAGATCAACAAAATTCATGGTTGCATTCCTTAACAAATGTCCTAGATAGGGAGTTCTCAGAGTGTTTACAAAAATAATAGTAACCACTTTTTCTAATAGTGGTGGTTGAACCTGGGCAGCCATATCACGCCACCTCTGAGAGAATTGATGAAACGTCTCATTATGTCTCTTTTCCATGTTTTGGAGAGTCTATCTATTGGGGAACATGTCTGTAATATGTTGGTACTGCTCCAAAAATGCCTTAGCCAGATCCTTCCAAGACCTAATATGAGCTCTAGCTAGTTGGTTGTACCATTTGGCAACAGATCTTACCAAGTTGTCCTTGAAACAGTGAATTAATAGATTTTCATTTTCCACATGACTGGAAATCCTTAGAAAAAACTTGGTGATATGAGAGGAAGGGCATGTAGTCCCATCATATTTTTTCAAAGTTAGGAGCCTTGAATTTCAAAGGGATGACTAGATCAGGGACTAGTCGTAATTCCTTAGCATCAACCCATAAAATGGCTCAATCACGTCTACTGAATTCACTCTCTCCTCCAAATTCTTGAGTTGTTGGGTAAGTTCATCAGTGGCCTTCTCTTTCTCGGCAAATTCACTTAATTCTGAGGTTAAATTCTCAATACCAAACTCTCCTGGTTTGTTCCTGACACAAGTAGATAATGTATAGGAAACAAAGGTCTCATTTGGTATCGTTGGTTTTCATTAGTGAAGAAGACATGAGGATGAGTTTCCTGCGGTGTTGGAGAATGAGCAGGAATATGAATGGGTGTGAAAACTGAAAGGTGTGGGGGATTTGGAGTAAACCCCAGATGATGTGATATGAGGCTAACCAGGCTTCTTCAATTATGGAGAAGTTGGCAACCTTGTTGTTTCCCGATCTAGGAGAGACACCAAATGCTACACCTTGGATTGAAAGTAATCTGCACAAAAGAAGAAGAATTGATTAAGTAATATGATAATTAAGAAATGAAAAAGTAAATAGAAATGGAAAGATTTGAAATGGATAGAATAGTTATCAAAGTTGGGCTGCGGAAATGTTGAATAAATCTCCTTCAAGTGATGTTGACTTCGGCCTCCAATGGTGGTGATGAAGTATACCTTGTTGATGAATGAAGGATGATTTAATGGTGATGAAATGGTAATGGAAGGATGATGTTATTGGCGTGATATGGTGATGGAATATGGTGATGATATAGGCGTGATAATGGTGATGGACAGATTGTATCTTATAAAACTAAGAAGGAACCAATGCTATAAAAGGAGCAAAGACCCGTTTCTTATAAGTTCTATAAGGGATGGTATGAAAGTACTTTGACCCACTAGTTATTTAAACTAGGAACCAGAAGTATCAATGAGGAAATGACGCCACAAGCTTTAGAAAAGGCTTGCTTAATCGATATAGTTCTGAAAAGAACTTGAAGAGAGAATAATCTCACAAAAGGATTTTTAAATATCAAAGGGTTCTGTTACAAATGAAATGCAATAGCCTATTTATAGTTTTCAAAGGGTTTAGACCGAATAGATACTTGATGGTTCGGCCAAAGTTGAAACCCCTTTGAAAATACATGATTTTTGATGAAAATACATGATTTAAATGAAGATACATGCTCTTGGCCGAATGGTTATGTGTTGGTTCGGCCCTAAGGTTGATTTGAATGCATTTGGAAGTTATTTGGGCGCCAAAATGAAGAGGAAAGAGTCTTTGGCCGAATAGGAAGCATCCCTTGGTGTTTTGGCGCCAATTTGATGTCACATGGAGTGCACATGCTTGAATGATGCACATGGCAGCCTACTTCAACGCACATGGGTCTTCTTGCAAGGATTTGGTGATGTTACAACCATAGGATGGTGTCTTGAAGTCCATGGAATGAATATGGAAGCAACTAGGCGTGACTTGGCTTCCAACATGCATCTAGGTGTCATGGCCTTCAATGTGCAGCAACTTGTCATGAAAGGTCACATTATGTGGAAGGTAACCTTTCATCATTTGAGCTACTTTACAAGTGTTTGAGCTGAAGATGAGCTGGCCATAGATGAATTACATGAAGATGAGTCATAGGTCAGCTCCTTGTGAAAAGGCACCTTTTGGAATGACAACTATTCGGGAAAAGGTACGAATCCACAAAAATTGACATAGACCATATTTGAAGTGTTCTGTGTGGTGAAGATGATGGTGCAACTCTCCAGCTGAAATGAGGTCTCTAGCTAGCTCAAAAGTCCAGCTCAAGTGAGCTATGAGCTCGGGGGTCAGCTGGCAACTTTGTCCCAAAATGTTCTTGAGCTGTCCCGGAGTTGTCCTAGTTAAGTTTCCATAGCTCTTGGACTCCAATGCTAGCTTTAAGTCAGCTCCCATCATATGGCCGAACATGCACCTACAAAAGAAAGCATAATATAAGCTAAGTATATGAATTATTATAAAGTAATAAGAATGTGCATATTATAAAGATGTGAACTATAGGTTATAATAATAACTCATGCATCATACGATAATGAATGAATATTATTATTACAACTATAGATTATATGCATGAATATCAATCAATGATGCAAACCATAGGACATAATGAATGAATGCACATGTTATGATAATTCAAGCATAGTCTAATATGAAATTGTATGCTTATAATAATATATAGTGCATAAATAAGTAAATATAAGATAAAGTAAGGTAGAACTCCCTTAGAACCAGATTTGAATAACCTCCATGGTGTGATTAAATCATGGAGAAATTTGGAGCTAGACAGGATCACATCATCCTCCCCTTCTTTTGAGCGATTTGTCCTCAAATCGAAATGTGACTTCTCCTTAGTGTCCTCCCATCCGGTATATGCAACGGGGATCTTTATGAAATGTTTCTTTTCATAAGTCATGTCCTTTGAATAAGTGCTTTGAATGTACATGACCTGAAAAGAAATATAACTCTCATAAGTAAAAACACGATTAAATACAAATAAAGGAAAATTGTACTTCCTGTTGGTGTTTGATGGTTGGTTAAAAATCATGTCTGTTGAAGACATGTTGCTTTGAATGATCATGTCCCTTGGCATCCCAAAAGTCATGTCCATTGGATCATGAAAATTCATAATTTTATGCTCTTGAAGGGTCACGTCCATTAAGCCTTTATGATTCACGTCTCTTGGCTCTTTCCCTTGACAAATTGTGTCTTTTGAATCATCCTTGTCATCACAAATTGATAAGATAATGCCACAGACATGAATTGAATTGCTGTAAAATGAATCAAAATAAGTAAATGAAAAACTATTGACAAGATGAATAGACATATCAAACCAGGGTGGATGTTTAATGGGAGTTGGTTGCTGAATTCTTTTCATAATTGGCAATGTACTTGGAATGTCAACGGCTGCTACTCTAGGTATTTCAAGTGACACTTCCTTTGAAATATCAAGAGACATGTTTTGTGGATCACCAAAAGTCACATCTTTTAGTCCTCCAACAGCCATGATTCTTGATTCATCTCCTTGAAAAGATATGTCCCTTGAATGGTCCTGGAAAACAAAAGGAATGATAGGGGAAGAAAGGTTAGATAAAATTTGTTCTTCACTCTCCTCTTTTTCTCCAAATTCATTCTTCTCGTTTTCAACTCCAACGTTTTCTACATCCGCTCTCTTTTGTTCAACTTCAAAAAGCTTTTCTTCATTTGATTCTTCCTCCAAATGTTCTCCTTCAGTTGTATTGTCTTTAAGTTGCTTGTTCATTGCTTCAATTCTCATTTTCAAATGAGTTTGATCTTCACTCACTCGGCTAGGAGATAATGGAGTCAAAATGAATTTTCTTTCATTGTGGATGATTAAGTATCGATTTGATAATCCATCATGGACAGCCCGTTTGTCAAATAGCCATGGTCGTCCAAAAAGCAAATGACTCGTATTCATAGGCACCACGTCACATAGAATCTCGTCTTTGTACCTTCCAATTGAGAATGGCACAAGTACTTGTTCAGTGACCATCAACTCTTCCTCGTCATTAAACCATTGCAATTCATATGGGCTGGAATGTTTAATCGTTGAAAGCCCCAATTTGTTCACCGTGTATGTGCTTGCAATGTTTGTACAACTTCTTCCGTCAATAGCTACAAGACACACTTTACCATCTACATGGCAACGAGTGTGAAATGTGTTTGTTCTTTGTTGTTCGTCCTCTAATGTTTGGAAATATGGAAGATCACAAGGCATTGTTAGTAGAAAAAAATTAAACCTTACCAGCGCACTCACAAAGCCTCACTTGGTCACTCCAAAGAAAGTTCAGATTCCACTCACACTCGTGTTTGCACTCGGGGATATGTTCTTGGCTTTTTTTGATCCCCCTTCCGATCTCACCCTCTCGTTTGCCTTTTACCGCTCAATTCTCTCTTGTGGGTCCTTTAAAGAACTAACTCAAGATTTAGCAAGTTTCTTAGTTTATGCGTCGGCTTAAAACAATATGGTTAGGGTATAGAAATGGTTATGGTAAAGGTAGGATAGAAAAGGTTAAGAAAAGGATAAAGTAATGAAATAAGAAAAGATGAAAGAAAAGGAAATGAAATAGTAAGAAAGTGAAGATAACTTACAACTCAAGTTGCAACACTTACTATCTTCCTTCACAAGAAACAACAAGGATACCTCCTTCAAGTTTGATGTTGGGCAGATTGTATGGTGCTTCTCTTTGAATGTACTTTGCAACTTGCTTCACTTTTCTTTTGCTTTTGATTTTCTTCTTTTTCTTTTCTTTCTTTTGCACTCCAAATTTGATGTAGGAGTCTTTTTCTTTTCTCTTTTGTTTTCTTCTTTCTTGTTGCTTTTTTTTTTGTAGCACTTTGTATGTCAATCCACCAAAGCTCTGATTACCGCTTGATATGAGGCTAACCAGGCTTCTTCAATTATGGAGAAGTTGGCAACCTTGTTGTTTCCCGATCTAGGAGAGACACCAAATGCTACACCTTGGATTGAAAGTAATCTGCACAAAAGAAGAAGAATTGATTAAGTAATATGATAATTAAGAAATGAAAAGTAAATAGAAATGGAAAGATTTGAAATGGATAGAATAGTTATCAAAGTTGGGCTGCGGAAATGTTGAATAAATCTCCTTCAAGTGATGTTGACTTCGGCCTCCAATGGTGGTGATGAAGTATACCTTGTTGATGAATGAAGGATGATTTAATGGTGATGAAATGGTAATGGAAGGATGATGTTATTGGCGTGATATGGTGATGGAATATGGTGATGATATAGGCGTGATAATGGTGATGGACAGATTGTATCTTATAAAACTAAGAAGGAACCAATGCTATAAAGGAGCAAAGACCCGTTTCTTATAAGTTCTATAAGGGATGGTATGAAAGTACTTTGACCCACTAGTTATTTAAACTAGGAACCAGAAGTATCAATGAGGAAATGACGCCACAAGCTTTAGAAAAGGCTTGCTTAATCGATATAGTTCTGAAAAGAACTTGAAGAGAGAATAATCTCACAAAAGGATTTTTAAATATCAAAGGGTTCTGTTACAAATGAAATGCAATAGCCTATTTATAGTTTTCAAAGGGTTTAGACCGAATAGATACTTGATGGTTCGGCCAAAGTTGAAACCCCTTTGAAAATACATGATTTTTGATGAAAATACATGATTTAAATGAAGATACATGCTCTTGGCCGAATGGTTATGTGTTGGTTCGGCCCTAAGGTTGATTTGAATGCATTTGGAAGTTATTTGGGCGCCAAAATGAAGAGGAAAGAGTCTTTGGCCGAATAGGAAGCATCCCTTGGTGTTTTGGCGCCAATTTGATGTCACATGGAGTGCACATGCTTGAATGATGCACATGGCAGCCTACTTCAACGCACATGGGTCTTCTTGCAAGGATTTGGTGATGTTACAACCATAGGATGGTGTCTTGAAGTCCATGGAATGAATATGGCAGCAACTAGGCGTGACTTGGCTTCCAACATGCATCTAGGTGTCATGGCCTTCAATGTGCAGCAACTTGTCATGAAAGGTCACATTATGTGGAAGGTAACCTTTCATCATTTGAGCTACTTTACAAGTGTTTGAGCTGAAGATGAGCTGGCCATAGATGAATTACATGAAGATGAGTCATAGGTCAGCTCCTTGTGAAAAGGCACCTTTTGGAATGACAACTATTCGGGAAAAGGTACGAATCCACAAAAATTGACATAGACCATATTTGAAGTGTTCTGTGTGGTGAAGATGATGGTGCAACTCTCCAGCTGAAATGAGGTCTCTAGCTAGCTCAAAAGTCTAGCTCAAGTGAGCTATGAGCTCGGGGGTCAGCTGGCAACTTTGTCCCAAAATGTTCTTGAGCTGTCCCGGAGTTGTCCTAGTTAAGTTTCCATAACTCTTGGACTCCAATGCTAGCTTTAAGTCAGCTCCCATCATATGGCCGAACATGCACCTACAAAAGAAAGCATAATATAAGCTAAGTATATGAATTATTATAAAGTAATAAGAATGTGCATATTATAAAGATGTGAACTATAGGTTATAATAATAACTCATGCATCATACGATAATGAATGAATATTATTATTACAACTATAGATTATATGCATGAATATCAATCAATGATGCAAACCATAGGACATAATGAATGAATGCACATGTTATGATAATTCAAGCATAGTCTAATATGAAATTGTATGCTTATAATAATATATAGTGCATAAATAAGTAAATATAAGATAAAGTAAGGTAGAACTCCCTTAGAACCAGATTTGAATAACCTCCATGGTGTGATTAAATCATGGAGAAATTTGGAGCTAGACAGGATCACATCATGATGCATAGGTTTTTGGGTAGAAGACGTGGGAATTTCAGCGGGACCTTTCTCAGCAGTCGTGTGTTTCTTGAATATATTCTCTATCTTCTTTAGAATATCCAGTTGCGAGCTTGCGATGTTAGTATCAATTTTGGCCTACCTATTCCTCATTGCCTCCTGCATATCTTTTTGCTCTTGGTCCATACGGGCTAGTCTCTTATCCATCTTCTTGGTTATCTTTCGAGTGTCGTAGGGATATGTGGTCTCTTTTTTGTCATTATTGAGAGCCAAGGTAGTTGTGATCATAAGTCTTATCGTATTATTTTAGTGTTTTATTAAATGAATATTTTAATATATGATTTCAGAAATATGTAAAACATAGATAATGTGAATGAAATGCACAATGCATGTATGCAAAAGATATTGATTGCAAAATAACAGTTCATAGAACAATTCTTAAAGAACACACAATGTCTTAGCACATTGGGAAAGCGAAAATTAGAAATTTAAAATAAAATCTAGCTTTACGTCCTAGTTTATCAATTCCTAAAAATAGTTGGACGATGCGTCGTTCTTCCTCTGACTCTAGCTCCACGTAGATCCTCAAGGCTTTAGCTTCTTGTGACAGCTCAATACCCTTTCGGGCCACCTATTTAGCCTTTTCTATAAACTTTTGCATTGTATTATGCTGAACTTCAATTGTTTCATTGACCTAGAGAAGTTTATCCCCCAAGCTCTTGGTCGGTAGGAGGTCTACTTTCCTCAAGGTGACAAATGTTCTCGTTGCACCTCTGTAGCATACTCTCCAACTCAATGATTTTGGCCTTCAAAGCTTTGTTTTTGTTTCGAGCCATCTCTCTAGATTATGCATGAATCAACTTTGTAACACCCACAGACCCGATCCGATTCCAGATGTCACATTACGACCACTAGAGCGACCCACAGTAAAAAAATAATTTTTTTGTTACAATATGTAAAATCATAAAACAATTTATAAATAAATACAAGTTTGTAAAATTATTCATATATTACAGACGAAATTAAAATCATACATATTTATACTCATTATAAAACCAAATGTGACCTATATGCCCCCTAACTACTCTTGTACTGTACTCTTCATTCCAAGCCAAAGGAACTCCCATTATAGATGTCAATAGCTGCACTAGTTCAATTCTTTTAACCTGAAATGGCGAGTAAACGAATGAGCCTTGGGAAGCCTAGTAATACAAAACTACCAAGTGATGCTGAAGGACATGTAGATAATATGCAAACATAAATATTTCTTTACCCATTTATACGTCTACAAGTTTTCGAGATAAGCTAAGGTTTCAACGATATTTCTTAGAGTAAAATCCATGAAGATTTCAGTCCATACGAAACTTTAATAGGACCAAGTTTTTAAGAGATCGAAATAGAATATCTAGTTTGTCCCAACCAAAACCAGTGAAAAGATACAGATCTTTTTAAAACAGTAACGTTTTAAAACATATTTTTAAAACCATAGTAGAACCCTCCAACCAAACACCTTTATGTAGTTCCCTAGAACTTCATCTATAAGGACTTATCCTAAGCACACAGCAAAAGAGCCACCATAAGGGAGTGTCTTGGGACCTGAGAGCCTACCCAAGAAAGCTTCTCGGGACCTCAGAGGCTAGCCAAAGTCACCTTAGGTCAGTAAAGAATTACCAGCTCGATTGGTTTGAACCTATATAAGGAATTACCAGTTTGACAGAGTTGAACTTGCATACTCCAACCTACCCATACAATACCCGATAGAAATCAGATTGAGCAGTAACTTTAATATCAAAATAATGATCCAATAGTATATAGTAAAAATGATCATGTAGTTATTTAAATCACATAAATGCCCTCTACCCATACACCATATGCAGTCCCATGATTTACCAAAGGGAGTGCCTTTGGGCCTGAGAGACTTCCCAAGAAAGTTTCTCTGGGCCTCAGAGCTTACCCAAGGGTCACCTTAGGTCCGTAAGGAATTACCAGCTCGATCAGTCTGAACCTATATAAAGAATTACTAGTTTGACCAAACTAAACCTCCATACTCCAGTATCCTACCCAGATAATGTACCAATAAAACAGTTCAAGTAGTAACCAATAGATTCCTTGATCCATAAATCAGGAATGATCATATTTTACAGTGAAAATAGGTAACCAGAGAACGGATTTCAAGTAACCATAGCTCATAAACCAGTAAATCAGTGATTTTGAAAAATCACGTTTTAAAAAAAGTAAAACATTTACATGTCACATAAGGAACACACTAGAGTATCCAAATATTATTCGGAGATACTTGGTATTTATCAGGTAGGGGACCATGAATTTTTTTTAATTTAATAGGATTTCATAATCAAGATCCTATAAAAGTGGGTTTGATAGCTAACTGATTCATCATTCATTTGGGAAGTGATTTATCAAGATCATATAGTATTCAAATATTTTTCGTAGGCAATTGAGTATCAGGAAGGCTTTTAGAATCTTGTGCATCAGAGTTACTTAAGATTTCAAGTATGACATGAGTGATCCCATTACTCAAACAAACAGGGGTATTCCAAAATTTTTGGTTATTGGAGAATTATCATTAATTTAACTCAATAAGGTTAGAGCGGTGATTTGTGGTATTCAAGATTATGTATTGAATTATCAAGATTTCGAGTCTGATTGAACTACATATCCCAATACTACGATACTTGTTAGTCATTAGGACCGTAATACTTCACTATTATTTACTTATTATTACTGACTGTACCAGCTAACCTGATTAATATCAGTATTATCCTTGATCGGTTCTTAAGGAGACGAATAGGTATTTCATTGGTATTTAATTCATTTTCACATTATAATAGTATCCCAAAATGTCCAACGACTTGGGTCGTGCTCCATAACCTTTAGAGGCAATACATCATTTAGGTTCATTGAAGTTCCCATAGTCTATCCAACGACATTAACTTAATCCAAGTCATAAAGGTATTTAGGTCATCTTGGCAGACACATTAGTTATTTCAAAATTTGAGAATAATCCATCATTTCAATAGTTCAATGACGTGTCACACTTCTAGTAATCTAATCTTCAAATGATCATTAAAAAACAAATGGATTGTCGTATTAAGAATTTCTAATTTTAAAAGTTTATTTTTGGAATTTTTCAAATAGATCAGGAATTTAATCAGTGATTCCAAGGTTCAAGCGAATCAAAATTTTAGTTCTCAAGTCATCTTCATTATCATAGCCATCCATAGTTCTTTTTACATTTTAAGCGTATTATCTTCATTCTATTCAATTCTGTCAGTGGCATTACTTCTGATAAATTAGACTTTAAAGTATTCTAGTTCATATAGAGTTTATGGTATTTTGGTTATTTGAACATTTGAGGTTATTTTAGTTATTTCGTAGCTCGAGGACATTTCGATAATTCCTTTCAATCCAAACCATATGCATTTTTTCTGATAATTGATCAATATGTCCTATTCTTCATCATTAGGGGAAGTTTTGGTATTTTACATTACAAAGGCATTTTTGTAATTTTACCCATATGGTTATTTTTGGTAATTTTTTATCCAAATATTCTCAGTATTTAACCTTTAAAGAAGTTAATCAAAATTTACGGATCTTGAAGACAATTCATTTATTAATGAATCATTGAACTTATAATTATTTTCGATTGATATTCTAGTTTCTTATGCGAGTCATCTGAGTCTTATACAATTTACTGTCTTTTTACCGAAATTATGTTCGAGTCCAAAAATAATTAATTTTACCCAAAGGACCAATCATTTCATCAATGGAGTTAACCAATTATCAACAAGTTCCGAAAAATATACAAAAGGTAGTAAAGTATTACCTCGATCTTCGTGCTCCATCGATCGAACATTTAAACTCCAATCGATCACTCTCGAACTTAAATTCAACATCAAATAATTCATCAGATACATAACAACCGAATTTACATCAGAACTAAACTTAATTGAAAAACCAAATTGAATTCGAAGATAAAACACTGAAAAAGGGCTTACTGAGTGCAAATTTGGCAAAACGGACTTCAGAATCAGACTCAGGACATTGTAAAAACATAAAATAAGACTTTACTTTTTTTTGTCAAAGTCAACGAGTTGACTCAGTTCAAGTTTACTCGATCAGGTCTAACAGACCCGATTCAGATCGGGTTGACCGGTTCAGGCCGGTCCAGACCGATTGGACTAGTTCTAGAAGTTTTCCAGGGCAGGGGAAGAAGCCACACGCATGTGGAGGCGCGTGGCGGTGGCGACGGGGTCGGGGTCGGGGTCGGGGTGGTCTGCCAATTACTCTACTAGCATCTACACACCATTTCAGACCAAAATCAAACCAAAAACATCAACCAAACCATGACAAAATAACCGAAAACATCTGGGACTTACCCATGCCGGTGATGAAGGGAAATCGGCGCTGTTTACGCAACCCATTGGTCGATATTTTAGTGGAACAGGCTGGGGAACACATTGGTGATAGCGGTGAGACGAGACAGTCATTAGATCGACAGGAATCGAGAAAAAAAAGATGCGACATGGAAGGCTTCTCAACAGTGCTTCTTTGACTCTTCCACAGCGATTGGCGGTCGATCTCAAAGAGGAAAACGAGGGGTTATGGTTGCATGAGATTGTCGGTCACGATTGTAGGGTCAGGGCACGACGACAGCCGGATCAGAGCAAAACGCGGTGGAGAGGAGATGGCTAGGGTTGGAGTATTGGGAATTAATTTGGGGAATTTTGCTTCCGATCGGGGGAATATATATTTTTCTCTGTTAACACAAAATGGAAAAATTTGAGGTTAAGTCCCTGAACTTCTCAAAGTTTCAACCCAAGATGCAAGTTTCTAAAACTTACAATTTAGTCCATTAAATTTACTTAAATCAATAAAATTTAGCCCCTAAATTGGGGTGTGACAAGTTCACTTCCTTCCAATTCTACCACCCTTCTCCTTAAAGCTTTATTCTCTTGTCTAAGACTTGTACCATCCTCATTGTGCTGCTCATGGAAAGCTTTCTCTAGATCGATGATTTGTTCCTCTAACTACTATATTTGTGATTGCCTTTGCCCCAATTCAAGACTGATCTCATCATGTTGTTTAGTCAGCTCATTAATTCGTAGAACAACATGATTTTTCTTCTTCATTCTTCTTTGCATGATTTTCAACTCCATCAAGCTTTATCTTTAAACCCTTAGTTGTATGGTGGAGACCCCGAGCCTTCAAATTCTTTTCCAACTCCCTGTAATCCCTATCCATAACATTAAAGTTTTCTTGAATCATTCGCTTTTCTCTAGTTAACTGCTTTAGAATCCCTTCATGCTTTATCACCTCAAGATCTCACATCAATTTTTCATCCAAGAACTTTCGTTGTTCAATCTCTCTATCAGTAGTAATTTTCCTCATCTCTTCTCTTAGCAACTCGACTTCGATTAGACTTCTTAATCGTTCAACCATGGTTAAACCATCCCCCAGATTCGGCTTGGGAACATTATCATTCACTCGACTGTTTCTCCATATCTCATAAACTGGTGTGAATGCTGGTTCAATAATCTTGAAATTGAGGAGGCGAGGATTCTTCCAAGCATTTTATATTTTTGAGATACGATCCCTGTAATTCGGTATTGAGAAAGCAAAATTATACTCATTCAATCCTCAGGAAGCTGGGATGAATTGGCGAGCGTTGAACAATCTAAGAACTATCAGAGGGGTATGACCAAACGCATCCCATAATCCATAACAAAGTTTTTGTTTCCACATCTATATAACACGTCCTCCTTAGGCAACTAATATGCCTTCCCAGCCACTTCAGTGTCCTTCATGTTCCTCAGAGCTTCGACCCACTCCTTCCTTTTACGAGGATCAGGGATCCTACAATTTTTTAGAAAATCTCCTAGGGGAAAGAAATCTGATTTCCAACTTCGAGCTCATCCTTTTCCCACTACCCAAGAATGGCTCCACCACCAAACTACTAGCAGTGACACACATCCTCGAATTGGCCTCCACCAGACCATCTACACTCGTTTAAAGCGCTGAACATATCTGCCAAGATAGTTGGAGCTAGATTTACCTTCTTTCCTATAACCTCAAGGAAATCTATTATTGTGATACCAATATGATCCACGTCTCTGGCGAAGATTGCCAACCCATATATTGCTAACGCGGATAAATCTGTTTTCCTCTTTGATGATGTTTTCTCGTAAATCACACTCTTTAGCTTTTCCCAAGAAATTCCATTATTCTGAGCATGCTCAGCCACCCACTCTTTTGGTTTCCCAATGAATAGCGCAATATTTGTTACAAAACCTTTGGATCGAATTGTTTCGGTGTAAATCGAGCATCTTTCAACGTTTGGTACATTTAGTAGGGTAGTGTATTCTTCAATGGTAAGAGTCATATCCACTTTACCAATTGTGAAGCATCAATAAGCAAGATTCCAGCATTCTGAAATAGCTCAGACAACGACAGTATCAATCGGGATCTTCAGCAATTCAACCATATCCCCATAAGTTGCCCGAGTATTAAATCGAACTTTATGTAAACATTACTATTGAACATAATAATTAAACTAGTATTGTCCTTTCTTTGTGTACTGTTTCTTTCTTATATTGTTCCTATTTTCTATATTGTTTACTTCACCTTCTTATTTCTTTTATTATACTATTTCTCTTATTGTACTTTTCCTTTTACTGATTCTTTTATTGTTCTATATTTTTTGTTATATTGCATCTTTTACTACACTTTTACTTTCACTGTATTATATTTTTTAGTTTCATTTTTACAGGCCAATGTATAATCATGAGAATACAAGGCAGGCGAGTCAGAAACGAGTTCTCTGTACGGTACGTAGTATAAACTGTTAGTAACTATCTGGCACATTAGTGCCCTGTGTGCAGTATAATAACTGCCTATATTTGTATGAAACATTAGTGCCATGTATGTAGCATAGCTTCCTGTGATATGTAATCGTATTGCACATTCAGTGCCTTGTGATTGCACCGTAGATGTGGCACATTAGTGCCTTGTGATTGCACCATAGGTGTGGAACATTCGATGCCATGTGAATGTACATGTACTGTAGAATACAACAACACTGTATCTATGATCTTGAATACATAAATCTATCTGGAAACTATCCTATACACGAATGTAAGAGATCACAATCAAAATGACTCCATCTCATGTATCATTGACTCTCAAGACTTATACACTAGGCTTTTATTTAAATATATCCTTTTTCATATAAAACATTTATAGGAAGATTATCTAAAAATATCATTTATCTATATCCGATACTAAATTCTTTGCCAAATCAAAAACTAACTTGATTCTACCAAATTAACCTTCCAAGTCCCTAAGATTTATTTATTTAAACTCCACATATCATCTCATACTAAATTTCTTCTTTAATTCATAATATCTTCATATTTACCATTTAGTCCTTTAACTTCTACATTATACCAAATCTGTACCAGTAAATTTATATTCAACTTCAATATAGTACTTAAATAATTTCACATTTTCCATTTAAGTTCCCACCCTTTTTCCTATTTTGCGATTTAGCCTTTACACTCTACAACCATCCTAATATTTTGATTATAAATCCATAATACCATAATTTTAACCATAGGATAAATTGTTTTAGAATTTCATCTCAATTTTTCTATTTATTTCACTATAGTCCTTTATGTCATTAGATCCTAAATTCAATCATCATAAAAAATTCAAATATTCCATAAATTTTAAATAAGTCCTTCTAATTTCGTAAGTTTTCAATTTGATCCAAATTATCATCCAATTATAAAATTTAGCAATCCAACATTCAATTTCAACATAATAAATCAATTATTAAACAATTACACATTAATATTCATATTTCTCAATTTATACTATTAAGTCCCTATACTTCCACAATTTTCCGAATTTGTCCAAATCACATTTTAAGCATGTAGAATCACTCATACATCATTTCTATCCCTTGTATAATTTTCCAAAAAAATTTCCTTATTTCTTTCACTTTGGTCGAATACCTTTAACTTTTCCTAGCATTGGTTAAATTTTGATTCAAGCATGAATTCATCCTCTAAACAAAATTTCCATGAAACTCTCATAATTTCATCATATGATGAATGCCATAATTATCATGCTAAGATAATAGACTTGGATCATTTTAAATAATTAAGATAACATATAACATAAGAGCATCATAAAATGCATAATTTGCCTCAATTTCATATTCTGACAGTTTGCACTACCCTCAAAGAAATATTATTCTATATTAATTTAGGCACTTAAACATTATTCTGTTTATACCATTAGAAACTATACTCAAATAAAAATCTAACCATATAAGGCAATTTTTATAGTTCAGCTAGTACAATTTATGAAGAATTTTCTAATCTAGCTTACAAAATATGTTTTTAGCAGAATCTGACCTATCATCTGTTAAAAATTCATTTTTTTATACACTTCTAAATCTGTAACCTTTTTTTAAAAAAACAAAACTAGACTAATTTAAAAACTCAACGGTATAAAAATCAACTTCTACTAATTCTTGTAGAATTTACGGTGATTTTATAAACTTACTAGTTGGGATTGTGAAGAGGCTCAAATTGACCACCGAAAAAGTGCAAAAGGGGTAATTGGCAATAATTTTGATAAGGGAGTAAGGAGAGAAAAAGATATAAAGATAAGGCATGATGATTTAAAGTGTTTCGACTTATCGACCAAGTCTACATCTCTACCTGCTCCTCACTAAGGATTTTCTAACAAATTCACTAATTTGTTCTTTCTTTTTAAAGGATCAAGAGATAACCTTTACAACTCCCTATCTTTTGAATTGGCTAAGATAGAACCAAAAACCCTTTTACAAAAGGAAAATGAATATAAACAAGAAAACCCTTACAAGGTAGGTGTTTACAAATTTAAGCTCACTAAAACACAATATTTACAAGAAAATATAAAAATAAGAATGAAAAATTCTTCTCTTTGTTTGATTTGCTTGGATAGGTGTTCTAAATATTCTTCAAGTGCCCTCAACTTGTATTTATATGTTGGAATTTTGTTGTGGCCGTTTCTAGCCGCTGGAGGATGTTTGGAGCCGTTGGGGATCAATTTCGTGCAAAATAAAGCTACCCAAACCAAGGGGTATCGATACTCCTAAAGGGAGTATCGGTACTACCTTTGTTAATATTTAAATTAACTAGTTGTTACTATCCGTTGGGGCCTTTGGGTTTCGATACTATGCCTTTTTCTATCGATACCTTTTTTGCATTATGGAATTTGAGCAATGCTGGTGGTATCAGTACTACCTAGTGAGTATCAATACTTCCCTTACTTTGGTATCGATACCATATGAACAGTAACAATACTTGTTCAATTGGTATCGATACTGTAAGAACAATATCGATACTACTTGTCAGAAAAGTGTTTTGTGCTCAATTCCAAGTTTTAAGGACTTTGAATTATTTTTGAAAAACTTTGAATAAATTCAATTCAAGTCCAAAAACATTTTGCCTTAAATTATTATATCAAAATATAGTTCAACAATCTCCCTCTTTTTGATATAACAAAACATTTGAAAAATTGTTTTTGGCAAAACTCCTCCTTACAAAAATGTTTAATGAAAAAGATATCAATTGTTGTAAAATATGTGAAAATGTTCAACACCCCTTTTTCATTAAGAAATTTAATTTTTCAAACCATACTTCTCCCCCTTTTTGTTATATAAAAAAGAATTCAACTTTAAAGTTCTAAAATAAATTTGGAGAGTAAGTGGTAAATTTGACATTAAAAGCATTTGAAAAATGTTTAGCTTTGAAATTAGCTTTGAAATTTTGAGACTTAAACAAAATTGAATTTCAACAAAGTTTAACAAACATGTTAGTTGCATATGAAATTCAATATATCCAAGTCTAAAATACTTTAAGCAATATCAATAATTGAAATTAAGTACGTATGCAGAAAGCTTTCAAAAATGTTGTGCATTTGAAGAATTTGATATCAATTGTTAGAGAGATATTTTTAACATTTAAAACACATGCATAAACATTTAAAATTTGTAAAATCAAAGCATTTGAAAAGTTGATATCAATTGTTAGAGAGATATCATTTGCATTGAAAATCAATTTTGACCAAAATTCATTATGATGAACTAAAAATTATGAAAAATCATTAAAATTTTAAAATGTTCATCATAAAACATTTTTACCATACATGAGATGAAAAACATCAATGAGGAACATTTTACATCATTTTCAACTTTAAATTTTGAAATTTACCTCTCCTAAAGAAGAAATTATCATTAAAGAAAAAGGAATTTGTGGCGGCTTGGAGTGATGAAGATGACTCCAATGAGGAAGATAAAGTAGTCAACCTATGCCTCATGGCCATCAAAGGAGATTCTGAGGTATCTTCTAACTCAAATGATTTAAATTCACATTCTTTTGATGAGTTACAAGATGCATAAACTTTTAATGATCCTTTGTTCTTTAGGAGAGGGCATTCATACTTGACATGCCCATTTCTTTGACAATTGAAGCACAACGGGGGACCTTTCTTCTTGGTTGATTCATGTTTCACTTCCTTGGAAGACATGAATCTCTTGAACTTTTTGAAGAGTTTGGTCATGTCTTCTTCTTCATCATTGTCGTCTTCATCCACCTCTTAACTTGAATCTTGATAGCTCTCATTGGTGGACTTAAAGGCAAAGCCTACCTCCTTCTTTTTCTTGTTTTGCTTCTCTTCATCTTCTTCCTCTTCCTTCACAATCAACTCATGGGTGAGAAGAGAACCAATCAATTCATCAAGAGTAGGAGACTTTAGGTCTCTAGCTTCGATAATCGTCGTCTTCTTCGATTGCCAAGACTTTGAAAGATAGTATATCATCTTCCTCACAAGCTTCTCATTAGGGATTACTTCTCCAAATCCCTTGAGACCGTTGACAATCACGCAAAAACTATCCGTCATAGCTTTGACGTCTTTATCGGGTTTCATCTTGAAATTCTCGTAGATATGATTGAGAAGACTTATCTTTGTTTATCTCACTTCATCGGTTCTATCATGAGTGACTTGGAGCTTATCCTATATTTCCTTGGCAGTGGGACAAGAGGAGACTCTTCCATATTCATCCGGGCCTAATGCACAAAAGATTATGTGCATAGCCTTGGCATTGAGCTGGAACTTCTTCTTCTCTCCATCACTCTAATCGACTATCTCACCAGTTGGAATGGTGTATCCTTTAATGATCGAATTCCAAGCTCCTAGATCGTTGGCTTGAATGAAGAGCATCATTATATTCTACCAATAGGCATAATTTACTCAATTGAAGTAGTGTGGCTTGTTGACCGGTTGTGAATCTTCAATGTAGTAGGCACCAGAGGTTGAAGCCATTTCTTTGTTTGTTACTTTGGGAATCAGTAGAGCTTCTTCTAGAAACGTCTCAAGGTGGTTAAACCTTGTAAAGAGTTGGGCTCTGATATCAATTGTTGGGATTATAAAGAAGCTCAAATTGACAACCGAAAAAGTGTAAAGGGGGTCATTGGCAATAATTTTGATAAGGGGGTAAAGAGAGCAAAATATATAAATATAAGGAACAATGATTTAAAGTGGTTCGACTTATCAACCAAGTCTGCATCCACTACCTTAGCTCCTCACTAAGGATTTTTGAACAAATTCACTAATTTGTTCTTTCTTTTTAAAAGATCAAAAGATAACCTTTACAACTCCCTATCTTTTGAATTGGCTAAGATAGAATCAAAACCCTTTTTATAAAAGGAAAAGAAATATAAAAAAGAAAACCTTTACAAGGTATATGTTTAAAAATTTAAGCTCACTAAAACACAATATTTACAAGAGAATAGAAAAATAAGAATGAAAAATTCTTCTCTTGTGTTTGATTTGCTTGGATAGGTGTTCTAAACCTTATTCAAGTGTCCTCAACTTTTATTTATATGTTGGAATGTTTTTGTGGCCGTTTCTAGCCACTGGTATTCCTAAAGGAAGTATCGGTACTACCTTTATTAATATTTAAATTAACTAGTCATTACTAGCCGTTGGGGCCTTTGGGTATCGATACTATGCCTATGATATTGATACTACTATACATAGTAGTATTGGTACCCATTTGGGTATTTGGAACCATTTTTGTATTATGGAATTTGAGCAATGCTGGTAGTATCGATACTACCTAGTGAGTATCGATACTTCCCTTACTTTGGTATCGATATCATATGAATAGTATCAGTACTTGTTCAATTGGTATCGATACTGTATGAACAATATCGATACTGTTTGTCAGAAAATTGTTTTGTGCTCAATTCAAAGTTTTAAAGACTTTGAATTATTTTTGAAAAACTTTGAACAAATTCAATTCAAGTCCAAAAACATTTTGCCTTAAATTGTTATATCAAAATATAGTTCAACAATTCATATTACCAATTTAGGTCGATTTCACTAATTTGCATCCTTAGCTTATTCATTAATTCTATTAGCTTATCAATTACCAATTTAGGTCGATTTCACTAATTTGCATCCTTAGCTTATTCACTAATTCCGTTAGCTTATCAATTACCAATTTAGGTCGATTTCACTAATTTGCATCCTTAGCTTATTCACTAATTCTATTAGCTTATCAAATGAACACATTTGCATGAATTCAAATTCTTATCATCATTTCCATGCAATCTGAATCAATTCCATATAAAAAAATCAAAATTCAATCTTTTCCATAAACCTCAACCTTAACTAAATTCATCTTTAAACATTTCCAATTGATTTTTAATCATTATTCAAACTTGAAAACAACTCTATAATATTAACAACGCAAAAATATATCCTTAAGTCATTAAAATCCAACTTACTCATCATCCAGTCTAACAATCAAACCAATGATTCAAGCATGGAAACAATGAATATTATCACCAAATGATAGAGAATTTGACATGAATCATTTTTCTATTTTATAACTTAATCCAAAAATCAAAGGAAAATGGACTAAAATGAAGAAAAAGAAGAAAACATACCTTACCCTATTTAAAGGGAGAATAAGCTTTCTTGATTTTTCTCCCAAAATATCTATGTACACATGGCTTAATTCTAATTAAAATGAATTTTAAATTCATTTTATTCCCAAAAGTCAAATATACCCTTAATGAATCTTAATATTTAACTTCATACCATCATTTCATCACCATTTTCTTAACAATATATAAATATAAAAATCATATTTATTGATTTCCATTTTTTCTCTTTCAATTTTGTAAACTTTCAATTTACTCACTTAAATTCCACTATTCCACTTTAACATAGAAAATCCACTTAATTCCACTAATCCATATTAAATTATACTGATTAAAAAGATGAATACAATATTTCTAACCCCATACTACCATCCTTCAAACTTTTATAAACTTCCGACTCGACCCGATTATTCGAATACTTTAACGAACTTTATCGCTTAATAGCTCTTTACACAAATTCCGAATCCAAATATGACTTTTATAGAGAATCCATTCTTGTGGATAAACACTTTATTTATTTACTTATTTATGGAATAAAATTTCATTTTGGGAAATTTACCATCTTAGTCCCTAAACTTTTTCCTAAATTTATATTTTTGTTACTAAACTTTCAAATTTTGTATTTTAGTCACTATTCAAAATTTTGGTGTATTACAATTCTAACCCCCTTTAAGAAAATTTTTCTTCAAATTTTCAACATATATCTACCGTAAGCAAGTAATAACATTGTCTTTTCATCTTATTATCACTTAACCGTATTAAATCAGTGATACAAACACTTTAGTAGCATGTATAAATTTTTAACATATTTTAACATTGGTTTAGCCCAAGAATCAGCTAAACCTTCAGCTCTAATACCATTAAATGTAGCACCCTTAACCCGCATTCATACCCGAATACAAGTTAAGGATGTCACATTATTTCTGTATAATAATTACTATTTGAAAGTCGAAAAATTTTTGTTTCTTATAAAATTTACAATTTCTATAAATTATATTATCACATAATATCACAATGTAATATTTTAAATTTTCAGTTCACATACGATTTTTATGCAGTAGCTAGGCAGTATCACGCTATATATCTAAAACATTTGTATTTTCTATAATCGGATTTATTCAAAACATAGCCTTTATGGTTGTTATCTACCGCAACACTACCTTCTGCTAACAATAACTATTATAATAGTTTCATACTATGCCTATAAATCTTTCTTAAGTTAAATACATATGTTTTGCCCTCAATTTAACTACAATTTAGATTAATAACTATTATATAACTATGGGAAATATCAATTAATATAAAATTTATCTTATTATGACAGTAACCACGTTCCTCTTGACATCAATCTCACCATCCTCATCCCATATTTTATTTAGTAGATCTTCCTTGATCCAATCAAACATATCTACAGAAACAAATATTAATTACAAAATCTACTTTCATTTTCAACCTATTTAACTCATACCTATTAATCGTATATATTTTAATACAAAAAATTGCATGAAAATATAGTATTGAATCATTTTATTAATTAAATAAGAATTATCTTAATTATTTAAAATGTGATTAACTTATAATTCAACTTTTCATCTATAAACCATTCAGTGTTAAATCGAACTTTATGTAAAACATTACTATCGAACATAATAATTAAACTAGTATTGTCCTTTCTTTGTGTACTATTTCTTTCTTATATTGCTCTTATTTTCTGTATTGTTCCTTTCACTATATTGTTTCCTTCACCTTACTATTTCTTTTATTATATTATTTCTCTTATTGTACAATATCTTTTACTGATTCTTTTATTGTTCTATATTTTTTTGTTGTAATGTATCTTTTACTATATTGTTACTTTCACTGTTTTATTTTTTTAGTTTCATTTTTACAGCCCAATATATAATCATAAGAATACAAGGCACATGAGTCATAAACGAGGTCTCTGTATGGTATGCAGTATAAATTGCTAGTAATTGTATGGCACATTAGTGCCCTGTGTACAGTATAATAACTGCTTGTATTAGTATGACACATTAGTGCCCTGTATACAGCATATTTGCCTATTATATGTAATTGTATGGCACATTTAGTGCACTATGATTGCACCGTAGATTCAACATGTTAGTGCCTTGTGATTGCACCATAGGTGCGGCACATTCAATGCCATGTGAATGTATTGGTACTGTAGAACACAAAAACATTGTACCTATGATCCCAAATACATAAATATATCTGGTAACAATATTGTACACGAATGTACGAGATCAGAATCAAAATCACTCCATCTCATGTACCACTGACTCTCAAGTCTTATACAGTAGACTTTTATTTAAATATTATATCCTTTTTCATATAAAACATTTATAGGAAAATTATCAAAAATCATATACTATTTAACCATGTATTAATACTTTAACTAATATAATAAATTCATATTTGTATAGATAATCTAGAAATATCATTTACATATATTTGATACTAAATTCCTTACCAAATCAAAAACTAACTTGATTCTACCAAATTAACCTTCCAAGTCCCTAAAATTTATTTATTTAAACTCCACGTATCATCTCATACTAAATTTCTACTTTAATTCATAATATCTCCATATTTACCATTTAGTCATTTATCTTCTACATTCTACCAAATCTGTCCCAATTAGTTTATATTTAACTTTAATATAGTACTTACACAATTTCACATTTGCCATTTAATTTCCTTCCCCTTTTCCATTTTTTCGATTTAGCCCTTACACTCTTACAACCTTCCAAATTCGATTATAAATCCATAATACCATAATTTTAACCATAAGATAAATTTTTTTAGAATTTCATCTTAACTTTTCTATTTTATTCACTAAAGTTTTTTTTGCCATTGAATCCTAAATTCAAGCATCATAAAAAAATTGAATCATTCCATAAATTTCAAATAAGTCCTTATAATTTCACAAGTTTTCGTTTTGATCCAAATTATCATTCAAATATAAAAATTTAGCACTCCAAAATTCAATTTCAACATAATACATCAATTATTAAACAATTACACATTAATATCTATATTTCTCAATTTATACTATTAAGTCATTCTACTTCCATAATTTTTCAAATTGGTCCAAATCGCATTTTAAGCATTTAGAATCACTCATACATCATTTCTAACCCTTGTATAATTTTCCCAAAATTTTTCCTTATTTCTTTCCCTTTGACTGAATACCTTTAAGTTTTCCTGCATTGATTACATTTTGATTCAAGCATGAATTCATCCTCTAAACAACATTTCCATGAAATTCTCATAATTTCATCATATGATAAATGTCATAATTATCATGCTAGGATAATATCTTTGGCTCATTTTAAATAATTAAGATATCATATAACATAAGAGTATTATAAAATGCATAATTTACCTCAATTTCATATTCTGGCAGTTTGCACTACCCTCAAAGAAATATTATTCTGTATTAATTTAGGAACTCAAACAATATTCTGTTTATACCATTAAAAACTCGAATACGAATATAACCATATAAGACACTTTTTCTAGTTCAACATGTGCAATTTATGACGAATTTTCTAATCCAGCTTACAGAATCTGTTTTGAGCAGAATCTAACCTATCATCTATTAAAAATTCATAACTTTTTGTATACATTTCTAAATTGGTAATTGTTTATTTTAAACAAAACAAAACTTATTTAAAAATTCAATGGTATAAAAATCATATTATACTCATTCTTGTAGAATTTTTGGTGATTTTATAAACTTACTGTTCAGTTTACCATTTTAGGCATATTTCACTAATTTGCATCCTTAGCTTATTCACTAATTCTATTAGTTTATCAAATGAACACATATGCATGAACTCAAATTCTTCTCATCATTTCCATGCAATCTCAATCAATTCCATATCAAAGAAATAAAAATTGAATCTTTTCCATAAAATGCAATCTTAACCAAATTCAACTTTAAACATTTCCAATTGATTTTAATCATTATTCAAACTTGAACACAACTCTATAATATTAACAACACAAAAATCTATACTTAAATCATTAGAATCCAACTTACTCATCATCCATTCTAACAATCAAACCAATGATTCAAGCATGGATACAATGAAATATTATCACCAAATGATAGAGAATTTGACATGGATCATTTTTCTATTTCATAACTTAATCCAAAAATCAAACCAAAAGGGACTAAAATGAAGAAAAAGAAGAAAGCATATGCAACTCATGGCAATTTGAAGGGGAAGAAGAAGCTTTCTTGATTTTTCTCCCAAAATATCTATGTACACATCGCTTAATTCTAACTAAAATGATTTTTAAATTCATTTTATTCCCAAAAGTCAAATATACCCTTAATGAATCTTAATATTTACCTTCATGTCATTCTTTCATCACCAATTTCCTAACAATAAATAAATATAAAAATCTTATTTATTCATTTCAATTTTTGCTCTTTCAATTTCCAAACTTTCAATTTGCTCAATTAAATTCCACTATTTCACTTTAACATCGAAAAACCAGTTAATTCCACTAATTCATATCAAATTATATTGACTAAAAATATAAATATAATATTTCTAACCTCATACTACCGTCCTTCAAAATTTTATAAACTTCCGATTATCTAAATATTTTACCGAACTTTATCGCTTAATAGCTTTTTACACAAATTTTGAATCCAAATATGACTTTGATAGAGAATTCATTCTTGTGGATAAACAATTTATTTATTTATAGAATAAAATTTTGTTTTGGGAAGATTATCATCTTGGTTCCTAAACCTTTTCTAAATTTATACTTTGGTTACTAAACTTTCAAATTTTGTATTTTAGTCACTATTCAAATTTTGTGGTATTATAATTCTCACACACTTTAAGAAAATTTGACCTTAAATTTTCAACATGTATCCAATGTAAGCAGTTTAGAACATTGCTTTTTCATCTTATCATCTTATTATCACTTAACCATATTAGATCAGTGATACAGACACTTTAGTGACATGTACAAACTTCAAACATATTTTAACTTCGGTTTAGGTGAAGAATTTGTTAAATCTGTAGCTCTGATACCATTAAATGTAGCACCCTTAACATGCATTCATACCCAAATACAAGTTAAGGATGTCACATTGTTGTTGTATAACAGTTACTATTCAAAAGTCGGTAAAATTTTGTTTCTTATAAAATTTACAATTTCTATAAATTATATTAATGCATAATATCACCATGTAATATTTTAAATTTTCTATTCACATCTGGTTTTTAACCAATAGCTAGGTAATTTAACATTTTTTGATATCACAATTAAAGTCGCCTAATTTAAAAAACAACCGAATATTCTTTATAACATAATATATTACTATATCCATACGAAATCACTTAGCAACTTACCATATTTTCACCTTTCTTATTACATTCTCTCATTTTGTTTTACATTTTGGTTCAACTCTTATAATATTCTTTATCTCGCTATTTATATAAAACATTTGTAATTTCTATAATCGGATTTATTCAAAACATTTGTAACAACAACTATTATTATAGTTTCATACTATGTCAATAAATTTTTCTTAAGTTAATTACATATGTTTTCCCTCAATCTAACTACAATTTAGATTAAGCAACTGTTATATAATTATGGGAAATATCAATTAATATAGAATTTATCTTATTATGACATTAACTGTGTTCCGCTTAACATCAATCTTACCATCCTCGTCCCATATTTCATTTAGTAGATCTTCCTTGATCCAGTAAAACATATCTACAGAAACCGATGTTAATTTCAAAATCTACTTTAGTTTTCAACCTATTTAACTCATACCTATTAAATCGTATATATTTTGTACAAAACATTATATGAAAATATCGTATAGAATCATTTAATTAATTAAATAATAATTATCCTAATTATTTAATATACAAGTAACTTATAATTCAACTTTTCATCTATAAACCATTATGTGTTAAATCGAACTTTATGTAAAACATTACTATCGACCATAATAATTAAACTAGTATTGTCTTTTCTTTGTGTATTGTTTCTTTCTTATATTGCTCCTATTTTCTACACTGATCCTTTCACTATATTGTTTCCTTCACCTTACTATTTCTTTTATTATACTATTTCTCTTATTGTATTGTTTCTTTTAATGATTCTTTCATTGTTCTATATTTTTTGTTGTACTTTATCTTTTACTATATTGTTACTTTCATTGTATTATATTTTTTTAGTTTCATTTTTACAGCCTCATGTATAATCATGAGAATGCAAGGTACATGAGTCAGAAACGAGTTTTGTTGTACGGTATGTAGTATAAACTGACAGTAATTGTATGGCACATTAGTGTCCTATGTGCAGTATAATAATTGCTTATATATATATGAAATATTAGTGCACTGTACGCAACAAAGTAACCTATGATATGTAATTGTATGGAACATTCAGTGTTTTTTGATTGCACCGTAGATGTGACATATTCAATGTCCTGTGAATGTACAGGTATTGTAGAACACAACAACATTGTACCTATGATACCGAATACATAAATGTATCTGATAACTATAGTGTACACGAATGTACGAGATCATAATCAGAATCAATCTATCTCATGTACCACTGACTCTCAAGTCCTATACACTAGACTTTTATTTAAATCTTATATCCTTTTTCATATAAAACATTTATAGGAAGATTATCAAAAATCATATACTATTTAACCATGTATTAATACTTTAACAAAATATAATAAATTCATATTCGTAAAGATAATCAAAAAATATCATGTACATGTACTCGATATTGATTCTACCAAATTAACCTTCCAAGTCCCTAAAATTTATTTATTTAAACTCCACATATCATCTCATACTAAATTTC
The DNA here is from genome assembly GCF_006381635.1 of Hibiscus syriacus. NCBI lineage: Eukaryota > Viridiplantae > Streptophyta > Magnoliopsida > Malvales > Malvaceae > Hibiscus > Hibiscus syriacus. The sequence goes on along the minus strand of NW_024063392.1, from coordinate 6,968,761 downwards.
TACTTCAATTCATAATATCTCCATATTTTCCATTTAGTCCTTTAACTTCTACATTCTATCAAATTTGCCCCATTTAATTTACATTCAACTTCAATATAGTACTTAAACAATTTCACATTTTCCATTTAAGTTGCTACCCTTTTTCCATTTTTGCGATTTAGCCCTTACACTCTTACAACCTTCCAAATTTATTTTATAAATCCATAATACCATAATTTTAACCATAGGATAAATTGTTTTTGAATTTCATCTCAAATTTTCTATTTTATTCACTATAGTCTTTTTTCCATTGAATCCTAAATTCAAGCATCATAAAAAATTCAAACATTCCATAAATTTCCAATAAGTCTTTATAATTTTACAAGTTTTCAATTTGATCCAAATTATCATCCAAATATGAAATTTAGCACTCTAACATTCAATTTCAACATAATACATCAATTATTAAACAACTACACTTTAATATTCATATTTATCTATTATTAAGTCCCTATACTTCCATAATTTTCTAAATTGGTTCAAATCACATTTTAGCATGTAGAATCACTAATACATCATTTCTAACCCTTTTATAATTTTCCTTATTTTTCCTTATTTTTCCCTTTGGTTGAATACCTTTAAGTTTTCCTAGCATTGATTACATTTTGATTCAAACATTAATTCATCCTCTAAACAACATTTCCATGAAATTCTCATAATTTTATCATATGATAAATTTCATAATTATCATGCTAAGATAATATTTTTGGCTCATTTTAAATAATTACGATATCATACAATAAAAGAGTATCACAAAATGTATAATTTACCTCAATTTCATATTCTGCCAGTTTGCACTACCCTATAAGAAATATTATTTTGTATTAATTTAGCCACTTAAACATTATTATGTTTCTATCATTAGAAACTAGACTCGAATACAAATCTAACTATATCAGGCACTTTTTCTAGTTCAACTTGTGCAATTTATGACGAATTTTCTAATCTAGCTTACAGAATATGTTTTGAGCAGAATCTGACCTATCATCCATTAAAAATTCATATCTTTTTTATATACACTTCTAAATCAGTAATCATTTTTTTAAACAAAACTAGACTCATTTTAAAAAATTAAACGATATAAAAAACATCTTCTACTCTGTAATACCCCAAATTTTGGTTAGTGACCAAAACATAAATTTAAAAGTTTAGTTACCAAAGTATAAAATTAGGAAAATTTTAGGGACCAAAGTGGTAATTTTCTCAAAAAATAATTTTTATTCCATAAATGGATAGTTTATTCCTGAGAGTGGGGTTTTATGTAAAATAGATTCTTGATCCGTAATTTATGTTAAAAACTAGAATGGGATAAAGTCTGGAAAAAATTCGGTAAATCGGATCGAATAGAAATTTTGAGAAAATTTGAAAGATGATAAATTAAGATTAAAAATATTATTTCCACATTTTAAAATGATTGAAAATAATATATACCATTGGATTTGAGAATTTATTTCCATGCTTAATTTGGATTGTTGGATTAAAGTGGCAAGATTGAAATTCTTGGAGAGTTGCACAGATAAAATGGTAAATGGTAAGAAATTTTGTTCATCTTTGAGTGTGAAAATATGATAAGGGTTATTTTGCATGGTATGGTTGTAAATATAAAGATTCACTAATGGTATAATAGACATTTCTCAATTAAATGAATTTAATAATCATTTAACTTAAATAAAGGATAAATTAACATGAAATTAAGCAAAAATTTCATGTAAGACTTGTTCATCTTCTCTCTTCAAGTCGTGAACCACAACAAGGTAAGATAAAGTTTTCTTTCTCATTTTTGAGCAATTTCCTTTTAATTTTGGATCCAAATGTGAAATAAAAAATTGTTCTATGCGAAAAACACTATCTTTTAGTACCATTTATGCATGTTAATCTTGCTTTATTTCAAAGATCCCAAATTCCATGGTTTATGTTCATATTAGGGTTTATGGAATTGATGATGAATATTGATGTTTTTGAGGTTGTAGAATCATTTTCAAGCTTGTTCTATGATTAAATCATGATCAAACCCTAGAAATGCTTAGATGATTTTCGGCATAACCCTAAATATAACACCCCCAACCCGTATCAGACCCGGATCCGAGTCCGAGGTGTCACATTAACTTTTCAAAACTTATATTTGTATACCAACATGAAAATTTTCCACTTTTATTCAATAAAAATTCATAATACACATTAGTAAAATAAAATATCTTCAAAACTGATCAGAGCGTATATAATTCAAAACATTAAATACATGTCAACTATTTCTAATAAACAAAATACATATAATTTCAAATTCTTTTCTAACCGACCTGTCTTGCCTTGACTATCGTTGCTTCGCTTCTCTATTTGCTTCCAGAAACCTACGTGTGAAACACTCACACGCTAAGTAGATGACTTAGTAAGACGTATAAGGTAACTATAACTCTTAACAATTAATGCATGCTTCATACTATCAAATCATAAAACCTCATATACACATTCATGTAACAAGTATATACATACACCTATATCATCATATCATATAGTATTGTATATTATTTCCTGTTCATATAATCATTTATTTTACCTTACTCAGCTTATATCACATTCTCTTGTTATCCTTTGACTCATTCCTATTACATAATTCTTAATCATATAATATCTATACAATAGTCAGCTATCTTATCTCTTATTTCCATATACTTCTATTTATCATATAACACATAGACTATTGTTACATATTCTATATCATATTCTTGTGTACTAATTCTTTATATTCTATTAGTTCATTTTTCACATAATTTGCCACATAAACATATTATTATAACTTATCAAAACTTAATTCCTATATTCTCATATGACTTCATTTCCTAGATCTTTATACTTTGTTTAATATCACCTAAGAATTTAACAAGTTTTAGATCACTATTTCATTGAAACTTGTAGAATTTCCACATATAACAATTATCTCAACTTATTTATAATATATCTTTATTAGCCCATGTACATCTATGAGAACTAAAGATATGTGAGTATATATGTTGTCACCACAACTCGTATAATTCCCACTAGGGGCACGTAGAAATTGTTCCGAAGGATAGCGTAGAAATGTCCTGAAGGACCACATATAACACATATGTCCCGAAGGACCACTCCTTAAGAACCATATACTTATTCCAGTGGACCAAATAAGTGTACCAAGTATCGCATATATGTTCCAAAGGATTATACATATATCCCGAAGGACCACGTAGAACCCTCGACTCTTGGCATGCCAACTATACCTCTAGGTCTCATGACATATAACATGGACATTAACATTTATGTTGTCACACATTCAAATAGTCACGTAGTTCACTTACACATAGATAATTTCCTTGTAGTTCACATATCACAAAGCTTATAGCTCTTGATCATTTAATCACATAACTTATATGTTCACATAGTCACATAGCTCATTCACATATACATGTTCTCATATATTGCTTGTCATATGACTTATATTCCAGGTTCATAGAATCATATAATTCATTTATATCATTTAACATAAGTTATCATACCAATTTACATTCACATAACACATTTCACATATATAGCATAACATATAACTTATGCAATAACTACATTTATATACTCTAACATGGAAAATAGACTTATCACAAGTCTTATTTCCATCCAATATCATATATCTAATATTATGCACTCTCCTGGCCTCATTAGTCAATACCGATCTCTTATCCTTCTCGATGCCTAATATTTGTCGACTTGTCCGGTCGTTGCTCTCGATCGATATCTACACAAATACACGATTTAATGAATGACGAGATTCAAATCACTTGATACGATTCCTATCAATATAAACTAATTAAACTCCAATTTAACTTTCCAACTTAAGGGGTATCGGTACACACTATAGGGTATCGGTACATCCCTTCACTGGTGTATCGGTACACTGCCTATGTATCGGTACACAAATTAGATTCGAAATTTTCATTTCAAGGGTGTATCGATACACTCTTTAATGTATCGATACACCATGAAGATGTTCTTCAAGATTGGTCTTAGTGTATCAATACATGTTCATAGTGTACCGATACATCCTACCCAGAATAGACTGTTTTCACCCAAAAATTCACTGAAACTTACTTAATTCTTCTTCCTTAACCTTCTTTTAACCCTTGAGACAACACAAATCAACTTATTTCACTTTAACTGATTATAACATCCAATATCCCATAAACATGATTGGATTTAATAATTAAACCAATAAATCAATATGTTCCAAATTCATTTCTATCATTCCGAATTTCTTATTTTGACTAATGACAAGTCAAATTCAACTTCCAATTTGAGTAATGAACTCTATTCTAAGATTTCATTCAAAAACTTTTAATCTTTAATCTCTCATAACTCATTTATCTTATGGTTTTAAGACAACCTAAACTTTTCTTAAGCTTATTTATCACCCAAGGATCATATCCCAACTTTAAATTCAACAAATAAACAACTAACAAGGAAACTCACCTTTGCTTTGGCTCTCACAGTGAAGAAAAGAAGAAGAAGGGAGAGTTCTCTGTAAACTTTTCCCTCATTTCCCACGTTTATATAGCCTATAAAAGAAAGATAAAAATCTTTCTTGTCAAATGACCATTTTACCCTTCTTTCTTTCAATCTTTACTAAACCATCATTCAAAAAATATTTCTAATTAAATCCCTAAACTTTTAACTTATTTCAAAATTAAACACCAAGCTTTCAAAATTCACATTTTAGTCACTAGCCCTATTTTAGGATGTTACAAATCTCCCCTCCTTTTAAGAAAATTCATCCTCGAATTTTCACTGAACGTATCGATAAAAACATTACCCACATATATCTTCAAATTTCTTATGCTACCTTTACTACTTCAATCTTTCGCGATTTGAACGTAATAACTTGTCTTTGATTTCCAAAGAACCTCAATCCATTCTATATATTTTTTCTTCTTCTATTGTACACTTACTTTTTGACCTTTGTAAGTCCTTGTCATATCATTTACCATGTAAACAGTATCATTCATTCTTACTCAAGGCCATAATTCAATTGATTTCCTTCATCATATAATTAAAACATACACTTTGCCAAATCAAACATTTTGCCAAATCAAACATTCTCTTTATACAACCTTACCTACTTTTCGTATTTCTGTATCAACTTATAATCCATACCTCAATATAACTTTTATCATCTCTGTTCCTTTAAACTACATCCTTTTCATTTCCTTATAGTATAAATCAAAATCTCATTATAGCATAGGTTATATCTTTTCTTTAATGTCCATATACTATTGTCATATCACTTATACTCATCTCTGAGTGCCAATCTTCATTGCATTTTCGTAACTTTGATAATCCACTTTACTTATACTGAATCTCATTCTTTACCATCTCTTGTGCTTGTATTTCCTTCTTTAAAGCCCACTTTTAAAACATACTAATATTTATTTGTTTGCCTACATCATATCTATATCATCAGAATACACAATCACATCTAGATCCACATCATACTTGATTAACTTAACTTTATCTTTCCTCAAATCTTATAACTCTACTATCCATACTATTACAGTTAATCAGTAACAACTTTTCAGTCTAGGGCATAAGACATAATCAAACTAATCATACGCATCCTTTCAGTTGAAATCCAACCAGGGTAATTTACTCACTTATTAAACCCACACTCTTATTCATATATAGTAATATTCCCTTTCTCCTTTACTACTTTACATTTCCATGATTGAAATACATAATCTTCATCAAAACATTCATATACATTCTTTCCAGTCGGAATTAACCTATCAATAATTTACTTAAATTATCAAAACCACCTCTTTCCTCATACACTATGCAATTTCCTTTGCTCAACGCAACATTCCAACTTCCTCTGTCTTATAAACTAATCACCAATATACCCATTCTTAAACTCTTATGAACTATATCTACCTCATTTTTCTTCAAATTAGATGACCAATATTCTTTCAACTTATCAAACTGCTCTCTTATCCATACACATTACGATTCTCCTGTTTCAAATTCATAAACTATGTCTTCATATTTCTGATGAACTTATCACCGAGATACTTATTATCGAACTTTTCCAAACTAATAACCACATCACTGAATCTTCTATCATTCTCATGATAATATCTGTTCACTATACTTCAACTCATACGTATAGTATCTAAACTACTTTATCTAACTTCTTCACTTCAGAACAATGGAGATCATATAACATTATTCTAACATGCTTTCAATTTTCTCAAAACAACCTTTGTTGTTCCAAAGCATTTCCTGAGGTATACGCTCTTCATCCTGCCTGGCCAGGGTAGGTGAATTGCTACCACCATCAAGTCTATTATCTTTTATATGCTTTGAAACTTTCATTATTATACTTTTAACATAATCTTCTAATTCTACTCTATTAACAGGACAGCCCACTCCTTATTCTATCAGATCAAAAAAATTTCACTTCGTGTTGGCATGCACACATTTTAAAAACTCTTTTGCCTTTGGTTTAAGCCTAGAATCGGCTAAACATTAGCTCTGATACCATTAAATGTAACACCCCCAACTCGTTTTCGACCCTGATCCGAGTCCAAGGTGTCACATTGACTTTTCAAAACTTATATTTGTATACCAACATGAAAATTTTCCACTTTTATTCAATAAAAATTCATAATCCACATTAGTAAAATAAAATATCTTCAAAATTGATAAGAGCATATATAATTCAAAACATTAATTACATGCCAACTATTTCTAATAAACAAAATACAGATAATTCCAAATTCTTTTCTGATCTGATCATAGGATAGGAGAGACTGACATGTCTTGCCTTGACCATAGTTGCTTCGCTTCTTTATTTGCTTCCAGAAACCTACGTGTGAAACACTCACACGCTAAGTCGATGACTTAGTGAGGCGTATAAAATGTATAAGGTAACTATAACTCTTAACAGTTAATGCATGCTTCATACTATCAAATCATAAAACCTAATATACACATTCATGTAACAAGTATATACATACACCTATATCATCATATCATATAGTATTGTATACTATTTCCTGTTCATATAATCATTTATTTTACCTTACTCAGCTTATATCACATTCTCTTGTTATCCTTTGACTCATTCCTTTTACATAATTCTTAATCATATAATATCTATACGATAGTCATCTATCTTATCTCTTATTTCTATATACTTCTATTTATCATAAAACCCATAGACTCTTGTTACATATTCTATATCATATTCTTGTATACTAATTCTTTATATTCTATTAGTTCATTTTTCACATAATTTGCCACATAAACATATTATTATAACTTATCAGAACTTAATTCCTATGATATTCTCATATGACTTTATTTCCTAGATCTTTATAATATGTTTAATATCACCTAAGAATTTAATAAGTTTTAGATCACTATTTCATTTGAAACTTGTAGAATTTCCTATACAACTTATTTATGTATATATTTCCTATTTGATGTACTATTTATTTATCTCAATTATTTTATTTAAATTCTCATTTTTCTAATATAATTCCATTATACTAGTTCTCCTGCAAAGTATATTCTAACCATACAATCATAATTATACTATTCACATAATCCTATAGTTAACTACTTTTTTACATATACATATACTTGTGGAGTTCACATCATTTCTCATGTAATTACTTGTAACATATCATATAAGTTCATTTTATTCTCTTATATTCAAATATATCACACAAACATATTTCACATAGAAACTATAACATATACAACACATGCAACCAACATACTCATATCCAAATGTGCAACCACATATAACAATTATCTCAACTTATTTATAATATATCTTTATTAGCCCATGTACATCTGTGAGAACTAAAGATATGTGAGTACATAGAGGTTGTGCACATATGTTATCACCACAACTCGTATAATTCCCACTAGGGGCACGTAGAAATTGTTCCGAATGATAGCATAGAAATGTCCCGAATGACCACATATAACACATATATCCCGAAGGACCACTCCTTAAGAACCATATACTTATTCCAGTGGACCAAATAAGTGTACCAAGTACCGCATATATGTTCCAAAGGATTACATATATGTCCCTAAGGACCACGTAGAACCCTCGACTCTTGGCATGCCAACTATACCTCTAGGTCTCATGACATATAACATGGGCATTAACATTTATGTTGTCACACATTCAAATAGTCACGTAGTTCACTTACACGTAGATAATTTCCTATTAGTTCACATATCACATAGCTTATAGCTCTTGATCATTTAATCATATAACTCATATGTTCACATAGTCACATAGCTCATTCACATATATATGTTCTCATATATTGCATGTCATATGACTTATATTCCAGGTTCATAGCATCATATAATTCATTTATATCATTTAACATAAGTTATCATACCAATTTACATTCACATAACATATTTCACATACATAGCATAACATATAACTTATGCAATAACTTATGACACATACACTTACATTTATATACTTTAACATGGAAAATAGACTTATCACAAGTCTTATTTCCATCCAATATCATATATCTAATATTATGCACTCACCTGGCCTCACTAGTCAATACCGATCTATTATCCTTCTCGATGTCTAATATTTGTCGACTTGTCCGGTCGTTGCTCTCGATCGATATCTACACAAATACACGATTTAATGAATGACGAGATTCAAATCACTTGATACGATTCTTATCAATATAAACTAATTAAACTCCAATTTAACTTTCCAGCTTAAGGGGTATCGGTACACACTATAGGGTATCGGTACATCCCTTCACTGGTGTATCGGTACACTGCCTATGTATCGGTACACAAATTAGATTCAAAATTTTCATTTCAAGGGGGGTATCGATATACTCTTTAATGTATCAATACACCATGAAGATGTTCTTCAAGATTGGTCTTTGTGTATCAGTACCTGTTCATAGTGTACTGATACATCCTACCCATAACAGACTGTTTTCACCCGAAAATTCACTTAAACTTAGGGTGTGTTTGTTTGCCGTAATTGGAATTACGGAATTGGTTTTCCCCGAATTCCCGTGTTTGTTTCACGTAATTCGTTTTCCGGAAAATGTTTTCCCGTGTTTGGTTTCACGTAATTCATTTTCCGGAAAATGTTTTCCCGTGTTTGTTTCACGTAATTGGTTTTCCAGAATGTAATTCATTTTCCGAATTTTTCACTTCAAAGAATAAATACTCAAAATAATTTTATTTTATGAATTTAATATTAATAAAATATTTTAATATCATTTTCATCAAAATATTATTTATTTATTTATTTATTTATTAATATTTATAATAATATAATATTATATTTTTAATATTATATAAAATAATCAATTATATTATAATAATATAAGATATTATATTTTTATTTTAATAATATATAATAAATTTTTTTATATATTTAATAATGAATAATATTATTTATATATTTAAATAATATTTTAATAAAGATATTTAAAATATACTAATTAATATTTTTAAAATATAATATAACAATATTACTTTAATAAATAATTTATATAATTTATAATATTTTATTTCACTAAAATATACAAAAATTAATATTTTTATTAATAAAATTATAAAAATAATATTTAATAATAAATAAATTATTTTAATATTTTAAAATAATAATATTAAGTTTTATGATAAATAATATTATTTATTATATTTAATATTTGTAATAAATAATTTTTAAAAAACTCTTCAACTAGTGGAAAAATGTTTAAATAACATCTTCCAAACATCATAAAACGTTTTCCAGATATTTTTCAGAAAAAATGTAATTCATTTTACATAAAACATTTTCCGGAAAACGTTTTCCAGAAATGTAATTCATTTTCCAGAATTCAAATTCCAGTAATTCATTTTCCAGTTCCAGTAATTCAAATTTCAATAATTCATTTTCCGGAAAACCAATTACAGCCAAACAAACAGACCCTTACTTAATTCTTCTTTCTTAACCTTCTTTTCCCTTGAGACTTAACTATACTTACACAAATCAACTTATTTCACTTTAACTCATCATAACATCCTATATCCCATAAACATGCTTGTATTCCATAATTAAACCAATAAATCAATATGTTCCAAATTCATTTCTATCATTCTGAATTTCTTATTTTGACTGATGACAAGTCAAATTCAACTTCCAATTCGAGTAATGAACTATATTCTAAGATTTCATTCGAAAACTCTTAATCTTTAATCTCTCATAACTCCTTCATCATGTGGTTTTAAGACAACCTAAACTTTTCTTAAGCTTATTTATCACCCAAGGATCATATCCCAACTTTAAATTCAACAAATAAACAACTAACAAGGAAACTCACCTTTGCTTTGGCTTTCACGGTGAAGAGAAAGAAGAAGAAGGGAGAGTTCTCTGGAAACTTTTCCCTCATTTCTCACGTTTATATATCCTATAAAAGAAAGATAAAAATCTTTCTTGTCAAATGACCATTTTATCCTTATTTCTTTCAATCTTTACTAAACCATCCTTCACAAAATATTTCTAATTAAATCCCTAAACTTTTAACTTATTTTAAAATTAAACACAAAGGTTTCAAAATTCACATTTTAGTCACTAGCCGTGTTTTAGGATGTTACACTAAATTTAGGGGAACTTTATGTTTTAATGAAATTTGATTAGGAGTTTGATTGTAGATATTTTACAAGGTTGAATAGAGGTTGATTTCATGCTCGAATCCAATCAAAATTGAGTAAAATAATGAAAACCATAGTATTGAGTTTTTAAATCATTCGACCTAAGCTTGAAAAAGGGAGAAAAATTTTGGAAAAATTATGTAGGGGTTGGAAATGATGTAGGAAGTATTCTATAAGCCTTAGAAAAATTTGGGGATCATTTTGTAATTTTATGAAAGTTAGGGGACCTATTCAACAATTATGGAAAAGTTATGGGTGAATGTGTGATTGTTCAAAATTTGTTGTACCTTTCTGGAAATTACGGGTTGAGTAATGAAATTTAAGTTAGAAGGTGAAATTGGATCATTTTGGAAGTTTGACAAGTTAGGTGACTATTATGGAAATTTTAAATAGTTTGGGGGATTTAAAGATGATTTTACAATTTTAAATGTAGTTGGATGGTAATTATTCCAATGCTGGAATTTTATTATGGAAATTTAAGAGAGTTGAAAGGCCATTTTACATAAATTGGGAAGTTGGTGCCAAAATTAAAAGGAATTCACAATCGTTGAAGTAATTGGATATTGAATAAGTTTCGAATATATTTATGGATTTTTGTTTTTGGAAATGTATTTATGTTAGAAAGATCCTACAATGTTTCGATATAAAATTTGTGACTTTGTGCATATCGTGATTGATTTCGTGATCGAAGCAAAATTAGTTTAAAAATGAACAAATTGGAAGTAGTGAGGCTATTATTTTGCTATATGTATAAAGTGTCAAGGTGAGTGCAATGAATGCATGAAATTATATATAGGTGTGATATACATCATTATGAAGACTTGCGATGAGTCTACCTTATTTATGTTGGCATGATATTTATGTCATTTATCATATTATTGGCATATCCTCAATATGTCAATATTGAAAATATAATGCATTGGTTACTAATATACATGATGTTATGCCATGGTTAATATTTCGGGTATGAACTGATCAATGCTAAATTATGTTGGTATACATTACCTTTTCAATGGATAAGTTAATTAAAGACTATATGCCCAAGTATATTATTGAGGGTCAGTGGTATTAATGGCATGCCATAGAGTCTAGCAACTGCACATTAGGTAGCACTAGAGTGTCTAGCGAGGCACATAGTGCGTGTCTTAGAGTGTCTAGCGAAGACACATGGTACAAGATACTAGAGTGTATATACATGTCACTTAGTGTATAAGGTGGGCACGACCCGACCTCATGTGAAAGCACTAAAAGTGCTATATTTGACTCTTATACCGGGGTCCTCACATATTGATATTTTGGGATATGGTTTGTTAGAAATATTAGTATACGTATACGGGTCGTGGATGTTACATATTCATTCTTGTAGAATTTATGGTGATTTTATAAACTTACTATTCAGATTACCTATTTAGGTAGAATTTGCATCCTTAGCTTATTCACTAATTCTATTAGCTTATCAAATGAACATATATGCATGAATTCAAATTCTTATCATCATTTCCATGCAATCTGAATCAATTCCATGTATAAAAAAAATCAAAATTCAATCTTTTCCATAAATTGCAACCTTAACCAAATTCATCTTTAAACATTTCCAATTGATTTTAATCGTTATTCAAACTTGAAAACAACTCTATAATATTAACAACACAAAAATCTATCCTTAAATCATTAAAATCCAACTTACTCATCATCCACTCTAACAATCGAACCAATGATTCAAGCATGGAAACAATGAAATATTATAACCAAATGATAGAGAACTTGACACGGGTCATTTTTCTATTTCATAACTTAATCCAAAAATCAAAGGAAAATGGACTAAAATGAAGAAAAATAAGAAAACATACCTTGCCCTATTTTCAATGGAACTCACGGCAATTTAAAGGGGAAGAAGAAGCTTTCTTGATTTTTCTCCCAAAATATCATTGTATACATGGCTTAATTCTAATTAAAATGAATTTTAAATTCATTTTAGTCCCAAACGTCAAATATACCCTTAATGAATCGTAATATATACCTCTATGCCATCCTTTCATCATCATTTTCTTAACAATAAATAAATATAGAAATCATATTCACTGATTTCCATTTTTCTCTTTCAATTTTCCAAACTTTCAATTTACTCACTTAAATTCCACTATTCCATTTTAACATGGAAAATCAACTTAATTCCACTAATCCATATTAAATTATACTGACTAAAAATATAAATATAATATTTATAACCCCATACTACCATCCTTCAAACTTTTATAAACTTTTGATTCGATCAGATTATCTGAATATTTTATCAAACTTTATCACTTAATAGCTCTTTACACAAATTCTGAATCCAAATATGACTTTCATGGAGAATCCATTCTTATGGATAAACAATTTATTTATTTAAAGAATAAAATTTCTAATTGGGAAAATCACCATCTTAGTCCCTAAACTTTTCCCAAATTTATACTTTGCTACTAAACTTTCAAAATTTATATTTTAGTCACTATTCAAATTTTGGGGCATTAAAATTATCACCCCTTTTAAGAAAATTTATCCTCGAATTTTCAACACGTATCCAATGTAAGCAAGTAAGAGCATTGCTTTTTCATCTTATCATCTTATTATTACTTGACCATATTATATTAGTGATACAGAAACTTTAGTAGCATGTAGAAACTTTTAACATATTTTAACTTCGTTTTAAGTTGAGAATTAGCTAAAACTGCAGCTATGATACCATTAAATGTAGCACCATTAACCTGCATTCGTACCCGAATATAAGTTAAGGAATTCACATTGTTTCTGTATAACAGTTACTATTCAAAAGGCAGTAAAATTTTGTTTCTTATAAAATTTACAATTTCTATCAACTATATTATCGGATAATATCACCATATAATATTTTAAATTTTCAATTCACATCCGGTTTTTAGGTTGTAGCTAGGCAATTTAACAATGTTTCATACCACAATTAAAGCTGCCTAATTTAAAAATCAACCAAATATTCTTTATAACATAATTTATTACTATATTCATACGAAACCACTTAGCAACTTACCAAACTTACCATATTTTCTCCTTTTTTATTACATTTTCTCGTATTACTTTACATTTTGGTTCAACTCTTATAATATTCTTTATCTCGCTATATATATAAAACATTTGTATTTTCTATAATCGGATTTATTCAAAACATATGTTTTGCCCTCAATTTAACTACAATTTAGATTAAGCAATTGTTATATAACTATGGGAAATATCAATTAATATAAAATTTATCTTATTATGACATTAACCACGTTCCTCTTGACATCATTCTTACCATCCTCATCCCATATTTTATTTAGAAGATATTCCTTGATCCAGTCAAACATATCTACAGAAAATGATGTTAATTACAAAATCTACTTTCGTTTTTAACTTATTTATCTCATACCTATTAAGTCGTATATATTTTAGTACAAAACATTGAACGAAAATATAGTATAGAATCATTTAATTAATTAAACAATAATTATCCTAATTATTTAATATGTGAGTAACTTATAATTCCACTTTTCATCTATAAACCATTCAGTGTTAAATTGAACTTTATGTAAAACTTTACTATCGAACATAATAATTAAACTAGTATTGTCTTTTCTTTGTGTATTATTTCTTTCTTATATTGTTTTTATTTTCTGTAATGTTCCTTTCACTATATTGTTTCCTTCACTTTACTATTTCTTTTATTATACTATTTCTATTATTGTATTGTTTCTTTTACTGATTCTTTTATTGTTCTATATTTTTTGTCAAAATAGTTTTGATAAATTCATCAATTTCACTCATGTGAAAAATTGTAGGAAAAAAAGTGAATTACATTGATAGATTTAATATTATATTAAACTCACATTCCTTTTTAATATTACAAATTAATATATATTTTAAATTTGACTATTATTATGATAATTATTCTTTGGATATTCCAAATTAAAAAGTATTTATTATCTTTTTAACATTGAATATGAAAGATAATTATAAACTTTTGAATATTTCAAATTAAAATAATATCTATTTAATTTTGAATAGTGAAAGATATCTATATCTTTGAATATTTCAAATTAAAAGATATTATTATCTGTTTAAATTTGAATATTAAAAGATATTTTATCTAAGTAAATCTCTCACGAAAATTCCCTCTAAATATTGTGCTAACCTACTAGGTTAAACACATGTATTCAAAAATTCAGAACAAATTTTGATATCTTAGAATTCAAGATTTTGAAAGAATTTTTTTTTCTCTTCCACTAGTCTTCCGGTGATAGATGAAAGCAATAATAGTTCATGATCTCCATACCTGTGCTACTGTACTTGATCACCTATTGGTTGTATCTTGAGAGACAGACGACCAACGAACTTGAGCATAAAAGGAATGGTCAAAAATATGTCTTAAGGAAATTGTCTAATTTCTTCTCGGATTGTTATATTGCGTAACAATCTTAAGACAAATTATTATCTCATTCTTTTACCTTTGTTAATACGAGATGATTTGAAAATTGTGAGAAATTTGAGATAGTAAATAAATTTGTTCTAGGATTTATCCTATCGTTTTAGCAGGTTTGCTAAAATCTCAAAGTGGACAAACTTCTTTATTAGAAATTGTCGTGAAAGTAAGTTTGGTTACTAATTTTGTTTCAGAACATTGATTATGTCCAATAAAAAATCAAAAATAAATGAGAAATAATTTTTGCTTATTAGAATTTTTGATTTCGTATTTGAAATCGATTGCGCTTAACAGAATTATTTTTTATTACTATTTATAATAGAAATTGTTTGAAAATAACAACTTTGTTACTGATTTAGTTTCTCACTAAATTTTGTTAGTAAAATAAATCAGAATTTATTTTCGGTTTATTGTTGGAATTATTATTAATTTTAATTTCATATGTTAAATGAAATCATGATTTTCGGTGGCCATGAGTTATAATGAGAAGCTTGTGAAATTCTGTGAATAGAATTTCTAGATGTTACAACATAAGATGCTGTTCTATTTAGTCTTTTTGAATTTGACCAAATATCGAACGACCCTCCTATTATTAGAGAGGATGAGGTAAACATTTTTGTCGTGTTTACTATTGTTAAAGTTTGATCTGACTTCCTATATTGGAAACACATCCTGAATGTATTATCGGATACAATATATAAGGTGTATAGTATCAATAAGATGGATAAAAGAATTGTGGATAATATTAGATCATAGATACGAAACGGAAGATATTGGTACTAATTAATTATTAGTGACCAAGTTCTTAAAATTTGTAATAATGGCATAGACTAATGAGAATAAATATTTTATTACCTCCATTGATGATAATAAAAATATTGTTGTGTTAGAGAGAAATTTATTCTTTATAAATAAGAAGTTGAAAACCAACTTAATAAAAAGATTAAAATTGTAAGAAATAATAGTGGTGGTAAAAACATTGAATCATTTGATTATTATTATCCACAATGTGATATTATTAACAGAGTAACACCATCATACTCTCCTCAATCAAATGGAGTAGCCGAAAGGAAAATCGGACTCTAAAAGAAATGATGAACACAACACTATGAAGTTCTGAGTTATTACAGAACATGTGGGGGAGAGGAAAAGCTATTCTATCAACTAATTACCTTTTAAATAAAGTTTTTCAAAAAATAACAAGACACCATATAAGTTATGGAAAGGTCAAAAACCTTCCAATAAATACTTGAAAATGTGGGCGTGTCTTGAGAAGATAATGTTCATATTACCAAAACAAATGAAAATAGGTCATAAAAGATGGAATGTATTTTCTTTGACTATCATACTATCTTAGAAGGATAGATTGATGCTAGTTGGAATTTGATATTCAGGATATCAACGGCACAAATGATGAATATGTTTCACATTAGGAGGAGAAGTCGTGTCATGGAAACCCTTAAGAAAACAATTATAACCAGATTCATAATAGAATCTGAGTTTGTAGCTCTAGATAAGAATGGAGAATAAGTTGAATGGCTTTGGAATTTCTTGGAGGATATTCTTGAAAGGCTGAAACATATGCCCACAATATGCATATACTGTGACTAGTATAGAATTTCAATATAATGGTAAGTCGAGACATATGCGTCGTCAACATAATACCATAGACAATTGATCTCAAATGGAGTTATCTTTGCTGATTTTTAAAAAAAAATCAAAGGATAACATTGTGGATTCGTTAAACAAATGGTTAAATCAAGATTAAGTTAATAAAACATCTAAAGGAATGAGACTAAAGCCCATGAAATTTAAAGGCTTTATGTGAATGAAACCCCTACCTAGTTAACTGGAGATTCCAAGATCTAAGTTCAAAGGGACAACCTAATTGCATAAATCGTGTACATTCACTATAAAGGTCTCTCATCTTAATTCTATTCCTATGATGTAAACATTGATCAAATTGGGCTAAGAAAAGCTTTTAATGACCATTGTGTGCTTCGGTGAGCCAAGCAACATAAGTCGCCTAAGTAAGAGTGAAGTAGGGTCGCTTCAAGGAGACTATTGGTCATAGTTCTTTCAAACTCTTGCAGAACTAGACGATGTTCATGGCTTTAAGGACATACCCATGAGAACTAAAATTATTGTCAAAGAGGTAGCTGTGTGAAGTATATCATCTTTTACACAAGTGGCAAAATACTTCAAAGACATCCCATCTACTTTTAGCTAGTAAAGTAAATATATTGTCATAAGGAAAGTTCAAAGGAGAACACCTACTTATCCTTTGCAACTATTCGATCATAGAATTCATCACCACATTTTGTTAAAATATTTTTGATAAAATCATCAATTTCACTCATGTGAGGGATTGTTGGAAAAAGAGTGAATTTCATTGATAGATTTAATATGTATATTAAACTCATATTCCTTTTGATTATTAAAAAATATACATTTTAAATTTGAATATTAGTATGATAATTATTCTTTGGATATATCAAATTAAAAAGTATTTATTATCTTTTTTGACATTGATTATTAAAGATAATTATATCCTTTTGAATATTTCAAATTAAAATAATATCTATTTAATTTTGAATATAAAAAGATATCTATATCTTTTGAATATTTTAAATTAAAAGATATTATTATATGTTTAAATTTGAATATTAAAAGATATTTGATTTGAGTAAATCTCTCTCGGAAATCCCCTCTAAATATTGTGCTAACCTACTAGGTTAAACACATGTATTCAAGAATTCAGAACAAGTTTTGATATCTTAGAAGTCAAGAACTTGAAAGAAAAAAAAATTCTCTTCCACTAGTCTTCAGATGATATATGAAGGCAAGGATAGTTCATTATCTCCGCAGTTGTGCTACTGTAGTTGATCATCTAGTTGTTGTATCTTGAGAGACAGACGACCAACGAACTCGAACATTAAAGGAGTGGTCAAAATTCTATCTTAAGAAAACTGTCTGATTTCGTCTCGGATTGTTATTTTGATTTACATATGTTACAGTGCTTTAAGGTGACTTATCTTGAGGTGATGAATAGTCTAAAAAATAAGACTGGAGACTTGTTGACTATTGGAAACTTATGATGTTGTGTCTTGCTTTAGTTCTTTAAAGTTTGCGTTTGCAACTAGGGAATTGATCTTGCGTCTAATGATTATGATCATCCTCCATGCATTCACCAAAATGTGATGGCTGATTGAAAGTTAAAATTTCCAATTTTATTATCTTAACCCAATCAACATCTTTGACGTTTTTCCAAATGTATACCTTGAAAGATACATTTGGGGAAGATGAGATCTTGCATGATTTTTTTACTGGAGTGAACCATCAATTTGTTTTGCATGAATGAATAACATGTTTAACAGCATGGAATTTATGAAGAGGGTGTGGATGTATTATTTCACTGTCCGTGAGTTCGAGTTCGTGAAGTGCGCACTAATATCTATCACAGAAGTTTTGTTGAATATTGGGTTTTCCTAGGCCACTAAAATTGGCCCGTTATTTGAAAAATGTTAGAATGTTTCGTTCATATTAAATTTGTGGAAGAGACAAATGATATCAATTCAGAGAAGCTTAGGAAAGATCTTGTCATATCTAGTGTGATCATATAATCAATAAAATGATTGATGTAATTAGATAGGATTTGGTTATTTTTCTTTAGATTAGGGGATTTGTGTTCATCTTAATTGTTCATGTAAATTTATTTAAATTATTGTATGGGGATTCAAATATAAATAAAGGTAGTTTATTTTATTCATTTAGTGGTGAATAAAACTCAGAACATTCACTTAAACTTTTCTCTTGTTTCGTGAGCAGCTATCTTCCTTTGTTTTTGCTTCAGCGTTCATCTAAGCATCCAAGCTTAGAAAATGACCGAGAAATGTTTTAAGACCACACGTTATACTAGACCAAAACTCTAAGGACGTCATAATTACTTTTTGTTAAATCAATTACTCATATTTCAATACTAGGTTAACATCCCTATCCAATATTATGCTACTTTTTTCCCTATTTGATGATACTTAATTTTTATTTAGCATCACATTTAAATGTTTAATTTTAGGGGAAAAACACTTTAGAAGAATAAGAAATTTTAAATTAGAGGAAATATCTTTGAAAATGATTTTTTTTATATAAAGTTAAAAATTTTAATTTTATGTTTAAAAAACAATTATTAAAAGTCAAAATTATGATTTTAATGTTTATTTGTTATCCTTAGTATGTTTATTTTTAAAATTTTATATTTCTTTGGTACATAGGATAATAGAACGACTGCGTTTTAGGGCTCCACCATCTTAAAAAAGAAATTCCCAACATATCAGCTTGCAGGGTGGAAAGTAGTTGATGAGGTGGTTCTTTGAGTTCATGCAACCCCTCAGCTTTGTCTAACGTCATTTTCGTCAATCGATTCTTTCCTTAACGCTTCGATTACCTATTTAGCGTCGGACTCTTCAATGAGCGATCTTGCTCCCAGGGATTTCGCAATCGTCGTTCCTTGTTGTAATCCCCAAACTTCAGTGGATTTGTCGATATTTAGCATGAATCCGTTGAACCATCTACAATTTTCATTCCTGATAAGACCACCCGCCGCTGCCAATCCAGAGGTCGAACTTTTATAATTGTAATAAATAATTTATCTGTAGGTTTACAACTTTTATATTGTTACTTTTTTGGATAAAAAAATTATTTTAAATTATATATTTTTTCACAAGACACGTAAAATCATTACAATTTATTTTTTTAAGAATATTTTAATGATATTTTATATACTATAAATATTAATTAATATAAATATATATATAATTACAACATGACATAAAAACACATTTTTGACATAAATGCTAAACATTCAAATTTTTAAACTATTTTTAAACTCTTCTTCAAAATATATTTTTTCATAATAAAAAATTACCTAAATTATATTTTTTTTATTTAGATGTTTAAATTTTTTCTATGTTATCCTTTTAAGTTTCTGGCTCATCACAATCATTAAAAAATTCTTTTATCTTACACATGTCTTGTTTATAAAATTTCAAAATGTTATTAAAAACTAAAACTTATAAGTTTATTTTAAAAAATTCAATTTTTTCTCAATTCTTAAAAACCCAAAATTTAAAAAAAAAAATCCTATTTTCAAATCTCTTTACCCACCTCGTCGATCTTCTTTTATTGTTATTGTCTTCGATGAACAACCACATGATCGAATCTCCAATGTCATTATCATTTTCGTCGATCTAAACCCACAAAAGAAAAATTAAATTTTAAATCCCTAAATTCTAAATATTCAAAGCCGTCGTCACCTTAGTGATTGACAGCAAGGAAGACGGCAATGATCATGATTGTGGTGACGACCGACAAGGGAGATGACAAGGTGGAATAGCATTAGGGTCAAACATTTTAGGGATTCTGGTTTTTTGAAATTTTAGAAAAAAAATAAAGGTTTTTAAAAATATAAGAATATTTTAAGCTTTTAAAAATGTTTAAGAAAATATAAACGCAACACGTATTAGATAACGGATTTTTTTAACGGTCGTTACGACGTAGATATTATAAATAATATATCGGAATCGTTAGGCATTTGCATTGATTGAAAAAAATTCGACACCTAAATGGTGAAAGAGATGTAGTTTTGACATTTTTTTTATCTTGAAAGTATTCCTTACTCGTTCCACTTATGAAATCGTTGTTCCTTTATCAGCACCAACCTCTCAATGGAAGTAGAGTGGAAAAAGATTTAAAAAGGTTGTTGGAAGAACTAAATACACTGGATCCTTTGGGAAGTTTTAAATGTCAAACTTCGCTTTAACTTGTAGATGGATAAAGAGAAAATCTACTAGAGTTAATTGATCAAAATATCTCCTTTTTTCCCATAATTTTGCTACTGGAGGAGGACATACTGCTTGTTCACATCCCAAGCTAGCATTGATTTGATTTCATTACTAGCGTGTCAAAAGCATGGTTTGAATATTTTTAAGCCTACTTTTATGTCATTGCAATTGGAGTAATCGGGGATATGATACGCAAAGACATTCTTCTAATACTCAAATAGATGAGTTTATAATGCAAATACGGATGAACGTGTTAATGCTCCAACATTATAAATCATATTTCTATATTTAGTGATCTCGAAATATGGGTGCCCTAATTTATTCAGATTTCGTGCTTATCAAAAGTTCCAAGTACTCATTGACATGGAATGAAGAAACCACCAATACAAGTGATACAACGTCGAACAAAAAAGACAGCATTTATAACAATAATTTGATTGCTACTTCCACAAGCAATCACAAGACGAAGAATTGTTACTTCCAAAGCCCATCAATATAAGCAAAATTCTCACACATTTTTGCAACACGACACTGATAAAAAGGACACATAAAATTGAAGGTGAAAGAACATACATGAAAATGAACCATGTCAATATTCAACAGCCGATGCCGGATTTCAAGACTGAGGCTTCTCCCACTTGAGGGGCTTCACAACTTCCCAGGTGAAGTCTGGGTCATCCCTTCCAAAGCGTCCATAGGCAGCTGTCTTCAAAAACTGCCCATTGCCACCCCTCTTGAGATCAAGGTTGATGGTGATCATACCAGGCCTGAAGTCAAAGTTCTCCTTTACAATTTGGAGGATTTCCTTGTCCGGAATCTTTCCGGTTCCGTAGCTGTCTACAAAGACAGACAAGGGCTCAGGCACACCAATAGCATAAGAGACTTGCACGATGCACCTTCGGGCAAGAGCATTCGCTACAATGCTCTTGGCAGCCTGCCTGACGATGTAAGCACCACTCCTATCTACCTTGGTAGGGTCCTTCCCAGAGAAAGCACCACCACCATGGGCTCCCCATCCACCGTAGGTGTCGATAATGATCTTCCGTCCTGTGAGACCTGCATCACCGTGAGAACCACCAATGACAAAGCGGCCAGATGGGTTAAGGTGGAAGATTGTCTTCTCATCAAGGTACTTCTCAGGGATGACGGGCTTGATAACATGCTCTTTGAGGTCAGAAGCAATTTCATCGTTTGTAACAGTTTCATCATGCTGGGTGGAAATGAGGACAGTGTGAACGCGAACTGGAACCATGGCACCCTTGTCATTGTAGTACTCAACAGTAACCTGGGTTTTACCGTCAGGCCTTAGCCAAGGGCAGGTGCCATTCTTCCTAACCTCAGTAAGACGTGCCCCAAGCTTAGTTGCAAGGACATGGCTAAGGGGCATCAACTCAGAGGTTTCATCGGTGGCATAACCAAACATATGGCCCTGGTCACCGGCTCCAATTTCTTCTGGGCGTTTGGTAAAGTGGCCATACACACCCTGGGCAATATCAGGGCTCTGCTGCTCGATATTGACTAGGACTTTGCAGTTGTCGGCATCAAGACCCACATCATTAGAAACAAATCCAATGGTGCGGCATGTGTCACAGACAATCTTCTCATAGTCGACATTGGCTTTGGTTGTAATCTCTCCGAAGACCATAACCATGTTGGTCTTGGTGCATGTTTCGCAGGCAACCTTGCTGTCAGGGTCCAGGGCAAGGCAAGCATCGAGCACAGCGTCAGAGATCTGATCGCAAAGCTTGTCGGGGTGACCCTCGTTTACGGATTCAGATGTGAATAGAAAGGTCTCCATTCTAAGGAGCTGCTAATTGCAAGAACACCATAGAATCTTTAGTACAATTGCAAAACAGAAACTTGATTAAATGAATCTTAATTAGTTTGGTCAGCCAATAGAGTATGCAGCTTCTAATAAAAGACCATAAGAATAAAAGGATAAAATCAAAAATAATATAAAATATGACTCTTTCATGCTTTTATGGAACAGTTCAAAAGCGGTAGAATCAACATAAAACACAGTAGCGCCTTGTTTTCTAGGAAGATTATATTTTGAATAGGGTCAGTGAACAATAATTTAAAAATAACATACTTTTTTAAAGCATGTATGTTCTTGTAATTTAAGAGTTATGTTATTCAGTGATGTTGGGAAATAAAACGAGTAATTTTCCTATAATTAGATTAGTGAGAATGCGAAATAAAAGAGAAAACATAATGCCCAAAATTGATAACGGAGTTCAACCAATTTTGTCTACGTCTCCCGACTGCTGCAGATCTTTTACTAAAGAGAGAAAATTTACAGGTGTTTACAAAACACTCACAACTCACAAGAAAGCTCTCTAGTATTGGGAGAAATGAATGATTTGAGATGATTTTGAAGCTAAATGAGTAAGGCTATTTATAGTTGAAGCTTAAGGACTAATCTTTGAAAATATCCTAAAGTATAGGGACTAAATTATAATTATCTCTATTATCATTTTCAACAAAATTTGGCACCGAATTCGGTGCCCCTTTATTGAAATCTATTTAGGTGGTGCCCCATTTTTTGACTTTACAATATCTCACTTTGTTGGAAACATTTTGATATTTCGATATAACAAATTAAGATAAATGAATTTTAAGATTTTCTAAAAAAAAAAAGATTTTCTAAGTATATTCGATATAATTATTCGAATATCAAAATATTACTCCAAATCTTTCAAAAGTCATTTTTAATCCTTACTCAAGTGTAAAATTAAGTTTTAATCTTAAAATTATTTCAAATAATTTTACAAAGTATTTCAAACCGTTTCAAAGCCAAAAATTCCAGAATATCCAGAGGGAACCGATTCCCCCTGAATGGTTTGGCTCCGAGAAAAATAAAATGCTCGGAGGGAACTGATTCCCCCCAAGGGGGTACCGATTCTCCCTGTTTAACGGTCAAAATATTTGAATTTTACACTTAGGGAACCGATTCCCCATGAGGGGGTATCGATTCCCCCCACGCTCTAAGTTGTTGTATTAATGGTTTTCACACTTAAACGGCTCCATTGACTTCACTAATCATCCCCAACGTTCAGAATCAATTGAGGGAGTATTTAAACAAGTTCTGAAGCCTTTGATCAACAAGAAATCATAGAGAAACAAGAGAGAAAGCATCAAACACCAAGTTTATGCAAATCAAGCCAATTTTCCTTTCAATATTCATTTGCTTTCAAGAACACCATTTGTGTCATTTGTATTTTTTTTAAGTATTCTTTTCTTGTTCTAGAATTGTGCAAACATCTTACCTTGTGAGGTTTTCCTTGTAAGTTTGCAAATTTGTGTATTTCTCTTTGAAAAAGAGTGTGCTCAAGAATTTGGGGTATAATTCTTGAGGGAGTTGTAAGGTTACTCTTTGTCCTCAAAAGAAAGAGACTTTGGTTGAGAAAGTCGAACCACTCTAAATCGTTGTGCAAATATTTTCAATTTTCTACAAAAGCTTCCACCAAAATTTTAATTTCCAATTCACCCCCTCCTGGCCATTTCCATCAATCGATTAACCCAACAATTGGTATCAGAGCCTCACCCATTTGAAGGTTTAATCGCCTCTTGAGTCGATCCGAGAAGAGTTAAATCGATAAAGATGGCGTCTACTTCCGGTTCATTCTCCATGGAAGAATCCATACCTATTGACGTGCCTCCACACTTCAATGGAACAAATTATCGTCATTGGAAGAGGTGTGTGATGATATTCATCAAAGCATTTGATATGGAAGCTTGGATGATAATCAAGAAAGGATATTCCTCTCCTACTAAGAAGGCAAAGAAGTGGAGTGTTCAAGAACGGAAGGAAACTCAACAAAACTCAAAGGCTATGCACATGTTGTGTTGTGCAATTGATCCTAATGTATATAAAGGAGTTTCTTCTTGTTCAAGTGCCAAGGAAATGTGGGATAAGCTTGAGGAGATCTATAAAGACAAGGAAGAAGAAGAACCAATAAAAGTGATGTCTCTATTAGCTCTCACAGATCCAAAGGTATATTCTAACTCACATATATCAAATTCAAAATCTTTTAATGAGTTACAAGATGCTTATGATAAATTATTTTCGGAGTTTGAGACCATAAACTCCAAATACAATAAATTGATTTCTAAATTTATTGCTAAAAATGATCTTCGTTTGAAAGCTAAAACAGACTTGGAAAATCAAAATGAAATGTTGAGAAAGGAGTTAGAGCTTTCAAAAATAAAATCTGAAAACTTTGAAAAAGAAATTTTCAAATTAAACAAACTTCTTCTAGAAATGAAAATGGATTTTGAAAATCAAAATGAAATCTTGAAGAATGATTTAGAACTCTCAAAAATAAAATTTGAAAGTATTGAAAAAGAAAATTTCAATTTGAAAGATAATCTTGAATTTTTAACAAGAG
Source organism: Hibiscus syriacus (assembly GCF_006381635.1). Classification (NCBI taxonomy): domain Eukaryota; kingdom Viridiplantae; phylum Streptophyta; class Magnoliopsida; order Malvales; family Malvaceae; genus Hibiscus; species Hibiscus syriacus. The sequence continues at coordinate 6,943,289 of NW_024063392.1, read as the reverse complement.
AAAAAAGAGATCATTCTAAATAATTCATCTAGTTCAATAATGACAGTATGTTCACATTGTCATTATCATGGTCATAAGGAACATGTTTGTCCTTTAAAGAAAGGAAAACGATTTAAAATTAGACAAGTATGGGTTCCAAAAGGAACAAGAGGCATTGAAACTAATGTTCAAGGATCCAAAGCAATTTGGATACCAAAATCTACTTAAATGTCTCTTGTAGGTGTGTGAGAGAAATGGTGATAAAGATGATGATATTCAAGATGCTCTAGCCACACATAAAAAGGGAATGGGTAACCTCTAAACTTAATGTTTTTATTATTTGGTTGCTCATTTAGTTTATGCATGCATGAGGTTTTAAAATGTTGAATTATGTTTTATCTCATGTATGTTAAAAAAATATTGTATGATGAACATGGTAATTTTTGGTAATGTTTTATAAACTCTAGTTCATCATATTATTTTTTGGTCAAAATTGTTTTTAAAATGTAATTGATATCTCTTTAACAATTGATATCGATTTTTCAGGAACTTTGGTTTTGCAAAATTTTGACCTGAAATTTTTCTTAATGTTTATGCATAGATTTTTGTTTAAATATTATAAAGTTTTAATGCATAACATTTTCAAAAACTTTATGCATGTACTCTTAATCTCTATAATCAACAATGCATAATGTTTTATATGTGAATGGGTTAAAAACATAATCTTTTGAAAAATAAATTTGATAAAAGATACAATTTTTTATTTTAAATGATTGCAAAATTGATTGACAATGCATCTATTTTCGATTATGCTTGTTGGTCATAAAATAGGGATATATACATGATGCATTTAGATTTTATTGATATGACTATTTTGTGCCTAGTAACTAGGGATGAGCATGATAATTTGTTATGGCATAGGAGACTAAGACATGCTAGTATGAGTGTTTTGCAACGGTTAGTTCAAGGAGAATTGGTTCGAGGGCTGCCTAAACTAAAATTTGATAATGATAAAATCTGTGATGCTTGTGCTAAAGGAAAACAAAAGCGAGTTTCTTTTAAATCCATTAATGATGTGTCAACTAGTAGAGTATTACAATTGATCCACTTAGATCTTTTTGGGTCATCTAGAACTACTAGCTTGGGTGGAAAACAATATGCATTTGTCTTGGTAGATGACTATTATAGATATACTTGGGTTCTATTCTTAAGTACTAAAAAATTCATCACGTTTTCAAAAATAATCCAAAACGAAAAAGGTTACTCTATAACTAATGTTAGGAGTGATCATGGAACTGAATTTGAAAATCTTGGATTTACTGAGTTTTGTAATTCTAATGGTATTAGCCATAATTTTTCATCACCTAGAACCCCTCAACAAAATGGAGTTGTTGAGAGGAAAAATCGAACTTTAGAAGAAATAGCTAGAACCATGCTTTGTGAAAACAATTTGCCAAAGTATTTTTTGGCGGAAGCCACAAATACCGCTTGTTATGTTATTAATCGAGTAATGATTAGGCCTATTTTAAAGAAAACTCCATATGAACTTTTCAAAAATAAAAAGCCTAACATTAGTTATTTTCATCCTTTTGGATGTAAGTGTTTTGTTTTAAACAACGGTAAAGATAATCTTGGCAAATTTGATGCTAAAAGTGATGAAGGAATTGTTTTGGGTTATTCCTTAAATTCCAAAGCTTATCGAGTATTTAATAAAAGAAATTTGGTTGTAGAAGAGTTTATACATGTTGTTTTCGATGATAATCTCCTTTCGAGGAAGGATTCTTGTTTGAATGATGATGTAAGTATTATAAATACAAATGACGTTAGACATGACGTTGGAGAATCATCATCAAAGGAAGAAACGAAAGATGAGGAAACTCATGATCCTCTCGAGAATCCAACCATTGAAGAAAGGGAAGTATCTTATCCAAGAGAGTACAACTATGTCAAGGATGGTGAGATTATAGGTGATCCATCCAAAGTGGTAACAACTCGATCTTCTCTTAGAAATATTTGTAATTATGTTGCATTTATCTCATGCATAGAGCCTAAGAATATTAAATAAGCATTAAATGATGAACATTGGATTATGGCTATGCAAGAAGAGTTAAATCAATTTGAGAGAAGTAAAGTATGGACATTAGTTGAAAGGCCTAGTAATTAAATCTATTGTAGGTACTAGATGGGTATTTAGGAATAAGCTTGATGAGAGTGGTAATATAGTGAGAAACAAGGCTAGACTTGTTGCTCAAGTGTATACTCAAGAAGAGGGCATAGACTATGATGAAATACTCTCCCGTAGCTAGGATGGAAGCAATTAGAATGTTATTAGCATTTGCATGTTTTCATGAATTTAAATTATATCAAATGGATGTTAAAAGAGCATTTTTAAATGGTTTTATAAAAGAAGAAGTGTATGTGGAACAACTTCCAGGTTTTGAAGATTCAAAATTTCTGGATCATGTTCTTAAATTGACAAAAGCACTTTATGGTTTAAAACAAGCTCCTAGAGATTGGTATGAAAGATTGTCAAACTTTTTAATTGAAAAAGGTTTTTCAAAAGGGAAGGTTGACACTACATTGTTTTTAAAGCATAAAGGTAAAGATTTATTAATAGTTCAAATTTGTGTTGATGATATAATATTTGGTTCTAATAATGATGTTCTTTGCCAAGAATTTTCTAAGCTAATGTAAAGTGAATTTGAGATAAGCATGATGGGGGAGCTCTCATTTTTCTTGGGACTCCAAATCAAGCAAAGCTTGACATAGATGAAGGAGGTAAATGTGTGGATGTTAAATTATATAGGTCAATGATTGGTTCTTTGTTCTATCTAAACTGCAAGTAGACAGGACATTATGTTTAGTGTTTGCTTATGTGCTAGATTTCAATCATGCCCTAAGGAATCACATTTACTAGCTGTTAAGAGAATCTTTAGATACCTTAAGGACACTCCTAGTTTAGGACTTTGGTATCCTAGAGACTCTAGCTTTAGCTTGCATGCCTTTTCTGATGCGGATTATGGAGGATGCAAATTAGATAGGAAAAGCACCTCTGGTACTTGCCAATTCCTTGGAAATATGCTGATTTCTTGGTTTTCAAAGAAACAAAATTGTGTTACATTATCTACCACTGAAGTCGAATACATTTCAGCTGGTAGTTGTTGTGCACAATTTTTATGGATGAAACAACAACTTTTTGATTATGTAATTGAAGTAGGTACCATTCCTATTAAGTGTGACAATAATAGTGCTTATTTTTTCTCACTAAAATCTATCCAACACTAGAACTAAGCACATTGAAATAAGACATCATTTCATTAGAGACCATGTCGCTAAGGAATATGTAGTTCTAGAATTTGTTAATACTTTGCACCAATTAGCGGATACTTTACAAACCTTAGACAAGGAAAGATGTTGGACACTTAGGAGAGAAATTAGATTTAACTGACATATCTTCACTTAGTGTTTAAATAATTTTAGCACTTTTAAGAATAAATGAAAAATGCTTATAATTTTGATTGCATTCTTTCTATTAGTTAGGGGGAGTTTATGATTCTTTGTGAAAAATTGATTATATGTTCAATAAATTTTAATGATAAATTCGATTGATTGAACATAGTTAATTTTTTCGTAATATGAGTTGTCAATACCACTAGAGAAAATTAATTTAGCATTTTGAGTGTTTAAAATCAAATTTTAGTAGTTTTAGTGCAAAGGGAATCGATACCCCCTTGAAGGGGAACTGATTCCCCCTTTGAATGGGAACCGATTCCCTCCTTGAGGGAATCGATACCTCCCATGGGTTCTGGATATATCACGACCAGAAAACACATTCTCTCAAAACCTCTCTTCTTTCTTAAACGTCGTTCATCCTCTCTTTCTCTCTAAATCTCCATTTTTGCAAAAATCATCATATGCAAGTCGGAATTAGATCGTTCTTCAACTTCTAATCCTTGCAAACAACATCACATTCTCATAAAATCCAAATTTTAAAGGTAATATTTCAAAATCCTCTATTTCATTGATTTTTGAACTTAGGACTAGTTTTGATTAGTTCTAAGATGAACATTACATCGGGCATTGGTTATATGATAATTTTACAACCAATTTCGTCAATAACACTCAATTTTTCAAAACTATCTTTAAATTTTGAAATAAAAAAAATGAAAAATGTTGTTTTAATTGATGTTTTTGATTCAATTATGTTTTCATAAAAATTATACGTATTATAATTTTCAAACATTATTTTCCAAATAGTTTTTCAAAATATTTCCCTTTAGGATTCGATTTAGAGAACCTTGAAATATTGAGGACTCATTTGAGTTTTGGGTTTGATTATATTGCATACATGTGTTTAAATTTGTAGGTTACATATTCTATTCCGATTCTTAAACCATGTCAAATCCTAAACGACCTAGGATATTGTCTAGTAGCTCAAGTCAAAATCGACCTATTCCTCCACCCAATCCAAATAACCCAAATATGACCATTATGAACTCTTGTTTCAACGTACCTGGTTGTGGACAAGATCTATACCATATGTACCATACTTGTTTTGAGTCATACAAAATCTGGCAAGAGCGTATCCCTTCGATCCAAGCTATAGAAAATATGGACTTCCAATATCTTCCTACTCTTAAATCCTAGAAGTTTGATAAACTCTTTAAACTCAAACCTTTGGTTTATCATCAATTAGTCCGCATTTGTCTATTCCAATGTGGTATGTGTCCAAAACGAGCTCCGATCTTAAACTATAGGAATTCGATCCTATCTTTTAGGACAATTCATTTTTATTGACTCCGGCACAGTCGCTACCCATTTTGGACTAGATAACTCAGGTTTAATGAAAAAGAGATTGTGGATTCACCCTATAAGTCTAAGGATAATGAGAGTACCCTAAGAACTCATCGTGATAGATTCCTTCATTATTTGATCTCTTGGTGGTTTAGACCACTCGAAGGTATGTACTCCTCCCTTAGAAACATATATATATGGTGGATATATTGTATCCAACATAAAAAAAAGATTAATCTGCCATAGATCATCTTTAGTGAGTTTCCATAAACATTGTTCCTTCCAAGAATATAGAAACCTTGGTTTATTGTTGTCTCCTTAGTAATTTGTTTATCAAACTCGGTCTTTGGGTCAATGGGTTTATCGTCCTGAACTCAGAACTTTTAATTGTGAAACATATTGATGTTCATGGATTGTTTTATTTTGGGTGTTTGAATTTGTTGGATAATTGGATATTTGAACTTACATGCTTATATATTTGGTTTGATTTTCACTTTCATTTTTAGCTTAATGTTTATTTTTGCATCATTTACATATTAGTTGCATTATGACCAATTTTTGTCATTTCACATTGCTTATGAATGTTGGATTATGGAACTAATGGCTAATATTTCTCTTGATTATGATCTTAGCAGCTTACGCTATATTTAGTTATCAATTGGCTAATTGTTTTTCAAAAACTTGTTTAAAATCTTTTAAAGGTCTTTTTGATTTAACAAAAAGGGAGAGAAATGTTTGTGTTTTTAAAGGGGAGAAGTGTTAGAGTAAGAGGGAGTAATTTCAAAACTTGATTTCAAAATCTTAAAATTACTAAAATGTTTTGTTATATCAAAAAGGGGGAGATTGTTGAAAACATTTTGATATTTCGATATAACAAATTAAGATAAATGAATTTTAAGATTTTCCAAAAAATGATTTTCTAAGTATATTCGATATAATTATTCGAATATCAAAATATTACTCCAAATCTTTCAAAAGTCATTTTTAATCCTTACTCAAGTGTAAAATTAAATTTTAATCTTAAAATTATTTCAAATAATTTTACAAAGTATTTCGAACCGTTTCAAAGCCAAAAATTCCAGAATGTCTAGAGGGAACCGATTCCCCCCCAAGGGGGTACCGATTCCCCCCTGAATGGTTTGGCTCCGAGAAAAACAGAATGCTCAGAGGGAACCGATTCCCCCCAAGGGGGTACCGATTCCCCCCTGTTTAACGGTCGAAATATTTGAATTTTACACTTAGGGAACCGATTCCCCATGAGGGGGTATCGATTCCCCCCATGCTCCAAGTTGTTGTATTAATGGTTTTCACACTTAAACTGCTCCACTGACTCCACTAATCATCCCCAACATTCAGAATCAATTGAGGGAGTATTTAAACAAGTTCTGAAGCCTTTGATCAACAAGAAATCATAGAGAAACAAGAGAGAAAGCATCAAACACCAAGTTTGTGCAAATCAAGCCAATTTTCCTTCCAATATTCATTTTTCTTTCAAGAACACCATTTGTGCTCATTTGTAATTATTTTTTAGTGTTCTTTTTCTTGTTCTAGAACTGTGTAAACATCTTACCTTGTGAGGTTTTCCTTGTAAGTTTGCAAATTTGTGTATTTCTCTTTGAAAAAGAGTGTGCTCAAGAATTTGGGGTATAATTCTTGAGGGAGTTGTAAGGTTACTCTTTGTCCTCAAAAGAAAGAACAAATTAGTGAATTTGTTGGAAAATCCTTAGTGTGGATAGCTAAGGTAGTGGACGTAGACTTTGGTTGAGAAATTCGAACCACTCTAAATCGTTGTGCAAATATTTTCAATTTTCTGCAAAAGCTTCCACCAAAATTTTAATTGCCAATTCACCCCCTCTTGGCCATTTCCATCAATCGATTAACTCAACACACTTGAAGACTAATTTTTAATCTATCTTCACACCTCGATCAATTGAGCAACATTTCTGATCTTGTTACTCTAGCATGCCAGCTGAAGCTGAACACAACTTCAGTTTGTCCATAGTCACCGTCTTTGTTAACATGTCTGACGGATTTTGAGCTCCACTAATCTTTTCAAGTTTCAAAATCCCATATTTTAGAAGAGACCGGATAAAATGATATCGCAATTGTATGTGCTTCGTCCTGGAATGAAAAGACGGATTCTTCGCTAGATAGATAGCACTTTGACTATCGCAATACAAGACATTGTTTTCTTGTTTCTTGCCTAACTCTTCCAAGAAACTTTGGAGCCAAACCATCTCCTTGTTGGCTTTCGTAACAACGACATATTCTACTTCAATTGTGGAGAGAGCAACTATCTTCTGTAGTTGAGAAACCCAACTCACTGCAGTACCTCCTAGAGTATAGACATACCCTGTAATGCTTCTTCTGATGTCAAAATTTCTGGCTAAGTCAGCATCTACATAGTCTGTCAGTATCGTATCTCCACCTTTGAAACAAAAGTCTTTGTTTGTAGTACCCCGCATATATCTGAGGATCCATTTGACTGCTTCCCAGTGTACCTTTCCCGGATTATTCATGTACCTGCTAACAGCTCCCACTTCTTGAGCAATATCTGGTCTAGTACAAACCATGGCATACATCATACTTCCAATTGTTGAGGCATACGGTACCTTCACCATGTATGCACGTTCTTCCTCCGTCTTTGGTGACTGTTCTTTGGAGAGTCTAAATTGAATACCTAAAGGTGTACTTATTGGTTTAACATCTTGCATGTTGAACCTGGAGAGTACTTTGTTGATGTACTCAGCCTGTGATAACATCAAAGTCCCCGACTTTGTGTCTCTCTTAATCATCATCCCAAGAATCTGCTTTGTAGCTCCCAGATCTTTCATTACAAACTGCTTCGACAATTTTTACTTCAAGTTTATAATCTCTTGCATGTCTAAGCCTGCAACGAGCATGTCATCAACGTACAACAATAAAATAATGAAGTTGTTGTAGAACTTCTTGATGTAACAACAATGATCTATTTGGCATCTGGTAAAACCACTGCTACTCATGAAACTATCGAACTTCTTGTACTACTGTCTTGGAGGTTGTTTTAAACCATACAAGCTCATCTTCAACCTGCATACCAGGTTTTTCTTCTCTGCCTTCTGGCTGCCTCATATAGATTTCTTCCTTCAAATCACCATGAAGGAAAGCTGTCTTCACATCTAACTGCTCAAGATGTAAATTCTCTGCAGCTATAATTTTCAACACCAGTCTGATTGTAGACAGTTTTACGACTGGAGAGAAAACTTCATTGTAACCAATACCTTCTTTTTGCTGAAAACCTTTAACAACCAATCTTTCTTTGTAGCGTTTGCTCCCATCGTGCTCTTCTTTGATCCTGTAATTCCACTTGTTATGGAGCGCTTTCTTGCCTAGTAGTAATTCAGCTAATTCCCACGTCTGATTTGACATAAGCGAGTCTATCTCATCTTTCATGAAAGACTCCCATTTTACTGAATCCTCCACCTGCATTGCTTCATTATAGCACTCTGGTTCACCATTGTTAGTCAGTAACAAGTAGTACAAAGAAGGCGAATAACGCTGGGTTGGTTTAGGAATTCTAGAGGAGCGTCTCAGTTCTGGTGTTCATGGTTCTTCTTGAACTGCTTCAGGACTGATCTGAACATCATTTCTAGAAATCTCCTCAAACTCAACAAATTCATTTGTTCAGCTTCGGTGTTAGAGCTACTTGATTCTATGGTTGACCTGTCTTTGTACATCACATTCTCATTGAAAATGACATCTCTGCTTCTGATGATCTTCCGATTTTCATAATCCCAAAACCGATAACCGAACTCATCACCACCATAACCAACAAAGACATATTTGTTGAACTTGGCATCAAGTTTACTTCTTTCAACAGAATTTATGTGTTCCTAAGAAATACAACCATACACTCTTAAGTGTGAAAGGTTTATTTCTTTCTTGCTCCAAACTTCCTATGGTATTCTACTATCCAAGGGAACTGAGGGCCCATGGTTGATCAGGTAAGCTGCAGTGTTGATAGCTTCATCCCATAGCAATTTGGGCAATCCGACATGTATCCTCATGCTTCTGGCACGTTCATTCAAAGATCTGTTCATACGCTCTTCTACGACATTCTGCTGCGATGTCATGGGAACTATTGTCTCCATCTTAATCTCATTGTTTGCGCAGAAATCTCTGAATCTACTATTTTTTTACTCTTCTTCATTATCAGACCTCAACCGCTTAACTTTCAAACCAGACTCATTTTCCATCATGGCTTTTCATTTTCTGAAGGTATCAAAGACTTCTGAAAATAGACACACACCTTCCTTGTAGAATCATCGATGAAGGTGACATAATATAATGAGCCTGCAAGAGATGGAACTGGAGATGATCCCCATACATCAGTATGAACCAACTCTAACTTTTCTGCCTTGGGTGTCTTGCCAATCTTTGCAAAACTGACTTTCTTTTATTTGTCAAAGATGCAATCTTCACATAGTCTGACATCTATATTCTTTAGATCTGGCAGTTTCCCTTTTGACAAAAGTCTATTCATCCCTTTCTCGCTCATATGGCCAAGCCTTTGGTGCCATAGGTTTGATTTTCCATCAGCATCTGCTACTGCAATGATATTCTCTAAATTTGAGGTTTCATAGAGAGTATCAGTCTTCTTACCACGAGCAATGACGAGTTCTCCTTTGGTAATCTTTCATTCACAGCCTGAAAATGTTGTACTATATCATTCTCCATCAAGCTGTCCTACAGAAACCAAATTTCTTTTGAGGCAAGGAATATGTCTCACTCCTTTCAGCTTCCAGGTGGTCTGGTCTGGCAACTTTAATCGGATGTCTCCTTTTTCGACTATCTTCAAGGTTTCATCATCAGCTAGATGAACCTTCCCAAAATCACCACTACATAGTTCTCCATGATTTCTTGGCATGGGGTGGAGTGAAAAGATGCCCTTGAATCCAAAATTCATGATTCAATCGGACTGTTGACGCTTAGAATCATGATATCACCTGTCTCCTCTGTCATGTTGGCAGATTTCTATGCGTCGGTATCTTTCTTCGGTGCTCGGCAATCTCTTTTAAAGTAACCCTTCTTGCCGCAATTATAACAGTTAAAATCTTTCTTTCATGTTCTTGATTTTCCCCTTCTAGATTTTGATCTGCCACGATTTGAATTTCTTTCTGAAGTTCTCCCTCTAGACTCCGTGTGCAAGGCTGAGGAGCTTGATGCTTCACCCGATTCTCTCCGTCGAATTTCTTCACTAATACCAGATTTCGAACATCATTGAATTTCAATTTATTGTTTCCCGATGAGCTGTTGACTGCTGTAACAGTATAATTCCAACTGTCTGGTAGAGATGATAAGAGAATTAAAGCTCGAACTTCATCATCGAATTCAATTTCCACGGAAAATCAACTGGGTTGTGATTGTGTTGAGTTCATTTAGGTGTTGAGCCATTGATGCCCCTTTCGTCATCCGCAAATTGAATAATCGCCTCATCAAGTGAACTTTGTTTGAGGCCGATGGCATCTCATACATACTGGAGAGAGCCGCCATAAGACCCGCCGTGGTCTTTTCCTTTGCTATGTTGAAAGAAACATTGTGGGATAACGTCAGTCGAATAACTCCGAGGGCTTGTCTGTCGAGAAGAGCCCAGTCTTCATTCTTCATGACCTCTTGTTGCTTTCCTAAGAGAGGTTGATATAGATTTTTCTAATACAGAAAATCTTCAACTTGCATCTTCCAAAAGTCAAAGTCTACACAATCGAACTTCTTAATTTTTCACATTTTCTTCGTCTGTAGCCATCGCTCCCACTCGAATCTGGCTTCTTTTGGATCATTTCTGATAATTCTTGCGAACCACTGTGTATTAAAACACGTCCGTCGACAAATTCGTATCGCCAACCAAATTTTATTATTCACGAAATTTACTATTCATGTAAATAGTAAACTCGCAGAAAAACCGAAATAATTCACCACCAAAAACTCTGATACAAGTTGTTGAGAAATAAAACGAGTAATTTCCTATATCCAGATTAGTGAGAATGCAAAATAAAAGCGAAAAATAATACCCGAAAATGATAATGAAGTTCAGCCAATTTTACCTACGTCTCCAGACTGATACAGATCTTTTACTAAAGAGAAAAAATTTACAAGTATTTATAAAATACTCACAACTCGTAAGAAAACTCTCTAGTATTAGGAGAAAAAAATAATTTGAGATGATTTTAAAGCTAAATGGATAAGAGTATTTATAATTGAAGTTTAAAGACTAATTTTTAAAAATACTCTAAAGTGCAGTGACTAAATAACAATTATTCATATTATCATTTTAAACAAAATTAAACACCGAATTTGATATTCCTTTGTTGAAATCCATTTAGCCTATGCTCCTCTTTTTTGACTTTACAATTAACACACTAAAACAATTGTAAAATAAAAAAAAATACGACCTAAATGAATTTTAATAAAAGAGCATTAAATTTGGTGTTCAATTTTGTTGAAAATGATAATAAAAATAATTACAATTTAATCACTCCATTTTAAAGAGTTTTTTTATGAGTTATGATTGTTTTGTAAACACTTGTAAATTTTTTTTCTTTAGTAAAAATTTTACAACATTCTAGAAAGGTAGATAAAATTAGTTAAATTTCTTTATCAATTTCAGATATTATTTTTTCGTTTTTATTTCACATATCTGATTATAAAAAAATTACTCGTTCTATTTCTCAACGACTGAAATTTCTCACTCTTAAACCGATAACCATAAGTATTTATGGAACTATTGAACAAGTTCAGCAGATTTGTTATCAGAAGGAAAAAAAAAACACCCGCCTACAAACTAAAAGACACATATCAAGTAGAAATGGCTGCAGGGGTTTAAGCCTGCGCAGAAACGACCGACAGGCATATAAATCATAGCTAATATTTTTAATTCAATTTGGAAGATCGAAAATGATGTAAAATTTGCAGATCCAGTAGATCCTACTCAAAAGCGAATTATTTTTTTTTCAGGGGAAAAATTCAATCAAAGTTTAAGCCATCGACCACCAATATTAACTTATTGTCTCAAAGCTTTACTCCAAAACAAAATGAAGTTTCTTGCAGTAGAACTTCCATAAAATAAAATAAAAAACCATATTCGAAATTCAAAATCACGCATCTTGTACACACTTAAAACTCCAAAATAAACAGAAAACAGCCTAGATCTTCAAATGTTTCACCAAAACTTCAGCATAAAACGAGATAGAAACAAATAATACAAAATGAGAACACTCACTTCCCTCGGCTACTACAAACAACAAAGCAAAAATCTCTGATCAAATACGACAGATCAAATCAACAGACGAAAGAAACAAAATCTTTAATAAAAGCAGGTAGAAAAGGCAACCTGTTATAATGAATTACGGCGTATGGAGTTTTAAGTTTAGAGAAAAGAATAGTGTTGAGCAGACCAGAGCACTTAAGCAGCGGAACTCAACGGCACAATGAAATTAGCCTCAAAACAGGGCCTTTTATAGAGAAAACGAATTTGGGTTACTGGGTACTGGTTTAGTCGGTATGGTGTTGGGTAGGTGTTTGGTAAAATAGTATTAGAGTGTGGGAAGACCGCACGTAGTCGTTGGATGTCAGGAGATTGTCCGATTGTAACTTGTGATGATTTGGTTTTGGGGTTGGTGGAAGAGAAAGACATTTTGATTTTTTTTAGGCTAAACTACATATTTAGTGCCTCAACTATCATCATTCCATTTTGGCTATTCAACTATTTTTTATTTTAAAATCATATCCAATATTATATTTTGATTTCATTTTAATCATTCAACGTTAAAAAATTAATTGTGATGATTATGTGTCATCATAAGGTAATGTCACATCATCATTGAAAAATAAAAAAAATATCTTGCCAGCATATTTGTGATTTTTTAATGGTAGATGACCAAAATATAACAGTATGTACGATTATAAAAAATAGTTAATTAACCAAAACAGAACAAAAGCTATAGTTGGGATACTAAACTTGTATTTTATTCTTTTTTTTATCCACTGTTTAAAAATAGCATTGATATTGATGTATCACCATAAAATAATATCACATCACCGTTAAAAAATAAAAATTTCACGTCAACAATTTTTTAATTTTTTAACAGATGATGGTCAAAATAAAATCAAAACATAACATTAGTGATTATTTTAAAAAAAATAATTGAATGACTAAAACATAACCAAAGTGATAATTTGATGACTAAATATGTAGTTTACCAATTTTTTTATGGTCAAAACTCAATTTATATAAAAGGATTGGCTTTTTTATTTGGTTTAAATGTCCCATTGCCTCTTAACTATACCATTTGTTATGGTTTCTACTTAAAGTAATTTTTTTAAATGTTTTACTTCTCAATTATAAATCATTACCTCAATTATAAATCATTATCTTGATTACCTCAAACTATTAACACCGTTAAAAATAATATTCACGGATCAATAAGAAGATATTGTCACCCTTAATATTTATTTTTATCTAAATAAATAAAAATATATTAAATAAAATAAAATTTATAGTATACCAAAAATATCTTTTTCCCCTCCCTTCCCCTCCCCTCCCCTCCCCCGTAACATCGCCATCGCTAACTTCAACACCTACATTTTTGTTTTCTTTATATTTCATCTCACTCCAGCTCTCCATAATCTTCAAAAATGAAAACTCATCCCCATCGTTGCATCACCATCATACATGCCACCTTCTCATACCGCTCTGCAACATAAATTTACAAGTTAAACAACTCAGAACACGCTTGAAAGATCCATCAGTGACAGAATTTATAAAAATGAATCAAACAAGAAAAAAAGTGAATTAGAAAAACACTCATTAAAAGTTGCATCAAACAAAAGCAAAAACAAACAAAACTTTAAATATGTTTGTGAAGGAGCTTGCAAAGTCCATAATGGCAGAATTTATGGATCTTCATAAAACAAAATTTAAAAAAAAATACTAATTTAAATTTGAATCAAACTAAAGAATATAAGTACAACAAATTTGAAACATGTAGGCGAAAAAAATACTCATTTCTCTTGGATGCGGCATAAGATCAAACACATCAAGAACAACAACAAAAACCCATATCAAAGTAGTACTATCTCTTACAAGTTATCTCTATATATATATTCATATAAAACTAAACAGATTTGCAGATCAAAAGCAAAGAAGGGAAGAAAGTTTACCAACGAAATTAACAAGAGCAAGTATGGCTGAATCTCAAAGAAGCCTCCAGTACCAAAAGCCAACACCCAACGAGAAAAACGTACACCAAGGATACCCTTTGAAAGCTTGAATGCATCAGAAACTTGGTTTAGAAGAAAGGATTCTTAAACCCCACAACATAGGGCAAAAAGAGAGAGATTGAACAAAGAGGAAAAAAAGAGAGAAAGAATTGAAATATTTTGTTTGAATTGAGCTTGAAACTAAGGATGAGCACGAGACTCGAATTAGACGGGTTCTGACCTAATTCAACTAGATCGAGTATGTTTTTTTTAAAAAAAAACTCAGGTTTGGATTGGATCAAGTTTTTTTGAAGGTGATATTCGGGTCGGATCGGATTCGGGTTTAGCGTGAAAAATATCCGACCCGACCTAAACCAAAAAATAATTTTATCTTATATATTTAGGAATAATTACAATAAAACCCTCTATATATTATTTTTTCAATTAAATCACTGATTTTAATGAATAAAAATAATATTTTCTATTATTTTGGATTGAATTTAGATTTTATCTCAAAAAAATTAGATTGAATTCGAATCGGATTTATTTGTCCAAAACCTAACTCAAACCCAACTCATGTTCAACTCTACTTGAAACATAACACAAGAGCACCTATATACTTGGTTGGAGAAAACAAGAAGTATGTCATATCAAGAGTTTTGGGATTGGAAATCAAAGCTGCTTTGCTTTGAAAAGCTTTATCTTCGGTGAAATCTCTGAGAAGTTACAGAGGTGATGGGGTAGGAGGGTGGTGTTGCTGGTGGAGATAGAAAAGAGGAGTAATTTCAGTAGTTTATTTATTTTATTTTATTTTATTATTTTTATTTATTTAGATAAATAAAATAAAAATTAAGAGGTGATTCATGTGTTTTGATTGATATGTGAATTTTATTTTTAGCAGTGTTAACAATTTGAGATAAACGAAATAACGGTTTATAATTGATGAGACAAAACATCTTAAAATATACTTTAAGAAATAACTTGATACAAATAATATAATTTAAAAGATAATGAGACATTTAAGCCGTTTTTTTCTTAAATGGATTTTAACGATAAACTTTGGACACTCACCAACTTTCTTTTCTTAAAAAATAAATTATAAATTTACAAAGAATATAATGACTTGAATATGTTCTCTGACATTCTTAAGTGTTGATGTCTTGTGTTTGCTTTTTTACACCCTTGACTTCTTTTTCCTTCCATTTTAGAGATCCACTTGCGCAATTTTTATTTTCAAAAAGCCGGCCTTCAAAGAAGGGTGGTGGCGCAGTTGGTTAGCGATTAAATCTCATTGCTGTTGTGTCATCCTGAAGTCGAGAGTTCGAGCCTCTCTCACCCCACGGTTGATATTCCTTCTCTTTTTAATCACCAAAGATACAGAGACGTGAACCGCATATTGGGATGGGAAAGTCTTGCGACAGTCTTAATATTAAAGAAAAAAGTTATTAGTTTTGTTATTATTCTTTTAATAAAATCAGTAAAAAAATTATTGGAAAAAATTATTATTTTTATCAGTTTTGTTATTATTAGATGTTTTATCGATTTTGTTAATATATCCAATAAAGCATAATCGATTTTATTATTTTTTTTTACCAATTTTATTATTATTAAATACTTATCAAAAATGTTAAAAAATTAATTTTTTAAATAAAAATAATAATATTTAAGGTAACTTTTTATTGATTTTATTATTAATAATAATAAAACTGATAACAATTTTCATTAACCGTATTTTAAGGTAAAACTCCCCGTATTGTGATTCAAGTTTACATGAAGCAATAATCTTGAAACCCGTGCAGGGTCATGTCATGTCAGGTTTGATATTTTCTCTTTATCTTTATTTTTAAAAGAGTAAACTGTACTAGAGACTAAATTATGATAAAAAATTAATATAATAATTAAACTTTTAATTAAATCAATCAGATTATTCGTAGTTAATTTTTAATAGAGGTAGTGTCGTGTCGATTAATAAAATTATTATAATTATATATTTGATCTTTAATATTTATATATTCTATTAATGTAGTCACTATTTTAATTCAATTAAATAAATTTAATTATCTAATTAGAATGTAACACGTATCAATACATAATTTAAATATTTTATTTATGAATTTTAAATTATTTAACTAAATGAAAATAAGAGACAAACCTGCTTTTAAGGAGAATGGAACCAATGTTAAGGGTAAAGTAACAACAACAACAACAACAAAATCCTATTCCTATATGCAATGAGATAAAGGGGAGGTAGGGTAGTAGGATGTCCTCCAACGCCAGATTGAGAGCAGCTTCCGTGGAAGACCTCCGACAGTAAAAAAAAAAGATAAAAAGATAAAATACAATGCATGTTTAAATAAATAAATAAAATACGTATGTGAACAATCTTCATATGCAGTCTTCATATGAACGTCTGTAATGGGAAGTAATCCCTATAAATAAACCCCTACGTAAAAATATCTGCATATAGACAGAAACGTAAGACCCGACTAAAATTATAAAGAGGAAACATGAAGAGCAGTATACACAGAATTCGATAGCAGGCTTCGAGAAGGGATAAAGTCAAATGGGTTAAAACCTAAAACTAAGGCAACACTACTCTGCTACCTTAGTTCTAGTCCTTCATTAATTCCAATGATAGAAACGTATAAAAAGTATAAGTGATGAAATTACTACAAAGGCATTAAAAGAAGACAAAGATAATACATCCAATAGATGTGACTCGCCCTACTCGGCTATCTTGGTCTTAAGTCGCCATAATTTCCTATCAGAGGTCATGTCCTCAATAAGGACTAAATCATTGGACCCAAGCACCCAAATCATTGGACCAAAGGTCATAATGGTTTAAACTTACAATAATTTGTATCTGACTTGTAAAAGTTTGTTAATGATAAAAAATTAAACTAATTATTTATTTAAATAAATTATTTTTTCTTTAACCATTAATCGAACTAAAATTTATTTGAAAATTAAAAAAAATATTTTTTAAATAAATTATTTTTTAACCGTTAATCGAACCAACCTTTATTTATTTAAATAAATTATTTTCCTTACAACAAATTATTTGTTTAAACAAATTATTATTTAAATTAATTGTAAACTATTTTTAATTAAAAATATTCAATTGTTATATAAATTATAAAATTTTAAAAAAATTTGGTTAATTCAAAAATTGATCGAATTAACCGAAATTTGTTCGGTTCAGTTAATAATTTTCAAATAAATTTCGGTTCGATTAACGATTAAATGAAAAATAATTTATTTAAACTAATAATTTCTTTAATTTTTTATCATTAACAAATTTTTACAAGTCAAATACAAATTGTTGTAAGTTTAAACCATTGAGGACATTTGGCCCAATTGTTTGGGCGCTTGGTTGCTTTACCCCTGGTTCGATTCTCTTTAAAATCAGGTTTGTCCATTTATTTTCATTTCAATTGGGTGGTGACACGTGTTACCACCCAATTAGATAGAAAAATCATTTAATTAAATAATTTAAAATTCATAAATAAAACATTCCACTCATGTATTGACACATGTCACGTTCTAATTAGATAATTAAATTTATTTAATTGAATTAAAATAGTGACTAAATTGATAGAATATGTAAATATTAAGGACCAAATATATAATTATGCAAATTTTATTAACGGACATGTCACCACCTCTGTTAAAACTTAACGGCCGATGGTTTGATTGAATTAATTAAATAGTTGGATGGTCTGATTGATTCAATTGAAAGTTCGGTGGTAACATTGATTTTTTACCATAGTTTAGTGGTCTCCTGTGTAGTTTACCTTTTTTAAAAATACCAAAAAATGTTGGTATTTTAGTGAAATCTTTAAAAATAATTATGTTTAGTGAAATTTTACAAAAATATATATTTTTTTATGAAATATTAAAAAATAAACTTTACGGAATTTTTAAAATATATAATTTGATGATTTTTTTTTAAAAAATATATAATTTGATGAATTGTTTTAAAAAGAAAATTTAATGGAAATTTGTAATACATATTAATGAATTTTTTAATATATATAATGATTTTTTTAAAAAAATTGCATACTAAAAATGAGGAGTGAGCATTAAACTGTGATGCCAGGGAACACCAGCTGATGTAAGAAATATATAATCTCCATTCTTATTTTCTGTGCTTGGGATTACTGTGCCGGCATATAATATATAGGTTGATTGGAAAATTTGTTATCGGAGAAGTATGATGTGCGACAGTTTAATATAGGCTAAATATGTTATCGGTTTTGTTATTATTTTTTTTAACAAAATCCGTAAAATGACCGGAAACATTATTATTTATACCGGAAATGTTATTATTAGGCTCTTTACCGGGTTTGATAATATATCCGGTAGAAAAAAATAATATTTTAGGTAGCGCTTTACCGGATATATTATCAAGCTCGGTAAAGCACTCAATAATGTTTTGGGTAGAAATAATAATATTTCTAGTAATTTTTTACCGATTTTGTTAAAAAAAATAACAAAATCAAAAATATCTTTCCTTAATCGTATATTAAGACTGTTATACCGTAAAATTTTCCTATGTTAGTAAACAGTGGAGCTTGATATATCCTGCAGTGCATGTGGATGGATGAAGCATTTATTAGCTAAAATTTGATTAACCTTAACCGGAGACAAACAGTGAAGGATTAACACTAATATAATGACTCTACTTTGTTAATTGGGGTTGGTGAGTTGGATTCAACAGCTTTAGAAATTTGAGGCAGCTCAAACTTTGACATCATATTAATACCAAATTGGTTCACACTTTCACCAACCATGATGAAAATGAAAGCCCAGTGGAGTTGGCGTAACCTGCTGACGTGGGCCGTAGGAATCAACAAAACCTGAAGATTTCATGGTTGCAGCCCGGGATTTCCCAAAAGCTTGGGAGGATAACCGCCACGTGTCGGTTGCAGGAAGTTGCTAACATGACTTGTCGGTTAAAATATGTGTCTTTTGTTAAAAATTAAATAATAGCTAAGTATTTAGTTAAGACTGATATTTATGTCTCTTTCTCTTTTTTTTTATTTTTCTCATTATCCTCTCTCTTTTTTTTTCATATTTAATCGACAGGCAACGTTGCGAAGACATTAATTTTAATATTAGTCGTTAACTGTTTATTTATGTTTTATTTTTATGTTGTATTTATGCTTTATTTTTATATTGCATTTATGATTTTTCATTTGTTCTTTTAGCATGTTTTCAGTTTTTAGTTTTTGTCAATTGTTCTAACTAATTCTTTCATTTATCATTTTAGGGTTAGATTTGAAAGTAACTCAATTTATCAAAATGATATTTATTTGTTATCATGTTGGGAAAATGTCATAAATATGTGCGTAATTTACATTTATCAGTATAAATTTTATTGTAATTTTATATATTTTTATTTTTTTTAATAAAACTGTCTACTTCAATTAAAAAATTATCTTTTGAGTTTAAAGTTAGGAGAAAATATTTTAAATTGACTCTGAAAGTTTTTTAAATTGAATTTTTTAATCTTTGATGTTTTTTATTAATAATCTTTGATATTTAAATAAATAGTAATATTTTACAAAATAATTTTTCAAATAAATTAGAGAATGAAGTCAAACTTGATTAAAGTTGGGATTCCAATAGTAATATTATAATAACCTCAATTTCAATAGGAAACTGAAAAATTAATAGTTTCAAGTTAATACTGAAACTAATCAGAAATTTACGATTTCATCCTTAAAAAATGATGTTTTTGCAATTTTCGTTGACTGAGAACCCCGATTAAAGTAAATTCTAAAATGATATTATTTGGGATAGTATCGAATAATTTGGTGGTGCTAATTTTGTGTTTTTGACATAATTCTCATGAATGGAGTACTGTTATTGTGCTTCCGCTGATGTATGTACAATTTATTAAAATGAAAGTTTGAGGGTCGGTTATAGGAGTGTTCAAAAATACTTGACCTGATTGATTCGATCGACCGACTTGTCAATTCGATTAAAAATATAAGATATTTATAATGAAAATACTCAATTTTTCGGGTTAAATATACGGTCTACTATTTTTTTTTTGGTTTTTGAGTCGAACCAAGGTCAAAAAATGTTATTCAACGAGTACATGTAATCACCATTTTTCTCATAACGCGAGTTCACCCAAATTCGATAAGGATCCGACCCGAAATTAACCCGAGCCCAAACCACCAATTTCTCCACTTCCACCTCTTTCACCGTAGTTGAATTCAAAGCAAACACAATTATTACAATTATTTTCACTTTTATCATTTTGTTTTAGAAAAAGTAAAAAGTAAAAACAAATAATGATATAAAGAGCAAAAGCAAAAAAGCAAGTAAAAAAAAAAGCAAACAGAAAAGCTAAAAAAAAGTAAGGAAAATATGTAAAGATCAGGGGCTATAAGTATCCAAACAAAAAATGTAATAGGGGACTTTTTACGATCCATATCAAAAAGGGCACTAAAATAGAGGCAGTATTTTTTTAAGGTATTTTTTTTACAGTTTCAAAAACCCCTTGCATGCAATAAAAATATACAAGTCTAAAAGAAGGGTCGGGTAGTAGTTTACCTGAATCAGAGGAAACCTTCACGGTGGTCGGAGTTTGTAGGAATCGAATAGTCGGGGTTAGATTTATAGTTGTTTGGTTTTGTTTAGGAAAGTTTTAGCCTAGATTAGGAGACTAGAGTTGTAGATCTAAACGAAATGATCATTTTGAATGAATTTGGAGATTCCGACATCTTTTCAATGTCCATTGACTTTTACATTAATATTTTGTATTAAATGCTTACACGCCATATATATCATGATATTATGTTCACATATATTATTCCTTTTAATTTAGCATATCATTTATTATAGTATGAATATATTACATTCCATGTGTGAGCGATTTTATATTTAATGTATATTCAAATTATTAAAATTTATTTCGCTTTCCAAGTATTAGATTTTGTATGATATGGTTTGGTTATAGGCGTAAGTTTAAATATATTTCACACATATTATAGACATCTCATGGTTTTATAATTTGTATAACCCCTTTTACTATGTTTTTTTACGACTAGCCCCTACTATCTCTTGCTTTATGATTTAGTCTTAGAACAAGTTTTTTTTTATTTTAGATTAAACTTTTAGATTTAGCTTTTCTTTAATTTAATCCACATTTAGTAAATTAGATTTGTGAATTTAGCCCATAGATTCAAGTCTTTTCACACTTTAGTCCTCAAATTTTTTATTTTATTTTGACATAATTAATTAAATCTGTTAGAGCCTCCATTTTAACTTAGATTTCAAATTAGTCTCTTAATTTAGGGTATAATTCGAGCCGACCCTCTCGTAAACACTCGAGGGTCCATCTCGGTTATTCAATTCAATAATTATTTAAAATCAAATAGGATTAATACTAGAAATTACATTTTTAGATTTAAGCCCCTAGGTTCTTTAATTTTCATAATTTGTTTTCGTAAGTTAGAAATAGCCTTAATTTACTACTAGTATAATTAGGATAAATAAAATTTTGCTTGATCGCATTGTTTTTATAAATCTGAGGCACTGTTCACTTATTAAGGAATTAATAGTATACATCCCGCGATCATGCTCAGGGGGTGACTACTGGTAATTCCCTGAATAAGTCAACATCATTTTCAAAACCGCATCATGGTTTTCTAAAAACAAGGCAATGTTCGGTTATTAGACATAATAGTTGATCTCTCGCATTTACACTCGGGGGCGAATGCTATCGATCTCAATAAACGAATACCCTTTTCAAACTTTGCATCCTTAATGACTTTTAAATTAAATTAAGACCGAACTCAAAATTTATAATTTTAAATATAGGGTAATCAACTAGGTACCAATTTTTGGGCGCTTGTGGGGGTGCTAATCCTTCCCCACGCATAACCGACTCCCGAACCTGATTTCTGGATTTTCTTAGACCCCAAAATATGGTATTTTAATAAAAATAAAATGTTTTATTAAAATCACCCAGTTTTTATGGTGTCCCAATCTCACCTTAAATGATTGGTGGCGACCCCTCACATTTTGATAAATCTTTTCAAAGAGAAAACCCCCAAGTCGGTATCAGTCTTTCCCCTCCCGGGCAAAAAACGGTGTTGACAGCTTGGCGACTCCGCTGGGAACTTTTGATTTTAAAACAAATTGAGAGTCGAGCCACGAGTTGGTTACCCTATATTTATTATTTGGAAATTACAAGTTCGATCTTATTTAATTTACTGTTCATTATATTATTTCTAAAAAGAAAAAAATAAATTTCTCTCTGATTAATGCTTACATTTTTGTGAATATTTAGGATTGTTGCATATCATAGCTCTAAACTAGAGCTCGAACCCTGTTTACCTAAGTAGAGAGAAACATCGCACCTCACGAGAAGTATTGGGCTTTCTTGTGTGGGTCTGACAAAGTATCTCTGGAAAGCATCATAAGTTGCCTATACGGATATTAGATATGAGGTACGCTTTTATTAGTGTGATCCCCTAAGTTGAACCCGATTCACAAGTCTGTAATGGGATATAATCAGGGGCAACCTTAACAGGTTGGAAAGATGGCTTGGGAACCTTTGCTAGAAACTAGCCTCGTATAGAGAATTTAGTAAGCCTACCCCGCTAGAGCCATGTGGATAGCCTAGGAGAACTAGAACACATGAGGTTAGGATTATTAATTTTCTTTGTATGTTTTTTTTTCAGTCTCAACTTTGAGTCATATTTATTTATTTTTGTTAAGATTACATTTCTGGACTAATCATTTCAACTAACTTGATTCTTGTTGTCTTGTTTCTACTAACATTGATTTCCTTTTGTATGCTTTTATTGCATTTTTGCATGTATCATTGTCATATCACATCATTTCATAAACGGTATTGATTCCCAGATTACCTAGTTATTATAAAAAGAGCTTAAGGCAGTAATGTCTTCCGATGGGACTGAGAATACATTCAGTATTTAGACCTAGTCCGAGTAAGGGAAGATGCGGTTTAGAGACAACCTTGTCACTACCGAAGAATTAGTTTTTCCAGATAAGGTAATTATCTGAGCCCTAGACTGAGAGAGAAAAGAGATGAGGCTAACCAGGAATTGGCGCAGAGGCGAACACAAATTGAGCAGCTCGAAGCACATCTGCTCAGTTTGGATGAGACTTTTTAGAACCTTACAACAGTAATGGATTCCATCTTCAAAAAGAAAATGAGATGTTGAAGAAGAGGATAATGGAGCTAGAAGGAGCAGGGTTGATCCACTCATCCACACAATAGATTACCAGACAGGAAAATACGGCCTTAAAAGCCAAGATTACTGAGCTAGAAGTTACAGTACAAAGATATCATCGGTGAATTCAGCAGTTAGAGGAGAGCCGACCATTGACTAATCTAAAACTTGGAATCGTACTATGGCAAGCTTAGGACACTATTCAGAGACAACATGATGCAATGGTGAATCAGGTCAATGGTGTTGCTCGTCAAGTCTACGAATTATCTGAAGAATCGGCAGCCTTAAGAGAACAACACATCATGAGTTTGATGATAGAGCTCGAAAGACTAGGGGATAGGGCAAGATTCTATGTTTAGTTTCCATGTTGATTATTCTTTTTGACTAAGTTCTTAGACGTTGTGTGTTGTTGAGTACCTTTTGTATAAACTAAGTTATTTTGGAATCAATATCGGGTTGCACTTGCATCTGCATTTGCATTTCTTGATTTTGCATTTACCCTTATATCTTACTTATTTTTTATACGTCTTAACTTGTTTTCTTTTTGCCTTTCTCTTTATTGCATCATATTTTCATGACATGCACAAAAGGGTGTCAATTCCAAGTAGTCACCAATTAAAATGTTTTCACCATGGAAAAGGGGTTTCATAATCAGGTAAATCGTGATACAAACAAGAAATGGCATTGGAAAGAAGTTCCAATAAAAACAGTGAGTTATACGTCCGAGGATCGCTTATCTGATGAAGAACAAAGAGAACTGCAGCAAATGAGGGAACAAATGTCCAAAATAATGGATAGAATAACCGTGCTGGCCAAAGGAAAATAGGTTTATGCGCAAAAAGAAAAAGAACTCGACAAAAATAAAACTGTAACACAAGAGGCTACTTGTGAACAAAGTGACCCATACAAACTTAAGGAGCCTCATGTAATCATTGCCCGCATCAACAAGTTATCAGTAGGTACAAAAGACACAATGACAAATATAAAATTTCAAGGAAAGATGAAGGAAGAAAAAACACATAATCACTTCAAATGGGAGACACATCTTATGAATGACCGAGAGATAGGAGGGAGTGCACCTGACTTTGATCTTGTTCCTATCGTATATGGAGATTTGTACAGTAAGTTTCTAGAAGCACGAGAAGTGACCCCACAGTATGTGAAACCTCTGCAACCTCCGTATCCGGAGTGGTACAATGACAATGCCAACTGTAAATATCACGCATGAGCTTAAGGACATTATATCGATACATGTGTTGCCTTTAAGCGTCGATTTTATTGCCTGATAGAGCATGAAATACTGGAATTCGAGACGGAATGTCATCCTGGTTCAATAACCAAACATCTGGTTAAAGTGAAGCCAATGGAGTCCAATGACAAAAGCATCAGTGAGAATAACCAAAATGAAGAGCATTTATTGAAATACGAAGCTTAAATACATCAGCTACAGAGAAAAAAGGACATTCTGAACAAAGAATTAGAAGCCATGAAAGATGGTTTTTACAGAATCAATCAAGCCTTCCAAATTATGGGTTTAGGAATACCCCAGATGAATGGGCAAAAGAGGCCTCTAAATTGAAGAATGATGTTGAACGATGGAAAAAAAATTGCAAAATGCATGAAGGACGGGCTAATAAGTACTCTTGAGATCTGCAGATTGCACAAGGTGAACGTATGGAAGCCTTACAAAATTTGGGGCTTTGGTAATGGAAGAATGAATTGTGGACAACCGATTTGATCGACTCAGAAACCAAGCTAGAAGCTAGTAAAACTGAAAATAAAACATTGACCGAGCTGATAGTTGACTGTAAGAACTTTGCACGAGAACTTTATGACCGTGTCTAGTCTTTTGAGAAAAAAATGGCCAATATCGCCAACAGATTCAAGAGTTGAAATGTAAAATGGAGAAAAAAGACAACACGACGAATGAGGCGATTACTCAAGCAAGCAACGTGGCTCACAAGTTGGTCAACTTAGCTACCTTTGCAAGGGATTTGAAGCAGATTGATGGCTCAGCACCAGACCATGCCTGGAAGATACCTGGCTCCTAAATGAGATAGAAACAATTAGGAATTAAAGTTATTCATTATCTATAGTTTGGTTATTCGATGTACTAAAACCTTTTGTGATCGATGAAAATCATTTTAAGATGGTAACTCAGGATTTACACCTTTCTTTTGCATGCATTGCATTTATTTTAATTTAATTTTTATACATTTCTAATATAAAAAATCATCAAATTAATTTTTGAAAGGTTACATGACAGTAATACCAAGATCACCCATTTACATTTCTCTTCCACTCTCGATGGATAAGAGGTTAGAAGAAATAGAGCAGTCCCAAAGAAAGTTACGGGATCAAATGAGATGTCAAATGGCCACGCTGCAATAGATGATGAGGAGTCAAGCCTTAGTCTCTCAAGAAGAAGTATTGGGTTAGATGACTGGAGTGTTGGCTACATTGGCTGTCAACCAATAAAAGGTGTCTGCTAAAAGACATCAACTAATTGGCACATCAAGGTTGGTTGATCACCCTGGGGCGTCCTATTTGGATAAGGGGAAAGATCTCGCGGTCACCGAGCATTTCAAAGGAAAAATTAAGCAGTTAGAAGGGTTGATTGAGGCAATAAAAGTTGGTGAGGCGTTCCGTGAAAACTTAAATGCTAGAGAGCTAAGCTTAGTCCCCATCTTGGTTATTCCCCAAGAGTTTAGGGTACCTGAGTTTGAAAAGTATAATGGTACAAGTTGCCCTTTAATTCATTTGAAGATATTCTGCAGAAAGATTGAGGGGTACTTGAATGACGATGATTTATTGATTCATTGCTTCCACGACAGTCTTACTGGACCGGCAATGGTGTGGTATAACCGCTTGAGCAAAGAGCAAATTAAGTCATAATTCGATTTGGCCAATGCCTTCCTAGATCAATACAAATACGTCAGAGACTTGGCTCCAAATCGTCAGGGTCTCCAGAAATTAAAGATGAAAGCTACTGAAGGCTTTAGAGAATACGCACTGAGATGGAGAAACATGGCAGCTCAAGTAAAGCCTCTGATGCTAAAAAAAGAAATGTCACGTATGTTTCATAGCACCCTTCTGGATCCCTTCTTTGAGTTGTTGCTTACGGATTCAACGAATGATTTTGAAGATCTTGTGTCAAGTAGGAAACAAATAGAGTATGCAATCGCCAAGGGGAATTTGAAGACTGCCTCCGAAAGATCAGATACTCAAAAATCAAAAGATAATGAGGTAAATGAATGTCAAGTCCAGAGCCTCCGCAGCCGCAAGAGAGGGAGAACAATTAGTTGCTCGGATCAATCAAAGAAGACAGTTAGGTTCGATTATAAAAAATAGTTAATTAACCAAAACATAACAAAAGCTATAGTTGGGATACTAAACTTGCATTTTATTCTTTTTTTTCATCCACTCTTTAAAAATAACATTGATATTGATGTATCACCATAAAATAATATCACGTCATCGTTGAAAAATAAAAATTTCACGTCAACAATTTTGTTAATTTTTTAACAGATGATGGTCAAAATAAAATCAAAACATAACGTTAGTGATTATTTTGAAAAAAATAATTGAATGACTAAAACATAACCAAAGTGATAATTTGATGACTAAATATGTAGTTACCAATTTTTTTATGGTCAAAACTCAATTTATATAAAAGCATTGGTTTTTTTTGGTTTGTTTAAATGTCCCATTGCCCTTGAATTATACCATTTATTATGGTTGCTACTTAAAGTATTTTTTTTAATGTTTTGCCTTTCAATTATAAATTATTACCTCAATTATAAATCATTATCCTGATTACCCCAAACTATTAACACCTTTAAAAATAATATTCATGGATCAATAAGAAGATATCGTGTCACCCTTAATATTTATTTTTATCTAAATAAATAAAATTATATTAAATAAAATAAAATTTATAGTATATCAAAAATATCCTTTCCCCACCCCACCCCTACCGTAACATCACCATCTCTAACTTCAACACCTACATTTTTGCTTTCTCTATATTTCTTATCTCTCTCCAGCTCTCCATAATCTTCAAAAAAGAAAACTCATCCGCATCATTGCATCACCATCATACATGCCACCTTCTCATACCGCTCTACAACACAAATTTACAAGTTAAACAACTCAGAACACACTTGAAAGATCCATCAGTGGTAGAATTTATAAAAAAGACTCAAACAAGAAAAAAAGTGAATTAGAAAAACACTCATTGAAAATTGCATCAAACAAAAGCAAAAACAAACAAAACTTGAAATATGTTTGTGAAGGAGCTTGCAAAGTCCATCAATGGCAGAATTTATGGATCTTCATAAAACAAAATTTAAAAAAAATATTAATTTAAATTTGAATCAAACTAAAGAATATAAGTACAACAAATTTGAAACATGTACGTGAAAAAAATACTCATTTCTCTTGGATGCGGCATAAGATCAAACACATCAAGAACAACAACAAAAACCCATATTGAAGTCGTATTATCTCTTATAATGTAGACACCTATTTTTCTCTGGGTCGAAAAACACTTATTAAATATTATTATTATTATTTAAAACCTACCACTACATCTCCACCCATACCACTATCCACCAAATCATCCACTAAGCATTAAATAAAAACCCACTCAACTTTTCCACTACTCCATGATTTATGCCACCATTCCATATTTTCTTCCATTTTTTTATTTCTCCACTCATAATAATTATTTTCTTATGATATATAGGTAATATACTAGATACAAAAGAGAGAAGCCAAACGTGGGGAGGCAAAAAAAAAAAAAAGACCAGGTAGCAAAACGTGAGGAAGCCATACGGGGAGATGAAAAGAAAAAAAATAGAAAACAACACTTCTTACAATTTGTCAGATTCTCGCCGGTGATCGAGATTTCCGATCAATATTCTGAACGGTCAAAAGTTGCGCAAGGCCAGCAAGAACAACATACTAAAAATTTAGGACGATCGACGGTGGATGGCGGTGGATCGGAGAAAACAAAACCGAAAATTTTTTGGCCTCTGGTCGACGATCGGGACCTCCGATCAATATTCCGAACGGTAAAAAGTTGTGCGATGTCAACACGAACAACATACTGAAAAATCAAGACGATTGGACGGTGGACGGTGGCGAATCGGAGAAAACAAATCCGGACGGTTTTTGGCCTCCGGTCGGCGATCAAAAACTCCGATCAATATTCCGAACATTCAAAAGTTGCGCGATATCAACACGAACAACATACTAAACAATCAAGACGATCGGACGGTGTCGGATCAGAGAAAACAAATCCGGACGGTTTTAGGCCTCTTGTCAGCGATCGGGTTCTCCGATCAACGTTCCGAACGGTGAAAAGTTGTGCGATGTCAACACAAACAACATATTAAAAAAGTAGGACGATCGGACGGTGGACGACGACAGATCAAAGAAAATAAATCTAAACGATTATCTTTGTATTTTCTGATTTTGGCACTTTAGTTTATGTTATTTTATTTTAACCTTTTAATTTCTGTTTTTACCATTTTAATCCTTTAAGTTCATGTTTTTGCTAGATCTATTATTCAAGTAAAATAGTTTCTTTAATTAATTAATTTGAAGCAAGTTATTAATATTTAATAAATGTATCATATTTTAACTTGATATTTGATTCAGGAATTTTACCATTACAACAACGTGTAAGCGAAACAGTACCAATTGTGGGCACTGTGGGGTGCTAATCCTTCCCCACGTGTAATCGACTCCCGAACCCGTGTTAATCGAATATTTGGTAAACGCAGACCAACTTTTGTCTTAAAAAATGATTTTTTAATATTGTTTTTAAAAGACATTTTTAGGTATTCGACCTACCTAACCCAAAGGTTGATGTCGACTTTATCCAATTTAATTCAAAATTATTCATTTTCTAAAATTAAAAAGTCGTAACTATTTTTAAAACAATAAATAATTGTCCCGCCTATCAACGGTTATGTCATCCAAGTTATCTCTATATATATTCAAATAAAACTAAACAGGTTTGCAGATCAAAAGTAAAGAAGGGAAGAAAGTTTACCAACGAAATTAACAAGAGCAAGTATGGTTGAATCTCAAAGAAGCCTCCAGTACCAAAAGCCAACACCCAACGAGAAAAACGTAGACCAAGGATACCCTTTGAAAGCTTGAATGCATCATAAACTTGGTTTACAAGAAAGGATTCTTAAACCCCACAACATAGGGCAAAAAGAGAGAGATTGAACAAAGAGGAAAAAAAGGAGAGAATTGAAAGATTTTGTTTGAATTGAGCTTGAAACTAGGATGGGCACGAGACTAGAATCTGACGATTTTTGATTCGATTCAATCTGATCGGGTCGGGTTTTTTTTAAAAAAATCGAGTTCGGGTCAGGTCGGGTATTTTAAAGGTTTTGTTCGGTCATATTGGGTCGTATTCGGGTTTAGAGTGAAAAATATCCGATCCGACCCGACCCTAAAAAGATAATTTTACTTTATATATTTAAAAATAATTACAATAAAAACCGCTATATATTATTATTTTAATTAAATCATTGTTTTTATTGAATAAAAATAATATTTTTTATTATTTTGGATCGGATTTGAATTTTATCTCAAAAAGTTAGGTTAAGTTCGGGCCAAATGGAAGATATATATTTTCAAATCAGATTAGATGAAAGATGTAAAATTTTCGAGTTAAATCGAGTCGAGTTAGACGAAACCCGACCCAAACCGACCTATGCACGTCCCTACTTGAAACATAACAATAAGAGTACCTATATACTTAGTTGGAGAAAACAAGAAGGATGTCATATCAATCAAGAGTTTTGGGATTGGAAATCAAAGCTGCTTTGCTTTGAGAAGTTACAGAGGTGATGGGGTTGGGGTTGGGGAAGGAGGGTGGTGTTGCTGGTGGAGATAGAAAATAAGGTAATTTCAGTAGTTTATTTATTTTATTTTATTTTATTATTTAATTTTTATTTATTTAGATAAAAAAAATAAAAATTAAGAGGTGATTGGTGTGTTTTGATTTGTCTATAAATTTTAATTTTAAAGGTGTTAACGGTTTAAGGTAAATGGAATAACAATTTATAATTGAGAAATAAAACATCTTAAAACATACCTTAAGAGATAAGTCGATATAAATAATATAGTTCAAGAGATAATAATACATTTAAGCCATTTTTTTCTTAAATGGCTTTTAACGATAAACTTTGGACACTCACAACTTTCTTTTCTTAAAAATAAATTATAAATTTACGAAGAATATAATGACTTGAATATGTTCTCGGACATTCTTTTCTTAAGTGTTAATGTCTTGTGTTTACTTTTTTACACCCTTGATTTTTTGTCCTTCCATTTTAGAGATCCACTTGTGCAATTAAGACTTTTAAAGAAGCGATATTAACTAATGGTTTTATATTTTCAAAAAGCCAGCCTTCAACGAAGGGGTGGTGCCGCAGTTGGCTAGCGAGTACGTCTCATAGCTGTTGAGTTATCCTGAGGTCGAGAGTTTGAGCTTTCTCTCTCCCCACAGTTGATTTTCTTCTGTTTAATCATCGAAGATACAAAGACGTGAACCGCATATTGTGACTCAAGTTTATAGGAAGCTATAATTTTGAAACCCGTGCAGGGTCATGTCACCACATAGCCTGTCAGAAACTGTTTGATATTTTCTCATTATCTTTATTTTTGAAAGACTAAATTACATGAGAGACCACTAAACTATGGTCAAAAATCAATATAACCACCAAACTTTCAATTGAATTAATCAAGCCACCCAACTATTTAATTGATTCAATCAAACCACCGGCCGTTAATTTTTAACAGAGGTGGTGATGTGTCTATTAATAAAATTGGCATAATTATATATTTGGTCCTTAATATTTATATATTTTAATTCAATTAACTAAATTTAACTATCCAATTAGGACGTGACACGTGTCAATACATGATTAGAAGGTTTTACTTATGAATTTTAAATTATTTAACTAAATGAAAATAAAGGGACAAACCTGCTTTTAAGGAGAATCAGACCAGTTTCAAGGGTAAAGTAACCAAGCGCCCAAACCATTAGGCCAAAGGTTCCCAATAGTTTAAACTTACAATAATTTGTGATGGAGAGTGCACGATTACGCTTGAAGATGTTTCTATACACTTGGGGCTTCCGGTGGATGGAGATGTGATTTTAGGGATAGCGCATGGTATTTGGACTACTTTGTGCCAGGATTATCTAGGAGGTGTCCCGCAAAATTTTAACGGTGGTCGGATACAGTTAAATTGGTTAGATGAAAATTTTCAGAATTTGAGCGAGGACGCCTCAGAGGATTAAGTTAAAATGTATACACGGGCATGCATACTGCAGCTGATAGGAGGGTTGATGATGCCGGACAAATCGCGCAACCAATTTCATTGTATGTGGTTGTGACATCGTGGCGACTTTCATCTGGCTGGATCACTAAGTTGGGGCTCGGCAGTTTTGACATTCATGTATAGGGAGATGTGTCGAGAGACTGACTATAGGAAAAATGCTATCGACATATGTCTTCTTCTGTTACAGTCTTGGGCATGATATCAATTGCCCCTTTTATGTCCTGTTGTGAAGAGCCCGTTCGTATTTCCGCTACTATTGAGGTAATTATAAAACTGATTTCGTATATTAATAATTTTATCCAGTGTATAATAATTTTTTTTCCTTGAATAGGTGGTCTACTAACAGGAAAAATCATCGGGAGCTACCTGATGAATTAGAAAAAATAAGGGTACTAATTTATCAGAAGGTTGGCATAGAGGTATGCATTTTAATGTTTAAAAATTGATTTTGTATTATAGTTATATAATTAGATTATTATTTTGATAAAAATTATATATATTTGTTTTAGTTTGAATGGGTTCCATATTCTAATGATGATGTGAGGATGTGTATTCCACCTAAGTTGAGGGGCCCATCAGATGTTTGGATGGCGGTGGTCCATTTGATCTATTATACGATTGTCGAGTGGCACTCCACTGATCGCGTGCTCCGACAATTTGGTTTTATACAACCAATTTCAGAAACACCTCGCAATATGGACGAGTTGCATAACATAGATCGACACGACAAGTCGGATACAGATTGGTTGGTGAAGCATTGTGAGTGGGTCGTGATGTGAGAGGATCGACATCGGCGCCTTCCCCATAGAGAGCCCATTTATGATGACCTCTTGATGGTTGTAGATGATTATTATGAGTGGTTCAACAGTAACGAGAATCGTTTCTTGTTTCCGAGGATGCACGAGGGTGGAGCTTTTATCGACGTCGATAGAGACGTGTACCGTCACAACCCCATCGTCCCCCGACTCATGGATGGAGAGCATATGCTTCCGGTTCATCGTCAGTTGTACCATCGGAAGATTAATAACAACCTACACCCCGCAGGCATATATGATGTCACCGATGCCGTCACCGTCTTTCCCTTACCAGATGCTGCCATCGTCACATGGTTTTATGATCCCGCCGTCGCCACCGTCACAGAGTTATATGACCCCTCCTAGAGGATATTATGGGTCTATGTTTGTAGATCCGACTTGGGGTTCTATTGAAAACATTTTTGTATTTAGATATAACAAATTAAGTTTAAATGAATTTTAAGATTTTAGAAATGATTTTCTAAGTATATTCGATTTAATTAATCGAATATCAAATTATTACTCCAAGTCTTTCAAGTTCAAATTCAAACCTTACTAAATGTGTAAAATTGTGTTTTATACTTAAACTATTTTTGAAACAATTTTCATAAAGTATTTTGAACCAAAATCAAGCCTAAAATTAATTTATCAAAGTGATGCACCGATACACCAATCCATGTATCGATGCACCATGAATTAAATTGAACATCAAATGCATTTCATGCGTCGATGCACATACCATGCATCGATGCACTGAGGATTTTATGAAAACATCGAATGCATTTGATGCATCGATCCACCAACCATGCATTGATGCACTCTGGCTATTTTGAAACATCGAATGCACTTGATGAATCGATGCACTCTTAGTGCACCGATGCACTAAGGGTCCAACGGTCAAAATATTTGAATTTTACACCGATGCACCATGGGTATGCATCGATGCACTAACGCTCTCAACTGCTTTAATGAATTGTTTTCACACTTAAACGGCTCTATTGACTCCACTAAGCATCCCCAACGTTCAAAATCATTTGAAGGTGTATTTAAACAAGCTTAGAAGCCATTGATCAATAACAAGAAACAACAATCAACAAGAATCAAGAGAGAATCAAAGAGAAAGCATCAAACCTCAAGTTTGAGCATTTCAAGCCTATTTTTCATTCAATATTCATTTTTCTTTCAAGAACACTACTTGTACTCAATTGTATTCATTTTTGAGTGTTCTTTTCTTTGTTCTAGAATTGTGCAAACAATCTACCTTGTGAGGATTTCCTTGTAAGTTTGTAAATTTGTAATCTTCTCTTTGAGAAAGAGAGTTATCAAGAATTGGGGTATATTCTTGAGGGAGTTGTAAGGTTATCTCTTTGGCCTCAAAAGAAAGAACAAATTAGTGAATTTGTTGGAAAATCCTTCGTGTGGATAGCTAAGGTAGTGGACGTAGACTTTGATTGAGAAAGTCGAACCACTCTAAATCGCTGTGCAATTACTTTCAATTTTCTGCAAAAGCTTCCACCAAAATTTTAATTGCCAATTCACCCCCCTCTTGGCCGATTTCGTCTATCGATTAACTCAACAATTGGTATCATAGCCTTACTCATTTTAAGTTTTAACCACCTCTGGAGTCGATTCGGGAAGAGTTAAATCGATAAAGATGGCGTCCACTTCCGGTTCATTCTCCATGGAAGAATTTAGACCAATTAACGTGCCTCCACACTTCAACGGAACAAATTATAGTCATTGGAAGAGGTTTATGATGATATTTATCCAAGCATTTGATATAGAAGCTTGGATGATAATCGAGAAAGGAGTTTCTTCTTGTTCAAGTGCCAAGGTAATATGGGATAAGCTTGAGGAGATCTATGGAGACAAGGAAGAAGAAGAACCAATAAAGGTGATGTCTCTATTATCTCTCACAGAGCCAAAGGTATCTTCTAACTCAAATAAATTAAATTTAAAATCTTTTAATGAGTTACAAGATGCTTATGATGAATTATTTTCGAAGTTTGAGACCATGAACTCCAAATATAGGAATTAGATTTCTAAATTTATAGCTAAAAATGATCTTCTTTTGAAAGCTAAAACAGACTTGGAAAAGCAAAATGAAATGTTGAAAAAGGAGTTAGAGCTTTCAAAACTAAAATTTGAAAACTTTGAAAAAGAAAATTTCAAATTAAAAAAACTTCTTCTAGAAACGAAAATGGATTTTGAAAATCAAAATAAACTCTTGAAGAAGGATTTAGAGCTTTCAAAAATGAAATTTGAAAGTATTGAAAAAGAAAATTTTGATTTAAAAGTTAAGCTTGAATGCTTAACAAAAGAAAAGGAGATCATTTTAAATAATTCGTCTAGTTCAATAATGACAATATGTTCACATTGTAATTATCATGGTCATAAGGAACATACTTGTCCTTTAAAGAAAGGAAAAAGATTTAAAATTAGACAAGTATGAGTTCCAAAATGAACAAGGGGCACTGAAACTAACATTCACGGATCCAAAGCAATTTG
Organism: Hibiscus syriacus; assembly: GCF_006381635.1. Taxonomy (NCBI): domain Eukaryota; kingdom Viridiplantae; phylum Streptophyta; class Magnoliopsida; order Malvales; family Malvaceae; genus Hibiscus; species Hibiscus syriacus. The sequence goes on along the minus strand of NW_024063392.1, from coordinate 6,908,392 downwards.
GATACCAAAATCTACTTAAATGTCTCTTGTAGGTGTGTGGGAGCAATGGTGTTGAAGATGATATTCAATATGCTCTAGCCACACATGAAAAAGGAATGGATAACCTCTAAACTTAATGTATTTATTTTATTTGGTTGCTCATTTAGTTTATGCATGCATGAGGTTTTAAATGTTCTAAATGATTATGTGTTATCTCATGTATGTTAAAAGATATTGTATGATGAACATAGTAATTTGTGGTAATGTTTTATAAACTCTAGTTCATCATATTAAGTTTTGGTCAAAATTGTTTTTAAAATGTAATTGATATCTATTTAACAATTGATATCGATTTTTCAAGAACTTTGGTTTTACAAATTTTTGACCTTAAACTTTTTAATGTTTATGCATATATTTCAAATTTTCAATGAAATCGACTTTTAATGCATAACATCTTTAAAACTTTATGCATATGTACTTAATCTCTATAATCATTGTCGTAACCGGTTTTCGTCCGGGCACGAATTTTTTTACTTACTTGGTGGGAAAAGTGATGTGAATAAATGGTTTTTTTAAAATAATTTGGGAGTCGTCATCGGCCTTTTGGGTTAGGTAGGTCGAATACCTAAAAATTATCTTTTAAAAGAGTTTTAAGAAAACATCAGTTAAAATATGAACTGATCTGCGTTTATAACCAAAAATTCGTTCTTTTTAATAATAAAAAGGGATTCGTGGTCGGTTACGTTTAGGGAAGGATTAGCACCCCTACAACGCCCAAAATTGGTACTTTTTAATTATAAATTGTCTCTATTATTGGAAATTTAAAAATTCAAAGATATATTTAATTCATAATTCTATTATTTCAAATAATTTTAAGAAAATATATTAATATACATAAATAAGATATTTACTTATTTAGAAATATCATAAAAGAGCTTCTAGGTACTTTAAGACAGCTCTTTTCTTTGATATTAAAAAATAAATAAATATCAAAAATATTTTATTTTAATATAGTAATATATTTATTTATTCAAAAATATCAGAAAAGAGCTTCTAGGTACCTTAAGACAGCTATTTTCTTTGATATTGAAAAATAAATAAATAACCAAAACATTTTCTTAAAATAAAAATTTATTTTAATAAGATATTTATTTATTTAAAAATATCAGAAAAGGGCTTCTAGGTGCCTTAAGACAGCTCTTTTCTTCGATATTAAAAATAAATAAATATCAAAATATGATTATTTTTCTTAAAAGTAATTTATAAAATTAAATTTATAAATAGGAAAATAGAATAAATAAATAAATATTATATATTTATAAGACTATATATTGACATAATTAATAAATAAAATAGTAATAGTAATGATAATTAATATATGAACATAAATATATAAAAGTAACATGATTAAATAATGTTTAAAATAAAATTAAAACATGGTATGAAAAAACAATAAAAAGTAATAAAGCTTGTAAAATAAATGAAAATATTAAACTTAGGGACTAAATTATAATCTAATAAAATTAAATACCTAATTTGTAATTAATTATTTAAAATTACAGGGATTAGACATGCTATTTTGCCCATTTATTAATTTAGTGACTAAAATAAAATTATATAAAATTTTAATATCAAATTAAAATAACTTAGAACATATTGTTCAGGATTAAAATATTAATTATTAAAATTAAAGGATTAAATCAATAATTTACCTAAAATATTTATATAACATATTAATGATTAATTATAAAGTACATAAAATTAAAAAGCTGAATTAAAATGATCAAAAATTACTTTTAGTGACTAAATTGCAAAGTTACAAAAGTATGAGTGTTGCAGAAAGGGTTTTACCCTTATCAAATTACAGGCAAGCCCCTCATCAAAACTACGTTGTTTTGGTGAGGGTAGAAATACCCTTTAAATGGCCCTAAAGGCCAAATTCTTTTCATTTTTTCATTTTCTTCTCTCTCTCTAGAAGAGAGAAAAACATTTCTCTCCCCCTTCTCTCTAGAGCCTCAGGCCGAAGGGAGCTATGGCTCCGGTCACCACCGCCGGCCACCGCATACGGTGGCCGGAAAATACAAAATCTTCTCAAAATATAGATCGGACCATTCTAAGACCGATTCCGACCCCGTTCTCCCTAAAAACCTTTAATTTACGTAGATCTAAAAAATACCTTCGGGTATTTTGATTCTTTTCGCGGTGTAGGGAGGCTCCGACGAGGTAAGTTCCCTGTATCTCTTCTCTTCTTTTCGTTGTTGGTCGTCGTTGCTTGCTCTCGTTGCTTGCTCGTGGTTTTGGTGGTTGTTCCTTCTCTTTTTTCTGATTTTGCAGATTTGGTGGCTTTATAGCCACCACCAAGGCTCGCTATGGACCAGTTAATAGGGCGATTTTCCGGTGAGTCACCAAACTATGGTGGTGACTCACCCTATAGCTTCAACATGGAAGGGCAGCTGGCTTCTGGAAGCTGCTGGAAAGGGTGCTGTAATAGAGCTGAAATGAAGTGGGGCTACTGCAGTTGGAAGCTGCTGGAATTTGCAACTTGGATGGGCTGCTGCAGCTAAATATTTAGTGTCTACAGCTGCCCCTCTTTGCTCATTCTTGTGTTAACAAGAATAGGGCAAAGACGAAAAGACAATAAATTTTTGCTCATTTGACTTCTCTTGATTAGGACATAAATGTTGAACAAATTCTTCTCATTATGAACTTCTTCCACTGTAAATGACAATTCATCCCCTTCTATGATGAAATCTAGCAAAAGGTTGAACATTGATGTTGCTCTATATCCTTCTACGATAGAGTCGAACCAAATGTTGAATAAGTTCTTCTCATTACGAACTTCTTCTTCTTCAGATGAGTTCTTTTCATTATGAACTTCTTCTGGGAAAGTTGATGTTGATCTACCTTATGTGATAGAATCAAGCAAAAGGTTGAACAAGTTCTTCTCATTATGAACTTTTTCTTCCTCTCAGATGAGTTTCTTCTCATGAGCTGTCTCTGGAAATGTGATGTTGATCTATCTCCTTCTGCGATAGAGTCAAGCAAAAGGTTGAACAAGCTCTTCTCATTATGAACTTCTTCTTCCTCTTCAGATGAGTTCTTCTCATTATGAACTTTCTCTGGAAATGTTGATGCTGATCTATATCCTTCTGGGATAGAGTCGAGCAAAAGGTTTAACAAGTTCTTCTTATTATGAACTTCTTCTTCCTCTTCAGATGAGTTCTTCTCATTATGAGCTGTCTCTGGAAATGTTGATGTTGATCTATCTCCTTCTGCGATAGAGTCGAGCAAAAGGTTGAACAAGCTCTTCTCATTATGAACTTCTTCTTCCTCTTCAGATGAGTTCTTCTCATTATGAACTTTCTCTGGAAATGTTGATGCTGATCTATATCCTTCTGGGATAGAGTCGAGCAAAAGGTTTAACAAGTTCTTCTTATTATGAACTTATTCTTCTTTCTTCAGATGAGTTCTTCTCATTATGAACTCTACCTGACAATGTTGATCCATCGAATGATGAATTCAAGCGAAAAATTGAACAAGTTCTTCTCATTATGAACTTCTTCTTCCTTCTTCAGATGAGTTCTTCTCATTATGAACTCCTTCTTCCTTCTTCAGATGAGTTCTTCTCATTATGAACTCGACCTGGTAATGTTGATCCATCGAATGATGAATTCAAGCGAAAAGTTGAACAAGTTCTTCTCATTATGAACTTCTTCTTCCTTCTTCAGATGAGTTCTTCTCATTATGAACTCTACCTCAAAATAATGTTCATTCTTGTGGATTGCGTTCATCTATTCTTCAGATGTTGGCGTGATTCCTGCATTCGAGGTTTTGAATTCTACATTCTTCTTGTAAGGTATTGTTCATCATGAATCTTCTTTTTCATATGAAGATCTGCAAAACCTTATGTTTGAATGCAATCACATGTATCAATGTAATGTATTATCTATTGTGTAAATGATATTCTTATGAATGCATGAATATTGATGCAATCTTTATTTGACTTCAAAGTGGTGAACTTGGTCTTCCTTCACTTCATCATTTATTGCCAGGGTTACCTCTGGATATCAGTGTAGAAACTTATGCTATCAAGCTTGTATTTCTGCAGAATCATCTGATCAACTTGTATCTTTGTGTCTTTTTTGCTTCATTTAAGTCTCATAAGAATTGTTTCATTTATAGAACTCTTGCCGTAGTCAGAACTATGACTTTGATGCCCCATTTTGTCTTTGGTAACACCGGCTTTCTTTGTCTGGACTTGTGTAGAAATCCAATAAAGCTTTCATCTTTGAAAAGAGAATCTATCATCTTTAAAAAGAGAATCTATCATCTTTGAAGAGTGTAGATGTAGATATGCCTGACTCAGCAGGGATTAATTAGGAGAGCAATGTTTGTTCTGATTTGACTCTTGAAATAAATCACAAGGATGATTTATCTTAATTCCTTTCATGTATCCACATCTAATCAAATCTTGAATAAGGCAACTTGGACCATATCATATCGAGATGCTTAACAACAACATGTTGTTCAATCATATTTGGCTCCACTAGTTTCTTGTTGTTAAAATTTCAGCTCTCCTTCTGTGGAAAGAAATCTTCATTATATCTCACTTATAATCTTGAAGTTGAAGAAGACAAACTTCATCTTGGATCAATAAATGGAAACCATATGATTGCAACATTGGTTCAGCACCATAATCACTGGTTCGTAAAACATTTGACAATACATTCATCTTTTCCTATGGTTTCTGTCGAGATGTAAAACACTTGACAACACATTCATCCTTTTCTGTGGCTTCTGCTCAGATGTTCGTAAAACATTTGACAACACATTCATTCTTTCTTGTGGTTTCTGCTCAGACGTTCGTAAAGCGTTTGACAACACATTCATCCTTTTCTATGGCTTCTGCCAAGATTTCTTAATCATTGAAGCTCTTTGCCTAGTGTTCAAAGCTTTTGAATGATGTCACAAGACCATTTGAGAGAAAAACTCAGTGGAGATTCAAGTGTGATGTTAGTATGACCAAAAAGTTGGTCAAATTCACAAAATATACTAGTATCGAATTGAATAGGAGATACCAACTGATCACGTTTTCATCTCGGGCAAAGGCAAATATAATACTGATCACATTTTCTTCTGTAATGAGCGTTGTAGGAATTAGAAACACACCCACTATAAGAGTCATGTATGGAAAGATATCCGTAGAATTCTTGATGCTGGGGATGAAACGCACATGATAAACCAAATAGATGAAAACTCGGTTCAGTCTAGCTGGCAATAATAACCCCAGTAACAATCGGGAAAGAGCAATATACATGAGCTTCTCTCTTCAATGTCATCAAGTAAACAAAACTGATGTGAAAAACATCTTCGTAACCTCAACAGTATGGTTGAAACTAACTGACAGGAATCTCAAAGAAATATTTTCAATTATCACCGACACACAAAAGGCCAAATTTAGATTTTGAGGTCTCGAGGAACTGATCCTTGGATCGAATGGTCTATAAAAGGACTATCTTTATTCATGCAACCATGATGTAGCTTAACAAAGAACACACTGTCATGTGACACATGGTTTAAGAAGATTGGGTATTTGAAACCATACTTGCTGAATAAATATTTGTTCAACAACAAGACCCTAATGCAACTATTTGATGAACGAAGCAATTATGTATAGTCAACTTCACTGTCATTGTTTCACCATTTTCATTCTTCATATCTTTATGTCTCAATGGAAATATCTGCTCAAGTCAATGATTTTTAACACATGATGATGTGGGCCTTCAGCATGCCCCAGCATTTGCTGATACGATCGTTCAAAAATGCATCAACAGTCCTAATTCTGATTGAAATGGGCTTTCAGCATGCCCCGATATTTACTTCTTGTCAATTTGAGCCTTCAAAATGTCCCACATGGATTTGTCTGAAGAAACCTTTAAAATGCCCCAACATTTGCTGATACAGATGTTAAAACTATGCTCAACATTACTTCTTGTTGAGATGAGCCTTCAAAATGCCCAAATATTCATATTGCTGTAAGCCTTCAAAATGCTCCAATATTCTAGTTCTGATTGAAAATGGGCCCTCAAGATGTCCCTCTAGATTTTTCTGATTCACTCTCAATGTCTGTTTGACTAAAATGTTATGATCCCCACAAGGTTCAATTTTGACAATGCACTGTGATGGATACTTGTGGCTTTATTCGTGCTCCAAATCTGTTTATCTTGAATACTCTTATTCTGGTGTCACTAAACAACAGTGTTGTCCGGTAACTGGAAGAATTCTCTTCATATTGTCACAAACTTAAGAAGTACTCAATCATTCTGACAAAAACGTCTGAGATACGTGTCTTTTGAATGAGGTGACTATTTTCTGTATCTGAAGGGATTTAGTCAGACAGAGCAATATAAATAGCTTGGTAATCCATTCCAGGCTGACACAGTGGCTTATCATCTTTCAATGAAGGCCATCTCTGAAATATACTTTTCTGTGGGAGAGAAACCAATTTACGCGAACAGTACTCTGATGCAATAACACGACTACATATACAATGGTACAAGCTCATCAAAAATCCGCACCCATGCAACATGTTGATTCTGATAACAACTCATCTGATTATGAAGCGATCTTTCAGGATGATTTCACAGATATTGATAGTTCTTCTGATATCGAGGAAATCATGAATTTTGATTCTGATGAGGAGAGTAAACTGTTATACTTGACAAAAACAGGATATTCAGAGGTTGAGGCTTCAATAGCTATGGAGAGATGTGGTCCGAATTCATCAATTACAGAGTTGACAGATTTTATATGTGCTGCTCAAATGGCTAAGGCTACTGACGTACTTCTTTTAGTAGAAGATAGGAATTCATTATGTAATTACCCCAATTACAAGCAAAGGCGAAACTTGGGCTATGATTTTTGAAAAGGAAGAAGCAGAGGAAGCTTGAAAAGAAGCTTCTTAATGAAGACGATCATGCAGTTCACCTTTCAATTACAATGATTGGTTCTGGGGTTCATACCAAACCAGATCAGATAACTCAAAGAACACTTCCAGAAGATGCTATTGGGTCTTCTTATTTCTACTACGAGAATGTGGCACTTGCTCCAGTTAATATTTGGACCAGAATATCACAGTAATTATTCGATGTAGAGCCAGAATTTGTAGATTCGAAGCATTTTCATGCTGCTATACTGAAAAGGGGCTATATTCATAATCTGCCAATTGAGAACATATTTCCTCTTATCTTGTTTTCTCCACGCACTATACATGATGCTTTTCCATTGAAAACAAACTGATGACCTTCCTGGGATAAAGTTGAACTGTTTACAAACATGTACAGAAAGTGCCAAATTGACATAAAAGATCCGTAAGGCTCTTGAAGCTTATGACGATGAGTCACCTTCGAATGTCCAGAAGTATGTTCTTGATAAGTGTTGAAAATGGAAATCTGGTATGGGTTGGAAGAAATAAAATTGTTCCACTTGAACCTGATGAGGTGTAAATGCTTCTAGGTTTCCCTAAAAACCATACACGAGGATTTGTATAGAGACATGTTCCCCAGTGATATCAATGTCCTGTCTCTTTTCTCTGGAATCAGTGATGCAGAGGTTACCTTCTACTGTCTTAGTATACTTTTGAAAACAAATGTGCAAGAACTGAATGATGATCGGTTGGAGCAATTGATGAGTAGATATATCGAATTCGACCTTGTTGTCGGTGGCATCCAGCGTAACAACCTTACTGGAAGAAATAAACATCATCAGGATGAACTAGAAGATTTTTGTTGGTGCATTTTCTTGTAATGAGTGATACGACAACTGTCTCTTCTGTTGCTCCAATATATCCCACTCTTTTCGAATCATGGAACGGTTTAGTTGACAGTAAAACTGGTCATCTAAACTTTTGGAATCCTGTAACCAATGTTACCCTATATAAAAGGCCTATAAGGATAGATTCTGTTCCAATGTCTTATTCTGTGCCATAAGTCCTCAAATTCAAATTCAGAAATCTTCTGAAGGACATAATGGATATCATCTTGACAAAGAAAATGATCGGCATAGAAGAAGTAGCAATAATGTATCAAGACTTGAGCCAGCATCACGGTATAACCAGAGTGCAGGTAGTGACTTGTTCATGGCTCTATGATGTAATCTTCTAGAGAACATGAATTGATGGTTGGGGAAAATAATCTGTCTGGTGATGCTTATCACCCTCAGCATGAGATAAACGATAATCTTTCTTGATGAGCTGCTAATAATGTCATAGGAGAGTGTTACAAGTTCAATTCTCCAGACTTTCTGGCTTCTTGGACCACTTGCCTTCAAAAATGTGAAGTGCTTCATTATTATGGCCTCGTTCATTCTTTTTCTACAACAAATGTAGAATAAGCAACAATTGCTTCAAGGACCTTCCTCATTTGAGGATGTCCTGTTTGAAAATGTTTTTTCTCATTTCTTTAAGAATGAAAGAATTTTGCAAAGTATTACCCCTTTCAGGTTCACAATATAATCAAACCATAAACAATAAGTTTAATGAATATCCAATAAATCAACTACACTTTTAAATCATTCAAAAATCATAGTCCTATGGCAAGTGTCAAAATTATTGACTGATTTGAGGTGTAGGTTGATTTTGGTAAAGTAGGTTCTTTCAAGTTGGTTCAGTATGTCGCTTCGGCTTCCACTATCTTGAAGAAAAGGTTGTTATGCTCATCTTGTAAAGATGCTTCTCGTTTCCAAAATCTCAGGAACGTCTTTGGGATGTGCGGTGCTTCTTTTAAGAGCTTAAAATTGTCTCTTATGTCATTGTTGCACCATTCAATATTCGAGCCGCCTTTTCAGGTTTTCAACTCGAATCCTTCTTTGGTTCTAAGATGTTATTTAAAAATTTACATCTTGAACCCCCCTTTTATCATTTTTCATATCATGTATTAAAGATTTAAAAACCAATTTGCAAATAAAATCAATCTTGAGAGGCGGAATGAATTCTGAAGATATTCTCTTTACATAGAATCCATGTATGATTAAAATGGACTTTTCAGGTACGTAACGTAGGTCATGACTTTTGGTTACGAAAGAAAGGGATAAAAATGCCCAAATAAGTGTTTAAGGGTAATCAAACCAATGATCAATTCATTCTGATGCCATCAATCTTGCCTTGCTTAACTTGGATCTGCTTTGTTGGAGATTTTTCCATCATCTGGATCCCTCTAGACTGCCAAATTTTGGATTCATTTCCATTTTCTCATATCTTCAGCATTTCTTGCTCTTCTTGTTTGTACTTGATCAACCTTGTAACTTGAGGCTCAATAATTCACCCATCTTGATTCAATTTTTTTCTTTTTCTTTTCTGTTTTTCTTTTCTTTTTCTTTTTCTATTTCTTTCCTTTTTTTTCTTTTTTCCTCTTTTTTCTTTTTTCCTTTCTTTGCTAGATTTTTCTTTTTCTTCTTTGCTAGATGAGTCTAATACTTCAATGCTTTGAGCCTCCTTTTCCTTTTGCATTTGGAGGTTTTCCATTATTCTTGATTGGATTGATCTCAAGCACTCTGTATTTGACATACTTTGTAGTTCAAAACTTTCATGTCTTCATGGAAACTTGTCTTCGTAATAAAAATGTATTGACAATCTTATTCTTGTGAGCAATATCCTTCACCTTGCCCCCTAATGTAGAGGGTGATCCTTGGTTAGGGTTGAATCAGAAGAAAAATCATTCAGGCTCAAGTGGGGACAACAAAGGATATATATATATATATATATATATATAAAGGATAAATGAAACAATGCCGTTCGTCATCTCATACACAGAAACCTTTGTAAAATGAGGTATCTCCAGGGGGATGAATATTCAAGATTAATTTTACTTACATGAAAAATGTAATTAATGCATGATATATTTATTTAATCAATCACTTTCCCCTTCTTCTTTGAGTATGCCCTAATCACTCGAAATTATCATCAATGAGTTGGTCCATGATGCCTCATCTCGTCTCTTCTTGCAGTAAAATTCACGGATAATTGAAAGTTTGGTTCTTTTGAGGTCTTTTGGTTTATGATGGTTTTGTGTTTGGAAGGATAAATGTGTGACTCTTAAAGTCATGTATATGGTGGAAGGGGTAATATCATCAATCAACTCTATCCGATAAGGTAAACATCTAGAGTTTTGGTGTCTCAAAAACAGGTAGAGACATTTCTTCAGAGTCTCAGATAAATGTAGTGTCAAGATTTGGTTTTGGTAAGGGTCGAGTAATTGGCATTGGGTGGGATATTGAAGATATAATTTTACCAATTGCCAATAGATCTATAACTTTTGAAAATTTTAAAAGAATATTTAATCTACTCGATACTCAATAATCTCAAGATTAAAACTTGATTCTTTGCTCATAACCATAAAAGCAACAAATATTTATTTATTGCACAAAAGGCGGAGAAAGGAACAAAAAACATATTCAAACAAGATGCTGAAAATATAAAGTACTACAGTGGTATATAACACTTCCACTTGTTTATGCATCATTACTCCTCTATTATTGGGTGTGTACTTGGCCCAGGATTTTTATCCTTATTTGCCCCCCATTTCTTGATCGTTTCTTGTGTCAAAACTCCCTTGTCAACGAGCGTCTCTATTTCCTTTAACAGTGACCAACAATTCCCTGTTGAATGTCTAGATACTCCCAAGTGAAAATTACAGAAGCTATTTTGATCATAGCAATGAGCATAAGGCTTCGGTGACACCTTCACCAATCTTGGTGTAATGTATTGACCTTTAACCAAATGAGGGTACAGGTCTGAGATAGATTCTTGAAACACCTTCAGAGTTTTTCTCGCTCGCGAGGCTATCACTTTCTTTGATTTGTTCTGAACGAATGAATACTCTCATGTTATCGAGGGGGTTCTGAATACTCATTTCAGCTATAACTGGGGTAGTATTAACCAGACTCCTTAAGTTTCCCCTTGCCTTACTGGTTTTTGGAAAATCTGATATAGGTATCTGAGGTGTCTTCTAGGTTATATCTGCCTCATTCCTTCTTAGACTTATAGGCCAATATCGAATTACATCCATGGGAGCCTTTTGATTTCTTTTCCCATTTTCTTGTGCCCAATATTCTTCATAGGATTTGGTTACATTAGTTTCTGTTGCAACAACGGTTTCTGAACATTGAACCTTAACCCCTTCTTTTATCTTGCATTTTTGAATTGCTTGCTCTAAAGGGTCTTGGAAATTTCCCTTAAGGTTACCAGGAACCTTAGCTGAACAATTTGGAATTCCAGTCTGATTTATCCAAGGAACTTCCTTATAGGTCCAATTCTCATTTGGAGGCCACTGTGATTGATCAAGTTGTGGAGTAATTGATCTGGCTGAGAGCATTTTTGGATGCAATTTTTCACTCGAACAGTGGAAGGAGGAAATTGAAATCCATGCACATTCTTTTTCTTCTGATCACTCTATAAGGTTTGGCACCATGTTTAACTGAATAAGACCTCATTGTATTAACCCCAGCTTCTTTCTTGACTTAGTATGTCAGAGCCTCTTATCTTGCCATTCTTGATAGCCATTTCGATGATTTCTCCACTTATGATATCAGAGAAATTATTAGGGACACCCCCTATCATGTGATTAACATAAGGAAATTTTAATGTGCTGATGAACAAAGTAGAACTCTTTTTCAGTCAATGGTGGATGTACTTGAGAAGCAACGTCTTTCCATCGTTGTGAATATTGTCGAAAGCTTTCATTGCACTTCATATTCATGCTTTGCAACATTGTTCGATCAGGGCCCATATCAGTCATGTGCTTGTATTGACCCAAAAAAGCTTGAGCTAAATCCCTCCAAGAACGTATTTGAGTACGTTTTAGCTGATTATACCATCTAGACGCAGACCCAGATAAACTGTCTTGGAAACAGTGGATCAACAACTTTTCATTCTCGACATAGCCAGTCATACGACGACAATACATAGTGATATGATATGAAGGGCATGTGGTCCCATTATACTTCTCAAAATCTGGAACCTTGAACTTTGGTGGAATAACCAGGCCAGGGACCAAACTTAGTTCTTTGGCATCAAACCCATAAAATGAATCAACTGTCTTTATAGATTTTATCACCTCTTCTATATTTTCCAGTTGTTGAGTGAATTTTTCCTTCTCAAATGATTTGTTTAGGTCAAGGACCTCATTACTAATACAAAATTCATCAGGCTTCAACTCAGAAGTAGTAGGACAATCAGTGGGGAACGATGCTCCAGCTTGATATGGTGAGTTCTTAACAGCGAAGTAAATCGGTGATTGAATTTCCTGGGGTACAGAGGTGAACTCAGGAATATGAACAGGTGTAACACCCAAAGAATTTATGGGGTTTTCAACAAGACTCTTTCCAGCGGTCTGGTGCTTCTCAATCATTTCTTTCATATTGTTCAGTAAATCGATATGAGAATTTGTGATATTAACTTCAATTTGTGCCAACTTTCTCCTCAATTCCTCTTGTATTTCTTTCTGCTTTATCTCAAATTTGGCTAGCCTATCTTCAGTTTCTTTAGACATTTTTCTTGTGTCGTGCTGATCGTTCTTGCTTCAAGGAAAAACCAAGATCACTTCGTTTGAAATCCTTATTTTAATGAATGAATGTTTTAATGTATTATGACATAAAAAATGCAAAGATGCCAAAGGCAAATATAAATATGTGAATGTAATGAAAGTATAAATGTAAAATGAAAAATGCAAGGATGCAAAATGCAAATGTATGCATGAAAAGGTGTTACTCAAGAGTGATCATCTTAGAACAGATTTCATTGAACACAAAAGTTTCGGTACATCAAACAAAATTTTTACATATAGGGATATATTTTATTCCTAATTTCTCCAAATCCAAATTAGTCTATCAGTTTAAGGGACATATTGCTTGTCTGGACTGCAACTTCTTCCATGACATTCTCCTTCATCTTCTGTGTCACTTCTCGGAGTTGCTCATTTTCCCTTGTAAGAGAACCTTTCTGTCCAAGAAGTTCTTGAACAAGATCTTCATATATGTTGCAGCTCTTTTTTAGCTTGGTGACCCCTGTGATCCACTCTTCTGGGTACTTCCTAGGCCAGCATTTTGAAAGGTTTGACTGATCTTCTGAAAATCTTCATGCATGGTTTTCATTTCTGTGCTCAATTTCTTATTTTGGTCGTTCAAGTCCTTCAAATAACATGCTTGAGCTTCACAAAAACCTCCACTACTTTGAATGCCCTAACTGATATTCCTACCATAGACTGCTTTTGGTATCAATCTGGTAGGATCCTTGTGTAATACTTTTGGTATTAATATAACAGGTTCTCTATGTACAGAACTTCCCTCGATCCTCGTAGTTTCTTCAGGATGTCTTTCCTTGGCCGCATCATATTTTGTTTGATCATAAAACTTTTTGTCCATTTACGATTTCTTTCCAATTTGATGAACAATCTTTCAAGTCAACACCTTTTAGTTATGCTATGATCATGCAATGCAAACAAAAGAAATAAGAAAAAAATAAAATAGTTAGTACCAACTAATGAAAAAATCTATCTATCTAGGTATAAATCTTAACCTCATGCTTTCTAGTTCCATGCTTTGTTTGAAAAAATTAACCTAACCGCATGATTTTTAGTTTGCAGGCATTTATTCAGAAAAAATAATAAATTAAAAAATTAAAAGCTAAAGCTTATTTCTCCTTTGTGTACACCTAAGGACAGAGGTTCAGTACTGTCTTAGATTAGGAGAAGTTCTAAGGTTTATTATATGCAGGGTTTTAGTTCTAGGAGTAAAGGTACTCGAATTGTCCTTGTTAGTGCCCCCTTAGGCTGCCAAATCCTCAATCCTAGTCCATTACAGACTTAAGCGGATCGAGTTCAATTCGAGGGGATACATTTCTCTATGACTAACACGGAGAATAAATTCTCACGAAGACATAGAGCATATGAACCCCGAAAGTTACTTGCTAGATCTGACACGGAGAATAAATTCTCACGAAGACGTCGCTTTCACTCCCACTTAAAAGGGACAAACTCAATTATAGAGCTTTATGTTAAGCAAGTGTTGTGTGTGAGGAGAAATGTTAAAACTTCTAACAGAAAAATAAATAAAAAAACCTGAATAAAAAAGTATAAAAATAATAAGTAATAAAAAATTTGAAAGAAAAGAATTAAAAATTAAATATATGAATTTTAAATTAAATGGTTTTTTTAAAATAATTTGGGAGTCGCCATCGGCCTTTTGGGTTAGGTAGGTCGAATACCTAAAAATTATCTTTTAAAAGAGTTTTAAGAAAACATCAGTTAAAAGATGAACTGATATGCGTTTATAACCAAAAATTCATTCTTTTTAATAATAAAAAGGGATTCGTGGTTGATTACGTTTAGGGAAGGATTAGCACCCCTACAACGGCCAAAATTGATACTTTTTAATTATAAATTGTCTCTATTATTGGAAATTTAAAAATTCAATGATATATTTAATTCATAATTCTATTATTTCAAATAATTTTAAGAAAATATATTAATATATATAAATAAGATATTTACTTATTTAGAAATATCATAAAAGGGCTTCTAGGTGCTTTAAGACAGCTTTTTTCTTTGATATTAAAAAATAAATAAATATCAAAAATATTTTATTTTAATATAGTAAGATATTTATTTATTCAAAAATATCAGAAAAGAGCTTCTAGGTACCTTAAGACAACTATTTTCTTTGATATTGAAAAATAAATAAATAACCAAAACATTTTTTTAAAATAAAAATTTATTTTAATAAGATATTTATTTATTTAAAAACATCAGAAAAGGGCTTCTAGGTGCCTTAAGACAACTTTTTTCTTCGATATTAAAAATAAATAAATATCAAAATATGATTATTTTTCTTAAAAGTAATTTATAAAATTAAATTTATAAATAGGAAATAGAATAAATAAATAAATATTATATATATTTATAAGACTATATATTGACATAATTAATAAATAATAATAGTAATAGTAATGATAATTAAATATATATGAACATAATATATAAAAAGTAACATATGATTAAATAATGTTTAAAATAAAATTAAAACATGGTATGAAAAAAAAATAAAAAGTAATAAAGCTTGTAAATAAATGAAATATTAAACTTAGGGACTAAATTATAATCTAATAAATTAAATACCTAATTAATTAATTATTTAAAATTACAGGGATTAGACATGCTATTTTGCCCATTTATTAATTTAGTGACTAAAATAAAATTATATAAAATTTTAATATCAAATTAAAATAACTTAGAACATACTGTTCAGGATTAAAATATTAATTATTAAAGGATTAATCAATAATTACCTAAAATATTATATAAACATATTAATGATTAAATTATAAAGTACATAAAATTAAAAAGCTGAATTAAAATGATCAAAAATTACTTTTAGTGACTAAATTGAAAAGTTACAAAAGTATGAGTGTTGCGGAAAGGGTTTTACCCTTATCAAATTACAGGCAAGCCCCTCATCAAAACTACGTTGTTTTGGTGAGGGTATATATACCCTTTAAATGGCCCTAAAGGCCAAATTCTTTTCATTTTTTCATTTTCTTCTCTCTCTCTAGAAGAGAGAAAAACATTTCTCTCCCCCTTCTCTCTAGAGCCTCAGGCCGAAGGGAGCTATGGCTCCGGTCACCACCGCCGGCCACCGCATACGGTGGCCGAAAAATACAAAATCTTCTCAAAATATAGATCGGACCATTCTAAGACCGATTCCGACCCCGTTCTCCCTAAAAACCTTTAATTTACGTAGATCTAAAAAATACCTTAGGGTATTTTGATTCTTTTCACGGTGTAGGGAGGCTCCGACGAGGTAAGTTCCCTGTATCTCTTCTCTTCTTTTCGTTGTTGGTCGTCGTTGCTTGCTCTCGTTGCTTGCTATTGGTTTTGGTGGTTGTTCCTTCTCTTTTTTCTGATTTTGCAGATTTGGTGGCTTTATAGCCACCACCAAGGCTCGCTATGGACCAGTTAATAGGGCGATTTTCCGGTGAGTCACCAAACTATGGTGGTGACTCACCCTATAGCTTCAACATGGAAGGGCAGTTGGCTTCTGGAAAGGGTGCTGTAATAGAGCTGAAACGTGGAGGGGCTGCTGCAGTTGGAAGCTGCTGGAATTTGCAACGTGGATGGGCTGCTGCAGCTAAAAATTTAGTGTCTACAATCATCATTGCATAATATTTTATATGTGAATGGGTTAAAAGCATAATCTTTTGAAAAATGAATTTGATAAAAGATACAATGTCTTATTTTAAATGATTGCAAAATTGATTGACATTGCATCTATTTTGATTATGCTTGTTGGTCATAAAATAGGGACATATACATAGTGCATTTAGATTTTATTGATATGACTAATTTATACCTAGTTGCTAAGGATAAGCATGATAATTGGTTATGGCATAGGAGACTAGGACATGCTAGTATGAGTGTTTTGCAACAGCTAATTCAAGGTGATTTAGTTCGAAGGTTGTCTAAACTAAAATTTGATAATGATAAAATCTGTGATGCTTGTGCTAAAGGAAAACAAAAGCGAATTTATTTTAAATCCATTAATGATGTATCAACTAGTAGAGTATTACAATTGATCCATATAGACCTTTTTGGGCCAACTAGGACTACTAGCTTGGGTGGAAAACAATATGCATTTGTCTTGGTAGATGACTATTCTAGATATACTTGGGTTCTATTCTTAAGTACTAAAGATGAAGCATTAGAAAAATTCATCACGTTTTCAAAAGTAATCCAAAACGAAAAAGGTTACTCTATAACTAGTGTTAGGAGTGATCATGGAACTGAATTTGAAAATCTTGGATTTACTGATTTTTGTAATTCTAATGGTATTAGCCATAAATTTTCAGCACCTAGAACCCCTCAACAAAATGGAGTTGTTGAGAGGAAAAATCGAACTTTAAAAGAAATGGCTAGAACCATGCTTTGTGAAAATAATTTGCCAAAATATTTTTGGGCGGAAGTCACAAATACCGCTTGTTATGTTGTAAATCGAGTAATGATTAGGCCAATCTTAAAGAAAACTCCATATGAAATTTTCAAAAATAAAAAGCCTAACATTAGCTATTTTCATCCTTTTGGATGTAAATGTTTTGTTTTAAACAACGGTAAAGACAATCTTGGCAAATTTGATGCTAAAAGTGATGAAGTATTTTTTGGGTTATTCCTTAAATTCTAAAGCTTATCGAGTATTTAATAAAAGAACTTTAGTTGTAGAAGAGTCTATACATGTTGTTTTCGATGATAATCCCCTTCCGAGGAAGGATTCTTGTTTGAATGATGATGTAGGTATTATAAATATAAATGACATTGAACATGACGTTGGAGAACCATCATCAAAGAAAGAAACGAAAGATGAGGAAACTCAAGATCCTCTCGAGAATCCAACTATTGAAGAAAAGGAAGTATCTTACCCATGAGAGTACAACTATGTCAAGGATGGTGAGATTATAGGTGATCCATCCAAAAGGGTAACAACTCGATCTTCTCTTAGAAATATTTGTAATTATATTGCATTTATCTCATGCATAGAGCCTAAGAATATTAAACAAGCATTAAAAGATGAACATTGGATTATGGCTATGCAAGAAGAGTTAAATCAGTTTGAGAGAAGTAAAGTATGGATATTAGTTGAAAGACCTAGTAATAAATCTATTGTAGGTACTAGATGGGTATTTAAGAATAAACTTGATGAGAGTGGTAATATAGTGAGAAATAAGGCTAGACTTGTTGCTCAAGGCTATACTCAAGAAGAAGGTATAGACTATGATGAAACATACGCTCTCGTAGCTAGGATGGAAGCAATTAGAATGTTATTAGCATTTGCATGTTTTCATGAATTTAAATTATATCAAATGGATGTTAAAAGTGCATTTTTAAATGGTTTTATAAAATAAGAAATGTATGTGGAACAACCTCCTGGTTTTGAAGATTTAAAATTTCCAAATCATGTTCTTAAGTTGACAAAAGCACTTTATGGTTTAAAACAAGCTCATAGAGCTTGATATGAAAGATTGTCAAACTTTTTAATTGAGAAAGGTTTTTCCAAAGGGAAGGTTGACACTACATTGTTTTTAAAGCATAAAGGTAAAGATTTATTAGTAGTTCAAATTAATATTGATGATATAATATTTGGTTCTACTAATGATGTTATTTGCCAAAAATTTTCTAAGCTAATGCAAAGTGAATTCGAGATGAACATGATGGGGGAGCTCTCATTTTTCTTGGGACTCCAAATCAAGCAAAGAAAAGATGGCATCTTCATCAATCAAGCTAAGTACGTCAAAGATATGCTCAAGAAGTTTGGACTGGAAAATGAGAAGCCACATAACACTCCAATGAGCTCATCGACAAAACTTGACATAGATGAAGGAGGTAAATGTGTGGATGTTAAATTATATAGGTCAATGATTGGTTCTTTGCTTTATCTAACTGCAAGTAGACCAGACATTATGTTTAGTGTTTGCTTATGTGCTAGATTTCAATCATGCCCTAAGGAATCACATTTATTAGCTGTTAAGAGGATCTTTAGATACCTTAAGGACACTCTTAGTTTAGGACTTTGGTATCCTAGAGACTCTAGCTTTAGCTTTCATGCCTTCTCTGATGCGGATTATGGAGGATGCAAATTAGATAGAAAAAGCACCTCCGGCACTTGCCAATTCCTTGGAAATATGCTGATTTCTTGGTTTTCAAAGAGAGAAAATTGTGTTGCATTATCTACCACTGAAGCAGAATACATTTCAGCCGGTAGTTGTTGTGCACAAGTTTTATGGATGAAACAACAACTTTTTGATTATGGAATTAAAGTAGGTACCATTCCTATCAAGTGTGACAATACTAGTGTTATTTGTCTCACTAAAAATCCCATCCAACACTCTAGAACTAATCATATTGAAATTAGACATCACTTCATTAGAGACCATGTCGCTAAGGAAGATGTAGTTCTAGAATTTGTTGATACTTTGCCCCAATTAGTGGATATCTTTACAAAACCTTTAGACAAGGAAAAATATTGGACACTTAGGAGATAATTAGGTTTAACTGACCTATATTCACTTAGTGTTTAAAATAATTTTATCACTTTTAAGTATAAAAGAAAAATGCTTATAATAATAATTTTTGATTGCATTCTTTGCTATTAGTTAGGGGGAGTTTATGTTGCCTGATGAAAATTAATTTTATGTTCAAAATTAGTTTAAGGATTAATTTGATTGATTGAACATGATTAATTTTCAATATATGAGTTGCCAATACCACTAGAGCCAATTAATTTAGCATTTTGAGTGTTTAAAATAGATTTTTAACATTTTGTTATTCATGCATCGATACACCTAACAGTGCATCGATACACCATGAAGGTGAACCGATGCACACCTTGAATGTGCATCGATGCACAAGGCCATGTATCAATACATCAGTCGGGTTTAGGGTTTATAAGGCTTATTTTCTCATTTGTTTCAAACCTTAAAAACTATACTCTTCAGCCGTACGCCTCCTCTCCCTCTCCTACTCTCAAATTTGCTCCAAATCTTTCGATTTTTCAGAAATCTTTCATACTTCAACTCCTAATCCTGCTTTTATCATCAAATCGTGCAAAACAACATCACATTCCTCTCAAATCCAAAATTTTCAAGGTAATATTTCAAAAACCTCTATTTTATCATATTTTAATCTTAGGACTAGTTTTAATTAGTTCTAGGATGAACATTTTATCGGGCATTGATTGTTTGATGATTACAAACTAGATTTTACAACCAATTTAATCAAAAACTCACAAATTTTCAAAGGAATTTTTGAATTTTCGAAATAAAAAAATCAAAAAATTGAATTTAATTTTTAAATTTGATGTTTTTGATTTAATTATGTTGTTTTCATGAAAACTATACACATTATGATTTTTACAAAAATTATTTTCAAATAGTTTTCAAAACTTTACCCATTAGGATTCGGTTTAGAGAACCTTGAATTATTGCGGACTCAATTGAGTTTTGGGATTGATTATTGTGCATACATGTATTTCAAATTGCAGGTTACATTCCTTTTTCCGAATCTTTAAAACATGTCAAATCCCAAACGCCCTAGGACTTCATCGAGTCGTTCTCGTTCAAACCAACCTCCTAGTCCCGTTCCTCCTCCACCTACATCTCTATTAGGATCATGTTTTAACATGCCTGAGCGTCGTAGAGACGAATTGTACTCTAGGTACAAAAATTCTTTTCAATATTATAGAATCCGGGAAGAGCGTATTCCTTCTCTTCAAGCTATGATAGATATTGACTTTGAATACCTTTCGATTCTTAAAGCTTGGAAGTTTGATAAAATGTTTCAGCTCAAACCTATTGTTTATCAACAGTTAGTCTGTATTTTCTATTCCAATACGGTATGTATTCAAAATGAAACTCAATGTGGGACTATAGCCATTAGATCCTATCTTTTAGGCCAATATATTAATATTGACCCCGAGACTATAGCTTTTCATTTTGGGTTAGATGATGATGGGTTATATAATGAGAATGAAAATGTGGAATATCCCTATGTTCCAAATTCTAGTGTTAGTACTCTACGATCTCATCACGATCGTTTTCTTCATTTGATGATCTCTTGGTGGTTTAGACCATCCGGAGGTAGGTACTCCACTCTTCATGCTAGGGATTTATGGTGGATGCACTGTATTAAAATAAGATAAAAATAAATATACTTTACATTATTTTTAGTCAACTAGTGGATATCATAAACATTGTTCCTTCAAAACATGTTGAAACATTAATTTATGGATGTCTTCTGAGTAACATCTTTATCAAACTCGGTCTAAACGTCTCTCTCGATAATCCTATCCCACTCCAAAATCAAATCAATCTTACTTCCTTGAAGAAAGCGGATTGGAAACAAGACGAGGAAACCGATCTTTGGGTATTTCGACCCAGTAAGCAAACTCCGGGAGCTAATTCTTCACGAGATGCTCCTAGCTCTTCTCGTGCTCCTCCTCCTCCTCCGACATCGGATTCTGACGATGATCCTGAGTTTCAATAACTTATGTAAGATATCGACGATCACGTTCCAAACGATGAGCCTGCACCGGAACCGGCATGGCAAAAAGATCAAATGGCACTATATTTTCAATCATTCTTGGAGTCGTTTGATATGAGGTTTGCCTCCATGGAGTCTCAGATTACTGAGTTTCAGCAGGAGATACGTGAACGTATGGACACTCTCACTCTTAAAGTTCGAGCTCATTATCCTCCTCCTCGCGATCCTCCGATGTAGTAGATTTGTTTCATTGATTATGTTTTCTTGGTTTTTAAAACTTGGATTGATTTTGATGTTTCTGGATTGTTTGTTTTGGATTGTTTAATGTTTGAATTTGTTATGGTTTGGATGATTGGATTTTGAACTTAATATATATATATTTCGTTTGGCTGAATTTTCTTCTTTTTGCATCATTAGATATATATGACCAATTATGCCATTTCACATTTGTTTATGAATATTGATTAGGGAACTAATGGCTAATCTCTCTCTTTTGATTGTGATCTTAGCAGCTTAAGCTATATATATATTTAAAATCAATTGGTTATGCTTTTCAAAACCTTGTTTAAAACATTTTAATGTCTTTTTGATTTAACAAAAAGGGGGAGAAGTGTAAAAGTGTTAAAGGGGAGAAGTGTTGTAGTAAGGGAGAGTAATTTTTCAAAATTGATTTCAAAATTTTAGAAAATCTTAAAATAACACAAATATTTTGTTATACCAAAAAGGGGGAGATTGTTGAAAACATTTTTTGTATTTCGATATAACAAATTAAGTTTAAATGAATTTTAAGATTTTAAAAATGATTTTCTAAGTATATTCGATTTAATTAATCGAATATCAAATTATTACTCCAAGTCTTTCAAGTTCAAATTCAAACCTTACTAAATGTGTAAAATTGTGTTTTATACTTAAACTATTTTTGAAACAATTTTCATAAAGTATTTTGAACCAAAATCAAGCCTAAAATCAATTTATCAAAGTGATGCACCGATGCACCAATCCATGCATCGATGCACTGAGGATTTTATGAAAACATTGAATGCAATTGATGCATCGATGCACCAGCCATGCATCGATGCACTCTGGCTATTTTGAAACATTGAATGCACTTGATGCATCGATGCACTAAGGGTCCAACGATCAAAATATTTGAATTTTACACTGATGCACCAATGCACCATGGGTATGCATCGATGCACTGACGCTCCCAACTGCTTTAATTAATTGTTTTCACACTTAAATGGCTCTATTGACTCCACTAAGCATCTCCAACGTTCAGAATCATTTAAAGGTGTATTTAAACAAGCTTAGAAGCCATTGATCAATAACAAGAAACAACAATCAACAAGAATCAAAGAGAAAGCATCAAACCTCAAGTTTGAGCATTTCAAGCCTATTTTTCATTCAATATTCATTTTGCTTTCAAGAACACTCATTGTACTAAATTATATTCATTTTTTAGTGTTCTTTTCTTTGTTCTAGAATTGTGCAAACAATCTACCTTGTGAGGATTTCCTTGTAAGTTTGCAAATTTGTAATTTTCTCTTTGAGAAAGAGTGTTCTCAAGAATTGGGGTATATTCTTGAGGGAGTTGTAAGGTTATCTCTTTGGCCTTAAAAGAAAGAACAAATTAGTGAATTTGTTAGAAAATCCTTAGTGTGTGGATAGCTAAGGTAGTGGTCGTAGACTTTGATTGAGAAAGTCGAACCACTCTAAATCGCTGTGCAATTACTTTCAATTTTCTGCAAAAGCTTCCACCAAAATTTTAATTACCAATTCACCCCCTCTTGCCCTATTTCGTCGATCGATTAACTCAATAGGTTCATATACTGGTTATTTGGTGGGTGCAACCTCATCACCGATGGTCACCGTACAGACACCTCCTGTACACTTTTCACACTCATCGATGTCTGGGTTTTATGAGTTTTCCCTGTTATCTATGAGCGGTGGGATGGTCAGTCATACACCTCCAGGGTCCTTATTCTATGGAGGTGCTACATCGTCATCAGTTCATCATCAACAAAATGTATCTTCTCCTGACGACGACGACGACGACGACGATGATGGTGATGATGATGACAGTGAGGAGTCAGAACCAGTTATACAAAGAAATCCTCCTCGAGACAGACAACCATCGCCTGCGAAACACATTCGCACCGCAGACATCTATATATTTTGATATTATATTATATTTGTATTTAGTTATTTATTAGACTTTTTATTGTAATTTTTTTATTATTTATCATTTAATACTTAATTTATTTTGTTAATTTGGTTGGACTTTTTAATTTATTTTGTTAATTTTGTTGGACTTTTTTGTTTATTTATTTTGTTAATTTTGTTTATTACCATTTAATATCAGTTATTGTAATTTGATTATTATTTACTATTTAATACTTATTGTAAGTTTGTTATATTTAAAATTATATTCAAATACCAAATTGCTATTAGTTTGATAAAATTTAATAATTGTGTTCGATAACTTTCTTAAGTTTGTCACTTATTATCTCTTTTATTATAATCACATATAACGGTAACGTCCAATCTCGTTTTCTTGTATCGTTGTTTTAATCTTCATCAGCTGTTATCGAATGACATTAACTTTAAGTAAATGCAAATTAAAGTACAAGAATTATTATTTGATAAACAACAACTACATCAGTTCCTCATCAATGGTTACTTGATGGTAACAGAAGTGGATAGTTCTCCTAATGTGTCATGAGTTTCTACAATGCCCACATTTTTTGTCGTGTCTAGATGTTTCTCGAATATCCATATCATAATGAATTCGAGTGGATTTTGGATGACCACGGTCCCTCAATAAAGTCGGGTCTGGTACAATTGGAACCAAATTCTGAACCTCATTAGGGTCTTCGTCATTACCTATGGGGGGAACTCAAATTCGTATACCTTAAATACTTCTGATAGTAGGTATACGGGATCCATAAAACGGTTATAGTCTTGATGGGTATGCGAGCAAGCTGCTATCACATGAGAGCATGGATACTTCAGAGCTTGAAAAAACCCGCAGTCGCACCATCTGTCCCATAGATTTACTCTTAACGACATAACTTCAATCCCTTGAAGAGGTCGCGGTAACTCTGTGACACGAAAAAATTCATGTGTTCTAGAGAAGCTTGTTGCATACATTTCATTTGATGCAATAATTTTTTTTGTAGATCTATAACTAATCTAGGGTGATAGACATGACCGCCTTGCATCCAGGTTTGAGCTTGTCCCCCGAGCTTCGCAAAAAGAATCCTCAAACGAAAATATGTAGTTTTTACCAAAGCCGCTACAGGTAAGTGACGTGAACCCTTTAAGTTCGAATTTATTGCCTCAGCCAAGTTGGTTGTCATGTGTCTATATCGATATCCACCATCATATGTGTTTGTCCACATTTCTTTATTGATGAGGATGATGTAATCGTATCATTCCTCATTCTTCGCCCGCAAATCTTGAAGAATAGATTCAAATGTTTGAGGAAGTAGTTCATAACCTGATCAAAAAATGTAGAACTTACTAACTTTGTTTCCTTAAAAATGAAAACGAGCAAAAGAAAAAGAGTGGTTTCGCTTACCCATACGCACAAGTAATTGGCGCTCATCATACTTCTTGAACCTTCCATGCTAGTTTGCAGTAATTTGTCGGATACAATACCTATGTTGGAAAAAGGGTGGCTACCACAATGGACCCAAAGACTCCATTGCTGCTTTGATCCCAGCTCCGCGATCTGAAATGACATGGATTTTTTCCCTCATGATAACATGTGAACGTAAGTTTCGGAGGAATAAAGCCCAAGAATCTGTATCTTCTCCTTCAACGAGAGAAAACACAACTGGAAGAATGTTACGATTACCGTATTAGACAACTGTCAATAGTAAAACTTGCTTGTATTTTCCATACAAGAAAGTCTCATCGATCTGGACCATAGGCTTGCAGTATTTGACAATATTAATGCAGTGTTGGTAAGTCAAAAAAACTGGTAGAATTGGCATCGATCGCAAATAACTCGATCATTATGGTATGTATGGGAGGTTTCGAAGTCCACAATTGTCCCAGGATTCAACCTCCGTACCAACCTAAACCAACTTGGAAGTTCTTTGTAAGATGCATCCCATTCGTCGTGAAGTTTTTTTAATGACATTATGCTTTGCCTTCCATGCTTTTCTGTATGAGACGGAATACCCATACTGGGATTGTATAGCTGAAATCAATACAACAATATCTATATGGGAGCTTGCTTTTACCATGGGCATGATGGCTTGACAGATCACTTCAGAGTCTAAGTTGGGATGATCTTGGTTTATCCCTCTAGCACACCATGTGTGAGGACCGTTGTATACTGTTAGTTCTCATCTATTATTTTTCCTCTTCCTCTTCGATACCCGAACCATTCAATTGCATCCGTTTTCACGTCAGACACAGTGGCAGCCATACTTTTCTTGCGTAGAGTGGTCGACTCTGGATTGAACAGAATTACGGATATTGTAATTTTTTAGAGCCATCATCACATTTTCTTTGCTTGAAAACTCCATGCTTAAAGATAACCCTAAAGATAACTCACCATTGTTTATTGATGAGTAAAATCCATAGTCACCGAGATTAGGCATATCCGTAAATTCTGGCCCGTACATTACACCATAATCAGCTTCATACATGTGTGCTGGAGGGTCAGTTTGTGCCACATTTGAGGGAACTTCATCTACATCATCATCATCATCGGAGGTGAATTGCGGTGATTCTGGGTGATTGAATTGTACAGTCTCAGCATCATTCGCACCTGGCTCACGAAGTGGTTCTTCTGGTGGAGATGAAGGTTCCTCCATGCTCTCCACATTTAGTTCGAAGAACCTACTACTTGCACGCCTTCCCCTTGAACTAGAAGGCATATCGACATTGAGATCGAAAAAGCTCGCAGTCGAATGCCTCCCCTGGAGCTTGAAGTCATCGTGTCAAATGGAAACTGCACAGATTGTTGCATCGATGGCATCTCTATATTAAGGTCAAAGATATTTTGTAGATGAATGACTTCCCCTTGAACTGGTCTCGATGTTGCCATACGGATTGTTCGCGGACCCACCTCGATACAGATCGTAAGGAGTTGCTGATGAATGTCTCCTCATTGAAGTTGATGGGATGACAACATGATGCGGATTTCCCATTATGGCATTAAAATCATTACACATTACTGTAGTCGGGCTGTCAACTTGATCAACTTGTTCAACCAGCCCATAGTGGGAGCTTAATGATAGACCCCGAACAACACACATTTGAACAAACTTTGCATACATCTCAATATTGGCGTCTGAATAATTACTTTGAGAATAAACCATCATTTCAACATCATCATTGTTCGATAATTCAAACGCTGTATAAGTTAATGACAACAATGATGTTGGAAATATGTACTACAACGACGACATTCTTCTAGTACTTCCAACATGAACCTTCCTTGAAATCTTCGTTATCAGCTCCTCAAGAATTATGTTTCTATTGAATGATATTTTAACATAATGATTTGATACGAAAACAACGCCGATTTCATCTTCTCGAATTTCTCCATCATAATAAACAATAGCTGAAATTCGCGTCATTCTTAGAGTTTGAAAGTACGACAATATTATATATGCAAAAAAACAACTGAAAGAAACCTAATTAAATAAATAATATATGAACAAAAATATAACAAAATTTTTTTACACATAAACGTAAATAATTTTACACATAAACATAAATAATTTAAATAATATAATTTTATATTATTACCGTATCGGCAAAAATATTTCGACGTATGCTCCCGCTTTCCAATTTTACAACCACAAAAATTAATTGAAAACAATTAATACAATATTTTTTTTCAAATAATCATATATAATTATAAAAAATATTATAAAAAAAATTACCTTATAACGAAAGATCGAACGAACTTCTGAATAAAATATAAAATGATTGCCAGGTTTTTTTACTGGTTGAGAGGATTATTGTAGTAGTTTCTCGGTTGAGAGGGAGTTATGAGAGAGTTTATGGGGTAGAGGGGTATTTATAGCGAATAGACGATGCTTTAAAGCCGAGAAGTTCGGATGAAATTATGCAAGGCGCGACCCTTGCACCACGCTATACATCTATGTGGCATAAGGCGCGCCCCAGGGGCCGCGCGTTAGCTAGCGTGTATCCATGTCAGCATAAGACACGCTTCAGGGGGCGCGCCTTACCCCACGTGGTGCCAGATTAGCGTAAGACGCGCTTCAGGGGGCTCGCCTTTCTGCAAAGGGTGTTAGATCGGTAAATAAAGATGGAAGGGTGTCTGACAGGTATATAAAGTGTTAAAAGGTGATTTTTCAGAAAAATCACCTAATTATTTTGAGTTAAGACTGATCTTTTATGTCTATTATTTTTAGTTTTCTCATTATCCTCGCTCTTTTTTTTCATATTTAATTGACAGGCAACGTTGCGACGACATTAATTTTATTATTAGTCGTTAATTGTTTATTTATGTTTTAATTTTATGTTGTATTTATGCTTTATTTTTATATTGCATTTATGATTTTTCATTTGTTCTTTTAGGATGTATTAAGTTTTTATCAATTGTTTCGATTAATTCTTTCATTTATCATTTTAGGGTTAGATTTGAAAGCACCTCAATTGATCAAAATGATATTTATTTGTTATCATATTGAGAAAATGACATAAATATGTGTGTAATTTACATTTATCAGTATAAATTTTCATTGTAATTTTATATATTTTTATTTTTTAATAAAACTATCTACTTCAATTAAAAAAAAATTATCTTTTTAGTTTAAAGTTAGGAGAAAATATTTTAAATTGATTCTGAAAGTTTTTTAAATTGAATTTTTTAATATTTGATGTTTTTTTATTAATAATCTTTGATATTTAAATAAATAGTAATATTTTACAAAATAATTTTTCAAATAAATTTGAGAATGAATTCTAACTTGATTAAAGTTTGGATTCCAATAGTAATATTATAATAACCTCAATTTCAATAGTAAACTGAAAAATTAATAGTTTCAAGTTAATACTGAAACTAATTAGAAATTTACGATTTCATCCTTAAAAAATGATGTTTTTGCAATTTTCATTGACTGAGAACCCCGATTAAAGTAAATTCTAAAATGATATTATTTGGGATAGTATCGAATAATTAGGTGGTGCTAATTTTGTGTTTTGACATAATTCTCATGAATGGAGTACTTTTATTGTGCTTCCGCTTATGTATGTACAATTTATTAAAATGAAGATTGAGGGATGATTATAGGGGTGTTAAAAAATACTCGACCTGGTTGATTCGATCGACCGACTTGTCGATTCGGTTAAAAATATAAGATATTTATAATGAAAATACTCAATTTTTTGGGTAAAATATACGGTATAATATTTTTTTTGGTTTTTAAGTCGGATCCGGGTCAAAAATGTTATTTAACGGGTGCCTGTTATATATTAATTTTTTCATAATTCTCAAATTATTTCACTCTAATATTCTAATTTCATAATTTTTGTCACCGTAACATTCTAAATTCTTAAATTATTTCACATTAACATTCTAAATTATTTTTTAAAATATTTATTTTAAGAAACATTTGAAATTTAATTATATTTTTTATTTTAGTTTTTTTTCCAATTATGTAATTTGAATTTTTAAATTTTATGTGTGGATTATATATTATAAATCTTTAAATTTTAGAATTTTAGAATTTTTCTATATAACTTTTTTAAAAATTATATAATTTAAAGAAATAAATAAATAAATAAATTATGAACCAAGTACCCATGATCCGAATATATGGGTGCCCGGATGTAATGAGCCGAAACACAGATCAATATTTTGGTACCCGTAAATTTTGGATACTCGGTTTTTCGAATACCCAAAAAATACAGGTATCAATTTTAAACACCCCTAGTCAGTTATACATGAAAAATATTAAAATATTTTAGAACGTGTAAAATTAGTATATTGTTAACTATGTATAGTTACGAATTCAAATTTAATTTTAATAATGATCTCTGAATTAAAATATGAAAGCAAGCTTGATTAATGAAGTCAATTTTATTTGAAAAACTAAAAGCGATATTTAAATTGATTTTTTATAATTAAACATAGTAGTTCATTCCGTTTTAAGAAAGGTATCATTCCATTACGAATAACTAAAACATCAAATTCGAACTATTTTAGAAACTATTTCATTACGAATATTGCTTTTTATTAGAAGTATATGCATCGTCCTTAGAAGCCTATATGAAGTGTAATCACTATTTTTATCCCTAAAAAATTATTAATATAAACTATACAGTTGACCACTTAACTATGTAGCTCTTTTACTTTTGCCACCGATCTTTTAATTTTATCAATCACACCACTAACCGTTAACATTTGACGGAAATATTGGCAGTTAAAAGAATTGGTATATTTCTACATTTAATCCTTAATTTTTATATATTCTCTCATTGTTCATTTTTTAAATTTAACATGTCTCACCATTCAATTGGATACAACATAAAGGGAAAGAAATTGATCTTAGGTGAAATCAAACCAATGTTCAAAGGATTGATAAACAACGCCCCAACCACTACACCAAACATCTCTAATGAATACTTACAACAAATTATATACATCCTTTTAAAGCTTGATAATGGTAAAAGAAAATAGAAGTAAAAATAAATTAGAATTAATTTTTTAATATTTGATTTAAGTTAATATATTAATAAATTAATTACAACTGATTGTAAAACATATTTTTTTAAATACTCTACATCAAAATTATTAAAAAATAAAAATAAATATAAAAGCAGTTAAATTTATATATTAAGAATGTTTGGTAGAAACATAAATTTCAGAATAGTGATAACTATATACAAAATCATGCAAGTTTTGTAACCTAAGTGGGGTTTGTCCTAGTGGTTCGAGCGTGTTTGCTCATCTATATGCTCCCACGTTTGATTCCACTCAAGAGCAATTTCATCTCCTTTATTTTCTATCTAATCAGGAGGTGAAATCTTCTTTATTTTCTATCCAATCGAGAGTTAAATAAATTAATAAAAAATATCCTCCAATCATGTATTGACACGTGTTACTAACTACACGTGTCATGCTCTTATACTAACACATGTTAGATATGGATTGAACGGTTAATTTATTAAATTGAATTTAAATTATGACCAAATTGAGATAATATATAAATATTAAGGACTATTGTAGAAATATACTAATTCTTTTAATTGTCACATTAATATTTCCGTCAAATATTAATAATTAGTGGTCTAATTGAACAAATTAAATAGTTAAGTGATGTGATTGACAAAATTAAAAGATCAGTGGCAAAAGTTAAGGGCTATATAGTTAATTGATCAACTGTATAGTTTACCCAAATTATTATTATTATTATTAAATAAAAATTACTTTGCATTAAAAATTAATTACAACCCTTGACCCAATGCAGATTGCTCAACCCAAAACCCAAATATTATGAAACCCTAGGGTTTTTCAACTCTTGCCTCAGTCGCCTCTTCACAATTGTCAGATCTAAAGATGATCTCACGGCCAGATTTACCACCATCTAGGGTTTTCAAAACCCTAATATAACAAGCTCGCAGCCATCAACTCGCTCCGCCACTGCTTCCACTGTTCTCTCTCCATCCAGCCACACTGATCATCACGCCGCGCCAATGAGAAATCGAATCAAGATAGGATAATAAAATATCTGGGGCATTTAATGCCCTGACCGATCTGCTTCCTTTCCACACCTTGTCAAACCACCAGTACGCAAGACAAAAAAAAAAAGAAGCAAGTGAGAAGAAAAATCAAAAAGACTTCCTTGTTTTTTATTGTGCTTTTTTAATATGGATGTGTTCTATAAAATCTCCTCCGAAAAATATGTAAAAAAAAGAGGAACCATATTAAAAAAATACCATCAAATACAACAAGAATTTTCAATAGGTATTTTTCATCTTTGTTCTTTCTTACATGAAATACTCGTTTTTCCTTACATATTAAAAACACACAAAAAATGGATTTCGTGTGATACTGGAGTGTTTCGAATCCAACCAGGGGGTTCTAACATGCAGTTAAAGGTCTCGTAGGAGGGAAAGAGAGGAGCGTGAATCTTAACGGTGGTCGGAAGTTGAAGGGTTATGATTGATTTTGAGGATTTAGTGATGGTTTAGGGGTTTCATAATGTCAAATACGGATTTTAGGAGAGGAGAAGGAGATCTTTGGTTTATTTGCACTCGATATTAGCTTGAATAACTGTCGGTGCCGGCGGTTGGAAGGGAAAGCACCATCTATTTACGGTGGTCGGGCTTGGAACTTGATCTCTAAGAGAGGTGACTAATCATAAAGGGAGGAAATGTTGAGAGATAAAAAAACATAACGGAAAGTTTTTTTTAGGTTTAGGTTTCTGAAGTGACAAAAGAGGTAAAAAGTTTGTCAAAATACCTAAACTTTTCATAAAAAACACGCATCGGTCCTCCAACGTTTAGCGCATATTTATATTTTGGTCACTACCTCTTTTTTAATATTAATTTATTTTTTTAATCCCCTAACTTTATTATTTCCCATACTAACCCACTGACGTTTATTTTATGTGATTTCACCCTTTTGTGTTTTATTGTTTAATTTTATGTTTCATTATCTGTACATTTTATTTTTTATTTTAGTCTTTTAATATTTTATTTTTAACCTTTAAATTTTCAATATTTATATTTCATTATTTTTTACTTTATTTATTTATATCTTGATATCTTTATTTATTAACCTAAACTTTAGCATTTTTATTTCATTTATTTTTATTTTTAGTATTTTTACTTTGTTCATTTACCCTTCAATATCCTTTATATTTACACTTCAAAAAATTACCAACAAATACAAAAGAAATTTCACTAGGCATTTTTCATCTTCTTTATTTCTTACGTGAAATAATCATTTTTCCTTACATATTGAAACACGAAAAAGATAAAATTAAAAGGGATTTCGTATGTTACCGGAGTGTTTCGAATCCAACCAAAGGGGTTTTAACATGCAGCCAAAGGTCTCATGGGAGGGAAAGAGAGGATCGTGAGTCTTAACGGTGGCCGGAAGTTGAAGGGTTATGGTTGATTTAGAGGATTTAGTGATGGTTTAGGGTTTTATAGTGTCAAATATGGATTTTAAGAGAGGATAAGGAGGTTCTAGGTTTATTTTCGCTCGGTATTAGCTTGAATAACCATCGACGGTCAGAAGGGAAAACACCATCGATTTACAGTGGTCGGACTTGGAACTTGATCTCTAGGAGAGACGACTAGTCAAAAAGGGAGGAAATGTTGAGAGGGAAAAATAGAATGGAAAGTTTTTTTTAGGTTTAAGTATCTGAAATGACAAAAGAGGTAAAAAAAATTGGCCTAAATACCTAAACTTTTTGAAAAAATACACATCAGTCATCCAACATTTAGCGATATTTATACTTTTGTCACTAACACTTTTTTTAATTTTAATTTATTTTGTTCTTAATCCCCTAACTTTATTAATTCTCATACTAACCCACTAATGTTTATTTTATGTCATTTCACCCTTTTGTATTTTTTGTTAATTTTATGTTTCATTATTGTACATTTTATTTTATTTATTTATTTTAGTCTTTTGATATTTTATTTTTAAACTGTAAATTTTCAATATTCATATTTCAATATGTTTACTTTATTTATTTATTTATATCTTGATATATTTATTTATTAACCTAAACTTTTTCATTTTTATTTCATTTATTTTTAGTTTTAGTATCTTTATTTTGTTCATTTACACTTCAATACCCTTTTTATTTACACTTCCAAAAAATATCAACAAATACAAAAAGAAGTTTTAATAGGCATTTTTCATCTTTGTTATTTCTTACATCAAATACTCATTTTTCCTTACATGTTAAAACATGAAAAAGAGAAAAATAAAAGGGATTTTGTATCTTACCGGAGTGTTTCGAATCCAACCAGAGGGTTCTAATAAGCAGTCAGAGGTCTCGTAGAAGGGACAGAGAGAAGCGCGAGTCTTACGGTGGCCGAAAGTTGAAGGGTTATTGATGTGATCCCAATCAGCCCTAACTTTCTTCTTGATCTGATTAAATCATTGAAGTTCACCAAGGATGATTCAAAGGGAGTTCTACCTTACTTCATCCCATACCTGCTCATTTATGCACTATATTTTATCATATGTTTGTATTTACCTCTTAAGATATGCTTATCATATGATATCATTCATTGCATGAATTTGCATGAGTTTTATTAGTTGCATGACATTGATTGTATTTAATAAGTGTGTTGTTCATTTAAAGTATCTAGTTCATTTAGGGAAGTAGTTCATTTATGCATATTTATATCATTTAGCAAGCTACTTCATTCATGCATCTAGTTCATTGAATAAAGTTAGTTCATTAATTAAACTAGTTCATTCATCAAACTAGTTCATTTATTAAACTAACTCTTAATTGTTTCATTCATGTTTTCAATTAAAGATTGAATAAAGTTCACCTTTGTGTCTATGTGCATGAGAGAAGTTGAATGATTTTAACAGATGCAATAATATCAGTCAGAATGTCTTCTAATTCTGGATGCGATACAGACATTTTTGGGTCCAGAAATCAACTGGACATTATTCATATATCTCTTATCTTTCCAACACCTTTTGAATCACCTCAATACGATATCCGGAGCTTGAGATATGATCGATTTACTGAAGACAGTACATGCTGGAATTTTCATTACGGGAATTTTATACAAGGATGATTTGGATGAGTTTGAGCTAAGGAAGAGTCCTTTCATCTTCTACCAAGAGACAAGCAATTGATGGCCATCTTAATTCACTAATTCTAGGAATTCAAGGTTGATGTTATCACCCATTGAAGGTCATTCATGTTCAAGCAAGGGGACATGCAATAACCAGCATTCAAAACTTATAATTCAAGGCCTTTATCATCTTTTGAAGGTTGATCATATTCTACAAGGGGGCAAGCAATGAAGACTGATTTTATTTCATTTAACCACCAAATTAAGTGATAATATCAACAAGGAATTTGAAGAGACAAGCTGATTTGGACATGTAGGATGTCCACATTCATCCTGTGACTTTTATCGAGGCAAGTTGTTTATATTCGAGAAGCTTCGAGAAGCTTATTCGAGCTTAATCTGGGAATTTCAAACCAAGTTTAGATTTTCGGAAGCCTTTTTCAATCTAAAAGAAGAACCTCCACCATCATACTCAAGGTTGGAACGTGAAGAAGGAACAACCAAGTTTAAGGGAGGATTTTATCCTTTTACTTGTGCATGAATTTGCATGAGAATTCAAAAGTTTGCATAACATTCATTGATTCAATCATAACATGTAAACATGCATGGGATAATTAAGAGTTAGTTTGATTAATAAAATAACATTATTCAATGAACTAACTTTATTCAATGAACTAGATGCATGAATGAAGTAGCTTACTAAATGATCTAAATATGCATAACTGAACTACTTCCCTAAATGAACTAGATGCTTTAAATGCAATGCATGCTTAAATGAACATCACACTTATTAAATGCAATGAATGTTATGCAAACTTTTGAATTCTCATGCAAATTCATGCACAAGTAAAAGGATGAAATCCTCCCTTAAACTTGGTTGTTCCTCTCCCTTTAGAAAGACTCATCCCCGAATTAAAAACATCTTTGGGAAAATGTTCTTCA
The DNA here is from genome assembly GCF_006381635.1 of Hibiscus syriacus. Classification (NCBI taxonomy): domain Eukaryota; kingdom Viridiplantae; phylum Streptophyta; class Magnoliopsida; order Malvales; family Malvaceae; genus Hibiscus; species Hibiscus syriacus. Next base: position 6,873,626 of record NW_024063392.1, on the reverse strand, counting down.
TCACCAAGCAAAAAGAAGTCTTTTCCATAGATGGAGAAGTCCTTTTGAACTTGTCGTAGTGGATTGGCAATTATTTCTTCTATGACGTCTTTTCTCGAATCAACCTTTGTGACAACTCTTTGTATTTGAATCATCCCACTGAAAAATGAATCAATATTAGAAGTAGCAAAATAGATAACAAATGAAATGAAAATATCAAACCATGGAGGATGCTTGATGATCTTGATTGGTGGTTGTTGCTTGATGTCTTTGATGATGAAAAACATCATTGTATCTTCTCTTGAAATATAATCTAGGCATGCTTGATGTTTGATTATCTCCATGACTGGTGATGAGTTCGGAATCTCCTTTGAAGTGTTCTCATGATTCTACAATGATAAACGAAGACCATGAGGAAAAGAAAGGTTAGTGTAAGATGAAATTTCCTTCTCCTCTTCTTTTCGACATTATTTCTTTTTGCTTCCAAGTTTTTCAAATACACTTTCAATCTTTTTAACTCCAATTTCTTTTTCTTCGCTCTCAATATCTTTTTCAACTCTCGTTTCTTCTTCTTTTTTGCAAACACTTTATTTTTGTAGTTGTTCTTGCAATTTTGTTTCTTTGACAAAATTATCAAAACACACTTGAAGACAAGCTAGACTTTCTGGATTGAAAGATGCAAAATTCCTTGGCTCACTTCGCGTTGAACTTTTGACATTGCTTCTTGTTAAAAAATTAGGGTCCATATAAGATCTTATGTTGCAATTGGGTGTAGAACTAGAAAAAGATCGATTATCGTCTCTCATTTTTAGTTGTGTTTTGATCTTCGTTGTATGCATTTTTGAACAAGAAGGTTGTTCGATCATTCGCTCCAATTTCTTTGAAATTGGGTCGAGATGCTTTTGAAACAAACTTCTTATCTATTGTGTCATGGATTACGTTTGCAAGTTTGGTGCACCACTATCATTTTGGTCGTCACCTCCTGAAATATGAGAATTGTCTCTAGAAGTAAGAGACATTATTAGTAATAAAAAATGAAAAATAGACCTCACCAACACAAAAATCTCACCAATACACTCCAAAGAAAAAAATTAATGTCACCTCACTCGTGTTTCACTCAGGATGGATTTTACCATTGGTGTTCACTATTGTCTTTTACTACTCTTGTTTTCCTTTAAAGTTCTTATGGAACTCCCTCGAGGTTTACAAGGCATCTCGTAGACTTCGGTTGAAACAATTGTGGCTTCATTAGAGAATAATGTGAGTAAAGAAAGAAATGGCTACAAGAAAGAACGAAGATGAGAATAGGTAATGAAATCGTAAATATAATGAAAGAAATGATGAAACGAATACGAAACCTAATTATTTTTTTCAAAGATGAAAAAGATTGCTCTCTCCCTCTTAAAATTTTTCTTTTCTTTTTTTCTCGATTTTTCTCGCTTTTTTTCTTTTTTTCACTAATCTGGGAGAGAGAAAAATATAATCTTTTTGAATCGGCTCGCTCTGATACCAAAATGATATGATCTTGGTTATGTGTTTCGAGTCATATACGAAGTTTCTTGATGGTGATTATAGTAAGAACTTCACAATGCTTTGATTGAAGATTGAAAATGCACAAACAACGTTACAAGAAATAAATTGATATAAGTAAATTGAAAATGAAAGGTTGTAGGTTATGATAAAGTGGTTTCAATGTGATGGAAGAGTGATGGTTGTTGTGGTTTAATGAAATGAAGGAAAGTGGAGAAAGTGTAGTGGTGATAATAATTTATAGTATGGAAAGAATGTAAGTATAGTGAAGGTAAAAGATGTTATTGCGTGGGAGGTGAATGATGAAATAAAAAGTATGGATTGTGACCCACTAACTATATCGAGCTAGGAACTAACAATATAAAAATATGAAATCGAAGTGATAGAGGGTGGAACATGACCCACTAGCTATAGGTGAGATAGGAACCAACATTATAAAAAATGAAATGGAGGAAGGTTTAAAGACTGATAAGAAACCGATAGAGTTCTAATGCAAGAACTAATATAAAAGCAACCTTTCAAAGAGTGTATTATGCAAAAAGTTCTTAGTGCAAATGCCATGGAGGACGGGAATTTTATACAAGGATGATTTGGATGAGTTTGAGCAAAGGAAGAGTCCTTTCATCTTCTACCAAGAGACAAGCAATTGATGGCCATCTTAATTCACCAATTCTAGGAATTCATGGTTGATGTTATCACCCAATAAAGGCCATTCATGTTCAAGAAAGGGGACATGCAATAAACAACATTCAAAACTTAGCATTCAAGGCCTTTATCATCTTTTGAAGGTTGATCATATTCTACAAGGGAACAAGCAATGAAGGCTTATTTTATTTCATTTAACAACCAAATTAAGTGATAAAATCAGCAAGGAATTTGAAGAGACAAGCTGATTTGGATATGTAGGTTGTCCACATTCATCCTATGACTTCATTTATCCTATTTTCTTTCATTTGCAAGCAAATCAAGGCAGCCTAAGAGTCACCCCTCCTTTTTGGACGAATTTAAGATGGAAGTATCTCAAATTAAAGCTTAATTCATCCATTTTCAATCTACATGGCCAACTATCAAAGGATAAGAAGAATGATAAGTCATTTCATAATCAAGTTCATATCAGTTATGGTCGATTTAGAGGATTTAGTGATGATTTAGGAGTTTCATAGTGTCAAATATGGATTTTAGGAGAGGAGAAAGAGGTCTTAGGTTTCTTTTCGCTCGATATTAGTTTGAATAACCGTAAGCGACGACAGTTGGAAGGGAAAGCACCACCGATGTAAGGTGGTCTGGCTTGAAACTTAACCTTTAGGAGAGGCGGCATGTCAAAATAAGAGGAAATGTTGAGATGAAATAGAATGGAAAGTTTTTTTTAGGTTTAGGTTTTTGAAATGACAAAAGAGGTAAAATGTTGGACTAAATACTTAAATTTTTGGAAAAATCACGCATTGGTCCTCCAACGTTTAGTACATATTTATATTTTGGTCACTAACTTTTTTTAAATTTTAATTTACTTTGTTCTTAACCCCTAACTTTATTAATTCTAATTCAAACCCACTAACGTTTATTTTATGTGATTTCACCCTTTTGTGTTTTGTTATTTAATTTTTTGTTTCATTATTTGTACACTTTCTTATTTTTAGTCTTTTAATATTTTATTTTTAACATTTAAATTTTTAGTATTTATATTCCAACATTTTTACTTTATTTATTTATATATTGGTATCTTAATTTATTAACCTAAACTTTAGCATTTTTATTTCATTTATTTTTAGTATATTTAATTTATTTATTTACACTTCAATACCCTTTTTATTTATTGTCATTTACTTTCAACTTTTTTTTATTTTAATTTTCATAATATTTCATTTTAGTCCCCATTTCTAGTTTGTTCGTTTAATATTGTACTCACGTTGAATTGTCTATTTATTTTATTTCCTTTATTAGTATTCAATTTATTTAGTTTCTACTCTTGCTTTGATTTCCTATCTAATTGCATGCAATTATAATTAATCTATTTTCCATATGTTTTAAGATCATGATGGCATCTATATCAATTTCTTTAGCATATTGTTGAACTATATTTTGATATAACAATTAAGGCAAAATATTTTTAGACTTGAATTGAATTTATTCAAAGTTTTTTCAAAGTTTTAAAAAATAATTCGAAGTCCATTTAAAAGTGGAATTGAGCAGAAAATGATTTTCTGGACAAACAATACCAATAATGTTCTTAGAGTATCGATACTTCATGAACAGTACCGATATTGTTCATATGGTACAGATACCAAAGGTAAGGGAAGTATCGATACTCACTAGGTAGTATCGATGCTACCAGCATTGCTCAAATTCCAGAATGCAAAAATAGTACTGATGCCCAAAGGGGTACCGATACTACTCTACATAGTAGTATCGATACCATCCCCAACAGCTAGTAACAGCTAGTTGATTTAAATATAAACAAAGGTAGTACCGATACTCTCTTTAGGAGTACAGATACTCTCTGTTTGAACAGTTTTATTTTGCACGAAAATTGATCCCCAATGGCTCCAAAACACTCCCAACGGGTAGAAACGGCCACAACATCATTCCAACATATAAATACAAGTTGAGGACACTTGAAGAAGGGTTATAACACTTATCCAAGCAATAAAACACAAGAGAAGAGTTTTCCAATCTTATTTTATATCTCTTGTAAATATTTGTGTTTTAGTAAGCTAAGTTTTGTAAACACTCTACCTTTGAAAGGTTTATTTGTTTACTTCTTTTATCCTTTTGTAAAGGGGTTTTTGGTTCTATCTTAGCCAAGTAAAAAGATACGGAGTTTGCAAAGGTTATCTCTTTGCCATTGAAAAAGAAATAACAAATTAATGAATTTGTTAGAAAATTCTTAGTGAGGAGTTAAGGCAGTGGATGTAAACTTGGTTAATAAGTTGAACCACTATAAATCCTTGTGTTCATTGTCTTACTTTTACTTTTCTTACTCCATAAACAAATTTTTATCAATTCACCCCTTGCAACTCTTTCGGTTTTCATTTTGAGCTTCCGTAAATCCTAATAATTGGTATCAGAGCTTGACTCATTAGAAGGTTTAAAAACCTTGAGATGATCATCTAAGAAGCTCTACCGATTCCCGACGCAACTGACAAAGAAATGGATTTAACCTCCAACGCCTACTATATTGAAGATTCAATGTCGGTCAACAAGCCACCATACTTCATTGGAGCAAATTATGCCTATTGGAAGAATATGCTGATGTTCTTCATTCAAGCCAACGATCTAGGAGCTTGGAACTCTATCATGAAAGGCTACACTATTCCAACCGGCGAGATGGACGATTGGAGTGATAGAGAGAAGAAGAAGTTCCAACTCAATGCTAAGACTATGCACATCCTCTTTTGTGCATTAGGTCTGGATGAATATGGAAAAGTCTCCTTTTGTTCCAATGCCAAAGAGATATGGGATAAGCTCCAAGTCACTCATGAAGGAACCGATGAAGTGAGGGAAACCAAAATAAGTCTTCTCAACCATAACTACGAGAATTTCAAGATGAAACTCGATGAAGACATCAAAGTTGTGATGGATAGATTTTTTGTGATTGCCAACGGTCTCAAGGGATTTGGAGAAGTAATCTCTAATGAAAAGCTTGTGAGGAAGATGATCTACTCTTTTCCAAAGTCTTGTCAATCGAAGAAGACAACTATTATCGAAGCTAGAGACCTAAAGTCTCTCACTCTCGACGAGGCGATTGGTTCTCTTCTCACTCATGAGTTGATGGTGAAGGAAGAGAAAGAAGATGAATAGAAGTAAAACAAGAAGAAGAATGAGGTAGACATTGCCTTCAAGTCAACCAATGAAAGCTATCAAGATTCAAGTGAAGAGGTGGATGAAGACAATGATGAAGAAGAAGAGATGGTCAAGCTCATCAAAAAGTTCAAGAGAATTATGTCTTCTAAGGAAGTGAAGTATGGATCAAGCAAGAAGAAGGGTCCCCCGGTGTGCTTCAATTGTCAAAGAATGAGGCATGTCAAGTATGAATGCCCTCTCCTAAAGAAGAATGGATCATTCAAGAAAAAGGTATTTGTGGCATCTTGGAGTGATGAATATGACTCCAATGATGAAGATGAAGTAGCCAACCTATGCCTCATGGCCATCAAATAAGATTCAATGGTATCTTCTAACTCAAATGAATTAAATTCACATTATTTTGTTGAGTTACAAGATGGTTATAATGAGTTGTATTTGGAATTTGAGACCTTGAATTCCAAATATAAGAAATTGATTTCAAAACTTAAAGTTGAAAATGATTTGGTTTTGAAAGCAAAAGTTGATTTTGAGAATCAAAATGAAATTTTGAAAAATGATTTAATGCTTTCAAAAGTCAAAATCAATTATTTAGAAAAAGAAAATTTTGATTTGAAAGTTAAGCTGGAGAGCTTAAGAAAAGAAAAATAATTAATTTCTCAAAACAACTCATTATGTTTAAAAATGGCAAAATGCTCACATTGCCATTTTTATGGTCATTTAGAACATACTTGTTCCATAAAGAAAAGAAAATCTTTTAAAATTAGACAAGTATGAGTTCCTAAGGGAACAAGGAGCATTGACATTAACGTCCAAGGATCCAAAGCCATATGGATACCCAAATCCAAATAAATGTCTCTTGTAGGTGTGTGGGAGCAATGATGATGAAAATGAAGATATTCAAATGCTCTAGCCACAATTAAAAAAGGAATGGGTAACCTCTAAGCTTAATGTTATTATTTTGGTTAGTTGGTTTCTCATTTAGTTTATGCATGCATGATTTTTTTATTTTAAATGATTACACATTGTTTTTAATCTCATGTATGTTGAAAAGTGCTTTATATGAATATTTTAAAGTTTTAATGATTTTTCATAATTTTTAGTTCATTATAATGAATTTTAGTCAAAATTGATTTTCAATGTAAAAGATATCTCTCTAACAATTGATATCAACTTTTCAAATGCTTTGATTTTACGAATTTTAAATTTTTGACCTAAATTTAAATGTTTATGCATATGTTTTTAAAAAGCAAAAGATGTCTCTATAACAACTGATATCAAAATTTTCAAATGCATAACATTTTTAGAAAGCTTTATGCATATGCACTTAATTTCAATTTGTTATTGCATAAAGTATTTTAGACTTGGATATATTGAATTTCATGTGTTACTAACATTTTTGTTACTCTTTGATCAAATTCATTTTTGTTTTAGTGTAAAGCTTTTAAAGTTAATTTTTGTTTGTAATGCACTTTTTGAGGGAGAACTTTGATTTTTCAAATGCTTTTAATGTCAAATTTATCACTTACTCTCCAAAGTTATTTTAGAACTTTAAAGTTGAATTATTTTTTATATAACAAAAAAGGGGAGAAGTATAGGTTCGAAAAATCAATATCTTAATAAAAAAGGGGGCGTTGAATATTTTCACATATTTTCAAACAATTGGTATATTTTTCATTAAATATTTTACTAAGGGAGAGTTTTACCAAAAATAAATTTTCAAATGTTTTGTTATATAAAAAAGGGGGAGTTTGTTGAACTATATTTTGATATAACAATTAAGGCAAAAATGTTTTTGGATTTAAATTGAATTTATTCAAAGTTTTTTAAAGTTTTCAAAAATAATTTAAAGTCCATTTAAAAGTGGAATTGAGCACAAAATGATTTTCTGGACAAGAAGTACCAATAATGTTATTACAGTATCGATATCTCATGAACAATAATAATATTGTTTTTATGGTACCGATACCAAAGGTAAGGGAAATATCGATGCTCACTAGGTAGTATCGATACTACTAGCATTGCTCAAATTCCAGAATGTAAAAATGGTACCGATACCCAAAGGGGTACCGATACTACTCTATATAGTAGTATCGATACCATAGGTATAGTATCGATACTATCATGCCCCAACAGCTAGTAACGGCTAGTTGATTTAAATATAAACAAAGGTAGTACTGATACTCCATTTAGGAGTACTGATACCCTATGTTCTGGGAAGTTTTATTTTGCACGAAAATTGATCCCTAACGGCTCCAAAACACTCATAACGACTAGAAATGACCACAACATCATTCAAACATATAAATACAAGTTGAGGACACTTGAAGAAGGGTTATAACAACTATCCAAGCAATCAAACACAAGAGAAGAGTTTTCCAATCTTATTTTTATCTTTCTTGTAAATATTTGTGTTTTAGTGAGCTAAATTTTGTAAACACCCTACCTTTGAGAGGTTTACTTGTTTACTTCTTTTATCCTTTTGTAAAGGGGTTTTTGGTTCTATCTTAGCCAAGTTAAAAGATAGGGAGTTTGTAAAGGTTATCTCTTTGCCCTTGAAAAAGAAATAACAAATTAGTGAATTTGTTAGAAAATCCTTAGGAGGAGCTAAGGTAGTGGATGTAAACTTGGTTGATAAGTCAAACCACTATAAATACTTGTGTTCATTGTCTTATCTTTTACTCTCCTTACTCCCTAAACAATTTTTTTTATCAATTCACTCCCTTGCAACTCTTTCGGTTGTCATTTTGAGCTTCTGTAAATCCTAACACATATATCGAATTATTATTAAATAACATTCTTTCTATATTTGCATACATTTATTTGAGTATAATATGCATAGTATTAAGTTTATTGATGTTGGTAAAAATCATATATATGTACAATTTTATAATTACATTTTATATTTGGTATTTATTATATATGCAAGCAATGTGTATTTTATGGTATAAACGTGAACTAAGATTAAAAAGACTATAATTTTGTTGCTAATTATATATTATATTTAATGTGTGTATAAGATGTATATGTTAAATTAATAAATAAATAGATTTCTGTATGTACAATCTCAGTCTCAGTCCCCAGGTCGTACTCAGATTTGCTACCTTTTCTCTTCAAGACTCGCCTTCTAGCACTAGTTCCGCCAGGACCAAATGATTGTGTGCAGTTAAATCGAAAAAGTGTCAAAAATTCGTGCGAATTTCATTCTGTTAGTTTCAACCACTCCGCACAGAATTGTTGAATCTTAATAATAGAAGTTCAAAATCTCATCACGTGTGGGTTATTATGCTTTGAAGATGGAAAACATAAGCTCTCTGGGAGCTCAAAACTTATTGATGAACCTAATGAGAAAGAGAATCAAATCCAAACATATACAAATCAATGTTTTAGTCTAATACATGCTCCTAGTCAATAGTTGAGCCTTCAAAGTCAATCTTTGAGATTTCCTTCATCTTAGAATAACCCTGCAACATATATTTAGGATGATCATGATGAGGGCAAAGAGAAAATAAAGTCCAAATGGCCTCTATTTGATTTTTATTTATTTCTTAGTAGCAAGCTATATCCCAAGTTGCTTGAGGCTGGACTAATTACTCCATGTCTAGCTAAAACTCTATTTTCCCTTTATCCAAGTTGGTATAAGGAGAAATTTTATTGTGGATATCATAATAGAGCTTGAGGACACTCTATCGAGAGATATCAAAACTTCAAGCGACAAGTTCAAGACCTTCTAGCTTGTGGAGTTATTGGATTGGATGCCAATAATCAATATGTTTTAGTCAAATAATTGGGAATCAATCACCAGAATGGAGTTGACATAGTCAACTCAAGTGGAGTGCAGACAAAAAATGGCATGGAAAAGGAAAAGAAAAAAATTGAAAACAAGACACATGAAGTAGGGTTAGCAGATTTGACTCTCAAAGTATCCCTAATGGTAGAAGAGGAGAAAAAGAAAAAGAATTCCTCAGAATTTCTAGTTTCCCCCATTCCATCTTTCATACGAGAAATTAAATTTTAAAATGCTTAAAGCTGGATTGGTAGAACCACAATATGTCCTGCCACAATTACCTCCTTATCAAGAATGGTTTCATGAGAAAGATCATCGTATAAACCCGACTGAAGCCCTAGAGTGTTTTATTAAGGGGTGTGTCAATGTTATGATTCAAGATCCTTTTGGGTGTAAAATTGAAGGGAGTAATGTGAAAAGCAAGAGTATTGAGGCCCCAAAGTTAGAAATACCTTATCCTTCATAGAATAGTATAACTGAACCAAATAGAGGGAACATTGCTAAATAAAAGAAGAATGAAGATCGAAGCAAGAAGGTTAGATTAGAGGTAATTCGAGACTGACTGCAAAAGATGTTTTGGAAAAATGTGACCTTTCAGATTTTCTAAGTGACCATTTCAAACTTGTTGCCTCATTTAATTAAAGGTCAATACCTCACCTCAAGGCCTTTGACAATAAAGACTAACCCATATGCTTATGGCTATGACCCAAATAGTGCTTGTGATTTTCATATAGGGGCATTGGGACATCTCACTGACAAATATATATCATTGATGGAAAAGATAGAAGGACTTGTTGACAATGGAGTTCTAACACAAAAGTTAATTGAAGAATGGGGAGAAAATGAGGAATTAGAGGGTGAAGATCCAGATCAATTCCATTGAGCACCCAGACATCCGATGATTAATGAGATGTTCTAGATGAACAAGAGGATGTCATTGTCCACCGATCATCAAGCACAGTTGTACTTTACATTAAAAGCATTTTGTTTGAATTTTTATTTTGCCCTTTATTAGCTTTCTTGTATGTTTCAAAGATATTTAAATGAGCTTATGCTACTTTCTAAGGTTATGAGCAATGAATCGAATTCTTAACCTTGCAGTTCTTCAAATAACAATTGAATTAAAAGCTCTTTAAATAATTAAGGTTATAAATCTTTGAAAAAGTGACAAGATTGAACCCGTGTAAAATAATAACCCTTGATTCTACTCCAGAAGATACACTAGAACACCATACTCTTCTCTTGTAGGGATCATGATATCATTCTCCTCTCATGAAGAGATAGTCAAAAAGCTTGGCATTCAAGTATGTATAGGAGCGAACGAAATGGGGCTTCTATTATGTCTAAAATTGCTAGAACGACTAGATTGCATTTATATTAAGGACATTTAATGATGATCATAATATTCATAGATGGAATGATAGAGTAGATAAATTAAGTTTAGGTCAGTCGCTTGGGGAATGAAATCTAAAGTTACAATTTTCTAACTTTCAACAACACTTAGACTATAACAGGTTCTTATTGACGAGCTTAAGAAATTGAATCTGTATATCCAAGAAGTTATATATATATAAATATATATACAATAAAGTTGAGCTATTTTGTTAAAGAAATTAGTTAAAATCTCTAAATTTATAGATAGATTCCTTCAGCTAGCCACACAAAGGTAAAGTAAATTAAATTTAATAAAATAAGCAGTTTCGGTGAAAATTGACTAAGGAAATTGAGAAACAATTGTTATAGTCAACTTCACATAAGCACTCAGAATCTTTATTTTTTAGATGGATATTTCTTGTTAGCTATATTGATCAATCGAATAATGCCAAGAGGGGGTTAATTGGCCTTTTTAAGAATTTGGTGGAAGCAATCGAAAAAATAAACTTTTTTGCACACCGATTTAGAGTAGTTCGACTTTCTCAAACAAAGTCTACATCCACTACCTTAGCATCCACAATAAAGATTTCTCAAATCCACTAGATTTGCTTACCTTTAAGGACAATGTGTAATCTTACAAACACTTCAAGGCTTATACCCCAAAACCTTGAATACACACTCTCCTAAAGAGTAAATACAAATGAAGCAAACAAAGAGAAAACCTCACAAGGAAAATATATTTGCACAATTTAAGCACTCACCTAATACAGACTTGAGCAAAATAAACAATGTAGCTTATAAGTGTCATTACAATAAAGAATTTTGAAAAAATAAGCACACACAAAAACTTTGATGTTGGTAGGTTGGTTCAATATGTTTTTTTTTGTTGACCTTGAGAAGGTTTGACCTTTAATTTATACCTTTTCCATTAATTCTAATCATTTGGAGCTGTTGGGGATCATTATAGTCGTTACTTACAACTAAAAACAACATTTAATCCACAAGTGATCGGTCATTTTTCAAATAATTCAACCGTTGTAAGAAAGGGATTTATCCTTTAAAGGGAGGGATTGATCTTTTTCATCGACGGATCAATCCTTTTTGTGAAGGGATCGATCTTTTTTCAATGGGATCGATCCTTTGGTCAAAAGGATCAATTATTTTTCTAAGGGATCGGTTTTTTGAGCCATAAAAGTTTGGAAACTTGACTTTCAAGCGCTAAAATGATCAAATATATTTTTAAAAAGGTTCGATTAAGTTGAAAAACATTTAAAACAAATTTTCAAGCAAATTTGGACTTTGAATTATTTTTGATAAAGTTTTTATCAATTCAATTAAGCCTGATGAAAACATTTTTGATGTTTCGATATAACAAATAAAGTATAAATGAATTTTAAGATTTCATATTCAATTTCAAAAATAATATTTGATTAAATTAATCGAATATAAAAAATATTACTCCAAGTTTTCAAATGTCAATTTTAATCCTTACTTAAGTGTAAAATTGTGTTCTAATCTTAAAATATTTTTGAAACAATTTTTACAAAATATTTCGAACCATAATCGAGCCAAAAAATATGTTTTATAAAGGAATGTACCGATACACTTCTGTATGTACCGATACACCTATATTTCGAATGTAATATGGGTATCGATACACAGTTGATGTACCGATACACTCCAGGCTCCGAGAAACATTGAATGCAATTAGTGTACCGATACACCTGGGATGTATCGATACACTTGGTCAAATAACGGTCGAAATATTTGAATTTTACACTAAGTGTACTGATACACTTTGATACTGTACCGATACACCTACGCTCCTAACAGAATTTTTAAATGGTATTCACTCCATAACGGCTCTATTAACTTCACCAATGATCCCCAACATTCAGAAGTGATCCAAGGTTTATTTAAACAAACTTAGGAGCCATTGATCAATAACAATTATCAAGAGAAGCAAGAGAATCAAAGAGAAAGCCTTAAACTTATTGTTTGAGCATTTTCAAGCCTATTTTCCATTCAATATTCATTTTGCTTTCAAGAACACCATTTGTGCTCAATTGTATTCATCTTTGAGTGTTCTTTCTTTGTTCTAGAATTGTGCAAACAACTTGCCTTGTGAGGTTTTTCTGTAAGTTTGCGGAATTTGTATTTTTCTCTTTGGGAGAGAGTGTTCTCAATAATTTGGGGTATAAATTCTTAAGGGAATTGTAAGGTTACTCTTTTTCCTCAAAAGAAAGACAAATTAGTGAATTTGTGGAAAATCCTTAGTGTCGATAACTAAGGTAGTGGACGTAGACTTTGTTTGAGAAAATCAAACCACTTTAAATCGATGTGCAAATAATTTTAATTTTCTGCAAAAGCTTCCACCAAAACTTTTATTACCAATTCAGCCTCCTCTTGGTCGATTCATCGATTGATTAACTCAACAATAGCTTCCACCGAAAATTTTATTGCCAATTCACCCCCTCTTGGTCGATTCATCAATCGATTAACTCAACAATTGGTATCAAAGCTACACTCATTTGAAGGTTTTACCACCTCTTGAGTCGATTCGAGAAGAGTTATATCAATATTCAAGTCATCAATGGCCTCTACATCAAACTTTGACTTCACTATTGAGTCCTTGCCCGTTAACAAGCCTCATTTCATCAATGGAGCTAACTATGCTTATTGGAAGAATAGAATGAGATACTTCATTCAAGCTAGTGACATGAGAGCATAGAAGATCATGGTGAATGAATACTTTGAACCATCCACAAATCCGAATATGTGGAGTGATGAAGAGACGAGATTGTTCCAGCTCAACTCAAAAGCTATCCATATTTTTTTATGTGCACTTGGACCAGATGAATACGGGAGAGTTTCATCTTGTACAACCGTCAAGGAAATATGGGATAAACTACAAGTCACTCATGAAGGCACCAACGAGGTAAAAGAATCCAAAATTAGTCTTCTTACTCATAGCTATGAAAATTTTAGGATGAAACCAGATGAAGACATCAAAGTTATGACGGATAGATTTTCCATGATTGTCAATGGCCTTAAAGTGTTTGGAGAAGTAATCCCCAACGAGAAACTTGTGAGGAAGATAATTTATTCTCTTCCAAAAGCTTGGCAATCGAAGAAGACGGAGATCATCAAAGCTAAAAACTTAAAGTCTTTAACTCTCGATGAACTCATCGGTTCTCTCATCACTCATGAAATGATGATTCAAGATGAGGTAGACACCGAGAAGAAGAACGAGACAAAGAAGGAGAAGGAGAAAAAGAAAAATGTTGGAGTTGCTCTCAAATCCATAAAAGATGAGAGTGATTATGATGATGATGACGATAATGAAGAGATGTCATTATTTGCCAAACGGTTCAGAAAATTAATGAAGCCCAACAGAGGAAGAAAATTCAAAAGAAATGAAGGCTTCAAAAATGAACCAAAGGAGAAGGACCCAATCATTTGCTACGAATGCAAAAAGGACGGGCATGTCAAATACGATTACCCGCAATTAAAGAAGGGTCAATCAAAGAAGAAGCACAAGGCACAAGTGGCTACTTGGAGTGATGATGATGAATCATCAAATGAAGAGAAACAAGAAGTAGTGAACCTTTGCTTGATAGCCACCGGGGAAGATTCTCAGTTAACCTCTAACTCATTTGATTTCGAAGATTATTCTTTTGATGAGTTAGTAGAGGAATATACTGGGTTGGCTTCGGATTATGAGAAATTGTTTTTAAAATACAATAAAGATATTTCAAAATTGAAAACCAAAAATAATCTCATATCCAAGACTAGCAATGATCTTGAAAGTAAAATTAAAGAATTGCAAATCAAAATCAAAGATTTTGAAAAGAAAAATTCTGATTTGCATAATTTACTTTCAAGAGTCCATGATGATCATCAAAAGAAAAATGATGATCTTAAAGCTTCTTTCAATAAAGTTGGACCAAAACATATTGAAAAGTAGAAAATTCAAAATCCAACTATATTAGAAAGAATTTTAAATCTTACAATCATAGAGGTCCCCAAAGAACCTCAAATAGTAAAATCGTTAGAGTATTTGGGTTCCTAAAGGACTCAATACTACTAAAGATAAGGATATCCTAAACAAATGGATACCTAAGGGGACAAGGCTTTTAGGAACTAATGAATATGGACCCAAAATAATTTGGGTACCAAAAAATAGAAATTAATATATGTTTGTAGGAAAAGAAGCATTGCTACAAGGCATAAAATATAAGTTCAAACTCATGGTTCCTTGATAGTGGATGCTCAAGACACATGACCGGAGACAAGAGCCAGTTTATAGAGCTTAACGACAAAAATAAAGGAGTGGTAACCTTTGGTGACAACTCAAAAGGTTATATTGAAAGAATAGGTACTATATGTAATACCTCTTTCATACAAATAGAAAAAGGTTTATATGTGAATGGGTTAAAGCATAATCTATTGAGTATTAGTCAATTATGCGATAAAGGATACAATGTCTTATTTAAAACAAATGGTTGTAAAGTTATTGATATTATATCTAATCAAATTATGCTTGTTGGTAATAGAATAGGGAACATATACATGGTGCATTTAGATACAATAAATATGACTAACTTGTGCCTAGTTGATAAGGATGAACATGATAGTTGGTTATGGTATAGGAGACTAGGACACATTAGCATGAGTGTTTTACAAAGACTAATTCAATGAGACTTAGTAAGAGGATTGCCAAAGCTAAAATTTGATAAAGACAAAATATGTGATGCATGTGCTAAAGGAAAACATAAAAGAGCTTCCTTTAAATTCATTAATGATGTATCAACTAGTAGAGTATTACAATTTATCCATATAGATCTTTTTGGGCCAACTAGGACAACTAGCTTGGGTGGAAAACAATATTGCTTTGTATTGGTATATGACTATTCTAGATATACTTGGGTTCTATTTTTAAGTACAAAAGATGAAGCATTAGAAAAATTCATCACATTTTCAAAAGTAATCCAAAACGAAAAAGGTTACTCCATAATTTTTCAGCACCTATAACCCCTCAAAAATGGAGTTGTTGAGAGGAAAAATCAAACTTTAAAAGAAATGGCTAGAATCATGCTTTGTGAAAACAATTTGCCAAAATAGTTTTGGGCGGAAGCCACAAATACCGCTTGTTATGTTATAAACCGAGTAATGATTAGGCATATTTTAAAGAAAACTCCATATGAAATTTTCAAAAATAAAAAGTCTAACATTAGTTATTTTAATCCTTTTGGATGAAAATGTTTTATTTTAAACAATGGTAAAGACAATCTTGGCAAATTTGATGCTAAAAGTGATGAAGAACTTTTCTGGGTTATTCCTTAAATTCAAAAGCTTATCGGGTATTTAATAAAAGAACTTTAGTGGTAGAAGAGTCTATTCATGTTGTTTTCGAAGATAATGCTTTTCCGAGGAAGGATTATTGTGTTGATGATGACGTAGGTATTGTAAATACACATGACGTTGGACATGAAGTTGGAGAATCATCATCAAAGGAAGAAGTGAAGGATGAAAAAACTCAAGATGCCTTCAAGAATCTAACTATTGAAGAAAGGGAAGTTTCATACCCAAGAGAGTACAACTATGTCAAGGATAGTGAGATTTTAGGTAATCCATCCAAAGGGGTAACTAATCAATCTTCTCTTAGGAACGTATATAATTATGTTTCATTTATCTCATGCATAGAACCTAAGAATATCCAAGAAGCATTAAATGATGAAAATTGGATTATGGCTATGCAAGAAGAGTTAAATCAGCTTGAGAGAAGTAAAGTATGAACATTAGTTGAAAGGCCTAGTAATAAATCTACTGTAGGTACTAAATGGGTGTTTAGGAATAAGCT
The DNA here is from genome assembly GCF_006381635.1 of Hibiscus syriacus. NCBI lineage: Eukaryota > Viridiplantae > Streptophyta > Magnoliopsida > Malvales > Malvaceae > Hibiscus > Hibiscus syriacus. Next base: position 6,857,295 of record NW_024063392.1, on the reverse strand, counting down.
TGATGAAAGTGGTAATATAGTGAGGAACAAGGATAGACTTGTTGCTCAAGGGTATACTCAAGAAGAGGGCATAGACTATGATGAAACATATGCATCCATAGCTAGGATGGAAGCAATTAGAATATTATTAGCATTTGCATGTTTCAATGAATTTAAACTGTATCAAATGGATGTTAAAAGTGCATTTTTAAATGGTTTTATAAAAGAAGAAGTGTATGTGGAACAACCTCCTGGTTTTGAAGATTCAAAATTTCCAGATCATGGTTTTAAATTTACAAAAGCTCTTTATGGTTTAAAACAAGCTCCTAGAGCTTGGTATGAAATATTGTCAATTTTTTAAAAGAAAAGGTTTTTCAAAAGGGAAGATTGACACTACATTGTTTTTAAAGAGAAAAAGGTAAAAATTTATTAGTAGTTCAAATTTATGTTGATGATATAATATTTGGTTCTACTAATGATGTTCTTTACCAAGAATTTTCTAAGCTAATGCAGAGTGAATTTGAGATGAACATGATGGGGGAACTTTCATTTTTCTTGGGGCTCCAAATCAAGCAAAGGAAAGATGACATCTTCATCAATCAAGCAAAGTACATAAAGGATATGCTCAAGAAGTTTGGACTGGAAAATTTCAAACCCCAATCCACTCCAATAGGCTCATTTACAAAGCTTGACAAAGATAAAGGAGATAAATGTGTAGATGTTCAACTTTATAGGTCTATGATTGGCTCTTTCCTTTATCTAACTGCAAGTAGACTAGACATTATGTTTAGTGTTTGCTTATGTGCTAGATTTCAATCATGTCCTAAAGAATCACATCTAAAAGCCATTAAGAGAATCTTTAGATACCTTAAGGACACATCTAGTTTAGGACTTTGGTATCCTAGAGACTCTAGCTTTAGCTTGCATGTTTTCTCTGATGTGGATTATGGAGGATGAAAAATAGATAGGAAAAGCCCCTCTGATACTTGTCAATTCCTAGAAAATATGTTGATCTCATGGTTTTCAAAGAAACAAAATAGTGTTGCATTATCCACCACTGAAGCGGAATACATTTCAGCCGGTAGTTGTTGCGCACAAGTTTTATGGATGAAACAACAACTTTTAGATTATGGAATTGAAGTTGGTACCATACCTATCAAGTGTGACAATACTAGTATTATTTGTCTCACTAAAAAATCCCATCCAACACTCTAGAACTAAACACGTTGAAATAAGACATCATTTCATTAGAGATCATGTCACTAAAGGAGATGTAGTTCTAGAATTTGTTGATACTTTGCATCAAATAGCTGACATTTTTACAAAACCTTTAGATAAAGAAAGATTTTGGACACTTAGAAGAGAATTAGGTTTAACTAATCTACCTTGACTTAGTGTTTAAAATAATTTTAGCACTTTTAATTAAAATTGAAAAAATGCTTATAAAAATAACACTTTTGATTGCATTCTTTACTAATAGTTAGGGAGAGTTTATGATCTTTAGTGAAAATTAATTATATGTTCAAATAAATTTTAAATATAGATTTGATTAATTGAACATAGTTACTTTTCAAAATATGAGTTGTAAATACCACTAGAGCTGATTAATTTAGCATTTTAAGTGTTTAAAAAAATAGGTTTTGACATTTTTGTGCAAAGTGTATCGATACCTAGGTATCGATATCGATACACTATGAATGTGTACCGATACATTCCTTTAATGTGTATCGATACACTCACAAGTGTACCGATACACCCGTCTGGTTTTTGGCTTTAAATCCCTAAAAATAACATTTTACCAAACCCTCAAAACCTAAAACACTCCCACCATTTTACCCCTCTCTACTCCAAATCTCTATTTTTGCTCAAAACCTTCAATACAAGTCAGAATTCATATAGGTTTCAACATATAATCCTGCTACATTCATCAAATCAGTGCAAACAACATCTATTCTCACTTAAATCCGAAATTTTCAAGGTAAATTTTTCAAAAATCATATTTTGTTGATTTTTAAACATATGACTAGTTTTAATTAGTTCTAGGTTGAATTAGAAATCGGGCATTTCTTAGATTGTAGTCTAGAACTATAATCTACAACTAATTTCATCAAAAACACACTATTTTTCAAAAAAAAATTAAAATAAAAAAAAAATGATTTTATTTTAAATTGTTGTTTTTGATTTAATTATGTTGTTTTCGTGAAAACTATATGTATTATGATTTTCACACATTGTTTTCAAAATAGTTTTCAAATTTTGCCCATTAGGATATTATTAGAGAACCTTGAATATTGAGGACTCAAATTGAGTTTTGGGATTGATTGTTGCATACATGTGTTCTTAAATTATAGGTAACCTTATCCTTTCTGATTTAAAATCATGTCCAAATGACCTAGGTCATCTTCTAGTTGGTCGAACCAACATCAAAACCGACCTCCTATTCTACCTCCAAATCCAAACCCAAACGTTCCCGATATGACTATCCTTAATTCTTGCTTTAACCAACCTGGTCTTCGAGAAGATCTCTACCATAGGTTTGTTAACTTATTCGAGTCATATAGAATCCGGGAAGAGCATATCCCTTCAATCCAAGCCATGATCGATATGAATTTTGAATATCTTCCTACCCTCCGATCATGGAATTTTGATAAACTCTTTTAGCTCAAACCTATCGTTTATCACCAACTAGTTCGTATTTTCTATTCCAATGAGGTTTGTGTCCAAAACGAGTCTCAAACTGCCACTAAAGGTATTCGAATCTATCTCTTAGGTCAATACGTTTATATTGACTCTGACACAATCGCTAACACTTTTGGTTTAGATAACGAGGGTTTAGATAATGAAAAAGAAATTGTGGCTACTCGTTATAGAGCTAAGGCTAGTGCGAGTACCTTGTTAACTCATCACGAGCGTTTTCTTCATTTGATCATCTCTTGGTGGTTTAGACCATCCGGAGGTAGATAATCCACCCTTAGAGGTCTAGATTTATGGTGGATACATTGTATCCAAAATGATAAGAAAATAAATTTGCCACAAATCATTTTTGCTGAGCTAGTAGAAACCGTAAACAACGTCCTGTCAAAATATATAGAAACCTTAGTTTACAGTTGCCTTCTTAATAATTTGTTTATCAAATCCAATCTTAGGGTACAGTCTGATGTAGTCATCCCTCTTAAGAACCAAATAAATCTCACAACCTTGAAGAAATTGGGATGGTCTGGGGAAAAAGATCAATGGGTTCGATCAACCTAGAAAACATCGGGTGCTAGTTCTTCACGAGCGGCACCGGCACCGGCTGATGATGATCCAGAGCTTGAAGATCTTTTTCGGGATGTCGATGATCCCGTTAACATAGCTGAGGATAAGCCACCTGAACAAGATAGTTCGATGCCTCCATACTTTCTCTCTTTCATAGAGATATTGGACATGAGGTTTGCATCCATAGAGTCCCACTTAACCGCTATGGGGCTCAATAATTGGATAACCAATGGGAGATGCATGCTAACATGAAGCATTGAATTATCAACTCAATGCTATGGACGACAGACTCAATGTGCTCACACACGATATGGCTGCTCTACGAGTACATTTTCCTCCTCCCGATCCACCAATGGATGATTAGACTTCTCTTACTTAGTTTTCATAGGTTGAATTTGAACTTATTGTTAAAACATTTTGATGTGTTTGGATGATTAAACTTGGATGTTTATGTTGTGGATGTTTGGATTTATTTTATTTTAGTTTGAATATTGAATGTTTATTGAATTTTCATGTTATGCATCATTTACATTTTAGACAAATTATGATCAATTACCATTACACATTATTTATGAATATTGATTATGGACTAATGGCTAACAATTCTCTTTATTGTGATCTTAGCAGCTATAGCTATATCAATATAAATCAATAAGCTATTTTTTTATTAAAAACTTGTTTAAAAACGATTTTTCTTAGAGTCTTTTTGATTTAACAAAAATGTGGAGAATAAAGTAAGGGGGTAATTTTTCAAAAATGATTTCAAAAATGATTTTCAACAAGAAAATCTTAAAATTACTAAAATATTTTGTTATATCAAAAAGGGGGAGATTGTTGAAAACATTTCGATGTTTCGATATAACAAATAAAGTATAAATGAATTTTAAGAATTCATATTCAATTTCAAAAATAATATTCGATTAAATTAATCGAATATCAAAAATATTACTCAAAGTTTGCAAATGTCAATTTTAATCCTTAATTGTAAAATTGTGTTTTAATTTTAAAATACTTTTGAAACAATTTTTACAAAGTATTTCGAATCATAATCGAGCCAAAAATATATTTTATAAAGGGATGTACCGATACAATCCTGTATGTACCGATACACCCATATTTCGAATGTAATATGGGTACCGATACACAGCTGATGTACTGATGCACTCCAAGCTCCGAGAAACATCGAATGCAATTAGTGTACCGATACACCTGGGATGTATTGATACACTTGGTTAAATAACGGTCAAAATATTTGAATTTTACACTGAGTATACCGATACACTTTGATACTGTACCGATACACCTACGCTCCCAACAGAATTTTTAAATGATATTCACACCATAACGACTCTATTGACTTCGCCAATTATCCCCAACATTCAGAAATGATCCAAGGTGTATTTAAACAAGCTCAGAATCCATTGATCAATAACAATTATCAAGAGAAGCTAGAGAATCAAAGAGAAAGCCTTAAACTTATTGTTTAAGCATTTTCAAACCTATTTTCCATTCAATATTCATTTGGCTTTCAAGAACACCATTTGTGCTGAATTGTATTCATTTTTTAGTGTTCTTTCTTTGTTCTAGAATTGTGCAAACAACTTGCCTTGTGAGGTTTTTCTGTAAATTTGCATAATTTGTATTTTTCTCTTTGGGGGAGAGTGTTCTCAAGAATTTGTGGTATAATTCTTGAGGGAGTTGTAAGGTTACTCTTTGTTCTCAAAAGAAAGACAAATTAGTGAGTTTGTGGAAAATCATTAGTGTGGATAGCTAAGGTAGTGGACGTAGACTTTGTTTGAGAAAGTCAAACCACTCTAAATCGATGTGCAAATATTTTCAATTTTCTGCAAAAGCTTCCACCGAAACTTTTATTGCCAATTCACCCCCTCTTGGCCGATTCATCGATCGATTAATTCAAAAGCCAAAAATCAATTTTATAAATTATCATTATATCAAAAATATTAATTCAACATTTTTGCACTACCTCTACTAAAGGAGTTTACGAAACTTAAAAAATTTGAAGATTTCAGAGAACCGAAATAAAAGTGCTCTAAAAGGTATATCAATTGATTATGCTAGTTGTTTCATTTTGTCTGCATCCGATTAAAATGCCAAGCCGAGAAAGATAGGCATCAATGTTCACATGAACAAAGGGAAAAAGGAGTGACATCTTGATGGCTGAAACCTTAGAAAATAGGAAGCCAACTTGAAATCAACCCCTCAATCCTAACAGTTGGCAAAGGATTATAAATTTAAAAATTTAAAGAGCAATTGATTCTTCTAATATTTAGTGAACTAATATTTTGAGATTTGCTTTAATTGTGAGCCTAGTAAGGGGCACCATTTTGTTTTATAAAATTCTTTCATTTGAATTCTAAAATAGTAAAAAAGAGAAAAATATATTTTCAAATAGGATAATTTCTAGAGTACGAATGAGGTCCTTGAAGCTAGTGAAGCTTATTCTGCCTCAAATGAAGAAGTGAGATAGCAAATGAAAGTCAAAACAAGAGAATAGACGATGTAAAAACACCAAATACGTTCTCTGATTTTAGAACAATAAAGTTAAACAATCAGAATACTTGAGATAAACTTCTCACACTTCTTTGTGATGTTATCAACATCAATATCAAATCAGGAAGCAAACGATCGCTTGACCAAGAAGGGGCATGGCTTATTTTGAGATTTTATGATATCTCAATTCACAATAAATATGTTATAACCGTCAGCGCGCCCCATGGCACAGTGAAAACAAACTCAATGGTCTCACCAACGATCTATGTACGATAAAACCAAAAACATGAGGAAAAGGATACGATTACTTATATTGGGTTCCTTGAAAAACAACAAGATTGCAGCAAAGGTAATAGTGATCACGAACGATTTGAATCACAAGCCTCCAAGAAAAACTCTCGACCTCTACTTAGTTCACCCGATTGAGAGCAAATATTTTTCACTTTTATCAAAAACGGTTTTGAGAAAATCGGCTAAAAAGATCAAGAAGTGGCTTCTAGACCCTTGCTTATCTTTATTTACACGAGTTACCCTAACCTTTAGCGTTTTAAATTCTGAACTAATTAAAATCTTATTTTAATTATTCTAAAATCAGATCTTCTTTAATTATTCTGAATTAAATATTCATTAAAAGAGTTGTAATCATAATTACATTCTTTTAATGTCCACTTATTTTATTTGGGATAATTAAATTATATGTATATCAAATATACATATATTAACTATAATTATATTGTACAATTTAACATTTGCTCATTTTCACCTTAGGGTGTGACCATGTAGGTTCTTGTAACATTAGTAGTAATTATTAGAACCATTATAATATTACAAACAATGAGTGACATCTAGCAATATATCATTTTCACCTAAGTTACAAGAAATCATGATTCGACATATCATCTTCGTCACTAACTCTTTTACGTATTACATCATTTTGTCCTTTATATATAGAATATGCACAAGTCTTGGAATAATCACACTTGTATGACCCATCTATTATTTCTTGATATCTAGAGTATACTGTAATTAACGAATAATTTGTGATATCTCAATCAACTTATTTGAGCATGGCCATGCATTTCTAGTATTAATCAATCAAGTGGCCTATGATATATTTCCTATTATGTAGGAAGGATAAATCATATCTTAATCATTCACATCCCACTACATATATTGAGATATGTTCAATACCAGTCTTTATAATGCAACCAATTATGGATCATGTTTAACTGTATCAAAACATACAAGAATATATGTTGAGATAGTAATGATATCAAGTCTGAGGATCATACATACAGTCATCACCACGAGCAATGTTGTGATTATCACATAATAATTCAAGAGATATTCTCATAGTGGGTCAATCTAATATGTCGTTCTCAAACAACATATTAATGCTTCGATTCTGACATCTCTATGCAATGACAATTCATTTTCATCAATCAATAACATGTTATTCTTAAACATATTATTATTGTCCATACCCATAATAATATCCGACTAAGGATATTTAATAATAATCATACTATTATATTTATTTTAGACACAAATATATAACATAAAATTATAGTGGCAATGCCTTTATTCAATAAAATCGGTAAATAAAATGTGTCCATACAATCATTAAATGATTGGTCTTTGGGCATACTCTAACAAAAAATTCAGGGCATTTTAGTATTGATCATTTCTTGAGTGTTCATTTGGTTTTGAGACCTCACAAAAAGAAGTCTTCAAACTACTATATCAGAATAAGAAGGAAGAAAGACATTTGGTGACAATTTTGTTGACCTAAGTTGAAATATCCAACTAAGGATGAGTCATGAAATATTCACTTTAGGGATATTTTCAAAAGTCTAGATCATGTTAAGATAACAAAATTAAGATTAAGAAGAAACTTAAGATGAGCTTCATCGCTTGAAATGATAGGGGCATAATATGAAAACAAGAAGAGCTTACCTCAGAAAAGTAAACCATTCATGTTTCAGTTGACAGAAATGTCTTAAAAATAATTTTGATAGAGCAATTTTATCAGGGGCAAGAGGAACAATTTGTCATGAGATTAAGGCTCATCAAAGATAAAGACTTAAAGAGAATGAAGCAAATATTTACAAGATAATAGAATTTGCAATACCAAATGACAACATGCATGTATATTTAGGCATTTGCAAAAATAGGAGTATACCCATTCATTTTTTTTATCAAGTTTTAAATGTTTGACAGGAATTCAAAAAGTTAACAAAGATTTCATTTTATGATTTCGTGAAAAATAAGAAGATTTCAGCAAAGATTTAGTATACATTTTCACCATTGAAAGAAGCATATTTCAATTGAAAATTCTTCATAGAAAATATAGACCAAACATTTCCAATGGAAGGGTTCATAACGAGAAGAACTAGTCCAAAGAGGGAGAATAAATTCCTAATGAAAAGAACTTTGTCAACCTTATCTCGTCTATCACAGAAGAGTATTGAACAACATTTCCATTAAGAGAGTTCATAATAAGAAGAACTCATCCAAATGAATGAGAAGAAGTTCATATAGGAGAGTTTGTTTGATCTTTGCTCAAATCCATCACAGGAGGAGTTGGATAAACATTTCCAATAGAATGGTTCATAATGAGAAGAACTCGTCCAGATGGGAGATAAGAAGTTCATATAGGAGAGCTTGCTCAACCTTGGCTCATCCATCACAGAAGGAGGTGGATCAACATTTCAATAGAGTTCATAATGAGAAGAACTCATACGAATAAAGGAGAAGAAGTTCATATAGGAGAGCTTGTTCGACCTTTGCTCAAATCCATCATAGAAGAAGATGGATCGGCATTTCCAATGGAAGAGTTCAAAATGAGAAGAATTCATCTAGATGAGAGAGAAGAAGTTAGTATAGGAGAGCTTGATCAACCTTAACAGTTGTATTTATAGAGGAGCGAAGAGTTCACAATGAGAAGAATTTAGAGCTCGAGATTTATTTGCAGTCTGGTCGGATAAAAATTGGTGTTTTATGTCTTTACTCTATTCTTGTTTCACAGTAACGAGAAAAGAGGGGTATCTTTAATCACCATTTTTATCCCAAAAATTTATTATAATAATTATTATTAAATAAAAATTACATTCCATTAAAAAAATAATTATAACCCTTGACCCAATGCAGACTACCCAAGCTCAAAACTCAAATATTATGAAACCCTAGGGTTTCCTAACTCTTTCATAACTCTTTCCTCAATTGCCTTATCACAACTATCAGATTTAAAGATGATCTGATGGCACATATTTACCACAAACTAGGGTTTTCAAAACCCTATTATAACAAGCTCACAACTGCAAACTCACGCCGCCGCTTCCACTGTTCTCTCACCATCCAACCACGCTGATCATCACACCGCGCCAACGAGAAATCGAGCTAAGATAGGATAACAAAATATCTGGGTTATTTAATACCTTAATCGATTTGTTTCCTCTCCATGCCTCGTCAAACCACCATCGTGTAAGACAAAAACACAAGAAGCAAGTGAGAAGAAAAATGAAAAAGGCTTTCTTGTTTTTTACTTTGCTTTTATAATATAGAGGGGTTCTATAAAATCCCCTTTGAAAAATATGTAAAAAAAAAAAGGAACCATATTAAAAAAAAATACTAGTAAATACAACAAGAAGTTTCAATAGGTATTTTTTTTCTTCATTTTTTGTTACATAAAATACTCGTTTTTCCTTACTTATTAAAACATGAAAAAGAGAAAAATAAAAGGGATTTCGTATGCTACCGGAGTGTTTCGAATCCAACTAGGGGTTTTAACATGCAGTTAGAGGTCTCGTAGGACGGAAAGAGAGGAGTGCGAGTCTTAACGGTGGTCGGGAGTTGAAGGGTTATGGTCGATTTAGAGGATTTAATGATGGTTTAGGGGGTTCATAGTGTTAGATATGGATTTTAGGAAAGGAGAATGAGGTCTTAGGTCTGTGGCAACAATCGAAAGGGAAAACACCACCGATGTACAATGATCAGGCTTGGAACATAATCTTTAGGAGAGGTGACATGTTAAAAGATAATGAAAGG